>NC_140587.1:450266404-452745154 GCF_964204655.1 Triturus cristatus
GCGCTCTGATACCTCCGGGTCTAGCCAGCGCTATATAAAACTCAAGTAAAGTAACGCTAAAGGGACAACCTAGCCTGGGTAGAATGCGACCACAAGGCCTGGCCTTCCAAGAAACT
This sequence comes from Triturus cristatus, assembly GCF_964204655.1. Lineage (NCBI taxonomy): Eukaryota > Metazoa > Chordata > Amphibia > Caudata > Salamandridae > Triturus > Triturus cristatus. Next base: position 450,266,521 of record NC_140587.1, read on the forward strand.
TTGGAGAAGCTTCAAAGTCCTTCGCAGCCAGGTCCACACCCTGGAATACGATAGAGCCAACTACATCCTAACCCATACTGGGCCTTGATTCTATGAGGGGGATCTCTTCTCGACAATAAACTACAGACACAAGGCACCAGGGGATACATTAAGGAATCGGAATTTGTCTAGCATCGGGACGGTAAGTTCCAATTCTATTAAGGACACGGAGGCGAGGATTATGCTCCTCTCTCTTCGCTTTATTCCACATAAATTTGTACAGCAGCCAGAGAGATTTCAAAAAATTTCCAAAAGGACCATAACAATCCAACTACAAAACTACAACTCCCTACAACCAGGGAGGAACACAAATACATAGTCCTTCTTCCGTCTCCATTGCGTCAGGTACATAGCGTCCTGTTATTCCTGCCACTTCCTCTTTCTTCGCGTAAATCACGCCATTCCATTACTGGTCCTGTTTTGAACCATTGTTTCCTGAAAAAACAAAAAAATGTAAGTCGAGGAAAAAAATCTCCTACGACTAATGCAAAAGTTACAATAACAAACAATCTACAAGAATCGTGCCAAATGGTAGGCAATCATGTCACCAATACCACAGTAAAAGGGTAAATCGTTTACTTACTGCCAAACGTGAGGGTTCGCACCACTGTGCCGCGGCGGGATAATCCTCGCCTCCATGTCCTTAATAGAACTGGAACTTACCGTCACGATGCTAGGCAAATTCCGATTCTATGGCAGGACCAGAGGCTTCGGATTATGCTAGTTCAAAGCTTACTTACTACCAACTGCGCCACATCCAGCACCGGTTTAAAATAAAACCTTTTAAAAGTGGAGTTGGAAGACCAATCAGCAGCACGCATCAAATCTTCCAAACGCGCTCCCTGCGCGAAAGCTTTAGAGGCCATGGCGACCCTGGCTGAATGGGCTCCAAACTGCTTCGTATCAATACCAGCTTCTTGCATGACCCAACATACCCAGAAGATACAGCTTTGTGTGGCTTTTTGAGAGCTATCAAAAGTTGTTGCTCGCCCCGAAGGGCGGAGTTCTAGCGTTAAGGCTTCATATGCCTTTAAACAGTCCACCGCACACAGTTTCGGGTTATCTCTAAAAGCCGGATAGGAAACCGACCGTGAATGAAACTTAGTGCGCCGGTCAATCATGAAAACGACCCCTTCCGGAGAAAAAGCCCGTGCCGAGATATCCAAAGCTCGGACGTCTGAAACTCTCCTACAGGAGACCAAGCACAGCAGCATAGCGAGCTTAGAAGACAACTCCTTCAACGAATTATACTTATTGGGTTGCCAAGAAAGAAATAGATTCAACACAAGATTGACATCCCATAAAACAGAATAACGAGACTCCGGTGACCGTGACAACCGGATAACCCGCAAAAGTCTGCAGACTAAAGGATGTTCTCCCACCGGAGATCCATCTAGCGGAGCATGACCCGCCGAAATTGCTGACCTGATCGCATTGATCGAATGATACGCCAACCCATCTGACACCAAGCTTGCCAAGAAATTCAAGATGGAAACTACGTCCGCGACCACGGGATCTAGATTCCTTCGAAGACACCAACGAACCCATCTTGACCAGGCGGATCGGTAACGTTTTGTGGTGCTATCTGCCCAAGCCTTTGACAAGAGGGTCTCAGCGTGTCCCGAAAGGCCCGGCAGCGCCCACCGGTGCCGGAAAGTCACCACACCATAAGGTGGAGCGTCCCCTGTGTGACTAGCTGATGCGGAACTCCGTCCGGGTTCAGAAGCAGCTGAGGACACCGGGCGAGTAGGATTGGAAAATCCCAGGAAAGTTCCAGAAGAACCGGAAACCAAACTTGAGACCTCCAACAAGGTGTCACCAGGGTGACCTCCGCCTTCTGCTGGCGGATCTGCGCCGCCGTCCTCGTTATCATGGAAAAAGGTGGAAACGCAGAGCCCCGTTCCATGCTCCAATCCTGAAGGAAGGCGTCCGTGGCTAGGGCCAGTGGATTCGGTCTCCAACTGAAGAACCGGGGAATCTGATGGTGCAGCCGAGAGGCAAAGAGATCCGCCGAGAAGGGGCCCCAAAGAGTGTTCAACCACTGAAAAATTTGAGGGTCTAGTTTCCAAAGGCTGGAGTCGTAAAGATGCCTCGAATGCCAGTCCGCCACCAGATTGCTGTGGCCCGGAAGATATTCCGCCGTGACCGAGATATGGTGGTCCAGGCAGAACCCCCAAAAATCTTTCACTAAATTCGCCAATGCCCGGGAACGGGTGCCTCCCAAGTGACTGACATACCGCACGGCAGAGATGTTGTCCATCTTCAAAAGGACTCAGGATTGAATCCTGTCCTTGGTCTAACATCGTACCGCAAACGAACCTGCTAGAAGTTCTAAGCAGTTGATATGAAGAGCTTGCTCGTCCGAGGACCAAAGCCCTCCGGTGGAGAAATCCCCACAACGAGCGCACCAGCCTGACCTGCTGGCGTCGGACTCTATGACGAGGTCTGGAACCGAGCCGAAAATCGCGCGTTCGTTCCACGCCTCCATATGGGACAGCCACCATGCAATCTCCTCTTTCGCCTCTGCCGAGAGAGGAACCGAGTGATCGTACGACCGACCCTTCCTTAAATTGTACGCCTTGAGCCGCTGGAGGGCTCGATAATGCAGGGGCCCCGGAAAGAACGCCTAAATCGAGGACGAAAGGAGACCCACCAGACGGCCAGGTGCCGCAAAGAGGTGTACGGTTTGGAAATCGTTTGCCGCAATTCGTGGCGGATTTTCGCCATCTTCCTCGAGGGAAGGCTTAAGGTCGCGTGAACAGAGTCCATTACGAACCCGAGAAATGTTACTGATTGTGAAGGTGCTAGAACCGACTTGGCCTTGTTGATGATAAACTCTAGGCTCTGTAAAAGAGACACCGTTTGATGGAGCTGCCGCGATAGTATCCGAGGACATTGTGCCATGAGAAGGAGGTCGTCCAAGTATACAATCATGCGAATGCCTTGAGCTCAGAGGAATTCCACTGTGGGATGGAGCACCTTGGTGAAGCACCAAGGGGCCGAGGAAAGACCGAATGGAAGAGCGGTGAATTCGTAAACTAGATCTCTCCAACAAAATTGAAGGAACCGTCGATGGGGGGGATGGATGGGAATCACCAAGTAAGCATCCTTCAAGTCTAAGTGTACCATCCAGTTCGCTGGCAACAGGACGTCGCGAAGAAGATGGATCCCCTCAATCTTGAAATGACGGTACATCAACCAACCGTTGAATTCTTTGAGGTTGATAACCAGTCGACGACCCCCATCGGCTTTGTCTACCAGAAAAATATTGCTGAAAAAGCCCCGAGGGTGCAAAGTTGATCGACGAATGGCTCCTTTGCAGAGCAGCTCGGAGACCTCCTCGTCGATCAACTGAGCGTCTGAGAAAGTAAATGCCAGCGGTCGAGGCCGAGCCTCCTGTCGTGGATTTCCGTAAAATTCTATATGGAAACCTTGAACGGTCTGAAGAACCCATGCATCTGAGGTTATAGCTGCCAATGCGTTGTGAAAAGTCGCTAGTCGACCGCCGATGCGAACTTGCGCTGCAGGTATAACACTTACCCTGGAGTTGGCTCCTCCGGAATTGGACTTGAATCCTCCACGGCCTCGGAAACGCTGTCCTCACGTGGGGTACAAGTTTGTGTAATTCGTGGTCGAATTATACTGTCCACGACCAGAGCCTTGTCCCCTTGAGGGATTTTGTTGGAAGCCTCGGCCGGACAAACGGCCCCTGCCTCGTCCGGCCCCGCAGAAAACCCGCTGATTAAAGACTCTCGATGCTGGATTGAGCCTTGTCCAGCAAGGGACTGTAGAAACAAACTTGCCTAGTTCTTTAATGAAGGGCTCCCCGAACATGCCACCCTGGGCCACCGCACCAGCTTCCGAGGAGGCTAGGTCTCCCAGCTTTGGATCAAGCTTAAATCAACAACGAGTGACAACGCTCGGTTGAAAGGGCGCAATTAGCGTTGCCCATAAATATAATAGCCCGCTGGGCCCAATTGGAGAGAACTTCTGGGGAAATGGGGGACCCTGAAACCTTTGCCTCCTCCGCCATGTCTAATATCTTCGTCATCGGTCCGATAGCGTCGAGGAGCTTGTCCTGACCGGACCTCCAGGATCTATCTATACCCTTCCTAGGGTCCTTTACATACTTAGCCGGGAATGTGGTCATTTTCGGGTCCAATTCCGGCGTAGAAGCTATTTTGTCGGGCAGGGAAGACCTCAGACACTCCGCTCATAAACAACCTCTGGCCTCCTGCTCAAGGAGACGACACGACCCAAACCTTACCACCTTGTCTCCAGGAACCCAGGCCGCAGACCGGGGGTGCATAATCTCGTCAGGATTAAGCATGTCCGCGTCCTCCTCCAGCGGCACGTTAGTAGAGGGATTAGAAGACGGCCGCCGCGGACGAGAAGATCCCACCTCTTCATCCGTGTCCCCCCCAGAGTATCATCCTGACCTGATCCGGGGGAAGGAGGATCCAGAGTATCCTGAGGGGCAGCCGTTGGAGGAGTCGCTGGGACGACCAACAATGTTTTTGCCAAGAACGCCATCTTTAGACGCGCAAAAGCATCCACGTCCACCCCTTCCGGACGCTGTTTTTTGGATGGCGGAGGACCCTCTGCGGGCTGCCCGCCGGATAGCACCGGAGGATCGGAACGCGCAGCAGCCAACCTATTGCATTCTTGCACAATTCTGTCGGAAAGGCGCTGTTCCATAGGACCAACAACCTCATGGACCACCCGATAAATGGAAGAGTGCACAGCGTCAAAAAACTCCTCATCCCAGGGCATATACTCCTGGACTTCCTCCTCGTAATAACCTGACTGGCCAGCCATAATGCAATAGAAGGTAAGTAACAATTGAATACACACATGGTAAGTGCACCGCACAAACGGGTGGTTCAGGTAGGAGAACTACCAAATAGGGGCAGACCGAGGACTGCGTAGAGTTTTGGGTCACCCCAAGGATCACAATGGGCTTGCACCAACCCAGAATGAGCTATTGCCATCAGAACCCTGACAGGGCTTACTAACTCCTTGCGCGTTACACTTTAAATTTAATGCAAAATAATTGAATGCAAAATAATTACTGAAAATGGTTATTGTCACGTAGAACGCGAGTGTACTATTCAAATAAGACCCCCAATGTGCATAAGGGACAACCAGCACGACTTCGCGCGTGCAACGCGGGTAAACCCGCTATACGGACCCCCGCCGGGGCATTCAAACAAGTTATGCGGGAAATACAGTCCGTTAAGACGGACATCAAAAGGTGAGGCAGCAATGGGGAAAAGGCTCTGATCCGTTACTGTCGCGGCGTGGCTCCTCATCTGAGGATCCGCGTCTCGAGAGCAATGAGACGAGCGAGTTCCCCTAGCGGCCCGAGAAGGCGCTGCAACAGCAGGGGGAGCGCCGGCCGCGTAGGAGCGGAAAAAACGTTCCCGCGGCCGGCTTAGGAGTCTGTAATGAGAACACAATGGAACGCTCACATTAATTAGCACGCACAATCTTTAAAAGAAAACACAGCGCTCACAGTAACGCCCAAATATAGAACAATGAAGAAAACAACTTATCTGGCTGCGGGAGCAGCGAAGAAAGAGGAAGTGGCAGGATAAACAGGATGCTATGTACCTGACGCAATGGAGACGAAAGAAGGACTATGTATTCATGTTCCTCCCTGGTTGTAGGGAGTTGTAGTTTTGTAGTTGTATTGTTATGGTCCTTTTGGAACTTTTTCGAAATCTCTCTGGCTGCTGTACAAATTTATGTGGAATAAAGCGAAAAGAAATAAGCATAATCCGAGCCTCCGGTCCTGCCATAGAATTAAAGAACTCAGCGGGGATCTTTACACCACGGAGGAGCGCAAGACCAAAGCGTTCAGAGAGTTTTATGGCGCCTTATACCAGAAGGACACACCCAAGGTCGGAGCTCAGCATGCCTTTCTACAGGTGCTTCCCCTCCCACGACTCACCCGGGATGACAGAGGCACTCTCGATGAACCCATCACAACTTCTGAGGCGCTGCACAGGATAAAACACCTTAAGCAGGGGAGAGCACCGGGACTGGACAGCTTCACTTTCCTGCCCCCGCACGGATGGCAATGCATTAGTGAACTAAGAGGCAAGTCAGGGGACATGTGTACCCTATATACAGGCTAGTGTCATTCTACATAGAGCAAAAGTTTAGTATATTAAATAAAAAAATAAAACATTTGTACAACACACAAGCTCAAGACCAAGGAAACTGTGAAATGAAATAATTGCCTAGCATCACAGAAATCTAGACTGTTTATAGGTCAAGCACATTACAGTTAGCTCAAGTAGATTATTCATGTAGATCTGGTAAAAAGGTTTATGATTTTTTAGGGCCTGTGGTAGCTCTGGACAGTTTAGTTTACAACATGTTTTGCAGTTTGGGTTGTGGTGGTTGTGTGATGGAACCAGCATGCGTTTACAACGCATGTCGGTTCCACGCAGTCTTAACCATGCAAGTCTCAACCAAGCATATGCCTTTACCACGCATGCCTTTACAACGAAATGTGCGTTGTTAAGGCATGTATGGCAAAGACATATCCATTGTTAAGACTTATCAGGTAAGTCTTACCCGTTTGACAACTGCCCCCGCCCTGCGTCCTAAAACTGCCCAGTCCCTCCTGAAAACCAACCCATTCCCCCGAACCCTAAAAACTTCCTTGCCCCCCCCCGAAGTCCTAACAAGCATTGGCATAGCCAATAGGTCTCGCCTTTGGGACCTTATAAGTGTTTAGCCATGCAACAGTTGCATAACTAAATACTTATAAGTTCCCGAAAGCGAGACCTATTGGCTATGCCAATGCTTGTTTCTGTTTATTACTGCTCTGTAGTAATGGCGGCACCCGTGCTTTAGCTTAAACATCTTAAGCTAAAGTCGGGTACCGAGATTGCTTCAAAAGTAAAGAATTGTCTATTTCTTTACTTTTGAAGCAATCTCAGCCCCCGACTTTAGCCTAAGATGTTTAGGCTAAAGCATGGGTGCCGCCATTACTACATAGAAGTAATAAACAGAGAAAAAAAAGCAAGCGCCCGCTTCGAGAAATGACTGCCGTGACGGGTGAAAAATGCTACCGCTGGCCACAGCTTGCAGTGCATGTGCGCGAGTGGTGAGCGCGCATCAGTAATCACGTCATATGGCGCCTCTGCTCAAGCGCGTGCCCGAGCACATGCACTGCAAGCTGTGGCCGGCGGTAGCATTTTTTGAAGCCCTTACTTTAAGTCTCGCCAAGCGCTGGGTCAGGCGAGACCTAAAAACTACCCCAAACCCCTGTGCCTTAAAAATGCCCCCCTTAACCCCTTCGATGCGGCGCCGATTCCCGCTGAGCGCTGACCGTTTCTTGCGCGGGCGTGGTCATGACGAAACGGTTCCGTCATGAGCACAGCTCAACCGACGCTCATGACGGAACCGTTCCGTCATGAGCACCGAAGGGGTTAAGCCCTAAAAAGTATCCAGATCCCTGCCCTGAGCCCTAAAATGGCCCCAAGCCCCTGAGCCCTAAAAACTACCCCCTCACTTCTGAATACCAGCCCCTCCCGAGTCCTAAAACCTTCCCTGCACCAGCCCTAAAAACTGCTCTGACATCCCCTAGGCCCTAGAAACTACCCGAACCCACCTCTGAGCCCTAAAAACTACTCCGCCCTGAAAACTACCCCCATCCCCATCGGAACACATGTGACTTAGCCCGTGTTGTTCCAAATGTTTCCCGGTTGGAGAGTATCATTGCATTAATGTAAGGGACACTGGATGCTTCAAAATGAGCCAAACTCTGCTCACTATACATTCACTGACACAAAGCTCTTTGTATTGGGAGTACACCGATCTGCACTTGGTGGAACAATATTGACAACACCTTAACCATTCTTGCTGGTTTTGCACTAATCTACCTAGTGATGCACAAAAGGGGTATGCTAATGGTTCCCTCTCAACAAAAATGCCTTGGCTTGAATCTGCATAGACTTGCGTGGAGTGTATAATAAATCCTCTATTCGCATTCCATTATCCACGGATGGTTTCCATTTCCTTAAACAGAGTATTCTTCCTGCGGCTATTCACCTTGCCTATACTGCACAAATATTATTCTGGTAACATCATAATAGCAGCATTTAATTGTGCCTGAATGAGTGTCAATTTTATGTTCGGGCCCTACACACGCCAGAGCTAGTTTCTTCTATTTCAGACTGTCATATTGGTGTTGTATATACTCGAAGCGGGGAGTTAACCTGGAACGTACTTTTTAAGCAATAACTATGCTCAGTTACTGGCACATTGGTTCTAGCATATGTAGTCCCACCTTTTTGTCAGACTCTCTCTGAATCCCCATACCGACAGAGACTGACAAGAACTTGATCAGAGACTAAGATTTTTTGCTGTTCTATTTTCCAATGTATGGGATGGGAGTAGTCATACATGATGTTCAAACTCTTAAATTTGGAAGAAGCGGTGAATGCGACCACCCTCATTTTGGGACTCATTTTAGACCAGCTAGAAGCACGGACAACTGTAATCCTTCAAAATCTATGTACTGGCTGCCAAAGGTGAAGTTTGTGCCAGTGTGGGGACTAGGGTTTCTACTATATTATACCCAATATCTCTCTCAGTATTCACAAGTAAAGGGTTAACATTAGGGAAATGGGAAGGATCTAAATAAAATAAACAATTGGTTTAATTTAAATGGGTGGAGTTTCTGGTCCTCGCTAAAAGACACTATTGGTGGATTGTGTTTGAAGATTATTGGAATAATAATTGCAGCTTTTGTTATACTTTCTAAGGCGATAGTGATACTAACAGTAACCTTGACGATGGAATAGAGAAATACATGAACGAAAATTAAATGAGACAAGAAGTCAGTAGATTAATGACAAAAGAATTGTACTAAGAGTTGTACCTGGGGTGCCAAAGGGAGGGATTGAAAAATGGTTTGTATGTATTCTTAACATTACTGTGATAGTCTATGTCATTTTGTTTACTTATGTTAAACATTTTCAAACAGGCGTGACCCATTTAACGCATTTAACCTCACTATCATGCTTGGTAGCTCTAAGCGAGGATCCACAAGTAGTCATCCTTGAGTTTACAAGTTTACTTTTCTGATATCTTTCCTGAAGGTCAATGTATTGTATATGCTTTCATTCGACAACTTGTATCATAAAAGCTTCAGAAGACATTAAAAATGAGGTAGAAAACTGCAAATTAGCATGCGATACAATAACATAGACCAGAAGTGGACACAAACGTCCATGAAAGTTCACTAATGGATCTGTTAAATACTTCAGTTGTCGGGAGATATACAATAAGTGCTACTAAAACATTTAGAAATAAAAACATGAGTGAATTACAATAAAACGGTTATTAAAAATGTGCTAGCAAGATAATCCTCCCTGACAAAGGCCTCATAATGCAAGCAGTATGAGACCCCCAGTACATGCCCGATAAAACATCTGTGTTGGGCCTACGTTCGAATAGCGTGAGAGGTGATCTAAACTAATATAACAAGCACTGGCATAGCCAATAGGTCTCGCCTTTGGGACCTTATAAGTGTTTAGCCATGCAACAGTTGAATAACTAAACACTTATAAGGTCCCAAAAGCGAGACCTATTGGCATGCCAAGCGGCCGTGCGGCCCCGAAAGTGAAAGTGATCGCGGTAAAGCGCGTCGCGCGCGCCCGCGCACATGCACTGTAGCTCTAAGCTGGCCTGGTAGCACTTTTTGGAGCCCTCACAAAATGTCTCGCCAGACCAGCGCATGCGCTGGGTCAGGCGAGACCTAAAAACCCAGTGCATAGAATACAAATCCAATAGGTGGTTAATCACCAACGAGCGCTTGAGTATTTCTTTGCAACTACAGGAGTACACTATGGAGTCACATCTGGCAATGCTTTGCGTCTAATTAGCCAGGCATGGCTAATGAACTTGGCCACACCGCACACAAAGAGCCCTTGTATCAGACTTTAAAATGCGCAGAGGTACCCGATGGTCCTGTGTGCCCAGTTGCTGGCAGATTGATTTTAGCAATTTAGACCTGGGTACTTTGTACGCAGGGCAAGCAAACATAACATGTGCGATGCACTCCAGTGGGGCTCCGCAACAAGGACAAAATTCTGGTGTCTGTTTCGGTGGGTGCCATTTTGCGGTATATGCACGGATAGGGAGCATGCCGAACCAAAAGTGAATATACAGTGTCCTGTCCCTAGGGACCTGAATTAGATCTAAATAAGGCTCTAGGCATCGAGTCTGCTCATGAAGGTTTGTTGAGTCCCTGGCTATCTACCCACAGCCAATACATCCGCTTAATCTCCTCTTTACTTGGTGGATCCTGCCTGTCCCAATGTCCTTGCAAGCCCAGAGCTGTCACTGTTTTCCTGATACTTGAGATCCATCTAATTTTATGACCGACATCTAACTGTATGACTTCAGTGAGTGCCTCAGCATATTTGGAAAGTTCATGGGTCCGCCTAATGCGAGCCCAAAAAAGCAACGGGCGCAGCTTTGCAATGTTACTAATTGATCTCCTGCCCATATCGAGCATTAAAGGTATTAATGGTATGTTACGGGGAAGCATCACCAGGTCCCTCAAAAATGTATGTTCAGATCGGCAGCTGTCCTCGACATTGTCAAACCCCATAGCTCGGCTCCACAGAGAGCCGTGCTGACCGCCTTGGCATCGTAAATCGTGAGGGCCGGTGCAACGGACCTGCTCTGTGAGGAGCGATGCTCTTTGCCTAGTGCTCCAGCCACACGTTAATGGCCCATAAGCATCTTAGCTAGGTGGGGACTCCACGCCATTTTATCAGAGAGTTGCACACCCAGATAATCAAAGGTACTGACTCTCTCCAGGGGTACCCCGCCCAGCAGAAGATTGCTTCTAAACGATTTATGGGGTTTAAATGCAATGAACTTAGTCTTTGCGGTATTGATGACCATTACCCGAGAGTCGCAGAAGAGTTGGAATCTATTAAGTACATTTTGTAAGCCTGCTGGGTTCTTGGACACCAACAGGGTATCGTCAGCAAACAGGAGAGTGGGTACCTTGTCGCCCGCCAGGGTTGGTGCGTCAGCTGGATCTTCTTACAAGAAGCTGACCACCCCGTTCATATATAAAGAAAACAGGGTGGGTGCCATAACACATCCCTGGTGGACTCCCCTGTCAACTGTGATTCGCTCAGTCAGCTGGCCTTGTGTCCCCCATCTAGCCTGGGCATAATTGCCCTCATGGAGCCGGACCAACAAGTTAGAGGATAAAGGATAAAGGGTGGAACTCGCATATCTCCAAGAGTATGCTACAACTTATCCATGAGTACCAGGTCAAAGGCAGTCTTTAAATCGATGAATGCAAGAAAAAGACTGCCCTTGCCAATCACCACTATCTTCCAGTATATAAAGAGCAGCCTGAAAACCTGGTCGATCGTTCCAGTGCTGGCTCTACATCCAGCTTGGTAATGAGAAAGGATGACTTCCTCTTCTGCCCATAGTTGAATCCTCTATAGAAATACTCTCCCAAAGACCTTCTGGATTGCATCTATCAGACTAATTGTCTGTAGTTCGAAGGGTCTTCTCTGGCACCCTTTTAAAAAACCATTTTTTTTTAATTATAAACCAAGACCACCTCGGCGCCCTTCCTGGATCCCGGTACGGGGCTGCCGTTGGCAATAGCCTTAAAAAGGAGAAGGATGTAGCGTGCCCAGTTTGAGGTATCTGCGAGGAACAAATCTCCTGGTAGACCATCCGGTCCAGCTGCTTTTGCAGGAACTATCTTCTTTAGAGCAGCCTCAATCTCAACCAGGGCAAAAAGCTCAGTGTCGCTATCAGCGAGGTTGTAAGGCTCACATGGCTCCTCAGATGGCAATATCTCTGGGTAAAGCTTCCCAAAATGGTCGTGCCATTCATGGCTGGGGATATGGTTAGGGATTGAGCTAATATCTTTCATATTGCCCCGAGTGACTAGGGTCCAGAATAAGTTGGTATCCTTGTTTAAACTAGATTCTGCCAATGAGATTCTTCCTATTCGATCTTTGCTTGGTACAAAGCAGCTCTATAGTTCTTCCTGGCAACTTGGATCAGGGGGCAGTTCTTATCTTTAATTGCTATTGTTAGAAGCTGTTGTTTATGCCTGCAGTCTTTCATATACCAGGAGTGTGGCCCTTTAAAGGACATATTGGGCCTACTGCTCTTACCGGACAGTGGTAGCACCTGCTGACCCGCGTGGACCAGAGACCGCTACCTGAAGATCCCGGGTGCGCTGGGCCGAGACTTGCCATATGCCAGCTATTTTGGATTCTTCTAAAGCGACCTTACACCATTGTAGGAATCTTTTTCAATTAGAGGGACCAAGCTCTCTAGTGACAGTTGGGCTTAGAGTGCTCTCAGGATGGCAAGGGGCAGCCCACAGTTACTTCATTTTAGCGCAAAGGGGATTATGGTCACTATCGACGATATTACCCACATGCATATCTGCCTGATCTCCCCAAAGCCTTACATCTAATAGGATGTAATCGATACATGAAGGGCAACTGGCTCTATTGTAGGTGTTTGCACACTGGGCATCCGATGGAGTTCTTCCATTCAGTGCCCTCAAGCCAAATTCTGTTGTGAGGGCATTGAGCTGAAGAGCTAACTGTGTCCTTTTTTTTTTTTTTTTTTTTAATTGATTTTCCCAAATTAAAAGAATACACTTAGGATTACTATCATCAATGAACTGTGTCCATTTTTTGACTGGGGGTATGTTTAGTGGTGGGACGTCCCATCTACTGTCATCATCCTCAACCTCCAGCAAATCCTTTGTATCCAGGGGCTCAAAAGTATAATTGAAGTCACCTGTCACTAAGACTCTAGAGTGAGACAAGCAACTGACTAGGCTTTCTTCCAGAGCTGTAATAATAGGTGAAGGCCTGCCCCCTTGGCTCCCCCTTATATAAACGTTAAACAAATCAAGCATTCTCCCCCCCTGGGCCCCCTGATACTAAGTCTCAAAATATCCGGGCAGGAACTTGGTTGTAAGGCGATTCGACAGCCCAGGACAATGTTCACCCAGATGATCAAACTCCCTGACGGATGCCCTCTCCCTATCGTATAACCCGATTTGTGAAGAGGGACCAGACTCATTGTTTCTTGAAAAATGCATATGTCGAACCCCTCGATAAATTTGTTCAAATGGTGGATTGACAGTTTGCTACTTAGCCCAGCCACATTCCAAGATAAAATATTCAGCTGATGGTATAAGGCTGACCCAGCAACAATGTTTCTGCTTGTGGTATGTTGGCTGGGCAGGGCAAAGGGATTAGGCTGTGCCTGAGAATCTGAGGATACAGAATGTTCCGCTCCTCTTGCCCTCTCAGTAGCTAAAAGGATGTTACTATGGCCAATCTTCCCCCAAGATATATCGTCCATTAAATCAGTACTTTGGGCCGGGGTATTATAAGAACTTGGCTTATTATTTAAAAGGGTGATACGTGACCCGGGATACAGTTGGGGCTCAATTGGTGGTCAATCTATAGCCACCAATGAGGTATCACCAGCTGAAAGGGTGGATTGTTACGTGGCGGGTGGCCTGCTCCTATTGGCAAGAGGAGAGCACCTAAACTGTATTGAGGAAGATTCTGGGGGACAGGTACGGTATTCTAAAGCAAGGAGATTTTCAGCCAAGTCAGCCCTGTTCATGGTAAGCTCAATGCAGTCTAAAGGTTGGGCGGTAAACGTACATCTCCGAGCCCTAATGATGTCATGCCGTATCACTGAGCGACAGCCCCCAACGTGGCAAATCAAGTGGACGGTCTTGTTGATCAAAGAAACCTCATCCTCAAAACCACTCGCTGGGCCAAGCTTGGGGACATTACCATGACATTTGGGCAGATGTGAAGTGAGTAGATAATTCAATTGATCTTGAGCCTTTTGTAAGGGGCGATGTGCCCAGGGTGGGATAGTTGGTCTGATGGGATTTATAGAGTTCCGGGTGACTGCTAGGCTATAAGAATCTTTGTGGGTGCTAACTTTAGAATTATTTGAATGCTTAACCAGATGGTGGGATGGAATGCACTTAGAGATTGATGCAGCGGGAGGGAGCGAAATGGAATCATAGCCTTTAGTACCCCTATCTTTAGTGGCGGTCTCGCACGTTGTGTGTGATTGTAGGTTGGGTTAATTCAGGGGATTTATGCACTGTTAAGTGTGTCCTTTTATAGCATCAGTTTCACCAAAGTAGTGAGGTCTTCAATCATGGATCTCATGGTTCCTATCTCGGACCTGAGCATGTTAATGAGCTGAGATGGGTCTTGCGGTCCTGGGCTAAGCTGTACGTAAAGCCCTACAATAGGGATGGATGGTGGCTGGGGCGTGACTTCCCTGCAGTCGTCTGGCAAATACGCCAGTGGGAAAAACCTGTTTGCGCAGCAAATAGTACGGTCAGACTGGTGGTCATTTGTGCGAACGTATGAGGTGGGAGAATGACAAGCTCTAGCAGGTTCCAATGGTGTCTCTATTGGGATCGCTAAATTGGATGTGAGGGTACCCTTTCGGGGGGGTTTTTGAAACAATACAGGGAAGGTCGTTGGGCAAAGTGGGCTGGTAGAATTAGAGGGGGGCTGGTCTGGGATACGCGGCGTAATTGGTTCAGCCTCCAGGATACCTTCACATTCGCTAATGAGGGTATCCATTCGATCCAAAACGCAGTTGCTTCCTGCGTGTTTGGAAGACTTCCTTGCCGTTTTCCCCTTATCAGCCCGACCATTGCCGCCACCTCCCTCTCCAGAACCCTCCATGATCTTCCTTTTACCCATATTTTTAGCCCAAACAACAAAGCGGAAAAAAGAATGGCAATAAACGTCCAAATAACTAGTGATCGGATTGCGAACAAAATGTCAAGAACAATGTGCAATGAGGCATTAGTTCATAAGCCTATGCAGGGAATTCCAGTCAATAAAGTTTTTCTGCTTATCTCAGCGCAGGCCCAGTTCGCGTAAAAACAAAAAAATAAAAATCACACAGTACCTCGCAGAGCAGGTGTCAGTCCGTGGCATGAACCAGGGGTCCAATGAAAGAGGTGTGGCCCTGCCCTGCCTCCTCTGGCCTCTGACGGGCGCAGATGGGCCCGCCCTCCGTCCAGGCTTTGCCCGGGCACGCCCCGCTCTGCAGGGGCCCGCGGCCGTATTTGTGGCATCTTCCGGCGCTATGACGTTTGCGTTGGCGGCCTCAAGCAGCAGGTTGAGCTGGGGCTTGTAGTGACCTGAGGAGCCTGTGTTACTCTCCCTAGTCGCCGTGGCAGCCGGGTGAAAGAAAAAGCGGGTCAATGACTCCTACTTCATGAGAACACTACATCTGCAATGATCTGTTTCTGTAACCTGTGTTCGGCTGGTGCTTGTATACTAAACTCTATAAAAACTCCATGTACTCTTTAAGGGTCAGTATTACACAACTACTGCGATCTAGGGGCAACCTTGGTCACTCTATTTCATGATATCATGCTTTTCACATCTTTTTCTTAATAAAGTGCTCAGACTTCAAGTAGGCGCAGGAGAGGATTCTAGCCTATTGAAGTGGTCGAAGACTTTGTAAAAGGACAAAATATGAAAATGGCACAAGAAGAACTGGGCTAAGGCACATGGAAGTACAGTGCTGGCAATTCTGGCCTCAAGTTCACCTATGGCATAGTTTCTGATACAATAAAGAATGTGTTGGTTTTCCAGTGGCAAGTTAGAGCAAAAGCTCAGTGTAATTATGACAACACACACAATAGTTAATTGGATTTACCCACCAGCTGTCCATACCGCACAGTTGGGAGCACTCTTGAAGGAAACTCAACTGACCCTTGGAAACATAGTCCTCCAGTCTGAAAAAGAGAATTACTAATTACAGACAAATTAAATACAATTTAGAATTAGTTTCATCTGCTTGAAACAGAATTGCACTCCTTTGTGCACTTTGTCACACTTACCAACATATATGGTTCATCACAAGTGCATGATCTGGTGGTGTTGATGAATGTTTGTTCACACCGAACACACCTACACAGAGAACAAACCACACAATTTGAGCTCTGAAAATGTGAAATAAATTACACGTTTACAGTTATAAAAAATATTTACCGATCTCTCAAGGTGTCTGGAAAAGAGAAAGATGGCCCATTTTCATCACAATATGCACATTCTGCTTCTTCAAGGAGCGTACCATTGACATCACGCTCAACTAAAGAACAAAGAAAAATAGCTCTGAGTTAACTTGTTAGCTTATCCTGCTTGTTATAAATGTTTCTAGAAATGTTAAGTCATATGTAATTTGATAGTACTTTATGCCATCTTTCCCATGACGTATATTTGTCATATGGGGTCTACGTTTAGCACAGTTTGTGGAGCAAATGTAGAGTGGGGGGAACTGCCGTCAAACCTAGCATATAGTTTTTTTATTTTCACAAATCCGAAGTCGTCATACTAGGGTCTAACCTTATATACCAAAAACCTGAGCATCAATAAAAAATAAAGCAAAAAACCACATTTGCAGGAATTAGGGGGAGAAGAGAGGAACATTAGAAAGAGCAGAGTCATATTTACTACAACTGGCAGGGACTGAAGACACTTTACGATCAGATTCAGGACGTAGCTGCTTCTGTAAATCTGACCAAAAATTGTAGTGCATTCTTGATCATGTGTGGTTGCACAGAGGGGAAAAAAAGTCTGAGTAACTAGTAAATGTACGCTGTGCAGACCTTGGTAGGAAGCAGAAAAGTATGCATGCCTAAAGCATTAGAGTTTTATGACCAACATTTAGACATGTAGTCAGATGACCAATATAATTTTCGTCGCAATCGCTTTTAATTTTTTGTCTTGTGTATGTGTTCATTTTCTTTTAGACTTCACCGTTTAAGACACACAAAACTAAGTATACAGTGGCTCTAATGGCATGACAATTACGAGTGATTGATGTTTGTCATATGAATGAGTGGGTAGAACTGATAGTTTTCAAGGGAACCTGGTCCGAAGACAGCCAGAGACCCTTTTGGGGCCATAATTTGGCGTAAATATGTAGACCATTTTGATACTGGAGGAATAACGCTCCCACACTACAAAAATTGTCATCTCGAGTATGTAATTGAAAAGAGTAATGTGAATAACCCTAATTCATCGCTTTTCTTAGACTGATGCCATTTCTTAACCCATCAGATTATCACACCCATTAGCAATAGTGGGATGTTAACATATAATTCAATTACACCCGATATATATATTATTCTCTAATTATTCTCAACCTGCCTCCTCCCCTTGGTCCGCCAACCGCATTCTTACTCCGAGCACCCCACATCTACGTTCTAATCACAGAAGTAAGTCCATACTCGATAATAAAATAGTCCAAATG
Source organism: Triturus cristatus (assembly GCF_964204655.1). Classification (NCBI taxonomy): domain Eukaryota; kingdom Metazoa; phylum Chordata; class Amphibia; order Caudata; family Salamandridae; genus Triturus; species Triturus cristatus. The sequence continues at coordinate 450,283,912 of NC_140587.1, forward strand.
TGCAAAATCCACACATCGATGGTCTCTTTAGAAACTAATACATTCACTTTGAGAGCCGCCCAAAGGTGACTCCCCAAGTTATTAAATAACATTTAAATTCCTTCAATGCTATGGCAGATATGGCTTGACCCCCCCCAAGTTAATAAATAAAATTCATATTCCTTCAATGCAATGCGGATATGGCTAATGAAGAAAGTGTACCTCATGAGAATCAAGAAATTAAAGGTATTTTTACATGCAATATATTTTCTAATGATTGGTTTGGATGAGGTTGCCTTATAATGGTATGCTGTTTTTTTTTTGTTTTTTTAAACAGTTATGAATGGTAATATGCATTTAGCGGGTGCTGATAAACCCTTTTGATGATTTATGCTAATAAACGGCAAACTCATAACTGGGGCTGCTCTCGGGTAGACCACTTTTGATGTAATCGGGAAAATACTGGATGATGATGCATCAATGTTTTGGAATGAGGACTGAAATGCTCAATGATGTATAGAATTCATAAATTATATATGTAGGATGGTTTGAAGTTCTTTCTTTTTAAACTTTCCTACATTTTGTATGGTGATGTTTTAATCATATATTTAATGTATGTATATATGATTTCTATTGTAGCCCTGAAAAAGTTCCTTGTGAACGAAACAAGTTGGCTTTGGCTACAATGGAATTATGTCTGAAAAACGTATTCTTCAAAAAAGGATGATACGCTAACCTAAAATGTGGGCCACTATGACACCTTTAGAGACTTTACTTAATACTTGGATGTGATACGCTCTTTACCCATTAAAATTGGACTTTATATGTTGGATTCTTAGAATAATATCCTGAGACAAAGTAAAATAGAGTGCTGGGTCCTATTCGTTTATTCTTTGAGGGTTATCTTACTCAAGAGGGAGGTGTAATGGTTGCCTTCCTTGAATTTTGTGCACCGAATAGAATTTTAAATGATATTAATTGGAGATAGTGGCATGTGCGGTGCCCTCTTTGTTAAGCCTCAGCCATTTTAGTGGATCTTCCACTTCACATCTGTGGGACGAAAGCCTTCCCACTACTACAACCACTGGACCCAGATCACCACAGATGCATTTTTCAATTTTTCAAGGCACATGCATTTTTCAATTCTTCAAAGCAGTCCACCTCTAACACCAATCTTCTTTAGACTCCTCTATGAAAATCTCTTAATGAGGACTTCTTGCACCTAGACAATCTGATGTAATTTTCTTTTTATTCTATTTATTGAAAACATCTGTAAATACAATCAGGATATTACAGCAGGGCATCCTCATTTTCGCATTAAGAGAGGGGCAAGGGCTCCATACAGCCTTTACATAACATCTTTTGGTTCAGGATCCCAAAATCTTCATGTCATAGATTTGTAGACTGTGTTTATACCACAGATAACATCAAAATGAAAGAAACAAAAGGGGAAAAGAAACCAGCATTAAAAATGCAATAGGGGGGAGGAGCCTAGCGCTTGACCAAGATGGCCGCGTGAGCTTTGAGCTCCCGAGACCCTCGTGCCCTCCGTCGTCTATCCTGTATATAATCCTGTTTGTATGCATGGCATCGTGTAGATGACTTGTCAGGGAGGCGATTGATGCCACCCGAGGTCGAATCGCCCACCGGGAACCGGAGTTATGCATGGCGGAAGATTGAGGCCTATCTCCGAGGGATGCCAGGGGCTCGAGTTGGCAGGATGCCCGACATCTAATTGAACAACAGCGGCCAGGCGAGGTGTGAACTGCCGGACGGAGGTCCCTATCCTTTCACTTTCACTTTCTCGCCCTTTGTCTGCCCAGCCCAGGGAGTGCTCACGGCTGCTTTATTATCATTTGGACGCTCTGCATGCCACACTGGCGACCCATCGCAAGACGGAGCACTCCTGATCTCTCTCGCTGAGAGAGGGCAGTCCTGTTTGAACCGACTTGCTCGAGCCCACCATGTCGGGCAAAGCAGAGGTGGACCGGCCGAAGCCTAAGGCCACCAGGCGGGGAGCCTATACTCAAGCCAATAACATGGACCGCTATGCCCAGCAGAGGGGGTCACCGGGTGCACCGAGCCAGTCCCCGGACACACAGAAGTCTGCCTCACCCTTGGCCCCGGAGCTCTCACTGCAGGATGTCATGGGCGCGCTCGACGGGCTGCAGACTTCGATTGGGAGACAGTTTGATGCCCTGGCGCACAAAGTGGATACCATCTTGGTGGATGTTAATCTGATCCGCGCGGATTTGGGCAAAACAAATGAACGGGTTAAATCCCTGGACATCAAGACCACGGGCCTCGCCGATGATGTCTCGGACCTGCAGACCGAGGTCCGTAAGTTGCGGACCGAGAGTGATCTCGTCGCCCGTCGGCTGGAGGACTTCGAGAGCCGGGCCAGGCGCAACAACGTGCGCGTTATCGGGGTCCCGGAGTCCTCGGACGAGACTTCCGTGGACCTGCTCGTGGAGGACTTGGTGCCCAACCATCTGCAGCCTAAGGGTCTAGGGAAGTTCTTCGCAGTTGAGAGGGCCCATAGAGTGCCGGGTGGGCGGCCCAAGGTGGGAGCCCCACCGAGGCCGATTGTCGCCCGGCTCTTTCATTTTCGAGACCGGGACGCTATCCTGCAGGCCTCGAGGGTAACGGGCCCGGTCCCCTTCCAGAACGCGTCGGTGAATTTCTATCCTGACTTCACCCAGCAGGTGCAGAGGCAGCGGCAGGGCTTCCTGGGGGTGAAGAGGAGGCTTCGGGAGAGGGAACTGAAATACGCCATGCTCTTCCCTGCCAGACTACGTGTGGTGTTTGAAGACCGAACATTCTTCTTTGAGTCGCCTGCCATGGCGGATGAATGGCTGGACGCTCTGCTTCGACGGCGCACGGAAGAGGACACTGCCGTAGACGGGGACAGTGGCCGGGATGAACAAGGTTGATGTCTTCGGAACCGGACTGACTCGGACTGACTTTAGATAATGACTTACAGTGAATACGGAGGTTGTGGGAGGACGAGGGGAGCTCTTTCCTCCCTTAGGGTACTTTTTGTAGATTTTGGGTTTGGTAGGGCGACAGGCACAATGCAAGTTGGGGGGGCTTTGTAAGCTGCAGCAGGGGTGCAGGGTGGGGGGGGGTTTCCGGGACTTTGGGTTTGTTGTTGGGGGGTTTGTTTCCGCAAGGCATAGTGATTATTTCCAGGACTGTTCCATGGTGGCTCTTCGGGTGTGGGGTGGGCCTCTTTACGTTTGGGGATGGGGGGTAGGGGTTTAAGTGTTATAAGCTGGAATGTTAATGGTTTGGGGGATCGCATTAAGCGTGGGATTGTTTTGCAATTCTTGAAACGGTCATTGCCGGATGTTGCCCTGCTGCAGGAGACGCATCTTATAGGTAATACGTGCTATGCTCTGAATAGGAAGGGTTATAAATTCATAGCTCATTCGGGATTCTCCTCTGGGTCCAGGGGTGTGGGCATCCTAGTCAGAGCCTCGCTACCATTTGAGGTGGACTCCACCATTGTTGATGATAGGGGGAGGTTTGTGGCGGTGGCGGGGCGGTGGGAAGGAAGAACTTTGGTTTTAGTTTCGGTTTATGTCCCGCCGGCCCTGCAGGCCTCCACGTTCGCAGATCTGGGTAGGGCCTTGCTGGATCTCCCGGGGGGTATGCTTGTGGTGGGAGGTGATTTCAACGCTGTTGGCTCCGGTCTGCTGGATAGATACCCGCCCAGAGACACAGGGGGGGCTCAGAAGTGGCTTCCAGACTTTCTAGACACGCTTGGCCTGATAGACTGCTGGAGGCTCCAGCACCCCACACAGAGCCAATACACTTTCCACTCCGGGGCGCATGGTAGCCTTTCCAGGATTGATTACCTACTCACTCTGGCTGCGCATGCCTCATTGGTGTCCGAGGCCAGGCACATGGCGCGTGGTATATCTGACCATTCGCCAGTGTGGGTCAGGCTGGATCTAGGTCGGGAGGGAGGGGGAAGGGTGGCCCCTATCAACCCTTGGTATTTCCGAGACCCCAAGATGCGCAGCGTGCTGGTAAAGACAGTAGATAATTTTTTCAAGGACAATCAGGGATCCGTGGACTCGGCAGTGTCGCTGTGGGAAGCATTTAAGACCGTGCTGCGAGGGGAAGCCCTCTCCCTTGTAGTGGCTGCCAAGCGGCGGAGAGATGGCGAGGTTTTGCAGGTTGAGGAGATCGCGGCTTTGGAGGGAGCGCTGGAGGAGGAGGTTACAGAGGCCTCACTGCATGAGCTGTGCTTGAAGCAATCCGAGTATAAGGACCTGGTGACGAATGCCGCTAAGACCCTCAGTAGGGAACAGCAGGGCCGTCTGTATGATGTTGGTGACAAGGCCGGGAAACTCCTGGCTTGGCTGGACAAAAAAGAACGGGTTAATAGAGTAGTGCCGGAGTTGACGGGAGAGGGGGGGGGGGGAGAGGTGATTGTGGAACCTGAGAGGATTGTACAGTGTTTCTCGGACTATTTCCGTATGGTTTATGCCTCACTGTCGGACAGGCCGCCCGAGGACTCGCGTGACCTCCTGCGTGATATTGCATTGCCCTGTCTCTCCGATATAGATAGGGACGATTTAGATGGTGACATAACGGTCGATGAGGTGGCGGGGGCTATCCGCGCGTTGAATTCGGGCAAGGCCTCGGGTCCGAACGGCTTGCCGGTCGACCTGTACAAGCTGTTTCCGGATAGGGTTGCCCCTCACCTGCGCGCCATGTTCGTGGAGGCGCGGGGGAGTGGGGCCCTCCCGTTGGATCAGCGACTGGCGACGATTGTGGTTATACACAAGGAGGGCAAACCCCGAGATAAGTGCGCCTCCTATAGGCCTATCTCACTCCTTAACGCAGAGCCGAAAATTCTGGCTAAAATCCTGGCGGCCCGATTGATTAGGGTACTCGGTGACTTGGTCCACCCGGATCAATCCGGATTCATCCCGCACCGTAACACAGCGTTAAATCTTCGGCGCCTTCATGGTGTAATCGCCAGGGCGGGCACGCTGCGTGAACCAGCTATTGTGGCGTCTCTTGATGCCACGATGGCCTTTGACACGGTGGAATGGGCATATTTGTGGGCCGTGTTGACCAAGTTCGGCTTTGGCCACGGTTTTGTGAGCTGGGTGAGGTTGCTGTATGAGGGCCCTCTTGCGAGTGTGGTGGTAAATGGCCGGGCGTCGACTCCGTTCCAGCTTGGGAGGGGTACTCGGCAAGGTTGTCCCCTGTCGCCATTGTTGTTCGCCCTCGCCCTTGAGCCGCTGGCTGCGTGGATACGCTGGCACCCGGATATACGGGGACTTAGATGGTCGCCTGAACACGAGGACCGTATTTCGCTCTATGCTGATGACATCCTGTTGTATCTAGCCTCACCCAAGAAATCACTTATAGTGGTCTGTGACGTACTCACATCTTTCGGTAGGAACTCGGGTCTCGTTATCAACTGGAGTAAATCGTATTTATATGTTCTTAGTGGCGAGGTTCCACCGATCCCTCGAACTTGTTCGATCCAGGTCGCTCAGCAGGGCTTCGTGTATCTGGGGATCTTTATCTCCATGGACTCTGCTGTGCGATATGAGAGGAACCTGCTCCCCCCCCTAGCGCGCCTGAGGCGGGATGTGGAAGGCTGGCGGAGGCTGCCGCTCTCCCTCGTTGGGCGCGCGGCCCTGTTCAAAATGATGTCTCTTCCCCGGTTCCTCTACGCACTGCAGAATACTTTGGATTGGGTACCGACCAACTACTTTCGGGAGGTTGAAGGCCTCCAACGAACGTTGCTGTGGGATGGGCGCCCGCGAATAGCTATTGCAAAGTTGACGCTTCCATGGTACGACGGGGGTATTGCGCTTCCAGACATCCGACGGTACTATTGGGCCACCCAGCTGAGTGCGATTAATCATGGGTTTTATGGCCCTGCCCTCAGCCCTGGGTATGCCATGGACAGGTGGTTGCTGCGTGGTGGTAACTATTACAGGGCGTTGTACTCGCGGTCCCTGGACTCGTCCCTCACGGGGCCCACTTGTGTGGCGGTGCGTGTGTGGAAGATGGCAACTGACTCGCTGGGCTGGAAGGATAGGCTCACCCTCGCTACCCCGCTGTTTGAATCTGAGAGACTGGGTAGGCTTTGGCACACAAAAGGCTTTGACAAATGAGACTTGATCGGCATCTCCAGGGTCGGAGATGTGCTGATTAAGGGGAGGGTGAAGTCCTTTGAAGAGTTGCAGAAGGAGTATGAGCTGGGGCCATCCGAGTTTTTCCGCTATATTCAGGTGCGTCACGCCCTCCGATCAGTCCTCATAGAGGGTGAGAAGGTGCCGGAGTCCTCTCCTTTGGAGGACCGGGTCCTTGATGGCCATATGCCCGAGAGGACGATCTCGCTCATCTATAAGAAACTGATCAACGTCCGGGCGGATATGCTTCTGGGGCTGAGGGACCAGTGGACTAGGGATGGCCTCGAGTTGGATGACGAGGATTGGCAGTCTGCTGTTTCCTCTCCTAAGGAGGTTGCGATCCCATCTGAGGCTGGTGCAGCTTAAAATACTGCATCGAGTGTATGTGACGGGGCCAAGGCTGGTTCACATGGGATTCTCGGAGGACGGCCTATGCAGGAGGGGATGTGGTATGGTGGGTACTTTCCTGCATATCATTTGGGAATGTGGTGTCATTACGGAATTCTGGAGGAGAGTCCATGCAGTGATGGGGGAGGTGACGGGCATTGCTATGCAGCCGGAAGCGCGGTGTTGCCTCCTGAATGTCTGGGGGCCCACTGACCACGATGAGGCACAGACCCAATGGGTGACTCTGGGTAACATGGTCGCTAAGAGAGATATCGCGCGATTGTGGGGCTCCGCGGGGCACCCCACATTGACCGCGTGGAAAGAAAATATGGACTGGAGTATGCTAAGGGAGAAGACGGTATATTGCGCTAGAGGCCGCCCTCGGAAGTGGCACGCCATCTGGGGGCGGTGGAATCAATACAGGGGGGGGAATATGTCTTGCCCCTGATTTGGATCCCCCCGAGGAACAGCTTTCCTCCTAACCTTCTTTCCAGCTCAGTATGGTTAATGGACTTCTTTGGCCTCTGCTGTCCCCCTTCTTCCTCTTTTCACAGTACTGTAACTGGTAGATGATTGGGGTCCTGCCTCCCCTGGGGGGCTATCACCATGGGCATTCAGTGTTCTTGCCTTGCTGGGGGTTGTTGTGTGTTTTGTGTTTATTTAAAAATGGAATCTTTGCACTCCTCCTTCACTGTACTGTGGACGCGTCTCTGTTCCTCTTGATCGAAGCTGCCGAACCTCCGGGTTGTCGGCTGAATAGCTGTGTCCAGACTTTTGAAAATAAAGGTTTTTATTAAAAAAAAAAAAAAAAAAAATGCAATAGGTCTCGCCTTTCATTAAGTTAAAGCCATTTGCTTTGCTATACAATACCATTAGCAAAGCAAATGGCTTTAACTTAATCAAAGGCGAGACCTATTGCATTTTCAATGCTTGTTGATATTAGTATAGGGAAAAAAATAAAAGTTTTCGTTTAATAAGCTAGTCTCTAAAAGGTTGCTTTTTATGGTATTAACTATATTTGGGCATAGTTAAGAGTTGGTCTCAAGGTTGGGTGAAGTTCAGTACACAGGGTAGCAGCACTGGGAAATTTAATGGTTCTTCCTCCGTTTTTTTCATCTGTTTTCAATTGATCTGATGGCCCACTGGGGCTAAAAACTGTTTGACACTACAAAAACCATCATGCATTTCAACCCAGAGTAAGGGGGTGGAAATTATATAAATATGGAATAGAACTTTGGTGTCAGTTAAGCAAGAATGCCGTTAGCTGTGAACAAGGTCGGATAAGACCAAAACGCGTTGGGGAAATTACAGCCGGTGACTTTATTTGAATAAAAGGATTTCCATGGTCATATCTTAAGTGCAGACTCCTTTCATCTTTTGGAGGGAAATATCTGCTATATATATGAAAATTTAAAGTACTCAAAAACTACATTTTATATAGAAACTGCTCTGCTCAGACCAAGATCTTAGTTACGAGCTTGCCATATAAAGCAACAAATAAAAAATTACAATGCTGGAACACTTTTTTAAAAACTAAACTTGCCAACTTCAAAACTAAGAAAGTGTATTAAATACTACTTTCTATTGGGGGGGGCCGTGGCTAGCAGCCGGAGATGGCGGACGTCTAGAAGACGAGCTCCGGGCCGGGGGCTGCAAAATCCTGTAATTGCACACATTTCTAGGCGCTGCGGCAGTATCCGACTGCCGGGCTCTGCCGCTGGAGGCTGGGGAGCTGTCCGGTGTTCCAGAGGCTGCTGAATGACTCGTCGTCGCCGCCGCCGGCTGAGACGCTGTTGCCGGCGGTGCACAGATCCGGGCCTGGTGTGGTGGAAGCGGGCTGCGGCCGCGGAGCTGTGGTGAGGGCCAGGCCTGTGAACGTGGTGCGGCGTGCGGCGTTGGCCGGCACTAGACACCCCGGTCTGCGGCCTGGTTGCGGAGCAGATGGTGAGCGGACTACGCAGTGCCCTCCTGCCGATCATCGGCTACTGCATGCGAGGGCTTCCCTGAGGGACGGCCGGAGTGTCCGGCGTGCCTGCACCCGCTCTGGGGCCCCGAATTGTGGAGGAGCGGCGTTCGGCCTGGCGGGCCCCCCCAGGCGGAGGTACCTCTGAGCACGCTGCGTATCCTGCGACCTGAGGCGACCCTGGGATTTCTTCGCGACAGGGCTCGTGAGTTGTAGTCCGGAGGACCTGGGGCGCTTGTGACATACTCCTGGTGAACTGCTGTACCGGGGCGATGGCAAAGGGGCTCCCTGCGGATGCCGCCGATTGCCCGCGGATGGGTGCAACTGCTGGTGGCCCCCTGGTGTTGCTGTAGGGGTCCGAGAAGAGCCATCTGCTGGGTGATGACAAACATTGACGGAGGCTGCCGTAGCGACCCCGGAGCCCGTGAGTAGACACCCACTTGGACGACTTGGTTGGCCTGACGGTTGGTGTGGTGCTGCTGCGGGGGATATTGAGTGGGGATGGCGCCGGCGAGTCCCGTGTCCGCGGCCCTCATCGCGCCGCATATCGATGGCAAGCCGGCGTAACAGCGGGCCGACGGACCACTCTTGGGGGACTGCTTGTAGCGGTGGTTGACTGAGCTTGGCGCCTGAAACCCTGGCTGCGAGAGAACAGTAACGGGGGTGCCACAGAGAAGCCCCAAAACCAGGAAGACTTTGGAGGCCCCGGATAGCCTAACATTCTGTCATGTAGCTCTTTCCTCGCATCGCCCTCAGTACTCGATTACCGAACCTACATGCTGCCCTGCCCGCCTGGTGGGGACTGGCATCTGGTCCGGGGGCGGCTGTGGAGGTGCGCTTGGATGGTTGCCCTTCCCTCTGCCTACCGCAGGACATAGCTCCTGGAGCGGGAATTAGTGGGGACGCGCTCTGACATCCCGGTTTGCTGCCTCCCTTCCGCCTAGGCAACGTTATGGGTAGGGTCAAGCCCAGGGCACCTGTGCGTCCGTCCAGTGTGTCCACTAGGTCACGTCCCCCGGTCTGCGCTGACGATCGCCCGGACCGATCATCAAGTGGGGAATTGCCAGCTACCCCCCCCGGACAAACTGGATATGATCCTCAAAGAGATCAGGGACACTCGTTCGGCGCTGGAAGGCCAATTGGGAGCGATACCTGTCGACCTGAACCTCCTGAAAGATTACCACCGGAAGCTGGCGGACAAGGTGCGACACACGAACCAGACGGTGGAGCCCCTGGTATCACAGGTGGCAACTCACACCGAACAGCTCACCCGTATGCGCCAGGAGATCGATGCCCTACAGGCGCGTGCTGACGACGCGGAAGGGCGCGCGCGCGCCGCAACAACCTCCGGATCGTGGGATACCCGGAGGGCGTGGAGGGCCCGAACCCCACGATCCATATTGAAAACTGGCTGAAACGGTGGTGGCCCCTACTGGTCTCTCCCCCCACTTTACTGTGGAAAGGGCGCATCGGGTCCCTGCGGGGAGGCCTCCGCCGGGAGCCAACCCCCACCCTATACTAGCACGTATCCTCAATTATTGGGATCGTGACCACCTCCTGCGCGCTGCCCGGGACAGTGGCCCGCTGCGTATAGATAACACCACCGTCCTCATCTTCCCGGACTACACACAAGCGGTGCAGCGGAAGCGCTTCTCCTTTATGGAAGTGAAGGCGCGGGTCCACGCAACGGGCCTCGCCTTTGCGCTGCTTTTCCCGGCCAAATTGAAAGTGGTCCATCAACATAGGTCTCTCTTTTTCGACACACCGGAAAGGGCATGGGACTGGCTAGACAAACTTCCCGGAGGTTCTCCCGGCTAGGAGGCTGGATTCTACGGTGCCGCGATCGCAGAGACCCCTACGACGGCGGTAAAAGACTATGCTAACGCAGAGCACGTCCTCTAGCGTTCCACCGCAGCAGCAAATCCGGGAGGGCCAACGTGAGGCACTGTGCTCGGCCTCCTCCTTTCACTCCACCCGGCCTGCGGTCAGTACTAGCCGATCCCCAGGAAACTCCATGGACTCTGACACGGAGGGAAGTGTAACGCTGTTCCCTTCGGACTCCACTCACCTTAGCAAGGATCCTCTAGAGAGCCTACCGGGCTGATATTCTGGCTTTTGTTTCTCATTGTGAGGCTTGCTCTCCGGAGGTGTGCTTGGGAGTGTACACCCCTTCATTGATCATCGATGGCATCTCCTATGCACTTTGACCACCTCAGTGGGACATTGGAGCATATTGTGTAATCCGGTCATGTATGGATAGTTCCCCGGCCCGCCCTGTCTTGGGCGCTTCCACGATTTGTGCACGTTACTGATATCTCAGTGTGTCATTAACCTATTCCCCCATTAGGCGATAGCACTGGTTTAGGTTCTGTAGTTATGTTCTGTTTACAGTTTGGTCGGACGCGGTTGGGGCGTTGGACCCAGTATTGGATAACAAGGTTTTTGTTTACAGGGTTGCCACATGGTCTGGGGGGTGGGGCAGGTGGTGGGGGGCTGGGGGGGTGGGGGTTGTCTCCTGCCACGATGACGGCCCCTAGGTCATATGTTTTTATATCCTGGAATGTGAGGGGCATGGGCTCCATTCAAAAACGCCACAGAGTAGTAGCCCAGTTGCACCGTCGCAAGGCTCAGATAGATTGTTTTCAAGAAACCCACCTGTTACATACCGAATCCCTGAAATTGTAAAAACGTTGGAGGGGTCAATTCTATGCCACTTCATACTCCGCCTTTTCTAGAGGGGCTGCAGTGTGGCTCCGCGCAGGGGTCCCCTTTTCCTTGTTAGAAAGCCGGGTTGACGATCAGGGTTGATATGTGTTGTTGCGGGGTCTACTAGATGGCTCGCCTGTGATGCTGGGCTCCTTGTACGCCCCTAATGTGGATCATGCACAATTCCTTTCCCGGGTCACTGTAGCCTTATCTGACTGGAGTGATTGCCCATGGTTGCTTGGTGGAGATTTGAATGCGGTCTTTGATGTTGAGCTGGATCGATCTCACCCTCCCTTGGCTGGTACTGCTGCGCGGGCCCGAGCTGCGGTCCTGGGTCAATGGGCACGGGGTTGGAATCTGCTAGATCTTTGGAGATCGCAACACCCGGTGGCTAAGGAGTATTCCTTTTATTCTTATCCTCATCAATTGCATACACGCCTGGATTACTTCTTGGGCTCGCCGACATTGTCCTTTGCGATTTCCCATTGCACTTACTTGGGCAAAACCCTATCCGATCACAACCCCATCGAACTGTGCCTTGGGTGGGGCCGGTCCCCAGCGCCGATACCGACTTGGAGGATGCAGCCCCTTCAGTTAGAGGACCAGGTCTTCCGGGACACCTTGCAAAGGGCGATCACCACATACTTTACTGTTAACGAAGGCACCGCCTCGACACGCTCCATAGAATGGGAAGCCTTTAAGGTGTCTATACAGGGGGGGTGTCCCTAGGTTCCCTGGTGGGGCCCCGTAGGGAGGTGGTCCGGGACCTGACGGAAATAGAGGCTGCGTTCCAGGAACAGGGAGTAGAGGCCCAACGGGACGAACAGGCTGAGGAATCCTTACAGGCGGCCAGAGTAAAATATGCAGAGGCTCTAGAGCGTCTTCGTTTATTAGATTACAGGGCGTACACTCAGCGCACACATTCGGAAGCTGATAGGGCGGGCCCATTACTGGGCGACTAATTGTCCCCCCGACCTGCCTGACTCCCATCCTGGCCATTAATACCGGGCAACAAGGACAGGTCCAAACCCAATTAGGGATAAACTTGGCGTTCCAGACCCATTAGGAGACACTCTAGGGGGCACACCCAACGCCAGGCACAGATGCTGTAACTGAGTTTCTGTCGCAGGCGAACTTACCAGTGCTCTCTGCGGCAGAGAACCACGACTTAAAAGCACCAATTACTCCAGCCGAGATTAGAGTAGCTCTCAAGTCCCTAGCCTGGGGGAAGACCCCTGGTTCTGATGGGTTGCCCATCGAATTTTACTCCAACTCTATATGACATCACTCGCAGTGTAGTGTGGGTTAACCACTCCCTATGTACAACGCTAAGTTAGAATAACCTCGATGGCTGTTAGAAAGCCAGCTTGCCGCTTCTGCTGCTTTTGCACGCGACACTTTGTTACATGTTATTCATTCGAGAACTGCTGACTCGTCTTTGTTTCACATGAGAACCGTCTGTTGTTTACCATCCTTAACAGCAAGCACCGTGTAAAGAACGAGTCTGGGTCACTAGACGGGGCAGGTTGTTGTGTTCAGGTTGATCGTACCACTTTTTAGCCATAACATACATACAGCTGCCAATACCTGAAAGACGAGCCCTTTAATATTACAGAGCAGCATGTTTTCTGTTACATTCGAAACGAAGAGCTGTTGCAGGAGAGAGCCTAGCTGATCCTGCGATGTGATTCCACTAAGCTGATCTATAAGGTATGGGGTCCCCCATGCAAGCCTAAGAGACCTTCTATTAGTCTAATAATACCTTATTAGTTGCTAGAGAAAGGAGGGTGGTTGCTTTCCACTGTCATTATTATTATGATTGCTCCTTTCATTTTCTATGGTATTGTAACAATGCTGATGCTGCTAATCCTAACCATTTGTCTGCTTGTGTTAGCCAAAGTACTGCATCTTAGGACGCGAGGTTTATAAAATAAACTCTTTAAACTTTACCGTGTCTTTGTTATTCTGTTGTGGACTGATATATAGCTACCAACGGGTATTTTGGATTCCCACCACTCCTGAGAGTATCTAAGTCGCTTGTTCTGGGTTGTCTATACATTGGGACCGCCGAGCTAAATCTCGGATAACGAATGGGACACTAAGCTAGTCGGATAGGGGTTCTTGGTTCTGAGGGGAGTTTCTGGTACACCACAATTCTCTGAGGTCCTGGTTTCCTGCGCATAGTTCTGTGCATAAGCAGAATCCCTGCAACATGGCGCACCTAACGTTTGGTCTTTTGATCTGAAACGCCTTAGTAGTGCTTTTATTAGTCCACAACGCCCTCACTCTGGTTTCCGGACAACGGGAGTGATGGCTTAACCTACCTAGGTTTCGACTAAATGTTCTTTCAAGCTTGATAATTAAAAAAAGTTTTCTTTTTCTGAACCCCAGTGCTACAGTATAGCTTTTTGTTGTTCTTGAGAGTGTCCCGATGGCGGTCAATGTTGCCGCGCATAGTCGGGTTCCCCTGACCGCACATGTGAGGGTCTATGGGGTCCCGGATGATGGCTTGGCTGTTATTTTAGTGGTAGGCGCTGATGCGGCGTTCCCGTATGAGTTGTTTTACTCTTGGGTGACGTTTGAGAAGGTGGATGCAAACGATAATTTGTTCGACGAATATACTCACACCGCGGTGCCTGCAGCCTATGCCCCTTATTGGACACTTGAGATACCCATCACTGCCTGGCAGCATACTATTTGGTTTAATGGCGCCCTTCCCCATGCGGTAGTACCGGCGAGAATGGGCCCGTTGTCAATTGCAGGGGCCACATGGCCGGTGCTGGCCGGTTATACACCCCATCCCCTCTACATGACTGTGGCGGTGGCGGAGTTACGAGTACTGCACACTGCCCTGATTACGGTCCATAGGGCGTTAGTGCAGTACGTGTCTCGCAATGTACAGGTGGGGGCACCTGCAGTTGCGGGCCAAACGACTGACCATCACGCAATGGTCATCAGTCCTGTTATGGTTAATGCGGTTGTCGGCAAGCGCCCCCAAAATAGGGATGAATTTCCTTACTGGCTTGCTGAAAAATTTGATCAATTAGAAGCCGTGTTTCCGCATACTTCTCCTGCGGATAAACACAGGATACTCACTATTACTTTGCCAAAGGATCTGGTCCCGGATATTGTCGACTGTGACAATTGGGGCAAGGTCTTTGCTGCGACCTATGCGAAGTGCTATGGCACTCCGTCTATGTCTGTACTGCCCTCGGTCATCAAGAAGGTCCAAGACAATCTTGGTGCAGAGGCAGCAATTGAGTTGGGATTGAGGCTTGTCGACAGCTTCGATGTGGTTTGTTCCATGGTTATGGGCAACCTCAAAGGAGATGCCATGCAACTCCAAGTGTTAAATATGTTGGCACTTGTGGATCCAGGCGACAGGCCAAAGGAATTTGCTAAAATTATAGCGAAAGCCTACAGAATGGTGGGTCGTAGCGCCTTGGGTGTGAAACCCGCCGTGATCATTCCTACTGTGGTGCAGCATCCTAAAGTGAGTTCGTCTATCAAAGACGAGAAGCCCAACTTTCCAAAACAAAGTTGGTGTGACGGTGTCAGGGTGGAGGAATGCACTGATGTTAAGGACTGGTGGGTGCCCGACCCCAATTTACCACCTCTTGTCCCCCCCCAGCAGAGCGAATGGTTTCCATCACATACCCGGGAGACGGACGACGAGGGTTCCTTTAAGTGGAGTCCCGGGGATAGCCTGAACACGCCCAGGAGTGACGTCACGACGCGGGAGACGTCAAAAGGAAACGAGAGTCAGCACAGGACGGACGGCGATTCCCGGAGGAGGACTGGAGTGGACCGAGACGGAGAGGAGAGAGGAGCGACTAGAGGAGAGGAGGGGAACGACGAGGAAGAGGAGAGGCGCGACTGGGCGGAGGCGATCCAGAGACGAGAGGAGAGGCGCGACCCGGAGGACGCCGCTCGTACGCAGAACGAGGACGCCAGGAAGAGGCCAGGAGGCTCCGGACACCGCGATTCGCCCCGCCACACTCCCAGGGGAGGAGTGTGGCTAGAACAGGTATGGGATCGTTTGGTGGGCTGGATGGGACGAGGGGAGAGAGCGAACCCACCTACCGTATGAGCTGTACCCCTGTACCCTTTACCCGAGCGTGTCACTCTGCCTACCTCCCCCCCACAACCTTCCCTGCACCTGTGGGGTTCACTGATTGCCGTTGTATAGAGTCACGTGTTTAGGAGAATCCCCTCACACCCGGCCCTGGTTTTAGGGAGACCCAGGAACCCTGCTTCTTCTGACACCCATTTATTTTCTTTCCTTTTGGGGACATCTTTCGGACCGGTTGGGAAGTACCGTGGCCCTCACCCATCCTGACGGACAAAGGCTGGAGAGAGGAGAGGAAAGAAAACCTAAAAGAAACCGGACCCCATTCCCACTACGGATCCCCCGAGACTAACCACTAAGAACAAGAAATTTTATTGTTCAATAAAACCTTCCTTATCCACCCACCGAGTTGTGTCTGTCCCTGACCAGTCGTCACAACTGGTGTCAGAAGTGGGATCAGTAACAACACACTCCAGCTGCTACAAGATGGAGGCCCTCATCCAACACTTGGTACAAACGCAGGAAAAACTCGGATGGGCGGTAGAACGGAAAATGTCATCAGCCCAAGCGGACCGAGAGTCCTTCCACAATACTATGGCAGCACAACTGGAAGCCTTCCAGAAAAGCCCTGTCGATCCCGGGATAGCCATCCCGAGACCCCAACACCCTCATCCCTCAGGAATCGCACTACAGAAGTACGTCACGGGAGAAGACCCGGACGCCTTCTTAACAAACTTCGAAAGAGCGGCCAGAGCGTGTGGGGGGGCCGAGGAAAAGTGGCCCTTCTTCCTGGCTCCCTTGCTGTCCGCAGAAGCCCAGGCAGCCTACCAAGTAGCCAACCCGACAGGGAATACTCCCTACTCAGTTATAAAAGAGGTCATCCTTGAGCACCTCGGATTGGACGCTGAGGCATATAGGGTACGGTTCCGCAAAGAGAGAGGAGTGACAGGCGAGAACCCTAAGACGTTGTATTTTCGCCTAAAGATGGCTGCGGAAAAATGGTTACAACCAGACACTAGCTCCAAAGAAGAGATAATGGCCCGTATTTGTTTGGAGCAGTTCCTAGAAGCCTTGCCTTACGGGACTCAAAGATGGCTGAGGCAACATCCCAACTTAACGGTAGCTCAAACCATAGAAATGGCTACCCAGTTCAGTAGAGCCCAACCACGACACCCAGTCCTAGAGTCCGAGAAACTCTACAAAGCCGGGGTACCACCACGGGTTGAAAGGAAAGGAAAAGTTTCCCGGAAATACCCCGCCCGAAACCGGGGAGAATGGACATAGCGGCCGCAAGGGGACCCCAGTGTTACAATTGTGGAGAGTGGGGCCACATCGCCCGTCTGTGTCCTAGAAAAAGGAATGAAGAGCCCATGGAGGTCGGGTATCTGCCAAAGGCCGTGCTGTATTCCGCAGAACTTGGACCCTCATATTACGTACGGGTAACCATTAATAATACCGAGGTAAAAGCACTGTTAGACTCAGGCTGCAGACAGTCTGTAGTGAGGAGGACCCTAGTGCTTCCCGATCAATTCCTTCAACACCTCACAGTCCAAATTAGATGCATACATGGGGACGTTAAACCATACCCGTTGGCCCGCGTCCCTATAACCCCACAAAGCCATCCTCCACAGATTGTTACCGTTGGGGTGGTGGATTCTTTACCAGAGGCCGTCATTTTGGGGGTAGACAATCCTGAGTTCCTAGAAATGTTTAGAAGGGAGGTAAGGGAACAGAGGGGAGACAGTAAAAGACAGACTCCTGCTCTGATGGCCACAGACCCCTGGATCATAGACAGGAGTTTTCGTTTTGCCCAATCGAATGACCGAACACTATTCAACGCCTGGGAACAAGCCCACCAGAATCAAACCCAAACGGCTGATGTGTTTCCCCGGTTCGTTATACAAAACGACTTGTTGTATAGGGAAGGGAAGAAGGGTGAGCCCCTACAATTGCTGGTCCCTCAGCCATTCAGAGAGCAGGTGCTATTCTTCTCCCACAGTCATTTAACAGCAGGACATGCGGGCAGGGAAAAAACCACCTCCAGTGTCCTACGGCACTTCTATTGGCCAGGGATATATCGGGACATTGAGCAACATTGCCAGGCGTGTGAGACCTGTCAAAAGAAGAATCCCTATAGGCCGCCCCCGGCTCCTCTGCACCCATTACCCATTATAGGGGTTCCATTTGAAAGAGTAGGGATGGACTTAATTGGCCCCCTTCCCCGGACTCGAAAGGGACACCAACACGCCCTCGTGGTTGTAGACTACGCTACCCGTTTTGTGGAAGCCTTCCCCCTGCCGACGCCTAACACCAAAAACGTAGCAGAAAAACTCATAGAGTTGTTTTCCCGAGTGGGGTTCCCCAAGGAAGTACTAACTGACCAAGGCACGCCGTTCACTTCCCGGTTGATGACGGAGGTATGCCGAACCCTGGATATCCACCAGTTAAGGACATCGGTGTACCATCCTCAAACCGATGGATTAGTAGAGAGATACAACCGTACCCTGAAGAACACTTTAAAGAAAATGCTGACAGTGGAGGGTAGAGAATGGGACAAACTACTCCCTTTGGCATTATACATGTTAAGGTCCCAAGTCCAGAGCAGTCTAGGATGTTCTGCATTCGAACTGTTATATGGACGACAGCCCCGCTCTTTACTGGAAATGACGAAGGACGCCTGGGAAACGGAAGAGAGACAGGACCATTGTTCCCTCCTTGACTATACCAACCAGCTACGGTCCAAGATCGGCAAACTAAGACAGATGGCGTCTACCACCTTGGAGAGGAGTCAAGAAAAACAGAAACGATACTATGATCGGGGAACCAAATTAAGACGCTTACAGAAAGGAGATTGGGCATTGATCCTGCTCCCCTCCACCAGCAGCAAGTTTACAAAAGAGTGGCAGGGTCCCTTTCTAGTAGAAAAAGTGATAGGCGACACTACATATGGAGTGCGAATGAACAGCCACAAAACGCAGAACTATCACATAAATCTGCTTAAAAAATGGATCGGACCCCCACCCAAAGCAGGGCACTTTTTAGTGCCCGCAGCCTCCCCTACAGAATCCACAGTTCTCGAACTGGTGGTCAGTCCAGACCTCTCTAGGTCCCAGCAGAAAGACCTGACTGAAACATTGAAACCCTTCGAGGAATTGTTCTCCAATAGACCCGGGAGAACGCAACTGATTGAACATGAAATACATACCGTTCCAGGAAAAATCGTCCGGCAAAGGCCCTATAGAATCCCGGCGGCACGAAGAGAGGCGATTAGGAACGAAGTAAACGACATGTTACAACTCGGAGTGATCCGACCGTCCACAAGCGAATGGACGTCCCCCATCGTGATGATACCAAAACCCGACGGGTCTACGCGTTTTTGTATGGATTTCAGAGCGTTAAACGAAATTTCCACCTTCGACGCGTACCCGATCCCAAGGGTGGACGAGCTCATAGAGAGAATAGGGGAGGCTCGTTACATCACGACCTTTGATCTAACCAAAGGCTATTGGCAAGTCCCATTGAAAGAAGCCGATCGAAAGAAAACAGCATTTGCCACGGATCAAGGCTTGTTTGAATTCACGGTGCTACCGTTTGGCCTCCATGGGGCACCAGCCACCTTTCAACGGTTAATGAATGCGGTCCTCCAACCATACCGCTCTTTTAGTTCCGCCTACCTCGATGACATCGTGGTGTACAGCACAACCTGGGAACAACATCGGCACCATTTGGAGGTCATCTTGAATGCCCTTAGAAGAGCAGGACTCCATATCAATGCCAAGAAGTCTAAAGCAGCCTTTCATAGGGTCAAATACTTGGGGTACGTCCTGGGAGACGGGGTCATAGCTCCCCAGGCAGAAAAAGTCAAAGCCATCACCGAAACTCCTTTTCCGGTCACAAAAAAACAGCTAAGAGGGTTCCTAGGGCTGATAGGGTACTACCGTCGGTTTATCCCTCAATTTTCCGAGATAGCATCACCCCTGACGGACCTCCTACAGAAAAACTCTCCAAACAGCCAGCTTACTAACCCCGGTGAAAGCGCTTTGAGGGCCTTCCATAACCTGAAGGCAGCCATCACCACAACCCCTGTTCTGATCTCCCCGGACTTTAACAAACCCTTCATGGTAGCCACAGACGCCTCCAATACCGGGATAGGAGCGGTACTGTCTCAGATCGGGAAGGACGGGATGGAACATCCCTTACTTTATATTAGTCGCAAGTTGTTTCCCCGGGAGGTTAAATATCCCACCATTGAACGCAAATGCTTGGCCATCAAATGGGCCATTGAGAAATTGCATTATTACCTCGAAGGTAAACCGTTTATCCTGTATACAGACCACGCACCATTGAAATGGATGTATAAAAACAAAAGCCAGAACCAAAGGATTCTTCGCTGGTTTTTGTCTTTACAACCATTTGCCTTTGAAGTGAAACATCGGAAGGGGAGGGACAATAACAATGCCGACTATCTTTCCCGCACCTCGCCTCTCCCCGAACGGGAGAATCCAGGGGGGGAGGTGTGTGACGGTGTCAGGGTGGAGGAATGCACTGATGTTAAGGACTGGTGGGTGCCCGACCCCAATTTACCACCTCTTGTCCCCCCCCAGCAGAGCGAATGGTTTCCATCACATACCCGGGAGACGGACGACGAGGGTTCCTTTAAGTGGAGTCCCGGGGATAGCCTGAACACGCCCAGGAGTGACGTCACGACGCGGGAGACGTCAAAAGGAAACGAGAGTCAGCACAGGACGGACGGCGATTCCCGGAGGAGGACTGGAGTGGACCGAGACGGAGAGGAGAGAGGAGCGACTAGAGGAGAGGAGGGGAACGACGAGGAAGAGGAGAGGCGCGACTGGGCATAGGCGATCCAGAGACGAGAGGAGAGGCGCGACCCGGAGGACGCCGCTCGTACGCAGAACGAGGACGCCAGGAAGAGGCCAGGAGGCTCCGGACACCGCGATTCGCCCCGCCACACTCCCAGGGGAGGAGTGTGGCTAGAACAGGTACGGGATCGTTTGGTGGGCTGGATGGGACGAGGGGAGAGAGCGAACCCACCTACCGTATGAGCTGTACCCCTGTACCCTTTACCCGAGCGTGTCACTCTGCCTACCTCCCCCCCACAACCTTCCCTGCACCTGTGGGGTTCACTGATTGCCGTTGTATAGAGTCACGTGTTTAGGAGAATCCCCTCACACCCGGCCCTGGTTTTAGGGAGACCCAGGAACCCTGCTTCTTCTGACACCCATTTATTTTCTTTCCTTTTGGGGACATCTTTCGGACCGGTTGGGAAGTACCGTGGCCCTCACCCATCCTGACGGACAAAGGCTGGAGAGAGGAGAGGAAAGAAAACCTAAAAGAAACCGGACCCCATTCCCACTACGGATCCCCCGAGACTAACCACTAAGAACAAGAAATTTTATTGTTCAATAAAACCTTCCTTATCCACCCACCGAGTTGTGTCTGTCCCTGACCAGTCGTCACAGTTGGCGAGCTAAAAAACAGGGGAAGCAGCAAGAGAAACGGAGGTCTCGTTCTGCGTCGCCGGTGCAGATACAAAGTGAACGCACTTATGATTTGCGCGATTGTTCTAATATTAAGTCACCTGATAGATTTCAGGTTCCTGAACAACGCTCTCCTCGCTCTTCACAGGAAACATCGGCTTTTCAATCCGGTGGCGGAGATCGTGGGAAGGGAAGCGGTGCTCAAGGTCGTGAGCAGCCCCGTCAGACTGACGGTAAAGGCAAACAGGACGAGTCTGCACGTCAAAGACCCCCGTTTCAAAAGAAGAAAGTTGCTGTTCTGACTGCGAGATATGCCTCAGATGGTACGGACACAGCTACTGAACCAGACATGGGCGCTAACGCTGCTAGACAGCGCGGCGGAAGTTACAGTAGTGCGACAAGCGCTGCGTTAGTTTCTGGCGGCGACAGCAACTGATACATTTGTAAGTGTTGAAACTGCTGATACTCGCGTAGCTCCCCCTGAACGGATGTTTAAAATTGACCTTTTAATTGAGGGTGACATACAACGTAAAATTAAAGTGGTATTTTGGGATAATCTAACCTCCACCTATGATATCCTTTTGGCGGAGGCGGATTGGCCCCCGGCTTTCGTGTTAGAGGCTCCTAGAGGGGAGGTGGTAATCCTCCCGTCCTTTGGGCACACAGTGCCACTGGAACATTCTAACAGGTTAGCCGGGGAGTGGGCGCAGGTGCTCGCGCCTGCGTTGTACCGTACTCAGGTGGGCTGGGACAAATTTTCTCCCAATCATACGATTCCGTTGCGGTCGGAACCCCCACCACAACCCCAATACCCCATGCGTCGCGAGGCTCGATCTCACGTCGCGTCCATCCTTGAGCAATTGGAATATCAGGGAGTAATTGAAACATGTGTGTCACCCATGATTAATCCTTTATTCACTGTGACGAAGCCTGACGGATCGTACTGTCTAGTTTTGGATTACCGGCACTTAAATTCGCACTGCCGGACATGTGCGGTGCAGAATACACACAGTTCAGCTCTCGTCAATAGTCTCGTGAGAAAACGATTTAAAACTACTCTTGACATCTCCAATGGCTTTTATAGCCACAACCTGGCTCCTCATAGATATGAGTGGACGGCGTTTACCTCGGGTGGCAAACAAAAGAGGTTCAAAAGGCTCCCGATGGGCTATAAAAACAGCACCGGGGTCTTTGCTGCTCGAGTGGTCTCACTTTTGGAGATGATTGACCCGGGAGCATATTCGTATGTAGATGACATCTACCTGACGGACGACGAGTTGCTTCCACACGTGGATAACATAATACCTATGTTTGCTGACTTCGGTTACAAGTTCAACTTTGCCAAGTCCCACATTGCCGAGTTCACAGTGTTGTTCTTGGGGTACGAACTCAATGATGAGGGTCGAGGCTTGGCTCCGCAGTTCCTTGAGAAATGCGCACGCCTTAGTACTCCTACGACACTGAAGAAATTACAATCTTTGCTGGGTTTTCTGAATTTCGGTCGTACCTACATTCCTGATTATGCCCAGCGTATCAAGTCGCTTTATGCCTTGATACAGCCTACTTTTAACAAATCTTGCTGGCTGCCTGAGCATTCGGCTGCATTGCAATCTTTGCAGTCTGATCTTCTTGCTTCAAAGTTCTTACAAACTCGTGATAACCACACTAGCCTAGTCATTAGAATCGTACCAGGTGCAGTGGGTTTCACCTACTTGACGTTCAATGAGGGCGATACCGTCCCCATTGCATACAAATCTCATCTGTATACGTCGGCTGAGCTGCGCTTCTCCGCTGTCGAGAAAGTACTGACAGCAGTTCAGATGGCGATCCTGAAAGAGCGAGCGCTATCACAGGGGAAGCACATGCTGGTGGTAACACCGTACCCTGCTCTTGAGGCGATTACTAAAGCCAGTGTACCTAATTCTAAGGCTTTGCATCCAAGGTGGATACAATGGGCAACCTCCTTGACTTCGCCTGACGTCCCATATATCTTTGACGTGGCATTACAGACACAGGAGTTCTTGGAGTATAAATTTGTTCATCCGGCTCCTCTGACTTTGCGCCCGCTCGAGGAGTACCATTGTGTCATTTACACTGATGGGTCTGCGCAACCCGCAACTGGATCAAAGCACGCCTATTCAGCGGCCTGCGCAATTGTAGTGGGTACTTTCGTGAACGGTGAGTTCCAGTGGGATGTCGTGCATACGCAGTCATTGGGTGATTGTACCACGCAGGTGGCAGAACTGAAAGCTCTGGTGCTTGCGCTGGAGTTTGCTGATCCTCGTGTCACCACTCTTATAGTGAGTGACTCGTTCTATTGTGTTCAATCATACAACGAGAATCTACACTTTTGGAGTCACAATGACTTTCGTGATTCGAAAGGTAACACAGTAAAGCACAAAACGCTTTGGGTTCGAGTGGCAGAACTTAAAGAAGGTCTGCCCCTCGTGAATGTAATTCACACTCTTGGTCACCAACGTGTTGGTGTCCATGCTGTCGGTAACAGTTTGGCTGACGAGGCAGCAAAAACCGCAGTGGCGACATATTTAGTAGCAGCAGTTACAAGATCCAAAACTAGGATTGATGATGACATCTTGGTAGCTATTGCTGCGTCCGAGACAGGGACGGGCTTTCCGAAAGGATTCCCTTCCCGCTACCATTATCGTTTAAGTCCTGATAACGTCCCGTTAGTGAGGATTAACGACGTTGGTGACAGATTGATTCCCAACGCGGACTGCAGACCATCTTTGATTACAGCTGCCCACGAAGGTGTTGCGTCTGCGCACGCCGGCGTTTCGGCGACTGTATCTCTTTTGCAGCAATGTTACTGGTGGTACGGTTTGTACAAACAAGCGCGAGCTTATGTTCTTTTATGTGACATTTGCCAGCAGATTAAACCCTCTACTGTCGCGCGTCCACCACAAACGCAGCTGTATATATCTAATCAACCACTTGCGTGTGTTTATTTAGATCTCTGCGGTCCTTTTTCCTCTGATACTGCGTACAAGTACATCTTGGTTGCAGTGGATTCATGCACAAGTTTTCTGTGGGTGTGGCCGCAAAGGAGTACTGATACCCGGACGGTCATCAAGGATTTGCGTGTCTTTATTGGAAGTTTTGCATGTGGTACCCTTCATTCTGACCAGGGCCCTGCGTTTGCCTCTAGGGCTTACAAAGAAGCCATGAGAAGTTTGGGGGTCCAAGTCAAATTTTCGTCTCCATACTGGCCTGAGGGCAATAGTGTTGTGGAGCGAATGAACCGTGACCTAAAGCAATCTGTGACAGCAAGGGTTTTAGGTACAGGCCGAAGCTGGCTAACCCACTTGTATGACGTGCAACGTGCACTTAATAATCTCCCTAGAAGGTCTCTGGGTGGGCGGACCCCATACATGATGCTCTTTGGAGTGCGAATGTTTGTTCCGGACCTTGAGGGTCTAGACATGGCGGCGGCTGCCACGCCTTTTGACCTAGATGATCACTGTGCTGTATTGCAGAATCTACAAGAAGCAAGAGACACTCTAGCAAAGGAACACGTACCCTCTACGTGCGAAGCTGAGCTCCAGATCCCGGTAGTCGGCTGGCTACCTCGGGTTGGTGACCTGGTCCGTGAGAAGGTGGAGAACAAGAAAGAGTTTGGCCCCTCTTATCGTGCACCAGTCCCGGTGCCTGGAGTCCAGGGTACACGTACAGTTATTTTACCACCACTTCCTGGTCGCAAGGATAACAGGTACATCTCGATTGACAATGTCAAGCCACAGCGAGTGGCCGATACTTCATAGTATGACACCTTCACTTTCTTGCCCTTCCATTCTGCGAAATTCTGTTGTGATGCCGCCCTCGTACATCATGCCTGAGGTTGCCATTGAGATGCATGCAGTTACTGCCCCTTCTGAGCCGCATACTGATGGTGGTTTGTCTGATGATCCTGAGTATGCTTATCCTGCAGGTCTCCCGCTGCCTCTATTACATTCAATAGCGATTAACCAGTCACGTTCTTCCTTTGACACTGAATCAATGACTTCCACTGCCCCTTCCAAAATTGCTATATTTTTTGCCTGGTTCAAGAGACATTTTTTGGTGGCACCATGGACTTACATCTGGCTGGTGCTAATATGTATTTTTTTGTTCATGACAATTGGCTTTGTGGTAGTATGTTTTAAACTTATAAATGGACACTACCTGACTGAAAGATCTACAATTGGATTAATTGATGGAACTTTGGCCCCCCATTTCTCATCACACATTATGAAAAGGGACCTGACTTTTGTGAACATTACTGCCTGGCCTGTGCGTGATTGGATCGCTTGGGATGCGGTTAAATTTCAAATTCATGGACCTACCGAAGTGATTAATGTGCCTAATGTATTTCGTGTTTCTATGGGTGATGTAGTTAAACAGAATATCCGATCTGATGATTGGGATGTACAGGCAATAGAAGCACTGTTTTCTGATCTAAAATATTATGCTGCATTTGATGCTGAAGATTTGTATTAAATTTCTGCTAATTATGGTGAAAAATTTTGTTATCAACATTATGGCACATTTCCTACACAGAGCAAATACCTTTCGAAATTTTGTTAATTACACACAATGGGAACATTGTCCGGCCCCTTATCATGGAAGTTCGGCCACGTTAGTGAACAAGTTCACATACTTTTCGGATTTTAGTGTGTTATGTTGTTAGGTTATGTTATCTGCATTTCTAGCGCGCGCAGCTACTCAGAGGAGTGTCCCGGCGCGGCCCAGGAGGAGACAACATCATAACCAGACCTTAAGAAAAGAGATGTGTCTAAACCGGCCTCCTTTTATTTTAAAATGGCGCCTGAGACCGCCTCGAAGGTAAGGTTGACACATACCAAATTATTATATTCCAAGTCCTTTATGGACGAATTGGCTGTCGGAGGCTATGAGCTATGGAAAGCTACTATCGATCTTAAATCGGTTTGGGGTACTAAACCATGGCAGGTTCAGGGAACAGAAGCTTTGCATCGCGCCTGTCTTATCCCAAACCATATTTTATTTTTGAATTCATCTATTTTTCAGACGACTTGTTTTGGTTTGACAACGTCTAAAAAATTGAATTCCCCCACAATCCCGGATCTGGGTGCTTACCCCGGCTGGGGTAATTACACAGATCTTTCCCTTACTAAGTTGCAGTCCCTCATTTCCAACACCACCTTTAATGTTTCGGCGTTTAATCCTGAGGGTTGGTTGGTTTGGCAAACTGGTTCAGATTCTTGTCAACGTCGATTTTTAGCCTTGGCACCTGGGTACACACAAGTCAGGGTAGATCCTCGTTTTGAATCATCGCACACTGTAACTACCTACTCTGTGGGTAAGTTATGCCAGTCGTGGCTGCAACATTCCACATTACCGTCTGTTAAACTTCATTTGAAAGGTTTAAACGACAAAATTGATCTGAATCATTTTATTAAAGGTCCTGCAATAGGCAGATCCAAAAGATGGGTATATGCGATTTACAACGAAGTTTGGAAATTGTCACAAATTGAGGCTGCCTCCAGATTACGTGCTATTGACCAGGCAACTATGGAAAAAGTGTTGGCTGTGATTGATAATAGTATAAATACCTTGTCTTCTAGAATTTACACTTTAGATAATATTGTTTCATCTGTCGTAGACATTGTGCAGGATGATTTGTCTGTGGTGTACCGTGGCCAGAATCAGTTGCGTTCTGTTATGCAGTTTGCATGGACTTTACAAACGTTAAAGGCAGGGAAGGTCCCATGGGATTACATGAATGTTTCCTCTTTGTTCCTCCCTTTTAATTTAACAGCGAAACAACAGTTTATGTCTATGAAGGATGCGACTTATTCATTACTGCATATTGAGAAATTAGAACCATTGCCTTTCTCTATTGCTGAGTTAAATTCAGCCGTGTGGCTTATCCACGGCGTGATCACTTTACCTTTTTCACTTTTTAAGTTTAGTTCGTGCATGAAACCTTATGCTCTTGGCAGATATGAACAACTTGGTAGTGCGTTCCTGCACGAAGTTTGGTCGCTCCCGTTTACATATAGATGCATGCGGGAGGGCACAGAGGTTTATCTGAAGGGTGAAGAATGCACTTCTGCTCCTGATCATTCTGTGGTGTGTAGACACATACAATTACATGGTGCTTGCAATGTACACGCTCCTAATTTGGCTTGCGTCCTGAAAGGTGTACCGGTGCCAGTTATAACCCCTTCATTTACACTGCTTGCTAACGGTAGTTATTTTACTTTTAAATAATGAAAATTGCTGTGGGATGCTAAAGGACATACCATACATAGTCACTGTTTCACAGCGTGTAGTTTGCTGTAATAATGTCCTTTTTCCACCCCCGCATGGCCGGCTCGATGTTTCTATCTGGCCTTCGATTCCAACCTTGAGCGCAGAGTTCAACCAGATGAGCAGAATAAGGGCTCTTTTGTCTCAAAGGGAGGTCGCTTTGACTTCATCCCGTGAAACCTTTCTTCTTCACGTGGCAAACACCCGCACGGAAGTGCAGGCGCTTTTGAATACTGACCTCCCCTTCCATTTTGGAACATTGATACAGACTATCTTTAATGCCTCGTCTACGACCGGCATAGTTCATTTTTTTAAACTAGTGGGATCCGGCCTCGTGACCTCCTTTCAGACTATTTTTGGTGTGATTCCCGCATTCTTTCATTCTATTTTTTCCAGCGTCTTCGGAGGTCTTCCTTTGCTTCTCGCCCTTATAGCTGGAATACTTTTGTTGGTTTGCGTCCTACGCAATGGCTGCGCAACTTGCGTACAGAGACAACATGCCCCGGCTGTTTCATCTGCGTAACCGGATGCTTGAATACTATGGTACGTTGCCCCTGGCGACTTTAAGTGTCGCGTATGGATTATCCTTCCGGTTTCCCTTCTTTACTTGTGTGCAGCCTGTCTTTCACTGCCTGGATTGTCCATTCCAGTGGGCTCTGGATTTATGCCTGTCAACCTCGGTGTTACCTGTACCGGATTTTGGTCAACTGATGGGTCCCTTAACGGCTCATGAGTATGAATGTTCTGGTGTTGGGTTTATGGCCTTGGGTGCGGCACATGGAGTCCTTGGTAATTGGGCCATTGAAGAGGCTGCAATTGACTTTCTGGAACGAAGTTAGATCGAGGAACCTTCCTGTTGTCCCCGTGTGGTGCTGGAAGCTCCTATTGTGAGTGAACACGTGTGTTCCTTTCCCTTGCTGAACTGGATGGCAGATACTTTCGCGGAACGCTCCAATGATTTCCTCTTGGAGGCTGTTGCAACTTATTGTGCCTATACTTTTATGGATTGACTTTTTATCCTGGTCGACCCATGATGTATCGATCGATGTCGTTTTTTCCCCATTTTTTCATGTTTTTTTTTCCACCTGACGACATCTTTTTCGGTTTTTAAATTTTTTTCTTTTTCGAACTTTACACTTACCTTATATGGACTTATAGTTCATGCCCTTGGTTCCGTTCTTTCCAACTTGAACTCTGCGTTCTTGATAAGTGCGCCCCTAGTGGTTAGTAGTCCGATCAAAGGGGGGTGTAGTGTGGGTTAACCACTTCCTATGTACAACGCTAAGTTAGCATAACCTCGATGGCTGTTAGAAAGCCAGCTTGCCGCTTCTGCTGCTTTTGCACGCGACACTGTTGTTACATGTTATTCATTCGAGAACTGCTGACTCGACTTTGCTTCACATGAGAACCGTCTGTTGTTTAACATCCTTAACAGCGAGCTGTGACCTTGGTCTGTACACCGTGTAAAGAACGAGTCTGGGTCACTAGACGGGGCAGGTTGTTGTGTTCAGGTTGATCGTACCACTTTTTAGCCATAACATACATACAGCTGCCAATACCTGAAAGACGAGCCCTTTAATATTACAGAGCAGCATGTTTTCTGTTACATTCGAAACGAAGAGCTGTTGCAGGAGAGAGCCTAGCTGATCCTGCGATGTGATTCCACTAAGCTGATCTATAAGGTATGGGGTCCCCCATGCAAGCCTAAGAGACCTTCTATTAGTCTAATAATACCTTATTAGTTGCTAGAGAAAGGAGGGTGGTTGCTTTCCACTGTCATTATTATTATGATTGCTCCTTTCATTTTCTATGGTATTGTAACAATGCTGATGCTGCTAATCCTAACCATTTGTCTGCTTGTGTTAGCCAAAGTACTGCATCTTAGGACGCGAGGTTTATAAAATAAACTCTTTAAACTTTACCGTGTCTTTGTTATTCTGTTGTGGACTGATATATAGCTACCAACGGGTATTTTGGATTCCCACCACTCCTGAGAGTATCTAAGTCGCTTGTTCTGGGTTGTCTATACATTGGGACCGCCGAGCTAAATCTCGGATAACGAATGGGACACTAAGCTAGTCGGATAGGGGTTCTTGGTTCTGAGGGGAGTTTCTGGTACACCACAATTCTCTGAGGTCCTGGTTTCCTGCGCATAGTTCTGTGCATAAGCAGAATCCCTGCAACAGCAGAAGGGAGGCTGCCCCCTACCACTCGGGAGGCGATCGTCACTTCCCTCCTAAAGCCAGATAAGGATCCCTTAGATATGACATCCTTAGGCCTCTATCGCTCCTCAACACAGAATATAAAATTCTTAGTAAACTCCTTGCTAACCGCCTTCTTCCACTCCTTTCGCGACTGATCCATACAGACCAATGTGGTTTTGTTCCACGACGGCGTACATCGCTGAATCTTAGGCGCTTTCATGCCATCTTGCACGCCTCAGGGCTCCGCCCGGAGGGTGCGGGGTGTTTATCCTTAGATATATCGCAGGCCTTTGATACGCTCAGCTTGTCTTATATGTTGGAAGTATTGAGAAAAATGGGCGCTCCCCCAGAACTATGTGCCTGGATTCAGCTGCTCTACACCGCCCCCACGGCGAGGGCAAAGACAGGCTCGATTATCTCCTCAGCCTACCCCATCTTTCGGGGTACACGCCAGGGTTGTCCACTATCACCTATATTGTTCGTCTTGGCGCTTGAACCGTTAGCCCAGAATCTCAGGCGAGCCATGGTTCCCCATGGCATCCTGATGGAGGGCATCTTGCAATCGGTCTCGCTTTACGCAGACGATATGCTGTTGTACTTTCGTGATCTCCAGGCTGACATGAGGGAGGTGGCGGATCTTTTTCTCCGCTTCGGGGAGATCTCCGGATTGCACCTCAATGCTTCCAAGTCTGTAGCCTATTCTTTCAGTGGCACGCTCGCAGCTACGGAGCTCCGTTTCGGGCCCTTGTCCTTCAGGGTGGCGCCAGTCACCTTTAGGTACTTGGGGATTAATATCTTTCGTTCCGTGCCGGATGTCATTGCAGGCAACCTGGTGCGCACCATCTCTTCCATACGCTCCCAAATTGCATTTTGGAACACATTGCCCCTCACCATAGCGGGGCGGGTAGCGATATCCAAGATGGTAATGTTGCCTCGCCTGCTTTACTATTTCGTCAACGTCCCGGTGGCATATCCCGCTTGGATCTTTCGTGAGTTGGATGCACTGCTGATCTCGCTGATCTGGGGTCCGGGGAGACATAGGGTTGCATTAGCTAAGTTGTGGTTACCGAGCGGATCTGGAGGGATGGGAGCACCCAACTTTAGGGCATACTGTATTGCTGGCCAGCTGCAGTGGTTGGCCTACTGGCTGGCCGGAAAAAACCTGTTTGAAATTGGCAATCGCTGTTGTGCCCCGGCATCCCTAAGCCATTAGACCCACCGGCCCTGCTGAGGATAGCGCTCCATTACTGGACAAGGGCATTAAATATGCCAAAATCCAAATTCTCCCAACATGCCGCTGTGTGGCCTCCCCACGAGGCAGGGAATTCTGTGCGCCGGGCAAGTACGGCCATGGACACAACAGGGGGTGGAAACCATAGGAGCGTTTTTTCCAGGAGGGCAGCTTGATGTCCCATGTAGATTTTGTGAGGGTCAACGGGGTACCCGACACCCAGTTTCTGCTCCACGCTGCGATCTCTCGGTATATTCGGACACAATGGCAGGCGACACCTGTAGAGCCCTCCACATTCCACCTTTTGCGATCCCTCCACATAATGGGCCATGGACGATTTCTGATTCGATGGTTTTACCGGGGCCTCCGGGAGCACACACAGGTCTCTGTAGCTACTCTCAGGACACGGTGGGAAACAGATTTGTCCCGGACATTTAGTGATAAAGAGTGGGCCTATATATTGGAGTACCCTAAAAAAGTATCCCGCAACTGAAGATTGAAAACTATTCAATTGTTTGTCCTCCACAGGGCGTACCTTATTCCCATACACTGAGTAAGATGTACAATACAGCGGTTGCGACCTGTCCTCGCTGCCTGGCACCGGACGCCGACCTGTTACACATGCTGTGGCTCTACCCGGCACTGCGGGGATACTGGGGTAGGATAACACACGTCTTAAGCACGATTGCCGAACGCCCCTCCTGGGACACAGCAGAGGCTGGTTTATTGGGTCTTTTACCGCTCCCCCTTAAAGCGAAACGGCTGCGCCGTTTCTCCAACCTGGCATTAATGCTCGCAAAACGCCTGATAACACAGCGTTGGAAGTCTCGCACACTGCCACGTGTAGAGGCCTGGGGAGAAGAGGTGTTGAGATGGTCGGTGGTGGAGCGAGAGGCGCTGTATCGTGAGGAAAGTCGGGGGCTGCGCAAGCGTCCTATATCCCTGGAATGGGCACATCTGGCTGAACTGTTTAAGAGCGAGGAGGAGGGGGGGGGCTGTGGTGACCAACCCCCGGAGTTCCCCCGCATAAGCTGTAGTGCATGTTGACGGATGTGGGTTGCGATAGCTGAGAGCGATAATCTGTCTCCTGGCTCTGAGTGGTGTAGTATTTCGGGTGGTTAAGACCGCTTCCTGGCGGGTGGTGGTCGCCGTGGGGCAGGCTCACCCCCCCCCACACTTCATAGGGGGGTTCTTGTTTATCCATTTAGTTCACCCTCTCTTACTGCACTGATCGACCTCCTTCCTTCCCCTGCCGCACGCTTGGGGTGGGGTTGTCCTCTCCTCTGGCCCCCCCCATCCCTCCAGGAGTATGCTCTATGGCTCCCAGACTAAGAATTCTTTCTTTGTGGCATGCTTGGTTACGAAGAGTGGGTTCAGGGTGGGATTGGGAGTTGTGGGACTGTTGAGCGGACACCGCTCCCCTCGAATACAATAGCTTGAAGGCTGGGAATGTAGTGCACAACCATGTGCTTGACTGGTGACCTTCCTAGCTGTCTTGGGACATTATCGGAATGTATCGTAGACAATACTACATTTTGTACAGATTGCGCACAATGCCTGAATTGTATCCTATGCCTTCTACATAATTAATGTGTTCACTGCAATGTGTAATACGATGTACCTTCACATGAAAAAGCTTAATAAAGGTTGTAAAAAACAAAGCAAAAAAAATACTACTTTCTATTGAACTGAACACGTGTTTTCTATGCGGAACTACGCCATAGTCAGCAATGACTTCCTGGACAGACAGAGAACAAATCAGAGTAGGGTGAGGCACGAGCCTCGGCGGGCCGAGGAACAATGGAAAATATTCTAATCAGTGCGGGGGCGGAGCCAGCTAAACAATGGAAAATATAATCTCTTCGGGGGCGGAGCCAACAAAACAATGGAAATATAGTCTGCCAGAGTCAGCTGCTTGGTTGTTCGAGGGAGTGCCTAACCGGAGGACTGCGAGGACCAGCAGTCATTGGACACACCTGCTGCCTCTTCCTCTGTGTTCCGGCCCCTTGGTTGCCGGATATTACTTACTTCTTGCGGCCCCCGCTTCACGGGTGCCGCTTGCCAGAGACAGCTGCTTGGTTGTTCGAGGGAGTGCCTAACCGGAGGACTGCGAGGACCAGCAGTCATTGGACACACCTGCTGCCTCTTCCTCTGTGTTCCCGCCCCTTTGTTGCCGGATATTACTTACTTCTTGCGGCCCCCGCTTCACGGGTGCCGCTTGCCAGAGTCAGCTGCTTGGTTGTTCGAGGAAGTGCCTAACCGGAGGACTGCGAGGACCAGCAGTCATTGGACACACCTGCTGCCTCTTCCTCTGTGTTCCCGCCCCTTGGTTGCTTGGTTATAACTGATTTGATCTTACCGCGACGCGGGATGCGCGCGGGCGAAGCCCGGGCCAAGGGCGGGCCCATTGTAGCCCGTTTGAGACCGGAGGAGACCGGACCGGGCCCCTTCTCTTTAGTCCTGAGCCCACACAGCCCCTCCGTGTCTCAATTCTGGACGCCCCTCTGTGATATTTTACTTCCAAGTGTGCATGTTGGCCTGAATAGCTCGAGTTTAAGATTTTTAATTTTTTCTTTTTTTTTTTTCTCTAAGCTTGGAAGTTCCTTTTTTAGGTACGCAAGCCTTATCATGGCGTCGAAGGAGGCCAGGAACTTACTTCCCAGTGGTAACCTAACTGGTACACTGGATAATTTTATAGTGAGAGCTAATTCTGTGATTGACCAGGGCATCGTTCTGATGGAACGTAGAGTTTCACAGGATCTTGCCATGGCTAAAAGGTCTTCGATGGGCCACTTTGCAAATGCCCGCACACCCAAGGCTCAGAGGGGTGCGCACAACAAAACCGACATTGTCACAACACATGCATTTAACCAGCCTCTCAGTCAGTTTCTGGATGATTCCCCTCCCAGTGGCGTCCTGAGTTATCAAGATTCTCTTGTGACCTTGGATGATTCAACACTGGCGGCGCCTATGGAAAGACCGAATTTACGAAAAACCAAGGGAAAAGAAATAGGGACGATTCCAAAAAATAAGCTACCTACTATAGGCACTTCGAAAGTTAAAACTAGGGGAGTAAAAATACCCAAATGCAGAAAAAATAAAGTCTCCAAGGAGCTCGAGGGTGAGGGCCCAGGGGATTGTGTCCCACCCCCTGTGTCCTCCCACCGAACCACCCCAGTGGAGGGCACAGGTCAGGAACAGGTTGATTCATCATTTGTACCTCCAACAGATGGAGAGCCTACCCTTTTGAAATTAGATGCACTATTGCGCTCCCTCATCCATCCTTTGGAGGAGAGACTTAGCAGCATTGAGACACAACTTATCAAGCTCGAACAAACAACTGTGGGCACTTTAAGTAGTATCTCTACCAAAATATCGGCCCAGGGCAATGGTAATCGCAAGAGCATAATTGGGGGGGCTGGGGTACTTGACACTGCTATTGCCGTGAGTTACATCCAATTACTAACAATCAGAATACACCTCAGGAAGCAAATGTCAAAACTTTAAACCCATTATACACCCAACAAGGAGTGAGCGCTAGGGATAACCAGCACTCAGTTACTAATAGTGTAGGTATGGCCCATACAAAAACCAATAGTTACGTCGGAAGGGCAGAGAGGGTGGAAGACATCAGAGAGGAACCAAGAATTACCACCAGAGCTGATTTGCCACCTCAAGTAAGCCCCTACCTAGTTGTACTAACGGGGGTACCTGAAATCAGTGCACCAAATAGAGAGACTTTCAGCTCCCTGAAAAACAAAAAATTATACAGTGGCTTAATATTTACAGGCCACTGCCCCCTCACATTACAAGTGAGATCATAATGGTCAGAAGGGTGGGATGGGTGGGACGAACACCCAAATCTTTAACCGGCGATTGTGTACTGGTTAACTTTAGGGACCCACGGACTGCAGAGTATATCTATAATTGGAATTTACCCTGTCCAGGAACAAAAATTGCAGTTCGTCCCCTTACGTTTTTTTATCCTGACGGTCATTTGAGAAACCAGGAAGAAGGGTGGTCCCAAGTAAGCCATATGCGAGGGGGTGGTGGTGGGAAATTTAGGTATGATGCTCCCGCCCCGGTCCTATATCACATTCCATGTTAGAACAGGTTCAGTGGCCTGGATCAGGTTGATTGAATGGCCTCGAATAACTTGGAACCCTGGGCCAAAACTCCTGGTGAGCTTGTTAATCTCGAGCTCACTAGGGACAGCCACCTATCATCCGGTACATCTGGGATCTCTTCCCAATCAAAAGGAACCTGTATGAATAGTGACAATTTGGAAATAGGGAGCACCCCCCGGGAACAGACCCCTTTACCACCCCGGGAAAACAGTAACGATGTTAACCATCGGGGGCATGAGGCAAACCAGTCGGGGTGTAAAACCACTCCACAGGTTACCACACGTCATATCCCTGGCAACTCTAGGTACTTGTCCATTATGTCATGGAATGTTGCGGGCCTCCAAAGTAAGTTGGCCTGCCCGGACTGGGGCTCTTTTGTGGACAGTACTGATATGTCCCTGTTCCAGGAGACATGGGCTAGGGAGGAGCATGCTAGAGCAGGGTATGCGACCTTTAATATCAAAGCCCGATGGGGAGGGAAAGGTCGACCTTCTGGAGGCCTAACAACGTGGGTAGGTCTACATCTAGGTTGTAAAGCCGAATCCATCCCTACTAATTCGGATAACATACAATGTATCCTAATGACCTGGCCCACATCATATAAACTGGCAGTTGTGAATGTATTTTCTCGCCCGACTGCCCTGGCTAAAGAGTCAAGTACCATTGGGGAGTTGTCAACTTTTCTTGACTCCCTAAGCCCTGATATTTATTATATGGTAGCAGGTGACTTTAATTGCCACTATGGGCCCCTAAGAGGGTTGAAGGAGGGGGCGTTAATGGAAGAGGATGAGTATTGGGGAATTCCACCCTGTAACTCCCCTTTCGCTAAGGCATGGTCCCCATTGGCCTTGCAGATCATGACCCTAACATTGCATAAATCTATTAGGGCAGTAAATGGACGATTGCCCTCAGACATCCCCTTCAAGTGCACTTATAATAAAAGAACTCATGAATCGCGCTTGGATTATGTTATGGTTGAGACTCGTCTGTGGTCAAAGGTAGTGGATTTTGAGGTACGGGATAGGTTGGAAAGCGATCATAACGCCCTGATTTTGAAACTGGACTCCCCATATATTTTGGAAAAAGGCAGCGAGGTAACTATGGACTCTCGGCTGGTTATCACCAATAACAGACGGCGGGTCAAGTGGGGAAAATTGCAGGCCAAGAGCGAGTTACTCCCCAACTTATACAAAGCCACTCTTCCCTTTCTTACGAAGGCAAGCGATATCATCGCTCAACCCATGACCCAAGCCACTCAAGGGGACCTGCTTTCTGTCCACCAGGAACTGGTTGACTGTTTAGCGGGTTTCCTTAATCCGATTGTTCCCCTCAGCAGGAGTAGGGTACCCACCTCCTCATGGTACAATGCATCCTGTAGGAGGGTAAAAACGGATTTGATGAGGGCCATAAAAGATGGCAACGACAAACCGAAAATCCGTTCTCTCAGGACATTGTACAAAGAAACAATGAAGTTCGCTAAGGAAGTGTGGGATTGGGAAAGATGGCAGAATCTTGCCTCCTCGCTTGACAAAAAGGATGCACGGAGATTTTGGGCTATAGTGAATACAGGGTCAGATGAACCCCGCACTGCGATTGAAACAAACATAGATGCGGGTGTGTGGGAACTCCACTTTAAAACTTTATACGCAGCAACCACTGACCTAGACACCATGCCTCTGCATGCATCTCCATCGGTGATGGGTGGCGACTTGGAATTTACACCTGAAGAAATCCTAAGTGCTATAGGAAAACTGGCACTGGGTAAAGCACCCGGTCTAAATAAACTCCCTGGTAACCTGTTCAGAGACCAACCAAAGATCTGGGCGCCATATCTCTGTGCCTTATTCAACTCCCTCTTGGGTGGCATGGAGGTGCCGGGCACTTGGCTGGGAGCAGAGTTTGTACCAATTTACAAAAAGGGTTCGCCTCTGCTCCCAGTCAATTATAGGCCCATCAGCCTCATTGATGTCCGCCAAAAAATGTTTTCACGTCTCATCTTAGACCATTTGTAGGAGTGGATTGATGAGTCTGAAATTCTCAGCCCATTACAGGCTGGATTTAGGAGGAACACATCCACCATGGACCAGGTCTTCCACTTAGTCATGCTGTATTGGAAGACGGTCACAATAGAGGGTGGCAGCCTCTATATGGTGTTTGTGGACCTCCGGTCCGCTTTTGATACTGTACCTAGGGGGAAACTTTGGGCTGTGTTATCGGATATGGGAATTCCGCAAGTACTGCTGGGGGTCTTAATGAGGTTGCACGCCCATAATTTTGCACAGGTGAGATGTGGGAAAGGTGGGGTACTGTCTCCCAGGTTTCCGGTCAACAGGGGGGTCAGGCAAGGGTGCGTTTTGGCGCCAACCCTGTTTTGCTTGTATGTGAATGGAATGATTTCACACTTGGATGCTGTGCCCAATAATGATGCACCAAGATTGGCAGGCAGGAGGGTGCCGGCAATAATGTTTGCCGATGACACCCTCCTGCTTTCCAAGTCCCCTATGGGGATACAACGAATATTGGATGGGTTTAATGATTTTTGTCATCGTTGTGGACTGGAAATCAATGTAGATAAAACCAAATACATGATTTTTAATCCTCCAACATCCACCCGTCCTGCACCAACACTAGGGTTGGTTAGACTGGAGAGGGTCCAGACTTTCCAATACCTAGGGGTCACGCTAAGTTACAATCTCTCCTGGGGCCCCCAACAGGCTAGGTCTCAACTTAAACTATCCCAACTAGCGGGGGGTATTCTTAAAATGTCAAACGCATCAACATTCAAGCCTCTCAGCCCTGTGCTCGAAATATACAAAACAAGGGTGAGGGCAGCTGCACTTTATGGGGGGGAACTTTGGGGGCACGCCTCCAAGTCCAATATATCTAAAGTCGAGAACAGATTTTTGCGGCAGTTGCTGGCGTTACCCCAAAGCACACCCCTTTTACCGTTAAGGTTAGATCTAGGATTATATCCTATTCAGGAGGAGCTATCTATAAATATCTATAAAACCCCTTAGGTTCTGGAGAAGGTTGTGGGTAACACCTGAACTCTTAACGTACAGACTTGAATTGCAGGAAGTTTTGAGTTCAAGCAAGTTAACGAACATACCATGGCTCATTTTCGTTAAACAGGAATTAATGGCAATGGGTCTTCCAACTTTATGGCTTAATCCAGATATGGCGTGTAGAGAAGTCTCGGGCAAATCCCTCACGGAGTGCTACAGGATACGGAGAAGCAATGTATGGTTGCATGATTCGCAAAGCGGCACTCTGGTAAGAACATTTATAGAAAATAAATCTGCTTATGCCTTTGAAGACTTCCTGAATGTCATTTATCCTGTCTCAGCTAAAAAGTTGTATATACAATGGAGGTACGGCACACTCCCATTAAGGAGCTTCACAAGCAAATGGACTTCCTCTAGGGACACACATTGCCCAGGCTGTGAAGCAGGGACGGAGAACGAATGTCATATTTTATTTTTTTGCCCTGCCTATAGTAGAGCCCGAAAATACTGGATAGTACCTGTATGTAAGAATTTGGGCTTCTATAAATGCTCAGTTGCATTAAGAATTTTTAAATCAGATACTGCAGGGTATATTGTTTTTGCACTTTCAAAGTTCTTGCTTGCCATGTGGTCCAAAAGATGTTTTTTAATTGCGAATAGCAGTCAGGAGCCTGTGTACACTCCGCTTCTCCTCTGCTTTTCTTTTTTGTTTTCATCTCCTGCATTTAAGTTTGTATGTAAATGAACTATTTTTAAACT
The DNA here is from genome assembly GCF_964204655.1 of Triturus cristatus. Classification (NCBI taxonomy): domain Eukaryota; kingdom Metazoa; phylum Chordata; class Amphibia; order Caudata; family Salamandridae; genus Triturus; species Triturus cristatus. Next base: position 450,322,295 of record NC_140587.1, read on the forward strand.
CTGTACTTGTAATGCTGTTTTAACCTGTATCTTTTATGGCTGTAATATTGCCGAAATAAAGATTAAAGAAAGAAAGTTTTCTATGATGTCAACTTCAGTTACATGGTTGAGGTTATGACTAGTCAAAACGGTAAATGCCATGGGCCTCCATCGGGGCAATCAACATTATAAGTATGTAAAAACAGCACTTTGTCCAAGTATTCTGAGCTGGAAATAGCAAGGCTGGTTTCAATAGTCCAGGAAGTACTTTTAAAAAAAAATCTTTATCCAGGTTGCCCACTAAACTACTTTAGGCACAAACACACTGCACTTGCAAGTAAATACCTGCCAACTTATGCTGATTATTTCAAGACATCCTAACATTAGAAACGAATATGGTATTTAGAGTCAACAAACTACTGGTGGGTAGCAGAAAGGGGCAAAACATTATTCATGGTAATATCGGGTACTATGGCAAGCAGATTAATATGTTCACACAAGTTTAACTATGAAACTACACCCACATGTAAAAGTGTTGGGGTAAAATCTAAAAGAATGTTTTATAGCGAAAAATTTAACAATTCTTTCACCAGTAAATTTTATTAAGTGGATTCTATTTTAGATCGACATGGAACAAAAGCATCTTGCATGCCGTTACAACAAAAACAAATTATGGGCTGCAGGAGTCAGGTGGGATAAGAAATGCTGACTAAACCATCAAAATTGATTATGCTTCCCCAATATTTTAGATCTCGAATATAGTGAAACCAAGCAACAGCCAATTGAAGTAATCTGGTCATTAAAACTAAAAACTAGCCTGAGTTCCACAAACAAGTTAGCAAAGGACTTACTGAAGACTCTTAGATATCGCAATTAAGTTTAAACACAAAGAACGTGTCACACATGCAGCAAGAGGGATTAACGAAGTATTAACTTACCAAAGCCATAGTCTATATTTTATTGCCACCACAGCTACATACGGATGGATTCCTTACATTTCACTAAATCAGTTCAATTTTAATTGTCCATTCAGCTGAACCCAGCAATAGATAAGATAATTTTTTTATTGCAATTACTTAAAATCATTGCATTCGTATTAGGTTAAAATCAAGTATAAAAGTGCATAGTTTGCAACATTATGGTCCAGCTATTCTTAAGTTAAACATTTGTAAACCATTTTATCAGCTTTAAAGGGATGAAGAGTAAAACGGTGACACAGCTTTGTGCATTATAGTTCTATACAGTTATCCAAGTCCAAAGTGGATTTTACAGCCGTCATGAATTTCATGAAGCATACAGCCAGTTGCACCGAGTCGCCTTTCATACACTCTACCAAAGCTTCTTGACATGTCTGCACGTTTAAAATACGTCAAACAGGGCAAAGCCAGTAAATTCTCAAGGTGCACAGTTTCTCACAGATACACACTATATGAATTATTGTTTCCTCTTCTCCCCCACATAGTCGGCACTGTGTGGCTATGTCTTCCTTATACCCATGGCCATACTTATAAGCCAGTAGTGGAATTAATCCGACCCGTAGTCTCATTAGTTGGCACTTCATTATTGGCTTTAAGGGAGAAGACAGGTAGTATGGCAGGCCCCCACTCTTTTACATTTTTGCCGCCCAACTACCATGACTCAGATTTTTCAGGGTTAGTGCGTCACTGTCGGCCGACATTAACTTTGCTTGTTTGATTAATAGTTTTTCTGCTGCAGTTGTTGGTATGGGGGCAGACCATATTTCGCGAGCTTGCAGTGTGTTAGAAATTTGTGCCAAGTTGACCCCAGGTTGCTTATCATTAACCAGATGTACTTCTTTAGCGTGTGGTCCCAGGTTTGTATGGCTTTCAGGCAATAGGCTATGAACATAGATTTTAATAGCCACTTTTGAGATGTCATATTAAATTTGGTACGGATTTGCACAGGGGAGGTAGAAGTCGGTAGAAAAAATGCTCTGCAGAAGTAAGCTGACTGAGCTCTGTCCAACCATGTTGACATTGTCTTTAAAGAATATCGTGCCATAGGCCACTGATGGTAAAAATGTCTCCCACAGTGCTCGAATTAGGGGAGTAACCCTACAAATTATCCTCATGCAAGACTGCCATAACACAATATTTTCCTCTGGGGAAAAGGGGTCCTGTTGGCAATGCGTGCAGTGAAAAATGCCCCAGGAGAACAACCATATTCCCAATGAACTTTCAGCTGCTGTTTGAACACCTCACTCTTCCGTGATGGCTCTACTGGTTTAAGAGATTCCAAGGGCTCGTACTCACCGCATACGGCTAACGCAACACAACAGCAAGGAACATAAATTGACACATTCATAGCATAGGGAGACCGAAAGGAAAAGTCGACCAAGAATAATTAATATGACCGGCCACTTTTGCTAGGCACTCTGAGAAACAAAACATTTTTTCTTCCAAACAGATGGTTACTGCGCATTGTTACTTTTGAAGCCCAAAGTTCTGTATAGTAAAGACAAATCGGTACTGTGTGTTTACTTTTTCACTAGTAGAGCCTTTAGCACATCATTTTGACAACAAAGCATTTTTTGTTTTGACATCTAAAAGCACCACTGTGAAAGTTGCCCAACTAGACATACATAAATAACACCGAGTCCTGGCACTCGGACATGCAAGTTTACATTAGGGGTATGAGCAGGGAGAAGCAACGCAGGAGATGACTAATGTCACGTTAGTCCCAGGCACTGACTGAAATTGAAATACATAAATGCTGATACACACTATCCCAAAGTCCCGTTTGTTAACACGAAGTGCTGGTACTCTCCAATTAAAAGTATTTAATCCCTACTGAGAAATGCAGGTGTTCCCCTTTCAAATTTAAGTGCATATACTCCGTGATTGCGCATTTAAAGCAATGATCCCAGGACATGCTTTATTAATTATTATAACACTCTAAAACATTACTCTTGTGGCCTGTGGGCATACAAGAGAGGAGACGTAAACATTCTTAATCAGCTATCAAAATAAACAAAACCACCACCGAAAAGTTGCAGAATCAACGGACGGCAGGGGTAAAGACCGGGCTGTATCTATGACGTGTATCGGAAATTCGCTCAGGCTATTAGGAAGATGATGTACCATAGCGGAGATACGTTTCTACCTCCGCGGCAGGTCTAGCAAGGACTCTGAGTGGCCGAAGGAACGCGAAGCTCAAGAGTAGCGTCAAGGTGTCAGCGAAGAGAGGATGCTATAATCTATACTAGAATTGGGGTTGTTCTTCTTTGTTGACATCAGAAGAGCATATTGCTGGATTCTGTGTCTCGCATTCAAAGGGTGAACAGATACACCGCGCACCCACCCTGGAGTCACTGAGGGTGTGGCACCTGAGCCACAGGCCCCAACTTCAGGATGGGTGGGTACCCACCTCTGAGAACAGCCCTGAATAGCCCCCCTTAATAAACTGCACATGGAGGCAAGACAAACACAAGTAACATCAACATGTAGTAACCTCTCTCTGGGAGTTCTTAAGGAGCAGCTTTTCAGCACAACAGTCCCACCCATTGCCGCCTACCCCCTCTGGTTATCGGACATCAGATGCCGGGCGGGTAGGATGGTGAATGCGTGAGACTCCAGCCCTGCGGTAGGTGGTCCCTGAGGGACTGTGCTGGGCAAACAGTGCAGACAGCTTCACGATCTCACCGGCGTCTCCCTCTTCTATCGAACAGAGCTGAATGGAAGTTTGGACACAGCTGACCTCGAACTGCTCTCGATCTGGAGCTCAGAAACTGGTCGTCAAAACCCCGAGACAGGAGCTCACACTGCCGCCATCTTCCCCTGTGACGGAACTAACTCCCTGACTGTCCGGAGCTGGGCATGAAAATAGAAAAGGGACCAGCTTAGAGCTGCTCAACATCACGAGAAAAGACACAAACACAACGCGGTCCTGAAAGTGAAAAAGAGGATCTCTTGTCTTTATGGGGCCATGTGTTTAAACACATGGCCCCATAAAGATAAGAATCCTTTTACGACGCAAGGAAGGCAGACCAGCCCGTCCAAATGGGACGGCTCAAAAAGCCAAAGGTAAACGTCACGAACAGCTCTTTTCCAATGGCTGGCCACCGTTTAGCATAAACGGTGACGCCGGCCAATGAAAAAGAGAGGCGGGGCTTAATGCCCTTTACAGACAATACCCCAAATCATTAAATCTCGCCAGCAAGACTGCACATGTGCGCAGCCCACGCCAGGCGAGACCTAAAAAGAAGGCGGCGAGGTTGACCTGCTCAGGCAATGCCGTGCAGACAATACGTTTCTAACTGCCATCAATCTGTTCCATTTTCGTCAGGTCTGTTCGGCAGCGAGGGGGCAGAGGGGAGAGACACTCTCTTGTCCTGTGCACGCTGTTGCAGGTAAGTCTGCAGTGGGTCCCAGATATCTCTGGGACGTGCTTGGGCAGGCATAGGGTCCTTGGCAGAACACTGCGTTTCAGAGCCAGTCCTCTACATGACCCTGACCATGTCCCCAGCACATCGCTATGCGTCGTTTATCAAGCAGCAGAAGGATTGAAATGAATTTCCTGTTGTCTGCGGGGACATTCCAAACATAAACCAGCAACACAGTCGAGGGAAAGCTTTCGCTCCAGGCACAGGTCTACCATTGCATCAAAGGTATCCCCCCAATCGTAACTGATGTCGGGGCAATCCTAAGACAGATGCGGGAAAGTCGCTCTGGGGCCAATCACCTCACGCATCGCGCATCCTCAATCAGACTTCCCCTGTGTTGTTCTATACAATCTGTGCAAAAATGTAAAGTGAATCCAACGCAGCCTATAGTTAGGGGACAGTTCTCTAGTCAGACACAGCAGAATGCCCACTGTTCCTCCGATACAGGTACACCCAACAGGATCTCCCATTCCTGACACACCTTAGGGGTCCCCCCAGGGCCTGGTGCAGTTTGATAAAGACTCCCTCTGAGAACACATCTCCCATTGTGGTATGCTGAAGTCTCCTCATTCTAGCACAGGCCCCAGCATCCGCAGAAAACGGTAGGGCAGGATATCTAATTAGCAGTACAGAGGGGGCGTATAGCACCTCAGCCACGCCCTCCGGTGCAGCTTGTGCCACGCCCACACAGTGCAGCAAACAGTGTCCACGCGGTCTAGGCTGCGTCCTGTAAAGAACAGTATGTAATGGATGTGGCGCCGCTTGGTTATGTTCAGATGCAGTGTGCGCCATAAATTGCGTGGGGTACACCCAGTGGAATGCTAATTGCGCCTGTGCGCAACTATAGTAAAGATCCCTATCTGGTGCACCCAGTCCACCCTGCTCAAAGGTGTTTTTTTACCGGCCCTTGCCAATGTAATCATGTTCGAGCGTAATTTAAGCCTGAAGCTACTGTTAAGAGGGAGTGGGAGATTAATAAATAAATCAATTTGGGCAGAATTACCATTTTGACAATGGCTAGTTGGCTGGCCAGGGACAATGACAATTCCATCCACCTTTCCAGGCGGGTCTCCAGTAAGTCCATCAGTCAGCCATAATTGTATCATCACAGCACGTTAACATCACGGCTTAGTCATATTCCCACCGGGCCCTCCATCCAGCAGAACTGGAATTCTGATCTAAAATGCTCCATGGCCTCCGTAAGCGGAAGATGACCAACTTTGTCCAGTTGATGAATATTCCCCGATAGCCCTCCAAACCTGATGAATTCCCTAATCAGAGGATCAATGTTCTCAGCCGGACGTTTTACATATAGTGTGACATCATCTGCATATAGAGAGACAAGAATCACCCGGGGAGTGAAGGCCAGCCCCCGGTGCGCATAGTGCTGCCTGCGGCGGACAGCCAGGGGTTCCATGGCGGAAAGAAGTGGGGATAATGGGCATCCCGGCCTCGTCCCACAGAAGACCTGAAACTGGGGAGATATCACCCCATTAATCCATTAATCCGCAGTCTCAGACTGGGACTTGAATATAGGAGGTCAACCAGTTGAATGAATTTAGTGCCAATCCCCAGGCCGGATAAAAGCGCAAATAAATACGGCCAATCGAGAGAATCAAATGCCTTGGTCGCGTCCAAGAACATAAAAGCCGCCTGCAGCAAAGGATCAATCTCCTGCATTGTGACAAAGAAAGTGCACAAGTTCTGCGCTGTGGCTCTACCCGGGACAAAGCCCAATGATCAGGTCACATTACAAGGGACAGCAGGGAAAGAAGTCTCGAGGCAATGAGCTTGGCCAGAATTTTATTGCCCAGATTAACCAAGGACAGCGGTCTGTAGGATTCGCAACTCTGCGGATCTTTATCAGCTGCGCTCTTTCTAGTGACTCCCCGAACATATATTCATGAGGTGCGGAGCAGTTAGTGTTGCATATTCTTTATAAAACACTGCCGGTAGGCCATCCAGACTGGGAGCCTTATTTCCTGGCAAAGCTCTTCTGTGAGCAGCTCGCCCAAAAAACATTGATGCCCATCCCCAAGCCAAAGCAGCTGTATTGAATCAAAAACTCACCAAAGTCAGGGAGGGCCCTCCGTTGTTTCGCCTCATATAAAGAAGAATAAAAAGATAATTTCTGCCTGAACTGATTCCTGACCTACAACCTTCACATTTTCGGAAGTACATAGTTCCGCAATATAATCACTCACACAGGGTTTCCTGACTAGGCCAGCCAAAGTCTTACCCGCCCGATCTTCCTCCCCATATCTCCTCCCACTCGCCTCCCTACCAAGATACTGAGTCTCTTGCAATGCTGCCTCCTCAAAATCTCCAATCTTGCCTCTGATGCGGCTCAATACCTCTACATCATTAGTGACAAAAAAAATCTCGCTCCAGACCTTGTATCTCCTCTTCAATGCGTTTAATTTCTCCCCGTAGCGAGTGCAGTACACCGGTCTGCTTTGCAATACAATCCCCCCCCTTATAACCGTCTTGAACACCTCCCATAGTACCAAGGGGGACTCAACTGTGCCCTCATTGAATACAAAGTAGTCTATTGTTGCAACCCTGATGGTTTCCCTAAACCCTTGGTCCCCCAGGGCTCCTGGTGGAACCGCCAGCTGAACGCCCTGCTTGGGTACTGTGGCAAAGAGAACTCCATGAGCACTGTGGAGGGGTCTGATAGGGATCTAGGTAGGTGCCTGGCAGCAGTGACCCAGGCCTTCACGTCCTGGGAAGTGAGCCAATAATCAATTCTCGACCAGGATGGACCAGCGGAGGTCACACATGTGCCCTCATCCCCATCCCCATTCTTACATCGCCACATTTCTACTAGCTCATTGTCTGCTATAATAGAGTGGAGTTGGGGTGCCGGGAACCACTCAACCGGTCTTTCCGAGGATCTACCACTACATTGTAGTCCCAACCCACAATATTTCCCCAGGCCCAAGAGAATTAATGAGCCTCCAAACCTCCATTAAAAAATCCCGGGTCATCTACGTTAGGGCCATAGACTAAGATCAGTCTGATTGGGTGCCCCCCCACCCCAAGTGTGCCCGCCAGCATCACATAACTCCTCTGCATATCGCAGAAGGCCATTCGGTGGCGCCAAGGCAATCCCCCTCCTGATGAGTATAGCAACCCTCACGTGTAATTCAAATAGCAGGCCACATATTTTTCACCAATACACCGAGGTGTGCTCTGTCAAATGCAGTTCCTGCTAGTAGCAAATATCCACCTTATGGCGATTCAAATGTGCAGTCACTAGTCTCGCCTTGCGCCCGTCATTCAAGCCACGGACATTCAAAGTTATATCAGTCGTGCATCACCAGGACGCATGCATCCATTCGCCCGACATCAAGTGTGCCCTCGCAGTTGATGGCCCCGTTGAACAGCACAGAAGAGAGAGGAAGTCCGCAGAACAAGGGGAAGGAGGAAGAAAGTGAGTGAGGGGCAAAAAAACTGAGAACCCGTCAATCTCAGTACCCCGAATAGAACCAAAAACGCTCCCACTACAGCCTCCCAAACAGGCTGAATATAGGCCCCCCATCCTCAGCAAAGCCAACTAGGGCTTCCATCTGAACAGAGAACAGGAATCGTCCCCGAGGGGAATCGCTAGGTGCCCGGCTCATACCAGCTAGGGCAGGGTGGGTGGCAGGACTGGGTATTTGCAGCTGGCCGATTACAACCAGCTGCTAAAGTAAAGCAATCACCAACAGCCAGTCAGGTATTAGAGTAATAAAGGTGTGGGTATTCACGTTTCACCACAGAAGCATTTACCATTGTGCAGTCGCAGGTTTAAGACCCTCTCTATAGCACAGCATCATCCAACAAAGTTAGTCATTATCACTGATGTGGCTACCGTCCTCTGAATCCTTCTCTGATCGTGTAGTCAACTTGGCCGGGCGGAGGTCTCGTATAAATCTGTCAGCTGCCTTTGGGTCAGTGAAGTAGGAGGTTTTACCCGCATGGAATATGCACAATTTTGCGGGGTAAAGAAGAGAATATTTGACATCCAACTTTTGTAAGGATCGCTTAACCGGCATGAAGTCCCTTCTTGCTGCCTGCACCGCAAAGGTGAAATCAGGGTAAAAGGACACCTTGTTTCCCTGGTAGGTAACCATCTCCTGGTCCCTCGCTAGCCTAAGCACAGTGTCTCTGTCTCTATGATTTAGTAGATGGGCAATTATGGGTCTGGCAAGCGCACCCGGCAGAGGTCTCAGTCCCAATGACCTATGCGCTCTCTCCACTATGCACACAGGTAACCATGATTCTCCAAATAGGGCCCTCAGCATTTCCTCTACGTAGTCCTCGACCTGGGACATAGCAGTAGACTCTGGAATCCCTACAATCATCATGTTATTCCGCCTTGACCTGGCTTGCAAGTCCTCATTTTTATTGCGGATTATCTCCAGAACTTTTTCCATGCGGAGCAGTTTCTCCATTGTCGTGCTCCCCTCGTCCTCCAATTTGGAGGTGCGTTGTTCTAGCTGCCCAATGCGTTTGTCATGGTTAGACACCTCTTCTTTTAACCGATTAAATCGGTCAGTTAGAGAGTCAATTTTATTATCAATAGCTGTGAGGAATTGCTTGAGATCTCTGAACATTTCCCTAATGTCTGGTTCTTGAGAGGACCTGCCCCCCACTTCGGCCTCCTGCTGTCCATCCTCCATGAGTGCAGCTCCACTTGGTGGCTTGCGCTGCTCAAAAACCAGCTTGGACTGCCAAGCATCTGTGTTAGAACTGGGGGTCTTTAGTTGGCAGAGGTAGGTACCTTTGACCAAATAGGGACCCTGGCTTCTAGTCAGGGAAAGTGGATTACACTCCTGGATAACCCCTGCTCACCCCCTTGGTAGCTTGGCACGAGCAGACAGGCTTATCTCAGAGGCAGTGTGTAAAGGATTTGTGAACACATACAGTAATACAGTGAAAACACTACAGATGGACACCACACAGGTTTTATAAAAATAAGTATTCTTTATATAGACTTAACACAAGACCAAAACGACAAAAATCAACAATACTGTAATAAAAAAATAATACTTCAAGATAGTAGAAATAGCTCAAAAATAGGTTATTCTCTTAACAGCAGGAATACTATGCGACTTACCGCGACACCTTGGTACCTCATCTTTTGGCCCTGTTCACGCACGCAGCGGAGGAAGGATCCTTCCCACCTGAAGCCAACGAGGCTACCATTGTCGTTCTCCAAGACACACCCACCCTCCCTTGACTGTGCCGATTATCGCCCGATCTCGCTCATCAATACGGAGATCAAAATATTTGCCACTGTGGTGGCCCAATGGCTTCGGCCCCACCTACACGACCTGGTCCACTCGGACCAGTGCGGATTTATGCCTGGCCAGGGTACCCGGCACTGTATACGCCGCCTCCATCTCGCCCTCGCAATGACTCACCCCATACTTGGCATTGCTTTTCATAGACTTTAAAAAGGCGTTCGACACGGTGGATTGTGGTTACCTTGGCGATGTGCTGGAGAGGATGGGTTTCGGCCCCCTCTTCCGACGCCTTGTCCGGGTTCTTTACTCTCAACCCAGGGCGCGGGTCCTCATTAACGGCGTGCTGTCCGAGGCATTTCCCATCGAGAGGGGCACCCGTCAGGGTTGTCCACTTTCACCGCTATTATTCTCCTTGGCGATGGAACCTCTGGCTTCGCTTGTCCGTCAGGACTCTCTCATCCGCGGCTGGACCTGGGATCTGAGTCACACCGATAAGATAGCCCTGTACGCTGATGATGTCCTTTTGTATTTAGCAGACCCCGAAAACTCTGGTCCGCGCTGCCTGGGCGTCCTCTCGGCGTTCGAACGGGTCTCCGGCCTTCGGCTCAACCCGGCGATATCTACATTGGTCCCTCTGCACCCATCTCGGTCATGCTTTGATTGGCAAACAAATATTCCCTTACGTAAGCAGTCCTTTAAATACTTGGGAGTGTGGGTCGCCCTCCTTCCGGAGCTCGAATGGGCCCTGAACATTGCGCCCCTGGTCGCCAGAGCCAAGACGGACCTTAAGAAGTGGCAATCCCTCCCTCTTAACCCCTTAGGCCGTAGAGCCCTTTTTAAAATGATGGTCCTTCCCCGTTTTCTGTACATTCTACAGAACAAAACTGCTCACCTCCCGAGCAGCTGGTTCCGGGAGATGGACAGTGTCCTCATTCGCTTTCTGTGGGGCAACGGGAGATCGCGAATGTCCTTAGTGCACTGTCGCATCCCTCCCTATGAGGGGGGCATGGGGGTCACTAACCTTCACCTTTACTACCTAGCCACACGACTTATCGTGATCCACGACTGGTTCACAGGTGGCTGGTCTGATCCGGCGTACCAAGTGGAACTCAGAACCCTGGACTTTTCACGGATCCAGGATCACCTATATGGGTATCCAGTACCGCGGGATCTTCCTTCCATCACCAAGTCGGTGTTCCTGGCCTGGCGCGCGGCTTTGCGCTACGTCCAGTCGGACCGTAAGCTCACCAGGTAGACGCCCTTGTGGAACGGAGCATGGTTGAGGGAGATCTCCTCCCTTCGAGACTTCCGGCGTTGGTACCTCGTTGGGATCTCGCTTTTCGGGGACATCTTGGCGGGGGGCCACATTACAACTTTTGCAGACCTGTAACAGCGTCACTCTCTCCTTCCCTCACAATTTTACAAATACCTCCAACTTCGACACACTCTCCAGGCGCACATCCCTGCCCCCACTACCCTTCCAGAATTCAGTCCCTTGGAGGCCCAGGTGATGATGGGGAACCTTGGCAGAGAAGGGGGGGGGGGGGGCAGGATTTACAGATCCCTGGTCAACAATGGTCCTGCGTCTCTTGCCCACCTACGCACCCGGTGGGAAGGGGGGTTGGGCCCCCTGGAGGAGGAGGACTGGAGGGATGCCCTTATGGCACCTAAGACCCTGACAACTTCCTCCAAACTTCGCCTTACCCAACTTTTACTTCTTTCATACGGACTACCTCACTCCAGTCCGTCTATATAAAGCTAATATGCGGCCCTCCCCAGCTTGCGCGCGTTGCTCTCACACCTCTGCGGACTTCTTTCATGTGGTCTGGCAATGCCCCGTTATTGAGCCGTTTTGGAGGGGAAGCGGAGCTCACGGGCGCCCTGGGTTGGGTGGTTCCCCACGATCCGCTGCGCCTACTGCTAGGGGTGCTGGATGGCCTGGACGGATCCCAGGCAGATAAACGCTTACTGGGAACGGCGGTGGCGGTAGCGAAGCGGGACATTGCCGCATTGTGGTCCCAAGCCAGACCACCCACTGTGCGGCGCTGGAGGCGGGGGTGGATTGGTGCGGAGCCCAGGAGGAGCCCCTTTTTGCGGCTAGAGGTTGCCCAGAGATGTTTGGCAGAGTACGGGGTAAATGGTTCAATCTACTTCCCCCGTGAGTGATCCGAATACGTAAGAGATAGTACTAGTCCTCCTATAATGGTCTATCTATTCTGTGTTTTGTGAGCATCAGCCTTGATAACTTGCTTATACCTCACCTGATTAATGTGTTGATCTTCTACCGCTGTAAGTTTGCGTTGGCATTGATAACTATAAATGCAATAAAGTTTACTATATAAAAAAAAAAGTTCCTTCTCCTTTCCTTGGCAATAAAGAAACCACTGCAGGCCAACCCAGCAAAACAGCACACTGGCAGAGGGACAATCCAAACTCCTGCAGCTTCCTTGGTTCTTCTCCTTGGCAAAGGTTTGTCTTGTTTTCCCAGAAGTGATCTAATGTCCTGGGGTCTAGGCCCCAATAGTTTTATCAGTAAATCCTTTGTCCTCTGAAGGCAGAGGGTCCTGTACCTAGTCCAAACCAGTTCTGGGTGCATTCTGCCAGTGTACACCTTCTCCCTTTGTCAGTGTGGGCCAGGGTCCTCAGACACACCACAGGAGGGGGAGCCAGCATTGTGGAAGGCAGGCACAGCCCTATTCAGGCCCAGGTGCTACCCTTTTCACCACTCTACATGCAGATAGGTCTATTCAGCCGTGTGCTGACTCACCCTGTCTCCTGGAGCCTCCCCAGGTGCCCTGTCACTCACAGACATGCAATACACAACCTCACAGAGGCATGCTGGATGGTTAGGTAAGAAAATACCTACATTTTAAAAGTGGTATTTTCCAAACACAGAATGTTAAAACCAACTTCACTAAGTTCAGGCATACTAAACTCCAATCCTTACCATGTTCCCTGGGTCAGTTAGGATTATAAGGTGTTATAATCAAACTACCCATTCTGGCCTATGGGGACAGGTAGCCTTGCAATAGTGAAAAAGGAAATGGGCTGTAATTCACTATCAGGACATGCTACACACACCTGGGCATGTCCTATCTTTCACATACAATGCACCCTGCCCTAGGGCCTACCTTAGGGGTGGCCAACATGTAGAAAAGGGAAGGTTTAGGGACTGGTAAGTGAGTGCACTTACCAAGTCGACATGGCAGTACTGAACTGCACACAGGCTCTGCAATGGCAGGCCTGAGACGCACTTTACAAGCTGCTTTTGTGGGTGGCACAATCAGTGCTGCAAGCCCACTAGCAGCATTTGATCTACAGGCCCTGGGCACACATGGTGCACTGTACTAGGGTCTGACAAGTAAATCAAATAAGCCAAATCATGGAGTCACTAATCCATTGCATCAATTTAACATAGGGAGCACTTGCACTGTGGCACTGAATAGCAGTGGCACAGCGCCCAAAGCGTCTAACCAGCAAAAACATATCAAAAACAGAGGAGATAACAGCAAAAAATGGAAGGGAGATTCACCTCAATGGTACCAGGTCTAACAATCGGACTTCCCCATGTTGGCAGTGTCTGCCCGAATTCTCCCGAAGCAGCTGCAGTCCTCGTCCAGTAATGCCTGGTCAGGGGCCACCAAAATGCACCGTGCCGAAGAGTCCACCGACAGAACAGCCCGAGGTGCCTCACCAGGGCAGCAGCCCCCACCAGCTATGCAGCATTTCCAGCACCAGGCTATCAATGCAGTGACAACGTCCTACCATGCAGGCAGCGTGGGAGGGGGTCCCCGCATCCAATGGCACCCCTATATATAGTTGTGAGGTACTGTTGCACTGCTGCTCCACTCTCACATGAGCGAGCCCACCACCAGAGCACCACAGCCAATTCCGGGACCTCAATTTTGATGGGGGGATGGCGGCCCAAGCACCTCCAGGTATTTCAGTCCCTTCTGGCAGCCCCTAAGGCCTCCTTCGATCACGGCCTACCTCCAGGGGATCCGCCAGGTCTGCTGCCCTCCAATAGGCCCGCCTTCCACTTGCCAACAGGGCCCTTTCAGTCTATCGGACGCCAGCTGCATTGTCCTTCTCGGCGGGGTCTCGAGTGGCTTCTCTCGGCCCGCTCTCCATTTCAGGGTCCCGCTCCCCCACAAATCTGGCCACCACTCGCAAGTCCCCGCCGCACAGGCCTCGATTTCTGTGCTCCTGGGACCTCTCACCTGCAGACGCGTCTCGCTCAGGTGCCTACCCGCCTCTATGCCTGAATCCGCACAGGCACTTACCGGTGCTCCCAGATCTTCCGCTGTTGCTGCCACAGATTAGGGAGAACCCTGGGCCTCACTTCCACTGCCTTTTCTTGTCCCGGCTTCCACCAGGCACCCTCAATGAGGCCTGTTGCGCCCTTCTTCTGGCCGCAAAGTCAATCCCTCTCGTCATGCCACCAGACTGGCTTCCGCAGCTTCTCGTAACCCTCCCAGCGATCACCGCTCACATCTGTGGGGGGCTGCTCACCAAGCCAGGTCCCTCGTGCCTGCTTCCTGCGGTCCTCTTTTCATGCAGGAGGGCTTCCCGCCCAGTGCCTCGCAACCTGCTCAGCGTAGTTCGTCTGAACCAGGTCCGCAGGCCATGCCGGCAGCCCAGTCCTGTCTTGCAATCTTCGCTCTTGCCATCCCGGGACAGGCACTGCCCGGGCGCCAATAAATATGGAATCTCTCCCACACGTTAATCTGCGTCTATGCCGCTTAGATAATCGGATAAAGTATGGAGTGTCCGTTCAGCCTGCAGAGTCTCACAGAGTGGTGGCCATCTTGTAGCCAGGCTCTCCAGCACCCCGTACAATCTGATGTAGTTTAGGGAGAAATGGAAAACTCAGCCATTCACTCACTATCTTTGCAATCATCTCTTTGCAGCTGATGATGTTCTGCTGCACTTTCTTTGTATAGCAATGAAAACTCAACCTTACCAAATGACATCAAAATCTGTTTTGGTTTTGTCGCCTGCACCAGCCCTTCCCTTTTTCTCAAGTAACTGCTATTGATTTTCTCGGTGTTATGTAATAGTATGGAAAGAGAAAATGCTTTTCTAGTGTTACATTGTAAAGCACACTGACACACCGCGCAAAGGAATACATAAATAAATAAAAGAAAGTACAGATTTTAGTTCCTTATGATCTCCCTGAATAGATGAACTCTAAAACTTATGAACCTTTTCTATTACAGCCCACCGGAGAGGGCTATACCGGTCATTAAAGGCCCACAGAGGTGTATTCGGCGAGGGCTTTTATCACAGAAGCAGGTCTTTAATGCCAGTATTGCCTAACTACGGAGGGCTATAAGGCGATTTGAACTTTCCGCCATTAGAGGAAAGAATGTTCTAACAAATAAAACAAGGGGCTCACGGAGCCTGAGGGGATTGCCTTTGTTCACAGAAAAAGCTGTGAGTGACAACATTGGAATGTTGGAGTTCCAGCCTCTAGCGGCCATTAGAAGCCCTGAGCACTCCATTGCTTTCAATTAAGCTTTCCAATGTTCTAATATATATATTGGAGATAAGTAGAAGCACATACATACAATAAAAATACAAAGATCTCCCAAGTAAAAAATACGATACAGTATATTTGTCACAACTGACAGACTTTCAAAATAGCAGTTCCTTCACAAAGCCCAAGGCAGGCACAACACTACGTCATAGCTTGGTTATGTATCAGTAAAGACTACCAAACCAGAACTCATATACTTATGAATATCTCCACTCATCCAACTGCTAAATGATGACCAAATTGCATAACACAGATGACATGCTGTTCTCTGTAACACATGTTCTAAACTATGTTTCATGCTAAAATAAATTCTGATTAAACACAATTTTTACTTCATTGGGTGATAATTTAGTAGCTACAAAAAGGTGGGTATTTCAATATTTGATCTAAAGGATCTGTGTCAATGTCCCAAACAGGCACACAAAAAGGTTCACAAAAATCTGAAAAAACTGTTATCTCTCTAATCCGGGCCTATATGTATCGCGAAGATGTGATGGTTGGGAAACTATCAAATATATTAAATGGTTCCCTTGAGACAACTATTTGTCCACCACTGGGGAAAAAGGAGATCAAAAAGTTGTGCTGGACCTATCATTTGTACATTACCATTTATAGTTTCCCTTCTGCTTCTCTCAATGGGAAAGCTCTGCCCTGTTTTGTTTAATGGAAAATACTCCATGTGTATAAGTGCTAGGATGTTTAATACTGCTGTGTTAGTCTTGTATCAAGGCCTAAATCAGAGCTTCATTTAGACAGGTGGAGGAGTGGTGAACGCCACCAGACAGTAGGCCTCAAGTGCCATTCCCAGGCACGATACAACATGAGTGGCAGGGGAGTAAGGAGGGCAATTTCCCCCCTTGCTGAGAATCGAAGCTGCCCATGGGAGTCACGGGGGTTGCCGAAGGTGGGCGTGTTGGTTGGAGGTGGGGGTGGGAGGGGGGCACTTCCATAAAAAAAGAAAAGAAAAAAAAGATATGATGGGAAGGGAGGAGGATGGTTGTGATGGAAAAGCTGGCATGGTGTCTTTGTGGGTAGGATTTTAGTTGACAGTTTACAGGGATTGGTTAAAGTCAGGAGCGGCCACTTGTATTGTGAAGTAGTGGGGCGGGAGAACACAAACAACACAAAAAAGGAATTATAAAGAAAGAAAGAAACATGCACTTACCTACTCCGACCGACGACGCCTTCCTCCTGATCCTCCGCCATAACTGAGGAGCCGCCCCTGGTTGAAGTGTTTATCCAATGTGGAGCTAGAGATGCAGTTGGCGCCTTAGCAACGATGGGTGCAAAGGTGCCTAAGAAAGGAGACCGTATGTACTATTTCTCTTGAGATGTTGAAGATTAGGATACTTTCACTCCTAATGAAATCTATGAGGCCTTTCAAAAATGCCTAATGGTATGGCGAGGGAATGATGGATTTCCCTTAGAATAACAAAACAAAAAAAACGCAGAGAACTTGGCCCCTGTTTAGCTGAGCTTTTTAACTTAATTAAAAAAGGGTGGGAGTTCATGCTTCTTTTAAGGAATCAACCATGGTAAGCTTCCCTAAGAAAGGTAAGAATCTGAAGAATGTGAACTCACACAGACCCATTAGCCTCTTAAATACAGACTACAAACATTAGTTTGGGCAACTCGAATAATGCCTGCTGCACAACAGTTAATCCATAAACATCAGTGCAGATTTGCCGCAGGCTGTCTTATGTCAGCAAACACCCAGTTTTTAATGCAGGCAATAGAATATTTTTCAAATAATCAAATAAAATCATTAATTATGATCATCAATGCTGAAAAAGCATTTGATCTTGTGAACTGATATGCCCTATTTTTGGGCCTGTAAAGGTTCGGATTCCACTTTCAGTTCACCTCAATGCTGTAAAATTTATTCCAGAGTGCACAAGCCAAAGTAATGGTAAATTCTAGGATGGCCGACACCAATTTAATAAAGAGAGGTACACGTCAAGGATGCCCTCTCTCCCCAATTGTATTTAAATTTTTTATTGGGCCCTTGGCAGAAAAAATACGTAAATGAGGCATGAGGGCACCAATAGAGGGGATAGCCAGGCTTAAGCTTTTTGCAGACGACATTATTCTCTATCTGCAACCAGACGAGTTAAACATAAAGAGGGCTATGCAGAGTGTTATGTGTCTGGGACTGACCGCTCATTACTCACCAAGCCAGATGGGGCGGAAGGAGTTTTGGGAGCGGGGCGCCTTCATTTATCAGGCTTTGCAGGTGGCTTGTGCACGGATACAATAGGAGAATCCCGTAGCCCCGTGATGCCTGGAATGTGAGC
This sequence comes from Triturus cristatus, assembly GCF_964204655.1. NCBI lineage: Eukaryota > Metazoa > Chordata > Amphibia > Caudata > Salamandridae > Triturus > Triturus cristatus. Next base: position 450,339,743 of record NC_140587.1, read on the forward strand.
CCTCACAACAGTATCAGGAACTACAACTCCCATGAGCCTGTGAGGAGTGTCGCGCGCGCGCACACAGGATGTGACATGAGAAGAATTCCCAGAAGACTTGAAAAGCCCAGTCTTAACGAGAAGACGCTTCAGATTATTCCAGGTTGGGAGTTCGTGTATGCCAGAAAGGAGGATCGTGTATTCGTAGTATCCGGTGGGGTAAGGGTGTCGTTGGCACCACCGCTCCTGTTCTTTTTCAGTCACCTCTCAAGTCTGGTACCTACTACTCTTGCCTTTTCTGCTAACCCAAAGGCCCCGATTGTATGGAGGGTTACGAACCTGTCCTAAATAGCGCAGTTTGGAATACAGAAGTCTAGTGTGTACTGCGCATCCAAAGACTGTCGATATACCGGGAGGTATACTGTCTGACCAAACATTTCCTTATGTTTCCGAGTACGTTACAGTGGCCATACCCCTATGTACAGAGTGTTGTTTAACCCGCATTTTCTTTTGGGGATGAAGTCCAGTGTGCCCGAATAACACAGCCATATGTGTGTTGAAATCCGTTTGTTCTTTTGTTCATTTATAGCAGGGGTAAAAAGAGAGAGGTTGCTGCCTAAGCCCATCCTTCCTCCCTTGTGAAGTGCAAATTCACATCATTTCTGTATCTTATGTTTGGGAACCTGGAGTTAAGCCAACCATGATCACAGATGTGATGGTATCCCTTTGAAGGTTCTTGATGAAAACCTATTCATCCTTTTAAATGAACCATTACAAGATCTTGTTATTTTATTTCACAGGTATATTAGGAGACCGTAATCTCAGTGTAGTATACAGAAGTGTTAAGGTGTTTGTTGAAGAGTATTTATATGAATAGTGCTTTCTCTTTACAGGTCTGCCTCCCCGCTGTTACCATCCTTTCCTTCCCACGATTGACCCCCTTAAACTTCCGTGCCATGACGGCATTCCGGAATTGAGATTGTCAATAGGTGGACCCATTTGAGCAACGAGCCGATCCTGAGAGGCCTCCGAGGGACACATGACAGCAGAGGACAGACAAATTCACAGGTATAGGAGGCTATAAGATAAATCAAAATAAAACAAAACTCCTTTTTTTATAATGTGGCAGCTGCGAATCTCCCAGTCTCATTTCAGTCCCAAGCGAGGTTGCAAACCCCCGTAAAGTACCTTGGGATATTTGTCACAAACAATTTTACTCATTTGTTTCGTCTGAATTATGAGATCAGGCTCAGAAAAATTAATAACTATTTGAAAGATGGACCATAATTAGGCAATGATCAAAATGTCGGTTTTACCATTGCTTATATTTCTTCTTTCCAATGTACGAATAAAAAGACACCAAAGGAAAAAGTACAGGGTGGATTAGCACTTCCACATATGCAGTTATTATCAAGCGGCATTAATGGATATGCTAGCAAGGTATTTAGATGGGAGCAGGGCAGTAGATAATTTCTTTTTAATTAAAATGATGCAGTAATCCGCAATAATATTACCAGCGTTTAACAAAACGCAGAGCTACCCAAAAAGACCACACACAAACTTCTCATGGAGATCAGAGGACGGATTAGCGCCTTCAGTAAATCATATCAGTTTTGTATCGATTGTTCTTTCTTAGAGCTCTAGGAGGGCAAATTCTTAAAGTTATTGCTATCCGATAGGGAGATCAGGTTCTGGAAATCGATCGGTTTTTAAAACCTCGGGGATTTTCTTCAAGGGAGTAATGTCATTACTTGGGAGGAGCTCATCGCCAGGAGCGGGGAACAGTGTAAGTGTTTTTTTTCGTCAGTTTTGGACGGATAGTGCATTTCTTGACAGCCAATATCCAAGGTGATAGTCAAGGGCAGCACCCTATTAGTCGTGCACTGGTAAAAAGTACATTGACAGGGATAGGAAACTGGTACAGACTGCTTCATAACCAGTACTCAAAAGAGCATATTGTTAGATTTTTGTTCAGTGTTCTGGAAAAAACAAAATGCAATTTATCTGAAAGTGACTTGTACTCGATTTCAGAGATTGAATATAAATCTCCACGAGCTGCAAACAACAATAGAAGGTCACTATTAATTCGCTGGATTGCATATTATACCCCAAGAGATTCTCCATAAACTATATCAGTTGGTATTTGAGAACTGATTCCAATGTCATCAACAAAGTGCAGGAGGATGGCTCCATTACTTTTTTTCCTGCCTGCAACCTACCAAATTTTGGCTGGAATTATTTGAGGTCATTAGCCAGGCTCTACAGTCAACAGTACTTACTGAGGCAAGTCTAGTGGTGTTTGGGGTCTCTAAAGAAAGCCAGGAGTTACATATGGGAGGACAGTATTAAGTATCTATGTCACTGACAATTGCACGTTCCTTTATCTTACAGAATTAGAGAGCCAGCTTTATTCCATCAATGTAGGGCTGGAAAACTAAAATGTTACGTAGTATAAAATTTAAAGAGGCGTACGCTAAGTGGATAGGGGGTTTGATGGTATAAGGCATAATTTGGAACATATTGAAGGCTAACAATCCTATAACAGAAGACATGTTTCTCATATATCTGATTTGTAGTCTGGGGGTATAGAAGCTGCAGTAAACGTCATTGAGGGATATTTTCGAACCATTTGTGCACGTTGCACGGAGCACTTTGTATGCACAAAATGCACTTTTTATATAACGCATTTTAATTCATTATCAAATGGGATTTGGTATTCAAACTATGGTTTGATGGGCTAATCATTATTGCACTTTGATACGCCTCTTTGCACATAAAATTCTGTACGTAACATGTATTAGCATCCCTAGGGACATTTTGGGGCCCTTTCAAACAATCTACGTCAGCAGCACAGTCACAACCTGCCACACAACTCGAACTTGGATTTGTAACAACTGGGGTGGGCTGAGCAACTATCACACTGCCTCTAGGGTACAGAAATGGAATTATTAATCAGGTCATGCATTTATTTTTGGGAACTCTTTAAAGGTTGATAGAAATGATGACAGGTTGGAGTGTCGCTCACATAATATTCGATTTAAATGGTCATTTAGAGCAGAATATTGCTAGAACTAGATTTGTGTGTGGAACCAGCGAGTTATTTCCTGCTTCATTGGCACGGTCATTATTTAAATGTGTAAGATATTGATGATGCGTTGTTATACTCATGAAACTGGTAAATAAAGTTATTAAAAAAATATATATATATTTATTAACATGTATTAGCACATAAATTTCTGCTTCTTTTTTTTAAAACATCTTTTTTTATTAACATCGCTCAAGATCATATGCATGACAAAGCAGTGATCAAAAGGCACATAAACCAACAGTGTTACAGTACAGAGTTGAGGATCGGGAGAGTTACCCAAAGGTCCCGCTACAGCTGCCCCCCCCCCCCGCCTCCGAAGGTTCGGAATCTGCACCATGGGCCCACACCCTCCTTCATTTCTTCACACAGCCCCTGGATTTATAGACCGTTTCCTCCGCCCTCTGACACCAGTCCAGGTCCCTGAGCCACTGGTCCCACTGTGGAGGCGCAACCGCCCCCCAGGCGCTCGCAATGTTCCGTTTGGCCACCCCAGCCGCTGTAGCCAGCCAGATTTCGTGATACCTGGACCATTCCGTGTCTCCCTTGATCAGCAGTAGCAGCCACCTGGGCTCCAATGGGACCGGCGCACCCACCACCCTCACCATAGTGTCCGTCACCCTGGTCCAAAAAGGTACTATGTGCGGACATTCCCACAAGATGTGGAAGAACGTGCCCTCCTCCCGGCAGCCCCTCACACACAGAGGCGACAGCGCCCTGCCCCAGGAAAATAGGTTGGTTAATTCCTGCTTCTTTTTAAATAAAAGTATATTGTATTTATTTCTGCTCTCTAAAAATAAAAAATGTAAATAAAATATTTCAGGATTATAGAACATTACGTCTGCCATATGTTGTGTTCTTGAGTTGCCCGTGCATTCATAATTCTGCCATGTTGATAGACCCACATTTGTTTCCCGGAAAAAAAATTAATTAGTATGCATTTCTGGAGTGAATTCACCATAACCGACCATTGACATGAGTGGTGCAGGAAACAACAACATTTTATGCTCTCTATCGACATTGTGCCAATACTACATGACATTCTGCACTGTGAATGTTTGCTGGGCATCAATCGGCCCATTGTTTCTGTTTAGCAACAATAAGATTTAAGATTTCAGACAGTTATCCTGATTCAGACAAAAAGATATCCTATGGTAATCTTCAAGATGGTGAATGCACTCAAAAGCAACTAGATGCTGACATTTTTTTTTCTCCAAAAGCTGGCACTGACAGACTCCCCATGTATGCATTCGCTTCAGCATGGTTGATCAACATTTCAAAAAAACATCTTGCCTTGGTTATTTGGCAATACGATATGACAGTAGGGTGCACACTTAGTAGATCACATAGGCTGTAACCTCTCATTAAAATTGCATGCAATTAGCATAAAAGTGGAAGGTCAGGCTGTGGTGTCAGAGGATGATCATGATTATGTGAGTATGTGAATACTTAAGAGGATTGTGGGAGATGATAGCCTTTGAAACATCACACGAAGGTTCTGGACAACTCGTATGGCTAAGTGAATTCTCCTGAATAAGGAACATGTTGTAAACCACTTGAAGGTCAAATATAGTGAGAATGGTAAGTGAGGGCAATGTAGTCAGTATTTGAAAGGATGCTGTCACGAAGTAGGACTAGGACAGTTACATTGCTGTGGTGGTGGTACAAACATGATTGCCGTGGGCACAAAATGGATTAAGTTTCCAGGAGGTGCTTCAGATCGATAAGAAAAAGTTACTTACGTCGGTAAGAATCTTTCTGGTGGACACTATCTACCCACTGATTTCTCACATTTTGAATACCCAGGCACTACATTGGATCTGGAAACTTCTGACATCGCTCTCTTGCACCAGTCAGGGGTACTGGTTCTATGTTGACGCAGGAACCTGGGTTGAAATGATGTCACTGGTGCCATATGGGTAACCAACCCAGCACCCGGACGTCTGTTTCACCTCCATTTATTCTATGCCATTGAAGGTAGAGACAAATGAATGACATCAATTGATGTGACAGTGCAGCAATCCAATTTACAACCTTGTTAATGAGGCCTATAAACCTCTTTCAGAAAGGGAAGATGGATGGGATCAGTGAGGAATCAGGAGGTAGAGAGAGTTTACACCAAAAAGATGGTTACCAATGGTAAATATATTTTACTCCTGTTGGAAACATCTACCTGCAGATTCCTCAACCTTCGAATACATTCCCAAGCAAGTACCCTTCTTAGGTGGTGGGTCTATAGGTAGGTCAGATGAGGAAATCTGGTAGGACAGAACATGGTAATTGGCCCTTCTCACCTCCGAGTTCAAACAATGTTTCGTGTAGGTAACCACATGTTCCTGCATGACAGATCTCAGACACAGGAATGCCCATGGCAGATACTCAGGTGGAAGACTTTTCCATGGTGGAAAGGGTCCAGATTACCTCCGACATTTCCCTTTTCACAAAAGCATAGCATATTTTTATGCATAACATTTTCCAGTGAGACAAAATTCTCTTATAGACTGCTTTACCCTTCTTGTTGCCCTATGAAGAGATGGTTGTAAAACAATCTCTTTGGTGCAGCTGACACCCCCCAGCTGGTCTAACCACTCCTTCTTGGAGGGATGGGATGTGGGGTTAAAAGGTGTCAGGGGAAATGGACGGGGGTTATCACCATATGGAGAAAAAACACTTTAGTCCTGCAGACAAGCTTGCCCTGAAGAAGCATGAGAATAGCAGGCAGACACTCTGAGCTTGCAACTCACTGATGTGCCTTGCCGAGGTAATACAAACGAAAAAAGTCTTAAGAGTTAGTAAGAGCAGCGGAGAACTGCGTAGGGCGCAAAAGGAACGCCCATCCAAAAACTCAAAACTAGGTGTAGGTCCCAGTGGCGCTTGACAAAGGGCATGGGAAGAAAAATATTTGTCAGTCCCTTCAGAAAACAAATCATTATAGGCAAGTTGAATAGATATGGATGATCCAGCAAGGGTGCGATGTATACATTGACAGTGCCCACACCACAGTCCTGCTGCGCCAGTGGCAAAGCAAATTGGAAGACCTCAGATGGAAAAGCCCTCAAGAGATTTCTTTCAGCACAATAAGGGACAAACCTATACCACCTCTTGGAATAAGAGGACTTGGTGGAGGAACAACACGCAGATAACATGACACTGACTAACCCCAGTGGCAACTGGAAGGAGCTCAAGTGTCCTCACTCAAACTCAAGGTATGCAGTGATGGGTCAGGACAACCTACCCCACCAACTGGTAGAGGAGGTCCGCCACGAGAGGCAGGCATAGTAAGCACAGGGAGAGGCACAGAAGAACACATTATCACTGTGAAGAAGGGGCTGAATGTGGACCTTACAACAAAACTCAGGAACCTTGTGTGGGACTGCAGGATCAATATGTGAAAATATGCCTCCTGCAAGCAGAAAGATACCATACAATCTTCAACTTCCAGTGCCAAAAGAACCTGAGCAATGAGCAGGCCACTGGACTTGAATTTGCCAGCTCTCAAAAGTTTTCTTCCAACTGTTGTTCATCCTTTTTATCTGAGAAATTACAGCACCCTCATTGACAGCGAACACATCACTGCCTAGATATGGATGAAACATGGATCATACTTACAGGTAACACAAAGTAACGGACTATACAGTCACATCCAAGAAAACAAGAGATATCTCCCAAGAAAACAAGGCTATCTAACACAGACAGGGAACCCATACATGGGTGAGACAAACGGAGAACAGCATAACTTTGGAACCAACAAGTAGCCCCTAGTCCAGCAAAGGGATTAATGCCCCCCCATTCAAAGACATTCATGAGGGTCGAAATATGTTGCCCACTGAAGAGGGAGGCTTGAAAGAATGAGACAAGAACCATCATCAGGAGCTCAGTGAGTACAAAAACCAGGCACTCGGTCTGGGCTCTCCTCTCAGCCTTTCAGTAAAGACGGTGTACAAATAGGACTAACTTTTTTTGCAAAATAACTCAAAGTCAACCTGTATATCCATAGGAAAATGACTGGCATAATATCAATACAGACATCACAGTGGTGGGATTTCTGCACACAACTCACATTTATGTTTTGGATTGTAAATATGAATGTATTTTTTCACTAAGTATAATAAACACTTTCCTACTCTGGGCCTGTCAACACACCATACAAAATGTTTGATTTGTCATTGTTGGTAGAAGACCACAGTAGTTGGTGCCGTATAAATAAGTGTACACCAGTGTGATATCACTCCTAATTATTTAATATGCTTGTTTACCCATTTATAGCAAATTATTTGTTTCAGGAGTCACCCTATTATTTGGCCACTGATCAAAACAATCATGTCATAGAAAAATAAATGCATCCTATTCGCATTACTTCAATGCTCACCCCTTATTTCTTCTTGTCATTTTGTGTAGTCACTACGAAGAGTATCATGGCAATTAGAAGTAGAGGCACTGGCCATCCATGATAAGTCCTACTTTCAGGTTCAGTTTTCAATATTACATATTCATTTACAGCCAATTATAGCTGAAGAAGACTTGCAATTGGATAAGATCCACCTAAAAAATAATTCTCCAAAAGTAACTTTTTTTCAGTATCATTTTTATATATTGCTATTCCATCACACTGTTTTAGGGTTTGCTGGCTCTCCATAAAGAATTGTATCCTAGGTGATATCACTACTAATAATGCAATGTGTTTGTTTGGGATGTATGACGTTACAACGCACACTTTTACAACGCATGCACTTACAACGCATTTTTTACAACGCATAATCCATTACAACGCATGACATTACAACGCATGACACTACAACGCATTTTTCAAAAATACCTTTACAACGCATTTCCATTACAACGCATACTACCTTTACAACGCATACCATTACAACGCATAATATTAAATTACATTTAAGGTAAGTATTAGATAGTATAGGGGTAAAAATTACTATTCTAACTCCAGGGGGTCCAACAGTGGGGTAAGTGTTGGATAGTATAGGTGTAAAAATTACTATTCTAACTCCAGGGGGTGCAACAGTAGGGTAAGTGTTGGATAGTATAGGGGTAAAAATTACTATTCTAACTCCAGGGGGTGCAACAGTAGGGTAAGTGTTGGATAGTATAGGGGTAAAAATTACTATTCTAACTCCAGGGGGTGCAACAGTAGGGTAAGTGTTGGATAGTATAGGGGTAAAAATTACTATTCTAACTCCAGGGGGTGCAACAGTAGGGTAAGTGATGGATAGTATAGGGGTAAAAATTACTATTCTAACTCCAGGGGGTGCAACAGTAGGGTAAGTGTTGGATAGTATAGGGGTAAAAATTACTATTCTAACTCCAGGGGGTGCAACAGTAGGGTAAGTGTTGGATAGTATAGGGGTAAAAATTACTATTCTAACTCCAGGGGGTGCATCAGTAGGGTAAGTGTTGGATAGTATAGGGGTAAAAATTACTATTCTAACTCCAGGGGGTGCAACAGTAGGGTAAGTGTTGGATAGCATAGGGGTAAAAATTACTATTCTAACTCCAGGGGGTGCAACAGTAGGGTAAGTGTTGGATAGTATAGGGGTAAAAAATACTATTCTAACTCCAGGGGGTGCATCAGTAGGGTAAGTGTTGGATAGTATAGGGGTAAAAATTACTATTCTAACTCCAGGGGGTGCAACAGTAGGGTAAGTGTTGGATAGTGTAGTGTAATATTATGCGTTGTAATGGTATGCGTTGTAATGGTAGTATGCGTTGTAATGGAATGCGTTGTAAAGGTAGTTTTTAAAAGTGCGTTGTAGTGTCATGCGTTGTAATATCATGCGTTGTAATGGATTATGCGTTGTAAAAAATGTGTTGTAAAGGTAGTGCGTTGTAAAAGTTGCGTTGTAAAGGTTGTTCCCCGTTTGTTTGTCCATTTATAGAGAATAATTTGTTTTCACCACCTAATATCCAACATGTTATGAAAAAACACCTCTGTTGGGTTTTAGATGGTGAAAACAAACTATGGCTAACCTTCTGAAGTATACACATGCATGTGTATTCATCACAAAATCCAATAGGACGAAGTGAATTGGGTTTCGCAAAATTCTCCAGAATCAAGTGTTTATCACCTTTGTATATGAACTTTGTATATACATTTACATATTGAACAGTGAGGGCTACTGTTCTGCATGATGCATGTAACTGAATAGTTTTCCTTCATTTAAGGTTTCACTATAATATCTGCCCTGTCCATAAGTGGAAGTGTTCCATCTTTAATAGGACTGGGACTGTTAAAATACTCCTTAGTCCAGAGTTAAACTGTTTTTCTCCTGTTCTCTCTCAGGGATTCATCCACTGTCATTGACAGCAAACACATCCCTGCCTGGATATGGAGGATACAAGAACCAGACTATTAGGGAACACAAAACAAAGTAACAGACTATACAGTCACATCCAAGCAAGCAAGGAGATCTAATCCACATGGGGGAACCACACATGGGTGAGAAGAAGGGAGAACAACAATATAACTTTAGAACCAACTCCCCAGAAGACACCCTTTCACATTCAAATTTGTTGACCACTCACAATGGAAACTTTAAAGAATGGGACTAGAGCCATCTGCAGGAGCCCTGTGAATACAGAGGCCAAACGCTCAATTTGGACTCTTGAGTAAAAGAAATGCATCAGTAAGACCAATTTTTTTGTGAAAGAACTTGACAAAGTCAACCTGATCCAGGCTGTGTGTAACTCCACAGAAAATTGCTAACAAATTTGGATCTGTAGGTTGAAGGATTTGCAAAATATCAACACAAACATTAAAGTGGTGATACTGCATGTTGCAAGTTTATGTTTGGTCTAGCCGGGTCTGGTGGCTTAGTGGACTAATGAGTCTACTGAGGGGGCCTCTGTGTTAGATCTCATTGGGGGGGGGCGTGGCTCGAAGGGAGAGCAAGATGTCGGCTGGGCTTTGAGCTCTGTAAAGCCTCCGGCATGCCAACCGGAACAGGTGACTATATGTACCTGCTCTAACCATTTATAAGCGGCTAAAGGTGCGCTGGTCATGATGGTGTGACTGTGGCACCTTGTTACGGGACAGAGAACGACCACGGCGACGTCTATTCTGTGACCTGCTTAAACAAGATGGTGGCGCTCGATTTTCACCTGACGGGAGGGGCGCACCACATCTACACTGTTGAGGTACCCTTGGCCCAATTAATTTCGTGCAATTTTTAAGGTCGCTTCCTGGCAGCGAAAGGTACACTGATGTGCTAGAGTACCTGCGTCTCTCTAAAAGGTCTCCAAGAGTGACTTTTTTGTTTTTTTCTATCTGTGTATGCCTACACAAAATTGCGGCATTCATCTCTGTCACAATGAGTACCGCGCTTCGCATTGGACCTCACTTACACACATTGCTGAGATAACTATGCTCTGAAGCTCCTGTGCCTCACAATCTCTTCGCTGCTCCATACAGCAGTAAAAGCACTTTCTTCACGTATCGCTGTGAGCTGCTGTTGCTGCCCGCTCCCACTGCCTATGTATGCTCCAAGGCTCTCTGGGTTGGTCTGCTGTGTCAAATATTTCTGGATGTAACTGCAGTATTTATATACTGGCCTCACAAACATTACTTCCATATGATCCAGTGTTAGAGTGAATGTGTCTTTATGCTGGCATTGCGTATTCAATGATAGTACCAGCCTTTGCTGTTAAGAATTAAGTCTTTGGGTGCCCTATGTAAGACTTATATTCACTATTTTCAAGTACCCTCCTCAACTGTGGTCCAACTTCGCTAGTTTCTCCCGTGGTGATGAGCTATGCCTTCAGTGTGTTGCCCAAACGCTTATTTGCTCCATCACTAAGAGCTCTTCATACATCAACAAGGTCTCACTAAGTCTCTTCTTTTCTTTTGTGCTTTTTGAAGAAATCTTTTTCTAAGTTTCTCTTCAGCAATTTGTAACTATGGAGTGCCATTCATCAAAATGTAACTGTTTTGTCAAGGACTCCCTCATTTTTTCTATCTGAGGGAGGTCCACCCTGCGGTCTTTTTGGTTTATATTTGTGCGCTTTAGTCTCTAGAGCCAGGGGTGTGGAATTTTCCAAATAGTCTAGTTGTCCAAGGGACAAAATGCCACGGAGATCTTCATGTCCTGTAAAATCCACTTGTCCCACCTACTCCCGTCCCACATCAAACATAAGGGCTCCAGCTGGCAGAGAAACATCAATATATTTTTGCTTTATTAAAATCAGAAAGCCATTAAATGCTGTGCAGGCGATATTATCCCTTTTATCCAAACATATAGAAATACAACAATAAATGATCTTGAATGGCAGGATGCTCCAAGACTCATATTAGCAATACTTCAACAGTTATGATAGATGAGGCCTTTTATGTCCGCACACATGCTTTGTGCCTCCTGTTGTAAGCCAGAGAACAATAGCTCTGCTGGGGTCATAATCTTCAAAGTTGGGTCCTTCTACCTTAAGAAGCATTAGGTCTTGGAGAACATCTTGATTTAACCGTGTTCTTAGTGGGTTCTTAAATGATATTCATGGCAGAAAACACACGTTCAGCTTCTGCTGTAGATACACTGAATGTGAACATCCTCTCCACAAGCTTTAATATATTAGTCAACGAGTAAGGTGTTGTTGCTAGCAGGGTGGAATATGCAGGTAATACAGGAATACCTTTGGTCTGAAAGCTTTTCATATGGGTTTTAAGTCCACAAAACTCCTCCACAATTGCCATCCTCTCGTCTGAGGTGAAAAATACCTCAAAATGTTGTACAATTGCCTCAATATCAGAGAGCCCATATGTATAGAGCTCCTCTCTTCTGAAAACCTTAAACCGGCATGCAATTAAAATTTTCAAACCTCTTATCAATATACTTAACCATACTGTCAATCAGCTCGCTGTCACTTTGGATTGTTGCTTCTGGTGGGCAGAGTCCTGATAGCTTTATTTCCCAGCCATCAGTAGAAATGTGTCCAAACTTCTTTTCTTCAGGGTGGTACAGTTTTTCGAACTGCTGCATATATTCACCCAGCTCACTCTTTAGGCCTACTAGGGTCAACAGACACCTCTCTACAGCAGGTGGAACATGCAATAAAAGCAGTTCATTAGACAAAGAATTCTGAAATCTGAGACACTGGCTTCAGAACATCTCGCAGACTGTAAAGGTTTTTTATAAATGTAAAACTAGTAACAACTGAGAGGTACTTTTTTGCTTTAGCAGCAGAATCATCACTACCAGATGCGACCTGTCCCAAGTGTAGAACCACTGTCTGCAGGCTTTGTTGTATGGCTGCCAAAGCCCTGGTTTTGCTGAATACCCATCTAACCTGTTTAATATCAGTGAAATGTGCATAGTTTTCATCAATTATTCTTGAAATTTCTTTGGCATCTCTTCGCCTCTTAGGACTGGACCAATAGAATTTGAAAATCCATTTCAAAGTTTGCTCAAACTGACAAATATAGGGATGGGATTTTACAGCATCTAGAATCCCAAGCTGAAGCTTGTGAGCTACACAGTGGAACGGCAGAAGAAAATCGAAATTGACAGCTATTAGTGATGGACCTGGATGTTCTATAGACCTCATATCTACTAAATCCAAAGATAATCTATTGATTCCTTTAACTATACCGTCCAGAACTCCTTGAGTATGTGCATGTTCAAGTGGAACAAGATCTGCAAATAGAGTGTAGGGGTTTCCACCATTGACTACTCTGACCAGCACAGTTTCCTGTTCAGTGATGGCACCATCTGTGCTTTCTTCAGCAATAATACAGATGAAGCGAGAATTTGAAACAATTTTTTTGATGTCCTGTCGAAGTATATCTGCCTCACATCTAATGAACTCTGAGGTTATTTCGTGGTTTGCATAATTTTCTCCCATATCCACACCTGCTTTCTTCATAGCCCCACATAGGATGTCAAATGTCTGAGAGTGGCTTACCTTGTTTTGCAATTAGGTAAGCATTATTAAACAAGATGGTCAGTTTCTTTATTTCCGTCTCTTTCAGTTTTTGCAGTGCTTGCATGATGAGGGGCTGCTCTGTAGCGACTGCAAGGTGGGTTCCTTCCTATCCTGGCGGTGCCATGAAACACGTCATATGTGCCTTACTAGTTTCATGAGCTCGGATTGGTTCAATGCACAACTGGTCACATCCACTTAAGAATGCATTTCTACCAGAACCCGAATAGCCGACTGCTATAGTAGGATATTTTTGGCAAATAGTGCAGTACATTTGAGGTCCTTCTCCCTCCGGACTTTCCTTCAGGGCTAGCCATGGCCAGGATTCCACCCAGTGTGACTGAAAAACTAGTTTTCTTTTTTCAGCATCATACTTTTTGTTATTAGTTGTGTTAGGATTCTGTGCAGTGGTACAAGGCCCAACCTCAGTTTTTTTGAGGGGTTTCCTTCTCCAGGGTTTTCTTTATCACTACTTTTTTTTTTAATCCAAAGCTGAATAGACTTTGTTGGGACATATTTGCCTATCAACTGGACAAAGTGATCAAGTCTGAGACTATACTTTATTCAGTTTTAAACTCACGCTCCAGAAATGTTGAGCTATTTCTGGCAACAGTTGTTTCACCTAAGAGCTTGCACTAAATTTTGAATGATACAGGTTTCCTCCTACACTTTTTCAAACTCTTTGAGAACCAAGGGTTGAGGCTGTCTGCTGCAATGAACCTCTATGCTACTACTACGGTTCGTAGTGATTCTGTTTGATGCCAAATTGTGAACGCACAAGTTGGGTGCTACACTGGCTGCACTCTAGATCTAGAAGCCAAGGAAAGATTTACACTAAGTAAGAACAAGGATTTGAGCTTTGGAAAAGTACAAGTTTAGATAAAAGTGATTCAAATCTATCACCCATGTTACCATTAAAAAAAATGAAAAACACTAGAAATAACGTGTAATTGACAGCTAAAGAAAGATTATGGATAATAAAGGAAAGAATGAACAGAAAGAGGATAAAAGGAAAGGTAAAAGTAAGGAAATAAGGTGGGGCAAAAAGAAAGGAAAGAAATTATAAAGAATGAAGAAACTGGAAGGTTATTAAGAAAGAAAAGAAAGGAAGGACAAAAAGGGAAGCAAAACAGGAAAGGCAGAAAAGAAAGAAGGAAAAATGAAGGAAGGCAAAACGGAAATAAAGAAAATGGAAGGAAAGAGTGTATAAGAACCAAATTACACCCCATATATTTTAAAAACACTGTTGCAAATTAAACACCATAAAATGTGGTTTTTTCCCCTGGGCAAAGTTTATCAAAGAACCATTGGTGAAGGAGTCCAGTAATGCCATGAAATAGCAGCAGTCGACTTCAAACGGAATTTACAACAGCGTTGGAAGAAGATAGGAACTGATACAACAGGAATATGCCATGGGCTCACTTCAAATGTGTCCTACGATCAGCTGGTATTCTGAACGCAGCATGCATTTGAAAGTGCTTCCATTCTTGATTATGAATAGGTCTCCCGGTTTTATGGTATTTATTTTTTTGACATTTCCGTGTGTATGTATTTATCCATATTTATTATGAGTTTTGTGAAAAAAACAAAAGCTGAAACTGGTATATTTCTGCATTTATTTAACCAATAAATGCGCAGTCACGCTTGAATGCATGCCAGGTTTCAGTGATATGAACACATGCAGAAGATAAATCAATGCACTTGTGTGAAAATATGCACATTTCAGTATCAGCCTTGTGCCTATCTACTGCTGATTAAGCCTCTTTACTAAAATTCGTTTTTTTAACACCCTTACCTATCAATCCACACAGTCATTCATTCATTCATTCATTCATATAGTCTTTATTTCGATAAAATTTCATCAAGAAAGACATTTTACAGTCATAAAATTTAAAATACAATATCGTTAAAAACAGGAAAAACATAAACCTTAAAACACTGAAGAGGAAGAGGGAGGACACAGCATCATACCAGGCAACTATTGAGACTTATTACGGATAATCCAAACCCAGCCAAGGAATTTAGCCACAGCGATTACAACACACTCACTAGTGTCGAATCGCAGAATGTTGAGGGCTACAAAGCCCTGCCGGGTGCCCATATTCTGGCAGAGGGGTTTAAGCCATTTTGCCCGAGGTGCAATGTAAGCCGGGCAGGCAAAGAATATGTGACCGACAGAATCAACACAATCCGAGCACCACCTACAGGTATCACGAGAACCACCCTTCCATTTTTTAGTGAATGAGTTGGTGGGTAAGGAACCTACCCTGAATTGGTGGTATAGTTTCCTGTCACTAGGCCTGGTGATGATATCCCAATACTCTTCAAGAACAGGGGTTTGTTTAGATCCAAAGAACTTGCCAGTCAGGGACTCAGGGGAAGCAGATAAAATGTGTTTTTGGGAAATCATAGACCAATAGAGGGTCTTAAAACTTTGTTTCGGGGGAAAAGAGCCATTAGCTGGGTCAGACCAGAGGGTACCCAAGCCCATAGAGTCCAATAAGAGACTAACATGTTTACACCAGGGAAGGTCACCCGCCCCCAAAATACAACGAACATCCATAAAGGCTTTGGCAAAGGGGGCCAATTCAGGGACTGTCCATAGCCTCCTCCAATAAGCCAGAGGTTTAAACCTGGCAATATCATCAAACGAACAACAGCCAAGGTCCAAAAGAAGTGGTTTCACTGGCGTTGAGCTGGGGAGTCCCGTTAATTTTCTGAAAAATTTGTTTTGGGCTTTAACCAGGGAACAAAGATCTGTATAACCCCATAATTCAGCACCGTATAATATTGCTGAGTTGATTCTGGCTTCGAATATTTTGATAGGAGGGCCTATCATTTTTGCCTGGGATTGTTTTTGTTCCTTGATCAGACAGCCCGATAGTTGGACAAATTTAAGAGAGAGAGTGTCGATTTGAGGTCCCCAATTCAACTTATTTTCAAACAAAACGCCCAGGTAGGTCATAACGTTCCACACAGTCATTTGCCTGGCAATCATGGCAAAGTGTATTTAGAATCACTCAAAAAGCACCCAATTTCCGTTTTTATCCACATTAAAAAATAAATACAGATAAGAAAATAAATGGTTTTCTGTCTGTATTTATCTGTGAAAATCAGTGAAAACGGACAACAGGGAGCCTTAAGTATGAAGAAAAAGTTAGCTTTGGTGAAATAAAATATTTGCCTAAGATCACACAATTTAAGCATGGAAGCCATTTTTTTAATTTATCAAGCAAGGTTCTCTTTCACAAAGAGTATCTAAATAGTTCCGGACCGTCAAGAATTCTGCAACATCACAAATAGCAGATAACTACTTTAAATAAACTCTGCACTCAAGAAGGATGTTGCACCATGACACAACTAATTGCAACCGGTACTTACTTAACTCACTGCTTAAAAAAAAAAAAGATCATGATCACTAATAATGAACATCTATCGCCAACAAGCCACACCTATCCAGAATACTGGACTATCCCAGAGCATGCACACATATCACAAATAACGGACAGACAAACAATATCCACCTGCTTCAAGTAAGACTGTAGATACAATGACCAAAAGAATCCAGGACTATTATCAAATAATATAACGTGAACGTGCATTTGCAGAGCTATTTGAGGCAGAACTGAAGTGCATTGCAGACCTATTCATAGAGGCCCGGCCCCCCTGTTTCACACAAGTCAGAGTGATCTAGTTGTGTGTTCATTGGCAGAGGCTCTGCTTTTGTGTATAGACAAGCGCATACC
Organism: Triturus cristatus; assembly: GCF_964204655.1. Lineage (NCBI taxonomy): Eukaryota > Metazoa > Chordata > Amphibia > Caudata > Salamandridae > Triturus > Triturus cristatus. The sequence goes on from NC_140587.1 coordinate 450,356,474, forward strand.
AAATTAACACAACACCAGATTTGATGTACTGCTGCCAAGTGAAATCAGCATTTTGTCTTCTTCTTTAACCTCTTCAGTGCCCATGACGAGATAGTCTCGTCATGGAGCACGGTTGCGCTGTTCTCATGACGAGACTCTCGTCATGAACCCCACCCACTAATACAACGCCCGGCACAGGAGGGGGAAAGGGCGTGGCACTGCACAGGAGGGGGAAAGGGCGTGGCACTGAAGGGGTTAATGGTAGTACCCTTCATATCTTCCTCATCACCTCCTGTTTTCACTTGTTTCTAAATATCCTAGCCCGAGTTATTTTAACAATTGACTACACTTGCATATGACCTTGAGACTGAGAGTGCATTTCTTTAAAAGAATTACATTTTTTTTGCAGTTTAATAACGCGAAGTCGAGCTGAAAGTATTGGAGCACTTTCCATGAGCACCAGTTACATTAACAGGTACAACCAGCTGGTTGAACTCTTAAATAATGCACTGAGTGTTAGTGAGACAAAATCAATCTGATATTAAAATAAAACCCTCACTCACCAACATAGTTGGTGACATGCTTCATCATGGGGTTTTGCCAGTGGTGCCTTGTGCGCCTCTGGTGTGCTTCGACGCTTTTAGTATAGCGGAGCAGCTATATTCAGATTAGAAAGTGTAGTGTGCAGTAAATCAAAAGTGAGTTAAAAAGTCATATGGCGTCTGCCAGAAAATTTTTAATGATGGCGTCATATGAACAAATTTAAAAATTTAAAAAGGTGGTGGATATCAATTCCTGACTTTAAATTGGTCAGGCCAATCCTGCTTATGATCAAGTGGTCAACATGTTTCAGCTTATTTTTGTGTTTCACCAAGCTTTCATCAGGACCTAATCATGAGAACGAACACCTTGGCGGTATAAGCACGCTAAGGCTTATCCAAACCTCAGGTGTAAATGAACCGATACACTCACGGTTACATCAGGGGTCTTCCACTGATTCAAGGGAAACCTCGTCTATCTGTAAAAAATGTATGTATATTAGAATCAACATACAGACATTCAATATACTGTGCATATCAGAAAACCAAACAGTATATTGAATGTCTGTATGTTGATTCTAATATACATACATTTTTTACAGATAGACGAGGTTTCCCTTGAATCAGTGGAAGACCCCTGATGTAACCGTGAGTGTATCGGTTCATTTACACCTGAGGTTTGGATAAGCCTTAGCGTGCTTATACCACCAAGGTGTTCGTTCTCATGATTAGGTCCTGATGAAAGCTTGGTGAAACACAAAAATAAGCTGAAACATGTTGACCACTTGATCATAAGCATAATTGGCCTGACCAATTTAAAGTCAGGAATTGATATCCACCACCTTTTTAAATTTGTTCATATGACGCCATCATTAAAAATTTTCTGGCAGACGCCATATGACTTTTTAACTCACTTTTGATTTACTGCACACTACACTTTCTAATCTGAATATAGCTGCTCCGCTATACTAAAAGCGTCGAAGCACACCAGAGGCGCACAAGGCACCACTGGCAAAACCCCATGATGAAGCATGTCACCAACTATGTTGGTGAGTGAGGGTTTTATTTTAATATCAGATTGATTTTGTCTCACTAACACTCAGTGCATTATTTAAGAGTTCAACCAGCTGGTTGTACCTCTTCCTATATACACTCTTACGTTGTTTTTTGCATTTGATTTCGGGGGAATAAGAGTGTAACTCGACCCTCTCTCTCTTGTTGTTTCTAATCACCAGTTACATTACACAACTTGGACACGTTCATTTATTTCTAACTGTTGCACTATTTGCAGCTGCACGAGAAATCATATTAAATGATATGTGAACTTATGCAGAGCCTGTAGAGGGGACATTATTCTGGCAGATGCCAATACAATAATAAGGCGATCATTGTAGTTTTCAGAATGAAAACCAAGGTTTCTGCTAGAGGTAAATCATGTGCCTTCCCGTGACCCCATCACCTGCCTTAGGCATCCTCTGCTATGCTCTGAGCGCGACGCGGCTGAAGTTGCAAAGTAAAATGATGTGTGGCTCACTGTGACAGTGCTCCTTGGCAGCGCTCTTTCGTACCACATAAGCACACGCCCGCAGTTAACTTTATGCCAATGTAGATCACTCGATGTCACTGTATGCGCTTTCCTTTCCTCGCGCCTCCACCTTCGCTTTCTAGGTCTGAGGTTTTTAAAACAGCTACTGTATGCGCTCTTCCTTCTCCCTTCAGTGCAGCGCTGCCTCACTTTATCGCGCCGGTACATACAAAGCTGATTGCAGCCAAAACACAAGAACCCTAGATATGCCTCCTTGGTGGTGGAATTGGAGAGCCTTTCGTGACCATCATCAGCAGAAATACGGACTTCTAACGTGAGTTCTAATCCCGGTCACAAAGAGCTTTATGCTTTCAGCATCAGCACAGGGAGGCTGCAAATTTCACTTCCGCTTGTCAAAAACAAAAGTATTTTTAACCCCGCATTTAGAGGAGTCTGAAGTCCTGGCACTGATGTGGAGCAAGATATGTGCCATGCCCATGCCGCCCACAAAGAACTTTGAAGGGAACAGTTCTCCTGAGGCGCCGACACAGCTTAAAAAAAAAAATGCGCACAATGGGCTAAATGAAGCACGAAAAATAGGCACTGGCCAATTGAGCATTTACTCACGCAAATGGGAAAGATATCGCGTATTTGTGAGGGAAGTTGCCCAATCTGTGTCACACGTCTGGTGTGAAAGGGAGTTTTAATCCACTCTGCACACCAACGGAAACATGCACAGTCAGCAATTAGCTTTCTGCAGCCACACTGATGCCGCATTAGACAGCCAATCACTGGCTAGAGCCCAGTGAAGTCATGGGCTGCTTGCCAATCAGAGGCCTCCAAAGGCTCCAAAGGCTCTCGGCAAGCTTTTATGATTGGCTGTGAGCCCCAGAGTGCCCACAGCTTGTTTTATTTCCGTGATTTAATGTCTACTTGTCCGTCGGACAAAATCGACATTAAATCTTCTTGTCCGATGATAAAAACAACATGGTTTGTGCGCTACGATTCCCCCACCCCTGTAGAGCTGTGGTTTATTACTCCTCATTGCGTAACTGACACTACCTTGCATCTTTGAAGGTTTTTTATGTGCAACGTATGCAGTGTTCTACATGACCGCCCTTTCTCTTCTATGGGAAAATTAAAGAGTCTCAAGCTCTCGACATCCGCCAAGCATACTGTACTCTCAGATTCAGACTATACAATGACATGGAAGAGAATACTCATCACAAAACTGAACATTTACCAGGCACTATTCTAAAATCGCAACTCTCAAGCAAGATGCCAGTGGGATCCACTAAAAGACCCAAAAAAAATCCTGTCTCCAGTGCACTCTTCCTCAGCCTTCATAGATATGATTCTTGAGGAAATTCGTGCATTAAAACCCTTCATGGAGGAAACTAATAAGACATTGTAACACCTGGATGACAAATGGTCTTCTTTGGAATCACATGTGCTCATTGTGGAACAAAAAACAGATTCCTTACAGTCTGCCTGTTCTCGTATTTCTTCTTTGAAGTCAGATATATCTCTCTTCTCAAAAAGCACACTGAGAATTTGAAAAACCGAAACCCGGGAACAACCTCCGTATTTACAGACTTCCTGAAAATATAGAGGGTTCTAATCCGACAACATATTTTCAAACTTTTTGCCTAAGCTTTTGGATATGTCTAATACTGCTCCACTTAGCTCACAACGGGCTCATAGACTTGGTCCCAAAGTCTCAACTAAACCATGTGGTATCTTATTTTTCTTGCAATATACTGACATGCTACAAGACAGGTCAGCTGTCAAATCTAAAAAAAAAAGTCTTTTGGGAAGGTCATCGTTTGTTCTTCTCTCAGGATGTCACAAAAGCCACTGCAGATCGCCAGAAAAAATTCCTTGATCTCCGGCCTCAGTTAAGAAATATAAATGCTAGATATGGTCTAATCCACCCATGCCTTTTTAAGGTTACTTACAAAGAGAAGACTACCACATATGAGTAGTCGGCTGCATTACAGAATTTGCTTCAACAACTCGGAGTAGATGTCCTGGATACTTCAAAGTCTACTTAATTGTTATTTTGTTTTTTCTGGCTGCTTTTCTTCCTGTATAATCTACTGAATGTTTGTCTTGCTCTTGTTTACATTTTTTAAGTGTCTTATATTTATATTTTGCTTTTCTTCCTAATATAGGTGTATTTCTTGGCTCCTGATTCCCATATAGTCTCCTCTGTATGTTGATGTCCTTAAACAATTCAAGGCTGCCCTGACGTTCAATAAAGTTCGAGTGCTGTCATCGCCGTCTTCTGGTGTCACCACCCTCATTTTATTTTTGTAGGTATGTTTTTCAGTCGTCATTTGTATGACTTGTACTGTCTTTTTGTCTCTTGTTTTGATTCCCCTTTCTTGGTATTTCCTTATATGTTTCTTTTCTACCATTCTCTCCTTCCTATTATCTAGGTTATCACCCCCCCCCTTTCCTTCCTCTCCTTATCAAACAGAAGCTCCATTTCTATTCCTTTTCATATTTGTTTCATCCTGTTCTTAACCTTACTGCTGTAGGCATATTGTTTGTTCATGTTATTATTTTCATGTTACATTCCGGGTTACTACTTGAAATATTAAAGGGTTAGGTTATCCTATTAAAAGGCAACAGGTGTTCTCATTTAGCTACACTCAAAACTGATATTGCATTGCTTCAGGAATCCCATCTTTCTGAGCCTGAAGCTTCCAAATGAAGAAATGTTGGGTAGGTAATGAGTTTACTTCTCCTGCTTTAGGGAAGAAATATGGGGTTCCGATTCTCAGTCATAAAAAAACTACGTTTCAGTTGTTCATAAGTAATCAGATCCTGAAGGCTGTTGGGCTATTGTTAAACACCTTATTGATAATATACAGTTAGTAATCTTTAATGTCTATGGTCCACCCTCTGTTGATAATGTTTTCTGGACAAAAAATCTCTGATCAACGGATTTTATAGGATGATGATTATATTATATTTGGTGGTGACTGTAATCAAATCCACGATCCCATATTAGACAGGCACTCAACAGTTACGTTTGTCCATAACAGAATGCACTCACAATTTGTTTCCACAAATCGGTAGTTGATATTTGCTGACTTTGCCATCCAGACCTCAGCAAATACCTTTTTTATTCAACTCCACACCACTCACAATCCCTTATTGATTACCTCTTTCTCAGTAAGTCCTTGGCTCAATACGTTCTTCAGTCTGAAATAGGTTCGATTTTAATTTCAGATCACGCTCCAGTTCATGTTGACCTTGATCTTATACCCTTCTCACCGCACTCTGGTAGATGGCGCTTTAATGGTTCCTTACTCTTAGACCCTAAATTTACCAACCAATTCAGTTCCTTCGCCTCTGAATTGTTCACGATCAATTCAACCCCAGACTCTTCTTTTGCAATGATTTGGGATTACTTTAAAGCAGCCGCTGGGGGTTTTATAATGAACTTTGTTTAGCAACAGAAAAAGTCTATGGATGTTCAATCGACTCAATTACTTAATAAAATTAAACAGACATTAAAATTAAATTTTGATCACATAATCAAAACACTTAATGATACTATTGCACGCTGGCATCCTCTCTTGGTGGGGCCGAATTGATTAGATTAAAAAGATGCTCACACCCCCCTGACATTATATATTATTTCCATGATTCCTGTTCACATCCCTGGGTATTATTTCAAGTAAATTGACTCTCTGTATCACAAAATTTCTTGCATAGCTTGGTCCTTTTTAAAAAACGATAAACCTAACAGAGGTCTTGGGTTTCCTGATTTTTAAATTTATCACACTGCCTTTCCACTAAAACAAGCTGCCCGTTGTCTCTCCTCTGAACTCCCCTTACCTCCTCCATTGTGGATTAAGATAGAGAAATTTCTTATTTTCCCTTTTGACTTTCAGGAAATTCTTGCTTTTTCTACTACGGTCTCATTATTACGTTCTTTAATCATCTCCCACTCACGTAAACTTTTAGCACCTCTTTTACTATTATCTTATCCCCCAGTTTCTTCTTATCAGCAACAACCCATTTGGTATAATAAATCATTATGAATTAAGAATCGTACCATATACTGGAAGACTTGGCGATCTAAAGGCTTGTGTTGGATATCTCAACTTCTAGCTGACTATCAACCCTTATCATTTATTGATCTCCAAACAAAAGTTTCTTTACCAGCTACCTTTAATTCACAACATGCTCTTTTATGTCCCTCTCTCATCCAATATCTTCTTGCTTTAGCGCCCTCTTCCAACTCCCGCCCCCAAAGTATACTATGCTTTTTCCAATATTAGACACTTTCTCATCTGCATCCACTTTATACAAAGCCTTACAATTACCCTCAGACAGGCTTAAGAAGAAGACAGAGTTAGCATGGGAAAAAGACTTATTGCAATGTTGGCCAACTAGCACATGGGATAAAATATGGCTTAAACTTCACACAACCTCTCAAGTTGCAAACACCGCTCAGACCCTTTATTTTGTTTATCAACGTTTGTGATTTTCTCTGGCGACTTTAGCATCTGTTACATCAAACATGTCTACTACAAGTTGGTCATGTTCCTACTTTAATGCCGATTTAAAACACGTTATTAGAGTGCCCCCCTATCCATTTGTTTTGGCAGCAGGTTAGGACCCAAGTCAGAAAGATTTTCAGGGTGAAGGTCCTTTTTTCTATAATCAACATATTTTTTAGGAACTCTATCATCCCAATGGTCTCAGTCACCATCGAATTTTAAGTTGTTAGATCTATTGTTATCTGTTGCTTTTCACTTAATAACCTCAAACTGGAAACAAGCAGATAAAGTTATTTTTAGATCCTGGTGGGATGCAGTGTGTTTTCACCATAGATTGGACACCAATTATGTTTCTCATATATCTCTGCCGATCAAGAGGGATCTCTTATGACTCCCATTAACTACATATTCATCCTTGTCCGCCTCCTCTGATCCTAAAGTTACTAATGTATCAAATGTACGGAAGCCTCCTTAATTTCACCTTGTTGTCTTTTCTATAGATCATTAGATGATAGTTATGCTTTTAGATTTATATTTTGTCATTTAGCTTTGCTTATTATTATGCATACAGTGTTTAGTTATTACCATTTCTTTTTATTCTTAACATTATAAAGTAATTGTATACTGTTCCCTCCCCCCTTGGCCCCTTCCCTTGTATTGTTTATATTGTTTATAATTCTCTTGCACATGCGTGATAATTTTCATATATTCTTGTTTTTACTTTAATCTTTATGTTAAATAGGATTTATTTAGATTCATTGTTTTGCTGTTCCCTTTGTTTTTCATGTTGTTCTTAAACTCAAAAAATGTTTTTTTTTTTTTTTTTTTTAAAAGACCTCCCTGTCACAGGTTCAAATCTCAGCGGGTCCACTCAGCCTTTCATCCTTCAAAGGGAGATACAATGAATACCATTTAGTTGGGTAACAATAAACATCTGTTTTAGCAACAAGATACCCTGTGGAAATCGAAAATAATTGCTGTTAGCATGAGCTGAAGCCATCTTGTTTGCAGCATCCATTTTGTTAGCCTTGTGATTCTGCCGTCTTCTCTGTTGCCTGCTTTTCTATTCTGCTTGAGTCATCAACTGTAGTTAACACCTTCTATATTGAGCCAGAGCAATGTATGAGCTCAGAAAGGCCTGTAGCTGCTAGAATGCACCTGTTTGAGAATGTAACTGTCTATCATATCCTACTGATGTAAGCAGTTCTGTTTCCCCTCCTACTTTGCTGACTAAGTGATATTCATCTGCCCATGTTTGTCAGTATCTATTCCTGTGTAGACCTGTACCTTCCATTTGTAACTACATGCTTACTCTGCAACAAACTGAATAAAAGGCCCATTGTTTCTGTATTCCATGTACTACCTCCTACAGCACCTGAGGGTGTTGTATTGATGTAGTCCCACTCATGAGTGATTAATAAACTTATTATTTTGAATTCCAGCTTCAGTGCCAATCTCTTCTTTGTTAGTCTAAGGACCAGTGGACAAACTTAAGGGTGAAACCTGCACCAGTGTGCCACTGAAAAGGCACATTTCCACAGTTTGACGCCCGACTCGTGGGGCTCATCGGAGACACGTCCGAAGGAGTGGTCTTGACGGAGGAATGGAATCTTACTGAGGAGACGTTGTGCACGAGGAGACCTTTTGTCTTTGCAGACCAAAGTGCTTTTCCGGTTTTCCTGATTTGACCCTCCAGGTGGTGGCCGGTCCCGACTGAGATCTCCTTTGGCGCAAGTTTTGCAGTGACCATTAGGTTGACCAAGAGATTGGCAGTTGGAGGTTGGAGACTTTTGTTTGGTAAGGTCGCTGAAGCAACACTCTTGATTTTGGATTTGCATGGCCAAGATTCTGGTTTTGTTTGCTTGTTTATTGCAATAAATAAAGGCAGGTAATGTGGAGATTTTTCTCTACTTTGATATATCTGGGATAAGTAATATTTTACTACAATTTGGTAGCATGCCTGCTCCTAGCACTCTTCGTACGTTGTGTTGCTGTCTTGATGGTACCAAAATGGATTTAGAAAGTAGTCCGTCGGCTCCCCTAGATGGGACACCCAATAGGCACATGTATATTAATGATGCTATTTTTCCATAATGTATGGTACACTGTGGAACAAATATACGAAAAAGGATCCTGCTCTACGATGGCCAGTAAATGGGTCATTTGATTTTAAAAAGATTCAGTATGTTGAGCAGTGTCTGTTTAAATGAAAGAGTCAACAAGATATGTTGTGTATGAATGTGGGAGAAAGAAGTGCATGAGAGAGTGAGGAAAGAAGAAGCTTTATCAGAAAAAGGACAGCGAAAAACAATATATGAAAAAGCTTTGGAATTGAAAAATAAGGAGATGAAGGAAATAAAAGAAAAAGAAGATATGGAGCGTCGTTTAGAGGTAACTGGCCAGTGCCCTATTAGGTGTCCCATTTATCCCATCCTTAATAGACCTCAAGATGATTCTATTTTGTTAGATCGACCTCCACCCCCTTATAAATTCCCTAGTGCCCCCTAGAATGAAGGTTCTGATGAAGAGCATTTGTCTTCAAAAGAAAAAGATAAGCAGGACGGACGGAAGACTCGCTCTACTTTGACTACTGAATGCAAGGCCACTATTAGAGTTGCTGCTCGTAAAGCAGCTCGTGGGAGTGCCTCCTCCCCAGAACTCATAGCAATGGTTCAACAGTGGATAGATTTAGAGCAGTTATATTTTGTAGAGACATTTACTTGGGAAGTAATACTCAGTTTTAGAAAACATTCTGATGATTTAGAGCCCTCTGATATAAATTCCAATTATAAACAATTAAGTGATGGCACCTTTCTTCCTTCACAGGTGCCTGATCTAATTAGGTGAGTGGTTAAATTGCGCACTGACACGTTCCATCTGCAAGAGGCGAAAAAAGCAGCTGGTAAAACTACAACTGCATAAACAGTTCAGACACCGGAGCAACAAGAGGGAGCTACGGGGACAGATAAGATACTAGTGATATTGAAGTTACTATGAAACCCATGCGTGAATCAGCACCTCTGTATGTTCCCCTAAAGGGAGCTGGAATGAATGATAAAGATTTAGATGATGCGAAGGGATATTTTGTTAATAATTGGGTCTACACTCCTTGGAGTAGAGCTGATGTTATGGCTCTTAAAGCTGCTTTGCCCGACCAACGGAAAAACCCGTCCGCTTTTTATGAAGAAGTGGAAGGAGCTATTCGCTCCTGTACTATGACTCAGCCAGATATTGACATGTTTTTTGGACTTATTTTGCCCCCTGATATGTCGAGATCAATTCGGAAGGTAGATGATAATGTAGCCTATGGTGATACTTGGGTGCATTTAGAGCAAATAGATGCGGCTAGAGAGCCTGCGCAGAAACCACAACAGGAGGTATTAGATCTTCCCAAAGCTATTGTAATTAAATTGAAAACTCTTATACCCCCTAAGGAAATAGATTGGACTACATTAGCGTCTTGTAAACAGAAAGCGGATGAGTCAGTTTCTGATTTCTTTACACGATTTGAAGAGACATTCCATGATTTTAGTGGGCAGTCATTGACAGATGACATGGGTAAGCATCTGTTCGTCGACAAATTTGTCACTAACATGCTGGTATCGCTTTGTACGCCCTAAGTTGGCAGGGTATGCCCAGATGTGGGTCCCTTGCTCACTTTACCACTGGATTCAAGATAGCCTGGCTGACGAGGGTTATGAACCCAAAACCAGTCCCAGGATGCTGGTTTCCGGTCCAGGGAAGACATGGCTTGGCAGTTCGGGCTGGACTGTTCCCATGAGGCACAGGGTCAGACTGATTTGCATATGGCCATGTCTGAACTTAGGTGGTGGAGTGAGCTAAAGAATGATGATGGATTAAACCCAGATCATTTGACTGGGGGTGAGTGTTTGATTTGCTCAAGCACTCCGTCCATCATCCCCTTTGGTATCGCCCAGTATTCTGAGCATCAGGAATTGGAAGCAAAAGGAAAGGAGGATAAAAAGGTTAAGGATTTAAAAACGAAAGTTATGTTGGCTCAAGTATTGTCCACCATTTAGAGGTGGTGGTAGAGGTGGACGTGCGATGTATCGCCCTGGTGTACACCCTTTCTCTTGAGCAACTTTGTCTTCTGATCAGTGCGCTTATTGTAAAGAAATTGGACATGGCGTGCTGCGTGCACCCTTTTGCAAGGTCAGCAGTATCAGTGGGGTAGAGGAAGTATGAGAAGCCGCCCAGGGAACACAGGAAATAGGGGAGGCATGGATAATCGTACCAGAATTGAGGCAGTTGAACACAATCCAAATTCTTTTAATACGTTTGATAGACAAAACCAATACCCAATGTCTGATTATTTGGCTGATGGTCCTAAAGATGCGTAGGATGGGGTAAGGAACCGGTTGAGGTCCCAGTAGATCAGAGGGGTCCCTATGTCGATACAAACGTCTTGGGTTCTACTGATCAGTTTCTGGTTGATACAGGAGCTACTCGTAGAGCTCTGTCTAAACAATTGGTTCCTAGGGCTCCCCTGTCTGGCACAATGATAACATTGATAGGGTTTGATGGGACACCTACACTAAGCCCACTGTCACAGCCACTTGCATTTAGTCTTAGCAAATTCACTGCAACATGTCCATTTCTGCTTTCCCCCAACACGCCGGATAACATTGTGGGTATCGATATGCTTAAACATTTTCGTGCTACAATACATTGTTTCCCAGAGAGTGTGCGTGTTATTTTAAACGATAACTATCCAATGGTTGAGAGGTCTTGTCTTATTAAAGAGGATATTGCTTTGGCATTGTTACCAAGTACCTTGTGGGCTACATCAGATACCGATGTGGGACAAAAGGTTATCCCACCAGTGCATATTCAAGTGAAAGAAGGTGCTTCTTTGCCTCGACTACCCCAATATAAAATCTCTCAGGAAGGCGAAGAAGCATTGATACACATTGTTCAGGATTTTATTAAGGTTGGGCTTGGGGTTGTGGAAGAAGGCCCTTACAATACCTGTAATAGCCCTATTCTTCCTATTTAGAAAAAAGACACCGATTCTAAAATTTATAGATTCATCATTGACTTGCAAGAGGTTAACAAGATCGTAGTGCCCCAATATCCGGTAGTCTCTGACATCCTACTGCAACTACATTCAGTGTGATCGATTTGAAGAATGCATTCTTCTCGATGCCTATTCATCCTGACAGCCGTTATTTGTTCGCTTCACTTTGAATAATCAATCATTCAGATTTTGTAGATCTCCACAAGGGTATACAGAGAGTCCTAGCATTTATAGCCAGGCATTGAAAAGGCAGCTTGATTCTTTCCCTGTGCCAAAAGCGGTGGCTCTTATTCAATATGTCGATGACATCTTGTTGGCTGCTGATACCCCTGAACAGTGTGAAGAAGGAACACTGTTATGGATATCATTCCTTGCCTCTCATCATCCCAAAGTCTCTCGGAAGAAATTGCAATATTGTAGAAAGCAGTTACCTATTTAAGTCACCTCTTGTCTAAGGAGGGACGTGCACTTACACCAGATCGCATTCAAGCTATTTTAGACACGCCCGTGCCCCGTACTCAGAAGGATGGCCTTACTTCTTTCTGTAGGCAGTGGATCCCTAGATTTTCGCACATTGTTAAACCCTTGTTGACGCTTTTTACTAAAGACACTCCGATGCCCCTCCCATGGACTACTGAATGCCAGCATGTTTTCCAACAGTTGCGTCAAGCTCTTTGTTCTTCACCAGTATTAGGAATTCCAGACTACACTAAGGCTTTCACACTCTATGTACACGAGAGGGACGGTTGTGCTCTCTCAGTTTTAACACAGAAACGCGGGGATAAAGCAGCATCCTTGTGCATATTTCTCAGTTGTCCTTGATCCAGTCGCCTGTGCGCTGCCTGGGTGTTTTAGAGCGGTGGCGGCAACAGCTGTGTCCATATGTCAGAGTGAGGGAATAGTCTTGTCATATAGATTGCTTGTGCTTGTACCCCATTCAGTTGATGCTCTTTTAAATCAAATGAAAACACATTTGATTAGTGCCCACTTGACAGGATATGAATTGACACTTTTGGCTCCTCATATCACACTGAAAAGATGCTCCACTCTGAATCCTGCAACATTATTGCCATTTCCAGCCACTCAGTCTCATTCACAGGAGTTACACGATTGTATATCCCTTACTGAAGAACAAACAAAGGGTTGTGTTGACCTACAAGATACGCCCCTTTCTAGTGTTGATGTGGAACTGTGGGTTGATGGGTCCTGCTTGAAGTTGCCTGGTGGTACGACATCCGTGCCTATGCAATCACAACACTTCAAACAGTAGTTGAGAAAGCTTGCATTCCACAGAAGTCAGCTCAAGCAGCAGAGTTGATAGCACTGACAAGAGCATGTGACCTTAGTACAGATCTACTTGTTAACATCTACACCGATAGCCGATATGCTTTTGAAGTGGCTCATGATTTTGGGCAACTCTGGAAGGAAAGAGGCTTTATTACTTCACATGGGACGCAAATAGAGCATGGGGAATTTGTACACAATCTCCTTACTGCCTTGACATATCCTAAGAAAAAGTGGAAAATGTGAAGTGTAGCGCATACAAGAAAGTGACTGATAAAACAGGAAAAGACAATGCCTTTGCTGATCACACAGCTCGTGAGACTGCAATGCAGCGAAGTACTACACCCATGTATGTAGTTAAGTCACAGGCTGAGCATTGGCATGATGCCAGGCAAGAGGTACTGGATATGCAAAGATCTGCTTCGGTTGAGGAATTAGACCACTGGTCTAAGGAGGGAACATTGAATGATGAGGGCTGTTGGAGGAATAAAGAAATGACAAAACGGAAGTTACCCACAGCCTATTTACATCCTATGATTCACATGGCACATGGGCCGGCACATGTTGGAGCATCCTCAATGGCAAAGCAACTTATGCAAGTTTGGGATCATCCAGATATTGCCGGCACAGCTAAAAAGATAGTGCAGTCTTGTCCGATTTGTCTCCAATATAATCCTGGAAAGGGAACACAAACTCCAGCAGGAGGGTTTGCAATATCTACTGCACCTTTTGAGGTCCTGCAAATGGATTACATACAGTTTCAGCGTTGTAACAACCTAAAGTATGTCTTGGTAGTGGTTTGCGCCTTCAGTAAATGGGTGGAGGCATTTGCTACGAAAGATAATACAGCTCTTACTACAGCAAAGGTGCTCCTAAAGGAGTTTTTTCCCCCATATTCGGCATTTGTCACGTTTTGTGGAGTGACAACGGACCCCATTTCTTTGGGTAAGTTGTTGATTACCTCATGAAAGGGTTAGGAATTAAACAGATGTTTCATGCTGCTTTTCACCCACAATCAGCAGGGCTAGTGGAAAGTTACAATTCTACCCTCAAGCTAAAATTGGCCAAAATACAGGCTTCCACATCTTTGACATGGCCTGATGCACTGCCATTAGCGTTGCTGTCCATTAGATCGATACCACATACACAATCTGGCCTCACACCATTTGAGGTGGTTTTTGGAAGACCAATGAATATTTGGGGGATTCCTAAGCCACACCCTATACATGATGTACCCTATGTATTGATGAACGACTATTTGTCTCAGTTGACTGACAGTTTGTCTTCTATTTATCAACAGGTTCGGGAGACTCTTCCAGACAGGTCGCAGGGTGAGGGCCATAATCTACGGCCTGGGGACTTTGACCTAACAAAGTCCTTTCAGTGGACAAGCTCCTTGGAGCCTCGATGGCGTGGCCCTGAGCAGGTGCTCTTGGCTACCAGGACTGCGGTTCGAGTGACCAACCGGAAGAACTGGGTCCATGCAACCCATTTTCGGAAGGTGTTGCAGGACCTAGTGAGCCCAGCTGTGTTGGCAGAACATCGCGACATCCTGGACACAGAGAAAGGACAAGCCACGTCACCTGAAGGACCCGAGGAAGTCTACCCGGACCACACGATCCCTGGTACATCTCGATATCAGCTGCAACCCCGGAAAAGAGACACTTTGTTGCTGAAAGAGACTGTTTGAGCCACTGTCCTGGGTAGTGAAAGACTGAGTTACAAAGGGGGGTACTCTTTTAGTGGCTACTCATCTCAACCTCAGCGAAGAAACCAACGTCTGCCCAGGACCTTAGGGCACCATCTGTAGTGTTGTTCAACGACAAGATGAACATGCCTGCGGAGAAGAAATAAACTGCTGCAAAAGTTTGTGATCGAAAGAGTATGTTCATTATTGGAATCACTTTGATTTTTGTCATCATTGCTACAATAAACAAGGGTTGTAGAGGGAGTAGCTCCTGTTCGAAAACTACTGACTGCTACTACTCCTGTCCCCATTGAGCACCGATATTTTACTCTTCCCAATCATGAAAAGAAGCACCAAATGTCATATCTCAGTAACACTTTCATACAAATGTTACATCACACCCATAATGCTAAGAACATTACCAACTGTTAGGTGTGTGGAATGATGCCAGCTTATCATAAAAAGGGAGGAACGCCTTTCATTCCTTTGCCGTTTTCACACAATGGCTCCTGCAGAGCCTGTTTTGCACTATTGTGGGCTTCTCATATTGGTAATATTACCAACTTTGATGTAGGAAGACTTAACGCTCAGTTAAATAGACTATGTTACCCTAATGAGGAAGGAGATCCACAAGCTAAAGAAACTGTATGGGAAATGGAGGAGTATCGCCGAGGAAATTCCTCCACGCATTACGTTTTCCCTAACACTCGAACTGTCAAGGGTAATGGGCCTCCTGTTATAGCTGTTACTAGAGCTTGAGCAGACCTTTGTGTGAGCAGTATTGGCAGTATCCCTGTGGCAAAAAGTGACTGTACTACAGTGCTGAACATTACTGGAATAAACAATAGTAGTTTTTTGTCATCACATAACACCTATTTCATTTGTGGAAGTAAAGGCTATTACCACCTACCTATTGAGTGGTCAAGTAGCTGTTTTGTGTCCTTTTTGCTACCACCTGTGTTTTTGGCACCTGCATCCTACCACAAAGACTATAAACTTTTTAATGACATTTCTAAGAGCTGATTAAAGAGGACAATAAATCACGATGAGGTGGATCAAACTGATACTGCATTGAAGCAGTATATTGACTTTAATTTGGGACTATTCTTCTTTGTTGGTGCGGCCTTAAACAGCAGAAAAATAAGGCGCTTAACACGTGTTGAAGAGGCTGTAACCAACAGACAGCCATGGCACTTGGAAACATCATGGAAGAACTACAAACTGCGAGAATTGTGGCACTCCAAAACAGGATGGTTTTGGATGTGATCCTGGCAGACCGTGGTGGAGAATGCCATATTATTGGGAGCAGCTGCTGTGTCTACATCCCTGACCACGCCCTTCAGTTTTTGAAGCAATTTCTAAGCTGCACAAGATAGCCACTGAAATCAATCAGGATTCAGGAACGTGGACTTTGACTGGATGGCTATGGACTATGTTTACTGTAAGGGGCTGGAAACTATTGTCAGCTCTATGTATATTTGTTGTGATCCTTTTTATCTGTTGCCTATGTATCCAATGTGGACCGATGCTCTGTTCCCTTTGTGCTTCTACCTGTACCTCATGTATACCAGCTAAACAAAATGTCAAGAATGTAAATACCCGACTAGTAACAGACCAAGAAATTAGTGAGTTAATGATGATTGATGTCCATGATATCTTCCATGCTCCTTCTAAACCATAGAGATGTCTTCAGCTAATGCTAAAAGGGCCGTCTGTGGAAATAGAAAATAATTGCTGTTAGAATCAGCTGAAGCCATCTTGTTTGCAGCATCTATTTTGTTAGCCTTGTGATTCTGACGTCTTCACTGTTGCCTGCTTTTCTTTTCTGCTTGAGTCATCAACCTTAGTTAACTCCTTCTGTACTGAGCCAGAGCAATGTATGAGCTCAGAAGGCCTGTAGCTGCTAGAATGCACCTGTTTGAGAATGTAACTGTATCATATCGTACTGATGTAAGCAGTTCTGTTTCCCCTCCTACTTTGCTGACTAAGTGATATTCATCTGCCCAAGTTTGTCAGTATCTATTCCTGTGTAGGCCTGTACCTTCTATTTGTAACTACATGCTTACTCTGCAACAAACTGTGTATAAAACGCCCATGGTTTCTGTATTCCATGTACAACCTTCTACAGCGCCTGAGGGTGTTGTATTGATGCAGTCCCACTAATGAGTGATTAATAAACGTGTTATTTTGAATTCCAGCTTCAGTGCCAAACTCTTCTTTGTTAGTCTAATGAACCGTGGACAAACATAAAAGGTGAAACCTGCACCGGTGTGCCCCTGAAAAGGCACATTTCCACAACCCTTCGGGGTGAACGTATGCTTTACAAATACACATTATGTTATGTAAATAATGTTGGATCACGACATGGAGAAAATAATTAATTAAATGGGCAGGTTGCGAGGGAAGCGTTCTACTGCAAGATGCACGATGAGGCTTAAGAAACATTGAAGTGGCCAAAGCTTGGGGCGTATTGGTGGATAGTGTATCCAACCCGGAGACTGCTACATCTGAGGCTTCTGCACTTAGACTGCCCTGAGCCACATAGACTAGTGAAAACCCGCCCTCACAACTGAACATTAAAGTCCCCATCATACTAGCCCTTTACATGCACCATTTGTCTTGTGCCTCATTATATATAATTCTCTTACATTATTTGAGGGGGGGGGGATCCCTAGGATACATATCAGACATCTTCAAATCAATAGGCAGCATTGACTCAGGGGAGGGGAGGCAGAGGGGTGGAGTGAGGGAGTGAATTATTGTACTGTTCGTAAAGGATTGTCAGATGAATAATGACTGTATAGCATCTGATAGTTGATGTATAAAACCCAATAAAATCTGTTTACAAAAAAAAATGTTATGTAAGTAATGTTCATGTACTTTGGTGTGTAAGTACTTAAATATGAAGGTTCAGTAGGTTTTCAAAATTGCACAAATTCTATATGGTAATATCTTCTACGCATTAGGCTGGCCAACTAAAGAGGAGTCCTTGAAAGGTAAAAGAAATAGCAAAATTAATTAATGTTGAAAGCACACAAAATGTTAAATGTGTCTTTTTGTGAAAGGTAAAAAAGATACTTTCAGGACCGATTATCAATTAGTGGCTTTTATAGCCGATTACATTTCACAAGTTAGCCCGTTGGTACTGGGTCATTGTTTCCCAAAGTGTGGGTCGCAAACCACTAGAGAAATGCAAGTTGATTTTTGATGGATCGCGAAAGTCCAAACAATAAATAAGGATGCCTTTGCATTATGTATTTATTTTGTCACATCTGCTGAGCTTCAAGACCTAAGTCAAATCCCAGGGTATGTCTTCTGGCAATTTGATGCATTTTTTTAACATGGCGGAACGGGACTTACAAACTCATCTCACTTTGCAGTCAGGGAAAGAAAGATAAACTGAACTACATGACAATCTTGCTGAGGTACAGGTGTGTAAGGATGTCATTTCTTGCAACACACATAAAAATGTAAATGCCTGCAAATGAACTGTACACATTCAGCAGTTAGGAAAGCAAACAAACACATTTTTTGGGTAATTCTGAAGTGTGATGGAAACAAAGATTTTAATAATTTCCACACTTTGTCCTGTCTGCAACTGACAGTGTGCTACCACACAATGCTTTAGTTACCTTACAACAACAAAAATGCAAGTCTTATGTCCATTATAGCTAGGTGGGTCGCAGAGGTTTGTTGTTCTACAAATTGCGTTGTGGTTCTAAAATGTTTAGGAGCCACTGTGACAGAGGCTTTTAGCTGTATACGCTTCACCTTTTGAATATTCCCCTGGAATCAAAACTACATCAAGAAACTTTTCGAGGGAGGAGGAGCCTAGCGCGCAACCAAGATGGCCGCGTAGGTGTGAGGCTCCAGAGGACCTCCGCAACCTCCTACGTTTATCCTGTCTTCATCCTGAATCGGTTGAGGGGACTGTGTCGGTGAACTTGAGCCGAGGTGGTACCCGTTTTCCGTTTTTGAATCGGACTTCGGGGGCCGGGGTGAGCATCGACTGAAGTTTGCGGCCTTCTTCTCTCCTGACCCCGGACTCGAGTTTGGGGGTGACCCAGTGGCGAAGTGAATAACAACGGCGGGCCGGGCGAGTCGCGTACCCCACACTTTCACTTTCGCTTTTGAGTCCCCTTGCCGTCATCGCGAGTGGGACTACGGCGCTTCTTTGTGTGGTGGTGGCCTCGCTGGGGGACCCTGCCTGCCTGCCTGCGGGGACCCGCTCCGCCTTCCTGAGGTGACCCCCGGGGCTCACGGCCTTGATTGCTTGCTCTCCACTGCGTGACTGGCGGGGGTGCGAGGTACGCGACGATGGCCACGAAGCAGGATGGAGATCGGCTGAAGGCCAAATCGACCCGGCGTGGCACGGCACCGCACCTCAAGTCAACATTATGGATCGCTACACCCTCCCGAAGGGGTCTCCCGGCGGATCGCACAAGTCTTCCGAGTGTCCCCCGGATGCCCCGGACTTGCATACGGATCTGACTTTGCAGGACGTCATGGGCGCCATTGCTGAGATGAAGACCTCAGTAGGCCAACAATTCGACACCTTGGCGCACAAACTCGATGCGGTCCTCATCGATGTCAACCTTGTTAGAGCAGATCTATCTAAGACAAATGACCGGGTTGACTCCTTGGCCCATACCGCGTCGGGCCTCACGACTGAGGTCGCGGCCCTTCAGACGGAGGTGCGCCGGCTCCGGCAGGCAAGTGCGCTCACGGATCGGCGCCTGGAGCACTCCGAGAGCAGGGCCCGGAGGAATAACATTCGCATCATCGGAGTGCCCGAGGGACGGGAGGACTCGGCGGCGGATCTCTTTGTGGAGGACCTGATTTCTACCCATCTCCAGCCTCGAGGACTGAGTAAATTCTTCGCGGTGGAGAGGGCCCATAGAGTTCCTGGCGCCAGACCGAAGGTCGGAGCTCCTCCGCGGCCTCTTATTGCCCGTATCTTCAACTTTCGGGATAGGGATGAGATTTTGCAAGCTTCCAGACTGCAAGGGCCGCTTAAGCTGGAGAACATGGAGGTGAACTTTTATCCTGATTTCACGCAGGCGGTCCAGAAGCAGAGACTGAGTTTTATGGGCGTTAAGCGGCGGCTTCGAGACATGCTTTTCCTGGCCAGGCTGCGTGTGGAGGCTGATGGTCGCACTCACTTTTTTGACCGTCCCGAGGTGGCCGGGGACTGGTTGGACACTTTGTCTGGGGGACATGACCGGGATGGGATGGAGGCGGCGGGAGGAGAGTGCCCACCGGACCGGGTATGAGGTATTGACACTGGGGCTCATTCCTGATGGTGCCACCTTTCGGCCAGGCTTAGGGTTTCTTGACTGTTGTGTCTTGTTTCCCCTCCGTTGGAGGTTGTGCTGTGTCTCGAGGGGGTTCTCTTTCCTCCTCTAGGGGGTCTTTGTAGTTTAGTTTACACAGGGGCGACAGGCACACTGCAAGTTGGGGGGGCTATTTGGGCTCATGCAGGGGTGCAGGGAGGGGGGAGTTTTGTTTGGGATGTTGGGTTGGGGTTGGGTATTGTTTATTTGTACCACAAGGCAGAAGTATTGTTGTGCTATCGCTAAAGTGCTCTCTGGGGGGAGATTGATCGGTTTTGGCTATGATGGGGGGTAGGGGACTGAGCCTTTTGTCCTGGAATGTCAATGGACTGGGGGACAGGATAAAACGTGGAGTGGTCCTGCAGTTCTTAAAACGAATTTCACCTGATATAGTATTTCTGCAGGAAACACACCTCATTGGAAACTCCTTTCGTGCCATGAACAGACGGGGCTATCGCCTTGCAGCCCACTCGGGCTTCACATCTGGTTCGAGGGGTGTGGGCATTGTGGTTAAAACCTCGCTCCCGTTGGAGGTTGAGCAGGTGCTCCATGATGATAGGGGACGATATACGCCTCTGGTGGGTAGATTGGAGGGTAAAGTGATTGTTTTGGTTTCTGTTTATGTCCCGCCAGGGTTGCAGAAAACTACTTTTGCTGATTTGGGGCGCCTTCTTCTTGGCCTGCCGGAGGGGATTCTAGTGGTTGGGGGGGATTTGAACGCTGTAATTTCCGGAACTGAGGATCGTCACCCTCCCAGGGATCTCCCCCGTGCCCAAGCTTGGTTATCTGGCCTCTTGGATACCCTGGGGCTGGTGGATTGTTGGCGGCTGAAACACCCTACGCAGATACAATACACCTTTCATTCCGGGGCTCATGGTAGTCTTTCGAGGCTTGATTATGTTCTGATGCCAGCAGCACAGGCAGGGAGGGTCGGAGAGGTACGACATCTGGCTCGGGGTATTTCAGATCACTCCCCGCTCCTGATGTACTTCGACATTGTCCCGAGGGGGGAGGGGAGGGTGGTCCCGATTAATTCCTGGTACCTGCGTGACCCCACAATTCGCGCTGATTTGGTTAAATCTCTTGAGCGATATTTTGAAGACAATGTGGGGTCTGTGTCGTCTGCGGTTTCTTTGTGGGAGGCGTTTAAGACGGTACTCCGTGGGGAGGCCCTGTCCCTCATTTCCCATTCCCGGAGGCGCGAGCGGGAGGAGGTGACCCGTATCGAATCTGAGATAACTGACTTGGAGGGTGATCTGGAGTGTGGGGTAACGGATGATAAACTGCATGCTCTCCGACTCAAACAGGCGGACTACAAGGCCCTGGTCACGGAGGCAGCCAGGGGCCTGAGTAGAGAGCAACAGGGGCGACTGTATGATGTGGGTGATAAGGCTGGTAAATTGATTGCGTGGTTGGATAAAAAGGAGAGAGCGAGTCGAGTTGTCCCGTCGATTGAGAGACTGGATGGTGTGTGTGTCACTGAGCCGGAGGAAATTGTTGAATGTTTCGCTGAGTATTTCCGTGGGGTGTATTCCCCGGTATCCTCCCGCTCGGAAGAGGATTCCCATGACCTGCTTAAAGACATTGCGCTGCCTTCCCTTTCGGAGGAGGATAAATTGTCGTTGGACGCGGCCCCGACATCTGAGGAGATTGCCCTCGCCATACGTTCGGTCGCCTCTGGCAAGGCCATTGGTCCTAATGGCCTTCCCATTGAACTGTACAAATTACGACCGGATACGCTGGCTCCGCATCTCCGCGCTATGTTCCTCGCGGCCCGGTCGGCGGGTTCCCTCCCGCTGGACCAGCGTCTTGCCACTATTGTGGTTATTCATAAGGAGGGGAGGCCGCGGGATCGGATCACGTCTTACAGGCCCATTTCGCTGTTGAATGCGGAGCCGAAAATTCTCGCCAAGGTGCTGGCTAATCGGCTGGTTGGCTTGGTGTGCGATCTGATCCACCAGGACCAGTCCGGCTTTATCCCTCATCGCAACACCGCGCTTAACTTGCGGCATCTGCACGGGGTGCTCGCGAGGGTCCCGTTCATACGAGAACCAGCCATTTTGGCGTCCCTGGACGCCACTATGGCGTTCGACACGCTTGAGTGGCCATATATTTGGGCGACGCTGGCTAAGTTTGGGTTTGGCCCGCGATTCATTGGCTGGGTGAAACTGTTGTATTCCGGACCGCTGGCGCAGGTGGCGGTGAATGGTAGAGTATCGGCGCCGTTTGAGCTGGGCAGGGGCACGCGGCAGGGCTGCCCGCTGTCGCCGCTCCTTTTTGCGCTTGCCTTGGAGCCCCTGGCAGAGTGGCTGCGGTGGCACCCTTCGATTCGTGGTCTCCGATGGACCCCCGAGTATGA
Source organism: Triturus cristatus (assembly GCF_964204655.1). Classification (NCBI taxonomy): domain Eukaryota; kingdom Metazoa; phylum Chordata; class Amphibia; order Caudata; family Salamandridae; genus Triturus; species Triturus cristatus. The sequence goes on from NC_140587.1 coordinate 450,378,738, forward strand.
GGATCGCGTATCCCTTTACGCGGATGATATTCTTTTGTACCTTGCTTCCCCGCGCAAATCACTGATTGTTTTAGTGGATGTGTTGCGTTCATTCGGCCGCAACTCCGGCTTAGTTATCAACTGGGCTAAATCCTGTGTGTATGTCCTCTCTGGGGAGGCTCCTATCCTTCCGCGGGGTTGTCCTATCCAGGTTGCTCCGCAGGGATTTAAGTATCTGGGTATCTTTATTACCCTGGACGCTGCGGCCCGATATAAACAGAACTTACTCCCCCCCCTCCAGCGCTTGAAGGAGGATGTGGCGCGTTGGAGGCGCTTGCCGCTCTCGCCGCTCGGCACTGTTTAAGATGATGTCGTTGCCACGTTTCTTATACGCATTACAAAACACGATGGACGTCGTCCCGGCGCGCTACTTTCGGGAGGTGGAGGGTCTGCAGCGCCACCTGTTTTGGGATGGGAGGCCGCGTATCGCCCTCGCGAAGCTGACGCTCCCGTGGTATGACGGGGGGGTCGCCCTCCCAGACATCAAACGGTATTACTGGGCCTCCCAGCTGGCTGCGATAAACCACGGCCTTTATGAGCCCGCCCTTAACCCGGCTTTTGAAATGGACAAACTGTTACTGCCGGGTGGTGACTATAATCATGCGCTTTACTCTACATCGCTCGACGCTCGTTTGACGGGCCCTACGCGGGTCGCGGTACGGGTGTGGCACGCGGCAAACTTGGCTATGGGGTGGAAGGATCGGTTGACCCGGGCGACGCCACTGTATGCATCTGAGCGACTGGGCTGCTTGTGGACCTCGAAAGGCTTTGAGAAGTGGGACATGATAGGCATCAGCAGGGTGGGCGATCTCTGGACGAGGGGGGGATTCAAAATGTTCGATGTGCTGCAGAAGGAATTCCAGTTGCAGGACAGGGAGTACTTCCGATATGTACAGGTTCGTCACGCGCTGTGTTCTGTATTCCCGGTTGTTGCCTCCATACCGGAGTGCTCCCCTCTGGAAGATAGAGTGCTAGATGGGCATGTACCGGATGGCACTATCTCATTGATTTATAAAAAGCTCATCAACGATCGCTCCGGACTGCTGACTGGCCTTCGTGAGGCATGGGTCGCCGATGGCTTGGCGCTGGATGACGAGGACTGGGTGTCTGCGGTGGCCTCCCCGAAAGAGGTGGCCATACCGGCCCGCCTTCGCTTCGTCCAGCTCAAAATACTCCACAGGGTCTATGTTTCGGGGCCGGGTCTGATGCGTATGGGATATGCCGTGGATGGACTGTGTAAGCGTGGGTGTGGTTCGTTAGGGACCTTTATCCATATTTTGTGGGAATGTCCGGAGGTGGCGCGATTCTGGCGTGGTGTACATGCGGTGTTGCAAGCGGTCACGCATGTGGCGCTGTTTCCCGAGGCTAGGAGATGTCTGCTAAATGTGTGGGAGCCGACTGATTATACGGTGCCGCAGACGTGGTGGGTGACTCTGGGATATATGGTGGCCAAGCATGACATAGCACAATTGTGGGGCTCCCAGAGGTCACCAACGGTTTCGGTGTGGAAGGACAACATGGATTGGTGTATGTTTCGGGAGAAGGTAGTGTATGTGGCGAGAGGTAAGCCTGGGAAATGGGTGAAGGTGTGGGGCCCCTGGAACTCCTATCGTGGCGGGATTTGTACCCCGCCGCTGACGCCTGACTTGGCAGTGGCCCAGTCTCCTTAGTCTGCTTGTCACCTTGGTTCTGGGCATTGTGTCTACTTTGTTTCTGTCCCGGCCTGTCCCCCCCCCCTATTCCTGTGGATCGGTAGGGTCCCCCCCAGGGGAGCTCATAATGCTGCTTTGACTTTTGCTGCCATGTGGATTTGTTTGTGGTTTCTTATAAAAAATGGAACCGTCATTTGGGTGGTCCGGCCGGTGTGGCCGCCAACGCTTCCCTCGACTTCTGGGACCTTTATCACTTGCCGCTTGTGTTTAATGACTGTATTTTATGTTCTCACTGTTTGCTAGCGGCCGGCCTGAAGGTTGTAGGCCCATCTTTGTATATCTTTTGCATTCTGTAATAAAGGTTTCAAAAAAAAAAAAAAAAAAGAAACTTTTCGAATAGTACCTCTGCATGCTAGAAGGTGGTGCTGTGCAGCTCCACAATGATGACATGCCACTCCTGAAGTCATGAGCGAGGTCTATACAGATGCCATCCCTGTGCGCGGACATCAGTTCCTTTCTTTCAGAGTCTCTAAACCAGTGATACTCAAAGTACGGCCAGTTTTCTTTACCTTTACATGCGCCCCCCCGGGTGAACAGCAGCACAAGCTGCTGTTTAGTTGTTCAGCACTGATAGTCAGAAAAAAATGTTAACTAAACGAGCAAGCATTTATTACCTACAAATAAATGTTTTCTCGTTTATTTAACTTAACATTTTTTTTTTTTAGACATCCTTACATAATCCCTGAACCACCCAGATCCCCTACCGCCACCCTGCTGGCATCAGTGTGGCTTTCAGTCACACCACAGACTGTACTTTGTGGCCCCTGGGCAAATGTTTGTAGGTACTCATGCTCTAAACGCAGATAAGGTTCATCATTCATCTCTCGAAGACCGCTTTTTGCAATGTGTTTAGAAACCAGATGGGCCTGTAGTATCTGGGGTGGAGCCACGCCTCCAAGAATAGCAGAGACTGCGAGTCATTGAACATGAAGACTATCAAGGAATGCAAGACAAACTTTACTTCACCAAGCATAAGACGACGCAGCGCTGGGACCACTCCAAGTCCCACTACAAATGCAAAGCTTGTTCAGGGTCCCATTCCTGGAGTAGAGGAAGAAGCTCTCAAATGTTGGTCTTGCTGCGCTCTACATCCTCAGGAGCCAACTCTGCAGCTGGTTCAAGTATAATCTAAGTTTCTGGCGTCTTCAGTCATGCTGTGCCAGATCGAATAGTTTCACTCCACTATGCTTCGGCTATGTGGAACTCTAGAGACTACTTCTGGTGCACCTTCAGTCATCATGGAGCCGAGAGGCCTACAACCTGGATTATGAATGACAGGTTAACCCTCGAAGCCAGCTGGACCCTCTGAGCCGCTTCAGCCCTCAACTCCAGTACCGACGCAACCCTGACTCCAATACCCACTCCTGAGAAAAGTAGATCAACAATAATGCCGACTTTGTCGCCTGAAGAGGTGGCCCGATCACCTTTTCTTACACTGTTCAGTCCATTTTAGACCAACGTTACAATCAAATCCTACTGAGGTTACTGCAATAGCCTTATCTCAAGGCAGGCAACAATCTTCGGCCTCTGATGGCCTCCTGCATCCTGCAGGTCGAGCACGCCAGGTATATATGCAGGTTCTGCGGTGGGATCTGAAGTCACAGTGGGCCCAACATCTCCGACCAGGTTCAGATTTCGGAGGAGGCTGCAAAAGATCTGCAGTGGTGGCTACTGGACGGCGACCCCACCTCTCTCCCCTTCCCTGCCCAGAACTCACAGTCATGGTCGATGTGTCACTTCTAGGCTGATGCGGCCATCTAGGAAAGGTGGAGAGCAGAGGTCTTTGGCAGAGTCACAGCTAAATATCAATATTCTGGAACTGAGGGCCATCCGCTTGGCGCTGAAAGTTTTCCTGCCATCCATCAAAGGGAGGCTGCTACAGGGGCTCACGGACACCACCACCAACATGTGGTACAGCAATAAACGAGGGAGAGTTGGGTCATGGTGTGCCAGGAGGTCTTTTGCACTAGAGCCTCATTTCTACCGAAAGTTGAGACGCCATTCCACGCCGGTCAAATCATCACCCTGCCGACGTTCTATTCTCCGCTTCAGCTGTCTAAGGAAGATGAGAGACTCCCATCTCGTAGACCCCAAAAAAGCGTTCAGTTTCCAACATCGATCGTACCAAAGAACACCGGGGGTGGGACCGGGGACGTGAGCTTTTGTGGGATTTACTGGAGAGAAAAAAGGCCAGGTTGTGCTCTGCATTACAATCTGGTACGCACTGACAAAGAAGAAGCCTCAAGAAGGCCTCTGAACCCACTCCACCAGGGCCAAAGCTGCTACCACTGCGTTGGCATGCGGAGTCCTTGCCTTGTCAATTGCCAGGTAGCTACGTGGGCGTACCTCCATACATTCACAAAGCACTACTGTCTGGACAGCAAAGTCCGATGAGAAGGACACTTTGCCCGCTAGGTTCTGCAGAACTTTCTTGTCTGAGTCCATTCACAGACATCTTCCATAGGTACTGCTTTGGTACCTATTCAAAAGGCAAGGAATCTGCACCTAAAAGTATCTATTCGAAGAACAAGCCACCTACCTTTGGTAATGCTCTTTCTGGTATCTAGCTGGAGATTCCTCACCAACCCTCCTGTTCGCCCAGTTCTGTGACTGGACTCTACCCATTAATAATAAGAATCAAAGTCTAGGAATCTGCACACTGGTCTTTCAATTCACTTTTTGGGCTCTGCATCTGGGGCGTGGACAGTCTTGAAAGTAACTTATGTCAGCGCGCAGGAGTGGTCCCTACATAAGCACTGCATGTCACTCCTGTAGCGGAACGTTGTCTGTGCAGAGCCGCATGGTGCCACCTACCGGCATGCTGAGGTATTATGGAAAAGTTTCCGGATCCAGTCTGATGCCTGGGAAATCTGCGGCTGGATAGTCTCTACTGTAAAGAGCATAATTGAAGTTAATTAACTTGTTCATTTGGATAAAGCCCATTACTAAATAACTGTACTAAGCAAAGTTACTGGCTAGCTTGACACCCAACTACACTATCTCTGTGTCCACTGGCTGGCCCAAAGACTGACAAAAGCCCCAGGAAGACTACAAAGCCAGCCCCCTGAATTGAAACCACTGCTGCCAGTTGTTTTTTCCACATCTTGGCAGATAGTATGATGGGACTCTGGTTCACTCATGTTCCCGGTTTCTTGTTTCTGCTGCTGAGCAATTCAAAAGTAAATGACCTCGGGAAGATGTTCTACTGTACAGAGCAAATCACAGGGAAGAACAAGCATGAAGACACCCTCCGGCCACAGAATTGAAAGGATGCAAAAGAGTTCACTCTGCCACTGTGATTTGAATGATTCTGTTCAAAGCTCTTTTTGCTCATATGTTGAATTGCTTACTAATGCAAGGTTTAACAATCTAGTTTTAGTTTCACAAACTCTTTCTGATGCTACAAGACACTTCGAGGGAAGAAGCATTAGCTCTGTATCAGCTGGACTTTGCACATTTTTCACTATGGAATTTTACACTACAAGAAAAACATCTTTATTCTTAAATATGCTGACCTCTGTAGGTAAGCAGCACACATTTTATACAAGTGGAGTTAATAATTACAGACTCCCATCAATCAAAAATAAGTTGGTAGCTGCCCTTCGTCACACATGATTCAGTTGTCAGGTTTGCTGACATGGGGTGGTTAAAAGAGAAATAGTTTCTACATTGATACCAGAGGTGAGTAAAAGGGAAACATACTAATTTCCTAAAGAGAAGCTTAGTACTGCCTAACAAAATGTTGATTGCTACAGGTCACACGGAATTGCTACTATATAAATCCCATGTGCACGGCTCGCATATTCTTACTGAATTAGATACATCAGATGAGGTGGTAAAATAAACATAAGTATGAAATTACCAGTTTATGTGATTTGATTAATATTTTGGAATGCTTTGATAGCCCAATGTGTTACAAGATTAACAACCTAATTTTGGAAAGTTGATGAAGTCCTCTAATATTTCCTTTTAAGTCACATATCTCCATAAGTAAAAAGAGATATTGGATGACTTTATCGACATCTAAAAATCAGGTTGTGATTTTTACACACATTGCAGAAATACGGTTATTGTTTTTTACCTAAAATATCTCCAGGAGGACACCGGCATTTTCCTTCCAAATTTAAACCGCTTGGGCATCTAATGCAATCCCAGCCATCCGATGTAACACCCTAAAGAAACAATGGCAAAAATACAGGAAACATTTCAGATGGTTTGCTAGTGAACATTTCACAGACATATGTTGCTTATTTATTGATACGCCTTTTAAACGTGAGAACATTGATTTCAGCATCAGATAGCACCTTAGTTCATCACGGAAACAGATGTACAACCTATAATGTAAATAAACAATGGACCAACAGAAATTAAGATATGCTTGTTCACAATCAAATATCACCTCTGAATCAAATACAGCCCATAGTTACTAAGTATGAGTTCTTCAAGGCCGGAGCCTGCCTGGTCTCAAGATGGCCGCAATGTAAACACGCAAGAAGGGAGATTACTTGGCGTGCAGCCTACTCAGCGGCAATTGAACATTGGGACTCTTGGACTTTCTGGAGCAGCTCAATTTTGACAGGCGGGCACTGGTTGTGTGCGCCCGGTCCTCCCCAATCCCCTGCTAATCTCTGTGATGCGGAGGAGAGTATCTGCCATGTGAAAGGTCTTAGCTGGGCGACTGGTTTGATGCCATTGGTGCTCATGTGGTGGATCACCTGCACATGTTGCTGCGAATCTAGAACATGAAAAGAGGAATGGGTGAGTGGGGCCATTTTTGCAATATGACATGTATAGCGCCACTGGAGCCTGCTAGGCAGTGGGCAGTGCTGCTGGCATCAATTCAAGGTGAGCGGCCCTGAGCAGTGGCAGCACTAACCCCTGTGGCTCACGGCTACGTATAATCGCTTGAGGCACCTGGAACGGAGACTTTACCCTAGACACGACATAAAAGACTGCCAACCCGAGGTGCTGTGCAAACAAGTCGCCTACAACACCACCATGTAGAAGCCAGACAAAACGGAATTGAAATTGCAGTTCAACCAGCGCAAATCATCCAGGCTGAGAGGAAGGAGCAGATTCAGACCTGGGGTCAGAACTGGGAGGCGACTTGTGCCACATACTTGAAACCATGCAGAAGAGCCTATCCACGATTGACGGGAAAATAGACTCTCTCTCTTACCGCATGTCGGAGCGATTAGACAAACACACAGAAAATTGACATGGTCGAGAGGAGAGTCTCAGAAGTCGAAGATCCCAATGTTGAAGCCTCAGGCACCCAGAAGCAAATGGGGAAACTCGTGAAGATGCTGCAGGCTAAGGCTGAAGATCTTGAGGCGCGCTCCAGGCGCAAAAACCTGTGTATAGTGGGGCTGCCGAAGTCAACCCATATGTGAAACGTGGAGTTATATGCAGAGAACCTCCTTGTCACGTTGTTGGTCCTGGATGCGTTTTCTTCTATTTTTGTGGTAGAGCGTACCCATTGTTCGCTAACACCAAGACCTCCGCCTGGGGCCCCTCCACGTCCAATAATAGCTTGTATATTGAATTATAGAGACAGAGACGCAGCATTACGGAGAACAAGAGAGCTTCAAACTCTCAACAATGAGGGCTCCCTTTTGTCTTTGTATCCAGATTTCACCCCGCTGGTGTAGGAGACGCACAGATGATTCGCTCCCATTAAACGTAAGCTGAGGAAGCTTAATATTGATTATGCCATGCTCTATACAGCCCGCCTGAAGGTCACTTTCGATGGCAAAGAAAAAGTTTACATGAACCCAGTGCTTAATTTGTAAAATCTTAAGTGCCAGGGTTCTGACCAGGAAGCAACTGCAGCTTGCACCACCTATCGCCCTGGCCATCGCTGCCAAAACAACGACTAACATTTCTCTTGCATGTAAATGCGACAGTTCCGATTATTCCAGGTCCCCAAAGCTAAAGGAATGGCTGGGGAGGTAAGAGTTAGCAATTTTTTTATGTATATTGTATTACTAAACAACCGTTGTTCTGCTCATCTCTAAATTAGATGAGCAGTGCCACCAGGTGGTAGACTGTTCTAAGTATGGTGTTGACAATTAGGTGCCGGGGCTGAGCACCGGAAACCAATTAAGTTCTGGTGCAGAGCACCGGCTCAAATTAAGCACTGCATGGACCCCAGCAACGCACAGCAGGTACCCAAGGGCTGCGCCAAAGCCAGGCCAATAAGCAGGAGCAAGAGAGTGACTACGGAGACAATAACTCTGCGGGACCGCTTGATCAAAATGACTGATGGAATACCTATTGATGGTATAACTCATACAGTAACAACATCTGTGGTAGGAATATGCTGCAATTTACGGAAGCCTATTCTTAACTAACACGTAGTGGAGAGGGTAGATGCCACACTTCAAGATGGGGATAAGATTTTTTTGTCTTTATTTAAATGATGCTAGAGTGTCAATTGCGGTGGGCGGGGCCCCAAAGCTCCTATATGCATAGTAAGATGTTGGCATTCTGTTGTTCTGGTGTCTGAATATTATGTTTTGATTATGCCTAATAGTTATAGGCCATGGATAGATACATTGATTAAAATGATGTTTGCAGCGATGTTTGTGTTTATAACAGGTGGTTGGGCACTCACTGCCGTCACGTGTACTACACATTGTTATCGGGTGGGATGTAGGGGTTTTGAGGGAGGGGAACATGCTGTCATGTCAGATGTTTGGGGACGTGACGTGTGAGAGGGTGGGGGGGGATTATAGACCAGCCATTAATTTGCAGCAGTAGCTCGGATGACATCGAAGGTTTCTATCTAAGCAGTAACACGATAACTGTAACATTTTGTATGTGCTGTGAGAATGAGTGGGGGGTGCGACTCAACGACTGAACAGGGGGAATCATACAATACGCTTCTTAACTTGGAATATTAGAGGGTTAAATGATCAATGGAATTTCAGTAAGGTGGTTTTATATTTGCTCAGGCAACATATAAATGTGGCGGTGCTGCAGGAAACTCATCTAACTGTGGGTTATTGCCACAGAGAAGGGTGAAGGGTACTTGTATAGCAGCTGGATTTACTACACACGTTGTATTATGGCAGTTCTCGAGTCATTGACGATAGCATGAGCTCTGCTGCCATGATGCTGCTTTTCCGCCTGTTACTACATGACTATTTTGCAGGACTAGGTTTGTGCCTTTCACATGAGAACCGTCTGCTTTCTGCGTTCTCTGCCTGTTCCTGGAGTTTAGTCTAAACACTGAGCAAGGTCGATAAACAATGCCCCTTGTTATTCTGTTTTGGTCAGTCCCTAGCACCTAGACAAAACATGCTAACACAGCTGCGGCTGCTGGAAAACTCGTGCTTTGATATTATGGGGATATTATGGGGATGCATGGTGTTCTAACACACACTTGGAGAGAGACCTTTCCAGGGAGAAGAGCTATGCTGTTCCTATGATGTAGAAATACCATCTAGGCACTAAGGTATGGGGTCTGCTGACAAAGCCCAGAGATCTTCCTTTATATAATAAAACTTCTTCTTACCAAGGGGAGGGTGGTTAGGTCTTATAGTCCTCAATCCAGTGTCTACATACGATGACATCCACTTTTATAATATATGGACTTGCTACTATGCTAACTGTTTTAGGTTTATGCGTTTTGCTGCTGGTAGTGGCTTGTAAACTGTATTATAGAGCACTATAGTTAAAAGAAACATTTTGAATTATAACAGTGGCTCTGCCTATTCTTATTGTTGACAGGTACGAGTGAGTGAGCAAAAGGGTACGTCTTGCTTCCGCGAGAGTCGGGAGTGTTGTGTTCTGGGGTGTATCTAATCATTTGCATCTTTATGATTAAGTAGGACAGCGAGTGAGACACTATAGCTAATCGGTCCTGGGATTTTGGGTACTGAGGAGGTAGGAAGCCTTAACCCCTATACACCCAGGTCCTGTTTTCCTGCGCATAGTTCTGTGTATGTGCAGAATCCCTGCAACAACATGCATGTAGTACTGGAGTGGGTCCGACAGAGAGCTAACATTAAAATACAGGTAGTGGAAACAGACCCTGGAGGGAGGTATGTTATTGTGCACTGTTGCAAGAATAATCTAGACGTACGCATGGTGGGAGCATATGGTCCTAACTATGATAACCCCCAATTCTATCGGTCTTTGCACAACAAGCCTACCACATATTCGAGAATGCCCACTCTATCAAGGGAGATTTTAACTGCGTGCAATCCCCTGTAATTGACTGTTCAAAAGGCCCCCTGCGTACTCCCTGGTCAGCAGCTAAAGCTATTGCGGCAACAGCGGAAGCCGATGGTTTAGTGGAGGTATGACGTTACCGTGCCCCTTTGGGAAGGGAGTACACGCGCTACTAGTCGGTGCATGACATACACACGCGCATAGATAACTTGTTGGCCTCCCGAGACTTAATACCCTTCATAACAGACTGTAAGCACCTGCCGCGTATATATTCGGATTACTCTCCAGTCAAACTGAATCTAAAGATTTACGATCTCCAGCCCAGGGTCCGAACGTGGTGCTTTCCTCAGTATTCCTTGTTGGACACTGTATCTAAGGAAGAGGTATCGAAAGAAATAGATCATTATTTTTCCACTAATCTTGGCAGTGTCCCTTAAAGGGCTACTATTTGGGAAACATTCAAGGTTTATATCGGGTGCTTGGTCATATCAAAAAATGCGGGGGTGCTTCGCTCTATCAGAGGTAGATTACAAAGACTGTAGACCAAACTGGTAGAGCTAGAGAGGCTAGCTATTACAGATCCTTCCCCCGCAGTGCTCGCTCGGATTAGGGCTAGGATTTACGAATATAATGAGGATGCCCAAACTGAAGTTGTGCATCTGGGGAAAATATGCTACCGCGAGGGTGCATGGGGAGAGGGAGAGACCCAGCACCACGCTAGCTGCACTGACCCGGCCGGTCGGCGGGTCCAATGAAGTGTTGGAGCTGTGTGATGATAACGGTGCAGTACTAAACGGCGCAGCGCAGAGACACAGATTTCTCACTTATTACACAGAGCCTTATACCTCACGCCCATCAAATACAGAAGAATCTGATGAAGAGTATTTAGCGCTGTCAAACTCCCATAGGGAGCACTTGATGACGCCCGTGTGCCCTACTGAGATAACCACAGCTTTGAAAACGATGTCCAATCATAAAGCCCCCGGGTCAGATGGGTTAACAGTAGCATTCTACAAAGCTTATCAGGATGAGCTTGTTCCGCAACTGTCCAACCTATTTGAGGAAAATGGCGACAGATGGCATCATGCCCCCCAGTATGCGCGAGGCCACTCTGATTGTTAAAGAAGGATAAGCCTCCGCAGCATTGTTCATATTACAGGCTACTATCTCTGCCCAATATAGACACCAAGATATTTCTAAACATTCTGGCGAATCGGCTAGCTCCCTTACTCCCGATAGTAGTGGCCCCAGAGTAATCTGGGTTCGTACCTAGCCGCCCACTGGTAAGTAACTTGCATACGCTTTTCGGTGCGATCACCTATATAGACTCGGTGGAGCGTGCCGTGGCAATTTTCCTGGATGCCTAAAAGGTTTTTGATTCTCTTGAATTGTGTTTTTTGAGGGCAGAGTTGAGACGGGTGGGGGAAGTGTTCATTAAATTAGTGGACGTCTTGTACGCGAAACCTACAGCACGCGTCCACGTGAATGGGTTGCTATCAGAACCAATTCCTATTAGAGAGGTACAAGGCAGGCAGAGGTGCCCCTTTTCTCCTTGTTGAAAGCGCTGACTGCAGAACCTTTGGCATGCGCACTGCCCGTATATCATGGGCATCGTGGGATAAGGTTCCCTTGTTATAATCGGATAATCACTGTATACGTAGACTACACGCTATTGTATGTACATATTCCAGCGCAGAACCTAACTGCAAATCTACAGTAGGTAGGGCATTTCGGACATCACTCCGGTTTGTGTATCAATTGGAGTAAATCGCTCGCATTCCCCCTTACCTCCAATACCATCCCAGCCCAGATAGATTATCCTATTGCATGGACAACGGATACTACGTGCTTCCTGAGCGTGCAGATACATACTGATCCTGAGGTGGTGGTCCACGAGAACTACAGCAGGGCTATGTAAAAGCTCTCGAAGTCCATTGAGAAATGGATCCGTCTGCCATTGTCGCTGCTAGGGCATATTTCGCTCATGAAGATGATAGTGCTCCCACGCTTGCTTTTTAGGTCTCGCTGAGACAGCGAAAGCTGTCTCTTTGAGACATTCTGTAAGTGGGCTTTCAAAAGTGCTACCCACATGGTTTTGCTGGCCTAGGGCTTGAGTGCACGATGGCTTGCACGTGCACAGCTGCTCCTTGCATTTCCCCCTCCCTTCTCACCCAGCCCTTTGATGCTCTGCTCGATTACTTTCACTTTAGCCGCTTTGACCCTTGCATTCCCCCCCTCCCTTCTCACCCAGCCCTTTGATGCTCTGCTCGATTACTTTCACTTTCGCCGCTTTGATGTTTGATCGCAAACACGATCACTTCCGCTTGGCATAGCCTGTACTTGTTCTCTTTGTCCTCACATATGCTCTTCCCTCTATGTTTTTCTCTCTGGTCTCACATGTGCTATTCCCTCTGTATTTTCACTCTGCCCTCACATGTACTCTTCCCTCTGCATTTTTTCTCTATGCTCTCACATGTGCTCTTCGCTCTGTATTTTTTTCTCTGCCCTCGCATGTGTTCTTCTCTCTATATTTTTCTCTCTGCTCTCTTCCCTCTATGTTTTTATCTCCGGTCTAACATGCGCCCTACCCTCTGTATTTTTCGCTTTGCTCTCACATGAGCTCTTCCCCTCTCTATTTTTCTCTCCTCCCTCACATGGACTCTTCCCTCTCTATTTTTCTCTCTGCCCTCACGTGCTTTTCCCTCTGTATTTTTCTCTCTGCCCTCACATACTCTTCCCTGTATGTTTTCCTCTTTGCCCTCAAGTGCACTCTTCTCTCTGATCACATGCATACACAACTATGCACACATACAAACACACACATGCATTTACACACACATATGAACATATACAAACACACACAGACATGCATAAACATATGCATATACATGCACACCAACCCCACATACACATATAAACAAGCACGCACACCAACATACTCAAACACATATACATACACACAAACATGCATACACAGACATAGGTATACACACAAACATATGTGTACACATCCATGAAGACAAATGAACACAATGACACACCCATACTTGCACACCAACACACACATGCATACACAAACATATACACATACAAACACACACATGCATACACACACAGATATATACATATGACACACACACACTATGCACACACATGCATCTCCCGTACTGTCTCAGGGGAAGAGTCGGTGTCAGCTGTCCCCTAGAGGGAGATCTCGCATGAGACAGTAAGACTCAGAGACATGTGGCGGTGGGGAGAGACAGACATGCCTCCCTTTAATTGTGTTGATGCAAGATGGTGACTATCTTCTGCCACTGGTGCATTCAGATAAGCGGCAAGTAGTTCGTCGGACACATGCACTGGTTTCAATTTCGAGAAAGTGGGGTGAACGTTTCACAGATCGGGAGTGTGTGTCAACACGTGTTTCTCCTTCACGGCAAGGCCAATCAGTACGTTTTGTTTAACCGTGTGGTTATGAATCCTTTAATTGCATAAGTGAGCGGGTATGGATGTAAACAAAAATGTAACACTAATACCACATTTTCTGTCACTCTTGTGAACAGGTTTGCTGTGAATGTATGAATGAGAATGGCGTTTTAGAATACGTTGCATGGAAAAGGGTCAACATGGTGTATACGTGTTTTTTGGTGTTTTTTTAATGCATTTTTTATTGCATGGTTAACGTCATGATATACCGGATTCGGATGCTTCATTGCAGATCAGTTGTTTGGCCCGTGGTTATTTACGAGTTTGGAAAATACTTTTGTATTGTTTCGATTCTTTTTGTCTCTGCCCTATCTCTTGGCTGCGTCCTTACTCTCTCCCATCTTCTCTCTACACCTCTTTGCTACATGTTCTCTCGTAATGTTTTCATTTTCCACAACTCTCCTCTTTACTCTCTCTAATTCTTTTTTTGCTCCTTTTCTGTCTCTGTCCCTTCTCTCCTCTTTCTCTCTCCACCTGTCCCTTCTCTAACCCCACTCCTCTTCCTCTGCCTGCCCCCCCATCCCCCTCTCTCGCAGTACTGCAGCATAGGCAGCACCAGGTCTCTGATGCCTTTTCAATGTTGGCCCTGGGGGTGGAGGAGGCAAGTCAGCCCCCCAAGTGAATCCCATTATCAACAGATAATGGGAACCTCTATTTACCAACAAGTATGGAGCGGTCTCGGGTGACGGCTGATGCGAACAGTGATCTACTCTCGGCCCCGGCAGGGCCTGTGGGGTGGGGGCGTTACCTTACACTAGGAGATGAAGTAAAAGTGATATCCTCCCCACTCCACCACGGTCTCTCCTCACCCTCCACCTCTCTCTCTCCTCCACTTCTGATTCCCTTCCAACTCGGTCTCTCCTTACCCTGCACCTCGGTCTCTCCTTACCCTGCACCTCGGTCTCTCCTCACCCTCCACCTCGGTCTCTCCTCACCCGCCACACGTGTCTCTCCTCACCCGCCACACGTGTCTCTCCTCACCCTCCACACGTGTCTCTCCTCACCCTCCACACGGGTCTCTCCTCACCCTCCACACGGGTCTCTCCTCACCCTCCACACGGGTCTCTCCTCACCCTCCACACGGGTCTCTCCTCACCCTCCACGTGTCTCTCCTCACCCTCCACCTCGGTCTCTCCTCACCCTCCACCTCGGTCTCTCCTCACCCGCCACACGTGTCTCACCTCACCCGCCACACGTGTCTCACCTCACCCGCCACACGCGTCTCTCCTCACCCTCCACCTCGGTCTCTCCCCACCCGCCACACGTGTCTCACCTCACCCGCCACACGCGTCTCTCCTCACCCTCCACCTCGGTCTCTCCCCACCCGCCACACGTGTCTCACCTCACCCGCCACACGTGTCTCACCTCACCCGCCACACGTGTCTCACCTCACCCGCCACACGTGTCTCACCTCACCCGCCACACGCGTCTCTCCTCACACGCGTCTCTCCTCACCCGCCACACGCGTCTCTCCTCACCCGCCACACGCGTCTCTCCTCACCCTCCACCTCGGTCTCTCCTCACCCGCCACACGTGTCTCACCTCACCCGCCACACGCGTCTCTCCTCACCCTCCACCTCGGTCTCTCCCCACCCGCCACACGTGTCTCACCTCACCCGCCACACGCCTCTCTCCTCACCCTCCACCTCGGTCTCTCCTCACCCTCCACCTCGGTCTCTCCCCACCCGCCACACGTGTCTCACCTCACCCGCCACACGTGTCTCACCTCACCCGCCACACGCGTCTCTCCTCACACGCGTCTCTCCTCACCCGCCACACGCGTCTCTCCTCACCCGCCACACGCGTCTCTCCTCACCCGCCACACGCGTCTCTCCTCACCCTCCACGTGTGTCTCTCCTCACCCGCCACACGTGTCTCACCTCACCCGCCACACGTGTCTCACCTCACCCGCCACACGTGTCTCACCTCACCCGCCACACGCGTCTCTCCTCACCCGCCACACGTGTCTCTCCTCACCCGCCACACGTGTCTCACCTCACCCGCCACACGCGTCTCTCCTCACCCTCCACCTCGGTCTCTCCTCACCCTCCACCTCGGTCTCTCCTCACCCGCCACACGTGTCTCACCTCACCCGCCACACGTGTCTCTCCTCACCCTCCACACGTGTCTCTCCTCACCCTCCACACGTGTCTCTCCTCACCCTCCACACGTGTCTCTCCTCACCCTCCACACGTGTCTCTCCTCACCCTCCACACATGTCTCTCCTCACCCTCCACACGTGTCTCTCCTCACCCTCCACACGTGTCTCTCCTCACCCTCCACACGTGTCTCTCCTCACGCTCACACTGCTGCACGCCTCACACTGCTGCACGCCTCACACTGCTGCACGCCTCACACTGCTGCACGCCTCACACTGCTGCACGCCTCACACTGCTGCACGCCTCACACTGCTGCACGCCTCACACTGCTGCACGCCTCACACTGCTGCACGCCTCACACTGCTGCACGCCTCACACTGCTGCACGCCACACACTGCTGCACGCCACACACTGCTGCACGCCACACACTGCTGCACGCCACACACTGCTGCACGCCACACACTGCTGCACGCCACACACTGCTGCACGCCACACACTGCTGCACGCCACACACTGCTGCACGCCACACACTGCTGCACGCCACACACTGATGCAACTGCCACACTGCTGCACGCCACACACTGCTGCACACTGCTGCATTACTCACTGCTGCATGCTGCAAAACACAGCTGCACGCAGCACACTGCTGCACGCCGCACACTGCTGCACGCCGCTGCATTCCACAGTGCTGCATGCCTCACACTACTACACGAAACACTGCTGCACGCCGCACACTGCTGCACGCAGCACACTGCTGCACGCCGCACACTGCTGCACGCCGCACACTGCTGCACGTCACAGTGCTGCATGCCTCACACTGCTAAAAGAAACACTGCTGCACGCCGCACACTGCTTTTATGCGAGTTTATGCTACTGACATTGTAAATGACAATGCCTTTTATTTGTTTTAAAACCAAAACATAAATAAAAGGCATTGTAATTTTACAATGCCAATAGCTCAAACTCTTAGAAATGCGAGACCTATTGCATTGCAAATGCTTGTTCTGTTTGTCAATATACCCATACTATTACCAAGATCATTCTTTCGCACATTGAGGTCTCTTTTGATCCGGCTCGCTTGGGCAGAGAAACAACCTGTGTTGAATGGCTAAACCATACTCTGCAATGGGTCTCAACGCCCTGAATTTTGAGTTGTACTATTGCACTGCGCAACAGATGCATGCATATTATTGGCTACATGGTGCTCAGGATATCCCACACTTGCACATTGAAAGCGACACAGTAAGTTCCTCGTCACTGCCGCAGTACCTCTTCAGTAAGTCGCGGAGGCGATACCATACGATTGATCCGGTCGGAAGAACGAGAAGCCTGCTCTGAAGGGCCGCTGGTATGCAGGGAATTACCCTACTCTACTCACCGAAATTACCACTAGAGCTGTGCGAATGGTTGCCAATGCAGAAGAGAAATCCTTTACCCTTGCTATGCATTCGCTGGATATTAGTACTATGGGCGATTACTTCCACGAAGGGGTGGTCAAGCAGTGGGACCTGCTGCAATCACATCGGTTAGAAGCTCCCATGCTCTCAAAATCCCACTATCATCGCTCTAGGCAAGCGTTGCGAGTGACTATGGGGGATGAAATGCTGGAACCACGCGAATACACTCCCTTAGAGTACTTACTGCGAGTCCAGTCCACACAGCGCGTAATTTCAATACTGTATATGCTCTCAAAATCGGATATTAGTTCCTTCAATATGAAGGCATTGCAAGAATGGCGCACTGAACTAGATATAGATATCACAGAGGAGCAACGGGTATATTGCTGCGCAGGCACGAAATCCATTTCACAAAACGGCAGGCATCGTCCGATACATGAAATTTCTGCAAAGAGTGTATTACACCCCTGCTCGTTTATATAGATATGGGCTTAGGGAAGATGACAAATTCAAAAGATGCGGGCAACGAAGGCAAACTTTACACATCTTGCATGGGACTGCTCTGGAATCTAGAACTTTTGGACTTCGGTGGTTGATGCGCTACAGGATATGGCAGGAGTGAGGATTACTATGACCCCTCTAGTGGCCCTTCTGGGATATGTCAAAGATTTGCCCAAGGGAACACATAAGTTGCTAGCATTGGGCATATTGATAGCAAAACGGAGGATAGCATTACGTTGGATGAAGAACCCGATGCCCACAATCACAGAATGGTGCGTTGATAATTTTAATGCTCTTATACATACACGTTGCAGATCCAAAGACATCTGGGGTCTATTCCAGGCATACCTTACTCACCAAGCCACAACGGAAGAGGCAGGGAAGGACATGATAGCACAGGGATTGGTTGCTCAAGTTAGGGTAAGGACGACTGGCGATATATTGCTGCCAGATTGGACCATATAGTATGATGATGCGGTGCCAAATGGCTGAATTGATGTGGGAATGCTCTCTGTTTATTTAAACATGATGTATAAGATCTTATGTACAAGGTCATTACCCGTCCTCGGCTTACAGTTGTAGACGTTCGTGTTAACTGTACTGTTGCTGTGAACCTAATGCTTGCTTCTTCTGAACTTATTTTAATGGCTACTGGGAATAATGTATGTATGCAAAATGAAAAACAAAAGTAAAAAAAAAAAAAAAAAGTAGGAGTTCATTGTGAGAACACCTATGCTTGCAGTCCTTCAACCGCCTCCTTTTCTTTCTATGGGCAATAAGTCAATCCCTGGTGTGTTTGATAAAAGCATCCGAATATCTACAACTTATGCGCCATGTCTAACGGTCCAAGGGCCAGCACCAATTATCCGCTTCCTTTACTGCCCCTTGCGTTCCTTCCCTCCAGCTAACAAATGGATGAAATACATTGGCCAATCAGTGGTTACGTTACATGAGTGGTATGAGAAGAGGTGGCAAACAGCTAGGAGTACAAGAAGCAATATGGTCAGAAACTTCTAATTACTGTTAAATTGTTTGCCTCATCTCACTTTCCTTCTACGGGTCTGGCAAGGACGTCACCAATACACACTATATGACATAACATATACAGAAAGGGCTTAGGATGTTCCTCTTTAGCTATTGGCTGTTGCACAGTATCGTATCGCAATTGGAGCTTAAAGCAGAGATGGGGTAAAATAAAGTCTGTTTTCATTTTTTAGGGGGTTTAGCATGATGTATTTCACATGCTGCAGGTCTTCCCTCCTCCAGCCAGACCACTCTTTCCATATATTTTAAAGAATAACATTATGTCATGTAAAAATAGGGAGGGTAGAGGTAAAGCAGGCTAAGGGGTTTACAGGGTTTAGGAACAGGTAGAGATAAATGGAGGTAAGGGGTTTTCAAATTTCAGTTGTGGGCAGAGGTAAAGGGTGGTAAATATTTTTAGGGTTCAGGGGAGGATTTAGGTAAGGAGTTGTTAGGGTTTGGGTAGGGGTAAAGGGAGGTTTTCAGAGTTCAGGGCAAGCTAAAGCTAAAAGTATGTAAGGCGTTTATACGGTTGAAGGGAGGAAAAGGTAAAGGGAGGTAAAGTGTGTGACTGACAAAAATATACATTTATATATTTGAAACGTTCCTCACACAGGTACATGCCACATCCACCAATTTGGGAGGGTGCAGGTCAGCGGGTGTGAGCCCCACTCACAATTCAATAGTAGGCAAACTTTGTTCGATTTACAAGAGAGGCAGCCTGCACACAGCATGTCAGTTTCGGCTATTTTTATTGGCAACACGTTTCAACCCGAACAGGTCTTCGTCACAGCCTAGATTCAAAGCATTGTGCTCAATTTCTCATAAAGAGCAAAACAGTGATGAACATAGAGAAAATAACGTACATTAATGGCAGGAGGAAATGCATAATATGCACTGGCTCTAATTTTCAAGGTTTCATAATTTTTGAAAGGTATCCTACCATAATGTAAATTAAAGGATAGCATCATAATGTAATTAGAAGACAATTTGACTGTGCCTCCTTGCATAAAACATCAATCAATACAATCTTCAAAGTCAGACTGCATGTTATATAAAGAGAAGGAGGAAGTGTTTTTAAATGTTTGATGTCACACCACTTATTGGCCATGTGGCCCATTCAGTATGATGCATTCCCCATGCTACTTTGACCAACTGATGCATAATAAACGTTTTAAATATTAGTGATCATAGCCTAGTGGCTGACTTCGCTGCTGGTTCTGAACCATGCGGCCCAATTATTGACAATTAACATCACAAACCATACAATTGAAAACAAAAACAACTACTAACAACGTCATTTAGAAACCACCAAGTAAGGAGAAACAAAGAATTGAGAGTTTTACCCTCCCCGCCAAACCTATTTAATAACAACAAGCTCTTCTCCTCTGCCAGAGCAATTGATGTCCGTTGTGGGATTTAAAAACAAAACATACCTCAAAAGGACAGCATAATGACTCATTTCACACGGAGTTCATAGGAGCAAGCCAATCACGTGTCAAAAGCATACACAGTGTTGAATATCAAAAGGTGGCAAAAACGCAGAGAGATAATTAATAATGAAAAGTCTAAGTGTTAGATGGAGAGTGAATACATGAGGGGTAGAAAAAGAAAGGAGTAGATGAATCAGGATGAAGACGCAGATAGACCACAGTAAATGGGGGTCCCCCCAAGGGAGTCGATGTTAATTCCTACTGAAAATGTTGGGAAGCGATACAGAAAATAACAGCTCAATAGAATTCCACCAAATTTAGCAACAAGTTAGAACTTTACTCAGAAAGTAGGCTTTATGTTATTTGGTGTAAATCCGTTAAGGCCATGTCATTGGGATCCAAAGCCCCCCCCCCCCCCACCCTTTGATTGGCTGGATACAACATGTTGTGACAGCCATTACATGACTGGGACATTGTTCCGATTTAAATGTATTGTGTGGTGAAAGCTGGTTACAAAAAGGAGCACATATAAACGTTGATATCAGATTTTAGCCACAATATAAATTGGTTAGTGGTGGCACCATACTAATTTTAGGAATAGTGTTGCGTTTTCAGGTGATTTTACCCTGTGAAAAATGCTGAGTCTCTGCCAGCATTTGATTAACCAACTTTATGCCCCAACATTTACCTATTTAGGTATACCGTTCAATTGTAAAGGCGCATGGACATATTTAAATCAAGATCAGAAAGTCTTGGATTGATCAAACCATAGAGGCCCTTTTTAAATTTGCAGGGAAGTTGGGCTCTAGACCACTGGATGTTAAGATCAATATTTATATTGCACGCTGCTGCTCTAGTGTGATATATGGAGCTGGTGCCACTTCCAGTTTACAGGTCAATGAAAAAGTGTTTCTGAGAAGGCTTTTGCCTGTATTTAACAGTCTCCCCATATTTCTCTGTCACAGTGAGCTAGGTTCACTGAACTTGGAAGATCGTATCAAGCTACTCCCGTTTCTGCTATGGCATTCAATCTGGTATAAAAATGAACCTTTTTTATACCAGGACATATTAAATGACTGCTTATGCCTGGATACCTACCGCTCACAGTATCCAGTGGCTGAGATATGTCAAAGAGCAACCTGTCGCGTCACGGAGAGCAGATCGCTTTTATAAGCTGCAGAACATAACCAATGTTCCAAAATACCAGTTAAAGCAAGATTTTTTAACCATATGCAAAAGTCCAAAGAGAGCTTAGTGATGGGAATGAAAAGGGTGTCTGGTTACCTCCCACTAGTAACCACAGACTCCATGGAACCCTATCTCTTGTTCCCATTTTAACACTGCCAAAGATTTTATCTGATAAGGTTCAGGTTTAATATAGCCCACTTTTTGGTTTCGTACACCAGCAATGTATATCGTGTAAACCTTGCCCCTGTGACTCGTGCTCAGTGCAGTCAAGCTTCACTTTTTCTGTTTTTTGCAAACTATATGCTGCACCAAGGAAAGAATTTTCAATTCCGCTGTTGGGGTGTACGAATATTATAAGATGCAGCCCTGTCTTGTTTTATTTACAGCTTTTACAGGCGGAATATATTTCCATGATGGTTTATAAATGTATTTCTGCAGCTGTGAGAATGAGGAGTCTATTGGGGAAGTAAGCATTCTAATGGTGATGTACTTGCGGCAGCGATCTTGAGCATCCTTATTAGATTACTTGTTTACATTTGCACAAGGCACTTTGTGATTTTTTTTTTGTCAATATTCTTTTTATTGAGCATCAATACCAAAGAATCACAGTGACGTCATGCGTACAATAGTGCGCGCAGGCCCCAGGGTTGCAGAACAGTACGTTATGGGGGGGTCTCAGTTTCAAACAGCCCTAGGGTCATCTCACTCCCCCACTGCAAAGGCTAAGATCAGTGGCGGCTCCCACATTGGGGTGTGGGGGCATCGCCCCACTGCTTTCTCGCAGTGCGAGTAGGCAGAAACAAACGGTAAAAACGACCATTTATGTTCCTGCCTTCTTGCATTGCGAGAAAGCAGAAGTGCCTCTGTGCTTGGTTGGGGACGGGAGGGTGGGCGGTCCTGCTCGAGGGCAGGGGGGAGTGGCTTACCCACTGTTGTGGGTACTGACTGTTTGGTCGGCCCTGAGCCGGCCAAACAGTCAATACCCACAATAGCGGGTAAGCCACTCCCCCCTGCCCTCGAGCAGGACCGCCCACTCTCCGTGTTTCTCTATGCAGAGAAAATGTCCCGGCCAGGGCGCTCGCCTGCTGCTCCTACCAGCGCTTAGATTGGTGTGCATAGTCCGTTGCGTAACGGAGGGATAGGGAAGCAGGAAGCTGCCGGCTTCCTGCAGCAGGAACACGAGGACTCACCAGTGACCGGCCTGGAGCGGAGGCGGTGCGGTACCCTGGCACTCACTCAGGTAGGTTTAATGTTCGATTTCAATTGTTAGTTTATTCCCCCCCTCCCCCCGCGACCCCACCCCTCCCTCCCTCGAGCATGCCGGCCGCCGCTGGGGGGGGGGGGGGGGGGGTGGTGTGTGTGTGTGTGTGTGTGTGTGTGTGTGTGTGTGTGTGTGTGTGTGTGTGAGCATTTATTGTATGTGAGTCTGTATGAGTGTTTGTATGCATGTGTTTTTTCAGAATGTTATCAGCAAAGAAGACTATATTCAAAACAAACAAATTAAAAAAATACTTTTAAAATCGGCGTCTTGCGCATCGAGCAGGTCTGAGAACAAGCAAGAGAGTGGAGATACATGACCTGGTCACCGAGGTTTGACCTGCCCTGGTCTCGTGACTCATTATTTTCACTGGCCCCCCCCCTTTATGGCTGCACTTTTATAAACCCACAGAAGAAACACCTGTGCAACGACCTCAGAGCAAGCAATAAACATAATTGTTAAGTAGTGCCTGCTATCCGAGTGGAAAATAAGATGCAGCATACACCTTGAAGTTGTTTGGGTCAACACAGTTCCTATAAGAAGACTGAGCATTGAGCAAAGAAGAAAAGCTAATTTTGTATTTTGAAACCCAGATTGCGTTACTGTTTTCGGCACAAGGGTATTCACCAGGATTCAAAATTGTTTCCTGATGGTGCATACTGCCTCCAACTTAGAAATATACAACCCCCTAACTGATGAAAGTGCAATTACTGAACTGAAAGGGAAGTCTGTTGTAATGTGCTCCCTATATTTGGCCAGGAAATGTAGCTCGCCGTCTTTGCCGTCTTGCTCAATTGAAATCTTTTTTACGCCCTACCACTTTATAAATTCACCAGCCGCCACTGGCTAAGATGCACACTTTGTGATTTTAATCATAGAGATGGGTCGGCTTAGCGGAGCTTGTGGCGATTTTGAGCATCACTATCATTCTTTTTATAAATATTTGCACAAGTCACTTTGTGGTTTTAATTTTTGAGACTGGATAGTCAGGCAGAGGGAAATGTAGAATTTATTTGAATTCCCTTGGTTTACATTTGCATAAGGCAACTTTATGTACTAATTATTGAGGAGGGTGTTTTTATGATTCAAATACTACATGGATATATCATTTTAAACATGAAAACAAATTGTTGTGATGCAGTCTATTGTTGATTTTATGTACAAGCTCTTTCATTGTTTTAGCTGCATATAGAGTGATTTGATTTAACCATGTTTGAAAGAAAACATTTTTTTCCTTAATTTCTCACAGAGGTATAGTATAGTACGTGCACTGGAAGATAAAATTAGAGCATATTTTCTGTAAATTCACATTATCATCTTCAGCCATGTGAGGAAGCAAACTTAAAATTAACAAATTATAAGCCTCATTTATATGTTGGCGGTATGTATTTATACATACTGCCAACATGAAGGTCTGCCTGCCCAATTTAAATGAGGACGGACCTTATGTTTGGCTACAGTAGTGACTACTTTGTCACCACCATAGCTCCCTGACGACCCGGTGATTGGTTGGCTGCAACATTAAGAGAAATGTTGCAGCCGACATTTCAGAACCGGGAACTCAGTCCCTGTCTCCTAAAAACATAAATAAGTGAAACATACATAAATGTATTTAATAAATTAAAAAAATGAAGGGGTGTGGTACCCCGACACCCCTCCAGACAATGTGGGGTGAGGGGAGTGAGACCGCACTGGGCCCAAATCGAAAGAAAATATTTGTTTAGCTCTCCTGCAAGGTACTCGCGAGATTAAAAAATATTTTAAAAAGGGGACTGGGCCTGTGTGAGTGCGGAGGTTTCCTGCCAAAAGGGTGTTGGCCATGAGGCATTCGGCTGTGCTCTGCGAGGCACCGACTTACTGCGGTCAACAACAAGCTGGGCAAAAGGCCTAGAGCCGTGTTAGGGGGTCTGGTTTGAAGCAGGCCCTGACCACAGGCCCGGTCCTAAAGCCACCCCACACGCCCACAGGCTGAGCGCGGCATAAAGTTGGTATGCTCTTAGGGAGGTCAGGGGTTGGAGTCAGTGCCTGGCCTCAGGCCTCGAAGACAGGCTGTTAGCAATGCAGCCTTCAGCTGTTACGGCGAGGCATTGACTGACTGCTGCCAATCCCACACAACGCACGGCCATGGGCCTGCGCGGTGGAAGGAATTTGCTGGCCTTGGTGGAGGGAGGTGGGGTGTTGACTACCTGTGGGGATTTAGACGCAGGGCCTTAAAGGTTTAAGTACCAATAGCGCCAAGTCAATAGTCGCAGTAGAACAGGACCAAGGTGCAGTTTGACACTGAGCGTGTTGGAGTACAAGTAGGATACACTAACCAGGTTGGTCCTGGTCAAATATTTTACCATGTGACTTGAGCTTTTTAAATCCCAATTCACCACCGGAGTACACTTCTAAAGCCTTCAAGGACCTCAGGGGAGACATTTAAAGACTCAACTGGAGGCAAGCAGAGTCAAACAGGAGAGTCCCGCCCACGTCCAGTTGCCACTGGTCAGCTGGGCTGTTGCAGGAAAGAGCCTCTTGCAGCATTTTGTGTCCCTGTTGCTTTAAACAAAAGGCCAGTCTTATGACCCTTAAAGTCAACTTCTTTGTCCTGGGTACAAGAGGAAAAGCAGGTCCAGTCTCCTAGGCTCTTCTCAGGTCTCAGGCAGCAGGTTCAGTCTTCCTATGATCTTCCACAGGTTCAGGAGTGTTTTGAACTGGGTTCCTGGAGGTGCACATTTATGCCAGGCACAAGCTGGTGGTTGGGAAGACCACCCTGGGGACACCCTAACCAATGAAATTAAGGTTTTGGGGGCTAACACTACTACTTTGGGTATTTCCAAGATGGCAAAAGTCATTGGTCACACTAAAAGTGGGCTTGGAGGGTTGGGTGTGTGTGAACGGGGAGCGTACTATGGTAATTTTAGTGTCCTCCCACATCTAACAATAAAATCCAGTTTTAGTCAGCCCCTGAATCCCCTACAAACTCAGAGACAGACGTATGGTAATATCAAAGTTGAGCTTTCAGCATCAGACAGTGGATACACACAAAGTGTTTTGGCATTCTGTTTCCCTCCTATGAATTGTGACCCAATTGTTATATGTAAACCCAGCAGACTTGTCAAACAGGCTGTGATTCTGTAATGTCATAGAGTGTGCAATTATGATTGATGCCTGACTGGCTGGCAAGATAAAAGAAGGGCCCTGCCCAGGTGTAAGCTAACACATGCCTATAAAGGGGAGGCATCTTTGAAGTGCATCCCAACTGTCACATGAAAAAACACCCCAGCAGATCTGTCAAGCAGAATGTGACATTCAAGCAGGACTAGGCACTTTAATGTCAAAGTGGATCCCCTAAGCCTCCTCTGCATATTCTATCCAGTTCAGGTGGCCAATCAATGCCAATTCAGGTCAGCATATTGTTTTGCTCCAGGGTGCAGCTTCAGGAACCAATTTAATTGTGAATTACTGGCTGGCTAAAGGTGGAGAATAAAATGCAGATTTAGTTTCCAGGAACAAAGTTACCTGTCCAGAATATTTAGGACAAATCCAACTTCACCACTGAATTGGATGTTTAACACTTATTAAAAATAGTGGTTTAATTATTTTTCTAGCTCATCCCATTCTTGAGATACAGAATTAGAATGTCATATTATGTCCCAGCGTTTTCCTATGGAACAGCTACAGGAAGCTGGCTCTGTATATACTATACCAAAAAGAGGTATAGTGTGCACAGAGTCCAGCGAGTCCCCAAAGGTATGGCAGTGGGTACTCTCAGTTCAGTGGTAGCTGGGCTCAGCAGTTAGGCTGGGTATGTTATGTTAATATAACTTATTAAGCGCACGACTACCCGGAGGTGTCTTGGCGCTAAACCTGAACGCAAGCCCTGAGGTAAGAGAGCAAAACAGTTTTGAAATAGCCATGTTTGAAGGCCTTTTCTAAATGAGGCAAGAGAGTTGGCAGCTCTAATGTCCATAGGAAGCATATCCCATAGTTTTGCAGTACCATGGCCTATGATTCGACCTCCCCAACTAGAGGTGCGAATCCTTGGAACCGTCATAAGCCTGGCGCTAGTAGACCGTAATTGTCTGCCAGAATGGTACCAGGAGATGATGCTTTTCAGGAATACTGGCCCCGTGTTATTCAAGGCCCTGTAGGCTATATATAGTGTCTTTACTTTGATTTGCTGTCCCGCAGGAAGCCAGTGAAGTTTACGGATGTTTTTTTAAACTGATTTGTGCTTTGGCAGGTTTAATAGAAGCCTATCAGCTGCATTTTGCACCATCTGCTTCAGCATATTCAGATAGAGACTGTTAAAATAGTCTAACACCAATGCAGTTGCAACCGTCCTCCTGAAATCAAAGGGAATATATGGAAAAACCTTCTTCAGTTTTCTAATCAGATAGAAGGCGGCCGAAAGAGTAGCATTAGTTTGCTGAGAGAATGTTAGTTTAATGTCAATCAGGACCCCGAGATGTGTTGCCTTTTCTACAGGTTTTGGCAACTCTGCGATCTTGACAGGCCACCAAAATCTGCCCCATCTTGGTTGGAGATTACCAAAGATCACCACTTCGGTTTTGTTCAAATCAAGTTTGAGACAGTGCTTGCCCATCCAGCTGCTAGTTTCCCTCATGCAGTTTTTAAACTGCATTGCGGGGGGAACTCGAACTTTATGTGCAGCTATCACAATCTGTGTGTCGTCGGCATATGGTGTTAAATTGAAACTGAAATGTACGATTAGGAGAGCCAGTTCCGACACAGAGATGTTAAACAGGGATGGGCTAAGCCACGAACCCTGAGGGACCCCACAATGGAGCACGCATGGAGTTGATTTAAACTGGTCCAGGGTCACTGTCCGTCTTCTTTCCTTCAAAAAAGACGATAGTAGAGACAGAGTCAGACCCTTAACCCCTAGTTTTTCCAGACACAGCCGCAGTATGTCATGGTCGACAGTATCAAAAGCCGCCGACAGATCAAGGAGGAACAGGGCCGCCGCACCTCCTTTATCCATCACCGTCCTAATCTCCTCGGTGGCCTTGATCAATGCCATCTCCGTTCTATGCCCTGGGGATGGAAGCCAAATTGGGAGGACTCAAGCAGTTCATTTTCTTGAATGAATTGCGTTAACTGGTTATTCATGATTTTCTCTACTGACTTTGCTGGTAGTGGCAGCCTGGCAATAGGACGATAATTGCTTGTGTTTGAGACGTCCAGATTCGATTTTTTTTAATTAATGGAAGGATGGCTGCATCTTTCCAAAGGGCAGCGAAAATACCAGAGGTGAACATATTGTTACATATTTTAGTCAAGATGGGACTCGCCTCCTTCACTACATCTCTCAAAACTGCGGGAGGGCAAGGGTCCAAAGGGGATCCAGATTTAATTTCCTTGATTAGTTTTTCCACAAGCTCACTAGACACCTGTGAGAAATTCTGAAAGATATTAATTCCGGTCTCAGTACTCGAGGACTCCTTGGCTGGCTCATGTGTAATGGCAGCTTCAAAGGAGTCATAGATGTCATTGACTTTATTCCTAAAGGTGCTGGCGATGTCATCACAGAAATATGGACTACGCGTTATGGTTTTATTGTAGTGTGAATGCATTTGATGAACATACTCATATAAGGCAGGGACACACACTCAATGACTGACTCCAGACCAATGTTAGTAAAAAAAATATTACTTTAGTAACTTTTATTTCGAGGAACCAAGTCGAACTCAGTTACAAGTAAGTAGACTTTTATGCAATACTTTCAGATTATTGGCAAGAGGTTTGTATAGCATTAAACAATACTTTGCATGTGCATGAAATGCTTTTCAGTACAGAAAAATATACTTTGTATTCAGGATCACACTTAGTACAATACAGTGAGAGACCAATGTAATCCTATGGGAGAAAGACAGGCGAGTAAGTTAGAGGAAACTAAACGGTTTTGAGATTTAGTCTCCAGGGGTTTTGGTCAACACTCGGAAAGGGTCGGACCAAGCAGCACTGGGGCGGTCGGGTGCAGAGGGCACTGGGCCCAATGTTATCCTATGTAGGCTGGGGGCACCTCGAAGAGGCACCGGTTACAGGTAAGTACCTGTGATTCGGGGACAAAGGGGGTTAAGATCAGCACTGGAGGGGCCACCAAATAGCTCGGAGACTGTACCAGCAGCACAGTGGTGGCAGAGTGCACAGGAGGCGTAGGGGGCCCCACTGAAACTAATGGAGATTCTTAGTTTGAGAAAACGGCTACAGGCTCGGTTCAGGAGGCTGGCTGAAGGAATCCCATGACTGGAGAGGTAAGGAGGTAAGTTGTATAGTGGGTGGATGCCGGGACACCGTCAGTTGGGCACTCCTAGGCCCAGGGGCTGCAGGTGCAGGGGTGTCTTTAGGAATCTGGTTTCTCTCACCACATCCTGTCGGGGGGACCCTTCAGATTGAGACTGCAGGCGTCGAGGGGGAGGTCAGGAGAGGTCATCCAACGCTGGATCCCAGGTCAGGATCGCCGGGGAGCCTTCACTGGGTCAGTGGTCTACCTGGAATCAGTGCAGGGGTGTCAGGTGCAGAGTGGTGCAAGTGCCGCGGATCGACCGGAATCCATTGTCCATGAGGTAATTTCTTGCTGGACAAATCTAGTGTCCATGGGAGACAAGAGTCTTTGCTGAAGACTGCACAGCTCCCTGTGTTTCTTGAAGGATGCTGGCTGTGGTCCATGCTGGTTTCTTGGAGCAGGGTCTTTGGAGGAGGAAACAGACTGGTAGGGCTGGGGCCAAGGCAGCTTTCCTTCTTCTCCACTGCTGCATGGCTCTTCGTTCCTTCTTCGTAGGTCTTCGAATCTGAGGAACAAGGTTCAGGGAAGCACTTAAATACTAAATTTAAGGGCGTTACTGAGTTTGGGAGGCAGTAGCCAATGGCTACTGTCCCCTAGGGTGACTACACCCTTTGGGTGCCCCTTCCCTTTGAGGAGAGGGGCCGGCACACCCCTGCTCCTATTGGGCCTAATTTTCCAAAGCAGGATGGAGAATTTTCAAGAGAGGGGTTCACCTCAGCTCCTGGCACACCTATGGGTGTGCCAGGGTGAGGTGGACACTCCTACTCTGCTTACTAATTTTACTGCCTGTCCTGCTGCCAGAAGTGGGGTTAGGACAGGGGGGGCGGACATCTCCACTAGTGGAGCTGCCCAAATCAGCATAACACAAGGTGAAAGCTGTTGAGGCTCATCGCCAAGTGTTGCTGTTCCTGCTATGGGGGAAGTGAGAAGCACCTCTACCCAGAGTGTGCTTTGTTTCTGATCACCGAGAGCACAAAGGCTCTCACACCACGAGGTCAAAACCTGTATGGTGATTACTGGCTGGCAGGGAACAGTCAGCCCATACACTAGAAGTCGGCCGTTTTTTAGGGGGGGGGGGGGGGGCATCTCTGAGATGTCCTCTCATTGCATTTTATAATAAATCCATCACTGGCATCAGTGTAGATTTATTATGCTGAGAAGTTTGATACCAAACTTCAGTCTTCAGTAGAGCCATCATGGAGCAGTGGAGTTTGTGTTGACAAACTCCCAGCCCATGTACTCAAAATGGCTTCACTGCACTTACAATGTCTGGGAATGGCACAGACAATGTAGAGGCATATTACTAATTCAGCTATGCCCTCATCTGTAGTATGGTGCACCCTGACGTAGGGCTGTGAGGCCTGCTAGAGGGCTGACTTACCCATGCCACAGGCAGTGTTGGTGGGCATGGCACACTGGGATGTGTGCTATGTCAACTCTTCAGTTTGGTCTGCACCAAAACACGCAGTCTGCAATGGCAGTGTGAGGGTGTTATGGTGAAGGGTCTCTGAAGGTGACGCAATACATGCTGAAGCCCTCAGAGGTCATCTCTGGTCACAAGGTCCTTGGTACCAGGGGCACCTTTTACAAGGGAGTTACATATGGCACAGAGGTGTGCCAATTGTGAAAACAAAGGTACAGTTTGGTAAAGAACACAGGTGCTGGGGACTGGTTAGCAGGGTCTAAGCGCGCACACACACAGTCAAGTTAGCATCAGGTATCTAGCAAAACGTTAGGGGGTAACCATGCAAAAAGGGGCACTTTCCTACAACTGCCAAACCTGCTACAGTGAAAATATCTGAGTGCACTTTCACTGTAAAGACATGTTAAACAATAAACCTTTACATGTCCTACTTTTAAGTGCCAAGCACCGAGCCTTTATGGGCAATATGGCCCACTCCAGGATAACTTATAAATCTTTAAAAGGAAGGCTAAGGTCTGCCAAAAGGGGCTATTTTGACAGATCAAACTTGCAGTTAATACCTGCACAGCCACGTTAGTGCTGGCAGGCCTGCAACCATGTTTGCATTTTGACTACATTGGGTGGAACAATGAGTGCTGCAGCCCGCAGGTGACATTTAACTTACAGGCCTCTTGGTATGATATATTAGGGGCTTAAAGGCAAGTTAAATATGCCAATTTGAAGTATACCACATGTACCTTCTTGAAAGGAGGAGCACAGGCACTTTACCACAGAGGTCCATAGCCAGCAAAATTAAGATTCAGCAAAAAGGCAAAATAAAGTAACCAAGGTGACCCTACAGAAAGGGCAAATTTCCAACAGAAGGAAACTTTATGTAAAATTCTCTACAGATTGTACTGCACACCGCATTGGATTCATGCCTTTGATAGAGCACAAGACGCCACAAGATGGAGGAGTGCAGGGAGGAGGGCACACTCATAAGCTGTGGTCATGATCCTACATTGCTTAATTTTAGAAATAAGTGTTGCAGACAAACAGCGAACCTGAACAAAAGTAGCTGCTTGTTCCAACTTAATTTTACTTGGATGCTTATCACTGGAGGAAACATACTCTGTATTCATGCAAGGGCATGATTATTTCCCACAAGTTGTTGGTGGAAAAACAGTTGACTCGAGTGGTGAAACCCGCAAATACATTGCAATGAGGTAGGCTTACAAAATATTTGGTGGATTCTTGATATGGAGAAACTAATCACGACCGCACAAGAGAGGGACTTTTAGTAATGGTGTAGTATACTCGTTACCTATGTATCTAACAAACCTGGAGAATGCCAAAGCCCCAAAATGGTTCAGGATGCTGAAAATTCTAGAGCCTTGAACTGCACAAATGGGGAAGAATGTGGAAAGTATGACTTAGTTGGATCTCCGGCACAGGAAAAGGAATTTGGAGTGGACTTTCCTCTGGAAGAAAAACTTGCTAATTCCCAAATGGAGGATTGATAATAATAGCCTGGCCCAGACGGGGTTAGTTTAGGGGGTTGGGGGAATATCGTACTGTCCATCTAAATTCTGTACATGTGAATAAAAATGCGATACCTTAAAATGAATTTTAATTAATTTAATTAATAACTTAATGATTAGGATTAGAATTAGGGTAGGGAATAGGAAAATTCAAAATTGTCATTGATAACAGAGTGCTAAGGTTAGTGTTAAGAAGTACGATCAATTATTATAATTGAATACTTTATATGTATTCAAGAAAGTCCACAAGGTTAAAAGTGTTAATAAAATTTGAAATCGGACTACTTAATGTAGGTTATTGGCATTTGTTTATTTTATAGTTATTAATCTGTTATTAATATTAAATTAACAAGGAAAACAAAAACTATTGTTATGAGATAGGGTTAGGCACTAGTGGCAAAGTAAAGGTCATAATGAAGTAATGATAACATTAATGAAAAGAATAAGCTGACAAAATAAAATTAACAATGTAATGGTTTTACAGGGTCACACAGGATAGCTAATGATACATTTCCGTAAAACAGCATTAAATTGGAACTTCAGGCATGGACTTAACGTTTAGATAGTTGTCCAATAATATATTGCACTGGGTCTCCAGTGAATGAAACCTTAATACATACCAAATTGTCAGGACATTTCTGGCAACTCCCTGACGAGCCCCCAGAATTAGAGACCCACTTAAATCCAGGTAGACATACACATGAGGTACCTAGAGAAGAAAAAAAAGTTTGTGTTTGTAATGTATACACTATAAAGCAAAAACTATTTTTTGAACGGTACACAAACAGTCTATTTGACAGTCAAGAGACTTTGGTTGATTTCAGTTTCACAGATGATCATTGCAGCAATAATAATGTACATATTACAAAGGTAGGTATCAGGAGGATAATAGACCAGCATAGTGGATGCAACCTAATTTGTAATATTCGGTCAGATTACCTGATCCAAGGCTGGGCCTGGGAAAGCCACCACACCGATAAAATTGCTTTGTACGCGGACGACGTCCTGCTTTTCCTAGCAGACTCAGCCAGCTCTGGTCCTAGGGGCCTCTGGGCACTCCAAACCTTCGAAAATATCTCGGGCCTCCGGCTCAACCGGGTAAAATCAACCTTGGTGCCCATCCACCACTCCAGGGAATGCTTGGACTAGCAGTCAACCAACCCCATCAGCCAACAGTCATTCAAATATTTAGGGATATGGGTTGCTCTGCTTCCCTACTTGGAGTGAGCATTAAACATTACCCCGCTAGTCAAAAAAGCCAAAGACGATCTCAAGCGCTGGCAAACCCTACCACTCAACCCACTCGGGAGAAAATGATGATCCTTCCACACTTTCTATACATCATCCAGAATACCACTTTCCATATCCCACGCAGCTGGTTTAGGGAGATAGACGATGTGACCACAAGGTTTCTATGTGGAGGGGCGATACTGCGCATCGCCCTCGCCAGATGTAAGATCCCACCCCTTGATGGAGGCATGGGTATGACTGATCTCCACCTATACTACCTAGCCACCAGACTTCTTGTAATCCACGACTGGATCATCGGGGGCTGGTCCGACCCGGCCTCCAAAACAGAGCTCAAGGATATGGAATTCCCTCAAATCCAAGCATACTTATTCGGAAGCCCAATACCTAAAGAGATACCACAGATTACCAGAGCGGTCCTGGTGGCTTGGTGCATGGCCCTAAGGCATAAACGTTGGGACAAACAACTGAGCGAGCACACACCTTTCTGGCAAGGCATGTGGTTACAAGAAGTGACGGAACTCACGGGGTTCAAACAATGGGATTTCATAGGCATATCACTGTTGGGCGACGTATGGGTGGGCGATCACATTAGGGCGTTCCAGGACCAGCAGGAGTGATACACCCTTCATACCTCACAATTTTACAGATAACTGCAGCTCCGTCATGCCCTTAATGCAAACATCTTCACAGGCATGTCTCTCCCCGAATTTAGCCCACTAGAAGCCCAGGTCATGATGGGGAACCTGGGGAGGGGAGTCCAGGATATATCGTACGTACCCTTGTCAAGAACGGCCAACAATATTCGATCCGCTCAGGGCCCGGTGGGAGGGTTGGCTGGGCCCCCTGGAGGAGGAGGACTGGTGTGGCCCCCAAAACCATCACGACCTAAGGCAGACTTCGCCTAATTCAACTATACTACTTGCACGCCGCCTACCTCACCTCACAACACCTACATAAGGCAGGGTTACATCCCTCTCCGAACTGCACGTGCTGCAGCCAAGAACCAGCCAATTTTTACCACACTATCTGGACCTGCCCTAACCTTATCCCATACTGGACAGCAATAGAGTCCGAACTCACACAGGTCCTGGGCTGGCAGGTTCCCCGCGATCCCTACGTCTCATCCTGGGAGAAATGGACAGCCTAGACGGCTCCCAACTTGACAGGCTATTCCTTGGGACAGCCATTGCGGTAGCCAAGCGCGACATTGCCGCCTCTTGGGCGCAAGCTAAACCCCCAAGCATAGCCAGATGGCGCCAGGGGGTGGATTGGTGTGCCCCACAGGCAAAACCCCTATTTGTGGCTCGGGGCTGCCCAACCAAATATAACAAGGTCTGGGGCAAATGGACAAATCAATTAGACTAACTGAACCAATGTTTGCCTGTGTACACAAATGTAATGTTTATACATTGTGGTTGTGATTTGAACCATTTATTTGTATGCAACCAAAGCTAACACATGCGGTAATGCCATGAACTATTGGATTAATGCCTTGTGCTGTTAATTGTTTGATCTTAAAAATCAATAAAGTTGGTTGTCAAAAAAAAAAAACAGCACACTATCTGAATATCACTAGGGAAAAACACTTGCATTATTCTCAAACAGTTTATATGGCAGCTGGTAACACCGCAATGAATAGAATTAGGGGCAGAGCATGACACATTTTCTTTGTGTTATAATTTATTTTGGAACCCTCATTCCTGCATAGTCCTGCTGCCTTGGGCCTCCACCCGGTATGAATTCCATAATATTTTGGGGGTCGGAGAAAACCCACTAACTAGCACCCTTCAAAGATAGGATTATCACAATCTTACTTACTTTCAATCATACCAAATATAAAGAGCAGAAGGCAAAAAACAAACACAGTAAATCCAAATCTACCCCAAATCACATATAGGCACAGCTCAGAACAGTATCCACTTCTCACAATACTGTTGCCAAAGCAGACAAATAGACAACAAGACAAATCAGGGAGCACCCTATTGGAGATTCACAATTATCAAGTTTAAGAAAAAGAAATTAAGCATCTGGATATCATGAGTCAGTCCTTTTTATTTTTCTATTCCAAAAGACTCCATACAGCCAACATGTTCTATTCAAATAAACCTCTTCAGGACAATGTATTTGAAAAAGCCAAATCCTAGTAACGTATTTTCCAAAACACAGGTGCCTAGCTTAATAAAATGTTAATTTTTAAATGCAATATGAATTTAATGCCATTAAAATAAAAAAATTAAATTTTCTCAACAGTTTCAATGACAGAATAATCCAAAAAACACTATTTAAACAATTGAAACCATCTATAGAAACAGACACAGCAAGGTAAGGAATAGTAGTACTACTTTATTCGATCAATAAATGATCATTCACAGAAAAAGTCAAAACAGCCTCATCATACATTAAAAGCTTTTGGGGAGAAATATAAATAGAAGCACATCATAAAAACATCATATTTGTAGGCTAGGTGAAAAATAAAGCATATAACATTTATCAAAGCTAAAATTTCTATGAGAACGACCTCATGCAGAGTCAGGAAAAATTCATATAAAATCCATCAGGAGGAACCACCAGTTGTGTTGCAAACAATTACAAACATTATTTCAAATTTGTGGGGGGGGACACACTCCTAACAACGATGCCCCTTACCTATCACCTGTATATATAATTATTTTTTTTTGCCCATTAATTCCAGCAACCCAAAGATAAAAGAAGCATTTGCAATGCAACAGGTCTCGCATTTACGAGAGTTCGAGCTATTGGCATTGGAAATGACAATGCCTTTTATTTATGTTTTGGTTTTTGAAACATAAATAAAACGCATTGTCATTTACAATGCAAATAGCTTAAACGTGCGTAAATGTGAGACTTATTGCATTGCAAATGCTTGTTATTATTGTTAGTGCGGTCGGTGATACCAAATTATAAAACAACATCACATCCGTGTTTAGTCTGCAGTCAGTGCTCGGTCTAATGTGTTCTGTTAGATAGTGTGTGCTATTTCCAAACAGAAGCTGCTGTGGTGCGTATAGCTACATTCAAATACCTGCGCCTTCCACAGTGCGGCACTCACACTGACTCATGCCCACTGTCAGGGACTGAATGAATAAATGAATGATGGTATTTGTTGAGCATGCGGATACTGTGAGAGATAAGTGAAAATCGGTGAGGCCTCATCAAATGGCCATAAACTCAGAAGAGGTTAACCTTGTGGCCTAACTACAGTAAATGCTGTGTTACTTTGAGGTAAGCATCAAGATAGCCTTCCCATGAAAAGTAAAGTAACATCAGTATGACTCTGGTGGGTAGACATTGGATCTTTGAAAGGTGCCCGGTGGCGTAAAACGACTTCGGGGCCCCCCCCCTGCAAAGCATTTGGAGGGGGCCCCCTGCGATTGCTTTCATGCCAGGGTACGTACTGAGGGGGTCCCACTGGAGCTCACTCCTCCCTGCATCCCAGGGGCTGCGGGGCCTTTGTTCCGCACCTGCGGGTTCCCTAGCTGCATGGCTAACGGCATGAGCCCCAGAAAGTTCTTGTGATTCTTACTAAAAGTGTGGCACATAGTCCTTCTGAGGTACCTAAGCAAATCAAGTTTAGAAAAAATTAATCCAACTGTATTTTAAAAGTGGGCCATATACAGGCGTGTTTCTATAGTACTGAGTTCATATGAGAGACAAGATGGGATGACAACATTTCACAAGTTTGAAATCCCTTGTCTATTGTATGGTTTTGGAAGGCCCATTGGTGGGTGATTTGGATAATATTCCAAAATTTCTGTGGCAAGTGCATGCTTAGTGCTGTAATTAAACGAATAACTACATGTAGAGTGAAGAAAAGTTAACGCTTACCCCTCCCAATTTGATGCATACACTTTCCAAGCATTATGTGTGGAACATACGCAACATAATAACAATAACACACAATGTCGGACCAGCTGGAGCATGATGAACTACAAACTAAGGATGCGATGAAACACCGCTATAAATTCCTTGGAGAGATGAAGAATAACACAAAGGGAAAAGTCATAGGGCAGTGTGGACACCATTTAACAGCATTAATGTGAGTGCAGAAAATTAAATTAATTTACAAATAAATGTGTTTCTTTGCTGGATGGTTGAATCTGCTGTTTTAGTCAGTAAACAAACAGTTCAAAATATGAATTTAAATACCAAGGGAGGAAGAGAGACACAAGTGCACCCTGTCATAAGTTTGACATGAATAGCTGTAATGGATGGTAGGAGGCAACTTGTTCTGAAAATTTGAGTTGGTAACAGCGTAGGGCAGTGGGCGATTGGCGGTTTCACAACAGACTCTGTACAGAAATTAATACAGTCACACAGATATCATCACAAGATAAAAGCAGTGGTTAAATGTGATGGTGCCTGGGCATGTACACTAGGATGCAGCCATACCAAGGCATTACCTGAGACTTATAATAAGTCAGACTCAAAAAATACTGTACAACAAACGCTCACACAAATGACTACAATTTGTGCCATAACTACACTTATACATTAAGGTTTGTCATTCTTTTTATTACTGAGATACGATTTTGGAACTATTCTGCATAAAAAAATAAGACCATCGACAACTCTGCAGAGCGAGGCTCCTCCTTTGGTAAGAAAGTGAAAGATTTTTTCAAATGTCAGATTTTGTTCACAAGTCGCTGTCAATAGAATTGGAAGTTTTGGGTAAACGTATTAGTGAGCAGGAAGGCCTAACAAACTTGCTAAGACTAAAGGGAACAATGGCGCATGAAGGGTTAACTGAGAGAAAGGGCTTTCCTGCAGAAGCCCCCTCCTCTGCACTGCTAGAGAGGCTCTAGAGCAGGAACTGTAAACTGATCCTAGAGCTGTGGAGAACAAGTCTGCGAGTGTTGCTGCTGGTTACTATGCTAAGCAGATCCTGCCACGTATCGGCTTATATACCGATTCGCCACTGTACTGCTGACTGGTGAATATCGATTCTTTTCTGATGCTGCTCAATATATAAGAATTTCTCATGCCTGTTCACTTGAAGTCGTGAGAAATCCTGTGCATTAAATCTAAAGGAAGGTGTATCGTATTGTTATACAGAGTACTTGACCAATACTTAATATTATGAGATACTTTTCTGCACATACTACAAATTGAGGCTTATCTTATGCCCTATGTGATTGGTTATTTTGTAACACATACACGCTTTTGGGTATTTTCCCAATAGAACAAATAGGATCCCTGACGAAGTTCTCTCTGGCAAAGAATCGGGAACGAAACGCGTTGGCTGTGTGCCAGTTTAAAAAAACCTATTGAATAAAGGGAAACAATCATGGAATAATTCTTCACGTTGCCTGTATTGATTTCAGAATGAGTGCACCTTCGAACTTTTTTTTTACTTGGCTCTCATTTGACACCCCTAGACGGCGGGTGTAGGAAGAGATTGCACCACCCTACGAACTGGTAGTACATATAGACTGGATGTGCTTGGCCTTGGTCTGCCGTTTGTTCTTTCAGTGACAGTCACACAGATATCATCACAAGATAAAAGCAGTGGTTAAATGTGATGGTGCCTGGGCATGTACACTAGGATGCAGCCATACCAAGGCATTACCTGAGACTTATAATAAGTCAGACTCAAAAAATACTGTACAACAAACGCTCACACACATAACTACAAATTTGTGCCATGACTACACTTATACATTAAGGTTTGTCATTCTTTTTATTACTGAGATACGATTTTGGAACTATTCTGCATAAAAAAATAAGACCATCGACAACTCTGCAGAGCGAGGCTCCTCCTTTGGTAAGAAAGTGAAAGATTTTTTCAAATGTCAGATTTTGTTCACAAGTCGCTGTCAATAGAATTGGAAGTTTCGTGTAAACGTATTAGTGAGCAGGAAGGCATAACAGACTTGCTAAGACTAAAGGGAACAATGGCGCATGAAGGGTTAACTGCGAAAAAGGGCTTTCCTGCAGCAGCCCCCTCCTCTGCACTGCTAGAGGGGCTCTAGAGCAGCAACTGTAAACTGATCCTAGCGCTGTGGAGAACAAGCCCACGAGTGGTGCGCGCGATCACCACAGCTAGCGATCTATGTTCAATTATCGCGCCCGTGTCTGGGCACGATAATTGAAAACAGATGTGGCCTGTGCGGGTAACCGACACCAATAGGCCGTGGGTGGAGCAAAGGCGGGACACGCACCCCCCTTTGCCCAATTGCGTGCTGTCTTTCTCAGAAAGATGCACGCAAAGCCCAATAGCCCTGTAACGAAAGATGACCACACGCACAAGCGGCCCAACAAGCCTTTCTTGGCAGACATCGTACCGGTGTTCGTTGTTTTTTTTGTTTTTTTTACAGTATCAGCAAACACAGACTCTGCTCTGTGGGGGCCGGGCGATTCAAGTGATAGTCCGAGTGAAGCTACAGGGGCGCTAAGAAGAGGTGAAATACAACAAAGCCTCGTTATCATGCAAATGGTCTCTTAAAGACCTGCAAAGTACTCGGGTGGGGCTGTGTGTGTGCCCAGGAAGGGAAGCTGCCTCAGCTGCCACACAAGGGGGGGTGAGGTGACAAAGAATGACAGAAGACAGCAGGGTGTGAGAGTCGGGTGAGGTGACAGAGGGCAGTAGGGAGAGACAGAAACAGACAGACCGACAGAGAGGGACAGACTGACAGATAGAGACATAAACAGATAGAGAGAGGCAGAGACAGATAGAGAGAGGCAGAGACAGAGGCAGAGGCAGATAGAGACAGAGGCAGATAGAGACAGAGGCAGACAGAGCTAGATAGAGGCAGAGACAGGGACAGACTGACAGACAGAGGCAGAGACGGATAGAGGTAGAGACAGACAGAGACAGAGAGAGAGAGAGAGAGAGAGAGAGACAAAGATAGAGGCAGGGAAATGTAGAGGCAGAGACAGATAGAGGCAGAGACAGGCACAGACAGGGACAGGGCAGACAGATAGAGGCATAGAAAGACAGAGACAGACAGGGACAGAAAGGGAGACAGAGGGAGGGAGACAGAGACAAACAGACAGGGACAGAGAGACAGATAGTGGCAGAGACAGGGACAGACAGATAGATGCAGAGACAGACAGAGACAGAGAGATGGAGAGGGAGACAGGGAGGGAGGGAGGGAGACAGGGAGGGAGGGAGGGAGGGAGACAGAGGGAGACAGGGCCGCACCCTAGTGAGGCTCTGCCCGGCTGAGCATATACCCGACCATTATCCGCCTGCAAAACCAGCATCTGAGTGCTGAAAACGGGCACTCCGCACATTTCAACCCTCCTGCACACAATGGAGGTGGATTGGGCTGCTGGGGACCACCGCAACGACCCAATATCGGGTGTGATCGGACCCAGTGGCATCTCGACAAAATGGCGGCGGCCGCGAGACTCTGACATCGGTGCTCGCTTATTGCCGCCCGCCCCTCCGGGGGCCGGAGGTGACTGGCCCGCTGCTCACAGGGCTGAGGAGATGTGTGGCGTGCTACCTGGTGCTTCCTTGGAGATTGGTCCCCGGGGCTGCCGTTGGCGTGGAGGAGTGTCGGGCCCCTGCTGAGGAACGAGGGGGCCTGGGCAAGCGCTGCAGAGGGCGCAGCCAGACAGGCCGGACGTGAGACGAGGAGAAAACTGACGGTGGCGCTGGTTCGCCTGGCGCTGGCAGGTGGGGTGCGGCCCTGCTCAGGCCGCTAGCTGCAGAGGCGGGTGCGGGCCTGGGCCGCGGCCTGTGAGCTATTGCAGGGGGGCGGTGCGTGTTGGCACCGAGGGCCGCGCCTGAGTGATAATGTGCCCGTTGTAATCTGCCGACACGGGTTTGTTTCCTTTCTAGTGTTTTCATACTCCTGAAAAGCCGCCGGCTGCCCAAAAACACCCTGCTGCACGAGGATACGAACTCTCCCTGCCTGGATCCATACTGTGCTTCTCCCCCCTTCACACGCTGGCAAGAGGGTGAGTTGAGGGGGGCCAACGAGCTTTGCTACTGGATTCCTCACCATTTCAGTGTTAGGCGCCCTCCTAACGATATCCTGGGGTTGTGTGGCCTGGGCTCTTGCCGGTTGAAGTGTCCTGGGGATTGCATTACTTTTACTTCCACCACTGGGACTGGGTGTGTCTTGGCCTTGCTGAACATCTGGAGGAAGTACTGCCCTTAGGCGTGTGCCCTTGGTGTGCTGAGGGTCCGTGGGCTGCAAAGACTGCTGTGGTTCTTTTCTTCTGAGTGGCGGTGCATTCTGCGCAAGTCATCGCAGGGGTCCTGCAACACGTGCTCTATTTCAGTGGGCCTCTGACTCTAACTTGGACTAGGGAGTGACCTCCTTCCTCTGGTTCATCTGAATGGTAGGGTGTGTGTGGTAATTTTAAACTTACGGGCCAGTGGGGGCCTCTGGGTGGATCGCTGACAGCACCCTCACCAGATAGGTCTCCAAGTCTACATTTAGCACGACGGAGGTGCGTTGCGTGGTGTGTGACGAATCTACGCTCACGGGTACGGTGTGCCCACTGATTGGATATCAGCTACACCCGATATAGCTTAGTCCCAGGTATAAACTGTGTGCAGCTGTACGGGTTTGTTTGTTCATATCATAACTGCGGGTCGGGCCTGTCCTCTACTGCGGCTACCATGGGGAAAACTGATAAATCCCAACCTCGCCTCACGTTTGAGGCACGTAAATCCACAAAAGCTCTTCAGAAGGCGGCCTGGGACTCAGGGGCTGACGCCCAGAGCGATGCCTCCGCCACACTGGAAACAACGCTGTTGGCCATGCAGCGCAGTCTCCAATCCATTGAAGGCACGATGGCGTCAGTGAACCACCACCTGGACCACATGCAGCACACCTAGAAATGCAAAATCTCCGCATGGGGGAAGTCGAGGAGCGGGTATCCGCGACAGAGGATGGTCTAAGTGAGGTAGCTGGGAAAACGCTCAATAAGGATAAAGTCCTAGCGCTCATTCAGGCCAAGAATGAGGACTTAGAGGCACGGTTCCGGCGCAATAACATTAGACTCACGGGGCTGCTTGAGTCCATCAATGTAGGCAAGATGGAGACTTACATGGAGAACCTCATAAAGGACATTTTTGCTGCTGAAAATCTGACTGCCATGTTTGTCATCGAGCGTGCCCATTGATGCCTTGTGGCCAGGCCAGTGCCGGGCGCTCCCCTCGTCCAATAATTGCGAGACGCTTAAATTATAGAGATCGAGACACCATTTTGCGCATGGCCAGTGACAGGGCAAAATTGTCTACCCGGGTAACTCCCTTGCATTTTTCCCCGACATTACGGTCACTGTGCAGGCTGCTAGACGGGAGTTTGGAGCGGTGAAAACGTTCTTGCAGTCAGAGGGGGTCCCCTATGCCATGTTGTACCCCGCTCGTTTGCAGATTGGCACTGATGGAGACTCTAAAATCTACTCGAACCCTAAAGCAGCCCTGGAGCACGCGAAACAAATGAAGCGGAGACGGCGTGAGTCCAGTGCTAGACAGGATGATGAGGAGCAGTGGAGGGGGGGGGGGGGTCGATCTCCTGCCCTATCACTATTTCACCCTGTTATACATGGGCATTTTTCGCAATGTCGAAATTCTGTTATCTGTCTGGCTTTTTTTTTTTTTTTTTTAAACAGGTGGGACTTGGTGCACTCCACAGCGGATGGGGGCCTTATGCTCCTGATCTCTGCTAGGGCGGCTGTGGGTATTTCTGTAGGCACATGCAACTGCGGGCACACACTGTAGGTTCTATTGTACTTGTTTTTATGTTCACATGGATCCGACTAAATGAGTGGTAGGGTAAAGTTCTTGACCTGGAAAGTACGGGGTCTGAACACGCCAAAGAAAATCCGATCTGTATAGGCATATTTGGATAGGATGGATCTGCATATTGCCTTTTTACAAGAGACACACCTCACTAAAGCCTCGGAAAAAACAGTGGGTGTACGATGGGCGAGTGTCAGAAAAGAATCATCTTATTCTACTAATTCAAGGGGGGTGTTGATCCTCGTTAAGAAAGGGGTCACATTCACTGTTAGTCGTGCAGAAACAGACGAGCCTGGCAGAATGGCACTGGTGCATGCCCAGTTGGGTGTAAAGTGTGTGTTGTTGGTCAACGTATATGGACCGAATGTTGATGATCCGTCCTCCTTTGTGGACGTATGGCGCAGCTCCTCTGGGGCGGTGATTTTAATGTTTGTCTGGATATGGCTATGGATCGATTGGTCAGTGGTACAGTGCGGCCCAAGCAGGCCTCTGAGGTGCTGTTAGGGCTATTGGATGCGGGAGGTCTGCATGATGTATGGCGTGTGCAACATCCTGGAGAGCACCTTTATATCCTCTGTGAATGGGACGTGATCACGCATAGATTACTGGCTTGTTACAGCGACTGCCTGCACATGGGTGGTGAAGGTCAGTCATATGGCCAGAACGCTTTCGGATCACTCTCCGGTGGTCCTTGAGCTACAGGTACCCACATGTGAGAGACCGCCCTCTGCATGGCGTCTGCAGCCGGCCTCCCTCACGGACCCTATTTTTTTTTTTTTTTTTAAGTCAATACAAACATGGGCCTACAACCACCAGGGCCGGCCGCTAATATGTACATGATCAACAACACCAAGGAAACAATGGGCCCCCTGGGGCTCAGCCGAATTGACGAAATACTGGGTGCACCTCAGAAGTTATCCGGATACATAAGTTTTAAAAATACAAACAAAAAGAAAAGATAAATAACACCAAAAGACAAGGCGGAAACCATCCAAAAAGAGGCGTCTAACCACGGCTGGGGGACCACACAGTACCAACTCCACCCTCGGGTGGTCAATGAGGATGATCAAGGGGGAGGTGGGGGGGACGGGAGAGCCATAACCATCTACAGGTGAAATGCAATAGTCCGGGAACCTCCGGATCAGGGGGACAAGGCAGCATCAGATGAGTCCACGAGGGGGGGTGTGCAGATGTTCCCACGGTACGCGTTCCACTGGCCCCAAATTCTACCCCACGCCCCTGGCTTACCCCGGGCCACATACACAGTCTTCTCTCTGCACATGCACCAGTCCATGTTCTTCTTCCATACTGACACGGTGGGAGGCCGCCAGGAACCCCAAAGCTGTGCGATGTCCCTCTTAGCAACCATGTTCCCGAGGGCCGCCCACCGAGTCTGAGCTGCATTATAATCGTTAGGCTCCCACACGTTCAGCACACATTGGCGAACCTCAGGCAACAGGGCGACCCCAGTGACACACTCCATGACAGCATGCACCCGGCGCCAAAACTCCGCAACCTTACGGCACTCCCAGAGAACATGGAGAAAAGTGGCGCTGAGCCCACAGCCGCGCCTACAGAGCCCGTCGTCAGAGAAACCCATCAGAACTAAACGAGGGCCCGTCACGTAGACACGATGGAGAATTTTAAGCTGGACAAGACGGAGACGCGCGGGTATGGCCACCTCCTTAGGGGAGGACAGCGCAGACTGCCAGTCCTCGTCGTCCAGTTCCACCCCATCCCCGATCCACGCCTCCCGCAGACGCACGAGGAGATCCGCCCGAATGTTTATTAGTTTTTTATAGATAAGGGAAATAGTACTGTCGGGCAAGTGACCGTCGAGTATGCGGTCCTCGAGTGGCGAAGACACAGGGACTGCAGTCCCCGCCCCGATGACCGAGAGCAAAGCGTGGCGAACCTGAACGTAGCGAAAGAACTCCCTCTCACTCAATTCGTACTCACTCTGCAGCGCAGCGAAGGATTTAACCGCACCCTTCACCCAAAGGTCACCCACTCTGCTGATGCCAATCGTGTCCCAACGCTCGAATCCCTTCGTCGTCCAGAGGCTTCCCAATCTTTCAGACGCAAACAAAGGGGTCGCGCCCGTCAAGCGATCATTCCAGCCCATGGCCACATTCGCAGCCT
This sequence comes from Triturus cristatus, assembly GCF_964204655.1. NCBI lineage: Eukaryota > Metazoa > Chordata > Amphibia > Caudata > Salamandridae > Triturus > Triturus cristatus. Next base: position 450,423,407 of record NC_140587.1, read on the forward strand.
TCCACAAGCGTACTGCAATCTTAGTGGGACCGGTTAAGGTCCTCCCAGCCGATCGAGAGTAAAGCGCTCTGTTAAAGTTGCCGCCAGGCAACAAAAATCTATCCATGTCGAAAGCCGGATTCGGACCAGGTGAGTACGTTGCATGGTTAATAGCAGATAGCTGGGAAGCCCAGTAGTACCTCCTGATGTCCAGGAGCGCGATGCCCCCGTCGTACCAGGGGAGAGTCAGTTTTGCAAGAGCAATACGTGCACGACCGCCCCAGACAAGTCTCCTCTGTAAGCTCTCTACTTCCCGGAAGTAGGCCGCCGGAATAATATCAAAGGAGTTCTGAAGTGCGTAAAGAAATCGGGGAAGGGACATCATTTTAAAAAGTGCCGCACGACCGAGGGGAGACAGGGGAAGCTTACGCCAGCGGGCCACGTCTAACCTCAATCTCCGAAGTGGAGAGAGGAGATTATGCTCGTAGCGGACAGCAGGATCCAATGAGACGTACACCCCCAGGTACGTAAAGCCGGAGCTGGACGCCTGAATGGGAAAACGAGAGGGCAAGAGAGGAAAGCCACCGGAGATAGCATAGACACAAGATTTGGACCAGTTAATGATCAAACCAGAGTTCTTGCCGAAGGAAGTGAGGATGTCAAAGAGCACATTGAGTGACCTACGTGGTGAGGTGAGGTACAAGAGAATGTCGTCCGCGTACAACGAAACACGATCCTCGAAGCCAGGGGCCCACTGGATCCCTCTTATCGACGGTTCCCAACGGAGCCAAGCAGCGAGCGGTTCCAACGGACCCTATTTTTAAACATGCCATTGGGGAGGCAATACGTAACTATTTCAGGGAAAATGACGGTTCCGTTGAGAGTACTGGTGTATTGTGGGAGGCCTTTAAGGTGACCGTCGGGGGGGTCTGCATGAGTGCGCAAGCCGGGTATTGAGGGACCTACGACGCAGAATCCATAAATTAGCTGCTGAACTCTCTACGCCAGAGCGTGAGTATGACAAGAACCCTTCTCCGATGACGTGGTCAGCAATACGGGAACTCGTGACTGAGCATAATGATACAGTGGACCAAGAGTTGGTGCACAGATCCAGACAATGCACAGCTCGATATTATGGGGAGGGCGGTAGACCAAGTCGCTCTCGGGCACAAATATTAGCGGCTCCACGCAGTCAGGAATGCATCACGGAGATGCTGGGTGATGAGGGGTTTGCGCATTACGCTACACCCGAGATTAGTGAGATAGTCCTTAGCTTTTATTCCAAACTCTATGCAAAACAGGCTGCGGTGCAGACAGCGGACATACATTCTTATCTGGACGACATTGCACATGGATGGCTGTCCCAGGGGCACAGGGAATATATTACGCAGCCATCTGATGTTGAGGATGTCAAACTTGCAATAATGTCTCTTCTCACATGCAAGGCAGCGGGCATTGACGGACTCCCCAATGAGTTTTACAAGGCTTATGTGGACGATCTGGCCCCCAGGCTCTTGGAGGTTTACGCGGAGGCGTATGAAACCAGGCGTCTCCCACTCACTCTCAGAGAAGCACTCGATTGTTTGCAGAATTATTTAAAAAAAAAAAAAAAAAAAAAAAATGTAAAATATTTTAAATAGTTCATTTTTATCTGCTTGCACTACTGACCCCTCGGTGTAAGAATTTCGTTGCTCCGAGGCCCCTCGATGCCATTTCCTGACCGGTGCAGCCGATTTAGGTGCTGATGCCGGTAGGCTAGGAGGGACGCCATCTTGGGGGAAGGAATACGGTAGCGGTCCAGTAGTTGGACGCTTCCCGCCCGCCTCCCACTGGATAAAAAGATGACGCCTCCCCGTCCGCGCAGCGGGCGGGCGCAGCGGGCGCGCCGGCGGCGCGCCAAAGGCAAGCCCGTCTGCGCCCGTCCGCGGCCGACCTGGGCACGGGGCCAGTACCCCTGCCCCTTTTATCTCCAATGATAGAAATAATAAAATACAAATTAGGTACACTACAAGTAACCTACTTGCCCTCCGCTCCTATGTGGAAGATAGCTGCCGCCATACCATGTTAATGGACCCTCCAATGCCACAATGTGCGACCTGCCGTTTTTCCACTGGTGGGGGGAGAAAGGATGAGTCGATGCTGTTAAATATGAAGCTGACATTATTAAATTGTAGATCCCTCAAAAAGCACAAATTAGAGATACATGACTTGGTGCTAGAGGGAAATCTCGATGTCCTCTTCCTAACAGAGCAGGATATATTGAAATTATTTAAACTGGTATGTACAAGACATTACAAACAGCAAACGAAAGAGAGGAGGCTTAAAGTTGTTTTTTCAAAGCGCCTATAGGCGTCATGTATTTAGAAGATCAATGAATATATACAATTGTGGTTAGAGCACTACAGGGTATAAATACTCAGGCAACCCTAGTGTAGGATGTGTACAAAGTGCTGGTGCTGGTGAAATAACGGCGCAAGTGACAACGTGAAAAAACCACAGCAAGCAGCGCAGAAGAATATGCAATATGTACAATTTAAAAGGTTCATACAACAATTTACTCAATAGTATAATTGGTACTTTTCATTATTTAAATGAACCAGGTGGGCATGCGCCTAAGGCGTTTGAGCTGGTGGACAGTGGTCGACGGCGTTTCGATCCTCTCAATTTAGGATCATCTTCAGGACCTGGGTCGCCTATTTGTGTAGTGCTCTTGCGCACATGGATGAGCTACTGGCGTGAAAACGGGGTGTTGCTGGAGGCGATTTACACAGCAAGGAGGGGTCAAAGGAAGAAGGGATTCCTCCTGGGAGTCGAAGATTAATTGAATACAGGATCGTCACAGGGAAAGGCAACTAGTGCGGGGATCTAGGAGGGCAGGTCACCGCCCGATAATTGCAGAGCGGGAGTCTGGAATGAAACCGGAGCCAGGACTAATCAGTAGGCAGCGAGTCAGGAATGAATCCAGAGCCAGGAATAAATCAAACGGCGGTGAAGGGAGCCACGGACGTGGGCTCGCCTCCGTTGATCAGTGACACTCGATGTCCTCTTCCTAACAGAGACATGGTTAGATGAAGCCTCAACTCCCGAAACTCTGGAAGCTGTCCCCGCAGGATACAGCTTGCTCAGAATTGACAGAGAAAGGCAGAAAGGTGGGGGATTGGCAATGATCTACAAAAGCGACCTACATTGTACCTTAGAGAAGGCTACATTGCCCAATAGTGAAGGTGGTTTTTTTACGGTAAAAGCCAACCCAAAAAATATTATTAATGGACTCCTCTTATACCGGCCTCCAGGTAAGACTTCACAGTTCTGCAATCAACTGACAGAGCTGATAACTCATCATGCACTTCGGTATAAGAAATTTCTCATTTTAGGAGACCTCAATCTCCACTTTGAGGATCCTAATTGTAAGGAGGCACAGGCAGTGGTGGATGCTCTGAAATCCCGGTCGCTCAAACTACAATCTACATCCCCGTCGCATCAACTGGGCCACCTTTTAGACCCCATTTTTGCTAACTGGGAAGGTATTAAAATTGCCACACCACTGCAAATTATATGGTCAGATCATTTCGTTATTCCATTCAAAGTTGAAATTGGCCCCCAGGATTGCAGTATGACCAAACTTAGGCCTCAGAAACGTAGAGACTGGAAGAAGTTCACGCAGGAAAACTTTAGATCCGCTCTACTTAAAGAATCCCTTCTTCCCAGCGACACCCTGATTAAGGCATGGGCTGATTATGAAAAATGGATGTCTAGGGCTCTGGACATAGTAGCGCCATGGACACTCAAGTCCCCCGCCAGGAAAACTAAAAATGCTCCCTGGTTCTCCAAAGAACTTAAAGAAGCTAAAGCCAAATGTAAAAATACTGAACGTGGATGGAGGAAAAATTATAATCCAGAGGATAAGCTGAACTATAAAAGAGAACTAAAAACATATCACAAACTCGTAAGAGCAGCCAAAGGCGCTCATTTTAAAGAACGCATTGAATCTGCTAACAAGCCTACCAAGGAACTCTTCTCGATTTATAAAGAGCTCACGGTCCCAACCAGACTTGAGGCCCAAGATACCTACTCTAATGAACTATGTGATGACATCGCAGATTTTTTTGTAAAAAAAGTGGATTTAATACACGCCACCTTTACAGGTAGCATGCCGACTAAATACTCGGTAGTGAGAAGTGATGCTGCTACCAAGTCCCATCTGACATGCTTTATAGTTCCTGAGAGGCTAGATCTGCTTACCATCGTAAACGGCATCCAGTCCGGCTCTCCCCTTGATGTGATCTATCCCAATCGCTGTAAGGGAGTCTTTGATTGTATGATTGAGCAGATTGAACACCTCGTCACCTTATCTTTTCAGGAGTGCCACGTGCCTGACGTATGGAAAACGGCACAGGTTATACCCCTGAAAAAAAAATCCAATATACATATCTCCCAGCTACAAAATCTCCGCCCTATCTCTCTCCTCCCCTTCTGTGGGAAAGTTGTGGAGAAGGTAGTGAACAGTCAACTCATGAAATTCGTTGAGGAGAACTCTCTTCTCCATTCCACACAGTCAGGGTTTAGAGCAGGTCACTCTACAGAGTCAGCGGTTCTCTTCTCCACAGAATGTCTGAGACAACTTGTAGATGAGGGGCAGGCGGCAGCGTTGGTTTTATTGGATCTCAGTGCAGCTTTTGACACCGTGCTGCACTCAACGCTGCTGTCTCGCCTCTCAGACTTGGGAGTCGAAGGATCAGCCCTGAAATGGATAGAATCCTTTCTAGAAAACAGGAGTTTTCAGGTACACTGCCCTCCTCACAAATCGTCTCTTCGCAAGCTGAGACATGGGGTTCCACAGGGCTCAAGTCTGAGCCCTACGCTGTTTAATCTTTATATGGAGCCCCTAGCCCATATTGTGAAAGCCTTCGGCGTGGATATCGTCACATATGCTGACGATACCCAACTAATAATTAAACTTACCCACAATCAGGCAGAGGATGCCACTAACTTTTCCAACTGCATGCGGTCTGTGGCAGGGTGGATGAACAACAACTGCCTACGCCTTAATGGCGATAAAACAGAACTATTGGTGGTTGGAAAGTCCCCCTCTGCCTGGTCGCAGGCCTGGTGGCCAACAGAATTAGGTGCGACCCCCCTCCCGGCGGACTCCGTTAGAAATCTAGGAATCTGGCTGGATGCGGAGCTTTCTTTCAAGCAACAGATCAGCAAAATTACGGGAAAATGTTTTGGAATATTAAAAACACTCCGTAAAGTCCTCGACCTGCTCCCCATCAGTGCCAGGAAAACACTTATTCATGCCCTAGTCACCCCACATTTGGACTACGGCAACGCCCTACTCCTAGGCCTAAGCAGAAAAGGCATACTCCAATTGCAGTGCGTCCAAAATGCTGCCGCCCGCCTGGTACTCAACCTTCCACGCAGGGCATCTGGAAAAACGGCATTACGAAAACTTCACTGGCTCCCTATTGAGGAGCGCATCAAGTTTAAAGCACTCTGTTTTGCCCATCGCATTGCCCAGGGAAAAGGTCCAGGTTACCTGCGAAACCTTCTCACTATCCATCGCCCCACCCGGAACCTTAGATCTGCTGGAGCGATGTTGTTTCAGCTTCCTCGCGTGCGCAAGACTAGGATGGGAGGTAGCTCCTTTCGCTTTCTAGTGAGTAAGCACTGGAACAATCTCCCTCTTGACTTGCGCATGGAGCCCTCCGAAATGAGATTCAGACTTAAATTAAAAACTTACCTTTTCCCAAGCTAATAATTGTCTCTTTGTAGCCTAGGATCCAGACCTGTTCCGGACCTTGGCCTCTTCAGGGAGCAGTAGCATTTCTAAGTGCGGGGACACACCGTCTTGAGTGTAACCAGGCGCTCTAAAAGTGGTTTTATTATTATTATTATTATTATTATTATTTGGTGACTCTCCTGAAGCCTGACAAGGCTGCCAATCGGTGCGAGTCCTACAGGCCCCTTTCGATCATCAATATCAATGCTAAGATCTTGGCAAAGATGATTGCCAATAGGCTCCAGCCGCTGGTCCCTCTCCTGGTCCTTCCTGACCAATCGGGATTTGTACCCACCAGATTAACCACGCACAACCTACGTACGGTGTTCGCCACCCTTCACTTCTTTGACCCAGACTTTCAGGCAGTGCTGCTTGACGCAGCAAAAGCATTTGATTCCCTTCAGCGGGATTGCTGGTTTACTGTGCTGACTAGGATGGGCCTTCCCCAGTTCTTCCTTCAATGGATCAGGGTGCTATACATGGAGCCTGTTGCTCGAGTGCACGTTAATGGCTGGGTGTCGTCGACTTTTCCTATTGAAAGAGATACGCGACAGAGGTGCTCCTTGTCGTCCATGTTATTTGCGTTGGCACTGGAGCCTCTTGCCTGTAAGTTACGCCAGCGGCATGCAGCGGCTGCATTGCGTTTTAGACAGCGACCGCTCGTGGTCTCGCTGTACGCCAATGACATGCTACTGTATGTATGCGAACCTGCTACTTTCCTACCAGAACTGCTTCGCTGGACTTCCCGCTGACGTGGACTCAGGACCCTGTGAAATACCTGGGGATATGGTTGCATAGAGATCCTGATCAGGTCATCTTGATGAACTATGGCCGAATTATTGCACGGATCACTGACCAGGCGGAGCGGTGGGCTCGGTTGCCTCTTTCGCTTGCTGATCGGATTGCGGTACTCAAAATGTCGATCTTGCCCAAACTTCTCTATCTGTTCGTGAATATCCCCATTCGGTTAAACACCTCGGTGTTTAAGACGCTCCAGTCGGCTTTGCTAACATTTGCTTTGGGGTGGTAAGAAGCCCAGATGCAGTTGGGATGTTCTGGTGCAGCCATTTGATCGGGGGGTTTGAGACAATACTACCTGTGAGCGCAGGCCAATTTGTGCACTATAGGCACTTTCCACAGCGATTCCAACCCCACACAGCAATAGAGTCAGATGCAGTTCTCCCAATTCCACTCGTGGCGGCGACACTCGAGAGGTGGGGGAGGCCCTATAACCAAAATCAATCCTGTGCAGTGCACTGCATGGGCCTGGAGGGCTCTAGCAAAACGGGCACAGCTTACCTACCTCTATGCCCCTACGTTGCCACTGGCTGCGCACCCGGTCATTTCGGCAGCACGCGAGCGGTCCGCACTGAAATTACACAGATGGGGGACCTTACAAGCAGGGCCAGATTTGCTCGCTGCAGGATGTACATGGCGGTCAGACCACTGGCTTGATGTTGGGGTTCACCTATGTTTGAGTGCGGCAGGCGGTTAGAGCCATCTACCATGACTTTCCGACTGAACCTAAAACACTGCAGGCGGTGCTGGCAGGGGAAGAGTGCAGGGGCCTTATAACCAAGCTCTATGGTGCGTCACTGCGGGAGAGGGAGCCAGGGGAACACCCCATATATCTTAAATGGAATGCAGCGCTGGGGTCCACACTCGCTTGAACGATGGAAATTCTCCTGTGAGTTAACAGGTCGCCTCACGGCGAATTGTAGTCTCCGCATAATCCACTTTAAGTATTTGCACCAGTTATACTATACCCCACTGCAGCTGCGGATGTTTGGTTTGCGTGATAATGCCTGCTGCATGAGATGTGGACAGGCTGATGCGGATTTTCTACATCTGGCGTGTGCAGGGATACTTGCATTTTGGTCTAGGGTGTTGAGCATCCTTACAGATATGAAGGAACCTGTGCGATGTGCTCTGGAGGTCTGCCTGTTGGGCAGTGTGAAGAGTCTTAAGCCTTGCAACCGGCGACTCTGCTAGCTAAAAGGGCGGTAGCACAGTGTTGGGGGGCAAAAACCACTTCTACTGGTAATAAAAGGATTTGGGACTTAATATATTGCAGAGATCAGCTCAATACCTATGCAGAGGAGCTTCCCGAGGCCTCGCGGCCTAAAGATTTTTGGGCCCCACTCACTGTACATTTGCTGAGCCCACCTGACTTGTAAATTTTTTATATTTATGTGCTGTTTTGTGCCTTGACAGTGCTTGCCGGAATTGGGACTTCATATATGTTGTACCACTCGTGTGTTCGTGATGCCTAGGATTCAACCACTGAATAATGTAATGTCATCTACTGTGCCGGGAGGGGTGGGGGAGAGGGGATGCTTCTCTGCGGGATTTGTACTGAGTTTTGCATTTTTATTGTGGATTTCCCACGGTCCACACATCAAAAAGAAAACATGCTTGCAACATTATGTGTTATGATGATATTGTTGGTCCCAGATTTGGGTCTCTATGTATTGTTGCTGCAAGTTACCCCCCCAAAAAAATCCCACCCCCCCCAAAAAAAAAGGTGGCCCCACTGCTGTGAGGTTCTTGCTGCCCAGTAGCATAATCTGACAATTTATCCTGCTCCCGACCAAATATCTGTGCCTTTGATAACGATCAGAGATCAATACTGGCCCCTGCTAACTAGCAACGCTTCTTGAATCCACCAGCAGAGCATATGGGAACTGAAGTAACTGTTGTGCCTCTGACAGCGCCAATCCCTGCCTAGACGCTGCGGAACTGAGCCCCGGCTACAACGCGAACCCCCCGGCTACAACGCGAACCCCACGGCGCCCACGAGGCAAGTAGGCCGCGTCGGCCACATCAATACTGCAGAGAACACGGTCAAACTGGGCCCGCATGGCTGCATGCGTGCTAAAAACACTGCAGAACAAATCCTGTAATGATTAACGCTTGCGGCGGTGAGACTCTGCAGGAGCCGTTGCGCGGAAGGCGCAGCCGCGCCACCTCGCAGACAACCATGAACTTCAGATGTGTGGTGAGTGATTGCCTCGCGCGATAAGGGAAACAAAATCCCAAAGGGAGCCATGTGACAGGAGAGGCACAAAAATCAAGCAGAGGACGGACGGACGGACCGACCGACCGACCGACGGACCGACCGACCGACCGACTCCCCTCTCCGACCCCACCCCACCCAACTATTTATAGTGATTGTGGTGTAACATGGTGCCCCCTCATCCATGCAGTAACGCCTACCATCGTTCATTAGGAGCAATAAACTTGCGGGGGGAAAAACGCAAACAGTGATCACATACTTTACGAGCTGGCGACAGCTTTATGCTCTCCCTGACAGAGTGATAAACTAAGGCACTGAGTGGAAAATAAATACACTAAGTGGAGGCAATTCGGGGCTACAGGAAAAGCAACAGCAGAAGCACCATAAGACTGCTAGGAAGCTATATACACCTTTCCAGGCTCCCCAACCTTGTGATACTAACGGTGTTACACACCTATATAAACAAGCATTTGCAATGCAATAGGTCTCGCATTTGCAAGAGTTTGAGCAATTGGCATTGTAAAGGACAATGACTTTTATTTAGGAGTTGTTTTTCATAACTGATAAATTAAAGGAATTGTCATTTACAATGCTAATTACTTAACGTCTTGCAAATGCGAAACCTATTGAATTGTAAATGCTTGCTAATATATGGTAGCTTTTTTACAACCATCCACGCAGCCCTTTATAAATAAATTTCTGAGGACGCGGTCAATCCTGCATGATGGGATTAACTGCGTACTCTTCAAGTGGTGCACTGTAGAACCAGGGAACACCTTTAGGCTTTAAAGTTTTACTCAATTCATCAAACACGCACTGTGGTTTACCACATACTTAAACACTGGCACCCTCCTCTTTCCCTCCTGGGCATGTCTGCTCTCTCTAATTCAAGCCTTGTGTCTGTCTGTAATGCAATTGGTGCTGACGTAAAGCGATCCGATTCCTTCAGGTAAAGTTTGCGCTATATAAAAGTGCAAACAAATAAATAAATTAAGTAAAGCCTACCTGTAGCATGTCCGTTTTTATTCTGCAATGCCACTTGCCTTCAGGTCCCTGTACTGCATAACTGCACCAGGCTGTGGGTGACCTCCGTGGCAGGAACAATGGGTTGCGGGTCAGACGCGGGGAAGGTAGCCATTGTCCTGTGGCTGCACCATGGGGTAACAGTGCGAGGGCAGTCCCATGGCAGTGTAGTCCTCCGTGCAGGCTGGGCATGGGGGTTGCTGTTGGCCGACGGGAAGTGATGAGGAGGTGCCGGTTCGGTGTGCAAGCTTCCTGATACACTGATCTTAGGCAGGCTAAGGTAATAAAAAAAATTAAAAAACACACCAAAAAGGATGCCTGGCTAAAACAGGCCTATTAAAGTTGAAAAAAAACCAAAAATATGGGCACTGTGCTAAAACATAAAATGCGGCGCCCTAAAACACTGATCTTGGGCAGGCGCGGGTTGCCAAAACGCTGGGGCCCTGTGGCCCATATTGATGTAGGGCAGTACCGTCAGCAGGCAGAATGTGGCAGGGAGGAGAGAGGAGGGGGGGGGAGGGGGGAGTCCAGTGTCACGCTGCAAAAGGGTCTGGATCCGTGCACGAAGATTAAGCCACTGCCGTCGCTGAGGGAGCTGCTAGATGACAGGCTGGCAGCACTGGCGGCGGCAGGGAGATAGCAGCGGCAGATCACAGAAATAAAAAATAAACAAAAAAAACACAAAAAAGGGCACGGGCTAAAACATGAGGCGCGGCGCACATTCACAGTAAAGTTACAAATAAAATTCACATATTGGGGCGCCCTGCTAAAACATATAGCGCTGTGCCCTAGAACAACAAGCGTGCGCGCCGCGCGAGTGGTGCGCGCGACGGCAAATGTAGGCTGGCGAGTGGTGTGCGATGGGGTGCGTGCAGGCAAAGGAAAGCCATGGGGCTGAAAGTTGCGTGCCTGCACGCTCGCGTGAATGCAAGCTTGTCGCCAGCCAGCAGCACTTTGAAAAGTCACCTACTAAATGTCTCTCTGAGCAGCGCATGCGCGCTGCCTCAGCGAGACCTAAAAACTGGTGCACGATCTTATCGATAAATGCCGCAGCAGCCCTGAACATTACTATTCCATTCTTCCTTGCACAACAATATAGCGCAACACCCAGTGCCCGGGAATAGTGGATTCCACCCACTAGTGCCAAACAAACAAAAAAAAATAATAATCGAGATGGGAATGATTGATGGAAGACAGTCAAAACTATCCTTTGATGCAAAAAAAAACGGAAAACAAAAACTGCCACACGCTCAGCTCCAGAAGAACAAGAGCACATGAACACAGATGGTGCGCAAGACTCAGGGGATACACAAGAGGATGAGGTCAAGAACTTATTACGTATCATGCAACACAGTCAAACCGCCATAGAGAATAAAATGGACTCAAAGACAGCACGTATGGACTCCATAGTCCATAAATTAGACAAGCATGATGAACGGATTAAAGAGGTGGAGAACGAAGATGTCGCGACGGAAGTACAAAGACAAGTAACTCAAATGGATAAACTCCTCAAAGTCATAGCCTCCAAAAATGAGGACTTAGAAGCGTGCAGTAGGCGGAACAATATATGTGTGATTGGTGTTCCGGAGAGCACGAACACAGAGAGCATGGAAGATTTTATCGAACGCCTACTGCGCGACACGTATGTCGCTGAATCATTCTCGACGCAGCTGACGGTGGAAAGGGCTCATCGCTCCTTAGGCCCTAGACCACCCCCAGGAGCTACTCCTCAACTGATTATTGCACGCCTTCTCAATTATCAGGATCGAGATGCGGCCCTTAAACTGGCCCGGGAGAAACAACATCTGCACTTTGAGGGCAGTGAATTTACTCTCTACCCTGACTTCACGGCTACCGTGCAAGAGGCAAGACGGAAATTTACCCCAATCAAACAAATTACGACAGGCCCAAATAGATTACGCTTTAATGTACCCAGCGTGCCTTTGTGCAACATCACGGCAAAAAACATTTTTTTGTAAACGCACAGCAGGCAGAAGATTTTCTGAAGCGTGTCAAGAAACAAACCTCGCCACGCTCAACGCAGGACAATCAAGACTACCTCATCATCTCAGTATACAGGGAGGAGACAAACCAGGAATTTCATCCCAAGTTACAACGCATCCACGCAGTACAAACTGCACAAGCTCTGTGCCTCTTTACTGAGAACTTAATACGGAGTAAAGATGAAGACACACCCGCAACCGAGAAGAAAGAACACGGCTGATCTTCCGACAATTATATGCTCAACAGGGTCGAAAATGCACATGGTTTTCGCAAAGGACAGCATCAGGATACCACACGCAGATAAGTGGACTTTGCAAGGAATTAAAGGGAGGGTCCTAAATAACAAAAGAAAAGGGGCTTGGTACGGACTAAGCTGGACATCCCCTTCCCCCACCCGCAGGACACTGGTGGCTCATTGCACAGAAGGGAAGGGAGTTCACTCGTAGGCCCCCTAGTTTACTCCAAAGGGTATTTATTCCACATTTGTTTTTTTGTGGGTGTTGATAATGTTGTTTTCTGGCCTGTTGGTCATGGGTGGTGGAAGGGTGAAGATATCTGCAGCCTATGTCCTGGGTCACATGACTAGGTGGCAGTTGGTCTCTGTGTATTGCTCTCAGACAATGAGATAAAGGAAGAATAGGTATTGGCGGCTCAGGCTTGGAATGCTCTGCCATTGACTTTGAGAGGTATTAAAGACCCTGCGATCTTTAAAAAGCTTTTAAAAACCCTCCTGTTCTAGCTCTCCTATCTCTGGCTGTGTTATCCTTGTCTGGTCTGCGCCGGGACACTCTTCTGAGTATCTGTGCGCGTTACAAGTGTATATAACATAACATAACATTGACAGGATGGGCCATATCTGACTTGATGACATGGAGAAGCTGTCACCTAACACACTTGCACTTCACAAAGTCTCTGCCTGGGTACTCTCATAAATGGTTTGACACTAGTCTTTTGTGTCCCCAGACAAGCTGGGGGCAGAGAGGTAGGAAATCACAAATACTTCTGGGGGTGCAAACCTCCAGAACCTTCTCCTACTTCAAAGTGGGCACCAGGTATAAATAGTGAATGGTGAGACCCAACTCTTCAGTACACCTCTAGGACTGTGGAAGACTCAGAAGTACTGCTATGCTGCTTTGAAAGAAGGACTGCTACTCTGCTGCCCGAGTGAGACCTGCATATTGAACCCAGGATCATCAGAGTCTCAAGGACAGAAAAGGCTCCTTGAGCCCAGCACCTGGACCCTGCCAGCAGAGTCTTGCCCACCAAGCGATGCCAACCCCTTAGAAGTGGTCCTGAGGTGCTCTGCTAGCCATACTGTGATCCTGTGAGCAAAACCAACGCAGCGTAGCACACCTCCTCACAGCCAGATTGGAGCCGCCGTTGCACAACACATCACAGGGGCTCACATCATAGCCCGCAGCCTCTTCGGGAACCGCAGCAGCGCAATGCATCTTTAACGCAGGCTTTCACACTGCAAGCCCTTCGTCAATAGCATCCATGATGATGAAGCAAGACTCCGCATTGCAGCACCGCAGTTTCCTCAGAACCACAGATGGTGACGCATCCTTGATGCAGGACCTTGCAACGTTCCGCAAACCAGGATTTAAGGTAGTTTGTCCTGCGGACCTAACTTGTTCTTAGTATCCGCTCAGCGCTCTGCCTCAACTTGTGAATTTGTCCGGGAACGGCACAACCAAGTAATCACGGTTGGCCCTTTGAGCTTCTAAGCACTGTTTTCACTTAATATTTAAAATTGCATACCTCCAGTTCTACTAATTGGATTTTTGTTGTTTTGGTCAAAAATAATTGATTACATTTTACTCTATTTTTCTAAATTGATGTGGGATATTTGTGTGTTGTATGTTCACTTTATTACTACTTGAAGTGCTGCATAAAATACTTTACACATTGCCACTAATTTAAGCCTGGCTGCTTTTGTGCCAAGCTACCAGAGGGTCAAGCACAGGTTTATCATCGATGCTTCTTCTTGAGGACGTGGCGCCACTTTGGAACAGAGTCCAGTGGAAGGCCGGGCTTACCTTACCCTGGTGAAAATCTTTCTCTTTACACTCTTGAACTGGGTGCCCTGCTATATCTGGAATTGTATGCTATAATCTCACACCGTTTATATTTTTAAAATTCAATGAAAAAGGTTTTAAAAATAATTTTCAAAACTCAATACCTGCAATGAAACTCTCTGAAACACCAATCCTTGTTCAAATATTCAATTTGGCATTTACACTCTTTCTAAATAATTCAGGCTTCAGAATGACAAAAAAAAAATATAGGCTCATGTACAAAGATAAATAAATGTAAATTAAAGGAGAAAGAAACCATAGCAAAAAGGAGGATACAGGGTCAAGACATTTCACAATACACAAGTCAAATAGGTACAGGACAACAACCATGAAATTCAATAAAAAAGTTAACACTGAGAAGAGCCAACACAATTAATTTAGTTTGGAAATATCAAATGATATATATGTTACTGTTTCTCCAGGACACAAAATGGCATAGCGTTTGGTAGGATTTGGCTCAGAGAAAAGACAAAGTGTCAAACCCGGGACCACTGTTCCAATACAGGCTGTTACTCTCATATCATGTGAATGAGCGTTCCATGTATCCATAGAATATTAGGACAATTAAAAGATTTGGTTCTGCCCATAAGAATGGATTTCTTATAAACAAGTTTTACTGTGTCAATAGTCACATTCTGTTCGGTGCTCCCTAGCACAGGAAGCGGTCGACATCTAACAGACCACATTATATTGATGTTGACAACTCGTTTACAATCGTCATGTATACAAGAAATATAAAACAATATAACGTTACCGTGGTTAACCCCTTCCCTGTGACATAAGAATGAAGTTCCGCCGTGTGATTTATCCCTTTTCTACTTTGTACTTCCCAAAACATCTGGCATATATGGCTACTACCCACTTCAAAAATTCAACAACCCACACTGCCGGCACCTTATCACCTCACATATCCCTACAGAGTGATAACGCCTCAAGTCAAGCAAATCACCTCATTTATCATCCAAGAATTACAAGTGATTACATAATGCTGCCAAAATCTCTCTATCACATTCTGTCATTCCAACTCCTACTCATTCACTAACAAAACAGTTTATCACCTCACAACTACTCCTTACACTTCACTGCCATCAGGGAAAACTGGACGATTCAACAGATTCACAAACCAAGCAGCATTCCATACAGTCTATGCCCAATTTTCTAACTCACCCCATTACAACTGTAAAGGAGGAGGGATTAAGCATTTACCTAGTTTAATCATTCACAATCACTTACAGCCAGACACCATCCCCTTTCAAGTATCATTACACGTCAATTGTTGAATCATTCAAAGCGTGCATGCTAATAACTATCCACATCCTTCCCCCTTCCCCCATTATAATTGTCCAAATGTTTAAGGAACATGACTGTCATTGCAGCACTGCACTTATCGCTCCGACATCCTTCTTTGCAACATCAACAGACAGTGCAATAATCTGGGGCAACATTCCCTATTTTCACAAGTTCTCTATCATTCACACCAAACCATCACAAGAAAAACTCCTTGACCTCATACTCATATCCAGCAGGAACACTAATATTCTAAACCCACTACCAACTCTCCCACAATCTGATCAGGACATAATACACATTAGTTGACATCACCCCCAGCACTCTTTACGAGAACTAGCAATCCTGTTTACAGGATGAAACACTCCCCTGACTCCATGTATCCCTGATCCAAATAAATACTGTGCTGCGGCAACAAATGATGGACGGAATGCTTAATGAATCAAACATTCACGACTGTCGAGAGATCTGGGTTAAATCCATTGTTATTTTGCTCACTATGCCACCCCAGTTTGCACCCAGCCAAATTCAAATCAGTCTTGATCCTGCTCCTCATGGGGACAGTCCAGCCTGAACTGTCATGGCGGGTCCTCCCTGAACAGAAAACAAGCATCCTGGGAACGGTTTTGTGGTAACACCCCATTTCAGCCAGGCTTGCTTGAATCCAGTGGCACAGTGAGCAAGGGACCCACGTCTGTGCATACCCATCCCACACAAGGTCAAAAGTGCTGCAGCAACAAATGATTGACGGAATTCTGAATGAATCGAACATTCACAGTTAGTCAGGAGATCTGGGTTAAAGCCATTATTCTTTTGCTCACCACCCCACCCCAGTTTGGACCCAGCCACATGCAAATCAGTCTTGACCATGCTCCTCAAGGGAACAGTTCAGCCCAAACTGCCAACCAGGGTCCTCCCTGGATAGGAAACAATCATCCTGTGACCGATTTTGGTGTATCACCCCTCATCAGCCAAGCTAGCTTGAATTCAGTGGCACAGCAAGCATAGGACCCACGTCTGGGCATTCCCATCTCACGTCAATCCAGTCTGTGAGCAAAAGAACAATGGATTTAACCTAAATCTCTTGACTGGGTTGAATATTTGATTCATTCAGCATACCGTCCATCATTTGTTGCTGCAACACTTTTTGCCCTAAGTAGGATGGGTGTGCCCAGAAGTGGGCCCCTTGATCACTGTGCCACTGGATTCTAGCTAGCCTGGCTAATGAGGGGTGTACACCAAAACCGGTCCCAGAATGCTTGTTGTCGGTCCAGGGAGGACCTAGCTTTATAGGTTCAGGCTGGACTGTCCCCACGAGTAGCAGGATCAAGACTGATTTGCATGCGGCTGAGTCCAAACCGGGGTGCAGTGAGCGAAAGAATCAAGGATTTAACCCACACCTCTTGAATGGGGGTGAATGTTTGATTCATTCAGCATTCCTTCCATCGTTTGTTGCCACACCAAATAAACACTGGCATCACAACTCCAAAACACATAATTTGATCTATTCAACAATACTGCTGAGCAAGCCTTTGACATGAAGTAAGCACATTTTCTCCCACTGTCTCTCAACCACAGTCCTGGACAGAGCTTAACATTCTAAATCTAAAAAACAATATGAGCACACGTCTAGGTAAGTCATGCAAAGACAATACCACCACAAACAAGGAGCTTGACAAACAAGCCCTGGGATCACTACCTTGTGCTCTTGACAGAGCTAAATCCTCGTATTTTCAAAACCTCATCACCTCATTTCAGCCTCACCAACAGTAAATTATGTGCATCATCAGCAACCTCGTCTCCCTGCCTATATCACGGACTAACCCATTTTCAGGAATGATAGAGAAGATAAAGTCGGGGTAGGCATAGCAGTTATCTTGTTATCTTCAGAAACTCCCTTCATCTCAAAGCTTTTCCCAGAAGCTCTTTCCGCACCTTCGGATGCCTTTCTCTGTAGCTTCAAGTACAGCACAATTCCCATGTCAGGTTTCATACCATCTATCACCCGCCTGGTGACAGCTCTACCTTCACAGAGGAATTCACTGACTTTGCGAGTGACCAATATTTGCAAAGCGATAAACAGATTTTTTATTGGAGACTTTAATCTTCACTGGGGCAATCTGGAATATTCAGCGGCCAACAGGCTTGCCACTTTTCTCATAGGAAAGGATTTTGTTCAACATAACACAAAACCAACTCACTCTAAGGGCTCCACTCTTGACCGTTATCTCCAAAGTAGATATTCTAACTGCTGTGGATCCTATACCAGTAGATTAGTCTGACCACTTTCTCATCACCTTCTCTCTGCACCTATCTCAGTCTGTTACACTTGGACAACCTAAAAGAACTACTATCTTGTTCAGTAACACCAAAAATATCGACCTTGACATTTTGTGCAACACAGCCATGAGTTCACTTCCAATCTCAGACCCTACTCTGATGTCAACGAACTTACCACCCAATGTCTCACCAGTCTATCAGCTATAATTGAAAATGCTGCTCTACTACAAAGTTAAAAAAAACACTCCTTCTGCTCTGTGGTTCATTAAATCCCTATATGAAGAAAGAAAAAACTTGAGGAACCTGGAGAAACTATAGAGTCATTCTCCTTCCACCACCAATCTCTCCAATCTCCGCCTCCCAAGATCTCGCTACCACAAACACATCTTCAGTGAAAAGATGATGCACTTCAGAACCCTCCTCGATTCAACCAAAAACAGACATAAATGTTATTCGACCCAACCCTTTCAAAAGAATCAACCTCTCTCCCTCTTCCACCATATTTGACAACTACCCCCCCCCCCCCCCAGACAGTGGCAGCATTTGCACTATTCTTTGATGAAAAAGTAAAATAACTTGTGGATCAGGTCACCCATCCTACTCCCCTTGAGGACTGCAAATTCTTAGTCTTGTGGCAGACCTTGGACATCATTAACGAAACAGCCCTCCTTGAAAGTATTCAAGAAACTAAACCCTCTAATCATTCCATCGACCCCATCCCCACTGACATTGCCATTGACTTTTACACCCACACACACTTTCCTACTGGACCAGTCTGATAAACCTCTTCCCCAACCAAGGCTTCCTGCTGCCCTTAAATCAGGACAGGTTACCCCACTTCTTAAGAAAACCTCTGCTGATGCGAAAGATCTCAACAATTTCAGCCCTATCACTAACCTCCCTTTTCTTGCTAAAATTATAGAAAGTTGTGTGCAAAGCAACGTTCACAACATATCAAGGACAACTTCCTATTACACAAATTCCAATATGATTTTACCCAAGGTTGCAATTCCGAAACAGCCCTACTACAAGTGATCGATGATGCCCTGCGAGTACTTGATTCTGGTGAATCTGGTCTCCTGATCCTTCTTGACCTATCCGCAGCCGTTGACAAATGGTTTGCATCATTCCTTTTGGGCAGATCCCAGATGATCAAAATAGCAAATTGTCTCTCCACTTCAAAGGCTGTTGAACAAGGTGTCCCTCAAGGCTCGAACCTCACGCCCACCCTGTTCAACACCTTTACATTGAACCGCTGGGAAATTTCCCCCAAACACTGAGATCCATTATCACCTATATGCTGATGACACCCAAATCTACCTAAAGGTGTCTTCCACTCATGACATTTCAATCCTCAACACCACTCTTAACTACATCCAAAACTGTCTGTCAACACATCAACTAATTCTGAATCTTTCCAAAACAGAATTCCTTCTCCTCTCTAACTCACTATCTCCTCCTCCTATCCAATCTTGGATGAACAACCTGAACATTCTCAACAACAAGCCTACCATAGCTGACAGCTCCAAATCTCAAGGTGTCATCTGAGACAAAAGGCTCAACTTACAGCCTCATATCAATACCATCGCCAAGAATACACATTACCAACTACGCCTTCTCAGGGGGGTTCGGCCCTTCTTTCCTAAGCAAGACCTAAAAACCTTGGTCCAATCATTTTTTCTTTCCAGATTTATTGAACCACAGAGCAGAAGGAGTGTTTTTTTTTTAACTTTTCAGATTGGAATACTGCAACTCTATCCTTGCTGGCCTCCCCAAATCCCACCTTTCCCCTCTAAAATCCATCCTTCTTTCAGCAGCTCGCTTCGTATATGGGGCTAAAAGAAATAATCACATCACACCCATACTGTTGTCTCTTCACTGGCTTGCTATCGAAGCAAGGTAAATTTACAAGACTGCTTGTATCAACCCCAAAGCCTTGCACACCTCCACCCCTTGCTATCTGGCTAATAAACTTAAAATCACAGGCGACTCTAGACCTGCACGCATGCGGAAAAATTATTGCTCCAACATCCTACCTTCAAAAGGGAAAGATTTATGGCTCAATCCTTCTCTGGGAATGCGGCCAGAATTTGGAACTCACTTCCTCCATCCCTCCGAACCACCGCCTCTTTTCAGACTTTCAAAAGAAATCTTAAAACTCTTCTGCTCCAAAGGCACATCTTGGAATAATTCATCCCATTTCTTGACCCTTACGGGCATCTGACAGTTTAAGCTATTTTGTCCTATTCAGTCAACGTACTAATGTGCAGAACTATAAATGGGCTGACCACTGCCAGTAAAGGCAGTGGTGAACCCATGAATGCAAGCGATAAACCCACAAGCAGTAACAATAATAATGCTCCGAGGTGGTATTAGCACTTATGCGCATGGGCAGTAAAAATACTGATGCCAATGTGCAGTAAGAACGAGTATCGACCAGACAGGTAACATTATCTTATGTTAATTATTCTTGTATAGCAAAGGTTTCTTGGTGCTTTTGATAAGACATCAATGCTAAGACAGAATTTGAGTCAGATAAACCACTGAATTTAACAGGCTGCTTAAATAGCCTAGTCTTTAGAATTTTCCAAAACATTCTACTGTCTAAAGGCTGCACCAGCAATAATAACCATCAGCAGTTTAAGCAAAATGGCTGCGCCCAGTATATTCCCTTGCAGGATTTGTCATTAGGACGTCAGACAGTATATATAACTAGTATTATAGAGCCTCATGGAGAATGAACAGTAAGGTCGCAATTAAGTGCATGCAATAATCTTCACAATGTGCATAGGTAGAAATGGTGCATGGCTATGTACAACCCAGGACGGTTCCTTACCTAAACCGATTCCAAGACCTTTGCCAACTGTTCCTACTACAAGCATGCACATATCTACGGTAGAGTCCTCTCTCCCTGTACTTCCTTCTGGCGGGCCTCTCTGTCGCCTCATGTTCTGTATGTTTTGAATCCAGCAACGCCTGTGTAAGCTTCATTGATTTTTTTGTACGTTCCACATCATTTTCCAAAAACACTTCTTTCATCTGTTCTTGAATTCAGAAAGATTGTTAAGTTTGTGCGATTTAATATATTCTACATCTAGCTATATTTCTTTTAGTTTCAAAGATACATGGATATTGATGTTTTCATCTGGTTTTTCGGGGAGCTTTCTTTGCACAGATAAGATCTTTCAGTTTTTTTTATAATTTGATGATTAGCTGGTAGTTTCTTAACTTGTTCTGGCCGTTTAGTGTACCCCCAGTTGCATGATTATTAGAGCAGTTTTGGTTGATCAAAATAATAAGGAATATCATAAAATATATTCAAGATACCATTGGTTGTGAGCTCAGCACACATTTGCTGTCTCTCAAGAGCCCAGTCAGTATCTCCTGCAATCAGAAAGCTATCGTTAGGCCATTGGCTTGTGCCAGATCAGCACAAAACTCTCTCTCTCTCTCCCACTCCATATATCTCCTCTGCGCCTACCCTTCCCCTTGTGTGGGCCAATTTTAGGCCTCACCTACCAGACAGCACAAGCTGCCTGTTCGTATTGTCACCAAGAACGTACAGTGGGCTTTCACTTATTTGCTTGCTTCCTATTCATTGTTTTGTCTTCCTCTTCTTGTGTTCATCCTTTATCTGGAGCATATCCTCTTTACCATCCTTTTGATTGTCTGACTTGTATCCTTCCTCTGCTCACTTTTAGGGAACTACTTTATTCTTTTAAGTTAAGTACTCCATGAGAGTGCATGGGTTTTCCACCTCCATCTCTCCCTCCTGTGCTTCTCCCTCTTGTGCTCCATTTTACTCTATCCCTCGGGCGGCCTTCTTATCTGGGTCAGCATCTCTCTCGGGTGCAATGTCATGCAGGGCCAAAATATCTCTCTCGATATTTTAAGGCTCACTCTCAAGGGAGCCCAGGGAAGGAAGTCTCTAGACATATTTAATGTCTATGCCAGGGGTCTAAGCGGTGGAGCCCTGTCACCTGTACTTACACTTCTTGAGGGTGAACTGCGTAAGTGCCATCACGCATCCCACGTCCTGGTAGCAGGAGACTTTAATTGTTCTTTTGAGCCCCTTGCATCACTAGACCTTCCTGATCTATTGGAGGATGATACCAAAAGAGGCATTCCGATACTATCATTGCCTCCCATTAGGAGATGGACAAAATCAGTTATATATATGAACACCATGACCCTAGAGTTCGGACTAAAGGCGGTAAATGGAAGAACAGCTTCAGACCTGCATGGTGCTCACACCTATAACAGGATAAACCATACCTCAAGGATAGATTATATACTCCTTGACTTTAAACTTTGGTCATATGTGGTGGACATGGAAATAATTCCCTCTGACGATAGCGACCACAACCAGTTATCCTTAAGTATGAAACCATTATGGGAGGGAGCAAATGGGTCTCCGATTCCACCAATAGCCAGCTTTATGCCAACCCTCGAGGTGTGCCCCGCAAATTGCGAGAGGCGCCTTAAATGGCGAAAAGTGATGCTCGATGAAGAGAAAGTTCAGTCGATTGGGGCAATACTGTGTGCAGCACAAGTCGAGCTGGCCTCGCCTAATATCCATGAGGCTGCCTACGGCAAGGCTCCAACCGTTTTCCAAGGTACTATTAAAGAGCTGGGGAATTTATTTCGAGTATACGGCAAAGGCGGGCCATCGAAGGGGGGGGATAAGCATAAATTCATGGATGGGTGGTATACACAAAGCTGTAGGCGGAAGAAATCTGCCTTAATCACGGCCCTTAAAAGCAGGATTACGCCAAAGATCCAGATGGCCAGGAAGGAGTATAGGATCTGTGTGACTAATGCTAAAAAGGATTGGGAAGAACAGTATTGGCAGGCATTGAGGGAGGCTTCCTTAAAACGTGACTCAGGTCCTTTCTGGAGCATAATAAGGACCAAGAACAGACCAGCCCACGAACTTATGACATGTAACATCACTAGTGAGGTCTGGTTTGAGCACTTTTTCAAACTCTACTCCTCCCCGCCCGAGAGCGAGGGGGAGCTTTTTCCCCAATGAGGCTTTTTCCTCTATGGGTACATTGAACACCAACCCCTTTACTGAAAGGGAAGTGGTCAATGCTATCAAGTCCATTGTTCCCCAGAAAGCAGCTGGTCCGGATGGTATCCCCGGTGACATCCTCAGATTAGATCCATCCAGAATGGGGAAGCTCCTCTCCACCCTAATTAATGCCATCGCTAATGGTGCTTCAGTACCTGAATCTTGGAAGGGGGCTGAGGTCGTCCCGATCTTTAAGAAGGGCGGCAGGGACGACCCAGCCAACTATCGCCCAATCAGTCTGATTGACTCAACCCAGAAGGTAGTCGCGAAGGTGATTCTAGAGAGGATCCTACTCTGGGCGAAAGAAAATAACATCCTTTCAGACTACCAGGCAGGCTTCAGGGTCGGGACAGGTACTATAGAACAAGTCTTCAGACTGCTCCTGATCTACTGGAAGGTTGTCCTTCTCGGAAAGGGCAGCCTTTATCTCGCCTTCATAGATCTCAAAACAGCTTTTGATCTAGTTCCCCGAGCTACTTTGTGGGGCGTCTTGGCCAGCATGAAGATTCCCCCCAACTTACTGGCTCTACTAATAAAACTCCACGAGGGCCCGGCTTATCGACTCGAGGTGAACTGCCTCGGGTTCCCCTCCATCCAAAACATGCTCTACGGCACAACGATCCCCCTGTCGCTCCCCGGCGTCGTGCGGGCTCCCTTTCTCGCGTGGCGCGCGGCCTTGCGACACACCAGATGGTCGGGGACGTCCACGCAACTCACTCCGCTTTGGCACGGGACGTGGCTGCGGGAGGTGGTGGGACTCACGGGCTTTCGGCAGTGGGATCTTCTCGGTATCTCCTGCCTGGGCGATATATGGCGTGGAAGCCGCATGTGTTCTTTCCAGGAGCTTCGGACCCGCTTCTCGCTGCAGCCTTCTCAATTCTACCGCTACCTTCAATTGCGCCACGCGGTTCGGGCTCACGTCCCTCTAGATTCCAGACTGCCTTCCCATAGTCCGCCTGAGGCCCAGGTGATGTTGGGGTATCTTGGGAGGGGGGGCATATCCCGCATTTATAAATCCCTAATTAACAATACACCGGTGGATTGGAACGGGCTAAAGCAGCGATGGGAGGCTTGGGTGGGACCCCTGGATGAGGCGGACTGGAGGGACGCCCTTATGGGCCCTCGGTCGCTTACCACCTCCGCGAGGCTGCGGCTTACCCAACTTTATTACCTCCACACTGCCTATTTGACCCCGGCCCGCCTGTATCGTGCGGGCCTCCGCGCGGACGCCTCTTGCACTCGCTGCGGGGAGGTTCCGGCAGATTTTTTCCACATGGTGTGGTCTTGCCCTCGTCTGGGGGACTACTGGGCAGCGATCGAGGCCGATCTAGCGGAGGTCCTGGGTTGGGAGGTCCCCCACGAGCCTAGAATGGCCCTGCTGGGCATCATGGACGGGATGGACGGGTCCCGCAATGAGAAGTACTTCCTCACCACTGCCCTTATGGTGGCTAAAAGAGACATAGCGGCGGTGTGGTCACAGCCAGACCCGCCCAGAGTGGCTACCTGGAGTAGAGGGGTGGATTGGTGTGCAGCTCAGGAGCGGTCGCTATACGCTGCACGGGGCTGCCCAAAAAAATTTCGCAAGATATGGGGGAAATGGTTGGGGGGCCTGCTTTGAAGGGTGGGTGCGCAGGGGGGGGGGGACGGGGGATGGGAGGGGGCGGGAGGGTTTTTGCACTTGCCTGTTGATGCTTTCCTGATTGCAGATACTGATGCCTTGTTCACTGCACTGCTGTATATTATTCCTGATATTGTTCTTTATGCCGCAAAACACAATAAAAAGAAGTTTATCAAAAAAAAAACTCCACGAGGGAAACTATGCCCAAGTGCGGTGGGGCTCGCAGGGCCAGAAAACAGAGAAAATCCCAGTGAACAGGGGTGTCCGCCAGGGATGTGTTCTTGCCCCTACCCTTTTTTCACTTTATGTGAATGGTGTAGTGGAGCACTTGATGAAAGTTCCTTCTGATGCGCCATCCCTGGCGGGCGAACGTATTCCAACTCTCCTGTTCGCTGACGACACTCTTTTGTTGTCTAAGTCACCTATGGGTCTCCAAACTCTTCTCGACAGCTTTCAAATCTTCTGTAAGGGCAGAGGCCTTATAATAAATTCCGCCAAAACGAAATACCTAATATTGAATCCACCCAAAAAATTAGGGCGGCCCCCAGTTCTGAATGCGACTAAGCTTGATAGGGTAAAAGAATTCGACTACCTGGGTATCCGCATTTCAGATACTATGCGTTGGTCATCTCACATACAAAAGATGCTTCTAAATCATAAGAGGGTTACTGGTGCCCTCCTCAGGGAACATCGTTCTTCCATGTCTAGGCCAATAGCCCCAGCCCTAGAGATATACAAAGCAAAAGGTGTGAGCTCAGCACTCTATGGTGCCGAACTATGGGGCCTAAATAACATTGACGAGCTTGCTAAGTCTGATTCCAGTTTTTACAAGGAATTGATGGCACTACCCCAGAGCACTCCAGTAGTGCCTCTGTTAATGGACCTGGGGTGCCATGCGATGAGACTTAGCAAATGTCCGCCCCCTTCTCCTATGGGCTCGGCTTTGGCGAACCCCCGAGCTAGCCAAGTACGCGGAGGGTCTGACCGAAATATTGTCTATGCCTTGTTGGTACAAAATTAAATGGCTGAAAGATGTTAAGACCTTGCTTTGTGACCTTGGTCTCAAAGACGCCTGGGTGAATAGAACCTCACCCCCGAAAGCTGATCTGAAGAAATTGTACTGGAGTTGGGTCACTGCGAAGAGGAACTCTAGTCTTCATGGTGGTAGAAGCATTACTGAGTTTTTAAGGCTTAAAGATGAAGTGCGCTATGAGCCCTATCTTGATATTATTCAGAAGCCTTTTGATCGAGCCCTCTATTTCAAATTTAGGGTTGGTACAATTCCAGTCCGCGAACTAACCGCACGCTGGAAGTTACCTTTTCAGACATCACCATTTTGTCCTTACTGCGAGACTCGAGTTGAGTCAATTGCACATGTTCTATTTGCATGTCCTGAGTATAAAATTCCAAGGGCCTATTGGCTCAAACCTTTGTGTAGAGACTTAGGCACAAGAGACCATCTCATATCTTTGCGCATTCTTAAATCAGACACACGATCCCTGTATGTTTGCGCATTATCCAAGTTCCTAAAGTGGTCTTGGCTTATAAGATCAAAAGCCCTTGTAGCCCATACATAAGCAGTCCTTTAGGTATATTGTCTGTTTGTATTCTCTTTTTAAGAAATTGTCTTATTTATCTTGTCTACATGTATTTTTTATTCCTTGTCCGCTTTGGAAATTTGGTGATATCACAGTTTTATGACTAGTCCTGTGATTTTATATATTTGTTTATGTTATAAATCTACACACTTTTAAGATATGTTTTTATCGAAATAAAGCTTATTTCATTCATTCATTCATTCTATCCCTCATGTGCTGCTCTTTCTCGCTTATGTTCTTCCCTCTCTTTCTCTCTCTTGCAGCCTTACCGCTAGAGCAGTCAACCGCAAAGCTGGGAAACTGGGTTTGAGTCTCGGCAACAACGCTCAACATCCTGTAATTCTGGGCAGATCACTCAATCTCCCCGTGCCTAACAAAAATGAATGTGTCCATCAGTAACGAAACTGGTGCTCATATCAGGTATCAGAGCGCTCTGATACCTGATATCCTTGGGTCTAGTTTGCGCTATATAAAACTAAAAAATAAATAAATCTGGCACTCGCATCAGGTCAACTTTGTAAATATGTATTTTATTCCTTTTTTTAACCTAACGCTGGCACCTTTTATTTTTTTAATGTATATATGCTACTTGTTGACTTTGCAACTGTATATATGTAACTTGTTCGCGTATTTAGTCTACCTTGTGTACCTTTTGTAACTTACCTGGTTCTTTAGTATTCATTCATGGGTTCGCGCTAATTAAAACTGCATCAAATAAATAAAAAAGAAATAGAAATTGTGGCGGTGGGGGGGGGAATCCTAGAGCTGCAAGTATGAGTGTTGTTAGAGATGCTTCAGAAGCCCACACCGCTTGACAACATTTCTGAGCACTTTTGTAGCAGAAAGAGGGAACCTCGTATTTACCTGCTAACTTACATTAGAAATAGTAAGGTTTAGGACAGTTAACGAGGTACATCTGATAAAAGCTTATTTAGAAATTAAACTTGCTAGTCTCCTTCTTAAAGAAGGATAGAGTGTATGTCGGAGGGGCGGGGGGTGGACTCATACATGCAACGTTCTAGTGGGAGGGACGGGGATGAAAGGTTCAATCCTTCGCCACCACTCTTACCCCTGTTGCTCTGACGCTGATGGGCTCCGCAAGGCACGCATGTCAGGCTATTGATGTGGAAGAAATGCTGTGGTCCGCAGTTCTCGGGCAGTAGCAGCGGGAAAGAGAGACTCTGTCCGGCACACGGGACTGCCAGCAACAGAACCAAAAAGAATATGTGGGGCGGTATATCCAAGCCGCAAGTCGCCATGGCACTGCCACCGCCACCCCACAATGCACCGGGTGCGCCGGGGGTCTCTCCTGTATGTAGCTGCAAGAAGGAGTCTGTCTTCTATTTCTAAAGCAAGAGGCTCTCAAGTTTGGCACAGGCTGCAGGCAGCGGCTTAAAGATTGGCGTAGCCTGCGCTAGGTACGCAGCGGCGGAGACAAGAGAGGAGTATTCACGTTCTCCGAGTCTGAGATTTCTCGGCATACGGAGAGATATTCTAGTGAAATGATAGAGCGCCGAGTGGGGCATTAATAGAAAGGATGAGTATTTCAAAATGCCCTCAAATGTGGTAATACTGGGAAAGGAGGCACGGGAAATAAGGTAATTGTGCAGGATCACTCAATTTAGTCAAACTGGGAATTGAAATTAATCTCGGGTTTCGTGATTGCGTGATTCAGCCACTGAATGTGTATCCCTCCCATTTTATATCAAAGCTTAAAATCTCTGATTTTTTGAGAACCTAAATCAGTACAGTTAAAAAAAACAAAATACACGTTTTGCATAATAAATCAAGTGGAAACAAAAAGATTTCTACAAAATGACGACTGATGTGGGGTAAGGTGGAGTGGAGGGGCACCAGAAACCAAAAGAAAACTCGGCATGTTTTTCACTTGAGGTTCTAAGAGAAGTTAAGGATAAACCAGAACCAGGTTTTGAGTCTTCAGTGGCTGGCCCACTTATAGTTTACGGGAGTCCTAGAGCATTTTTAATAAATAAAAATGACTGCAATTAACATGTAGAAATAACGTGTAGGCCTCAAAACGAAGCCAGGCATAAAAGGTAAGCGAGAGCATTAGGCTTTCATTGTTGCATAAATAAAGTTAAAAAAACTTCTGAATGCATTTTTTTTCTTTTCCTTTACTCTGACCTAATGTCAGGCATGTTAGTAACATAAGATGCAAGGCTTTCAAAGATTAAAAAACACTGAACATGAACTAATAGAGAATGTTAGATTTCAACCTTTCCATAGAGAGATTTTCATAGAATACAATAATGTATTAAATTGCTTAGTTTAATTTCCGCAAAATGTTTCTTCATGAGTAAAATTCGCAAGGTAGAATGTGTGAGTATTGCATGATTTTTTGTTGAGACCTAACCATGAACTGTTTTGTTTGAAGTAGAAATGACCAGTGGGAACCTAAACTCGATTTGTACAATGTTTATGACATGTTTTGTTTTAGCACTTAATCTCTATACGCCTCTAGTCCTGAACTGCTTATATTATGGAAAATTTCCTGTTCCCATGATGACACTGCATAATGATTTGCTGAGAAAACAGAAGAATGCAACATTTTACCTTGGTGATAAATATCAAAATGTTATATTAGAGTGTGTTCCTAGAGTAGTGTAACTCTTCCACTTGTGTTGGGATCACTCTTGTGAGTAGATCTCTCAAGCTCTCTCAGCTGACAGGGAAAGTATCTCCCACTTTGTTGAATTTCGTTATTACTGATTAGCAGTAACCTCATAAGGAAGCAGATCTCCAAGGTTATACTAGATCAGAACTGACCACCTCAGGGGGCATATCCCCCAGGTCACTTCAGAGAGCGTATCATTCGTTGCGTATGCTTCATCCCAGGGGGTAAGGGAATTTAGATGTAGGACACAGGTCACGGTGGGAGGAAGTTTAGTTACAGGGCACAAGTCGAGTTATGAGGAAGTTTAGTTGTACAATACAGTCAGATCTTTAAGTGGTCCGGGAACTGCCGGTGCTCAGCACCGGCAGTTCTAAAAAGCAGGTGCTGAGACGGGTCTCTGTCGGGCTCTCCATTTTTGCCCTCACCCTCGGGGGGCAAAAAGATCTTCACTCTGCAGCAGTGCCACCCTTCACTGCCCATGATGTAACGTCAAAGAGACTCATTATAGTTCTTTCACAGTTATTTCAGAACTGAGGCATTTTCAATATTACATACAAGGAAGCCATAGTTGTTGCTTATTTATCATATGCAACTAACAACCATTGACAAAGCTAATAGTTCTTGCTTATTGTAGGTTGTAGGTTTCTCTAGCCATGGACAAAAATCTGTTCAGCAAAATTAAAAGCCAGTCCCCAAAAGTAAGTGCTAATTGTTCCCACTTTCAAACACTGGCTCAAAGTAAGCACTTACTAATGTACCAGATTTAAGCATTTCGTCTCGGTCTGTGGGCACTTTGTGTCCATTTCTTCTAACCTCTCCACTGCAGCAACTTTCACAGCTTAAGCTCTCTTCAGCCAATCCCAGCAAATAACTACTATACTGATGACACTACAAAGGTGAAACAAGGGCTGCTCTGGGCCCTAAACCATCTTTTACAGCTTTCTACACCCGCCTGCACCTCACACAAACCAGAGACCCATGCCTCGCTGTGCAGAGAACTGTGCAAAGAGGGTGTGCAGGTAACCGGGGGCAGGAGATGATGGGAGGCTTTCAGTGTCACAGACAGCCTGCTGTGGTGTGTTGTGGATGTGCTGGTTCTAGTGTCAGGAAGGGACAGGTATGATGTGTACTCCATAATGGTAGAGTTAGTGGCACAGAGAGAAAGGTGTGATGTATTCTAGATGTGATGCTCCTAATTGTCACTGATTGAAGGGCGTGATGTGTTCTGTATGTGGCAGTTCTTGCGCCATGGAGAACAGTGGTTGATGTGCTTGGCAGTGGCGGTTCTAGTGCCACAGGGGGTAGGCAGGTCACATGTGCTTCTTCTAGTGTGGAGGAGGGCCATTTGTGATTCATTATGGATGTAACCATTCTCAAGGAGATATGAGCTCTAAAGCTCTCTCTGCCTAGTGATATCCGCAGTGACATGCCATCCTTCTGTGTCAGATTGCTGCAAGAAGTAACACGTATTAAAATGCAATAGGTCTCTCCTTTCATTAAGTTAAAGCCATTTGCTTTGCTATACAATACCATTAGCAAAGCAAATGGCTTTAACCCCTTCAGTGCCCATGACGAGATAGTCTCGTCATGGAGCGCGGTTGCGCTGTGCCCATGACGAGACTATCTCGTCATGAACCCCGCCCGCTAATGAAATGCCCGGCACAGGGCGTGGAAAGGGCGGGGCACAGAAGGGGTTAACTTTTTTTTTTTTTTTTTTTTTAAACCTTTATTTCTTCAAGAGTCTGGACACAGCTATTCAGCCGACAACCCGGAGGTTCGGCAGCTTCGATAGAGAAGGACAAAGAAGCGTCCACATTGCATTAAAGGAGCAGTGAAAAGATTCCATTTTTAAATAAACACAAACACACAACAAACCCCAGCAAGGCAAGAACACTGAATGCCCATGGTGATAGCCCCCCAGGGGAGGCCGGACCCCAATCATCTAACAGTCACAGTACTGTGATAAGAGGAAAAAGGGGGACAGCAGAGGCCCAAGAAGTCAATTAACCATCACATCTTATATACTGAGCTGGAAAGAATGTCAAGAAGAAAGCTGTTCCTCGGGGGGATCCAAATCAGGGGCAAGACATATTCCCCCCCCCTGTATTGATTCCACCGCCCCCAGATGGCGTGCCACTTCCGAGGGCGGCCTCTAGCGCAATATACTGTCTTTTCCCTGAGCATACTCCAGTCCATATTTTCTTTCCACGCGTTCAATGTGGGGGGTCCCACGGAGCGCCACAATCGCGCGATATCTCTCTTAGCGACCATGTTACCCAGAGTCACCCATTGGGTCTGTGCCTCATCGTGATCAGTGGGCCCCCAGACATTCAGGAGACAACACCGCGCTTCCGGCTGCATAGCAATGCCCGTCACCTCCCCCATCACTGCATGGACGCTCCTCCAGAATTCCGTGATGACACCACATTCCCAAATGATATGCAGGAAAGTACCCACCATACCACATCCCCTCCTACATAGGCCTTCCTCAGAGAATCCCATATGAACCAGCCTTGGCCCCGTCACATACACTCGATGCAGTATTTTGAGCTGCACCAGCCTCAGACGCGACGGGATCGCAACCTCCTTGGGAGAGGAAACAGCAGACTGCCAATCCTCGTCATCCAACTCGAGTCCATCCCTAGTCCACTGGTCCCGCAGCCCCAGAAGCATATCCGCCCGGACATTTATCAATTTCTTGTAGATGAGCGAGATCGTGCTCTCAGGCATATGGCCATCAAGGATCCGGTCCTCCAAAGGAGAGGACTCAGGCACCTTCTCACCCTCCACGAGGACTGACCGGAGGGCATGACGCACCTGAACATAGCGGAAAAACTCGGATGTCCCCAGCTCATACTCCTTCTGCAACTCTTCAAAGGACTTCACCCTCCCCTTAATCAGCACATCTCCGACCCTGGAGATGCCGATCAAGTCCCATTTATCAAAACCTTTTGTATGCCAAAGCCTACCCAATCTTTCAGATTCAAACAGCGGGGTAGCGAGGGTGAGCCTATCCTTCCAGCCCAGCGAGTCAGTTGCCATCTTCCACACACGCACCGCCACCCCAGTGGGCCCCGTGAGGGACGAGTCCAGGGACCGCGAGTACAACGCCCTGTGATAGTTACCACCACGCAGCAACCACCTATCCATGGCATAACCAGGGCTGAGGGCAGGGCCATAGAGACCATGATTAATCGCGCTCAGCTGGGTGGCCCAATAGTAGCGTCGGATGTCTGGAAGCGCAATACCTCCATCATACCATGGAAGCGTCAACTTAGCAATTGCTATTCGCGGCCGCCCGTCCCACAACAACGTTCGTTGGAGGCCTTCGATCTCCCGAAAGTAGTTGGCCGGTACCCAATCTAGAGTATTCTGCAATGCGTAGAGGAACCGGGGAAGAGACATAATTTTGAACAAGGCAGCGCGCCCAACGAGGGAGAGCGGCAGCCTCCGCCAGCCCTCTACATCCCGCCGCAGGCGCGCTAGGGGGGGGAGCAGGTTCCTCTCATACCGCAAAGCGGAGTCCGTGGAGATAAAGATCCCCAGATACACGAAGCCCCGCTGAGCGATCTGGATCGAGCAAGTTCGCGGGATCGGTGGAACCTCGCCACTCAGAACATATAAATACGATTTACTCCAGTTGATGACGAGACCCGAATTCCTACCGAAGGATGTAAGAACGTCACAGACCACTATAAGTGATTTCTTGGGCGAGGCAAGATACAACAGGATGTCATCAGCATATAGCGAAATGCGGTCCTCGTGTTCGGGCGACCATCTAAGTCCCCGTATATCCGGGTGCCAGCGTATCCACGCTGCCAGCGGCTCAAGGGCGAGGGCGAACAACAATGGCAACAGGGGGCAACCTTGACGAGTGCCCCTCCCAAGCTGAAACGGAGTCGACGCCCGGCCATTTACCACCACACTCGCAAGGGGTCCCTCATACAGCAACCTCACCCAGCTCACAAAACCATGGCCAAAGCCGAACTTGGCCAGCACAGCCCACAAATATGCCCATTCCACCGTATCAAAGGCCATCGTGGCATCGAGAGACGCCACAACAGCTGGTTCACGCAGCGTGCCCGCCCTGGCGATTACACCATGAAGGCGCCGAAGGTTTAACGCAGTGTTACGATGCGGAATAAAACCGGATTGATCCGGGTGGATCAGGTCTCCAAGTACCCTGATCAATCGGGCCGCAAGGATTTTAGCCAGAATCTTCGGCTCGGCGTTAAGGAGTGAGATAGGCCTATATGAGGCACACTTATCTCGGGGTTTACCATCTTTGTGTATAACAACAATTGTCGCCAGTCGCTGATCCAACGGGAGGGTCCCACTCCCCCGCGCCTCCACGAACATGGCGCGCAAGTGAGGGGCAACCCTATCCGGAAACAGCTTATACAGGTCAATTGGCAAGCCATTCGGGCCCGAGGCCTTGCCCGAGTTCAGCGCGCGGATAGCTCCCTGCCACCTCATCGACCGTTATGTCTCCATCCAGATCATCCCTATCTACGTCAGAAAGACAGGGCAAAGCGATATCCCGCAAGAGGTCACGCGAGTCCTCGGGCGGCCTATCCGACACTGAGGCATAAACCATACGGAAATAGTCCGTGAAGCACTGTACAATCCTCTCAGGTTCCACAATCACCTCTCCCCCCTCTCCCGTCAACTCCGGCACTACTCTATTAACCCGTTCTTTTTTGTCCAGCCAAGCTAGGAGTTTCCCGGCCTTGTCACCAACATCATACAGGCGGCCCTGCTGTTCCCTACTGAGGGTCTTAGCGGCATTCGTCACCAGGTCCTTATACTCGGCTTGCTTCAAGCTCAGCTCATGCAGTGAGGCCTCTGTAACCTCCTCCTCTAGCGCTCCCTCCAAAGCCACGATCTCCTCCTCAACCTGCATAACCTCGCCATCTCTCCGCCGCTTGGCCGCCACTACAAGGGAGAGGGCCTCCCCTCGCAGCACAGTCTTAAATGCTTCCCACAGCGACACTGCCGAGTCCACGGATCCCTGATTGTCCTTGAAAAAATTATCAACTGCCTTCACCAGTGCGCTGCGCATCTTGGGGTCTCGGAAGTACCAAGGGTTAATAGGAGCCACCCTTCCCCCTCCCTCACGGCCGACATCCAGCCTGACCCACACTGGCGAATGGTCCGATATACCACGCGCCATGTGCCTGGCCTCGGACACCATTGAGGCATGCGCAGCCAGAGTGAGCAGGGAATCAATCCTAGAGAGGCTACCATGCGCTCCGGAGTGGAAGGTGTATTGGCTCTGTGTGGGGTGCCGGAGCCTCCAGCAGTCTATCAGGCCAAGTGTGTCTAAAAAGTCTGGAAGCCACTTCTGAGCCCCCCCTGTGTCTCTGGGCGGGTATCTATCCAGCAGCCCAGAGCCGACAGCATTGAAATCACCCCCCACCACAAGCATACCCCCCGGGAGATCCAGCAAGGCCCTACCCAGATCTGTAAACGTGGAGGCCTGCAGGGCCGGCGGGACATAAACCGAAACTAAAACCAAAGTTCTTCCTTCCCACCGCCCCGCCACCGCCACAAACCTCCCCCTATCGTCAACAATGGTGGAGTCCACCTCAAATGGTAGCAAGGCTCTGACTAGGATGCCCACACACCTGGACCCAGAGGAGAATCCCGAATGAGCTATGAATTTATAACCCTTCCTATTAAGAGCATAGCACGTGTTACCTATGAGGTGCGTCTCCTGCAGTAGGGCGACATCCGGCAATGACCGTTTCAAGAATTGCAAAACAATCCCGCGCTTAATGCGATCCCCCAAACCATTAACATTCCAGCTAATAACACTTAAACCCCTACCCCCATCCCCAAACGTAAGGAGGCCCACCCCACACCCGAAGAGCCACCATGGAACAGTCCTGAAAATAATCAATACGCCTTGCAGAAACGAACCCCCCAACAACAAACCCAAAATCCCAACTATCCCCCCCCACCCTGCACCCCTGCTGCAGCTTACAAAGCCCCCCCAACTTGCAGTGTGCCTGTCGCCCTACCAAACCCAGAATCTACAAAAAGTACCCTAAGGGAGGAAAGAGCTCCCCTCGTCCTCCCACAACCCTCCGTATTTACTGCATTCTGTTCAAGTCATTAGCTAGAGTCAAATCGAGTCAGTCCGGTTCCGAAGACATCAACCTTGTTCATCCCGGCCACTGTCCCCGTCTGCGGCAGTGTCCTCTCCCGTCCGTCGTCGGGGCAGAGCGTCCAGCCATTCATCGGCCATGACAGGCGACTCAAAGAAGAATGTTCGGTCTTCGTACACCACACGTAGTCTGGCAGGGAAGAGCATGGCATATTTCAGTTCCCTCTCCCGAAGCCGCCTCTTCACCCCCAGGAAGCCCTGCCTCTGCACCTGCTGGGTGAAGTCAGGATAGAAATTCACCGACGCGTTCTGGAAGGGGACCGGGCCCGTCACCCTCGATGCTTGCAGGATAGCGTCCCGATCTCGAAAATGAAAGAGCCGGGCGACAATCGGCCTCGGTGGGGCTTCCACCTTGGGCCTACCACCCGGCACTCTATGGGCCCTCTCAACTGCGAAAAACTTCCCAAGACCCTTAGGCTGCAGAAGGTTAAGCACCAAGTCCTCCACTAGCAGGTCTACAGAAGTCTCGTCCGAGGCCTCCGGGACCCCGATAACGCGCACGTTGTTGCGCCTGGCCCGGCTCTCAAAGTCCTCCAGCCGACGGGCGGCGAGATCACTCTCGGTCCGCAACTTACGGACCTCGGTCTGTAGTTCCGAGACATCATCAGCGAGGCCCGTGGTCTTGAGGTCCAGGGTTTTAACTCGTTCATTTGTTTTGCCCAAATCCGCGCGGATCAGATTAACGTCCACCAAGATGGTATCCACTTTGTGCGCCAGGGCATCAAACTGTCTCCCAATCGAAGTCTGCAGCCCTTCGAGCGCGCCCATGACATCCTGGAGCGAGAGCTCCGGGGCCAAGGGTGAGGCAGTCTTCTGTGCATCCGGCGACTGGCTCGGTCCACCCGGTGACCCCTTCTGCTGGGCATAGCGGTCCATATTATTGGCCTGAGTATAGGCTCCCCGCCTGGTGGCCTTAGGCTTCAAACGATCCACCTCTGCTTTGCCCGACATGGTTGGCTCAAGCAGGTCGGTTCAAACAGGACGACCCTCTCTCAGCGAAAGGAGTCAGGAGTGCTCAGTCCTGCGATGGGCCGCCAGAGTGGCGTGCAGAGCGTCCAAATGATAATAAAGCAGCCGAGAGCACTCCCTGGGCAGGGCAAACAAAGGGCGAGAAAGTGAAAGTGAAAGGATGGGGACCTCCGTCCGGTAGTTCACACCTCGCCTGGCCGCTGTTGTTCAATTAGAGGTCGGGCATCCTGCCAACTCTAGCCCCTGGCATCCCTCGGAGATAGGCCTCAATCTTCCGCCATGCATAACTCCGGTTCCCGGTGGGCGATCCGACTGCGGGTAGCATCAATCGCCTCCCTGACAAGTCATCTGCACGATGCCATGCATGCAAACAGGATTAGAGACAGGATGGTCGACGGAGGGCACGAGGGTCTCGGGAGCTCAAAGCTCACGCGGCCATCTTGGTCAAGCGCTAGGCTCCTCCAGAAGGGGTTAACTTAATCAAAGGCGAGACCTATTGCATTTTCAATGCTTGTTTTTATTAAGATCATGACTCCTCTAGCGTAGAAGGAGTATGAAGATGCAATCACTATCTCAGCCCATCGTTTCCCTATCCAGTCTGCTTTTTGCTTAATCAGGTGTGTTTCTTGAAGTAGGGCGATGTCTATGTAGTGCCTATCCAGGTACGCTAATACCTGTCTAATCTTTCTGGGATTGTTGAGTCCTCTGATGTTCCAGGTGAGTAAACGTATTGGTGATGTTTTCTTGCTATTACACATTGGGGCTACTGCGATGGTTGTAGCTGGCGAATAATGTAGTTACATTTCCTTCATCTGTAAATGCTCTTTGGCTACATATAAGACAGAGTGATCTGTGTATTTGTATGAGTGCGACATTAACCAGCAATCTATGACTTGCTTGAAAAAACACAACATATACCCCGGTCTTCCCCCACCCACTTTAGCATCCCAATCATGCCAAGGACAGACCCTTAACTGAACTACTAATAACAACATAACTGCTTTGGGGATTACCAGTCAGGGGGCGTCTATATGCCGGTTCTACCATCCGAAGAGCAGATGGGGCCAGAGTACCATAGTATCTACGGAAATCTTTGGAAATGCGAGGTTATATACTTGAGTATAACCGTACTACATTTTTAAGTGTTTCTTACCATAGATTACATAGTGTCAACACATGATCCGGTGATAAAAAATGTTACGTAACTTTGGTACCTGCGTTCCGTTGATCTGGGCTGTTAGCTGAAGGAAGCTACAAGCTATATAATTATAGAGTAACATATACAATAATCTCATTGTTCGTACATACCTTGTTGACTTCCAGTTCGTTTGAGATCACTGCGTAGAATTCCAGCAATGGTATCGAGACCCTCCTGGTCACAGTTGCAGTTGGACTGATGTCTTGCAGCATGGAATGTATCTCCCGGATTTGTATGTGTTTCTGTCTATGAGCTCAAGTTTGTAGGCGATGAGGGTCCTCTTGAATTTGCTTGTTGCGATCAGATATGTTTAAGGAAATCCTGAACAGCTTTAGCTTTTGCCAAGATCTTCTTTTTTCCCTCATGCGTGACACGCAGCCTGGCAGGGTACAACATTTCATAGGTGATGTCCATGTCGCGCTGTTTCCTCTTGACAGGGCCGAAGTCCTTACAGGCCATTTGGACTGCAATCGTAAAATCTGGGTACAACGACACCTCTCACCCATTATAATCGAGCCGTTGTTGCTCCCTTGCCAGTCGAAGCGCTGTATCCCGGTCTCTATAGTTTAGGATTCTGGCCACTATGGGTCTTGGTGGAGCACCTGGTGGTGGTCTGGGGGCGAGAGATCTATGCACTCTTTCTACTATAAGCATGGGAGAGAAGTGTTCTGCACCAAATATGTCTTTCAACATTTTTTCGACATAATCTTCGAGGCGGCCCGTGTTGGTACTTTCAGGGATCCCCATAATGCGTAGATTGTTTTAGCGCGATCTGCCTTCGAGGTCTTCATTCTTTGCTTTTTTTACCTCTAGAAGTTTTTCCATATAACTGCATTTGCTCGCTGTGGCATTAGATTAATCTTCAACCGAAGAGACAAGTTGTTCCACAACATCTAGACTTTCGCCTTGTTTTTCTAGTTTGGTAGACATATTGTCCATTCTTACGGTTAGCATGCCTATCTTCCCGTTGATGGTTTGCAGGCTTTGGTGAATGGTGGTTAATGCGGCTTCCATTTTGGCTTCGGCGGTTTGCTACGTTTTTTGTTTGCCGTCTGTGCTCAAGCCGGGAAGTCTGGGGGTTCTGCGAGGCTCAAATGGCAGTTTTGATTGCTGTTTGTCAGTTTTTGCCCATTGTTCCCTGCTGGGAAGCAGATATCAGAACCGCAGTTCTCTATCTCAGGTGGTAGTGTCTTTGGTGTGTGTTTTTCCCCAGCAGTCTACTGCGTGACCTGTACTCTGCTATTGGGTTAGTATAGGTGTCGTGTATGTTCTCTACTATGCCTGTTGCATAGTCCTGTGCGCCTGAGTAAATATACCTATATTGGGCTACGGTATTATGCAGCATTAGAATCTTAGTGCGTAGATGAGCACTGTATCGTAATACCAGGCGAGTAGTAATTCTTCCAGCATAAGTGATATAGCCGCTGCCAGTTATTCTGATGGGGATGTTTGCCTTAAAGGTCGCCTTGACGGGTTGTACTATATACATGCTAGTGTCTCTGCGACTAGATTTAGGCGAGTATTGCCCGCTATGGTGCTGTGGATGTTGCCACTGTTCCTAGAGATACCCAGAACACCGCTTTCTTACATGGATGGTGTTCATACGTTGTGGGGCACAGCAGGGGAGCCAGCGCTCGTTGGGTCGCTATATCGTTGTCTGCTCCCTACGCGTACAAGATCCTGCATGCTACTACCGCTTTGTGCAGCTCCACGCTGTGCCAGTATCTGGGAGAGATGCGCTACTTCATCGGAAGTTGGTTATCACTGAATGTGGCAGTTAATGCAGGTATGTGGCTAAGAGATGATGTTGTTGTTGCATCCTTTTGAGGGAATCTCGGGTGCAGATATCCTAAGGCCGTGTTCCGCTGCAACCGGCAGCAGCCAGTGCTAATTTAGCGCGTCTCTAATTACGTTTCAAGCATCGCGCTACATTTGCTTGCGTTGTTACTGTGCAGTGGGTACACTCCTTAATGTACTCACTGTTGCCGCACTCCAGTGGGAGACAGGACGGCAGACCAGGCTCACTGCAGGACCTCTATGTTTGCGGGATGCTTACTGTTGCGGTGCGCGCTGCCATATTGCCTGCATCGGGAGATTCGTGCTTCGCCTTCTTTACACCGTCCGCAGGCAGCAACACTGGTTTCCAGCAGCGGGCACATACCATTTCTGCACTCCAGCAGGAGGTAGGGTGGCGGTCCTGTTTCCCTTCATGGTCTTTATGTCTACGGGACGATCTCCGCTCTGCGCTGCCATTTTACCTGCCCATGGAGGTCTCACGTTTCAGTTTCTTTACTCCGCTTACGGGCACAATTACTGGTGTACAACTACGGCAACGGATCGCATTTTTCATCCGATTTCGGAAACTGTTGTCGGTTCGTTTGGATGTTTCACATTTACGCCGATATTCAGCAGATTGTCATTCTGGCCTGCAGAGCAGTACTAGTGCGCGGCCATCTTGCTTCGTGCTCTCTAGCGCCCCCCGGTTATCTTCATTGCCCCGATTAAGGGTCCTCCTCGTCCCAGTCCTTATACATGAGGGTTGTCCCCTCTACTGACAGTTCTAGCACACAATGGAAAGTCTTTATTCAAATTGTATTATTTAAAAACAAATAATAATCCTTCAGCTCCTCCTGTTATGTTACAAAGCAGCAAAAAAATTATATTGCTTACTTAATAGTAATTGTGGAACCAAAATTACCCTCCAAATCATCAGAAACAGAAAGCAGTAATGTTTACTAAAGGGCTGTTGTGAAGACCAAGTAGCTGCTCAGCAGATCTCAAGCAAGGAATCTCCCTCTGCCTCCGCCCAGGAGGTAGAGACCGCTCTGGTGGCGTTTCTGGACATCAGCAGGAGAGGGCTCCTCCACTGAAGAGTATGCACGCATAAGGGCTTATCGACCCACAGACTCAAAGTTTGAATAGAAACCTTTTTACCTTTTGCAACTGAACCATGAGCAATAAGCAAAGATTTAGAAAGGTGGAAGGGTTTAGTGCACTCCGGATAAATCAGGAGAGCTCACCTGACTTCTAAAGTAGAAGGAACCAAATCTGAAGAAGTGTCTTGAAGAACTGGCTAGATGACTTCTTGTACTCACAAAAGGGCAACTGGACAAAAGGAGAAAGGGCAAAGTCCAATAAGCTCAGTCATTTTATCGTAATTTATCCCAATTTTTATTTACACGATTCATCCAACGTTATCCGTTACGTCAAGGAAATGAAGAACAACTTTTTCAAGCATCCGGGCCTATTCCCAGGCACGTAATCTGTCTCCATTCCTCCTGCAAATTTATTCACCCAATGCATTTCGGTCTAACTTCAGACTTTACTCCGGGGTATCTATAAATGTTAAAAATACACACATTGAAAGTACATATCAACCCCATTCGATTCATAAAAATGAATTTCAAACGTAAACTCTGTATTATATTATTTTGGCAATCAGGAGGATATATATAGATGGATGGGCATGTTTTTTTACAAAGGTTTTTTTTACAAGGGGTCTTCTTTCGCCCATTTTCTCACGTCACATTGTGTAATACAGAGTTTACGTTTGAAATTCATTTTTATGAATCGAATGGGGTTGATATGTACTTTCAATGTGTGTATTTTTAACATTAATAGATACCCCTGAGGAAGGTCTGAGGTTAGACCGAAATGCATTGGGTGAATAAATTTGCAGGAGGAATGGAGACAGATTACGTGCCTGGGAATAGGCCCGGATGGGCAATTCCAGTGTGATTTACAATGCTTGAAAAAGTTGTTCTTCATTTCCTTGACGTAACGGATAAAGTTGGATGAATCGTGTAAATAAAAATTGGGATAAATTACGATAAAATTACTGAGTATGTGTAAATAATTCGCAAATGTGCAAAAGGCTGTGCAACTCACTGTGACATGAAAACTGCGTGTCACAACCTTGGATGTTCATTTCAAATACGCGTTTTGGAACGGAGCGCATATGAGTGCATGCACGCCAAACTTGAATAAAAGGAAAGGAACAAAGTTTGAAAAACCAGGAGTGCTTCAGATCCCTTTCAGTGTGATTACAAAGTCCAATAAGGGCACCACTTTGCGATGCTATCGAGGTATTCAAAGATATTGGAGTAGACGCCTCACTCACAGAATCGTTGCATGATTCATCATCTGTGCCTATTCACACCCTAGTAGGGTGATACCACCAGGGCGGACTCAACCAAAAGAAAGGGAATTGTTATATAATGTTTCCCTGGATAATGCAGGGAACCAGACAGACGGAAAAAAATGTAAAATACCTTGCGGTATACCCAAAAGGATTTCTCTTAATTCATAGGGTACTGGGGGTATAAATAAAAGTGATCCAGGGTTTTAATTGATCTTTAGTTTCTCAACTGACCCTTCTTTTTCATTGCAACATGTTTCGGCTCACACCAAGAGCCTGTACGGTTCTGGGGCCCTCGTCAGGGTTGAGTGCGTATCACTGCCTAACTAAGCGTGCATTCCATGCACATACGTTAGGCATAAGGCTCTCACCTGAGTCTGAGCCCAATGAGTCAGATACCTAAAAACAAAGAAAACAAGCCCCCCCCTTCTGATAATATTATCAGAAGTGTGGAGAAGGGAAAGTGTTGGGTTTCTGTTCCTGTTCGGTTGGAAGTGGTATCTCTAAGTATCTACCAACTTCTAAGCTTAGAGGACTGACTGGTGATTTACTGTCAGTTATTGATTCCCCACTGTTATGGTTGGGTAATGGAAACTACCTATCCTGGTTGTGAGCACCTCCCAAACCTGTGCCTTGCAAGCTCATTGGTCATGAGTAAGAGGAGTGTAACAATAGGATTTCCTTCAAGATGATTTATTGCCTAACTCACCTGAAAAATGGTGGGTTGGGTACTGTAAGAAGGCCACTAAACAATTTCATGAACATTTTTTTCTTAAAAATGGAAATGCAGTGATGACGTGTGTATATGCATTTAAATCTGGGTGTCTTGTGCTTAGCTCACACTCACACTTCTTATCCTATTTTTGGGTTGTTTAAGGGTCATGCTTATCTGGCGCCAGGTTTCTCCTGTCTGGATCCCTGCTTTATCCAGAGAAACACTCCCACTCTTTTGGTTGAGTCCACCCTAGTGGTATCACCTTACCAGGGTGTGGATAGGCGCCGGTGTCACAATTCAGTGAGTGAGGCGTCTACTCCAATATCCTTGGATACCTTAGTAGGATCACAAAGTGGTGTCCCTACTGGACTCTACCCATTCTTCTTTCGCCCAGTTGCCATTTTGTGAGTAAGTGAATATTCGGGAGAATGCAACTGGGTATGTCATCTCTCACTGTCTCTGTGTCAGAACAAGACGACTTCTTGAGCATTATGAAAAGCAGAGGGAACTTTGAGACTAAATTTGGGATCCAACTTTAGAAACACGCGATCAGGGAAGAATTTCAGATGGGAAAAACAGTCATGATCACCCTCAACTCTCACAGATGTTTTGCTGAAGTTATGGCTACTAAAAATGTCATTTTAGCCGATAACCATACCAAGTTTGCTGTCTCAAGAGGTTCAAAAGGGTCACCTTACTAGCCTTGCAGGACAGTGGACAAATCCCAAGACGGGATTTCCTTTTACCAATCAAAGGCCTCTGTAATCTGAAACTCTTAAGTAACCTTAATACTTAGGTAGAGAGTGTAGAAAAATCACCAGTAAAGAAACTAAAAGCTTTTATTGCAGCCCATTGAGTCGAAAGAGTACTGGGTGCAAAGCCCTTCACAAATCCATCCCAGAGAAAATCCCTTATTTTAAATGAATCAATTAAGGTTGGCTCCTCAGATAAAGAGGAGCACCATTTACCATTTCTCATAAGACCACATGGTAGATTGCTTACAAAAGTGTTGAATCTCAAGAGCAACTTGAATAGAGCAGCCAAAATTCTCTAAAGCAACTCGTTCAACAGGCAAGCTGTCAGACACAACTGGAGGAGAGGAAACCAAGGACGTCTTGGCCAATAAGGCGCAATCAGAATCACACGTGGATGCTCTCCCCTGATCTTCTGTATCACTTTTGGAAGGAGAGTAATGGGGGGGGACGGGGGGGGGGGGTAGCGCATAGTAACCCTGGAGGCCACAGAATCACTAGTGCATCTGCTGGCGACATCTGGGGACACAGTGATTCTGTGCATTGTGTGGGGATGCCAAAAGATCAAATCACAGAGTCCCGAATATCTGGCAGACAAGGTGGAACTGAGGAACGTATAAGTAGTACCTCACTGAGGAAGGCATGTTCCTGCTGAGGCTGTCTGCCCAGACGTTCAAATCTCTCCAAATGTAAATGGCCTTGAGTCCCGCTCCATGATCCCCCGCCCAGGCACAGACCAGAGATGCAATCTGATTGAGGGATTGCTCTTTTTACCCCCCATATCTGTTCTTGCCAACTGGTTGTCCATCCTTATCAGTGCATTCTTCCTTTCCAACTGCTTCTGCAAAACCACCAACTCCAATCTGATAGCCATCAGTTTTCTCCTGTTCGAGGATTGGTGTCTCTCCCAACTGGACCAAGAAGCTTCCTTTTCTTCTTGATCCAAAACTGTTCCGATCGGGGGGGGGTGGAGCTTGCCGAAGCGCAAGATGGCCGCGTAATAGAAGAGCTCTGCGAGCCATCAGCACCACACGTCATTTATCTTATCAATCGGCACCGCTGCCCGAACGTTTTACTCAGATTCGGCCAGTGCCGACCACGACCTCTGCCAACATCTTTCTTGAGGGGGAGACCGCTCCAGAGCAGACACAACGCGCTGCGGGCCTTCGCTGTGGAGAAGAGGGGCAACCACGCTCCCAGAGCTCCCTGGCCTGGACTCATCGCTCAGGCTGCCGTTGTCTACTGGCGCCCATTGATTCCTCCCCTCTGCAGGGCTGGGTCTCTACTTCTGCCGACAACTGCTGCGATACTGCTTGCTGGCTGCTGTTTCCTGGCGCCGGGGTCTACCCCTGCAGCGGCTCCAGGCCGGAGCGGACCCGGCAGAGGCGGCCTGGCAGGACGGCCAGGTGTGCATCCAAGCGGCGGAAGGCTATCTAGCCCCCGCGCCGGATTCGCCTGCTGGACTGGAGATTTTGACTGCACACACAATTACGGTGAGCTGTTGCGGGCGAGGCCTGCGGGCATTGGCGCTCTCCCGCACTGTGCCGCCCGGAGAACAGTGGCACTCTATCGCCACCGCCTTCTTGCCTGCCCCACTC
This sequence comes from Triturus cristatus, assembly GCF_964204655.1. Classification (NCBI taxonomy): domain Eukaryota; kingdom Metazoa; phylum Chordata; class Amphibia; order Caudata; family Salamandridae; genus Triturus; species Triturus cristatus. The sequence continues at coordinate 450,467,320 of NC_140587.1, forward strand.
GCGCACTGCAGCTGGAGCGCCTAGCCCTCCTGGCCTGAGAGAGCCTCCTCTGCCTACCAGCTGCGGCGGCCTGCGGGGCCCGGGGATCCCTCGTAGTCAGAAATCGGACCTGCGCCCTTGCTGAAGCGAGCAGGGGGAGACGCCACTACCCCACTGGGAAAGGACTGCTCTGGCTGGGGCCTACTGCCCTGTTGGGGGGGGCCCATTTGGGAGGTGGAGGGCCTGACGCGGCCTGAAGTGCCGGGGCAGTACACGCCCAGCTGCTGAGAGAAGGCCTGGGGGTCCATGTTTGGGATGCCAATGAGCTGGTTGGCCTAGCGCCTCGTGCTGCTGGGCCCTCTGCATCATATGTCTGTAGTTGAGGCCTAAGTGAGGATATACACTCTCTCGGATACGGTGGCTGAGAACGCTGCGCCTTAAAGAACTCTACCCCACCAATTACTCTCCTGCAACGGGGTTTCCACTTTTCTCATCTGTATACTATCACAGAAGAGGCCCATCTTTGGCTACAGAGTCAGATTCCTGCGCACAGCTGCCCTGTGGAGCTACTGCTGCGGGGAGAGAACTTTGCTGACATTGCTTAGCACAATGCGCCAGGCTCCTAGCCCCCACGTGGAGGCCCTACCCACCTTGGCCCAGCCGCCATTTTCTCACCCACCACGCAAAGACGCCTACAACACTACGTACCTCAATGAAAGATCTATTCTAGCGTTGATTTATGCAACTTGACCGCTGAGGCCAGTCTCCATGTAAATAGTGAACCTGGGTGCTGTGTACTGCTACCACGCCGGTCCGCTATACCCTGCTTCTACTGTTCCAACAGCAACGCTACTCCCCTCCCCCTCAAGCGGGCTACACCATGGGTAAGGTCGACAAATCGCAGACGAACCTCCTGTTTGACTCAACACGATCTAGAACCAGATAGACCGGGTGGGCCCGTTCCACAGATGCCCAAGTAGATAACTCGGAGGACAAACCAGGTGAGGTCAAACAAATGATTGCGGCGTTACAGAAAAGCCTGTCGGTGATTAATGGGAAAATTCACTCTCTGGTCTCTCGTATGGACAGGATGACGGAACGGCTAGATAAGCAAGTGGAACGGATAGATATGTCAGAGCGGTGAATCAAGGAGGTCGAGGAGGCTCAGTCCGAAACAGACTCGATACAAAAACAAATGGCCAAGGCACTCATGTCGCTCCAGGACAAGACAGAGGACTTGGAAGCCCGCTCCCGACGGAGCAACATTCGTATCATGGGCCTTCCGGAGTCTACCTCAATGGGCAATGCGGAACAATTCATAGAAAAACTCATCACCTTATTGGGCCGCGATACCTTCTTGGTAATTTTTGCGGTCGAGATAGCCCACCGACCGCTGGGACCGTGCACACCCCCGGGTGCACCTCCACGCCCAATGATAGCCAAATTGCTGAATTACCGGGATAGGGACTCAGCCCTGCGACAGGTGAGCTAAAATACGAGGGCTCAGTGATCTCGCTCTATCCAGATTTTACGATAAAAGTACAGGAAGCGAGACGTCAATTTAATACCCTCAAACAACAACTTCGGGATCAAAATATCACCTATGCCATGCTATACCCGGCCAGATTAGGAGTCACCCTGGACGGCTCATCCCAAATTTTCTCAGACCAGAAAGCACTGCAGAAGGCACTCAAGGAATTCTCCAAACGGGCGAAACGAGATGCGGTGGAGGAGAGGTTTACCCGATGCGGTATATGGTCCGCCAGAGGGCCGTCTAGATGACAATGACTAAGACATCAGACCAGAGGGGGCCCTCTCCCGGGGCTCGACAAGTTGACACTTACTACATGCCTTTTTTGTTTCACTGGAACCCGAGTTTGCAGTGTTCTTTCGGCCCTGGCACCCTCTCGATCCTGTGGGTCACCTGCGGTGCGACGCAGCTGCCCAGAACTCACGCAGTTGGAGAGGTGTTCGCTTCTTGTATGTATACTCAGAATAGTCCTTCGTGTATATGTGGGTCCTGTTTTGTGCAAATATCTTTTCTAATTACTTAAGGTTGGCTGCATTTCTTTGTTAAATTGCTTGCCAGGGCTGTTACTTCCTTAAATAGGTTTGATTGTTTTAACACGTTCATTATAGTGTGGATTAATGCTGATGGTTATTCGTAGTGTTTAGGTAACATCCACCCCCGCTACACACTACCTGGCTGTTTGGCACCTTTTTTCTAAGGGAGGGAGAGAATGGGGGGACACTGACTGTGCTCAAATTGGGTTAGCATGGCGTGGGAGGGGGGATGGGGGAATTTTTTAGATTTTGTGTTTGATTGTAAATGTTTGCATTTTTGGGATCACGATGTTACTTCTGTACACATAATGAGAAGTGCAAGACGCAGACAACTGGCCGTAAGCATTATAATTAGGGAACGAGCAGACATTATAGCTGTGATTTTTCTCTCCTTTCTCCTATGAAGCATGGAAGATAGGATGAGGCTCTTGTCCTGGAACGTCAGGGGACTCGATGACCAACGTAAAATTCGAAAGGTTATGTCGTACCTCACTAGACATAACATCGATGTAGTGCTACTACAGGAAACGCACCTCTCAGTAGCGAACCTTCCACTGACCTGATGTAGGATTTGTGGCACTTTCCATGCTGCAGGCATCACCACACATGCTAGGGGAGTTCTGACCTGGATTAACCCCAAGGCCCAAACTCACTCTAGACGAATTGCATACTGATGTTGACAGTAGATATGTCTCATCCAAATGTAAGGGGATAGGCATGGAATGTATACTGATTATACTGATTAATGTGTATGGCCCTAACCACGATTGCCCGCAGTTTTTCCAAGATCTTCTGGTCTTAGTTCGCACATTGCCCGATCTACCACAGATATGGGGGGCCATTATAACTGTGTTCTGAATCCAAATCTAGATCGCTCAGGGGGTCCACCACGCTGCCGTTCTATGGCTGCTGTGGCCATTATGGATGCCATGACAGAACTAGGACTAGTGGACATCTGGCGCTCTCGCTCGTCTGAGAGGGGAGGCTTCACGCACTATTCTGCCCTACACAATCTACATACCATAATTGATTATTGGTTTTTAGCAGTATCACTTAGACCTGGTATCCGGAGTTGTGAGGTCTTCCCATGCACCTACTCAGACCTATCCCCCGTATTACTCACACTGGCATCCCCTGTCAAGCGACCCCCCCCATTCACCTGGCGCTTCCCCCATATGCATTACTCGACGAGGTATTTAAAGCGGAAATGCTAGAGGCGATAGAGACCTTTTTCGCTACCAACGTGGGTTCCGTTTCGCAATTTGCCACGATCTGGGAGACCTTTAAGGTCCATATACGGGGCATCGCTATTTCCAAACACTCGGGAGTGCTGAAGTCGATCAGGGGGTAGGCTGGCCCTACTAGAGCAAAATCTGGCGAGACTAGAGAGAGAAATATCGGAGACGAGCGATACCCGCCTGTCTGAAGCTCTTAAGTCCACTTTGGAGGAATACCTCTTAGAGGCAGATAGAGAGGTTAAGCTCCTGGGTAAATATGCAGTAGCAAGCACATATGGTGAGCGTCCTGGCGCTGCCCGGCGAACCTTATGAAGGGGCGCCAAACTGCTACCCAGGCCATAGAAATTGCCTCGGACACTGATGAGCGGATTGTTGACCCTGATAAAGTCGCTGAATGTTTTAGGGCTTACTATGCAGACTTGTACAAGTCAAGGTTTCATGACACTGATTCTGATATGTTGGCATATCTAGAATATATAAAACTACCCTGGCTGTTAGACGAGCACAGAGGATATTTGATGAGACCACTAGAGATGTGGGAGATTCATGATGCCCTGACTACAATGTGCTCTTGAGGAGCTCCAGGGCAGGATGGGCTAACGGTGGGGTTTTACAAATATTTACTCACCTCTTACTTAATAACATTGTTTGAAGAGATGGCTGAAGGTTGTACCATGCCCTCCACGATGCGGGAGGCCCTCCTGGTCGTTATCCTAAAACCTGGGAAATCCCCCCATGATTGCTCCTCTTATCGACCACCATCTCTACTGAACGTGGACACGAAGATTTTAGCTAACATTTTGGTGAACCGACTGGCTCCTCTTATGCCCTCTCTTGTTGGGCCGGACCAGGCAGGATTCATCCCGGGACGCACACCTACACACAACCTTCGCACTGTATTCGGAACAATTCAACACACAAACCAGGACACTAAAGTCGCAGAGATCGTTATTCAGATACACACAAAATCCGAATTAGTGTTCAAGGAAAATTATGGCAGAGCCATTGCTAAATTAGAAGACGGCATTACTAGATGGATTCGCTTTCCCCTTTCACTTCTAGGCAGAATCTACATCATGAAAATGGTGGTCCTCCCCAGATTCCCTTTCCGGCACACTTCTTCAAACACCTTAAAACGTTGCAAATAAAACTGGCCTGAGCTGATAAACAGCCACACACCAGTTGGGAACTCCTCATTCTTCCATACTCAATGGGAGGTCTGGGGGCCCCAGACCTCTAGATATCGGGCCGCCCAAGCCTCTCACGCCTACTATTGGCTACATCAAGAGACACCCCCCCCCCCTCATCTACACATAGAACGAATTGCGCTGTCTCCTGCCCATTTGGCTACTGCATTGTTCCGTGTTGCACGTTACAGCACCGGAATACTTGATTCGATCAATGCTACTACGCATGCTTGGCATAACCTCCTTAATCGCCAAGCATTTCCCATACTATACTCCCCCCTTCACCCCCACTACATGGTGCACGTGGCTCCAAGTCCTCACCACTCCTGAAATGGTGGAGGCCCTGCATACATTAGGCATAGACACTATCGGCTCCTTCTTCCGTGACCGGCAGGGGAAAGATTGGAATGAACTGGTGCCGAATGAACCACCGCCTACCCCCTAACGCTATTCCATTATTTTAGAGCTAGAAGTGCTTTGCGCACTCTTCTTGGGGATGAGCTGCTAGAACCTCCAGAGGATCTTCCTTTCTCTCCAAGCTTCGTACTGACTCCCCAAACAGATTGGTCTCACATATATATATAAGAAGACTCAGGAATTACATTGCAACCACTAGGCCAAAGCTAGATTACACTGGCAGGCTGACCTGGAACTTACTATAGATGATGACATATGACGATATTGCTGCGAGTTGACTAAGCGCATTTCTCATAATGGCAGGCACTTCCTCATACAATTCAAATTCCGCAACCGAATTTACCACACACCTGTCCGGTTACACAGATTTGGATTGCGTGAAACAAATAACTGCAATAGATGTGGAGTGAGTGAAGCAGATTTGATACATTTAGCATGGCTTTGTCCCCCAATTGCTAGCTTCTGGTCACAAGTCTTTGCTAAATTAAGCGATATCCCGAAAGAAACGGTATGCTCTGACCAGCTATTAGCCATACTGGCCTATTCTAAAAAATTGAGGAAAAACCTCAGATGCCTGGTCGACATGGGGCTTTTGGTCGCCAAAAGAGTAGTAGCTATGCATTGGTCACGTGGTCCTCCACCCTCTCTTTCCCAATGGTCTAGAGATATGGTATTTTGTAATACACAAACAGAAGCGTATAGAGAACTGCTCCCCCCTAGAAGCCACCTAAAAAACCTCTGGAGTTTGTATACGAACTACATCGAAGCTCAGACCTAAGGGGCTATCACACCAACTACTTACACACATAGGACAAAGCAGAAATGTCAGCTCTCGACAGTCACTGATTGTAATTGCTTGCTGCGGCCTCACATATGTGATACTGTATAATGATATCTCACAATCACAGTGATCGTAAATGATCCTTTCCTTCTTTTTGTTGTGGTTAATTTGAAATTACTATTTGTGTTTGTTTTTGATGTATGGGAACTGGACAATCTCCTGAAGAAATTCTTCTTTGCAATGTATAATTTATATTGTATGTAATTTGTTTTTTGTTATTTTGTTGGTATGTTTTCATTTAAATGAGAAATAAAATTAAAAAAAATATATTTAAAAAAACCACTGCTCCGATCTAGAAAAACTGGCTTTTGTGGACACAAGCCATGGAGGCAGGAGATGAAACGGAACTCCCTTTAGGAGATTGTCCTGCAATAGCCACCATCATAGATCCTGAGTGATCTGTGACATGAGAGGAATCAGCAGTTCGTAATTCTGTGAACTTTGGTTTCACTGCCCAAGGATGTGATTCATTACAAGTTTTAAATGAAACCTGTCCCACAGAACCACAGCTGTTGAGGTTGCCAACAGTCTTTGCACTCATAACCAAGATTTTGCAGCACTGTGTGAGTGTGTCAGCAATTCTTGAACCCCAGCCTGGAGAAATTGCATCCTGTGGACATGACAAAAACCTGCTCCTGCTTGAGTATTGAATTCAGCCCTGACAAAGTTCTTTTTCTGGGAAGAAGTCAAACGGGGCTGCTGTAGATTCACCAAAATACCAAAGTCTAGAGAACCATCGATACATCCATCTGTGCCTAAAAAAGAGATGGGGCAGACAATAACCAATCATCTAAGTATGGAAATATGACAATGCCTTTCAATTATAAGGAAGGTATAAAAGTAGCCAATACCTCCGGGAAGACACAAGGAGCCGTATTATGGAAGTGCCACGGGGCGCAATGGGCATGTGCGCCTGCTTTGTGTGCCCCGGGGCACTTTGGTATTACGGAAGGGGCCGCAGATGCTTGTGCGGCCTCTTCAGCAATACTAAAAGCGTTGGCGCACATGTAGCACCAGGGCTTTCTCAAGAGAGCATTCTCTCATTTGCATGAGGGCCTGGCCCCCATGCAAATAAGGGAATCTCTTTGGGAAAATCTTTGCCTCTGCGCCCACACTGTATTATAGACGTGGGCACAAAGGCACAAAGCTGTTAGGATGCGTTCTGACAGTGTGCCACTAAAAGAAGGCACACTGTCAATGCATCCCCTGATGGCTACCCTCTGCAGGGGGGAAAGGGAGTTCTATGGACCCCCCAGACATCTCCTTGCAGGTGGGTGCAGTCTCTTATGCCACTGCCTGCAAGGGGAATTCTCTCCACTCTTAAAAGTACAGGGCGAGTTCCCGCCAGCACTGTGAAACATGGACCGGCTGCTTCACAAAGCTGCTCTGTATTTCACTTGAATGTGCTGCCCCTAGGGCAGTTCATTCAATATAATAGGGCATGCTTCCCCTATTTTCATCCGGTGCACACGTTTTATGGTGCGCACTAGCACAAACAAGGAAAGTGTGCCCTATGTGTAATAGGGCCCAAGGAGAGGTCGCCAAACCAAATGGCAGCACTTGAAACTGAAAATAAAGGTGGTCTGCAAACCTCAAGAAGGCCTGGCTCTTGATACGAAAGGTTGGTGAAAATAGACATCCTGTAGATTGACTGTTACTAGAAAGATTCCTTTTATGATTACAAAATATGAGGGACTGCAGAGAGATCATCGTGAAATTATCTTTCAAACCAGAGTTGTTTAAGTTTTTGAGGTTTAGAATCGCCTGGAAAGAGCCATCAGGTTTGGGACAAGAAATAGAGTCCAGTAGAAGCCCAATCCTCTTTAATGTTCCGGAAATATAATTACTACCCGCTTCTGAAGGAGAATTTGCACTCTGGAAATTAGACTCTGACGTATAAACGGTTCTTTTGGAAAAGACGTAACTCTGATGCAAGGTTCCGGCAGATGATCTTTAAATTTGATCTGATAACCATGATCCACTATCGAGAGGACCCATGAGTCTGTAACTTCTATTCTCCAGTGTTCGAGAAAAGTCTTGAGCCATCCTCCCACTGCCATATAGTCCTTAGGACTACTGGATGTCATGGGTTTGTGATATTGTGGATCAGGACTTGTTATAGAAGGCGGGCCCCTAACTACGGCTCATCCTTGAAAGGAATATTTGTCTGAGGCTTGAAAAAACACCCCTTCTGTACCCAAAAGGCTTTATGCATGTTCACTGTTTTTCATATGCAACTTTTTCCGCTATGTCATTTAATTCAGAACCAAACAATTTTGTACTTAAAGAATGGCAATTTATAAATAAGAGACCTCTGACTAGCCTCCAACTTCCATTGTTTCAACCATAGACTTTTACATTCTGCAACAGATGCTCCTGCCGCTGTAGTGGTAGCCTATAAGCTATCAAACTCCGTATCCAACAAGAATTGAGTAGCAAGTTACATGTTGGCTAGAAGTGCAGTAGGATCTTCTAAAGCTTGAAGACATTTAAAAAGCGAATTAAAGTCTTTTAGAAGATTGTTAGTAGCATAGGCATGGCCGGGTTCCATAATTAGAGCCTGAATATGCCAGTTTTAAGCAGTTTCCATCTTCTTATCCACAGGATCGCTCAACACCCCAGTCTCTGAAGGCAAAGATGATGAAGACCACATAGAAGGCAATATAGTATTAATTTGGGGATTTTCTGGAAAAATGTCCTCAAACCCCTCAAGCACATAATGCTTGCTGAGAAAACAGGGTATAGCAGCCTTATCAATGTCCTTCCATTCTTTACACGTTAGTGGGTTGATGACGTCATGCAGAGGTAAAGTCTTAGTGTTTACTGTATTATATTGTGTCAGGAATTCTTCCTCATCCAAAGACGGAGTGGCAAAACACAATAAGTCTCTGATATGAGTGACAATCTCTCTGAGTTGATTTGGCTAAATATTTCTGCCTCTAGAACCTTCCTGGTCCTTAGATTTATCCTCTAATCTCCACCTTTTAACATGAAGATCCTTCTCTTTCATGGCCGTATCCAGAGCCTCTTTAATGAGGGATTGCATATCCCCTCGAGAAATTTGCAGCATTTCCTCAGACTGCCCTTGGTTCCCCACACACAAAACGCAGATGTGACTCCATCTGAAAACAAAGCTACTAATAAAGTGCTGAAATAGGCTTTCCAAATGTTAACATCAAAGAATGGTATGTATGTAAATATCAAACAGATGTAAAGAGAACATGCTTACAGTACTTGAATATGCCTGCTGTCACAATCCTGGTCTCTTGACTTTTTGAATTGGCGGTCTTCAAAATGTATGATGACTAGCACCCCTTTGAAGAAAGAAAAAAAACAGTTGTCCAGTCTATCCCAAATCCGAATGATAACTTGCTAAAGTATTTTAACAATGAGTACTTCCAAAAGAACATGTTGAAGGTTAAATGTTTGGCCCTAAACGTCAACAATAGCAGAACAAACATGATCCTCTAAACTTGAAATGTATATTGTGCCTAACATTGAGCACTATTATTAGGTAAAGAGGCCTACAAGGGATTTACTTTAGGAAACTAAGTTGGAATAATTGGCAAAATTACTTGTTAGACAGACGTGTGAGACAGCGGCATTTCTTGAGGACCTGCGCCCCGTACGAATCACTCGAAACGAGTGTTATCCTGAGCAAACCCCTTCGCGTTGCATGTTGAAGTTTGTCTAATTGGTTTGAATATTCATCAGGTTTTCAAATAACCTGCAAGTTCGGAGTCATAGACCTGGAACTTTCTATAACTTCAACCAATCATCTGGTTTAATGCCATTGTTTGACAAGTTAATAAGGGTCAATTTATACTCTACATTCATCGTCCTGAAGGACTTGTAAGCCACAACAGACCGAAACGTCGACAAGTTCATCTAATTCCTTTGCCATTTGTTCTGTCAGCAATTGTTTTCTGCCTTTAGTTTTTCACTGTTAAATTATCTGTTTGGAATAGATGTTGACACAAACGATTTGAAGGCGATCATCTGTATGAATTATTTAGCTGCCTTTGTCACTGTGTTTAGATATCAGTTTGTGTACCCTAAATTTTATTCAACCACATTAAATGAGTTTGAATTGAAAATTTACACCCGTGTTTTGCTAATTGGTTATGATTATATTATATATCAACTGGAATTTTGAATAAGTAAAAAAGTTTTATAGATTCTTCATACGTTAGTCACAATTTCGGGCTAATCATTTCAAGTAATTTTGCCAATTATTCCAACTTAGTTTCCTAAAGTAAATCCCTAGTAGGCCTCTTTACCTATTAATATTTAACAGCCCAAGCCTCCAAGGGTATATTGGGTTTCCCATTTTGTTTACTGTAACATTGAGCACAGCTCATTCAGGACCAGCGTAAGCTTCGCTAACACTTAAAGAATACTTGTTGCATAGCAGCAGCAGGGCCAGCTCTTACATGCACCCAGTACAGATACTGTACGTAAAGACGCAATGTAAACTTGCCTCACAGACAGAACATGAACAGCATAGGCAGCTGCTTCTAAGAAAGTTCAGCTCACTGACAACAGTTATAGCATTGGCAGGCTGAGGGTGGGGGGGGGCTACTACAAAGTGTTAAGCCTCTGACTGTGTGGTGGAAAATGTATGAGCAGTGTCCTACTCTAGTGTTCTACTGTCCTAAATGTATGTCTGCGGTAAAGTGCAGGGGCATTCTTTAAATGCCGGCCTTCAGAGCCACTTGTCAGACCTTTAAGCCTCTTAGACTACTTGTAAAGACCCATAGAGCCTTTCAGATGGCCACTGGAGACCCTCAGCCTGCACTCATTAAACCTCAGCTAGCTGTAAAGAGGGCCCTCAGCTTACTACAAAGATAATGTGCTGCCTCATGGATTTCCGTATATGAAACTCCCATTGTCTCAGCGGTCGTCACAGACCCTCACCCTCATCTGACCTTTTAAATTTTTTTTTTTTTATTAACTCAGATTCTGGAAAAACACTGAATACACAATTTGCACAAGAAATGTGTGACATCGTGAAATCAAAAGGCAGTGAATCAAGGTAGCAGTGTTACAAGTATAGATTACGGCTGGCTTAGCCATCACTAAACAATATTAAACACACCTACATGATACGGGCGAGGGGGGCCTGGGGTGCCTCCCGCTCCCTAATTCACACCGCGTGGTGGGGAGTTGTCTACCTCCACCTCTCTTTCCAATCCATAGTACTTCAACCAGGGGGTCCAGATCTTAGTATATTTTTTCAGGAACCCTTTAGCCCTATATGTCACCTTTTCTGTGACCATATAGAGGTGCATGTTCGTCCTCCACTCAGTGACTGTAGGGAGGTTCTGGGCTCCCCAGTGTTAGGCTATATCCCTTTTGGCGACCACTAACCCCAGGTTACATAGTAGAAGTTTGCAGCAAGGGAGATCCACATCGGTGGGAATGGCCAACAGGATGTGTTTGGCGTGCACGGCCAGCCGTGTCTCTAGTAATGCGTTCAATTCACCTATTATCTGGGACCAGCATTGTTTTATACAGTGGCACTCCCAGAGTGTGTGGATATTCGTCCACTGCAACTGTCTTGCAACATAGACAGTTGGGTGTCTCTGCCCTACCTATGGCGTGTAGGTGTGCTCTGTCAAAGTAGACCCTGTGTAGGATCTTAAATTTTATCAAGCGCAATCGTAGCTTAATAGCCACCTCCCTCAGGTGCATCAGAGCTGCTTCCCAGTCAATTTCTTCCAACGGTCCGATGGTGGTTTCCTATTTGGTCCTAAGGATTTTCAGCCTATCAGGAATGTTATTTATTAAGGTTTTGTATGCCATGAGACGACTTTGTCAGATATTTCTTCCTGTAGTAGCGTACCCTCTAGGGGCGCGAACTGTGTGTTTCAGTTGAAGACATTTATATCTTTGGGTATCCTTCAACTGATATTCAAATTGAAGTATGGCGAAATAAATCAGGCGCCCCCATCCAGGTTGTCACCCAGTCTAGATAACCCAGCCATGTTCTGGGGTCTGAAGCCATTAAGCCTACCGGTCTCTGACAGTCTTGTCCACTCCCACAGTGGAGTCTCTCTCTGGAGTCTCTTGTCCAATTGCATTTGTCATTTTGCCCCCTTCCAGGCCTCTATAGTCCTCTGGGTTTCCGCAGTAGCCGTCGGACTTCCCTGCCCCCATAGATGTAGTGGAGATGTGTGTGTTTTTGGAATTGGAGCCTCTCCAGTGCGTAGGTGGGGTGGTCTCCCGGCATGTGTCCCCATTCATTAATTACGACTAGGTGCGCAGCCCTGTAGTATGATCGTAAGTCTGGTAAAGCGATCCCACCATTATATTGATTGCGCTGAATCATCTGTAACGCTACCCTCTGGTGGCCCCGTTCCATTGGAGTGTGCGTAGATCCTCATCGATTGTTTTAAAAATCGCCTCGGGTAGCCTACAGTACATGTAGTATGTAGAGTAGTTTCGGGAATGTAATCATTTTGTACATGGCGACTCTGCCCAATAGCCTCAGGGGAAGTCGACTCCACCTTTCCACGTCTTCGCGGAATTCTGCTAGAACCCGCCTAATATTATGGTTATGGGACGCTGTGTTGATGGTTATGTAAAGACCTAGATAGCGAACCCCTCTCTGACCACACAGAGTTGCCCCGGAACCTCTTGGGTATCCAGGGTTACACCCACCTAGTAGAGACTTGATTTGGCCCAATTTATGTTGTACCCTGCATGCTTCCCATATTCTTCGAATGTTTGCAGTATCACAGGGAGCATCTCGTAGGGGTAAGTGACTGTCAGCTTCTCATAAGGGGGGGGGTCACACTCGGAAGTTAATCATAGGTCTTTCTCTTTCTTTGGGGTTTATACTGTTTTATTCACGTTTTAGATTTATACAATCAGGTCCAAGGTTAGGCTTCCAAGCCGTTTTGTGTCTGTTACCTTTGTTCTTCATCCTATAGGTATGGATGGGAATACGTCTTCCTCTCATTTTCTTCTATAGGGACGGCTTCGCTCCTTGCGCAGGGATCCCCTCGGAAACAGACATAAAGAAAACACGGTTGACAGTTTGGTACCGGAAAACGAAGGTTAGGGAAGAGGCACGTGTCGGAGGTGACACCTTTTAGCCTAAAGCAAACAGTGCATTGGTGACCACCACCGTACTTCTCTGGCTATTGAACGATTCCGGTTCTAGGTGCCAGGGGCGGCTGGTGTATAGGGGCGAGATGGGCGTCGCCCTGCCACCCTGGGGGAGAGAACAAAATGCGAGATAGAACACCGAGCAGCTAGCAATTAATTGTGCTGGCTGCTCGGTGAACTAACATGTAAATCTGGGTTTTTGTTTGAGGGGGTGGGGGAGGATGGCCTTTGGCTCTGTGCATATCTTGGCTGGGCGAAGATTTCTTCGACCTGCAGCCAGAAAGCAGGGCAGTGACGGCACACTGGTGGGCCTGGTCAGTGTATCACTGCCAGAATAATATTTTAGTTTGGGCGGTATTCACGTAGCCCAGGGAGGAGTCGAAAGATTACATTCATTTCAATGGCTGGGGGCCGGGCAGTCAGCTTAAACAATGTAGGAGGTGGGGGTGTCAGTGGCCTCCTTCTTCCAAGAGCCCCAGCAATAGTTGTTCATTTGTAACTAAAATGATTGGTGGGCTGGTGTCTGGGGGAGGAGTTCAAATCCAGTATTTTCCAGTTCCTTCCAGGCTTACGCCATGCTGTCTGCCGTCCAGTCATGCGGAGGAGCCTGGCACAAGAACGTTCAATTGGTGAGTTGCAAAAGCGAGCGAGTCTGTTGACTGTTTTTTGTCACTATTTTCTTGGAGAACTGCATCCGAGCGCGTCCAGCAAGAAAACAGAAGCTAGCTCTAGCGAGGCATCGGCCAGTGCAATGGCGCCGTAATTATGGGGTGACGTCTTTCTAAACAATGAGGTGTGCGTATGGAGGCGGCAAATTGGGTAGCGCGTTAACTTTTGCAGCGCTTCAAATCCTTGGTTTCTCTTCTGCCCTTACAGTAAATAGCCTATTTTATTAAATGCCTCCTTTTGCACGTTCTGCATCTATCACGCCCGCACTTGACAAACATGGATTTTTGCGTACAGTAACAGTTAGCCTGCGAGAAATGGAAGGGACGAAGTTCTAACGAGGGCATCGGAAACGCCGGTGAGGCAGGAACTGTTCCGGGAGTTCCGGGGGGAAACAAGGCAGCCTATTAACAGATTGCGCGTGGCAGCGAGAGGGGCTATTAAATTGCCTTGTCTGGCACGAGAGGTAACACTTAAGAAGCGCTGTGCGAGAGGAGCTGGCCCAGTCTGCCCAAGTGCAGACCGCGTTTAAAACCGGAGTGGAGCGGGAAGCTGCTTCCTGGCGGGAAGCTGCTTCCTGGCCGGCCCATGCTCGTTTGTCAAGACTGCGGCTCCGTCAGTAATTTGTTTACTTACAGTACATTATATTGATCGAGAGAGACTGTTTTAAAATGCTCGAGCCCTCTCCAAAGCTTTTATTCACCAACTGCTCTTGAGTGCTAGCTCTGCTGTCAGATCCCGAGATAAAGGTAATTTAGTTAAGACGTGTGTGTGTGTGTGTGAGACCTTTCCTGTCAGGAAATTTGAAATGTTTAATTTGTGAGGCCTTTTCTGCCATGCGTCCTTGGGTTCTTTTTTGTGGTGTGTCTGTGCTGCATAGCCCCCCTCACATTTGCGTATTGAGCTTGTTTACATTATGTAAGTCGGAGCGCAGAAAACTCTACAGGCATGAAATAGGCATATATTCAATTAATGGAGAATATTTGCTGTAGGTCTCAATAATCCTTAATATCTTGGGCCTTGACTTCTTTTGGCCAGGAGAAATGGCGCCCTCAGACCAGCATCGTGCGGTAAGGCAAAGGGGTAGGGGAGGAAGCAGGGGCTGCCAGCGTCCCAGCACTGCAGGAGAGAGGGAGGAGGTGGGGGAGAGGAAGAGTATACAGACGTGAGACCAGCAGGAGAGACATAAATGTGGTAATGAAAGAACACAAGAGCTTTGCAGAGAGCAGGCGAAACAGAGAGGCAGCGGAAGTGACTGAGAGAGAAGGAGAGTTGTAGGGCAGGGAGATTAAAAACAACAAGAGAGAGGGAGGAGCCTAGCGCGCAACCAAGATGGCCGCGTAGGTGCGAGGCTCCCGAGGACCTCCGCAACCTCCTACGTTTATCCTGACTTCATCCTGCATCGGTTGAGGGAACTGTGTCGGTGAGCCTGAGCCGAGGTGGTACCCGTTTCCCGTCTTCGAATCGGACCTCGGGTGCCGGAGTGAACACCGATTGAAGTTTGCGGCCTACTTCTCTCCTGACCCCGGATTCGCGTTTGGGGGCGACCCAGTGGCAAAGTGAACAACAACGGCGGGCTGGGCCTGACGAGTCGCGTACCCCGCACTTTCACTTTCACTTTCGCGCCCCCTTGCTGTCTTTGCAGGTGGGATCGCGGCGCTCTTGGTGTTGGGGTGGCCTCGCTGGGAGACCCTGCCTGCCTGCCTGCTGTGGCCCGCTCCGCCGTCCTGGGGTGGCCCCCCGGAGCTCGTGGCCTTGATTGCTCGCTTTTTACTGCGTGGCTGGTGAGGGTGTGAGACCCGCGACGATGGCCACTAAACAAGATGGAGATCGGTGGAGGGCCAAGTCGACCCGGCGTGGCGCCGCACATCAGGCCAACGTCATGGACCGCTACACCCTCCCAAAGGGATCTCCCGGTGGACCGCACAAGTCCTCTGAGTGCCCCCCGGATGCCCCGGATTTGCCCACAGATCTGACTCTGCAAGACGTCATGGGCGCCATTGCTGAGATGAAGGCCTCGGTGGGCCAGCGGTTTGACACGTTAGCGCATCAAATCGACGCGGTCCTCGTTGAGGTCAACCTGGTGAGAGCTGATCTCTCGAAGACCAACGACCGGGTCGATTCTTTGGCCCACACCGCGTCGGGCCTCACGACTGAGGTGGCGGCCCTTCAGACGGAGGTACACCGGCTTCGTCAGGCGAGTGCGCTCATGGATCGGCGCCTGGAGGATTCCGAGAGCCGGGCCCGGAGGAATAATATCCGCATCATCGGAGTACCTGAGGGACGGGAGGAGTCGGCGGCGGATCTTTTTGTGGAGGACCTGATCACTACCCATCTCCAGCCTCGGGGACTGAGTAAATTTTTTGCGGTGGGGAGGGCTCATAGAGTTCCCGGGGGAAGGCCGATGGTCGGAGCCCCTCCGCGGCCTCTTATTGCCCGTATCTTTAATTTTCGGGACAGGGATGCGATTCTGCAAGCCTCCAGACTGCAAGGGCCGATTAAGTTGGAGAACATGGAGGTGAACTTTTATCCTGACTTCACCCAAACGGTCCAGAAGCAGAGACTAAGCTTCTTGGGCGTCAAGCGGCGGCTTCGGGACATGAACTTAAAATACGCCATGCTCTTCCCGGCCAGGCTGCGGGTGGAGGTGGATGGTCGCACTCACTTTTTTGACCGTCGTCCAGCTCAAGATACTCCATAGGGTCTATGTTACGGGGCCGAGGCTGATGCGTATGGGCTATGCTGTGGACGGGTTGTGTAAGCGTGGGTGTGGTTCTTTGGGGACCTTTCTCCATATTCTGTGGGAATGCCCGGAGGTGGTGCGATTCTGGCGTGGTGTGCATGAGGTTTTGCAGGTAGTTACGCATGTGCCGCTGTTGCCTGAGGCGAGGAGATGTCTTTTGAATGTATGGGAGCCAACCGACTACTCAGTGCCGCAGACGTGGTGGGCGACTCTGGGATATATGGTGGCCAAACGTGACATTGCGCAACTGTGGGGTTCCCAGAGGTCGCCGACTGTCTCCGCGTGGAAGGACAACATGGATTGGTGTATGTTTCGGGAAAAGGTGGTGTATGTTGCAAGAGGTAAGCCTGGGACATGGGTGAAAGTATGGGGCCCCTGGAACGCTTACCGTGGGGGAATCTGTACCCCGCCGCTACTGCCTGATCCGTCACCGGCCCCGTCTCCTTAGCCTGTTTGTCTTCCCGGTTCTGGGCAATGAGTTTACTTAGTCCCCGTCCTGACCTATTCCCCCCCTCGATATTCCTATGAATCGGTGGGGTCCCCCCCCTAGGGGAGCACATGCTGTTGTTTCCGACTGTGGGTTGCCTTGTGGACTTGTTTTTTGTTGTTATTTATATAAAAATGAAACCGTCGTGTGGGGTCCGGATGGTGTGGCTGCCAACGCCTCTTTCAACTCCTGTGAATTCCCTTTTGCCGCAGCGTGCGTTCCATTGTCTGTATTACATGCTCCTTCTGTTTGCTAGCGGCCGGCCTGAAGGTTGTAGGCCCATCTTTGTATATTTTTTGGATTCTGTAATAAACGGTTTAAAAAAAAAAAAAACAACAAGAGAGCGTGAGGGGGGGGGAGGAGCCTAGCGCGCAACCAAGATGGCCGCGTAGGTGCGAGGCTCCTGAGGACCTCCGTGACCTCCTACACATATCCTGAAAATATCCTGTCCTAGATGAGGGGACTGTTTTGGTGAGCCCGAGCTGAGGTGGCACCCGTTTTCCGCTTCCAAATTGGACCTCGGACACCGGCGGGAACATCGATCGAGGTTTGCGGCCTTCTCCACGCCGGACCCCGGATTAGATCTGTGGGGCCATCCGGAGACAAAGTGAACAACAGCGGCGGGCAGGGCTCGGCGACTCGCGTACCCCGCACTTTCGCTTTCGCTTTTGCACCCTCCTTGCTGTCTTGGCGAGGTTGGGTCGCGGGGCACAGTGAGGTGGTGTGGCCTTGTTGGGGTACCCTGCCGGCCCGCCGGCTGTGATCCACCCCGCAGGTCTGTGGTGGCCCCCCCCCGGAGCCCGTGATCCGGTTTGCCTGCCCTTTACGACGTGATTGGCACGATCGGGGGACTGGAACCATGTCCACAAAGCAAGATGGTGACCGGGCAAAGGTGAAATCGACCCGACGTGGCGCAGCCCAGCAGTCTAACAGCATGGACCGCTACACCCTCCAGAAGGGATCTCCTGAGGTGCCGCGTAGGTCCCCTGAGGGCCCGACTGATGCTCCTGCTCTGCCCGCGGATCTGACCCTGCGGGATGTCATGGGTGCTATCGCCGAGATGAAGGCCTCGGTGAGCCAGCGTTTTGATACACTGGCGCAGAAGATAGACTCGGTCCTCGTGGATGTTGGCTTGGTGAGGGCCGATCTATCCAAGACCAATGATCGGGTCGATTCTTTGGCCCACACCACATCGGGCCTCACGACAGATGTGGCGACCCTCCAAAAGGAGGTGCGCCGGCTTGGCCAGGCGAGTGCGCTGATGGACCGTCGATTGGAGGATTCCGAGGGTCGGGCCCGGAGGAACAATGTCCGCATTATCGGGGTGCCTGAGGGACGTGAGGAGGCGGCGGCGGACCTATTCGTGGAGGACTTGATTCTCACTCATCTCCAGCCCCGGGGGCTGAGTAAATTCTTCGCGGTGGAACGGGCCCACAGGGTTCCCGGGGGAAGGCCTAAGACCGGAGCCCCTCCGAGGCCTCTCATTGCCCGGATTTTCAACTTTCGGGACAGAGATGCTATTCTGCAATCCTCCAGACTACAGGGACCGGTCAGACTCGACAACATGGACATCAATTTTTATCCTGATTTCACTCCAGCGGTCCAAAAGCAGAGACTGAGCTTTCTCGGAGTCAAACGTCGTCTACGGGACCTTAACCTCAAGTATGCGATGCTTTTCCCAGCTAAGTTGCGGGTGGAGGTGGATGGTCGCACGCACTTTTTTGATCGTCCCGAAGCGGCTGGGGACTGGCTGGATACTTTGTCTGGGGATCGGGCTCGGGGGGGTGGGGGGGAGCGGTTGGGGGAGAGGGCTCGCCAGATCAGGACTGAGGGACTAATATTAGGCCTCGCTCTGGACAAAATTGATGTCATTTCGGACTGTTCGTCTGTTCGAGTAAGTTCCCCTCCTGTGGAGGTCGTGTGGGGTCTCTTGGGGGTTCTCCCTCCTCCTCTGGGGGCTTAGTTAGTTTAACCATCTATGGGGCGACAGGCACACTGCACTTTGGGGGGGCTGTTTGGGCTCATGCAGGGGTGCAGGGAGGGGGGAGTTCTGTTGGGGTGGGTGGGTTGGGGTGGGGTGTTGTATGTTTTTACCACAAGGCAAACCCTTTTTTGTATTGGTCTTAAGGTGCTCTCCGGGGGACGAATGATGGCTTTTGTGTGTGATGGGGGGTAGGGACTTGACTTTGTTGTCTTGGAACGTTAATGGACTGGGGGATAGGATCAAACGAGGTGTGGTCCTGCAGTATTTGAAACGAATCTCACCCGATGTAGTCTTTCTGCAGGAGACACACCTTATTGGTAATTCTTTTTGTGCCATGAATCGGCGTGGCTACCGTTTAGTGGCCCACTCGGGCTTCACGTCGGGCTCACGGGGTGTGGGCATCATGGTGAAGAACTCGCTCCCGTTGGAAATTGATGAGGTGCTCCATGATGATAGGGGACGCTACACTGTCTTGGTGGGGAGAATGGAGGGCAAAGTAGTTGTCTTTGTATCAGTATACGTCCCACCGGGGCTACAGTCGACCACTTTTGCAGACCTGGGGCGCCTCCTCCTTGGCCTTCCGGGGGGGCTTCTGGTGGTTGGGGGGGACTTCAATGCGGTGGTTTCTGGGACTGTGGATCGTCACCCCCCTAGGGACCTCCCCCGGGCACAGGCGTGGCTGTCCGGCCTCTTGGATACACTGGGATTGGTGGACTGCTGGCGCTTAAAACATCCCACGCAGCTGCAGTACACTTTCCACTCGGGGGCCCATGGTAGCCTCTCACGGCTTGATTATGTCCTTGTCCCGGCGGCCTATGTTGGGAGGGTAGGAGAGGTGCGCCATCTGGCGCGGGGTATTTCAGATCACTCCCCGCTCCTGTTACACATTGATGTCTTCCCGAGGGGTGAGGGCAGGGTAGTTCCAATCAATGCTTGGTACCTGCGCGACCCCATAATTCGCGCTGACTTGATTAAATCCTTACAGCGATACTTTGATGAGAATGTGGGGTCCGTCCCTTCGGCTATCTCCCTGTGGGAAGCCTTCAAGACAGTTCTCAGAGGGGAGGCCCTATCCCTTATTTCCCATGCCCGGAGGCGCGAGCGGGAGGAGGTGACCCGGGTGGAGGCCGAAATTGTCGAATTGGAGGGTGATCTAGAGGGTGGGGTGACAGATGCTGCGCTACATGTCCTACAGCTTAAGCAGGCGGCCTACAGGGCCCTCGTCACGAAGGCGGCCAGGGGCCTCAGTAGGGAGCAACAGGGGCGACTGTATGATGTGGGCGATAAGGCTGGTAAACTGCTCGCGTGGTTGGATAAAAAGGAGAGAGCGAATCGTGTGGTCCCGCTGATTGAGAGGATGGATGGTGTGAGTGTCACCGAGCCAGAAGAAATTGGCTCCTGTTTCGCGGATTATTTCCGTGAAGTGTATTCCTCGGTTTCTCCCTGCTCGGAGGAGGATTCGCATGCCCTGCTTAGGGATATCGCGCTCCCTTCCCTTTCGGAGGAGGACAGGGTGTCGTTGGATGCCGCTCCCACCTCCGACGAAATTGCCCTCGCCATACGCTCGGTCGCCTCTGGCAAGGCCATGGGCCCGAATGGCATCCCTATCGAGTTGTATAAGTTGCGACCGGATGCATTGGCACCCCACCTTCGCGCGATGTTCCTGGCGGCCCACTCGCTGGGCTCCCTCCCGCTGGACCAGCGTCTGGCTACAATCGTGGTAATCCACAAGGAAGGGAGACCTCGGGACCGGGTTACATCCTATCGGCCTATCTCGCTCTTAAATGCGGAGCCCAAAATTCTTGCCAAGGTGCTGGCCAATCGGCTGGTCGGCGTGGTGGGCGATCTGGTCCATCAAGACCAGTCCGGCTTTATTCCCCATCGCAACACAGCCCTTAATCTGCGGCGCTTGCACGGGGTGCTCGCACGTGTTCCATTCGTGCGGGAGCCGTCCATACTGGCGTCCTTAGACGCCACCATGGCGTTTGACACGCTTGAGTGGCCATACATTTGGGCGATGCTGGCGAAGTTTGGATTTGGCCCGGGTTTCATCAGTTGGGTCAAATTGTTGTATTCGGGCCCATTGGCGCAGGTGGTGGTAAACGGAAGAGTATCGGCCCCATTCGAGCTGGGCCGGGGCACGCGGCAGGGCTGCCCCTTGTCGCCGCTCCTGTTTGCGCTGGCCTTGGAGCCCCTGGCGGAGTGGCTGCGGTGGGAGCCTTCCATCCGTGGTCTCCGTTGGACCCCCGAGTACGAGGACCGCGTGTCCCTATACGCTGACGACATCCTTTTGTACCTAGCCTCCCCACGTAAATCACTAATAGTCCTGGTTGATGTTTTACGTTCATTTGGCCGCAACTCAGGCCTTGTCATCAACTGGGCTAAATCATGTGTGTATGTGCTCTCCGGGGAGGCTCCCGTCCTCCCGCGGGGCTGTCCGATCCAGATTGCCGCTCAGGGGTTTAGGTACCTGGGTGTCTACATTACTCTGGACCCGGAGGCCCGCTACGAGCGGAACTTGCTTCCCCCCCTCCAGCGCTTGAAGGAGGACGTCGCGCGCTGGCGGCCCCTGCCGCTTTCGCCGCTCGGCCGGGCGGCGCTGTTTAAAATGATGTCGTTGCCACGCTTCCTATACGCTCTCCAGAACACTATGGACTTAGTCCCGGCGCGCTACTTCCGTGAGGTGGAGAGTCTACAGCGCCGCCTGTTCTGGGACGGGAGGCCGCGTATTGCCCTGGCAAAGTTGACGCTCCCATGGTACGACGGGGGGATTGCCCTCCCGGATATTAAACGGTATTACTGGGCCTCCCAGTTAGCTGCAATCAACCATGGCCTCTACGGGCCCGCCTTGAACCCGGCATTTGAAATGGACAAGATGCTACTGCCCGGTGGCGACTACAATCGAGCGCTCTACTCTGGCGCGCCCGACGCTCGCCTGACGGGACCTACGCGTGTCATGGTGCGAGTATGGCACGCGGCTAATGCAGCTATGGGGTGGAAGGACCGTTTGACCCAGGCGTCACCGCTGTACGCATCTGAGAGGTTGGGCTCCCTGTGGACCTCGAAGGGCTTCGAGAAGTGGGACATGATAGGCATTAGTAAAGTCGGGGATCTCTGGACGAGGGGGGGATTTAAAACATTCGAGATGCTGCAGACGGAGTTTCAGCTGCAGGACAGTGAATACTTTCGGTACCTGCAGGTCCGTCATGCACTGGGCTCCGTCTTCCCAGATGTTGCCTCCATCCCGGAGTCTTCCCCCCTGGAGGACAGAGTGCTAGATGGCCATGTCCCAGACAGCACGATCTCCCTTATTTACAAAAAGCTGATCAATGACCGCTCGGGCTTGCTAACTGGCCTCCGAGAGGCTTGGGTTGCCGATGGGCTGGAGTTGGACGACGAGGACTGGACCTCCGCGGTGGCCTCTCCGAAGGAGGTGGCCATACCGGCTCGCCTTCGCTTCGTCCAGCTTAAGATACTCCACCGGGTCTACATGACGGGGCCAAGGCTTCTGCGTATGGGCTATGCTGAGGATGGGCTGTGTAAGCGTGGGTGTGGTGCTTTGGCGACCTTTCTGCATATTTTGTGGGAATGTCCGAAGGTGGAGCGATTTTGGCGTGGTGTGCACGAGGTCCTGCGAGTGGTTACGCGTGTCGCGCTGCTGCCTGAAGCGAGGAGGTGCCTGTTGAATGTGTGGGAACCAACTGACTACTCGGCTCCGCAGATGTGGTGGGTGACTCTGGGATATATGGTAGCTAAGCGTGATATTGCTCAACTGTGGGGATCCCAGAAGCCCCCGGCGGTGTCGGCCTGGAAAGAACACATGGACTGGTGCATGTTTCGAGAAAAGGTGGTGTATGTGGCGAGGGGTAAGCCTGGGACATGGGTGAAAGTATGGGGCCCCTGGAACGCCTATCGTGGGGGTATCTGCGCGCCACCACTGCTGCCTGCTGCTTCACCAGCCCCGTCCCCTTAGCTGACTCCTTCCCCCAGCCCCGGGCACAGGGTTCCCCCAGTCCTTGCTCTGTTCCCCTTCCCCTCTTTAGACTCCTGTGGCTACTTGGGGTCCCCCATTCGGGGAGCACGTGCTGCTACTGTCGATTGCGGGTTGCCTTGTGGGTGTGGTTTTTTCTTGTTGTTTGTATAAAATGAAACCGTATTGTGGGGTCTGACTGATATGGCCCACAGCATTGATACCTCCTGAATATGCTCCTCTGCAACACCAAGTGTTTTATGAACGTATGTCATATGCTCCTGTCATCTTAGCGGCCGGCCGGAAGGTTGTAGGCCCATACCTGTATATTCTTGAGATTTGTAATAAACGGTTTCAAAAAAAAAAAAAAAAAAAAAAGAGAGCGTGAGGGAGAGGAAAAAAGACGATAAAAGAGCGCCTGACAGATAGGAAGAGAGGAGGAAATAGAGAGAGAGCGCAGGAGAGAGACAGGTACAATTGGGGTGAGAAGTGAGGGGACGGCGCGATAGAAGGAGAAAAAAGAGAGAACAATTGAGGGAGTGCACGAGGGGGAGAGCGGGCAAGTAAAGAAGAAAACCAGAAAACAATATTGACAGGAAGGAATATATGGAGAGAGAAGAAGGAAGGCGGCTAAATCAGGAGAGAGATTAAAGAGCCGGAGAGTGCATGATAGAAAGAGGGAAACAGAAACAGCACAGCAAGAGCGCAGGAGAGGGAGCAGGGGCGAAAGAAGATCAGGCATGAGAGCAACAGAGCGAGCAAGGGAGAGGTGGGATAACAGGATAATAACAAGAGGAGAAAGGACGCGAGATAGGTGAAAGAGAAGAAAGAAGAGGAGGAGAAAGTGGAAGATACGGCAGAACAGCCACTGAGGAGAGCAAGGGGGGACAGGCTGCATGAGAAAGTGAACATGGTAAGAGATCACAAGAGAGCTGTGGAATGCAAAAAGACGGAGTGAGAACAGAGAGAGATTTGGGGAGATATTGTGGGCCATGCATAGACCACAGGAGGGAGGCCGAGGGAGCATGTGGAATTGGTTTTGTTGACCTTATCATTAAAAGGTGTGTGGTAGAAGCTAGAAGGACAGGGGGAGGGTGTTGCCTAACAGCTAGAGTAATCAACCTTGAAGCTGGGGAACCAGGTTCGAATCTCGACAGGGACGCTCAACATCCTGTGATTCTGGGCAAGTCACTTATTCTCCCCCTGCCTAACGAAAAAAAAGGAATGTGTCCATCTGTAACGCAACTGGTGTTCAGGTAAAGCACTCTGATACCTTTGGGTCTAGTTTGTGCTATTTAAAACCCTCCCACAAAAAGGGCATGCTTGCTTTTATTCGCTCACAACATATGATAGACTTCTTACTTAGGATCAGATTTACATGCTATATCTCGAACTCTGGTGATGTAATGGGGATATGTGGATTTTCATTGTAGCTCTTCGTCTAATGAGGAAAGGTGAGCCAGAGATGTGGACCATCCTCCATAAAACACGTATCTCCTTTGCTTTTCTTTGTGTTCCTGTGGATCTGTAGGATAGTGGCTTAATCAGAGTGGATGTGATTGGTACTGTTTTAAGTTCTTTCAGGCGGTAGCTGGGTCCTGGTCCTTTTATTGGTGACTTAGAGAATCTTTAAGGTAATTTTGGCCTGCGACAAAAGCCATTGAAGGTTTCTGATTTGGAGGGAGGGCAAGTGCATGTTAGTGTGTCTGCTGTGGTCTATTGGAAAAACAAGCATTGGCAAAACAAACATGTGTGGAAATGGCATTACCTGGGGTATTGATTTGTATTGATTGTATTAAAATATTTGTTTACAGCAAACTTCAGGATTACAAAACAATTTGGTTCATTTGTGCTTTGCTAATTCTGATATATTTGCAGAGTTCATTTACAGACATTTGTATTATGTTGTGTGTTAAAAGTATTTCCTTTCAAACCCTAGATTGAGTTTTCAGTTATTCTCTTTTAATATTTAAGTAATTTCATTTTGAGGTAAAACTCGCAACAAATGAAAAGACACCATCCCTCAAACATTTTAAGAATGTGCCAAGTAAGCTCACAGTTTGACCTTGGCTGGTACACAGCTTTGCTTGCACACTGCTGTGCACACCATGTGCACAAATGCATTGCAATAATGTGCGGCCTGAAGGCGCTCTTAGGTTCCTTCTTTGCAGTACCCATATCTGCTGGGCCTGTCGGACCCATCGCAGCTTACCCTATCCCGCACTATTGTGACATAACCCAGAACGCATTGACTACAGTACCAGGAATTCAGAAAAACAGTACAGAGAAAAGAGCGCATCGCCCCCATGTTTACCAGATGCATCCACGGGTCACAAGGGCGGCTACCCACCTTAGCTCATGAGGGTAGTGCCAGTTTCAAAACCTCTAAAGGGTCAGTATAGGGAAGAGCAATGTTTGGACCAGGCAGGTTATTCAAAATAACTTCCACCTCCAACACAAGAATTGGGAGAGCAAGTCAGGGCTGCAACCTCAGTAACTCCGACAGACTGTATGAAGTAAACAAAGGAGCTGAACTTGCCCGGGCTGTCAGAGGCACTGATCTGACATATGTCTGACACCATCTCATCCATACCAGTTTATCAGAGGCACTGATCTGGCCACTGACTTTTGGTCTGTTCACCCTGCCTTCCCTAACGTCCTACAGTAGCCACACTGCACACATGGCATTAAGCAGTATAAGAGAGCCTCCGCTTTTCATGCTGCCCTATTTCCGTTGGTTGGGTGTGCTTGGCTTGGGGGTCATTTTGCAAGCAGACCAGTCTAAGCATTGGGCACATTTTTTATATGTCTAATATTTTCTTCACACTTGTGTTTGAAAATGCTATATTTGGATACCTCTTTTAAACAATTTGCAGTAAAAATGTGGCGTAAAAGCCACAATTTGAATACATTTTTTTCAAAATTTCTTGCAGGAGCTGAACCCCTACCCCCCCCTCCCCCCATACCCTCCTTTTCAACTTCGAGCTCGCTCGCTCATTATACTAGGGTACAAAAAATTACGCCCACCACTTCCAAAATCCACCATCCGCCCCTGCTAGGTGCCCTCCCTGTTACTTAGTTTCTCTTCCCACTCAGTGACCCGTGATCCCCGCGGTCGGGACCGTACCTGGTGCAGCCACGTTCCTCCTGGAGCGTGGCTGGGCGGAGCGTTTTGTCGTTGGCCTCTTGGCTTCTTCTTCTCGTGGGGACTTCCTCCGTGTCTGGCGTTGCTGGTGCTTTCTCGATTCCCTCTCGGCTTCATCTCTCCCTCTCGGTGTCCTTGCACTGGTCCTCTTCCGTCGTCTCTCCCTCACCTCGTGATAGGCTCCTCTCTAGTAGCGTCCTTGGAACCTCCCTCTTCCTGGAAGCTGAGCGTCATGCTCTTATAGGGATAGTTCATCTACGGAGCTTGTGTGTGAAGGAAGAGGACCGGGTTCAGGTGGGTCACAGGGGAGTATAATGCCTCGTCCTCCCTATCGTCACCGGCCCCGTGACAGTGACATACATGAGGATACCGTCAGCGTAAAGTGAGATCAGCTTGTCGCTGAGCAGCCCAAGGTCCTCTTGGAAGCCTCTAATGTCTGGTTATGTTCTGACCAAGCATGCCAGCGGTTCCAATAGGAGAGCGAACAGCAAGAAAGACAGGGGCAGCCCTGTCTAGTGCTCCTGCACATTGGGAAGTCCACCGACATCACACCATTTACTGAAACTCGGGCCCTGGGATTAGTGTAAAATAACTCTACCCAGGCCACAAAAAAGGGACTGAATCCAAACCTCAGGAGAACTTGCCGCATGAATGGCCAGTGAACTGCATCAAACGCCTTTATGGCGTCAAGTGATAGAACACGTGTGGGCTGGACCTATTTTTCACTGTGTCTAACCAATTAGCTAGACAACGGAGATCGAATCTCGTTGCTCATTTTGACATAAAGCCAGATAGATCACAATGGATGAGGGATGTTATCACCGACAGGAGGCGTGTAGCCAGGATGGTGGCCAAAATCTTCGTTTCTACATTTAATAACGAAATAGGTCAATAAGACCCACAGTCTGTGGCGGGTTTCCCTGTCTTATGAGTCACTACCAATATCGCGTTACGGAGGTCTGGTGGGAGCGGCCCCTCTCTCTTTGCTGCCAGGTACATATATAAGAGATGTGGGCCTTGAACAGTTTTGCAGGCAGTCCATTGGGACCAGGAGTTTTCCCAGATTTTTGCCTACCAGTGGCACACATAACTTCTGCCAGAGTAATGTTTTTCTCACGGGTAGCGCGGTCGTCTCAGGAGAGAGTGGGGGTGTCAATTGCATGTAAGTAACTACAAATGTGGAGGTCGTCCGCTAGTGACCTGGCTTTATAGAGGTCTGCGTACTAGCGTGCGAAGGCGTCCGCTATGGTTTGGACTTTCGTGTGCATCGCCTCATTTTGTGTATATAGGCTACCCACCCCGTTTCCCTCTCCTTCCTACCTAGCCACACCAGCAGTCTCCCTGCTCTGTCTCCCATCTCATATAGACAGTGCTGTGTGGCTTGGATCTGGGCTTTCACTTCTTGGTTAGCCAAGGCCCAATAGTCCCTGCGATTACCGTGATCTTTCGAAGTGGAAGTGGGTCAACCCAGGAATCCAAGTGCCCCTCCAGTTCTAAGAGCCTGTGCTCCAATGCCTCAATCCAGCGGGTCTCTTCCCTCCTCTTGTGAGCTATTATATTCTGTGCCCTATCACGTAGCATGGTCTTGTAGGCCTCTCATAAGGTGACTGTTGAGGGCACCGATCCTTCGTTTTTGCGGAAATACAACTCTGAGTCTGTCCGAATCTTGCAGGTGGTCGCCCTGTCCTTTAGGTCCCATGCGTTCAGCCTCCACCCTTGCCGCCTTCTGTGTGGTTTCCCTCCCTCTGTAAGCCAGAGAGGCGAGTGGTCTGATATGTCCCTCGCCTTTTCCACCATTTTTACCTCTCCTGCCGGAGCGAGGAGGTAGTCTAGTCTAGAAAATACCTTATGAGCACCCGAGAAGAATGAGCAGGTGTGGTCGGTAGGATGGTGTCAGTGCCAAAGGTCAATCAGGCCCAGCGTGTGCAAAAATTCAGCCAAGGTAGAGATTGCAATCCGCTCTAGGTTTAGGCTAGTGCAGCTTAAAATCCTTTATCGTACCTACTATCCTCGCACTCACCTTTATGCATGGGTAAGGTGCCAGTTGGCGTCCTGTGTGAGGGATTGTCAACAGGAGGGTACCTTCTTTCATATCCTGTGGGAGTGTCCGGAGATCATTCCCTTCTGGACGGAGGTAACGGACACTATGTCTAAGGTAATGGGGGTGACGGTCCCGATGGGCCCTAAGTGGCTTTTACTGCTGATTAAAGGGGACACTGATTGGTCGAGATATGTGGAAATTTGGTTGGCCTTGGCTGCGGGGGTAGCGAAACGGAACATTGCCAGGGTATGGGGGTGCAGGCGCCCCTGCTCTTCGAAGACTGGCAGCGCGACCTCGACTGGTGCCAAAGAGCTGAAGAAACTGTATACAAAAGCAGGGGGTGTACGAAAAAATGGAAGAAAGTATGGGCGCCCTGGCGCAAATATGGAGGAATGGGTACACTCTTGGAGGGGTTGTAAAATTGAAACGTTGGATGGCCTTTGTGCTTCCCTGATGTGTGATTTCCTGATAACATTTGTATTACTTCCCAATGTGATATACAGACATGGTGTTGTATTGTATGGTCTCATGAGCATTGTTAATAAAAAAAGAGTTTAAAAAAATAATAATTCAGCTAAGGGGGTAGGCCCACGCGTTCCTAGACCTGTGTGTCTGCGGTCTATATGTGGGTCTATCACATCGTTAAAGTCACCTCCCACTATGTGCTTCGAGGGTCCATACTCCAGGAGTATCCCAGCCACCTTATCCAGCGCCTGCTTTTGCAACCACAGCGCTGCTTAAACGCAAATCAGGATGCGTTCCCTCCGACCCCACGTCCCTGTACCGCGACAAATATGCCATTAGGATCCATCCAGGTTTTTTTAATGCAATTTTGTTTGTGTGATTAATATGGCAACTCCCCTGGAAAATCCAGCGTGTGCAAGTGTGCTATATGCACCTGTGGTAGCGTGATATGTGTGGGTGTCTCCTGTACCCCTTCCGGTGCAGTCAACCGTAGACTAGGGTGCTCTTTGTAACTTGGTTTATTGCAAATAAGGGACCAAAACATATGCAAAACGATTCTCCACATTACAAGGAGTGTTCCAGTAGTGTCCCGCTTCATCCACCGTTGTCCTTCTCTGGTTTTCCTGGGTTATACTTCTCCAGGTGGGGAGACGGGATGACAGAGGGAGAAAAATAAGTAAACAAATATTAGGCCTCTATTAGGCCACTGGCCCTTGATACTCGGAAAAGGGGGGGGGCCTGTGCACACCTTCACCAGTGCCCTAACAGTGGCAACCCTACACACATACCTACTCCCTGCTGACGAGAGGCAACTACCTCGAAACACGTGTCCAGGGATGGCTAACGCGACACTCATTTTCATTTTAAACTTTTGGCATAGGCGTACCCGCCGACGCTACTTCATGGACCACAATTCTTTGGGGTAACATGCTGGTAGGACTAGCAGAGTGCGGCCAATCGGATTTTTGTTTATATTCAGGCTCCCTTGAGCCGGTGGGGCTGACGAGCCCATGGCTACGCACCTGCGCGCCTTGAGTGGTACTTTACCTGAGGATATTTTTTGGCAGCCTACGCAGCAACCCTACACACATACCTACTCCCTGCTGACGAGAGGCAACTACCTCGAAACACGTGTCCAGGGATGGCTAACGCGACACTCATTTT
Organism: Triturus cristatus; assembly: GCF_964204655.1. Taxonomy (NCBI): domain Eukaryota; kingdom Metazoa; phylum Chordata; class Amphibia; order Caudata; family Salamandridae; genus Triturus; species Triturus cristatus. The sequence continues at coordinate 450,496,824 of NC_140587.1, forward strand.
CATTTTAAACTTTTGGCATAGGCGTACCCGCCGACGCTACTTCATGGACCACAATTCTTTGGGGTAACATGCTGGTAGGACTAGCAGAGTGCGGCCAATCGGATTTTTGTTTATATTCAGGCTCCCTTGAGCCGGTGGGGCTGACGAGCCCATGGCTACGCACCTGCGCGCCTTGAGTGGTACTTTACCTGAGGATATTTTTTGGCAGCCTACGCAGCAACCCTACACACATACCTACTCCCTGCTGACGAGAGGCAACTACCTCGAAACACGTGTCCAGGGATGGCTAACGCGACACTCATTTTCATTTTAAACTTTTGGCATAGGCGTACCCGCCGACGCTACTTCATGGACCACAATTCTTTGGGGTAACATGCTGGTAGGACTAGCAGAGTGCGGCCAATCGGATTTTTCTTTATATTCAGGCTCCCTTGAGCCGGTGGGGCTGACGAGCCCATGGCTACGCACCTGCGCGCCTTGAGTGGTACTTTACCTGAGGATATTTTTTGGCAGCCTACGCAGCAACCCTACACACATACCTACTCCCTGCTGACGAGAGGCAACTACCTCGAAACACGTGTCCAGGGATGGCTAACGCGACACTCATTTTCATTTTAAACTTTTGGCATAGGCGTACCCGCCGACGCTACTTCATGGACCACAATTCTTTGGGGTAACATGCTGGTAGGACTAGCAGAGTGCGGCCAATCGGATTTTTGTTTATATTCAGGCTCCCTTGAGCCGGTGGGGCTGACGAGCCCATGGCTACGCACCTGCGCGCCTTGAGTGGTACTTTACCTGAGGATATTTTTTGGCAGCCTACGCAGCAACCCTACACACATACCTACTCCCTGCTGACGAGAGGCAACTACCTCGAAACACGTGTCCAGGGATGGCTAACGCGACACTCATTTTCATTTTAAACTTTTGGCATAGGCGTACCCGCCGACGCTACTTCATGGACCACAATTCTTTGGGGTAACATGCTGGTAGGACTAGCAGAGTGCGGCCAATCGGATTTTTGTTTATATTCAGGCTCCCTTGAGCCGGTGGGGCTGACGAGCCCATGGCTACGCACCTGCGCGCCTTGAGTGGTACTTTACCTGAGGATATTTTTTGGCAGCCTACGCAGCAACCCTACACACATACCTACTCCCTGCTGACGAGAGGCAACTACCTCGAAACACGTGTCCAGGGATGGCTAACGCGACACTCATTTTCATTTTAAACTTTTGGCATAGGCGTACCCGCCGACGCTACTTCATGGACCACAATTCTTTGGGGTAACATGCTGGTAGGACTAGCAGAGTGCGGCCAATCGGATTTTTGTTTATATTCAGGCTCCCTTGAGCCGGTGGGGCTGACGAGCCCATGGCTACGCACCTGCGCGCCTTGAGTGGTACTTTACCTGAGGATATTTTTTGGCAGCCTACGCAGCAACCCTACACACATACCTACTCCCTGCTGACGAGAGGCAACTACCTCGAAACACGTGTCCAGGGATGGCTAACGCGACACTCATTTTCATTTTAAACTTTTGGCACGGGCGTACCCGCCGACGCTACTTCATGGACCACAATTCTTTGAGGTAACATGCTGGTAGGACTAGCAGAGTGCGGCCAATCGGATTTTTGTTTATATTCAGGCTCCCTTGAGCCGGTGGGGCTGACGAGCCCATGGCTACGCACCTGCGCGCCTTGAGTGGTACTTTACCTGAGGATATTTTTTGGCAGCCTACGCAGCAACCCTACACACATACCTACTCCCTGCTGACGAGAGGCAACTACCTCGAAACACGTGTCCAGGGATGGCTAACGCGACACTCATTTTCATTTTAAACTTTTGGCATAGGCGTACCCGCCGACGCTACTTCATGGACCACAATTCTTTGGGGTAACATGCTGGTAGGACTAGCAGAGTGCGGCCAATCGGATTTTTGCCCTAACAGTGTGGGGCCTATGTGAGGGACCTAGTGCTTAGCTGGGTGCGTTTTTCAGACCTGCCCACCAGCCCTTTAAGGAAAAAAACGTGTAACTGGCACTTGCCTGTGTCCACGACCCTCCAGGGCCATGGTGATGGGAGATCCAGCCTCCTTAAGTCCCTAAGGAGTACCGGTCTCGAGCACAGTGCTCTGGGCCGTCCCTCGGGGTCTGGGTTCGCCTCCGGCTCCTCTGGCTCCCCAGGGCTCGTCTGTGTCTCTGTGCTGCTTTCTTCCGCTGCTCTGCTCACTCCGGTACCACTTTTCAAAGTTTTCTCGCGCCATGATTCTCCTCCTTCTCCCTGCTCCGGTCGCCGTACGCCCGTGTGTTCTCCCGGCGTTCCTTTTCTCCCTTCCTCATGCGACACGGCTCCGCTGGAGCTTGACTCAGCAACTAGCAAGTCACCCTCACTTCCTGGTGTAGGCACAGCGCTTTCATTTTGGAAGTCCCGGGTTCGGCTGAAGCCCCGGGATCGGCGGACTCCTCACATTGCCTCCCCCCTGGGAATGGACAGGTGGGCCATTCAGAGATGGGAAATCGAGATAGGAAGTCCACGTTGGTTTGCAACTTCCCCAGGAAGTGTAGGGCTTTGAAGTAAAAGGCTGTAAGGCAAGAAACCAACAAACTACTTTAGGATTAGTCTTTATGTAGAGACTACCAGGTAAGTGGTGCATGGTCTGTAAGCAGGAGAAAATGTCGACCTAGGACATAATATTGAAGAGCTTCCACAGCCCATTTAATGGCCAGACACAGTTTTTCGATCATGGCATACCATGTTTCTCTAGGAAGTAGATTCATGCTAAGATAAAGAATAGGTCGTAGATCCCCAGAGTCATCTGGTTGTGATAATATAGCCCCTAGACCCCTTCCTGAGGCATCAGTTTGTAGGACAAAGGTTTTCTGGAAGTCAGGACACGACAGGACAGGGGCGTTACACAGGGATTGTTTTAGCTTCTGGAAACTCTGTTCCTGGGGCTCGGACCAACTGAAGTGTCTAGTTGCGTATGATTTTGTGAGAAGATCAGTGAGGGGACTTGCTATTGTGGAGAAGTTGGGTATGAACCTTCGATAATACCCTACTAAGCCTAGAAAGAAACTGATGTCTTTTCGGGTCTCGGGACAAGGGATTTTAGTGATTGCTACCAGTTTGTTTATTTGTGGCCTAATTTTTCCTGCTTGTATGTCATAGCCTAGGTATTCAATGTGGTCTGTACCAAAGGTTGTTTTCTTTGGGTTGAGTGTGAGACCTGCTTGTCGTAGGGTTTGAAGGACCTTCTGCAGATGAAGCATGTGTGTTTCCCAGTTTGGACTGTGTATGACCATATCGTCTAAGTATGAGACAGCATATGAATGGTGGGAAGAAAGGATAACGTCCATTAATCTCTGAAATGTTGCCGGGGGCCATGAAGCCCGAAGGGAAGCACCTAAAAATGGAACAATCCAAAGGGTGTAGAGAAGGCTGTCTTTTCTCGGGCAGCGAGATACAGTGAAATTTGCCAATAGCCCTTCGTGAGGTCTATGGTGGTCATGACTCTGGCATCACCAAGGCGTTCTATAAGCTCATCCACAAGCGGCATGGGGTAGGCATCACATTTTGATATAGCATTTAATTGGCGGAAGTCTATACAGAATCTGATGCTCCCATCGGGCTTGGGTACCAGAACCACTGGGGAGGACCATGCACTGTGTGAAGGTTCTATGATGTCTGCTTCCAGCATTGACTTGATTTCTTGTTCCACGGCTTGCCTTCTGGCAGCTGGGATGCGATAAGGCCGTAACTTGACCGGTCGGGAGTTTGTGGTGATAATGTCATGCTCAACCAGGTCCGTTCTCCCTGGTACTCCGGATATTACATCGGAGCAAGAGGCACATAGGGTGTGTAGTTGTGCTTTTTGCTCTTTCGTTACTTGTTTCCCTTGCTGAAGGGAGGTTGGTTCTACGGAAGTTTCTGGAGTCAGGGATATCTCTAAAGGCTTATCTAGCGACACGTGGTGGATTGGGGATGTCCTACATAGCAACACTGGCACTGGACCCTCCCAGGCTTTTAACAAATTGACGTGATATATCTGTCCTATCCGGCTTTTATGCGGTACAGCTCCCCGATAGGTGACCGGGGTGACCTTCCCTAATACTGAGGAGGGTCCCTGCCAGGTGGCTAATAGTTTCCTCTCAGTTGTGGGCAGGAGTATTAACACTTGGTCCCGTACCGTGAATTCTCTTAGTTTATTGTTTCGGTCGTATAACTGCTTTTGGTGGGCTTGGCCTTTTTCCATATTGGCATGGACTTCTTCCCAGAACGTTGACAAGACTAAGAGAGCTACTGTATTGTAACAGGGACTTTCCTTCATCTTCTTCCTCAGTCCATTGTTCTACTGCCACGTCCAGGAGTGTACGGGATTTCCTTCCAAAGAGCAACTCAAAGGGAGAGAAACCTGTAGACTTTTGTTCATGTGTTCTAATGGCGAACAATACTAGAGGCAATTGCCATTCCCAATCTCTTCCTGTCTTGTTTATACTTTTCTTCAACATCGTTTTTATGGTTTTGTTATACCTCTCGACGAACCCATCTGTCTGAGGGCGGTATACTGACGTACGTATCTGTTTTACTCCTAATAACTCACATACCAGCTTCATTAATTTAGACATGAATGGTGTACCCTGATCGGTAAGTATCTCCTGGGGAAACCCTACCTGAGAGAAAAAGGTGATAATGGCGTGGCAATTTCAATGGCATTAGCCGTAGTCAACGGGAACGCCTCCGGATAGCTGGTGGCATAGTCCACTAGTACGAGGATATATTGGTGGCCTCGTGCGGAAGGAAATAGGGTTCTCACCAGATCCATCCCCATTCTTCGAAAGGGAACATCTATGATAGGAAGGGGTTGTAGGGGAGCCCGTGGTAGAACAGGAGTATTGACTAGTTGGCATCTAGTACAAGAGGCACAGTATCTAGCTACTTCTTGGTATACGCCTGGCCAATAGAAGCGGTCTAAAAGATACTTAAGCATCTGTTCCTTCCCATAATATCCAGCCCCGGTCTGACTATGGGCCAGGCATAAGGCCTGCTCCCGAAACGCTTTAGGAACCAACAACTGTTCTTTGATCCTGTTGTTTTCTCAGGATACCCGATATAGAAGGCCTTTTTTTATACAAAAACAGGGGCCTACCTTCTCGGGATCATCCTCTTGGATCCGTTCCCAAGGGTGCTGCAATGTGAAATCGTCCTTCTGGGCTGAGCGAAAACTCTTGAGTTGGTGGTTGCATCACGTCTGAGGAGGCAAGGTCAGGAGAATGTATAGTGCGATATGCCAAGTTATACAGTGCCCTCTCTGAGTTTGTCCCAGCGTGTTTTTACTCTTTTGTTGCTAGGTTTCTCTATAATCTCTGTACAGAAAAGAGCACTCTCTAGCCAGTTTTTTAAGGAATTCAAGGGCTTAAGGGTCTGTAGGTAATCATGAAACCTAGGGAGATTGCTTCCTAAGAGAACCGTTTTAGGAAGTGAGGGAAATACTACTTCTCTCAGTTGGGGATCTCCATCAATCTCTATTAGTATCTTAGCTAGGGGATAAAGTTTATTTTCTCCATATACACATGTAACCTGAATGTATTCGCCTTCAACTTGAGACTCGGACACCAGTTCTTTGGTGACAACAGTATGGTGACAACTGGTGTCTAGCAGAGCCACCACTTGCTTCCCTTTGATGTGTATGCTATTTCTGTAAGCTTTAGGGTGCTCTCCTATCATCAACACCCGCCCACGAGTGTACCAGACTTCCATGGTTTCTGGGGGTGGGTTATGGGCTGGGCAATGACGGGCTATGTGTCCCCACTCTGCGCAGTGGAAACACTGTGGGGTTGACCTAGGACTAGTAAGAGGGCTAGGCTTGGGTGTGGGTTTTGGAAAGAAGGCACTCCTATTCTCTATGGGGGTCGGGCTGGCCTGTTTGGTGGTTTGGGTGGTCCCACCGGGGTTCGGTGTGTCGGTGTCTTGAATTCTGGGGATCGGTGATAGGCACATGCCAAATCCATTGCAACCGTGAGATTAGGATGTTGTCTACTCCAGGACCTTGTGTTAAAGGGGAGAGCTTCAAGATATTGTTCCAGGTATATTATCTCAGTCAGTTTGTCTAAAGAAGACAAAGAAGGTTGTAACCAGTTGTTCCCTAGATCCCTTCTGCGATAATATAAGACCAGAGGGTTATCTCCTACTGTGCATTTTTCCTTCCTGAATCTGGTTCTGTAATACCCCTGACCCCTGAGGCGTTCCAAGAGGGCTTTCTTTATTTCCTGGTTACTAGTTGTGCCTGCTGAGATGGCTGCCTGGTAGGCTGCTTGTAGTTCACCTGACAACAGGGGTGCTATGTATTGTCCCCAACTTTCTGGTGGTCAAGAGGCAGTGGAGGCTACCCTTTCAAAATTCACAAAGAAAGTGTGGGCTTAAAAAGGACGCAAACGTTCTGGCGGAAGGTCACACGCACAAAGCCACTTGGCAGCTATGCGAACGTATCAGCATGAACACCATCTGAAAACGTGTGGCCTCTACTTGCACTTGGGTCATCACCTGTCTGGAACTTTTGAAGGACAGAGCCAGGCACGTTGGGGTGTACTCGTGCACTTGCAGTGGCATCGGTTAGACACAGTATTGCGGTGTTGTGCACCTGTTGTTTGGCTGTTAAGAGGGAGGATTGGTCTTTAATGGCCGAATGCAGCACCTCGCGCCCTTGGTTTGCTTGTTTAGTCTGTTGTTCCAAGACTAACTGTAGATGGCGTTGGCCTTCCACCAACTGGGTTTTTATTGCCTCCATTGTGATGGGTTGGGTCATTATTGCTAGTCCGAGATCCTACTTCTGACACCACTGTGGTAGCGTGATATGTGTGGATGTCCCCTCTACCCCTTCCAGTGCAGTCAACCGTAAACTAGAGTGCTCTTTGTAACTTGGTTTATTGCAAATAAGGGATCAAAACATATGCAAAATGATTCTCCACATTACAAGAAGTGTTCCAGTAGTGTCCCAGTTCATCCACCGTTGTCCTTCTCGGGTTTTCCTGGGTTAAAAATAAGAAAATAAATAGTAGGCCACTGGCCCTTGATACTCAGAAAAGAGAGGGTCTTGTGCACACCTTCACCAGTTCCCTAGCAGTGTGGTGCCTATGTGAGGGACCTAGTGCTTAGCTTCATGCGTTTTTCAGACCTTACCACCAGCCCTTTAAGGAAACAAAACGTGTAACTGGCACTTGCCTGTGTCCACAACCCTCCAGTGCCGTGGTGATGGGAGATCCAGCCTCCTTAAGTCCCTCAGGAGTACCGGTCTCGAGCACAGTGCTCTGGGAGCGTATCTCGGGTCTGGGTTTGCCTCCTCCTCCGGTTCCTCTGGCTCCCCAGGGCTCGTCTGTGTCTCTGTGCTGCTTTCCTCCGCTGCTCTGCTCACTCCGCTGCCGCTTTTCGAGGTTCTCTCGCGCCGTGATTCACCTCCTTCTCCCTGCTCCGGTCGCCGAACGCCCGTGTGTTCTCCCGGCGTTCCTTTTCTCCCCTCCTAGCGCGTCATGGCTCCGCTAGACCGTGACTCAGCAACTAGCACGTCACCCTCACTTCCTGGTTGGGGCACAGCCACCGCTATTTTGGAAGTCCCGTGTTCGGCGGAAGCCCCGGGATCTGCAGACTCATCACAGCACCCCTCCCCAGAAATGCGCAGTGTGTTCCTATTAGGTGTGTTTCCTGCAGAAGGATTATATAAGGTTTGAGTCCCATGAAATATCTGGTTACCTACCCCTCTTTATTTTGTTTCCTAATCCATTGATGTTCCACAGCAGTACTGAGTATCTCCCCCCCCCACTCCCCCTCCCCCGTCCCATCACATGATTCTAAGTTCCCTGCGATGGCTTGAGTGTGTCCTCTGCTGACTCTTGCTGCTTGTGTCCCTGGCTACGATCCCAGTATCCCCGTCTAACTTCTGGTAAGAAAAGAACTTCCATACTTGTATCTTTATGTCTTCTGCATCCGAACAAGTCCCCCCTCCCCAATCCCTCCCACTACCAACACACATCCCTGAAAAGGTCAGTGTCACAACAGTGATGTGAGTGAAGCCTGAGAGGTCTGTATCTCCCCCCACAGATCAATCCCTTATAAACAACAAAGTGTAAACTCAAAACTATCCTAGTCATCCACTGGTTGTAGCGTACAAGTGTCGGGGACACCTAGTGCCGAATTAGTCTCTCAGCATCCGGCCAGCCCCAACACTCAACCTTCTTTTCCTCCCTTAAGCAGCTGTTGTTGTGGGACATCTTGGATAGCGTCCTGTGGATTCAGTTCCTCCTTATGGGTAATCTGTTGAAGAAGTGGGTGATCGCTGTCTGCACCTGCTGATTATTCTTTATCCGACAAGTTGTTGGTGGTAGGGCCTCGGTCCCTGAACTGCTTCCCTCTGTTTTTTACCTGCAGTGCTTCTTCATCTGAGTCTGTGATTTGAAAACTCCCTTTCGTACATGGCTTGGTGTGGAAAGGTGTCCCCATATGTGATTGGTCAAGTCAGTGTACCCTTTTCTCTTTCTGTTGTTTGGGATCTGTACTCTTAGGAGTGCCAGGGCGGGAAGTCCCCGTTGAGTCCCACCGACGTCACGGAGGAGGGAGCTCCTCGATTCAGGTCCATACCTCCTCCAGCGTCTGAAAGAAAAGAGAGTTGCCCTGAAAGAAGACCTTAAGCTTCGCCGGGAAGAGTAGCATATATTGGATATGGAGAGTACTCAGTTTCGCCTTGACGGAATCAAAAGTCCTCCGTTGCTTTTGCACCTCTCGAGAGTAGTCAGGGAACATCATTATCTTGGCATTAGCATGTCTGATTTCCCCCGTTCGTCTCAGCTCCCGGAGTATTAGGTCGCTGTCTTGAAGGTTAAGAAATCGAGCAATCAGAGGCTGTGGGGGCACTTCAGGAGGCGGCCTGAAGGTGGGCATCCTGGGCGCTCATTCGATTATGAAGCAGGGCGAAAACTGCGCTGCCAGGAGGGAATCTCTGAGCCATGTGGTCAGGAGAAGTCCCGCATCTGCTCCCTCCATTCCTTCTGGGAATCCTAGAAGCGTAGGTTGTTTCTGCGCTCCCTGTTTTCTGAGTCCTCCATGCTCCAGGTTACCTTTTTCAGGGAGGCAGCGAGATCAGAGACCCCTCTACGCAGGGTGTGGGAATTATCTTCTACCTCGGATATACGATTTTCAGCCTGAGTTAACCTCTTGGAGACATTGTCTATGTCTTGGCACAACATGGTCACCTCAGAGCGTATCTCCGCTATTTTCCCCTCCAGGGCCTGTAGGAGGGCCGCATTGTTAGGCAGGGCTGATGCTTTCCCTTTTGCCTCAGATAGTGGGGGCACCACTTTGACATATCTATCCATCTTCCCCTGTTTCGACGGTTTGATGTCTTTGTCTCTGGCCATTGTGAAGATGAATGCCTCCATGTGGGGTCAGGGGACCCAGCCCTCATCTAGCCTTCTTAGACCTTAAGCCAACAATCCGACATCCATAATTAGACCTCAGTAAAGCATAATCAAGTTGTCATTCACCCTAAGACACCCTTTGCCATTCTTGCGACACCCACAAACAGTCCTCGTGGACCAGTGTTCCTCCACATTTGACTTTCAGACATTGATGGACAGTTTTCAGTCCCCCTCTACCTGTGCTGAAATTGTTGTAGCCCTTTACCTGGGCACCATTGTATGCCCTACGCTCATCCGGTCCTTAATTTGTTAAAAAAATAAGTGACTCAGCCCAAAGTGTTCCTTGGCAGCTCACCACTACCACTGCTGATTGTCTGGAATGCTGACAAAATTAGAGATCTCTGGTCTTGATTCTGGCTCAGCCTTTTTCATGCACTACTGTACACTCCCTGCAAGTTTTTCTCTCTTGCAGATTATTTTTCATCCCTGCTTTCTCCCTTTGCCACTGTTTTCCATATTACTCTTGCTCTTCCTTTCCCTCTTTTCTGCCTTTATCTCTCTTTTTCTGGATCAAAGTCTGAAGAAAAATAAGTCCTGTTCACCAAAAATGAGGGGCTGTGGCTCCCACCTGCAACCATTGGCTCATGGTAAGCCCCGCCCTTAGCCCACTGTAAGTCACCCACTACTGCCTTTCTGGTGACCTAAGAGTCAGTTAGCTGGCACCAGTGACCCATGCTTGATTCTCATTAGCCCTAAAGTGGACCTCACACCCCACACAGCCAGTCCTCGTACAACACTAGCCAATTTCTGCTGGCCTTCTGATCCAAAGACATAATTTGAGCCTAGCACAAACCCCAGACGATAGCTCCAGATTGCCCTCAGACAACTTATACCCACCCTCTGATAGATAGCTTCAAATAACCTCTGCTAGCAGTCGGGGCTTTTATTAGAACCCTAAAATACCCTCCCTCCTTGATCTGTGACATTCTTTCAGGTTTTTTTTAATACACCATCCATTAATCCCCCAAAACCCTTTCCATGCTGCCCAGTCCATGTGACATTTTGGAAGCCTGGCGCCTCTGCTCCCCAGCCAACATATTACCCAGGTAACTTCTGTGCCACCTTTTCAGGAAACTACTGCACATAGTCCATATCAGGTCTGGTGGCTCAGTGGAGTAATACATCAACCGCAGGTATCTGTATCCAGTGGACACAGATCAGAATCCTGGCTGGTCCACTCAGCCTTTCATTCTTTTGAGGTCGATAAAATGAGTGCCATTGAGTTGGGTAACAATAAACATACATTATCTCTCAAAAGCACGAAGAGATCCCTCGTGCTGCACATAGGCTGTACTGATATACGGACATTTACCATTATTTTTCTTGCCACCACGGGCTTGTTGTATATTGGTGCTGTTTTATATGTGTTTTCTATACAGTACCAGTTGTAAATTTGTAGTTTGAGCACTAGTTGTAAATCTCCAGGTTGAAGGTTCAGATCCAAGTGAGATGGCTCAGCGGATGCATGCATTTGTTGTTAAGATCCTTGTGTAATGTGCTGGTTATGAGTTCTGATCATAGGAACTAGTTCAGTTTGATATGTGTCTGCAGCAAAACGTAATACTAATTCATAGGACATTTTGATAAACTGAAAACCCATTGAATTAGGAAGTAATAATCATAAGTGGTGAGTAGTAATTTGAGGTTTTTAAAATCTTCAATGAAATTAAAGATTGTTAGTTAACTTATACCTGCATACTTGCATAAACGATGCATTCCATATTATTCAGAGGACATGCTATTTTCCTTGTGTAGAAGAAAGACCGGCTACATCAACATTGCCAACACTACTTGTTCTTTTTGTATCCCCCCACAGATTTTCTTCAATCTATTTAAGAGGCTCAAAGCAGTAATTTTCATTAACCTCTCATGGCCAGCTTGTGAAGTGACATACAGAGTGCATCTCTGTTTATTTTGGCACCATGCTGTCAGCTGCTAGGCATGAGTGCCGCAGCTGGACTGCTATTGTCTTTTGACACCTATAGTATGATACAACATAGCAAAAAACAATCAATGACTACAATTTACGTGAAAAGTGGTGAACCTCTATTTTCTCTTTCAACTCGTTGTTCTGCTTCACAACACGATGCAGAGTTCGTAATGCTCTGCAACGCTAAAGGCGCAGATGCCTTAGGACCCTCGACCCCGAACATCATCCAAGCCCCTCAGAAGTTACTGCGCCTACACTTTGAAGACTACTGTTGTCAGTGGTGGGAGGTAAAACTATGGGGAAGTACTTCGTGCTAAGCCTACTTCGCTGTTCCTTTCTCAGCATTCCAGTGAATGTGGTAACACGTCATACATTCATACAGTGCAGCATGAGCTTTACTTATGCTTTTATTTTTAAGGTCTACTGTTAAACGAACAATACTGGAAAATACCACGATACAATATAATCATAGTTGAAATATGGCAACAGATAAAACATTACAATTTAAGTCCATTCAATCAATCCACAATGCCCCTCTATTTTATTTCCTTGTGCCATACACATTGAGACTTTGCAGAACTTATCTTTCGTTCTAATCTGATATTGGGAAAGCTACCCTGCTGTTGAGACTTCCACATATTTCATCCAGTGCATTTCTACTTTGACTTTTATCAGGCATCAATATCCCATTACTGAGACTTTCATAGGGCTCATATGATACACCGCTCGTATCTGTTGCATCATGCACAGATATTCTGGTATTGAGCCATTTACAAGGCTTTCATGATGCATGCCCCTGCTTACCTGCAGCATGCACAGGTATCCTACTCCTGAGAAATTCATATTGCTGGCATATCACACCTCTTCCCTAATTTGCAAAATGAACAGTTATCCTACCACTAATGCCTTCAGAGATCTCTCACAGAACAAATTTTATTACCAAAACAAGAATGTTCTGAGGAAGTTGAGTTAGTAACTAGGACAGAACTAGGCAGCACACTGTACAGTTAATTTTTACATCGCAAATATTTTGGCGTTACATATATTTACATTTTAGCGAAACCAGTAGAAACAGCAATTTGCCCAGGGACGCGTTGTTTCCAGATTGATACTTCTAACCACATGTTCCTCAACTTGAGAATATACTTAGGCACCAGAATGCATCAGTATAATTCTACAACCATGCTCCAGTGACGATAGGTGGCAGTTCATGGTCCTCAAAATATTCCCAATGGGCCATTACACTGATGATAAGGAGGCTGATAACCTGCTCCCCCTCAAAATACTGTTGACAGGGTGTACCCGGATTTACAGAACGCCAGTGGGCTGTATATGTCTTCAGGGACTGCACTGACTTGCCACCAGTGGGGAAAATATGCCTCTTTCGCAGTAGTTGTGGGAATAGCAGCTTAAGTGCTAGATTTAGTTACCTAGTTTTGAAACTAAGGTGAAAGTATTAACTGAGAACCTTCTTCCAGGTCCAACAACGTCTGAGCTACCATTGCCCTACAACAAGGATATTTCAGACAAGGCATCCTACACCCGAAAGCCTGGTGGCATAGCACTGGCGAGTAAGGTCATCCCTAATGCTTTCCTAATCAGTGCAATCAGATAGTTAGGTAATACACTGATAACGATTGACACCCATCAAAATAATCAGAAATAATAGTTGAAAAGAAGAAAGAAACCTTCCATCTGCCATAAGTGTTCAGATAGCTGATAAATATGCTGTGGTCTCACCTAACATCATGTAGACATCACAAATTGAAGATCTGTATTCAATTGTGTGTGTGTGTGTGTGTGTGTATGTATATATATATATATATATATATATATATATTATAACTCTGACAAATAAGTAATAACCTTAAATCCATCCTGAAAATAATTCACTCATCCGTAAAGCAACAAAGTAACAATTAAAGAGTATAAGGTATCAGTTACGGCACCATACCCAACTCTTAATATACAAGTTACCCACCATCTACTCCAGCAGGTACTAGCAAAACACACTAGTTAATGTCTTCTTAGCCCGCATATGACTCATAAAGTTTTAACAAAATTAACTGGGTATGCTCTAAATCTGATATATCCCAAAGGTTTTTAAAGCCAAGTCTACAGAACTGATTGTTACTTATCAGACAACATTCTTAATATTCCAAGCAAATGTACCATCAATCGAAAATCAGTCAATACGCGAGAGAAAAAGCAAAGAAATGTATTGACAATTCCAGTTAATAATTAAACCCAGAAAAGTAAAGCAAGGGATGGCTTTGGCAAATCATGCTATATTTGAACAGTAAAGGTACTCATAATTCCTTATAGGAATGAGTTTCACTAACATCATACGAAGTATTGTGAGCCGGCATCATTTCAAAATAATTGCTTCCAACATAGTGAAGAGTCAAAATTGAAAAAGCTGGGGGGGCGCTAGAGGGCGCACGGCAAGATGGCCGCATTCTAGTGCTGCTCTGCCCGGCCGGGCACAAATCCGCCTAATATCTGCCTAAATCGTACGCATCTCTCAATAAAACAGGACTGTGCAGTGGGGTGACGTGTGTCTTCACTGAACGGAGGTAAATTCTGCCACTTTCGTCGACTGCACGCGGCAGGGCACGGACATTTCAGCTCCTTGGCGGGCGCTCGTAAAATGGCGCCGATCGGGAGCTCCTGAGCTGAGAAATCGTTGCGGTATCTACCAGCTGCATCTGGATCCTGGCGTGCGATTTGGGAGTGGAAATTCGAATGCGGCGGGGCAGACGAAGCGGAGAGATCACCCTACGGCTTCTCTGCAGGACTGGAGTCTGGAAGGTGTCTGGCAGCTCCTGGGTGGCCGGTGGTGGTGAGTGGAGTGCAGCACATGGCTGGGCCGGCGGTTGCGTAGGCGGGTGGAGGCTGTCAGCCGACGTTGCGCTTTGCGAGCTATTGCGGCGCCCTGGGGGGCTGGACCAACTTGGGCTGCATGTAATGGGTGATCGAGTTGCTGGCTGCTGCTACGATTTGGAGCTCGGCTGAGTGCTGGGAGGCCGCGCTCGCGTCATCCCAGCAATCTTTGACTATTCTTGCTGATCTGTCATAGCACGAATTTTAAATTATAGGGACAGGGACACTGTGCTGCGTCTAGCTAGAGATAAGGGGACCATTGAGCACCAAGGAAAAACATTAGCCTTTTTTCCTGATTTTACAGTGGCTGTACAGGCTGCGAGAAGGGAGTTCAGTGCGGTGAAGAAGTTTTTACAAGCGGAGGGAGTGCCTTATGCCATGCCACGCCTGCGAGTGGGGCCGGAAGGCGATTCCAAGATATTTACTACTCCCAAAGCAGCCATCGACCATGCCAAACAACTGAAACGCCAACAGCGCGAGACCGTCACACCGCAGGATGAAGACGATTGATGTGCAACAATGTCTTCTGTGGTTGTTCTGTTTGGTGCCTACTGTGCTTACTCAGGGATAACATGTGCCACTGTTCACATGTGTGTATATATTGTTGGTGGGATTGTCCCAGAAGGTATTGTATTCTATACACTGTGTGATTCATAAATCGATGTGTACACTTTGGCACGAATCTAGACCTGCCCGGCCACCTCCTTCTTCTCTAGTAGCACTCTGCGTCCCCCGCATTGGGTATACCCCACAGGACTGTGGCTATGTTTTGGGTATGTTTTATTGGGATGACTTTGGCGAGTTGGGGTTGCTGAAGTGGGTGGGGAGTTGGGGGCTTTGCTTGGGAGAAGGCGGAACAGAAATGTGGATATGCTATGCGTCAGAAGCTCTGCAATTTACTGGCATTACAGACTTGCATTGTATATGACAGCGCGCATGTGTTACTTGATGGCAACGTGTGCCTATGAATAGCGAGATTAAGTTCCTCACCTGGAATGTACGTGGGCTTAACACCCCCAAAAAGATCAGATCGGTCTTTGCACATTTGGATCGCATGGGGGTGCAGGAGGCATTATTGTAGGAAACTCATCTAACTAGTGACTCAGTGAAAAGAATTGAAGTGCGTTGGGCAGGTGTTAAAGTGGCGTCCTCTTATTCTACTTACTCTCCTCCATGGGAGATTGGGTGGTATGAGTGTTCTTTTAGTAAATGTGTATGGTCCAAACACGGATGACCCATCCTTTTATTCTGATGTGTGGCGTAGGATCTGTGCGTTTCCACCGGCTGCAGTTATATGGGGAGGGGATTTTAATGTCTGTTTAGATGCAACTGTGGATAGGGCTGGAAATAGTGGAGCGAGACCTAAACAAGCTGCAGAAGTGCTGCTGGGGTTATTAGAAGCAGGGAGCCTGCGTGATATTTGGCGTCTTCGACATCCTGCGGGTCGGGAGAGCACATTTATATCTTCGGTCCACGGGTCCTGGTCCCGCATTGATTTTTGGCTCGTTTCAGAGATGGTTTGCACCTGGACGGTGGAGGTGAGCTATGGGGCCCACACGCTGTCAGTCCACTCTCCGGTTGCTCTTGACTTACAGATTCCCACTTGTGAATGACCGCCCTTCGCATGGCGGCTGCAGCCAACTTACTTAACAGATGTGTTCCAGCAGATGATTTCAGACGCGATCAGGATTTTATTTTAGAGAGAATGAGGGGTCTGTGGATAGCACAGCGACGCTTTGGGAAGCGTTTAAGGTAACCATTAGAGGGGTTGCATAGGGGCACAGTCGGGTGTGCTACGCAATATCCGACGCCAAATTAACAAACTGGCATCTGCCATCTCCATGCTGGAACAAGACTATGAGACCAACCCATCCCCGGTGAAATTGGCGGAAATACGTGTGCTGGTCACCAAACATAACGAAACAATTGATCTGCACTGCTCCCGTCAGAAAACTGCACGCTATTGTGGAGAGGTAGGTCGTCCCAGCCGTTCATTAGCGCAAAAATTAGCAGCGCCGTGTAGTCAAGAACACATAACCGAATTAATAGATACGGATGGGGTGGCCCATTATTCAACTCCGGAGATAAGTGATGCACTATTGCATTTCTATTCCCGACTATATGCTGCTCACTGTTCCCCATCGCCTGAGGAGATTGACTCATATCTGGACAATGTCGCATTGGGATGGCTCTCGAATGCACATTGTGACTATCTTACGCAACCATTTGATGAGGAGGATGTGAAGTTCGCCATAATGTCCCTGCCGACCAGCAAGGCTGCTGGGATGGATGGGCTGCCTAGTGTGTTTTTTCAAGGCTTATGTGTCGGATCTTGCTCCTAGGCTGTTAGAGGTGTACACGGAGGCGTATGAGACGGGACGATTACCACCCTCCCTTAGGGAAGCCCTACTTGTGACACTGTTGAAACCAGATGAACCTCCGAATCAGCGCGAGTCTTATCGGCCTCTCTTGCTCATCAATATAGATGCGAAGATACTGGCAAAAATGACTGCCACTAGAATACAACCGCTGGTCCCACTTTTGGTCTTGCCTGATCAGTCGGGGTTCGTAACTACGTGCTCCACGACTCACAACTTACGCACGGTCTTCTCCACGTTACATTATTTTAAACCTGACTGCCAAGCAGTTGCAGTGCTGCTAGATGCAGCCAAAGCTTTTGATTCCTTGCAATGGCCTTACATGTTCACAGTTTTGACCAGGATGAGTTTTCCCTCATTTTTCCTTCAATGGCTTTGGGTGCTTTACAATGATCCGGCTTCCAGGGTGCGTGTAAAGGGGTGGGTGTCATCGTCGTTCCCTATTGAAAGAGGTACGAGGCAGGGGTGCCCATTGTCACCAATGCTTTTTTTTACTCGCCCTTGAACCATTGGCATGTAAGCTCTGACAAATGCATGCAGCAGCTGCCTTGCGTTTCCGGCAGAGACCACTCGTAGTCTCGTTATAGGCGGGCGATATGTTGCTTTATGTCCACGAACCTGCTGTGTTTCTGCCGGAACTACTTAGGGAGTATGTTAAATTCGAGAGGTACTCGGGTCTTGGGATCAATTGGTCAAAGTCGGTGGTGTTTCCCCTGCCGGCCCATTCGAAGGAGGTAGAGTTGGAATACCCCTTGACCTGGACGGCAGACCCCGTGAAATATCTAGGAGTCTGGCTACACAGGGATCCCAATGTGGTGATAGCCAAGAATTATGGTCGTATGATCACACGGATCACTGAATTGGCTGATCATTCGGCACATCTACCTCTTTCACTGGCAGATAGGATAGAGGTTGTAAAAATGGCCTTTCTCCCTAAACTGCTTTATTTTTTTGTTAATATTCCGATAAAATTGAATCTGGCACTGTTCAAAACTCTTCAATCGTCGCTACTGTCATTTGTATGGGGCGGTAAGAAACCACGATGTAGGTGGGACCTTCTAGTTCAACCCATCGACCGAGGCGGGTTTGAGGCCCCAGATCTTCGACTTTACTATTTGTGTGCACAAGCGCAATTTGCGCATCATTGGCATTTCCCCCAGCGGTTTCAGCCGCATGTTGCTATCGAAGCAGACGCGGTTCTTCTAATGCCTCTACAGGCGGCGACACTGTCTGGTGGCACGGGAGGCCCGCGGGATGATATTAACCCTGTAATGTGCACGGCGTGGGCTTGGCGAATATTGGCAAAATGGGCTGGACTGTCCTACTTGTATGCATCTTCGCTGCAGTTGGCCTCACACCCCGATACTTCAGCGGCACGGGAGAAACAGGCTCTACGTGCATTGGCCGATGCGGGTATCACACGAATGGGAGATTTGTATACGAGTGGCCAATTCAGGTCTTTACAAGATGCACAGAATGATGGGGATCGTGGCTTAATGTTCGGCTTCACCTACATCAGAGTGCGACAGGCTATTAGGGCTGTTTATCCGGACTATGCGGCTGAACCTCACACTCAACGGGCATTGCAGGCGATGCTTGCGGGAGAAAGTCGTCGAGGTTTAATAACTAGACTTTATAATGCTTCTCTGCGTGAATGAGAACAAGTTGAGCACCCCTCTTGCCTTAAATGGCAGGCAGCATTGGGAGTCACTCAAACGCCTGACGTTTGGACGGCGTGCTGTGCCCTCACTGGCCGGGTCACGGCAAACTGCAACCTCAGAATAATTCACTTCAAATTTTTACATCAATTATATTATACTCCTGTGCAACTTTGTAAGTATGGCTTGAGAGAAACTGCTAACTGTGTGAGGTGTGGTAGGGCGGATGCAGATTTTATACATGTAGCATGGTTGTGTGCGGGAGTGTTTGCATTCTGGACTGCGGTGGTAAAAATGCTTTCTGAGGTTGTGATGGAACCTGTGCAGTGCACTCCAGAGATGTGTCTGCTTGGGTATGTTAAACGCCTTAAGCCTTGCCTCAGACGTATAGTTGCCGTGTCTACTTTGTTTGCAAAGAGGGCTGTGGCGCAGTGTTGGGGTGCAAAGGCCGTTCCAACGGTAAAGAAATGGCTTTGTGACCTACTTTACTGTAGGGACCAGTTGCTGATATATGAGGAGGTGTTGCCTGAGAAGTCTCGCCCCAAAGATTTTTGGGCCCCGCTCACTACATACTTGCTGACTCGTCCAGATTTGCTGTAAATTTGTGGAAACGTTGCACTTTTTATTGTATGCTATATCACTTACACCTCTGTGGGGGAATTTGCTAACTGCCTATGCCACTGATGTTACATCAAGGCCTGTTGACGACTAATGGGCGCCTACTGTCTGTTAGTATGAGTGGACTTGACGGAGGAACTCGTAAGCTGTCATCATTATTACTGTTTGTATATGCCTATCTATTGCTACATTGGTTTTCGTTGAATGCACAGGAATAATGACCTTGTTTTACCTGAGGGGGGGGGAGGGTGTTGGGCGGGGGGGGGTGGATGGGGATCAAATTTGCATCTTTTTTGATGTCATTGTCTGTACTGAAACTAATAAATAAAGATTATTTAAAAAAAAAATGAAAATACCTATTACTATCTAGTATACTGAATTAAAAAATATACAGATCGTATCGGTACCATGTAAAGTTACTCATAGCAGTTTGTAAAGCGCACCACAATAAAGTAAATCTACATCTTGTGAGTAACTGTATTTACTTGACAGGAAAAGTGAAAAGAAAGTGTATAAGTACCGACTTAAAATAGGGCCATGTGGGATCTCCTTCTTGTGCACACGAGTAGTAATATTCTATATTCAACTTTAAAGAAAATAAAGAATAAATGACACAAAAATACATTGAGATGAAAGAGTTATTCATATTGATGGGTGTCAAGATAAACCGCGATCACTCACATCAAAGTGTCTCAATAGAATTCCAGTATATATAATTACAGTAAAATCATATCTATTTTCGGAGCGCCTCCTTTTCTATCACACAATATGGAATTAGACTAAGGAACAGATTACACCATAATTATCTAATGACAAGTTAGTACACATCCGACACACAATTACTTGTTTTCTATGGATCACCAGGGAAATAATGTAATTCATGATCACTATTGCGGCCTTCTTTAACTGCTTCAACTTCATAATCCAGAGTGCCTCTTGCCTTCTTAGTTTTAGTTCCTTATTGCCTCCTCTGGCATCAAGTTTTACCATTTCAAGTCTGTGAAACTGGAAGTACCGGTGATCCTGCATCCTACAATTGATTGTATGTAACGCACAAGGGTATTTTGGATTGCCCTGCTTCACTGCTCTAAAGTGTTCAGAAATTATTTCATGTAGAAGTTAGATTGTGCTGCCAAAATATATCTTCTAGCATTTACATAATAAAACATAAGCTACACATTTCGTACCATAATTGATGTTGCTTCTGATTTGAAATGTAGAACTATTATTGCAAATGAAAGATATAGTTTTGTCTTTTTCTAGTCTACCGACATAATAGTGACCCCATTTAACAAAAACACTCATCAGCGAGGACCACCAAGGTGTTGCATTTGAAAAGCTAAGACTAATAATATTTTTGAGTAATTGATCTTTGCAAAAAGTAATACTGGCTGTGCTGTAATATGAGTTGGTCAAATTATCACCCTTCAGCCGATGCCAGTATCTGTTAATTTTTCAGCTGAGTTTACCACCGTCTCCAACATAAGATGTATTAGGTGTAATCATATAATGAGACCTCAAGTTTCTCTTCTTAGTATCACCTAATGTACTTTTCATATTCAGTTTCATGGCTTTAGTACTTGCAGACATCACTGTTTTTTGTCATACCCCCTTATCAAAAACCACTATACAATATCATCAATATTCTGTTTGAATTCCAGATCTGAACTACAATTTCTTCTTGCCCGTCCCATTTCTCCAAATGGGATTTGTTAGAAAATGACCCTCTCTGAAGGGTCACCCCAAACTTTTTGCCATCCTCCTCTTTTTCTGATCCTTTTTTGTTGGCTTTAGGACTCTGAGCACTTTGCCACTGCTGACCAGTGCTAAAGTGCATGTGCTCTCTGCTCCAAAGATGTGTAATTAGTGTACACCTAATTGGCTCATAATTTTTTATTTGTTTTCGTTTTTTTTATTGGTTATCTAGTATCCTCAAAGATCATTATTTGCCATATATCGTACAATAAGTAAACAGATGTATCATTTATAATGGGTATAAACACATTCCCAGTTCCTCCCACCCCTCCCGTGCAGCTCAAGCATAGTCCTACACAAAATCTGTTTCTTAGGTAAATACATATAAGTGACATTGTCAGTGATTTTCTTTGCGTTTGACAGTTTCCGGAATCTTATGCCTCAACCTCGGAGCAAGAGATGGAGTAGCCCTTAGTAATCAGGGAAGTCAGTTTATATATCACGTAATTCTACCTTTCATCATCCATTCCCATTTCCTGCACCTAACACATTGTCTTCACCGCGCAGATCTGTGAGCATCTCTGTCCAAGCCATACGGTCATCCGCTAATCGCTCGTCCCGTCTAACATGTTTTATCCTAACCTGTTCAGCTACTGCCCATTCAGACATGTCTCACAGCCAATCCCTTCATTCATCATCCATTTAATGGTTATCTGCCTGTCAGGAGTTTGCAGCTAAGTTTTTTCCTGGTGGGAGCGGGGAGGGGTAGGGGGGGGGGCAATAATACTTTGAGTGGAGTGCCCTCAATTTCCCAGCCAGTTGCCGTTCTTAGATTCTGCAGTACCTCCCTCCAAAAGTGTGCTTTATCTATATAGTTCTATACCATATGTAATAAGTCGGGTTCTCGTGCTCCACAACGTGGGCACCTGTTTGATTGTGAAGGGTAGATTGCATGCAGGGTCTTGGAGGTAAGGTAGTATTGGTGAACAATATTGTACTGTATAAGATGAAAGTGTGCATTTGAATTCACAGTGCGTGTCCCCTCGTGTATCCTGTTGAGTCACGTAGTGTCACTTTGTATTTCCAACCCTCCCGCCCATTTATTGTGTGCCTTCGAAGTTATTACCAGGAAATCTTCTCGCATTGCTCTATACAGGTGCGCTATAAGTCTGCGGCCCTCGGTCTTATCTAAATGCCTGTTTAGTGTTTGTGAAGGTATGGATTCGTCCTTTAAACAGGGCCAGATCTCACAGGCTGTAGATTATATTTTGCTATATTATTGGTATTATCTAATGCAAAAAAATCTATTGCATCTCCTCGGGTAAAGAACTGTCCCCCGAGGTATAAGTCACCCAACACATCACATCCCCCCTTCTTCCACTTCTATATCAACATGATTGTTGCTATGTCCGCAAATTGTTTAAGCATCCAGATCGGCATATCCCAGGCATAGGGGGCGCTATGACATGAGGTGATCCGGAACATGAGGAGTTCCAGAAGTTTATAGTTTCCGCTTTGGTCACCCATCAACCTCTTCTCCCAAGGGGGGCTTGGGGGGGGAAGGCGACCGCAGGGAGTCCCCACCCCCGGGCAGTTTGGGAGGGGGCGTGTGGAGGGAGGGGTTTGCTGGCCCTGCGCGGTCTTTTCGAACTTGGGCTTGTCGGTAGGAAAAAGATAGCCCAAATGCAGCCCAAGTGGAGCCCAAATGTAACGAAATGTTGCCCAGGTATAAATACCTTGGGCGCCCGCCCCCGGCCACCATTTTAGGTTTGGTGACCTGGTGGCCGGGAGCTAGGATAGTGTCGTGTTTTTTGTCGCTTACTTGTGTGAAGGGTTTTTGCTGTGATGTCGTCGTCGCAGGATTACAGAGTGCTGGAGGCTCTTAGGCTGCTGTCGGAGGCAGGCAGGATGGACCTGGTTATCGGGGAGGTAGCGGGGCCGTCGCGGCCCCCGCGGCAGGCCTCGGCCGGAGTGGCGGCTGCGGTTGCGGCGTGTACCTCGCCGAAGCGTTCCCGGCAGATTCCGGTGAGTGAGCGGGGACGCCCGCGTGTGAGAAGGGCGGTCCCCGCTCGTTATGGCCAGGCCGGTCGGGTAGCGGCGTCAGGGGAAGCAGGTGTGGGGCCTGGGGCGGGTTTGTTGGTTGCGGCGTCGCGCTCTATGTCATCCCCGGTGGTGGCGGGTAAGCGCGGGGGCGGGCGCGCTATGAAGCGTCGTGCGTCTTCTGTGCCGGAGGAGGGTTTAGGTAGCGCGAGGGAGGGGGGCGCGGTTGTGAGTGGGGGCGGGCCGGCGGTTTCAGAGCTGGAAGCGGGTCGGGCGCGGGGAGCGGAATGCGGGGCCGGCCCAGCTGGTTTTGGTGTTGGGGATTGTGCTTCTGTCTCGGGGAGTGCGGGGGGCCGAGTAATTGGCTTTGAGTCGGCGCATGGTCAGTTTCCGGGCGTGAGGAGCTTGGGGAGGTTTGCTGAGCCGGGTGTGGCGCTCGAGCGGTGCGGGGAGCGTGAGGAAGCGGCGCCGGGCAGCCCATTATTGTTCTCGCCGGTTTCTTCTGCGGGGGGCGCGGTTTTCTCGGTGGGGGCGAGCTCGTTGGGAGAGGGTGAATGGGCGCAGGTAGAGGGGTGGTGCCCGGCACAAGAGACTATGAGGCAAGGGGAGCAGGGGTTTGTGGGGCAGGACATCTCGGAGCAGCTACAGGCCCACGTAGGGGTGGGTTGGCAGGCAGTGGATGAGGAGCTGGTGGGGGGGGAGGGGGAGGTTGGGGGAGAGGGTTGGTTTGTGGGGGACGGGGAGGCAATTGGGGGGGGTGTTGGGGGTGAGGGCCTGGACATTTTTCCCTCCTGGGCAGAAGGTGTCCGGGGCCTTGGTGGGGAGGGAGCAGTGGGGTGGTCAGGTGCCCGGGGGCAGGCGACGGCAGGCAGTGACAGGACGAGGGCGGTGTATGGGGCGAGCGGTCGGGCCCGTTCCAGGTCGAGTAGGTCGCTATTTCTGGGGAAAGGATATGGCGAAGTTGCGGCGTCGGCTTTGGGTCATGCTATGCTGGAATGGAGCGGGGATGAGGAGGAGATGGTGGCGCCGCAGTGTGTGGGAGTGGGGCGAGTGAGTGCGTCGGGTAGTGGTTTGTCAGGTTCGGGTTTTTCGAGTGGTATTGGGTCGCGGGCAGCTAGTAGTTTTCTTGCTCCTGGCACACCAGTCCAAACTTTTTCTTTCCAGGATAGGTCACGTAGCAGAGCAGCAGACTCGGTAGGGCGAGGTGCGGCCCATTATCGCCGAGGAGAAGGGAGGATGAGGCCTTGCGCGGCACATTCCGTACCGGCGGGGGATCCCGTCGCGGCCAGCTCACGAAGGTCCGGCGCGGCCTCGCTGGCCCCAACGTCACGCCGGTCAAGGTGGACGGAATTTTCTGAGAGGATGGACAGTTGTGTTAGGCGGTGTAGAGGGGAGGACCGGCGTGTACAGTTGGCTCCCCCGCAGGATGGTTTTAAGGCCGCGGAGGCCGGTAGTGCTCATTCAGGGTCCGGTAAGGCCCGTGTGGTGGATTTTGCTCCAGAGGAGTTGTTGGTGGATGAGCCAATACTCCTGGATTATGATGAGGACAGCCCCGAGGAAGGGGAGATTCGGGGCTCCGAGGGGGGGGAATTTCTCATGTTTCTCATAGTTTGTTGCAGGTTCCGGGTGTGGCACCCATCGCACAGTCCTTGGTGGCGAAACCTACAGGAGAGCACGGCCCGTCAGCGAGGGCGCATCCTCCAAGGGAGTCTTCTGCACGGGGAATGAGGCGGTCGGAGTCGGTCCGCACACCCTCTTTAGAGCCAGGTGAGAGCGCAAAAACACAGGCCAAACCTATTATGGTGTCTGTGGGGTCTGGGGAGGACGGGGGTGGGGGTGTGTCGGAGGGGAGGTTATATAGAGGCAAGTATGTGAAGGACACGGGGGTTGGTACGGGGACGGAGGGAGCATTGTCGGGGGCCAAGGTGGAGAGTGGGTCTAAGGCGGAGGCAGGCGATGGTAAGGAAAAGCCGCAGAGCAAGGAACTAAAGATCAAGAAGCTCCCCTATATGGGGGTGACTAAGCCCCTGGGTGCGCATTTAATGCTGGCGACAAAAGAGCGTATTTGGAAGGGTGAATATGTTGAGATTCTGAAACTGTTACACAGGGAGGTGAGGTCTAAGGAGGGTTCTAAAGAGGAGGAGTATGAGTTGGCCAAGCGCCCTAAGGTGCCGCTGACGATCGAGAACTGGACGGCGGCGTTCTTAATTTATGCTAGTGTTTACTGCGAAAAGTTTCCAGAGCGCTGCGTAGCCATATTTAAGTATATGGACGTTATTCGGAAGGCTCAAATCACTGGTACGGGTTATGCTTGGGCCCAGTATGACGAGGAATTTCGAGCCCGTATGGCTTGGGATGAGGAAGCTAAATGGGACGAGTTGGATAATGACCTGTGGCAACATACCATGGGGGCCGCGCCAGGGGGTAAGACGATTTTTACGGCTAGTGGTCTGCCGTTAGTTTATCGGCCCTTTCAGGGAAAGCCCACCCGGGGTGGGGTGGGAGGCTCAGCCGCATCACAGTCTGGGGCCGGGGCTTGTTGGGATTTCAACAAGGGTCTGTGCACGCGTGAGTATTGTAAATACAAACACGAGTGTTCTAAGTGCGGCAAGCGGCACCCCCTCGTCAACTGCTGGGGAGTTAGGCCATCAGGAGGGCAGCAAGCAGGTGCAGGGTTGTCTGGCAGCACGCAGCAGTCACAGGGTGGGCGTGGGGGCAGGGGCGCACAAGGTCCTGGGCCAAAGGGCTCCTACTCCAATTAAATTGGCTCGGCTACAGGCTGCCCTGGATGGCTACGGGGACTTGGTGGCAAAGCGAACTCTTTTGGATGGTTTCAGGTGGGGTTTTCATTTGGGGTACCACGGGCCCCGGCAGAGAAGGTGGGCGGATAATTTGAAATCCGCAGCAGAACACAAGCTGGTGGTGAGGGAAAAATTGCGTAAGGAAGTGCGTGAGGGGAGGATGGCAGGCCCGTTTGGAGAGTGGCCAGTTCCTAATTTGATCATTTCCCCTATTGGTGTGGTGCCCAAGAAAGAGGAGGGGCAGTTTCGGCTGATTCAGCATTTGTCATGGCCTGAAGGGTCGTCAGTCAATGATTTTATCGATGAAGACGCTGCTTCGGTGTCATACTCCTCAGTTGACGTCGCCATGTCACTGGTTGTGGCCGCGGGCGCAGCTGCAGGGATGGCAAAGTGCGATATTAAGTCGGCTTTCCGGCTGCTCCCGGTTCATCCGGACGACTGGCCTTTGTTGGGCATACAATTTGAGGGTGAGTGGTATGTGGATAAGGCGCTACCTATGGGCTGCTCAGTGTCCTGTGCTCTTTTTGAGCTCTTCAGCACTTTTTTGCAGTGGTTTTTCACGCATCGCACTGGTCACAGCTGGGTCACACATTATTTGGATGATTTCTTTTTTGTGGGCTCTTCGGGCTCTTCGGAGTGCCGGCGTGCGCTGGAGTCGTTTCAGGAGCTTATGGAGGAGTTGGGGGTGCCTTTAGCTCCTGAGAAAACAATGGGGCCGGATACTGTCATTTCATTTCTGGGCATTGAACTTGACTCAGTTGCGATGCAGGCTCGGTTGCCCGCGGATAAGAAATCCAAAATGTTGGTTTTGCTGGACGAGATGTTGGCTCGACCGAAGGTGACGGTGAAGGAAATACAGGTGTTGCTAGGCCATCTGAACTTTGCTTGTAGGGTGGTTCGGGCGGGGCGGACTTTCTGTCGGCGCCTGGGCCGGGCTTTAGCAGGCCGGCACTTGCCTCATCATCATGTGCGCCTGTCGGCAGGGGTGAAGGAGGATCTGCGGATGTGGTCCTTTTTCTTGCACTCATTTAACGGGGTGCCCTTGGCCAGGGACGAGGATGTACAGTGGGATGTGCAGCTGTTTTCAGATGCAGCGGGCAGTGAAGGTTTTGGCATTTACTGGCAGGGGCATTGGTGTACAGAGCAGTGGCCTCAGGAGTGGAAGAATGGTGGGCGGAGCATTGCCTTTTTGGAACTTTTCCCACTGGTGGTGGCGTTGACCATCTGGGGCGCAGAGCTGGAACACAAGAGGGTGCTTTTCCGTGTGGACAACATGGCGGTGGTGCAAATCGTCAATAGACAATCGGCCAGGGACGAGCAGATTTTGAAATTAATGAGGGTGTTTGTGCTGGGCTGTTTGCGCTATGACATTTCATTCAGGGCTTTGCACGTACCGGGCGTGGACAATGACATTGCGGATGCTTTGTCTCGTTCACAGTGGGGGAGATTCCATGGGCTGGCCAAGGAGGCGGACAGGACACCGACCCCGATGCCGGAGCACCTCTGGTCGGTCGGCAACGCAGGGTGTTTCAACTGGTGGTAGGTTCCTTGTCGGTTTCCACGCGTACGGCGTACACATTGGCATGGAATGAATTTTTGGCTTCAGGTGCTAGTAGGAGGGACGAGCCGGGGCGCAGTTCGGAGGATGTGGTTCATTTTATCCTTGACCTCATTGAGAAGGGTCTGTCACGAGTCACTATTGCGGGGAAGCTGGCTGGGGTGGCGTTCATGGGTAAGCTTTTTTGGGGTTATGCCCCGTCTGCTGGGGAAATAGGTCGCAGGATGCTGGAGGGGTGGGCGAGGGAACGGGGCGGTACTGGGGTGTCCCGTTTGCCGATTTCCTGGCAGACGCTGGCTCGTTTGCTGGCTGTGTTGCCTGCAGTTTGCACTGATGAGTTTGAAGTTGCATTGTTTTCTACCCTTATGGTTTTCATGTTTTTTGGAGCTTTCAGGGTTTCGGAGCTCCTGGGGACCAAGGTGAAGCGGGGGATTTGTTGGCAGGATGTTTTCCTATCGGACACAGGTGTACACGTTTGGTTGGCCAGTTCCAAAACAGATCAGAAGGGGGTGGGAAAAGGGGTTTGGTTGGAAGCAGGATCCCCTAGTTGCACATGCCCGCTGCGCTTGGCCCGGCAATGGAGGACGCTCTCAGGGGGGGATGGGGGCGAGTTAGTTTTTCAGCACAGGGACGGGGCGCGCGTCTCTGACTATCAGCTGCGTATGGTCCTGCGTAAGGGGTTGCAGCAGTTGGGGTTGGATGGAGCTCAGTTTGGGACACATTCTTTCAGGATTGGGGCAGCGACTGAGGCGCATAACCGGGGTTGGTCGCAGGGCGACATAATGCGCTTGGGGCGTTGGTCTTCTTCCTGCTTTCACAAATATGTGCGGGAGGATCCTCCTTCGGCGCCTGCGTCCATTGTTTTGGTGTGAGTCTCATATTTGTTTTTCATTTCAGGTTCGGTGGCCGGGCCACACACGAGGGAGTTGACGGTGTGGATTGTGGGGCATTCCTTCGTCAAGTGGGCGCACGTTCAGGCGTGCAAAAGTTATTTTGGGGAAAGTTTGGGTTTCAATGGCAGCCTTTTTCGACTGGTATGGAAGGGAAAAGGGGGGATGCTTTGGAGGGAGCTGATCCCCTGTCTGAATAAAGCCATGGTGAGGGGTCAATGCCCGGATATTCTCTTAATTCACTTGGGGGAGAATGATCTTTGTAGTGTGAAAGGGGTGGTATTGTTGCGAGCCATGAAAAGAGACTTGGCGTTGTTGAAAGAGCAGTGGTCGGGTTGTCATGTTCTCTGGACAGAATTGGTCCCGCGGAGGGTGTGGAGAGGGACGTTGAAGCCCAGGGCGGTTGATAGGTCTCGGAGGAAAGTGAATTTGGAGATCTCCCGGTTTTGTCGAGATTTGGGCTTCGGGAGAGTCACCCATAAAGATATCCGTTTTGAGGCGGTAGAGTTTTTTCAGGGAGATGGGGTCCATTTGTCGAGGTTGGGCATGGATCTTTATTTGTTGGAGCTCAGGGAGGTCTTGTCTCGGTGCTTGAGGGGGCAGAATCAAGCTCGTTGTGCTTAAAGCCTTTTTTGTTGGGGGGCAGAAAGAGGGGAGGGTAGTTGCACCGCCCCCCTCTTTCTGGGTGGCGGGGGTTATGGTGAATTCTGGTCAGTTTTACCGGAAGTTGGTGGAGTTATTGGGGTTGAGTTGGGGTTATCGACAGGAAAAGGTTAGTTTGGGAAGTTTAGTTCGGTTACACAGTTTGGGGGCCGATAGCTGAAAAGGGGCAGGCAGGGGAGTTTTGGTTAACAGAAGGTTTGGATTTAGAGATTGTTGGGGGGTTATACAGGAGTGTAATGTTTTATAATGTTTTATAATGTTTTTATATTGTTGTAATGTTGTAATGTACGGGCGGGGGCGGGCTCGAAGGTATTTAGGGGAGGGGGCGGGGGGCGGGGCTAGGCATGTTATATTTAGTGAGGCCTAGTTTTGGAAGGCGTTTCGGCCAAGGATTTTAATTTGTAATGTGCACCTGTTTCCAATAAAGCGGCCTTTTACACACAATATTCTTGTCAGTGGCCTGCTTCCCCCCCTCCACCCCTCCCTCCCAAGGGGGGCTTGGGGGGGGAAGGCGACCGCAGGGAGTCCCCACCCCCGGGCAGTTTGGGAGGGGGCGTGTGGAGGGAGGGGTTTGCTGGCCCTGCGCGGTCTTTTCGAACTTGGGCTTGTCGGTAGGAAAAAGATAGCCCAAATGCAGCCCAAGTGGAGCCCAAATGTAACGAAATGTTGCCCAGGTATAAATACCTTGGGCGCCCGCCCCCGGCCACCATTTTAGGTTTGGTGACCTGGTGGCCGGGAGCTAGGATAGTGTCGTGTTTTTTGTCCCCACCCTTCCCTCCCTCAAAAAACACGTTTTTGGGTTTTTGGCCCCCCTTTTGTTTTGTTTCGGGGTTTTTTTGGGGTTTTTTAGTGTAGGTTTTCCGTTTTTTCCCTTTGGCGAGTTTTCTCAGGCGTTTTGTGGGAACAGGTGTGCAAGGGGTTTTGCTATGTTTGTACTTTGTCGCTTGGAGCAGGTGCGGTGCGGGGGTTATGGTGAATTCTGGTCAGTTTTACCGGAAGTTGGTGGAGTTATTGGGGTTGAGTTGGGGTTATCGACAGGAAAAGGTTAGTTTGGGAAGTTTAGTTCGGTTACACAGTTTGGGGGCCGATAGCTGAAAAGGGGCAGGCAGGGGAGTTTTGGTTAACAGAAGGTTTGGATTTAGAGATTGTTGGGGGGTTATACAGGAGTGTAATGTTTTATAATGTTTTATAATGTTTTTATATTGTTGTAATGTTGTAATGTACGGGCGGGGGCGGGCTCAAAGGTATTTAGGGGAGGGGGCGGGGGGCGGGGCTAGGCATGTTATATTTAGTGAGGCCTAGTTTTGGAAGGCGCTTCGGCCAAGGATTTTAATTTGTAATGTGCACCTGTTTCCAATAAAGCGGCCTTTTACACACAATATTCTTGTCAGTGGCCTGCTTCCCCCCCTCCACCCCTCCCTCCCAATTGTCCTCCTCATCGAACCAGTGGATCGCATGAGATGGCTGCCATATAATACAGCTGCAGGTTAGGACGTTAAATGCCCCCCGGTCCCAGGTTTGCCTGAACATGGGTAGCCCTATTCTCTTCCATTTCATGAACAATAATAATTCTAGGATGAGACTGTCCAGCTCCCTGAAGTATCATCAAGGGATCTTGTGAAGCATGCCCTGCAGCGTGTAGAGGCAGCACTACTTTTTTTACTAGGGCTGTTTTTCTTATCAGCGTAAGGGGGAGATCTCTCCAGAACCGTACCGAGGCATGCAGCCCGGTAACCACCGTACCAAAATGAATATCTAGGAATCGTCGTTTTTCAGTGGCTGTCCTGATCCCCAGGTAGCGCACCCCCTCGAAACTCCACAGCAATGCAAGCTCTGGGAGCAACCCGGGGTCTCGTGCCGCCAGTTCTCCGAGAGGTAATAGCTGTGATTTCTGGGTATTCACTGAGCGTCCAGACACCCCTGCGAACTCTGACAGTGCCGTCAACAACACTGGCATCGCTTCAGCTGGGTCGCGCAAATACACCAGGGCGTCATCAGCATAGAACGAGTTTTTGTGTATAGTGCCTCTCACTGTGATCCCCCAAGGCGCAAATCTGTATTGCAGGAGTGCGGCCAGTGGCTCCATCGTGATTGCAAATAGGAGCGCTGACAGAGGGCAGCCCTATCTCATGCCACGGTATAAGGAGGAAGCCACCGACACAAAGCCGCCTGTCCAGACTCAAGCACTTGGTGCAGTGTATAATAACTTATGACAATAGATGTACTTGGGTCCAAAACTCATCTTCTCTAAGGCTTGCCTGATATATCCCCATGTGATTGAATCCAATGCATGCTCAGTGTCAAGGAACGCTAGCACGGAGGGGCCCTCACGCATTTCAAGGGCATGAAGGATGTGAAATAATCTTTATGGGTGAAACATGGTGCTACCATGTACCCAGGGCCTGTAAGTTAAATGATACTAGTGGGCTGTGGTACTGAGTGTGCCACCCACAGAAGTAGCCTTTCAAACCTCTCTCAGGCCTTCCACTGCAGTGCCTGTGTGTGCAGTCTACTGCCACTTCGACCTGGCATTTAAAACTACTTGCTAGGCCTTAAACTGTTATATTCCATGTAGGTACTCTATATAGGCGCAGGTAACATTGCAACCTTTCACCTATATTCTTCCCTAGATTGAAACAGAAAGGAAGGTGCACCAGCAAAAGAGTCCAAGCTCAGAAGGAAGTCCTTTAATATTTATTTTATTCTTTTAATATAAAAGTATGATAAAAACTCAGCCAACGCATTTCGTTCTTAACACAAGAACTTCTTCAGGGTTGAAACAAGCAACATAACAACATATAAATAGACAGAACCACATATAAAAATCACACATAAAACATTTTTTTGCATATGAATCAACACAAAAAGAAAGATGACGTCAATACAAATACATACACAATATATAAATCACATATATAAATTAGATATAAAATACAACACAAAGCAAAATGACATCGACACAATTAAATACACAATATATATATATGTAAACAAACATTAATACTGTATCCAGACGCTACTCCAAATAGTTGGATAAAAGGGTACTATGATCCTGTATATAATAAACTGTTGTAAAAGACAAGTTTACTAGTCTACATAACAATTACTAAAAGTAAGGACATATTTCAAAAATAGCCTAAGTGGAAGTACCCTCAAGATGTTCCCTGGAAATATTAACATAAACAAACCAAACAAAAAGAAAAAGAATAAAAAATCTGGTATGAAGAACAACACAATAATGATATTGAAATTTGTGCAAAAATCCGGACAGCAACCTGTCCAATATTGACCAGAACTCATTAAGAAGAAACAGGAAAAAAGGTGGAGAGGGAGGCGAACAATACAATAAAACAATAACAAAAATTATTATGCTAATAACACCATGCACAACAAAAGAACTCACCAAGATGAGATAACTGTGGCAGTCAGCAAAAGTCATATAGTGTAAATAAATCCAATACGAAATTCCTTAATCAGTTTATGAATAAAATGATCTGCAGACCAAATGAAGACATATTGAATCCAAAGAAGTGACTAAATCAATATGAGAACACAAGTAAACATAAACGCAAGGGTAAAAGAACTCAATAACAATGAATATGAGAAATGTGATTCGGAATATAGCAGGTACTATCGAATTACATATTTTAGACACAAAACAAATGTCTGCGAAGAGCACCTAAATGTAAATCCCGACTAGTAAGGGAACATGTACCCCCGAGTATGATGGGAGCACAAGGTAAAGCAATATGAGCACATGAATATAGCAAAACACAAAATCATATTAATTTAAACTGTGCAGTATGCAAGATGAATAACGAATAAGTGGTATCTCACCAAAAATAGAGATGAGGTCACAAGTAAATGGGTATCAATTAAATAAAATACAAGAAAGAACAAACAGAAAAGTATAATAATGTAATCTGACATGTAACTGCAATGGAAAAGTCCCAAACGTAACTAGTAAAAGAACCATAATATAGACGTCATATATGGCACCAGAGAGAACCAGAAGGGGAAAAAAATAAAACTAAATGATAAATCTAGGAGAAAGGAATCGGAAGAAAAGAGAAACAGGTGAGGGATACCGATTCCTTTCTCCTAGATTTATCATTTAGTTACGTTTGGGACTTTTTCATTGTAGTTGATCCAGCGCAGAGTGCAAAATCCCTCTTCACTGCCACGGATCAAATGATTTCACACACGCACACTATCCATACATTCGCTGGTGGGGCCCATAACACCAACGCACACTTACCATTAGTCCGTGCGAGAGGCGATTTATCCTTCTAAGCGCTGGATAAAATGATGGGGAAAAATACCACTTTACCTTAATGAGCAACACACCTATAAACCCTTCTAATACTCATTAGGCCGTGACTTCCACATTTGGTATTATTCTCCCAAAGACCGGGATGGATCTGTTAGTTACTGTATTAGTGAAATCCTAATTGCCTAATCAATCTTTACATTAACACATTCCAATGAATAAACAACCCGACTCATTTCTGAAGTTATTCAAATCCAAATTTATATTAATATTGCAGATTAAATCATTCATTTGATCAAGTTGCCATTCATATTTACCTATTCTGGCTAAAGTCGTCCTCTATGTCAAATCTGGCAGTCTCACAAAACTATGCCCATCAATTTAGCAGGTAAAGTTCATCAGGAACTTGGGCATTAATTCAGTCCATCAGAGAATTGGGCTAACAGCTGTCCTGCAGTGTCACCGTCCTCTCCGTCAGCATATCATCAGGTAATCAAAGGAGCGAACGTCGGATCTCTAAGTCTAAAGCCAAAAAGCTAATCACCTCTCTATTCTACTATAATTTATAGTAAAAATGATGATAAAAGTAACAAATTTTGGGCATCCGAGTTCGCTGATTGGACAATCGGGGATCATCATTTCTGTTCCCATAAGGTTTAGTCCATGATGTCAGCATACTTGCTGGTTCTGGTTCTTTTGTAAAGTCTTTTGTTTGTAGCATTGGCACCGCTCCCAGTGGCCTTGATAAGTACATCTTGCCTGGGGTCAGGACGGGGCCATTGTTGCTCATCTTTAGCGCAGGCGCACTTCACCCAAGCCTTGTTCAGCGTTGGCATTCGGGTAAGGCACCACAGGCAGCCATCTTTTGGCAGGCCAAAATGGACAACTTAAGCAAAGAAAACACAAAACGTAATCAATACATAGAAATGACTAATTAAATGTTATTCCCTCACTAATACCCATATGTGTGTGTATTTATCTAGCAAAAGCGACACTCATTGCGGGTTATACTTACAAAATAAAGCACGAATCACAATTACATCACCAAAGCAACATATATCATGCAATGTTCTATTTATCTATCATTAGTATGCGTACGAAATTTAGTTCACGTAATTAAGTAGGCCATGCAGATGCAAATCCCACGTGTATTTCGGTCATTAATAAGGTTGGTTAGTTATTTCCACATCACTCCAAACCATTAGTACGATTATAATTAATCAATTAATCTAATTAATAAAATGACATGCAAAATGGGGTGGGTATACAAAATTTTTCATTACCCGCTCCATCACAGTTACGTGTCAGATTACATTATTATACTTTTCTGTTTGTTCTTTCTTGTATTTTCGGAACTTTGGTGGGTTCTTCAACTATTGCTTTAATCTATTTTTTCTTTCTAGAATTTCTGGTTCCGGCATTTGAGGTTGACTCTTATCATTGAGTCGCCAAACTTGAATTTCTAGATACTTTTTTGATGCTTCGATTGAATTGATACCCATTTACTTGTGACCTCATCTCTATCTTTGGTGAGATACCACTTATTCGTTATTCATCTTGCACAGTTTAAATTAAACACAGAAGGAGATGCACCAGCAGAATATTGTCCACAAACATTACACGGTGTGATGGGTAATATGCCCACAAAATGTGAACAAATGCCATTCTGGGTAGCTCAGAAAATAACACAGCTAGAGGCAGTATTCCCGAATACTACCCCGTATGAAAAACACAGAAGGCTAACAATCTGCTTGCCCATGGGGATAACACTACAAATAGAGGATTGTACCACTTGGGGTACAGTCTTTGCTGCCATTTATACCAGAACTCATGGTATCCCGTCATTAGCAGTAGTACCAGACATATTGAGACAAATACGAAGCTGAGCCTGCCCTGAACCTAGGGATGAAGTTATTAGGTAACTGTGCCCAGGTATCAGCCATAATATTAGCTAATATTAAAGGGGAAGCAGCTTCAGTGGCTATCCACCAACGCCTAAGGGAGTTCAGTCCTTTAGAACAGGAACACAAACTACCAAAAATAATTGAAACTGCATATGCAGTTTTAGGCAGAGACAGTTTGGGATGGAAATCTTTAAAACCACAACTGATGAGCAGTCCTGAAAGGTATATTTCCAAACAGACACCTGCTTCAACAAAGAAGAAGTGGGACAATAAAAAAAAAAAACTTTAAAGGAGATGGATCTCAGTCCAGAGGTAGATCTCCTCCACAGGAGCCTTCCAAAAAGAGGTATAACCTTAGGAATAGGGATAATATTAGGAAACCTGACAGGTATCAGAATACTGATACACATTCCTCTCGTTCCTTTCAGGGTTAATCGAAAAACTCAGAGAGGGAAGGATGGTCAGACAGACAAGAAGAGCGTACAAAGTCCATAGACAAGCAGCACGCTCAAGATTACACTTCTAAAAAAGAAGAGAAATCAAAGCAAAAGCCACAGTTCAAAATGAAGAAGGTTGCAGGTCTAAAGATCAGACATACCCAGAATTCTGAGGACTCGTCTACTGAACGGGGAATGTGCTCTGACGATGCAAGACAGTGCGGCAGAAGTAACAATAGCTCACCAGAACCTGATGGAATTTCTGGTGATAGCCGACTTGAATGATTATATCACGGTGGAAACACCTGATACTAGGGTAAGTGTCCCACATAAGTTATATGAAACACTCCAAATGGAGGGGGACAAATGTAGGACAGTTAGAGGTCATTTTTTAATGAGAACCTGTTGTTTAGCTATGACATTTTGTTAGCTGAACAAGATTGGCCGCCAGCATTCGTCATGGATTGCCCTAAAGGGGAAACTGTAATTTTACTGCCATTCTCAGACCATATTTCCAGGCACCTAAAATACACATATGCGCAGGAGAGAGTAGTAGCCCAAGCCCCTGCATTATACAAAAACCATGTAGGATGGGATGAGGATTCAACCCACCACATAATTCCTTTAAAAAATACTCAAACTGCACAGAGGCAGTATCCAATAAAGCAAAAAGCTAAAAAAAACAGTTCCGGGAGATCTTAGATCAACCTGAATACCAAGGGGTGATCGAAAATTGCACCTCATCCATGAATAGTCCTTTGTGTCCGGTCATGAAACCTGACAATTCATATCGTTTAGTTTCAGATTGCAGACATTTAAACACTTGCACTAAGACATTTGCAGTCCAAACGGCACACAGTGCCGCATTAATTAATAATATTGTGGGGAAAAAATATAAAACTACACTTGATATCTCAAATTGATTTTTCTGCCAAAACATAGCGCCTGAAAACAGGTATCAAACTGTATTCTCAGCACTGGGGTCACAGCGTCAATTTTGTCGACTCTCCCAGGGGTATAAGAACAGCCCAGGGTAGTTTTTGGCCAGAGTAACTGAGTTACTTCAAAATTTGGATGAAGAGGCATTGTCCTATGTGGATGATATTTATCTAACGGACGATGACCTAGAGGAGCACTTGAACAGAGTGAATACCATAATTTTGGGATTTGCATCTGAGGGCTACAAATTCAACTTTAAAAAATCTAAAATTGTCCACCTCAATGTCCTGTTTTTAGGATATGAGCTTTCAAGTGAAGGAAAAAGCCTGGCTGCCAATATTTTTGAAAAATGTGCACTGCTCCAACCTCCAAAATAATTGAAAAATTTACAATCAATACTGAGATTCCTAAATTTTGGTAGAACATACATTTTGGATGACGCGGAAAGTGTAAAACCTTTCTACGATTTAATAAAACCTGATTTTTAAGTAAGACAATGGACAAGGGAACACACAGATATTCTTCGTTCCCTACAAGCTGACATGATAGCTTCCAAACATTTACAGACAAGCGTAAACATACGCAACCTGGTGATCCTTATACTTGCGGGTAAATCTGGGTTCACCTATCTAACATATAATGAAGGTGAAACGTTACAAATTCCATATAAATCACATTTGTACACAAATCCTGAGATGCGCTTCGTATCTGCAAAAAAGATTCTGACAGCAGTACAAACTGCTGTAGTAAGAGAAAGAGCACTGGCACAGGGGAAACGAATAATAGTAGTGACTCCGGTTCCAGCCTTAGAGGCTGCGACAAAGGCAATCGGTCCTAACCCTAAAGCCTTATGTCCGAGATGGATACAATGGGCTAATTCTCTCACTACAACAGATGTAGAATACAGTTACGATCCAAATCTAAAGACACAAGCATTTCTGCAAAATGAACAAGAATATCCTCTACCAAACGAAATAATGCCTCTAGATCAGTATTAATATATAATTTACACTGACGGATCTGCTCAACCGGTCATAGGAAGTAAGCAATAATATAGCGCGGCATGCGCAATCGTTAAATGTCGCATGCGGGATGGAAAGTTCCACCCAAGTTGCACAAAAACGCAATCTTTAGAAGACTGCACGGCACAGCTGGCAGAGTTGAAAGCCTTGATACTGGCACTGGTAAATACGGCTCGAGAATTCCCCACACTAATTGTGTGCGATTCATTTTACTGTGTACAGTCATATAATGAATATATATATTTTTTTTGATAAACAAGATTTTATTCGTTTTACAAAAAGAGTGCACCAGCCACATCACACCATATTTCAATGATCGGGAATTACAGTCACAGAATCCCACCCCCAGCATACAGATATTAACGAGACAAAGAAACGATGGAACCAATCAAGCTCCTCATGATTAGACCACCCCCACCAACCACTTTCCCCAAACTCTACGATATCTCTTGGAGCAGCCACGTGCTGCATAAATAACCTTCTCCTGGGTGGCACAACACTCCACCCCACTCCACCAACGTCCCAGGGTAGAGGGATCAGGACACATCCATGAGGCTGCAATGTCTCTTTTAGCGACCACCATGGCCGTATCGAAAAACAGTTTTTCATTTCGCGACCCATCCAACCCATCAGTGATGCCCAGGATCGTGTGCTTAGGGTCGTGTGGAACCCCCCACCCCAGAACCTCAGAGAGCTCGACCTCGATGCCCTTCCAGAATCCCGCTAGGAGGGGACAGGCCCACACCATGTGTAGGAAGTCTGCGGGATCATGGCCACACCTGGTTCAGGCTGAGGACGGACTAAGCCCCGCGCGGTGAAGACGTACAGGGGTGAGATATGCGGCATGTAGATAGTAGAGTTGCACTAAGCGCAGCCGAGCAGAGGCGGTGACCGTTCTAGGGGCCATAAGGGCATCTCGCCAGTCCTCCTCCTCCAAGGGGCACACCCAGTCCTCCCATTGTGTTCGCAGTCTGTCCAAGGAAGTCGGGGTGTTATTAATCAGTGTGCGGTAAATACGGGAAATGCCACCCTTCCCCAGGTCCCCGAACATAATCTTTGCTTCAGGTGGGCTATGGTCAGGCAATTGTGTGCCTGTCGCTAGGTGTGAGAGGATGGCATGCCGCAGCTGGAGGTAGCGAAATAATTGCGAGTGATGCAGCGAGTACCTGGCTTGGAGATCTTCAAAGGAGCGCATGTGGTCCCCCACCCAAACATCCCCAAGCTGTGAAATGCCTATGTGGTCCCAGGCCTCGAAGCCCCGAAGCCCGGACACCTCCCTGAGCGAGGTCCCACGCCACAGTGGCGTACAACGGGTCAGTGTGTGTGTCCAGCTGGGGTGCCGCAGTGCGGCCCGCCAGGCCAGTAGTACGGAACGCGTCACCTCCGGAAGACGGAATGGAATCAGGGTCCCGTAGAGAAAGGAATGTATTCTGTGGAGGCACAGCTCCCCCAGCTCAAGCCTGTAGGCCGGGTCGGACCACCCCCCATTAAACCAGTGGTGTATGGAGAGGAGTCGCGTGGCCAAATAGTAGAGGTAGAGGTGAGTCATCCCCAAACCCCCGTCAAACGAAGGGATCCTGCAGGTACTGAGCGCCAATCTGGACCTACCTTTCCCCCATAGGAACTTGCTGATGAAGCCATCAAGTGCACGGAACCAGGCCCTGGGAAATCACATAGGGGTATTCTGAAGCATGTAAAGGATGCGGGGGAGCACCATCATTTTGAAAAGAGCCACCCCCCCATGGGGTTGAGGGGCAACGACTGCCACCGCTGGAGATCCGCCTTGGCTCGCTTCACCAGAGGAGTGACATTGAGGGCCCAGCTGAGTTCGGGCAGTAGGGTCACCCAGATCCCCAAATATTTAAATGATTGACGGTGCAGAGGTATGTCGGACCTTCAGTCAAAGCATTCCCGAGAGAAGTGCAAGGGGACCAGGACCGACTTATTGGGATTCAAACGTAGGCCGGAGGCCTGTTCGAAGGACCGCAAGATACGAAGACAATGGGGACCCGACTGGGCAGGACCTGCCAAGTAGAGGAGAACGACATCCGCGTAAAGGGCGATTTTATCCGGCTCAACGCTGGTCTATTCCCATCCCCGCATCCGGTCGCAGGACTGCATCAAGGACGCCAAAGGCTCCATCACTAAAGCAAAAAGCAGGGGTGAAAGGGGACAACCCTGCCTCATTCCCTTGCAGACCGGGAAGGGCTCCGACAGGATCCCATTAACTAGGACGCGAGCCCTCGGGAGGGTTTGCAGGACCTTGACCATGGCCCGAAAGCGGGGGCCATGTCCCATCATGTCGAGAACATCTTGGAGGAAGTCCCAGTCCACAGAGTTGAAGGCCTTCTCGAAGTCCACCAGGAGTAGCACGAGGTAAGGAGTGAGGAGGTGGCGATGGGCCAAGGCGGAATGCAGTCTACGGAGACAATGTCGGGTGCCACGGGAGGGCATAAACCCACATTGGTCTGGGTGGATCAACGTAGACAGATGGGGCTTGAGTCGCTGGGCAAGGAGGGTGGCGAACAATTTGATCTCAGTATTGATGAGGGAGATGGGGCGGTAGTCCGCGCACTGCGGCGAAGGGGGCTGGGATTTTGAAAGGACCACAATGGTGGCTATATCCGTTTCTTGGGGAAAGGAACCCTTCTCCATGGCCTCATGAAACAACACTTCTAGATGAGGGATGAGAACATCCCGATAGTGGGCGTAGTATTCCTGAGGGAGGCTGTCAGGGCCCAGAGTTTTGCCAGAAGAAACGAGAGCAATAGCATCTCCAATTTCCTCACGGGAAATGGGACGGTCCAGGTCGGTTTGGACGGCGGCATCTAGCCGCGGGAGGCGACCACCCTCACTGTCCATCAGATCCGTAAGGGAGAAGGTCGGGGCCAGGGCCTCATATAGCCTGCGGTAGTAGGCAGCAAAGGCCTGCGCCATCTCCAATGGGGCACGGCACGGTGACCCATCCGGTGTCACTATCTCAGGGATTATACGGTTCGCTCTTGGATACGTTGCCAGGCGGTGAAGGAGTGCGCCATTCTTGTCGCCCCAGCCATATACTCTGGCCACGGAGGAGCGCCAAAGGAGTTTAGCCGCATCCAGCAACAGCTGTTTGATCTCCAGCCGAAGCCGGGTCAGAAGTCTTGTGTCGGAAACATTAGGGGATTGGACCCCGGCGCGTTTGAGGCGCAGGGCCTGTACCTCTCGTGAGGTAATCTGTTCCAGCTGAGCTTGGCACTGGAGCTTGAGTTGGCCCTTAGCGACACCCCTAATTGTGGCCTTGCCCGCCTCTCACAGGGTGCCCGAAGAGGACACAGAGCCCTCGTTGGAGAGAAAGTACTGTTTGAGGTCCTCCCCCACCGCCTTCCTAAAGTCTTTGTCGTGAAGAAACCAGGCATTCAACCTCCATGTTTGTCGGGCAGAGGCGGGAGGGGGCTCCGCACGAATCAGCACCGGCGCGTGGTCGGAGATACCTCGCGGAAGAAGCGAGACATCCTGAATCAGAAGACAGTCTGTCGACGGAACGAAAATAGCGTCAATGCGTGCCTGTGTATGGTGTGCCGCCGAGGTGTGTGTAAATTGTCTAGCGTGGGGATGCCACAGTCGCCAGGCGTCGCACAAACCTAGTGAGGCAGACCATGACTGCAGCTGCTTGGCCTGCGCAGTTCTACCTGGGGACGGCGGGCCTGTCGTGTCGAGGTCCGGTGACGAGACCGCATTAAAGTCGCCCCCAAGGAATGTCGGGCCAGGGGGCAGTGATGCCAAGAGCTCAACAGATTTAGCTAGAGTTGTCGTCAGCATCGAGGGGGGAGAATAAAGGGACACCAGGTTGAGCGGGTTGCCATTGATTGTGCCACTAATGGCCACGAAAGTGTCCTGAGCGTCAAGGGTCGTGTGAACAGTCACCAGAGAAAGGGAGTGTCTTACTAGGATTGCCACCCCCAGGAACCCCTGGTAAACCCCGAGTGCCACACTCTGTAATAGCCGTAACGCGCTAGAAAGGGACAACGATTACCCAGCAGGTGGGTTTCTTGTAAAATGTCCACCCCTATGCGCTGCGCATACTTGAGGACAGCCATGCGTTTAAGGCGATCCAGTAGCCAATTAACGTTCCAAGACATGATACGCATGGGGGGCATTTATTAATGGCGTGTCAAACATGATTACAAACTAAGAGGCGTAAAGAAACATAAAACTGAGAAGAAAACTCAGGACAACGATCCCCCCCCTCCCCCCCCCCCCCCCCCACCCTACACTTCAGGAACGGAAGCATCTGTCGCCCAAGCAACAAACCTAAGAGTGAACACCCAAACTAAAACGCTTGATAATCGGAAAGCTTGGAGGACCCCTCCTCATTTCAGGATGTGCTTGAACGAACCATCAGAAAGAAAGGAATAAGATTAAACTAAATGTGCCCTCCGGCAGCGGAGCCAAGCCCAGCAGGCAGAAACGAGTTCAAACAGGGTCCTTCAGAAGCATTGGGCTACATGAGAGGTCTGTGTCCGGGGGGACCTGCAAGGATGGACGGGGCGAACTGCTCCCAGGAGCCAAGTGGTCAGATGACCCAGAGCGTCTCCCAGGTGATGGAGAATCAGAGAGCAGCGTCGGTTGAAGGGGGCGGCTGGGTGGAGAGTCTGAACGCGTCCGTCCACGGCGCCCGCGGGAGCGGTTTCGTTGGGGCTGAAGAGTAGGAGGCGGGAGGCGAGCCGGACCACCCCCGGCCCCCTCCTGTCGCAGGGCTCGATCATCAGTGTGCAGCGGGCGTTCCTCCATCGCCCAGGTCCAGGCCTCAGCTGGACTATCGAAGAACAAGGTCTTATTGGCGAACACCACTCGCAGGCGTGCCGGGAAGAGAAGACGATATTGGATATTGAGTGCCCTCAGCTTTTGTTTTACATCATCGAAGGAGTGACGTTGACCCTGAACCTCGCGGGTATAGTCCGGGAAAATCATGATGGTGCGATTTTCGTACAAGAGGTTTTACTGTTTGCGGGCTTCTGCCAGGATGACGTCCCGGTCTTTGAAGTTCAGGACCCGCATTATGATAGGTTGGGGGCCCCACCCGGGGGAGGCCTCGGAGCCAGGGACCGATGGGCCTGCTCAATCACAAACCAGGGGGAGAGCGAACCTTCGGGGACCCACGATCTGAGCCATTACTCCAGGAAGTCCGTCGTGCGACCCTGCTCCGCCCCCTCCGAGAACCCCACCAGGCGAAGGTTGTTACGGCGAGACCTAGTCTCCACGTCTTCTGCCCAGCGGTGCAGCTCTTGAGCGTGAGATTGAAGACGAGCAACCTGCCCCTTGAGTTGCTGGACGTCATCTTCAACGGTGGAGATACGAGATTCGGTTTCCTTGATCCGGGCATTGGCGTTGCGGAGGTCTTGCCGGATAAGAGTCACGTCCACACGCACCTCCGCGATCTTCCTCGCCACCGAAGTTTGCGAAGCATGGCTGGCTTGCAGGATGGTAGATAACTCAGCTGAGGGCGGCGGCTCCTGCTCCGCTGCCCCCCCGGGAGCGCCCGCCTCCAAGGTGGTGAAACGGTCCATTTTGGTTTGGGTGGCAGGGGCCTTAGATGACCTGTCCGTCCTGCCCATGATAGCACCCCCAAGAGCCCAAGCACCCAGGCCCCTTGCAGATAAGTCCCACATTGGGCAACCCACACACCTCCGTGGGCGGCCCGAAGTCAAGCAGGTAGAACAATCAGTGCCGAAGCACCGTCCGGACCAGATCTCCGGCCGCGTGGGGAAAAGGCCTTCACCGCTCAGCGTTGTAATTATGAACCACCTAGCCTTCACAGGCGGCTGAACAGATGCCGCCTGGGGCAAGCAGCTGCAAGTCCCAACAGGAGTGCCGCAAGTAAAAATGTATCCTGGGGTGGCTGAAGGGAGAGAAAGCAATCAGGATGCAGCAGTGGGCCGGGGAGGACCACCCCCCTCTCAGGCCCACGCCAACGCAGGCTCGAGGACAAGAACAGCCCAGCCGTATGCACCAGGACGTCAAAGGATCCACCCCAGGCACCCCGCCCGAGGTCCGCCCGCGCCGACGAGCTTGAGATCAGGGTCCCATCCACTCAAAGTCCAGCAGCGCACCCTCTGGGCAGGAGAGTTCAATCAAGCCGGGCAATGAGGGGGACCACACAGGGCAGCCCCCCCAATGGTGGCTGCCTGCGTGCGTGGGGGCCCTAAATCAACCATCTCCGGACCCCACCACTGCCAGGACCCAGCCACTGCAGTGCGGGACTCCCCAACTCTCCAGGCGCCAACAGCTCCTCTCCCCGCCCCAATGCCGATCACTGCTGCTCCTGCCGCCCGATATGGTGTCCGCTCCTCCAGTCGGGCCACAAGTGGAAACAGGCACGGGTAGGCCCGAGGGCTCCAGGCGTCACCCCTGCCACCGTCCGCCACCATATATCAGCAGCCCCCTGAGAGCTCGCCGGGGGCCCCCGAAGGCAGCAATGTCCTCTGCTTCCTCCCGGAGGGCCGGGCACTAGAAGTCGCGAGCACTCCAGCAGGGGGAGACAGGCGGGAGAGAGGAGGCCACCCACGCCGCAGGCCCGCTCAGCTCCTGCCGTTCGATATGGCGGCCGCCTCAGCTGACACCGCCGGCGGATCCAAAGTGCAGGTAGGCACTGTAGCCTCAGGCGCCGCCCCAGCGCCGCACACCGCAGCACAGCTCTGGGCCCTCGGGAATCGTGGCAATGTGCCCGGAAGGCGGCACAGGTCAGCCTCTTCTCCCGGGACCGCCCGACACCGCAGGCAGTGAAGCTGCCACGCGCAAGCGGCTGCACAGGAAGCAACAGGGTAGACGGACTGCGGATACACCCCGCAGCTCGAGCCCACAGCCACAGCGGACCCGAGGAGTGGTCAACGTCCAGGAGCCTCACCACTCCCGAGGCCAAGTGCCGCATTCAGCGAAGGGGGACGTAGTCGCAGACCGGGAGCCGCCATTATGTCCTCAGCAGTTGGTG
Source organism: Triturus cristatus (assembly GCF_964204655.1). Lineage (NCBI taxonomy): Eukaryota > Metazoa > Chordata > Amphibia > Caudata > Salamandridae > Triturus > Triturus cristatus. The sequence goes on from NC_140587.1 coordinate 450,540,944, forward strand.
GACCGGCCCCGGCTTCAGAGGTCCCGCTGCAGGTTTCCGCACTCCCGGGCACTCTGCCAGACCGGCTCCGATGGTTCATTGTGGGCTAAGGATACAAGCGGATGGTGGAGGGGTCCCGGAGCACTCTTAGAGTGCGTCCACCATCTTGGCTCGTTTAGCCACGCCCCAACAGAGTCCAAAAAGGGTGGTACAATTAAGCACAAAATGCTATGGGAACAGGTAGTGGAGTTGAAAACCGAACTACCGAGAGCTGACGTGATACATACACTGAGTCATCAGCGTGATGGCGTTCACGTTGAGGGGAATTCATTGGCTGATGAAGCCGCAAAGGGGGCTGTACGCACGGCTTCTGTAGCAGCAATCACTTGTTCTAAAACAAGAATAGACGGTGAGATTATGGTGGCTGTCATTGCTTCACGCAAAAACAGCAAAGCAGTACCAAAAAGGTTTCCACTCAAGTACTCCTACAAGTTAGATTCCAATAACATTCCATTTGCTCAGATTCCTGGAGTGGGGAATAGAGTAATTCCAAACATGGATCGTAGATTAGGTTTAATTCTAGTAGCACACGAAGGGATAGGTTCTGCACATGCAGGAGTTACGGCGACAGTTTCTTTATTGAAACAACGCTATTGGTAGACTGGGTTAACAATGTAGACTAAAGACTATGGGGTCCATTAGGATGTAGGGCGGTGGGACCACTGCGGCGCTGGCGGTGCGGAAAAATGCCTTTTTCCGCCCACCAGCAGCAGACATCACACCCGCCATATTAGTATGGACTAACATAGGCCAATTCCCGACCGCCGTGGTGCGACGCGCACCGCCATCAAAGTGAGCCCGCCACTGCGGCGGTGGGAGCCAATGGAGACTCACCACCGTGCGGAATGACGTCTGCCCCGCTCCACAAATTAGGATGACTCAAGCAAGCAGACGCACCGCAGCAGAGACACTGCCCAACCAGAGATGGCGGAAGCTCGACAGCGGAGCGCGAAACCAGTCCCGGTCACGACCGCCGTGGACCCAGCTCTACACGTCTTTCCGGTGATGTACCTGCTACATCACCAGGAACTCATGGACCGCTGCGGATGCCGCCGCAGGTACGCAACAACTCAACACACAACACACTGCCTGACAAAGGGTCCAAATCCACATCAGACACCCTAGGGGGGACAGGGACACATCCACAAGGGCACCCACACATCACCCACCTGCCACAAAGTCACCCTGCTGGATGCTGGACACACAGCTACCGCCACCATGCACCAATGTCCCGGTCACGTCACCGCTGCGGCGAACACAAGCAAATACATGCGCACAATGCAGAAGGCAGGGCTAGTGCTCCCACCACACACTAGCACACCCCATGAAGGCACATGCCATGTGCCCCTCCTGTGCACCCCATGCACAACAACAAGCCAGGGCAATACACACCCTGCACCACACAACAAACAATCATGGAGACACACAATGCAGGAGTGGCTGCACAGGAACACACAGCACAGTAGTACAGGGCCAGGGAAACACACAGAACATCACACTCAGGGAAATATCAATGAGGACAAGCAACAAATGAACACATACAAGGAATTAACATCCAAATGGACATACAGCCTGCACAGTCACACATACATACCACAGACTGACACATACACACCCCACATGCCAACAGCAATGGAGCACAACAAATAGGGAAACCAAAGTGGGCTGCACACAAATGGAAGGCCATGAAGACACACAACAAGCATGTGTACATCACATCATCACAAGGAGCAGAGCACAACACCCTCACACCATCAAAGCACACATGGCTGGCACAGTCAGTGAACTCAAACCACAGACAGCTCTGTGCAACAACACAGGGAGAGAGCAAGGCAAACCACGTATAGGCACAAGGATGAAAGGAAGGCCCTGAAGTCAAACTGTGAACAGCCACACATCCATGCAACTACCCCACTGGAGCACACCAGCAGCACTACACACAGGGTCCATCTACACACCTCAGGACTGACAAACACCAGTAAGAATCTACACACATACCCCCCTCACACCAGCAGCACACAACACCAGTGCCAAAAACACTGAAGGCTGGCAATTCTTGACAGACAATACACACACAAACAACCACACACCCTGGGCTCAGCCACGGACATCACACATACACACACACACACACACACACACACACACACACACACACACACACACACACACAGGAATGCCACCACAAATGTGGAAACAAACACAACAGACAAACACATAGCCCAACAGAAACACACACAGAACCACAACAACAGACATGCCCTGTGCAGCTAAACTGGGGAAAGGCAATGGGAGCACAGACACAACATGAGTGCACAACCTCATCACTCATGACCAATGCACAGACAACATACCACAACACACACAAGAAGTGCACCAACACAGAACAACACAGCCACAGCAAACAAACAACAGATGCACAGGCAGAACAATCACATAGCAAACACAGCACGACCTCAGGGGATGCACACCAGGCAATCATAAGGCAACATACACACACAGCACTGCATGCACAACAAGCGGTGTGTGCACACCAAGCATACCAGACACACACAGACATCAGTGACAGAACAGCAACCCACACAACACCATACAGCACAGCACAAAGACAACAGCACACCCAGGAAGTGAAGCAAAAACACAAACAACACACATACATACAACACGACACCCAAAAGATGCACAAGTCTGAGACGCAAAGGTGGAAACAACTTGACCACAGGACTGGGCAGCATACACAGTTGAACTGCATAGGAGCAACCATGACTGACAAACAGCACCAGAACATCACACAAGACCCATTGGGGAAATGCCCTGAGTGACACATTGACCCTGGACAAAGAACTGCACCACAAAGCACAGTGTCAAAAATGAAGTCATGGGGAGGCACACACACATACAAACCAAGGGGACAGCTCACACCAAAGTGAAGTGTACTGCATGTCAGTAGGGGACATGGCAGGAGTGTACCATACACAAAGAGAGGGAGTGCAGACCCACAATGAGTAGGCAGCTGAATGCACATACAGGGGAGGGCATGACAACACACACAACATGCCACACTGGAGGCAAGAAGGCACCATGTGACAGCAAGGCATGAGAAAACACAACCACAATGGCAGTGTGGAGCAGCAGGTCTGCACAGTCCCCACAAACAGCAACAAGACACATGGGTGTGCAAAAAAACACAATACTGACTTGCCAGTAACACTCTCTGCATACTCACAAGTGACAAAAACAACAAGTAGGAGTCAGACAGAACTGCAAGGACACACCAACACACTGCACAGTGCACAACATACAACTCACACATGGGCATACAACCACATCCACAGGGACGAACAATCAAAACAACAGGCACACAACTCCCGGGTGACACGTGTGTAGTCGACATTGCAGAGGCATGCACACATCAACACTCCCCACAAACTCACCCCCTTCACACTGCACACTAACTGGCCATTCAAGAGCACAAATGAAAAGTAAGCCATGGGACTAGGATGGCTGGCCATCACAAGATGACCACACACATACACCACTGGGCACACATAAAGACAGAAAACACATACATGATGACCCTGGACAGCCTGCCTGCAATACTGTGTGCAGAAACACACTCTGTGCTGGCAGTGACCCCCCCTGACGTGTGTACAATAGAGCCAACATGAACCAATCAAGTAAATGACTACCGCTAACCATTCGAAATTGCCACCAAAAGTATGTGGGTCGAAAAGAAATGAAGACCCTGTCACCCCTAAAAAAAAGAGAGTAAGTGAGCCCAAACATTGACCATGTTGAAGTGCCACACAGACCATGTGGCACAGTAAACCATTTACACACAGCAAAAGAACTTTATTCAGTAAGGACACTGACAAAATAGACAACAGGAGCAACTGTCTTTATTCACATATTGCACAGATAGGTACCATGAGAAGAGAAGCGCAAGGCACAAGATACAGAGCATGTCCATGAGAAGCTGCACAGGCAGGGGACACACAGCAGTGAACGACAAGGCCAGTGACCAGGACAAAGTGCAGACTGAGTCCGTGAGAAGCTGCACAGGGAAGGGTCCAACACAGCAGTGAATGACAAGGCCAGTGGGTAGGACCAAGTGCAGACTGAGTCCATGAGAAGCTGCACAGGGAAGAGTTAAACACAGCAAAGAGCAACAAGGCCAGTGGCCAGTGGCCAGTCCAGGGTGGCATTTATTTAACACTCGTAGCATAGGTGTACTCGCCGCTGCTACTTCATTGTCCAGAATCCTATGGGGCTACTTGCTAGTATGACGAGAGGTGTGCGACCCACTTAATGGTTGAATTTAAAGCTCCCTCGAGCTAAACGGCTGACGAGTCAGGATCCCGCACCCGCGCGCCGTGAAAGGTATTTAACCTTGTATATTTGGCAGTCTACCGGTACCCCACATACAGACCTGCTCCCTGCTGACGAGAGGCAACTACCTCGAAACACGTGTCCAGGGTTGGCATTTATTTAACACTCGTAGCATAGGTGTACTCGCCGCTGCTACTTCATTGTCCAGAATCCTATGGGGCTACTTGCTAGTATGACGAGAGGTGTGCGACCCACTTAATGGTTGAATTTAAAGCTCCCTCGAGCTAAACGGCTGACGAGTCAGGATCCCGCACCCGCGCGCCGTGAAAGGTATTTAACCTTGTATATTTGGCAGTCTACCGGTACCCCACATACAGACCTGCTCCCTGCTGACGAGAGGCAACTACCTCGAAACACGTGTCCAGGGATGGCATTTATTTAACACTCGTAGCATAGGTGTACTCGCCGCTGCTACTTCATTGTCCAGAATCCTATGGGGCTACTTGCTAGTATGACGAGAGGTGTGCGACCCACTTCAGGGTGCAGACTGAGTCCATGAGAAGCTGCACAGGGAAGGGTCTAACACAGCAGTGAACGACAAGGCCAGTGGCCAGGACTAAGTGCAGACTGAGTCCACGAGAAGCTGCACTGGGAAGGGTCCAACACAGCAATGAACGACAAGGCCAGTGGGCAGGACAAAGTGCAGACTGAGTCCATGAGAAGCTGCACAGGGAAGGGTCCAATCCAGCAGTGAACGACAAGGCCAGTGGGCAGGACAAAGTGCAGATCCATGAGAAGCTGCACAGGGAATGTGTGCGACTGTACCTTTCCATGGTCAGCAACACAGTCAGGAGGCAACAATGTGCAGTACAGGCCCACCTATGTGAGACACAGGTGTGTGACGGTGACTAACACTCAGGCTTGGCTGTCAGGCGGACTGGGAGCTGGCTGTGGCTCAGGGACTGTCGGGGCACTTGACCGGGGAGAGAGCGGAACAGATGAGGTAGAGCTATCAGTGGCTTGGCAAGCCGGAGGGCTGCCTGGACCAGTAGGTGTAGTGGCACGTGGAGGTGGAGTCATGCAGACGGGAGACTCTGTGTGGCTGGGAGATTGTGGAGGGGTGCCCTTCCACTTCTTGGGGATCCTAAATGGCTTGCCTGACTTTGGATCAATGGGAAGTGGTGTGGGCACAACAGGCACACTCACCACCACTGCTGCAGCATGTGCAGGCGCTGCCAGTCCCTCTGGTGATGTGCTGGAACCAGTAGAACTCTGCCTTGCTTCGCCTCTGCCCCCCCTTGCCCTGTTTACTAGGTGTTACCCCTACAGTGCCCTCCAGCCCCTGCTTCACTGGGCTTGGAATGGTAGTCGAGGTGGTTGGTGAAACTGCCTTGGAGCCCTTCCTAGGTGTACCCTTGGCATGCCCCACCTCCTTGGTGGGCACAGACACTGTACGATTATCTTTGCGCGATGCTTTAGGGGCAGGAGAGTCCTTGGATGGGGATGCCACTGAGGCATGTGTGCCTGAGGTCTGCTGCTATGCTATTTGTCCACTGGTGTCGCCTGACGGGCTTTTCTCCCTGCGCTCTGGGGTGCCTTTGGTCTTCTGTGGGGATGGTGTCTGCGCCCGGGACCGCTTGGGTTGCTGCTGCTGTGTGCTCCGTGTGCTTTATCGTGACTTTGATGTATGTGGACCGTGGTCACTATCGTCAGACGTGGCTACTGCCAGGGGGGGTGGACAAAGGGACCGGAGCTGAACTGTGAGTATGTGCCTGTTGCAGGGCAGACGTCACTGTTGATGACAAAGCCTGGACTGTCCGGTACAGCCCACCCACGTCGGAATGTATGCCCTCCATAAAAGCAACCACCTGGGCCAATTTTTTGTCGTGGTCAATGAAGGCATTGAGGAGAGCTGTCTGGCCTACACACAGCTGGCGCAAAAGGTCCACAGACTCGGCACTGATGGCAGCAGGGGGGACAGGGGCAGCGGTGCCAGGGGTGAAGGACACTCTTACCCTCTTACTGAGGCGGACACGGGCAGCACCAGAGGAAGTGGCTGGGAGGGTGGGCAATGGTCACTGTGTGGTGGAAGTCAATGCAGAGTCCCCGTTCCCTGTGCCCTCCAACATGGATGCATCCCCACTGGCATCGGAGGATGTGGTGCTTTGCCTCTCAGGCTGGGACTCCTCCAGCAGACTCCTGTCCCCCTCTGAGGCGCTGGTGACATCTGTGTGACTGGGCTCCTGGGCAATGGTGTCCGTCTTCTTTCCCTCCGTAACCACGGGAGAGAGAGATGTAGGGTCAGGTCAGTGGCAGCAACAGAACAAACAAATGCAAGCAATGCATGACAAAAGCTGACCAAATCTACATGTTGCACACCACCCTGCGCAATCACATCGTGCCAACTCACTACATAGACTCAAGCAGTGTGGGGAAACAGGATACTCAGGCATGAGTGAGCCATGTGATGACCACACAGCACAACACCCTGCTTGTGGCTCTGTTCAAACAGACATACAACTAGTTCTGAGCACACCCATGGACATGATGGGGGCACACTACTTGTTGCCAATGACAGAACGGGATGGAACAGGAGGGGACAACACAGAACCAGACTACAACATGACAGTCCACAATGGACATTAGCCCATGCCACCCACCATTTGGTACCTTGGGGACAATATAATGCTGCACATTGCTGTAAGATGTGTAGGCCTCCCCAATATGGGTGCATGCAAAGGACGCGTTGATGTACGCACAGTCAGATTGGGCACACTGCCGTTCCTTCCCATGGGATTCCCAAGACTACACCAATGCAGAAGAAACCTGAAGAGCACAACTCAGAATGTAATGTGAAGGCACAGCATCCAAATCACCTTTGTAAGTACAGGTAAGGCAAATGCATGCCACAGGAACCCAGGCCAGCAGCCACTAACATACCACAGCATCACACTACCAACATCACAGAGGCCAGTGCTGGCATAGGCTCTGTACACATGCAGCCATGTGGCACAGTAAACCATTTACACACAGCAAAAGAACTTTATTCAGTAAGGACACTGACAAAATAGACAACAGGAGCAACTGTCTTTATTCACATATTGCACAGATAGGTACCATGAGAAGAGAAGAGCAAGGCACAAGATACAGAGCATGTCCATGAGAAGCTGCACAGGCAGGGGACACACAGCAGTGAACGACAAGGCCAGTGACCAGGACAAAGTGCAGACTGAGTCCGTGAGAAGCTGCACAGGGAAGGGTCCAACACAGCAGTGAATGACAAGGCCAGTGGGTAGGACAAAGTGCAGACTGAGTCCATGAGAAGCTGAACAGGGAAGAGTTAAACACAGCAAAGAGCAACAAGGCCAGTGGCCAGTCCAGGGTGCAGACTGAGTCCATGAGAAGCTGCACAGGGAAGGGTCTAACACAGCAGTGAACGACAAGGCCAGTGGCCAGGACTAAGTGCAGACTGAGTCCGTGAGAAGCTGCACAGGGAAGGGTCCAACACAGCAGTGAATGACAAGGCCAGTGGGTAGGACAAAGTGCAGACTGAGTCCATGAGAAGCTGCACAGGGAAGAGTTAAACACAGCAAAGAGCAACAAGGCCAGTGGCCAGTCCAGGGTGCAGACTGAGTCCATGAGAAGCTGCACAGGGAAGGGTCTAACACAGCAGTGAACGACAAGGCCAGTGGCCAGGACTAAGTGCAGACTGAGTCCATGAGAAGCTGCACAGGGAAGGGTCCAACACAGCAGTGAACAACAAGGCCAGTGGGCACGACAAAGTGTAGACTGAGTCCACGAGAAGCTGCACTGGGAAGGGTCCAACACAGCAATGAACGACAAGGCCAGTGGGCAGGACAAAGTGCAGACTGAGTCCATGAGAAGCTGCGCAGGGAAGGGTCCAATCCAGCAGTGAACGACAAGGCCAGTGGGCAGGACAAAGTGCAGACCATGAGAAGCTGCACAGGGAATGCGTGCGACTGTACCTTTCCATGGTCAGCAACACAGTCAGGGGGCAACAATGTGCAGTACAGGCCCACCTATGTGAGACACAGGTGTGTGAGGGTGACTAACACTCAGGCTTGGCTGTCAGGCGGACTAGGAGCTGGCTGTGGCTCAGGGACTGTCGGGGCACTTGACCGGGGAGAGAGCGGAACAGCTGAGGTAGAGCTATCAGTGGCTTGGCAAGCCGGAGGGCCGCTTGGACCAGGTGGTGTAGTGGCACGTGGAGGTGGAGTCATGCAGACGGGAGACACTGTGTGGCGGGGAGATTGTGGAGGGGTGCCCTTCCACTTCTTGGGGATCCTAAATGGCTTGCCTGACTTTGGATCAATGGGAAGTGGTGTGGGCACAACAGGCACACTCACCACCACTGCTGCAGCATGTGCAGGCGCTGCCAGTCCCTCTGGTGATGTGCTGGAACCAGTAGAACTCTGCCTTGCTTCGCCTCTGCCCCCCCTTGCCCTGTTTACTAGGTGTTACCCCTACAGTGCCCTCCAGCCCCTGCTTCACTGGGCTTGGAATGGTAGTCGAGGTGGTTGGTGAAACTGCCTTGGAGCCCTTCCTAGGTGTACCCTTGGCATGCCCCACCTCCTTGGTGGGCACAGACACTGTACGATTATCTTTGCGCGATGCTTTAGGGGCAGGAGAGTCCTTGGATGGGGATGCCACTGAGGCATGTGTGCCTGAGGTCTGCTGCTATGCTATTTGTCCACTGGTGTCGCCTGACGGGCTTTTCTCCCTGCGCTCTGGGGTGCCTTTGGTCTTCTGTGGGGATGGTGTCTGCGCCCGGGACCGCTTGGGTTGCTGCTGCTGTGTGCTCCATGTGCTTTATCGTGACTTTGATGTATGTGGACCGTGGTCACTATCGTCAGACGTGGCTACTGCCAGGGGGGTGGACAAAGGGACCGGAGCTGAACTGTGAGTATGTGCCTGTTGCAGGGCAGACGTCACTGTTGATGACAAAGCCTGGACTGTCCGGTACAGCCCACCCACGTCGAAATGTATGCCCTCCATAAAAGCAACCACCTGGGCCAATTTCTTGTCGTGGTCAATGAAGGCATTGAGGAGAGCTGTCTGGCCTACACACAGCTGGCGCAAAAGGTCCACAGACTCGGCACTGATGGCAGCAGGGGGGACAGGGGCAGCGGTGCCAGGGGTGAAGGACACTCTTACTGAGGCGGACACGGGCAGCACCAGAGGAAGTGGCTGGGAGGGTGGGCAATGGTCACTGTGTGGTGGAAGTAAATGCAGAGTCCCCGTCCCCTGTGCCCTCCAACATGGATGCATCCCCACTGGCATCGGATGATGTGGTGCTTTGCCTCTCAGACTGGGACTCCTCCAGCAGACTCCTGTCCCCCTCTGAGGCGCTGGTGACATCTGTGTCACTGGGCTCCTGGGCAGCTGTGGTGCTAGTTTCACCCCCAATGGTGTCCGTCTTCTTTCCCTCCGTAACCACGGGAGAGAGAGATGTAGGGTCAGGTCAGTGGCAGCAACAGAACAAACAAATGCAAGCAATGCATGACAAAAGTTGACCAAATCTACATGTTGCACACCACCCTGCACAATCACATCGTGCCAACTCACTACATAGACTCAAGCAGTGCGGGGAAACAGGATACTCAGGCATGAGTGAGCCATGTGATGACCACACAGCACAACGCCCTGCTTGTGGCTCTGTTCAAACAGACATACAACTAGTTCTGAGCACACCCATGGACATGATGGGGGCACACTACTTGTTGCCAATGACAGAATGGGATGGAACAGGAGGGGACAACACAGAACCAGACTACAACATGACAGTCCACAATGGACATTAGCCCATGCCACCCACCATTTGGTACCTTGGGGACAATATAATGCTGCACATTGCTGTAAGATGTGTAGGCCTCCCCAATATGGGTGCATGCAAAGGACGCATTGATGTACGCACAGTCAGATTGGGCACACTGCCGTTCCTTCCCATGGGATTCCCAAGACTACACCAATGCAGAAGAAACCTGAAGAGCACAACTCAGAATGTAATGTGAAGGCACAGCATCCAAATCACCTTTGTAAGTACAGGTAGGGCAAATGCATGCCACAGGAACCCAGGCCAGCAGCCACTAACATACCACAGCATCACACTACCAACATCACAGAGGCCAGTACTGGCACAGGCTCTGTACACATGCAGCCACTCCCAGCCAAAGGCAGACTCCCCAAATGCTCACCCCTGGTTTGCTGCTGATGCTCCTTCAAACGTGCATCCAGCTCAGGCTGTGTCACCGCCAAGATGTGCCCCATTAGTGGTGTCATACTGCGCCGTGCCAGATGCCCAGTGCGAGGAAGCAGCCCCAAGGTCATCTCCGCCACATTCTTTGCCAGCCAGCTGATGTCGTCCCATCTCTTGTGGCAGTTGGTGAGCCGTCGGCTTGAGACCCCCAGGGCTCGCACCTTCACTGCAATGGCCCTCCTCACGGCCTTACGCTGGTGTACCTTGAGCTGCAGGCATGGGAGACAAGAGGGGGAAATGATCAGTGACACAGTGCCATGTACCGACATCTATCAGTATAGCAGCAAGATACAAAATCATCACATATCCAACAAAATTGGCAATCAGAGACTATGGTACAGCTCACATGGGAAACCTGCATGGGAAAAGCTGATGTTAAAGCATGCAGGTGTGAGGGTGAACACAGTCCCTGCATATCTCACGCACATGCAGGATGCCAGCACTGAAACACCGATGTAGCCTGCCCACACTCCAGTCCATTGTTGGCTTGAGTAACACATACATCACATGTCAACCTGTGTTTGGGGGTGGACTCACTGTGTCCAAGACTGCGCAGCCATCAATGTCCCTGTCCTGTGAATAGATGAATGTGTCATGGTGGTCATATTGAGAGACATGATCACACAAATACAAAATGCCATTCACAAGGGCAGTTGTGTGCAAAATACAGTGCTGGGATGGCCCATAGCTGGAGTGCAATGTGAAAAGACTGATGTCATACTCTGTAAGTTGAGTGAGGTGTCCTTGTCTTTGTAGGCGGGGCCTGTGCAGGCCAGCTGGGCTCACACTGAGAAGGACTACAGGGGCACACACAGCCATCCAGCCAAGCAATCACTGTCCTGACTACAGCATGAACAACCTTCTGTATCACTGTATGGCTGACAATAGAACACAGGTCACTCATACATACATGTGCAGGGAGGGAAAGCTGTGGCATTGGGTACACACACCCTCCCACTGGCGACAGCATGTCAGGCAGTGCATGACATTACCCCACACTCCCAGGCACATACTGCATCAGTCCAACTACATGTGTGGCCCCCCTGCCCTACCCCACCACTGTTGAAGACTTACCACGACATTTGGGGCACCATATAGCCTTGGGTACTGTGTGAGCACCTCGTCCACCAGGACCTCCAGCTCCTCCCTCGTGAAGGGACTGGCACGGATCTTCATGTCCTTGCCATCACTGTGGATGTGAGCCAACAGCGGCGGAATTGGGTGGTGAGGGTTCTCAGGCAGCAGTCCATAAAGGCAGCAGCAGGTGAGGGTCCCCAGGCCGCAGTCCCTGGAGGCAGCAACAGGTGAGGGGTCTCAGGCAGTAGTCCCTGGAGGCAGCAGCAGGTGAGGGGTCTCAGGCAGCAGTCCCTGGAGGCAGCAGCAGGTGAGGGGTCTCAGGCAGCAGACTCTTGGAGCAGTGGAAATGTGAGGCTCACTCCCACACATATACAGCCCCCTGGGGACGTTTCAAAGGTGCCAAGCTGCAGCAATTGGTGGTCCAGGTCTGCCTCTTTCAAATGCATCCAATGACCGCCTCCGTGGTGGCGGAGTATGCCTACCGCAATCTTCAAAATTGCATCATGCCACCACAATCATGGCTCCCATTGGCTGTAAGGGCATGCTCCATGGTGGTGACACAATGCTGGGGCCCGGTGCGCGCTACCGCGATGGTGCATCTTTCAAATGCAGCCAATGACCGCCTCTGCGGTGGCAGAGCACGCCTACCACGATCTTCAAAATTGCATTATGCCACCGCTATCAAGGTTCCCATTGGCTCTAGGGCAAGCTCCATGGCGGTGAGACACCGCCGGGGCCCGGTGTGCGCTACTGCGATGGTGCATCTTTGAAATGCATCCAATGCCCGCCTCCGCGGTGGTGGAGCACGCCTACCGCGATCTTCAAAATTGCACCATGCCACCACAATCATGGCTCCCATTGGCTGTAAGGGCATGCTCCATGGTGGTGACACAACGCAGGGGCCCGGTGTGCGCTACCGCGATTTTAGCGGTGGAGCATGCCAACCACCAGTTTCACATGTCTCCATGTCTCTCACTACCGCACTTGTGTGAATGGGTGTGCTGGTGACACACCGCCTGGGCCAGGCGGTAGCTACCGCTATTTGGGTACCATACATTGAAACGAGGCTCCGCCATTCAGGTGGCGGAGCATGCCAACCGCCAGTTCCACATGGCTCCATGCCTCTCACTACCGCACTTGTGTGAATGGGTGCGCTGGTGACACACCGCCGGGGCCAGGCAGTAGCTACCACGATTTGGGTGCCATACAATGGCGATTGCCATCTGTCAAACATCAACAGTTCACAGTGCCAACATGTTCAATGGCACATCATTGTGCACATGATGCCAATGTTCAATTTACTCCACTGATGGCTACACATGTCATGTTTGTGTGTGTGTAACGTAGATTTGCCTGTACCCACTCACATGTCACTTATGGATTTGATGTTGGTTTAGGCAGGACAGTGTTGTTCTGGACTGTACAATGTGTACACATGTCAATGTGTTGAGGTCCAGTGACAATCACAGCGATGCTCGTCTCAATGAATGAGGATCTATTTAGCATTACCTCTCATGTCTGCTCATGAACACATTCGTCATTCCAGCGCCGACTGTGGTCATTGTGCGGTGGATGTGTGCTAGGTTGTAATAACGCATTAAGGTGTGACAGGTACAGCAACTAGGTATGATACAGTGGTTTTGATTAGTTACATAGTTAGCATAGCAGGATAGACTATTTTATTTTAAATATTGAACTGTGGTCCAAATTGATTGATATGGAGGTACGAGTTAGGACAGAGAGTGATCACGACCCACTTTTAGTTCAGTTGGAAGGCTTCACGGAGGAGAGAGTGGAAATAGAGAAAGTTGGTGTTCCGTCCTCTATTTTAGTCACTAATAACAGTCGTAGAGTTAAGTGGGACCACATTGTAAATGATGAAGTTAGATGCTCTATGATTAGGCAAATTTTATCGGATACCCTTGCTGCTGTCACCCAGTTAAATCTAAATAATGCAGGAGTCAATGTTCAAGGGTTAACAGCACAGCATTTAGTAATGGTTAAGAAGCTGAGGTCAATCCTTTTTAAATCGGGCCCAAACCCCAATTGTGCCAATAAAAAAAACAAAAAAAAAATATTTAAATCGGCTAAGCGGTACAATGGGGACTGTAAGAGGGCTTTCAGGGCTTTATCTAGTGCAATTAAAGTGGGGCAAGTTCCAGAAATCTATGTCGTGCGGCATATAAGCAAACCCAATATTCAGCAAAGAGGATGTTTGACGAGTCACGTTGGAGGCATTTGTTGTCATCATGTTGGGATAGGAATTGGAGTAAATTCTGGCACCTTATTAAATGGGGAAGCGGTATTGATAACCCTAATCCGGTAAATCATGTATCTCCTGACGACTGGGTTATCTTTTTTGAGACCCAGTTCGCCTGCACTAATCCGATGATCCCGTTTTCCTCTTTGTCCTACCCAAGAGTGGGAGCATTATCTTTTTCCTATGCAGAGGTGGAGCATGTACTGGAAGGTTTACCGGCCGGGAAAGCACCAGGCCCAGATGGGATCCCTTCAGATATTTTTAAAATTGATCGTGTAAATTGGGTTAAATATATCCAAATATTGATTAATGGTATTGCAGGAGGTGCCCCCATACCCGATTCATGGCGGGGGGCTGAAATAATCCCTATATACAAAAAGGGCGATCGGGCACTGCCATCCAATTATAGGCCTATCAGCCTGATTGACACTACCCAGAAGCTGGTGGCCAAAATTGTACTCAATCGGGTAGCAGAGTGGATAGATGAAAATGATATACTTTCAAATTATCAGGCGGGTTTCCGGAGCCATGTCAGCACTATTGACCAGGTATTCAGATTTATGATGCTGTATTGGAACACAGTAGTGCTGGGTGGTGGTGTCCTATATGCAGCATTTGTGGACCTTAAATCCGCCTTTGATTTGGTTCCACGGAACAAGCTTTGGGAATCTTTGGAAAGGGCTGGGATGCCATTAGAGATTTTATCATTTATTGTTAGGCTCCATGAAAACAACTCTGCTTGTGTGAGATGGGGAGGGCAAGGGGAGATCACTAATAGTTTTAAAGTGGTTAAAGGTGTGCGTCAGGGGTGCGTGCTTGCTCCCACTTTATTCTCCCTTTTTATTAACAACGTCGTCCCCTATTTCACAGATTACCCCACGGATGCCCCCACACTTGCTGGGTCAAGAATACCGATTTTAATGTTTGCGGACGATACTCTTTATTGTCCAAAACTAAAAAGGGCCTCCAACGTGCTCTGGATCGCTTCCAACTTTTTTGTAGTGATAATGAGTTGGAGGTTAATGTTGGGAAGACAACATTTATGGTCCTACATAAGAGGAAAAAAATTAGTATATCACTCAGAATGAATAATGCCCCTATTGAACAAACAGACCATTTTGCATATTTAGGGGTGACTCTGGGACGGAGACTTAATTGGAACCATCAGTTGGATCTCTCGGTAATTAAACATAACCAACTAGCGGGAGCACTCCTTAAAGAACACAGATCCTCTTTAACTAAACCTATAGCTCCAGTAATGAAGATGTATCATGGGAAGGTCCAAGCGTCAATACTCTATGGTGCGGAACTTTGGGGTTTTGAAAACCTGCAACCCCTGGTACTTGCCCAAAATCCCTAACTGGTCTACCTCAATCTACACCCCTAAAACCATTGCTGCAGGATCTGGGGAGTGTAACATTTGAAGAGATAGCAGGGTTTAGACCACTGGCTTATTGGAGATGCTTGTGGACCACCCCAGAGTTAGCACCCTACGACTTGGCTCTCAAACATCTTATAGGGGTGGATAAGTCCGGCCAAATCCCTTGGCTCTACAAAATCAGAGCTGTCCTTATGGCTGTGAACCTAGGACAACTTTGGCTAGATCCAGTTGGGAATTCCTTCCCGTCGAAGATAGAGCTCAAGAGACTGTATGTTGAGATGTCCCAATCTAAATCTTACGTTCAGATCACTGGGGGCTCACTAACTGATCTCTTTATGGACCATAAGGTCGATTATTCACTGGAACCCTAATGGGACATTATTATTGGAATTGGAGACAAGAAGTTGTACCATCAATTCAGAGTTGGATGTTTACCTTTAAAATCATTTACCAAAAATTGGGGTCAAAATCTGGGTTTAAATATGGATACTTCCTGCCACTGTTTCCCAGGGATTCCAGAGACTATTCCACATGTGTTATTTGTTTACCCAGCATATAGAGTACCCCGTATGAAGTGGATTAAGCCCCTGTGCAAACAATTAGGTATAAGTTTTGCGCAAACAGCTTTGCGCATTTTTAAGTGCGACACAAAGGAGGTTATTGTAGTTGCCGTGGCGAAGTTCTGGTCCTTGTGTTGGGTTATAAGAAGGAAACATTTGCAGACTTAAAATCTAGTTCCATGTTTTGTGGATTATTGCTTTGTACTGTTTTATTGCTACCATATTAGTCTTGGAATATTTAATATCTTTTTATGTAATTTATTGATGTGGGTTTTGTATATTTGTTGATGCTGTGTCTTTTATGATTTTTAATCGAATAAAGACTAACGAAATGAAGTGAAATGATTAGACATATGCTGGATGCTATACTCCCAGGCGTGCCCATGTGAACTGTGACAATATCCCTATGTGCATTCACATTGACCAAGGTGGTGTTTGAGGTACTTGTCTTGTGTAAGTTGACACGTGTGCCCTTTGTGTAGCTGAAGGTGTCCCTCCATGTAAGCTGGTCTGTTAGTCACTATAGATGATGTATTGCATTGACATGTGTCCACTATCATCTCAAATAGGAGGTGGCCAAATTTGACTCATCACTTGGCGGTGCTGGAGGACATGGAGGATGTTACGATCATACGGAAATGCCGCCTGGACAGAGCCACCCTGAAAACCCTTTGTGAACTGTTGGAGCCCCACCTGCAGCCCCACAGGACATATCCAACAGCTTTCACCCCTACTTATAAAGTGATGGCAGCCCTGCATTTTTTTGCCACTGGATCGTTCCAGGTGACTGTGGCCAGCGCTGGTGGGATGTCACAACCGATGTTCAGCATGGTGCTGTGTGATGTACTGTCTGCCATGATGCTATACAAGGACAGATACATCCATTTCCCCAGGGGTGCTGAATTGCCAGCTGTGAAGGGAGACTTCTATCCCCTTGGACACATCCCCAATGTTGTTGGGGCCATTGATAGCACCCATGTCGGTCTTGTGCCACCACAGGCAAGTGAGCACATTTACCGCAATCGCAAACATTACCACTCCATCGATGTTCAGGTGGTGTGTCTGGCAGATTTGACCATCTCGCACGTGTGTGCCAAATTCCCAGGCTCGGCCCATGACTCCTACATCCTGCGGAACAGCATAGTGCCCCAGATGAAGGCTAATCTTCTTCCCGAGCGTGCATGGATTGTGGGTGAGTATGCCTAGTCGTGTGGCGTGCTGTGTGTGTGACCTGCTGCCTTGAGCCTCTGCGACGTTGCAATGTCTATTTGTGTTTGTCATACCTGGGTGACTCTGCATATCCCAACCGTCCCTGGTTGCTGAGCCCACTGCGGAATCCCAGGTCCCCGACTGAAGTCTGCTACAATGAGGCCAATGGGAGGACACGTCGTGTGGTGGAGCATACTTTTGGTCTGCTCAAGTCACGTTTCCGCTGCCTGGACAAGACCGGAGGTGCACTGGCATAGGAAGGTGTGTCAGATTGTTGTGGCATGCTGCATGCTCCACAACTTAGCCATTCGCAAGGAGATTCCCCTGCTCCTGAATGATGGTGAGGATCCAAGGCCCCAGACTGCAAACCAAACCGTGTCCAGTGATGAGGACAGTGTAGAGGAGGAAGGTGTTGACCTGTGTAAACAGCTCATCACCCGCAACTTCACTTGACGGTGGGTGTCAATGTGCAACATACCCATTGTCTGATGATATTGCTGTTGTCGTGAAGGGGCATGTGAGATTTGTAGCATCAGCCAGTTGTAGACTCAGTGGTGATTGGAAATGTTTCTGGGACATGTCGTTTGGGAACATCAACAGGACGCGTATGTTGACACTTGTTGGCCATTGTGACATGTGCATGTTGGGTTATCCTGAAGGTAGGGGTTGTTTGATGTCTCTGATGCCACACCCAGACCAGTGACAGTTCTGTTGTGTTTCCCTAGGTGCCTTCGACTTCTCCTTGCCTACATACAGCCCATGCGCCTGGTACATTGTGATCATGTTGAAGACTGTACATCCTGCAATAAAGACGGAGCAGACACGACAACATGTGTGAGGATATTTTATTTACAATGGAGAGATGCAAGGGGGGTGTACATTTCCATTGGGGGGTGGGGTGGAACAGTAAGTTGACAGTTGTGGTAGATGAGATAGTCGAGTAGTCACCACATTGTTGTGGTGACCCAGTCCAACAGACAGATGCCATTCACAAGGCAGTGTGGGGAAGGACAGTCCAAAAATTCAATGCAGTGGTGGAGAGGGTTGCCATCATGGCTGGCTCTGTGACTGGCGTCTGGTAGGCGCTTTGCCCCCAGATACTCCCAGGGTCTTCTTGGGATGGCCCCTTCATCGTTTGACAGGGGGGGCCTGCTGCAGGGCCAGTGGGGTCTGAGGACTCATCACTCTCTGTGGGCGCAGGGGAGGATGGTGAACTGTCATTGTGCAGCCCACCAGAGGGAGGTGGAGGTGTTGTTTGTGGCGCATGCCTGTCCCTCAGTACCGCCACTTGCTGGCCCAAGAGGTCCACGATTTGTCCCATGCGGGTGTCGATGGACCTCATCAGCAGGATGAGCTTCTGCAACAGTTCGTCCGACCGGCCCGTTTGTATGCACCCAGGACTCTTGTGATGTGTTCCAGGGAGTGGGTCCCAGCCTCCTGGTGTCCCTGGGTGACCCTGCCCCTCCCACCTGCCCTGCTGCCACGGACCTGTTGCCTCACCACTGTGGGCACCCGCATCCTCTCCCTGCCCTCATCCATCGGTGGTGTGTGCTAGTCATCCTCTGGGACAGGGAGGGTGTTGCAGGCAGAACTGGTGGTGGTGGTGGCCGCACAGGCCGTGGCAGCAGGGGTCTGCTGTGGAGTTGTTGTTGGCGCAGATGTGGTGGGGGGGGACGATGGGGTCCTGGCACCTGTTGCTCCCTGGCACACCAGATGGGCCGGCCTCGAGCTCATCGTCCAAGGAATCCTGGGAGTCAACATCCGAGAGTCCTTGTACCGGGGGTGGAGACTGGCTCTGCAGGTTGCTGGTGTTGTCCTATGCAGTGAGTTCTTGGTCACCTGTGGGTCAGATGTGAAATGGTCATTGCAGTGCACCCGGCAAGCTTTGTGTTAGCTTTGTGTCATTCACTTTTTATACACTGCACAATTGACATATCATCACATTGTTGACTATGTGCACTATTGTGCTTTCTGACATGATGCAGTGGTACAGGCATTACATGTCCATGGTGTGAGGTGTCAAGGCATGCCATGCGACCCGTGCACAATTGAGGTTTACAGGGACTTGTTGCCATCTAGGGTCTGGCACATGTGTTTAATTGAGAACTCAGTTTATTTGTCTGACCTAGCAGACGTCACATCTGGCCATGGACTGGCCATTGTCATCTCCTGCATACCTTTGTCCTGTCATGTGCATATCTTGATTCATGCCACCACACATGCTTTCATATTTTTCGAATGGTCCTTGTTGCACTTGCCCCATGGCGATGCACATGTAACTCGGTGCTGTGCATGATTGTGCCCTGACTTTCTTCTACTTGTGCATTGGTGTGTCCCACTTTGGTAGCTGTGACAGTTTCCTTAGCTTACCTGTGTGCACACTGTGCTTGGCAATGGGGTAGGTATGCCTTTTTGTGCAACGAGAGGGCTGGTGTTGTCATATGGCACAATTTAATTTGTGAAAACTGGGTGGGTGCACGTACTGGCTACTTACCTGTAAGTTTGTTTGGTGTACTGCAGTGGCTTCCAACTGCTTCTGGGTGGGGTGGGGGAGGGCTCCATCCTGCTGAGGTGTGGGACAGGGGGCATGGTGGGAGTAGTGGTGCAGACCTCCCACCCACAAACACCCTCCCAGGGAAATGGCTACCTACCTGTACGTTTGTTTGGTGTACTGCAATGGCTTCCAACTGCTTCTGGGTGGGGTGGGGGGAGGGCTCCATCCTGCTGAGGTGTGGGACAGGGGGCATGGTGGGAGTAGTGGTGCCGGCCTCCCACCCACAAACACCCTCCCAGGGAAATGGCTACCTACCTGTAAGTTTGTTTGGTGTTCTGCAATGGCTTCCAAATGCTTCTGGGTGGGGTGGGGGAGGGCTCCATCATGCTGAGGTGTGGGACAGGGGGCATGGTGGGAGTAGTGGTGCAGGCCTCCCACCCCCACACACCCTCCCAGGGAAGATGGTTCCCTACCTGTGAGTTTGATGTGGGTTGTGTAATGGCTTCTGGGTGGGGTGGGGGGAGGGATCCATCTTGGTAGGCTGTGGGACAAGGGGTATGGTGGGAGTACTGGTGTAGGCTGCCTAAACCCAGACACCTTCCCAGGGAAGATGGCTACCTACCTGTAAGTTTGTTTGGTGTACTGTGATGGCTTCCAACTCTGGGTGGGGGAGTGCTCCATCCTGCTCAGGTGTGGGACAGAGGGAATGGTGGGAGTAGTAGTGCAGGCCTCCCACACCCAAACATCCTCCCAGGGAAGATGGCTACCTACCTGTGACTTGATGAGGGTAATGTAATGGCTGACACATGCTTCTGGGTGGGGTGGGTGGAGGGCTCCATCTTGCTGATGCTGTGGGACAAGGGGGCCTGGTGTGAGTTGTAGTGCTGTCTGCCTGTACACATGCCCCCATGGTGATGTTGGTAGCTACGTTTGGGGTGAATGGGAGTGGGAGAATGTTGGTTCTGTGAGCCATGTTTTTGTGAGTGTGTGGTGCAGATGGATGGTATGTGTCCTAGGTGGTGTAGCTTTGTAGTTGTGCAAGACAGTACATAGCAGAGTAGCGGTAGTCATTTGTTTGTACTTACCAGCCTCCACTCCCCCGGCTACTCCTGTGAGACTCTCTGGATGCAGTATGGCAAGCACCTTCTCCTCCCATTGTGTGAATGGTTTTGGTGAAATGGGAGGGCCACCGCCAGTCCTCTGAGCCAGCTCACGGTTCTTGCTCCTCCTCTCCTTGACCACCCTCTTCAGATCATGCCATCGCTTCATGATCTCCTTTTTTGATCTTGAGGTGGTCTCTACTGCATTGACCCTTTGGACTATCCTTGCCCACAATTGTGTCCTTGTGGCTAATGGTGTCTGTTGGAACAGGGTACCAAAAAGCTGTAGTTCCACTCTGACTATCTCATCTACCATGTCCTTCAACTCACTCTCACTGAATTTGGGCATTTTCTGTGTGGCCATGGTTTGTGGTGTGCAAAGTGATTGTGGGTGCAGGAGTGTGAGTGGTGGTTGTGGTTGTGCTGTGTATGGTGTGTGTTGTGCAGGGGGGTTAGTTGTGCTGGTGTGGAGGTAGTGGTGGTGCTGTGTGTGGTGTGGCTAGTGATGTTGTGTCCTTTGCCTCTCCTGTCAGCTGTGGTATGTGTCCCTTCTCTCCTGGAGTTTTGCAAGGGATTGTGGTCAGGGAAGGGACTGGTTTTATACTCAGCTATGTGGGTGTGTCCAATTTGGGTGTTGTTGACAGGTGTGTTGTCCTGGGATTTGTATTTTTCGTTTTGCCATGTGGTTGTGTCATTGGGGTGTGTTTTGTGTATTTGGGGGACATGGCTAGTTTTCTGTGTGCACTTTTTGGCCTTCTTGTGGGGCTTTGGCTTCGTCCGCCATATTTTTTACGGTTTGTCCGCCACGGTGGCTGTGCTTCAGCTTTTCCGCTGACTGTTGGGATATCCTAATTTCCGGTGCGGTGTCTCCGCTATACTTGCGGCGGGTTGGTGTTTTTCCGCCGCGATTCCGACCACCATCGACGGATTTTGGCCATCTCCGCCCGCTACGGGCGGTTTTTCTTGGCCTCGTTCTGCCGCAGTCGGATTTTTTGGGCGGTTAATCCTAATTTGGCCGCCGGTTTTCCCACGGTGCCGGTGGGCGGTTGTTTTCAAACAACGCAAAGAGTCAAGACCAGGATCTGTCAACACAGAAGTCGCATCCGATGCAAGACACTGAATGCGCCCCTTGTCGACCATTTATCTGATGCCAATCACAACGAAGATGACTTGCGTTGGACAGTTTTGAAATCCCTGAAGTTACCCCAAAGGGGCGGCAATATGGCACAATTGCTAAACCGAGAGGAATTAAAGTCAATTATCCTCTTTGATTCCATCAACAATGGGCTCAATAGAATAGAGGACTGGACATCTTTGCTGTAGGCATTGTATCTCTGTAATAACCTGTTTTTACTCCAATCACACTCACCCAATATGACTCTCCCTTTCAGTTCATACTGTCCTAGTATTAACCCAATCTTGTAACTGTACAAATACCACCGGTACACATTATTGAACCTTTTTTTCTCTCCAGTAATTATACTGTACCACTTTGAAATCTTACCTGTAGTTATTCCAATTTCTCCTATGGTTGATATCGACAATTATATGGCTGTACTCTTCATGTTAAATATTGTGTACCTCAGACTGTAAATATTGTGTACCTAACACTGTAAATATGTATAAAATAGTTTTTTGACTTCCATGATTTCAGCACATAGGCACCACATGCACTCACGTCGGAACTCTTTTTAGCCAGCACTCACTAAGATTCACTTCAATTTTAACTCACCACTTTAAGATGTCCGCCATTCCAGCACCCCTTTCCAACATGGCCCCCACTCTGGTTCCTTCTCGACGTCCAAGTCCCTCGTCTATTTCTCCTACCTGGTCCTCGCCACGCGACCACCTACTTAACATGCTGGTTCCCCCGGTCCTTTCCCGCTATCATGCCTTAAGGAATAGCAGACCTTTTGCAACCTTCGGCCTCCGGTGACTCCATTGAGGTAAGCCCACGCCAGCACTTGCTCCTTGCCTGAGCTATCCCCTGCTCCTTACCTTCCCCACTCACCACCATCTCCCGCTCTCACAGCTCCGGTGCTACGAAACAGCCATTGCTCGCTGTTCCAAATCCTTCGGCCCCTTGTGACTCCATTGAGGTAAGCCCATGCTAGCTATTGCTCCTTGCCTGTGCTATCCCCCGCTCCTTACCTTCCCTACTCACTACCATCTCCCGCTTCCACAGCTCCGGTACTACCAAACAGCCCTTGCTCGCTGTTCCAAATTCTGCGCTATTCCTGTAGATGCTTCGCCCACTCAAGCCTTGAAGTTCGTTTTTCTCCGGACCAGGAGCCCTTTATTTCCATTAAGGTAATACACCGCCCGCCTCCATCCACTCCCTGCCACAGGCCCCTGGAGCTTTTACTTAACCTTTTCCTTTATCTTCTCCACCCCTCTCGCCATAGGTGGTCCTTGAGACCCTTCCGTACCTCTCTCCTTGTACTGGGTAATTATAGAGCCTCTCTCAAGGTCAGCGGTCACCCATACACGCTAGCATGATACACCATCACTGCGCCGTTTTTTCGTCACCCTTGGACATCTCGTAATCACTCTAATAGCGCCGTCATTATTCCCCGTGCTTCAATCTTAATTATTCGTAACAGTACTGCCTTGTTCTACCATTGAGTAGATCGCTGTACGCAAACCGCTTGTGTTGCGTTCCTGTCCTAACTCTATATGGTACGAATAGGGATGCCTTTTTATCAGCCTCACTCTTATCTCTTTACAGTTCGAAAATTACACACATGATGTGTTACAATGTGTCATTTTCACCACACCGCCCTTCCGTATAGACTGCTCAACAACGGCCTTCTCCCACCCCGCCTCCTTCCCGCACTCAGTCTGCGTCGCACCTAATCGCGTTTGCATGTAGCACAGCGTCTTGCTCACTTCACTTTTAGCTGATGCAACCAATTTCCCGACTTCTAGTTGTAACTATGCTCTTTACCACTTTAACGGTTGTCTATATGATATGCTTAATTAATGGTGGACCTTATTAAGTGTATACATTTATTTA
The DNA here is from genome assembly GCF_964204655.1 of Triturus cristatus. Taxonomy (NCBI): domain Eukaryota; kingdom Metazoa; phylum Chordata; class Amphibia; order Caudata; family Salamandridae; genus Triturus; species Triturus cristatus. The sequence goes on from NC_140587.1 coordinate 450,564,686, forward strand.
TTTTCTCCTCTTTCCTCTCTCCTTTTTCCTGTTTTAATTTTACAGGCGTCTAAATTGTATCAGGCAACTGTTTAGTTTCTAGTCCTGATGATGGTCCCACTGTATTAGGAGCTAGGGATCGAAACGTCTATCTTGTCTAGCAGCACCGCAATTTAACCATTGTGTAACCTATATTGTGGTGTCTGTTGGTATGAGCTTACTTAAGATTATTGTGTAATGTAAGCCGCCTTTTTTGCTCCTAAAGTTCTTGCCTGCTACTTTGCCTTTTTTCCATTTTTTCAATTCCTTTCCTTCTAAGCTCGATACAGGATTGTGCCTATGTTTCACCCCTTGTTGCTTCCTTTACTCTGTTTATTCCCTGTGCATTGTTCTGAATAAATGTTCCTCTGTCCGGCTGGACATTGGAAGACTTTCCATAGCGCTCATTGTAGTCTATGTCGAAATGGTTTCACTATCTATTCTTAAGCTAAGGACCTTTGTTCTTCAAAATAATCCGCTATACTTGCGGCGGGTTGGTGTTTTTCCGCCGCGATTCCGACCACCGTCGACGGATTTTGGCCATCCCCGCCCGCTACGGGCGGTTTTTCTTGGCCTCGTTCTGCCGCAGTCGGATTTTTTGGGCGGTTAATCCTAATTTTCCCACGGTGCTGGTGGGCGGTTGTTTTCCGCTTCCCTGGCGGTCGGGGTGTTTTTCCGCCCGCCATCTTAATGAACCTCCTAGTCTTGAAATGCAACATCTGCCAGCAGATGAAAGGTTCCACCGTAACATGTCCGGCACAGATACCTTTATTAATATCAGACAAACAGCTAGTGGACCACTGCGGCCTCTTACAAAGAGATGGGGCTTACAGGTATATCATGGTTCCAGTGGATTCCTTCTCAAGATTCTTATGGGTGTGGCCCCAACGCTCGGCTGATTCTCAAACTGTTATAAAAGATTTGCAAGTCTTTATAGGGACATACGCAATTGGCACATTACATTCTGACAAGAGCCCTGCATTTAGCTCTGGGGGTTACAAGGAGTCCATGCGAGGATTGGGTGTAGCATTGCAGTACTCCTCTCCCTACCATCCCGAGGAAAATTTGGTCACGCAGTGGAAAAACCGAGACTTAAAGCAATCTTTAACAGCTAGAGTGTTAGGCACGGATGAGAGTTTGGTAAAACATCTGTATGGGAGTGCAGCGAGCATTGAATAACATGCCAAGAAGTTCTCTAGGGGGTGGTCACTTCATATGAGGTCCTATTTGGGACAAGAATGTAGGTACCTGATCTCGATTGTGAAGGCGCAGTGGCTGATAAAAAGCCTTTTGACATCCATGATCATTTGGCTGTTTTACAGGATCTAAGTGAATCCAGGACACAACAAAGTAATGTCCACATGAAACAGACCGCCACTGGGGAAGTCAAATCAGTCACGGGAAGACCTGTCTGGATCCCAAAAGTCGTGGATCTGGTCAGAGAGAAAATAGCAGACAAGAAAGAATTTAAGCCATCATACAGAAAGCCTATACAGGTTCTAGCAGTTGAAGGAACAAGAACTGTACTTCTACCGCCTCTTGCCGGAAAAATAGAGAAAAGATTTGTCTCAATCGACCTAATCAAACCACCCTATGTGGCCGATACTGAGTAGTAGGCCGCGTTGACTCCAAAGTAGCAGATGTCCTCCTCTCACTACAATTCAAGAAGTTCAAACGGAAAGACTCATCATGTTCGAACAGTCTCCTGCACAAAATGATGGACTATGCAACAATGCAATGGAACTCGTTCCCCTTGAACCTGAAGTTCAAATTCAGAATCAAAATGAAAGACAAATTTAAATTCGACCAAATACAGATGTCTACATCAGCATGCCTCAACAAGAGAAAACTACGATTTCCACAAACCCTAACGCAATACCAACAATTGATCGAACTGCTTCTGGCTACTTCATAAACTTTGATACGTTTTCTTTGGATCCAAGTGAACCTGAAACGATGCCAGCCCAACAATCACGCAAGCAGCAAGTTAACGACTTTCTGAACTTTCTTAAAAAGACTTACCTGGTATCACCTTGGGTAGAACTATGTGTAATTACCGGGATACTTTTCTTTCTTTTCTGGTTATGCTTAGTAATAATTTTTAGCATGCTTGTTAATGGAAAATACCTTCAACAAAGCTCTGCACCCCAAAAGGTGAATTTAATTTTAAAACCACACCAATCATCTCATCGAGAACAAAGAGACTTGTCATCAGTGAACATTACAGCAGTTCCTATACCTGATGGTATAGTTTGGGACAAGGTTGATTTCGATATATTTGGTCCAACCGAACCTTTAAGAATTCCTCATTTATTTAAACTATCGTAGAGTGATATCCTTACCTAAAGTACAGTTTCCGATGATTGGGACTTTGAAACTATAAATAATATGTTGTCTGCTGCATTTTCTAATAGTGAAACATTGGAAAGCACATCAGATTTCGAGTCAATGTATTGTTATCAACACTATGGTCATCATTTTCAGCATAAATCTGCTAATCCTAGAAATGTGTTCACATACTACCAGTGGGAACATTGTCCAACACCGCCGAAAGGCAGTTAAAAAACAACACAAAGTTTCCATATTTTTCAGGGTTTAATATGTCTGACCCAGCCTCATATTATTATACGGTTGCACCAACATCAGCACAGAAATTTATGTTAACAAACACAAAACAGATTTACTCTGCTTCCTTTATTGCCCAGTTGTCTGAACAAGGTTTCGACTTATGGAAAGAAACCATAGATTTAAAATCAGACTGGGGTACAAGTTCTGGGGAACGGTAGCTTTGTTTAGAGCATGCCTTATCCCTCAACAGATCATGTTTTTGAACGAGACAGTGCAACAGACGTCTTGCCTTGGACTAGCCAAGAACAAAGACTTGAACACACCTCGGCTGCCAACTCCATCACACCCCGGGGGTAACATAACATCACAGAAAGAGATTACAGTAGATGACATTGTACAGTACAACAGATCAGACCCCGATTGGAAGAAATGGTTGATTTGGCCCACAGACACTAATAGTTGTCAGGCGAGATTCATGGGTAAAACCAAAGGGTTCAGTTTCCATAGGCCAGATCCACGTTCTGTTCAGAGAGAACATCCAGGGGTAGTGACATGCAACAGTGTTGGGAAGTGTGCCTTGATTGGCTAAAAACCTCAACACTCGCAAAGGTGAAACAACACTTATCCTTACTGTCACAAGATGTGGATCTTAGTTTTTTTTTACTAGGTCCTAGGAAGCCACGTCAATGAAAAATATGGAAAATATCCCAACAAGAGGCCGCAGAGAGATTACTTGAAATAGACCGTATAAATCTAGAACAATCTCTAGCAGTGGTAGACAATGGGTTAACTACATTGCCCACCAGGATATATTCCTTAGGCAACACTGTATCTTCTGCGATAGACATACTAGAACAAGATTTGCCCATGTTACAACGCGGACAATCTCAATTACGTTCTATTATGTTATTAAGCTGGCCGCTGCAATCTTTGCGTGCAGGCTATGTGCTTTGGCGTTATATTAACAGCACGTCTCTGTTCTCTGAATACAATCTAACAGATAAACAGACAGAAATGGCACAAAGAGGAGCGAAATATACAATGCTGTGTATCGAAAAACTGGATAGATTAGCATTTACAATGGCAGAATTACCGTCCACAGAATGGCTAATCCATAGCCACGTAACTCTACTGGTCACTACTTTTCAGTTTCAGTATTGCCTTAAACAAAAGCAGGCAGGCAGATGTGAAGAAATGGGTAAGGAATACATTAAGGAATCATGGGTATTACCATATAGATTTCGATGTCTGAATGGGGATTGAGAAGTGTTTCTAAGTGGTACAAACTGTGAGAACACTTTAAGTGGATCACTCATATGCCAGGATATAATGCTGCACGGGGCTTGTAATGGTTCTGTAGTGAACGTGTCCTGCCATTTGAGGGGTGCTCAAGCTGCAGTGATTACTCCAACATTCAGGCTACTTTCAAATGGGACTTATTTGATACTGAACAGTCAAGGCCGCTGCAGAATGCTCCCGGGCATTGCGTATCTGGTAACCGTGAGACCCAGGGTTACTTGTTGTACGCAAGTATTGTTTCCACTGACACATACAGTCAGGGAGGTGCCATTATGGCCTTCACTGAATGTTTCTTTAATACAGTTTGATACTCTAAGCAGAGTGAAAGCCATGATTTTACAGAAGTCTGTGCCCTTAACCTCCGCTCGACTTTTGATCTCCAGATCACAAGGTCTTCGGCAGAGATACAGGCGCTTATCCATACAATCTGCCCTTTCCATTTCGCAGAAATAGTAAATCGTATCTTTAACATGTCTGGTACGACAGGTGTAGTCCACCTATCTAAGAACATAGGTTCTGGACTTCTGGGCACCTTTCGGACGGTACTTGGAGTTATTCCAAACTTCATACACTTCGTATCCGGAAGCTTCTTTGGAGGACTTCCACTCATCCTGTTTCTAGTAGCAGTTATCCTGATTGTTTTCCATCTGCTACACAATGGACGTCCCAGTCACCAAGGAGATGGAAAAAGCACTCCCGGAGCGTAAATACCATGACCGCATGGTACAACATCTAGGCATGCCTCGCCTAAGAGAACTAAGTGCATCTTGGTTCTTGTAATTTTGACCAGTCTGGATGGACTGCATGTTACCTGTCCTCCGATGCCTGTTTTGCGGAGAAGAATGAGTGTTAGACCTTTGTTTGACACTCGCATCATGTGCGCAACCGGGTGTGAATGCTTTACTGGCCCCAAAATGGCCCATGTACTGCAGTGTCCTCAGCGTATTCTGATATTGAGGGCGGCATTCCTTGAGCCCCCAGAGGTAGTAATAGCATCTGTTGGTACGGATACCGGCTCCTCCTCTGACACCCAGGCTGTGGACGGCACACAGGCTGCCCCAGCACCGGCTGCGGACAGTGTGGAACATCATCTGTGCTCAATTGACGTATTCTGTGAAGTACTACAGGGGCCATCTACTGCGGAAGCAAGCAACGAAAATGTTGCATCTACCAGCCAGGACACAATTTGGCTCCGTCGTGTGCTGGAAGAAATTCACCCTTTTTTTAAACAAGCTCAAATTTGGAACTCAAAAACAAAATTGACATTCCTTTCATTTATTGGGCATACATGGCTTTCTAATGCTTATAGTGGTTCGGACTATAACTACGAACATGTTAGAGCTATGGCTTGCAAACATTTCCTTTTTACATTTTTAAGGTTTTAGAAAGTTTTTAGGAGTTTTAAACATTTTAGCAAAAACAAATGTTTTTATAAACTTTGAGTGTACCAATATCTAGTTAGGCTAGTAGTACGGTAATAATTTACATATGTCGTTCAGTCGGAAGAGGAGTGGGTGTTATATTCCATATAGATACCCTATATAGGCGCAGGTAACATTGCAACCTTTCACCTATATTCTTCGCTACATTACATACATAACTGTTCTTAGGGACTGACCTTTTACCTCGATACGACACTGCATTCAGAATGCGTGTTTCGTGTTTTTCCCTAGTTCGAATCTCATACATTATGCATGAGGCTTCTTGGAAGCACAGAATAAGTAACAGCAGGACTAACATCTCCTGTATAATATCTCTGTATAAAATTCAGGCCCAAGGTCATCTTTTAGGCCGACCCAGTAACACAGCAAGGTAGGACCCCTGGGGAGACCTATGGGCATATATACATCACATCATGCTTAGAAGGACAGAGGAGACCGAGACTTCCCGGCTGACACACTGACCAGAGATGCTGCAGTTCCTGCATGCAGATGCTCCAGCTCGCAGTGATCTAATATCCTCCGCGGGGTGTCCAACTTGAGACCAGGACAGGGTCCCATATTCTCTCATTCGCAGGTAATGGGGTTGACTAAATCCTAGAGGGATTCTCCGCTTAACACCTACACGGATTCTAGGTACATTTAGGTACATCTAGTTAGGGAGGCATCGTAGGAGTACGAACTTTTTTTCATGTGTTTTATATACTTGTAGGTATTCATGATTTTTACAAGATGGTAAAACTTTACCATCCCTTTACTTTTGTAGTACTTCTAATCATATATCTCTGCTACTGTCTAATGGTTGTTGCAGCTCATCTATTCTACACTAGAATAACAACTATTCAATAAATTCTTATTGAAAACTCCCAGCCTGTTTATTCTGTGTATCTCTCTCAGACAAACTAAGTGAGCACGAGTAACTGAGCGAAAAGTAGTACATTGTTTCGACCATTCTGAGGGATCAGGTTTGTCATGTTCTGAGGTTGCCAAGAACTATTTCTCTTACCGATAAGAGGAGATTCTAGTGGCACTGTGAGCTAGCTGATACAGACAGGCTAGCATACCTGTTGGGGGTGCACTGAATCAGTCTGTCACCAGTCTCACAGTTAGTTATCCAAACGTGCAGATCCTGTATAGGTTATATAGGAACTACACGACAAAACCCCCTTTTTATTACATATAAGTCACCCCTAAGGTAGGCCCTACAGAGGCCTAAGGGCAGGGTGCTATGTAAGTAAAAAATAGGACATGGATGTTTATGTTTTGCATATCCTTGTAGTGACAAACAGCCTATTTAATTTTTCACTACTGTGAGGCCTTCTCCTCTCACAGGTTAGCATGGTGATACCTTAATACACTTTTAAGCTGTAATCCCTGATCAGAGCACAGTAGCTTTTTCATGTTTCATATGTTGGAATGGTAATGACAAATCCTTCTTACTGGTAAAGTTGTATTTGACATTATTATTTTTGAAAGTGGCACTTTTAGAAAGTGGACATTTTTCTGTGTTTATAACTTGGTTCTGCTTTACAGCCTGTCTACAGTACACGTCTGGGGTCGGTGACAGGTACACTTTGTGCATTCCCTCTAGACAGCCACAACACAGGAAGGGTAGGTGTGTCAAAGTACCCATCTACATATAGCTGCATTCTGAAGCCCTTGCCTGGGCAGGATGGAAGGGTGGGGCTAACACTTCACTTGAATAGGCTGTTTCCTCTCCCCAGACAAAGGATTGATTACCCCCCACAGATAGACTGGCAGACAGGGCAGGGCTAAAAGGGATACCTTTGCACTTCAGAGAGCTGCTTTCAAGTCACACCCACATCAAAGGTACTTTTGAGTATAAGCACTGCGTCTCGGACCCTCTAAAATCAGACACTACTGAACTTGTAATTGAAGCTCTGCCAGAACAACTGCTGTGCTGCTTAAAGCACGCAACTGTACTTCTGATCTGGAAAGCCTGCTTTTCTGTTTATTGCCCTGCTGCCTGTTGCTCTCTGACTCTGCTGAAGGAGAGCCGGACTCTGCCTTCACTCCAAGTGATCTTCAACAGCTTGTTGGCTTGCCTCCTGTTGCTTGAGACTCAGGGATATCAAAGTGAAGTATCTTGAATGAGAAACAGGATACTGAGTAGATGGAAAGTAGAAGATTTATTGCAGCTAGGAAGATCTCATCCAACCGCCAGCCATCAGTCCTTAACTGGAGGTTTTCAGAACCTTGTTAAGCTCAACAGTCCATGACATCAGCAAGTGATGTCATGGGAACACTAACACTCTAATACCCCACAACATGAGATGCCACACATCTCCCTTCCCCAAATGCAGAAAACAACATTATAGACAAATTTAATGAATACAAAAAATAAAGAAGATTAAATGAAGTCTGCCAAATAACCTGGCTTCATAACCACCCTGTTGGAATAAAGAAGATTAAATGAAGTCTGCCAAATAACCTGGCTTCATAACCACCCTGTTGGATTTTCTAAGAGAAACGTTATCATTCCCCTTTGAATCGGTATCCACACCACATTCCAACTTTCCCCTACACACAACAACCCTATTCAAGTTCCAAATGCGATGATCTTGAGTTTGGATTGCATTTTTAAATATTTTAGTTACCTTGATAGGTTTCATGTACTTGGACATAGAGCTGCCTAGAACACCAGGACGTTTAATCATGACCCAATCTCCCACATGTACCACAGTCCTCTTTACAGCATGTTTCCTATCAAAGTATTCCTTCCTTATTCTCCCTTTTTCTTCCTCAACTCTCACCATCTTTTCTCCATCACATTCCTTTTCTTTTCCTTTTAGCAATTCATATTTATTGACCCAAAATGGTTCAACACACGTGTTAGGAAGTCTACCCCGAAACAGTAAGAAAGGAGTTTTCCCCGTAGTTGTGTGTGGAGCTAGTCTATATTCCTCAATTTTTGCAATGACCTCTTTTTTCCAATCAATACCAACACTCTTTGCTAAGGCAATAGTCTCCTTGATCACTTTGTTAAACCTTTCTACCATCCCATTAGTTTCTGGGTGATAGAGAGCAGAGGTTTTGTGTACAATTCCCTTGGAAGACAAGAATTGTTCCATTTCTCTTGAAATTAACTGAACCCCATTATCCGATAAAATGGAAATGGGCAAACCTTCCCTGGCAAATAAAGACTTCAAACACTCGATAACATTGCCAGTGTTGACAGATGTCAAGAAGAATACTTCAGGCCACCTAGAATACATGTCTATGACCACTAGTATATATGTTTGAGATTCTTTCCCATGAATGGGACCCACTATATCCAAAGCAATTTCTTGCCAAGGTCCGTTTGGACGTTTCCTTAAGACCATAGGTTGTTCATGTGTACACTTGGATTTGTCGCTGATGGCACACGACACACAATCTCTAATAACACGCTCAACCATTCTGTCCATACCTGGCCACCAATAAGACATGCGTAATCTTTCTTTGCACTTAGTTAGACGAGCAACAGCAGCAGCCACCTGAAATGCATCCTGCTCAACACCCGCTCCGTCCACAGACACGCCGTCGAGCTCTGGAACCTGCTCGACACCACAGCCCCAGACGTCGCCTTCCTCACGGAAACCTGGATGAACGCCTCCTCAACGCCCGACATTGCCATCGCCATCCCAGACGGCTACAAGATCATCTGAAGGGACCGCATCAACCACACCGGAGGAGGCCTCGCCATCATCCACAGGAACACCATCCGCATCACGACCAACACCGACGACATCCTCGCACCCGCCGAGCACCTGCACTTCCAGGTCCACATCAACCCCAAGATCACCCTCAGAGGCACCCTCATCTACAGACCCCCGGGACCACGCACACAATTCAGCAAAGACATCGCCGACTTCATCAGCCCGCACGCCCTCCCCTCCGCTGACTACATCCTCCTCGGGGACCTCAACTTCCACCTGGAGAACAACAACGACCGTAACACCACCACCCTGCTGGACAACCTCGCCAACCTCGGACTCAAGCAGCTGGTCACCACCCCCACCCACTACGCCGGACACACACTCGACCCCGTCTTCTCATCCAGCAAGGACATCGCCTTCAGCCACGCCACCGGACTCCACTGGACGGACCACAGCTGCGTCCACTTCAGCTTCAGAAGGACCACGATCCACCACCACCAGCAACAGGTTGCACGCAGAAGCTGGAACAAGATCACAGCCGACCAGCTTGCGACCGCCCTGAGCAAGAACCCACCCACCAGCGCAACGAACCCCAGCCAAGCGGCCACCAACCTCACGAAGTGGATCAGCGACTGCGCAGACGACCTCGCCCCTCTGAAGACCCCGACTAGCAGACCCGGTAGCAAGAAAGCCCCATGGTTCACCGACGAACTCAAGAGCTCCAAGAAGAACTGCCGAGCCCTCGAGAGAACCTGGCGCAGAGACCCAACACCGGACAACATGACTGCCCTCAAGCTCGCCACCCGAAAACACCACCAACTCATCCACGCCACCAAGAAAACCGCATTCAAGGAACGACTGGACAACAACGCACACAACAGCAAGGAACTCTTCAACATCGTCTAAGATCTCTCCAACCCCAACGCCGGTAACAACGACATCACCCCTTCACAAGACCTCTGCAACTCCCTCGCCTCCTACTTCCACAACAAGATCGCGGACATACACAACAGCTTCAGCACTCAACCGACGCACGCCACGACCGAACCACCGCCCCCCACCACCACCCTCCGCGCCTGGACCCCGATCAGCACCGTAGACACCGTCCGCACGATGAACTCCATCCACTCCGGATCTCCTACCGACCCCTGCCCTCACCACGTCTTCAACAAGGCCGACGCTGTCATCGCACCCCATCTGCGGGACATCATCAACACCTCCTTCGACACCGCTACCTTCCCGGAGAGCTGGAAGCACGCCGAACTCAGCGCTCTACTAAAGAAGCCATCAGCCGACCCCACCGACCTCAAGAACTACTGCCCCATCTCGCTGCTCCCGTTTCCTGCAAAAGTCACCGAGAAGACCGTCAACAAGCAGCTGGCCGCCTTCCTCGAGACGAACGAATCCCTCGACCTCTCGCAGTCTGGCTTCCGGGCCAACCACAGCACAGAGACTGCCCTGATCGCAGCCACCGATGACATCCGAGCTCTGCTTGACAACGGAGAAACAGCGGCCCTCATCCTCCTAGACCTCTCCGCGGCCTTCGACACTGTCTGCCACCGTACACTAGTGCAGCGACTCAGCAACGTCGGAATCCAGGAGAAGGCACTGGAGTGGATCATCTCCTTCCTCGCTGGAAGGACACAGAGAGTCCGCCTCCCCCCGTTCAGATCTGAAGCCACCAAAGTCATCTGCGGCGTTCCTCAAGGCTCCTCGCTCAGTCCAACCCTCTTCAACTTGTACATGAGCCCCCTCACAGACATCGCACGCCAGCACAACCTCAACATCATCTCCTACGCCGACGACACCCAGCTGATTCTCTCCCTCACCAACGACCCCGCCACCGCCAGAGCCAACCTCCACGAAGGGATGAAAGAGGTAGCCGAATGGATGAAGAACAGCCGCCTGAAACTGAACTCGGACAAGACGGAAGTCCTCATCCTGGGATCCTCACCCTCCGCCTGGGACGACTCCTGGTGGCCCCCCGCCCCAGGCAGCGCACCCAAACCAACAGACCACGCACGCAACCTGGGCTTCATCCTGGACTCCACCCTCTCCATGACCAGACAAGTCAACGCAGTCTCCTCGTCGTGCTTCAACATCCTGCGCATGCTACGAAAGATCTTCCGGTGGATCCCCACCAAGACCAGGAAGACGGTCACCCAGGCCCTCGTCACCAGCCGTCTGGACTACGGCAACTCCCTCTACGCCGGAACCACCGCCAAACTCCAGAAAAGACTTCAGCGGATCCAGAACGCCTCAGCACGACTCATCCTGGACATCCCCCGTCGCAGCCACATCTCCGGACACCTGAGAGACCTGCACTGGCTCCCGGTCACCAAGAGAATCACCTTCCGTCTCCTCACCCACGCACACAAAGCCCTACACAACCAAGGCCCAGGATACCTCAACAGCCGCCTCAACTTCTACGCTCCCAAACGCCAGCTTCGATCGACCGGCCACGCCCTCGCCACCGTCCCCCGCATTCGAAGAGCCACCACAGGGGACGGTCCTTCTCCTTTCTCGCCGCCAGGACGTGGAACTCCCTCCCGACCCACCTCCGCCTGACCCAGGACCACCTCGCCTTCAGGAAGCAACTCAAGACCTGGCTGTTCGAGCAGTAGCGGACCCCCCTCCCCTAGCGCCTTGAGACCCTCTGGGTGAGTAGTGCGCTATATAAATGCTTTGATTGATTGATTGATTGAGTTAGACCTGAATGAGCCACATGTACTGAATCTACCAATTCCTTTCTTAGAGTAGTAGGAGGAATCAGTCTTGTTCCCCTAAACAAGAAATCATTGTCTACTGACAATTCATTTCGTACACCCCAAAAACACTTCACATTCTCTGATACATTTTTGTTGGAGCACCACCCTGCCTTTAACAAGGACATAACTTCACACAAGGTTGAGTCCTTCTGTATTTCATCTAACCACCTATCTTCCGATATGATAACCTGATCTACAACACAAACAATTTCATCATCCTCTTCGTAGTCAGGACTATACTCATGCAAACTGACAGAGGGCACCAAACGCGATAGAACATCCGCTACACCGTTTTCAATACCCGGAATATACTTGATCATGAAATTATACTCCTGTAAGCCAATCACCCACTTGGTAATCCTACCAGATATTAAATCCAAACCTTTCTTACTGAAAATCTCAACTAAAGGCTTATGATCCGTATGGACCTCAAAGTCTACACCCCACAGAAACTTTTTGAGTTTTTTTACCGCCCAAAACACAGCTAACGCTTCCCTCTCAACAACGGAATACCTAGTCTCTGGATCTCTAAGACTTCTGGACAGAAACATAATAGTTTTCATGCCATTACTACCACTCTGCTTCAAAACTGCTCCCAACCCCTTCTCACTCGCATCTGTCACCAAAATGGATTTACCAGAAGGATCAAAACTCTTCAAAGAAGGAGCTAGTCCTAGTTTTCCCTTTATGGCCACAAATTCATCCTCATATTTCTCAGTCCACAAGTACTCCTCACCCTTTCGTAGTAACCTTCTCATATTCACAGTTGCTAAAGCAAACCCTTTGATAAATTTGGCATAATATTCAATCATCCCTAAAAATTTCATAAGGTCAGACTTATTGGTAGGAGAACACATTTTTGTGATGGTTTCAACCAACTCGGACTTGGGCTTTACACCTTCTCCTGAGATACTATGACCAAGATAATTGATGGTGTTAGATCTAAATGAGCATTTTTCCACTTTAATCGTGAGGTTGTGCTTACTCAAAGCCTTTAACACAGATCTCAATCTAATGTCGTGTTCCCTGTCGTCTTTTGCAAAAACCAATATATCGTCTTGGTAGACACACACTCCAGGAAGATCCTTTAATACTCTTTCCATTACTCTTTGGAATACTGAGGACGCAGACACCAAGCCAAAAGGCATTCTCCTAAATCTAAATGTACCAAATGGAGTAATGAACGAGGTACAATCTCGAGACGACTCATCAAGTTCAATTTGATGATACGCCGAGGTCAAATCTAACGTGCTGAAAATTTTTGCTCGATCAAGTATTGTTAACAATTCTGTAATGTTAGGCAATGGGTATCTGTCCACCACAACACTCTTGTTCAGTTGTCTTAAGTCAATACACAAACGCAAATTACCATTTGGTTTGCGAGCTGCGACAACCGGAGCAAGCCATTCCGATCCTTCTACTTCCTCGATGATCCCACCACTGCTTAGTTTTTCTATTTCCCTTTTCATGTCATCTTTAACTGATAGTGGAACACTCCTCACCTTACATTGTATAGGAATCGCATCAGCTTTTAATTGTATCTTGTGTCTATACCCCTCCAGACATCCCAAGGTATCCCTAAATACCTTTGGAAATTCAGATTTAAGCATAAGAGCATACGTTTCATTGGCATTCTTATCTACAGAATGAATCCTCTCCCTCAATTGTATCGGAAAATCTGCATTTGGATCAAGAAACACTCCTAAATCCCCTTGATGTAGCCAACTAATGATGCTGTCTCCACGCTTTGAAACATAGATTTTCCCATTAATCAACCGATCTTTATATTCTATTAGACCATTGAAATACCCATGTAACTTTATTGGTTCTCCCCCATAAGCCAACGGTATAATGTCTGGTTTAGTGAGAGTAACCTTTCCCTTAAGTTTGGATGCATAAAAATCATTCGATACTATGGTGATCTTAGCACCGGAATCAAATAGTACCTTGGTACTTTCTCCCTCCACCATAATTTCATCATATGGGCCTGTTTTTTTACCAGTTTTTTCTTCGACTTGTACTACAATTTGTCCACAAATTGAGTTCTCAGAATCATCCTCTTGATAAATTTCCACCTCTTTGACCTTTGTCTTGAGTTTAGTTTTGCAAAGGCAGTGAAATGCCCCTTTAATTTACACTTTGAACATGTTTGATTGAGAGCCGGACATTTTCTATCATTAGCCAAATGATCCATTTTACCGCATCTATAACACTTCCTTTCCATCCCTACTTTGTCTGATTGCGTTTTAGTATACTGGTCACCTTTTTCTGTTTTAATCTTTACCACCTCAACCTTGGACCCTTTTTCAGCATCTTTCTTTATCACGCAACACATTTTAAAGAATGTTCAATGCGTTTTGCAACATTTAACACCTCATCTAGGGACGGTTCATCCCTCAATAATAACTCTTCTCTAACTTTTTCCATGTTGCACCCAAACATGAATTGATCTCTGATGCGTTCATCGGTTAAATTATCGAACTTGCAAGAAGAAGCAAGCTTCCTTAACTGAGTTATATAATCCTCAATTGACTCATCAGTGGATTGCATTCTCTTTGCAAATTGATACCTTTCCTGGATAGTGCTAACTTTTGGCAAATAATGCTTATCCAGCTTCTTAATACAAATGTCATAATCATTTAGACCTCTAGCTTCCTCAGCCGATAGATCTGGCAAGTTGTCAAACACATCTTGGCCTTCCGAACCTAAACAATGAAGTAATAAGGCCGACCGTCCTTCAGCACTTAATGACGGACCACATACCCTGGCATATCTTTCAAATACCACCTTCCATTTTTTCCATTTGATTGGAGGGGCACCAGGACATGATAAGAAGAAAGGTGCTGCAGTAACATTCTGCATGGCTGAATGGCTAATGTGTTAAGTATCAAGTAATTAATTAAATTAATGTGCCTATTATACCTTAAATAATTGCTATGTCTATACCACTCTCAACTTGTATTTACATCAATATTGACTCGTATCCAATGTAATGGCCATTGTTATAGTCAGAGAGACCCTGATCCATTCCACTTGGTTGATACATTTTGATGCATGTTAATTTTTTAAAACAAGTAATAACAAGTTTGTTCCCTTGCTTTTTGAATTGACTCACAACCTTTTCTTTTTTTTTTTTTTTTTAAACTATGCATGCACACCAACAGTATAACTTGCTACGGACTTACTGATGTAAATCGCAGATATAATATGGCTAACACAACACTCTCGGACACAAACGGATAAAATATGTAAAAAAAACTTAGTTGCTAAGCAACCGTCAACTCTATAAAATACAACAGAGGGACCCTGAGTGAATAGATAAGCGAGGAAGGGCTCAGGGAAAATAACAATTGAAAAACAAAACTTCCTACACTATATCACTTAAGTGTAAGGCAATATGTCCATATAATGAAATGATACCCACAGCAAACGGTATATAAAACTGTATTATTTCATTTATTGATTATTTTTATCATTTTTTTTTTATTATAAATATAGATCATTTTTTTTAAACAATTTTTGTGTTATAGTATATACAGTGTGGTTTACATCAAACGTCCTATGGTCATAATTTACAACCAATGATTTTTAACTGTTGATTGTTGTGGATTTATTGTCTTTTATTGTGTTTCTATATGTGGTATTTATGTTTTGTTATTTGCACAATGGCTGTACAATTAATTACAAATGGTGCTTCTACAGTTTGATGTAAACCACACTGTATATACTATAACACAAAAATTGTTTAAAAAAAATGATCTATATTTATAAAAAATGATAAAAATAATCAATAAATGAAATAATACAGTTTTATATACCGTTTGCTGTGGGTATCATTTCATTATATAAGCAACCGTCAACAAAATGGCCACCACGCACGTCCAAAGTAACGTGATGCGCGATGACGAACTACAGGATGCCAGAGAAGTCAATCTCCGAATCAACTCCGTGAAGACGTGTTCCAAAGTTCTTCGTAGAATCCTGTAACGTCAATCTCCGAATGAGCGCGATGAAGGTTGATCATGGAATCCCAGGAACAGCTTACAGAAAGAAGAACTCCAACCTCAGAATGAAAGTTCTAGTTCCAGGTATGCCGCACCGTGTCCGTTGAAACGTAAATGTTTGCCTTTGAATATTGCAGATTGAAATCGATAACTCTTGTAGTAATTATATCTTTGAGACCAGAATCACGATAACAGTTACAATGTCGATGAAAATGTTGCACCATTTGAGTCCGCTAGGCACAAAACATTACATCATTTTTTTGTGTCCGCCACGCACAAAACCATACACGGCACAACACCAGTTCTGAAATTGCAGAGCCGATGTGTATGGCGCTAAGAAAAAGCACGTTCAACCAAAGGTCTCGCTGCAAGTGCGCTAGGCTTCACGTTATGACTGCAGACAGCTAGAGATTCAATACAGACTGATGATCTCTGTGACACTCCACTTCTCAAAACAGCAGACACAAGAACGAATATGGACTGACGATGATAATTGCAATCCGGGTGCACTTGTAATCAAACTCGCATCCAGTATAGTCCAATATTCAAAATTGATGGTAGACTGATGTGGCTTCCTCTTAGTGTACTTCACAAAAATTCAGAGGAAAAGAGACCTTTTAATAGCTTGACTCCCGTGTTGAGATCTTCCCGTTCCAATGCCGACTACGCCAATGAAGTATCTTGAATGAGAAACAGGATACTGAGTAGATGGAAAGTAGAAGATTTATTGCAGCTAGGAAGATCTCATCCAACCGCCAGCCATCAGTCCTTAACTGGAGGTTTTCAGAACCTTGTTAAGCTCAACAGTCCATGACATCAGCAAGTGATGTCATGGGAACACTAACACTCTAATACCCCACAACATGAGATGCCACACAAAGTCTCTACCCCTGCTCCTGTGTCTGGCTCCCTGGAAGTGGCCCAGATATTTATTAAACGAATTTCTATGCATTGCCTGTCTGCATGTAGCAGAACAGGCACATCTACCTGGTTGCGTGAGTAAAATCAGGGCATCGTCTCGGAACCAGCGCTTTGCCTTCAGAGATCGATGTATCGGACAGCTTTTCACTGTAGCTTGGTGAGTTAGACGCATCCCCTCTACTGCAGGACAGAATCCGACTGACGTCTCTCGACTCCGGGACCCATGTTCAGAACTGAAGCATCACCTTCACTGCGTAGAGAGTATCAGCGGATCCTGCACGTACTGGCCTTGGCATTGACGCATCGAGCTGTTTGCGAGCAGGAAAGGTACTTTGTTCACAGGGGCCTGCGTGGATCCTGTAGCCGGCTGGAGCTCCATCGTGGTTGACCCGAACTTTGACATTTCCCCGGTCCGACGTGACCTAAAGTAACCTTTTTAGCACTACTTGCTTCTAAGCGCTTTACTGCATTTATTCCTTTAAAATTCAATATCTCAACTTCTATACATTGGATTTTTGTTATTTTGGTCTTGTTTTGTACAGAATATAGTAATCTGTGTTTTTTGACCTGTGCGGAGTCTTTGTGGTGTATTCATTGTGTTAGTGTGTGAGAGTGTGTGTGTATGTTGCACAACTACTTTACACATTGTTTCTTTAGATACGCCTGACTGCTCTATGCCAAGCCACGAGAGTGTCAGGAAATAGTAATCAGGGCACCTTCATAATCCAGTTTATATGTATTTACACGCGTGTTTTACATGTATTTTCGTTTCTTTCATTGGTAAGATCATTTAGGACTACATATCCCATGTTCCCATGCCTCAATGATCTGAAGCTGATATGCGGGCTGAAGATAAAAAGGGTTCCTGCACGTCGACTGATGTGCTTAATTAATGTTCCTGTTCCGTTGTTTTTTTTAGGTGTATGTTCTTGGCCAGAGAAGCTTCGTGGGATTCGGAGTGGATATTCTTGCCCACTTGTATTCATTGCCAGAGCCCCTGGAAGGAGCATACCTGGGTAGTTTTCTGTTTGTTCTGAGTGCATTCATGACGGCTCCCAGATAGGGAAGTTCTCCGTCTTCTTATTGCCACCTGCATTGTTATACGGTGTTTTATCAAAAATGCAAGCTGCGTTAAGGTGTTCCTGCGCACAACTCAGCAAGTCAGCGCTAGGATGAGTGTTTTCAGATCATCGTTTTCTTCATTTAAAGCCTCCAAGAATGTTGTGCTCTGACTAATTCTACAGCTTTGTGTGTGACACTTTCTCTTGGTTAGAAGACTCTCCTTATTCCACAGTGAGGATTACTTGGTGTTCATTGGGAGCATGTTCAAAACCTTTTTGTTATTATTAAGAACGGGTTTTCTGGCTACTTAGAATACTTTTTGTGGGGGCGCTAGAGAGCCCATGGCAAGATGGCTGCACCGTAGTGCAGCTCGACTGGCTGTGAGCAAACATCCGACATATTCCTGACTTCAGCCAGCGTATAATCGCAGCAAACTCTGACCATCGGCTGCAGAATGCATGAGGGATTAAAACGAGCCAAAATTGCCGTGATCATGCAAATTATGCACTGAAAATGAGGTACGATGCCAGGCAAGGCCAGGCATAATGGCGGCGCCAAGCACGTGCAAATAAACTGAGCAGGCCAGCAGTCGAGACCAGGAATGCGGAGAGGTGCGTGGTGATGGGAGTGCTGCAGAAAGCCAATAGAATTCAAACACCTTGACCAAAGACATACCCTGGCCCGCTGGACAAACAATTTGGTGAAAGCAGGCCGCGCAGCAAACCCACCAGGCCATGCCGCTCGGAGACCGCATGGCGCGTTGCGGTTGAGACCGGTGGGGTTAAATGCCAGTCAAATCTGGTGGAATCATTAGTGGCACGAAACCTACGCAGCACGGAGACAGGCCCAAAAAAATAGAAGTGAAATACAAGGAAAAGAAACAGATTAATATCTCATCTAAGAGCGACAACTGCTAGAGAAGACCTGGCCGCGAGGCCGAAATACACCCCCGGAGGCCGTGTTACACATAATGGTGGGGCCTGGCACAGCAGATGAGCGTGAACGCCTCCCAAGGAGGGGTAGTTAGCCAAACTAAGTAAGCGCCTACAATAACAGGCGCAGCCGGGCAGCGATACTTGTGAGGAGCAGCGGGTAGCGTGAAGAATAGGCCGAGCAGCGAGGCCTCTCAAGATATATCTTCAATAAAGCGCTAAGAGTGGGGCAGGTGGGAGCGGCCGCATCGGGGCTCAATACACACAGAAACCCACAGGTGGGGAACTAAGAGATAGGCTGCTGGTGGGATGCCAGTTCTCCCTTACCCATGCAACGGCATCATGGCGGCAAGAGACCCCAGAGAAGACGCTTAATAGAGAGTCAGCGCCAATTTGATATAGCGCCCAGACAGCGGTGCAAAAGTGAGTTACAGACAAGTAATAAGAAGGCAACTAAAACCACGAAGCTCATAAACGGGACACAGTGGGTGTCACTCCAGAGGTAGACCCCCTAAAAAGCGAGATACAGCACTCGTACAGGTGAAAGAGAAGAGCAAGGAGTGCAAAAGGGATAGATAATAGCAGGGCCACAAACAGAACAAGACCATCAACAAGCTGTGGAAGTTGGAATAAACAACAAAACCAGACCTACAACGCATTTCCACGGGACATAAACGTTGCACAAAAAAGGGTGTAGTGTGTAAAACAAGGTGTGCATAAGTTAAACTACAGACGGCCCACGTTGGCTCCACGGGACTCAGATGGGGAAAGCTGATAAGGCTCAGCCTAAAATTACATTTGAATCACGCAAGTGTACTAAGGCTACCAGCAAAATAGCTGTTAATATGGAGGAGCAGGGCAACTCGGCAGATAACCTCGCATCTACCCTGGCAGCAATGCAGAAGAGTCTGCAATCAATTGATGGCAAAATAGATCATCTGAACTCACGAATGGATCACCTCACCATCAAAATGGAGCAACAAACAAGCAGAATGAACTAAATGGAAAACAAAATATCAGCTGCTGAAGACACCAAGAACTGAACACCAAAAGTCTAAATATGGAAAAAGTATTATCAATTCTCCAAATTAAAAATGATGAGCTAGAAGCGCGATCACGACGCAATAACATAAGAATACTCGGAGTGGCAGAATCGACAAAGACTGGACACATGGAGTACTACGTAGAGACTCTACTAAAGGAAGTATTCGGTGCAGACGCACTTTCTCCTATGCTCATCGTCGAGAGAGCGCACAGCTCGCTGGCGCCTTAGCCGCCGCCAGGTGTACAACCGTGCCCAATTGTGGCCAGACTACTAAACTATAGGGATAGAGACACGGTATTACGACTGGTCAGAGAAAAGAGAGATAAAAACCACCAAGGGAACACATTACTACTTTTCCCAGACCCTACAATGGCGGTATAGTCAGCCAGGAAAGAGTATCTACAAGTCAAAAAACGCCTGCAGAAAGCAGAAATCTCTTGTGCTCTACCCGGCGCGATGAAAGACAACACACAAAGGGAAAGAAAAGGTCTTCCACATGCCAAAAGCAGCAATGTAATACAGAGATACACTATTGGCAAGCAACAAGCAAAAAAGGCAACACACAGAAGAGGACTGACACCGACGTAAGTAATTGCCAGTATAAGGAGAAGTAGGTAAGAATTAAGATAGACAAAATGTGACAGCGAGACTAGTAAATCCAAAAATGGAACAAGGCAGTGGGAAATCAAACAAGAAGTAAAAGAAGAACAAACCTAATGAAACCAAGTAGTTGCGCAACATCAGACCCACTGGACTGCTAATTAGAGCCTGATACCAGTGGCATGGAGAGCACGGGACCCACGTCTGGGCATACCCGTCCCACTCAGGGTGACAAATGCAAAAACAACAGTTGATGGATAGGGTGGGTCCTGGCCTCACTGTGCCACTGGAAACAAGCTATCATGGCTGAAGAGGGGTGAAACCCCGAAACCGGTCCTAGGATGCTTGTTTCCGGTCCAGGGAGGACCTGGCTTGGCAGTTCGGGCTGGACTGTTCCCATGAGGCACAGGGTCAAGACTGATTTGCATATGGCCAGGTCTA
Source organism: Triturus cristatus (assembly GCF_964204655.1). Taxonomy (NCBI): domain Eukaryota; kingdom Metazoa; phylum Chordata; class Amphibia; order Caudata; family Salamandridae; genus Triturus; species Triturus cristatus. The sequence goes on from NC_140587.1 coordinate 450,585,442, forward strand.
AACTGGGGTGGCATGGTGAGAAAAAGAATGATGGATTTAACCCAGATCTCTTGACTGGGTGAATGTTTTGATTTGTTCTGCATTCCGTCCATCAATTGTGTGTCTTTTGCAAGCGATAGTAGATGGCATGGAAGAATTCCAGACTGTAGATGCATGGTGCATTAGGAACCCTGGGAAGCAAGAGGGCACATACACAGCCACTGTACGCTCTAGCTGGTCTAGGATAGACTACTGGCTCACATCAGCGAGTGCACCACTATATATATATATGGAGGTTCAACGCAAAATCACTACTTGACCCAGTGTACCACGCAACAATATACAAGGCTATAGAGGACTATTTCCAGATGAATGTGGGCTCAGTAGATGACCCGAGCATAGTATGGGAGGCCTTTAAAACCAATATTCGGGTGGTCTGCATAGGGACAAGTGCAGGCATCTTAAAAGATATACGTACACAATTGCTAAAAGTGGAGTATGATCGTATACATAATTCTGCAGTGCTAGGCTCTATAAGAGAACAACTGTCAATATATGACGAATATGCAGAAGATGAAATCAAATACAGGTTCAAGAGGCAAAGAGCGAGAGCATATGGGGAGGGGGGGTCGATCAGGCCATACACTCGACCAAAGAATACAAACCAAAAACGCGCAACAGACAGTCATACAGATAACTGATGATGATGGCATAGCGCACTACGATGTTGAAGGTATTTCTCAAACCGCAAAATGTACGCTACTCGCGAAACTGCAGACGCAGGGGAAATAGTAGTCTATCTAGAGGACATTGGGCTAACTTGGTAATCAGATGGCCAACGAGAATACTTAGCACAGCCTATTACAGAAACAGATGTAACGGAGGCTATCAAAATGCTACCGAATGGTAAGTCACCTGGGCCCGATGGGCTAACGCGAGTTTTATAAAGAATCCGCTGAGCTGCTGAGCTCGCACCTAGTGCGCATGTATGAAGTTGATATGCTAGAATGTTATTACCACCCACCCTCAGAGAAGCCTTGATAGTGACGTTGATTAAGCCCGACAAACCACAAGACAGATGGGACTCCTACAGACCACTGTCGCTAATCAACACTGATGCTAAAATACTGGCTAAAATCATAGCTACTAGATTAACGCCACTAATGCAAAAGATAGTATTGCCAGATCAATCTTAGTTTATATCAGAAAGATCAACATCACAAAATATCCGTACTATATTTGCGCTTCAGCATCAACTTAATCCAGAGTTGCAGGCAGCGGCTGTATTGCTAGATGCAGCCAAAGCCTTTGACTCTATAGAATGGGTTTATTTGTTCACTATACTGCAGAGAATGGGTATGCCAGTGACATTAATACAATGGATACAGCTAGTATATACAGATCCAGTGCCGCGCATTAAGGTCAATGGGCAGGTGTCAGATCTAATACATATTCAGTGAGACACGAGACAGGGGTGTCCGCTCTCCCCGTTACTATTCACAATAGCGCTTGAACCGCTGGCATGCAAAATAAGACAGAAGTACGCACACACAGCCTTCAGGTTGGGGAGAGGATGTAGCCTTACGGCTAGAGCGGTCAACGTCAAAGCTGGGGAACCGGGTTCGTGTCTCGGCAACAACGCTCAACATCCTCTGATTCTGGGCAAATCACTTAATCTCTCCGTGCCTAACAAAACAAAAAGGAATGTGTCCTTGTGTAACGAAACTGGTGCTATGTAAAGCGATCTGATACCCGATATCTTTGGGTCTAGTTTGCGCTATATAAAACTCTAAAAAAAAAAAAAAAGGTTCCATCAGCGACCAATAGGCATATCACTATATGCGGACGATATGGTACTCTACGTCTGTGACCACCAAAACAACCTATCACCGCTGCTGAGGGAGTATATTAAGTTCGTTAGACAATCCGGACTTAGTATAAATTTGAGCAAATCCACCATAGTCCCACTTACCGAAGGCACCTACGCATGCCCGCTGGAATTTAGGCTCGCATGGCAGAGCGACCCGATAAAATACTCAAGTATATGGATCCATAGGGACCCAAGGAAAGTGGTTCAGAAAAATTACGGGACTGCAATAGATCAATCTGATACACTAGTGAAGAAATGGATCCAGCTCCCTTTGACACTGATGGACAGGATATTCATAGTTAAGATGGTCATACCACCTACATTTTTATATTTAATTTCAACAACATCCCAATACAGCTACCCACATCTGTCTTTAAAGAATTACAAACAAGGATAGTCAGACTAATATGGGCCGGGAAACAGCCAAAGATAGACTGGAAAACACTAACCCTACCGTACAAACAAGGGGGTTTCTCAGCACCTGACATGTTATTATAGTACCTGTGCGCACAAGCGCAATACGTACATTATTGGTACCACCCGGTACGGTACTTACCACACACAGCAATAGAAGAGGGCAACGTGCATCCTATCCCATTATCCAATATATTAACCCACAAACACACAGAAATAACGCGTTAAGAAATAAATACAGTACAGGCTACAATGGAGGCATGGCGCAAAATGGGTCAGATGGCACAGAAGCTACCATTATACGCACCAGAACTACCATTAGCAAACCATCCATCAATATCTGTAGAGCAGGACAAAGGAAGCATAGAAATGCTATGGCAGGTAGGGGTGAGTACCATGGGTGGCCTTAATATAGATGGGAAATTTATAGAGATTGCTGACCTGAATTACAGTATTATTTCGATTCACCTACCACCGGCAGCAATTAGGGCACTGTACCCAAATTTCCCAACGGAACCATCCATACTGACACCACTGCAAATGATAATTAGAGACACCATGAATAAGCATATAGTTGCCAGTCTATACCGAGCAATGCAAATAGAACTAGCATTGGAACCAAGTGCTGGAAGCACCTCTAGATAAGGCTGAATGGCAATCCTGCTGCACGCTAACAAAAAGGCTCACTCCGAACGGAAATCTGCGTATAATACATTACAAATACCTACACCAAGTATACCACACGCCTGCGAAACTATATAGATATGGTCTGAGGGCGGATGCTGATTTTGTGCACCTAGTGTCATGATCGCACTCAGTAAAAGCGCTGAGTGCCTCGCCCTTCAAACCCCGGGACAAAACGAAACGGAACAACCCAGCTCGAACATGAACTACGTATCCCAGAAAACCTCCGGAAGTTCCCGTTTCAAGTAATCGGTCACATGGCCGATACGCATATAAGCTCGACTCACCCGCAAGCGGGCGCCGAATATTCCCGGATGTATCCAATGATCATCGGTACGCGTAGACGTACAACTCGGCGAAAACCTCTACGAACCCTGAAGACCAGAGACTCTCCGCCTCGGCTTTCCCGGAAGCCTCACCCGTCCTGAGTCCCGTGGAATCCAAAAGGCTGTTCCAGCTTTGCTGTCGCGTTCCTCCCCTCCCGGCTCCTCCGTGAGCAGAAAGTTGAGGCACAGCGAGATCCTTCCCAACCTCGGCTATCCGTGAGGCTCCTCCTGAGACCGCGCTCCCCGGCTCCCGGCTCCCCCGAGAGTCGTGAGTAGTAGCGCCTTGTGTCTACACCAGCCCACGGATTACCGGGCTACGCCTAGTGGGGTTACGCTCCTCTCCTCCGGGCTCCACCGGGAAGCATGGAGTGGTAGCGTTCCCGCTCTGCCCAAGGATTTCCGGGCCGCCGCGATTTCGGGGTATCGCGCTCCTCGGCTCACAAGACTTAAAGGAGCCTTGCAGTAGCAGCGCCACCAAAGATACCCTTACCGGACCGCCTCGTACGAGTGGTGCAACCACACTGTTGGGGGTCATACCAACTAAGTGGTGCATTCCGCCCTGCCTTGTCCCCACCTCTTTTCCTTTGCCTCAGAGAAGGAGTTGCTTCCCTTCGCACTTCCCAACAACAAGGCGGGAGGAGACGTCAGGTAAGCGAGCCACCCACATAAGGGAACCAGGGGAGACGAATAGAGTAGACTATCTCTTATAGTGTGTTTTGTCTCATTTCAGATCTCCCTCCCAGCCGTCCCTATCCTCCCTTCCCTCGCTCACCTGCCTCCTCCGTCCGAGTGTGTTATACATTCTCCGGACTAGGGGCAGATGGGAGGTGGACCCCTATAAGCATCAGCGTCATCCTGAGGAGAAGAAACCAGCGGGTACACGACACCTAGCATGGCATTGTCAGAAAATTAGAGAGTACTGGGAACAAGTTGTGAAAACACTGCGGAATATTTTGAAATGTGATCTAGTATGCTCAGTTAAATCTTGTGTGTTAGGCTTATTAGACCAAGTACCACCAGCAAAGCGGAAGCTGGCGGCAATAGCCTTACTGCTGGCTAAACGTAGAATGTCAATAAACTGGGACAGCAAACTAAAACCTACATGCCAGAAATGGATAAAAGACATGGGGTATTGTAAAGACACTGAAGGTATACAAAGTAGAACTGCCTACAATGTCACGGCCAAAAGACTCCTTGGAGCCACTAACTGCATTTCTGCTTGAAAACCCGAAAATTACGAACCCAAATAAAGTGATCTCCATTACCAATCTCGAGAGAGAAGATGTGACAGATATGTTAGAAGGGACTTAATTAAAGAAAATGTAAACATGTGATGTACACCAGGGTGAAAAGATGTGATGTGACTCAGTAATGGTATTGTTTGTAATACTGAAAAAAGCATTAAAAAAAAAAAATACTTTATGTGGATTTAACCAGAAAAACGAGGGAAATTACAAAGAGAACTCAGCAGCGGGTCTAGATCTGACCTCAACGTTTCTTATTGTGCAAAAAACAATATCCACTTTACTTTTTGTGTGAGACTGAGTATTTCTATCAACCTAAATTTAAGGAGAAAATTATCCTTTATTTCTGGTGTAAGTAGATGACTTGTCTTTATGTATGTATGTCAGTTACAGTATGTATGGCTAAAACATGTAGTCATGAGAAGAATGTCTGTGGGGTGACTGACATTTTGTTGTTGTTCTTTAGTTAAGCTTTACAGCCATGTGAGGGAGATCCTTTGCCATATATATCACACACAGATGGTCGTTCAATACACCTACAAGAGTGTACGGCATGGTGATAGGTATTGATCATATTCACTCCAAATATCACATTGCGAAAGATTTAGTATTTCTGTGTTTATAATTATTTTTATTTTCTTGCAGATCTCTCTCCTTACTGTTCCTTTGCCAATATCCTTTCCCTTGCTTGATCACCCTAAAACTCCATACTTTTATGGTGGGCGGAATTGGGGATGTCTAGAAGGGGACCATATTTTGCTTCGCACTGATCCTTAGGAGCGTTCTTGCAGGAGCGAGGACTGATACAAAGGGTGAGCCCAGGTTATCTTTTAGTATGTCCTCAACTTACCCTGGCTGGAGTGGTGGTTCCTGCCTGGCCTGAGTGCATACCTCTAACCAGGAATCCCATTTCTAACAAGATTGCAGCTAATTGATTCTGTAACACTCGTACAGTATAAGTACTAGTTCATCTAGTATACCTTCTAGTAGTGACACTGAAGGTAATCCTAATCCAGGGAAAGGCACCTCTGATTGTACAATAAATACAAATAATTTTTGGAGGAGTTACGCACAATCCGGAATCTAAATACAAATACCAGGTCTTCAAATCCTGAAAGACAAGAAGAGGAAAAAGAAATAAAAGATCAGTCAAGGGAAAGGGTTGGGATGTAAACATGATCATGGACATGCAGAAAATTATTGAGACAACCCCATTGTCGCATATATCTGATATAAAATGTGTCGTTAACGTTCTGCAGAAAGGTATGAGCTTTTGTCCAGTTCCTAATACGGACCAAGATAAAACTGATATTTTTAACTTTGTATACAGAGTTAAATTGAAAAAATACTTTTCAGGACATCCATCACATGATGTACAAATAACAGATTGTTTTAATTTGAGTAATCTGACAATTCAAGATGTGGTAGACACATCCACGCTTCTTTCTCTAACGGAATGTGAGGGTGACCCAGTGAATGTTATAACTATCATAGGCTTTAGGGATTGACACAACATCAAGTGTTGATAGTGATTTACACCCAAAATCCAAATGGTCCCCAACGATGTCTCCTGGTAATAACTGTGATTTATTTTTTAAGAATGTTTGCATGGCTATTGATCAATTGATAAGATCTAACAGCAGTGTGCATTACAGATCATGCAGAAACAATTTGACATATTGGGAATAACTAGCTTTAAAATCACTTCAGAATGACAAAGACATAATTATCTGAGAAGCTGATAAGGGAGGATGTGTAGTTATGAAAAAGAAGGATTATGATATGGAAGTATTAATCAATTGAGTAATGTGTCTTGTTATGCCTCCCTAGACTCTAACCCTATTCCTGATAATGCTACTCAACTGAGCAAGGAACTTAAGATCTGGTATGATAGTGAACTTTTGACATACGAAGAATATTGACAAGCTGAGATACCCATGTTTGTATACTCTTCCAAAGATACATAAAGGGAGTCAGTTCCCCCCGGTAGACCCATTGTTTTGGGTTTAGGGGGACCAACTGGAAGGATTTCACAGTTTGTTGATTTTTTTTATGACAGTTTGTCTTTAATTTACCATCTTTTATCAGAGACACAAAACATTTACTCAATCTTCTGTCTGATATTTCTTCTGAAGATAACATGTTACTAGTTACTTAAGATGTGGTGTCCCTGTATACTAATTTTCAACATGAATTTGATGTACTTGCAGTAGAACACTTTTTGAACAAGAGACCAATAGAATTGTTGTCACACACACATATGACCCTGAAGATGATTTGTTTGATTTTCTACAATAATGTGTATATATTTGATGGAAAGTGGTGCCATTGGTAGTGTGGGACGGTGATGGGCTCCAGTTTGCCCCTTCCTACGCCAGCTTTTCTATGGGCTGGTTTGAGGAGAGGCAAGTCTGGGTTCCCAGGAGGTGCACAATAGGTAGAACATATCTACTATTGGGGTATATTCATAGATGACATTTTGATTATCTGGACAGGATCGTCTGAAGAATTACCTGATTTTGTTGTCTATTTGAATTCTAATTCTTAGAATATGTCCTTCACTTTGAACTACAGTAAAGAAATAATTAATTCCTTGGACGTTTAATTATATGTGACAAACATGATACTACATATTTGAATGTACAGAAAAGAGGGGGGCGTGGCTTGAACAGCAAACATGGCGGACGCTATTTGGCTTGAACAGCCAACATGGCGGATGCTCTTTAACGGAGCTCCGCATGGATCCCCTCTAATGTGGCACTTATCTGCAACACTGCCTGCCGTCTGTACCTCTCCAACAGTCCCTGTGACCTAAAGTGTGGGACAAAGCTGCGTAGGTGTCCTTGGACAATGAAACACCCTGCGGTACCTTCCTGCTGACTGCAACGCTACTGGGCTGTGAGGGCTGAAGAACAGGAGCCGCTCGGAGTGTGGGGCCTTCAGAGTAGAGGACACTGATAATACCAGGGAAGCTATGCTATGAGGCACGACTGGAATCCTTTATGGGGGCCCCTCTGACCACCTCATACTGGGATGACGGTGTTGAGGCAACTGAACTACCCCTGCTGACGCTTAAGGTGTTGCGGTGCATCGTGGCGGCCGCAGAAGAACACTGCCAAGAGCAATTGGCCTTGCTTCTGAAGAGGGGATAAGGAAAAAACTATGTTTCCGTACAGGTGGCGCCTATCAAGTTCTGTGGGTTAATAATGGCGTTCTTTGGACCTTCCTCGGGACATACAGGAGTAGAATGGCGGGTTAAAGCATCTGCCTTCTTGTTCTCACTTCCGGGTCGATAAGTTACCAGAAAGTTGAACTCAGCGAAGAACAGCATCCATTGCAATTGACGAGGTGTTAGATGTCTCGCTGCTGTCATAAATTGAAGGTTGCGATGATCTGTAAACACTGTTACAACATGCTTGGCCCCCATCAGAAAGTGTCTCCTATCCAGAAAAGCCTCTTTTATGGCTAGCAGCTCTTTCTCCTCTATCGTGTAATTCCGTTCTGCAGGATTGAGCTTTCTCGACATGTATGCCACCGGATGTAACTGGTCAGTTGTTATATGACGTTGAGAGAGAACTGCTCCCACCGCGGAGTCAGAAGCGTCTGCGTCAACGATGTACGGCCGTTCGGGATCGGCATGTACTAACACGAGTGCTGATACAAAAGCGTGTTTCAAAGCTTCAAACCCCTTTTGAGCCTCTTCCGTCCACTGGAAGACAGCCTTCGTTTTCAGCAAACGCATAAGGGGAGCCACCAGGTCTGAGAAATGGTCACTAAATCGTGGCAGAAATTGGCAAAACCAATAAAACACTGGATGTCACAGGCATTCACTGGTGTAGGCCAATCCTTCACGGTGATGATTTTGCGTTCGGACATTTCTTGTCCCCATGGGGTTAGTATCACCCCTAGGAATTCGACAGAGGTGACGCTGAACTCACATTTGCTGATCTTGCAGTAAAGATGGTGTTCTCGCAGGGTTTGTAGGATGGTACATACGTGCTGAGTGTGCATCTCCACGCTAGACAAATAGATCTGAATGTCATCGATTTATACCACTACAAACTGGTCCAAATACTCACGCAGGACATCATTAAGAAAAAATTGGAATGCCGCAGGGGCATTACACAAACCGAACGGCATTACAAAGTATTCATATAATCCAAAATGGGTTTTGAACACCGTCTTACATTTGTCCCCACTGCGCATATGGACCAAGCGATATGCCCCTTTTAAATCCAACAGAGTGTAGATCACAGATTTTTTGACCTGCTACAGCAGGACGCTGATCAAAGGTAGCGGATACCTGTTTTTAATAGTGATGGCATTCAATGCTCTGAAGTCCACACATGCACGTAACTCCCCGTTAGCCTTGGGAATAAAAAACAACGGAGAGGCTGCAGGGGACTTGGAGTCACCTATAAACCCCAATGCCAAATGCTTATCCAGGTAGGCAAGGAGATGTGCATTTTCAGGTTCAGTGAGAGCATATACTCTCCCTGCCTGTATGATTGCCTCTGGTACTAAGTCGATCTGGCAGTCGTAGGGTCGGTGTGGTGGTAACACTTCTGCTTTTGTTTAGTTGAATACCTCCGCGTATTCCTGGTATTCTTCTGGTAAGGTCACATCATGTTCTGCCGCTGTAGCAACGTGATGAATAAACGCCAAGGCGGAAGCTGGATTGTTACGGGGTGGAATACAATGTTTCCGACAGTAGTCTGATGTAAACAGAGGGGTCTGTTCTTCCCAATCCACATGGGGATTGTGAGTTCTCAGCCAAGGAAGCCCTAGTACAGTGATCCTCAAAGCACGGCCCGGGGGCCGCATGCGGCCCTCCTGACCTTTCCATGTGGCCCCCTGGGCAGCAGCAGCACTGGGCTGCTGTTTACTCGACTCAGCACTAACATGAAAAAACTGTTAAATACACAGCAAACACTTACTTAAAGGATATTCACAGTTAGAGAAAGGAAGTTACTTGGCCCTTAACTTTAGGAACACCTTCATTTTTAAAGACAGCCACTAGATATACATAATTTGCGGCCCTCGGTCAAACCATAGACCAAACTTTGTGGCCCCCGGGAAAATGTTTGTGAGTACCCATGCCCTAGTATCACACCATACTGGGGAGCTTGGATGATATTAAAGGTCAAGCTTTCCCTGTGGTTGCTTCCTTGTAACATTTCTAGGGCTCCAGTTTGAAGACGGATGGGTCCTGAATCCAACCATCTTCCGTCTACCGCAAATACGGCCTCTGGTGTTTCTTTCTCTTGCAGCGTTATTCCCAGGGTTACCGCCTGCTCCTGGTCCATGAAGCAACCGTGGCTCCTGAATCCAACATGGCCCGGACCAGGTGCCATTCGTCCTGAATTAGCAGATGTATTTCCACATAAAAATGGTGTCTTTCCTTCATGGCTTTACCTTCCAGTGAAGGGATGTATACTTGGCTCCTCCAACTTCAAGCTCAATCGTTTCCCGTCTAGGGTTCAGACGCAGCGGTAGACACCTTTCTGAAGTCCGCCCTTGGATACTTTGATTTCAGAGTGCATTCCTTTATAAACCGTTTCCAAGGCGCCGATCGGGTGCCGTTGATTCTTGGATTGGAGTCGAGAACCTGAGACGCGAGGAGGACTGGTAGGGGTGCTCTTGGCACCACAAACTCCTGGTTTCTTTGTGTCCTATGGAAGCGGAATTCGCAGCCCTTGTGTGTTGTGGGATCCTTCCCTGTCACTGTGTAGCCCCGTTGGACGAGCCTTGTTTCCGGCTCTTGCGGGGCTATTCGAGTGACCATTTCCAGGCTGCTCTACTAAAAGCGCTCTTACGACTGTGTGGTAATTGAGGATAAATTGCTGCTGCCGCTTGTGCTTTTGGAAACTGGTTGCACGCGTAGTACACGGCTGCCGGATCATATCACGACCATTGCATTACTTCTAAGCATTCTCCCTGAGGTGTAGTAACCCCGCGGATGCCGTAACGGTCATCGGCACTTCAGCGGGGTTTATAACTCTGTTTCGTTTACACAAAACTGGACGTACAATTCATAACGTTCTCAAGGGTATTGGGGATTCAGTTTATATGAAACCAAGACTGTGTGATAAGTGGAGGTAATTGAGTACAATTGGGTCCAAGACAGATTGGAACCTCAGCATACTTATCTCTATACTTTTGGAATACAATCTTTGGAGAAGGTGCTCCCTTCATGTTATAACTGTGCCATTGCTTTGGCTTGTTTCTTTGTCTTTCTACAGCAGGGGATTGTTGAGCATTTCCAGGTGTCAGCTCCTTACCCCCCTGTTAAAAGCCACTACTAAGTTTTATTGGTATGTTGTGTGTAATTCTTGAATCTCCATTCTGAAGGAAAGCTACTTATAGTATCCGCTGACTTACCTTTTTCCACCCCTAGGTTGCTAGTGGCTGCACATCATTTGACCTCCTGATCACGGATATCAGAATCGTTATTTTTCTTTACAGATATTGGAGCAATTACGTGACCTTGTATAGAAATATCGATGTGTACCTTGGTGTATGTATTTGTGTTCTCCTAGTGCCTTACTCTCGTTCCAGTTCTCCCTCCCTGCTGTTCCCATCCTTTCCTTCCCTCACCTGATCTCCCCATCGAGTCTGTTTGTTTCACTCAGACTTTGGGGATATCGGGAGGTGGAACCCATTTGAGCATCGTACGACTCTGAGGATTCAAGGCCTTGACATAAGGTCTGAGCCCAGTGGTGCAGGCCCAGCAGTCTGCATTGGTGCAGTGTGACCCTCCTCCACTCTGCCCGCCCTTTCATGATGCTCGGATGTTTGCTGCCTGGCCCTGAAGGTGAGGAGAGTCCCCTGGGCCCTGAGATAGACTGTGGTGCCAGCCTGGGGAGTCCCGATAGCAGAGGCTTTGGGGGAATTGGTGCCATTTTGCCCCCCCTGGGTGTCGGAGCTTGGCAGGAGGAGTGACCCGGCCTGGGTGAACTTCGGGCTCTGCGTTATGTCCCCACTTCTGACACGGGCTCTCACGGGGAAGGGAATCCCTGGTGCTTCGGATAGGAGGGACTGGCTGCCTGGACTGCCTTGGGCCCTAGAGTTGTGGGTGGAGGAACTTTTTTCCCCTCAACCATATTTGGGCTCCTCTGGTCATGCTGATCTGCACTATGCTCTGTGGGGGCCTGGGTCTGGACAGTGATGGGGGCAGTGGTGCAAAGGTGCCCTCAAGGCCATTTCATCTGACCTTTGAGTGGCTGGGGTGTGTGATGTGTGGCGTGCAGCCTAGGCTGCTTGTTGGGACTGAGCAGCTGCTCCCCCCAGTGTTTGAACTTGCTGCACTCACTGCCCGCAAACTGCAGACCCCAGTAGGACATGCTGGCCCCCGGCCATACTCAGGGATCCTTGCCTTTTATGCTTGGCTAATGGGTCCCGCACCCTTCCTGGCACTCATTGGTGGGCGATGGTGGAGCTTGATGGCCTATTTTTACTAACTTACATTAAGGGGCCCACTTCTTGGCCTAGTCCTCCTGCAGTACCTGTTTAGGGCAATAGTTGCTGACCTTGGCCTGTCTCCTTTAGAGCCTGCCACCACATGCTAAACCATCACGCAGTGCTGCCCCTTCCTCTATGTTGCGACCAGGCTGAGGGGCCATGCCCCGTTTTCCCTCGCGACCTCACCTCTACCCTGCTCAGGGGGAGATCCTGATAATAGCGATCCACGCAGCCCTTGGCGATACTCAACAAACACCTGGCTCGCCGCCTCTGGCCCTCTTCGCTGGTCGTGACAGACTCTCTCAATCATCAAGAGTTCGGGTGCATGTGCTATAGTGAAACTGTGACAAGCGGGCCATATCTCGATGGCAAGCAGTGTTCTATAGAATTTCCACACCGCCGATATGGCTAAAGACAAGCCTGCCCGCCGAGCAACCTCACAGAGTCGAATAGAGCAATTCACCCACGAACCTATGAATGGTCCTCATTGGGGGCGCCGGAGGAGGGAAAGGTGGCTCCTCACTGGCCGAAGACCACGCCACGATCCTTCAAGTCATTCAAACCTCGCAAGCGCCTGTAGAAACCAAAATTGGAGAAGTGTGCATGGATGTGGCTCTGCTCCGCCAGGACCTCAGAAATGCCACGGCCCGGATCACTGAGGCCGGGTCTCGAATCTCCACCGTAGAGGATACAGTCACGTCCCTTAGGGCCCGGGTCACTGGCTTCCTCATGCTCACATCAGAGTTGCACCGCCACACCAACGACGCGGAGAACCGTTCAAGGCACAATAATGTGCAGGTGATTGGCATCCCTGAAGGAACTGAGCCTCTGCAAGTAGCAGACTTTCTGGAGATGTGGATTAAGTCCTGGATGCCAACAGACCAACTGTCCTGGTTCGCAATCTACAGGGCTCACCGGGCTCTGACCCCTAAACCTCCTCCGGGTGCCTCTTCTAGATCAATTATCACATTAATCTTATTCTTCAGGGACGCGATCCTGAGGGAGGTCCGTTCCCGGCCAGAACTTTGCTGTGGAGGTGCCAGAGTTCTCCTCTTCCCTAATTTCACCCGTGAGGTGACCCAACAGCGCTGTCCGTACAGCGAGGTCAAGCAGAAGATCAGAGCCATGGGCCTCCAGTACTGTCTCCTGTTTCCTGCCAGGCTCTGCGTGATCTGCACCAACCAGTCCACTTCTTTGAAACTCCGGAGTTGGCCTGGCCGTGGCTCACAGAGGAATGACCCCTGTGAGCCTGCATGAAGGTCTCGCCTCGGGGATCAGGGACTACCGTACCTGCTGGGAATTCATCAGCACCCAAACTGCGTAGATACCGCACCCACTCCAAGAAGAGATGCCACGCCAACTGCTCCGCTCCGCATCACCTTCCAGATCCCCCTCCAATCCAGGAAAACTCTTCTTTTCTTTCGCATCACCCTGAGCCTCCGGTGAGGGGGAGCAGGAATCGGACAGAGAAACTCTTCTTGACGTAGCATCCCTCTTACCCACTGAGAACTGGGCGGACACGGATGTTTTTCAGAGTCCCGGATTGTGATGCCTGTGCTACTTAAAGTCCACAGGACGTGGTCACATTCTTAACTGCACTTTGTTCCACTTATTCCGATGGCAGACAACTATCCGCTATCTGTGAAGGGGTCCAGCATTCATGATTCCCCTCTATAAATGTTAATTTCGTTTCTAGTTTTCTTTTTCAGGGCAATAGATGCTTTTGGGATGGAGGTATGGGTTGGGGAAGAAGTTGGGGGCAGGGGGTGGGGATTCAGTACAATGTTACTGTTGTTTCAGTTGTTAGTTTTCACTTGTTCTTTCGCTTGTCTTGGTTTCAGATAGACATCAACACACACCCACATCATCTTCAATGCGACAGCCCGCCTTCGACTCATTCACTGAGAACTCGCGGTCCTTCCCACATATCAGATGGGATCCCTCATCTCCTCACTGCTACACAATCCACTTTTGCCCCTGTGATGGCGTCCTTTGGCACTCTGTATATACATACAGGCACTCTGTCCTGGAATGTTAATGGCCTCTTGGAATGGGTGAAACGCAATGCAGTCCTAACCTTTGTCCACTGCCACCTCCCCGAGGATCTCTTGCTCCAGGAGACTCAACTCATGGGTAATCGCTGTCCCTTCCTGGCGCGTAAGGGATACAGCAGGATCTTTCACACAGGTTACACTTCTGGGTAGCTATCCTGTTGCCAGGTTCATTCCCCCTCTCGGTGTCCCGTGAAGTTGGTGATCCTCGCGCCGCTACCTCACGCTCACTGGGATGCTTGAGGGCCAGAGCATCAATCTGGTGAGTGTCTAAGCCCTGCCCGTGGCCCAGGGCACCTTTCATTGCGATCTGTCTAAGATCCTGCTAGATCGTCCGCAGGGATTGACTGTGATAGGTGGGGACTTCAACGTGGTCCTCATTCCGAAGGCTCATGCCACCGGACCTTCCTCAGTATCCAGGTGCTCTGGAGCTCGTCGCCTTTATGACTGGGCTACTGCCTTAGGTCTCTGTGACACTTGGAGGGTATGGCACCCAAGAAGCAGTCAATATACAAAAACATCAGCTGCACATCACTCCCCTCCACATATAGACCTTGTCTTCATGCCTGCCCTCATGTACCGTGCAATTTGAAACGTCCAGATTCTTGCTTGCGGCAAATCTGACCAACCTCTTGTCCTTCTCCACCTCTGTTCCCGCAGGGTGGTTCCACGACCCATGTGGCATCTTAATGCATGGTATCTCCAAGACAAAACCTACGTCCAGACCCTAAGTGTAGAACTGCAAGCATCCTTCCATAATAACGAGTGCTAGGTGACAGCCGTTGGTACTCTCTGGGCCACCAGTAAGGCCACTATACGGGGTTTGCCAGGGTGTGAATCCGCACACAGGAGCACGCCCGCTCCCTTTACATCACTCAGTTGGATGTGCGCACCCTCCGCTTAGAGAGAATTCTCAAGACGACCCATGTGGCATCTTAATGCATGGTATCTCCAAGACAAAACCTACGCCCAGACCCTAAGTGTAGAACTGCAAGCATCCTTCCATAATAACGAGTGCTAGGTGACAGCCGTTGGTACTCTCTGGGCCACCAGTAAGACCACTATACGGGGTTTGCCAGGGTGTGAATCCGCACACAGGAGCACGCCCGCTCCCTTTACATCACTCAGTTGGATGTGCGCACCCTCCGCTTAGAGAGAATTCTCAAGACGGATCTGGGGGGAGATACCCCTCGACAGCTGGCTGTTCTACATGAAGAAATCAGCCTCAATCTCTAGAAGCTGCCAAACATCTTTGGTGCACCACAACGGCCAGGGTCTACGGGTAGAGGTAACAAGAATGGAATGCTGTTGTATTGGCTGGTCGCCCACCACCACGTGAACAGGATTGTGCCGGAGATCACAGATGAACACAGTAATTCCTCCCAATACCTCCCTTTGATTACACAGGCGTTTGCCCATTACTATCATCATTGATACACTGCCCCATCTGGAAGAGACAACCTTTTCAGCTCAGTTCCTCACCGACTTTCCCTTTCCTCACCTCTTTTGGACCGAGGCTCGAGTTCTAGATGAACCTTTTTCAGCCAAGGAAGTGGGGGCTGCCTTGTCGGTGGTGGCTGCTGGGAAGACTCCCGGCCCTGATGGATTTCCAGTGGAATACTATACCGCATTTCACAATATGCTGACCCCACAACTCCTAGACCTCTAGAAGGAGGTAGGTGAGTTAGGTGCCTTTCCCAAAACACGACCTCCATGTACATCATGCACCGATTATCATCCAATATCCCTCATAAATGGAGAAGTTAAGATTTTTGCAACTCTACTGGCTACCTGACTCAAACAGCTACTGCGCACATTGGTACATCCTGACCAATGTGGCTTCATGCCGGCCAGTAGTACAAGACATTGCCTTTGACTGCTTCACATGGCCCTGGCCCACCGTCATCTCTTACCTCCTGACTTAGCCTTGCTGTTTATTGATTTTGAAAAGGCGTATGAGACGGTGGACTGGAGATATCTCCAGCTGGTTCTGGCATGGGCTGGGATTCAACCTTGCTTCAGTGAAATGATTCAAGCCCTTTGCTTCAATCCTACGGCAACAATTCAGATTAATGAAGTCCTTTTCCACGATTTCCCCATCGGCCGAGGGACCAGGCAGGGTTGCCCTTTATCTCCCCTCCTCTTCATGCTCTCGGTTGAACCACTGGCACAACTCCTCCGAGTTGATGAACAGATGTGCAGGTGGAAATGGAGACGGCCATGAAGACCACATAGCGTTGCATGCAGACGACGGCCTGCTTCATTTGGCAAACCCTGCAGTGAGTGGCCCCCACTGTCTCCACCGCCTGCATTGCTTCGGGACAGCATTGGGCATTAGGGTAAACCCAATCCAAGTCACTATTGGTGTCCTGGGTCCCATCCCGGGATTGCTTTGAGTGGCAAGACAACATACCCATCCATCGACTTAGCTTCAAATACCTGGGCGTCTGGGTTGCACTGCACCCTGAACTTTTCTGGTCCCTTAACATAGAGCTCCTGATGCGAAAGCTAAAGCGGACATTGCTAAATGGCAATCCCTCCCGATGAACGTAATGGGTCATATAACCCTAAATAAAATGATGATTGTGCCTCAATATTTCTACGTTTTTCTAAACCTGTATCTCCTCATACCTCGGACATGGTTTCAGGCTCTAGATAGACTAGCGGTCTCCTTTCTGTGGCATGGTTCCAGGTCCCGTCTGGCATTTGCACATTGCCAACGTGGCCCCTATGATGGTGGACTGGAGATGGCCAAACTCTACCTTTATCACCTAGCTTCACATCTCCTAGTCATCCATGACTAGTTTAATGGGGAATGGTGAGACACTACCTATTGACTGGAACTATTCCTTATGGGTGCCCTCAAATATTATTCATGCTTTATGGTTCCCCCATCCCTAATTCTATGCCCTCAGTGACCAAATTGGCTCTTCATGCTTGGAGGGCAGCATTATGGCATACTCACTGGGACACCAAACTCATGTAGCAAACACCTCTCTGGCATGGTGCCTGGTTGAAGGAGGTGGCGTCCCTACAGGGATTTGGACACTGGGACTTTATTGGGATCTCACAACTCAGGTACATTTGGTCAGGGGCACACAGGCGTTCATTTCAGGGACTGGAAAACCACATCTGCACTGACCCATACACAGTTTTAAAAGTCCCTTCAACTGAGACACACTCTTCAGTCACATATCTCACAGATTGCCTCACTCCCCACGTTCAGTCTATTAGAGGCTAAGCTTTTGATGGGCGATCCGAGCAAAGATGGAATCTCCAAAATGTATCGTACCTTGTTTGTTAATACTCCAGGCACCCTGGACCATCTCAAGGCCCAATGGGAGAACTGGCTGTGACCCTTCGAAGACGACAATTGGCACAATGTGCCAATGGCACCAAGGGTGATCACAATTTCTTTCAGGCTACGGCTAATCCAAATGTATTACTTTTATAGTGCCTATCTCTCCCAGCTAGACTACACCAAGAGGGACTCCTTCCTAAACCTACATGCCCTTCATGCAGCGACTGTCCTGACGATTTTTATCAAGTGGTTCGTCGGTGCCCCATAATTCAAACATTCTGGACTTCTGCGGTGGGAGAGCTGACTGAAGTGCTTGGATGGGGGTTCCCCTCTCTCCTTTAGTGCTTCTGCTGGGTGTCCTTGAGGGCTCTGGGGGCAAAGGTGCTGACCAGTCATTCTTGGGGACAGCCCTTATGGTTGCCAAACGTGACATCGCTACCCGCTTGAGGTCCCTCTCTCTTCCCACTCTTTCACACTGGTGCGCACAACAGGAAAAGCCATTCTACGGGGCCAGGGTTTGCCCCGTTAAGCATGGCAGAGTATGGGGGGAGTGGTTGGGCTAATAAACCTATGGTGTCGACTGGGGGCAGGAGTGCTGGTGTTATTGTTGTTTTGTAACAATGTACTGTATCAAGTGCTGGTTCCTTAAGCACGCACTGGGTCCCTTTCCCTGACAAACTAAATGTGTGTCGTAATGTTCTTATTTCATCTGCACAAAATTCAATAAAATCTGTTGATGAAAAGAAAAGAGACCTCTTGCAATGCAGTAGTACATGCATCTAGTGCACACCCAAGGAATCAATTAACTGCAATCCCAATTGGAGAAATGGTACGGGCAAGAAGAAATTGTAGTTGAGATCTGGAATTCCATCAGAATATTTATGATATTATACAGAGGTTTTTGATAAGGGGCTATTGGAAACAAACAGTGATGTCTACAAATACTTGAGCCATGGAACTGACTAGGAAAGTACCTAAGAAGAGAAACTCGAGGTCTCAAGATATGATTAGACCTTTTACATCCTATGGTAGAGAAGCTGGCAAACTTAACAGTATACTTAACAGGCTCTGGTATCTCTTGAAGGACGATGATTTGTCCAGCTCTTCTATTACAGGCTGTCCAAGTATTGCTATTTGCAAAGGTCATGCACTAAGAAGTATTATTAGTCCTAGTTGTCCTAGCTTATCAAAAGCAACACCTTGTTGGTCCTCGCTGACGAGTGGTTTGTAGGTCAAGCCTAGTGACAGTGCGCATGTGCTGTTCTACGAGGCATGCTGTATGTAACCCCTCTGTGGGCATTAAACATGGCCACCACTTTTTGATTGGTTGCTTGGTGTGCTTTTACAAATTCCATTGCTTTAGTTGGTGAATAGTGTACATTTGTCCAGTGGCGGCCGGCTGGGACTCGGTGTGGTGGGTTGGGGGGAGCGGGAGGAGGAAGGGGAATGAAGGAAAAAACTCTTACCTTATCACCGTGTTGCGCGTCTCTGCTCTGTCTCTCTTCCGTCGGACTCAGGCCAAACAGCAACGAGGAAGAACACCCAGGCTCCCCTGACCAATCACAACACTGCAATGCAGCGTTGCGATTGGTATGAGTGACGTGGTTCGGCGCTCAGCCAGGGAATGGGGGCCTGGGCATGTTCTCCACACAGGCAGCCTGCGTGGAGAACACGCAAAGTGCACATAAATGTCTCAGGCCGGCTATGCATTCATGCGCATTTGGGGTGGGCAAACCACTTCTCCCCTGCCATGCTCTGGAAGCAGAGCAGCCTAGCCTGCCCACCCGCAAAGCAGCTGGAAACGATAAAATGATAATAACCATGTTATTATCATTTTATTTTTGATTTCTTCACACTGCTTGAAAGCAGTGGTACAACGCTTCTCCGCATTAGCGGAGGAGCCGCCACTTTATTTGTCCCGCCTTGTTTCTGTTTTGTTCCCCACCGGCGACTGCCCATGCTACATGGATCCTTTCAGTTTGAGTCATATGTTTGGTTTCACTGCACTACTTTTTCTTTATTTTTGGCGTTTCGTATGGGCCGAGATAGCCTGACACACCGCTTAGCACGCTTGCATTTTCGATACTAATAACATGTGCAAACAAACTTTCTTTTGTTGCACGACGCCCACTTCACAGACGGGTACAGCACTTCATGTTTAATTTTTTGTTATGTTTTACCATCGCACAGCAGCTGTGCTGTATCAGCTTCCCTTGAGCTCTGGTTTCTCTACTTTATGTTCATGGCAGGCGCCGGGAACCCAGGATGCAGCTTTAGGTTAAGGCCAATGCAGCTACTCCCTCCCCTGGATTTATTTTTTCCCGTCATTGTTGACTTTTAATTGCGGTATTTCAGCAGAGCATAAACAAGCTACCTAGCAGGAAAAATCTAGCGGGAGACA
The DNA here is from genome assembly GCF_964204655.1 of Triturus cristatus. Lineage (NCBI taxonomy): Eukaryota > Metazoa > Chordata > Amphibia > Caudata > Salamandridae > Triturus > Triturus cristatus. The sequence continues at coordinate 450,605,173 of NC_140587.1, forward strand.
CAGTTGGCGGTCGTCTCGCATCTCGGTAATCAGGTGAGTGGTAAGTCTGCCTCAGTGTTTATACATGATTTCCCCTGTACCACAACCACCTCCCACTTCTCTGTTTCAGCTGTCCCACCACTCCCTCCCTTTTGTGTGCATTCATTCTCCCTTTTTGTGTGTTTGTTTGCAGTCCTCTAAGAGGGGACAGGGGAGAGCAAGGAAAGTGCAGCGGTTCCATAGTACAGAAGATTGAACCTGTTTTAAAAATAAAAATAGAGGAAAAAAGACCCGTTATAACGGCTCTATCCTGTCAAGTTTCAACATGACTCGGGAAATGAGCATGAGCAGATAACGTCATGATGACTCATTAGCATCCAGTGATGTCACGTGTTCCAATTCCATCCCAACGCTTTTTTCCTTTTTAGGTCTCGCCTATGCAGCGTACATGCGATGCTCTAGGAGGGCCTTAAGCCATCGGTCAGCTAATTTTCAAGCACACACTCGTGCTTGTGGCGGCATCCACCTTGCGGGAGCGAGCAGCGGCACGCGTGCTAATTGGCCGTTGCTCGCTCCCGCAAGGTGGATGGCACCACAAGCACAAGTGTACTTGAAAACAGCTGCTGTTTGTTTAATCATTAGTCATTCACAGTCATTAAGCATAGCGCATGCCGCGATTTTTTGTCCACGATTTTTTTTTCATTTGAGTTTTAGCATTACTCAGTCACAGTTCTTAAGCACAGCGGGGGCTGTGGTTTTTTTTGCATTGTTTGACTTTTTGACTTTTAGCATTAGTAATTCACAGTTCTTAAGCACAGCGCGGGCCGCGTTTTTATGTTTTTATTTCCCCCCTCACTCACACTCTGTCTCTCGCTTTCTCTATTTCTTGTCGCAGGTCACATAGAGACAAAGTGCTGGGCCTAAAGTGCATTGAAAAACTGAAGCAGTGTCAGTACTTTATCTGGCGCGGGCCGCGCATTTTATTTTTCATTTCCGAGCTTTTTATTTTTAATTCCCCCCCTCACTCACTCTCTCTTTCGCTCACACTCTGTCTCTCGCGCTCTCTCTTTTTTGTCGCAGGTCATACAGACAGCAATTCGGCATACAATTTTTTTGATAACGACATTTAACAATAGCCTCAATATAAGGCAGACACTACTGAGCCATAAAATATCACATTATACGTTTTCCCTGGTGCACGGCTCTCTCTCCAAAGTGTTCCATCACATTTATTCCATTATGTTTGCATGTCACTTTCCTACTACCAGCTAGCGCGGGCCGCGTTTTTTTTTATTCCCCCCCTCACTCACTCTCTTTCGCTCGCACTCTGTCTCTCGCTTTCTCTCTTTCAAAGCTACATTTGCATCTGCTACCGCTGATAACGATCTTTACAAGGTGTAAAAACTTCTCTTTATTGTGCCAGGGAGGAGTCCCATTCAAACACATTCAGTAACTGTTGGAACCTTTGACACCACTTGATTTTGCGCAAATACGCTATTATTACTGTGCTTATTGTAAAGGATAAAAATTAACATTGACAATAACGTTTATGTCCCTAATAACAAATGGCACAATGCTACAGTCAGCCCTGCTTTATTATAAACCTGTCGCTGCTGCGTGCGCACACAATTCAGGGCACATTTGTTTATAATTACTGTACCCACGCGCGCTTAATTTTATCTCGGTATTCTTTGTTCTTTCACTACCTGCCTCGCACTCGATCTCCCTTTTAAACATTTTGGGATAAAACTTGTCACCAATATCTTTGTACAAAGCTTGGCAAATCACTTGAGAAAATTCTTATTTTAGGGCGGCATGTCACATAAAAACAAGGGTTGTTAATAACTGTTCATCCTCAAAGCAAACACTTTTCTCCACCTTCTCTCTGTGCCCTCCACCTCCGCACTGTTTTTCTATGCGTGAATGCTCATGTTTTCTGGTGAGTTTAAAAAATTTGGAAAGTATGTGGCTTAACTGTTTGAGCTGCTAAATTTGGAACTGGCCAACTTGGTTCGAGTTTGTGAGTGAGCGTAATATCCTGTGCTTGTTGGCAAATACATTCCTTAATCGCCCATGCCTACCCAAAAAAAACAAGCATTGGCATAGCCAATAGGTCTCGCCTTTTGGACCTTATAAGTGTTTGGTTATCCAGCACAATATCCTTGGTGCAACATCAAGTGTTGCATGGCTAAACACTTATAAGGTCCCAAAGGTGAGACCTGTTGGCTATGCCAATGCTTTTTGGTATAAGCCACGGTTTCCTTGACTATCTGTGCCTTTTACATAATAGACTTATCTGTCTGATTGCACCTGAACACTGCACTCTGATCTTCTGCCTCTAGAGCAGGTAGCTGTCTTGATCATGATGGCAAAGAAGAAAAGACCTTGGTGGAGTTCCTTTTTCGTGTGAACTTTCTCTTCATTTTGGAAGAGATGAATTCCATTTAGCTCTCTTTATGCCCCTTCGTCACTATACAAAGGGTTGTATGATTGAACCACGACCTCATAAATCACGCATGCCTGAACCACGCATGCGAAACAACGAAGGTACATGAACAACGCAGATATTATCAACGAATGTCTAAACCACGCATTTCAATACCATTACATTAAAAGCGTTTGAACCACGACAATGGCTACTCCGCATACCTTAATGACGAATTTACGCACACAAACACATAATTAAAGGGTCATTAGAATAAAATAAAAAAATACTTTGCAATTTTCAAAAAACTGTAGATATTACTTAAGAAATAAATGTTGTGAATAAAACAAACGTGATGATTCTTATTTTACACAACAAAGATAAACGGCGCAGAAACGAGCAACTGAGGTGAAACCTCGAATATGAAATCCATCATCTATTTTTACACATATCACAAACTAGAATGAGTACTAAAATGGTGGACATTCGAACACTAGCACGGTTGTAAACGCATTTTATGAAGCATTAATGCACTTTCTCACATAACAAACAGTTTGAAATCAAACCGTTTTCAAATCATGTTTTATTTTAAAAAAAAGTTCAACTCTAATAAAACATATAAAAGCTGCTGACCACCATTTTGTAATCAGTTGTACTAGGAATATCGTACTGAGCGCACGCATCAGTCTCAGCTGAACTTCACAACCAACATAATTTAGCCAACATTGCCATCTACCGGCTTCAGCAGGTAAATTTAGAAATAACTATTTTGAGTGCTCTAAAAAGCATCTACAATATTTACAAATACAAATGTATATTTTACATCTAATTTCCAGATTTCGGAAAAGAAAAAACTTTCAGCCTAATCAAACTCTATCTTAGGAATTAATCGATTTCCACAATGTAAGTATTTGAATTTACAAAAATAACAACAAATCTTCACAACAATTTTAAAATAAGTTAAAAAAACATACTGCTTTCGAACTTAGATCAAAGCATATGCTGCTCAGAAACTTGGCGAAATAAATTAAGAAGCCAACTACGTCAAGTAGTTACCACAGGGCAAGTGCTGGTCAGTAACTTCTGATTCAAATTAATATCACAACTCCACCAGGTACTTAACCCCAGGCATGTGCTGGTCAGTAACCTGGGTTAATATACCAACACCACCTGCTACTTACCTCAGATCAAGTGCAGGTCAGTGACTTGTAGATTCAATTTAATATACCAACAGGACAGTGACTCAAGGGTCAAAAAGGATATTCCAAATAGGCCAGGTACTCATCTTAGTGGGTCGGTGACAGCTCCCTGAAAAAAAACCGATTCAACCTGGTAATTATTTCTGAGCAAATAAAATGTAAAACAAAAAATTAAACATTTTGTTTCCTATCACTCAGATATCAAACCAATAGAATATTGTAATTTCCCAGTCTAAGAGCCTGGAGAAGGACTTTGGACAGCTACTACAGTACTGTCACGACGCTAGTAGCAAATGGGATTTTGTAGCCACTAACCTCGGAAGATCGTCAGCAGGAACGATGGTAGGCAGAGAGCTCCTCCTATTCCCTCTGGGCGCAGCCCCACACAGGGTGAAACACACACCACTATGTACAAATGCACCCCGGGGAAAAAAGGGAAAAGGTTAAACAATAAACGCTGCAACCCTCTGGTACTCCTAGTTCTGCGGGTCATTCAGGCTATGCCAGGACAGAGGCAATGGAGTTCAGCAGGGGTAACTACACAGGAAATGAGAGAAAAAGCCAAAGGTCAGCAAGCAACAATACAGACCCCCAAGTGTCCCCACCTCATGCACCACAATGAGTACTCTCACACACTCTACCTCATAATAAACAACAGAAAGAATGCTTCAGGGTGTAGTGGCTCGTGTAAATAGTCAAGGGCGTAAGGTTGTAGTCCGGGCTTCAGTTCAAGGGAATAGAAAGTATATGCCCAACCAGTAACAGTCATGAAACAACCAAAATCAGCAAGGGTTTTCTGGTGTAATAACACGCGTTGCTTTCTTCACATCGAGTACACAGAAACGAAAACAAAATCAGCAATGAGGGACGCGTACTGCTCCCAGGATGACTATCCAATGAAGGCACAATGGTGCGGGTTCCAATGCTTTAAAGAAAAACCTAAATACCTGATAACGGCGTGGACGAAGTGCCACCGCGTTCTGCTTCTGGAATCACAGGTACCCCCCTTCGGTTACGTCACCGATAGGGTGTCTGCTTTCCGCACCGTCGGAAGGTTGAGGACGTAATCCGTTTCGTCCTCCTCGGAGCGTAGGGAGAAGGGAGTGTTCCGAGAATCGGCTCTCCAGCGGGGAACACCTTCCGCCTGCCGAGTCTCGACCACGCGTACAAATGGGGCAGGGAGCGTGAATGCCGGGAATTCAGGGGATAGAGGGCAGCTGGGCCGATGCAGTGCCGTCACGGAACAAGCCGGCAGGAACTCCTCGGGCTGGTCACTTGTCCTAGCAAAAACACGAATTGTCAAGCCCCGAGTCTTGAACGGGGAGGGGCTTTGTAGTTCTTCCTGAGGTCAAAGCGCCGGATCTTGTTTCCGGACTGCCACAGAGTAGGCTCATGGGTATTGTAGTTCCGGTCTCTTTGTTCGCCCCCCTAGTGGCCTCCCCCCGGTAGCGCATACATACTGAGCCATGTTCCTTCTGCGGAATGCTCTAGGGAGTCTGCTCAGTGATCTGTACCCTAATCTATGGCCTGTGATCGCGACAGAACCTCCCCTTAAGGACCGCCGTCTCGGCGGTTGTCCTGGCTTACCGGGATACTTAGCATGGTAACGTTCCAACAAAAGGGGGCAGTGTAGGTTGGTGGAAGGTTCCCAGGTTCTATCTTCCACCACATACCCTTTCCAGTCCACTAGGTACTGCACCCGGCCTCTGTTTAATCGAGAGTCCAGTATTTCCCTGACTTCGAACTCTTTCTGTCCGTCTATGTCTAGGGGAGCTGGTTTGGAGGGCAGCCTCATGTTCACAGGACACGGCTGGAGCAGGGACACATGGAATACCGGATGGATACGCCAAGAAAGGGGTAAAGTTAGCCGCACAGCCACAGGGTTGACGATTTCCTCTATCCCATAGGGCCCGATGTTTTTAGGAGCCAATTTACCCGCCCCTCTTAAGTGTAGGTATTTAGTGGACAGCCACACCTTGTCTCCCACCTGAAATGCTGGTTCCTGAGCCCTTTTTGTATCTGCCACTCTTTTTTGCGTTGCCTGAGAGAGGACTAAATGGTGTTTGGCGTCTATGAGTACTGCTCTCAAGTGAGCGTGATGTTCCTGTATAGAAGGGTGTTTGGACTCTACTGGCCAGTCGAAGGGTAGTATGTTCGGATGAAACCCATGTAAACAAAAGAAAGGTGAGCACCCTAGTGTGGAGTGTTCTGCGTTGTTGTATGCAAATTCAGCCGTCCATATCAGGGAATACCAGTCAGAGGTGTTTTGGAGGGTGAAACACCGTAGGTATTGCTCCAACGTTTGGTTGAGCCGCTCGGTTTTCCCATCAGTTTGGGGGTGGTAGCTTGTAGACAACCGGGCTTCGGTGTTCATGGTAGTGCACAGAGCCCTCCAAAACCGTGAAGTGAACTGCGTGCCTCGGTCGGTGATGAGAATATGCGGGATCCCATGAGCTCGTACTATGTTGTAGGAATACCACTGCTAATTCGGATGAGGTAGGTAGCCTTTTTAGCGGAATGAAATGCCCCATTTTTGTTAGATGGTCGATGACTACTAGAATCGTAGTGTATCCTTCACAGGGGGGCATTTCGACAATAAAATCCATGGATACTGTGTGCCAGGGCACAGGAGGTATCGGTATGGGTCGCAGAAGTCCCACGGGTTTGGAATGGCTGGTTTTTCCCTGAGCACAAACAGCACAGTTTTTGAGATAATCCTTTGTGTCCTTACGCAGCGTAGGCCACCAGAGTGACCTTTCGATGTTAGCAATAGTCTCATATTCCCCTAGATGACCTCCGAGCATGGAGTCATGAGCCCAGGTTAGTACTTGCTGCTGAAGCGCTGCTTGTGGTATGTACATGGCATGTTGGTGGTACAACAAGTCCCCGGTGGAGCTTCTCTGTCCAGGTGACTCTTGTATCCATGCTTGGCTATCTATGTTGGCTAGAGCGACCTTGACGTCCTCGATGAAATCCTGAGAGACAACGAAGGCAAGGGTTTTGTCCTGGAAAGCCGAAGCAGGGAGTATGGCAGGAGGATCTAGGGTTTCGACCAAGGGAGGGGTTGCTGATGGCCCTTGTCGAGACAAGGCATCTGCCTTTCCGTTCTGGGGTCCGGGTCGGTACCTAATCACAAAATCATAATCTGAGAAGAACAAGGACCATCGCAGCTGGCGTGGGGTCAGGGCTCTGGCCGTTTTCAGAAACAAGAGGTTTCGATGATCCGTGTAAATTTTAACGGTATGACGTGCTCCAAGTAGGTAATGCCTCCATTCTTCGCAGGCTCGTTTGATGGCAAGCAGTTCTTTGTCTGAGACTTAATAATTAATTTCACTCGGGGTGAGCTTCTTGTAGTAATATGCAACGGGATGTAGTTGTCCTGTATCCGGGTGCCGTTGGGATAATACTCCCCCGAGTGCGTATTGTGACGCATCAGTTTCCACCACAAATGGTAAGGTAGGGTCAGGATGCTGCAGGATGGGGGACTGTGTGAACCGTCTTTTCAACGCTTCAAAGGCCTGGTTTGCTTCTGCACTCCAAATGAACGGGGTGTTTTTCCTTAGGAGGCCGGAGATGGGGTGTATCACTTTGGAGAAGTCCTTGATGAAGCGTCTATAATAGTTAGCAAATCCCAGAAAGCTCTGAACCACTTTTACATGCTGGGGTGGCTTCCATCCTGTTATGGCCTCTACCTTCCCCATGTCCATCTGGAAGCCTCGTGCATTAATGATGTACCCCAGAAAGGCAACCTCCTCGACATGAAACAGACATTTCTCTAGTTTGGCATATAGTGAATGTGCTCGGAGTCTGTCCAGCACTGCCTTTACGTGGCGTATATGTTCTGGAAGGTTGTCCGAATATACGAGAATGTCGTCGATGTAGACGATACAGCTGGTGTCCAATAGTCCTCGCAATACCTCATCCATGAAATATTGGAAGGCTGCGGGGGCGTTACACAACCCGAAAGGCATCACCTGGTACTCGTAAAGCCCATATTTGGTCCGGAAAGAGGTTTTCCATTCATCGCCTGTCTTGACTCGTACCAGATGATAGGCCCCTCGTAGGTCCAGCTTGGTAAAGATACATGCGCCTCTCAGTTGGTCCAGCAATACTGGGATCAGGGGTAACGGGTATCTGTTTTTTACCGTTACTTTGTTGATTGACCGGTAGTCAATGCACGTCCTGAGCTCATCACAGTCCTTCGAAATAAAATAGAGAGGGGAGGATGCAGGAGACGTGGAATGTCTAATAAAACCAGAAGCAAGGTTTTCTTCCAAGTATGACTTTAGGTACTGCATCTCTGGTTCTGTGAGAGCATACACCCTGCTGCAAGGGATGTCTGCTCCGGGAACAAGTTCTATACGACAGTCGTAGGGTCGATGGGGTGGTAACTGAGTGGCTTTTTGTTTGTCAATATCTCTTTGTAGTCATCGTAGTCCTCGGGTATTAAGGTAGAGCAGCAGTATCCAATGTCGCTACAACCTGTGGCCAATAACTCCGCCTGAGTACTGATGGAGTCTTCCGGGAGGAGGGACTGGTTGGTGCAATGCTCTTTACAAAACGTGGATGTCAAGGAGATGGTACGCTCCGTCCATCTGACAACCGGATCATGTAGCGTTAGCCAGGGCATGCCAAGGATAAGGCGGAAATGGGGAGCGTCAATAAGATCGAACTGTATGGTTTCATAGTGATCCGCACCGATTCGCATGGTGAGCGGAATGGTATGGTTTGTGACGGGTCTAGAAGTCAACGCCTTCCCATCGACTGCTTTCACTATTTCAGGGGCTTTCTTTCGTTCACAAGGAACTCCAATATTCTTTGCGTACTGCTGGTCCATGTAATTTCCTGTGGCTCCGGAATCCAGCAGTGCAGATACACTGAGAGGAGAGGCAGCGGTGATCCATAACACGACACTCACTGACATATGTGCTACTGCAGGTTGGATGGTGTTAGCTAGAAGTGCAGGGACCGTTTTTGTACCTAAACCCAAGGCGGTGATCCCATCCGTTCTTGGGCTTCTTAGTTTTCCGTTTCCTGTTGGGTGGTTGCCTGTGTTCTTGAAGCAACGCCTCTGTCAGGACCCCTTGCCCTGGCTCAGCATTCTCTGATAAAATGCCCGCTTTTCCCACAATACAAGCACAGCTTCTGTTGTCTTCTCTTCTCCCTCTCGTCTGCCGTAAGTGGCCCACGGATTCCCCCGATCTGCATGGGCTCGGGTCTCTCGAACGACTTGGTGGTTTCTTCCTGGGTATGCCGAAGTCTGAGATTGAAAGGGCGTGTTTCTCCTCGGCTTCTATCCCCTTTTCGTTCTTGTACCTGATGGTCCAATTGAACAGTTAGCTCTATTAACTCCTCACAGGAATGGGGCAGTTGCACCACTTGGGAGAGGACGTCCTTTAGTTCACTTCGGAGTCCTTAATAGAACAGTGTTGTCCTTTTTTCCGGCGGCCAGTCGGTTTCCACCAACAGGCGATTGAAAGTCGTAATGTACGTCAGCAGATCCTGTGACCCTTGTCGAAGGGTAAGCAGCTCCCTATCAAGGGTAATCATATGCGTTTTTCTGTCAAAGAGTTTTCTCATTTCAAGACAAAAGTCCTTAAAGTCATGTAGCACTGGATCGTTCCGCTCCATTAATGGGCTCGTCCAGTTGGCCGTGTTTCCCCCCATATAGGACATCATAAACGAAGTCTTTGCCGCGTCGTCCTGAAAGATGGCTGATTTACATACAAAATGTAGGCGGCTTTGGTTGAGGAAGGTCTCGAATTTCTTCGGATCACCATAGAAACGTTCTGGTGGTGCCAAGGGAATACCAGGGTTATGTATAACCTGCACTGTGGGAGTAGTCCCTTGGGATGGAGGACTTGCTGTGTGTGTGGAAAAGAAACCCGTGCTCTGTGAACCCACCCCAGGGGATGCTGTGGGCGGGGGTAGAGTCCAGTCCTTAATGTACGATCCCTTCCCTGAGACGGAGGTCTTGCCACTCCTTGAGATGCCTGCTACCTCCCTGCGTAGGGTCCCCATCTCGGCTCCTAACTCTTGGGATTCTTGGCGTGAGGTATGAACCTCCTGCTGCAGAGCTGACAGGCTTTCCAACAGCGAGGCCAACACCGCATTAGTGTCCATCGCTCGGGCTGACAGTATACGTGGGCTTGACAATCTGTCACGACGCTAGTAGCAAATGTGATTTTGTAGCCACTAACCTCGGAAGATCGTCAGCAGGAATGATGGTAGGCAGAGAGATCCCCCTTTTCCCTCTGGGCGCCGCCCCACACAGGGTGAAACACAGACCACTATATACAAATGCACCCCGGGGAAAAAAGGGAAAAGGGTAAACAATAAACGCTGCGACCCTCTGGTACTCCTAGTTCTGCGGGTCATTCAGGCTATGCCAGGACAGAGGCAATGTAGTTCAGCAGGGGTAACTACACAGGAAATGAGAGAGAAAGCCAAAGGTCAGCAAGGAACAATACAGACCCCCAAGTGTCCCCACCTAATGCACCACAATGAGTACTCTCACACACTCTACCTCATAATAAACAACAGAAAGAATGCTTCAGGGTGTAGGGGCTCGTGTAAATAGTCAAGGGCGTAAGGTTGTAGTCCGGGCTTCAGTTTAAGGGAATAGAAGGTATATGCCCAACCAGTAACAGTCATGAAACAACCAAAATCAGCAAGGGTTTTCTGGTGTAATAACACACGTTGCTTTCTTCACATCGAGTACACAGAAACGAAAACAAAATCAGCAATGAGGGACACGTACTGCTCCCAGGATGACTATCCAATGAAGGCACACCGGTGCGGCTTCCAATGCTTTAAAGAAAAACCTAAATACCTGATAACGGCGTGGACGAAGCGCCGCCGCCGTTCTGGTTCTGGAATCACAGACACCCCCCTTCGGTTACGTCACCGATAGGGTGTCTGCTTTCCGCGACGTCGGAAGGTTGAGGACGTAATCCGTTTCGTCCTCCTCGGAGCGTAGGGAGAAGGGAGTGTTCCGAGACTCGGCTCTCCAGCGGGGAACACTTTCCACATGCCGAGTCTCTACCACGCGTACAAATAGGGCAGGGAGCGCGAATGCCGAGAACTCAGGGGATAGAGGGCAGCTGGGCCGCTGCAGTGCCGTTACGGAACAAGCCGGCAGGAACTCCTCGGGCTGGTCACTCGTCCTAGCAAAAACACGAATTGTCAAGCCCCGAGTCTTGAACGGGGAGGGGCTTTGTAGTTCTTCCTGAGATCAAAGCGCCGGATCTTGCTTCCGGTCTGCCACAGAGTAGGCTCATGGGTATTGTAGTTCCAGTCTCTTCGTTCGCCCCCCTAGTGGCCTCCCCACGGTAGCGCATACATACTGAGCCATGTTCCTTCTGTGGAAAGCTGTAGGGAGTCTGCTCAGTGATCTATACCCTAATCTATGGCCTGTGATCGTGACAAGTACAGTAAGTACTAAAAAATCTACTAATAAGATTACTGTTACTAGAAAACTGAACAGTGACTACAAAATCCAAATTATTATTCTAACTCTGTCCGCTACTTATCTCTGGGCAGGTGATGGTCACTAACCTGAAGGTCCAAATAAATATTCCAACATTACATGGTTCTTACCTCAAGGCAGGTGCCAGACAGTGAAATGGGGTCCTAAAAAATATTCCCAATCCACCAGGTACTTACATCAAAGCAGGTGCTAGTCACTGAATTGGGGTCCAGTTGAATATACCAAATACACTTAATACATACCTCATGGCAGGTGCAGTTGACTGACTTGGGGTCCGGTTTAATATTCCAACTTCACCGGGAAGTCACGTCATGGCAGGTGCTGGTCAATAACTTGGGTTCAAATGTAATATTAAAAGTCTGTCAGATACTTACATATGGGGAATAGAGAGTCAGAAACTCAAAAGTCCAAAATAATATTACAAATCTGCCAGGTACTAACCCCAAAGGGTGAGTGGGACGACCCTGGAAAAAAAACCTATTCAACTGGATACTTATTTCTAGGCATTTACCATGGAAGAAAAAAACTAAAAGGAAATGTAATATGAGTTTTAAAAAAATTCAATCTTTCAGATATAAAACCAATAGAATATTTTGATTTCCAAATCTAAGAGCCTTACAAACTCCCTTGTCAAGCTACTACTCTACAAAGTAAGTACTAAAAGTTCTTCTAGTATTAAATAATAGTACTAAAAAACTGAACAGTGATTTCAAAATCAAAACAAATATTCCAAAACCATCAGATACTTAGCACAGGGGTGACACAGGACTCGTAATGGTCACTGACAAGGCGATGCAAATTACTATTCCAATTCCTCTGGGCACTTTAAAGAGTAGGCAGGTGGTGCCAGTGACTTAAGGTCCAATTTAATATTTCAAATATACCAGGTACTTACCTCAGGGCAGGTGCTGGTCACTAACTTGGGGTCCTATTAAATAATCCAACTCCACTGGCTACTTACCTCCGGACAGGTGCGAGTCAGTGACTTGGGGTCCAAATGAATAATCCAGCTCCACCAAGTACTTACTTCAGGGCAGCTGATGATCAGTGACTTAGGTTCCAAATTGACATTCCAACTCCACCGGGTAGTTGACTCCAAGCAGGTGCTGATCAGTGACTTGGGTTCCAATTTAATATTCCAACGCCAACAGATACTTACCTCAGTCAGGTTCTGATCAGTGACTTGATGTCAAAATAAATAATCCACAAAAAAAACAGAAACAAACAAAACTCAAGCATTATCTCCAAAGCAAAAGAAAATTAACATCAGTTAACTTATTATTTTTTTATTCTATTTTGAAAACCCTACCCACACTATAACAACAACAAGAAAAGTAAAGTGCAAAACTTCCCCACTCCAGAGAATATACCAAATAACAACAAATGTTTTCCTTTAACAAATTGAAAACCATAAAAAACAATAAAACAAATGTCAAAGCATACACACTACAACTTAATTTTCTTCTTTCTCCAACCGATTGTAAAACAATGGCATCCTCTAGACAACCTAATTATGTAAAATCCAGAACTGGCAACAATTTTTCCAACTATGGTGGCTATCTCCATTGCAAAGACAGATTTACAGAACCCAGGAGTCTTTGGAGGTGTGTGCAATATTTCTCTTCCCATTGCACAGGCAGAGTGGAAAATACTGTTGTTAGGAAACATAACCACTCTGCCTCTGCAATGGAAATAGATGTACTTGAAAATATTCAACATATAAAGCTTGTCACACATATCTCCAATGAATCCTGTGGTACCATTTTAAGGAAGTTGCCCAAAACATTCCAGTGCATGTTGCAAGTAGCATGCCCTCCGTCCCTAACCTTAGAAGAATGATTCAGAGGTAAAAACTGACAAGTAATCCCGACAGTATAGCACCCCGAACCTTCGAAGACATTAACATCCCTCCCCAACTAACTCTAACTTTCTCAATTGATCTTTTTCTCCTATATGACATTGAAAACCCTCTAAAAAGAATTTACATTTTTAGCACTAACCATAACCTTGTAACCTTCGAGAATAGTTTGATTTGGATGATAGATGGAACATTTAAATCAACACCCCATCCATTTTCACAAATTTATACTATTCATGCTAACAGGAATAACACAACTGTTCCTTTAGTGTATACTTTGCTGCCTGACAAACATTCCTCCATATACACAGAATTTCTAACAGTGATCAGAAGCAAAACCTTGATTAAAAGTCCTGGAAAAATAATAATTGATTTTGAATTATCAATGATTAACACATTAACAAAATTATACCCTGATACTCAAATTAAAGGAGGTTTCTTCCACTTTTCACAGGCATATTGGCGAAAGATTCAGTAATCATCCCTGGTTGAGGACTATTTGTCAAGCAGCAAACTACAATTTGAATTACGTAAACTAACTGCGTTATGTTTCATACCACCAGAGAGTGTAGATGAATTCTACACTTCTGTTACGGAATCAGACTATTTTACCCAAAATGAAGAAAAATTGGCCCCTCTACTAAATTACTTTGAGGATACATGGATTGGCCGTCTAAGCAGGTCAGGTCGCAGGAGTAAACCCAGGTATCCTATAGAATGGTGGAACTGCTATTCAACCTGCTTAGAGGGGCATGCAAAAACTAACAATGCCATTGAGGGATGGCACAATTACTTCAACAAATCAGTAGCCAAATATCATCCTAATCTTTATCATTTTCTGGAAATTTTGAAGAAGGAACAAAGTTTTCAGGAAATGAGACTGCCGCAATCACTGTCAGGTAGCCTGAATCCACGAATTTCTAAAAAAGAAAGTAAAGAAATGTTTGCGAGACTATTGGAAAAACAAAAATTTTAGTTGATCGTGGCTTCCAACTACCCTGACAGTATTGTGTACGTATTGAATTTCTAACAATATCTTTTCCACATTACTTGCCAGTTTTTAAACAAGCGCCAATTCATTTGGAATTTTTTTAATGATTTTTCTCTAAAGAATAAGGAAAGTTGGGGTTCCTACCTTTTTGTTGGTCTTCTTTTTTTCAACTGATGGTGACTGTTATACAATCCAGATGTCACCATGAGTCTCCAAAAGTTGCGAGAACATTTTTTTCTGCACTCATTTATACTTTATTTTTTCCCCCCAGAAAATCCAATCCAAAATGAAGCCTTTGAAAAAATATCTTCCCAAAAAAAGCCATTAAAAAAAGGCAACTACATTAGCCTTAATCCACACCAAGAATGTTGCTTCCCATAAAAGAATTCAGTCACCAGTTTTCTCCCCCCCCCAAAAAAAAACCATGTAATTAGGCAACTACTTTAATCATAATCCAGCAAAAGGCTGTTTTGTCTTCAAAAGTAAAGTACTCCATGAGTTAAAAAAATATTTGAAGCACATTTCTTCAGGCAACTATTTTGGCCTTAATTCAAAATAGATCCCAAAAAATTCCCCATAAAAAAGCTGTCTCCGCCAAAAATCTTTTTTTTTCTATAAGGCAACTACATTAGCCTTACTCCTCCAAAACGACGTCTTCTTTTCCAAACATCTGCTGTTCTCTTCACAAAACAAAAAACCATCTGTGAAAGGCAACTGCATTAGCCTTAATCCTCATGTGCAACTACCGTTTTCAAAAAATGTCCAAATTCTTCCACAACACCAAAAAAGCTGCAGTCCCTTGTTGCAAAACTCTTCTTCTACACAACCATACCGACTGTCTTTACTATAGAGATCGCCACCACATTACTTAAAAATATAAATTAAATCAAACCCGACCCCAGATCTTCCTCCATCTGAGCTTAAACGCAACACTGCACTGATTACAACTGTGTACGTCACCGGCAACTGCGAAAATAGAAAAGAGACTATTTACCTCATACAAGTGAATAGGAAAGTGTGTGAAACAGTGCATTTTCATAAATAAAACATGTTATTTTTTCATTTGTGTTGCCAAAATTTTAAAGAATAAAAATACATTTTGTTTCTGAAAAGTGTATTAAATAACCACTATTAAATAAAAATGATTTTAGAATTATTTGAATTCTTTTTGAAAAATAAGAAAGTCAAACTCTCAGATGTCTCTGTATTTTAGTTATTAACTTTATAGTTATTTAATTATTACTCTTTTAAATAACCCACTACTCTAACACCATTCACTCATCATATATACAACTCACTTTTTTAAACCTATTACTTAAAAAAAAAGAAATAGGGGGCGTGGCCGGGCAAGATGGCCGATCGGACGTCGACCGTCTCGGCTCCCGGTCCACGCGTTGTTCCGGAACAAAAAAAGGCGGCTGTGCATAACTAGAGATGCCGAAAACGGAACCCATCCTTACCGGATGATGTGACGCACTGGCGGAGGTAGATTTTATGTCTTGAGCGCCACGAGAACTGTCCCGTCCAGCTCCTTGCTGCCCTGAGGGGAGAAGTCAGTGGTGGCGAAGATGGCGGCCGGAGCCATGCTGTAGCGGGAGACGTCCCAGCTCTCCTGCTGGCTATACGGATGCCGGACCCCTCCTGACGGGAGCAGAGTCATACCTGAGGTAGCGGGTATCCCGGGGGCATTTGTGGAGGCGAGCTCTGCGGATCGGCACGGCTAAATGTTTCCCCGGCCACACTTGCCTGACCTCAACATGGCGGCCGCGTTTCACTAAATGGCGGCCGCCGCTGGCACTGATATCTTTGGGCCACTGACCCGAGACTACAGGTTCTATTCACATGTCCACCGTACATACTCTCGGCTGGATTACATTTTTATTAGCCAGTCCCTGCAGGGTGCTCTGCAAGAGGCCAAGATATTCCCCCTTTCAGTATCAGATCATAGCCTACTCTCTATTAGTCTCAATTGGAGTGGGAACGCCTCGACTACTCCCAGGTGGTACTTCCCGTCGTCGCTTGCCCGAGACAAGGAATCGTGTACTAAATTAAGAGAAACCATTACTGAATACTTTGCTATCAACAAGCCGGAGGACACGTTGGAGTATACCACCTGGGACATGTTTAAGGCTGTCGTTAGAGGGAAATGTATTGCCCTTAATACAGCATTAAATACGCAACGCACTAGGGAGAGAGAGCAACTGGAGACAGAGCTGTTCTCTCTTGAACAAGCTCATGAACTGAATCCCACAAGCAAACTCTACGCAACTTAAAGGCGCTCCGAGGTAAACTCCGGGCCATTTATAACTATAGGGCGAAGTTCACGCTTCTCAAACTACGGCACTTATCATACACCCAGGGCAACAAAATTGGCAAACACCTTGCCAGACAGCTAAAAGATAAACAAGAGAGTACATAGGTGGCATTCAGGGACCCTCTGGGGAAATTACACATTAAGACGAGGACAAAGCTGAGATTTTTGGTTCCTTTTACAAAAACTTATACTCTGGGGAGACCCTAGATTCAGATACCCAACGGGACTATCTCCAGTCATTGCCTCTGCCCCAGGTGTCTCCTGAATGGAATGAATTGCTCTCCGCTCCTATTACCGTAGATGATGTTCTTGCTGTATTAAAGCCTTAAAACCCCACAAAGCCCCCGGGCCGGACGGATATACCGCCCTCTTCTATAAGGCATTCGCCCCAGATATCGGTTCCCACCTTGCGTGACTTTTTAACAAGATGGCAGAGGAAGGCGAGACCTCTGGCACTATGTCTGAGGCCATGATCTCGGTGATACCCAAACCAGGGAAAGACCCCCATCGCTGCGCTTCTTATTTACCTATTGCCTTATTAAATCTTGACGCAAAACTGTATTCTTCTATCATAGCCAAACGACTAAATGACCTCATGCCTGACCTCATACACCCTGACCAGTCAGGATTTATCAAAGGACGCCAAACACACAATAACACCCGCCGAATTATACACCTGATACAGAAGAACAGACGCCAAATCCCTGCGGTTCTAGTAGGACTGGACGCTGAGAAAGCCTTCGACAGGGTTGATTGGATCTTTCTATTCCACACACTTACAGCATTTCAATTTTCACCTAAATTTCTTAATATGATTTGTACTAATTATCTCCACCCCCACTCTAAAGTGGTAGTAAACGGGGTACAATCATCCTCCTTTGTCCACTCTAGAGGCACCCAACAGGGATGTCCCCTCTCCCCCCTACTATTTGCTCTTAGCATTGAGCCATTAGTGCTAGCAATCAGGGCTAATCCTGGAATCCAGGGGTTACCATTCACGGGGGAGTCACATAAAATTTCCTTATTCACGGACGATGTCCTCATGTCCCTCTCTGAGCCAGCTATGTCCCTCCCACACTTGCAGTCAGAATTTGAATGCTTTGAAGCAGTAGCAGGATTTAAAATAAATGTAGACAAATCGTATATTCTCAACCTCACCCTCTCGCAAGTGGAAGTCCTTAGACTTCAGTTGCTTAAACCTCTGCCGTGGGCTACTTCTTCCATTCAATATTTGGGGGTCCAGCTAACACCCCACATAGAGGAGCTCTATGCTGCCAACTTCCCCCCCATTCTTGCGCGAATCCAAACAGAATTCACAAAATGGAAGCCTCTCTTCTTGTCATGGTTAGGCCGAATACACGGCGTTAAGTTGACACTCCTTCCTAAGCTCCTCTATCTATTTCAGGCATTGCACATAGAGCTGGAGAGGGACTTCTTCCGACGAGTAAAGGCTATGGTCCTACGCTTTAATTGGGAGTGGGGGCCTCACGCTCGCTTCTCCTTCTCCCTACTGTGTCGCTCTCGCAAGGAGGGGTGAGTTGGTTTCCCAGACATTCACTTATACTACAAAGCGGCACAGTTGAGAGTCTTGGTTGAATGGTCAAAGCAGGAATCTGATAAACATTGGTTACGTATGGATCGTAGCGTGACGGGAAGGACTATATGGGATTTGGTCTGGCGCCCCAAAAGGCATAGGCCTAAAAATACGTACATTAGCACACCCACGCGCACCACTTTAAAAGTATGGGACTCAGTTGCAGATGACGACAGGTGGACTTCGTTCCCCTCTCCATTTACACCACTCCACTTTAACCGGGCATTTCCCCCGGCCCTACTTGAGGGGTCCTTTGAAGCCTGGAGGGAGGGAGGATGCCTAGCCTTGACACATTTGTTCCACAATTTTGACCCTCTCCCTTTTGATGACTGCAAACGGGACTTTGGGATAGGGAACATAGAAAGGTACCACTATGCTCAATTGATGCATTGGGCCCTAACACCTCAGGTACGAGAGGCAGCCACTCGACCCCTCACTGAATTCGAGGCCTTCCTCACCAAAACTACTTCTATGAAGGGGGTGATCTTGTTCATATATAACTTCCTACTTAAGACTACACTATCCCCGCGCCCACGGTATATGTCCATGTGGGAAGTCATACTACAAAGTTCTGATGATGAATGGACTCACCTATGGTCCGACATCTTACGATTTAATCAATCCACAGAGCTCCGGGAAGCCCACCTGAAGACTATGATGGACTGGTACCTACACCCATCCAAGCTCAGACAGATCTTCCCCGCCACCTCTGATAGATGCTGGAGAGTGTGCGGACTACTTGGGGACTTTCAACACATCTGGTGGGATTGCCCGACTATCCGCCCTTTCTGGGAAGAAATTCTGGCACGCATAAAAGACATGTTGGGATACCCCATCCCCTCCACCATGGCGGGTACCCTCTTGGGGCTTCGTGACCCCTCCCTAGAACACCAGACCCGAGCCGATAAAACGATTATGTGGCTTTGTATAGGAGCCGCTAAGATTACCCTGGCAGCTGCCTGGAAGAGGAAAGAGGCGCCGGCTATCTCCCTCTGGCACTCTCGTCTATAGAAGCTGCTCAGCCTGGAGCGCATGTCCGACATTTTTAGAGATAACTATAAGAACTTTTGAATTCAGGTGGGGCCCCTTAGTCACCTTTCTTTCACGGGGACTTCCATCGGCTGTTTGCCCTTCCACCGTTAGAGCCCTTCATCTTTTTCAATTTTGAGTAGAGATCTAGTACCATAAGATACTTTTACTGTATGCATGTTGCCGCCACCACAGTAGGGGTGGGTGGTGGGTACATGGGGGGTTATTTCGCTTTTCATTTATGTTGTTTCCTGTTTGGGGAATGTTTGTAAATGATTTTTGTTCTATTCCTGGATCACCTTCCGGTGGGAAGGCTTAGGAGAGTTACCATCGCAGAACGAAGACGAAACATCTGTAGAACTGTTTACTCGCACTCTATGCTGATAAGAACTCACTCCAAGCTCCACTATCGGTAAGATCTATTGAGTCCGGTGTGGGTTGACTAATGCGCTCTAGTATTATTGAGTGTCTATCGGTTGAAACTTTACAAACCCTATGCGGCCTAGGAGATTACCTACTGGGTTTTGCTGGTACTTGCTCGCCTAGAGGGTGGATATCTTGTATGTTAAGAGAGGGATACAGTACCGTGACTGTCACCTTATACTCTTTAACTGTTACTCTGTTGCTTTATGGATGAGTGAATTATTTTCAAAATGAATTTAAGGTTATTACTTATTTTTCCCATATACATATATATGTATGCACACACACACATTTGAATACAGATCCTCAATTTGTGATGACTACATAATGTTGGATGAGCCCACATCATATTGAATGCTTATGGCAGTTGGAAGCTTTCTTTCGTCTTTTCAACTTATATTTCAAATTCTTTGATCGATGCCGTTCGTTATCGGTGACAATAACTTACAAACATTCTGATTGTATTGTTTGTATTATGAAGATGATGTGTATTAATGTTGCACATTATGACTTATTTAAGAGTCAAACACTTGGTTTACAGTTTAACTACTATAGTGTCTTGGAATCCGTGGTGTGTTACTATTCATTTAGTATTGTCTTTTCACTTTTTGGGGTAATTCCGATCTGAGTGACCCGGGTGACGGTTCAATGTTTGCTAAGTGTGTCCTATATTGAACCATTTCTTAATTATGGTTCTAGCCCTGATGAATTCTATTGGTGTATTACCCTTCAAAGACGACACATGTGTTGGCTAGCGTGTGGCGAAAACCATAGAGAATTACTGACTACTGTATCCAAATAAAGCATATAAGAAGACTGAACATAGAGGAATTCAATATTGACTATTTCAGAGTGCTTGAGATATTTTTCCATAAAGCTGCATTAATCAGGGTGGACACGCATATCCAGGACTAGAGTCTGGTCACTAAGGGGGCGATAATGATGGCGGTTTCATGACGCAAAGCCCGCCTGCCACGTGTCCGCCACAGGCAATGGTTCCGATTACCTGGAAGACCTGGCCAGCATACGAAGAATGCCGTCCGCCAAATTACGATGCTGCTGAAAGCCAGCCTTTCCATGGCAGTAAAACCGCCATGGAAAGTCTGACGGGATTGGATTTGGGGGCCTCTTGCGGGCCTCCAATGTGTTGGGGGAGGGTGCTTGTGCACAGGGGTGGTACCCATGGTGCAGGGAAATGCATGACATGGTTGTTTAGCAGTGCGGCTGGTGCTGCAGCCAGCAGCAACCACCGCAATGTTAAATGGGCTGGATGCGACCGCCATGGTGGCCATGCCATTCTGCTTCTACATAGAGATTGAGTAAATGCAGCGTAAGAGTGTTACATCATTTGCGGTAATATTGTATGGGAAACCCATCAGGTCCAGGGGTCTTGTTGGCTGCCATATCCAGCATGGTGTTCCCTATTTCTTCTTCCGTGAGGGGAGTATTAAGTTCCTTCCAATCGGCAGAGGCATTTCAATGAGGAGTGATGCTGCTTGTTCTGTCTGGCCGAGGTGAGCGTACAGTACGCAATAGTAATCATCAAATGTTTCAGCTATATCACTAGTCATATGGACTAGATGTCCCGACCTATCTAAGACATTCCGGATACTTTCAAACTCATCTCCCCGGTGGCCAGCCAATAGAGGAGTTTCCCACTACTGGTGGGCCTCATCCAGTGCCAGGTGCCACAGCAAGGCTTTCTCTAAAGTGAGCTACCAGCTGACTATTTCCGAGGAGGCCTCTGTGCATTGGTTTTCAGGCTGCAGAATGTGAGTTTCGAGTTGGGTCACCTGTCTATGTTTCGTGTGTTCTGCGTGTCCCAAATATGATTTGGTTACGCCTCTGATCATAGGCAGCTCATAGCCTGCCCATCAAAGAAGTTGACCCTGGTTTAATTTCAACATATGAAAAAGCCTGTATTTTTACAGTTATAACCCAGTAATCCCTTATTGCCCTGGGACACCTTTAAACAGTTCTCACGGCCTTCTCTCTCGGTCAAAGTCTGATAATCAAAAAATAAGTCCTGGTTACCAGAATAAGTAGTGTGCTCACACCTTCAACAAATAATCTTTGACAATAACTTTTATAGTGTTGAGTGTGCCTGGGCCCTCAACTGAACCGGTAAGTCACTTTGGTAGAGGCAGTTCGGGGTGCACCTATGTCATCACGTGGCAGGTGCAGCCCGACTAAGCCGATAGCTTTACATGAGTGATTGATCCCCGACCGGGCCGGTGTTGTTGTATGGCGGATACAGCCCCTAATGGGCCAAAACAGGCAGCTGCAATCCCAATCAGGCTGATATCATTTTCAAAAAGTGGTTCCACACCAGGATTCTCTGAAGCACGTCGCACCTAGCTCGCTTGCAAGTAGTCCCCTTCCTCTGGATGGCTCGCAGCCCTGGACCCACGCTAGATTTCTTCTCCTGGACAGTCTTTGTTTCCTGAAGGGCCACACAGAGTTCTTTCCTTTCTCAGCAGGCAGGTTTCTAGGCACTCACACAGATCCTCAGCATCTTCAGCAGAAAGTGCAGACTTCTGGGGATGTCCACTCAACTCTGGGAGACTGGCTGTCGGGCACACACCAGCCCTGGTCACACAGCAGTTTATTGAATACTCTGCAGAGCACTTCCTTCTTTGTTATTGAAACTGGAACCGAGTGGGGTGTTCTAGGTTTCACTTTTGCACACAACTTCTAGACCGAGAATGTGGATTCTCAACCTTCACAACCAGTTTGTGGTGGTTTCCTTTGAAATTGTTGTTCTTCCGCTGCTCTCTAGATACATCCTTCATGTAGACTGATGCTTTTTGCTGCAGGTAGCACTGAGGCACCCACAAATCAAGCACAATAAAGTGTGAGGTTTCTGCATCTGGTTGTCATCAGCTTTGCTAAAGCAGCAACTAATAATAAATAAAAGAGCAGGCCTTCCTAGAAACGTCCTCACCGAGCACACCAGAAACTGCAGCCCCACCCTCACCCCTGTAATCATCCGAATGGTAGTACACATGAATACCTAATCAGCAGCTCCTTGATAACAAACATCCTTACAGAATTTCTAAAGGCAGCCCTATCTCCATCCAGGGACAGGAATACAGGCAATATACTTACACTGTCTGAGACGCTGTCCTCATCCTCAATCTTGTGCAATGCCAAGCCAGGGATGTCCTAAATGGATCCAGATAGCTTCAGTACTCATGCCTATGCACACACAAACCTACTATGGTACATGGACACACTACACATAGACACAGGATGCCGGTGAAAGGTTTTGTGCATACACATAACAGCAGAACTTTACGTGAGATGCATCACTCTCGATGACCGAGGTGAAAGTTCTAATAACACTATTAATCAGAAAAAAATTGATCTGCTGCCACCACCACTTTATGCTCTATACCCAGGCGAGGGGCAGTAGTTTTCTGTCCACAATGAGTTCAGGCTTGATGCTCCCCTTCAGGTAACAGGTCAAGTCCAAGTCCTTGCATAGTCAGGGACAGGTCTAGGCCTCTATGCACGTGTTTAGATTTTGTGTGATGCTAGAAACAGAATAAAAGTTAGTATACCAGATGTCCATGCTGTCAGTCACTCAGGACATTGGAACACACCTGTATACCATGGAAGGGTTACTCCCATTCCAGCACCTATTCACTATTGCTTCAAATGTATGTATGAGCACAGCATTAAGGTTCAGGCAAAATGTGTGTAAGTATACAAGTGTTTGATTAAAATCTATTCATAATATATGCTATTCTGAGGTGCCTACAGGCTGGTAGTCTATAAAATGCTCTATAATACGCCTTGTAAACTCAACAATGCCTTGATTGGCAGAGCTGGGGAGGGAAGGTCCAGATAGCTTGGCTATCACATTGCTGTCGATTTGTCAACAAAGGTCAATGTCTCCTGCACAGGCTGTGGTGTGCAGACAGAATATCGATTAAAAAATATCAAGTTGCACAAATATTGAGCTATAAATATCGTGGTTCAGAAATATCGACAGCAAGAATATCGTGTTTTTAGAGTTTTAAACATGTAAAGTAATTTATTATTAATTAATAATTGGTTGTTAATTAATTTTAATTAATTCATTGGTAATTGACTATGGTAATTGTGTAATTAATTTTTGGTGTGTGTAGTGGTGTTTATAGGTGTAAAGGATGAGAAGTAATTTATTTTTATTGACAAATTATTAATTGGTTAGTTAATTTTAAATAATTAATTGGTAATTAATTATGGTATTTCTGTAATTAATTTTAGGTGTGTGTTTTGGTTTTTTTTGGGGGGTAACGGGTGTTAAGTAGTTTATTTATTTTTTATTATTAATTTTTTGTTAATTGATATTAATTGAATTAATGAAAATTGTATTATGGTAGTTGTGTAATTAGTCTTAGGAGTGTGTTGTGAGGTTTATAGGAGTAAAGGGTGGGAAGTAATTTGTGTTTAATTAATTAATATACCATTGTTAATGAATGTTTATTTGATATTTATTTGAGGTAATTGTTTACTTTTTGTGTGTTTTTACTTTTAAAGGGGTAAAGGGTAGGTATTAAATACATTTTAATTACTTAATTATTAGTTGTTAATAGTAATAGCTTTTAATTTAAAAATACGTTTTAATTGTGTTTTATTATTTTATAGTTTAATTTAGGTGTGTGTTGGGGATATTATAGAGTTGAAGTGTGTGTAGTCAATTAATGTTTATACGTTTGTTTTTATTAATAATATTTTTAATTGATTATTAATTATGTTAACTATGGAAGTAAATTTAATTTAAAATGTTGAAGTGTTTTGTTTTTGGTGTGGTGTTATAAGTTAGGAAATAAAATAAATGTATGTATTAATACAAAAAGTGTTAATATTTTGTAGTTTTTTAAAAATTATTTTATTTTATATAATATTTGTAGGTTTTTGTTATATGTAATTATTATTATAATATGTTTTCTTTTTATATATGTAATATAGTTGATTTTTCATTTTTTAAATATTCTTTATTCTTGTCATTTAAAAAAATAAAATTGTCAAACATCTGTTTATTGAAAGGCTTTTGTAAAACATCATACAGTCCGGCACATGGCCATACATCATATCCCGCCAGCAACCCTCCATCTACAGTGTACACAGTTTCTTAATATGCAGGAAATCTGAAGCACCCTAGCCTCTGCAGGCCTTTATTGTGCCAACATCTAAATAACCGAACTCTGGGGGGAAAAAAAGAAGGGAAAAAAAAACAACCCCTTCCCACCCCAATTCCCCCTCCCCTGTGGTGGAGAGGCCGTGTTACCCACATTCTTGCTCCGTACTGAGCTTAGATTGACTGTCTATGTGTCTATGTGTCACCCCTAGTGAACACAACTTATTTAGGCCTACGGTATGTTGAGAATACCCCTCTGGACGGCCTAGAACTGAAATAGATGAAGGCATTTCAATGTGGGGGGGGGGCAGACTGCCAATGGAAGACCCTTATTAAGGTATGCCACCAAAGGCCCCAATTTATACTCAAAGTTATTGTAATTGTCTCTAAAAATATCTGCCATCCTCTCCAGCGTAAGAGTTCTACATAATTGGGAGTGCCATTGCGCCAAAGCCGGAGCCTCCTTCTTCTTCCGATTCATTGCTATGACCTTTTTCGCCGCCCCAATACAAGCCCACATAATCACCTTGCCTGTCCTGGTTTGATGTCCCAAGGTGGGATCCCTTAGACCCAAGCCGGTAGGGGGTATGACAGCATTTCTTTAAGCTGGTCCAGAATCTCCTCCCAGAAGGGTTTGATGGCCGGGCAGTCCCACCAAATATGGCGGTAGTCCCCTAACAGACCACACCCCCTCCAACAGAGATCTGAAGGCTGTGGGAAAATCCGTTTGAGTTTAGTTGGGTACAAGAACCAATCAAATAATGTTTTGTAGTGTGCTTCCAGTAATTCTAATGAATGATTGTGTTTAGCAATGTCCACCCGTAGGTGTTTCCACTCCCCCTCCGATACTTCTCTACCCAGTGCCCGATCCCCGGAATGAGTGTACCTCGGGCTCGGTGTAATTGTTGTGGAGACCAAAAGGCCATAGAGTTGGGAAATAACCCCTCGCGTGGATCCTGCCTTCCTTACAAAGGCTTCCATTGGGGTCAGCTCCCGCGTTGCCGCCTCCCACACCTGTGGATGTAATGGCAAATGTTTCAGCTGTATATAATGGAAATGTTCTGATGGTAGGATGTTAAAATCCCTCTGACAATTTTCAAAAGTGAGGATGTCTAGATTATGAAATAAATCAGAAAGCATCAAACACCCTCCCTCTCTCCGTGCATCAAATGGGCCCTCCCTCAGCACCTGGGGGAACTCTGGATTGAAGTGGATAGGAGTGTATGGGGATGGTTCTGGTGGGGGTGCTTAAGTAAGCATTTGGGGGTCTATCTTTTTTGTGTTTCCAAAGAACGTCCCATATGGTCCTTCCCACAATAGCCTGATCCATGTGGAGCCAGTGCTTATCCGATTCCCTTTTGGACTATTCCGATATCACTCGCAGTTTGGCAATGCAATTCCCCCTCAGACAGTGGTTTCCTCAACACATTGAATGGTAGACGCGCCCTCCCATTTTGCCAGATGTAGCGCAACATCATGGAGTGGACCCCGGATAAGAAATCCTTCTCCAATTCTATCGGGAGTGCCTGGAACAGGTATAATAACTTAGGGAGAACAGTCATCTTAACAGCGTTTATCCTCCCCAGCCACTAAATGAACAGCGGCTTCCATCTCCTAAGCTCGTTCTGTATCTGAGAAACCAAGGGCGGGAAGTTCGCCTTAAACAGGGCCTTTATATTTTGGGTGATCTGGATCCCTAGGTAAGTTATTGTGTGTTTAGCCCAAGCAAAAGGCGATTCCGACTCAATGAGAAGTCTCTCCCCCTCCATCACAGTCAAATGTAACACCGCCGATTTAGCCAAATGAACTCGAAAACCCGCTACCGCCTCGAATTTCTGCAGTCCCCCTTGGAGTGCTTGCAGAAATATTCTGGGGGAGGTAAGCGCCAAAAGGATATCGTCCGTGAAGAGCGAGATCCTATGTTCGTCTCCTCCGAACCTAATACCCTGTATGTCCTTTGAGGCCCATAGTTGAGCCGCCAGTGGCTCAATACTCAGGGCGAACAGCAGGGGGGAAAGAGGGCACCCCTGACGTGTACCCCTGCCCAGCCTGAAAGTGGTTGAACTGACCCCGTTTACCTGGACCCTGGAACTCGGACTCACATAGTTGGCTCTAATCATTTGAATGAACTTATCCCCGAAGCCAAAGCGTTTTAATGTAAGGAACATGAAGTGCCAATCCACCCTATTGAAGGCTTTCTCTGCGTCCAGCCCCACCAACACCGCCGGAATTTAAACCTGGATGCCTTTTCCACTAGATGCAGAGTTCTACGGATATTGTTGTGCGATGAACGCCCTTTTATGAATCCGGATTGATCCAGGTGGATAATATTGGGCATTAAATCCTCTAGGCGAGACGCTAGGATAGCTGAGTATATCTTCCCATCCAGATTGAGCAACGCTATTGGTCTGTAGGACGCACAATGTTGAGGGTCCTTCCTTGTTTTGGGTATAACTGCAATCAGGGCCTCCGACATGGATGAAGTCACCCCCCCCGTCCCAACGCGATGTCATTGAATAAAGCCGTCATATGTGGTATCAGTTCGAGTGCATATGTTTTATGAAAAAGAGTGGTTAGTCCGTCAGTCCCTGGTGATTTGTGGGCCTTTAGTGCCTTGATAGCTAGCCTCACCTCCTCCCCGGTTATTGGGGCGTCTAACTGGTCCTGCCATGTGGCCGGGATCTGTGGGAGCGTCAGTGGGGTCAGATAGTCCGTCTGGGATTCGTCGTCGTATGGGTCAGCCGTATATAGCTCCTGATAAAACTTCCAGAAGATATTCGCCTTGGACTGGTCATTATGTACTATCTCCCCATTACCGCTGATGATCCCTCCCCCCACAATATATTCTCTTTCTCTTTTCTCCCGAAGTTGGTGCGCCATATGTGTATCCACTTTGTTTCCTTGGGCGTACTAGTTGCGCCTCAGTTCGGAGCATTGTGAATTCTGCTCTATTGGTATATATCGCTCCCAATTTCCCTTTCAAAGCGCTCAGCTGGCGCTTCAGGTTGCGTGTGGGGGTCTTTTTATATTCACATTCTATCTGGGAGAGAGAGTCTTCTAGGTTGATCCTTTCTTTTACTCTCTGTTTGTTTAAGGCGGCACTCAGTGTAATGCATTTCCCCCGTAGGACTGCTTTGAAAGAGTCCCAGTTGACTTGAGGAGACGTATCTTTGGGGTCAATTAGCTGGAAGTATTAATTGATCATTTCCCTCAGTTCATCCCTGAACAATCTATCTCAAGTCAGTGATGCTGGAACATACTATCTCTAGAGTCCCTGTGTCCCCCCCCTCCCAACGGAGACAGACGGCCACTGGGCTGTGGTCTGACAGGGATAAGGGGAGAATTTTGGCGTCTTGGAGCTTACCCCTTAATCCTTGGGACAGGAAAATGTAATACAGCCGGGAATAAGACTGGTGAGTGTACGAGAAAAATGTAAAATCTTTAGTGGTTGGATGGAGCTCCCTCCAGGAGTCCATGAGACCCATCTCCAGGAAAGACCGCTTCAGTGGATTGGGAAAGTTTCCACCCGCAGCTCTGTGAGCATGTGTGCTGTCTTCCGTTGGCTGCCAGGTAAGATTAAAGTCTAAGGTATCGAAATTCGCTGTGCAAATTAACATCTAGAAATGAGTGCTTAACATAAATACCCAACTTACAGAAAATCAAGAAAAATAGAAAATAAACAAAAGAAACGCATCCTAATCCCATAAGTCCATCGGCCTATGCATCATCGAAACAGCCCCATATAGAATAAAAATGTTGTAGGGCGTGCATACCCTTGCTTTAGCTAGAGCCTTCTCTCTTTCGCCAATTTCCCTTACAATTAACCACCACTCTGTTACTGAGGGAGGCTTAGGTGAAATCCAGGCTCTGGCTATCGCCAACCGGTCAGCAACTAACATAATTTCAATTATGAATTTATGCCCACCACTATCCTCTTTATAGCCGAGCATCTTCTCAGCTATCGTGAATGTATATTCAACCCTGAGTCGGACTTTAATAACAAATAGTATCTTCTGCCAAAAAAGACCTAAATCTGGGCACGTAACAAACATATGAATCATATCAGCTACATATAGCCCACATTTGGGGCAGTTACAACGCTCCCCACCATAATCCCCCCCCACCCACGTGACCCCTCCTTGAGACCATCTAGTGATCCTTTCCAGTGTATTATAAATTACACAGGTTGTCTGAAATTGTTGCAGTCGTAAATTGACCGAGTGTACCGAGCAGTCTTTACCTCCCCTATAGTAATATTTATCCCCAAGGTCTCGCTTCACCTTGACACTAATTTTTCACAGCCATCAAGTCTGACCTGGCAGAGAGATCGATACATCCAACTAATGGCTGCCTGCCGGTTCTGAGCACACAAGCACTCCCATACCCCTGAGCTTGAGACACTCCGGAGAGCAAAGTGTCTAATGAGATAATCGCTCACCTGAAGATATTTAAAAAAACATCCGTTGAGGAACAGCAAAAGTAAGTTGTAAATTCTCAAATGATCTAAAATCATTACAATCATACAGCTGCCCCAGATAATGGACGCCCTGCTTTGCCCATTGCTGGCCCTCAGTATCCTGAAATATCCCAGGCAACATCGGGTTACCCCATAGAGAGAGCTTATTTTAGAGATAAAGAAGATCTAGCCATAATGCCCTGCCATATATAAACACAATCTCTGATAGTCTTGAACCGTACCCGTTTAAAATAGTTAGGGTCATTAATTTGAAAAAACATCTAACTCTCCAGGCCAAGAACAAGCCAATGCCAAAAATCCGCTTTCTCTGGGTTCAAGAGACTGCGCAGATGACCAACAAATGCAGCCCAAAAATACAACTTAAAGTCGGGGAGTTCTAGACCCCCTGATTTTACGGAAGCTTCATTAATCCCATAGCGCGTCTTGATTTTTTATACCCCCAAATAAAGCTACTCAGAACCCTATCCAGTTTGCTAAAAAACAGCTTAGGAATACGCAATGGAATCGACCGAAATAAGTCCAAATATTTAGGTAGTATCTTCATCTTAATGATGTTACACCTACCCAAAATACTGATTGGAAGCTTGTGCCACAACTTTAGTTGCTTAGTAATAGTAGCCAACAGAGGATCATAATTTATTGCATGAATAAGTTCGACCTTAGACAATATACAAACCCCTAAATACATAGCAGTCGGGCATACGCCTTCCACCGGAGATTCCGGCTGAAAGTTAAGAAGCACTTGCGTTTTGTTAATAGTTAATTTATAGCCTGTAAAAAGGCCAAACGTCTTAGCTTTCATATTGATACCCTCTATTGCCGATATTGGATCAGCCGAAAAGATAGCAATATCGTCCGCGTACGCAGTGAGTTTCAGAAAGCGTTGCCCAATATACAGCGGACATATCCTGACATTAGCCAGGAGTGCCCTAAGAAATGGCTCAATATAGAGAGCAAATAGAAGGGGGGAGAGGGGACAGCCCTGTCTAGTACCACAGCGAATAAAACAAGCATTTGCAATGCAATAGGTCTCGCATTTACGCAAGCTTGAGCTATTGGCATTGTAAATGACAATGCCTTTTATTTATGTTTTAAAAACCAAAACATAAATAAAAGATATTGTCATTTACAATGCCACTAGCTCAAACTCGTGTAAATGCGAGACCTATTGCATTGCAAATGCTTGTTTATGTATGCTACTTCATCAATGCATCTGAACTTGTGCATCCTCTCATCCTTTCAGAGTAAGTACACATTATTCGTAGTAGTAGTAATTAGCGGCTAGTCTTATTATTATGAATAGGAGTAGTAAAAGAAGTCGTGATAGTAGAAATAGAATCAGTGAATAGTGATGCCAAATTTTAGAATTTCAGAAGCCTGGGGAAAAATTAAATCAATATAGAGAAGAAACTCTGAAATAATACCCTATAACTTATGATGTTTTTGTAACGTCAGGTAGTTCGCTTCAGAGGGCTTTTATACATCTTTACATGCAATGGGGAATGACAGCAGTAGCCCTTAGAAGTACGGGCATAGGCAAGCGAGATGTTAGATAGGTTAATAAAATAAAACTGAAAAGAACGAGGCAGACAGTATGACCCGAAGTCAGTTGGATGCTGTAGAAAATGACACAGCCAGACAGGGTAATATGGAGCAATGCAGACCTTGTGACCCCCTCGGGGCGTTCTGGCCCCATCTGCAGGCTGTAAGCCTGACTCATACAAATGGACCTGAGTAAAATGGATCACTCTGGGTGGAATCGATGAGGGCACAGCAAGCTGAAAGCAGCCTCTCTTTGCGTCTGCCCAAGGCACGCTCATTTTCACCAATGCATAATTGATGCCCCCGTTGCAGGCTCACAGTTTTATTGCTCGTTGAGACAGGAGTCAGTGGGATTATGCAGGACCTCGTGGGTGGGAGGCGAAAGGGTGCTGCTCTGGCCGTCCCCTCTCCCCTCCCCCGCCCCTTCCCTTGGGATTCGGACACTTATTCAGACAGTATAGATTTTGCAGGCAGATGGAGGCCGCATAATACAGCCAGACTTATGAGAGCATGGTCATCGAGGGGAAATATGCCAACATGATAAAACTGTCCGCTTCATGTTATTACCCCGCCGTTCCCTTTTAATTATAATGCATCATGCCCAAGCGATCGCTCAAAAATGTCATTTTCACCAATTCGGTCCAAAAAGCAACTGTAAAACTGAATAAACAACTGGGAGGCCTTTTTCAAAGTGAGAATGAGTGCTTTTGTCATTGTGCATTTTTTTTGTGTTTTCGAAAAACGACCATGCGCACACCAGAGAGAGTAAACAAAGCACACACTAACATTTTATCTATATATTTATAGGATTATGGATACGAATCTGTGAATAGACGAAGAGGCCAGACAATTTCCATTTCAGAAATTTGAGAGATAAAGTGATTAGATTTTTCGAAACTACGTATTTTGACAGCCATTACTTTGCCCTCACTGATATTCTAAGATTTGATTTCATCTTGTTGTCTGTTGATTATGTTTGCAAAATCTGGTTACTCTGACGATCGCCATTCAATTACTATTCCACTAACACATCTACATTTATGTTATTATTTTTTTATCTAGGCTGACTATGCCAGATAATTACTGCGACGAGTTAGCATCTCTGAAAGTTTACCATGTTTTTTAAATCACACCAAACCAACCAAGGAAGGTCAGTATGAAGAAAATAACAAGCGGCAGTGAAAGCGATCGCGAAAGCGATCGCTATTGTTAAAAAAAACAAACGCGCCACAGCGAAACATGTGGTTTCACTTATCGCGCCCGTGTCTGGGCATGATAATTGAAACCACATGGCCTTTGGTGCGTGTAACAGACACCAATAGGCCATGGGCGGAGCAATGCGCCCGCCTTTGGCCTATTGTGTGCTGTCTTAGTAAACAACACGCACGCAAAGGCCAATAGCGGGCAACCAAAGGAAAAGCACACGCACGAGCGTGTGTGATTCCAGGCACCGGTTCTGAACCCCGTGCAAAAGGAGTCTCGCTGTGCGAGCACTGTTGCGCACTGCATCGCTAGGCGCGAGACCTAAAAAGGGGCTGTTTGAATATTAGAATAGAGCAATCTAGCCATAGGACTGTGATACATAGCTTGGACCCATTTCCGGCATCTCTCCCTAACCCCAAATGCAGTAAGTGTTGCCCAAAGATATTCCCAAGCCACCCGATGAAATGCTTTTTCAGCATCTAATAAAACCATGCCCAGGTTAGTTTTTAACTTCCCTGCAGTGTCAAAAGCCGCCACTGCCTTGTATAAATCCATGGTGCTGTGAAAAAACCAAGCCGGCCATCATAGGGGCTAACCGGGTGGCTATTATCTTGGCAAAAACCTTAGCATCTGCATTAATTAAAGAGATTGGGCAATAGGAAGCCTGTTCCTCTGGTGCCTAACCTTTTTTTAAGAAAAAAAGTTTATTAGCAATATTCCATGAGTTTCGCCCAGTTACCCCAATTTGCTTGATTACCTCTCTTAGCACCAGGGCCACTACACATTTACGGCTCTTATAAAATTCAGCAGGAATAGCATCCTCCCCAGTCGCCTTTCCCAGCGGGAGCCCCCCTATTGCTTCCTCAATTTTCTCCAATGTAATTTCCTGCTCTAATAAGAGCGAGTATTCATCCGTCAAAGCCGGGAGGTTATTCCCTTCCAGATAGCTCTTCATATTTGTCAGATCGAGCTGCATCTGGAGAGTATAGTTGTGGATAAAAAATAGAAAATTGATCAGCAATATCCTGTGGGCGTCTTTATAATGTACCCCCCTCGCCCTTAATGGCTTTGATTGTCGTCTTAAGGCGATTATCCATAAGCTGGTGAACAAGTACTTTCCCAATTCGATCTCCATACTCATATCGTACTGTCTTATGCTTAATGAAGCTCGCCGCTACCTTCTCTTTTACAACCCTGTTTATCGCCACCTTGTTCTCCACTAAAGAGGCATACAAAGAGTCCTGATCTACTGCCCCCTGACGGACAGCCTCAGCATGCTGTAGTTTGCTGGGTATGAGCCTTTGATAGGCTTCCTTAGCTAACTTCTCTCGTTCTATATTCTGTTGATAAACAAACTGCTGGGTAGCAACTCGAATATATGCCTTCATTGCATCCCATACCACAAAAGGGGAGGCGGACCCTAGATTATCTTCCATGTGTTGCCATATTCAGAGTAAAATTAACTTAAACACATTTGGTGTTAAATGCAGGCTCAATTTTGACTTTTTCAAAAATGATGACAGTGCGGCACTCACCTATCTCGGTCAATATAGTTACTGCATCTGTCCGGGGCTACTTTGCCAAAGGTATGTACCCTATACCCACCTGAGAGGAAGAATAGGGGATGTTAGACATAACATCTGTCTCAATTTACTACACAAATCTGTAATCCGGATACAGTTATAGCCGTGCTGAGATTTCACTAACGATTGCACACTGCTAGTCCTCTTGCTGACCCATGAACTTCAAAGTACTGCTTGCATCATAATCATTTCTACCTTCTCTCTTTCGCTGACAACCCCTATTTTTCCTCACATAAGGTTTTTAGTACAATTCATGTGCTCAAATTGAAAAACATCCCTGAGCTCCTCCCTTGTAGAGAGGGGGTTGTAGCCCGCGTTGGGACTAGGTTCCTAACGCGAGGAGGCACCCCTATGATGAAGCATGACACCTATGGTGTGTGAGGGGAAACGTCCTTAAAAAAGGGATCCTTCCCCATACCAGTCGGTTTTCTTTCGGATGTTTGTTATTTTTGTTTTTCACATTCTAGTAGTTTCTATACCTTGGACCCGTGGGGTCTTTTGTGAGTTGATCATATGAGTGGGGAGTGTGCCCACGCAGGTCCCTAAACCTCCTCTTGGCCCTCTTTGTGTGTGTTAAAATAGAATTCTATCACAAAGTTTGCATACTCTTTGCAAATGTATTTTTGACTTGCATCTTTTGTCTCTTCAGCTATCCACTCATGCATTGTTTTGTTGAATGAATTTGTGTCAATGAATGTATTTGATAAATGAATCTTTCTCTCCCATATCAAGAATGATGGAGTTTGCACTGTGAAACTGTATTGAGGAGCGTTCAATTTAAGACTGAAACCTTAGATAACATTTTTAAATCTTATCCAGAGTCTCTGGTTATTTCCATTGAGATCTGAAAATTAGTTAACTGTTAATATCACCATCAACTAACTCAACTAATGGTCAATCGACCAGAGGAAGAGTGTTGATTTGTGAAAGATTAGTTAGGCATTTAATTCCAAAATTGTTTGGTTTGAAGGGAATTAACTAATCAGAACCTAAGCAAAATATAAAGACTTGACCCCCCAGCAAATTTCACCCAAGGAGATTGTATGAACATAGAATAAATGTGTATGGACCCTATCGAGATATTTGGTTTTATGTGAATTGTTCGTCATTGGGGATTTCCGCTGGATCAAGTCAGTAAAGTGCCCCGTGCAATATAAGCAGTGATTATAATATCCTAAGCAGCAATTATCTGAACATAAACAACGGTACCATAAAATCAGTTAAAAAGCCTTTAAAAACAAGCATTTGGGACCTTATAAGTATTTAGTTATGCAGCACAATATCCTTGGTGCAACAACATCAACTGTTGCATGGCTAAACACTAATAAGGCCCCAAAGGTGAGACCTATTGGCTATGCCAATGCTTGTTGAACCAGGCCTGTAAGCCTGGCAGCGCCCGTACCTGAGGACGCCCTCTCTCTGCATTAGATGTCCGCTGCGAAGTTGAGTGCAGCGACACTAGACTGCCCAAAGAAAGAGACTAAAAATATGATTTATTATATTGAGAGAAGCAGTGTTATCTGTTGTCGGCTAATCCATAAGAACCCATAGATATGTAGTGTGAGAGCCTAGATAACAAACTTCCAAGTCAAAAGTGCTTCAAATAATGACAAAAATACATTTTATATAGTGCCTCATATCACACTTTTTCTGTTTCTAAGCCTTTTAAAGAGCAGGGGGTTCTGTTACCCTATCAAACGATGCTCAGATTACCAATCTCTAAACAATGGAAGGCTGGATTCGAATTTGTGACCTGCAAGTCATAGTTTGCGTTAGTAGTGAGCGTTCAACTCGCTGAGCCATAAAGTAGACAGGCACTGTCATTGACAGTGCGGGATCTTTAAATTTCGGTCTTCCCCCTTCTTTGGACTTGAAATAATGCACTGCACCACCCCGACATGTTGCGTTAGTCTAATAAAAGCTATCTGTGTACTGGGTACTCGGATCCGCCGAACATTAGAGTGAAAGCAGGGTCCATTGCATGGGTGCAGATGGAGGTTCAATTAACACGTGACGCAGAAAACCGAGGAAGCGCCTTAAGGGGATAGCAATAATATTTAACAGCCGTACTCCACTTACACGAGTATCAGAGTGAAAAGAGATGTTTTATTGTTGTATGACGCTGTATAACCAATTTATTAAAAGGCATGCACTCCTTTTCGTACCACTTGCAATCTATTGCACCTCAGCCTTGGAGAATGTATTAGAAAAGTTTACACCACTGGAGAACTAGGACAGGAATTAAATTCTTCCATAAATGTAACCCTAAAATTCAACAACCAAAAAGTATTTATGGGGTTATAGTGTCCTCTAGTGGCACTTCAAAGCAATGCTGGAATAGATCTCGGGATGCATCTATGTAGTAAATACAAAGATGATCGGAAAGATAAGAAATTGGAAAGATAAAGAGGAAAGAAAGCAGAGGGCGTAGACGAGCTGGGAAATAGAAAAAATTGGAGAGAGAGGCAGAGGGAGTTGTGTGCGAGCGCGCTGCGCGCAAAAGCACTTAATGAGCCATGACGGCTCGTAACTGTAAAACAAGGCGATAAGAAAGGCAGATGGCAGCTGCGAGCGTTCACACGCACATGCGCGCAAGCTTTAGGCCAGGAAAAGCTTGTGGGTAGCACTTTGAGAACCCCCTCACTAAAAGTCAAGCAAGCAGCGCATGCGCTGCTCTAGGCTCGACCTAAAAAGGTACATCCCTGGCGAGCATTGAACACAGCTCTACCAACCAGGAAGGCAGCACTGCGCAGTCGCGACAGCGTGCCTATTTATAGGTAGCGGCTAAAACAACTAGCCCGCTAACCTCGTAATGGCCCCCCCCCGATTCCCTCAGGAACGGAGCAATCCCCAGTGAGCAGCAACAGTCACCAGGTCAAAAAGGAAGATCATCCTGGAGCCATTCTGAAGTCATCCGATGACTTCAGCCAGGCTAGTCCTGCAATTATCTGGGGAACTCATCCCATGCCATCCTGGAGTATGCCTATAGGGCAGAATATTTAAATGAGATGACTCTATAGAGCCATCAGAGAAACTACCCCAGGATTAGTTCCCGATTACTTCAGTGGAAAAGATGTGATGATCATTTACTACTGCAGGAGGACCTCATGATGGTTTCAGGATTAGGGTGGATTACTCCAAGATGGGTTCCTGATTACTTCAGTGGAAAACATGTGATGATCTTGTACTGCTGCAGGATGATCTTGTGGTTTAGGGTGGATTATTCATGGATGATTTTATGAGTATTTCAGGATGGGGCTGTATTATTACAAAATGATCATGTGATGACTTGAGAAAGAGCCTGTATTACTCAAGGATTTTCGCAAAGTAACTTTATAAAGAGACTGTATTATTCGATGATCACTTTATGATGGCGATGTATTACTCCAAGAAAGAGTTCACCAAACTGAGTTGCGAGCTGATTTCTGGTGAGTCTCAAAAGTCAGAATAACAAAGAAGCCTTTAAATTCTGTGTTTAACTGTCACATTTGCTGACGATTCAAAGACAGAAGTCAATGTAAAGCTGCTTTATTATTTTAATGTGGGGACTGGTGTTTACTTTTCTTTCTCCGACAGCAAAGTAAGGGATGTTTTTAAAGTACAATATGTGGCAATGTAGGTTGTTTTTTTTCAAATACACAATAAAATGCAAAAACCTGTAAATGAACAATATGCATCCAGTAATCAGGAAAGCAAAACCTAAGCACTAGTTTGTAATTCTGAAGTGTACTGGAAACAGATTTTAATAGGATCAAAACAAATCAAGACACTTACTTGATGATGCATCCATGATAAATATTTACAGAAACCGGATTTCCACTTTAAGATTTGTGTGCTACATAATTTTATTAATAAAACGACATCTGTGCAATTATAGTGGTTATTTTAATGGAAAATGTGCTGTCTGTAAATGCAAATTCACTACCACACGACGCTTTAGTTACATCCAAAAAGCACACTGCCTCCTGTCCATTAAAGGTAAATGGGATCCCCACGCAGAACCGGGGAAGGATGTAGTGGCCCAATGGTGGCCCTCATCCCGGCTGAGCTGACACAAGGCCGGAAGGATGTACAGACTGTGTCCACTACATTCTAGGCATGGACAAGAATGAAAAAGAAAGGTAGGGCGACAGTTTATCCACTACACATCATGCCACATAATTCCACTACACAAATACACACCACACATTTCCACCACACACAATTCAGCAACTAACAATTCAAAACCAACCCACATAATTCCACTCTACACCACTCCAAAACACATGGGTAAAAGACATCATCATAGTCACATCGCTTTTCAATAAATTGTTAGCTGTGTTCGACTTTTCGTAGGCAGTATTATTTGTGCTGTTTAAAATGTCTGTGTTGCCAGAGCATGTTCTACTACCAGGGATTTATTAGTGGGAGGGGCTAAAAATAGTAGGATAACGCTTATAATAAGCATTTGAAGTGCAATAGGTCTTGCATTTGCAAAAGTTTGAGCTATTGGAATTGTAAATGGCAATGCCTTTTATGTATTTTGAAAACCAGCAAGCGGTGCGTAAAAACGCACTTTGTACTTATAGACCTTGCTTACAAGAAGTAAGGCTGGTAGTAAAAGAGAAGCAGCTATTGCCAGACTTGCTTCTCATAAGCAATGACTATAAGTATAAAGTGCTTGTTTACGCACCTCTTGCAGGTTTTCAAAACACAAATAAAAGGCATTGTCATTTACAATGCCATTAGCTCAAACTCTCGCAAATGCAAGACCTATAGCATTGCAAATGCTTGTTCCATTTTATCTGTAGAGCAAATCTCAGCTGCAAAACTCCCCAATAATCACTGCTTCACAGGCTGTATCCAAAAAGAAAGTTAATTCTTTGTCTGAACAGACGAAAAGCACTCATAATCTGTTCTATGGGGGTACATGCTGCACACTGTTACTCTAGACTGATACCTAGCATCTAATCAGAAAAGTACAATCAAAGGGAACTATTGGGATTGTCCGAAAGCAATAATTCTAAAATAGTTTAAGAGATGGCTGTGGTTAGATTCTTCTGAAAATCATTCCCCCTAGCACTGTCATTGGTGGACCAGTCACAGATTGTAATTAGAGGGATTGGCAGGTATTTCTCTAACAGTTAAGGGATTACCATGGGATACTTTCAGTTCACTATTTTATGTGTGCACAGAAGAGTAAACCAGAAAATGCAGACCTGGCCTGGAATTCATTTCAGCTTACCACATAAAATTTACCAAACCTTACCTGTGAGGACTTCAGGATATGTTTAGGTTAATCACCATTCTGTGATCCTGTCTTGGCATCAAAATCACTTCCCTTTTAAACATATTTGTCCCCTCCTGTAAACCATCCCTTCTTGTACCCTGTCCCGTCACCCAACTCCTCCCTCCTCCTTCACCTGACCCGTACCCACTTCTCCCATCTATCCCTAGTCTCAACAATCCCCATCGTGAGTCCTGTGTCCTTTCCTGTCAGCTGTACACTACACCTCCCATCTGTCACAAATCTGCTTTCACCGCCTGTCAACCATCAGCTACATCACACCCTTTGCATCTGTTCTCATATATGGCCATTCCCCTGGTTGCGCCTTGGGCTTATGCCTTGAATTCACAACCCTTTCCCATTTGATTCCATCTTCACCCACTAAACAATGTCAACTCATTACTTCGCTTAACTAGAATTTCCTTTTACTGAGACCTGTCCCAGGTACATTCTACTAACAGTTCTCCTAACATCTAACCAGTGCCACTCTTTTCCTGTCCGCTTCTGTCAATCAAACTGCCACGTTCTGCCACTTATCTCTCAATCCAATACCCTCCAATCTCACCCTCTTCCAAGAACCATATACTCAGACTATCCATACCCATCTTCTTCTGTCATATTCCCCTCTGACTATCTATTTTTTCATATTGTCATACTCATTAGGCTGCTCCAGCGGCCAGCTCCCTTTTGTTAGCCCGTCTTCTTTTCTGACATCAGAAAAATGGTAAAATACTCATATCGATTTATAGTAATCTGCAGGTCACAAACTCAGTTTTCCATGCATCTGAGATTAGAAAATGAAGTATGATGAAAGAGTGTAACAGTAACAACTGTCATTTACAACTTTTAAAACATAAAAAATATTGTATGAAAAAAAGCTATTGCCTGCTTCCCCATCACCACATAAAGTCTTCGGTCACTTTCACCCACATACTCTGTCCTCCATCATCACCCACAGTAATCAAATGTTACTCATTTATGGCTCTTACATCACATAATACTTCTGGGACCTAATTTATAAAATGGTTTAATAGTTGCAAAGCCTCAGATTCGGGAAATCTGAGGGTTTGTAATCGCTAAAACACTTTTTGTCGATTACTAAATCAAAGTAACAATCCAAAAATGTTTTTCAATTTAATAAGCGGGCAGTGGTGGGCCGAACTAGCAGAATTTAAATACACGGAGGTAGTGTACTGTAATTGCATTTATATAGCGCCTACTACGCCTGACGAGGCATTGAAGCGCTTTTTTCGGCGAGTAGCATGCTACTCCGGAACCCATAAAGGATTAGTGTTGAATTAGTATAGCGAAATGTGAAAGTAATTTGAAAGGTGGATAGGTTAGTCAGTTATTTGGATTCAGAAGGATAGAAGAGGGTAAGAGGTTTGCATTTATTTAGCGTTGCTACCCCTGATGGGGTGTTGAAGTGCTTTTTTTGGCGATTAGCACGCTACTCTGGAACTCATAAAGGATTAGTGTTGAGTTAGTATAGTAAAATAAGAAAGTAATTTGAGTGCTGGATATGTTATTCAGTTATTTGGATAGAGAAGGGTAGCGGAGGGATAGAAGAGGGGAAAAGGTTTGCATTTATGTAGTGCTTGCTAACCCTGATGAGGTGTTAAAGAGCTTTTCAGCGAGTAGCAGGCTACTCTGGAACCCATAAAGGATTAGTGGTGAATTAGTATAGTGAAATATGAAATTTGAGAAGTGGACACGTTAGTCTGTTATTTTGATTATAAAGGATAGTGGAACATAAATAACCTGTGAGATCCCACGAAGTTTCTGCAATGGACGTAAATAGACATGTTGTACTGTGATTTAGTGCAGGGATCATGCGGATAGTGCAAAAACAATAGTGCAAACGGTACCACACTGTGCACCAGAGGGTGCAGCTGCTCAAGTTGATTTTACTGCTGTTTGAGTCAATTTTCTTCTCAAGCGGCAGCCTTCAGATTGCAAACGGTTGCAACTGCCTGCAACCACCCGTGTTAGGAAATTGTCACCGCATGTACCCCTAGCGACTGGAAATCACGTTGGTGGGCACCAAATCTTGCTCACCAAATTACCGTTCTGGAGCCACGTGAGAATAAAATCACACCACACTGCGATTGGTGGAAGTTCACCAGACTCTGTTACACCAGTAACACGAAGTCCCCAGAATGACACCAATTATGCCAGTGGAACAGAATAATTCACCCACCCATCTAAATGGGTTAGGTAAACATTAACAAATCACTATTTGGAAGGGACATTTTAAGGGCACCCCTTCCAAATACCGAATCTTTAAAAGATGTATGTACATCAATATTTTTTCACCAAATCCAAATTGGTGTCACATAATTTGCAAACAGGAAGTGCATGGCTCGTCTGGCTACAAAATGATGCAGCTGATACAAAGTTCCTTTAAAGTCTTTAAGGTGAACTTCATCACAGATTTCAAGCTATACATTTTACAGGTACCAGGTTACAAGCTAATACTAAGTAGATGGCTTAAGTGCCAGTTCCTGAGGGGGTGGGGATGGGGACGATCCTGACCTTAGACAAACAGGCATTGGCAAAGCCAATAGGTCTCTGCAATGCAAAAGCTATTGGTGTTTCCAATGTCTCTTGGAATGTTACATGGCTAAAATCATGGGAAAAAGTACTATGACAAGAACAGTGCTGGCTGAGTCATAGGGTTTGTTTTGTCTGGCAGATGGGCGGGACAAGGAACACAAAATGGGAGTTTGGTATGGTAGGTACTCTTGCTCTGATCTGCATTGTGAAGTATGTGCAGCCCCCCATACTCACTTTATATCACATTGCTGCTTTGTTTTTGCAAAGCAACTGATCATAATAATGTTTCAAATAGCATAAGCCTTGCTAATGCCACATTAAAAAAACACACACAACTGCATGGCTGGGTTATATTAACGTCTCTGCATACACCAATGGGAAAAGTGGAAAGGGACAAAAATGTGGAATGTCACAACTAAAAAGGGCATTGTTCTTTTTGAAGAAGTCTACAGATCACTAGAGCCTCTGTGTTTGGAGGCATTACATGTAGGCACAATACACACCCAAGCCCCATGGCACCCCAACCTTGATACCAGGTGCATCAATATATATGAGGAAGGAAAATTAATATTTCAATTGAATCAAGTCCCAAGTTCCTCCTGTGGCCACTCTGTCTGTCCTGGTTGTTTCTTCATTTTCATTTTTTCTCCTTGCCCTCTTGTGCATTCCATGCCTCCTGTACTCCCCATGTACACCTATACACACCGTGCTCCCCACTTACCACTATGCCATAGATGTTGACTCACCAAAATGCAAGGAGTAGCATAAGCAGCATCACTCATTTCTCTTGGTCTTCAAAGGAAAAAGTATGTTTCATCTTGAAAATGAAGATATAATGCTGCTTGGAACCTAAATTATTCCCACATACTGTTATAATTTAATGGCCCGCCTACTGTCACAGAGAAATCCAACATAGAGGGGACAATTTTTTTTAAAAAACGTAGGTTATGTACACCTGTGGCAGTAGCTTGATCAAATGGACTAAGCTGCTGTACACAAACAGACTGCCTGAGTGAAAACGGGTGACGTCATTTGTGACAGTTATGCGGTGGGTAGGGACACTAGGCAGGGCTCCCCACTCAGCTGTGTTATTCATGATAGCACTAGAATCACTGGCCAATGTCCTCTGTCAGGGAGCTCACTGTCAAAAGCTTGTTATTAATGATGCCTCCCTGCCTCCTTTGCTATATGCTGATGATATGATGCTATATATGAGAGGCATGGTAAAGGATGAGCAGGGGTCGGGGGCAGTTAGAGAATTGGAACAGTTTGGTGCAATCTCAGGCCTATGGGTCAACTGTGAGAAGTCATGTGTGTACTCCATCATGGACCCCGAGGATGGAGCAAGCCTGGAGCATTAGGAGACTCACTGCAGCTAGAACTGGTCACAATTAAGTACTTACGGGTCAGCATTTAGCTAATAGAAGAATGGCTTCCAGATGGTAACATTGTGGCGGCCGTAGCTGGTCTGCAGCAATTCATCAAATTCTGGCAGACACTCCCACTGTCAGTATTAGGCAAAGCGGCCCTGACGAAGTTGGTCCTCCTCCCTAGGCTGTTGCACTCTTTTACAGACCTCTCAATATCGCTACACCGAAGAATCTTCCAGGACATTGATACATTGCTCCTGCAGCTCATTTGGAGTCCCCATAAGACGAGGATAGCGCTTGTGAAACTAACATTGCTTACCTCAGAGGGGAGTTGGGTGGCGGTCCTTGACCTCGAGGTTTATTACATTTAGGTTTCCATATTAGTTTCCCTGACTGAGATAAGATACAAGCACCCCCCCGATATGCTGTGAAATGCAGCAATGAGCAACAGAAAAGTAACCTTCAACCTCTGAGAAGTGCTTTCCGTTAGACAGCAACACATGTTGGCATGTTTTACTAAGTTTTGAGATAGAAGCAATTTTTCAGTAATATCTGTAGATTATGCAGCAGATGATGATTTGTGTGGCATATGTGGAAAATCTATAATTATACAGAAGACAATGCAGCTGAAAAATCGCTTAATTCCAGAGGCCTTGACTATACCTCTAAGTAAAAGTCGCTTATAAGATGTGACCAATAGAATATGTAGTCAGAATATGAAGATGAGAAACAACAAGCTGAGAGAACACAGGTGAAAAGGACTCAAAATTGTGTACACGTCTAAAAATATTCCAACACTTTTTTTCCAAACCACTTCAACACTTACATAAATATTTTCAATGTATGTATTTTGGCACAGTTGTCATTTTAAATATTTCGCATCAGAGACAATACAAACAGCTGCCTAGTCTATTTTGTGAAAAGTGAGCAGGGGCTGCAGGAACTGCCAAGATCCGGTGACTGAGGTCAGCAACCCCCCCCCCCCCCTCCTCCCCAAACCGGCAGCAAGACTAAAACAAGCATTAAAAATGCAATAAGTCTCGCATTTACAAGAGGTTGAGCTATTAACATTGCAAATGGCAATGCCTTTTATTTTTGTTTTTAAAAGAGAAATAAAAGGCATTGTTATTTACAATGCCAATACTTTAAACTCGCGTAAATGTGAGGCCCATTGCATTGCAAATGCTTGTCTCGTGATGGAACTGTAATCCTGCCTTCCTGTCCCTGCCTAGAGGGCAGCTAAGGAATGAGTTTCCCGGAGATAAGACCTGATTTATTATGAGGTCTTTGAGCTTGACATGAAGGCCCCTTG
The DNA here is from genome assembly GCF_964204655.1 of Triturus cristatus. Classification (NCBI taxonomy): domain Eukaryota; kingdom Metazoa; phylum Chordata; class Amphibia; order Caudata; family Salamandridae; genus Triturus; species Triturus cristatus. Next base: position 450,648,911 of record NC_140587.1, read on the forward strand.
ATGTTTACAATCCCCAGGAGTCGTTTTTAAAACATAAATAAAAGGCCTAGTCATTTACAATGCCAATAGTTTAAAGTCTCGTAAATGCCAGACCTATATCATTGCAAATGCAAAACACATGATAAACTAGTCAGTAGTGCCAATTAAAAACAAATAAACGATAGAAACTGTCTATGAGAGACACAAAAACAAAAACAACTTTTGACACAGAAAACAAACAATCTATAGGGAGAGGATGTGGTCTAAGGGTCAGAGCGGCCTTTGGAGCTGGGAACCAGGTTGGAGTCTCGGCATCCCCACAACATCCTGTGATTGTGGGCAAATCACTTAATCTCCCCGTGCCTACCAAAAACAAGACCTATTGGCTATGCCAACGCTTGTTGTTTAAGGTTTTCTCAACAGGGTGCTAACTGCACTGAGTTGGGTGATAGCAGCCTTAACAGAAATGCTTCTGTGATAAGCAGCCAATTAGAATGTGGCAGATTTGCAAATGGAGCCGGATATGCGAATCCGCAGTGGTAGATGGGAGAAAAAGCACCTTAGTCTAATGGGGTGATTTAGGTTTTGAACTGGATTCACAAATCCACAGAGGATCCATGAATTAACAGTCAGATATTGCTAAAATGCAGCCTCTTCATACCCAACCGACCATCCTTTTAAACGCTAATTTCTGTAACACTATTGAACGGATTTACATAAAACCAACCAAAGGCAGTTCCTTGAGTAAAGTTCAGCCTTCATGGCAAATTTGGTGTAATTAGTTTTCTGTATAGAGGAATAAAGAGCCCCATAGAATTAAAAGGGCTGTGGCACTTTTGGGCCCCCTTTCCCCTATTTCTTGGCCCTGCTTGACAGATCTGCACTAAACTTACCTTGAAAAACCCCAACTCAATGTACCTTTATTGGAATGTTTTGACCCTATTCGTCGATCAGCATCATGGTTATTATGAAAAAAATGGCTTTTCTATGGAAAGTCTATGCAGGTGTATATCTTACTGAGTTATCCTACTGGTTCCCTCAGGGTGTCAGCTACTCCCTCGCCTCTGGATCCATCTGACTCACCGGCTCCCTGCACCCTCAAGACCAGTAATCAGCTACTCCCCGTCCTCAGCCCACTACCCAAAGGCCAGGTTCCTGCCCTCAGCTCCCTGCATGCCTCTCCCTCCTGGGCCGGGCTGCTCAGAATCGCCCTGCTCTCCCTTCCTACTGCTCCTTAAATGCCCCTCCTGCCCTGCTTCTTATCTAATGTATGTTACCCAGCGGGATTGTTGGTTAGTCTGAAGCCCAGACCCTCCCTACCCAACTATGCTGCAGTGACGGAAAACAAAATGATGGATCTCTCTGCTGAATGCGAGGATGGGCCAGAGCGTCACTGACCTCCGAGACATTACGCCCACGTCTCCCTCTGTGGTTCATGCACCACTTATTCATCGACTTTGTTTAAAGTGCCTTTCTCCAAGGGTGTACGTAGAGGCGATGAACAGACACTCATCGCTGGGAACAGACCCTTAAGCTTTGAATAGGATGCAAGCTTAAGGCAGAGATTGCAGATGTAACATCATGACTTTTTAAGAAGTCGATGAAAGCTCGAAAGAAGGACGGGATGGTCTTGTGGAAGAATCTTCTAATGGGAGAGGACAGAACTGTTTTCCTCTTCCGCCTCGTGAGTCCCACTTCTTCACCCCCTCCCAGCCCCGCCCCTTACCTTTCCCAACCCCTTCCTCCTCCGTACAGGCGGCTCCGGTCTCCAGGGTGCCGGTTTATTGGGCTGTCTGGAGGAAGAACGGGGGGCGCTCGTGCTCTTTTCCATCCTGCGAGGCGGAGGAGCTTCTAGGCCCCCCTTTCCTCTCTCGAGTCCTGCTGCTGCAAGTTGTTCCCAGTGCTTCGGAACAGGACCGAGCAGGCAGCAATCACACTGAAGGAGTGATGTGGCCTTGAAGCCCTCGTCCAGACACTGGCGCAGAGCCGAGTGGGAAATCCGGAGCTTGAATAAAAACAAGCGCACGCCATGATGTATTTGCTGGGCTTTTTCAGCTGAGCCACTTGGACGGCCTTGCCTGGTAAAGGCTTTCTTAAGAAACCTTTTGCGACGAACGAACGCAAAGCAGGCAAGGCCGTCCAAGTGGGACGGTTCAGAAAGCCAAGCACATACGTCACCAACCCCTCTTTTCCAATGGCTGGCCACCATTTACCATAAACGGTGACGCCAGCCAATGGAAAAGAGGGGCGGGGCTTAATGCCCCATACAGAAAATACCTGTTAACACTAAATCTCGCCAGCGAGACTGCGCATGTCTGCACAGTCTTACGCCAGGCGAGACCTAACAAGCGCACGCTATGACGTATTTGCTCGGTTTTCAGCCGAGCCACTTGGACGGCCTTGCCTGTTAAAGGGTTTCTTAAGAAACCTTTTGCGACGAACGAACGCAAAGCAGGCGAGGCCGTCCAAGTTGGACGGATCAGAAAGCCAAGCACATACGTCACCAACACCTCTTTTCCAATGGCTGGCCACCGTTTACCATAAACGGTGACGCCAGCCAATGGAAAAGAGGGGCGGGGCTTAATGCCCCTTACAGAAAATACCTGTTAACACTAAATCTCGCGAGCGAGACTGCGTATGTCTACGCAGTCTTAGGCCAGGCGAGACCTAAAAACTGCACGTCTTCGAGACAAAAGCCTTGACTGGGGAGCAAGAACCTAATTTCTTGCTGTAATTTATCACATCAGTTCAATAAAACAATGTGGTGTAACAGCCAGAGCTGCAAAATTTGGAGCTGGGGGACCAGCCAGGTTCGAGCCTCGGCTCAGCATCCTGTGATTCTGGGCAAATCACGTAATCTCCCGTGCCTACCAAAAATGAATGGAACAAGGTGCTCATGTTAGCACTCCAATAACTTCGGGTCAAGCTTGCGCTATATAAAGCTGCAAAAAAGAAGAAGATAAGTGCTGCACATGGCTCTCTAAAAACTGAAATACCAGCTGTAAACAGAACGAATGGAACATCATACACAATTTTGCCATTATTACTGACCAGATGTATTGCTGGTGGTCCCATAATGCCGAGTAGGTCTCGGTCTGCTGACAGACCCAACAGCAATCCAAGAGTAGCTTTCCTGAGGGGTGGACCCTGTGCAAGTTGAGAACGGGCAGGCAGCGTGCCATATCAGAAGGTTTAACGCACAAACGACTGTTTCCAGGGCAGAAACACTGGCCCTAGAAAAAAGCCAAACACTCCATTGCGAAAATTGTTTATGGAGGGATTTCCGAAAAAATGCAGTGATGCCTATCAAATTAGTTGCATTGGGGGTGGGGGGGGGAAGGGGGAGGGGGTAAGCGTGTATGCAGACACTACGAGTTAACCTACCACACAATTTGTTGCCTTTACAGAAGAGGAAGTTCGAAAAAGTGAAATACGCACATGGTTTTGGTAAATGTGGACAAATACAGATACATTACTAGTACGCTGTTGCTCAGGAGTGAAACAATATTTATTAAAAGACACGCATTTCCAAAACAAACATTACACAATCATTACCCGATACGATCTACCGAACATCAATTTGGCGCTGACGATTTCACCTAGCAGAATCTCCAGGTCAGCAAGGACTGGTGAGACTCGGTCTTGAAGTAGTCTGCACGCTGTAAAGTGTAAAGTAGCACCCCTATTCTCTTTTTCATGGTCCTCTTTGATTCCCCATAATACTCTAGCGTGTGCCCACAAAGGTTGGCTGGCAGTGGCACTAGTAGGTGACGTAACTTCCGGCGCCACCGGATGTGCGTATTAAAGGGATTTAGAGGCATGCTTGGACACAACTGTTGGTATGGTTCAGTTGTTGCACGCGCAGTTGAGCGCCGTGAGGGCAGAGATGCTGGAATGCAACGCTCCTATTAAACCAGGGAATTCAATGTCTTTCATCAAAATGTATGTTTCTTCAGTTTTATATATTGCTAATTCGCCCTTAAGATACTATATGTAGTACTTTTGATTAACACCTGTTACATTACACAAGACCACACTCTTGTTTTCTCAAGCGGGGGGAGAGTGATTTGCACAGAATAACAGGATGTTGAGTCGACACTGAGAGTTCAACCTGGTTCCCCATTCCAAAGTCGGCATCTCTGACAGTAACACCAAAGCCTCTAAAGTACTCTTGTTTTATTTGGGTTACATTTAAATGGCCTTACTTATATTAAGTTAATGCGCTAATTTATTTCTCTCAACTGTTTTTTAAATGTCTACGCTATTTCTTTTGTTTTGTGCCATGCGTGGGGTACACAAGAATAGTGTAATTGGGTAAAGAAAAGGAAGTCTGAGTGACTGGCGAGCGATGCAGCAATATGATCTGATAAGCGCCCATGCCTGACAGTTTGCCTACAATACATTACAATCCGGAGCTTTACTGTTGTGGACTCAAACACCCAGAATGCACCAAGCATTCAACCTGTCATGAATGGGGAAGATTACGTCTAAAAACAATATTACCATGTTCTTATTGTGACCTTACATAAACTTGGTTAATCGGTTCTCCACGTGCATCATAGTGCATACTGCATATCATGCAGGAGGCACCAAACCAATTAAAAAATGAGTGCATAGAGGAGGAGCCTCATGTCTTTAAACCAAATGCTCTCCATGCAGTGACGTGCAGCCCTGCAAAGAACAACGCCCGAGGGTTTAAACCCATATTAAGCGGTGGTTTAATCTAAAGCCGTCAGTTTGTTTCCAGACCATAAACATACCTGTCAACTTTAGCTTCTCTGGAGGCCAGGCAAAGCCCCTACTCGCACCCGTCCCTTTGGAGTTAAAGCAATGCAGGAGTGAGTCACGTTTTAACAAAGGAGCATTTGTGCCTGATATATGCTTCGAGTTGCAAGAATGTGTCAAGGACCTTTAAACCCCAACCCCTACACCAATGCAACAAGCATTTGAGGAAACAATTAAATGGTGCTTGAAACCAGACATATTTGTACACAAGCATAACCTAGCTTTTTCAAACACTGTAATTCCTTACTTAAGGCAGGCATTCAGTTCACTTAGCTTTCTTAGAGGGAGAGAGTGTGGATTAACGGCTAGGGAAGCTGACCTTCAAAACTCGGAAGGTGCAAGTGATGGAGCGGGTAATTCAAAATTTAGTATACCCCCTCCCCCCATTTCTGCATGTTTACATTAATCCGAATAACCTATTAATTGTAATATTATTAATTTGTTTGAAGTGATAACTCACCAATTATAATAATAAAAGAATTACACGAGGGATCTGCATTTGCATAGTTAAAACTAATTTGTATACTAATATATGTACGCATATTAATGTTAGAAAAATTAGTATATTGCATGATATATGTGCTTTTGTTATGTAATTGTAAGTCGCACCAGATGACATCACTGGGTGAATATAAACGCTTTAAATGCTGCTATTATGCTAGATAATTACATACACATAGGGGAATTAGCGAGGGTTTAACATTTTATTAGCCATTTCCATGTTTTAATTACGTTTTTTGTTTGTTTTGCTTAAGTTGACCATTTGGACTTAAGAAAAGATGGCTGACTGAAACACACGACGTGACTACTACCGTTTCACGAGGTTTCGGGTGAAGTGCGCCTGCGCCACCGCCAGCAACAGTGGCCTCATCCTGACCCCAGCAAGATGTACCCGTCAAGGACACACTGGGAGAATTGCCAAATTTACCAAACAATGAACTGTCTTTAACACCGGAACCAGCAAGTGTGATGACTTAACCTAAAAGACTATGGGCCATATGTAGATAAATTATATTTACCGATTCATAAATACCGAATTTTACCGATTCGGTATTTATGAATCGGTAAATAGTATGTAGGTAAACAATCGGTAATTATTACCGATTCGGTAAATATCGGTATTTATGAATAGGTATTTACCGAATCGGTAATAATGCATCCCTTTCCATTCATTCCTATGGGCCTGGAGGCCCATAGGAATGAATGGGAAGCCATTTACTATTACCGATTCGGTAAATACCGAATCGGTAATAGGGGAAGCATATTCATGGGTGGCAGGGTGTCACATTGACACCCTGTTGCACCCCTGATTCGTGCATGTGTGCACATGTGGCGCACTTACATGCCCTAAGGGCATGTATTTCTGCCACATGGCACTTTTAAATCAGCCAAATATAGCTTTTTGAAAGGTATTCGTTATTTATCATCAACCTGTAGTTGGTGGTAAATACCGAATCCCTACTACTGAAATTCACTCACTTGAGTGCTCCCTACATATGATTTAAGGATTCGGTAATTTACCGAATCTGTATTTTACCGATTCGGTATTTTACTGATCCCTTACCGATTCGGTAAATTACCGAATCCTTAAATCATGCCTCCTACATCTCAAATGCCTAAATACCGGTCGGTAACGGGATATTTACCGAATTTCGGCCGTTACCGACCGGTATTTAGCTACCTATATATGGCCCTATGTGAGAACTTTACTGAATTACCCCAAACCAGCCAATCAGGACAGTCCAAAACTCAATCTTGATACATTTTGACATTGAATTCATTATAAAAGAAAGTAGAATAGGGCTTGAGGGTGGTTCGAATTGTCTTGCTGCGAATTTCCTGACGTTATGCTGACGGAGAGGATGGTGACACTGCTGGACAGCTGTTTCCCTGAATCTTTGACAGACTGAATGGCGGCCTGACTTTGATGAATTAGAGATTTTTCCACGACTTGACTGACATGGAGGACGACAATTAGCCAGATAAGGTAAATATGATGTTCCGTAGATTGACTAATGATTTATTGAATTTTACAACTAATTAGATAAATGAAGATTTGAATAATAACCAATTGTGTTGAGTCGTTTATTGAAGAAATTAGCTTAAGATTGAGTATAAAATAGAAGAATTGGGTCACCAACTATCAAGTTCAACTAATTGATCCATTGATTAAATGGAGGGAATATCTCGAGTTTCAGAGAGTTATAAAGATATTCAATATGTGTTTAAGTAAATAAGGTTCTTTAGGTGAAAAAGTATTCCTTCCATTTACAGCGCTTGGAAAAGGATTATCCCTCTCGTGAGAACAGATCAAGTGAGAGTGAGTGTTGGTGTTATGGGCCCCACCAATGAATGTATTGAGTGAATGTTCTATTGTGATATTTGGTCTGTGACGAAGAGAGGATTTGACATTCCGCGCTGCATCAGTTTTTCTGGTAGCAGTATGATGGTTAATATTGTCTTGATTTGGTGATTATTGCTTGTACATTGCTTATCGATTATGGACTTTTGATTGGTATTGGTTTATGTATTAACACTCTATGTTGAGTTGCGTCGAGTTCTATGTTGTTTGACGGCTTCTGGGATGTAGGAAGTCGGACGTTTGTGACGGTTCCGTAGTAGAGCAGAGGCAAGCGCTGCTCTCGGGAAAGACAGAATTATTGTTGCCCTGTAAGTGTACAGGGGAAACGTGTAACAAGTGGAGTTGCACGACGCATTGTCTGGGTTCGATTCGGTAGCATCGTCGCGTGTTGCCATTAGAGACATTTTTCTGTATGAGAGAAGTGTGCATGGTAGAGAAGGTCACCTGTGAAATTTTGGTCTTAGGTACCAGGAGGTCAGAAGGTACTCTGATAACGCTTATCACTGGAAAGGTAACAGGTGTTCTCTGAGCTTGCTAGAAGGACAGAGTAGAGGGAAGTGCTACTTTGTTAACGAGTGACATAATTCTGTAGTAGGACAGACTGTTCGCTGTTCTCGGGAAAGACAGAATTCTGTGCGAATGTACTACAATTTTCCTGTGTGAAAGTGTGTGAATGGAAAGGCATTCCGGTTAATTGCGAAACTCTGGTTTTATTTCTCAGGAGCATTGGGTCTCCAACTAGGTGTTTTAACTCTGGAGAAGCGGTTAGCTAATGCTTGTTAGACGGGTGAAGTAGAGGGATGTGCTACTTTATCAACAGAAGTAACGATTCTGTAGTAGGGCAGAGGTAAGCGCTGCTCTCGGGAAAGGCAGAATTCTTGTGAGAAAGGTCTTTTGCTATTCTTTGGTTAGCGAAGAGGACAAAGGTGGTGTTTTAGTGTTGTTACTAACTGATTTGTAAATTTGAAACAAAACTTACCGAGTGAAATTTGTAAAGGAGGGGTAGACAGGAGCAGGAGCTGCAGCAGCGGTTGCAGACGTCAGAACGACCGCGCTGGGATTGGCCAGTCAGTTGGAAACGTTAAACGCTCCTGATTGGTGCGTTAGTGTGAGTCGCGCTAGGAGTGGAGAGTCACAAGGTGACGTAGACGCATCTGATTGGTGCGTTAGTGTGAGTCGCGCTGGGATTGGAGAATTGTAAAAGTGACGTAGACGCTCCGGATTGGTGCGTTAGTGTGAGTCACACTACGCTTGGGCAGAATAACGGTACAGTCGTAAGGAGAGACTAGCGATACACGGAAGACAGGAAAATGTATTACGATCCACCAGAAAAGGAGAAAAAGTCCTGGTTGGGAAGAATTAAAATATGGTTTAAGAAGGACAAACCGATTGTAACTAGGGAAGGACAGTTACTTCCTCCACCGAAAACCCCCGCATCCTTTATGGTTGCGAAATATGGATATCATACTTGTATTTGGTTAGACAATTGGGTAAAGTATACGAGAAACGACGGAGTCTTGGCTTTCCCAGAACATGGTTCATTTAATTTGGCAGTTTTGAGAAATTTAAGAGAGAAAATGATGAATTTAGAGCCAAGACCTAGACCGACACAATTTGAAGCATTGACAGAATGGGAAGATGAGATGCATGACCGAGAGAGACAGAGGAGTGGCGGAAGGTATAGGTACATGTTTGGTAGACCATATGGACATGAGAATCATGATGATCGAATGAGAAGATGGCGGAATGCGAGTATGACTGAAGGATTGTTTCCCGTAAGAACTGCAGAAGAGAATGGAGGAAGAAAATGTACGGAAAAAAGACATAATGTAGAGTCGAGAGGGTATGGAGCGAATGAATCAGAGGATGATGTTCTTGATGACATGTTTTATAAAAATCCACCACCGTATTGACCAGAACCAGAAATATTAACGCCAAGTGCCCCAATGAAAGAAACTTTATGAATTATAAAGACAGAACCAATGTCTCAAGATTTAGAGAAAAATAATTCCATTAGAGAGACAGAGAGGAAGTCAGAGAGCAGAATAAATGGTGAAAATTCAACAGAATTAGCAAAGACAACCTTAGAATTAACAGAGAAAATAAGAGAACTGACAAATGCTTATTTTCGATAAACAAAAAGATAGCGAGCATTGTTTAACAGTCATAAACAGGTTGAACAGCCAAAACTGAGCCAAAATGAAAATCCATGGAGACAGACAATAAGTATGATCGAACCAAGTGTTTCGAGCAATCCGTTTATAAGCCAGAATTTCACTGAGAAGAGTATAACGACAGTGGAGTCAATATTGGGAACACAAAAGAATTCGGAACAAGGTAGTGTAGAGAAGCCAGTAGGACCATCTACAGAAGAATTAAGTGAATGGTTGAGAAACTTGCAGAAGAAAAACAAAGAATCCCAATCAATAGATGTGTCAAAATTACGAATGGTGCTGGAAGAATTAATAGTAGGAACTATCCCCACAGAGAAATTAAAAACTTACCAAGATGAGGAATTACTATTTTTGTGCAAAAGCGTGACACGGAGAGCGAAAAATCTATATGAACAACTAGAAGAAGTAGCAAATGAAATGGGTATAGATATTTAAAAGGTAAAAGCTTTGCAAAAACCCTATTGAATAGATTTCACTGAAAAAGATATTGAAAATTTGAACACCACAGGGCGAATAAGTCAGATTAAGGAAATAATTGTCTTATTGAGGAAATGGGGAGATGTGGATAAATGGAGAAGCAGGTGGTATCGAAAACGAGACGATGCCTCAGATAAGACATTTGCAGCATGCCCTGTAAGAGAAAAAGAAAAGGAGGATATGTGCATGTCCCATGGACAAGACAGGATATTTTGTCCTTTACAAATGATTTCCCTCGACTACGTGAAAAGCCTGTCGAGTGGTATAGACAAGTGGACAGATTTGTGAAGTTGTCTAAAGTATTATCGATTGACTTGAATAGTCTATTCGACATAATAGTACCAGCAGATTTATGGACGGAGTGCAAGCTCATGATTAATTGGCCAACTTAGGAATACCCTAGGGATCCAAAAACAGGGGCACCAGACCCCGAGGTAATGAAGAAATATGAAAAGGTTATGGCTTTTCTGAAAAATAAAGTACCTCCTAAGGAGACAGATTGGGTGAAAATTGACAGAGCACATCAGGAAAGCAAAGAGTCAGTACACGCATATTATGAAAGACTAATCTTGGACTTTAAACAGTTTATGGAGATGAAAATTTGAGTGAAAAGGATTTAAGTCATTTTGCATACAGATTTGTATATGGTCTACGTCCGGAAATTAGTGAGATGATAAAACAACATACTGTAGATTGGCAAAATAAGAAAATAGATGAAGTATTGAGACATGCTAAATATTTCAGTGATGATATTGAAGCAAAGTAGCGAAAATTGAAAGAAAAGGCTATGTGGGCACAGGTAAAGGTAGCGGAGAGGCAGGAAGCTCAATTAGCGGAACAAGCGAATAATAAAGGATCAAGACCAAAATTCAGTCCTGGGAAAGGTAAAGGAAATATAGAAGAAGCTAAGAAGAAATTTCCGGGGGGCGCTAGGTGGCGCAAGTGCGGAATGGCTGCCTCTGGGTGAAGCTCCCGCAGTCCGGTGTCATAATCCGACCATTACTCCTACTTCAATGCCAGCTACCGATTGAAAATAGCAAGGAAATGGTAGCGGAACAGTTGCTGATCAACCCAGGCGAGTCTCGCGTGTGACGGAGAAGTGAGAAGTCTGTGAGCGACCGAGACTGCTTTGGCCGGCGACGGGACCTGTTTGATCGGAGGCCAGGCCGGGCGGGGCTAGACTATGGGAGGCCGCGGCGTCCATGTGGTGTGCGGGCCGCATCGGCCTGCTGATCGTGGCTGCGGAGACGGGTGCGTGTGTCATATCCCTCCCATCTGCGGTGGCTGGCGCGCGAGACCAGTATGTCCATGCGTGCGCCAGCTCGGCTTGGGAACGACCACGAGGAAGGTCAGCAGTCTAGTTGTTTAGAGGTGACCCGACTCGCACCAATCACGGAGCACTTCCGGGGGCAGAACTATTTCAACAGCGAAGCCGCCGGAATCGGGGCTTCGTATTGCAGACCCGAGCCACGTCGGAACGTGCTCGACCAGCAACCGGACCCTTGTCCGGACCACGCAAAGGCGCCAACGAATCCCAGACCCGAGCGGCGTGTGCATCCGCACGTAGCCGCCAGCACCGTGTCCCTTCAACACAGGAGCGCTTGAGAGGCACGTCCACTGTGATTATTATTTCGGCGCAGGAGCGCGTTTATTTACAGTTACAGTTACGGCTCGTGCAGAGGCACGGAGCCGCTTTCTACCTTACTGTGCAGCTCGTGCTCAGCGCAGCGGGCAGTCCTTTCTTATTTCGGCGCAGGAGCGCGTTTATTTACATTTTTATTCACTGCTCATGCAGAGGCACGGAGCTGCCTTGTCCTTTGAAGCTTCAGCGCTAGAGCACCTTCTCTTGCCCCACGCATCCCGTGAGTATAACGGGAATGCGTTTCCTTTCACTACCCTTCTGCCATTCATACCAGGACAGGAGGCATTTGATGCAGAACTCCACCGCGAGAGCAGAGGAGTATCGGTGTTCCTGGTGTGCCCTTGGTCTCATGGTTACTCAACGCAGGAGCGCCCTCCCTAATTTCAGTTCGTGACGTTGCTTCCCTTGCTTTCAGGCCGCGACAGACAGTCTTCACCACTCTGGAAGTGCTACGTCCCAGGTGACTATAATACCATATTTTGTCATTTATGCTTGTCCTTGTGGCTTGTGTTTGGCGTGTGTGATGCCCATTTGCTCCATTCCTTAGGTTGCGCCCACCATCAGAACCCCAGTGGTTCCAAGGGCAGGCTTCTCCCGGCATCATCCCAAGCTGTTTCCGCCCTCCTCTGGCTGCCTCCCCCGGTCCCCTTTTTTGTCCTAGGTAGTATCTACCCTATCTGGGAGGTAAAGGGTGCCGGAGGGGGTTGTTCACGTCGCTTCTGCGGGATTACTCCACACAACAAACAGTAAGCGGTGTGGGGATCTGACAGCGTGTACTTGGATGGCGGACCGGCCGTCACGACATCCGGGCAAGATACGAAGAACAGGAATGCGTGAGTACGGATTTTCACATTAAACGGAGTAGCGGCCATTGCGAGATACGAGCGCGGCCTTCATCTGTGACTGCGCTGGGTGTGGTAGACGAGTAATCGAGGAGATTTGAGGTCCAGGCCAGACACATTGCAGGAGGAGGCGGCAGCGGGGCCTTACCCCAGCAGCAGGATTGCAATCTGCAATAGTGCGGGCCCTGAACAATAAACAGAGGCGGGAGCGAAGAGGGCGCTGCCTTGCGGGGAACTGCCGGGCGCGTAGGAATCCCGCTGTGCTCTGAGATAGCGGAACCGGAGACCAGCGGCCGCTGTTGATGCTGTGCTGCGAGGCGGCAGAACCCGACATCTCTGCCTGCTGCGGCTGTATCGGGAGTGAAGTGGGGACATATTGGTGATGACTGCCTGGGAGCCGGCGCAGATTCTTGAAGGCGATATAAGAGACTGGGCCTTAGCGCCTTACAGTACAAAGGCGCCAAGAAAGGGGCAGTGCGATGAGACAGGACGATAGGGGTATAAACATATAAATGGATGTGCGAAGCTGTAGGAGAAGCTACTGGCAGTGAAATCCGCCTGCTGTGAAATCTTTGATATAAGTTGTTTATGGTACCTGTTGGGTCCAGTCACCACTTTTGACCTAGATCAGTGGAAGAAACGTGGAAAGTATCCTTGCCTGCAGATGCTGTGTGAGGCCTACACGGCGTTTCCTAAAGAAGTACCTTGCAGCACCGCGTGGGTTAGCTACCCTGGGGGCGGTTGCACGCAACATGTGGTGAGTTGGGGCTGTATGTGGCAGGCGAGTGCTGCCGGGGAGGAACGACGGGTACGTGTGCTGCCAGTGAGGTGGAGACGCTCAAGAGGCGATTGAGCTCTACCCCAGCCGATAACGCCGAGGAGCCTCCTGTTATTACTGCATAGTAGTGTGAACTCTTGAGCTCGACACGGAGCACAATACTCTGACCACTGACTGACTGAAGCACCCGGGGCTCGCTCAGTGCCATCAGACGAGGCAAGGGGGGCTGTGCTGTCAACTGAGCTATCCTGACGCCTCGAGGTATTTCTTTGACGGCAGACGAAATGGGGAAGCCGGATGCTAGACAGCCTCGACTCCAATTCGAGGCGAAAAAGAACTCCAAGGCGCTCCCGGATGGCGACACCGGGCTCACGACAACAAGTGTCCGTGAGATGCCGAAGGAGCCTGACGTCGATATGAAAACTATCCTCCTGGAAGTGCAAAAGGGCATAGCCACAATTGCGGACAAAATGGATGACATGAATACACGCATGGATAGTATTGCGCGCAAAATAGATGGTCATGAGGACCGGATCAAGGAGGCAGAGAAGCGCATATCAGACTTGGAGGACGCTGCCACGCACATGCAGGACACTATGGCTCAAATGGATAAGCTCTTGAAAGTCATCGCTGCCAAAAATGAAGACATGGAAGCGAGAATTCGCTGCAACAACCTCCGACTCTTAGGAATACCTGAAAGCACCAATACGGGCAGGATGGAGCTGTTTGTAGAGAAACTGCTGATGGCGACGATAGGGGCAGAATCCTTTTCTTCTCAATTTGTAGTGGAGAGAGCGCATCGGTCACTGGGCCCTAGGCCTCCGGTGGGCGGAACGCCGCGTCCCATCATTGCCCACCTACTTAACTATAGAGATCGCGATGTGGCTCTTAGGGTGGCGCGGGAGAAGAAACAACTCCAGTATGAAGGAATAGCGTTCACTATTTACCGGACTTCACTGCTGCGGTGCAGGAGGACAGGCGGAAATTCCTTCCTGTGAAACAGAAGCTAAGACAGGCACAAATCGATTATGCGCTGCTCTACCCGGCCCGTCTTCGCATCACTTACCAAGGTAAACAAACATTCTACACTAAACCACAGCAAGCCGAAGAATTTCTGAAACAACTGAGACGACGTAACAAAATGGCGCGGCCTGCTGCAGGCTCCTTGTCGCCCACCACATCGGAAATTGATTGATCAAGAAGTTGGGAAGCAGACAGATACTGTCAACGCTGACGGTTGTGAGAGCTGTATCTTATCTACACGTTGGATATGGTACTTTTGACGAATTATTTCCTAGTATTACGCAATTTATTGGGCCTGGCATTGGAGAATCTAAGTGAACTACATCGGACACCCTTGCTTCCTCTATGGGGTGCGGAGTGGCATCGCGTGCCCCCGGGGAAGCAGGTGTTACTTGTGAGCCGCCTGGCGATAAACCCCACCTGGGAGACCCCTCTGTCTTTTCTTTGTTTTTTGATTACCTATACTGAGGAGGGCTTACTAGCTCTATTGGTGTGGGTTAATTAGGGTAGGGAGGGGGGAGGGAACTTCGTTACTGGCATGGTTGGGATGCTTCAGTGGGAGGAGGGAGGGGGGACAGGTAGTTGGAATGTACCAGATTATGTTATGATGTTTCTAGACAGACAACCATGTAACTGTACAGCTGTGGATAGTGGGGCACCTGCTGGATTACGAATAGCTCCTAGTACTACCAATGGGGAGTGTAGACGGCGGGCCATTTGCTAATTGTATGGGGGGTATTGTCCTGGAATGTAAGGGGCATGGGAGACCCTAGAAAGAGGAGACAGATACTCTCATATCTAGATCGACATAAAATCAGTATAGCGTTTTTGCAGTTAACACATTTTACTCCACAACGGAATATAGCATTTGCAGGGAAATGGGCAATTTACAGGCTATTCTCCTCATATTCTTCATATGCCCGGGGTGTCGCAATTCTAGTTAATCGACATGCGCCTTTTTCGCCACAGGGAGAGATCGTAGACCCACAGGGAAGATATGCGATTGTCTGGGGGATGTTGGGGGCTGACACTGTCACGTTGGTAAGTTGTTACGGCCCGAATGTAGATGCGCCTGACTTTTTCACTGTTCTATGGGGTAAAATACTGGCATTGGGCACTACGCACATCATCTGGGAGGGAGATTTTAATGTAGCCTTCAACCCTAGTATGGAGAGGTCAATGGCGAAGTCGCATCACTACAACCGCTCGCAGGCAACGATGCGAGATATCATGGAAGAGGGAGGGCTACTAGATGCTTGGCGGCACATGCACCCACGGTCCACAGAGGGCACGCACTTTACATCGAGTGCGGCGTCATGGGCCCGGATTGATTATTGCCTAACATCGAGAGGTCTGGGGCAGTCTATTAGTGAGCCATCTGCCCCGCACATACTCTGACCACTCGCCAGTGCACCTTGTGATTGAATTGTTGGGAGGTGGGAGGCCAAAATGTGCGTGGCGACTGCAGCCCACAGCCTTGTTGGATGCAGCGTTCCATGCTGAGCTAGAGGAGGAGATTCGGGGTTTCTTTCAGAGGAATAAAGGATCAGTGAGCTCGGTGGAGGTCATATGGGAGGCATTCAAAGTCACGATCAGAGGAATGTGCATATCGAAAAGTTTTGGAGTGCTCCGAGAAGACACTGGAGGTGCGGATGACTCAGGGAGACAGGGGACAGGCACCCGTAGAGTTTAGGGACAAGCTATCGGAATATACAGACACAGCGGATCGCGAATCCAAGTTCTTAGGGAAATACTGGAAGGCCCGGAGATATGGGGAGGGAGAACGTCCGGGGAGAGCGTTGGCGGAAGCCATACAGAAGCCCAAATTTTCCAATTATATCCTTGAAATAAAGGACTCGACTGGGGAGATGTGTCGGAATACGACGGAAGTGCAGGATATCTTTGTAGACCACTACACCAAGTTATATACAACACAGCGTGGGGACCCTTTAGAATTTGAGACGTTTCTGGGAGATGTTGCACTGGGGTGGCTAGAAGATCATCATCGAGAGATCCTATGCGTCCCGTTCGAACTGGATGAGGTCCGTGAGGCAATAATGCAGCAGAAGTCTGGTAAAACGCCGGGTCTCGACGGAATCCCTGCTGAATTTTATAAAACTTACATAGATATTCTGGCCCCCATACTGAAGGAACTTTACAAGGAGTCCTTTGAGGGTGGTTCGCTACCTCCTTCCATGAGAGAAGCCTTGATTACATCTATACTGAAGCCTGGTAAGGAGCCTCAGTTTTGTGCCTCCTATAGGCCACTATCGCTCCTTAACTGTGACACCAAAATATTGGCGAAGCTCATAGCGAATCGAGTTCTCCTCCTGATAGATAAGCTGGTGCTGCAGGACCAGGCGGGCTTCATTCCAGGGAGGGCGACCTCGCATAATCTTCGTACTTTATGCTCGATCTTACAGAATGTGTCGCCTGATCTTCTGTTGGCTGCGGTATTTCTAGACGCTACTAAAGCGTTCGACTCAGTCGAATGGGACTATCTTTTTGGTATTCTGTTCCGCATGGGCTTTCCCCCGGGGTTTGTGTCCTGGGTGCAGTTGCTATACCAACGGCCTACTGCTAGGGTGCTCATCAATGGTTGGGTTTCGCCGGCCTTTCCCATTACAAGAGGGACTAGACAGGGATGCCCGCTGTCCCCCCTCCTGTTCGCCCTCGCGATTGAACCCCTGGCGTACAGATTGAGACAGCATCACAACGATAGGGCACTCCGCTGTCCCTTGCGGCAAATACTGATCTCGCTATATGCCGATGATCTGACGCTATATGTCCGAGATCCCCATACTAACCTGAACCCCTTACTGCGTGAATTTATAGTCTTTGGGAAACTATCTGGAGTTCATATTAATTCGTAACTTTTCCCCTGACATCGGCAGTGGTCAGATTCCCATTGGACTACCCGCTTGCATGGTGCGACACAGATTTGAGATATTTGGGGGTTCAGATCTACGGGGATAGAGATGAAATGATCCTCCTCATCTATGGCACTGCCATAAGTCGTCTTACCGCCAATATCACACGATGGATTGCCCTGCCCCTGTCAATGGCAGGTAGAGCTTCATTGATTAAGATGGTGATACTGCCACAGTTTCTATATCTATTTCTCAACCTTCCTTATCATCTGGGGCGGGACTTCTTTAAAACATTGCGCTCTGAACTTATGCGCCTATTTTAGGGCGGTAGGAGGCCGCGGGTCCAGTGGAAAGTGCTTATGAGGCCTGCAGCGAGTGAGGGATTTGATATCCCGGACTTTGAGCTATACCACGCCTGCGCCCAAGCCCACTACGTCTATTATTGGGTGCACCCGCCGGCATGCCTGCCGCAGGTTGCGGCGGAGCATTGGTTGGCGGACCCGATTCCCCTAGATGGACTGATACATGCACATTCCTGCCCTCGAAGCACTGAGCCAACTACAATCACGGGCACGGTGGACGCATGGAAGTATATCATGCGGGTCCTGGGATCTCGACTCTCTATTCCCCGACTTTGTCCCCGACGTGCTTTCGCTGCTGCAGGAGGAAGGCTTCAGACAATTATGCACTCGAGTGTGCAGACGAACTTGGGGAGATCTGTTTTATAATGGAAATTTTTGTACGCCCGCTCATTTTTTTGCCGATATACAACCCACCCCTTTAGAAATGTTTTTATATGTGAGATTACGGCAGGGTATGCGGGCCATCCTTTCGAGCTTTCCGCGGGAGCCAACGGCCCTAAAGCCGCTGCACCAGATGTTACAGAATGCGAACCCTGGACAGCTGGTATCCAACTTGTACCGAACGATACGAGCACAGTGCGGGAGCCTCATAGTACTGCGCGAACACACTGGACGACTGACCTGGACGGGGATATTACGAATGAACAATGGCAATATTGCTGCTTACAACCTGCGGAAATTTCAGCTAGTGCCAGGTTGCGTGTAATCCATTATACATTTTTGCAACGTATGTATTGTACCCCGGCTGGGCTGTACCGCTTTGGGCTACGGGACACAGACCGATGCGATAGGTGCGGTGGATCGGGAGCTGGGTTCCTGCATTTAGCCTGGGAATGCCCAAAGGTGAAGGAAGATTGGGGACAGATCTTTGAAGCGCTCTCTGAAATGACAGCCTTATCGATGAAATGCGACTGTAAGTTTGTAGGCCTCCCAGGACCTACACCTGACCCTCTTAGGAACCGAGGTAATGTGGAAGGGACACAGGAGTTATCAGGCTGGGTGTTTATTGAAGTTATAGACAATGTCTGGGTGGGGTTAACTTAGAAGTCCGTAAAAAGAAGGGGGGGGGGAAAGAAGTCCAGGAACTTATGGGAACAACGTAACAGATCCGGTAGCCGCTTCCGTAGGTCTCTCTTGTATGGATAGCTTCACGTCAGCTCCTGTAGAGGTTCTCGGATTAGCTTGGCGTCCCCGGGAGGCAAAGGAAACAGAAAGATAACCACCCGTCAGTAAACAAACTTGAGTGTGTGATTGACCCTTCACCTACTCGTCACCAGGGTATGTGAGGACGGGAACGTGAGGAACAGGGCGGTTCTGACTAGTGCCCGGTTTTAGTTGTTCTCCCTGCTTTCGCCCTCCCAGTCCACCGTTTTAAATAATTAAAGAAAGGCACTGACCTGGAGCTACAGTCCTCCAGGACCGTAGCGTCGGGTGTCTCAGCGTCCTGACTCTCCGGGGGACGACTGGACTCTGCAGCGGTGTCAGTTGGGGCCTCCCCGCCCTTCGGGTCTTCCTCCCTGCTGCTCCCTCGATGCTGTCCGGTGCACGGTCCTTTCCCCGCTGCCGATTCTTGATCCGTCACTTCCTCGCTCTCTACCGTCTTCTCCTTCGCTTCCTCTCGCTCTTCCTCGTTTCTCGCCTTCCCCGGCTCTCTTGTTCCGTCATGGGACGTCAGATCCGCCCCTGTCTGGAGTACTAGACCGCTGCCGTCCTCCCCTTGGAACTCGGACGCCGCCATCTTGAAGGGCACGGAAGAGGCGCCTTCCGTACTGCCCGTATCACAGCGACCCCTTAGTTGCGCTTCTAGGCTACACTAGGCAAATTCCCAAAGCGTGTCGCCGCTATGTCTCACTCTCACTGTTATTAGCGAAGCGCACGGTGGCATGCAGATGGGGTAGAGGGCGGGCCCCTAAATTTAAGGAGTGGCTGGAGGACATGGTGTACTGTCAGGACCAACTTACAATCTATGCGGAGACGCTGCCCTGCACTTCGAGACCAAGGGATATCTGGGGTCCTCTTACGCAATACTTACTGGCTCATACTGTAAGCTCTCCCCCGGCCAGCCCTGTAGCAGCAGGGAGCGATAGCAGAGTTTCCCCCTTGTAATCTAATGCCGTCCTGGGAGTCAGAGGAGAGATAATGCTTTCTCATCTTGAGGCAGCGGGAAGGTGCGAAATGTGAGGATGAGCCTATCTAAGCAATATGAAATGTAGTATGTACCTCGTGCTAACGAACTTACCCATCTGGAGACTCAGCATCAACAGGGACTACACTGTGATATGTGCTGTACTTGATATGGGACTAGCTGAGACGAATAATATGACCCCCCAGGACGTACGTATAAATACCATTGGACACTTGAGAAAAACTACCCACAATTGCAGACATGCTCTACTGTATACTTGCGTATATAATTTTGTACATGATACTCATATAATCTGTATATGCTGCTCTGTCTACTTACTGTATGAACTGTTATTGCTTGGAAAATTACAAATAAATGTTAAAAAAAAAAAACTACAGGGACCGTGATACGCTACTACAGAAAGCACATGAAAAAACACAGATCCAGTGTAAGAACTGTCTAATCTCACTATATCCCGACTATACACTGCTGGTGCAATGGAGATGATCTTCATTTCAAGAGGTAAAGAGAAAGTTACGCACCATGAATCTCAAGTACGCACTGTTGTTCCCCGCTTGTTTGAAGACAATCTATGACCAGAAGACCTACTTCTTCGAGAGCCCGGAAGACGTAGAAGAATGACTTGAAGTTATGGAACCCACACAGCTCTTGGGTCGGTCCTCTCCAGGATCACGCACACCCGGAAATGCGGGTCACCGACGATCACAACGAGTGACTGAGTCCACAAATGGGATTTCACTTTCCGGTCCCACGCAGAAACAGGGCCAGACAAGCAAGGAGACGGTCCTGGCAGCTGCGAACGCCTTCAGAGACAGGCTCCTCCCGCAGATTGTCCAAATCGCCAGAACGCAATACGGTTCGCTCGGACTCCGAAGGCAGCTTAACACCTTTCCCTATAGTGACACAGCAAACAGCAGATGGGATACTGGGATAGCAACTGACTATGTATAGGTGTGATCTGTCGTGGATGATAGCTCTATTGACGAGCTGCTCCCCTGAACTTACATATCCTTTTGCATTGTTTCTATACAAGTTGCTATTACAAATGTAATATCTTACATGATATGCTTGGGCTCTAGGGAGCTCCAGGATGTGTTGAGTTACGTAATGGCTGTGGCTGCTAGTCCCCACTTTGCAATTGCTACAGATTATTGGTTATATGTTTATTGTTCATCTTGTTTGGTCTGGCCTGTTTTAGGTTGTAGGCATGACCTGGTATTGCGTTTAGGTTGGGGGTTACATGGCTCTGGTGCGCTGAAAGCATGATGTGTCTCACAAGATTGCACGTGCTACTGCAGGGTAGAGGAATCACGTGAGTGAATGGCTCAGCAGGTGTTGGATAAATATAAATCTATCACATGGAACGTCCGGGGGTTAGGCTCTGTACAAAAAAGTCATAGGGTACACACATTTTCGCTCAGTCGAGGGGCGCAGGTAGTCTTCCTACAAGAGTCGCACCTGATGGAAACAGAGGAAGAAATGGAGAGGCCAGATCATTTCCACAAATTGCTCTGCCTTTGCCCGGGGGGGTGACAATCTGGATAAGAGGGGGGGTACCTTTTGTTGTGCTAGACAAGCGAGTAGATACACAGGGCAGGTACATATTTCTACGTGGTACGCTATACCGATTACACTTGGGAACATTTATGCTCCCAGTCATGGCCAACACAAATATTTCATGAGTCTGAACTCAATACTGCCGGTGTGGGAAGCGGATGTATGTCGTTACAACGCACACTTTTACAACGCATGCACTTACAACGCATTTTTTACAACGCAAAATCCATTACAACGCACTACACTTACAACGCATGACACTACAACGCATTTTTAAAAACTACCTTTACAACGCATACCATTACAACGCATAATATTACATTTCATTTAAGGTAAGTATTAGATAGTATAGGGGTAAAAATTACTTTTCTAACTCCAGGGGGTGCAACAGTAGGGTAAGTGTTGGATAGTATAGGGGTAAAAATTACTATTCTAACTCCAGGGGGTGCAACAGTAGGGTAAGTGTTGGATAGTATAGGGGTAAAAATTACTATTCTAACTCCAGGGGGTGCAACAGTAGGGTAAGTGTTGGATAGTATAGGGGTAAAAATTGCTATTCTAACTCCAGGGGGTGCAACAGTAGAGTAAGTGTTGGATAGTATAGGGGTAAAAATTGCTATTCTAACTCCAGGGGGTGCAACAGTAGGGTAAGTGTTGGATAGTATAGGGGTAAAAATTGCTATTCTAACTCCAGGGGGTGCAACAGTAGGGTAAGTGTTGGATAGTATAGGGGTAAAAAATGCTATTCTAACTCCAGGGGGTGCAACAGTAGGGTAAGTGTTGGATAGTATAGGGGTAAAAATTACTATTCTAACTCCAGGGGGTGCAACAGTAGGGTAAGTGTTGGATAGTATAGGGGTAAAAATTACTATTCTAACTCCAGGGGGTGCAACAGTAGGGTAAGTGTTGGATAGTATAGGGGTAAAAATTACTATTCTAACTCCAGGGGGTGCAACAGTAGGGTAAGTGTTGGATAGTATAGGGGTAAAAATTACTATTCTAACTCCAGGGGGTGCAACAGTAGGGTAAGTGTTGGATAGTGTAGTGTAATATTATGCGTTGTAATGGTAGGCGTTGTAATGGAATGCGTTGTAAAGGTAGTTTTTAAAAATGCGTTGTAGTGTCATGCGTTGTAAGTGTAGTGCGTTGTAATGGATTTTGCGTTGTAAAAAATGCGTTGTAAGTGTAGTGCGTTGTAAAAGTTGCGTTGTAAAGGTTGTTCCCCGTGGGAAGCGCATCCATGGCTCTTAGGGGGCGACTGTAATGCAGTGATGGACACCACCATAGATCGATCACATCCTCCCCTGCGGGACGCAATAGCCAACAAGCAGGCAGCAGCACTCTGTGACTGGGTGACGGGTTGATCCCTATGCGACACATGGCGGCTACAAAACCCACAATATTCTTTCTTCTCCCCGGTACACCAGTTGCATACCAGGATAGATAGGATAATGTGTTCCACCTCAATAGCTGATCAAATTATAGACACCATACACTTAGCAAAAACCTTCTCGGAACATAACCCTCTGGATACAGTTTTTAGTTGGGGCAGAATACCGGCCCCTGTACCTACGTGGAGGCTCTGGCCCCAAATGCTAGAGAACTCTGCGTTTCGCAACACACTCTCTACAACACTACAGAATTATTTTACAGAAAACAGGCACACTGCTACCACAACACTGGTGGAGTGGGATGCCATGAAGGCTGTCATCAGGGGCGCGGCAATTAGTGTTACAGGGGGGGGCCAGACAAGAGGTGCATCGGAAGTTGCAGGACATAGAGACCAATATGTCAAGACTAGAACAGGAGGCAGCGCATGACACCACGAAACAAGCGTCACTACAAGAGACCTGTATCCAACATGCAGAATTGCTTGAAACGCTGAGGCTGATAGACTATAGAGCTTATATACAAACACACCATACAGATGCCGACAAATCGGGTACCCTCTTAGCGAAATTGATAAGAAATTATTATCCCACTACTGTTATTAGCCACATTGCACTGTCGGGAGGGGGGATCGTAAACACACAGTGTGCTATTAGCGACGTCTTTAGCGACTATTACGAGGGACTGTACACCGCCCCAAACCCCTTAGGGGAGTTGTTCATTGATGAGTTCCTACAGGCCTACCGTATCCACAAAACCTGACAGGTATGCAAAAGGACCTGGAGGGCCCTATTACCAGGGCAGAGATTAAAGCAGCTATAGGCGGACTCTTGCGTAATAAAACACCGGGCCCAGACGGGCTGCTGGTGGAATTCTTTGATACGTATTCTGAGATATTAGTTCCACGTTTGGAGAAGTTATATAAGACATCCCTTTAAGTGGGACATCTTCCTTGTACCACACCACAGGCCCTGGTAGTGTCCTTGCCTAAACCAGGCAGGGATCAGGCAGATATGCCAGGCTATCTCCCCCTGTCACTGCTGTGTACAGAATACAACATTTTAAGTAAGGTATTGGCTAACAGAATTCAGCCGTACCTTAATAGGTTGATTCATATAGATCAGTGTGGGTTTATACCAGCTAGGAATACCTCATTAAATATACGCAGACTGTATCAGATCATGTCTGCTGACCTCACACATCACCCGAACGGTTGCTGTATATCCCTGGATATGAGACAAGCATTCGATACGTTGTCGTGGGAATACATGTTCAGGGCTATTGCATGCTTTGGCTTACCCCCTGAATACGTGAAGTGGGTAAAATTATTGTGCGCTGCACCAACTGCAAGAGTCCGAACTGGGAAGCTTATCTTCAGGGCATATAGTATCCATAGGGGTACGCGGTAAGGCTGTCCCCGATATTGTTCGTTCTGGCGTTAGAGCCATTGGCAATCTGTATACGACAAGAGGCCACACAGTGCGGTATCCCTATAGGCAAATCTATACACTTGATATCAGCGTACACAGACAATCTCATTGTATACACGCCAGACCTGTTGGAGGGATTGGGCCTGCTTCCCCGTTTATTTGCTGACTTCGGATTGATATTAGGCTTATCCATAAATTAATCTAAGTCTAAAGCCTTTTTCTTTCATGACCGAATACACCCAGACTGTATTGCTTTTGGAGAACTTAGGTTACCAGTAGCCCCTCACACCTTCAAATACCTGGGCATTAACGTGTACCGTTCACAAGCGGACATGCTGGAGGGCAACCTGGGTAAGGCTATCCGGGGAATACGATCGCAGGTAACTTTCTGGACCACATTGCCCTTATCGGCTATGTGCAGTGTGGCCTTATCTAAGATGGTGGTACTTCCCCCGTCTTCTATATTACTTTACAAATCTGCAATTGGTAATACCCGCAACAACCTTTGATACACTTGACACTATCCTGATAGATTTGATATGGGATACGGGACAACATCGAATAAGCCTTAAGAAACTCCAAATCAGCACACGGGGGTGGGTGGGGGGGGTGGGCTGGGAGCTCCAGATTTCCGGGCGTACTATTATGCATGCTAAGTTCAGTGGCTGTCCTACTGGGCTGCAGGGCGCAACTTGCAGGAAATTGATTATAACTCCAGGCGCATTGAGTAGGGAACGCTCCATGCTTTACTGTTATCAAATAGTAAGGTGCTCCCGGTGCTTCCACACCTCCTCCAAATGGCACGACATTGTTGGGGTAAGGCACTACGATATACTTCTCGGGGCGGTAGATACGCCGCTAATAATTCCATTGCTTGGGGTGCCACCGACGAGCGGTAGACTGACGCAACGGGTACTTGGACCCTGGTTGGATGTAGGGGTGGAGACTATAGGGGCATTTTTTAGAGTTGGGACACTTATGGACCACGACGCCATTACACATGCGACGGGAGCGCCAGCCACACTATACATGACACATGCCGCCCTCTTACATTACATTAAAAGACAATGGGCTCCACAATGGGAGGAACCCCAGACGAACGAGTTGGTCAAGTCTCTGTATTACATGGGACACAGCAGTCACCTGATTAAATGGTTATACCTCAGTATCCGTGCACATGCCCAAATCCCACTAGACGCCCTGCGGACACAGTGGGTGGCAGATATAGGACGGGACTTAACGGACAGGGAATGGGGGGACATACTTGAATATCCACGGAAAATACCATGCAACGCCGAGTTCAAGTTTATTCCATATATGATCATACACAGAGCCTACTTGACCCCGTAAAGACTGCACAGAATGTACCCAGAAACAGCACATTAATGCTCCTGGTGTAAACTACTCCATATGCTGTGGGAGTGTGTATGCATTGGAGAGTTTTGGAGGGGGGTTACACACATATTGGGAATCGTAACACACCTGCCCATAGAGGACACGGCCCTTGATTGCATCCTAGGTAGTTGCAGATGGACGAAATCTCAAAAGGTTCAGCTCTGTTTTCTGGACTTAGCACTTATAGTGGCAAAAAGGTCCATCACCATGCGCTGGAAGTCAGCCAGGGCCCCCACCCTGTGTCTGTGGCATACTGAAGTGCTGAGAAGGGTGGGGGCGGAAAGCGCGGCGCTGCGTAGAGAGGAAGCCTGTGGTCTGAGGAAGAACCCAATCTCTTTGGAGTGGGACATAATGGTGGAAGCATATAGAGATATCAACCCGGACAATACCTTAGCCATTCCAAGTACCCAATAGTGACCAAACTAAAATGGTACTAAGTATATTAGCCCCCAGCAGTCTATAGAAGGAGCAGTGCGTTCAGACCCTATATGCAAAGTAATTAAACTTTATAGAGTCGCTCAATTGATTTGCACACTATATTACCAGAGCCGGAAGCGGGGGTGGGAGTTAGAGGGAAGGAGGGGGGCGTTATTGGGTGTTGATGTGCTATGAATATTCTGTTAAGCGACTGGTATCTTAAGTCTGTGGAAATACACTGCATAGAACTAATTGTTGAGTGTAACATCTCAGGATAAACACGATGATGAATACGTAACATATTTGACGCAGGCCTTATCCGTCAAAGGTTTATAACGATGTATGGACGATATGAATAAAGTGATTGTCTGTTTGAGACAAAAGAAAAAAAAAACAATAAAGTTTGTTAAAAAAAAAAGGAAAAAGAAAAAAAAGAAAAAAGCTAAGAAGAAATTTCCATGTCATAATTGCGGTAGAATAGGGCAATGGAAATCCGAGTGTAAATTTCCCCCAAGTACTGACAATGAAAATACATCATTGAATCCACAGGTGCAGAATGAGGTGAGTGGTCAACAACAGCGGCAGCAGCAGGTTGTTACACAACAGAATCAGGGGCCAAAACCGCCTTTTCCACAGAGAAAAAACTCTCAGAAGTATAGTAGCGAAACGGGATTCTACAACGAAGAACAGGTAAATGAGCTACCCCGCGCTAGCGCTGTTTCGCAGTATTGGCTACAACGCGATGAGAGTGATTCAGAAGAGGGTTATTGACGGTGCCGAAGGGAGGAAGAAGAGTGCGTACTTGGTGCAACTCTAGAAGTAGACCTGACAGGCCCATTTGTAGATAGGAAGGTTAATGAGGAAAATATTACTTTCCTAGTTGATACTGGTGCTACTCGATCAACTGTTAGATCAGCTGATGTTAAGAATCTTCCTCTCTCGGATGAAACAATCCAAGTAGTTGGTGTATCCAACAGGCAGATTGAAACTTACCTGACAGAACTGGTAAAAGTGAGCATAGGGAAATTTTTGGAAATGCTCCGCTTTGTCGTGTGCGATACCAGTCCTGTGAATTCATTAGGTAGGGATTTGTTGTGCAAAATGAACTGCACTATATTTTGTACTCCAGATGGAATAGCATTTGAAACCCCGGATGATGATGTGTTGTATAAAATGACAATGGCAAACAGGGAGAATGCGGTTATTGAAACCTATGCTGTATTAAATCCTGATGAATCACCTAAAGAATTGAAACAGTCGGTAAAAGCAGAAGTTTGGGATTTCACAGTGGAAGATGTGGGATTAATGAGAAATATAGATCCAGTAAAAAAAACAGTAAAGGAAGGAATAAGTTATCCCAATGTCCCTCAATATAAATTGACACCTGAAATAATTGAAGGAGTAACTCCAGTGATTGAGAAAATGATAAAACAAGGAATTCTGAGAGAAATAATGAGTAGTCCATGTAATTCACCCATAATGGGACTGAAAAAGCCTAATGGGAAGTTCAGGATAGTACAAGATCTGAGAAAGATAAACAAAATTGTTGTGTCATGCTGTCCCATTGTATCACATCCATCTGTGATTTTATATCAGATTCCCCATGATGCAGAATGGTATCCAGTGATTGATCTATGCCATGCTTTCTTTTCCATCCCATTCCACCATGACAGTCAGCAAATTTTTGCATTTCGTTTCGGCGGGCGTATTTAGGCTTGGTGCCGAATTCCACAGGGGTATACAGAAAGTCCCTCAATATTTAATCAGCTATTGAAGAAGTCTTTGGAAAGTCTAGAAATGCCCGAAAATTCAGTGTTAGTTCAATACATCGACGACTTTCTTGTGGCGTCGAAAACCCGTGAAGCTTGTGAGGTAGATACTATAGCATTGCTAAATCATTTGGCAGAGGGAGGACTGAAGGTGTCACCCTCAAAATTGCAATTTTGTAAGAAAGAAGTACAATATTTAGGACATAACATTGAAAAAGGACTGAGAAAAATAACAATAGACAGAATCAGGATCATAAAAGGAATGAGAGCACCCATGACCCAAAGAGAAGTGAGAATGTTTCTGGGAATGGTTGGATATTGTCGTCAATGGATAAGTAACTTTTCATTGATCGCAAAACCTTTGGTACGACTGACGAGAAGTGATGTGAAAGATCCCATTGATTTGAACAAGGAAGAATTGGCAGCATTTAAACGATTGAGAGATGGGCTGTGTGAAGCACCTGCATTAGGCATGCCTGATTATGAGAAGGAGTTTCAGTTGTATTGCAGTGAGAGAAATGGATGTGCACTCTCTGTGATAATAGAGAAGCATGGAAAACTGAGGAGACCAATTGCATATTTTTCATCAATGCTTGACCCCGTAGCTGTCGCCCTACCTGGGTGTTTGAAAGCAGTAGCTGCTACATGCCGAAGTTTGGAGCAGAGTGAGGGAATTGTGATGGGATATCCTGTGAAAGTGTTTGTACCTCATGATGTGGTGATCCCTTTAACAAGGCGTCATACTCAATATATGACACATAGTCGGCTGACTAAGTATGAAAAGGTCATATTAGGTGCAACAAATGTAAGTCTTGTGAGATGTTTGAATGTGAACCCTTCAACATTGCTGCCTGATGCTGAGAAGGTGGAGGTCAGAGATGAAGCAGATCATGACTGCCTGGATGTACTTGATTTTTGTACAAAACCACGACGTGACATAAAAGATGTACCCTTATCGGAAAGTGACTTTGTTATGTTTGTTGATGGGTCTTGTTTGAGGACCGATGATGGAGTGTTGAGTGCAGCATATGCGGTATGCACGGTTGCATCAGTGATGGAAGCATCCTATTTGAAAGGAGTAAAATCGGCCCAGGTAGCTGAACTTGTCGCTTTGACGAGAGCATGCAAGATTGGGAAAAGTGTGAGAGTGACTGTAATAACTGACAGCCAGTACGGATTAGGTGTTGTGCATGATTTCTGCCAATTATTGCTGCAGAGAGGATTTTTAACTTCAAGTGGAACTCCCATTAAGAATGCTGAAGTGGTTGGAAAGTTGCTTGAGGCGATACAGCTGCCTAGGCAATTAGCTGTTGTAAAGTGTGCTGCCCACAGTCACAGTGGTGATTATATCGCCACTGGAAACAAATATGCTAATGATATGGCCCAATATTGTGCACAAAATCAGAATTCCATTAATCGGGCTAAGGAAAGAGAAGTGGTTTCTTGCTCCTTGATGTTTACTAACATTGTGGGAACATGGGAAGAAGTAAGACAATTGCAGGAAGAAGCAGGAGATGAGGAAATTAAGCAGTGGGTAAAAGCAGGATGTGCACCAAGAGAGAAGGATCATGTGTGGGTCTATCGGGATGGAAGACAAGTTATGCCTGATAGCATGATGTCTGCCATGGCACGGATGTATCATGGTCAGGGACACATAGGGAGAGATGCCATGGTCAGGTCATTTAAGCAGACCTAGTACAATGCAAAATTCAGACTTGTAGCAGAAAGTCTTTGTCAGAGATGCCTAATATGTCAGCAATACAATCCTGAAAGAAAGACAGTAGTGAGCCTAGTGGATTTCATTGAGATGCCTCCCTGTAACAGGTTGAGGTATGTTTTGGTTATGGTCTGTCTATTTTCCAGATGGGTAGAGGCATTTCCAACAAGAAGAAATGATGGGATGACAGTGGCAAAATTACTTTTGAGGGAATTTATCCCTAGATTTGGGTTCCCAGTGACCATTGAATCAGACCGAGGAGGACATTTTCATAATGAGATCATAAAACTGATTTGTGAAGAATTGAATGTACGACAAAAACTACATGGTGCCTACCGACCAGAGTCTTCTGGTGTGGTGGAACAGATGAATGGTACTATCAAAAACAGGATAGGGAAAATGTGTTTAGCCACGGGTATGAAATGGCCTGATGTCTTGCCTCTAATACTCATGACTATTAGATCAATTCCAGACAGAACTACAGGGTTAAGCCCCCATGAAATCATCATGGGAAGAGCCATGCGTCACATGTTTATACCAGTCAACAAGCTGATGACTATAACTGATGACATGGTGTTGGAATACTGTAAAAGCCTGGCTAACGCAGTTCATTCTATGTTTCATCAGGTTGGAGCGGATACCACCACCCTTGAAAAGAAGCCAGCCCATGATCTGACCCCAAGGGACTGGGTAAGGATAAAAGTCCACAGAAGAAGAAACTGTTTGGTTCCAAGGTGGGGAAAACCAAGACAAGTCATCTTGACCACAACAACAGCTTTAAAGTGTGCTGGACTGAAAAACTGGATCCATGCAAGCCATACATTGAGAATTCCAAATCCAGTGGACAGCACAGAAAAAGAGTATTTTGATGAATCAGAATCTAGTACTGAGTCAGATGACGGAGAGCCAAAAGCAAAAGAAAACCCTGAAAGGGAGGAAACAGAACCAAGTCTAACATTTGTCCCCAGAAGTAGTTCCCTGAGAAGAAGGTTACAGATGTTTGATACCGGTTCAGACTCAGAAACCAAACAAGGAGCACAATGTTCCAAGAAAGAACAAGGAAAGAATAAAGAAAAAGACAGTGAAAAGCCGATAAAAGAAATTAATGAAAAGGAAGTGCCAGGTGAAAGATTGGGAGAAATTCCACCTGAAACAACACATTTAGATGGACAGGTGCCAGATACAGAGAGAGAGGGAAAGATTATTGCGAAGACCCCCGAGGAGGTGTAGGGAACTCCAACATCCAGTTAGAAGCAGGGACAAGTAGTCCGCAGGAAGATTGCGTGTCAGAGACTTGAGGAGGGAAAGAAGTAAAGAAAACAAAAAAGTGGTGAAGAAGAAACTGTTGAGAGTAAAAAGCAAGTTGAAACAGAGTCAGAGGAAAGCGAAGATGAAATACACAAAGGTCGAGTTCTAAGAAAGAGAGCTTGGAGAGCTGAAAAGAACGATAAAGGAAGTAAATTGAAAAGAGCTGCAAAAGATGACGTTTGGCCGAATAAAATAAAGAAATTGAGATATCGACTGACACGAGTAAATTCACCAAGGGCTGAACAGGTGAATGAAGTGACAAGTCAGGATAAAACAAAAGACGAAGAAACTGTTGTAACTAAGGAGAGCAAAAGAACAAGAAAACCTAACCAGAAGCATAAATCACCAGAATGGAGGTATGTGGCCCTGCCTGAAGTGAAACAAGAGGCGGATAGCCAAGGAAATCCAGAGGTGGTTGTACCAGAAGTGGTTGAGGAAGACATAGAATCGGAAATCCTGAGAGTTATCTTGTCCGATATTGGAGAAGAAACGGATGTTCAGGACATTCTGTATACAGATCACGAAGGAAAAGTGAAAGATGATGAAATGCCAAACTGAATGAGTTAAGAAAACTACTGATGGAAAGACCATAAAATACAGAAAAAGAAAAAAGACAAAAACTGGTAGAACCAAGTAGGTGTTTAGAGCTTTGGGTTAGAAAACTAGTTGTGAAGTGGAAGAGGCTAAGTCAAAAGACACGGTCTAACTTAGCAAAGATGGCAAACATAGATAGTAGAAAAGGTAGATGTACATTTTTGAAGAGATGGTGTAAAATGTGTTGTTGTTGTACAGGATTATTAATGCTTCTATGGAGCATACTTGCTCTCCTGATCTCATTCAAAGTTACTATAGATACACTAGAAGGACATAGTGAGAACAAAACTAATATAGAAAAGATTCAAAAGGTAGTACCAACTAGAATAGATCAAAACTATTTACATAAAGACAGGTCTATAACTGATTTTTCTAATAATGTGTTTTCAAAATTGTTGTATGAATATGTAAAGACAATGGACATAAGGCACTGCTACGTTTGTATGCAGTTACCTGCCTCTGTTTCGGAGGGAGTGACTTATCACCACCTTCCAGTAACATATGGAATAACATGTTGTGTAATAGCTAGTTTATTTTATCAAACAGGAAAATTAGAATATTATTTTTCAGATGTAGATACTATATTTTCACAAGTACCGGCAATTAACAAGCTAAACAAGGTGAAACTTGCAAAGGTATTAGGTGAATTTTTCTTAGAGACTAAAGAACTAACATTTGAATATATATTTAAGAACAATTTGACATGCAGTTTAAAGAAAGAGGAAAAGATATTTTTAGATATGGATGAATAAAGGAGACTGAAAATGCAAAGAAAGGCATCTGACGGAAAGGTGGAGAAGACAGTCTGAGATGTAGAAATCGAAAAACATCTGAAAGTTGAAGCTAGTCCAACTATGGCTTTAGATTGGCCTCAGACAGGGAAATTGTGTATTAGAAGGCATCAAACTGCATATGATAATTATTTTGTAGGTAATAGTGAGTGCCATGATACATACCGAATCATGGGTGGATGGGTATTTAAAGGAGGAAAAGATCCAGTTTTTCCTGGGTTATATTTCATTTGTGGGAACAGGGCATATTATCGTTTGCTAGACCATTGGTATGGCACATGTTATGTAGGCCTGGTTTTTCCAAAGATTTTTCATATGGATAGAGGAGAAGATGGTGTACATAGTTTAGGTAGTTATTTAGCACATAGTAAGAGAGAATCTTGGTCAGAAATTGTGGGTGACATTTTTGGAGCATTGATACCCGCAGTGGGAATATCTCTGAATGCAAACAAAATTAGAAGACTTTCAACAGTAGTGGATCGCTTGTCCACAAGCACCGCTGGAGGATTTTTATTAGTAAACACTGAAAAGGTTGCCATGCGTGCTATGGTAATGCAAAATCGACTTGCCCTTGATATATTATTGGCAAAAGAGTCTGTGGAATGCTGAAAGTTCAACACTGTTGTACTTACATTCCTGACGAAAGTAAAGATTTGAAAATGTATATTAAAAATATTACAGAATTGCATGACGAAATTGCACCAATGGAGGTTGAAGGTATTTGGGAAAGGATTGGAAAGAAAATATCAGCTATTAAAGATTTCTTAGTAAAACTAGGTAGTACGTTTTTAGGTAAAATATTATTTCCATTAACATGTATAATTTTCATAATATTAGTAATTAGTTTAGGATGTATTTGTCATAAAAAGAATAAAAATCAGAAAAAGGTAAAAGGAGAAAAATTAAGGAGAGGTGATAAGAAACAAGAAAGAGAATTTGAAGAGATAGAATTGGAGGAGTTTAAGGAAAGCATGTATAAATCAGCAAAAAGAGGGGAAACTGAATTATGAATAAAAGCAAGAAATCACTTTGAAATTCCGTAAAAGAAATACAAAATTTTGATGGTGTGGTGATAAAATCACCAAAGGGGGGATTGATGGAGCGGGTAATTCAAAATGTTGTATACCCCCCCCCCCATTTCTGCATGTTTACATTAATCCGAATAACCTATTAATTGTAATATTATTAATTTGTTTGAAGTGATAACTCACCAATTATAATAATAAAAGAATTACACGAGGGATCTGCATTTGCATAGTTAAAACTAATTTGTATACTAATATATGTACGCATATTAATGTTAGAAAAATTAGAATATTGCATGATATATGTGCTTTTGTTATGTAATTGTAAGTTGCACCAGATGACATCACTGGGTGAATATAAACGCTTTAAATGTTGCTATTATGCTAGATAATTACATACACATAGGGGAATTAGCAAGGGTTTCCGGTCAGGTGCTCCGCACAGCCTGTTATTTTCCTTTGAATACTAGAACCCTGTCTTCTAGAAAACACAGGCTAATTTTAAGTGCTGCTATGAGTTTCAAATCAGGTGCAAAGTATGCTTCCCAAATCTAAAAACTGTGGTTTTTGTGAAAATCGGGATGCACTCTGTTTATGATGCCCAATTTCCTCCAGGTGTGTGGAGTATTGTGTGTGGGGGATGAGTGTGTTCAAGGATCTGCTGAGGTGTGTGTTAGATTGTTGCACAGTTTAAGGGGGTTATTTTATGTTTTGAAACCTCTTTTTCATTATGGTTCTCATTATGATTGCCTGTTATAGGGAGAGTTAATTCTGTACTGCCAGGGTTAATGATACCTCAGGCTTACTTTAGCTTCAGGAGTGCAGAATTAACAGGGATTCGGACTCCAACCTAGGTCCTCTATTTAGACGTAGCGATATACACATAATGTGCCTCAGCAGGTACTTGATACCTTATGTAATGTATAATTAATCCGATATCTAAATAGGGTTGGATGTGCAGCAATTGATACACAATTCTGCAATAATTTGAATGCTGAACATTTTTAAATAAAACAAAAGAAAACGTTACAATCATAAAATAAACAGCGCATCATGTGTAAATCAGGAACGCATTTTCTTTGTCAGTGCTTGAAAAGTAATCTGAGACAAATTTTCACATAAACTTAAAATCCTCAGAAAAGAACAAGTCAAGTGAAGTAATTTAATACTCATTTCAAAGCCATCCTAAAATCATCAGGAAGATCGCAGCTTCTGAAGTAATCAGATACTCATTTTCAAGTCCTCCTCAAATCATCAGGGAAACTTTGTAGTGTGGTGCTCTGGGGTTGGAAGCACAGCCCATACACATTTAGATTGCAGGTAAGTATAGGTTTATTCTATATACATCAAACATTAGAGGGAGAGCGCCGGGGAACGTCCGACGCGTTCGCGGGCTCGGCGCCTAATAATCGGCACCCAAAATGGCCGCCGCGCTCTAAGTCATCACGTAGACGTGAAGACTAGAGCGCGACGCTACATATCTCCTTTCTTTACGGATAACATTTTTTTTTAAAGATACTTCTACTTGCGTGCAGATTCCCTTCCGTCTCCCATCTCAAAGTCTCTAAACTTTGACGGTCTCATCACTGTCCTTCTGGTACGGGTGCGTCTCACCGGGGTGCCTGGAGTGTGCTCGGTACCCTCTTGGTAGCTTCTCGCTTCTCCACTGTAGATTTCCAAGAGTTCCGAGGCACTCAGATCACTCCCCCTTTCTGCTTCTGCATCTCTTCCCCCTTCTCCGGTGCTGCCTGTGGTTGCGTCCACCGGGTTGGTTTCAGTTCCATGAGTCTGGGGAGGTATCACTTGTCCTCTTTCTCTTCCGTTCCATTGCATGATCTTATTGCACTTGGACATCCTGTCCTGTGACCACACCTTCCCATCGCTCAGTAGGGCTGACTGGTTATAAACTTCTTCCACCTGCAAGGATGCGCTGAATTTGCTGTTCCCTTTCCTCCTTAACTGGGCTAGTTTGACTCAAACCCATTCTCCTCTCTCTATGTCAGCTCCGATAGCTTCAAGTAGAGTCCGATGACCACCTCGGAGTTGGTTCGTTGCACAAAGGGTTCCACCTCTTGATCGTTTCCTCTCTGATTGCTATTATAGCGCAAGAGATAGATCGGATCAAGTGAGGGAAGGAAAGGATGGGAACAGCGGGGAGGGAGACCTGTAAAACATAAACATAGACCATTAACTTTATCTATACTTCCTTTCTACATAACTACATAAGGCATGGGAATGTACCCTGTGAAAAGCTTTCGTTACCTGTAAAGAAAAGAATTAAGAACTTAATTCAAAAAGGCATATGCTATTCCAATCTCTGTGAATGTCTTGTATCAGGGGTTTGTATGGAGCTTATAGTTTTGTTACACAGTGAACAAGGTAAGCGTTATAACAGCACCAGAAACAACAGGGATTGATATTCATAGCTCCATATGATTTGAACTCCACCGTTTCTCAACACGGTTTCGGCAAAATAGATTCTGTGCACTACAGATGCCGGTTCTCAACCCGGCTTCGGCCCTCAGTGCTCCCCGTACTTCACTGGGTTACTCACGCTCTCTCTCTCTCATTCAACCGTAGAGCCGTTCACCTCACGGCGAGTTTAGTCACTCTCTCTTCTCTCTCAAAATGAACAGTGCCGTTACCTCACGGCGATGTTCTCGCTCTCACACGCACTTCTGCGTTCTCCAGGTTTGAGGGGCACCCCAATGTTTGACACCGTTCTCGTATCACCTGTCCCAACACAAATACCCTGGGAAGCGGTACGCCCACGATGCAGTTTGTAGCGTAGCGGCTTCCCCGAACCCAATGCCTCCACACTCTAAATATACCAGAGACTTGACTGGTGCAGCGGCACCCTTACCCGACCTCCTCCTCCTTCCGACTGACCCTCCGAATAACCGCAAGACTGGAACCAAAGTAGGAATATCCGACAGCGCCATGGTTCTTCCGTTCTTCTTTTCACGGCGCGTAAAGCCGGAACACGACGCAGAGCGTCGGAAGTGACGTCAGCGCGTGAGCACTGCGCCGCACAGGCTGCTGGGTAGGGTAGTTCCGGTGAACCTGACAACGTGTCGCTAATAACCCCGTAACACTCTAGCTCCGTCTCCTTGACATTTCTTCTTTTGTTGTAGTGTTCCGTGTATATTCTCTGTGCTTTCTCTAGATTATGGTGTACTATGGCGGGGGACCACTTGCTCGTGATGGTGCGCTCCTTCCAGGCTACATTGGCTTTCGTGAAGGGGTCTCTACCCCTTAGGATCTGGAAGGGGGTGTATCCCGTGCTGGTTGGTGTAATCCTATACGCCCACAACATGCTCTTCAATTCCTTCTCCCAGTCCTTTCCAGTCCCAATGGCTGACTGTACGGACCCCATAATGACTCGGTTAAACCTTTCGGCTAGTCCGTTTCCTGCCGGATGGTACATCGATGTGTGTTAAACCTTAATGCCATTCCTTCCCATGTAGGTGTTCCACTTCTCTGATACAAATTGGGGTCCATTGTCACTTAGGAGGGAGCGTGGAATACCTTCTCTGAGGAAAACGGCCGTTAGGAAATTCAATATTTTGTCCGTGTCCATGTCTTCTTGTATGTCCACCTCCGGCCACTTGGAGTACCGATCTACCAGTACTAACACATATTTCTGGACTCCCTGGCCATCCAATATCGGACCCAGGATGTCTATTGATAGGTCCTCCCATGGGTTCTCTGGGTTGTCAAACTTTCCTAGGTGTGGTCGCATCAGGCTCTGAGACTTGTCCGCTCTTTGGCATTGGCCACACTCTTGCACGTGCCTTTCTATCTGGTTATCCATCTCTGGCCACCAGTACATCTGCTTCGCCCTCATCTCAGTCTTTACGATGCCCAGGTGGCCCTCGTGGATGAGAGCCAGAAGATGTGGGATCAACTTGTTGGGGGGAACTACTTTCTCTCCTCTCCTCAGGAAGATCCCTTGGTCGCAAACTGACAACTCTTCTCTCACTTCGAAGAATTTCCTGAGCGCCGCCTCCATATGCCTCTTTTCCGGCCATCCCCTTATTATGCATTGCTTGTCTCCCTATATGTCTGTGTCGGTTTCGTACGCTTCTTTCCACTCTTGTTCACTGATCACGCGTTCATGATCTTCCATGAACACCACTTTAGTATCCTCCTCTTCGGACGTCCTTGGAGCTTCATCCATGGCTGACGCTCGTCTGAGGTAGTCGGCTACTTTGTTCCTTTGTCCCGGGATGTGTTCCACATCACATCTATAGTCTAATAATTTCAACGTCATCTTCGCGATGCGGGGTGTCGCCGTGGCATGTCCTGATGATGTGAGGAATTTGATCAGGGGCTTGTGGTCTGTTCTCAGCTTGAATCTCGTGCCCCATAGGAACTGGCGGAACTTTTCCATGGCCCAGACTACTGCCAACATTTCCTTTTCTATTACGCTGTACTTCTGTTCCGTGGGTGACAGCGATCGGGAAGCGAAGCTGAGGGTGGACAGTTCACCTCCTTTCAACTCCTGCATTAGGACTGCTCCCAGGCCCCGCTCGCTGGCGTGTGTCGTCAATACCGATCTGGCTTGCGGATCATATCCACACAGAGGTATGGCCGTGCTGATGTCCGTCTTTATCCTTTGTAACTCCTCTTTTGTTTCCTTAGTCCACTCGAATTTGGTCTTGTCTCTTAGAAGTTGTCGCAAGTGGTGTGTCTTCGTAGCGAAGTGCTGTACGAATTTGCTATAGAACTCGGCCATGCCTAGGAACGACCTGACTTCCTCCTTGGACCTTGGCGGTGGTGCTTCACATATCGCCTTGACGTTGGACTATTTGGGTGTGATGCCTTGGTCGCTGATCACATGCCCCAAGTACGTGACCGACGTCATACCAAACCGGCACTTGTCCCATTCTGCCGTGAGTCCGTTGCGTTCCAGGACTTGTAGAACTTTGGACAACTTGGCATCATGGTCCGCTTTGTCCATGCCCATCACCAGGATGTTGTATTGAAAGTACTGTACACCTTCTACTTCATGAAATAATTTATGCATTAGTTTCTGAAACACGGCTGCCGCCGAGGCCAGTCCAGGTGGCATCCTGCGAAACTGATAGCACCCGAAGGGAGTTATGAAGGATGTTAACTTCCTGCAGATGCAGTGTAGTGGGATCTGGTGGAAGGCTGACGTGAGATCGATGGTCGAGAACCACTTCACTCCTTTGGTTTTTGCTAGCATCTCGTCTATTCTGGGCAGGGGAAACCGTTCTACTATGATGTTTTTGTTCAACTCCCTCAGGTCCACACATAGACGTATTTTTCCATTCGGTTTCATGGCAACTACCAATGGAGCCAACCATTCGGCACTCGTTATCGGTTCTATGATGCCGTTTTCTTCCAGTCTGTAATGTTCTTG
This sequence comes from Triturus cristatus, assembly GCF_964204655.1. Classification (NCBI taxonomy): domain Eukaryota; kingdom Metazoa; phylum Chordata; class Amphibia; order Caudata; family Salamandridae; genus Triturus; species Triturus cristatus. The sequence goes on from NC_140587.1 coordinate 450,687,132, forward strand.
TTGCACCTGTTCTCTGATTGCCGGTGAGATGTTACTCACTTTGTGGCACACTGGTTTGGCATCCGTTTTGAGCTCAATCCTGTGTGTGAATTTTGTTAGTTTGCCAACTTTGCCTCCAAACACGTTGGGAAACTCTACCTTCAGCTTTCCTGCTTCTGGCCGCTGTGCATCGCTAGTCATTAAGACTTGTGTGATACCATGTGGGTTCAACTGTATACCTAGATCTCCTTGGTCTATCCATCCTAGAACCGATGAGCCCTTTTCAGCCACATATAATTTGCACCTGGCATGTCGTTCCTTGAATTCAAATTTCAGACGGCGGTATCCCACAATGGGGATAGGGTCTCCTGTGAAAGTGACTGGGCGAATGTCTGGGGGCTCCAGATGGTCACCTAGGAGGTTCTTGAAGTGTTCATCCCACACATTGCGTTGTATTATGGTGTAGGGGGATCCTGAATCAGCTACCATCTATATTGGAACACCTCCAATCACTAGGTCACATTGTGGTTTCTTTGAGCGGTTGCAATTTATGCCCAGCACGTGTACATCTATGCACAGCACACTGTCGTCGTCTTCTTCATTTTCTCCTTCTTCCTCCTCTTCTTGTGCGACATATTTGACGGCTATTCTCTTTTGCTTGCAGCGACATACCTTCTCATAATGCCCTATTATCCCACAAAACATGCATTTGGCTTTGAAGGCCGGACATCGCTTGTCGTACGCTGGGTGTGACAAACTGCCGCACCTGTAGCACATGTTCTTGCCCTCGCCGGGGCCGGTCGGGGCGTCCATTTGGTCTCTGTCCTTGTGTACCCCGTTGCCCCCCTGCCTCTCTCCGGTGGTTCTGCTTCCATGACTTTATTCACCATGGGCCTTGGGATAGCCTCTTTTTTTGCCGCTTCTGCACATCTCTTCGATAGCTCCGCCTTTTTTACCATGGCTATCATTCTTTAAGTGTCGCCTCTCCGTTAACCCATAATTTGTCCTGTATCGTCGAGTTGGTGGTATGCATGACTATTTGGTCCTTGATGAATTCATCATGTAATGTGCCGAACTTACACGTGACTGCCAATTTCCTTAACGCTGCTACGTATTCATCTATGGACTCCCCTTCTGCTTGCTTCCGTTGTTGGAAGTTATATCTGTCTATGGACGTGCATACCGCAGGCCTGTAGTGCTTGTTTAAGTCGTCTATAGCGTGCTGGAACACGTCGTCATCTGCCGCCTGCCTCGGCGTGGGGACTATATTCTCAAATACTCTGATCCCTTCCGGTCCCAGGTTGTGCAGCAAGATCCCCTTCCTCCTTTTGCTGTGGAATGCTTCTCCAGACTCGTCCTCCAGAGCTTCCAAATAGTTCATAAAGTATTCTCTCCAGTCCTCCCATTTCATCCACGGTTCTCCCGGTTTGGGTAGGAAGGGGATCGGCGTCGTGAGTGAGGATGGTTGGGCGCACATTTCTGCACTTCCCCTTGGTGACTCTACTTCTCCCCTTGGACTGCCTGGCGCGCTTTGTCCCTGCCGCGTGGTCTGGACCGCTTGCTGGCGTTGCTAGGGGTTTGCTCCCTGCGGGCGCGATGTGTGTTCCTCCGTGCGTGTGTTGCTAAAGGCACAGGCGTCCCCTCTGCTGCGCTCTCCCTCTAGTTGTACCTGTGTGGGGTCGATCACGATGCTTCCTGAGCACCTGTATCTGCTGTTCGTGCTCTTCACGGTCTTCTCCTTCATGAATCCCACCCTCGTCGCCATTTGTAGTGTGGTGCTCTGGGGTTAGAAGCACAGCCCATACACATTTAGATTGCAGGTAAGTATAGGTTTATTCTATATACATCGAACATTAGAGGGAGAGCGCCGGGGAACGTCCGACGCGTTCGCGGGCTCGGCGCCTAATAATCGGCACCCAAAATGGCCGCCGCGCTCTACGTCATCACGTAGACGTGAAGACTAGAGCGCGACACTACAAACTTGCTGATGACTTCAAGAGCTTGATGATGTCTGATGATGTTAAAATGACTTCTAAAGTATTTGGCTGATCATCCAATGACTCTGGGATAGCTTCTAAAGTAATCCTGTTTGACCTGAAGTGCCCTGTGCAATATAAGCAGCGATTAAAATATCCTAAGCAGCAGTTATCTGAACATAAACCACGGCATCATAAAATCAGTTAAAAAGCATTTAAAAAAGGTACATCCCTGGCGAGCATTGGACACAGCTCGAACAACCAGGAAGGCAGAGATGAGATCAAAGTTGGTGATTGGGTGCATGTGAAAAATCTCATGTTGCCAAAAGAAAATCTAAATTTAGATAGCCTGAGTAGGTTACAATTTGCGGGAAATGTTAGTTAATGGAACGTTAGTTTCTTTTTTGCCGTTCTAAGCCTCTTTCATACTGCAATTGATTTTGTGCATTGATGATTTTGTTCATAAAGCATTGCTAAATCATTTGGCAGATGGAGGACTGAAGGTGTCACCCTCAAAATTGCAATTTTGTAAGAAAGAAGTACAATATTTAGGACATAACATTGAATAAGGACTGAGAAAAATAACAATAGACAGAATCAGGATTATAAAAGGAAGGAGAGCACCCATGACCCAAAGAGAAGTGAGAATGTTTCTGGGAATGGTTGGATATTGTCGTCAATGGATTAGTAACTTTTCATTGATCGCAGAACCTTTGGTACGACTGACGAGAAGTGATGTGAAAGATCCCATTGATTTGAACAAGGAAAAATTGGCAGCATTTAAACGATTGAGAGATGGGCTGTGTGAAGCACCTGCATTAGGCATGCCTTACTATGAGAAGGAGTTTCAGTTGTATTGCAGTGAGAGAAATGGATGTGCACTCTCTGTGCTAATACAGAAGCATGGAAAACTGTGGATACCAATTGCATATTTTTCATCAATGCTTGACCCCGTAGCTGTCGCCCTACCTGGGTGTTTGAAAGCAGTAGCTGCTATGGACGCATTTTGAAGGACAAACTCTGGTCTTAAGGAGCCGGTAAACGAAGCGAAACGAAGCGCCTGGTTAAAGGGCTTCATGTTTGGACGCATTTGTTTGATTTACTAAACATTGCAGTCACAGTAGTCATTTGTAGTCACTGAAAGTCATTTTAGAAATTGTTTTCAGGATACTACTTTTAAAAATCACAAACTGTTTCACTGATTTTAAAAATTGTATATTTTCACCTGCACAAACGCACTTTAACCGGCAAAAGCGTCATCCCCGGTCCACCATGGATCCTTCCGTTTGTTGTGGAGGGATTTAGCACGCAAAACCGGAAGTGTGGGCTTTTCCTTAACGTACACGGTAGTTAGCAGTCTAGCTGCTAAAACACTGCATAAATTTGGATGCTGGCCCCGAAGCGCAGCGGACGCATTTTGAAGGACAAACTCTGGTCTTAAGGAGCCGGTAAACGAAGCGAAACGAAGCGCCTGGTTAAAGGGCTTCATGTTTGGACGCATTTGTTTGATTTACTAAACATTGCAGTCACAGTAGTCATTTGTAGTCACTGAAAGTCATTTTAGGAATTGTTTTCAGGATACTACTTTTAAAAATGACAAACTGTTTCACTGATTTAAAAAATTGTATATTTTTACCTGCACAAACGCACTTTAACCGGCAAAAGCGTCATCCCCGGTCCACCACGGATCCTTCCGTTTGTTGTGGAGGGATTTAGCACGCAAAACCGGAAGTGTGGGCTTTTCCTTAACGCGCACGGTAGTTAGCAGTCTAGCTGCTAAAACACTGCATAAATTTGGATGCTGGCCCCGAAGCGCAGCGGACGCATTTTGAAGGACAAACTCTGGTCTTAAGGAGCCGGTAAACGAAGCGAAACGAAGCGCCTGGTTAAAGGGCTTCATGTTTGGACGCATTTGTTTGATTTACTAAACATTGCAGTCACAGTAGTCATTTGTAGTCACTGAAAGTCATTTTAGGAATTGTTTTCAGGATACTACTTTTAAAAATCACAAACTGTTTCACTGATTTTAAAAATTGTATATTTTTACCTGCACAAATGCACTTTAACCGGCAAAAGCCTCATCCCCGGTCCACCACGGATCCTTCCGTTTGTTGTGGAGGGATTTAGCACGCAAAACCGGAAGTGTGGGCTTTTCCTTAACGTGCACGGTAGTTAGCAGTCTAGCTGCTAAAACACTGCATAAATTTGGATAATGGCCCCGAAGCGCAGCGGACGCGCGTAGCGGGTGCGCCGCTGGCGCGCCGAAGGCGCGCCTAAGGCAAGCCCGTCTGCGCCTGTCCGCGCCTGGCTCGGGCCCAGGGCCAGAACCCCTGGTCGCCCGGTAAACCACCCAGGGTCTCTCCACACCCAGACCGGCGATACCATGATCAAACCCAGCATACTTAAATACACATCTGCGCAGTTATTGGCCTTTTATACACCCCTGCTTCCTAACTGCACTAAAGCTCATTTATTAGGAGCTCTCTACACCAGTGAAAACTGTGGTTTTTGTTTTTCACCTAGTTTAAATGAAACAACCGGAAGCCTACTATCTAATCCTAACCCACTGGCTCCTCAAAATAACCCTTACTCTTTTTTCAGCGTTAACTGTCGCTCCTTACCCAAACATAAATCTGACATCTTCGATCTTTTATCCAACGACCAACCTGATGCGATTTTCCTCACTAAACCTGGCTCCAGGAGTGTTCAGGTCCTGATATTGCTGCTGCATTACCTATTAATTATGCTATAGTGAGGAAAGATCGTACTCTGAAAATGGGTGGTGGGATAGCTGTTATTTTTAAGAAGGAGTTCAAATGCGACTTTGAACATCTCCCTTTTCCTGACTGTGAAGCTGCTATTTTTAAACTGACTCTTTCCCCTAAATTTACCTTTTCAGGTATACTCGTCTATTGTCCCCCTTCCTCCTCCGTATCTTGGATCTCGACTTTCGCTGAACTCATAGCTCCTTTAGCTATGAAATCAGCTAATTTCTCCATTTTAGGAGACCTTAATCTCCATTTAGAAAAGAAATCATGTAAAAGCAGCTCAAATCTTATTTCCGACTTAGCTTCCTTAAATTTAAACCTACTAAACTCTGGGCCCACACATACAGCAGGGCATCTCCTCGACCCTATTTTTTCTAATCTAACAGAGATCTCTTGCTCTTTGGCCATCCCAACAAGCTGGTCCGATCACTACCTTGTCAAATTTGACTTAACACTTCCAGCACATCTTTCATCAATTTCCAGCACGCCCGCTTTGCAATTTAGAAATTGGAAAAAGTTAGATATCATTGCTCTTAACACTCATTTAGATACCCATAAACCATGTTCCTCGCAACAAGTAAACCAACTATCATCTTCAGTGCACACCTGGCTTACGGATGCCATTAACACATGTCTGCCTCTTACAAACAAAAAATTCGGAAACCATCGACCACCAGCCCCCTGGTTCACTGAGTCACTGAAAACGGAAAAAACTAACTGTAAAATTTTGGAGAGAAAATGGAGAAAGAATTACACTTCTTCATCTAAATCTGATTATAAAAGTGCCTTAAAAAATTATCATAAACTCTGCAAACTTGCTCGAGCAGACTTTGTTTCCATCACCATTGAAAATGCAACTAATTGTTCCAAGACTCTTTTTAACACCGTTAAGGAACTTGCAGGCTCCCAAACTCTAGCACAACCTTCTGCACTAACTAAACTTAAATGTGATGATTTGGCCACTTTCTTTATCCAAAAAGTCGACACAATATATCAAGATATTGTGCTGAAACAGGCTAAAAATTCCTCCACTGCTTTAACACCCCAGCCTCCTTTAGACGATATAAATCCTCTCCTAAATAATTTTGAGAAACCTGATCTCCTTGACCACTCTCTGGAAACTTGGCCTTTACTTACCATAGAAAGCCTAACTACACTTCTGAACAATATTAAATCGGGATCTCCAAATGACCCACTACCTATCTCAGTATTAAAACCATTAAGTTTTTCCCCTCTACTTGTGATAATGGATCTCTTAAATGCTTCACTACAAGAAGCTTCCATTCCATCTACATGGAAACATGCCATGATCCACCCCCTTCTTAAAAAGACAAATGCTGACCCAGACGTATTGAGCAATTACCGTCCTATATCCCTGCTCCCGATTTTTTCTAAGATTCTGGAGAGACACATCCATTCGCACCTCACCCAATATGTGACTACTCACTGACTTCTTCACCCTTCTCAGTCGGGCTTCAGAGCAGGTTTTCCACCGAAACCACCCTACTTGGGGTCACAGAAAGCTTACGTCACCATCTAGACAACGGGGACACAGTCGTGCTCATTTTACTTGATCTGAGCGCCGCCTTTGACACGGTGTCTCACACTGTGTTAATAAGGACACTTAAATCTCTGGGCATAAACGGACCCGCTTTAAACTGGCTGACTGTTTTCCTTTCAAACCGCACCTTCCAAGTTTTCTCACATTCAGCCTGCTCTGAAGTCCACTCTTTCGCTCATGGGGTACCACAGGGGTCCATTCTCAGCCCCTTGTTATTCAATCTCTATGTAAAACCACTTGCCGTGATAGCTGAGAGTTCAGGACTATCTCTCTTTTCCTATGTGGACGATTCACAAATCATTTTTTCCCTCTCTTCACACAAAACCACTTTGCCTTCAAACCTCAAAATTGGACTGAGTAAAATAGCTTCTTGGATGCAAGAACATTTTCTCAAACTAAACGGTGAAAAAACTGAAATACTGGTACTAGGAAAAAATAAGGATCTTTGGAACCCCCAACACTGGCCGTGTGAAATGGGTGTCCTTCCTTCTCCCTCTCCCCAAGTCCGTAACCTGGGTATCACAATCGACGACTCACTTAGTATGCACCCCCAATCTGTCAAAGTCGCAGCGACCTGCTTCACCTTTCTTAAATGGTTAAAAATAATCTGTTGGATGCTTCCGGAAACCACAAGGAAAACCGTAGTCAATGCTCTTATTACATCCAGGCTTGACTATGGAAATGTACTTTATTTTGGCGCCAACAAATCTGTAATCCAAAGACTACAGACTGTACAAAACGCGGCAGTCAGACTCCTGTGTGGAGTCCCTAAGACTGCCTCCATTTCATCTTATCGATGCAAGCTGCATTGGCTTAAAATCAAAAATCGGATTAAGTTCAAGGCCCTGAGTTATATGCACAAAATCAAATCTTGTTGTGCTCCTAGCTATCTTCAGTCCTTAGTCAGTCCTTATCTTCCCTCCCGAAATCTCCGCTCTGCCACCCAAGCAAGGTTTGTCATCCCAAGATTCAAATTAGCTCGGATGGGCGGCAGATCCTTTTCTTACCTCGGCCCTATGTCCTGGAACTCTTTACCCACATCACTCCGGAACGAGACAAACTATACAAAATTTCGTAAGTCTTTAAAAACCTGGCTATTTAACAGATAAAGTTTCTACCGCTCTCTCATTCCATAGTTTCTGACTTCTGGTCCTTTGCGCCGGGAAACCCTTTTTGGGTAGCTGTTGCGCATTACAAATTTAAAAACTAACTAACTAACTACATGCCGAAGTTTGGAGCAGAGTGAGGGAATTGTGATGGGATATCCTGTGAAAGTGTTTGTACCTCATGATGTGACGATCCTTTTAACAAGGCGTCGTACTCAATTTATGACACATAGTCGGCTGACTAAGTATGAAAAGGTCATATTAGGTGCAACAAATGTAAGTCTTGTGAGATGTTTGAATGTGAACCCTTCAACATTGCTGCCTGATGCTGAGAAGGTGGAGGTCAGAGATGAAGCAGATCATGACTGCCTGGATGTACTTGATTTTTGTACAAAACCACGACCTGACATAAAAGATGTACCCTTATCGGAAAGTGACTTTGTTATGTTTGTTGATGGGTCTTGTTTGAGGACAGATGATGGAGTGTTGAGTGCAGCATATGCGGTATGCACGGTTGCATCAGTGATGGAAGCATCCTATTTGAAAGGAGTAAAATCAGCCCAGGTAGCTGAACTTGTCGCTTTGACGAGAGCATGCAAGATTGGGAAAAGTGTGAGAGTGACTGTAATAACTGACAGCCAGTACGGATTAGGTGTTGTGCATGATTTCTGCCAATTATTGCTGCAGAGAGGATTTTTAACTTCAAGTGGAACTCCCATTAAGAATGCTGAAGTGGTTGGAAAGTTGCTTTTGGCGATACAGCTGCCTAGGCAATTAGCTGTTGTAAAGTGTGCTGCCCACAGTCACAGTGGTGATTATATCGCCACTGGAAACAAATATGCTAATGATATGGCCCAATATTGTGCACGAAATCAGAATTCCATTAATCGGGCTAAGGAAAGAGAAGTGGTTTCTTGCTCCTTGATGTTTACTAACATTGTGGGAACATGGGAAGAAGTAAGACAATTGCAGGAAGAAGCAGGAGATGAGGAAATTAAGCAGTGGGTAAAAGCAGGATGTGCACCAAGAGAGAAGGATCATGTGTGGGTCTATCGGGATGGAAGACCAGTTATGCCTGATAGCATGATGTCTGCCATGGCACGGATGTATCATGGTCAGGGACACATAGGGAGAGATGCCATGGTCAGGTCATTTAAGCAGACCTGGTACAATGCAAGATTCAGACTTGTAGCGGAAAGTCTTTGTCAGAGATGCCTAATATGTCAGCAATACAATCCTGGAAGAAAGACAGTAGTGAGCCTAGTGGATTTCATTGAGATGCCTCCCTGTAACAGGTTGAGGTATGTTTTGGTTATGGTCTGTCTGTTTTCCAGATGGGTAGAGGCATTTCCAACAAGAAGAAATTATGACAGTGGCAAAATTACTTTTGAGGGAATTTATCCCTAGATTTGGGTTCCCAGTGACCATTGAATCAGACCGAGGAGGACATTTCCATAATGAGACCATAAAACGGATTTGTGAAGCATTGAATGTACGACAAAAACTACATTGTGCCTACCGACCAGAGGCTTCTGGTGTGGTGGAACAGATGAATGGTACTATCAAAAACAGGATAGGGAAAATGTGTTTAGCCACGGGTATGAAATGGCCTGATGTCTTGCCTCTAGTACTCATGACTATTAGATCAATTCCAGACAGAACTACAGGGTTAAGCCCCCATGAAATCATCATGGGATGAGCCATGCGTCACGTGTTTATACCAGTCAACAAGCTGATGACTATAACTGATGACATGGTGTTGGAATACTGTAAAAGCCTGGCTAACGCAGTTCATTCTGTGTTTCATCAGGTTGGAGCGGATACCACCACCCTTGAAAAGAAGCCAGCCCATGATCTGAACCCAGGGGACTGGGTAAGGATAAAAGTCCACAGAAGAAGAAACTGTTTGGTTCCAAGGTGGGGAAAACCAAGACAAGTCATCTTGACCACAACAACAGCTGTAAAGTGTGCTGGACTGAAAAACTGGATCCATGCAAGCCATACATTGAGAATTCCAAATCCAGTAGACAGCACAGAAAAAGAGTATTTTGATGAATCAGAATCTAGTACGGAGAGCCAAAAGCAAAAGAAAACCCTGAAAGGGAGGAAACAGTACCAAGTCTAACATTTGTCCCCAGAAGTAGTTCCCTGAGAAGAAGGTTACAGATGTTTGATACCAGTTCAGACTCAGAAACCGAACAAGGAGCACAATGTTCCAAGAAAAGAACAAGGAAAGAACAAAGAAAAAGACAGTGAAAAGCCGATAAAATAAATTAATGAAAAGGAAGTGCCAGGTGAAAGATTGAGAGAAATTCCACCTGAAACAACACATTAAATGGACAGGTGCCAGATACAGAGAGAGAGGGAAAGATTATTGCGGAAGACCCTCGAGAAGGTGTAGGGAATTCCAACATCCAGTTAGAAGCAGGGACAAGTAGTCAGCAGGAAGATTGCGTGTCGGAGACTTGAGGAGGGAAAGAAGTAAAGAAAACAAAAAAGTGGTGAAGAAGAAACTGTTGAGAGTAAAAAGCAAGTTGAAACAGAGTCAGAGGAAAGCGAAGATGAAATACACGAAGGTCGAGTTCTAAGAAAGAGAGCTTGGAGAGCTGAAAAGAACAATAAAGGAAGTAAATTGAAAAGAGCTGCAAAAGACAACGTTTGGCCGAATAAAATAAAGAAATTGAGATATCGACTGACACGAGTAAATTCACCAAGGGCTGAACAGGTGAATGAAGTGACAAGTCAGGATAAAACAAAAGACGAAGAAACTGTTGTAACTAAGGAGAGCAAAAGAACAAGAAAACCTAACAAGAAGTATAAATCACCAGAATGGAGGTATGTGGCCCTGCCTGAGTTGAAACAAGAGGCGGATAGCCAAGGAAATCCAGAGGTGGTTGTACCAGAAGTGGTTGAGGAAGACATAGAATCGGAAATCCTGAGAGTTATCTTGTCCGATATTGGAGAAGAAACGGATGTTCAGGACATTCTGTATACGGATCACGAAGGAAAAGTGAAAGATGATGAAATGCCAAACTGAATGAGTTAAGAAAACTACTGATGGAAAGACCATAAAATACAGGAAAAGAAAAAAGACAAAAACTGGTAGAACCAAGTAGGTGTTTAGAGCTTTGGGTTAGAAAACTAGTTGTGAAGTAGCAGAGGCTAAGTCAAAAGACACGGTCTATCTTAGCAAAGATGGCAAACATAGATAGTAGAAAAGGTAGATGTACATTTTTGAAGAGATGGTGTAAAATGTGTTGTTGTTGTATAGGATTATTAATGCTTCCATGGAGCATACTTGCTCTCCTGATCTCATTCAAAGTTACTATAGATACACTAGAAGGACATAGTGAGAACAAAACTAATATAGAAAAGTTTCAAAAGGTAGTACCAACTAGAATAGATCAAAACTAATAATGTGTTTTCAAAATTGTTGTATGAATATGTAAAGACAATGGACATAAGGCACTGCTACGTTTGTATGCAGTTACCTGCCTCTGTTTCGGAGGGAGTGACTTATCACCACCTTCCAGTAACATATGGAATAACATGTTGTGTAATAACTAGTTTATTTTATCAAACAGGAAAATTAGAATATTATTTTTCAGATGTAGATACTATATTTTCACAAGTACCGGCAATTAACAAGCTAAACAAGGTGAAACCTGCAAAGGTATTAGGTGAATTTTTCTTAGAGACTAAAGAACTAACATTTGAATATATATTTAAGAACAATTTGACATGCAGTTTAAAGAAAGAGGAAAAGATATTTTTAGATATGGATGAATAAAGGAGACTGAAAATGCAAAGAAAGGCATCTGACGGAAAGGTGGAGAAGACAGTCTGAGATGTAGAAATCGAAAAACATCTGAAAGTTGAAGCTAGTCCAACTATGGCTTTAGATTGGCCTCAGACAGGGAAATTGTGTATTAGAAGGAATCAAACTGCATATGATAATTATTTTGTAGGTAATAGTGAGTGCCATGATACATACCGAATCATGGGTGGATGGGTATTTAAAGGAGGAAAAGATCCAGTTTTTCCTGGGTTATATTTCATTTGTGGGAACAGGGCATATTATCGTTTGCCAGACCATTGGTATGGCACATGTTATGTTATATAGGCCTGGTTTTTCCAAAGATTTTCCATATGGATAGAGGAGAAGATGGTGTACATAGTTTAGGTAGTTATTTAGCACGTAGTAAGAGAGAATCTTGGTCAGAAATTGTGGGTGACATTTTTGGAGCATTGATACCCGCAGTGGGAATATCTCTGAATGCAAACAAAATTAGAAGACTTTCAACAGTAGTGGATCGCTTGTCCACAAGCACCACTGGAGGATTTTTATTAGTAAACACTGAAATGGTTGCCATGTGTGCTATGGTAATGCAAAATCGACTTGCCCTTGATATATTATTGGCAAAAGAGTCTGTGGAATGCTGAAAGTTCAACACTGTTGTACTTACATGCCTGACGAAAGTAAAAATATGAACATTTATATTAAAAATATTACAGAATTGCATGACGAAATTGCACCACTGGAGGTTGAAGGTGTTTGGGAAAGGATTGGAAAGAAAATATCAGCTATTAAAGATTTCTTAGTAAAACTAGGTAGTACGTTTTTAGGTAAAATATTATTTCCATTAACATGTGTAATTTTCATAATATTAGTAATTAGATTAGGATGTATTTGTCATAAAAAGAATAAAAATCTGAAAAAGGTAAAAGGAGAAAATTTAAGGAGAGGTGATAAGAAACAAGAAAGAGAATTTGAAGAGATAGAATTGGAGGAGTTTAAGGAAAGCATGTACAAATCAGCAAAAAGAGGGGAAACTGAATTATGAATAAAAGCAAGAAATCACTTTGAAATTCCGTAAAAGAAATACAAAATTTTGATGGTGTGGTGATAAAATCACCAAAGGGGGGATTGATGGAGCGGGTAATTCAAAATTTTGTATATCCCCCCATTTCTGCATGTTTACATTAATCCGAATAACCTATTAATTGTAATATTATTAATTTGTTTGAAGTGATAACTCACCAATTATAATAATAAAAGAATTACACGAGGGATCTGCATTTGCATGGTTAAAACTAATTTGTATAGTAATATATGTACGCATATTAATGTTAGAAAAATTTGAATATTGCATGATATATGTGCTTTTGTGATGTAATTGTAAGTTGCACCAGATGACATCACTGGGTGAATATAAACGCTTTAAATGTTGCTATTATGCTAGATAATTACATACACATAGGGGAATTAGCGAGGGTTTCCGGTCAGGTGCTCCGCACAGCCTGTTATTTTCCTTTGAATACTAGAACCCTGGGGACGCGCTTTTGTAATTCTTCAGATTCGCACCACTTACCCAGCTATCCGCCGTGAGGGGAACGGCCGCAGGGGTGTGCACCTGGGACTCTGCCCGTGATCGCTTGACCGCCGTGAGGGAAACGGCCGAAGAGGACTCAACCTCCCAGCATTTCAGTGGCCTCTCTGGGCGCCTGCCTTAGTGGTCATCAGGCGGCGCCCGTAGGTCCTTAAAAGACACGCAAATCCTCCGCAGCGCGGGACGCGCTTTTGTAATTCTTCAGATTCGCACCACTTACCCAGCTATCCGCCGTGAGGGGAACGGCCGCAGGGGTGTGCACCTGGGACTCTGCCCGTGATCGCTTGACCGCCGTGAGGGAAACGGCCGAAGAGGACTCAACCTCCCAGCATTCCAGTGGCCTCTCTGGGCGCCTGCCTTAGTGGTCATCAGGCGGCGCCCGTAGGTCCTTAAAAGACACGCAAATCCTCCGCAGCGCGGGATGCGTGCGGGCCGCGCCCGGGCAAAGCCCGGGCCCGTCCTTGCCCGTCTGTGGCCGGTTGAGGCTGGGCTGGGCCCATTCTCTTTCGCCCACTGACTTTGCCGGATGATACAGCTACTTCAGGTTTTTATTGAATCAACTTGCATTACTAGGGGCATACATTTTGTTTGTGTGTATATTGTTTTATTTTTTTGGGTTGTGTGGTGTATTTTTATCTAGCATTATGAGTAAGAGAAAGGCTGAGGGCAGGTTGGCAGGGACCCTGGACGATTATTTAACAAGGGCCGAATCTGTTATTAATGATAAAATTTTAGCTGTGGAACGAAGGCTATCTTTGAATCCTGCTTCAGTATTGCCTTGTGTCGTGCCTCTAGCATTACATGATAACCCTTCAACTAGTCGATCAGGTAATTGTTCCCCGCTGGGTCTAGTAAGTGTGTCACCCAGGTCCAGGCTCTCTGTTCCCTCTTTAATTGTAAGTTCCCCTCCCAGCCCTGCCATGGTAACCACTTGGGCTAATCAACGGGTAGCGGGGACTAAAGTTAGTGAACCTCCATGCAAGAAAAGAAAAGGACGGGGTCCTAATAAGTCAAGTGCCCCGAGGGTTGCCCCTCGAACTGTGGTGGTCCAAACTCATGTGCAACCTGTTGTCCCCGAAAGTTCCAATCCTCCGCATCCTGTGGCCCAGCAGAGTTTTGAGCCCCTGTGTTCTCTATTCAGGGATCAACTAGTGTCTCTCATTCAACCAGTTTTAAACAAATTAGACTTGGTGGTAGAAAGGCTCAATCGTATTGAAGCCTCTTTGGGAAGTGCACAGTTGATGGCTGTTCCATTACCTGTGTCGTACAATAAGGAGGGGGTTTGTCATGTTGGTGAGGGGGTCCCTACTAGTCTTTTAGATGGACAATCTCAAGCAAGAAATCCACAGGTCCCCCTAATGCCCAGTGCTCATATTACCCGGCCATTGTCCCCACCTAACATTGCCAGAAGATCGTTACCTAATCAACAGATTACGGGGAATACGTCAAGATCGGTTGCCCCAAACTTAGAGGATTCTGAAGCGTCCATAAGTCTGCATCTCCCCCCAGAAGCAACACCGTATACCGTTATTCTAGCTAGAGTCCCTCCTATTTCAGATAAGTCCAGAGAGCATTGGTCTAATCTTAAAAATAAAGCTCTGTACTTTCTTGGAAATAAATTTGGGGATCGTAAATCTCTTTTTGAAGAATTCAAAATGGTTAGGCGGGTATCCTGGGTTGGCCACTCCCAGAAGACCTTGGTAGGGGACTGTGTGGTGTTGAGTTTCAGTTCCCCTAGATTGGTAGAACACTTACTGAAAATGGCCTCCCACCAGGCCCCATTTCAAGATGGGATTATGATTTTACCCCTTGGTTACTTCTATAGGCCTGGAAGGGTCTTGCCACCAACGCAGCAACGTGCTTTGTCTGGTGCCCCAGTGCTGGGCTTTCAGTCCTTTGCGCAAGAAAAACGCTTCTCCGCCCTATCCACTCTAGAGGAAAATGACTGACTGTGGGATGGTTATAACCCCCCTTGGACTAGGGAAAGTGGGAGTTTACTGGCCTTTTGTCGGGAGATACCTGATCAAACAAACCAGCTGGTTCAAGCTGAGGAAAATCTCCCAATCCTACAATCTGTACCCGCAAACTCTCCTAGTATATCTCCTATCACCCAACCTATTGTGTCCGCCCAGGTGGTGAATATTTTTTTCTCCCCATGTCACAACTTAACAATTTCCTCTTGGAACATTGCCGGCTTGCTATCTAAACAGGCTGTTCCAGATTGGGTGGACTTTGTTGATCAAACAGATATTTGGTGTTCTCAGGAGACCTGGGCGGTCGGTCCCGTATTTCGATTAGGGTATGTGAATTACTCTAAACCTGCCTCTAAGGGATCTAGAGGCAGGCCGGTGGGTGGCTTGTCTATCTGGGTACGCCAATGTGAGGGTATCACTGTCATGGAACTCCCGATTGACAACCCTGACATTTTGGCTATCAGGGTCACTTCGACTAGGGGCTTTAATTTGCTTATCTATGTGAGGGGTCTCCCTGGAGGCAAATGCTCTCCGTCAGTTTATCTATTAGACCAACTACTCCACACTTTACAGAGTGTGGGTCACAGGGTTGTGGCTAGTGATTTTAATACCTGTTTTGAACCCCTGGGGGTGGATGATGGTAAACTGTCTGAGGCTGAGGACTCTGTATGGGGTATTCCCCAGCTGGGACTGGCTCCTATTGGGAAATGGACTCAGGCAGCCCTATATGTGAAGGGACTATGCCTTGAAACGGGGATGAGGGCCACTAATGGCAGAACGGTATCGGACAGGACTGGGAAGTTAATTTTTAATAATGGCAGAAGTGGAAGTAGAATTGACTATATTTTGGTCAATTGTGAGCTGTGGCCGGCCATCGTAGATATGGCAGTGATTGATAGGCCAGAAAGTGACCACAACCCCCTGACACTGTCCATATTGGATAGTAGTTTTACTGGCCCCAGTATTGATATTGATGTCTCTGTGCATGCTCAAGTAATCCTGTCTAATGACCTGAGAAGGGTACGCTGGCCAAAGATTGCCTCTAATGCATCCGTTAGGGAAGCTATCAGGAACTTGATAAATATAGCCATGTGTAAATTGACCTGCTGCGAGTCTGAGGATGGGCTCCTGACCATCATCTCGGGCATCCACAGAGAACTTTTTGAGGGGCTGAAAATCTTTTTTATCAAAAGTCTCCCTGTTATTGATAAGCCCAAATGTCAGAAGGATAACTCGTGGTTTGACGTGGCCTGCAGAGAGTCCCGTATTGCCCTAATAGCAGCAATCAAATCCAAGCAACGGGTACTCATTAAGTCTTGTAAAGCCGCGTACAAAGCTGCCCAAAGACTAGCAAAGTCAAACTGGGATGAATCACGTTGGAGAGACTTATATGAGGCATGTGATGGTAGGAATATGTGCTATTTTTGGCACTTGCTTAAATGGGGTAGGAACCTGCAGGACATGACTCCGGCTAATCATGTTGAAGCCGATCAGTGGGTCAGATATTTTGAAAATCAGTTTAAGTCCAGGGATGCGCCAGAAGGTGGGCCACGCCTTTATATTGATGCTGAGGTTTTAGTGTTTGCCCCCAGTGAGGTTGAGGTAATTTTGAAATCTCTTCCGAGTGGCAAAGCACCGGGTCCTGACTGCATCCCTGCTGACTTATTCAAACAGGGGCAGGATCTATGGGTCCCTTATTTGACTACACTAGCTAATGCGTTGGCTAGAGGAGCTTCGGTTCCGGATTCTTGGTTCGGGGCAGAGATATTGCCTATCTATAAGAAAGGCGATCGCTCTGCCCCGGCCAATTAACGGCCGATTAGCCTCATAGATGCGGCTCAAAAAATTACAGCTTGTCTGTTATTGGGTCGTATTACGAGTTGGATCTCAGAAAAAGACATATTAACACCCCTACAGGCTGGGTTCCGGTCACATGTTGGAACCATTGATCAAGCGTTTAGGTTCATGCTGTTATATTGGAAAGAGGTCTATCTCGGGGGTGGTATGCTTTTTGCAGCCTTTGTGGATCTACGGTCTGCATTTGATACGGTGCCAAGGTCCAAGTTGTGGGAAGTTTTACAGGAGATGGCCATACCGGCTGAACTATTGCAACTGCTGGTCAAGTTGCATGAACACACATTTGCACAGAACCCTGTCTTCTAGAAAACACAGGCTAATTTTAAGTGCTGCTATGAGTTTCAAATCAGGTGCAAAGTATGCGTCCCAAATCTAAAAGCTGTGGTTTTTGTGAAAATCGTGATGCACTCTGTTTATGATGCCCAATTTCCTCCGGGTGTGTGGAGTATTGTGTGGGGGGGATGAGTGTGTTCAAGGATCTGCTGAGGTGTGTGTTAGATTGTTGCACAGTTTAAGGGGGTTATTTTATGTTTTGAAACCTCTTTTTCATTATGGTTCTCATTATGATTGCCTGCTATAGGGAGAGTTAATTCTGCACTGCCAGGGTTAATGATACCTCAGGCTTCCTTTAGCTTCAGGAGTGCAGAGTTAACAGGGAT
Organism: Triturus cristatus; assembly: GCF_964204655.1. NCBI lineage: Eukaryota > Metazoa > Chordata > Amphibia > Caudata > Salamandridae > Triturus > Triturus cristatus. The sequence continues at coordinate 450,704,401 of NC_140587.1, forward strand.
TCGGACTCCAACCTAGGTCCACTATTTAGACGTAACGATATGCACATAATGTGCCTCAGCAGGTACTTGATACCTTATGTAATGTATAATTAATCCGATATCTAAATAGGGTTGGATGTGCAGTAATTGATACACAATTCTGCAATAATTTGAATGCTGAACATTTTTAAATAAAACAAAAGAAAACGTTACAATCATAAAATAAACAGCGCATCATGTGTAAATCAGGAACGCATTTTCTTTGTCAGTGCTTGAAAAGTAATCTGAGACTCATTTTCAAATAAACTTAAAATCCTCAGAAAAGAACAAGTCAAGTGAAGTAATTAAATACTCATTTCAAAGCCATCCTAAAATCATCAGGAAGATCGCAGCTTCTGAAGAAATGAGATAGTCATTTTCAAGTCCTCCTCAAATCATCAGGGAAACTTTGTAGTGTGGTGCTCTGGGGTTGGAAGCACAGCCCATACACATTTAGATTGCAGGTAAGTATAGGTTTATTCTATATACATCGAACATTAGAGGGAGAGCGCCGGGGAACGTCCGACGCGTTCGCGGGCTCGGCGCCTAATAATCAAAAGACACAGTCTATCTTAGCAAAGATGGCAAACATAGATAGTAGAAAAGGTAGATGTACATTTTTGAAGAGATGGTGTAAAATGTGTTGTTGTTGTACAGGATTATTAATGCTTCTATGGAGCATACTTGCTCTCCTGATCTTATTCAAAGTTACTATAGATACACTAGAAGGACATAGTGAGAACAAAACTAATATAGAAAAGATTCAAAAGGTAGTACCAACTAGAATAGATCAAAACTATTTACATAAAGACAGGTCTATAACTGATTTTTCTAATAATGTGTTTTCAAAATTGTTGTATGAATATGTAAAGACAATGGACGTAAGGCACTGCTACGTTTGTATGCAGTTACCTGCCTCTGTTTCGGAGGGAGTGACTTATCACCACCTTCCAGTAACATATGGAATAACATGTTGTGTAATAGCTAGTTTATTTTATCAAACAGGAAAATTAGAATATTATTTTTCAGATGTAGATACTATATTTTCACAAGTACCGGCAATTAACAAGCTAAACAAGGTGAAACCTGCAAAGGTATTAGGTGAATTTTTCTTAGAGACTAAAGAACTAACATTTGAATATATATTTAAGAACAATTTGACATGCAGTTTAAAGAAAGAGGAAAAGATATTTTTAGATATGGATGAATAAAGGAGACTGAAAATGCAAAGAAAGGCATCTGACGGAAAGGTGGAGAAGACAGTCTGAGATGTAGAAATCGAAAAACATCTGAAAGGTGAAGCTAGTCCAACTATGGCTTTAGATTGGCCTCAGACAGGGAAATTGTGCATTAGAAGGAATCAAACTGCATATGATAATTATTTTGTAGGTAATAGTGAGTGCCATGATACATACCGAATCATGGGTGGATGGGTATTTAAAGGAGGAAAAGATCCAGTTTTTCCTGGGTTATATTTCATTTGTGGGAACAGGGCATATTATCGTTTGCCAGACCACTGGTATGGCACATGTTATGTAGGCCTGGTTTTTCCAAAGATTTTTCATATGGATAGAGGAGAAGATGGTGTACATAGTTTAGGTAGTTATTTAGCACGTAGGAAGAGAGAATCTTGGTCAGAAATTGTGGGTGACATTTTTGGGGCATTGATACCCGCAGTGGGAATATCTCTTAATGCAAACAAAATTAGAAGACTTTCAACAGTAGTGGATCGCTTGTCCACAAGCACCGCTGGAGGATTTTTATTAGTAAACACTGAAATGGTTGCCATGCGTGCTATGGTAATGCAAAATCGACTTGCCCTTGATATAATATTGGCAAAAGAGTCTGTGGAATGCTGAAAGTTCAACACTGTTGTACTTACATTCCTGACGAAAGTAAAGATTTGAAAATTTATATTAAAAATATTACAGAATTGCATGACGAAATTGCACCACTGGAGGTTGAAGGTGTTTGGGAAAGGATTGGAAAGAAAATATCAGCTATTAAAGATTTCTTAGTAAAACTAGGTAGTACGTTTTAGGTAAAATATTATTTCCATTAACATGTGTAATTTTCATAATATTAGTAATTAGATTAGGATGTATTTGTCATAAAAAGAATAAAAATCAGAAAAAGGTAAAAGGAGAAAATTTAAGGAGAGGTGATAAGAAAGAGAATTTGAAGAGATAGAATTGGAGGAGTTTAAGGAAAGCATGTACAAATCAGCAAAAAGAGGGGAAACTGAATTATGAATAAAAGCAAGAAATCACTTTGAAATTCCGTAAAAGAAAAACAATTTATGTTTATTTTTTATTTTTTTAATTAAATTTTATTGCACATAAAAACTCAATACAAACATGGGCCTACAACCACCAGGGCCTGCCGCTAATATATACATGTTCGACATCATCAAGGAAGAAATAGGCCCCCTGGGGCTCAGCCGAATTAACAAATTACCGAGTGCACCTCAGAGGTTGTCAGGATACATAACTTTTAGAAATACAAACATAGAAAGAAAAACAAAAGAACACCAAAAAGCAAGGCGGAAACCATCGAAAAAAAGGGCGTCTAACCACGGCCGGGGGATCATACAGTACCTACTCCACCCTCGGGTGGTCAATGAGGATGATCAAGGGTGGGAGGTGGGGGCGACGGGAGAGCCACAACCATCTACAGGTGAAATGCAATAGTCCGGGAACCTCAGGAGCAGGGGGACAAGGCAGCATCAGATGTGTCCACGAGGTGGGGTGTGCAGATGTTCCCTCGGTACGCGTTCCACTGGCCCCAAATTCTACCCCACGCCCCCGGCTTACCCCGAGCCACATACACAGTCTTCTCTCTGCACATGCACCAATCCATGTTCTCCTTCCATACTGACACGGTGGGAGGCCGCCGGGAACCCTAAAGCTGTGCAATGTCCCTCTTAGCAACCATGTTCCCAAGGGCCGCCCACCGAGTCTGAGCCGCATTATAGTCATTAGGCTCCCACACGTTCAGCAAACATCGGCGAACCTCAGGCAACAGAGCGACCCCAGTGACACATTCCATGACAGCATGCACCCGACGCCAATACTCCGCCACCTCACCGCACTCCCAAAGAACATGGAGAAAAGTGGCGCTGAGCCCACAGCCGCGCCTACAGAGGCCGTCTTCAGAAAAACCCATCAGAACTAAACGAGGGCCCGTCACGTAAACACGATGGAGAATTTTAAGCTGGACAAGACGGAGACGCGCGGGTATGGCCACCTCCTTAGGGGAGGACAGCGCAGACTGCCAATCCTCATCATCCAGTTCCACCCCATCCCGGATCCACGCCTCCCGAAGACGCACGAGGAGATCCGCCCGAACGTTTATTAGTTTTTTATAGATAAGGGAAATAGTACTGTCGGGCAAGTGACCGTCGAGTATGCGGTCCTCGAGTGGCGAAGACACAGGGACTGCAGTCTCAGCCCCGACGGCCGAGAGCAAAGCGTGCCGAACCTGAACGTACCGAAAGAACTCCCTCTCACTCAATTCGTACTCACTCTGCAGCGCAGCGAAGGATTTGACCGCACCCTTCACCCAAAGGTCACCTACTCTGCTGATGCCAATCGTGTCCCAACGCTCGAATCCCTTCGTCGTCCAAAGGCTTCCCAATCTTTCAGACGCAAACAAGGGGGTCGCACCCGTCAAACGATCATTCCAGCCCATGGCCACATTCGCAGTCTCCCACAAGCGTACTGCAATCTTAGTGGGACCGGTTAAGTTCCTCCCAGCCGATCGAGAGTAAAGCGCTCTGTTAAAGTTGCCGCCAGGCAACAAAAATCTATCCATTTCGAAAGCCGGATTAGGACCAGGTGCGTACGTTGCATGGTTAATAGCAGATAGCTGGGAAGCCCAATAGTACCTCCTGATGTCCGGGAGCGCGATGCCCCCGTCGTACCAGGGGAGAGTCAGTTTTGCAAGAGCAATACGTGCACGACCGTCCCAAACAAGTCTCCTTTGTAAGCTCTCCACTTCCCGGAAGTAGGCTGCCGGAATAATATCAAAGGAGTTCTGAAGTGCGTAAAGGAATCGGGGAAGAGACATCATTTTAAAAAGTGCCGCACGACCGAGGGGAGACAAGGGAAGCTGACGCCAACGGGCCACGTCTAACCTCAATCTCCGAAGTGGAGAGAGGAGATTACGCTCGTAGCGGACCGCCGGGTCCAATGAGACGTACACCCCCAGGTACGTAAAGCCGGAGTGGGACGCCTTAATGGGAAAACGAGAAGGCAAGAGAGGAAAGCCACCGGATATAGCATAGACACAAGATTTGGACCAGTTAATGATCAAACCAGAGTTCTTGCCGAAGGAAGTGAGGATGTCAAAGAGCACATTGAGTGACTTACGTGGTGAGGTGAGGTACAAGAGAATGTCGTCCGCGTACAACGAAACACGATCCTCGAAGCCAGGGGCCCACTGGATCCCTCTTATCGACGGTTCCCAACGAAGCCAAGCAGCGAGCGGTTCCAAAGCCAACGCGAAGAGCAGGGGAGACAACGGACACCCCTGCCTAGTGCCCCTCCCAAGAACGAAAGGCCGGGAAACCCTCCCATTAACGACAACCTGTGCCAGCGGAGCAGCGTATAAGAGTTTAACCCAATTATTAAATCCCGCCCCGAAGCCAAACTTTGCCAGGGTGGCCCAAAGATACGGCCATTCTATCGTATCAAAGGCCATCGTGGCGTCCAAGGAAACCAAGATGGCCGGCTCTGAAAGATATTCCGCCCTTGCAAGTACGCCATGTAGGCGCCGCAAGTTAAGGGCCGTATTCCGGTGCGGGATAAAACCGGATTGGTCCGGATGCACCAGATCGCAAATAACAGTAAGCAGGCGGTTCGCAAGAACCTTGGCAAGGATTTTCGGCTCTGCGTTCAACAGAGAAATAGGTCTGTACGAGGCGCAACTGTCCCGAGGCTTACCGTCCTAGGGAATTACGACTATAGTGGCCAGACGTTGGTCATCAGGGAGAGAACCAAGTTCAAGCGACTCCGAGAACATACGACGGAGAAATGGCGCAATTTTATCCGGTTGCAGTTTATAGAGTTCAATCGGAAGTCCGTTGGGGCCCAGAGCCTTGCCTGAGCGAAGGGAGCGAATCGCGGTAGCAATCTCGTCGACCGATAGTGGGGCATCCATCTGCTCACGCTCATCCACCGACAAGCAGGGCAAAGCAATATCCCTCAACAAGTGACGAGAGTCAGCCTCATCTCTAGCCGACACCGGGGAGTACACAGCACAGTAGTAGTCTGCAAAACACTCCACAATCTCACCAGGGTCAGTCACACTCACTCCCTCCGACGTCTGAAGCACGGGGACCACTCGATTCACTCTCTCCTTCTTATCAAGCCAAGCAATCAATTTACCCACCTTATCCCCAGCATCATACAGTCTACCCTGCTGTTCCCTATACATTGTCCGAGCAGCATCTGTAACAAGGGACTTATATTCGAACTGCTTCAGGCTGAGGGCGTGGAGCCCGTCCTGAGTGACACCCGTCTCCAAGGCAGCCTCCAACCCCGATATCTCAGCCTCCAACGCAACCACCTCCCCGTTCTTAGCTTTCTTGGCCTCCACGATCAGGGATAGGGCGTGTCCGCGAAGAACCGTTTTGAAAGCCTCCCACAGGGACACTGAGGACAAGACGGACCCCTCATTCTCAAGAAAATACTGATCAAGCGACTTAATGAGACCCTTGCGAATCTTGGGGTCATGCAAGTACCATGGGTTAATGGGGGCGATCCGCCCAGCGGATCGCATCCCGGTATCGAAGAGGAGCCACAATGGGGAATGATCGGAAATGCCCCGGGCCAGGTGCTTAACCTCCCGGACCCGGGTGGTCTGGGCCGCGGGCATAAGAAAATAATCTAGTCTGGAGAGACTCCCGTGGGCCCCGGAGTGGAATGTGTACTGACTCTGTGTCGGATGTATCAACCTCCAGCAGTCCACTAGACCGAAAGTGTCCAAGAACCCGCCGAGCCACGCCTGGGCGGCAGAGAGGGCTCTGGGAGGGTAACGATCCAACTCGCCAGAAATCACGGAATTAAAATCCCCACCCACAAGCAAGAGACTATCAGGAAGTTCAAGTAACATACGACCCACATCAGAGAAAGTGGAGGTCTGGAGGCCCGGGGGAACATAGACCGAAACCAATGAAAGAGTCTGCCCCTCCCACCGTCCAGTCAAGGACGCATAGCGCCCTCTATCATCAAGAGTGACTTTGTCAATCTCAAGCGGGAGGGAAGATCGCAGCAAGATGCCCACCCCTCTGGATCCAGTGGTGAAGCCAGAGTGTGCAACCAGTCGGTAGCCCCCCCTGTTCATAGCATGACATACATTGCCCACCAAGTGCGTCTCTTGAAGAAATACCACATCAGGGGTCAATTGACACAAATATTGCAACACAACCCCACGTTTGATACGGTCCCCCAATCCGTTGACGTTCCAAGACATCAGTTTCAACCCGTACCCCCCCATCCCAACACAAGAAGCTGGAGTCCCCGGGCACGCAGCCAGACACCTGAAACTAAATGGAAACAAACACACCGCCTTGAAAAGAAAAAAACACACCACCCAACAGCCACTGCCACCCTCCCACCCCCATACCATTGCAACTCCCCCCACCCTGCACCCCTGCGGACTATACAGCCTCCCCAACTTGCAGTGTGCCTGTCGCCCTAACAATCCCATGCTACAAAAAGACCCTAGAGGAGGAAAGGGACCCGTCCCCGCCCGCACCCAGACGAAACATTAATAGACAAAATATACAATTGAAGTAGAACCTGGCTGAGCGCAGAAGGAAATGTCAAAGTGGAGGACCAAGAATCATTCCTGCAGAGGCCCACCGCCCTCGGCACCGCCAGTACGCCCGGGTCGTTCGCCCCGGTCCGGCAGAGAATCCAACCAGTCACTCACGGTGTCAGGGCGTTCAAAAAAGATAGTCCGATCTTCATATTCCACACGAAGCCTGGCAGGGAAAAGCATAGAGTATTTGATTTCCAGATCTCGAAGACGGCGCTTCACCCCCTGAAAGCCCATTCTCTGTTTCTGAACGAGTTGGGTGAAGTCCGGGAAGAAGTTAACGGATGAATTCTCATATTTAACTGGGCCGTGCACCCTCGAGGCCTGCAGGATCGCATCCCGATCTCTGTAATGAAAAAGTTTTGCAATGATAGGCCTCGGGGGAGCTCCTGGTCGAGGCCTACCGCCCGGGACACGATGGGCACGCTCCACGGCGAAGAACTTGCTCAGGCCTGAAGGAGCAAGATGATTAAGGATGAGATCTTCGACCATGAGGTCCACCGGACGATTGTCGGAAGTCTCCGGTACACCTATGACACGGATATTGTTGCGTCGTGCCCGACCTTCGAAATCCTCCAGCCGCCGGGACATCGTGTCGTTTGCAGACTTTAGATCGCCAAGAGTTGCCTGGAGGTCTGATACATCCGTAACAAGAGTGGATGTCCTCGAGTCCAGCGATTGAACCCTCTCGTTAGTCTTAGAGAGATCCGCCCGAATTAATGTGACATCAATGGCAACTGTGTCGATTTTACGGGCCAGAGCCTCGTACTGTTGGGCGATGGTCTCCCTTATGCCGTTGATGGCGCCCATAACGTCCTGCAGCGACAATTCCGTGGGGAGGGACGGGCCCCCACCGGAGTCCTCCGTGACGGCAGTTGCTGGCCCGGGGGATCCTTTACCCTGGGTATAACGATCCATGATGTTACTCTGGACTGGTCCCCCACGCTGGGATGTCTTGGTCCTCCGTTTCTCGGGATCCCCCTTGCCCGCCATCTTGAGCGATGCTCATCGGTGGGGTCCGCCCGGACCGATAGCAAAGGGGTGCCAGCAGATCAGACACAGACTGTCCGAGAGCCCACTCGGAAGAGTTCGAGAAAAAGGCACAAATCAGTCCAGAGCAAAGGCCGGAGGACGACCCAGCCGAGCGAAGTAGCTCCTCGATCAGGCCATGCAAAAGTGCAAAAGCGAAACTGAAAGTGGGGGCACGGTCATTGGCAAGGCTCCAATGCCGTTGTTGTTCAACTACTCCCCGGCCCCACAGTTCACCAAAGCACCGGGCACAGCTTCCAGGTGGGCCTCCGAAGTGCAAGACGCTGTATTTCAGGGCTCCCAGGTCCGATTTACGGTTTGAAAAGAGTTATGGATTCAGCCAAGGTTCATCTTCCAGAATCCGTCCAAAAAACCAGGATAATGTCAGGATAAGTTGCGAGGAGCGGCAAGGGTCCGGGGAGCCCTGTGCTCACGCGACCATCTTGGATGCGCGCGAAGCTCCTCCTCCGAAATACAAAATTTTGATGGTGTGGTGATAAAATCACCAAATGGGGGATTGATGGAGCGGGTGATTCAAAATTTTGTATACCCCCCCATTTCTGCATGTTTACATTAATCCAAATAACCTATTAATTGTAATATTATTAATTTGTTTGAAGTGATAACTCACCAATTATAATAATAAAAGAATTACACGAGGGATCTGCATTTGCATGGTTAAAACTAATTTGTATACTAATATATGTATGCATATTAATGTTAGAAAAATTTGAATATTGCATGATATATGTGCTTTTGTGATGTAATTGTAAGTTGCGCCAGATTACATCACTGGGTGAATATAAACGCTTTAAATGTTGCTATTATGCTAGATAATTGCATACACATAGGGGAATTAGCGAGGGTTTCCGGTCAGGTGCTCCGCACAGCCTGTTATTTTCCTTTGAATACTAGAACCCTGTCTTCTAGAAAACACAGGCTAATTTTAAGTGCTGCTATGAGTTTAAAATCAGGTGCAAAGTATGCGTCCCAAATCTAAAAACTGTGGTTTTTGTGAAAATCGGGATGCACTCTGTTTATGATGCCCAATTTCCTCCAGGTGTGTGGAGTATTGTGTGTGGGGGATGAGTGTGTTCAAGGATCTGCTGAGGTGTGTGTTAGATTGTTGCACAGTTTAAGGGGGATATTTTATTTTTTGAAACCTCTTTTTCATTATGGTTCTCATTATGATTGCCTGCTATAGGGAGAGTTAATTCTGCACTGCCAGGGTTAATGATACCTCAGGCTTTCTTTAGCTTCAGGAGTGCAGAATTAACAGGGATTCGGACTCCAACCTAGGTCCTCTATTTAGACCTAGCGATATGCACATAATGTGCCTCAGCAGGTACTTGATACCTTATGTAATGTATAATTAATCCGATATCTAAATAGGGTTGGATGTGCAGTAATTGATACACAATTCTGCAATAATTTGAATGCTGAACATTTTTAAATAAAACAAAAGAAAACGTTACAATCATAAAATAAACAGCGCATCATGTGTAAATCAGGAACGCATTTTCTTTGTCAGTGCTTGAAAAGTAATCTGAGACTCATTTTCAAATAAACTTAAAATCCTCAGAAATGAACAAGTCAAGTGAAGTAATTAAATACTCATTTCAAAGCCATCCTAAAATCATCAGGAAGATCGCAGCTTCTGAAGTAATCAGATAGTCATTTTCAAGTCCTCCTCAAATCATCAGGGAAACTTTGTAGTGTGGTGCTCTGGGGTTGAAAGCACAGCCCATACACATTTAGATTGCGGGTAAGTATAGGTTTATTCCATATACATCGAACATTAGAGGGAGAGCGCCGGGGAATGTCCGACGCGTTCGCGCGCTCAGCGCCTAATAATCGGCACCCAAAATGGCCGCCGCGCTCTACGTCATCACGTAGACATGAAGACTAGAGCGCGACGCTACATATCTCCTTTCTTTACAGATAACATTTTTTTTAAAAGATACTTCTACTTGCGTGCAGACTCCCTTCCGTCTCCCATCTCAAAGTCTCTAAGCTTCGACGGTCTCATCACTGTCCTTCCGGTACGGGTGCGTCTCACCGGGGTGCCTGGAGTGTTCTCGGTACCCTCTTGGTAGCTTCTCGCTTCTCCACCTTCAGTACTTGGGGAAACTCCCATGTTGGGAGATCTACTGTAGATTTCCAAGATTTCCGAGGCACTCAGATCACTCCCCCTTTCTGCTTCTGCATCTCTTCCCCCTTCTCCGGTGCTGCCTGTGGTTGCGTCCACCGGGTTGGTTTCAGTTCCATGAGTCCGGGGAGGTATCACTTGTCCTCTTTCTCTTCCGTTCCATTGCATGATCTTATTGCACTTGGACATCCTGTCCTGTGACCACACCTCCCCATCGCTCAGTAGGGCTGACCGGTTATAAACTTCTTCCACCTGCAAGGGTGCGCTGAATTTGCTGTCCCCTTTCCTCCTTAACTGGGCTAGTTTGACTCGAACCCATTCTCCTCTCTCTAGCTCCGTCTTCTTGACATTTCTTCTTTTGTTGTAGTGTTCCGTGTATATTCTCTGTACTTTTTCTAGATTATGGTGTACTACGGCGGGGGACCACTTGCTCGGGATGGTGCGCTCCTTCCAGGCTACATTGTCTTTCGTGAAGGGGTCTCTACCCCTTAGGATCTGGAAGGGGGTGTATCCCGTGCTGGTTGGTGTAATCCTATACGCCCACAACATGCTCTTCAATTCCTTCTCCCAGTCCTTTCCAGTCCCAATCGCTGACTGTACGGACCCCATAATGACTCAGTTAAACCTTTCGGCTAGTCCATTTCCTGCCGGATGGTATATCGATGTGTGTTTAACCTTAATGCCATTCCTTCCCATGTAGGCGTTCCACTTCTCTGATACAAATTGGGGTCCATTGTCACTTAGGAGGGAGCGTGGTATACCTTCTCTGAGGAAAACGGCCGTTAGGAACTTCAATATTTTGTCCGTGTCCATGTCTTCTTGTACGTCCACCTCCGGCCACTTGGAGTACCGATCTACCAGTACTAACACATATTTCTGGACTCCCTGGCCATCCAATATCGGACCCAGGATGTCTATTGATAGGTCCTCCCATGGGTTCTCTGGGTTGTCAAACTTCCCTAGTGGTGGTCGCATCAGCCTCTGAGACTTGTCCGCTCTTTGGCATTGGCAACACTCTTGCACGTGCCTTTCTATCTGGTTATCCATCTCCGGCCACCAGTACATCTGCTTCGCCCTCATCTTAGTCTTTACGATGCCCAGGTGGCCCTCGTGGCTGAGAGCCAGAAGATGTGGGATCAACTTGTTGGGGGGAACTACTTTCTCTCCTCTCCTCAGGAAGATCCCTTGGTCGCAAACTGACAACTCTTCTCTCACTTCGAAGAATTTCCTGAGCGCCGCCTCCATATGCCTCTTTTCCGGCCATCCCCTTATTATGCATTGCTTGACTGCCTCTATGTCTGTGTCGGTTTCGTACGCTTCTTTCCACTCTTGTTCACTGATCACGCGTTCATGATCTTCCATGAACACCACTTTAGTATCCTCCTCTTCGTACGTCCTTGGAGCTTCATCCATGGCTGACGCTCGACTGAGGTAGTCAGCTACTTTGTTCCTTTGTCCCGGGATGTGTTCCACATCACATCTATAGTCTAATAATTTCAACGTCATCTTCGCGATGCGGTGTGTCGCCGTGGCATGTCCTTACGATGTGAGGACTTTGATCAGGGGCTTGTGGTCTGTTCTCAGCTTGAATCTCGTGCCCCATAGGAACTGGCGGAACTTTTCCATGGCCCAGACTACTGCCAACATTTCCTTTTCTATTACGCTGTACTTCTGTTCCGTGGGTGACAGCGATCGGGAAGTGAAGCTGAGGGTGGACAGTTCACCTCCTTTCAACTCCTGCATTAGGACTGCTCCCAGGCCCCGCTCGCTGGCGTCTGTCGTCAATACCGATCTGGCTTGCGGATCATGTCCACACAGAGGTATGGCCGTGCTGATGTCCGTCTTTATCCTGTGGAACTCCTCTTGTGTTTCCTTAGTCCACTCGAATTTGGTCTTGTCTCTTAGAAGTTGTCGCAAGTGGTGTGTCTTCGTAGCGAAGTGCTGTACGAATTTCCTATAGAACTCGGCCATGCCTAGGAACGACCTGACTTCCTCCTTGGACCTTGGCGGTGGTGCTTCACATATCGCCTTGACGTTGGACTGTTTAGGTGTGATGCCTTGGTCGCTGATCACATGCCCCAAGTACGTGACCGACGTCATACCAAACCGGCACTTGTCCCATTCTGCCGTGAGTCCGTTGCGTTCCAGGACTTGTAGAACTTTGGACAACTTGGCATCATGGTCTGCTTTGTCCATGCCCATCACCAGGATGTTGTCTTGAAAGTACTGTACACCTTCTACTTCATGAAATAATTTATGCATTAGTTTTTGAAACACGGCTGCCGCCGAGGCCAGTCCAAATGGCATCCTGCGAAACTGATAGCACCCGAAGGGAGTTATGAAGGATGTTAACTTCCTGCAGGTGGAGTGTAGTGGGATCTGGTGGAAGGCTGACGTGAGATCGATGGTCGAGAACCACTTCACTCCTTTGGTTTTTGCTAGCATCTCGTCTATTCTGGGCAGGGGACACCGTTCTACTATGATGTTTTTGTTCAACTCCCTCAGGTCCACACATAGACGTATTTTTCCATTCGGTTTCATGGCAACTACCAATGGAGCCAACCATTCGGCACTCGTTATCGGTTCTATGATGCCGTTTTCTTCCAGTCTGTAATGTTCTTGTTGCACCTGTTCTCTCATTGCCGGTGAGATGTTCCTCACTTTGTGGCACACTGGTTTGGCATCCGTTTTGAGCTCAATCCTGTGTGTGAATTTTGTTAGTTTGCCAACTTTGCCTCCAAACATGTTGGGAAACTCTACCTTCAGCTTTCCTGCTTCTGGCCGCTGTGCATCGCTAGTCATTAAGACTTGTGTGATACCACCTGGGTTCAACTGTGTACCTAGATCTCCTTGGTCTATCCATCCTAGAACCGATGGGCTCTTTTCAGCCACATATAATTTGCACCTGGCATGTCGTTCCTTGAATTCAAATTTCAGACGGCGGTATCCCACCATGGGGATAGGGTCTCCTGTGAAAGTGACTCGGCGAATGTCTGGGGGCTCCAGATGGTCACCTAGGAGGTTCTTGAAGTGTTCATCCCACACATTGCGTTGTATTATGGTGTAGGGGGATCCTGAATCAGCTACCATCTGTATTGGAACACCTCCAATCACTAGGTCACATTGTGGTTTCTTTGAGCGGTTGCAATTTATGCCCAGCACGTGTTCGTCTATGCACAGCACACTGTCGTCGTCTTCTTCATTTTCTCCTTCTTCCTCCTCTTCTTGTGCGACATATTTGACGGCTATTCTTTTTTGCTTGCGGCAACATACCTTCTCATAATGCCCTATTATCCCACAAAACATGCATTTGGCTTTGAAGGCCGGACATCGCTTGTCGTACGCTGGGTGTGACAAACTGCCGCACCTGTAGCACATGTTCTTGCCCTCGGAGCCCGGTTACCTTGCCGGAGCCGGTCTGGGCGTCCATTTGGTCTCTGTCCTTGTGTCCCCCGTTGCCCCCCTGTCTCTCTCCGGTGGTTCTGCTTCCGTGACAGTATTCACCATGGGCCTAGGGGCAGCCTCTTTTTTCGCCGCTTCTGCACATCTCTTCGATAGCTCCGCCTTTTTTACCTTGGCTATCATTCTTTAAGTGTCGCCTCTCCGTTAACCCATAATTTGTCCTGTATCGTCGAGTTGGTGGTGTGCATGACTATTTGGTCCTTGATGAATTCATCATGTAATGTGCCGAACTTACACGTGACTGCCAATTTCCTTAACGCTGCTACGTATTCATCTATGGACTCCCCTTCTGCTTGCTACCGTTGTTGGAAGTTATATCTGTCTATGGACGTGCATACCGCGGGCCTGTAGTGCTTGTTTAAGTCGTCTATAGCGTGCTGGAACACGTCGTCATCTGCCGCCTGCCTCGGCGTGGCGGACTATATTCTGAAATACTCTGATCCCTTCCGGTCCCAGGTTGTGCAGCAAGATCCTCTTCCTCCTTTTGCTGGGGAATGCTTCTCCAGACTCGTCCTCCAGAGCTTCCAAATTGTTCATAAAGTATTCTCTCCAGTCCTCCCATTTCATCCACGGTTCTCCCGGTTTGGGTAGGAAGGGGATCGGCGTTGTGAGTGAGGATGGTTGGGCGCACATTTCCGCACTTCCCCTTGGTGACTCTACTTCTCCCCTTGGACTGCCTGGCGCGCTTTGTCCCTGCCTCGTGGTCTGGACCGCTTACTGGCGTTGCTAGGGGTTTGCTCCCTGCGGGCGCGATGTGTGTTCCTCCGTGCGTGTGTTGCTAAAGGCACAGGCGTCCCCTCTGCCGCGCTCTACCTCTAGTTGTACCTGTGTGGGGTCGATCACGATGCTTCCTGAGCACCTGTATCTGCTGTTCGTGCTCTTCTCGGTCTTCTCCTTCATGAATCCCACCCTCGTCGCCATTTGTAGTGTGGTGCTCTGGGGTTGGACGCACAGCCCATACACATTTAGATTGCAGGTAAGTATAGGTTTATTCCATATACATCGAACATTAGAGGGAGAGCGCCGGGGAACGTCTGACGCGTTCGCGGGCTCGGCGCCTAATAATCGGCACCCAAAATGGCCGTTGCACTCTACGTCATCACGTAGACGTGAAGACTGGAGCGCGACGCTACAAACTTGCTGATGACTTCAAGAGCTTGATGATGTCTGATGATGTGAAAATGACTTCTAAAGTATTTGGCTGATCATCCAATGACTCTGGGATGGCTTCTAAAGTAATCCTGTTTGACCTGAAGTGCCCTGTGCGATATAAGCAGGGATTAAAATATCCTAAGCAGCAGTTATCTGAACAAAAAACAATGGCATCATAAAATCAGCTAAAAAGCATTTAAAAAAGGTACATCCCTGGCGAGCATTGGACACAGCTCGAACAACCAGGAAGGCAGAGATGAGATCAGGGCCGGACTGGCCGTAGCGGGCACCGGGCAATCCCCCGGTGCGCCGCAAGGGTGGGGGCCGGTTTTGGGCCCCTGAGAGCCGTTTTTGTTACAGGGTCGTTTTTAGGTCTCGACCTTGCTATCGCGTAAGCGATCGCAAAGCGAGACTATTGTAAGGGGGTAAAAAAGTGCTCCCAAAAAGCGGATTGCATGGCTAGCACGCGCACAATCACGCGCATCGTGCCGCCATGCAATCTGCTTTTTAGGAGCACTTCAAAGGGTCCGCTCCCCCGCCTGGAATGCGCTCCCCCGCCCCCGCCAAGCGCGCTCGCCACCCGGGCTTGTCTTGTTCTTTCCTTCGCCTGAACTGACGGTTTGCTTTTATCCTATTTACATGCCTTTATAATTTCTCTTTTCATCACCTTATCTTACCGGTTTGATAAACATATAGGGCCCGATTCACAGAACTAACTTAAGACAAAATCCTAAACTTACTACCATTTTGGTATTCACAGAAGGCACTTACTCATTTTGGTATTCACAGAAGGTACTTACTCATTTCGGTATTCACAGAAGTTAGGAGTCCTAACTTTAGGACTCCTAAATGCCTTCTGTGAACACCGAAAGTCTTAAAGTTAGGATTTTTCTCAGTTTAGGAGTCCTAAAGTTAGGAGTCCTAACTTTACTACTCCTAAACTGAGAAAAATCCTAATTTTAAGGCTTTCGGTATTCACAGAAGGCATTTAGGAGTTCTAAAGTTAGGAGTCCTAACTTTACTACTACTAAATTGAGAAAAATCCTAATTTTAAGACTTTCGGTATTCACAGAAGGCATTTAGGAGTCCTAAAGTTAGGAGTCCTAACAATACTACTACTAAAGTGAGAAAAATCCTAATTTTAAGACTTTCGGTATTCACAGAAGGCATTTAGGAGTCCTAAAGTTAGGACTCCTAACTTCTGTGAATACCGAAATGAGTAAGTGCCTTCTGTGAATACCAAAATGAGTAAGTACCTTCTGTGAATACCAAAATGGTAGTAAGTTTAGGATTTTGTCTTAAGTTAGTTCTGTGAATCGGGCCCATAGTAACTCTTCTTTGTCCCTTTGGATGTCATCACTCTGATGATACCAGCCGCTTCTCACGTTAGGTTAGAGATCATTTATTCAAGCCCGGCTCTGAGTCGGAACTCAGTTTTTCCCGGGACTGCAGAGACCACGTTGCTTAGACTACTGGAAGGGGACGCTCCTGGACTGAGGATTCACACCACTCGCGCCGTGAGGGGAACGGCTGTAGCAGGAATAAAACTCACCTCATCAGCTGTAAAGCCCTTAAGCCGGCCGCCCCCTAAATTCGCATCGCCGTGAGGGAAACGGCATACGGGGGAGCAGGAACTTCACTTCCCAGAAAGCTTCGACCCAGGCGCACGCCGTTTGCGTCATCAGGCGGCGCCTGGGCCCCTTATCTGCATCACCGGTGCCCCGCAGCGCGGGACGCTCCTGGACTGAGGATTCACACCACTTGCGCCGTGAGGGGAACGGCTGTAGCAGGAATAAAACTCACCTCATCAGCTGTAAAGCCCTTAAGCCGGCCGCCGCCTAAATTTGCATCGCCGTGAGGGAAACGGCATACGGGGGAGCAGGAACTTCACTTCCCAGAAAGCTCCGACCCAGGCGCACGCCGTTTGTGTCATCAGGCGGCGCCTGGGCCCCTTATCTGCATCACCGGAGCTCCGCATCGCGGGACGCGCGCGGGCGGCGCCCGGGCGCAGCCCGGGTCTAGGGCGGGCCCATCCTTGCCCGTCAAGGACCGGAGGAGGCCGGGCTGGGCATACCCTCTGACATCTATAGAACTGTAAGTGTTGCCAGCACCCACCTGCGTTGCTATTGATTTGCGCATTGCCCCCCCATTGTATGATATCGGATTCACCTAGTCTTGCCTTTCGATTAGTAACTGTCTGTTAGGAAATTCTAATCTACTCTGTGGGGGCATTGAACTCCGGGACTGCGAGGACCAGGGTGCCTTCTGTCATCCTCACCCAGCACACCTGGTTGCTCTTCCTGGCCACGCCTCCCTCCGGATTTTTCTTCGAGACTAGTCCCCTGTCTGTACGTGCTAGCGGGACTGGAGACACTGGGCTGGGCCACTCCCCCCTGGTATTGTGGTACCATAATCGATTGAGGTATTTATACTGATATCGGTAGGAGGAATGTCCAGGATCAAAAGTACCGTACCTGGTTTAACCATGGCAGGAACGCTGAATAATTTTATTGTAAGAGCTGCTAATTTACTAGAACGAGAAATAGATCTTACTGAGCGCCGTCTCTCTCTAGATCCTCTTACAACCAAACGTTCATCCCTAGGGAAAATTGCTTTATCTGTTACACCCGGGGGAAACATTACAAAACCTACTATAACTGATTGTATGATTAGTGAGGCCGAAAGTGCTGATATCAGTACGGATTTAACCTTGGAAAGAAAGAGGGGTAAAGATGCTAGAAGCACAACCAGGCCTTTAATTACCTTGACCGATGTTGCTACTAACCAATCAGAAGGCGTATCCACCCGCGCACAAATACACGCAACCTCTGAGCCTATTTCCCTTCCTCCCTCCTCAGCCCCAAATTTAGGAACCAAACCTAAACACAAAGCTGCCCCGCGAGTAAAAAAGGGGAGTCAACCTAGATCGACCAAATCCAATAGCACGAAGCCTGCACCTAATAATATTCTGGGTGCCGTTGACCATTCCTTGATCGAAGTTACTTTAGATCCAACCAGGCAACTGGATGATGGTTTTTATTTTAAAATTAGGGAAGTCTTTGAACATACAACCCGCCCGATCTTGGACAGACTTATCAAGATTGAGGAGCGTCTTAATAACTTAGAACAGACTGTCTCTACTAATCTTGAATTCAATCAATCTTTGAAGACAGCTTTGATTAGCGAGCTTCGTGAACATTCCCATCCTCTTCGTGCCAACTCTGCAAGTGATCCTAAAGAGAAAAGTCTTCCCTCTTTGTCCTTGCCCTCTTTGAATCGGCACCTGGGATTATCCCGGGATAATTGTGAAGACACAGTTTGTGCAGAAAACTCTCCAAGTACTAGCGGTATCAAAAACTCACACGTAGGAGTAAAACCCCTGCAGAAATCTACTGATGCCAATGTAAAAGCTAAAAATGTTATCGCACAGGACACAAACATGACAGAAAATAGACCCGATTCCACCCATGGTGATGGCCTTAAGTTACCCATCTTAGACCTTCCACCTGAATCCTCACCTTATGTCATTATACTGACGGGGGTACCTGGTTTGGAAGGAAAATCCCCTGAGACATACTTTGAGCTGAAGAATAAAACGATGCATTGGCTCAATACCAACCGACCACTCCCTCCCTATATCCATACCAAAATTCTGTTTGTTCGGAGAGTTAGCTGGCTGGGTAGAAGGAGTAAAGATATACCGGGGGATTGCATAGTTGTTAATTTTAAGGACATGCAGGCCGCAAAATACATCCAGCAGACAAAACCCTTTCGGTCCAACTCAAACATCACCCCACTACCCCTTAACTATTTCTATCCCTACCAAGTAAACAACAGTATTTGGGAGCAGGTAGGGAGGGGCAACACAAATATTAACCTTGAAAGAGGCAGGCCGGCCCTAATTGATCAAGGCTGGCTGGAGACTTTTCCAAGGTCAAATAGGTATAGTTGCCTAGACATGGTCGATTGACTACCCCCAAATCTTTACGCACCCGAACTTGCAGAGGTAATCACAGTTGGCGACGTGTCAATTTCATCGTCTAACTTACGGCCCGCACAATTGCCAACTTTCCCAGTGGAGAAACCTGAAACCATTCTTTTTAATACCGTGGGTGAAGGGATAACAGATCACCTTACATCGCTAAGTAATGGAATCTCTGCAAGTGTGGTTTCCTGTGCAACTTCTACCGTGCCTATGCCGCCAGAGGGCGACATAGGTCATGCCCTCACACTCCTTTCTTGGAACGTGGCAGGGCTGTCTTCCAGGTTAGGTGATCCAAACTGTATCTCTTTTATAAAACAGTTTTCGATTATTTGCCTCCAGGAATGTTGGTCGGTAGATCCCATCCATATGAATGGATACCGCACTTACCACACGCCGGCAATACATACCTCAAGAGGGAGAAATAAAGGGGGTTTATGTACTTATGTCTCTAATTGTTTAAAAGAAACTAAGATTTCTTTCTTTTCTGATTCTGTTTTTTATCACATTTTGCATATAACATGGGGGGGCAAGCAACATATAATCTTGATAAACTTTTACAACAACATCCAGAAAGAACTATGGGCCTCGACCTTTAAAGAACTAAATGAGACCCTCAAAAAATTAGATGAAAAAGAACCCTCTGATAACTGTGTGATTTGGACTGGTGACTTTAACCACTTCCTCTGTCCATTTAGTGACCAAGATATATGTGGCCTGGGAGAGACGGACGGTGCTTCTACGACACATTTCTCCCATACTACTCTGGGAAACCACCTAAATGACACACTTTTCTCACTGGACCTGGGCTTCGTAAACGAACTATGTTCTCCTTCAGTCCCGTTTAATCCTACATTCATTGGACGGGGCTGTAAATCAACCATTGACTTTATGCTAATATCTAAACGATATTTTCATTACATCCTTGCGTTCGAAACTCGCGAGGTAGCAATGAGTGACCACCTACCACTTAGTATGTCCCTTGTTATACCGAGGGGGAAAAACAACACTGCTTCTACGGTCCAGAATCTATATGATTTTAGACTGGAACTCGCTAAGAAGAATGGTTATACCCTAAAATGGGACAAAGTGGAACCAGTGGCCTTCTTTGATAATTTAATTTGTTCCAAAGAAGTGGAATTCAACACCTGCCTCGCAGAGAATGTTGATCCTTCTAAAGTCAGCGATGCTTTTCTTAAAATTTCAGAGGAAATCAGAAAGTTACTTACGAAACCTTTGCATCCTGGGATGAATAAAACTAAGAGATGGTTTGACAGAGAGTGTAGCAAGACCCATGCTCATTTAATGGCCCAACTAAAAAGAGACCCTAGGATAATGGTCGAAGTCAGATCCGCTAGAATTGCCTACCAACAGGCAGTCAAAAAAAGGAAGAAACAAATCAAACAGGAAGCTTGGTCTACTCTTCGGGAAGCATGTCATTCTAAAAATAACATTGCCTTCTGGAAAGCGGTGAATGCTCCTTTTTTTACTAATGATGTAACAGTCACCATTGAAATAGCTATTTCGGAAGAGACATGGGTGAGTTATTTCCGGGAGCTTTACACAGAAGACCTCCAGGTAGAGATAGAAAGGGGGTTAAATCTAGGAACCCAGGATGTAGCTCACTTTCCAATTAATGTTGATTTTTCTATGGAGGAACTTCTGACAGCTATCAACAAGAGCCCAGCGGGAAAGGCCCCGGGTCCGGATGGAATACCCGTGGACATTTTTAAGGCTAATAACGAGCTATGGGCTCCACTTTTAACTAATGTTCTTAACAGCTTTACTAAAGTGGGTTTCCCACTGACCTGGCAGGAAGCTATTGTGGTTCCTATTTTCAAGAAAGGCGATCGTAATACACCTAAATGCTACAGACCGATCTCCTTACTTGATTCTCTCATGAAGATCGCGGGGAGAGTCATACTAAATAAACTACAAACATGGGCCGATGATACAGGTATCCTCTCTCAGTTTCAATATGGTTTTAGGGAAGGTTTGGGAACAGTAGAGCAAGGATTGAACCTAGCACTCCTAGTTGCCAAATACGTCGAGGCCAAAAATGAGAACTTATTTCTTACATTTGTCGACTTAAGCTCGGCTTTCGACTGCATTAATCATAACAAACTTTGGCTAACTATGCAGGATATGGGAGTGGACTCAAACCTCCTAATATTTATCAGAGAATTATATTGGGAGGCAGGCGCTAGGGTACGTTTCGGGGACAAGGGGGAATGCACCTCCAAATTCCCTATTGGAAAGGGCGTGAGACAAGGCTGTATTTTAGCTCATTTTTTGTTTATTTTATATATCAACTCAGTCGCGTCTCACCTCCTGGAAGATAAGCAAGATTACCCAAAAATTGGCAACTCCTACATCCCCATTCTTTTATATGCAGACGATGCTGTAATAATGGCCCGGACCCAAATCGGCCTTCAGAGATCACTCAGTAATTTTTCAGAGTACATGGGTAGCAGAGGCCTAAAGATTAACATAAGCAAAACTTTTAATATGAGCTGCACAAAAAAGAAGAACCTTAACTGTAATATATTCTTATCTAACACAAAAATCGAGACTGTAAATACTTTTTCGTATTTAGGTATTAACTTTGAAAAAAAGGGAACTTGGGCAGCAGCAGGTGAATCACGAAAACTAGCATTTTCGCGAGCAATAGGGGCTGTTAAACACTTTTCCAATAAGGTAGGAGGCCGGCCAGTACCAGTCTTGCTTGACATTTATAGGTCTAAATGCGTATCCATAGCATTATATGGCGCAGGAATCTGGGGGATAGTGAATACCCCAAGCATCCAGACCTGCCAGAATGTTTTTCTACGTTACTTATTGGCAGTGCCTGGGTCTACCTCCTCTTATGTTTGTCACCAAGAGTTGGGCGTACCATACATCGCGGACCTTATTAAACTAGAGCCAATTTTGTTGTGGCATAAAGTCTGGTCTGGAATTGAGACAGGCCTGAACAGGGATTTAATCAAGGATTGTTTAGGTCTTGATGGAGTCTCGAAAATTCCATGGCTTAACTACTTAAGAAATTTCTTTGCGGAGATGGGTCATTCCGAATTTTTCGACTCTCCGGATAGCATGATGGGCATTTCAAGAAAGAAGCTCAAGCAAATCTGCCTGCATTATTTAACAGAGAAACGCTGGTTGTTAGAGAAATGCAAGAGCTCTGTTATGGCCAACCATTTACTTATTAAAAACCAAGGCATTCAACCGTATCTGAATCTAGTCCCTAGTTGCTTTTCCCGAATGTTATTGTCTCGCTTCAGGGCAGATATCTTTTTTAGATTAGTCACCTTCCCTGAGAAGAATTGCTGGCTAAAGGAACTTATTCCTTGTCCCTGTGATCAGGTTTCTGTGCAATCCTCCCTTCATTGTATTCTTTTCTGTAAATACTATTCAGAACCCAGAAAAAGTATTCTTCGACCCGTCCTAAAAAAGCTAGGGCTGAGACAATGTAGAGTGGCGCTGGTCAGATTGCAAATGTTAGATGATGAATTTATTATTTCCTCTGTGTCAATGTTCCTTAAAACTATTTTAAGATTTAGGATCTCCATGAATTAGATTATTTTTAAATGGTAATATTTTGACTTTTAAAGCTTGCTGTTTTCTTGCCAGGAATGAAATGTTATATATGTGTGCTTTTATGGTTTTGTTTTTAAAATCGAATAAAGCTGTTTCTGATTCTGATTCTGACTACTGGAAGGATGGATGGAAGGAAGGAAGTAATTAGACCTTGCACGGCCCATTACTAGTTTTGCATGCCGCTCACTTGTCACCTTGAGCCTTAATTCGCCGCCGAAACGTGACTTTTTATTATACTTTGTAAATCTCAGCCACAACAGGGAACGCGCTAACATGACCATCGGAGCACGAATTGGGAATGTTTTACATAGTTCCTTCCACTCTTAACTGTATTGTAATGTTCAGCCAAATTAGTTCACACGTGCACATGACCCTCGGAGCACCGGTGAATAATGCGGTAATTTGTCACCTTGGTTTCACTTTTCACTTTCTTCGAGCTTTCTAAGGAGATTTTGTCTTGCTTAGCCCTTTCCTGCCTATTTTCCAGTCTAAACCTCAGTCCCCTCACAGTTCTCCAGCTCATCGCGTGGTTCCATATTAATTCTGCCTTCAACACCGATACGCTATGGCTTTGTGAGCCTTTCATAGATAGTCCAGCGGACTGCACAGCCTTACCCACGGTACTTGGATGTTGTCATTATAATATAATTCCGACCTTCAATACACTACTCTGTTTTCAGACTATAGAATCACATTTCTAAAATTTCGGTAAGCACATTTGACTTTTATTTTTAATAATATGTAGTGTCACTGGAGCCTAGCGCGCAACCAAGATGGCCGCGTAGGCTTGTGGCTCCTGAGGGCCTCCGCAACCTCCCACGTCTATCCTGTCATAATCCTGATTTTTTCAATGGGCTTTTGTTTATGATCTTGCGCTAAGGTGCCACTCGTTTTCCAAATCGAAATTGGACTCCGGGAACGTGTTTTTTGGCGATCTGAAGTTTGCGGCCTTCTCCGGCCTTGGTGCCGAACTCGGGTTGGTGAGGTGCCTGGCTGCGAATTGAACAACAGCGGCATGCCAGGCTGGACCTGCCCCGGACCCCGTGCTTTCACTTTCGGTTTCGAGTTCAGCTACCGAGACTGATGCGTGGGACATTGGGAGAGCTGCGCAAAGCACGGAGTGCAAGGCCTAGTCTTGAACTGTAAACAGGCCACTTTCAGCTGGCGGCCCGGATCTCCTGGCCTTCCTCCGGGTGCTGGAGGGTGCTGACCTTGCTGATTGCTGACGATGACGACGAGAGTGGACGGTGACAAATTGAAACCCAAATCTACCCGGAGGGGAGCTTATTCCCAGGCCAACAATATGGACCGCTATGCACAGCCAAAGGGATCCCCTAGTGGATCGCGTAAATCGCCTGAGCCGCCCGAGGAGGCCTCGGGCGCATCATCCGAATTGACCCTGTTGGATGTCATGGGGGCCATTGAGGAGATGAAGGTGACTGTGAACCAGCAATTGGATACTCTGGCTAACAAATTGGACTCGGTGCTGATTGATGTCACCTTGGTCAGAGCGGACCTGTCGAAAACCAATGACCGGGTCGCCTCATTGACCCAAGCAGCGTCGAGCCTAACAGTAGACGTGGCCGCCTTGCAGACGACGGTGCGGAGGTTGCAGCTCGCCAGTGACCTGACCGAGCGTCGCCTTGAGGACTCCGAAGGCAGGGCCAGACGGAACAACGTCCGCATTATTGGCGTGCCCGAACGGTCGGAGGAGTCTGCTGTGGATCTTTTTGTGGAGGATCTAGTGGTGACTCATCTAGCACCCAAAGGGCTGAGCAAGTTCTTCGCTGTGGAACGGGCCCACAGGATCCCGGGGGGTGCGCCCAAGGTGGGTGCCCCCCCACGGCCTATCATTGCCCGACTTTTTAATTTTCGGGATAGAGACGCTATCCTGCAGGCGTCAAGGGTGGCTGGGCCATTACGATTTGAGAACTCTAATGTTAGCTTTTACCCAGACTTTACACAAGCGGTTCAAAGGTAACGGATGGGATTCTCGGCCATCAAACGGCGCTTGAGAGACATGGAGTTCAAGTATGCGATGCTGTTCCCGGCTAGGCTGCGGGTCGAGTTGGATGGTCGCTCCCACTTCTTCGACCGGCCAGAGGCGGTGGGAGAGTGGCTGGATGCCCTGCCCAAGAGTCGGGATCGGGAGGGTCGGATGGCGGAGAGCGGAGAGGGATTGACGGAGTAGGAATGGAACTGTGATCCTGGTGATGGACTGTATTGGTAACGTTTTGCACCTGTGGCTGCACTGGACTCCAGTTTGTAACGATTTGCCCCGTGGTATTTGGAGGTTGCGGGGGGCTTGCTGGGGCCCTTTCCTCCTTCTGGGGTTTTTTCTTGTCCTTTTTCCATATTGGGGCGACAGGCACACTGCATGTTGGGGGGGCTGATCGGGCTCACGCAGGGGTGCAGGGAGGGGGGAGTTTTGTTGGGGTTGATGGGGGGGGGGTTGGGGTTTGTTTGTTTGTTTCACAAGGCGGGGTAATATTTTTCGCTGTGCTATTATGATTGTGCTCCCCGGGAGGGGGATATTTTGTATTGGGAGGGATGG
Source organism: Triturus cristatus (assembly GCF_964204655.1). NCBI lineage: Eukaryota > Metazoa > Chordata > Amphibia > Caudata > Salamandridae > Triturus > Triturus cristatus. The sequence goes on from NC_140587.1 coordinate 450,729,166, forward strand.
GGGGTAGGGGACTGAGACTTCTTTCCTGGAATGTGAATGGGCTGGGGGACAGGATAAAGCGGGGGGTAGTCCTGCAGTTCTTGAAACGTATTTCGCCTGATATTGTGTTCTTGCAGGAAACGCACCTCATAAGGAACTCTTTTCATGCCATGAACAGACGAGGATATCGCCTCCTGGCCCATTCTGGTTTCACCTCTGGCTCGAGGGGAGTGGGCATTTTAGTCAGGACCTCTCTCCCGTTGGTGGTGGATGAGGTGCTCCATGACGACAGAGGGCGCTACACTGCGCTGGTGGGGAGGTGGGAGGGTAGATTGATTTCGCTGGTCGCGGTCTACGTGCCGCCGGGCCTGCAGACGGCCACCTTTGCTGATTTGGGGCGCCTGCTACTTGGGCTTCCGGGGGGGGGTTTTGGTCTTGGGGGGGGATTTTAACGCTGTGGTCTCCGGAGTTGAAGATCGACACCCCCCTAGGGACCTCCCTCGGGCCCAGAACTGGCTGGGGGGCTTTCTGGATACCCTGGGACTGATAGACTGCTGGCGGTTGAAACATCCTGGACAGGCGCAATATACCTTCCACTCTGGGGCCCACGGTAGTCTTTCGAGGCTTGACTATATGCTAGTGCCTGCGGCCCAAGCTGGGATGATCGGGGAAGTGCGACACTTGGCACGTGGTATATCTGATCACTCCCCTCTTTTGCTACACCTAGATATCGCCTTGGGGGCGGAGGGGAGGGTGGCGCCGATCAACCCCTGGTACCTACGAAACCCCACGATCCGTGCAGACCTGGTTAAGTCTTTGGAACACTATTTTAATGATAACGTGGGGTCGGTGTCTTCCGCCATCTCCCTTTGGGAGGCCTTTAAGACGGTGCTCCGGGGCCAGGCCCTATCTCTCATTTCCCATACCAAAAAATGCGAGGCGCAGGAGGTTGTTCGGCTAGAAAATGAGATCACTGAGTTGGAGAGTGAGTTGGAGCAAGGTGTTACGGATGACAGATTGCATGTGCTGGAGCTTAAGCAGGCCGACTATAAGGCGCTGGTTACTGAATCTGCTAGGAGTATGAGCAGGGAGCAACAGGGGCGATTGTACGATATGGGTGATAAGGCCGGGAAGTTGATTGCCTGGTTGGATAAGAAGGAAAGAGCGAGTCGAGTGGTGCCAGAGATTGAGAGGGTGGATGGTGTGCGTGTGACGGACCCCGGTGACATTGTTGATTGCTTTGCGGAGTATTTTCACGGGGTCTACTCTCCGGTCTCAGAGCGATCGGAGGAAGACTCTCGACTGCTGCTTCGAGATATTACTCTGCCTTCCCTATCTGATGAGGATAAAATATTGATGGATGCGGCCCTATCGCCAGATGAGATTGCTTTGGCCATTCGTTCCATTGCCTCGGGTAAGGCCATGGGTCCTAACGGACTTCCCATCGAATTGTATAAGCTGCGCCCAGATGCGATTGCCCCGTATCTCCGGGACATGTTCCTTGAGGCTCAGGCGGCGGGCTCCCTCCCTTCTGACCAACGTCTTGCTACTATTGTTGTTATCCACAAGGAAGGGAAGCCGCGGGATCGGTGTACTTCTTACAGGCCTATCTCTTTGTTAAACGCGGAGCCCAAAATCCTCGCCAAGGTACTGGCCAATCGCCTGATCCGGGTTGTGGGCGACCTGATTCATCAGGATCAATCCGGTTTTATACCCCATCGCAATACCGCTTTGAACCTGCGGCGACTGCATGGCGTCCTTGCTCGCGCCCCATTCATTCGTGAGCCGGCCATCTTGGCGTCCTTGGACGCTACCATGGCATTCGACACCTTGGAATGGCCATACATCTGGGCGGCGTTGCCGAAGTTTGGGTTCGGCCCGGGGTTTATCGGTTGGGTGAAATTGCTTTATGATAACCCACTGGCACAGGTAGTGGTCAACGGACGGGTGTCGGCTCCCTTTGTTTTGGGTAGGGGCACCCGACAGGGATGTCCACTATCGCCTCTTCTCTTTGCGCTTTGCTTGGAGCCCCTTGCGGAATGGTTGCGGTGGCACCCCTCGATACGTGGCCTTAGATGGACGCCGGAGTACGAGGATCGTGTTTCCCTATATGCGGATGATATCCTCTTGTATCTTGCATCTCCGCGTAAATCGCTCATTGTATTGGTGGATGTGTTGAGCTCCTTTGGTCGCAACTCCGGATTGGTAATTAACTGGGCTAAGTCTTGCGTATACGTTCTCTCCGGGGAGGCCCCCCCCCTTCCGCGGGGGTGCCCTATCCAGATTGCGGAGTCAGGGTTCACGTATTTGGGTATCTTTATAACCCTGGATCCGGTGGCCCGGTATGAACGGAATCTTCTCCCCCCCCTTCAGCGCCTAAGGGCAGATGTGGCGGGTTGGCGGCGGCTGCCGCTCTCCCCGCTCGGCCGGGCAGCATTGTTCAAAATGATGTCGCTACCACGTTTTTTGTACGCCCTGCAAAATACTATGGACGTAGTGCCGGCCCGTTATTTTCGGGAGGTGGAGTGTCTCCAGTGTCGATTGTTTTGGGATGGACGGCCGCGGATTGCTCTTGCTAAACTGACCCTACCGTGGTATGACGGGGGGGTCGCCCTCCCTGACATTAAGCGATATTACTGGGCCTCCCAGTTGGCTGCCGTCAATCACGGGATGTATGGCCCTGCTTTGAACCCGGCTTTTGAGATGGACAAATTGCTACTGCCAGGCGGAGACTATAATCGAGCACTATACTCGGGGTCCCTTGATGCGCGGTTGACGGGCCCGACGCGGGTCGCAGTGCAGGTGTGGCATGCAGCAAATGCGGCGATGGGGTGGAGGGATCGCTTGACTCGGGCTACGCCATTGTACGCGTCCCAGCGTTTGGGTTGTCTGTATACTACGAAAGGCTTCGAGAAGTGGGATACGATTGGTATCAGCACGGTGGGGGATCTCTGGACGAAAGGGAAATTCAAGACGTTCGACATGCTGAAAACAGAATACCAGTTGAATGATAGGGAATACTATCGGTATGTTCAAGTTCATCATGCCTTGTGTTCTGTGTTCTCAGACGTGGCGGCTATTCCGGAGCATTCCCCGTTGGAAGACAGAATATTGGACGGCTATGTGCCGGATAGCACCATTTCGTTGATTTATAAAAAGCTTATCAATGATCGAATGGGTTTGCTGGCCTCATTGCGGGAGACATGGATCGCTGACGGTATAGAACTGGACGACGAGGATTGGGTGTCAGCGGTGGCCTCCCCGAAAGAGGTGGCTATCCCGGCCCGATTGCGGTTCGTCCAGCTTAAGATACTGCATAGAGTGTACGTCACGGGGCCCGGCCTGATGCGTATGGGGTATTCGGTGGATGGTTTGTGTAAGCGAGGCTGTGGGCTACTGGGGACTTTTCTCCATATCTTGTGGGAGTGTCCGGAGGTGACTCGGTTTTGGTGCAGAGTGCATGCGGTGTTGGAAGAAGTCACGCATGTTGCCTTATTGCCGGAGGCGCGTAGATGCTTGCTGAATGTCCGGGAGCCGACTGATTACAATGTGACGCAGACGCAATGGGTGACCCTAGGCTACATGATAGCGAAGCGTGACATCGCACAACTGTGGGGCTCCCAGAGGCCGCCAACGGTCTCCGAGTGGAGGGAACACATGGACTGGTGTATGTTTAGAGAGAAAACGGTGTATGTGGCGAGAGGCAAGCCTGGGAAGTGGATTAAGGTGTGGGGTCCCTGGAACTCCTATCGTGGAGGTATTTGTGCCCCGCCCCAGACGCGTGAGATTGACGCCGCTCTGTCTCCCTAGCCCCCGCATTCCTGTATGCTCCTGTGACATGCGACTTTGTCGCTTCTGCCTTGCCCCCCTCCCCCCCCTCTGTCTACCCGGGTTGGTTTACTCCCTCGATACGAGGAGCACATGTTTCTGCCATTAACTTCCTCTGCCTTGTGAGTTTGATGTTTTCTGTTTTTCAAAAATATGAAACCTTTCCTGTTTGTTTAGGGACTGCGGCTGTGGCTGACTGCGATGATTAGCACTTTAGTAGCTCTTTTGTTGCTTCATTGATGTGCATGTTAAGTTGTGCCTATGTTTACACTGCGTTTAGCGGCCGGCCTGTTGGTTGTAGGCCCATACTTGTATCTTTTTGAAATTGTAATAAAGGTTTTAAAAAAAAAAAATATGTAGTGCATTTATGTGTGATGGAGTACTTGGTGTGCTTACTCATGAGGCGCCCTACGGTATACGATTGCGATCTATTTGTTCTCGAAACATAATGTCTTATTTGCAGTTAGTTTAGATTAATGACGACCATATAGCCATATCTGGTTAGTGATGTTTCTCCTCTTTGGAAAATGTTCGGTATAAATACTGCACATACACGATGACTACAATTGTACATGCTGATAATGATAACTTCCTTGTTGATTTACTGGATTACCGATATGTGTGTCTCTCTCTCTCTCTCCTGGAATTTGTCCTGTGATTTAATTGCACACTAGATATATCCCGGAGTAAGGACGCTACTTTTGTGAAATTGATTTGCGACGTGACAGATCTATTGAATAAGCTATGCCAATTCTTCGGGTGATTTGCAGATCCTTTTTTTACTTTTGATAATTCTTTTTTCTTTGGTTTTTCTCATTTTTCCGATTTCGTCATGTTCCTATTCTCATTGCCTTACACACATCTTTCACTTACCTAATTTACTATATTTGTGTTTTCACTATCTTTTGTTTTATTATGCCCTTTTGTAAACATTTGACAATTTTGTTCTTACTCTTTCTACAACTTAATTATGTGGCCTTTTTTTAATAAAGTATCCAATATGGTTTTGCTCTTACATTAAATGTGAGGTAGGTAGGAATATAGAGAATTATTCTGAAACATGTTAAGTGTACTTCCAGATGTGCCTTCGTCACTGACAGCTTTAGTGATTCTTTGTTTATCCATATAATATGCAGTACATTTAATTGCCAGTTGTTATTGCCATCTAGCCCCTGCTGAGGTGCTTATCCAGAGCACATGCATCTCTGCCCGTTGTTCTGGGTGTGTTAGTCTAAAACATGCTCTAATTGTAATCCATGGGCTCCCAGCTAGTAGATCGTCAGAAGTACTTGTCACGGTGTGAGTAAATGTGTAAAAAATGATTTGTGGTGACATCAGGCAGACAGGTTGTGCGGTGCACGGATGACATGTATTTTTCTGGTTCTTACAGTAATCTCTCTGGTTTAGACAAGACTGAGCTGGTGGCTGCAGGTGGGACCTGGTGGTTAATTTGAGCCGGTGGCTGCTCGGGTCCATCAGCTCTCGATTTTTCAGACCGGCTCTTATTTTCATTCAACAGATGCAGGAGAGACTAAAAACCGTCACAAAAATGGACACTTTTCAGGGAGCGCGCTTCAGCAGCATAGCTCTGTAGATCTGGGGCTTTCTGCTGAGAATTGTAAACCTATTTCTGTCAGGGTGCAGACTGCCTCTTAATATGAGGTTGCTGTGATTTAAAAAAAAAAAAAACTTATTTTTGTGTTGTGTTGTGTGGGTCCGTGTTAACTCGCCCCTCCCTGCTTCAGTACCAAGTCTGCAGAGCAACTTTGATGTCAGTGTGCTAGCCATCGACCAACCCCATGTCTTGATGACTATATCCAGGCATGGGTTTTCATGCAACACAAAGCATTCTGGTATTTGTAGTGCCCTAATGAAACTGCTCCCAAGGTGCTTAATGCTGGAAAACAAGAATGGGATCAGACGGCATAATACCATTGCAGGTGTTCAACTTTACAATTGTTTTTCCTTTAGTTTACAATATAATTGACCACCTCCTTAAGAATTTCAACAAGTGTTTACCTGACCTTGCCAACCTGTTATTGTTGCCTTAATAGTAGCCAGGTGATCAGAAAATCAAGGCCTAAAAATAGCAAATTAAGACCCCCCTCCCCCCGCCTTTGAAGTAGATGTGATCCGCAAATTGACATCCCAGATAGGTCAGCAGTGGCAATTGTAATGCCTGTGATGTATGTTGTGAGCAATGGCACAATGTAAGTGAGACACTTAACAACTGTCAGGCTAGACCTAAAATTACAGAATCCATGGTCTATCGCAGTGGCGCTCCTAGGAGGGTGGTAGGGTTCCTGAGCCCCCATTCGGACAGTCGTGCATGGGTGACTTTTGGAATAATTGCAGTGTTTAATCTGGAAGTGCATGCGCTCAAACGTTAGTTTAGGTGCCCATCTGGTGCTGTCGAATGGCAGGGATGATTAATACCAGGGCTGCCTAGTATACATTCCACTCATACCTCTTTCTTCTGCCCCCACACACTACATGTCTCCTTATCTCACCCTTGCGATCCTTGCTTTCTTATTCACATTTTTTTAATACCTTTTTTTTGCATTCAAATTGGGTCAGACTTTGATTAAAAAAAGAAAACTAGTACAGCCAAAACCAATAGGCCTTGCCTTTATGAAAAGTGCCAAGCTATTGCATTTGCCCGTGTGTTTTTTTTTAAAGTAGAAACCTTTCAAGATACTGGAGGAAGAGCATATCTAAATGTATTTCAAAATAGTACATGGAATTCTTTATTTTCTAGCTTTATAAATTAGATGGCTTAAGTTTCCAGATAGTTTCAATCTGCAAACTGGCAGGATTTTAATAATTATTTTCATTTATAAGGAAAACACTTGCCAAGGCATGATTATTTTACACAGGGCTTGGCATTTGGTCCGCTGCAGTAGATTACAGCAGAGGTTCTTAACTTGACTTCCATGGAGCCCCGATTATTTATTAGTGAAATCCAGGGACCCACACGGAGTCATTGCAGGAAGCTGGGGACCCTGGCTTAAGCATTTTCAATGATTATAAGCTCCAAACAAATAGATCTTTGTGGACCTGTTCTGAGATTGGGGAATCTCTGCTTCGTAACGCAACGAAGCTGTCTTTGAGTTGGTAACATGCGGCACTCTATAGTCCATTAATGTGCTCTAAAAGTGGCTACGACTTGCTTCATCTATACAGGTTGTTGTAACAACCCATTTGTGGTAGTCCTGGTCCAGGAGGGCTGACTTGAGTTCATGACATTACTTTACAGCCCATAAATCCTCATGAGGGCACACCTCTCGCCAATAGACTTGCCTCAGATTTGGTAGATGGAGATTGAGTTTTTGTGGAGGTTGTGATATAGTATTCAGGAAATATATTTTTAGGACAGATGTCTAAACAAGGATTGATCACACCGTGCTGAGGGCCACAATAGCAAGCATTTTCAATGCAATTGGTCTCGTGAGAGTTTGAGCTATTGGCATTGTAAATGTCAATACCTTTTATTTGTGTTTTGAAAACCTGCTAGCGGTACATAAACATGCCCTTTGTACTTATAGTCCTTGCTTACAAGAATCAAAGCTGGCAGTAACTGCGCCTCTTTTACTGTCAGTCTTGCTTCTTGTAAGAATGGACTATAAGTACAAAGTGCGTGTTTACGCTCCACTTGCAGGTTTTCAAAACACATAAATACAAGCATTGGCATGGCCAATAGGTCTCGCTTTTGGGACCTTATAAGTATTTAGTTATAAGTTATATAAGTATTTAGTTATGCAGCACAATATCCTTGGTGCAACAACATCAACTGTTGCATGGCTAAGCACTTATAAGGTCCCAAAGGCGAGACCTATTGGCTATGAAGTCAAGTCTCCCCTCACGGGCCAGGGAAGCCAGAGCCAAAAGTTGAAAGAGCAGCAGATGAACTTGCAACAACTAGACTCTGCTTCTTGCTGTCATGGGTAGAAGCACACAAACACTGCGCTGATGCAAGAGCCAGCATGCATTTTTGTATCGGGACACAGCCTGTGCACAATGGCACTTTGCAGTATGTTATATAATATGCCCCTTCTAGGCATCAGGACAAAAACCAGGGCACTGATTTTACAGTATGGTGCTGCTGACAGACTGTGGCTTCAACAAACCCCCACAGGCGAAAGAAATATGCTATTAGGTTTTAAGTAAAAAAAAAATTACTGTTTGAGTGTCTGCCTTCATGACAGGTCATCTCCCAGTTCTACAGTTTTAATTGTCCTGTACATGAGAACCTTGAACCATAACACACACTAGTAACCCTTTTTTTCCGCAAAAAATCTCTGTATTGTAGCATTTCTGTAAACAAGACCTTCAGCCCTGAAGTGTGTGATTCCGATGACGTTGGTAGGCAAGGCTGGTCGAATCATAATGCATCCATTATCCTCGACGTAATGAATGGCCTTGAAGAGCCTTCATTCAATGGGGAATTCTCTAGTGTCATAAAGTATTAGAAAAAAACACGTCAAGACCTACGAAGCCCTGAATTAATGGAAGCGTGACAAATCTGTAACTAGGCGCACTTAGGAACCTTGCAAATGTGCGCACGGTGAGCCAGATGGACTTACGGGCACACTACAGTGGGCTCAGGGCATCTTATAAATCACTGTGCATTTGGAGAAGCCCTACAGCAGCACACCTCCTTCACTAGCTCAGGCCCAACAGAATAGCCCCAACTCTGTCATCAGAGGAAAAGGGGGCGGAGTCTATTCTACATAAGGGTTTTGAATTCCCCAAATTATTAGTGCATTGAATATCAAGTAACTTAAATGGTATGGCGAGTAAAGAAACGTGAGGCAAACCAACCAGAGCAATATTTGACAACAAATCTGTATTCTGTGGGATGCACTCCACAGCAAATACGCCCTCCACCCCCCGCACCTCCACCAGCTAATTTTTCATTAATCAACACAAATTTCAAGCAGAATTCCTGGGTGTACGAAATGTAATCAAGACACTAGCATGTGCGGGTCACTCGGCGACTCACATTCTCTGACAGTTTGCAATAATGAAATATAAACAGCTGGAACTCAGTCTGTGTGCTCCATTTCTATAAAAACCATAACCAAAAACTGACAAAAACACATCAGCCTTCGTTTTTGCCTGGAGAAAATGTTGTAGAAATGTGTCCTCTAACCTTGCCAAATTTCAGAGAGGTAGGAAGGAGTACATTGTCTGTTTCTCCTCAGTGTGACAGACAATCACTGATGCATTTTCTATTTGTCCTGCGGTGAGAGAAATATTGCAAGGATTTCGCAAAATAATATATTTGAAAATTTCTGAGTCGAAGGAGATGCGCCTGCCAGGCCATTCACGAATCCACCTGCTAAAGCTTGTGGATGTGCCCTTCTATCTGACACGGGTCACTGGTGAAATAACATAGACGGGCTGAATAGTCTAAGGGGCACTTTACGCTGAGTTTTTGTCACTTTCCTTAAAGTCACTCTTCTCGCTGATATGATCGCATCAGTTATGACAGAGACAACTTTGCATATTAGAAACGAGTGTTCTTTCTACCTCATGAAACGGTGGCCGCCGAGGCGCTATAAACGGTGTAAACCAATGAAGGTGTGCAGAAGAAGGATCTTATATTCGAGTCATTCAGTTGTAGCTAACGTACACGTTTGCAAATTTCGCACCGTAAGCTCCGGATATACTCTATACCCGTCGAAAGCAGTCCACAAACCACCGCATCTCGGCAATGGACCTGCCCGGGGAGAATATCCCCCTCTGCGCCCAGGGGACAACTCTCCTGGAGGCGAAGAAGTTGCGGTACTCAAGCCCGATGCTGGCGCCAGCAACTCGTAATGTGACTTCAGGCTGACCCTGGGGATCACGGGCTGGCTGCAGGATAGCAGAGCAGAGCGAGCACAAACACAGGCAAGGAACGAAAACCACATGCTGAGAACCCACTACAATTAACGTATTAAGCTGTGCAGTTTTACGGAGTCAGTGAGCGTAGCACTCTTTCCAGTCCGTGCGTCCAATGCTTGTGGCAGTGTGTCGTCGTTGCGGGCACATACAAAGCAGGGCATGACATGTTAGCATTAGAGTCGGGTCAAACGCGACCCTACACCTGAAGAAAACAAGCATTGAAAGCATGCGCATGTAAGCATTTCTAGAGTCGGGTCAAACGCGACCCTACACCTGACGAAAACAAGCATTGAAAGCGTGCGTCATCACGATCGCGATCGCTCTGAAAGAGAAAGCGATCGCTCTGAAAGCGAAAGTGATCGCGATGACGCACGAGTTTTCAAAGTGCTGCTGGCGGCCGGCTGCGCGCATGCACGATCGCGTGAACGCAAGCGTTAGGCCAGCCAGCAGCACTTTGAAATTCCCACATACAAAATGTCTCTTCGAGCCAGCGCATGCGCTGGGCTCAGCGAGACCTAAAAAGGCATTATCTTTTATAATGCCAATAGCTCAAACTCTTGCAAATGCGAGACCTATTGCATTGCAAATGCTTGTTGCAGCATAGCTGCAAAATCGGCCCTGTAACAAACTCTGCTTAAAACCGGCCCTGGCAAAGGGCTCGGTGGCATCCCAACCCCCCGCAAGGGGGAGAGGGGGGCGGCCGAGCACTTTGCCAGGGCCGGTTTTGGTTCCCAGTCCGGCCCTGGATGAGATCAAAGTTGGTGATTGGGTGCATGTGAAAAATCTCATGTTGCCAAAAGAAAATCTAAATTTAGATAGCCTGAGTAGGTTACAATTTGCGGGAAATATTCGTTAATGGAACGTTAGTTTCTTTTTTGCCGTTCTAAGCCTCTTTCATACTGCAATTGATTTTGTGCATTGATGATTTTGTTCATAAAGTTTTAAACGGAAAAAAACAAAAAAGAAATCGGACGCTCCCAGTCTGCATCGCGGCTGGTGAGTCGCCATTTGCTTTCTGTGTAGAAAGGAGCAAACGAGGGGTGCTCTCGCGCGTCCTGTGGTGGCGCCATTTTGTCGCATTGTACGTTAGGGAGATCTGAGGCGGCTGGAAGCGGTGAGTGCGGGACCATCTCGGGCGGGTGAATTAGCCTGTCGAGAGGTGGAGGAGGGAGGTAGATGTTGTCGTATGTCTGCGTGGTGAAGAAAAAGTAGCCGTAGTCGACGTCGTAAAGTCTGGAACAGTCTCCATACCAGCTTCGTTTTCTTAGTTCAGGCTGTATGTTTATAGTGACTGACCTTGTAAGCAGCAGGGTACAACTCCGCATATTTGTTGGCTCTGGGGTTAGCAAAGGACTCCCTTTTAAGGGTTGGGATTGCGCCTTCAATTGTATACGTGTTATTGTATAGGGTTGTCACCCCATATACATGCAGTCTTCCTTATTTAGACTAGGGCTCCCAAATGTGGATTGGCGGTCTAGTTCAGCAGGCAAAATGTCACGTATTTGGAAGGACTAGGACTTGATCTTTAAATGCACGTCTTTCTAAAAGTCTGCTGTGGACATAATGGCTCCCATAAGCTGTATCACCTGTGGGGCAGCCAGACTTGGAGATATAGGAGACTAGGGCTCCCAAACGTGGATTGGCGGTCTAGTTCAGCAAGCAAAATGTCACGTATTTGGAAGGACTAGGACTTGATCTTTAAATGCACGTCTTTCTAAATGTCTGCTGTGGACATAATGGCTCCCATAAGCTGTATCACCTGTGGGGCAGCCAGACTTGGAGATATAGGAGAGTCGCCTCGCAACTTTTGTCATCCTTTCTTATTGAGCTTTTGGGGGTGGACTTTTAATTTTACTTTCATTTTGTTTGTTTTACCGTTAAACTGCCTGATCCTGCCTAATGAACAATATCAATGTGACGCCTCTTTCTGTGAGTTCCTAAGATTCGATGATTAGTTGTCACTTCCAATAATTTTCAAAACTTGAGCGCTCTGTCACCCATACATGCCAGACTTAAACATTTTGCTTAATGGCTTTCTTCTGTTTTAGAATAGGGCTCGATCTTATTTACTCAAATAAAGTTAGAATATATGCAATAAAATGAGAAGAAATATAAAGCGCAATTAAACTATCCTGCATTAGAAGCCACAATTCAAAGTTTGACTTTGACTAAGCTGTGCATAAAATTCTTGTCACAGACTCCATGGCCATTGTTTGGTATTATTACCTGTCGGCATACTCATTGTACTGTAATCCCTTTAGGGAAGACTGCATATCAACATTTAGGCTGCACACTGCAGAATCACGATTTGGTAAACCAAGAGGTTTTACTTTACCTTTCCGCTGGCTAAAATTTCGTGCACTTTAGTGCAATCTATTTTTCTTTCTTTGTGTTGTGGCTGTCTTTGGCAAGCTAATGAGCTACACGAAGTTTTGCACAGATTGCTTCATTGACCCCCGTTATTTCATGCTAAGCAGCTACGATTTCTGCTCGCTATTTGGCGTAATTGGAATTATGGCAATGTACTGCAGGCAAGCAATACAGGTTTGTATCATCGCAACTTATTTCTTTATAATTTCCTCGTATCTGGTCCAAGTGTTTATCAGTAGAATCTTTAGCTGTTTTTTAGGTCTCGCCTGAGACAGCGCTTTAGCGCTGTTCTGGCGAGACTTATAGTAAGCACTTTTGGAAGTGCAAACGAGTGCTTTCAGGCCGCCAACTACTGTGCATGTGTGCCGGGCGCGCGCACCATTTGGCAGCCTGAAAGCACTCGTCTTTCACTTTCGCCTGTCACACAGCCCGCTGTGTTTCCAACCTCCCCTTGAACAGCGTGAGCAGAAAGGCCACAACAGTCCCGAGTCAGCCTCCCCCTCCCAGATGGCATCGGCTGAGAGGACTCTGTAGCTCAGCCTTCTGCTTGCCCCCCTCCCATGCTGCCTTCGGACAGTATCAGCAGAGAGGCCACGCAGCACAGCCCTCTTCTGCCCCCTCAACCACCACCTTCGGACAGCATCAGCAGAGAGGCCTCGCAGCCCAGCTGTGTTCTGCCCCCCACCCCGCCTTTAGACAGCATCAGCAGAGAGGCTGCAACAGCCCCCCCCACCACCTTCAGACCGCATCAGCGGAGACGCATAGATGCCAAGGTTTCATATTGCTTGTGTATGACATTTTCATAACTTCACTTTAATTCTGAGTGGCATTCAGCGATTATGGGTGACACTTTGTTGCAAGCAAAATGAAGACGAGGGAAACATATACATCAGAAATTACCTGTCTTTTTCAAAAATAAATTGACTGCTAAAGGTGACATTCGACATCTTGAAATCGTAAATAATAAAAAAAAAAAAAAGGCAAGGCATACACGTGCATACGTCATCACACTGGGCCGCCACTTATTTTTGCTGGTCTGTCCCTTTTACATCCATCTGTCCTCTTTGACCCCCGCGCCTCTTACATTGTCCCGCTGTTTCTGCCGCTCTTATATCCACATCACAAAAGTCTGATGCCGCAGGGACGCACACATATACCGCAGCAACTCAAATGGACTTGGGAACCTGCATATCCAAGCAATACCTGGTCCCCGTCAGAATTTTTAATGAGCAACACCATTATGCTTACTGATCTGTGAAAGTTAAGTGCATTAACGCATTTAATAACATGAAGCCTACATGAGTCTTCTAAACCTGAACAACAAATACATAACCTACATGGACCACCATGATGCGTCCATAGATTGTTTTGGCATTGCAATAATAAATATATAAAGTATGACAACACAACGTGACACCAAAATATATATCCGTAGCTTTGGGAGCAGCTTCACCCTGACTATGCTTTTTACAAGTATCCCCGGCCTCCAGCATGTAACTCTACCTTTCTCTAACTCTCTTTTCAATCTCTATCTCATTCTCTTTCTCTCTCTCTTCACTCTACCTCACACTTGTATACGCAGATAACTCTAACTATCTCTATGTAGCAACTCGCTCTCCCTTTCTATCATTTTCGCACTTGCTCTCACATAAGTAAAATACATTTCCATTACAACGCCAATAACTCTAACTCTAAAAAAATGCGAGACCTATTGCATTGCAAATGCTTGTTTTTTTAGGTCTCGCCTGAGACAGCGCTTTAGCGAGACTTATAGTAAGCGACTTGCGACTTTTGGAAGTGGAAACGAGTGCATTTCAGGCCGCCAACTACAGTGCATGTGCTCCGGGCGCGCGCACCATTTGGCAGCCTGAAAGCATTCGTTTTCTTTCACTTTCGCGCGAAAAGTGCTCACCATTTGCCAGCCTGCATTGCCTCTCTCCCCTACCCCCTCCCTTATCCCACTTCCTGCTTGTTGTTCTTGTTTTTACTGTTTCAGAGGTTAGTTTCTAAATCCTATCTATGGCACCATCTACTGTTCGTCCTGAATTATTCTAAAAACAAAGCGTTGTGGTTTGTAACGACCATGCTGCCATCTCTTTCATGTCCGTAAAACCTTTATTTAGATTGCGAACAGGAAGTGGGCAGACTGGAAGGAGCCTTAGCTGCATCTGCCCGTTATTTCTTGGTTGTTTTCAGTTCGCTGGCTTCATTTTCATCTTGCTCTCTTTCAACACATCGCGGCGGTTCTTTCTTTTCAAAGTGCCTTTTCAGATCTTCTTGGCGCTTTTACTTGCGTTTTATTTTAAGTGTGTAGCTTCCCAAATTTTCATGGGGCTTTTGCTGTTACTACATTAGCCCATTGTGTTAGTTGTGTAGTGAGTTAACCTGGAACAAACATTAAGCAATTTTGTGATTACAATGCCAATAACTCCAACTCTAACCGATGCGAGACCTGTTGCATTGCAAATGCTTGTTTATTGAGAGTTCAGATCATGGTACAATATAGACACTTATGCATAAAAAACTAAATAAAGTGCAGTGTGCATACGTGCTCAATAAAAATTACATTTAGCAGCCCTTCAAGAATACTTGGGTACAACCTTCTATAAACAGTAGACTTAACATACTTAAAAAAGCACATATTCTATAGTCGGATGTTGCATAGTTCCCTATTCCACAGTAGACTAGTATAAGTGACGTGCATGCACTCAATATGGAATTAAACTTAACACATACATCCATATCAAACTACTTTTTCAGACCAGATGTTGTACGGCTGCTTATATTACCCAAGTCTTTTTTTAGGTCTCGCCTAGCTATTGCGATAGCAATCGATATGCGAGATTCTAGTAAGGGGCTCCCAAAAGCGGATTGCATGGTGAGTACGCGCACAATCACGTGCCGCCGTGCAATCCGTTTGGCATCGTACTTCAAAGGATCCGCTCCCCCGCCAAGCGTGCACAAATTTGCTTTCACTTTACTGCAGTCTATTGCCTCCTGTGACGCGCGTCCTCCTTTCTCAGCTGTTCTCTGGTTAGTGCGCTGATCTCGTCACACAGTGCAAGCCAGATGTGTTGGCTTCGTCAATGGCTGTTTATTTTACCTCTACAATCAAATAAACCGTATTTTGAGTGTTGTCGCTCTATTAGATTTAGATATTCTAGGGCACAGCAGCTTCAAACCTCATTGTGGCCCCAAAGCAGTTTAATATTTTTTATGTTGAAATACACTTTAACAGTGATGTGTCCAGGGTTTTATCAAATGTTTTTACTGGTTTTGATAGATTTAGACCTAGCTTTTGAGTGCAGAGACAGTTGTTGAAGAAACAATTTATAACTGGTATGAATAGTTTTATGGTGTTGCTTGCTGCCTGACTCCTAAACGGAGCGCGTGCACACCACTCGGGGGTGCACCCCACCGCGCCTCTATCCCGCTGCAGTGCAATGCGCGTGCGCTTGTTTAGCAGAGGTTGCTCTGTAATCCATGTACAATCTCTTTGTCTGTTTCCTATCATGTAACGTGACCAGCTGTTGAAAGGCGAGTCCCTCGCACTGCCTAAGAGCGATAAACAGCCCTGCAGACAGCTGTTCTCAGCTTGTTGAACTCTCCATTAGTGCGTGTTTTGTTTAAACAGCGCGCTCTTCTCCCGACCGTTTGACTTTTTTTTTTTTTTTGCATCTTTGATATAGCGCAAACTCGACCCGAAGATATTGGAGCTCTGTACATGACCACCGTATTTACATACATATTCAGGCACAGGGAGATTAAGTGATTAGCCCAGAATCACAGGATGTGGACGCGACCTCGAGGCTCGAACCCTGGTTTCCTGCACCAAAGTCGGCAGCGCAGCCGACGGACCACACCCCCTCCCCTTCTCATGTTTACATAAGTAAACGAGGGTAAAACCAACTCCTCGAGCCCGGCGTTCCTTGCTTAACGCCAATCTCTGAAGGACAGTCAAGCCTACTCTTGCCCCGACTCTGCCCCTGTAACGCCCCAGCAAAAGAGCAGCCGTCCCGAGCACTGGCACTTCCACACAAGCACCGACACCCCTCATTACACACGCACACTCTCGCTCGCGCACACTCTCGCTCGCGCACACTCTCGCTCGCGCACACTCTCGCTCTAAACCGTCACAAACACGCACCCAAAATCATACTCGGTCACAAAATAAACTAGCAGACACACACCATGAACAAACACAAAACTTCTTGGAGTAGCAAGTTCGTACAGTGATCTCGGAGATGGGCTCGTCTCCAGACCTATAGCAGAAATACACTGGCAGCAATGACACATTGCAAGGAGAAGAGGCACGCTTGCGCCAACCACCATGACACCATAAACACAAAACAATTACGGCAGCGAAAACAGGACTCTCAGATTAGCAGGGAGACACCCCACCACCCTACTATGCTAAACATGAATACTTTTATTTATACATATTATTTAATGTTTTAAAAACATGAACCATGATTATATGATTAATTATTGAGTGACTAGCAACTTAAAAATGTTAATTAATCGGAAGGTAGATCTATAGAATCAGAATTCATGTGGCATCTAATTACGAAATTCCGCAGATACTGACAAATGAACAATGTCCAAGCTAAGGCATCTATTAAAAAGATTAAACATTTAAAGTTGCAACAGAACCAGTACAGAGATGCATTTTCATTATGGCCCAACCTGCACATACTTTCGAGTTTGGCTAATCCCTCCCAGGCTTCCGTGCTTCATTTGCAACAAAAAATAAGCATGGGCAAAGCTAAAATATCTGGCTCTAATGTTCCAACATAAGTAATGTACACAGGCATTTGCAAAAGTTGCTTACTTGCATTGCATGGCCAAAATGCAGTTTATTTCATTAAAGCATGTCCCACTGGCTACTCCTTTACCATGAAACATGTAATGAAACAAGCATTTGCAATGCAATAGGTCTCGCATTTGCAAGAGTTTGAGCTATTGGCATTGTAAATGACAGTACCTTTTATTTAGGTTTTGAAAACCTGCAAGCGGTGCCTAAACACTTTGTACTTATAGTTGTTGCTTACGAGAAGCAAGGCGGGCAGTAACGGCGCCTCTTCTACTGCCAGCCTTACTTCTCGTAAGCAATGATTATAAGTACAAAGTGTGTGTTGTGTTTAGGCACCGCTTGCAGGTTTTCAAAACCTAAATAAAAGGTACTGTCATTTACAATGCCAATAGCTCAAACTCTTGCAAATGCGAGACCTATTGCATTGCAAATGCTTGTTCTTTATTGATTTCCTATTGGGCCCCAGCGTTTCTCAAACTTCCTAAGAGATCCTGTTCTGAGTGCATACCGCATTTCTAGTTCTTTGAATTTACAGTTTTGCCCTCCATTCTTAGAATGAAGGTACATTTTTACTTAGCCAATTTTGTAAAATTAAAGATCTTGCCACTAGGCGTTCTTCTTGCATATTATTCAATGTTAGATTTGGAGAGCATCCCAAAACTGCAATATCATTCTCAATAGCTATAGATTTGGCCAATGGTACTTCTAAGATATTTTTCAATTTCTTCCCATAGATTTTCAATTTTGGGGCAATCACAAACCATATGTGACCATGTGCCTCCTCCTGTTTTTGGGCATCAGAAACATCTGTCCTCTACCATATATATGCATTGTAGAAATGAAGTGGTTCTATAGAGTAACCGTTTTGATAAAATTGCAAGTATATATTAATTCACAACACTTAAGAGTATACATCTCATGAGCTAAACGGTGCATAGTAACGCGCGCTGAAAGTGCAGAAGATGCCTTGCCAACATTACACCCACCAACCCAAAAACAATAAAAAACAAAAACCCAAAAAACTTTACAGGTCTATTACTTAATACCTAATAAAATAATTTTTTTTAGGGACCTTCCTGATTCGTGAACCCCTCACATTTCCAGTACCAATGTGACTAACGTCCGCATGAACAGGTCCTGAAGGTCACACTTTTTAACTACTCGCACTTCCAGAAATGGTGGCTGCATTCACACGTCATATGGCAGACGATGCGCCCAGTCTTGGTTATCCATGGAAAACTTCTTCTGTTGCGCGATGTTGGCTTGTTCAAGTGTAACTTTCACTAGTTTTCTCTTGTTCCACCAACCTTTTCCTACAATAAATTCAGCGCCTTTGCTTACTTTATTGACTTGACTTGTACTGGCATGGAAAACTTAGACTTTCCTTACTTTGAGGGGTTTCATGATTAATTAACATCCAATCGCCAACTGACAAGTCCATAACCACTTCAACCACAATTCATGGCAAATTTATTTGTCATAATCTGTTTCTTGGCAACCGTAGAAGATACTACTTCTGTACTGTACATATCACTTTTGGTCACATTTTTCTTCTCATTCGACCCTGATGGTCTTCACTGCCCCCTAATAGAGAACATGGCGTAACCCCCCACGGTACAGTGTGGTGATGTATTATAATTCCACACGTTCAGTGAAATCACTTACACCCATCCCTGAAGCGATGGCTGTCTGTATGCCTTCTTTCATGGCGTCATTGCCAAGGTCCACTAGACCATTTGAAGTGGGAGAGTATTCTGCAACTTTGAGATGAAATATGTCTTGCATAAGCATGAACTTGCACACCCTTTCTGATACGAATTGGGTGACATTGTCTATGACAATGAACCTGGAAGCGCCTCCTGTTAAAATTTTTACTCCAACTCATTGCTCATATCCATGTCCAGTGGCCCAACAAACTTATATCCATTTGAGTAATAGTCAACAGCTAGAATTAAATACCTCATACCTTAGGGCAATACTGCATATGGTTCTGAAAAGTCTAAACCAGAGGCCTTCAACATTTTATTTTTTAGGCGTAAGGACCCCGTCCTGACAAAAATATTTGGAACCTAGAACTCCTCTTCATTGACCACCATAAACGACCCCAATTCCCACGGCAAATCATTTTCATGGTGGGGAAATAATATTAAATAATGTTTAGCAAATAAAAGTTTTGTGGGTGACTGGTTGTGTAGAGGCTTACCTAACAGATTATACAAAAAAAAAAATGGCCCAGAAAGAATTCCCTAAACTCACAATGGTACCTTAATTCTCACAAACAAAACATAATTTGACACAACTTATTCAGATGGTAACCCTTTTTAGGTCGAGCCTGTAACAGTGCGCATGCGCTGTTCTGGTGAAGACTTTATGTAAGGGCTTTTGAAATCTGCACACACTCGTGTGTGTGTGCTTTTTCTTTTGTCCTACGCTATTGGCCTTTGCGTGCGTCTTTTTAACAAAGATCACACGCAATTGGCCAAAGGCGGGCGCATTGCTCCGCCCATGGCCTATTGGTGGCGGTTACCTGCTCAGCCGCCATGTGGTTTCAATTATCGTACCCGGGCGCGATAATTGAAACCACATGGCTTGCTGTGGTGCGTGCTCTCGCGCCAACACTAATGTGATAAAATACGAAAGAACCACCTTTACCCCTGTCAACAGGCTGGTGGTAATTAAGCTGGTAAAATTGGGTCAAACAGCAAAGTGTTACCACAAGTTATGCTTTGCTCTAACCTGCAGGTGGTGAGATGGGCACGGTGGTTCGGTACAGAGAGATGCAGACAGGATAGGCCTGGCTGTCCATCAGTGCCCAGGGAAGTGCATTGCACAATCATTTAACATGTGCCCCCTCGTTCAGGAGCACAACTTGTGCAAGGACTCTTGAAGTCCCTTCCCGGCACTGCCACAAGACCGTATTCTTCTGTCAAAATGCGTGTGCTCTTTTTAGCAGAGGTGTCTCTATCCGAACTATGCATAGCAAAGTATTATTAGCGCGGCAATTGCCGGGGCTGATAATGCACTCTGCTGTCCCTAGCAACCGTTCCTAACTGCCCAGGCCTAAGGATGCGATAGCTTTTGGTGGGGAAAAACCCTGCATGTAGGCTTGTACGGTACGCAGATAAACACAGACGATGTGGTGAGAAATCCGTACGTAGGCTGGTGAGCGTCATGGCGGGGTGTGTCCGTGCCAGTGGAAAGAATGGTTTGTTTTGAGGAAGCGGGCCGCCACCCGGACTCGTCTCTGAAGCAACAATAAACCACTCTTGTAAATAGTGGAGTATATGAGCTGACAGGGAGTGTGACCACGCCTGCCAGTCGCCAATGGTAGTGGCGTGACTCTTCCCCAATCCCCCCCCCCCCAAGGTTTGACCTAGCGCTTCCGGGCCTCCTCAGCTACCCAAGGGTGCATTTTTTTTATTTCTTAAAGTGCCTTTTCAAGACCCTGTCTTGACATATGGCTGACCTGCCAGACCTTTTAGATGCAAAGGCCCCAATGTTATTTTCTCGTTTGCTTAGAGCGTGAAGACATCCTTAACTTGACAAGAGGCTGACTGACCCGGCCCCAGACCTGCAGGACCATTTTTAATACCTACACTCTTTTAATTACTTTAGAACTTCACCAAGGACCCGCTGTTCCACAGGTGGCTGACTCTAATGCTGCCCTGCGCGCTGTATAGTTTTATCAGTAAAACTACACGTGGGAATGTATTTATGGTTTTAGTGTAATGGCGGTGCACTACCACATCATGCATGCTCAACAGTACGCCACCCCACTCTACTCTGTGCCCCTCCTTTCTACCCTACTCCATGTAACTTTACTCCACTCCACAGCACAGACACTGCACACTGTAAATCCTTATTTTTCTTTTTAATCTTTATTAAATTTTGAAATCTAAACTTTACATATCTGACCAATCTTACATTTTCATAGTTATCAGCAACCTGCCGGAAAATACAGTGGCTTGTTATGTTTCTCGTATTGGCAGGCATCCATTTTTATGACAAAATTAAGATACAACTAGTAAATTCCTACATGTATTTAATTTTCAAATGTATGTTCACCTTTCAGTGTCTGGGAAGTCAACGTGCTAAGAACTGAAATAACATATGCACCTGAAAACATTAATATTGTGTTGCAATTAGCGTCGGGACGCCCTTGGGGCTGATGTTAGCGCTTTACAAATCAACTTATTCATTCACTCATTCGTTGGTTCAATCATTCAAAGGCTCCTGAAGCTACTTTAGATCCATTACAACACATTTCGTTAAACTTTTCATTCTGTCTTTCCCTGTAGCTCTTGGCAACCATAACTGGCAGCTTGAGACACTCAAAAGAAGACATTTCAGCTTTTTCCGATTTTATAATAATTTGGAAACAGACTGCCTGGGTAGAGCAAGCATTTGCCATGCAATAGGTCTCGCATTTACGCAAGTTTGAGCTATTGACATTGCAAATAACAATGCCTTTTATTTTTGTTTTCTTTTTAAAAACACAAATAAAAGGCATTGTTATTTACAATGCCAATAGCTTAAACTCGCGTAACTGCGAGACCTATTGCATTGCAAATGCTTGTTTAAACTGTGACGGGTGTGCTTGTTTCTCTCCAGAGAAACATTCAATCTGTGTTGTACCTCATTAGTACCAGTTTAACACCCAAATATAGCAATAAGCAACAAAAAGGTGACCAGTCCAGCTACTGTTTGAGTAATTAAAAAATGTTTTTTTGTTAGATTATGCAGCAGATGATGGATTATGTGGCAAAAGCGGTGAATCTATAATTATGCCAAAATCGCAGCAGCCACACAATCTTATATTTCCAGTGGCCCTGGGAATAATGGCTGTAATGCATTGGCTGCAACTTTAGTGCAAGGCATTCAAGGAGAACCATACTATATTTCATAGGATGCTGACGGCTTGGTTTTTACAGCTGCATGGAACTGGAGATTGCTGAACATCATTCATCATAATTAAAACATAGTAGTTAAAAACATTAATGACGAACTTAAAGGTCCAAATAGGATGCTTTGTTTAATTCCACGGGAGGAAGTGGTCCCTTAATCTTCTCTGACACTGTTTTTCTAAAAAGGTTTTTATTTGTAATATTCTGAAAACAGATGCTTCTATTTTAGCAAAAACAGACTCTAGGTTATATTAGTTTGCTGCTGTTGTTAACGTCAATCATATTTTTGGGGGGGGTGAAGGGGGCTGGAGAACCTTGAAAGTCTAAACATGGGGCGTGATCAAAGAAGTGGCTAAAACTATTTTGTACATTTTTTAGGTCCTTTTCCGTCGGGTAGCTACATATGCATAAGCTTATATGAAAAATAACTATAAAAAGTTGCTACTCCATGGGAAATGCACTATAGAACATTATGAAACCTTTTTTAGTCGATGCACTACAGCGGTGCAACAAGAGAGCCACAGAAATAAATCTTGGCAGGTGCAGTGGGGACTCGTGACTTTAGTGCTACGAAGTCACACCTGTGACAGAAAGCAGTGTGAATATGTCACTATTTTATACTTGCATTGCTCACAGTATGAAATAGGCTGCTGCAAAATGCGCAGAAAGTTTTACGATAAAACAGTGCTTCCAAAATATAGATTTTTCAAACGCAATTATTTTTTTGGTGACTGTTCTCAACACCTCCACAGGGATAGTAAGTGCTATAGCAAATACAATGACGAAAGCACGCACTTCACAGCTCAGTTGCTAACTCTTGGCACTACCACTCATAAAGAATCTTCAAGTGATTCAATCAATTTGAGCCCGTACCGGCTCTCAAGCATCCTTTACAGATTTCCCTTTACAATTGCAGATTCAGTCTGTGCACATTTTCATTTCTTTCAGGCAAGCAGAAAGGCGTGTTTAGCTGTCTGCCAGGCTTCCGATTTTACGGCACAGGATACTCCCTGAATGACACTTCAGCTGAAGAGGCGGAGAAATGTGCGCCTCCATTCCCATGACTCCACGGCCTCACGGGGGTTCACACTCCACAGATAGAAGACCTCTGGTCTAAACCAACTTTTTTCCTTCTACTCAAACGGGTGTAACTGGCCACCAATAATGTTTTTTCACCTTCATGCTAGCCTTTGTGGTGTCAAGATGACCATAGTGTGCTTTACTTATGATTGCACCATGCAAATCAGTTGGCGGAAAAAAACTGTTCTCCACAGATAAGTCGTCTACCGTCTGGTTTCTGGTCATTCGTGAGTAATATATTCACTCCCTTTTGTTAATTTTGAATCTTTCCTGCAAGACTCCATTCAATTCCGTTTAAGTTATTACCGACTCAACTGGATATAGCATCCACCAAAGCTACACACTCGACATCATCCACATACAAATCGCCATCACCTTCCATAAGCATTCTGAATAAACAATTGTCTCAGAAGTTCTTCCCTCTCGGGATGCGTTTGATCTAAAAGTTGTATACTTGTAGCTTAGATACTTATCTTGTGAGTCTAGCTTGTTATTGCTACTAACCTTGGTAAGTTTATGAACAAATGGTTTGTGATCTGTATATAATTCAAATATGCTTTCCCAAATGAAAAGTTTTGCTCTGCCCATGCAAGTGCCTCCTTTGTTCAATCTTACTATATTGATATTCAAAGTGTTTGAGTGCCCTAAGGCAAACGCTACTGTCTGTCCTTGGCCACCCACCTTCTGGCTGAGGGCAGCACTCAATCCATGCTTGCTGGCATCCACCATTCTAAGTGAAGTGCAACACTTATGGAATGCACGCAAAGCTTCCGCTGTTATAATTACCTCATTTTACTTTGCCAAAAACCTTCTCTAAATCATTAGACTGTTTAAACCAGTGATACTCAAAGTACGTCCCGGGGGCCGCATGCGGCCCTTCTGACCTTTACATGCAGCCCCCTGTGCAGCAGCAGCACTGGGCTGCCGTTTACTCGACTCAGCACTAACATGAAAAAAACTTAATTGTACAGCATACACTTATTTAAAGCTTAATTACGGTTAGGGAAAGGAATTAACTAGGCCCCTAACTTTAGGAACACCTTTATTTTTAGACAGCCACTAGATATACATGCTTTGCTTCCCCTGCACCCACTTTACACCCCCGCTGGCATCTGTGCAGCCCTTGGTCACACCTTAGACCAAACTTTGCGGCCCCTGGGAAAATTTCTCCAAGTACCCATGGCTTAAACTCTTGGCCCCTCCTAAGCAGAGTAAACCTCTTGAGCAGAACTAGGAACGAAACGTGCATAGTACTCCACTAATACAAGAAACTATCGTAGAGTGTCTTTGTGGGTGCTTTGGCATCCCTAATAGCCCACAAGACTGAAAATGTGGGTTTCATGACAGTATTCGACACTGTGTCTTAAATATTCCAACTCATTCACTGCAAGCTTACAATTATCAGCTCTGTTATGCCTATTGTATCCAAAATAGATAGCACTTACTTCAAAATCCCATTATGTTCTTCCAGAGTCTGCATATATTAGGATGTTGTCTTGATATACTTGTACCCCCTTGGCACAATGTGTCCATATGTTTCTGGAACACACTGGCTGCTGAAGCCAGTCTGAATGGTAGTCTCAAAAGCTTATAGCCACCAAAGGGGGTAACAAAGGTAATCAATTCCTGGGATTCAAAAGTTACCGACACCTGGTGATAAGCTGATCTGAAATCGATCAGGGAAACTCACATGGCTCCCATGAGATTTGCCATCAACTCGTAAATTCTAGGTAGTCCATGATACTATTTCTTTTTAAGGCATGCAAGCCAGCACAAAGTCTGATTTCTCATGATTCTTTATGTGCCTCGACTATGGGCGCCACCCACTGTTACAAATCTGTAGGCTGAATGATCCCTTGTGTGCACAAGCTTTGTAACGTGTCCTTAAATTCTTAACCTGACACTTATGGGGATAGGTCGTACTTTGTGTTCTACCGGTTATGTTAGCGAACATTTATAGAGCGCAACTATCACTCCAGGGAGCATCATGGTGCTAAGCGGATTCCTAGCTTGAAACTGGGTACCTGAGGGTGAAAGGAATGAATTAAATAATTGCTCTGCATAGTGTGTCAGAGGCTAGAAAGATCCGAGTTTTTAGGGCCTTCCTAAAGAGCGTTACTTATTGGATAAGACGAAGGTGGTTGGGGAATTGGTTCCATGCTTTGGAGCCGGTCACTGCGATAAATTTTTCCCCCCTTTTGAGACGTATCTAAAGGCTGGGGGTTTTAGCAGATTGGCGTTAGATGTTCTAAGGGTACGATGAGGACATAGCGCGCAAACCTGAGGTAGTGAGGACCTGAGGAGTGAAAGATTCTGAAAGTGATTATCAGGATCTTGAACAGGATTCTATTATGGATTGGTAGCCAGTGTAATGCTTCCAGGGCAGCCGATGCAGATGATCTCCTGGGCTGTTTTAGTACTAGGCAGGCAGCTACGTGTTGTACCATCTGGAGTTTATATAGGACCGACTTGTTGGCACCTGCATAGAGGCTGTTGCAGTAGTCCAATCTTGATGTGATTAGGGCCACTGCAACTGCTTGTCTGGCTGCGATGGGGAGCAAATCAAGAAACTTTTTTGAGTTTTTATAGTATCCCAGTTACTGCTAATGATTGCTGGTGGAAAGATGGCGTTGTGTCAAATTTGATTCCCAGATTTCTGGCTACCTTTACTGTATTTGTGAGAGGGGGGCTATCGGATGGCCTCCATAAACTGGGAGAGAAGGTGTTCCCTTGCCCCAAAGGTAAGATTTCAGTCTTTTCTGAGTTTCATTTTAAATGGTTGGCTTTCATCACTGAAAAACCGCTGTGCGGCATTGGTCAGGTGTTAACCAAGTGTGATGTTCCACACCTTTTACCAACCCATTCCGATATCTAAATACAGCCAGAAATTGACAGAATTGCATTACCTGACCCATTCCCACAATCCACATGACATGCTGGCAAATCTCGAACCATCTCTGGTTCTCAGCCCCCGGAACTAGATACAGGCCCATACATGACAAGTCTTTCCAACCAATTATGTTCTTCCCTTTTACGGTTACATATACCTTTGTGTTGGTCTCTGTCTGAACATTGTATTTTTGTTAAAATTATAAAAAAAAAACCAACCATCTCAATGTCTTTCTTCCCAAGCGCTTTGGGACTTACAACAGACTGTGACAACTGAAACATTTTTTCCCAGGTCTCATAAAAGGTTGTGTCTCTTAAGATAATTATAGCTGACCCCGAGTCGGCCATGACCTTTAAAGAAACGTCAATGATGGCAGTACATAATCTTTTAACAATTTTGGTTTTATCGTCGGTCAAGAGTTGGAGCCACATTACTGAGAGAATCCGAACAATGTATCGTCTTCTACATCAACAACTCTTACTCTTAACTGCTTTTTGTTACTCCTGCAAACATTCTGAAAATGTCCTAAACTCTCTTTTTCAAGCTCCGCAACGTTCTCTAAACAGCTGGGCACCCACCAAAATTGCACCTGTGGCTTTTAGATCCACGTTTGTAACACAAATGCTGACAATCATAAATTTTGATGTTTTCCCTTTCGTGCTTACGACACAGTGATTCTTCCTGATCTAAGTCTGCAGAAGATACATTGACACCAGCGCTGGATTCCGTATGCATCACTTTTTGTTTTGGTTAGCATTTTTCATTAAAGCCAAACTGTCACATTCAGATTT
Source organism: Triturus cristatus (assembly GCF_964204655.1). Taxonomy (NCBI): domain Eukaryota; kingdom Metazoa; phylum Chordata; class Amphibia; order Caudata; family Salamandridae; genus Triturus; species Triturus cristatus. Next base: position 450,755,710 of record NC_140587.1, read on the forward strand.
ACAGAGGCGTGTATTCCGTTATAAGGCATTTATATGTCAACATTTATCATATACGTTATGTGAGATCATCTGTTCATGTTCATGATTCTTGACATTTCCATTTCTACAGTTGGCGGAATACACAATTCCCCTCGATAGGCATTCCGTCCTCCCCATTTTTTGGGACAGCCTCTGGATTTATAGACCTCTTTTCAGCAATCGTACATCTGTCCATTTCTGCTACTCAGCTTATTTTCCATGATCGAGTTGCTGCTCCCCACTTCATAGCGATTCCTCTCTTCACCAATGTGTAGCCTAGGGTGGCTAATTGCTGGTCTATGTCCGTTAAGTCAGTGGCCTCCCAAATATTTTGAATCCCCGTCAGTGGCGTCAATGTAATCTGTTTCCCCAGCGCATCTCCCAACTTCTCTGTGGCCTTCTCCCACAGGGGTCTTATATGGGGGCAGTCCCAAAGAATATGATAAAATGTGGCTCTTGGTTACATCCACGCAGACCTAATGCGTCCTGCCTTGTTCCCATTCTAGCTAGGATCACTCTAGTGAGGTATGTACGATGCAGAACTTTCAGTTGAATCAATCTAAAGCGATGGTTTATGGCTGCCTCTCTTAGGGACATTAATGCCGCCTGACAGTCATCGTCAATAGGTCCTAAATCTGCCTGCCAGCGGCTTCTGAGAGTGTGGAAGGGGTCTGGCAAATTATTACACAATTTACGATATGTGAGTGAAATGGCTTTGTCTAGGATGGGTTCCGACAATAACCGGTCCTCTAAGGGAGACAATTCTGGTAGTGTTAAGTCGGGAGTGCTGTTTTAATAGCATGGCGAACCTGTAGATATCTAAATACCTCCCCTTGTGCTAGCTCGTGTTTCACTTGCAAGTCTTTGAATGTGAGAATCTTACTTTTGTGTTTGAGATCTCCTATGGTGGATATTCCAATGGTATCCCATTTGTCAAAACCCATATGGTGACTAAGCATCCCTAGCTGTTCAGAAGACCATAAGGGTGTGGCTTTAGTCAATACTCCCGCCCAGACGCTTAGTTGCCTGATGCCAGATGGTGATCGTTTGAGCCATAGGGCCCAAATACCTTTCTTTATGGCCCTTGGTGTATAGGGCCCCAAGATAACCCTCTCGTCCCGTCTGATATCTTTCTAACCTATATGCTGGGTTCATAGGATGGCCATATAGCCACCGTGTGCATGACTTTGATGGAAATAGCTGACCTTCCAATACTTAGCAAATCAGTAACTTCAGAGAGAGCTTGGTTTCTGCAGCTCAGTAATCTCCCTTGAATTTTCCTTGACGAACAGTTGAATACAAATTGATCCCTAATATAGTCGTCCAACATACGATCAAATCCACACGTAGTTGTCGATATCCTGAGAGCTGAAATGTATTCCTCCATATTTTCATCACCCATTTGTGTTTGTAAAAATTATGTTCTAACATAATGTTAGTCTCATCTGAAAATTGTTTCCTCAGTTTGCTATTGCCTCTAAATATACATTCCACTACCTATCACCGGACTGTGCTTAAGGAGACGATACAGGTGGTAGACTATCAAAAATCTGCTGCACTGCTTGCCATAGGCTCCCAACGAACATAGCAAACTTGCGTGCTAGATTGTATCCATTTGCGTCAATGACTACCATATGGTTCTCAAACAGCCTAAACCATTGCAGCCATTTAATAGCCAGTTTACCTGGCTTATTGAGAAATGGTGGTGGTGATTTGATGTGGGGTTGCCATGTTGTATAAAGTGCCATATCCCACCTGATGACCCCAGAGTTTGACAAAAGGAAAGTTGACTACTCGCTGCAGAGTATTCTATCTGGAGCAGATGCCACCCCAACCAAAACCAACAGATGTACAAGGGCTATGGTAAAAGCTGCGACCAGAAAATAATTGTGGTGGCTAAAATATGGCCACCACGCCGGTGTAAGGACATGGACAATCACCCTTCAGCAATTTATGACTGACCCTCACGCACGAGATGAAGATGTTAGTGCAAGTAGAGACATGTCTGTAGAGTAGAGCTGTGTATGCGCCGTATCCAACACAGAATAACGCCTCCAAGCTCCTGTGAAAGCGCAAAATACTGTTCTGCAATCCTCAGTCTACTATAAGCACCCAGTTCGCAGCTCCAAGATTTACTGACCAGGGACGCAGCTCCACGATCCTAACAGCTGACACAGTCTATCAGAGTATGTCGCTGGTCACTCCGGCAGCTGCCCTTAAATTGCTCAACAGCAGAAATCCACCAAACAAAGCAGTTGAAAAACTACGTGGGTGTGCTGATGGGTGATGTTTAATCGCTTTCAAATGTAGTAAGTAAAACCAACACACAGATGTTTAAGAGAATTTGTTTTATTTCCACTCTTGGCATCACCCGCAGTATGCAGTGTCATTCTGGCTCAGATCCTACAGCAACTGTCAGTTGCCAATCGAATCCTTGCCAGTGTCCGCTCCATGTGCAAGTGTACATTAAATTACAACAAACAGTCACAGAATATATCTCACGAGCAAAAAAGTGCACAGTAACGCGCACTTGAAGTGCACAAGATGCCTTGCCAACATTGCAGTTTTTTAAAATCAGGAAATGGACGGGATTAGAGCTAGTCAAAATTTAACATTTTATAACTTGAAATTTAAAATGTGAATTCCGTCTGGAATACTTAATTTTTTTATTTAAAGAAAGGTAGTCCGTATAGATTTTTAGGTCTCGCCTTGCTATCGCGTAAGCGATTGCAAAGCGAGACTATAGAATACGGGTTTCAAAAGTGCTCCCAAAAAGCGGATTGCATGGCTAGCACGCGCACAATCGCGCGCATCGCGCCGCCATCCAATCTGGTTTTTGAGAGCACGTCAAAAGGGTCCGCTCCCCCGCCCCCCAAGCGCGCGCCACGCTCCGCCTGGCTTGTTGTAACCGGTCGGCTGGGACTGGAAATCTCCACAGAGGGTTTGGTGAACAGCATCTGTTATTGGTGGTAATTGTTCAAGTGTTAGCTAATATGTAATCTTTCTTCATGAAAGACATCGTCTCGATTCCCACTGTCAATTACTTTTGGAGACAACACTTTACTTTCAGTGTTTCTCAGCTCGAGAGTCGAGATCCTTACTGTGACCTGGAACTACAAGGGCCGTGGGTGACCTGGGCGCATGTGAATTGGCGCCAGGTGAGGGCTGCGCTATAAAGCTGGGTGAAAGGCAGGCCCTACTCTGTCCGAAAGCTCGGTCTGTTAGTGCCTCGCGCCGCCAGCATGGGACAGAGTGTGCTCCCAGGGGTTGTGTTCCTGTGCTTGGCGTATGAGGGATTCTGCGCTAGTTCCTGGGGGGAGTCTTCCGTAGGAGGCTGGTCTCAGCTGGGCCTGGCAAGGAGCGGCCCGGCGGCTCCAGGGGTGTTCTTCAATAACCCGTGGAGTCTGGCAGGGAGCCGAGCTCTGCCCCCGTGCAGCCGGTGTCTGTGCGATGTAAGGAGGCCAGTATGGTGGTCGCTGTGCAGCGGGATCTGTTCGGTACGGGCAAGCTGGTCCAGGCAGCTGACCTTAAGCTGGGGACCGCTCTGTGCAGGTACACGTCCCTCGGTGCGGAAAACACGGTCTCCTTCCGGATCACGCTCCAGGCCTGCGGTAACTCTTTACAGGTCAGTCGCCATGGCACCGCGCCGACCCTTGGCCGATTTCGTAGATTTAATTTGCATTCTGGCAATTGTAGTTCTTTCTATAAGCGGACTACAATTCCCAGAATGCTTAAAAAAAGCTCGTTTTGAATGAGCTGCTTGCGTATTGATCCGGAAAACTTAAGACGCATGTACTCTCAAATGTTTCCACGCCATGTCCTACTGGCGCACTTAAAATTTACGCCAAAAGTGATGTTGAAACGCGACTCTTGTCAGCCCGTGGACCAGATGTATCGGTACCTCCTCAGAATTCCCGTTAGCTCTTAAGTACAGACCTAAATATGCTCTCTCCAAACTGGAAGAAATAAAACTAGTTAACGTCGGTGGTTCTTAGCTGTCGCACTACTGTGCAGCCTGGGGTATTTCCTTCTTTGTAAGAGGGCCCCAGACCTGCTGGCTACGGCCCTGGGCCGCTCTGTCTGCACCCTGGACCTTGCTTGTTTTTCTTGTTGGCTTTGGTTCCAGGGCGGGGTTGTGAACACCTAACAATCTTAATATACCACTGTATTTTCATGATGAGTCTCATAAAGAAAACTGCATTAACAACTATGAAGGGCCTGCTACAGAGCACGGCATGTTTACTATTAGATTTAGCTTTCACAACACGCCTCAGTATTGTAAACTGTAGTGCTTTCTAATTAGCATGAATCTAACTTGTAATTATACATCATGATATTAACTAAGAGCACTTTCAGCCCACCCGGCCACTTATTATTAGTGCTTTTCAATTAACAGGATGAACGGATGAACATGAAGATTGGATGCAAAGAGATGGTGTCTTAAGGGCGAGTTCTGCCTAATCCTAGGAGCTATGAAGGGCCTGCTTCTGGGCGCTGCATGTTTAGTTTTAGATTACGGTTTGAAAGCGCACCACTGTACTGTAAACTGCAGTGCTTTATAATCAGCATGGAATTCACAATTACATTTACATCATGGTGTTATCTTGAAGCTCTTCTTGTGTGTGACACTCGGCCGAAATGCCACTACTTTGTAAATTCACACAGCAACAAATGTAACCAAACACAAACCTCCTCCAGGACAGCAAAAAGATATAGGGCTTTGAAGTCTTAGAAGAGACACTATATATAGCATGTGGACGTCCTTCCTGAGAGGAAATAAATCCGAGGCAAATTTGGCGATATGCAAAATTATTCAGAAAGCAGGTTAGTCATCTACATGGTTTCTGGTAACCTGTGGACTTGCTCTCCTTTCACCCCTAGCAATGCTATTTTATAGGCCACAGAAGTCGGCGTACAAACAAACTGCTTTTTAGTACGATTTCTGCTCCAGTTAGACTTCTGGACAGGAGTCTCTGTAGCTACCAGACCCGCTGTGAAGGACCTGCTTATGGCCATCATATGTGCAACAATAGATTGGGTTTTCACAATACGTTTCAGTAACACCCAGAGCAGTGCTCTCTATGTCACACGCATTTCACTATTACTTTGTATTGATTCCTGCACTTTCCGCATTTGCGTCTACGCATGTGCAGTGAACATGGACAATTGATGGACTATGATAGTGCCTTTTAAGTAGCAGCCCAGAAGGGCCTGCTTCTTGTTCTAACATGTTTCATATTTGATTGCGTTTTCAGAACTTGCCTTGGTAATGTAAATCACAGTGCTCTCTAATCAGCATAGATTTTGCTTTTAGATATACATTGTGATAAACTAATCCTTTCCTACTGTTTGCCTCCTTTTGTTGTGTTTCTATTAACATGGAGATCACATGAACAGAGATGGTGCTTTTAAGTGTGGTTTCTAGATAATTCTTGCCTGACAGTTGTGGTTATAAGGTCGAAGCCGACCTTACGATTGATTGATTGGCTTTGTGTTGTAGTCATTCACATGTGCTCCTTTCTGTTCACTCACCTTATTTGCTTTTTAACCCGTTCATCTTGTCTTTGTTCCTCCCCACCCCCCAATCCCCCACCCCGATCAAGCACTGCTGTGTATTTTTAACTTTTTGATTCACACCTTCTGTTTTCAAATAAGTGATAATTTTTCGGCAATTCTTTTTTTTTTTTTTTTCTTTTAAAGCGCTTCATGAGTGTGCATGTTAGTTTTCCACTTGTCTTCTATGTGTGCTTCTCTGCCTACTCCAGCACTTCACTTTATTTTCCCTCCTAAGCAGGGTTGGATTGGTAAACCATGCATTCAAGGTGGTGGGCCAGTGGCTGAGGCAAAATTGTTTTTTTCCAGCTTTTTTTCTACAGAAGGGCAAGGTGGTTGGTGTTGATTATTTTAAGGTGTATAAGGTGGATCCTTCCAGGCATTTGTTTAAAGCAAATTCCATTGAACTCTGTTCTTTTTTTTTTATTGTTAAGACATTATCATTTGCATCGCCAATAGGTCAAACTTTTGCAAATGCAAGACCTATTGCATTGCAAATGCTTGTTTTGTATTTGTCAAAGGTGAACGCTGCCAGCTATAACAGAAAGTGGGCAGATTAGCATTTCTCAGGGACTTAAACAGTGCGTTTTGTGCTTACTATGATTGGTTTGCGTTGTCTAATTTGCAGTACTCTGCAAGATCTGGGAGTGATAAACAATATAATGTATTGTTAGCTCTTAACTGTCAGGCTGTGCTCTTAGCCATTCATCCTCTCCATCAATTCAAATATATGAGGCACCTACAAGCTAATGTTTGTTTTGTGCTCTACGGTAGGACCTTTCACCTGCCCACACTGCCTCTTCACCTGCCACTGCACACATACCAGCCGACCGACAGTCCCACCCCAAACACACCACAAGAACAAAAACACCAACTTGCATGCTCCCTTCTCAACACACGCTTACTATACAAGCACTCCAGAGAATGATGCAACCTTATCGCCACCCTCACACTTGACATGGTCTTCCTCACTGAGACCTGGCTCAACCCCAACTTTGCCACAGAGCTCCCCGATTGATATAAAATCACTCACCAGTACCGCACCAACTAGCCAGGAAGAACAGCCATCATCAACAGAGACCATAGAGGATGCCATTACCACCTACACCACCCCTACCCCTATTGAACATTTCAACTTCAAGCTCCACACGGACGACAAGACCACCATCAGAGGCACCCTCGCATACTGATCCCCAGGCCCAAGCTCCAGCCTCTGCAACAACACCGCAGATTTCATTGCGCTCCCTAGTCAGACTCCAAGGACCATTCTTTCCTCTGCGACCTAAATTTCCAATCTACCCCAACGATAAAAGCACTGCACACCACCTCGACAGTGTGAGCAGCCTTGGATTGACTCAGGTCGCCCACGACACTACACACACAGCAGGACACACGCTGGACCTGTTAGCACCTCCAGCAACTGCGTCCAATACATCCATGTCACAGAACTGACATGGACCCATCACTCCATCTTCTGTTTCAGCATCTTCAGCCCCCGCACCGTTGCCCCCAAGATTACCAAAACCCCCCCACTGGAAGTGAAACAAAATCAGACCAGCTGGGTGAACGCCCTCAACATCCTCCAACCCTAGTACCGCCATCAACCTCGAACAGGGAGTGAAAAACGTTAACGCCTGAACCACCAAATGTGTAGATAGCGTAATTCCCATCAAGATCAACATCTAGAGGAAAGCCTCCAAAAAGCCACCTGGTACACCCAAGAACTCAAAACAGCGAAACGGCTCAGAAAACAGTTGGAGAGGAGATGATGCGCCACCAAATAACCCTCAGATAGGGCAGCCTTCAAGACCACTGCCTGCTGAGGGCAACAGAGAAGACAGGCCTTGCCACACAAATCTAAACAATCACCAACAATACCAAGGAACGTTTCAACATCGTTAAGGAATTTTCCAACCTGACTGCCAGCGAAAACATCATCATACCCTACAGGAGCTGTGTGACAACCTTGCCTACTTCTTCCACAGCAAGATTGCACCCATTCACACAAGCTTCAAACCCCAACCCATACATATGGACTACTAGACAGTTACCCCACCACCGCAGCCAACACGAACCACACACTGACCACCTGAAACATTCTCTCCTCCCAGGACACTACCTCCACCATGAAAACCGTTCACTCGTGAGCTCCCACAGACCCATGCCTGCACCACATCTTCAACCTCGCAAACCAAACGGTTGTCCAGAAACTCGTCACCCTATGCAACACCTCTGTCACCATCACAACATTTGCAGGAGCCTGGAAACATGCCGCTTTCAGACCTCTACTAAAAACAAAGCTAAAAAAAAAACCTCTGCTAGCCCCAGCAAACTCAAAATCTACCAGCCAATCTCTATTCTCCCATTCCCAGCGACGGTACTGGAAAAGATCAACAATCAACTCATGACCCTCCTGGAGCAGAATCGGCTACTCGACGCATCCTAATCCGGCGTCGGCAGCATTCACAGCACCAAACTGGCCCTGATTGCAGCCACTGACAACAACCAAACTCTCCTCGACCGAGGAGAAACAGCAGTTTTGATCCTTCGACATTGTATCCCACCACATTGGTATCCAAGGGGACACGCTCAGATGGATCACCTTCCTCACTAGAAGAACCCAGAGGATCCACTACCCACTTTTAACCTCTGAACCATAGGAGATTACCTGCGGTGTCCCCTACGCTCATCCCTCAGCCCCACGCTCTTCAACGCATATATGACCCTGCTGACCAACCTAGTGAGATCCCATGGTCACAGCATAATTTTCTACCCAGACTACACCAAACTCATCCTCTCACTCACAGACTACCCCACCACCAGAACCAACTTCCAAAGATGCATGACAAATGCCGACTGGATGAAGAACTGCCTACAGCTGAACACAGCCAAAATTGAAGTACTGATCTTTGGAAACAGCAGCAACATACAGAATGAGTCCTGGTGGCCCTCACACCGAGGACCTGCACCCACTCACTCCGTCAGAAACCTTGGAATAATCATTGGCAACAAGCTCACTATGAAATCGCAGATCAGTGCAGTCTCCTTCACCTGCTTCCTCACTCTGCGCATGCTACGTAAGATCTTCAAATGGCTACCACTACACAATATACACACTGTGACAAAGGCCCTCATCAGCAGCCAACTGGACTGCAGCGACGCCCTCTATGTAGGAATCGCTGTACACGTCCTACAGAGACTTTAGACCATACAGAACACCATAGCTAGACATCCTCTGCCTTCCCCCGACGGACCCACATCACACCCTACCTCTGGCAACTCCGCTGGTTCCCCGTACAGAAGAGCTGCCAATTCAAGCTGCTGACAGACTCGCACAAAACTCTGCACAACCAAGGACCTGCATACATTAACCTGAACTTTCACCAACCGTCGAAGACTACACTTCGTCTCCCTTTCACTTGCCCATACTCCCTGCATCTTCCGAAGCAGATTTGGAGGATGCTCCTTCTCCCACAATGCAGCAAAGACCTGGAACAGCCACACCATGCACCTCCGGATCGTCGCCTCACTTCCAGGATTCTAAATGCCCCTCAAGACCTGGCTGTTCGTTTAAGCCTCTGGGACCGGCAAGCGCCTGGATAACCTATCAGATGATTAGCCATGCTTTTATAAATCCTGGTTGAAGAAAGACCTGTTTAGATGGTTAAATTATGTATTTGAGAACTGAGCTTCATTGAGTCTTTTTTTAAAAAATTTTTTTTTACCTTTTTACTTAACTCCACAGGGGATCATCTTCACTTTCTATCAACTCCTGAAAGATACCACTGCAGACACAAACCATCTCTGCAAAGAAAAATGGAATAGATGATGGCTTACTGAGGCGCAGTAGGATCAACTATGGTGATCCCTCTACAAAGCATTGGTGTTTTAGGAAGAACCACATTACAAACTTGCATATGATTGGTACCTATACTCTGGACCACTTGAATTATGCTGCAGGAGAAGGGCCAATTATGCGGCAAGAAAAAGCAAATTATGCAACACATTTTGGGATAGTATAAATTGTCATTATTCAACTTGTTAACACTGTCTGGGCATTGGTTTCCGTTCACTAGTAGCAGTTTTAACACCCAGACACAGCAATAAGCTATAGAAAGGTGACCGGCCTTACACTATACAGCAACTCGTGTCGCAGCGTTTTTCAGTAACTTTTGAACCAGAAACCAAAACATTTTTTGTTAAACTCTTCAGGTTATGCAGCAGATGATGTGGCAAAGCTATGATTATGAGAAAATAGCCAGTCTCATAATTCCAGATGCCCTTCCTATACGCCACAAAACTGTATAGACTCCTTCCCACAGTAAGCGGTTGGACGGATTGTGGCCATTTGAGAGAGTTGTTTCATATTTGGTGGTCCAAAATTGTTCTGGAATGACTTCTTTTCGGCGATGAGAACTGTGCTGGGTTACCCAATCCCAGAGTCCTTTACATTCCTGGCCTTTTGGGTACAGATAGTAGATATGCACTACCAATCCAAAAACAAGCATTTGCATAGCCAATAGGTCTCACCTTTGGGAGGTGTAAGTAGTTTTGCAGAATATGCTTGGTGTAGTACACAGAGAAACATATTAAAAGGAGCTGTAATACATGGTGGTGTGGGAGAGAGGAGAGGCAGGAAAAACAAAGTTTGAACCAGCGCGGCCGCGCTTTGTTTAATTAGTGACATGAGCCACGATAAGGGAGGAATGCAGCTGGCACAATGAGTGCTGTTGGTCGCTCTCAAGACCCCTAGGCCATGGGAATGAACGTTTTGAGTAAAGGCGGGACATGCACCAGTCTTTGGCCATTTGCGTGCTTTCATTATTGAAAGCCACACACAAAGGCCATGGAATGTTTGGAAAATCTAAAGCCACACGCACGAGTTTTAGGAAAGTCTGGAGTGATTCCAAGAGGCCCTTTCCTAGAACGGCGTATGCGCGCTGCGCTAGGCTCGACCTAACAATAACCTTATTGGAACTGCTTGGGAGCTGCAAATAATAGTGTTGGCTATCTGGAGGAAAAAAGACCCTCCCCACCCCCGCCCGGACATCTGATTGGCGGAATATACTCTGGACCATATGGCTATGGAAAAATTTACATGCAACATAATAGACATGGTGAGGATTTCAGTTCAATCTGGCATACCAGCTTACAATTTTTATTGAAAGGATCGCCCTCGGATACATACCCCAATGTTTAAAAGCGCTTAGCCTACCTTAGGAGTTAAAGCCCCGTAGGCCTGGCATATGCTGGATTCTCGTGCCGCTGAACCATTTTCGGAAAAAAAGTGTTTATGCTTATCATGAAGAACATATCTATTGTTCCCAGATATTTTCTAGAAAGTACATTATGTAACAAATATTTTGGTGTGAATCTCCTGGGGAAGGACTAGGTGGGAAGGTTTAGTTGGTTGGAGGTATTATGTTGTAATTAGCTACACCAGCACTTGTGATGTGATCTATATTAACCATGTATGAAGTGGGCCAGTGCATTGTTACCAGACGTCCACACGTCCAGCTCCATTTACTTTAAGCCTAATGTCCATAGAGCCAGAAACTATGGGATGAAAAAATACTTCGACTAGGAGCAGTATGACAGGGCAGCCGTTTGTTGGCAAGAGCGTAATCTTTGGGATGTATTGTGCAAATGAATGGGATATATGTGTGTAGTCTGACTCAGCCTGTGTCGTATGTACTTGTAGCACAGGACATACCTTTACCCATATGTGGAACTGTTACGTGTATAGCACAAACAGACAACCATTTTTTAAGTGGGAGAAATTTAAAATGTTCTGCAAAATGTGCAATGTATGGAACGTTTTTCTGCATTTGAAATTTATCCCACTTAAAATTACTGTATTTTTCAGTTATACATATGGCACGGTGGGAGCAAGAGGCCCACTATTTATTTATAAATACAACACTTTGAAATGGGATACAATTAATATTAAGAGTTAACTTAATCATTAATATTTTCTCCCCTTTAAAAGCATTAAGAAATATCACTTTTTCATGTTCCAATATTGAGTTGACAAGCACATTTAAGAGTACCTCAGTGCTTTGGTTCTTCACCTCTATGCCCCAGCCTGGATCATAAATCTGATTGGGCACTGCTCATTATCAGGCTTTTCTATCTGCATTCTGATAATGTAAAATAAATACAGCTTTCCCATAATTTTAAATGGAAAATGCGACCCAGCACTCGCTTCAAAACAAACTCGTGGCAGTGAGCTACTCTGAAGGTGTCTGGGAGCTACTGGCAGCTCCAAAGGGATTGGTTGGAGACACCTGAAGTAGACTGTGATAACTCGAAATGAAGGATGATTGCTGATGGAACTTAAACTTAATAAAAATGTTATAGTTAAAAAAGATGAATAACTTCTCAAGTGAAATTTGAACGTAATCTCTTTTCTGCGTAGCTAATTAACATAGATTGAGCTGAATAGAATATGCATTTCTGTGCAAAGCACTTGCTTCCACAGTAGTCAGGTTTGAATTTCATAAGTGTGAGCCTTCGTAGCAGCTGGATCCGGAATTTCCAGTTTTCTCTTGGACCAGACTTAGCGGCCTTTGTTTTTCGCGGCTATGATATGAAGGACTTCAGTTCCAAACTGTGTCTTTGACCACAGAAATGTGTTGCTCCTCTTCAGTTAGACATTTGTTCTGTTTATTCAGCTTATGCGTAATGGAGTCTATTCTGGTGCGAATAGTTTCCTTTTTTGATTCAATGGGTGTGAGGCTTTGTTGCATTGTGATAAGCAGCGTCTTTGCTGCCCCAGTGGAGCCCTCCACAAGTGATTTGTCCACTTCAGTTTGGTCTGCGCCACTAGCAGGGGTGTGAGCAGATTGGCAGGCCTCAAACGGCAGCTTGCATTTTTGTCCATCTGCTTTCCCTGTGTTGTGACCAGGAGGGGCAGGTATGTCGACCTGCTACTACTCTGCAGATTCGTCAGCATGTTTTCAGGCACTTTGGTAATGGGCACCGCAATTAGTGCAGTGTAGATGTGTCGCACCAGCTCACAGCAGCCCACTCAGCAGTAATGCGGCACCGCAGCAGATCAATGGTATCAGAGGGGCTGTAGTCGGCGTCCTACTCCACTTCAATCCCGTCCCACTCTACGAGCGTGCCAGCAGATCAGGGCCCATGTGATCTCTGCCAGTCAAGCCCAAACAGCCAATGGCGCGCAGTATCTGGGTTGGGGCCTCAGAAGCACCCGTGGTTGTTCTAGTATAATTTGCCCCACCATGTCACCCTGAGTAGGTGAGGGGTGAACAGTGCCACTGTCGCTGGTAGGGTCAGGGCACTCAGTATCTTGTTGGTCAGCAAATGTTCGAGGAGGGCCCACTTGTAGTCTGGGGTGAAGTCCTCGTAGCTACAGCGATTTGTTCTTTGTTTGCTTCCACTAGTTGCCGCTTGTCATTGTGTTTGGTGATATTCTGGGGCACAGGACCTCCCCAGCAATGTGCCTCAGCCCTTGCACATACCTTGAAGTGCCTGGTGGAGCGTGCATCAGACCGCCGCCTCCACTGCGACGCTGCCATCGGATCCTCACCTACAGCTCCAGCGTCGCTTTCACAGCCCTAGGAACCACTCGTCTTCCTCCTCATTAAGCAGTCACTGCTGACCACAAACTCAGGTGGCCAGCAGCAGTCGGTCTCTTCTATGCGGTGGCAGTGGGACCCGCAGTTTAAGGCCGCAGTCATGCCCCAGCCACAGCAGGAAGTAGCATGGGGGGGGGGGGGGTCTGTGACCAGCAGCGTACATCACCACTCCTTGGGGCTAAGCGAGATCCCCTTGCTGCATCGGGCAGCCATCAGGTCGCCATCTCTGCCTCACGGCCAGCTGTGGAGCAATAGAAAAATCAGGCGTTCACAATTCTGCTCCTAGCCCTTAAAAGTTTTAATCGGCTCCCCGCACGTCGGTACCAATGATCTTGTGTCAGTCAATTTATGGTGGGGCCAGGTGGAGCAGGGTTATGGACAATATTTCCCCCGGGCTGCAGAAGCCTCACGGTAGTGCGGCCATCTTGCCGCAGATAATGCTCTTGGGTTTCGAGGTGAAAGGCAGATTATCGGAGTTCTTCTTTTGAGGATGGAGACGTTCCGTTTGAGTGTGTCCTATGAAGTCTCTTGATCAGGGTGTGTTGGGATCTGGTGTTCAATGCTGCTGAGATGCCGAGGAGGATTAGGGTTGCTGTTTCTCCACTGTCTTTGACGGTTTTGATGTAGTCCGTGGCAGCAATCGGGGCGGTTCCGGTGCTATGGTTGGAGCGGTAGCCGGAATGGATGGTGTCCAGCAGATTGTTGTTCTCTAGGTGTAGTGTGAGTTATTGGTTAAAGGCCTTCTTAAGGACTACGGTGAGAAAACGGAGTGGAGAAATGGTGGCTCCTGGGGTCGGCGGAGGCTTTTTTTTTTTAAAGGGTTTGACATCTGTGCGTTTGCATTTGCCGGAGAAGGTAGCGGTGTTGATGGATGGAAGTGAGTTTGTTGCTGATTTTCTTGCTTCCAAGGTTGAAGTGGGGACAAGTGTCTGTGGGTACTCCAGAGTGGACGGAGTTCATGACGGCTGTAGTGAGCTTGTTCCATGTGGTGAGCTGGTGGCTGGAGTTGTCAGCGGTGGGAGCATGGAGGTTTTAGAGGTCGGTGGGTTTGAAGTTTTTGTAGGTGGTTGTCTTGCTGTGGAAGAAGTCCGCCAGGGTACCGCAGAGTTCTTGGGATGAGTTGATGGTGTTCTTAGTGGCTGGCACTCTGCAGAACTCTCCAGCCTACTTTGATTGAAGGCGTTAGTGGTAATTGATGAGGGCTGTCTTGAGGGTGGTTAAGTCTAGGGGGTCCTTTCCAGACGCTTGCAGTTAACGTTTCAATGTTCTGAGTTCTGAAGTGTACCAGCTGGCCTGTTTGGTAGATCATTTGTGTTGTTGTTTTCGGTTTTGATTTTTTTTCATTTGTCATTTTAAATTATTTTTTTTTTTAACCCATTCAGTGCGGCGTGGATTACCGCGCTGTGCTGAAGGGTTCTTGTGCGGGGCGGGGCCTTGACGGAGCGGTTCCGTCATGCGCACAGCGCGACCGACGCGCATGACGAAACCGCTCCGTCACAAGCATCAAAAGGGTTCAATGAATTTTTTTTTTTTTTTTTATACCACGAACTTGACCCGAAGGTATCGGAGCGCTTTACACGAGCATCAGTTGCATTACATGAGGGCACATTAATTTTGTTAGGCACAGGGAGAATAGGTGATCTGCCCAGAATCACAGGATGTTGCGCGTCCTTGCTGAGACTCCAACCCAGCTCTGAGGTTGATTGCCCTGGGAGGGCTTGATTGGGGCGACTGTGGGTGCAATTGGTGATCCAGGAGGAGAGTTTCTTGACAGGCTGTGTGAGGTTGGTAGCGGGTTCAGGCTGGGTGGTGGTGTGTGCGTCAGTCCACTGGTTCTGTCATTTTGCTGCAGTTGAGATAGGAGGAGCTAAGAGGCTTGGGGTTCGTGTCTGGGGATCCTGTGATGGTTAAATGGATGATGGCGTTGTAGGCCTGTGTGAGTATGTGGTTGTATCGCTGGCAGTAAAGATGAGGTTGAGCGTGTGTCCTATGCTGTGTGAGACGGTGATCAGTTTGAGGTCGATATTGCTCATGCTTTCCAGGAGGTTGGTGGTGGTGAGGTCATCAACGTGGAAATTGAGGTTGCCGAAGATGTAGTGTTTGGAGTCAATGGCGCTAATGTTGGGGATGCGTTTGCAGAAGCCGGGAGAGGTCCTGGGGTGGGTCTATAGGCCAGTGTTCCTCTGATGGTAGTTCTGCTGTCTGTATGCAGTTGGAAGTTGGTGTTCCATGATTAGTGTGGGGTTTTCTTCCATGGTGGTGCAGTGGATGGTTTTTGTGGAGATGGAGATAATACCTCTGTGTTTGTTGGTGTGGTCTCATGAACCATCTTGTAGCCGTTGGGGTGGCAGTGGTGATGTCTGCTGTAGAAAGCGGCGTTGATCCAGGTCTCCGATAAAGATGGCGTCCGAGCGGTGACGTCCCAGATTTCGGTGGCATGCTTGCAGAATGATTAAGAGTTGAGCAGGAGGCAGTGTAGTGGTTATGGGGTGGTTGTGGTCTGTGCAGTGAGTGTGGTGGTGGTTTCTGCATTGGCTGGAGGTCCAAAGTTGAAGGATAAGCAACAGTGCCAGCAAGTGAAAGGTCTTACTGTTGTTTGAGGTGTTGTGAGGCAGCAGTCATTGTTTCGGCTTTCAGTGTCCAGGGTTCGGAGTTTGGCGGTGGAATATCTGTGGAAGGCAGGAGGGTCAGGGTTCCTGGTGTGGTCGAGGGGCGGACGGGTGCAGACAGACTTGCCTTTGACACGCAAGCGCTGTGGTCCCTATCGAGTAGGTCCTGGAAGCAGGGTGGGGCGCTGGTTGCCAAAGAAGTGGGAGTTGCGAAACAGCGGGAAAGCGAGTGCAAGGCGAGACGGCTCACTGAAACAAAATGCAAATTACAACAGAAGACAAAGTAACAGTAACGCAAAGGGGCTGATAGGTGTACACAGGATATAAAATAAATAAGAATGGACACATTTGACTGGCAGACAAAGATATAATAAAGATACCATGGCAATACAGTAGGAGTCGATACAGTTAAAACAGCAGAGCTGTCACACTGGCGGGATTGGCTAAGCGGCGTCAGGCAGGGGAACACTGAAGCAACAGGCAGTGTTGAGGAGAGCTAGCACAAGGACCTACCTTCTCACAATGGTTTCTTACCCAGAAGCCCTTGCAAACCTCAAACCTTGGCTTAAAACACACATTTTCCTGATTTCTGTAGGGAAAAGTTCTGGAATCTGCAGGGATCCACAAATTTCCTGCCACACTTGTCATCACCGCCCCCCCCCCCACCTCTCCTGCTACAAATGGTACCCCACTTGTGTGAGTAGGCCTTGACCCCACAACAGAATAGGGCCTAAAACACAATGACAGATAGATAGCTTATACCCACTCAAAACCAACTTTTCTTTTTTTAATGGTGTCTTTTTAATGTTCTTTTGTTTTTGCAATGTGGTTAGCTTTTGATTTTGGGACCAGGCTCAGTGGACACTTAAGTAAGCTTACCAAACGCACAAATATCACAAAAACTAGACACCATGCGGAGTCATTTGTGGTGTGACTTATGTGGCTGTCACCGGTTACCTATCCAGAAATCTTGAACCTTAGCTAAAAACACACCTTTACTTCCTATTTTTATGAGAAATGTCTTGAAATTGAGGGGAGCCACATGTTTCCTACCAGTCAGCTCCTCACCCTCTTCACGTATTCCCAATAAAAATGGTATCTTACTAGTGTGGGTGAGTGGGCTGGCCTAACACCTACCAAGCCCACGTTTTTGAAAATTATACACCCAATGGAGTTCAGGGGTGATGGGCCTCACACTGAACCCCGCAACATTTTGGGTTCACAATGACTTGCAAACTTCAAACTTTAGCCTAAATCACTCCTTGCATGTTTGTGAAATAATCTTCCAAAATCGATTGGGCCACACTCGTCCCAATAAAAACTGTACCCCAGTTGTGTGGCTTGGCATTATGGGTGAGAAAACATTGTGTTTCCCCATATCCGACAGAGGCAGCAAGGTCATAATGGAGTGCTCTAAAAAAAAAAAAAGACACCAGTCTTTTCTACCCCTAAGTATTTCAGCGTAGCCCATAGCTTGGACCTGACCACACTGTCAAATGCATAGGGAGGTAATGGGGCTACGCTTGACTATGGTATATTTGCTGATTGTACAAATTAAGACACTGCTATAGCATCCCAAGCCCTGCTCTAAACCCTTATTGTACCCTGGAAAGAACTTACAAGTATAATGTACCTTTGAATGACCCTTAAGGTGATCAGATTTGTGTTGCCTGGCCAAAAAGTATGTACAGGTATGTAGTGCACTGTCGGCTTCCATAGGAAATTCTGGTATGTAGCCTGTTGCCAGTTGTTTATAACCACTGGGAAGCAGTGCAGCTCTTTCAGAGCCAGGTTGAAGTGGGCAAATTTGATTAGGTTCAAGCAGAGACTAGCTTCTTGATTTCGTATACCTTAGAGACGGTTTTTTTCTTATCTCCAGCATAGACTACACTTCAGAAATTAAGCCATGATAAAGCAAAGTTGATAGTCACTCCAATGCGGGGGCTTGTCTGTGGGCAATGGATGGTCCCTATCTTGCTGTGTGTTTCATTTACAGCTGCTAAGATCTAGTGTGCCACATAGAGCCCCCAGTCAAGCCGCACCCAGAGATAACTTTTACTGTCTCTACATGCAAAGGGCAGATCCCAGTCGCTCATGGGGTATGCCCTCAAGATTGGCTCACCATAACCTGTATTTTCGTCTGCAAGCTGTTCATGCATAGGCTTCTCCTCCACACTGAGTTGTTTGATCCACTGGCATATTGCAATTTTTCTTTTGTATCCATGGTCTTTGTTGTTACCTAATTGAATGTCTTAATTGTTTCTCCTGCATTTTGAAAGCAGATTTCTGGTGAAGGGTTATCTGGCTAGTAGTTCGTGATACCCAAAAGGGATTCCTAGCAGCAGAATAGTGGTGATACTTGATATTTTGACTCCTAATTACCTGCAAAATGTAATGTATTGAAACATTACTAAGTGCAGAGAAAGTAGAAAAGCAGAGAAACTCCAAAATTGTAATTTATATTGTGAAAGAAAGTCAGATTCCTAGCGCATGAAGGGCATCTGCTACTATGATCTCCAAAATAACCCTTTCCAGACTCTTCCCTTCTCTATCCCTCCTTGGATTTCTCCAAAGCCAATTTTAATACTATGATCTCCCTAACAACTCATCTAATTTCTTCCCTCATCTAAATTCTTACCTCCTCACTCCTTTGACTCATCCCAAAACTATCGATAGACATACGCAGGGTGGTAGGAAATTTGTGCCTCCCTGCAGTTACAGAATGTTTGCTCAGAGGACTCTGAGGACAGTGCATGATATCCGGCTAAGATTGGGATTTGTAAGCGGTGGTTTGTGCTTAGGGCTTCATAAATTTTTTTCCACATAAGGTATCCATGCTAAATTTGCGTCCTTTTTTCCCCCAAACATCCTGGGCATTCTAAAATCGGCACCCAGGGCTTGTAGATTCTCCTGGAGGGGATCGAGAAATTGGCCAAAAAACAGCTACATTTTGGGTTTTTGGTGGAAAAATTGCTTAAGAGTTTCCCCCCCCTGCAAATGGTATTAACGAAAGGTTTGTGGTGCTAAAATCATCATCTTCCCAGCTTTCAGGAACAGGCAGATGTTTGCTAGAAAACCAACTTTTTCTGCACAGTTTTGACGTTTTAGTGGGACATAGCCTATTTAGTATGGCAGATTATTAAAAGCAATATACCGTTGCATCCGCTGGACCCTTATGGTTTGGGAAATATATAAATCTTGTAGGTTCACCCAGAACCCGAAGTGCCCAGAGCCAATAACTGAGCTGCGCCTTGCAGTTTTTCATTGTGTACTGGGTATACAGCAATTCATTTGGTAAAATATAAAGAGTGAAAAATAGGTATTAAAACTATATTTCCGAAACAGGAACAACATATGGAGTTTAGGAGAAGTGCTTATTTGCACATCTTCGAATTTGTGGGTACCCATACTAGTATGTGAATTAGAGGGCATTTTTCACAATGGCTTTCTTCATACACTGCCTTACATTTGGAAGGCAGAAATGCATTGAAACTCAGTTGGTAATAATACTTGATTCCCCCCCCCCCCCCCCCCCCCCCCTTAATGGTACCTCACTTGTGTGGGTACGCCTTGTGCCCACGACTGGAAACTGCCCAGAACGCAATGTGGACATTCCACATTCTTCCAGTAAAGACAGACCTTTTTTTGCTATGTACCTATCTGTGGATTTTGGAGCCCAGCTCAGCTGGCACTTGGGGAAACCTAGCAAACCTGTACATTTTTTAAAATTAGACACCCAAGATGAGGTGACTTGTGTGGCTCTCACCAGGTTGTTATCCAGAATTCCTTGCAAACCTCAAACTTTGTCAAAAAATACATTATCCTCACATTTCTGTGATGGAAAGTTGTGGAATCTGCGGCGAGCCACACACCTCCACCCACCCAGCATTCCCCAAGTATCCCGATAAAAGTGGTACTTCACTTGTGTGGGTAGGCCTAGTGCCCACGACCAGGAAGGGCCCCAAACGTACTGTGCAGACTTCAGAATTATCAATCACAAAAAGACCTGGTTTTTCGAGGGAGTTGCCTGCGTTTTTAATCCCGGGCTCTGCAGGTATCGAGGGAAACCTGCAAAACCTAGACATATCTGAAAACTAGGCACCTGGGGGAGCCCACGGAGGTGTGGCTTGCGTGGATCCCCCAATATTTTCCCACCCAGAATCCCCGGCAAATCTCAAATTTTGCTTTAAAAAATCTAAATTTCCTTAAATTTGTGTAGCATCACCGTGTTGGCACAAATTTCTTACCACCCGGCGTTCCCCTCGATCTCCCAAGTAAAATTATACCTCACTTGTGTGGGTGCCAAAAGCAGAGTCAGCCTAAAACCGTGTAAAAAATAATTGTGCTTATCAACTCTTTAATATCCCCTAAATATCTTAACATTTTTGGCCCTTTCCTGTCACAGCCCTCCCAAGTGAGGTATCTTTTTACTAGGGAGACCAAGGGGAACGCTGGGTGGTAGATAATTTGTGCCGGCGCAGTGAACCCACACAAATGTAAGGCAAATGTTGGAAGTGCTCTTATCATGAATTGTAGTGAGCACGTACACGTCACGCCTATCTGAGAACTTCGAGCAGTTCATTGTAATGCAACGCAGTGCTCTGGGATTTCTGGAGCTTCTTGCAACCAAGCTCCTTCTGGAATCCTTTGCCCCAGCAACCAATTTTACCGCAGGCCACAGTGCTAGCTTTGTAGAGCTCACTGAACAGCTCTACTTCCGTATAGAAATTGTCCACATAAAAGTTATAACCTTTGTGAAGGAGTATCTGCACTAACTCCCATACAATCTTTCCTGTGACCCCCCCCTCCCCCCTAGTATGGGAGAGCAACCTACAGAGTTTAGAGTGGAGTCCTTCCCTGTATACGCTCTCAAGCTGTACACATAGCCAGTCAAGGTCTCACACAGCATTTATTTCTTGATGCCACAGTGAGCTCATTTGCTCGCAATGTACTGCCTGAACAGCAGCCACTCCTTTATACAGGATCCAAGGACTCTTCGATCGCTTTATTCTTTCCAAGAATATAAACCTCTGGAAACCTGGCAGAAAAATGTTCCATGACGGGTGGACTTTTGAACAACCTGTCATGGTCTGGATGGTTCCGGGGCAATGCAGCACAAATGTTATTGAAATGCCGCATGCGTTGCAATAGCAAAAAAGGATCTCTGCTCCTGTATGGTGCGAAGATGGGGTTACCTAAACCGTGTGAGTAGACCAGTAGGCCAGCAAGGTTGGTTATGCACTACCCCCATTTTGAGTGTAAGGCCCAAAAATATCTTCAACTCCCCTAATAAAGTGGGAGTCCACTTGTTTGTCCTAGAATGAGGCCCGAGAGTGTCTCCTTGCTCCCTCAGAAGTTGTTCGGCATGCAAATTTGTTTGTTGCTCAATTTCATCAGGGAAGTCAACATCCAAAAAGAGATGGACGTAGTTAATTTATTAGCAAAATATTAGCCCCATCGATTTTACATCAAGCGTCA
The DNA here is from genome assembly GCF_964204655.1 of Triturus cristatus. Taxonomy (NCBI): domain Eukaryota; kingdom Metazoa; phylum Chordata; class Amphibia; order Caudata; family Salamandridae; genus Triturus; species Triturus cristatus. The sequence continues at coordinate 450,776,969 of NC_140587.1, forward strand.
TCAGTGAAAGGCGGAATCTGGGGCTGAACTAAATTGGGACGCTGACAAGCGAGCACTCAGTCTTTGCTTGCCCCCCGCACGTGCTTGCTCTCTGGGTTGGTCAAACCTGCTGCTGTTGTCCCACTGCACAGACTGTGCTTGCGAAGGGACAGCACGAATGTCAGTCTCCCTCAAAATCGCTGGAAGATGAGTCGTTGGATGGAACTGCGCCGACTGAAAAATCACTCCCAGATTGTGCTTCATTGTCCTTTCCCTCAGATGCTGTCTCAGTATCTGCTGTCTCGGTTTTTGATCCTGCCTCAGAGTTTGACTCCAGAAACAGTTTTAGGTTGTGTGCAGCATTCATCCAACGAGACGCCATCTCTGCTAGTGCCTAAAACCTTCCTGCAGATTACAGAGGCGGACAACGGCGGACACACTGACCGCACTTCCCCTGCTGAGTTCACTTTGTGTAAAGATCAATAGTTAATCAGGTTCGGTGTGCACAGGCTACTCCAGCACCTGCTGTTGTTTGGTGCTAACTGCAACGCAGAGATATTCTGAACCCAAGATTGGAGTGGTGCACCACCCGTTTATGTAGAGAAAGTGGTTTTTAATAAGTATTAGCAGCCGTCAGCTCTGTCGGGTCTTGTGGCTCCGACAGAGCTGACGGCTGCTCCTTATATGCTCGAACAGATTCGGCCGCATACAAGCCCTTATCAAGGAGGCCCTCGCAGCTCCTCTGTACATGTTCACTACAACTCAGACGACACGTATACTTATGCCCTGAAGAAGTTCATTGTTATGAACGAAACGCATTGGCTGACAATTTCCTATATTCAGATTTTTGCAATAAAGGACTGTTTAGACAGCTCTACAAAGACTATAATATTTATTGAAAACAACTTTCTCTACATAAACTGGTGGTGCACCACTCCGCTCTTGAGTTCAGAATCTGCCTAAAACCTTCCTTCTAAAACACTATCCTACGTAGAAGGCAGATAGTTTGTTGATTTGAAAGCGTGGGTGGGTGTGTGTGTTAGTGATGTGTGCAACAGTTCATGACAAAGTCACCTTACCTTGCCTTTCCAAAATCGGCAGGCTCTCCAAAGACACTAGTAAAGACAAAGACAGTGTTAATTCACCTTGCCACCTTTCTATACTAACACTGCGCGCAGAGTGGCGGGCCCAGTAATAAATATGCTGGCATTCCCTCTGTGATAACACCCTACCCAGCTCCCCCTCCCACAGTGTCCGGGAGATTTCTGGTTGTTGGGGCTACTCTGGATGAACTTATAAAGATCAGTTGTCAATCGGGCGTCTGAATCTCTATTTAGTAGCCACTTTTCAAAGGTTGTTAGCGGTCTCTCTGCTCCCCCTTAACCCTCCCACCCCTCCTCCCGAATCTCAGATTGCAATACCCAATGTCTAATCTGGTGATAACGGTAGCGCTCTAGCTCTGGGAGACAGTGCTGCTCCCTCAGGTCGCTAAAGTCTGTGAGACCATGCTGCTCCCTCAGGTCGCTAAAGGACAATGGCCCTTCCAAGTCAAAGAAGTGACCTATTGATGGGCAGCCTTCCTTTGACCCCCATGCGAAGGCATAAGTATCCAAGCCCAGGGTATAATCTGGGCTATTGACTATGGGCATAATCGGAGATGGGAATGTCGTGAGGCCCTGTGTGGTAGCAACCCAATCCCAGGACACTAAAGTGGAATGTGTGACCTTTGAAAGATACAGATTACGAGGTCTGTCTGCTTTAGTGAGAAAGGGAATTCCCCCTCCCATAATGGTTGCTGAGCTAGTGCCCTGTCCATGAACAGCCAGTGCTTCTCTGATTCCGGCCTGGACCATTCAACCAAAGCTCGTAGCTGAACTGCCCAGTAATATTCCTGTAAATTCGGGACTGCAAGTCCTCCATCGGGTGCGGTGATCCCTCAAAATGAAGTGTATGTCTATGTGTATATGTATATATATATATATATATATATATATATATATATATTTTCTCAACCCAGTTGGCCGAAACGCGTCTTCCCGTTTCATATGCACTTTAAATAAATTCGTCACTGCGGCTGCAGTTTAAAACAAAGAAGAAGGTGTCCGTCTCTCTTTCATGGTGCCGAGAAGCGCTTTGGAGTGGTATTTGGAAATATATATATATCCTCTATATCTTTTTGGGGGGGCGAGATAGTCATCTTAATTGCTGCAATCCTACCCAGCCAGGAGAGTGAGTACGATCTGCATAGGCAGTCACTGGTCTATCGCAGCTGTATTGTTTAGGGAGACAGAGGACTGTATACTAGCTGTAAGTTGTAGACCTAGGTAAGGGATATGATCCTGAGGCCCATTGTAGATGATACTTTATCTGGAGTGACGCCAACATTGTTGGTCTGAGAGTCCGGCCGAGAGCCTGGGACTTGCTGACGTTAACCTTGAAACCTGACGCTTGTGCAAAGCGCTCCAGCTCCGCCAATAAGGCGGGAAGCGACTGCTCAGGCTGTTCGAGGGTGGCCACAGCCTCCGCATTAAAAATAACTATTTACATTTTGGTGATCTCCAAACCGTACCCCAGATATTAAGAAGTCATCATGAACTCTTTCGGCCATGGGCTCCATGTAAAGAGGAAATCAGAGTGGCGAGAGAGGCCATCCCTGCCTTGTCCCTTGTTGGATGAAGAAGGGGGCCAAGAGTGCTCCATTTACCCGGACCAGAGCACCCGGCTAGGTGTAACTGCCAAAAACTCAGTTTATACATCCATCTGGAAGTCCAAAATTATGTAGGGTTGCTTGAGATAGGGCCGATGCATCTTATCAAATGCCTTCTCGGAGTCCACTGATACAAACATGCGCTCATCTTGGAAGCGTTCGGACTTGTCTGTTGTATGTAGCAGGCGTTTGGTATTATCGGAGCACTGGTGATCTTATATAAAACCTGATTGGTCTGGATCAATTAACCCAGGAAGGCAGGGGGAGAGTCTCTGTGCTAGGATTCCTTTAAATATTTCAAGATCCACATTAAGGAGAGAGATGGGGCGATAAGATGCATAGTTCTGCTTGTCCTTCCCCGGTTTGGGTATTACTGTGACCAGCGCTTCCAGCATTGTATGTGGCATGGGAGATGTTGACCCAATCGAGTTAAAAACTCTCACGCGCAAAGGGGCCACTGTAGCACAAAAGGTTTTATAAAAATTGTAAGAGAAGCCATCTGGGCCTGGGGATTTGAGTGGTTTTAGTTTAGATATTGCAGATATAACTTCCTCCAACCTAATTGGGGACTCAAGGTCCTCCACCTGACTAGGAACCAGCCTGGAGGTTTGCACTCCCTGTAGGTACTGCGCCAGAGCCTCTACAGGGAGTTCCTGCACTTCGTATAGGAACCCGTAATATTGTCAAACTGTTTACAATGCCGTGATCTGTGGCTCGCTCCTGCCCCGAATGATCCAGAACCATGGATATAGAGGTCGATTGTAACTGAGCCCGCAATTTATTTGCTAAGAGTCTCCCACACTTGTCACCCTAGGAGTAAAATGTGTGCTATGGCCGCGTGACCCACCCTATTAATATCGAGACCCGCTAATTGTGCCCTCACTGCTGTCAGCTGCCTCCAAACCGTGGGGGCTCCTGTCCTTTGGTGTATGCGCTCCAATTCTGCCTTCTCAGCTGGTTTTGTTATCATTCGCGAAGATAGCTAAAAATTCTCCTCTAATAACCGCCTTCAATGCATCCCCTAAAATAGCAATAGGGGTGTCTGGTGTATTGTTGATTGCAAGATAGTCTACTATAGACTTTGTAATATGCTGAACCACCGTGGGGCGCTGTAGTACTGTCTCCCTCCGACTCCACAGCCGGCGGGTGGGGCGTGGGCGAGAGAGGGCAGGAGATGTATGCACTGCCAAGTGTCTGAAAGAGAGCAAGGAAGAATCTCAATCTGCTGAGTTTGTTGGGACATTCTATTACTTGTCAATATATTCTCAATTCTGGAATATGTCTTGTGGGGGGTGGGAATAGAATGTATATTCTCTAGATGACTGATGTCGGGACCTCCAAATGTCCTACAGCCCGGCTTCAGTTAGTAACAGTCTCCCTCTTTTAGAAAGGGCCCCTGTCTGCCCGTAGCGCTGAGTCGATCTGTCCATCTCCGTGTCAAGGACAAGGTTAAGGTCTCCCCCTATGATTAGCAGTATCCAACCCGCCTCCCCACCCAGGCCCCATGCAGTGACAACCTGTGAACAGCCAAATGGAAGCATCTGCTCTGCCTCCCCCAGCAATGCAGCATGACCCTTCTGAGTCTAGTCCGCACTGGCTAAATCATCTTCCAGGGAGGGAATAACCCCTTGCCGGTCTTTCGCAATAGTCTCTGGATCTGGTCGGAGGCGAAGTGGGTAGCAGCCGACTCTTTTCCAGCCGTCGAGTCCAGGAGTGCGTCGTCTAGACCCTTTTTGTGAAGGCTAGATCAGGTCATCATTTATGAGACCAAGCTGCTACTTGGCTTTTTGTAGTGAACAGGTTTGAACCAAAGAGCCATCCCATTTAAAGATCAAGCGGAAAGGGTGACCCCAGGAGTAGGATATGTCCTTAGAACACAGTTGGGAGGTGATAGGCCTGAACTCCTTTCTTTTTTGTAGGGTGGATGCTGCTAAATCCTGGAAGAGAAGGGGCTTAACTGATCGTAATTAGATTGGGTGCTTGTCCCGAGCCTCTCGGAGGACCTTTTCTTTGAGTTGAAAGTCATGCACACATGCCAGTATGTCCGGAGTGGGGGCCGTAGCAGTTCTCTTCGCACCCACACCCTGGGTTCTGTCCAGCTAGATCTGCAGCTCGGGCGGGGCCCCAAGGATGAAGCGGAAGAGTTCTCCACGAAAGCTTCGATGTCTTGCCCGGATCCGCTCCAGGAGCGGTTTTCGAGGTCCTCCGCATGTGCTTGGAGGTCCAACTTCTGATCTTGCAGGCAGAGGACCTCTTGTTTTAGCTGTTCGACCTCCTAGTCTCTCGTTGTCTCCTGTGTCTCGAGTGTGTCGACTCTATCCCCCACTGAATCCAAGTCTTTCCGCTCTTCCCGCAGCTCCAGGGTTCTTTTTTCATGGTGTGATGGTCATCTTTCAAGGAGGCATAAAGGGACTCCAGAAAAGCGCGTTACCGGGCTATCGACGTTTCCTGCCTCCATGTCTGCAGAGCTGCCCGGAAAGGATGAAAGAGTCCCGGTGCTTCCTGCACCAGATCTGAGAAGATCCTAGACTGTCCGTTCTTTCTTAGGCTTGTTAGACGCCATGGCGATGAGTCTGCATTTCCCTCTGTAGCGGTGTTAAAAACAGCCTGAGCCGACCAGGGGACAGCCGATTCAAGTCTCCTGCCCCGTGACAGCTGGTGTGCTGCTTCCTTGTTCAGTGAGGGTAGATCTATAGTTCCACAACTAACTCCGAAGGCGGACGCTATCCTGCCCAAGCCTTAAGCTCGCTCCGCTGAGCTATCTCTCCCAGTACTCTGCCCTGCGGCCCCAGTCCTCGGGGGCCCCCCAGGTGATGGTGCAGCGCGGCCCACGCTGGCTAGCCCTCTCAGCCCGACTTCATGCATCAGAGGTACTCGCAGGTGGGGGGTGGAGAAGCGAGTAGGCACGTCCTACTCATCCGCCATCTTAACCACGCCCCCAATTTAATTTGTTTTAAAGCTTTAATGATCTACTTAGCTATTCACATAAAATGCATATCTGTTGTTTGCAGCAGACCCTCTGCTTTATGAAGTCAAAACTGCCACTAGACAAAAGTGCGATCTCTCTCGGGCGGGGAGAGCTGTGGTAGTAATTCTGCGTCTCCCTGGGGGCTTAAAATAAAATCTCCGATGCAAAGGTGCTTTTTACTGCAGAATTTTTGGAGGCCCTCCCCAGTGTCAGCCAGTGGTAGTTTCCCGCACCAGAGAGGTAGCGCATGTGTTGACCATTGGCCGATGCACGTACCAAAAGGGTTAATAAGTTAATTATAATTTCTAAATATTGAACCTATAACTTGCAGCTCGTGAGCTAATCTAGTGATGGAAGCATTCACTTTACAGGCCATTCACGCGTCTTTCATTGATCACATACAGCCATTCACACTGCCCGCTGCGGACCCAAATTAGTATAACGCTCGCATCAAACCAATCACCCAAACATCAGCCAAGTTCAAACACTCCATCAGTAAGTCGCTACAAAAGCACACTTATCAGACAACCACAACTGCAAACACGCCAGTCAACCGCCACTGCACCCTGCCAGCCAACCTCTACCCTATACTGCAAGCAAACCGTAACTTCAACGTCCCCTTAAAGCTCCATGCCACTTGAATTCCTAAAACTCTCCCAGAATAAACCTATTGCACATGCGAAGCGCAAAAATGAGTAACTAAAGAGAGCAACGTAAGTTCAATGTGGTTTTTTTCCCCCCAATTTTAAAATAACCTATCTATTGGTAGAAAATGTTTGCATGCATAGCAAGTATTGGTAAACATGTCAAACAATTGTCAGCGTGATGTCAAAACAGAAAATGTGTAGCAATACAGACCATATTGTCAGTTGTCTTTAACTCTCATGGTTGCTCCCAGTACTTGAGTTGTGTATGGTATAGTTCAAAACATGTGGACACACTTGGACATGTTTAGAAGGACACTGTGGAAAGTACATATGACTGTCATTTCGTACTCCTCTTTGGACACAGGCTCTACATCTCCAACAAGGAAAGTATTTTTTGGTTGTTGGAGGAATGTATTCAGGAGAGTGACGATCTTTCAATCTAGCCACATTCTCAACCATTGATTTTCTCTGAACACTTGTTTGCCTCAAGGTTACAGATTACAGTCTACTGAAACTACAAAAGTTATCTGTGAATCTGGAAAATTAGCTATGAATACAAAACAAGCTTTAAATGATGCCGAATAGAACAAATGGCTACTTTTTCAACAACATTTGACTTTCGAGCTGCATTGTTAGGCTCCAAACTTTGATGTAGTCTATCTACACCCCCCCCATGTGCTGATAGTGTAGAATGCACACTGGTTTGTGCACTTTGGCTACCTGACCCCAAACAGTTGCCGGTGACACACTTTCATTGTTAATAGTGTGCAAAATTTCAAAGCAAGTAGTTCATTGCTACCCAAGGCACCTGCTCTCTCCCTTTTGTAATTTCTTACACACAAGCTTTTAGAGTAACTTTTACGGTTAGAGTGGATTATGCCACAGTGTCCCCTTTGAACCCAAACCGATCGGACGTGGTACCCGACAGGGGTGTCCCCTGTCTCCACTGTTGCTTGGCAGTGGAGCCATTGGCTGAAATGCTCAGAAAACAGACTATGGAGTGGGATATTCCCCTGGGTGACATCACACATGCAGTGTCACGGTAAACGGACAATATTCTGATATACTTCAGGGATTTGCGTACTCTTACACCTATGCAACAGTGACGCCCATTAGAAATGGGAGGCCAACAGGGAATGGTCAGAGGCACTGCTTAGCCCAAGATACATTCCCCGTAAGTCACGCTTGAGACTTACACAGCACTATATACTCCAGAGGGCCTATCTCACCCCTGGAAAAAAATCAATAAGTACCATGGGAGGGCAGACTGGCCATGCCCCAGATGTAAGCACCTAGGAACCGACCTGTTACACATGCTGTGGGGCCTGCTCATCCTTGCATGCATACTGAAATAAGTCTGTGATGCCCGGACGGTAGCCACTAATCACCAGCTGGCGCACACTTGGGAGGAATGTATACTGCACCCCTATCCTAGAAGCAAGAAGCTAAAAGCCATTTCCCGCTTTTTAGATCTGAAAGAAACACGTTAGTTAGATTCCTCACCTTAGAATATCCCCAGGCGTCAGACTGGATCCGGAAGATTTTTCGTCAGCAATACCCCTTGCGCGTCGCTAGGCGTCGTCTGCGGCTCCGCGTCCGTCGTCGGCGTCGTGCGCCGGGATGACGTCGTCTGAGTACTTAGACGCCGCCCTCGCGCGCTGACGTCAGTTCTTCTTTTTTCCGCGCCAGTAAACGCAGATCCGGGAGAGCTACCCCTTTAGTCAATTTTTGACTAACTTTTTTGATCCTTTTTGATCGTGTCTCTACACCGGTGCCGGTAGGATGCCTGGGTTTAAAGCCTGTACGGACTGTAACCGATTGTCGGTTACGGACCATCACCGCCGGTGTCTTTACTGCTTGGGCCTCGATCACGACGCGGAGTCTTGTTCGGACTGCAAGGCCCTGACCTCGAAGGCTAGACGGGAGCGGTCCCGTAAGCTTCTCGAGATTCGCCACTCGGCTCTGCGCGCCTCTCGATCCCGGTCCAGGAGGAGGTCCAAGGATCGGTCGCGGAGCCGCAGCCGACGTCACCATCGGTCGTCGGGATCCAAGTCTTCGGGTAAGTCGAAGCATTCCAAGAAGTCCAAGAGGCGACACCGCTCTTCGGACTCACCTCGCCGGTCGCGCGACTCGGTCGAGGGTCAGGGTGGTTCCACCCCCGCGGCTCCGGCGGAGCCGCAGGCGCCGCGCCCGTCCCCATACCCTCCGGTCCCTGGGACTGACGCGACGCCGGCGAAAGTCAGTGCCTTCCTCTCGGCCATGAGGAACCTGGCTCCGCCGTCGGCGCCCGCTGGCGTGCCTTCGGGCCCCGCGGGCCCGACTGGGCTGCCTTGCCTGCCGGTGGCCCCGGCGCTGTTGACGGCTCCGGCCTCGACGCCGCAAGCGCCCGAGGGACCCGTTCTCGAGTCCCCGTCGACGCCGGTCAACCTTGTCACGCCTCCTCCGCCGGCGTCGACACAGGTTCCACCCCCGACGCCGACGTCGACTCCGCTCGACGTCGTGCCCCAGTTCAGTCCCGCTCCGGGCCCGGCGCCGGTCCGGCGTCGATGGACGCCGAGATCGACGCCGCTAGAGACACATTTTGTCTACCGCCCGGCTCCGTTACTTTCTCCTCTACACCAGGAGTCGGATGATGGGGACTACTGGGAGGGATCCGAGGATCCTATGGCCGCTCAGGCCCAACTGTCCCAGGACTGGGCAGATGAACTGGGGGAGGCCAGTGGTCTGGATACCTCGCCAGACACTGGATTCATCTCTCCTCCGACTGTGGCTTTGGAGGAGGGTGCTGCTTTCTCCGTGGTGCTGCGCAAGGCGGCCGCAGCCCTTGGGCTCGAGCTACCTGCCGTGGCTGTGAGGACGAATGTCCTCACTGAGGTGCTTCAGTCTGCAGCAAGCTCCACTGAGCCTCTGCTGCCGTTCAATGAGGCCCTCACTGACGTTCTACAGGGCACCTGGTCCAAGCCCTCCACAGTTCCTCCTGTGGACAGGAACGTCGCCATGCGCCACCGCCCTGCTCCGGGCGACCCCAGTTTTCTGTCCCAGCACCCTACCCCTGAGAGCCTGGTTATCCAGGCCTCCACCTCCCAATCCTCTTTCCCGACCGCCCCGCCGGACCGGGATTCCAAGAGACTAGAGCAGTTTGGCAAGAAGCTGTTCTCTTCCCTTAGTTTGGGCCTGCGGTCTTTGAACACCGCTTGTCTCTTGGACCGTTATTCCCACTCTCTGTGGGATGCGGTGGAGGACGCGCTGCCCCTGTGTCCGGAGGAGGTCCGGATACGACTTACCCAGGCTCTGGCCGATGGGAGGGATGCCGCGCGACATGCTATAAGATGTGGGCTTGACACCACGGACTCGCTGGGTAGGGCGATTTCGACCTCAGTGGCGCTTAGACGTCACGCCTGGCTGCGGTCCACGTCATTTTCGGGTGATGTCCAGAGCTCTCTCATGGACATGCCCTTTGATGGCACTCGCCTTTTTGGCGAGAAAGCGGACAGTGCGCTGAATCGCTTTAAGGACTCCCGGGCTACGGCCAAGTCCTTGGGCCTCTCGGCCCCGCGGTCGCAAACTTCCGCCTTTCGCCCCTTTCGTGGCCAAGGAAGGGGTGCCTCCTCACGTACGCCTAGCCACCAGCCGCAGAATCAACCTGTGCGCGGTCGCGGACGTGGTGTCCGCCAAGGCGGTTCTGGAGGACGACTAGGTCAGTCCACATCTACCCCGGCAGCATCCGCCTCAAAACCTTCCTAGTCCGAGCTTTCAGGCCCATTCCACGCCAGTGGGCGGCAGAGTTCGCCATCACCTGCTCCACTGGCGGTCCATCACATCGGACAGGCGGGTGCTGCAAATCGTCCGAAGGGGCTACTCCCTCCCCTTCGAGACGACCCCTCCAGCCATGCCACCGCAGCACCACCGTATCTCGGGGGATCATTTGAATCTTCTCCACGAGGAAGTTTCCGCCCTCTTGGCCAAGGGGGCCGTTGAGCGCGTTCCGAGTCCAGAAGTGGGACGTGGTTGTTGTTCCCACTACTTTCTGGTTCCCAAGAAGGGCAAAGGGGGCCTACGCCCTATCTTGGACCTCCGGAACGTCAATGCCTTCCTCCGGAAGGAAAGGTTCAAGATGTTGACCTTGGCTCAGGTTCTAGCTGCCCTAGACCCCGGAGACTGGATGGTAGCGTTGGACTTGCAGGACGCATATTTCCACATCCCCGTCCTGCTGGCCTACCGGCGTTACCTGCGGTTCACGGTGGGCCCAGAGCACTTTCAGTTTACCGTGCTCCCCTTCGGTCTCACCAGTGCCCCTCGGGTGTTCACGAAAGTGATGGCGGTGGTCGCAGCTCATCTGCGCAGATCAGGGGTTCCAGTCTTCCCCTATCTCGACGACTGGTTGTTGAAGGCGGGCTCGCCCCGGGCAGTCGTCTCCCACCTCCAGACTACGGCGGATCTCCTGCATTTGCTGGGGTTTTCCATCAACGTGCCGAAGTCACACCCGAGTCCCTCTCAGAAGCTCCTTTTCATCGGAGCGGTTCTCGATTCGGCGCAGTTCCGGGTCTATCCACCGGAACAGCGGGTCCGGGATATACAGGCCCTGATTCCCATCTTTCGGCCTCTATCCTGGGTTTCGGTCAGGCTAGTGTTGCGGCTTCTGGGGCTGATGGCCTCCTGCATCCTACTAGTGCATCACGCCAGGCGGCGCATGCGGGCTCTGCAGTGGGACCTGAAGTTTCAGTGGGCCCAGCATCACGGCAACCTGTCCGACCATGTCTTTATCTCGGAGGGCACTGCACAGCAGTTGCAGTGGTGGCTCACGGACCGCGATTGGGTCATGGGCAGAAGCCTCTCCCTTCCCCAACCGGAGCATGTCGTAGTGACGGATGCGTCCCTCCTGGGATGGGGTGGCCATATGGGAGAGCCGGAGATCAGAGGCCTCTGGTCTCCGGCGGAGTCTCGTCTCCACATCAACCTGTTGGAGTTGAGAGCGATCCGGCTTGCACTGAAAGCCTTCCTTCCCTCTGTCAGGGGCAGTGTCGTGCAGGTGTTCACGGACAACACCACCGCCATGTGGTATTGCAAAAAACAGGGAGGGGTGGGGTCGTGGACCCTTTGTCGGCTCTGCGCCTCTGGACGTGGCTGGAACACCAGGGCGTCACCCTAGTGGTTCAACATCTCTCTGAACGCCAGAGCAGACGCCAGAGCAGACTAACTCAGCCGCCGGTGCATGATGGATCACGAATGGCGTCTGAACTCCGAAGTGGCGCAAGGTCTCTTTCAGCAGTCGGGAGAGCCTTGGTTAGATCTATAAGCCACCGAAGAGAACGCGCAATGTCAGCAGTTCTGCGCGTTGGAATTTCCAAGGCGGCACTCGCTCGGCGACGCTTTTCGTCACGAGTGGAGTTGCGGTCTGTTGTACGCCTATACCACTTCTGCCCAGAGTGCTGAAGAAGATCAGGCGCGACCGGGCCCAAGTCATCTTGGTGGCTCCGGACTGGGCACGAAGGTACTGGTATCCCGAGCTACTCAGTATGTTGACCGATCCTCCGATACGTCTGCCTCTTCGGGAGGATCTTCTGTCGCAGCAGCAGGGGACGGTCCTCCACCCGAACCTGTCCAGCCTCCACCTCCATGCGTGGAGATTGAGCGGCGGCAGTTGATGCCATTTGACTTGCCTCCTGAAGTCTGTGATATCATTCTGGCAGCCAGGCGTCCCTCCACAAAGACGGTATACGCCTGCCGGTGGAACAAATTTGTGGCATGGTGCACAGCAAAGGCTGTGGATCCCCTTTCCGCCCCTCTTTCTGAGGTTCTCCTCTTTCTTCTTTCTTTGGCCCGGCACCCTGAAAGGTTATCTTGTTGCCATCTCTGCCTTCTTGCGGCTTCCTGATCAGCCTTCTCTTTTCAAGTCCCCTGTAGTTGCACGCTTTCTAAAGGGCATTACTCACACGTTCCCTCCTGTCCCGTTTGTAATGCCTCAGTGGGACTTGAATCTTGTCTTGACATTCCTGATGTGCGCTCCCTTCGAGCCTCTTCAATTGTCCCCTTCGTCTTCTGACTCTTAAGACTGCTTTTCTGGTAGCCATCACCTCGGCTAGACGGGTGAGTGAGGTCCAGGCTTTATCTTCAAAGCCTCCTTTTCTGTCTGTTCATCCGGACAAGGTTGTCCTTCGGCCTCGTCCCTCCTTTCTTCCGAAAGTGGTGACTCCATTTCATCTTGGGCAGTCTGTCACCTTGCCCACCTTCTTTCCGCCTCCGCATCCTTCCAAAGAGGAAGAGAGGCTCCACCGTCTGGACCCAAAACGTGTGCGCTCCTTTTATTTGGACCGCACAAAGCAGTTCCGGGTGGACGACCAACTTTTCGTTGGATACGTGGGTGCTAAGAAGGGGAAAGCTGTGCACAAACGGACCATCTCTCGGTGGGTCGTTTTGTGCATCAAAATTTGTTATTCCTTGGCAAAAAAGGACCCTCCTGCTGGGCTGCGCGCCCATTCTACTCGGGCCACTGCGGCTACTACTGCTTTGGGACGGGGTGTCCCTTTGCAGGACATCTGTCAGGCGGCAACGCGGGCTTCGCTACACACGTTTGCCAGGCATTATTGCCTTGACAGCCAAGTCCGGAGGGATGGCTTCTTTGGCCGTTCTGTCCTCCAGGACTTTCTGGTGTGATCTTGGTTCGCAGACCCACCACCGGGGATGGTATTGCTTGGGTATCTATTCTAAGGTGAGGAATCTAACTAACGTGTTTCTTTCAGATGAACAAGTTACTTACCTTCGGTAACGATGTATCTGTAAGAAACATTAGTTAGTTGGATTCCTCACCGACCCACCCATCCTCCCCGTTCTGCAAACTGACATCTAGGGTTAAGGTTATCCTTTTCAGGCCCCTAGATTTTATTTTTGGCACCAGTGTCGGTCTTTGCATGGCTCTGCGTTCCTGGCGCGGAAGGCTATGCACAAGAACTGACGTCAGCGCGCGAGGACGGCGTCTAAGTACTCCGACGTCATCCCGGCGCACGGAGCCGCAGACGACGCCTAGCGACGCGCAAGGGTTATTGCTGACGAAAAATCTTCCGGATCCAGTCTGACGCCTGGGGATATTCTAAGGTGAGAAATCTAACTAACTAATGTTTCTTACAGATACATCGTTACCGAAGGTAAGTAACTTGTTCATCACGGCATGTTAACTGCAAAACGCTTGATATCCAAAAAGTGTAAAACAATCGGACCCCCTTTAATTGCAGCGTTGAGTCAATCAGTATGGGCAAGAGCAGAGGGCAGAGTGCTCAGTGTAAAGAACATACCTATTGCAACACAGTGGGAGGCTGTATCGCAAAGGTTTCACAGGTCACTGCAGGGGTCTGGAATTTTCCAAATCTACTTGTCCAAGGGACAAAATGCAACTGAGATCTACATGTCCTAGAAAATCCACTTGTCCCTCCTACTCCCGTCCCACATGTAACATAGGGGCTCCGGCTGACCGAGAAACATTAATATATTTTTGTTTTATTAAAATCAGTAAACCATTTAAATGCTGTGCAATTATAATGCTTAAGAAAAACTTGACAAGCAATATTATTCCTTTTATCCAAACATATAGAAATACAACAATAAATGATCTTGCATGGCAGGATGCTGTAAGACTCATATTAGCAATTCTTTAACAGTTATGATATGGTATTTTTGGGACATTTCTGTCTGTATATATCCATATTTATTTTTTGTCAACTTTATCTGTATTTATCCATATTTATTATGAGTTTCGTGTAAAAAACAAAGCTGAAACTGGTATATTTCTGCATTTCTTAAACCAATAAATATGCAGTCACGCTTTAATGCTTGCCAGGTTTCAGTGATATGAACACATGCAGAAGGTAAATCAATGCACTTATGTGAAAATATGGCACATTTCAGAATCAGCCTTGTGCATATCTACTGCTGTTTAAGCCTCTTTGCTAAAATTCCTTTTAACCCCTTGACCTATCAATCCACACAGTTATTGGCCTGGCAATAATGAAAAAGTGAGTGTATTTAGAATCACTCCAAAAGCACCCAATTTCCGTTTTTATTCACACTTGAAAATAAATACAGATAAGAAAATAAATGGTTTTCGGTCTGTATTTATCTGTAAAAATCAGTAAAAACTGAAAACAAGGAGCCTTAATTATGAAGAAAATGTTAGTTTTGGTGAAATAAAATATTTGCCTAAGATCACACAATTTAAGCATGGAAGCAATTCTTTTAATTTAGCAAGCCAGGTTCTCTTTCACAAAGCCTATCTAAATAGTTCCGGACCGTCAAGAATTCTGCAACATCACAAATAGCAGATAACAAACTACTGTAAATAAACTCGGCACTCAAACAGGATGTTGCACAATGTCACAACTAATTGCAACCAGTACTTACTTAACACACTGCTGAAAAAAAAAAAATCATCACTAAAAATGAACAAAAAAAAAAATCATCACTAAAAATGAACATCTGTCGCCAACAGCCACACCCATCTAGAATACTGGACTATCCCAGAGCATGCAGACATATCACAAATAACGGACCGTCATCACAAACATAAGATTCAAGTAAGACTGTAGAGATAACCATGACCAAAAGAATCCTGCACTATGATTAAATATAACGTGAACGTGCATTTGCAGCTATTTGAGGTAAAACTGAAGTGCATTGCAGAGCTATTTATAGATGGAGGGAGCGTTCTTCAGCAGAAATACTTATTTCTAATCCTGGTCACAATGAGCATTACGTAAAGCCTTCAGCATCAGAACTACTTTCGCTTTCGAAAATCAAATGTATTTTTAACCCCCTCAGATGAAGTCCAGGCACTAATGTGATGCACCTTGATATGTGCAGTGCCCATGTCACGGGAACAGTTGTGTCCTTTTACAATTATGAAAGATAAACTGCAGCGACAACGCTGAGGAGCCGCTGCAGCTTAAATAAAAAATGCGCACAACGGGCTAAATTAAGCCCGAAAAATAGGCACTGGCCAATTGAGCATTTTCTCACACAAATGGGATAGATATCGCCCATTTGTGAGAGAAATTGCCCGATCTGTGTCAGACATCTGGTATGAAAGGGAGTTTTAATCCACTCTGCATTCCAATAGAAACGTGCGCAGTCGGCAATAGCAGCGATGACAGCCCGCACTTTCTGCAGCCACAATGACGCCGCATTAGAGACTGTCCGTCAGCAGGCAGACAAGTTCTATTACAATATTTCAGTGCAATTTGTATGCACGCCGGGCAAAATAACACTAGCAGTGGTGGCGGGCGCTATGGCAGTGCTTAATTTTACCTCAGAAATGTAATTGCCTCGCTCGCGACGGTCCCGAAGTTCGATTGATTGCTGAGACTGAGTGACGATTCACTCCCCAGCCAATCACTGGCTAGAGCCCAGTGAAGTCATGGGCTGCTAGCCAATCGGAGGCCTCCAAAGGCTCTCGGCAAGCTTGTATGAGTGGCTGTGAGCTTCAGAGTGCCCACAGCCTCTTTACATGATTTAATGTCTACATGTCTGTTGGACAAAATAGACATTAAATCTTCTTGCCCACGAATAAAAACGACATGGGTCGGGCGATATGATTCCCTCACCCCGGTCACTGGAAGGCGGGATGGGTCCCCAGCCCCTACCTCCCCTGGAGTCACCATTCACGATAGGTCGCAGCTGGTGACTTACCTTGAGACGCGGTAGGCCCGCTGTGTAGCCTCACCTACCTCCCCATACACCCGCCCCCTATGGCCCCTAGGGTTGGGGGAGGCATTTCTGGAGTAGGCCCAGTGGTAACTGCCCATACCATAATGCATGCAATACCCAATCACAAACTAAATATACCATATTAGCAACAAATGTCCTGCTCACTGCAGGAGAGTTGTTTCCGCCCCTCTCTGTATTAAATCAACCGTATAAATCCGACAGCAGCGAGCTGCATGTGCAGTCTCGCACACATCTGCTTCGTTACTGTAGTATTGTGTAAGTCCAAGGGGGAACTGTAAGCCATAGACAACTTATTTCATGTGATGAAACAAAATTGTACTAGAATGCTCAGAGGTTCTTGTTCATGTTTAAATCTGTTACACAAATTGTCTAATTGGTAAACTTAACAAATGTAAAGCCTATCTGAATCTGCACATAGTTATTGGCAACTTCACTGATGTGGCACATTGCATGATCAAATATGAAAACATGGCTGTAATCATCATTTGGTGTGCACCATCACTGTTAATCTCCTGTAAAGTCAAGCAAATGTTATGCATGTATGCAAGCACAGCTAACTCTAAAAATCAAACGGGTTTGAAGAAAAAAAAAGCCAACAGACCGGTATGGATGGCGGTCCAACTCTAGGATGCACAGACTTGCATTGTCCTTGAAACACTTGTGCTCTTGCAAAGCAGAAGCCAGTACATCCTTATGCGCCCCAGCATTCTGGATCGGAGAGGAAAGTCTTTCAGTGAGCCAACAAGTCTTCAGAGGTCATTAAGAAATATAAGCACTCCTCCAAGGACCCACAGTACGTCCAGGGAAATGCTGTGGTAGATTCCATAATCGTGGCCACAGCAAAAAGGGGCATACTATCTATCTCCACAAGCTCGCCTCCAATTAAAAAGCAAGACCGTATTAATGGTGGGGCGCAAAATCTAGAGTGATGCAGCTAAACCGTGGAGAATCGCATACTCCAATGCCCTCCTATATTAATACGCCCACCAACACAGCGTAAAAATGGGACAACTAATGAAACCTCTCCCTGAGCTGTTCCAAAGCCTGGTAGCTGCCCTAGTGGAAGAGGGGTAGACAGTTGCCAAAAAATGCCTGAAGTCTGCCCTTGACGCCACAGCCAGTTAACGGATTGTCACAGGCACAACCCTGAAGAGGCACGCCTGGCCGTGGGTATCTGGGTTCAGGAGTGAGTTGCAGGGAAGCATTACCAATACCCATGCTGCAACAACTGAAAAAAGGCAATGCCAAGGTCGTGGGAGCATTGCAGTTTCAAGGCCACAAGTGGAGGGAATTACCATACTAAGCGTCCAACTGGAAGGACACCTTTTTAGAGCATACCGTCATAGGAATCCTGCAACAATGCAGGGCAGCCATCAACAAAACAGTGGCAAACCCAATCAGCCTTTCAGGGCAGAGGAAGAGGACAGGCCTCCTTAGGAGGCTGCTTCTCAATCAAGTGACCCCTGTCCCCCCTCCTCTCCACCCCCTTATTAACCGCCTCACCACACAGTCGAGGCAGAATAGAGGGCTTCCTTCAGGAGTGGAGACGGGCCATGCTAGACAAACAGATCCTCCACATCGTCCAACATGAGAATTGCATAGAACTTCTAAAGACCCTGCCCGGGGGGCAGACCAAGGAAAAGATCACACTGAAGAGGAGAGATGTTGAATGCAACGCAGATTGCAGGATCTCATACAATAAACGGCAGTAGAGTACCCGGAACAGAAATCAACTAAGGAAGCTTCTCATCACATTTCCTCATCCTAAAACCAGACCGGTCTCTTATGATCAATTCTAGACCTCCGATTCCTAAACTAGTTAATGAAAATTCAAAATGACCATGCTGCAGTAGGTCATCCTACTACTGCGTGAAAAGGGCTACATGGCAACCATTGGCCCAAAATAGGTCTACCTACACATCCCAGTGATCCGTTAGCACAAAAGGTACCTATGGTTCATCATCGTCTGAGTGCTCCCTTTCTGAATCAAGTTAGCACAGTTGCTACCTACCTAAACCAGCATTTGCAATGCAATAGGTCTCGCATTGACGCAAGTTTGAGCTATTGGCCTTGTAAATGACAATGGCTTTTAGTTTTGTTTTTGTATTTGTTTTAATAACGAAAACAAAAATAAAAGGCATTGTTATTTGCGTGAGTTGGAGGGGTGTCCAAGGGGCGTGAGGCTGTGGCAAAGAGGTGGGGGCGGGCGGGGTGGCAGGGTTGGGGGGACGTCTAATGGCAGGGGCTTTCGCAGTCACTCAACACCTCTCTAAAAACCTATACAATTGTACAAATATACAGCGCGGAACGCCCTTTTAAATTGGACAACGTACCTTTGTGCAACGTCTGAAAAATTAAAGTATGCTAATGTGAGCAGATAAAGGCAACTGTCCGATTAAAATACTTGGATGTAATACAGTTGCATCCCTCACAATTCCTTTTTCAGGAAACTGGCGAGAAAGAAAAGAGCGGAAGTGAAAGCAGAGCGAGGCCAACAAAGGTAGGGGCAGGGCTCCTTAATGGAGCAGGGAGGGAAATAGGGGGGCTCTTCTTAGTGCTTAGTGAGGTGTGTCAACAGAAGCACTGTGTGGGGGAATGCAGTGTGTGCTCTAGTGAACTGAATCCAGGCACAAGGTTTGCATGTAAACCGCGCCTGTGATTAGCAACTAAAGAAAATAAGGCACTCTTTGCTTTCATCAGTCTGAGTCAACTAAGTGCGTAGAGGACTCATGCGATTCGCTTTTAGGATCAAGAAGCAGTTCCAAGGTGGTCTTTGAAACTCAAATAGCTGAAGACGGGCTAAAGCTATTCAATGATGAAAATGACACTCCAATTGATACATTCTAATAAAACTCTCATTACCCTACCTTGCAAGATAATGACAGAAATTCAAAATATTCTTTACTCGCAAGAAAAGTAAACTGAAATGGCATTAAAGTACAACCTCCATTTCAATGGTGCTGCAAGCAACAGTGCCGTGATGGCATGTGTTTGCATTTATTTACTTATTATGCACAACTTATACCATACAAGTACTCGGCGCAAGAGTAAGGGGAATATGAAGAGAGCGCACAGCAAATTCAAAGGGGACATCAAAGTGATAAAGTCAAAAAAAAGACAGAACTATGACAAAAAGCAAATGCTGGAATGTATTCCCAGTTACAGGAAACAGTGTGTTAAGAGGCCGAGACACTAGCAGCTCATGGATATTCGAAAGCCTTATGCAGAGCAGGGGCTCTTTGTCACTGAGAACTACTATACCACCACATTCGCAGAGTTCACTGCATGTTCAAATATCTTAACAGGTCTCAGAGAAAATGAGGAAACTAAGAAAACAATTTTCGAAAAGCCCAGGAGAAATAGAAGCAGACATTAAACACATTCAGGAAGAACCGTGCCATCGACCAGCTCTGTTAAAGTGAGTTGAGCTGAATTGGAACACCAGTAGCCTACTGCTCGGCTTCAGAGAATAATCTCTCGCGCTTAGAATGAAACTCTGCGCACTCGTAAAGTACCTTGATGATGCGGGGGCAGGGAAGCGCATTCCAGGCGGGGGAGCGGACCCTTTGAAGTATGATGCCGAGGCTGTGGCTACACGTGCACGCGCCAGTGGGCTGAAGCACTTCCCCAAACGGATTGCATGGCGGCACGATGCACGTGATTGTGCGTGTGCTCGCCATGCAATCCACTTTTGGGAGCACTTTGAAATGCCCCTCTTACTATAGTCTCGCATAGCGATAAACGTAATAGCTAGGCGAGACCTAAAGAATATTCACATGTTTCTAGGCCACTGGCTAGTTAAAGTAAGTTATTTTTCAATGCAGGAGGCGCAACATGATAGTCCTAGATACCCTTCACAGACTAGGGTTCACAATCAACCTAGAAAAGTAGTCCATTAAGTCAGAAAGGTAAAATCTTCCTGAGAGCAACAATCCACATAGAGGCAAGAGCTTTCTCTACCTTCAAGAGGAATGAGGCAATAACAGAACAGGCTTGCCTCTGCTGCAAGTGTCCATCTCTGCAAGTGAGGACTGTGGAGAAAATGGCCATGATTGCCTCATGCATTCCCCTTTTACCATACGCAAGACTACACATGAGAAAACGAGTGGATCCAAAATGAGGGGTCCCAGGCAACTGGTGTGTGTGTGGGGGGGGAGGGGCGGGGAGAGGGGATTTGGGTGGTCTGGCGGAATATCATACCAGTGGGCAGACTTTTCACGCAACCAACTCCTACTGTTAAGATCACCACAGCTGGGGAGCACACATGGGGCGAACTGAAGATCAGAGGGCTGTGGAAAGCGGAAGAAGTAATGCTAAAAAACATTAGCAAAGCGACACCTATTGGCTGTGCCAGCGTTTGTTTTAAAAGCAGTTTGTATGATGCAGCACATTTTTGTAAATGATTAGTGAACGATTTATAATACTTTACTACCACTAACTTAAACCACAGGATCATACTGTCCTAAATGTAATGATTGTCAATAGAACAGTGCTGTAGTAGTTCGCTGAAAAATCTTCTAAACCATGCCTCATATAAACTGGGGAGTGGGTAGTCTGTAATATTGTGTTTTTACACAACTGTGAATATAGTATGATCTTTGCGTTATAAAAAGATGTGGTATGAAATTGTTATTACAAAAATTGTGAAGTCTTAAACATTGCGTTTGGTACGCAAGGTGTGGTTTGTGGAGCTAGGCATACCTGGGGAATTTCAGAGGTAATTCATTTTAAACCTTCTTCGAGGTGTTGACTAAAGACCACCATAAACTCGTATTCAGTGTTTTTCCCTATCTTTTTATGATATACTATATCCAACTTCTATAAATTCATGGCCTTTAGCAGTGCACAATGAGGCTCACCTGGGGTACAGGCATCCATGCCTTGGTGTTGCGAGGACCAGTTTGGATGTAGGTTTCTGTCGAATGTGGTGTAGCTACAAGTTTGGGCCACCCACTCACTATGTGGGGGAGCCATTCCTCTGCAGCTGCCATTAAGTTGACTTATTGTTTCTCAATGTTGTGCTGCTTGTATAACCTGGCTTTCTCCTTGAGTGAGTTCCATTTGTTTAATCCACCTGCCTTTGTGTTCGATAGCTGCATGCTTCTCTGCTGGTGACACGAGCAGTCACTGTTTAGGTACTCGCCTTCTGACTGGAAGTCTCCCCCAGTGTGGGAGCGCTAAGCCAACTGGCCAAGCACCCCATTCTGCTTGTTAAATCTATTCTACCTTAGAGTACTAGTTCAGGGTGGAGGGAGGACCCTTCTGGTTAGGCCAGTTGATTGTTGGTCTGACTCAAGGCCTTTTTCTAAGGCCAGCCTAGGCCCTCAAAGAATGAACCAATGGTGCTCTCCTCTTGCATCCAGTCTGCAGCTATCACTCCTATATCCTCTGACTGGTTCAGTCACTCCCCACGTAAGACTGGTCCACCTCCTCTCTGCTGCCCACATCTGCCCGAACCTCAGTAGGAGTGCTGCTGTCAGCTGATCCACTCATGAAGGAGGCATAAGAATTTTCCCCCCTCATTAGCTCAGCAAAGAGCCCCCACAGAGACCTCGACCTAGAAGGTCTCCAATAGTCCCTAGCCTCCCATCTCCTGCTGATCTGGCCCGGTGTTGATCATAGGGATGGGGTTGGGAGGGGTGCGGGATTCTTCACAGTACTGAGCCAGTAAGATCGGTTACTCAAGGGCTGCCCTGTGAGCGGCTGTTTTGTTTTTGGCCTCACTTTTAAGTCACCTAACACTACCAACATTTTCCTTCTTTGCAGCTGGCCAACACCTCATGCTTGACACTCTGGCATTCTTCCTTAGGGCCCTGGGGACTAGCATGTACTGCAACCAGTCTTATAAAGAGAGGGATTTCACCTGCGTCTGTGGGCCCTTTCAATAGTGTGGAGAAACAATTTTACCCCCTTCATGGAGTCACCCTGCTCTCGCCTGCACATTCCTATCCTCGCAGGGTTGCCATTATTTTAGAGAGCTGGTCCCCTGTCGGCACTGACTAAGCCATCTAGTCCTGAGGTTTCCCCAGCTCCTGACCAGGAAAGTGCATTTGGGGGGCCCATCGCGTCTGTACTTCAGGAGGAGGTTGGGCTTCAGATACGGTCTAGACTGCAAGGAGGGTCATGCAGGTCAAAGATAATTCTACCAGCAGATTGGTTCCTGCAGTAGAACTTTCCTGTCAGGCAGAGGGTCAGTTCAGGCAAAAACCTTTGTTTTTGTGGTAGTATGATGCAGGATATTTAAACACCTTGCAGAGCTCCTTTGGGGTGCGTCCACCACCTCTGCTCCACCACCTACTTAGTTGTGTCTTAATGTGTTGTGCTGCGTTTTCAATGAATGTGCTGAATTGTGTGTTTTTTGTGTTGAGCTATAGTGTTGTGTGTTTTCTATCGTTTTTGACACCTTTACTCCCATTTTCTCAGAACACAGTACCCCTATGGAATTAGTGCTGATGATTGATGAGACTTGTGACCATGAATGGACCAACCAGGGTCCAGAAATCTTTCGAAGGGGTTTTATTTATGTTCAGTAATGTGTATACACAACCTCTTTTCTTATGGCCTGCTATGGCATTGTTATTTTAAACCAGTATATTAAATGACATTCAAAAACTTAATTTGCTAAAATGTTGTAAAGGTGGTGGGTGATTTTAAGCTTTTATTAAAGAAGCATTAATCTCCATATCTACCCTTTTTCATTAAATAGAATGGATTTGCAATGACTTTATTATTTTTTTCTCTTACATTTCTAAATATTGGTCATGGGAGAGTGTTTCAAAGGTAGAGATTTAAAGTTATTTTCATGATAATGTATCTATTGGGCATTGATTTCATTTTCCATTTATTTGCAGTAAATTTGGTTTTACAGGATTACTAGCTCCTCAAATCAAGGTAAGCTTTTTAATCAAGGTAAGGTGTTAAGTGGTTTCCTGAATGTCTGATGTACTTACTACTTTTTCGAACAGTTACGCATGACAAATTACTTTTCTACTGTTTTCTTTTAAAAATTTCACTTGGGTCTAAGTTTTTGAGATATGGCCATATACGAGCAACAAGAATATGACCTTTGTTAATCCAGCTTTGCTTCTGCTTTCTTTAAAAACCTTTTTTGGACAATCCTAATTTGATATCTCGGAGTCTGCGCTTTTCTAAAATGTTCACGTGTGTGTCGAGACATTGAGCGTTGCAGCCCATTTTAAAATAGGGAAATTGTTTTAAAACTTGAAACAGTGTTCTGCATATTGCAAAATTCTTAGTGGCACAAGTGTTTCTTTGAATCAGACTTGTAGCTTTTGAAATGTCTTTCCAAAGCAATGTTTTAAACCGATCCATTTTAAATGTAGCTTATTCTAAAAATCTGAATTGTTCAAATGTATTATTAATATAAAGTATTATTACTAAAGATGTGTACTTTCATGTGCCTTTTTCTTATCTGCAGGTGTTTTTCACTGTTTACACTCAACATGGCTGTAGTCATCCGTTTACAGGGACTTCCTGTTGTTGCGGGTTCTGCAGATATTCGTCATTTCTTCGCTGGATTGCATATTCCTGATGGAGGGGTTCATATTATTGGTGGCGAACGTGGTGAAGCTTTCATTATATTTGCAACAGACGAAGATGCAAGGCGTGCTATGGGTCGTACTGGAGGGTTCATCAAGAAATCCACAATACAACTGTTTCTTAGCAGTAAGGCCGAAATGCAGCACACCGTAGAATCAAATCGAAAAGGTGACAAAGGAATGCACAGGGGATCCAGTACAGCTGGAGCCGGGACTCCTTCAAATGCTGTCACTGCCATGAGAAAAGGAGTACATTCAACTGACTATCCAAGTCGTCAAGAGATGGGAATTGATACCAATGGTACACGCCCCATTAACACTAGTGCATCTAAAATGAATTATGGTGGCAATGTAGCAGAAACTAAGACCTTCACTTCAAAGAGTCTTCAGTATGTGCATCTAGCAGGAATGCCTTACACGGTTACTGAAGAGGAAGTACGTACCTTCTTTCAAGGTCTTCATGTTGATGACATTATGCTACTTAGACACCCAGATGGTCGTAGAAATGGCAGTGGAATAGTGAAATTTGCTACAAATAAAGATGCTTTTGAAGGACTGAAGCGCAATAATGAGTATATAGGTGCAAGATTTGTAAAAGTAAGGCCATCCACTGAAGAACAGTGGATACATTCTGGTGGGCTTGCAACAAATCGCCCAAAGCCTTCTCGCATTAGAAGTAGAGAGAGGACACCACCGAGAGACCTTTATGCCAAACATCATACAGGTTCGCATTCCCCTCCGAGGAAACAGCAGAGGCGATCTCATTCACCCTCTAGTCTGGAGTTTTACATTCACATGAAAAATTTGCCTGTACAAACGGAGAAGAGATCTATAAGAAAGTTCTTTAAAAGTTTCGATTTGACAGATACCCAAATCAAAATTATAACCACAAAACACAATACAATGGATGCGTTTGTCTTGTTTAAGAATGAGTCAGACTATAAAAGAGCTCTTGGGTTTCACAAGGAAATGTTCAATGAGCAACGAGTATATATATATGCCATTTCTAGGAAGTCTATGTTGGAAATGATTGAAGATTTTGAAGCTTTCGAGAGGAGACGGGCTGATGCTAAACAAAGGCAAGGAGAAGCGAATTTGCCAGAAACACGTTTTGATGAATATCCTGGCTCAAGAATCTGTATATACACAAGAAACTTTCCCTTTGATGTGACCAAGCCTGAAGTGCAGAAGTTCTTTGTCGGCTTTAATGTGCATGAAGATGACATTTACCTGTTAACTGATGACAAAGGCGTGGGGCTCGGAGAAGCATTGGTGAAATTTTCTTCTGAAGAACTGGCAAAGAATGCTGAATGTCTGGACAGACGTCGATTTTTGGGAACAGAGGTCCTTTTGAAACGTATCTCTTCAAAACAAATGGAGGAGTTTGGTCTGAAGGCTTTTTCAGGACTCAAATCCAAGGGTCAAGACCACACTCCGGCACCTTACGGTGGAAAGGAATATTTGCATTCTGTTGATTTACGTGGCCCCGATTTCAGGAGTGGTCCAGAAGCCTTTAATGCTCCAGCTGATCATTTTAGAAGTCCCCGACCACCCATGAATTTAGTTGAAGCAGACACGTTTGGCAGGGCACGAGTGGGCAAGTTTCCTGAAGAAAGGTTCACCAATCAGGGCATTGGTGATTTTGCTGGCGGAGCAACAAAAATAAGATTGAAGAATGTTCCTTACACAGTTACAGTTAATGAAATCTTAGATTTCTTTTATGGTTATAGAGTGATACCCGATTCTGTAACCATAGCGTACACAAAACAAGGTTTGCCAACTGGAATTGCAATTCTTGCAGTCGAAAGTTATAAAGAAGCTATTGCTGCTATTCGCGAACTAAATGAAAGACCTATTGGGCCACGTAAAGTTAACTTAAGCTTGCTTAGTGAGACTGAATTTATGCATCCATAAAAGAATGACTGAATGTCCCAGTATTGGTGCTGTAAGATGCACTTCTAATTTTCGTTTAACTGGCTTTTTTTTAAGTTACTGTTTCTAGTTTTTTGAATAGTGCACGTTCTCTACAGCAAATTGTTTGCTGTCTCAGTTTCATGCAAATTGAACTCAACTGTAAATATCAGCACTGTCCTTTATGACCAATTCATGTGTACTCCTCAGCCCAATTTCTGGCTGAGTCACTTTTAGCTGTTGCATTATTAGTGAAGCTCAACATTTTGATACAGTTTTACTTTTTAATTGTTTAAGATGGTATGCTGATTGGCCAAGTTTATTAAAAAAAACAAAAACCTAGACCATTTTACTACTTTGTAGCAGTTTATTTTTTACTTGGGATAGATTTGAATGCATTGCAGTATTTTTTTTTTATCAATGTATGTTATGTTTTGTGTAATATACAGGAGCATCTGTAACAAAGTAAGTGACTCCTGTTAATTCTACTGGTTTATTTCCCAAAAGTAAAATGTGACACAGGCTCACACTTCAACGACTGGTCTGTTTTCTTCTTCAAAAGAAGCCTTTAGAAAGTCCGCATACATCTTCCTTTTTTAGCTATTAAGCGCCTATTTGTATGTAGGTGGCTAATGCACTCTTTGGTCATTTCATTAAAGCCAGCTGCTGTTTCTCTTCTTTTAACAATATCTGCAGTTTGGCTTTTGCATTAGTTGTCAGCTTTGTAAATGTCTTAAGGACTTCATTATTCTCCAACTGCAGACAAGTCAAATTTTGTTCCCTTCACGTGAAATGGGGTTAAGGCAACGAACAACACTCGTCCTAAATGGACCATGTCTCTTCTGTTTTTTTTAATTTTTTATATTACTCGCCCCAGCATGTTGCGGAAAGAGTGCACTTTTGACAATCCCTGCCCAACAAATGATTACATTGTTGGATTACTGGCACTATGGAAAATATCACTTTTGATATGATAGCCTGTGAGACATATTGACGTTTTCAAATGTCTCGACCATACCCCTTAGCAACAGGCAGGAACATATTCAACCTTGAGCAAGTTCATGAGTCCTGATCTGTCCCACCCTTAGAAGTATTGTCATGGTGCAGTGTTTGTTCACAACTTTGTTTGAAAAGTGGACGTCTACATACAACTTTGAAGGTTTTCCCCACCCCTTAATTTTTTGTCAAACAATCTTGCGTAGAGGCTGTACCAGAGTTGTACAGAGCATTGGTTTTCCTGCCATCTGCCCAGTGCGTGCAATTTGCTTCGGATCCCTCTGACTTTCTTGTTGGAAAACGTTTCTCCTTTGCTGCGTGATAACAATTCTGAAACGCAGAGAATGATTATATTGATTTAATCTGCTTTTAGTGTGAAGCCTTTTGGTGCACTTCAATCAGATGGATAGTGGCGATGGCTATTTTTGACAGTCTTGAGCACCCATTGCAGGCATTCAAATGTTGGCTCTCTTAAGATTTGCGGATGCAGTGGAAGAAGGCCCCCTTTTAGTTCTGTTTTGGTAAGCATTTACACAGTTTTACCATTGGTGGCATTTTTGCCTGGGGCGGTAGTTTTGAAAATGGCTTATGTTTAAAGCTGATTTTATCTTCTCATTGAGTTGAGAAAGGGCTGATGTCTGCTGCGCTGGTTGCCATTAGGGCATCGGCAATGCTGGCAAGATTTGAGTGAAACTGCCGCTACAGGTTTTTTTTTTTTCTCCTCCAGGTTCTTGCCTCAGGGAAATTTGGCTTTACCAGCCCAAGTAAACTCATTAACAGTAGGCTTTGGGTTGCTGCTGTTATAGTGCCAGCATGGAGAAGTGGAATTGTTTGTGCAACTGCTCTTCAATATACAATTCTTCTTTTCGGCATAAATTAGTTGTAGAGGAGTGTCATTTTTGATTAGTCCGCCAGTAGGACTGGCACAGAGCCTGGTGGTCCTGTACAGGGAATTGTTGGTGGAAGACCTTTAAGAGCATGCTTTAAGCTCTCATGAATTTCTGATCATTTGGTTATTACAGTAGTTTGGGTCAGGTTTTTTCATGGCTCGGCATCGTGGGCATGTTGTTCCTCTTCTGTGTTTCTCTCACCTCAAATTTGTTTGCTTGATCAAGGAAGTCCAACTCGAAAGTTCATAGTGGATGTAACGTTCTAGAGATAGATACCGCTTTTCCCAGAAACCCATGCGGATGATGCAA
This sequence comes from Triturus cristatus, assembly GCF_964204655.1. Classification (NCBI taxonomy): domain Eukaryota; kingdom Metazoa; phylum Chordata; class Amphibia; order Caudata; family Salamandridae; genus Triturus; species Triturus cristatus. The sequence continues at coordinate 450,804,649 of NC_140587.1, forward strand.
AGAAACTTTTGTAAAATGTGCTTTATTGCCGGGAGCTAGTAAATAGCCTGAACACTATGGTCATGCTGCTTCAGGTTGGAGTGAGGTTGCCCCCCTTGTTCAATGTACATTGGAGCTGCTTCTTGGTTAGACCAACCAAAACCTTATTGAAGCTGTCCAAACTTGGGAGAGCCAAAATCCCTCTGAAAGTATTATTGGTGATTAGAATCGAGAAAAAGGAAGATTTTCCTAAAGAGGTTTAGTTTTACTTCATCAGTGAATGGACTATGACAGTGTAGAAAGGAGGAGTGAAGAGCCCGAAGGGCTCAAAAGCTTGCTTCTTCAGCCAAAAATTAAAGACAAGCCAACATTGAAAATGGTTCACAACCTCTTGACTTTAAAATGGCCCAGTGTGAGTCGGCACCTCCTGGGCTTGCAGCCAAGGGAACAGCTGTGGATTATATAGTTCTGGTCTAATTCAGAACTCCTGGTTTTTGATTCGTTAACACAGAAAAAAAATCCTTCATCAAACAGGTTCAAAGTACCTGGAGACCTGAATGATAGTTGAATTCGCCGATCACTGGTGGAAACTGTGCACCATATGTATACATTTGCATCAGATATCTTTACAGTCTGCGAAAGTGCTCATCTGTTGAGTACAATATTGGTTTGGAAATTACTCTCCTCCTAAAGTCTTATGTGGGAAATCATTATTTGTCCACCTGATTCATATGTGGATTTGCTCAGCTGGTTGGCTTGCTTCAAGGGCAGGAGAAAGTTCTTTGGGATGTGTGTAAAGACTGATTTTGGTGCCACTGGCTGCCAGCACTTGCATTGACTATCGTGGAGCCAGGATGCTTTCCCCTACAAACTGTCAGAGTCCCCTCTAATATTACATTCTGATATCTTGCTTGGAATTGAGCGGTTTTAAGTAGGCTATTAGGTTCTTGACACCTGTGTTGATTTCTTGCATAGCTGGGTTGAAGGATAGAAGCCGCAATATATGCAGGCTTGGCTATTGGCTTGCCTCATTGTTGCTAGTAGCTGCCACAGTCAACTTGATTGAGGTTATAGGTGTGGCTGATAATGAGGTAAGTTAATGAGGTTTTGTGGGCAGTGAACGGACCTAGTGCCGAATTTTCGTGATGGAGAGACAAATGTTCAACGTAAAGGAGCTTCTTTCTGTTCTCATCAAAAGCGTTGAAGTGGGTTCCTGTGGATCAGAAACTTCTCAGAAGACTGACTAGTAATTTGAAGAAATGCCACTTAAAAATTGCGTTGGATCTGCGGTTTCTTTAAACTTGCGATTTATGCTGGAGCGCGCTTAGGTGTCGGAATATGTCTGAGGTTTTCAAGAGTCCAATTTCTACTTGGAGGAGCCCTTCAGATTTAAAACGTCCATGTTTCTCGATCCCTTGTCAGTTAATATTGGACATCCTTTGCTTTTCGGGTAAAATAGCTGGATAACATGCCTTTGAAGATTGTACAGCAACCCTTCATGGATATTTAAGCGGTCAAGATAACATGGTTTGGCTTTCCTGACCATTATTTCTCGGGTAGTTTTTAATGGTTGGCTATCGTTCGTTTCAGGGCCTCAACAATCAGTTGCTGGGATTTTTGGACCAATCTGCAGTTCAGTGTTTATTTTATTATTGTCCTTTCGCACTTCTCACCTAAATTGCCTTTCGAGAAAATGCAGTATTGTCATCTTCGAGTCTTCCTTTAATGAGGATATGTTTACTGGGGTGGGTTACAGAATGTTTACAGTGCCATATGTTAACATGGCAAGTTTGGCTTATTCTTTATGGCAAAATATTAATGTAATTATGATTTCCTGAATCCTGCAGCAAAATTGTATGCTTGCCTACCATTATTGAACTCTGCAAAATATTTCTTGTCTGATATCTGTTACATTTTTATTTTTCATGTTCCGGTCCTGAGCATGTGTGGTGTTCCAACTTTATATGTTTATTTGCTTTCCTATTTGTCACCCTTTATTTTTATTTATTTCAGCGTCTTTGAATATAGCACAAAGGAATGTTCTTAAGCAATTTGTGAGCCCCCTTTTTTGTTTTTTATTTTTTTTTATTTATATTCCTTTATTTTTCCAGTCTCTGTTGTGGGAGAAGCACCAGTTCTGATTGGGCTCTTTAAAGGTGGCTCTGACTGCTCGTGCAGTGTCTGGATTTTACTTTCTCTTCATGGAGAACTTTCGCTTTCAGCATTTTCAGACATCTATACGACATGCTATCGAGGGATGGAGGAAAATGTATGATCTTGGGTGCTTATCCAGCACACTTAATGGGACTTGGCCAAGGAGTTCCTATCATGTGGATTCGTATAAATAGTTTTACTGGGGACTGATGATGCCACATGCTGATTGTGTTTTGGAAAGTTGTCATTGGTTTGTTTCAATCTGGAATATGATGGCTACTGAAATCAGATGTGACCATTTATGTAGCACATTTTGCAAATTTAATAGACTATAGCAGGGCTGTTAAACACAGGATATTATTGACCGCGTTAATTACTTCCATTTCATTCATTTTGTGTATTTTTTTTTTTAAACTTTGTATGCTAATTGCGTGTGAGTATTCTAAAAGTTGGACAGCGATTCGATCCATTTCAGATCCTATAGCCAGGGCCGCTAAAAATATGCGTAAACCTAAACTATCTCTGTAATGCTTAATAACCATCCAAAAGATTGGTTTTGAGGGAAAAGGATACATTTTTGTCAATTACTTACTGTTAAAATCCAAGATGGGGGTAACATTTTCTTTTTAGGGCTTTTCACTGTAAACTGGTGCTATCAATATTGCAACGGCAGAGTGAAAGTGAAATAGGTGAATACAATATATGTAAAAGAATAGTGACTGATATGGATACATTGGTGGTAGATTTACATTCTGAAACAGTGATATGCTCCAAAACAAATTAAACTGTTCATTGGTATAATAACATTTCAACCCCATACAGTTATTCATAGTGGGGTCATCATCAGGACAAAGTAATAATGATTGGAAACACCTAAAGGATGGTACGCCTGAGGTGGTTCTCTATTAGTACAATATGAGAATGGATCCACATGGGCAGTTGGATGTGTAGATTAGAAGCTGGGAAGATTATTCTAGTTTGAGAACTCCTCTGAATCATATAGGTGGCAATTCTATGCAAGAGGAATCCATGACTCCAAAATATTGTGCTTACACCGTCGCGGATCAGTGTACCTGCTGTGGCTACGGAGTAGGGGGCATCTTATGCTATGGTGGTCAAGAGGTCAGATGTCCTTGGACTGGAGCTTCCTTAAGTGCAGGGCAAGACTAATTTTTGACCGAGGTGCTTCAGCCTTAGGGCATCCTCATTTGAACTCCTTTTGCCCTTTAATGAGGTACTGACAGATGTCTTTCTAGGTGCGTGGTCCAAGCCTAGCACAAGGGCGCTTGTGAACAGGACCACCAGGTGATCCAGGTTTCCTCAGCCAACACCCGACCACTGCACACCCTTTAAGAAACCATTGCGCAAGTGCTGCCACAGGTCCCTGAGGAGGCCCAGGCTGTTCTTTCCCAGGCAGTGAAAGATGGGAGAGATGCAGCAAAGTTCACCATTAGCTGTGGTTTGGATATGACTGACTCGCTGGGTAGAGCAGTTTCGTTGACTGTGGCCTTACAGCGCCATGCCTGGCTGAGAACATATGGGTTCTTGGGTGATCTCCTGGCCATCCTTATGTATATGCCCATCGATGGGAGTCGTCTTTTCAGAGTGAAAGGCTGTAGCGCTTTGAGGACTCCCAAGCTATGGCCAGGTCACTAGGCCTCTCAGTGACTCCTCATTCCAGTCTTCCTTTCGCCCTATTCGTGGCAACGGAAGGGGTTTTCAACTGCGTCAGCCATACCCCATCCTCCGTTCTGCACAGACTAGCCACGGTGTGCGAGGACGTGGACGCGGTACATTACGATTTCATGGAAATGGTAGACAGAAATAGTCCTCCACCTACTCCCTGGTAGCTGCAGGCGCTAAGCCTTCCTAATTTAGTTCTGCAAGACCATTGGTGTCTAGTTCGGTGGAGAAATCAACATCTCCTCCAATGGCAGTCTATTACATCGGACAAATTGGTCTTTCAGATCATTCGGGATGGTTACCGCCCCCCCTTTCTATCTTTCCCTCCTTCCTCCCATCTCAAGAACGGCTGGTGGAGAATAATCCTGTTTTGCTCAGTGAGGAAGTCATAGCTCTCCTGATCAAGGGGGCTATAGAGAGGGTTCCGATTACAGAAGTAGGCAGTGGTTACTATTACTGCTATTTTGATGCATATTTTCACATTCCCCCATCCAGTTACCTGCAGTCAAGGTATGCCTGGAGCACTTTCAGCTCACTGTGCTACCCTTTGGCTATACCAGCGCACCTCAGTGATTGCCGTGGTTTCAGCTCATCTGCACAGGCTTGGGGGGTCAGTCTTCTCCTACCTCAATGGCCATGTTGAAGGTGTCCTGGGCCCCAGACTGTCGTTTCCCACCTCCCGACTATGGTGGACTTCCTGCATTTGCTTTGTTTCACTATAAACATGCTAAAGTCACTCCTACCCTTCTCAAGACACTCATCAGAGCTGTTCTAGACTGTGCAGTTCTGGGCCTATCCTCCAGAGTAGCAAGTCTAGGCTATTCAGGTTATGATACTGATGTTTTAGCCTGTCCTGGTTTCGGTGAGTATGACTGAGGCTGCTGGGACTCATGGTCTTGTGCATCTTGTTGGTAAGTCATTCCAGGTGGTGTATGCGGGTTCTGCAGTGAGACCTTAAGTTTCAGTAGGCACAGCACCAAGGAAATCTCTCCGATATGGTCCAGATCTAAGAGGGAACTGCAAAAGACCTGCTGTGGTGGTTAACGAATAGCGATTGAGCCAGAGCTCACAATAGTGGCATCTCTCCTGGGATGGGACGCCCATCTGGGAGCGGTGGAGATCATAGGACTTTAGTCTCGGGTGGACTCGAGGCTCTACTTCAACTTGTTGAAGCTTTGGGCGATCCGACTAGCATTGAAAGCCTTTCTTCCCTGTCAAGGGGAAGGTGCTGCAGGTGTTCAGATAACACGACCGCCATGTGGTACTGCAAAAAGCCGGGCAGTCTGGGGGTCGTGGACCCTTTGTCAAGAGGCCCTGCGCCTCTGGGTATGGCTGGAACAGCAGGCCGTGACCCTGGTGGTTCAACACCTAGTAGGTTCTCTGATTACCGGGAGGACTAACTCAGCCATTGATGCCTATCAAATCGAGAAGGGTGTCTCCAGTCTGAGGTGGCGCAAGCTTTCTTGCTGCAGTGGGGAGAGCCTTGGTTAGATCTGTTCGCCTCCAGAGGGAACGCACGTTGGCAGCAATGTTGCCAATCAATCAATCATAACACTTGTATAGCGTGCTACTCACCCGGAAGGGTCTCAAGGCGCTTGGGGGAAGGGGTCCGCTACTGCTCGAACAGCCAGGTCTTGAGTTGTCTCCTGAAGGCGAGGTGGTCCTGGGTCAGCCGAAGGTGGATGGGGAGGGAGTTCCATGTCTTGGCCGCCAGGTAGGAGAAGGATCTGCCTCCGGCGGTGGCTCTTCGGATGCGTGTGCGTTGGAGTTTGCAAGGTGACCATTGCTTAGTGATGCTTTACGCGGTGAGTGGAGCTCAGGCCTCCTGTACGCCTTTCTGCCCATACCACTCTGCCCAGAGTTCTGAAGAAGATCAAGAACGACTGGTTCCAAGTCAATCTTGTGGCTACGGACTGTGCACAGAGTCGGGTATCCATAGCTTCTTCGAATGAGCATCGATCCTCTGATCAGGCAGCCTGTTCAGTAGGATCGTCTGTCACAGCAGCAGGGTGGGGTCCTCCACCCAAACCTGTCAAGTCTCCTCCTTATGTGAAGATTGAACGGCGAAAGTTGACCTTCCTCTCCAAGTCTGTGAGGTTATCTAGGTGACCAGGCGACCATCCACCACAACGGTATACTCCTGCCTTCAGCAAAAAAAAATTAATATTGTACAGAAAGGTCTATTGATCCTCTTTCTGCCTCTGATATTTTTCTCCATTTTTTTAAAAAATATATTTTTTTTATTAACCAAGAAAAGGAAAAACACAAATGCTTCAGAAAAAAATTACAGTATACATGGTGTGAGTTTGGCATATACAGATTTGTAACATTACCACAATTAAAACGTCCCAGTGGCCTGCCCACCCAATCAATCTGACATAGGGTACAATCATACAATTTGACCCCTAACATGCCGGAGGCTCTTAATTAGACTAGGAGCTGCCCAGTTCTGTAGCTTCACCAGGCCCCCCATATCTTTTCCCATTTACGAGGGCCTCCCCTACTCTGGTATACTGTCTGCTCAGCCCGTTAGCACAAATCCAAATTGGTTGTCCCAGGAGTCTACCTTGTGGGCTGCACTGGCACCCCATGCTCGGGCGATGTTGCGCTTTGCCACCACTCCTGCTAGGGCAAGCCATGTCATGGCCCATTTAGGCCATACAATTTCACCTGTCACCCCGAGGGTATGCCATCTCACATCTACTGGAACCTGCTCCCCCACTACCATTGTCATCACTCGAGCCAAGCCAATCCAGAATGTTTGAATCTTGGGGCAGGCTCACAATATGTGGGAAAAGTTCCTATCTCGCCACAGCCCCTAATACACTGCGCTGACGTACAGTGACCGATACGATTCTGCACCGTCCTTGAGGCATATGACCTGTGTAGAATACAGAATTGGATCAGCCTGAATCTTGCTTGTACAGCTTTTCTCTTCACTTTTACCCTTGCCCAGCAGGGCTCTACTCTGGGCACTCACAAGGGTAATCTTTCTGCTCTGCTTTCCTGCGGCTGTCTGACCAACCCTCGTTTTTAATGTACCCTATCGTAAATAGGTTCCTGGAAGGGCTTACACATATGTTTCCCCCTACACCCTTTAATATGCCCCAGTGGGATCTCAATCTGGTTCTCACTTTCCTCATAAGTGCTCCTTTTGAGCCACTTCATAATTGTTCCTTCTGGCTGCTTACCATCAAAACAATCTTCCTTGTAGATATTTCATCTGCCAAGAAGATCAGTGAGCTGCAGGCTTTATCATCCAAGCCTCCTTATCTAATGACATTCCCGGATAAGGTTGTGCTGCACGCCAGAGTCTCTTTGCTTCCTCAAGTGGTGACCCCATTCCATCTAGGCCACATTTCCCACCTTTTTTTGTTCCTCTGCATCCTTTTATGGAAGAGGAGCGTCCCCATTGTCCAAACCCAAAAAGAGAGTTGCTTTCTTCCTTGATTGCACGAAAGAGTTCCGGGTAGACAACTAACTCTTCATGGGTCATGTAGGAGAGAAAAAAAAGTTTGGCCAGTGCCGAAATAAACCATTTTGTGCTGGCTTGTTATCTTTATTAAAAGCTGCTGCGCCCTGGCTAAGAAGCAGCCACTGGAGGGCTTACAAGTCCATTCCACCAGCGAGAAGTCTGCGACCACGGCGTTGGCTCGCGGAGTGCTAGTTGTGGACATCTGCCGGTCTGTAACATGTGCTTTGCTGCCCATGTTTGCTAAACACTACTGCCTGGACAGTTGGGTCTGCTGGTATGGGCATTTCGCCTATTTGATCCTTCTAGACTTTCTAGTCTAGTAATTTGTCTGCAGCCCACCACCAGGAAGTATGGCTTGGGTATCTATTCAAAGGTAAGGAGTCTGCAGCTAGAGGTCTCTATCAGATGAACAAGTTAATTACCTTCGGTAACTCGTTATCTGGAAGAGATGATATCTAGCAGCAGATTCCTTACTTGCCCACCCATGCCTCCCCACTCTGCGGACTCGTTTATAGGGCTGTGTTTGCTCCCTTTTCAGGGCCATAATTTTGACAGTCATTTCACGGCCCTGTGCTTCTGTTGTGGAAAAAGTGATAAGTAACTGACATCTGTGTGCCTGGATGGCACCTATCTGTGACTTCAACGTCCCAAACGCCACGAGGAGCAGTGACCCAGTGGTGGTTGATGGTGCTCCCTCGCATCCTCAAGTGAGAGGAAGGTGCAATTAAAATAGAGATCTCCAGCCATCAAGCATCCCCCTGCATACCACAGTGTAAGGTCCATCACATTCTGTATCCTATAGAAGCTGTGGAGCCAGCAAAGGGGAAGCTGTATGGGGCCCTGCTGAGCACCAAAATAACTGCCCGCTCCCAAACTCTTGCGATCTGCTGAGCTATGAATGGGTAAGTGGAGGTGACCTGTGATCACATCGGGCACCTCAGGGAAGTCTGAACTTTTTCCCCACTGCACTAATAAAGCCTTTTCGGTGTTTGGACCCTCTGCGCACCACTGTGCCACATACTGCAATAATCCTGCAAAATAATAGAGGCAGAGGTGCGAAGACCTCTAAACTGTTTAGCTTAAACACCTCTAACTTCACCCTACTGCATCTGCCGGCCCACACCAGGAGACTATTGATAGTAGTAAAAGTGGTACGTGGAATGCAGAAAATGGAGTGTTGTAAGACGTATAGGTAATGCAGGAGCAGAACCATTTTGCTTAGGGTCCCTCTCCCCGTAATAGAAAGAGGGAGGTGGTTCCAGAATCATACAGAAGCATCCACACCCGAAGGACTGCTCCCATGTTGAGTGCATAGTTTGCCTCAACTGTGTGGACGACCAGCTGTATACCCAAATAGTCAAAGGGGTCACACTGCCACTGGAGTTTTGTCACCGGGAGAGCGGTAGCATCTTTCGCAACTAATCCGTCCAGCGGGGAAAAGAACTGACTTCTGGCGATTAACATGTAAGCTCAAGGCCATCCTAAAGAAGGATAGCACCTCTGAGTGCAGGCACTGACCTCTCTGGGTGGCAAACATAGAGCAATGTGTTGTCGATGTATAAGGAGATGGCGTGCATACGCATTGTCCCACCTGGGCATATTGTATCGCTAAGGGCTCCATAGTGAACAGTAGCAGGGACAGCAGACACCCATGCCTCCTGACCCTTTCTATAGGGATGACCTCAGATACAATACTCCCATTGCGAACACGTGCCATTGGTTGGCTATAAAGCAGCCGGATGCAGGAGATGAACCCAGTCCCATCCTCTCTAGCACTTCCCAGAGGTACTCCCAGCTTATGGTATTGAATGCCTTTTCAATTTCTTAGGCAACCACTGCTTCTGGGACATTGACACCTACCATCAAGCAAACCACTTGGGAAAGTCGCCACAGATTCATGTGTGTACCTCAGTCTGCCATAAAACCACACTGATCTGGATGTGATTTACTGCACGGCCAAGGCACATTGCCACGGTCTTAGCCAATATTTTTACGTCTACCTCCAACATTGATAAGGGACTATACTACCCAAGGTCTAGCGGATCCAGGGAGCATGACTATTTGGCCCTCCTGCATGGAGGGTGGCAGGGATCCTGCACTGCTGGACTCGCAGAGTGTATCTAGTTAGCGTGGCGACCAAGGATCAGCGAATGTCTGATAGAACCCCACTGGCAGCCCATATTAGCCTGGAGCTTTGTAGCGGTCCATGCTCTTGTCAATTTATGGGCCTTGTTTATTAACTGCTGCTAAATGATCTTGCAGCCGGGTGAGTGCCTCCACTCTGTTGGGGGATGCGAGCGTCTGTATGAGCTGGGTAGGCGTTCCTGCTTCAGTAACCACGCCAAAGCCTCCCGGATTTGGCACCTTCCCGGTGTAATAGTTGGCTGAATTTGCACTTAGTGAGGCAATCCAATCTGTCCCAAATACCACCCACCTCTGCCTCCGTGAGCTCTCTAGGCACTCACAGCGTTTCACCACTTTTAACGTGTCCCGCCCCAGCTCTATATCAGAGGTGAATAGCCAGTTTGTCTCAAAATATCCAGTTGTCACTTTCCGGAGCAGGGTCTCTCGAAGTATCTCTGGACGGAGATGCCATAGGGAGGCCTTAGCCTGTATCACCCCACACCCCACTCCAATGATACGGGGCATGGTCAGATAGGACGTTTCCCAGATTGCATGTCTATAGTATGGCAGCCTCCATCTCGCCAGGAACCTATAAAGTTCACTATGTGTCACAGGCTAGGTCATGGCAGGTGTATTCTTGTACCCCAGAATGTGTCTTGTTACATACGTCAATGACGTGCGAGCAGTCCATTACTGCACCAGTCATGTGGGGATTAGTGTGTATCCTCGGGTCTTGTCACAGATGCACATCTTTTTGTTAAACAGTCCTTTATGCCAACTTGGTACAGGTTGAGTCTACTGCCATGGTCTCTGCAAAACAAGACACTGCAGTCATTTGTGTGTAAATATGCTTTTGTGAAATCTGTGATGTAATCTGCGATCTGTATAATGTGCTGATTTTCGCAAAAAGATTTCTAACTCAAATGGATTTAATGTTGAGGTGTAAACCACACGTGTGTAGCAGCACCTTTCCGACTGCAGAAGTGACTTGCACACTGCTAATTGACTGCTATATTCAGTATGTGAAAGGGTGACCATATTGATTAGATAATGGACAGACAGTTCTTGTGTTCAATGGAATGGCTTATCAATAGCAGCAAACAAACCCTAAATGGTTTGTGTACTTCAGATATACTGGACAGAATGATTATTTCCTTGCCTTTTAGGTCCTATATCTTGAGTCCTGTAGCGCATCCTGGTGCACGCTGGACCTTAAAGAAATGCATTTGTTTGATATTCTTCTAACCTGCTGCTTTTAGCAGCAAGGCTTTTGTTTTTTTTTTATCAAATCTTTTTTATTAACAAACAAACTTGTTGGTCATTGCACAGTTTTCAGTTATTGATGTTGGTGTCGCATCCTGGACTCACAGACATTATTGTCGTTTAATGTGGAACAGCATACGGGGGTAGACCGTATCGGCACATTATTGCGTTAACAGTTCTTCAAGGGGGGGGAACATGGGAGGTTCGCATAGGTTACCGCGATATGCATTCCAGCAAGACCAGACCGCTACCCACTTCCCGGGGCACCCCCTCGAAACATATACTGTCTTCTCTTGCAGCACACACCAGTCCATGTCCTTCTTCCATGCGCTAATCAATGGGGGTGTTCCTGCTCCCCATAGGCGCACTATGTTCCGTTTTGCAATTACCAGCACCAGTGTTGCCCACAATTTGCCTTTTACGGGCAGGTCCGTGGGCTCCCATATGTTCAGGAGGCATCACTTAGCTTCAGGCCGCAATTTTACCCCCCAAACCTCGCTCATACAATCATGCACTTTTGCCCAGTATGCTTGAATTCGCGGGCATTCCCATACTATATGAAGAAATGTCCCCCTCTCCCCACATCGTGGCCGGCAGAGCCCATCTGCACTCCTCCCCATCAACATTAGCCTGGTGCCTGAGACTGTAATATTTTGAGCTGTATCAGCCGCAACTTTGCCGATATCGCCACCTCTTTGGGGGAAGAGAGTGCTTCCCTCCATTCCTCATCAATTTCCAGGCCGTCCTTCTCCCATTTCCTCCTGAGGGTGCGCAGTGGATCAGGGGCATGGTGTACGAGTTTTTTGTATGTTAGGGAGATAGCCCTTTCCGGCAAGTAGCCGTCAAGCAGCCTATCCTCTAAGGGGGAGGATTCCGGGAGCGTTGTCCCCGGTGGGATGTTTGATTGGATAGAGTGCCTAAACTGCATGTACCGGAAAAACTCTGATTGCGCCAGCTCGTGGGACTGCTATAGGGAGGCAAAGGTCACCATTCCCCCGGACCCCCAAAGGTCCCCTATATGGGATATCCCGATCAGGTCCCAATTACGAAATCCTTTGGTGCGACCCAATGACCCAAGCCTTTCTGACACCCAGAGCGGGGTTGCCATTGTAAGTTTGTCAGCCCAGCCTAGTTTCTGGCTCACAATGTGCCAGAGTTGAACCAAGTGCTTTGTAGGCCCCGTGAGGTGGAACTTATTAGGCTTTGAATAGAGTGCGGTCTCGAAGTTTCCCCCGGGGATGAGCTACCTGTCCATCCCATACCCGGGATCATCCCCACTGCCGTACGTGCCCTGATTGATAGCCGAGAGATGTGCTGCCCAGTAGTATTTACAGATGTCCGGAAGTGCTATACCACCGTCGTACCACCCCAGTGTAAGTTTTGGGAGCGATATGCGTGGTGCGCCACTCCACAGAAGGTCTCTCTGAGTAGCCTCAATATCTGCGAAGTACTTGTTTGGGACCAGATCCGGATAATTTTGGGGTGCGTTCAAAAACCGCGGCAGCGCCATCATCTTAAACGGAGCCGCACGACCCAGCAGCGACAGTGGGAGCTTCTTCCAGATTGCCGTATCCCGCTGGAACCGCTGCAGAGGTGGCTTGAGGTTATTTTCAAAGCGTAACCTTGCATCACCGGAGATAAAGATCCAGAGGTACCTGAACCCTTCCGTGGCCATCTGGATCGGGCAAGCACGTGGAACGGAGGTAGGGGCGCCGTGCAGTACATAAATCAATGATTTTCCCCAATTGATGCTGTAGCCTGAGTTTTTCCCAAATCTGGTAAAGATGTCTGGGGCCACTCGGAGGGATTTAGAGGGGGAGGCAAGGTATAGCAGGATGTCGTCTGCATACAGTGAAATCCTGTCCTCCCATCCCTCCGTCCATCGCAGTCCTCGTATTGAGGGGTCCTGTCTTATTCAGGCTGCCAGAGGCTCCAGGCAGAGGGCAAAGAGCAAAGGTGAGAGGGGGCAGCCCTGTCTTGTCCCCCTTTCGAGTGCGAAAACTGCAGAGCTCTGGTTATTCACTACTACCTGGGCCAACGGCTCAGTATAGAGGAGGCGTACTCACCCAACGAAGTTGGGACCAAAGCTCAATCTTTTAAGAACTGCCATCATATAGGGCCATTCCAGCGTATCGAATGCCATAGCGGCATCTAATGATACCACCACCGCATCCTCCTGGATCAGGTGGCGGCGGCCCATCACGCCGTGGAGCCGTTGCAGGTTGAGGGCTGTATTGCGGTGCGGCATGAAGCCCGATTGGTCGGGGTGGACCAGTTTGGTGATTATCGGATTAATCCTATTTGCAAGGAGCTTAGCCAGTATCTTAGGCTCAGCGTTCAATAATGATATTTGCCTGTAGGAGGAGCAGGGGTCTCTAGGTTTCCCTTCTTTGGGGATAGCAACCAGCGTGGCGATGCGTTGGTCCCTTGGTAGTTTCTCTAACACTTTGCTGTCTTCAAACATGTTTTTGAGATGCATGCCCAGGCAGTCGGGTCGGAGCTTGTACAGCTCTATAGGTAGGCCGTTAGGGCCCAGGGCCCTCCCAGGCCGCAGGTCCTTAATAGCTTTGACCAGTTCGGCGACGGTGAGGTCGCCATCCAAAGTCTCACGATCCTCTTCAGTAAGTATGGGCACCTTGATGTCCGCTAGGAGCGCAGCGGAATCCTCTTCTGATCGGTCCGAACCTCTGCTGTACACTCCTTTGAAATGTGTGGCAAATTCGCCAATTATCTCTTGTGGGTCGATTAGGGGGGGGGGCCCTCAGAGCAGATTTCTGCCACCACCCTCTGCGTCATCTGTTTTTTATCCAACCAGGCGATTAATTTACCCGCTTTGTCCCCTTGGTCGTATAGCCAGCCTCCCCTGTCTCTAGCTAGATTTTTAGCAGCCTCCGTGGCTAGTGCCTTATACTCGGCGGCTTTCAACTGCATTTGATGCTGGGCCATTCAGTTCACCTGCACCTGCGCTTCTCCCTCCAGTGCAAGAAGATCCCGCTTGATGGTAAGCATCTGTGCCTCCCTCTCCTTACGTTGTCCGGCAATTTTTGAGAGGGCTTCCCCCCTCATCACAGTCTTAAAAGCTTCCCAGAGGGTAGTTGGGGAATCCACTGTCCCTACGTTATCAGTGAATTAGTGATCTATTGACCGAGTGATTTGCCTTCTTAATTTCAGGGTTGCACATGAACCATGGGTGCCACACATCACACCCTATGTTCCCCGATTGTTAGGTGCGTCCACAGAGGGGAATGGTCCGATATACCCGTTGCCAGGTGTTTGACGTCCTGAACCCTAGTGTCGTGCTGCAAGAGAGTAAGGAGATAGTCTATCCTGGAGAATGTGTGGTGTGGTCTTGAGAAGAATGTATACTGCAGTTGGGTGGGGTGGCACATTCGCCAAAGGTCCACCAGCCCATACGCCTCCAAAAGGTTTGAGAGCCACATTTGGCCCGATGCAATGTTCCGCGGCAGGTGTCTATCTAAGTCACCCGAAACTACTGCGTTAAAGTCTCCCCCCAACTAAAAGCTGCCTGTCAGGGAGGGAGCAAAGGAGTTGCCCCAGATCTTGATAGGATTGAGTCTGGCGACCAGGTGGAATATACACAGTCACCAGGTTAAGCGTGCGTCCTGCCTATTTTCCCGTGAGCACCGCGTAGCGGCCCAGCGGGTCAGTTTTTGTGTGTTCAATTACCATTGGAAAATTATGGCGCACCAATATGCCCACCCCCCGGGAGCCCGATGTGAAGCCGGCTTGTGTGGCCAGTTTGTAACCCCATCTGTTAAGGGCCTGGCACGTGTTCCCGACGAGGTGTGTTTCCTGCAAGAGGACAATATCTGGGAGGTGCCTTTTGAGGAATTGGAGTACTAAACTTCTCTTAAGCTTGTTCCCCAACCCATTGACATTCCAGCTAAGCATTTTGATACTTTTATCCCACCTCATAGCCATTCCCAAAGATGATGCAAATCTGTTGTCCATGTGGCATGCAACACCGCGCCACCCCACAAGGACCGTTCTCACATGACCAACTGAATCCCCCGCCACACCCCGGATAATCACTAAACACCCCAAAACCCCCCAGAAACTGTCGCCCCCCCGCCTCCCTCCCCGCTACCCTGCCTTGTAGGTTTAAAACTACCCACATCCCCAACTAGCAGAGCGCCTTTTGCCCTAAACCAGAAAGAGAAAAAGTCCCTCCCTTCCACTCTTAAGAACTGATAAGTGGGGCATGCGCTAGCACCAACTCCAGCCGATGAGCGCCCCTCCCCATGTTCATGGAGTCTCTTCCAACCCATGCAAGCACGTTATGAAGAGAGTCCAATGTTCCCTGCAGTACTGCCCCGCTCACCTATCGGTTGTTTTCGATCACTGTCCACTGCAAGCACCGTCCCGGGCATGCCCTCCCTCCAATATCTTAAAGAAAAATTATACATTACAGGTCAGTACGTAATCTTCCAGGGAGAAAGCCCTCCCATCAGTGCCGGTGTCTCTGAGATCTCTAGGTGCCATCCAGGCCGGACTGTGGGAACGTGAATGCCACGAGTGCTGACTTAGCTTGTCTGCATCTGACCCGCCGACTCGGGGCCCCGGTGAGACGGTCTGGGCATCCCCCCCCCCAGTCATCCCCAGCAGCGACGGCCGCGAAGCTCCCCTGTCCAGCCAGTCCTGCACCTCTGAAGGCGTGGTGAAGAGGGATCTGCTGCCATCAAGAACTTTGAGCTTTGCTGGGAAGAACATCATGTATTTGATGCCCCTCTCCCGCAACGCTGATTTCATCCCTTCAAACGATAGTCACTCTCGTTGCACCTTAAGCGTGAAATCGGGCAAGAACCTGACCGTCGCATTCTCATACTGTAGGTCCCCCTTCTGTCTGGCGGCCTGCAGAATGGCGTCCCGATCGCTATAGTTATGGATCCTTGCGATAATGGTTCGTGGCGGGCCTCCGGGTTTAGGCTTAGGTGCGCGGTGTGCCCATTCGACGGAGAACATCGCAGAGAGCCGCTTCGGTTTCAGGCTATTAAGGATCAGGTCTTCGAGGAATAGGTCCACGCTAGGCCCTTCTGAACCTTCCGGCACACCAACCACGCGGACGTTGTTCCTCCGGGCCCTCACTTCCTGATCCTCAAGCTTCAGGGCCACCTGACTGTGTTGATGGACAGGCTCATTAACCCTCTGTTCAAGTTTCTTAGTGGAGGCCTTGAGTTCCACGATATCAGTCTCATTAATTCTGGCCTTGTCCGATGTTTTATTGAGGTCTGTACGCAAAAGATTCATTTCAATGGACATTTTATCGATTTTCGTCTCGAGGGTAGTCCCCAGGGTATGTATGGCGGTCATGATGGTCTGTCCGAGGGGCCGACCTCGGGACTGCATACTTATCCAGTTTGTTCGTTTGGGACGCCGCCCCCTTAGGCTTCATGATGGGGTCTGTGCGTGAAGTCTCCGGCTACCAGGGTAGGTCGTGATCGAGGCCACTTGCCCAGTAATGTCCTGCAAGCAGACTGCAGTCGTATGCCGCTGATCGGTGCACCTCCGCTGGGGTTAGCTGCGCTGCCCCGCGATGCCAACCACCGCTCGGTCGCAGGTAGGTATCTGTAGGCAGGCCTCACTCCGGATTACAGGTCTATCCTGCGCCAACCAGGTCCTCCTCGCCAGACAGCCGCCCCACGATCAGTACGAAAAGGGGGGGGCGGGGGGTTGGACGCGCTCTTCTCGGGTCCCCTTCTTCAACTGGACCCTTGCAGACAGTCTGAAGGCGGACCAACGGGGCTGCCCCCGGGCGTATTGGAGTAATTTCGCCTCGCAGACAGCCGCCCCACACAGATTGTGCCCCGTCCGTACCTGGCTCTCCAGCTCAGGGGCAGCCGGGATCAATCTCTGGTTGCGTAGCCCTCTAGTCAGGTCTTCATGGGGTGGACGGTCCCAGCCAGCAACTGGACCGCATGGTCCCGGGCCTTCGGAGCGCACTCAGAGGCCCGTGAAGGAGAGGCCCAGGTGTCCCGCGGGGCGGTCCAGATCAATCTCCGCCTCGGCCCTGCGGGGCCCCCAAGCCACGCAGCACAGATCCTCCCCCTCATTCAGCAGCCCGCACCACCGCAAGTTCAGTATGGCGTAGGCTCCAGGGGTCAGCAAACAACTCCGGGGGCCCCGATTGCCTCCACCATCCGGGCGCCGGCCACAGAACCAGCTACCTCGTTGTCGCCTATGCTCCAGCGGCTTATCAAGACTTGCTGTTTCAATTGTCCGGGCCCGCTGCTTCAGGCGCACTCAGGCCGCACCAGGGAAGGCGGCGTCCCACCCTCGAGAGCTGGTCCCGTCCCCCGGCACTCACAGGCGCCACGTCCGGCGCAGGGCCGACAGGGTCCCTCGGTTCAGGCCGCAGGATTCGTGGCAGGCCTCTGCGCCAGGGTGTTACGTGCGCTCCTCTGCCCGCCTCCTCGCTGCTCCCGGGCGCCTCCCAACCCGTCCACCATATCTCCGCTGAGGAGGCATCTCCAGGTCCCAGGAGCACAGAATCCGGCACCGCAGATTGCCCCCAGGATTTCCCCGTCTCGCAACCGCACTTCAAAGGTGATTTTGGCCGGATTTTCGGGAGGAGAAGACGTCGCTCCGGCAGAGCTCTCACTTGAGCGGCCATCTTCGCTGGCGCTTAGCCACGCCCCCCAGCAAGGCTTTTGTTGCATGCTGAAGACCATTTCCTGTTGGATGTTAACTATGTATTAGCAAAGCTGAGTGGTTACCAGTAAAGGTGTACAAAACCTTTTGATAAAATCTCAAACTTATGTTGTAGATGGATTATGTGGTAAGCAAACAAAGAAAGCCTAATAGGTTTCTCCCCTAACCGTTTATAGCCTCTAGAATACTGGTCAAACTTTGTATGTGGACTGGAGTTCATTAGAGCAGTGTTTACTGAAACATTTTTGCAGTGTGAATCTTTTTTGGATTCCCATGCTGTACATTATCGTGACATTTAGTGGTTGTGTCTGAAAGTCTCTTGTATTAGTAGTCCTCCTCCTTTGGTTGTTGGGTGTTGACTGTCTCACCGTTTGGTGCCTAATCCAGCCTCTACTTCTGCCATACGCCCTCCCTGTAAGCTTCCATGCGTGGTCGACATCTTCAAATTCTTTTTTTTTTCCCCAGCATTGCTGAAGGCTCTCCTATCACCGCAAGGAAGAAAGATTTATTCCGAAGTTTGTCAAAGAACCAGAAAACACAACTGATTAAAGGTATCCAGGCATCCCATTGAGGGAAGAGCAGAGAATATACGGACAGGGATCTCTCCCCCCCCCCCCCCCCCCCCCCCCCTAACCAGGCCCCTAATAGAAAAATAATGCAAACTCCTGCTTAAGAACAGCACTAGATGCCTCAAACAGCAAGTAGACAGATAATGACTAGAACCACCCTAAGAATACATACCTACCTAAGAGTGTCTGGCTTCAAGAATGAGGTGCAAGCTAACATAATTAACACCCCATTTAATGAGGAGCAACATTTTGGCAGGGCAGTTGATGTAACCCTGCAACAAATCAAGAAGGAAAATGACACAGCCAAGTCAATGGGAGCCCTACAATTCAGGGTAAACATAAGGATAAGATCCACTCCTACAAGGAGACCTTCAGGTATAGGGAGCCTCACACCAAGTGGTTCAGAGTACAAGCCAAACCCAACACAAAGGCAGTACCAAACACCACTAATTCAACACTTTTGGGTAAGAGTAAGATCGTGACCACAGATGGTCAGCTGCACCAACCAGGAAATGACTTAATACAACAGCATCGCCTTGCACACACAACACCTGTGGGGGGGGGGGGGGTTAAGAATTTCTTCCAGGAGTGGAAGAAGATGAGTTCATACAAATGGATACTCAACATTGTACAAGTATTGTACAGAACTGATCAAGCAACCACCAGTAAAAGGACCAAAGAAAATGGTCCCCGCAAAGGAAGTAAGAACTTGACTACAAGAAGTAAAATGATTGCTACAACAAGGCAATAGAAAGAGTGCCCAAAGACTAGATTGACCAGGAAAACTACTTAATTATTTCCTAATACCAAAGCAAGATCGATCTCTTCGTTCTATACTGGACCTCCACTTCTTAAACCAGTTCATAAAAACACAAAATGACAGGATGTTATACTGCAGCTACAGCACAAGTGTATGGCAACTACAGATCTAAAGGATGCATATCTACACATCCCAATTAATTGCAGGCACAAAAAATACTTGCGATTTGTGGTGGAGGAAACGCACGATCAATTCAAAGTGCTGGCTTTCTAAATAAAATCAACACCCAGTGTTAAAGTGCCTGGGAGCAGTGACAATGCATCTAAGAAGGCAAGGGATACATGTATATCCTTACTTAGATGACTGGCTAGTGAAAGCAAACTCCCTACACAAGTGCAAAGACCACATAAACACAGTAATATCATTGTTCCGCATTCTGGGGTTTTCAATAAATAAATAAATCATCTCCCAAACCAGAACAAGAGAAGCTGTTTCTAGGAGCAAGAATCAACTTAACAGAGGCAAAAGCTAACCCCTTTGAGAAAAGGACACTATCATTACTGCAGGAAACTCACCAATGCCAGAAGGGCCAGTCTGACATTGGGGATTGTTGGGGGAAAAGGCCTCCTGCATACCTCTCCTACCATATGCAAGGCTACTAAGGAGACAAATTCAGGTATAGGTACAATTTTTATTTTATTTTAAATTCTTTTTATTGATGACCTCTTAAATACATTCCAAATACAATCCCAAACAATACTATGACCACATGATCCATTGATTCTTGCATCACATTTCTATCTGTTTGTCTATTGTAATTACTATCTACTCTGTTGTCATTCTATGTCTAGTTCAGAGTGTCTTGTTGCCTGGGTGGGGTTAACAAATATTCCCTGTATGTGTTACGTTTACCCCAAATCGGCAGCCATTTCTTGGGAAGCCTCGCGACACATACACCGTTTTTTCCATTACCATGCACCAATCCATGTCTTTTTCCCATGTGTTCAGTGCAGGTGGTACGAGCGACCTCCGTAGTTTGGCTGCATTTCTCTTGGCCACCATCATTCCCTATAGGTTTAAATTCAATAGTCACAAGCCACTGGGAGTTGGGAAGATCTAGTGGTTGTCACACAAAGAGTACAAGAGGAGATGGCATGGTGGAACAGAGCGATTATAGCGACTGGAAGACCGTTCTTTCCTCCAACTCCCAGAGTAACCATTACCACTGATGACTTGCATATGGGTTGGGGTGCTTGTATAGGGAGATGCAAAATTAGAGGAATATGGAAAGTACAGAAAGCAGTGCAACACAAATGTACTAGAACTAAAAACTGTAGCCTTAAAAGCCTTTCGGAAACGGCTGTGGCGAAAAACCTCACTAATCCAAACAATACAGGAACAATGTTTTGTCTCAACAAGTAGTGAGGTACAAAATCCTTTCTAAACCAGCACAAGAGATCTGGAGGTGGGCTATACAGAGACAAATCTATAGAACAATGATACAACTATCTGGAAAAAAAACAGGTAGAAGCAGACAAACTGAGCAGACAGGCAACCACCTCCTATGAGTGGGAACTGAATCCCCACTACCTCCCCTCACTGTTCTAGAAATCAACAAATGCAAACAGTCATGGATGACACATACATATATACCTACAATGGGTAAGACCAACCTGGTTCTCTGACCTGATAGCTCAGAATATGCAGAAACTACTGGGGTTACAAGACCTACTCTTCATGCACTGGGTAGAGTTCTACATCTAGAGCCAAGATCCCGAAGTTTAGCAGCTGGGCTCCTGACGGCATAATATTTGGACACTAGGTTTTCCAGAGAAGACCATGGCAGTTTTCATGAATGAAGGAGACCAACAACAAGGAAATTCTAATCTGCTAAATGGGAAAGATTCTCAAGACAGTGCCACAAATGTAACTTCTTACAAGACAATACAAAGAACACTACAGTCCTACGATACCTTACACACTAGACAGCAGACTAACATATGCATCACTAAATGTACTTTTGGCAGCAGAAGTGCCCTACACGAGGTCACATAGTTGGAAGTTTCATCCAAACCAGTTTAATCAAAAGATTCCTGAGGGAGCAAAACTAATAGCCCCACCATGTAGCGTGCCAGCACTAATCTGGAACTTGCACGTAGTGCTACTGCAACTAATGATGAAACCCTTTGAACCAGTTCACAAAGCCTTGTTAAAATTAGTTGTATAAAAAAGACTGATTTTCTTATCGCAATGACCACTCTTCAAAGAGTGAGTTGCAAGCGCTCTCAATCCAAAAACCATACACGCAAAGACAGGATAGTCATGAGGACAGGCCCACGCTTCCTACCAAAGGCCAGCTCATGTTTTCACATAAACCAAACAATCCAAATCCCAAGATTCTTCCAGGAGCCAAAAACACGAGCTGAAAGAGCACTGCATATGCTAAATGCCAGGAGAATACTTATGTACTATATGGAGGAGACAAAATAAGTTAGGAAAGGAAAACAAATTCTAGTGTCAAGGTGGATTACACAAACAATTCAAATGTCATACATCAGCTGACATACAACTACAAATCAAAACAGAGCGCCCTCTACACATAAGGGAGCAGCAATAGATGTTCTGGCAAAGATACTGTTGCAGAAGATTTGCATTGTAGCCACTTGGTTATCTGTGCACATGTTCACAGAGCACTGTTGCATAGACAAACATGCACCAGGAAGCGCAAGTGGAACAGAGTATTAAAACATTTATTAAGTTCAAACTCCTCTCCAGGCCATTCTCCACAAGGATAAAAAAAAAATCTACCAAATCAAGGCACAGCATGTGAAGATATAAAAGATTAACACTGCTAAACAAAATGGTTTCTTACCTGGAGTAGTTTGCAGCTTGAGGAATTTTCTGGATTCATAGGCAGCCCCACATCCCAGGAGATGAAGGAACAGAAGTGAATAACGAACCTGAAAAACACCCAACACAAAAGAGGACTACGAAGTCAATGGTGAATTCCAGACCCAATCAGTATATGGCAGAATAATGCACAGCATGTGAATCCAAATAATTCTTCAAGCTGCAAAACTACTCCTACAGGTAAGAATACATTTTGTTCCACACATCATGTGTGCGCAATATAGTTATCAGTTAAACTGTCTGTGCAAATTTCAATGGGAAACGTGCTGTCTGTAAATGACATTGTGCTACCATAGGATGCTTTAGTACATTAAAATAGAAAACAGCCCACATGTCCATTCAAAGTTTGTCGTCCTAAGAAGTGGGTTCTGGTTCTAAAAAGTTTTAAGAAGCACTGCATTAGGGTGTTTTTAACCCATCAAGCTCCCCGATCTCCAACGTCTAATGGATGTCATGAAAGGTGATGTATGGAGAATATGCTATGCAAAGTTGTATGGTTTCATGGTACATTGATTGCTTTCTTTTCAAATGTAGTGAAGTCACTGGCTCTCATGTGAAGCGATAATAGTGAAGGGCCAGAGCGGACAGAGTAAATGTTATCTCCTTGCTTGATACGCTTTTAAACCAATCATAGGTTGATCCACTTGGCCAACCTTGACATAAAGGAGTCTTCCCCAATCTGTTTTTGCTTTAACCAATCTAACGATGTTCTAACCTTCACTGATGTGCATTTCGTTGGTTCCATACATTTATCGCCTATAACAACATAACTCAAGAACAGCCCATTAGGCATACAAGCACACTTTATTCATGCCAGGAATCCTTCATTTCAAGAACATTGTGCACTGAAATGATGGTGCTGCAAAATCTTTCCTCAAACACATCAGTGAAGAATTTGATCAAGTCTCAAGATGAGAGTCGTAAGCCACAGTTACATTTGTAAGTTTGAAACGGCGGGTTTTTGCTGGGAATTGCCTGAAAAATGTAGTGCAGTCTTTTGTCCGGCAAAGTTAACCGCTGCAGTAGATCTCAGTCCATCTAGTTCAGAGCAGAGAATTCTATGTTGCGATCTATTTGAGATAATCCATATTGTAACCTAAGGTACTCATTGGGTCATTCTCAATTTGTACTACACCCTTTCAAAGAACTGATGCAGTGTACTTTCTGATGGATACATCCCAGTGGATTCCTCACCTTGTGAACATCCCCTGCACCAGCAACTTTAGGAAACTTTTGTAGCAGTCCACGCCGATGAGGTCGAAGACTACGTCACAGAGTCACGGCTCCGCTCGCGACTCCGCTGACGTCACCAGATCCATAAGAAGACCTCGTTGGCGTGTTGACGTCAGTTCCCTTTTTTCCGCGCCGTCGACGCTAACGGTTTTCGGGACTCTCTCTGTAGCTTTGGTTTGATACTTTGTTTTCTGCTGGTCTCTCTCTTCTTGTCTGCAGCTGAAAATGTCGAAGTCTGGTTTTAAGCCGTGCAGGGAGTGCGGTAAGCACATGTCGATAACGGATCCGCACGAAGACTGTGTATGGTGCCTTTCATCGGACCACGATGTCCTTGCTGTCGAAAGATGAGCACAAAGACTCTGAAGGAGAGAAAAGCCAAATTATTCATCGCCAGGATGAAAAAGGAGAAGAGGTGTCGGAGAAGATCGAGGTCTGGGTCGAAGTCAACTTCGGGACATGCTTCCAAGTCCAAGAAGCATAAGAAAAAGAAGAGGCATGGATCGCGACATCGCTCGGACAGGGATGCGGCTCTGAGATCGACCTCACCTTCTCGACATCGTAAGGACTTTGTATCTCCTTCGCCTGTTTCTTTTCCTGATTCTCCTGTTGGCCTGTCATCTCCTGTGGCTTCACCGGAGCATTCTCCGGCACCGGCTCCATCTCCGACGCCGGCTCCATCTCCGGCTTCGTCTCTGGTTCCAATTGAAGAGCTTCCAGCTCCGGGCGAGCCTTCGGCTCCGCAGATCCCATAGTCTGCGCTGACCGGCCCGAGTTCGGTGAGCCATATCCATAGTTTCCAGGGCCAGGTCAAGATCCGACGCATTATCTTAATGCTATGTATGGGGTCTTTTCCAGAGGCTTGTACCCCTCTGGTGCACCTTCGGGTCCCATGGGTCCTATGGCTTTCAGTTTGGGAGTTCCTCAGGCTCCCTTCATGCCATTGTTTCCGGCGACGCCGTCTTGACATCTACTGGCGCCGAGGACATCAACGCCGCTTCCTTCGGCGCCGACTCGGCATCGTTCGATGCCAGCTGTTCCTTTGGATCCGCGCTCGACGCAGTCTCTGGCACCGTCTGATTCGGTTACGGTGCCGCTGACTTCGGCTGTGAGGATCAGATCTAGGAGGTACTGGAGGAACAGAGGTACCAGATGGAAGGAGGTGAGCTGATGGAGTCAGATGATCTATTTGAAGAATTGAAGGAGGCTAGTGGCCTAGACTTGTCGCCTGAATGGGAGATTACTCCTCCTGCTGATGCTCATTCAAAGGATATGGCTCCCTACCACTCTGTTATTAAAAAGGCGGATGAGCTTCTGGGTCTGCAGTTACCATCCGCAGAGTTTAAGCCAAACCTTCTTACAGAGGTTCTACACTCTCCCTCCTCTGTATCGGAGCCTTTGCTTCCTTTTAATGATGCCATTAT
Organism: Triturus cristatus; assembly: GCF_964204655.1. Lineage (NCBI taxonomy): Eukaryota > Metazoa > Chordata > Amphibia > Caudata > Salamandridae > Triturus > Triturus cristatus. Next base: position 450,828,889 of record NC_140587.1, read on the forward strand.
TGAGCCGGTAATGGAGGTATGGCGTAAGCCCTTCTCTGCTCCTGCGGTCTCTAAGGTTGCTGCAAGGAGGTATAGGGCGGCTCCAGGGGACCCAGACTTTTTATCATCCCATCCTTCTCTGGAGAGTCTGGTGGTTCAGGCTGCCTGTTCCAAGAGATCTACAGGTGCTTTTCCCCAAGTCCCGAGTGACCGGGATGCAAAGAAGTTAGACCAGTCGGCTAAGAAAGTCTTCTCTTCTGCCAGTATGGCTTTAAAATCGGCGAATGCCACCTGTCTTTTGGGCCGGTATATCCATGCTCTTATGGATTCAGCAAAACTGGCCCCGAAACTGTCATAGGAAGATAGACTGAACTTTAATGAGGTACTGTCGGACACCCAGGCAGCTGTACGTCTGGTAATCCAAAGTGGCTCGGATAACGCTGATTCTGTCGCAAGGATTATGGGCTCTTCTGTTGCCACAAGGAGTGCGTGGCTCAAGTCATCCGAGTTCTCCCCTGATGTGCAGGCAACACTCCTGGACTTGCCTTTTGACGGCTCTGGTCTTTTTGGCAAGAAAGCGGATGCTGCACTTGAAAGATTTAAAGAGAGCAAGGTCACGGCCAAATCTTTGGGCCTGCAAACACAGCCTGGGTGCTCGTTCAGGAGGTACAGGGGCTTTGGAAGGTCCTTTCGTACATACATACAGACAGCCCCAGCAGCAGCAGCAGCAGAACACTGTAGAAGGGCTACAGAGGCAGAGTCCGAGGTCGTACTCGAGGTCGACAGCTATCCTCCTCCTCCTCTTCCTCAGCCCCTCCCACCACTGCACAGCAGCTCTAGATCCACCATTCTGGATCATGCTGGTCATGTGGGGGGCCGGCTTAACCATTTTCTACAAGATTGGGAATCTGTTACTACAGACCTTTTGGGTTCTAGATCTTGTAGAAAATGGGTACGCCCTTCCCTTTCGGAAATTCCCTCCAAATTACCCTCCTTGCCAAGGTGCTTGCCCGGAGGACCACCTGCAGGAGGAAGTCCTGACATTACTGAAAAAAGGTGCGATAGAGGTGGTTCCAGAGCGGAAAGGGGTCAGGGATGCTACTCCGGGTATTTTCTGATTCCGAAAAAGGACGGCAGATTGCGTCCAATCCTGGACCTCAGGATCTTGAATCTTTTTCTGAAGCAAGAGAAGTTCAAGATGCTCACCCATGCGCAGGTTCTTAAGCGCTGCATCAGGAGGACTGGATGGTGTTGATCGACTTGCAGGATGTGTATTTCCCCATCCTGAAGTCGCACAGGAAGTATCTCCGGTTTACGGTAGGGTCGCAACATTATCAGTTTGCGGTCCTCCCGTTTGGTCTTACTACTGCACCTCGAGTCTTCACCAAGGTGATGGCAGTGGTGGCAGCCCATCTCAGAAGGTCGGGGATTTCAGTTTTCCTCTATTTGGACGACTGGCTGATCAAAGCAGAGTCGCCAGAGAAGGTGCTTCATCATCTGCAGTTTACAACTCAGCTGTTGTACAAATTGGGTTTTTCGATAAACGTGCCCAAATCTCACCTGGTGCCCTCTCAGCGCAACCTGTTCATAGGGGCGGTACTGGACACTACTGTGTGTCGGGCATTCCCACCTCCACAAAGGATTTTCGACATACAGGAAATGATTCCCTTGTTTTACAATGGAGCGGTCGTTCCAGTCCCGAAGGTCCTTCGACTGCTCGGTCTGTTTGCTTCCTGCATTCTGTTTGTCAACCATGCACGCTGGCACATGAGGGCACTCCAGTGGTGCCTCTGCAGGCAGTGGTATCAGCACAAGGGAGATCTCAGGGAGTCTGTGAGGATCTCCAGAGAAGCTGCGGTGGATTTGTCTTGGTGGAGCGTGGAGGGCAATCTGTCTCAAGGAAAGCCCTTCCATCTACCTCCATCGGTGGCCACGGTGATAACGGATGCATCCACTTTAGGGTGGGGTGCGCATCTGGGGGATCTGGAGATCAAGGGTCTTTGGTCTCCAGAGGAAAAGTTGCTTCATATCAGCCTTCTGGAATTGCGGGCGATACGTTTGGCGCTCAAGGCCTTCCTCCCTTCCCTTCGCGGTCCGTCGGTTCAAGTCCTGACGGACAACACTACCGCGATGTGGTATGTCAACAAGCAGGGAGGAGTGGGGTCGCATTGTCTCTGCAGAGAGGCTCTACCTCTAGTCCTGGGTTCAAGATCATCAGATTTGTCTGATGACAAATCACCTGGCCGGAGTTCTGAACGTGCGTGCAGACAGTCTCAGTCGACAGTTTTCCGCCGACCACGAGTGGAGGCTTCATCCAGAAGTAATTCAGCACATCTTTCGGCTGTGGGGAACTCCTCGGGTGGACCTGTTTGCTACTCACGAGAACGCTCACTGCCCGTCATTCTGCAGTCTCCAGTATCTGATGCAGGGAGCTTTGGGAGACGCATTTCAGTTGGGTTGGAGCTCACAACTCCTTTTCAGGTTTCCTCCCATACCCTTGATTCCTCAGTTTCTGAGGAAGATTCGCCAGGACCGGGCCCAAGTCATATTGATCGCCCCGGATTGGCCAAGAAGGGTGTGGTACACAGATCTTCTCCACCTCTCCTCGTGCCCTCTGGTCCGTCTCCCTCTCAGGGCAGACCTCTCGCAGGGGCAGGTGCTACACCCCCACCTCCAGAGCTTACACCTTCATGCCTGGAGATTGAACAGGGCAACCTGAATTCTTATTCTCTCCCGCCAGATGTGGTAGATGTAATTTTGTCTGCCAGACGTCATTCCACCAAATCTATCTATTCTTGTAGGTGGTCTAAATTTGTTTTTTGGTGCGGAGCGAAGTCTATTGACCCTTTGAGGGCTCGTTTATCTGACATTCTTCAGTTTGCTTTGTCTCTTGCTCAGCAAGGCTTTGCTATAGCCACTGTAAAGGGATATCTTTCGGCCTTGTCGGCTTTCCTTTGCTTGCCGGATCAGACGTCCTTGTTCAAATCTCCTATTCTTTTACGATTTCTGAAAGGCCTTACAAACAAGTTTCCTCCTACTCCTTTTATTGTGCCTCAATGGGTCTTAAATCTTGTCTTAACTTATCTGATGGGTTCTCCCTTCGAGCCCTTACAAAAGTGTCCCTTTAAGACTATTGTCTTTATAAACGGTTTTTCAATGTCTGTGTTCAAAACCCCCGTTCTTGACCATTCGTGCTGAAAGAATGGTACTCGGGACCAGGGCTGCTTTTCTGCCTAAGGTGTAACTCCTTTCCATCTGTGGCAGTCCATTAACCTTCCTACCTTCTATCCTCTCCCTTCCAAGGAGGAGCGGCTTCACCGCTTGGACCCTAAGAGGGCGGTGAGCTTCTACCTTGATAGGACTAAAGACTTTCGAGTGGACGACCAGCTCTTCGTGGGCTTCGTTGGCTGCAGCAAAGGCAGAGCGGTGCACAAGCGCACCCTTTCCAGATGGATTGTCTTGCGCATCAAAATATGTTACTCTTTGGCCGGTAAGGAACCTCCAGAGGGTTTAAGGGCTCATTCTACTAGAGCAAAGTATTCTAAGTCTGCCTTGTCTAGAGATGTTCCTGTCTAGGACATTTGTAGAGCGGCAACGTGGGCCTCCCTCCACACTTTCGCAAAGCATTACTGCTTGGACTCCGAGGTGAGGAGGGATGGACACTTTGCTCGTTCTGTCCTTCAGGACTTTTTGGTATAGAAGGGTGGACACCCTCCTCCAGGAGTGGGGACTGCTGTGGAAATCTATTCACAAGGTGAGGAATCCACTGGCAGATGTATCCATCAGAAGAACAAGTTACTTACCCTCGGTAACGCTTTTTATGGTGGATACAGTATCTGCCTGTGGATTCCTCACTGACCCACCTGCCTCCCCGTTGTCCACCCTTGTATACCTACAATTCTAATGATGGTGTTTCAAAATTTTGTTGTTACTGTTAAAGGCAGTGTGTTTCTTTTGCCTTCTTTTTTAATTCTCCACACTGTGTGTTGATTTGTATATTATGTACTGTGTATATATTGCTGGTCAGTCTGTCCGTGTGCCTCGAAGGCACGGAAAAAAGGGTGGAACTGAATTCATCACGCCGACTAGGTCGTCTTATGGATCCAGTGACGTCAGCGGAGTCGCGAGCGGAGCCGTGTCTGTGACGTCGTCTTCGACCTCATCGGCGTGGACTGCTACAAAAGTTTCCGAATGTTGATGGCACAGGGGATAGTCACAAGGTGAGGAATCCAAAGGCAGATACTGTATCCACCAGAAAAAGTGTTACCGAAGGTAAGTAACTTGTTCTTCAGCCCACCACTTCTACCTGGCACTGCATTTTTGTTTACTTCGGCAAGCTTAGTCTCCTCCAAAGATTGCATTGAATTGTTCCATATTTCTCACAGATGCTGCATCCTCTGAGGCAGCCGTGAATACATTATTTAGTGTCAACTGCCATGCTGTGCATTTTTATCCCCATTAAAGGGTAGTGAGAACCTGATGGACCGTATCCAGTCTATACATTGGTTACATGCTTTAAATGGCATGGTCTTTAGAAACGTTTGATGTAGATGTCCTGATGCTAACTAAAGGTCCAGTAATTCAAGGAACATGAATGACGAATATATCTGAAAGAAACACGTTAGTTAGATTCCTCACCTTAGAATATCCCCAGGCGTCAGACTGGATCCGGAAGATTTTTCGTCAGCAATACTCCTTGCGCGTCGCTAGGCGTCGTCTGCGGCTCCGCGTCCGTCGTCGGCGCCGGAATGACGTCGTCGGAGTACTTAGACGCCGCCCTCGCGCGCTGACGTCAGTTCTTCTTTTTTCCGCGCCAGTAAGTTCAGATCCGGGAGAGCTACCCCTTTGTCTTTTTTGACTACGTTTTTTGATCCTTTTTGATCTTGTCTCGACTCCGGTGCCGGTAGGATGCCTGGTTTTAAAGCCTGTGCTGACTGCAACCGCTTGATGTCTGTTACGGACCATCACCGCCGGTGCCTTTACTGTTTGGGCCTCGACCACGACGCGGCGTCATGTTCGGACTGCAAGGCCCTGACCTCGAAGGCTAGATGGGAGTGGTCCCGTAAGCTTCTCGAGCTTCGCCATTCGGCTCCGCGCCCCTCTCGATCCCGGTCCAGGAGGAGGTCCAAGGATCTGTCGCGGAGCCGCAGCCGACATAATCATCGATCGTCTGGCTCCAAGTCTTCGGGTAAGTCGAAGCACTCCAAGAGGCGACACCGCTCTTCGGACTCCCCTCGCCGGTCGCGCGACTCGGCCGAGGGTCAGGGTGGTTCCACCCCCGCGGCTCCAGCGGAGCCGCAGGCGCCGCGCAAGTCCCCATACCCGCCGGTCCCTGAGACTGACGCGACGCTGGCGGAAGTCAGTGCCTTCCTCTCGTCCATGAGGAACCTGGCTCCGCCGTCGACGCCCGCTGGCGTGCCTTCGGGCCCAGCGGACCCGACTGGGCAACCTTGCCTGCCGGCAACTCCGGCGCCGTCAACGGCTCCGGCCTCGACGCCGCAAGTGCCCGAGGGACCCGTTCCCAAGTCCCCGCCGACGCCGGTCGACCTCGTCACGCCTCCTCCTCCACTGGCGTCGACACCGGTACCACCTCCGACGCCGGCTCCGCTCGGCGTCGAGCCCCAGTTCAGCCCCGCTCCGGGCCCGGCGCCGTTACGGCGTCGATGGACGCCGTGTTCGGCGCCGCTGGAGACACATTATGTCTATCGTCCGGCTCCGATCCTTCCTCCTGCATACCAGGAATCGGATGACGGGGGCGAATGGGAGGGATCCGAGGATCCTGTGGCCGTTCAGGCTCGGCTGTCACAGGACTGGGCAGATGAACTGGGGGAGGCCAGTGGTCTGGATACCTCTCCAGACACTTGATTCATCTCTCCTCCGACTGTGGCTTCGGAGGAGGGTGCTGCTTTCTCTGTGGTGCTGCGCAAGGCAGCCACAGCCCTTGGGCTCGAGCTACCTGCCGTGGCTGTGAGGACTAACGTCCTCACTGAGGTGCTTCAGTCTGCAGCAAGCTCCACTGAGCCTCTGCTGCAATTCAATGAGGCCCTCATTGACGTTCTGCAGGGCACCTGGTCCAAGCCCTCCACAGTTCCTCCTGTGGACAGGAACGTCGCCAGGCGCCACCGCCCTGCTCCGGGCGACCCCCAGTTTTCTGTCCCAACACCCTACCCCCGATAGCCTGGTTATCTAGGCTTCTACCTCCCAATCCTCCTTCCCGACCGCTCCGCCGGACCGGGATTCCAAGAGACTGGAACAGTTTGGCAAAAAGCTGTTCTCCTCCCTTAGTTTGGGCCTGCGGTCCTTGAACACCGCCTGTCTCTTGGACCGTTATTCCCACTCTCTGTGGGATACGGTGGAGGACGTGCTGCCCCTGTGTCCGGAGGAGGTCCAGACACGACTTACCCAGGCTCTGGCCGATGGGAGGGATGCAGCACGACATGCTATCCGATGTGGGCTTGACACTACGGACTCGCTGGGTAGGGCGATTTCTACCACGGTGGCGCTTCGACATCACGCCTGGCTGCGGTCCACGTCCTTTTCGGGTGATGTCCAGAGCACTCTCATGGACATGCCCTTTGATGGCACTCGCCTTTTTGGTGAGAAAGCGGACAGTGCGCTGAATCGCTTTAAGGACTCCCGGGCTACGGCCAAGTCCTTGGGCCTCTCGGCCCCGCGGTCGCAAACCTCCGCCTTTCGCCCCTTTCGTGGCCAAGGAAGGGGTGCCTCCTCACGTACGCCTAGCCACCAGCTGCAGAACCAACCTGCGCGCGGACGTGGTTTCCGCCGAGGCGGTTCTGGAGGACGACGCGGTTAGCCCACATCCACCCCGGCAGCATCTGCCTCAAAGCCTTCCTAGTCCGAGCTTTCAGGCCCATTCCACGCCAGTGGGCGGCAGGGTTCGCCATCACCTGCTCCACTGGCGGTCCATCACATCGGGCAGGTGGGTGCTGCAAATCGTCCGAAGGGGCTACTCCCTCCCCTTCGAGACGACCCCTCCAGCCATGCCACCGCAGCACCACCGTATCTCGGAGGATCATTTGAATCTTCTCCACTATGAAGTTTCGGCCCTCTTGGCCAAGGGGGCCGTCGAGTGCGTTCCGAGCCCAGAAGTAGGTCGTGGTTGTTATTCCCACTACTTTCTGGTTCCCAAGAAGGGCAAAGGGGGCCTACGCCCTATCTTGGACCTCCGGAACGTCAATGCCTTCCTCCGGAAGGAAAGGTTCAAGATGGTAACTTTGGCTCAGGTTCTAGCTGCCCTAGACCCGGGAGACTGGATGGTAGCGTTGGACTTGCAGGATGCATATTTCCACATCCCCGTCCTGCCGGCCCATCGGCGTTACCTGCGGTTCACGGTGGGTCAAGAGCACTTTCAGTTTACCGTGCTCCCCTTCGGCCTTACCAGTTCCCCTCGGGTGTTCACGAAAGTGATGGCGGTGGTCGCAGCTCATCTGCGCAGATCAGGGGTTCCAGTCTTCCCCTATATCGACGACTGGTTGTTGAAGGCGGGCTCGCCCCAGGCAGTAGTCTCCCACCTCCAGACTACGGCGGATCTCCTGCATTTGCTGGGGTTTTCCATCAACGTGCCGAAGTCACACCTGAGTCCCTCTCAGAAGCTCCTCTTCATCGGAGCGGTTCTCGATTCGGCGCAGTTCCGGGTCCGGGATATTCAGGCCCTGATTCCCATCTTTCGGCCTCTATCCTGGGTTTCGGTCAGGCTAGTGTTGCGGCTTCTGGGGCTGATGGCCTCCTGCATCCTACTAGTGCATCACGCCAGGCGGCGCATGCGGGCTCTGCAGTGGGACCTGAAGTTTCAGTGGGCCCAGCATCACGGCAACCTGTCCGACCATGTCTTGATCTCGGAGGGCACTGCACAGCAGTTGCAGTGGTGGCTCACGGACCGCGATTGGGTCACGGGCAAGAGCCTCTCCCTTCCCCAACTGGAGCATGTCGTAGTGACGGATGCGTCCCTCCTGGGATGGGGTGGCCATATGGGAGAGGCGGAGATCAGAGGCCTCTGGTCTCCGGCGGAGTCTCGTCTCCACATCAACCTGTTGGAGTTGAGAGCGATCCGGCTTGCACTGAAAGCCTTCCTTCCCTCTGTCAGGGGAAGTGTCGTGCAGGTGTTCACGGACAACACCACCGCCATGTGGTATTGCAACAAACAGGGCGGGGTGGGGTCGTGGACCCTTTGTCAGGAGGCTCTGCGCCTCTGGACATGGCTGGAACACCAGGGCGTCACCCTAGTGGTTCAACATCTGGCGGGCTCTCTGAACGCCAGAGCAGACTAACTCAGCCGCCGGTGCATGATGGATCACGAATGGCGTCTGAACTCCGAAGTGGCGCATGGTCTCTTTCAGCAGTGGGGAGAGCCTTGGTTAGATCTATTCGCCACCGAAGAGAACGCGCAATGTCAGCAGTTCTGCGCGTTGGAATTTCCAAGGCGGCACTCGCTCGGCGACGCTTTTCGTCACGAGTGGAGTTGCGGTGTGTTGTACGCCTTTCCGCCTATACCACTTCTGCCCAGAGTGCTGAAGGTCAGGCGCGACCGGGGCCAAGTCATCTTGGTGGCTCCGGATTGGGCACGAAGGTACTGGTATCCCGAGCTACTCAGTATGTTGACCGATCCTCCGATACGTCTGCCCCTTCGGGAGGATCTTCTGTCGCAGCAGCAGGGGACGGTCCTCCACCCGAACCTGTCCAGCCTCCACCTCCATGCGTGGAGATTGAGCGGCGGCAGTTGATGCCATTTGACTTGCCTCCTGAAGTCTGTGATATCATTCTGGCAGCCAGGCGTCCCTCCACAAAGACGGTATACGCCTGCCGGTGGAACAAATTTGTGGCATGGTGCACAGCAAAGGCTGTGGACCCCCTTTCCGCCCCTCTTTCTGAGGTTCTCCTCTTGCTTCTTTCTTTGGCCCGGCAGGGCTCTGCCCTGGGCACCTTGAAAGGTTATCTTGCTGCCATCTCTACCTTCTTACGGCTTCCTGATCAGCCTTCTCTTTTCAAGTCCCCTGTAGTTACACGCTTTCTAAAAGGCATTACTCACACGTTCCCTCCTGTCCCTTTTGTAATGCCTCAGTGGGACTTGAATCTTGTTCTCACATTTCTAATGTGCGCTCCCTTTGAGCCTCTTCATAATTGTCCTCGTCGTCTGCTGACGCTTAAGACTGCTTTTTTAGTAGCCATCACCTCGGCTAGACGGGTGAGTGAGCTCCAGGCTTTATCCTCAAAGCCTCCTTTTCTCTCTGTTCATCCGGACAAGGTTGTCCTTCTGCCTCGTCCCTCCTTTCTTCCGAAAGTGGTGACCCCCTTTCATCTTGGGCAGTCTGTCACCTTGCCCACCTTCTTTCCGCATCCTTCCAAAGAGGAAGAGAGGCTCCACCGTCTGGACCCAAAACGTGCGCTCTCCTTTTATCTGGACCGCACAAAGCCGTTCCGGGTGGACGACCAACTTTTCGTTGGATACGTGGGTGCTAAGAAGGGGAAAGCTGTGCACAAACGGACCATCTCTCGGTGGGTCGTTTTGTGCATCAAAATTTGTTATTCCTTGGCAAATATGACCCTCCTGTTGGGCTGCGCGCCTATTCTACTCGGGCCACAGCGGCTACTACTGCTTTGGGACGGGGTGTCCCTTTGCAGGACATCTGTCAGGCGGCGACGTGGGCTTCGCTACACACGTTTGCCAGGCATTATTGCCTTGACAGCCAAGTCCGGAGGGATGGCTTCTTTGGCCGTTCTGTCCTCCAGGACTTTCTGGTGTGATCTTGGTTCGCAGACCCACCACCGGGGGATGGTATTGCTTGGGTATCTATTCTAAGGTGAGGAATCTAACTAACGTGTTTCTTTCAGATGAACAAGTTACTTACCTTCGGTAACGATGTATCTGTAAGAAACATTAGTTAGTTAGATTCCTCACCGACCCACCCATCCTCCCCGTTCTGCGAACTGACATCTAGGGTTAAGGTTATCCTTTTCAGGCCCCTAGATTTTATGTTTTTGGCACCAGTGTCGGTCTTTGCATGGCTCTGCGTTCCTGGCGCGGAAAGCTATGTACAAGAACTGACGTCAGCGCGCGAGGGTGGCGTCTAAGTACTCAGACGTCATTCCGCCGCACGACACTGACGCGGAGCCGCAGACGACGCCTAGCGACGCGCAAGGGGTATTGCTGACGAAAAATCTTCCGGATCCAGTCTGACGCCTGGGGATATATTCTAAGGTGAGGAATCTAACTAACTAATGTTTCTTACAGATACATCGTTACCGAAGGTAAGTAACTTGTTCTTCTGCGGCACAAGGACACTTGCGCCTTCAGTAGCACTACCTATGTGTCTATCTGAATACTGCAGTGGGAGAGGTGCTTATTTTTCTTTTCAAATATTGCAAATATTCTGCTTTCGGTCAGACCATGACGATAGTGGGTTGTTTGCACAGAAAAATGTTCAAACACTGAGAATTCTAACAGCAATTCTACACTGCTTTTTGTGTAAACTGTTTCCACAGGATTGACAGAAGCGTCTGTGACAGAGTGAGAACTTCAACATTGGAGGAAGCTGATGGTTTAAGCCTCATTGCTGTATTACAACCTAAATTTTATTTTATTTTTCAAGAACACGGTTTTTGTATGTGTTGTTCAAAGTGTTATTATATTATTGAAACTTCATAAGCAGCTTTTATAACGATCAGACATGTTCTAGGAAGTATGTGGGTACTATCTGGTGTGAAGGTGCCAGGTCAGTATGCCTACTCATCTGATCTTATGTTGCTCTGAAGTTTGTCTGGAGGCGGTGATCCACCTGTTCTAGCTACAACTGGATCACATCACATGGAGCATTGAACTGCCTCTGTTTCCTTGTTCATTCAGTTATTTAATGGATAAACCCTTAAATTAATTGTAACCGTTCTACTGTCATGTTTTACAGGTTGCATTTACTTGTTTGTAGCTGTGTTAAACCATTGTTTTGCAGCATGAATCCTTTTGTGAGTCGCATGCTGTGTTATTCCACCACCTACTGGTTGGGTCACGGAATCTTATTACTCGTCTTCTTCCCCCACCAGCTGCCCCCGTTGGACACAGTCTGTAGCCATTTTGTGCTTTGCCCGTCTTAATTTTTTATTTTTTTAAAGAATTTTATTGAGTTTTCCAGTCAGTGTTCCAAAAAACCAAGACTACATACACTAGCATCTTATAGAAGACCCAACCAGCAATGTACATGTCAGGAGAAACCGGTTCTTCCATATTTTCTCCCTAACTCTTCCACCCACCACCCTCTCTACCCCCACACCCCCTGTCAGTGTGCCCGCGTCAACCCCTCTGCAGCTTATGCATTTAGAACCCCGTGTTTCAAGAAAGCCTAACTCAAAGCAATCAAAAGGACACTAACATCGTCCTCAAGAAACAGGAGGTACCGCAGCGTCACCAACCTGTGCCCCATACTCCCACCCTGACTACTCGACAGTTCTCAATATAGAGTGCAGGCGCTGATTTCTCCCTGAATGTACCTAAGTGGCCCCGTCCTGAGCAGGCTCCCCAGAAGCCCCAACCCCAAGCTCCACACTCCGGTCCATTCCTACAGGATCCCTATCCTCCTCGTTCAGCTCCTCCGAGGAGCGAAGCCCCTCTACCAGAGCCCCCAACGCCCTTGCAGCGTCCAGCGCCTTGTCATTAGATGCTCGCCTGGCCAGCTGTAGGCGAAGCGTCCCTTCGCTCCCTGCCCAGGACAAGAAACTCACATTCCATCTCCGAAAGCTTGGACTGGCCCTTGCCTTCCAATGCATGGTGAGCTCCCTCTTTGCCATTATCAAACCCAAATCGTAAAACTTGCTCGTAATTTTGGTACTGGGGGTGTGCGGAAACCAGAGCAAAGGGCAAGTCCCCATCTCTACATCCAGCCCGCGCCCAGTCGCGTGATTCAGACACGCCACAACATCCGCCCAATAAGAGCCTAATCCCAGGCAGGACCAGAACATATGACCAAAATCAGCACCTTCCACTCTGCACCGGGGGCACAGAGATTGGGAACCTCCGAAGTACTGCAAAATTTTGACCGGAGTTAAGTAAGCCCTGTGGAGAGTATAAAATTGGACCAATTGAAATCTAGCTTTGCGCGTGCCCTTCCAGGCCCGCAGTAACAGCTGTGACCACGTCGTCTCCTGAATGGGCCTACCAAGATCTCCCTCCCATTTGCCCCGCAAGGCATCCAGGGGTAGCAGCCTCTCCGTGGACAGCCGCCTATAGAGAAGTGATGGCCCTAAATGTACCCGCCGCCATAGTGACGTACTGACACCCCAAAGAAGTGGGAGGTTCTGACAGTCCCATCTTCCATTGTTTCTGAATCCCTGACACCAAGGAGACGTGCAAAAGATAATCCCCCCTCGGCAGATCATACGCCCCCTGTAATTCCTGGAATGACAACAAAACGCCACCCCTGTATAAGTCCCCAATCAAGTGGACCTTGCACTCTTCCCAGCCAGCCAGCGCCGACCAATCCCCGCAATGCGGGAGGGCTGTGCACATGCCCAAAGGAATTTCCGGGGCATATGGGACCACAAAGCCTGCCCTTTTCTGACTACGAATCCAGCATAACCGGAGTGTGCGCTCCTCGAGGGTAAGCTGGTCCAGCCTGAGCTTCTGCCGTAGCACAATGAATGACAACACGTGTCGCGGGATGACCCTACCCTGCGGGCCCTCAGGGCCTCTAAACTCACGCGCCACGGCCTGTGTCAGCCACTGCAGCTGTGCCGCCAAGTAGTACCACTCAAAATCTGGGGCCACCAGCCCCCCCTCCTCCCTTGGTCTCATCAGAGTGGACGGTGCCACCCGCCGTCTTCCAGCTCCCCAGAAAAGGAGACCGGGATCCATATCGGCAAGGTACGGAAAAAGTAGAGCAGCCGTGGCAGCGCTATCTTCAGCAGCGCTACCCGCCCAGCTACCGAAAGAGGAAGAGTGCGCCAGAACGCCATACTACCTTTGAGTCCCCTCTGAACGCCACCCACATTCCCCTCAAAAAGGTCGGCGGACGTGTGAAATATGCGGACGCCCAGATATGGCAAGCAGGCAGGCTCCCACCTCAGATCTACAAACTCCGAGGGCATCTGAACTCCAGGGGACAAAGGAAACAGGAAGGTCTAAGTCCAGTTCGCCTGCAACCCCCGACAAGCGACCAAACTCCCGGAGCAAAGTCCTGGCGCCCCTTAGGGAACCCCCCGCATCAGCCAGATATAACAGGAGGTTATCCGCGTACAGCAATATGTGATGGAGCTCCCCGTGCAGTCGAACGCCCTCATAGTACTGCCCCTGTCAGGCATGCGCCGCAAAAGGTTCAATTGCCAGCGCAAATAAAAGTGGGGATAGAGAACAACCCTGACGAGTGCCCCTCCCCACTTGGCAAGCCGCTGATATGGTACGTCCCGTATGAACCCTAGCCGTGGCGGAGCTATGTAACAGACTGGTCCAACGCACAAAATTATCGGCCAGGCCACTCCACACTGTTGAATGCTTTTTCGATGTCCACCGACAACACCACGGCCTCCAACGTACCCTCCCCTCTCTCCCCCAGGATCCGCACCAACCGCTGAATGCACGTCGCAATATTCCTAGCGGGAATGAAACCAGATTGATCCGGGTGTACCAGTGAGCGCATGCACCCCAAAAGTCGCGTGGCCAAGATCTTGCTGAGGATCTTATAGTCAACCGGGAGCATGGAGAGCGGCCAGTATGCCGTCCAGGTGGTGGGGTCCCCGCCCTTCTTCAGCAACGGCACTATGATCGCCCCTCTCATAGTGGGCGGCAGCCTACCCAGGTCCCACGCCTCTCTGTATACCGACTGTAACTGCGGTGCCAGAATATCCAAATACGCTGCATAGAACTCCACCGGGAGGCCATCAGCCCCTGGAGTCTTCCTCCGGGCCATATGTTTAACCGCTGCCCTGATTTCTCCCAGAGAGATAGCTGCTCCCAAAGCAGAGCCCTGTTCCGGATCCAAGTGTGACAACCCCGCGGCCTCTAAATAAGCGTCCAGACCGTCTGGCAGGTCCCCCATCCTACTCTGATACAGCAATGTGTAATAATCCAGGAATTGGTCATTGATCTCCTTTTGCGAGTGAACCAGGCCCCCCGCTGGCGTAGCCAGCGACACCACCGGGGATCCCCGAACAGCCGGATTAGCCAGCCAGGCCAGTAGCGACCCCACTCTGTCCCATTCAACATGCGCCCGCACCATGTATTCTTTATAGTCATAGCAGCGAAGCCGCTCAACCTGAGAGGCCACCTCCTCTTGTGCTGCCAACACCTTCTCCCGAGCACCCCCAGTCGTGTGGCCATCTAGTTCTGCCTGGCGCAGCCGAGCCTCAGCGCGGTCAATATCCTGCAGCAGCACCTTGCGCGTCCCGGCGACGGACGAGATGCAAATCCCTCTCACCACCGCTTTAAGCGCGTCCCATTCATGAGCTGTACTCGTCGCCGTCCCCGAGTTGCCTAGAAAGTAGCGCTCTACGCCCTCCCCTAACTCCGCATTGAACACTGGATCCTCCAGCGTCACTGGATTCAAACACCATGTCGGGATCGCTTGCCGCTGCTGCGACCAGAGTATCGTTATCAAGCAGGGGTTGTGGTCCGAGAGTGTCCTTGCTAGATACTCATTATGGCGCGTAAGCTCCAGGGCTCCCGGGGTACACAAAAAGCCGTCAAGCCGGACATGTAAGTCATACGGCACCGAGTAAAATGAGTAGTCCCTGTCTAACGGATGCTGTACCCGCCAAGCATCCATAAGGCCCCAAGCTTCCTGCCAGTCCCACCCTGGCCACTCTACATACCGTTGACTGAGCCAGCGGGGGGTGAAAACGGTCCAACTCCACATCAGTAACAGAGTTAAAGTCCCCCCCCCCCCCCCCCCCCCCCCGAGGAACACCGTACCAGCTAGATACGACGCCAGCTTCTCAGGAAGCCGCGCAAAGAATGCGGTGTGGTCGGAGTTCGGGGCATATACACTGCAGAATGTCACATCTCTGCCATCTAGGCGGCCAAACACCAACACAAACCTCCCCTCCGGATCTACCAGTGTGTTCAAGGGTCGGAAAGGAACCCCGGCCCTCACCCAAATAAAGGTCCCTCTGGCAAAGGCTGAAAAAGTAGTGTAAAATAACTGTCCCCTCCATCTCCTCTGCAACGCCCGCCCCTCCGTCTGGTCAACGTGTGTTTCCTGCAGAAAGGCCACCTGGATCACCCTGCGGACCAAATATGCATGCACTTTATAACGTTTTCTCATGGAGTTCAGCCCTCGCACATTCCAAGTGACACATTTTAATTCAAGTCGGGTCGCCATAGAGAAGGGATACAACAAAACACAATCCAACGCGGCCTAGCGGGCACACTGACAAACCCCCCCACCCCCCCCCCCCCTTGTAAAACATCCCCAACAAACCCCCCTCCCTTCCCCAGAACAGGCTCTAAACCATAGTTACCCATCCAAACACAGACCCAACGAAAGAAAATACCCTGGTAGCTACCAGAGTCTCACAATAGGTGTGAGGTAGAGAGTGTGACCCAACACAAGCCGGACCGCGATCCCACCAGCCCATTCTGTGTGTCAGGTCTCAATCGTCAGTCCCCTCTTTCCGGCAGTGCCTCGTCCCCGTTGACCCCCCCTGGCTAAGGGACCCCCCCCCCACCCAACTCGCCCCCCCGTCCGAGCCAGGAACCAGGTCCCCCACTATCCTCAGCAGAGCCATACCCATTCCCCACTGAGCCACAGAGCAGCCCCTGGTGCGCCTCATGCCAAATGAAGACAGGCATCGTCACTCGTCAAACATGCCATCTGCAGTGCCTGGTATAACCTCTGGCAGACATTCGTCCTCCCCAGAACCCTCTGATCCCGCCCCTTCCGATGCCCGTCTGGATCCTGAATTCGCCAACGAAGCCGCAGTTGCCGCTCCAGAAATGATGGAAACTGCCTGCAGAGCTGCCTGCCTCTCCAGCTCCGTCTGAGAGGTTGATGGCGACTGTCCATTCGCCACACGTTTCCTGTTTTGGCGGCCCCGATGAGGCCTCTGCTGGGCCCCAACCTCCGGTTCCCGCTGTCCAGTGCCGCCCCCACCTGCACGATATTGTTCCAGCCAGTGCCATTCGTTGTCTGGTGCGTCAAAGAATGTAAAAGTCCCGTCCACCATCACCCTCAGACGTGCCGGAAAGAACAGAGCATATTGGACCCCCTCCGCCCGAAGGGCCTTCTTAATTGCCAAAAGGGAGAAGCGGCTCCGATGGACCTCCTGGGAGTAATCAGGGTAAAGGCAGACTGAGGCATTGTCCACTCTGTATGGGCCAGATGTCCGGGCATTCCGCAATATAAGGTCACGGTCCCTGAAATGCAGCAGGCGTGCGACCACCGGCCTAGGGGACGGCCCAAAGCCGGCGGGCGAGATGGCACTCGGTGGGCCCTCTCAAGGGTGTAGAACTGCGATAATTCTTCCGGCGCCAGCACTTCTCGCAGCCACTTCTCCAGATAACCAACCATATCGTCCCCTTCAATTCTTTCAGGCAGGCCCACCACCCGCACATTATTGCGCCTGTTGCGCCCTTCCGCCTCTTCGGCCCTCCTCTCCAGCAGCCGCACTCTGCGCGATAAGTCACCCAGTGAGGCCTCCGTCGCCTTCTGGGCAGGTTCCAGCGTCTCAAGCGTGAGTTCCGTGTTTTTGACGAGATCAACCAGTTTGCCATGATCAGCACGCAAAAATCCAAGACTCGTGGACACCTGCGCTATGTCACGGCATAGTGCCTCCCTCGTGTCCGATATGTCCTTGAGGATTTGATCCAGCTGCTGCTGTCGTAGTCCCGCCGCCAGGGCTCCAGCCGGGTCCTGAACCTGAGAGTCAGGCGGGTCCTCCATGTGCTCAGCCTGTGCCGCCCCCGGACCGCCCCGCGGTTTCCCCATGGCCGAATCTCGACCACAACAATGCAGTGCAAAGGACGATGAGCCCCCACAGCGATCTCCAGAAAGTGAGAATTGCACTCCGGTCTCCCCACTCAACAGCAACAGCTCCAGGTGGCCTGCAGCACCACAGAGGCCTCCCCCAGCCCATCGGACGCAGCTCAGGGGCAAGAGCAGCGACCACCGCCAGTTAGGGGGGCACCGCTCCAACTGAGCCTCCCGGCCGGCCCACCAGGCAGGGAGACCTCGCCCTGCCCTGCCAGCAAGCTGTCCACTCCAATCTCCCTCGTCGCAACCAGGGCGAGGTATTCGCGGGTATGGCCACAATATCCCCAGCTACCAAATCGGGCACTCCACGACCTATTCATTAGGGTCGCCCGCTGCCTCCATATGAAGCCAACCACTCCAACGCGTCCAGGTCTGCGTGTTCTGCAGGATAGCGGCTCAGCAGTAACGGGGGGAGCAGCCAGCCCCAAGGCGCCAGCGGATCTGTACCTCCACCAGCATCGAAACCACCAAGGTCGCAGTCCTCTCTAGCCCTCCCGTGGGCCGGCGCTTGCCCACTCCTCTAGCCCTCCCGTGGGCCGGCGCTTGCCCACTCTGAGACGCAGAGGGCGAGGGCGCGATAGCGCTATGGGGGGTGTCCAGCACTATGAAATCCCCGCGGCGCCTGCACAGCTTCTCCTTCGCCGCTCTTGCAGCGGACCTCAGTCCGCCCTCCTAGCCACTCCCCGGGGCGTCGACGCCGGGCCCAGCTCAGCTCCAACCACCGCCGGCGCAGCGGTTACATCTGCGGCTTCGCGGGCTCCGCCAGTACCGCCAGCTGTCCGTGGTCCTACACGCCCCGCCCGGGCCAACACCGCTCACCCTGCTCACCTCCGGACCAGAGGACCACGGCGCAGCCGATGCACCGCCCCAGCCGGGTTACCGTCCACCTCCGGCGGGGTCTCGATTCACGCAACACCGGGGATGGTAGACCCTCCACAGGCCGCAGGCAAAATGGCCAGTCCCCTTCAGGCAGATCCGCAGCTGTCGGCAGACAAGGCAGCCCCACGAGCCTCGGCGCAAGGCCCAATCTGCTGGCAGGCACCTCTCTGTCATGGGGGGGGGGGGGGTCCCCCTCTGAGCCTTCGACACCGCCAGGGAGAGTTAGATCAGGATAACTCGCAAGGCCGACACGGAGCTCGGAGCTAACGTGTCCTTGCTTGGTGGAGTCCAAACCACGCCCCCTTGCCCATCTTAATATGATGTCACATGTATGCAGAGAGAGAACAACATGGCAAATACCGTCTTTAGGTTCTGCCTTCAGTGGTTCTGAAAGTTTGTACAGAAAGGTCTGCAACCTCTTCCTGCCAATAGACCACGATTCAAAGACTGGTAAATCGAGCCCTAATTCCAGGCCTAAGACCCAGAGAGCAGAAAAAAACTAGGATGAGAACATCACACAGGAATGCAGGCGCAAAAGAAAAGAGGCTGAGAAATCTGTGCTTGTCCAATGAGGAAGAGGGCAATGTCAGAGACCAAATTGGTACAGGATGGAGGGCTCCCCTTCCCCCCCCCAATGCTGAAGTAGAGGAGGTCAGCAGAATGGTGACCAATTACTGACCAATAAGTCCAAGGAGGGAGATCCTCAAAAGGAGAGCGATGTAACATCCCAAAAATATTCAGGGACGGAGCTGAAATGTTCGTACTCCTAACCACAGATTACCTTGATGAGAGCACTCCGCAACCGAAGGGAAGTCAAGACCAAAAGACCACCATGGGCACCCTGAAAGGGAGGCACCGATTGGGGTCGGCCCTCGGGCAAACCTTCAACATCCAAATGTGAACGAGACAGGGAAAGGCCCAACGAGCCGGTGACTGCACCATACTCTTGTAAAAGACTAGAAAACCATCGACATTGAAGATGAAACCCTTGAACTCGAGAGGAAGAAAAGATGGCTCAAGGCGGAAATGGCAGTGATATGGCAAAGGGAAAAACATTTTGATGCTGCAATGAAGGAATACAGGCTTCCATCGAAACCTGTAGGGGGGTTAAAAAGAACATGGCGAGCTCGGGCCTCCAGCAACCATGAGCTGTAATAAGAGGGACACTAGTTGTTTCCCTTCAATGATTGTTCCCTTCCAAAATGCTGAAAGCAGCGACAAACAGTGGCAAGACCTCAAGGCGAACTTCCTGGAAGAATTGGTTGACACGTACCCTTTGAGACCATCGTCGCCCAACGAAATTGCTGTGTATAATGCAGTCGTGAAGAGCGCAGCAGGAAAGTATGGAGTACAGCTAGAAGAGAAGACGCAGGCCTGTTTCCTCATGCAATCCCAGAGCAGGAACCAATACCTCCCCATGCTGCCAAGTATCGTTGATCAAGGAAGTAAAGATTTCAAGGAACCAGCATCATGCAAGACAGTAACACCACATACTATTACAAACACTCCTCAAAAGAACCCTCATGCATCAATGGTATACAGTGGCGGACTCCATCGTTGGTACCACAGTGAGGTAGCAGGCCATCCCACCAACATCCACGTGCCCCCTCCTGAGAAGGAGAGAAGAGATTGGAAGTTGAGTGAAGGGCTGCAACACAGTGGCGGATTGCTAACTCTAATGCACCCCTCAACCGTTACGTCCACAGCCACTGGGAAGATGTCGGAGAACTTTAAAACACCTCCCAAAGCAATTCCAGAAACTGGGAGCAGCAATGGTTGAAGAGGGGAAAGTAATAGCAAATGCTTGTTTAAAGTCTACCTTGGTTGGGACGTACATGGCCACTAGGCAGATGATCACAGGAACATCGATGAGTAGTCATGCCCGGCCGGATTCAGAAATAAGTCAAGCGCGCATCATAAATGCATCCTTTATGGGAGAGAAACTGCTTAGACCAGCTTTAGATGACCTCCTGCAACAAATTAAAAAAGACACCGCTAAGCCCATGGGAGCACTAGAGTCCTGGGGTCAGTGAATAAGGAGAGCGAACCCAGCAATAAGGGCAACGGGCCAAAGAGGTTACCAAAGCTCAACACTGCAGCTACCTACCAACAGACAGACCCACAACAAGGGCTGTTCCATCAAATATAAGGTCAGCTCTTTCGGACATATATATATAGGTGCTGGGGTGGCACATACACAGGTCCCGCGCATGTCTTGTCTGGCGCAGCTGACTCAGAATATCACCTACCGGCACACCAGTAAGGCTCAAAAACATCTTGATCCAGTCTAAAACCTGGGGAATATTCTAAGTTGAGGAATCCACGGCTAAATAGTCTCTACCAGAGAAGGCGCTACTGAAGATAAGTAACTTATTCTTTGGGGCAGGGTCAGAGGAAAGGAGCGACCCACTTGAGGAGCTATCAACTCCCATCATGTGACTGAACCTACCAGACGCCCCACCACAAAACACCAGCGTGAGGCAGAATATAGGCCTTCCTGCACGAAGGTGAAGAAGGCACCCCTGATAAATGGTTACTCGACACCATCCAACAAAGCTACTGCATAAAACGAGCACTGGAGACAAAAGTAAGCACGACCACACACAAAGGAAGAAAATATCTGCAGCAAGAAGTGTAGGAACGGCTGGGTAATCAAGCAATAGAGAAAGTACCCATAACGGAAATCAGCCAAGAGAACTACTCGGTGTATTGCCTCTTCCCAAAACCAGACTAGTTTCTAAGACCGTTCCTGGATCTCTGCTTCCTAAGCAAATTAATAAAAATGCAAAAGTTGAAGATGAATACTGCTCAAGGTCATCCAGCGGCTACGAGAAATTGATTACATGACAACTAAGGGCCTCAAAGATGCCTACCTACACAGCCCCTGGAACCACAAACAGAAAATATCTGCATTTTATGGTCAGCAAAGACCACTAACAATGTAGGTTGCTGCCCTAAAGAATCAAGTCAACACCCAAGATTGTTCATTAAGAGTCTAGCCGCATTAGCAGCCCACCTAAGGAGGAAGGGAATTAATGTGTACCCGTACCTAAATTTACTGGCTATCAAAAGCATGAGTATACTCCCAGTGCAAAAGAACGCCAGGACAGGCATGAACACACTTCACAGACTGGGTTTCACAATAAACTTGGAAAGGTTTTCAACAAAACCGGACAGAGGAAAGCCCTTCCTAGGAGCAATAATCAACATGGTCAGGGTAAAAGCCTTCCCTATCCCAAGTGGGTCTAGGCAATGATCGAGCAAGCTCGCATCTACTGCAAGGGTCAGTCTGACAATGAGACCTGTGGGGAAGCTGATGAGCATGATGGCTTTCTACATCCCACTCCTCCCACATGCAAAGCTACACATGATGTGTGCAAGAGTGGCTCCTCAACCAATGGTCACAGACAAGGGGTAGTTGGGAATATCCAGTGGTTGTAATGCAAAGAGTGGAGGAGGCGATAAAATGGTGGAACAGACAACGTGACAGTGGGAAACCTGTCACACAAGCAACTTCAACACTGACCATCACAACAGATGCGCCCCACACGGAATGGTGAACGCATATGGAGGAACTAAAATACAGGGCCCTATGGAAGGCAGAGGAAGTGATGCAGCACATAAATGTCCTAGCGCTAAAGACGGTCATCCTAGCCCTACAGGCCTTCCAGATGGAAGTAAAAGAAAGGACAGTGCTAATCTAGACTGACCACACAACTGTGATGTTCTACCTAAACAATCCAGGATTAAAAAGGTCAACGTGCTGTCCAAGAGATAGGATGGGTCATCCACATAGAAATGACCCTTAAAACAATACATCTGCCAGGCGTAGAAAACTGGAAGGTAGACCGAATAAGCAGGCCAGCATCTGTCTCGCACAAATGGGAACTGAGCAAGTCAGTGCTCCTAAATGTCTTCTGTCTGTGGGGTACCCCAGAAATTGAATATTTGCTACACCAGACCATGCAAAACGGCTAGACTTGGCATCCTGGCACCCACACCACTGATCCCAAGTGAATGTCCCGTCGATAAACTGATCAGGGAGATTACTCTTTTCCACTGATACCCTCTCATACACCTAGTCCTAGACAAGTTCAAGAGGTTGCAAATGGCTCTGATCCTAATCACCCCAGAGTATGCAGACGAGCTCAGTTCTCAGACCTGGTGGAAATGTAAAAAAGCTACCAGAAACACACAACCACCTATCTATGCAAGTAGGAAAGGTTCCTAATAAGGACATAGTTTGGACACTTAAACCTACCTAAATGCTCCATGGACATCCTCAAAGAAGGTAGAAGGGCAAGCACTAGGAAGTGCTTCACAACAAAATCGAAGCAGTATGTCTTGTGGTGCAGAGAAAATGGAACAGAACAGAGGACACCACAGTACCTGTTGAATAACAGACTAGCATATGCCTCACTTACTGTACACTTGATGGCAATAGTAGCCTACATAAGGGGACACATCAGAAGGAGCCTCACATTACTCTTGTCAAGAGGTTCAAAGGGAGCAAAGAGGATAGCTCCACCCAGGTTAGACAAATGTGGAACATTAATCTGGTATCAACACAACTCCTGAAGCCACCCTTTGAGACACTGCACAAAGGCAGAGCTATGATTCCTAACCCTCCAGACTGCCGTTCTGTTCCTAATCATGTCACAGCTGGGTGAGCGAGCTCCTCCCAAGGTCATAATCCAATTCATTGTAAACCAAACCATCCAATTGTTAGCTTTCTTCAAGCAAAAGTCTATGCAGGCCGAAAGAGCTCTGCTTACATTGGAAGTGATTTACTGGTTGGTAAGGACATGGAGAGCAGAAAGGGAAGCCAAGTCTCATTTCCTTTGCAGACTCTAGAAATGGCTCCCTGGTGACCAAGAACACTATTGCAAAGTGGAAAGTGCAAACACTCTAATTATGCTAAAAACAGCAGGCCATATGTGCCTGGAAACCAAGCACAGTGCACATCCCACAATAAAGTAAGTGGTGACTCTTGCCTTCATAACAAACTAACCTTTGGGTGAACTATGATTTGCGGCCACATGGTCATCGGTCTACACCTTCACCAAACACTTGTGTGGATTTACAAGTAAACAAAGAGTCAGAAGTGGGCCAATGAATACTGAATCATCTGTTTGCAAGCTTAAACTCGTTTTTTACACCACCACCCCCAAATTGGGGATACAGCTACAAAAGCAGTGCACAGCATGTAAACCCAGAAAAGGATTCATGCTGCAAAATGAAATGGTTACTTGCCAGTAGGATTAGTTTTGCAGCTAGTTCTCTAAGTTCACATGCAACCCTCCACCGCCTTAAGGAAAATAATGAGGTGAGATTAAGAGGAAGGGGCTTATGCAACATGGAAGACCGACAAAGCCAAATGACACAAAAGTCGACAAAAGGGAAAGGAAGAATCTGAAGAGACTACCACACTTGGGGTTCTGGGTGTGTAAGACTGAGGTCAAAGGAGGATGAGCAGGGCACCAAATAGCTACTGACTATGTCCAACAAAAAGGAAAGGGGATTAAATGAAGATTCCAGACCAAACCACTAGATGGTGGAATATTGCACAGCATGTGAATCCAGAAAACTCTTCTAGCTGGAAAACTACTCCTACTGGTTAGTGATCAATTTGTTTTCTGTTTAGCATCTGAGCAAACGCAGCTTTCTGTATCTCAAGCACATTTGTAAATTCAATGAATCGGCCATGGCCTGTTGAACTGAGCAACAAGTTTAAATTGCTGTAGCTCCAACTAAAAATCTGTAACTCATTCGGAAATAAGTGACCAAAACAAATGTATGCCAATTACTGAGTCTTGAACTGGAAGGGTTCGCCTGTGAAAGTAGATGTAGAAGATGGTTTGTTCCTGGTAGCAGGCTGTATGATCTTTTGGGAGTCTGTTGGGGAACAGAATGCCATGCGAAAGGAGGTAAGTGAAGTGTTGCTATTTAAAGGACAAGTGTGTGAGAATACAGTTTTTGGGCGCTAATGGACACATCAGGAATATGGAGAGGCCAGTTATTGATGACTGGGTCCTGGTGTTTCAAGGCAGTGATGCAGCACATCATACTCCTTCCTTAGTGGAAAGGGGAGGGTGGGTTGTGGGTGGAACTGGTAATGATGGACCTCTTCTATCCCTTCGCTAGCCTTATCAATCCAAATAACTGACTGACATATCCACCACTCAAATTACGTTCATATTTCACTATACTAATTCACCACTAATCCTTTGTGTTCGGGAGTAGCGTGCTACTCACTGAAAAAGCGATGCAACACCCCATCAGGGGTAACAAGCACTTTATAAATGCAAACCTTGTTTCCTCTTCTATCCCTCCACTATCCTTCCCAATTCAAATAACTAACATATCCACCACTCCTATTACTTTCATATTTCACTATACTAATGCAACACTAATCCTGTATGGGTTGCGGAGTAGCATTCTCGCTGAAAAAGCGATTTGGCGCCTCGTCTGGGTAGTAAGCGCTATATAAATGCAATTGCAATACAATACCTGGAGCCTTGGGTTTAAGAACATAATGATGGTGTCCTGCAGAAGTGCATAGTGGTGTCAGGGCTACTCCAAGATATGCGGTTTTGTGTGAGAAGAACTGTTGGAGAGGTGGTGAATGGACCAATTGTCGAACAGAGACCCAAGGGCTGGCAACACTGCTAGGAAGTAATGCATGTGAAGAGGTAACTAACAGCTTGAAGATTTAAAGGAATAAGTAACAGGATGGGGTTTAAGTAGCCAGCTGGTACCCTTGAGGCTGAGCTAGGATGAAGGCCTTCTGGGCATAATTCAGAAAGCTGAGAAGGTGCTGATCCATTACAATGCATTCACAACCATGCATGACTTTAACCATGGAACAACTATCCCCTACCATCGGGATTTAATACAATGCATGCAAGTTGTTACAATTACTTTGGAGGGTGCTATTTTAAAAGGGATAGTACAGCACAGGTAAGTATTTGTAGCTATTAACTGTTGAAAGATGTTAACTTGTTCTAAAGAGATATGTGGGACAGGTTCAGAACTGTTAATTTAATACAATTTATACGTGTGTATATATATATATATATATAAAAAATCGAGGGCTAAGTTTACATGCGTAAAAAAATTGTGGTACGGGGAGGTTTAACACCTTTAAAAGAATCCTCTTGTACAGGGAAGAACAATTTGGGGTTAAAACATACATTTAATAAAATGCAGGGAAGGTTACCCGATTATAGTAAAAAAATACAATTTTGTATATAACAAGGTTTGAGGGGGGAGGGATAGCTGGTTTTCTCCTGTGCAAGAAAACACATACACATTTATAGGGAGAGAGTACAAAAACAAACTGCTGGTAATTAATATTCAAAAATATATGTTGGTATACAAATGTATATGTAAAATATTTTACCTTTTCCTTCTGCAGTTGTGTAGTAATGGTGCACATGATGTACCTTTTGTAGTCACTGCTATGAGTGATTTGCTTAATTTTGGTGTTAATGACCTGCAACCACTGCATAGAAATTTGAGAGACTAGGAAAGTAGCAGCTCCAAGACATTATTTTTGCCTGGAATTACAGTATCCTATTGTCTATGGAATGTCTGTATTTTTTTTGGCTTCCTTTTATAATCTGTGTCCACAAAAACCTTTCTCCCCTAAAAAAAAAAAACCTTTTACTGAATTGTGTAGTGTTACGGATAATTAAGAATGGTTCAAATGACTCTCTATTCCTGAACTCAGATTTGTGGGGACTTTTAAAGTATTCTGTTCCAGTTTGTTTTCATTGAAGTTTAGAATTTTCAGATCATACATTTAATTACACAATGAAAACACATTGTAAACCATAGCTTGAGGGTTGGTTCTAGGTGTTGTGGGCTTTCTGTACCAGAGGAAGTTTTGTTCGTACTCCAAGGAAGACATTACATTGGTTCCACCTGAAATACACCTGACTGCAATATTTTACTGTAAATGTGAAATTAATGTTGATAGAACCTTAACAACCATGTTCACCCAACTTGTAAATCAAAGAAAGATAAATGGAGGACGTGGGGTACTTTGTTCAAATGGTTATGAATATGCTAGTGCCTTATTCTCTATTGTGCTTTTTTCCATATTTCTAAATTCATGAAATAAATGCTATCATATTTTCTTCCCTTTGATCCATGGATTCTACACATCACCAAAGCCAACATCACTTTCTTCAACTGTAATTCGCTTGACACCTGCTGTGAAAGGTTATAAAGCTGGAGCTCTTACTGTCTTTCGTCTTAAACTTTGTTTACTGCATGCCCCATTCCCGCCCACCCCAAACTACCTTTTTTCTATAAGCTTCTTAAGAGATTCTGTTAGCAACACATTTTTTAAATCGGCCTTGCATAATACTCATTCTGGCAAATTAAGGACTTCAATGTACCCATATCAGATGGTGGTAGGGCATTGGCTTACATGATCATTTTGATCTCCCCATCAGACTTAACAGTGAATCATAAATCCACTAGATGTTAAAAATGTATATTTGCTTACTTAGTCATGTCTATTTCTTTGTGTAACACATACTTTAGTCAAAAGTAAATTGTGTTCTGCCTGTGTAGGTGCCTAACTCACGATGTTATCCTGAAATGCATTTATGTTGAAGAATCTGTTGGCTTCAGTTTAACTAATTAGACTTAAACGCATGATGTCGAGGATTTGTAAGTGACCCGTCTAAAGCTGTAAATTAGTGCTTTTAGTTGATGGCATGTTGAGGGAGAGGACCTCCATATTTCACTGGATCTCCACGTACCAACACTCCCAAAGTAAGCGGAAGATGCCTGATTTATTTTGTTAGACTCTTTAATAGTTTATTTTTTTTCCAAATTCATTTTACACCAATTCAAGTTATCAGGAAAGTACAGTTGTCCTGTCTATTAAACACACTAAGTATTAAGTATTGACGTTTGTACTTGAACCATAGGTACTTCCAGTACACATTTCTTTCAAAACACACACTTCCAGACAGGCCTGCTCTCTCCTTAAGCACGGTGAAGTAAAACACCATAAATGGCATAAAGCCAACATTTGGAAGAGAGGGGCGCTTTAAAAAAAACAACAGAATTGGAGGAATTTGTGTCTTGCATTGGTTTGCAGGCAATTTGAGGGAGGAGATGGCAACAATAAAGCTGTATGTGGTTTAAAAAATTGTGAGTCACCCTGCTGAGACAGGTGTGTTGGCACGTATGACATGGGTAGAAATGGAAGTGCAAGCAAATATTCTTCTAGCGCAGAAACACTTTGGCAATGGGGCCTACTTGCATAGGGGTGCTATCTAGCACTATAAGTGGTATAACAGTTTGAGAGGGTACTCTTAAAAAAGGCAAGGGCAAAGAAGTGTAACTAGGAATATTGTATTAAAGGCGCCACTTTGGTAATGCGAAACACCCTGCGTATATGATTACAATACCTTCATCAGCTTCATCCCAAATATTTTCAGGGAGAAAAATGCAAGTACTTCTGAAGCTGGGCTTACATCCACACCCTACACCCCCCCCCCCCCCCCCCCCCCTCTCCCTCTCCTAAAAGAAGTAACCATAGGGAGCCATAAGCAATGGCCAATGGATCAAGGGAGCTGCGGGTAGAAAAAGTTTGGGAACCACTGAGTTAAGATGAGGAGGGCAGAGGCGGCTAAAGTAACAGCTCCCCTCCAGGACAATGTATTTCATGCTAATTGTGCACGATGGGTGCCTTGAGGAGGGGAGGGTTTGTGTCATTGAAGTATCAGGCTGGAGAGGGGTGGGGTTGAGCGTAGATAAGTGTCCTGGTGGGGCAGTGTAGGGGCCAAAGACTGCCAAAGGAGGCCTGGCCATTAACTTGCTTGTTAAATCCGGGTCTCCTGCAGTGCAGTCTTTTGTTTTGCTCCTGGCTGTGGAAGCTTCCTGGCTGTGGAAGCGGAGAGAGTAGAAAAACAACCTCTCTCCTGTCAGGCTAGCGTGGAATCGCAAGATCAATAAAAGGAAGGTTAACTAACGGTTTAATTAAGATTTTGCAGGGGCTTTTCTAAAAATTGCAGCTGTTTTACAAAGTTCATCGTTTTTTTGGGCAAATCACATAATTCTTGTGGGCCTGACTTGCCCAAAAGTAACCTTAAATACTTGTAAGCTCCAAAAGGTGTAAATGACGTGGTTCAAAAGTTACCTGATGGTGTGCTGCATTTAAGATCAGTTGTACTAAAACTTGATGTTAAAACTTGTGTGTATAACTATGTTGGTAAAATCAATAAAGTTTTTTTTTTCAAATTTTTGTTTTTACTTAAGTATTGCGTTTTCACTTGATGCAAAAGGGTTAACATATGAGACACTATCTGCTGGACCAAACCACATAGGCAACCCAAACTATCCATAATATGAACACTTTTTTGTGTGGCATAATGGGCTTATGTGAGAGATCAAATGAAGGAGAAGTCCGGACAACAGCGACAGCCCTCAACATATTTAACAGGTGCAGCACTGAGATTGGGATTGCACACATTCAAAACCATTTCTAAGCTGTTGGCATCTTGGTGCCTGTTAGAGCGTGCTTGTGCTGTTTTTTTTTTTTATTATTGAAAAAAACACACACCCCTATTGGGTTACCGTTACTATCCATGTGTGGGGAAACCAAAGAACACAAACGGCAAGTTCCCAACTTCTAGGATGCTGAGATCCGGTGTGAAAACTTGCATGCTTTTTTTATTTTTAGATCTGCCTATAGACATTCTTCTTGGTGACTTAAGCACTAAGTCCAGAGATTAATCTGTAACCTGCATGTCACCAATGCCTTACTGTGTGACCATGAGGCTGCTGCTGTCAGATGCTCGGGATGCTCTCATAAACCTTTCTACAGGTTCACGTACAGTAACCTTGGTAAGATTTTGTCTACATAGTCGAGCTTCATTTTCTGCTCAGTGCACCTGATCTGAGGACTTCGCTAAACCTTTGAGTCGGTAGCAATGGGCAGTGTGTATGAAAAAAGAGGGGGGTGGGGGGGTTTAACAAAAGACTATGAACTGCACTTAGTGGAAATTCTTTATTCACAGGAAATATTTGCAATTCCTGTTCCCTGTCAAGAAGAGGGTTCAGTGCGTCATCCACTCCGGTCAGTGTAGATAGGCTTGCTGATATGATCAGTGTGTTCTGGTGGGTGAAGAAATGCACCCATTGTTCTGAAAGTCATTAATCAGGGGCTTATCCCTTCCCTGCAAAGTTATTGTTACAGGAGAGTATCTTTTTTGTAATTCTTAAACTGAAATTGTCAATTACATTAAGGCCCAGGTTTACTAAATGTTAAGGCAATGTAGAGCAGTAAATACTATTGCAGCTCTGCTTCGTGTGAATGGGAGAGAAAAATTGTGCAATATTTACTAATATGGTGCAGTTCTTTTTTAGAGCTGGCGCACTTGCTGGCTAGGCACCTGCGTTAATGTCAGGATAGGTTTTGTGCACGAATGTATAACTTCCTGCATAAAAGCTATCATTTTAGGCTTATTCGTCTTTGCATGGAGTTGTTCCATTTTGGTACAAACCCATGTTTACAACTCTTTAGTAAATATGATTGTGTCAAAATACATGGGTGGAGGCACTGGATTGCCCACACTCCACACATTAATGCCTACCTAACACAAGGTAACGCGCAAGGCAGCGCTGTTGCGTTACTTTTTTTTTTTTGTAAACACAAAGCCATGCAAATCGGGCTTTGGGTGGGTTAGTAAATCCCAAAATAGTTTTAAGGCTGCATCAATAAAATTATGCAACCTTTATGCAAAATCTTAGTAAATCTGGACCTAAGTATGGCACTAAGTGAATAATATGGGTTCATGTGTCGACCACTGGGCTCTCGTATAATCATCACCATTTTGGTCTTAATTTTTGGGGTTGCTTTTATCAGTAACTCATTAGTAAAAAATGCTCTTATTTTGCATGTGCACCCTCCTTGTGTTCAAGTATTTAATACATTACTTTATTTTTATTTATTTATTTGAGGTTTTATAGAACGCAAATGTGACCTGTTCGGGTATCAGAGCGATTTACAGGGATAACACGTTACATACAGGTTAGGCACAGGCAAAACTAGGATGGGGATTAGGAATTGACTACATTAGGACAATAGCCAGAGTTTTATATACAATAATCCGTACAGTATCATAATCAGCAAAGCGTCATGTCAGCGATAAAAAGAGAAAACCACTAATTGTATAAGAGGGGAGATATGATTGAAAAAACCAGCGGAACTTTGAAGGAGTGAGAATTGGTACATGGGAAGGGTCAAGCAGTACAGGAAATTATGCATAGAAACAAAAGCCATGACAAAAGGCGGTATGCGCGACAAAGGAGAGTTATTGGAGGAATTTGCTCATTAGGAAGGTTTTATCTTCCTTTTTGAAGATTGATAGAGAAGGTATTCTTCTGACGGAGGATGGTAGCAAATTCCAGATTTTTGGTGCAGCCCCAGAGAACTCTCGGTTGAATGTTTTTTCCTTGCAGACGTGGGGTGACTGGAGCACACGGTCTCTGGCGGACCAGGAGTTTCTGAATTCCCCAGATGCCACGATTTTCTGGGCGAGATATGTCGGGGAGTTCGTGTACAAGGCTTTGTGTGTGATGCAGGCCAGCTTGAGCTAGATTCTGGCTCCAAGAGAAAGCCTGTCCAAGGCCTTTAGATGTGAAATGTGGTAAAAAAAAAAAAAAAAAATTGAGCCAGCTAAGAGTCTAGCTGCTGCGTTGAGGCAAGCTTTAAGAGGGGCCGTGGATGTCTTTGGAAGCCAAATAGGGTAGAGCAGCCGTATTCAATTCTGGAGAGACCGAACGCCTGAACTGCGGTTTTTAAGTCTGCCGTTTCAAGGAAGGGTTTTAGGTGGAACCTGGCAGTTTTGGCCATTTAGTTGATCTGTTCACGCATATTCAGGTTGCTGCCCAAGGTTCTACCGAGAGATTTCGCAGAATCCACTATGTTTGGTGTGCAGTTAAGTGCTGTTATCGAGTTAATCCATTCCAGGATGTCAGTTTTTAAAGGGGGGGGGGGGGCGTGGGGGGGTTCGGTGAGAAGGAACTCTGTTTTTTGGGCATTCAGTTTGAGCTGGTTGTTGGCGAGCCATTGAGCAGTCTGTTTCAGGGTGTTATTCAGATGGGCAATCTCTTCTAGAGAAGAGATTTTGATGTAGATCTGAGTATCATCGGAGTACATGTGGAAGGAGATGTTGGCCGAGCGAAGAATTTCAGCTAATGGTTCAAGATAGGGATTGAAGAGGGTAGAGGACAGAGTAGAGCCTTGAGGGACACTAATTGATAACTGGGAAGGAGCAGATGGGTTGCTGTTGACTAATCTCTGGGTGTGGTTCTGGAGGAAGGAACCAAACCATTTGATAATACAAAGTTAAAGAGAGCGGCTCTATACCACAAAAAGGGGTAGAACACCAAAAGACAATAGTCCAAAGAAAGATTCCCCTTTTTGGCACATATATGAAAAACCTCACAAACTCATACAGGTATCCAAATCAATCAATCAATCACCAGAACAACACACCAGAATCCGAACCCAGTCCAAAATTGTTGTGAGTAGAATTTCTGTATTTTATTAAAAACATTGACACAATAACAGAAATGTGTGACAGTTACAAAATATTAAAATCAACGCTTGACGTTATATTTGTTGTACAGTGAACAAGCAATAATAAAAATACAATAAAAAAGCAATTCAAAACATAGGGAGAACACAAGTAAGAAAGATGTTTTCTTATCCAAAATAAAAAGGAAGACAAAGGACCCACTAACTATTCTCCTCAGTGTAAATACTGATATTTAATTTTTCAGAGAACAGATGTCACTCCAGGGTATAGTCTGCCTTGCGTCGACGCGTTTCGGTGGAAGACTAAGGATAGAAGACCACCTTCTTCAGGACAATTTATTATAATCTCCCAAGATACAGTCAATCTTATGGGTTGACCAGTACATCCAAGAGGTAGGTACTAGTGGACTCCTTGCCTTGTATTAATATAGGAGAATGCGCTTAATTCAATGGGAACATATAGGAGCAGGCCTCTTATACTGCCGTCCTGCGTTGCCGTATTTGGATGCGATCAGGATGCGAAAATTGATGGACAAGTCTTATATTAAAACTAGGAACATTCCCAGGTGCAGATCGTCTATGAAGTGGAACTGATGCTGTATTCTTTTTAGATTATTTTAAAGAACAAAGGTCCTTGGCATAGGAGGAAATAATGTAAACATTTCAACATAGACTACAATGAGCACTATGGAAGGTCTTCCAATGTCCGGCCGGACAGAGGAATATTTATTCAATTGAGATAAAAGGATGAGCGAAATACAGGGCACAACAGGGATAGCTAACGGCACAAGCCTGTACCGAGCGTTGAAGTGAAGGGAAAGGGAGTATAGACACAAAAAGGAAATAACAGGCAAGGAATTGGTTGAAGAAGAGCAAAAGGCAGCTTACATTTACATGTTAATACTACGTAAGCTCATACCAACAAACAACACAATTTTTCACAATGGTTAAATTGTGGTGTTTGCTACAAAGGTTTTTTTAGATGACGCACTGCTCGGGAGCCGTTACTTCAGTCACCAATATTTTCAAAAGATCTCGGTGTTGCATTGATGCTCGAGATTCTTAGATTTCCCGTTCACGAGCGTGGAAACATCGACCTGATCCCAAGTGCAACAGGAGGAGGGCAAGTAAAGTGATATTTAATAGGTACATCTACCAGTTACTGATTTATATGTTAAACAACGCAGTGTGAGGCACACAAATAAAACAGGTCAAGGACTTGGAATGTTTTGCTGAAGAGAGAAAATCTCCCCCAGATTACGAAATTCAAGGAAAACCTATTATATTCTTAAGGAGTGGACATTTTATGCACTAAATGGAACATTAACTTTATAAATTGTGAAACTGGTTGCAGTTCTTATCCTACAGTCTTGATCAAACTGTGATGCCAGCGTTATTGAATCATTCCCCATTGTCAAAGAGGGAGTACTACAGTACCATAATCAAACAGTCATATATAAGTAATCATATGCTAGAATGGCCCTAGGCCCTCCGTTTAATAGCCTATCTATGTCCTTATTTATTAAAAAGGACCAAACTTTAACTATAACCAGTCAGCTGCTAGCACCCTATAGAACACTCCCAAGAAAGGCAGAGTCGCTCAGATTTTCACCGCATGTTGTGTATGATGGGAGTCTCCCTGAGCTCTGGTCAGGGTTTTTTTCCCCTCTCATTTTCAAAGCTTTACTCAACTGAATATTTATAATATGTCTGAGGGTAAAGGCCTTTTTTGTTCCTGCAAGACCTGTGGGAAGAAAAGACTACATGTGGATGACCCACATAAGAATTGCCCCTACTTCCTTCATCCCAAGCATGAGGTAAGAGTACAAGATTTGCCACACTTTCTCCTCAAAAACGTTTGAGGGTGGGTGTGGCCAAGATGGCGAGCGGGTAAGACGTGACTCGTTCGTCACCCCGCTCCCGTTCGCCCTAGAGTGGCTTCCCGGCACCGTTGCAAGCCGTAGACCCCTGAAAGTGAAGGGGAAGTGTACAGGATTCTGGGAGAGTGCTTTCTGATCGAAAACGGACGATGACACGGTCCAAATCGGCAACGGAGCCCCGGGAGCCAAAATGACAGCCCGGGCTGCGTTGGAGGCCTGAGGGCCAAGTTCAGACCCAGGAAGATATCGGCACTGAGGGCTCTGGCATTGCTGCCTGCAGCGGCTTGGACCGAGCGGCGAGCTCCCCCTGTGCTTGTGGGCAGAGGAGGAGGTCCCGGCAAAGGAACAGAATGGAAAGAGGACCGGATCACTGGCCTTGGCACCCTGCGGGCGGTGAGAGGGATCTTGATAGCGCACCGGGAGCCGATGAGTCTGGAATGCCCCGGGAAAGGTGCAGATGCAGGTGAGAGGCCCGGCGGGCCCTCAGGCAACTGAGGAACTTAGAAGGCCCACATCCGAAGCTGCGTTTTGCTCACAGCCGCGCTCTGCAGCGAGGAACCCAGCAACACCAGGGCAAGGTAGGGGGACCGGACCGACGGCCCGACCTACAGCTGATGAGCGGCAGGACAACCACTAGGAGGATGTGAGGATGGAGGTGAGAGCCCCTGAATTCCCCTAGGCGGCCGTGACGATCAGAAGACCCGCACCAAGAGCTGCGCAATTCCCTAGGCCGCGCCTTGCAACTTGGGACCCGGCACCAACGGGCGCGAGAGGGAGAACAGATCGAGGCCCCGCTCAGCAGCCAGTAGTACACGGCGCATAACCGTGCAGCGACTGACAGTGTACCTGGGAGGCCTCAGGGCATGAACATAAAATGGAAAAGCTGCCTAGACACTGTCCTGGCACAATAGCGCTATCCAGCACCGCAACAGAAGTGACACGACCCGCAAGGCCCACCTACTACATGGCAGGGACTACATGGCCGGGCCTACATGACACTTGGTCCTAAGGAGTAAACAGCACAGAGCGGACAAGCAGCGAGGGGGACGAGAGCCACCCCGAGAGCTGAATCCACCCATCACAGACCTGGAGATAGGACCCATCAATTAAACGGATCTGGTCACAAGAAGGGCGAGGGGTAAAAATAATGTATCCCGAACACTGGCGAATGCATGCAGAGAAAGCAACAAGGCCCGAGCATCGCATACATTTCGCAGGAAGCTCCGTGATCCCACGCTGCAGTCGCATATACTTAGCTGTAGCCTGGAAATGTCATCAACACGGGGAATAAGGATAGAAACATGAAGGATATGTTCACCAAGATGGCGGGAGCGAGCGGAGGAGATGGCCGTACCTCTTCGACTACACAAGGAGGGCAGGAGATGGAGAGTTGAGAGGAACCGGTCACACGGGCATTTCTAGCACAATTATTCTCGACCTAGAAGGAAGACTTACAAGCCCTCAGAAAAGAAATTTTCAATGAGATGAAAGAGGTGCGGCATGATATAAACACAGTGGGAGAAAGAGTGGCCACACTGGAAGAACATGAACAGACTCGGGATGAAGAAGTGGAGCAGCTGCAACAAGCGGTGATCTGCCTCCACTCACAACATATAGAGATTTAGGCCCACGTAGAAGATTTAGAAAATAATTCTTGTAGAAACAACATACGAGTGAAAGGAGTACCTCCCAAAGAAGAAGGTACAGCCGTCCCTCAGTACCTTCAAGGTCTCTTCCGTCACGTCTTGCAGGAGTCCCAGGACTTTGCTATTAAAATCGACAGGGCCCATAGAGTAGGCTTACAGAGGAAGGTGCTGGCACCTCCTCTTGACATCCTGGCACACCTGCCGGATTTTCAGCTCAAGGATCTCATCTTGCGATGAGCAAGGGACGCACAACCACTAACCTATCCGGGGCGTGCAATTGCCCTGTACCACGACCTGGCAGCGATAACTCTGCACTAGCGCCGAGACTTCCGTCCAGTTACAACACACCTACGCAACCAAGGTTTCTCCTACTCTTGGGGACATCCCTTTCGCATTATCTTCAAATGGGACAGCAAACTGTGGCAAATCAGTTCACTACATGAAGCATATCAGGTTCTGGGCTTCGAAAACCCTCAGCAAGCCGAGCCTGACACTGTAGAGAAAAAGGGGCAAAGAAAGAGGGGGCGAAGAGAGGTGGCGCCGAGTCGGAGGGCGGAAGGTGTCAGAGACATAATTGAAGCTGAGACCATAGCACAGGAACTTCAAGCGGTGTTGGCCTCATTGTCTGCTAAATCTGAATCTAGAGATAATGACTGATCTGCCTTAGGGGTCAGATAAGTGGTGAAAAGCAGTGCCGGGGGAGGGGGATCCGATGGCCACGAGATGCACCCTACAAACTGTTCCACCAAGGGGACTCTGTCGCGAATTGCGGCTCCTGGACTCTATTGGGGAATAATTACTGTCTTACTAGTTGGGGTTAGAGCGGGGGGAGGAAAGTCCGGTGTCCAGAGCATAAATATGCAAAAAGTTTCCAGTGTTCACAGCACGTTTATATAAGAGGTTTCGCACAGGAAAATTCAGATCTGACTAGATTGAAGAGAAATCAGATATGGTGGGGGAAACGGAATGGGCTTAGAGCCCAGCACATTTTAGTTTGCAACCACCTACAATGACTCAGGAAGTGGTGAAAGTACTCGTGCTTAACGTATAGGGGCTCAATAATCCCATTAAAAGGAGAGCAATCCTTTCTTATTTGGAAAATTAAGAGGCAGATATATGTCTCCTACAGGAGACCCATCTTCTTTCCAAATACTGCCACAGCATGCGCTTGAGGGCGTTCTCCCAGAAATACATCTCTTCCAAGGGGGAGGAAAAGGCGGGGGTGGCCATCCTTGTATCCAAACATTGCAGGGGGGAAGTGAAGGAGAAAGTGTCAGAAATAAAAGGGAGGCTACTGGTGTACACTATACAGTTTGGCACCCAATTCATTGTGATACGTTCCATATATGCACCTAACTCTGGACAGGAGGGAGTCCTTAAGGCAACTTTAACGGACACTATGGCGCCTCAAAACCGCATTACATTAGTAAGGGGGACCTGAACATGGGAATGGACTCGGCCAAGGATAGATCTAAAGCTATATACCACCATCGGGGAGAGATGTCCGGGGACAGGAAGACATGGTTGAAGCCGATGGGACTGATAGACATCTGGAGGGAGGCGCTCCCCACTGCGACACAGTACACATTCTACTCACGCACATAAGTCCTATGCCAACCTAGATTACTTTCTGGGATCGATGGAGATTTAGTGTGCTCAAAGAAGTAGGTATTGAACCTGCAGCCCTCTCGGACCATGACGCAACGACCGTACGGCTACAACTGACACCAAGGCCCCGACAATTAGGATGCTGGAGGCTTGAAGATACTGTGCGCCACAAAAAAAGGTAGAACAACAAGTGACTAAATGTATTCAGTACTTCACTCTTCACGATACCCCGGGCGTAGCCATCACAGTGTTGTGGGAAGCGATGAAAGCAGTAGTGAGGGGGGAGTTCATAGCAATATCGGCAGCAGACAATAGCGTAAGGAAATGCGAACAACCTTAGCGGCGCAAGTGAAAGATCTCAAGAAGGTACATAGTCGGTATGGAGACCACTGAAAGCGGCCAGAGCTCAGTTAGCAGGAATAGACTTAGATAGGGCGAATATGCAGCAGTCAGACTAAAACACTCCTATTACATTGGCAGAGACCGCACAGGCCATTTATGAGCAAATAGGTTACGGGCCCAAAGACAAAGGTACTCTTGTTACGGAGGAGCGGACAGGGGGAGGCCAAGGGGGATCAAGAGATAGCCCAAACCATCGGGGAGTTTTATGAGAAGCTCTACGCAGCAGACACACCGTCTGAACACGACATAACAGCTTACTTACAGTCCGTCAATATGACCGCACTGCCACCGGACCAGGCAAAATCTTTGGACGCCCCCATTCAAACTGAGGAAGCAGTCACCGCGATCTCGCGACTTAAGGTGCTCAAATCTCTGGGCCCCACCGGGCTCCCCGCTCTTTTTTTTTTATAAAAAAAATTCTGTCATATATTAGCCCCGATCTTAACGAGGCTGTTCAACTCCTTCGGAAGCACTAACCTGATTCCTACAACGATGTTGGCAGTGGCAATAGTGGTACTGCCCAAACCGGGAAAAGATAGGCAGCAATGCAGCTCGTACCATCTGGCATCCCTACTTAACGTAGATTTTAAAATGTTTACGGGAATACTCGCCACACGGCTTGGCCCACACATGCCAAATCTAATAGAACTGGATCAGGCGGTGTTTATCCAAACCCGACAGTGTGGAGATAATACAAAGAGGATACTCCACCTAATCGACAAGGCCTACCAAACACAAATGGACGTGCTTTTGTTGATGGTCAACGCCAAAAAAGCATTGACCGGGTAGACTGGAGATTTTTGGGGCACACTGTCAAAATTTGGGCTGGGCGAGAACTTCCGAGCATGGGTGAGTTGCTGCTATGGGAGGCCCACAGCTTCCATTAGTCAGCGGCGTTTCCTCATGACCCTTTGATATTCAAAGGGGAACTAGGCAAGGCTGCCCGCTGTTGTTTGCTTTATACATAGAACCTCTGGCACAGAGAATACGAGACAACCCCACCATTAAAGGGATACCATTTGGAGGAGAAACACTCCCAATCAGTTTATATGCTGACGATGTGATAGCAGGTTTGACGGAACCGAGAGACACCCTTCCCGCCTTTTTAGAGAAGCATGACATTTTTGGCCAGGTCTCGGGTTTCCGGGTCAACATGGGTAAATCATTGATCCTAAATTTAAATCCAACAACTCCCAAAGCCCTGGTGAGGACTGGTTGTCGGAGATAAAGATGGTCGATACCATTCTTTATTTGGGGTTGGAATTAGCGCAACAGTTCACCACACAGTTAAACTGAATTATGCTAAACTAGTGCGGCAGGTGAAAAAGGATTTGGGCGGTTGGAGTAAACATAGCCTTTCTTTATTAGGGAGAGTAGCGGCGACCAAAATGACCCTTTTACCGAAGGCACTGTATTTGTTCCAAACCCTAACAGCACTTCCACCTGAGGGAGTGATTATCTCACTACAGCGCAACATTAACTGCTTTGTGTGGGCAGGGGCAAGACCACGGATGAGAAAGACTATTTGGTACATGTGTCAAGAAAAAGGAGGCCTGGGGATACCGGACCTCCTTAACTACTATAAAGCCACCCAATTGCGATACTTAGTGCAATGGGTCAGGCCCGAATCTGAAAAAATATGGCTCTTCCAGGACAGAGCACTTGCGGGAATCCCTCTGTGGAAGGTCCCGTTCCTGAAACAATTACAGCGCCCACGCAGTTTAATGGGTTCGCCGATCACCAAGTCGATGATGAAAGTCTGGGACAGGGTGGCGACCGCCAGGAAACTTACAACATTTCCATCTCCTTTGACTCCCCTGTTTGGAAATAGTGAGTTTACACCGGGATTGGAAGACAAGGCATTTTCGGCGTGGCAGGACACCTCCTGTCGCTCGGTGGGTCATCTTTTTGACATATCGGGAATACTCCCATTTCCTCAATTAAAGTTAGAGAATGGGATCCCAGAGTAGGAACGTCTGTGTTATATGCAACTAAGACATTGGGTACTCCAAACGGGGATGAGAGATCAGGCGAGTCGTCGACTGACCCGATACGAAAAATGGCTCCTCACTAAACAAACTGATAAAGGGTTGATTTCAGAAATATATGACATGATCAGTTATTGCCAGCAACCACACGCCACGCCAAGTCAAAAGAGGTGGGGGAAGAGAGCTGGGAGGAGATCTTGTACCAAAAGACTGGGAAGGGATTTACTACAGAGCGAAACACACGGCTTGCAACGTGGCAAGTATTGAAACAGCTATGAAAATAGCTACTTTCTGATGGATACATCTGCCTGTGGATTCTAAACCTTATGAATAACCCTTGCCCCAGAATTCGCCTGCCCCTCGACGTCACCGTAAGGACTTTGTATCTCCTTCGCCCTCTCCTCCTCGTGCGACTCCGGAGAAGTCTCCTTCGCCTAGAGGCACTCCGGCGCCGAGGGATTCACCAGCTTCCGACGCCGAGCTGGTTCAGGATGTTCCATCTTCTCCTGTGCCTGAGATTGAACCGGTGGATTCGGCAGTGGATCCGATCGTTCCGACATCGCGTTTGGATACTGGCTCGAATCCATATCCACAATTCCCGGCTCCAGGGGCAGTTCCGTCGCATTTCTTAAATGCTATGTATGAAGTTTTTCAAAGGGCGGCTTTCCCATCCGGAGCACTTTCTGGTTCCGTGGGTCCGCTGGCCTTCAACTTGGGTGTGCCCCAACACTATGCCCAGGCACCCTTCAAGCCAATGGCGCCGTCATGGCAATTTCCGATGCCGAGAGTCTCGACGCCGTTGATTAGAATCTTCGGCGCCGTCTGGAGAGCCTTCCTCTCGGCCTCGTGTGGATCTCGTGCCTCCATCGGAGCCTCCTTTGACACCGGCTCCGGAGCAGTCGGCGCCGCATACGATGCCACCGACGCCACGTCCGCGGATTTGTTCACGGAGAGAGGCTCAGAGGCTTTTAGAAAGAGGAGCAGTATCGTAGAGAGGAGGGCGAGTTGGAAGAGTATCTGGATGAATTTGAGGGAATTCAGGAGGCGAGTGGTTTAGATACCTCTCCAGAGTGGGAACTCTCTTCTACAAGGGCTTCACCTCCTCAAGTAGTAGCTCCCTACCATTTGGTGATCAGGAAAGCTGCGGAGCTTTTGGATTTGTAGTTACCTACTGCTGAACATTAACCGAATTTGTTGACAGGTTTTGCATTCACATTCCTCCATAGTTGAGCCTCTGTTACCCTTTAATGAACCCTTGTTGGATCCCATCATCGAGGTTTGGCGTAAACCACTTTCTTTGCCTGCTGTTTCTAAGGCTGTGGCTAGAAGGTATAGTACTGCACCAGGGGATCCAGATTTTCTCTCTTCTCATCCATCTCCAGAGAATTTGGTGGTGCAGGCATCCTGCTCCAAGCAATCTTCAGGTGCTTTTCCACAGGCCCCAGCTGACAGGGACTCAAAAGAAAATGGAACAGTCAGCTAAAAAGGTTTTCTCCTCTTCTAGCATGGCACTGAAATCGACCAATGCCACTTGCCTGTTGGGCCGTTACATACATGCTTTGATGGACTCGACACAGCAATTGGCCCCCAAGTTGCCTGATGAAGAGAGGGGAAACTTTATGGAGGTTCTGTCAGACGCTCAGGCTGCAGCTAGACAGGTTATTCAATCAGGCCTGGATATGGCTGACTCAGTAGCCAGAGTTATGGGCTCCTCCATTGCTACAAGCAGGCAGGCTTGGCTTTGTTCTTGTTGATTTGCCCTTTGACGGGTTGAAGCTCGTTGCGGGAAAAAGCAGATTTGGCCTTACAAAGGTTAAGGACAGCAGAGCCACTGCGAAATCCTTGGGGTTGCAGACCCAGTTGAGAAGTTTCGGCTACAGGAAATATAGATGCTTTGGAAGGTCTACCTTTCGCAACTTCCGTCAACCTCAGCAGCAGCAGCAAAACCCGCTCTACAAATCTCATAGAGGAAGAGCTAAAGGTCGCCAACGTGGTTCTGCCCGCAATCTCTCCTCCTCCTCTTCTGCCTCCCCCACTCCCTCTGGTACCACAGGAAAGAAGCCCTAGATCCCCCATCCTGGATCATGTGGGTCCTGTAGGGGGTCGGCTGTCTCACTTTCTGCAAGATTGGAAATCGGTCACAACAGACCTTTGGGTTTTAAACCTTGTGGAGAATGGGTACGCCCTTCCCTTTCGGGAATTTCCTCCTCCTTACCCTCCTTGCCAGGGTTTTTTTTCAGAGGACCATTTGCTTCTTCTGCAGAAGGAGGTTCTTTTTTGCTTTACTACAAAAACGTGCGATAGAGATGGTTCCAGAGCAGGAAAGGGGTCAGGGATGCTACTCCCGGTATTTCCTGATCCCCAAAAAGGACGGCAGGTTATGTCCGATCCTGGACCTCAGGGTCTTGAATTATTACCTGAGGGAGGAGAAATTCAAGATGCTGACCCTTGCTCAGGTTCTTCTCGTGCTGCAGCCAGAGGACTGGAGGATGCGTATTTTCACATCCCCATTCTGAAGTCGCATAGGAAGTATCTTCGTTTTACGGTTGGGTCGCAGCACTACCAGTTTGTGGTCCTCCCTTTTGGTCTTACTACTGCACCTCTAGTCTTCACAAAGGTGATGGCAGTGGTGGCAGCTCATCTTAGAAGGTCGGGGATTCCTGTTTTCCCCTATCTGGACGACTGGCTGCTCAAAGCGGAGTCGCCAGAGATGGTGCTTCATCATCTGCGGGTAACATCTCAACTGTTGTTTAACTTGGGTTTTTCAATCAATGTGCCCAAATCTCACTTGATGCCCTCTCAGCGCAACCTGTTCATAGGGGCGGTACTGGACACTAATGTGTGTCGTGCATTTCCTCCTCCACAAAGTATTCTCGACATTCAGGAGATGATCCCTTTATTCCACAATGGAGCGGTTGTTCCAGTTCTGAAGGTCCTGCGCCTGCTCGGTCTGTTCACCTCCTGTATTCTGTTGGTCAACCATGCACGCTGGCACATGAGGATGCTCCAGTGGTGTCTCCGCAGGAGATCTCAGGGAGTCAGTCAGGATCTCTAGAGAAGCTACGGCAGATCTGTCTTGGTGGAGCGTGGAGGGCAATCTGTCTCAAGGAAAGCCCTTTTATCTTCCTCCAACGGTGGCCACAGTGATAACAGATGCCTCTACCTTAGGGTGGGGTGCTCATCTGGCGGATCTGGAGATCAAGTGTCTTTGGTCTCCAGAGGAAAGATTGTCTAATATCAATCTTCTGGAATTGCAGGCGATACGTTTGGCGCTCAAGGCCTTTCTCCCTTCCCTTCGTGGTCAGTCAGTTCAAGTCCTGATGGACAACACTACTGCGATGTGGTATGTCAACAAGCAGGGAGGAGTAGGGTCGGACCATCTCGGCAGAGAAGCGTTACGACTTTGGTCCTGGGCTCAGGGCCATCGGATTTGTTTGATGGCAAATCATCTGGCCGGGGTGCTCAATGTGCGCGCGGACAGTCTGTTGGCAGTTCTCCGCTGACCACGAGTGGAGGCGTCATCCGGAGGTAGATCGACACGTCTTCCTGTCATGGGGGGGCTTCTCGGGTGGACCTGTTTGCCACTCTCGAATGCGCACTGCCCGTTATTCTGCAGTCTCCAGTTTCCGATGAAGTGGGCGTTGGGGGACGCGTTTCAATTGGATTGGAGTTCACAACTTCTTTACGAGTTTCCTCCCATACCCTTGATTCCTCGGGTTCTGAGGAAGATTCGCCAAGACCAGGCCCAAATCATATTGATCGCCCCGGATTGGCCAAGAAGGGTGTGGTACACAGATCTACTTCACCTCTCATCGCAACCTCCGCTCCATCTCCCTCTCAGGGCAGACCTCCTCTCTGTCGCTAGGGCAGGTTCTTCACCCCCACCTCCAGAGCCTGCACCTTCTTGCCTGGAGATTGAACAGGGCTACCTGATTTCCTTCTCTCTCCCTCCCGATGTGGTGGATGTTATTTTATCGACCAGGCGACACTCCACTAAGTTCATTTACTCCTACAGATGGTCAAGATTTGTTAAATGGTGTGGAGAGAGATCCATTGACCCTTTAAAGGCCCACTTGTCGAATGTTCTTCAGTTTGCTCTTTCCTTGGCTTAGCAGGGTTGTGCTGTAGCCACGGTTAAGGGCTATTTGTCGGCTTTTCTGAGTCTACCTGATCAGCCGTCTTTATTTAAGTCTCCTATCGTTTTGAGATTTATCAAAGGCCTTACCAATAGGTTTCCGCCTACTCCATTTGTTATGCCCCAATGGGATCTTAATCTTGTTTTGACTTTTTTGATGGGTTCCCCATTTGAACCCCTTCATAGCTGTCCTTTGAGATTTTTGTCTTTTAAAACTGTTTTTCGGGTAGCCATTATCTCAGCAAGCAGGGAGAGTGAGCTTCAAGCTCTTAGTTTAAAACCCCCTGCTGTACAAGCGCACTGTATCCAAGTGGATCATCTTGTGCATCAAGATCTGCTATGCCCTTGCTGGTAAGGAACCACCTGAGGATATTAGGGCTCATTCTACTAGGGTTAAGTCTTCCACCTCTGCTTTAGCCAGAGGTGTTCCTGTGTTGTTACATTTGTAAGGCAGCGACCTGGGCCTCCCTACACACTTTCGCAAAGCATTATTGCTTGGATTCCGAAATGAAGAGGGAGGGCCATTTTGCCTGCTCTGTCTTGCAGGACTTTTTGATATAGGAAAGGTGGACACCCTCCTCCGGGAGTGGGACTGCTGTGGGAATCTATTCATAAGGTGAGGAATCCACAGGCAGATGTATCCATCAGAAGAACAAGTTACTTACCTTCTGTAACGCTTTTTCTGATGGATACAGTATATGCCTGTGGATTCCTCACTGACCCACCCTCCTCCCCGTTGTCCACCTTTGTATACCTAAAAGGATGCCTTATTTGGCTTGTTGTTTTGCATTGTATCTTCTTTCTATTTGGTACATTTATCGGAAATGCTGACGTTCTTTAGCTTTCCTTTTTGATTTTGTACTGTGTATATTGGTTCAAATGTGTACTGTGTATACTTTGAATCTGTTGTCGGTCCACCTGTTCGCCTCGGAGGCGCGTAAAAAATGGGTGGAACTGACGTCATTATGCCGACGAGGCTCTCTTATGGCTCCGGTGACGTCATTCATTGTCGCGAGAAGAGCCGACGTCCTCGTCGGCGTGGAGAGCTAGGAAAATAATTCAGCGGAATGCTGG
Source organism: Triturus cristatus (assembly GCF_964204655.1). Classification (NCBI taxonomy): domain Eukaryota; kingdom Metazoa; phylum Chordata; class Amphibia; order Caudata; family Salamandridae; genus Triturus; species Triturus cristatus. The sequence continues at coordinate 450,873,017 of NC_140587.1, forward strand.
TGCAGGGGATATTCATAAGGAGAGAAATCCACAGGCAGATACTGTATCCACCAGAAAAAGCGTTACTGAAGGTAAGTAACTTGTTCTACTGGTACCTCGCGCCTGCGCGCCTCCACTGGGGCAATCCGAATAGGAGCCCTACCCGTTGGAGAGGCTGTGATAAGGAGGGAACGCTAATACACTTACTTTGGGAATGCCCGTCACTTACAAATTAATAGGCTCCAATCTTAGATGAAGTAGATGAGCTATTCGATGTGCAGATTCCGCGGCCCTGTATATGTAGTCTTGGGACTCCCTAACCCAATCACATTTTCACTCAAAAGCATAAGAGGACGTCAAATGGGGCTGGCATTGGGGGCAGCGTTGCAGAATATACTGACACACTGGGGGTCACCCACCCCTCCCACGTACGTAGAGTGGTTACACAGGATATGGTACATCCTAGGAATGGAACGAATCTCGGCCACCCTGACCAACTCTGATGTTTCCTTTCAGAAAGTATGGAGCCGATTTCTAAAACTGCTTTCAACAGCGTTCAATGAAATCACCCTGCCCAAATATTTAACCCCTTCTGTGCCACGCCCTTTCCCCCTCCTGTGCCGGGCGTTTTATTAGTGGGTGGGGTTCATGACGAGCTAGTCTCATCATGGGCACAGCGCGACCGTGCTCCATGACGAGACTATCTCGTCATGGGCACAGAAGAGGTTAAGAGTGCTGCGCTTGTCAGACCTAGGAGAGAACAGCAACCGCCCACATCAGATTAGTACGAGACACCAATGACACCGGAATAGATAGGATTTGGAGATTACCAGACGGGGAGGGGAAAACTATTGGTTTACTGCACAAAGGTAGAGTTAAGACACAACTCACTTCACTTATTGCAACAAAACTGTTAAATTTGTACAATATATTAAAATTGCAATATGTTTGTATTGGTACAAGGTTGCACGCGGAATGTACATTGTCTTGCACTATTTTGCTTATGCCTTTGGATTGTTCTTCAATATTAAAAATGCTAATAAACACAGTTAAACATAAAAAATGTTTGAGGGACAGATAAGGCAGGCTACTCATATGGCTTCAGAAGACTTAGAGCCTGAAAGCTTGAGCTGCGGAGAACATGATTCCTTTGCCAGGTATCATAAGAGGGTCAGATCCCTTGAAGGAGCTTCTGAGAAGTCAACAAAATCTATTAAGACTTCCCATGTACCTCACAGCTCCAAACATTGCAATCTGTCTCTCCTTTGGGACCTTATAAGTATTTAGTAATGCATCACAGCATATTACTGTTTATTAAAAGGTATATTTTAGGAGTTGGCACATGAATGGTGTCCTCGTACCATATATAACAGGGTGGAAATACATCTTTAATTGTATCACCAATGGGGTGGGGCTGTGGAAGAAGGCCTAGCACTTAAACTCAGAAGTTGGAGCCTAATGTTGGTCAAGAAGATTGATGATTGTAGAACTTCCTATGAGATTTACCAAGGGGTTGCAGTACCCCAACCTCTCTGTAATTTCTGAAAGGTGGATAGCTGTATAGGAACTGTGTTCATGTTTGGCAGGTAAGTGGAGGCCTAGAAGCAGTCCTATACAGCAATATAACACGACTGCTTTAAAAAGTGAAACTTGTTTCTTACTAGATTCTGCTACAAATGTGAATGCATATTTCTTTTTAATAATCAAAAGCAATTGAGCAACAAAATAAACGTTATCTGGATTTGTCTCTTAAGGGTCCTGAACTACCTCCCACTGCCTATAGCAATTAGGTTGCTACTAGACAGCCAAATGTACCTCCGGCAAACTCTGCTTGTGCCTATTTTGCACAAAAAAAGAACCCTTCCCAGAAAGTAGCAGGGGGGGACACCATTTGTCAGCAATTGACGCATAACGTTTACAACACAGTGATAAGCAGTAAAATCGGAAAGAAACACGTTGGTTATAGGATTCCTTACCTTAGAATTGCCCCCAGGTGTCAGACTTGATTCGGAAATTTTTTCCATCAGCAGTACATCTGAGCATCGGAAGGTGGCGTCAGTCAGCTCCGCGTCCATCATCGGCGTCGTGGTCTCTGGAATGACGTCATGGCAGCTACTTAGACGTCGCCCTCGCGCGCTGACGTCAGTTCTTTCTTTTTCCGCGCCAGCCAGCGCAGATCCCAGAAAAGCGGACCTCAGTCAATTTTCAACTAACTTTTTCTCGACTTTGTCGACTCCTAACAGGTGCACGAGGGATGCCCGGTTTCAAGGCCTGCGGATCCTGTTACCGACTGATGTCGGTGACGGATCCGCACCATCTATGCCTCTTTTGCCTGGAGCGTGACCACAACCCTAAGTCATGCTCCGACTGTCGGTCAATGGCGCTGAAAGCTTTGTAGGAGCGGTCCTGAAAGCTGCTTGAACACCGTCAGTCAGCTCCGTGCCATTAGAGGTCCTGGTCGAGAGGGAGGTCGAGGGACTGGGCCCGGAGCCACCACCATTCCGGTTCGAAATCATCTAAGTCTTCGCACTCGGGTCGGGTAAGTCGAAGCATAAGAAGCCGAAGAAGCATCGTCGCTCTTCGACTTCTCCTCATCGGTCGGCCGATCCGTTGAGGCAAGCTGGTAGTGCCTCTCCCGCGGCTCAGCGTGCGGAGCCCGAAGGGTCGACTCTGAGTTTCCTTCCCTTTCCAGGACCTGGAGCAATCCCCGCCCAGCTTCTTACGTTCTACGAGGCGATGCATGCCATCTTTGTGCGGATCGACCCCACCGGCGCGCCTTCGGGCCCTGCACATTAAGTTAGGGGGCCTAGGTCTTTGCTTCCGGCGGCTCCGGCGCTGCATCCCCCCCCTCCCCCCCTTGGATCCAGGCCTGGATCCGGATCGGTGCCTGTGGACCTCGTTACGCCTCCACCGGCACCGTGTTTGGTGCCGGTTGGCTCCCCGGCCGGCATCAACCCCGGCCTCCATCCCGACGTGGACACGGAGCCGGACCGGCATCGTCTGGCGCTGGGTGGGGTTTTTATGCCCCTGTTCACTCCTGGGGTCCTTTTTCAATAACAATGGCTCCTAGAGGATGATGAGGGGGACCGGGAGGGGTCAGGTGACCCTTTAACTGACCAGTTAGACACTGAGCAGGACTGGAGAGAGAAACTGGGGTATGCCAGGGGTCTTGACACCTCTACTGACCTTGGCATATCTCCTCCTACCGTGGCTACAGAGGAGAGAGCGTCATACGCAGTGGTGTTGCGTAGGGCGGCCGATGCTCTCGACCTCGAGCTTCCTATGGTGACTAACCTCCTGACAGAGGTGCTTCAACCGGCTGCAAGCTCTTCGGAGCCCTTGCTTCCGTTTAATGAGGCCCTCACAGACGTCCTTTTGGGCACGTGGTCCAGGCCCAACACGGGGGCTCCCGTGGACAGGATCATTGCCCGACGCCACCATCCAGCTCCGGGCGACCCCACTTTCCTCTCCCAACATCCCACCCCGGAAAGCTTGGTAGATCAAGCTTCTACCTCCAAGAGCGCCTTCCCTACCGCTCCACCAGAAAGGGAATCCAAGAAGCTTGTTTATTCTCTCTGCTATAAGAGGCCTTGCCACCTCTTTCCTATCATTCATAACTCCCTCCCCATTAATGGTACAATGCACACTCTTCCCTCATTACTCTTTTAACACTGGGGTTTTAAGGAAACTCCGCTTTTTACACTAGTCCCTGCTTTTAATTCTCCCTCTCCGGAGTCACAGCTGCACGTGCCATAAGCGACTATAAATCAAACTATTCACAATATTACTACAGACCAGTCAGCTGTGGCCGCGACGAGTCTTCTCTCAAGTTTTCGATCGCATCACGATTATCCTGCCTAGTCTGCGATGAACTGTGCGACCTCTCACTGGCCAATAAATGCTGCCGGTGGGCATTGATGAGGTACCGTGACCAATTACAGCAGAGGCCCGGCGAGAAGCGGCAAACTTAGGAACCATGAACTGCCGCGCCGTTCCACAGCAGAGTGTTACAGTGATGATCTCGTGAGTGAGGCCAAAGCCAGCTCGCAGCACTCAAGTGAGACTTTGAATGAGTGCGACAGCCAGTGCGGCTGAGCCTCCAGGCCGGCACAACACACTCCTGGCTGGCCTGGCATGGATTAAAAAAGTTGGGGAGTGGGAGCACAAGGAGTGAGCCAGTGGGAGAACTAGGAGTATGCTAGGGTGTGGGCACACCCCCTGATAAGGCAGGACTCCACCTAAATAATATAGGGAAATGTAAACAACGTGCAGTAGGTTAGAGTCACAGGAGGAATAACGTGTGGGTCAGGACCACGAGATCCGGTCTGCCCCGCGGCTTTTGCCAGCAACGTCACTTGTGCGCCAGGAGGCGCTTTAAAACCGGTGAAAGCCTCCTGCATCAGGGGACGCATGCGGGCGTACCCGGGCCAAGGGCGGGCCTGTCTGAGACCATCAGCGGCAGGAGGAGGCAGGGCTGGACCCTACCTCATTGTTGTATGTCCCGACAATTTCTTACTTTTCCGCCTTCTGAGTCTGCGTTGACTTCTCCTGCGATGGTATTGTAAATTTTGTCTGTTTTATTTTCACTGCTGCTCCATCGTTACTGTGCTTAGTCTGGATTTTATATAGTGGTGTACTTTATTTCTGGCCATAGGGAAAAGGAAACGACCAAGTTCTGCCTTAGCAAAATCACCTCCTAAATCACGGCAGTCTATTATGAATTTTATAACGAGGCAATGGGAGCCATTGAGAAGCAAATTTTAAGTGTGGAGGAATTATAAACTGCCTGCACTGAGAGTGGCCCTGATCCTTCAAATAAATGTATTTCTTACTCCGATTTGGTCCAAATGCCTGAATTGCAGCCCACTAGACTAGATACTGAGAAAAAGAATGAGCTTGCCCAAAATTGTACCTCTGCTTCGCTTGACACTTAGAGTCCCTTTCCCCCACCTAAACGACCCAAAATCACCCAAACTATTTCTGCTAAGGCCAATATGGCAGCGTGTGATGGGAAAATGACGGCAACTAAAAGGGCATCTGCCATAAAAAGAGGACTAAGCTCAAAAGCCTATAGAGAATGGAGTAAAAGATTGCCTTATGCATCGTCTGATTCTTCGGACTGTTCTTCATTAGCCACTTCTGTGCAAGAACTGATAAATCTTATTAAAACTTCTGTATGTAGCCTTACAGTTCATCTCAAAGCTTTTGAATGTGCTGTATTAACATGTGCAGAGAGATTGGGTTCAGTGAATATGTACACTGGGAAAGGGAGGAAAGAGTCAACTGATTACAGCAATATTGCTGGCGCGGATCCTACTACTCTTACAACCCTCCCATTACAGCAATTTGTGATGGGGTCTTGTGGGGGGTGCCTCATCAACCACCTCAGTCCCTCTTTGGAGCGTCAACTGAGGGTGACCCAGAAACAACGCGTTCCGGATGCGACAAGGGCTTATAATAGGGTGATGCCACCAACCCCCAAGCCCAATACTTATGCGTGGTGCACAACCCATAAATATCCCCCGTCTGCTAGGGACCGACTAGACCTACCGCCTGATGTTACACCTTATGTGGTCATCTTGGCAAACGTCACGCCCATTGAGTCTCCGCACCACAAAACATGGGATTCATTGAGAAATACATCTCTCAGTTGGTTAAATTCTAAAGTGGGGTTGGGGGGGGAACCCTCTTTGCAGATTTTAAGATGGTCAGACGGGTTGGGTGGGTCGGCAGAGATACCAAAGTGTTTCAGGGTGACTGTGTGCTCCTCACTTTCAAATCCCCAGGACTAGTTTATGTATGATATACTGGGATGAGCCAAGCCTTTTGTGTCCAAACCAAAACCATATCACAGTCCTGCCGCTTGGTTTCTTCTATAAGCCCCCTAGGCAACTGCTTAGTCAGCCAAATGTTTTGACACAGCGATCTTCCCTAACTCAATGTACCCTGCAACAATCAACTACAATTGTAAACTATGCAAATACCCCCCTATACTCTATTGCAACTTCTAACAGATTTGACACTCTCTAATCTTGCTGGGGTAGATTGACTGAAGGTGGCTACTGCAATGCAAAATCCTGATCCTGCAATCTCGACCTCTAGTAACATTATACAGCCAGATATGAGCTTTGAAGCTCTAATGATCTCGGCACAACCCCCACCAGGCAATGAGTTAATTGTGGATTCTGTGGCCCTAGATCAAAACGACACCACAGTTTTATCCTGGAACGTAGTGAGACTGCGTAGTAAGCTTAACTCTCCCGAGTGGCTTAACTTTGTAGCCAATGTTACTGTTGTCCGTTTACAAGAAACTTGGGTGGTTGAACCTTGTCATCTTAATGGTTTTAAAACTTTCAACTCTCTGGCAATGCCATCTAGACATGGGGGAAATGGAGGCGGTCTTTGCACTTATGTGTCAAACAAACTATCGTCTACTACTGTAAATCTTAAGACACCTAGCACTTTCTATCAAATTGTTAGTTTCTCTGTATCTCTCAAACTGATTCTAGTTAATTTCTGTGATAATGCTTGCAACTCGGAAATATTGACCATACAGACCTTACTTGATATTTATCTGGAATCCATTTTCTCGAAGGGGAATGGGGACAAACTTTTACTCTGGGTGGGGGGACTTTAACATTCAACTTTTGTGGTATGGTCTCACCATTAAATGAAGACGCCACCCATTTTTTACACTCAGATTATGGTAAGAAGGTCAATGAGCTTATTTTTAAATATGATCTAGGTTTCAGTAACAAGTTTGGCAATAGCCCAAAAGATGTGTTTTCTACTTTTGATGGCACCATGGGCAAAAGTGCTATAGATTTTTTACTCTTCCCGAACCGTTACTCAGCACTCATCACCAACTTTACTTTACATGACTGTGCAAAGAGCGATCATTATCCGCAGAGCTTAATGTTAAACTCTGGGTTAGTAAAAGATCAGAGGGTCAATCACCAAATTCTAGCTGTGGAGAATTTAGAACTCTCTTGAGTCAATGGGTATACCCTACGCTGGTCTATGATTGACCCGACTGATTTCTTAGAGAATCCAACCCAGCAGCAAAAGCGTGCCTATGAAGTCTGCTTGGATTTCACGGAGGATGCCTCTGCTATTGTGAAATCTTTCGGACAAACTACCAGTGCTATTAAAGTGGGGTTAACATCCAAGCAGAAGTAAGGAACGGCAAAGAGGAAAGGTGGGTTTGGTCATGCATGCAGTGAGACCCATAAAAAAAAACTTATAGGAGCTCTGAAAAACAATCCCAGGAACAATGAGGAGGTTCAGCACTGGAGGCGGGAATATAGGCTTACCTAAATCGTAAAAGAGCACTAAAAGAGGAGACCTGGGAGAAATTGCATGAGGCTAGCCGTAGTAATAACATCACTGCATTTTGGCGTGTTATTAACTCCCCTTTTCTTAGTGAAGGTGATAAATCAAAAATAGAGGCTGTAGTGACTGAAGAGGACTGGGTAACACCTTTTCCCACCTTATTTTCGGCTACTACAGACTGCTATTCCCCAACCAGTTTCAATACCTGCCGTAGCTCCCCCGGTACTCACTCCCGCACCTGATTGGTCTGCCCTGAACTTAACCCTGGAAGAGGTTTCCCTCGCTATCAGCTCGAGTAAGGGAAATAAAGCATCGGGCCAGATGGGTTTACAATTGACCTGTTTAAAGCAAATATTGATCTTTGGGGCCCCCTCCTTACCCACGTCCTTAGATCCTATCAGAGTACGGGGTTCCATTTAACTTGGGCAGAGTCCCAGATTGTTCCTATATTTAAAAAAGGTGATCAAAATTGTCCATCGCACTACAGACCAATATCTCTACTAGATTCGTTGGTCAAGGTGGTTGGACGCATTCTTTTAGCCAGATTTCAAAGTTGGGCGGATTATAATAACAAGATCTCTGACTTTCAATATGGTTTCCGTCAGGGAATTGGTACCACGGAGCAAGCTATCAACTTGAACTTGCTATTAGGCAAATATGCACATATCAAAAGTGGTAACATATACGGTGTTTGTAGAGTTGTCGTCAGCTTTTGACTGTGTAATCCATGATAAGCTGTGGTCAGTGATGAGTTCAATGGGTATTCTGGTATTTGTTTGTTTGGATAGTGTGTGTTCAATGGGTATTGATTGCACTATTATTAACCTTTTAAGACACCTATACGCAAATAGCTATGCTAGGGTACGTTTTGGTATAAAAGGCAAGTGTACTCGCCCCTTTAGAATTAATAAAGGGGTTTGCCAAGGGTGTGTACTTGCCCCTTTTTTATTTAATGTGTACATTGATAACCTGGGTAACACATTGGCTAGTACGTGCGTGTACTTGCCACAAGTCAAGCATCGGCCAATACCCGTTCTGGTTTATGCGGATGACGCGGTACTTATGGCGCGCACCCCCTTGGCTTTGCAGCGCCTCCTTGACAGTTTTATCCTATTTATGGACAATCTGGGGCTACGTATCAACATTAGCAAGACATTTGTCATGAAAGTGTGCCGTAATGCAGCTAAGTGTCGTAACATTTATATAGGAAGAGATATTTTACCTCAAACCCTGACTTTTTCCTATTTGGGAATTTTATTTGATTGTGAAGAGACTTGGAAAAGTGCTGTTAATATAAGAAGATTTTTATGGCCCTTCGCAACTTTGCTAGGAAGTTGGGGAATATTCAACCGAGAGAAATGTTAACCATATACTATGCAAAATGTAGAACTATTGCAATGTATGGTTCTGAAATATGGGGACACAAGAATGTTGAATCAATACAGACATTGGAAAAAGCCTTTTTTTAAAAGCTTTTAGCACTTTCTTCCATTTGTTCAAATCATGTATGCCACTCTGAATTGGGAGCTAATTATTTAATAGACCTGGTCAAGATTCAGCCAGTCCTGCTTTGGCATAAAATATGGAACTCGGACTACATGGACATGAATCGTGCCAAAATCAAGGACTGTTGCGATTCAGAACTGGCCTTAAAGATTCCTTGGTTAAAGTTTATGAAGAACTTTATGACCGACATTGGTCGTCCGGAGTTTTATGATCAACCTGAATCTTTGTCAGACATTTCGAGGAAAGCACTAAGATCAGAGTGCCTAAACCAACTGGAGGATTTCAGATTGTGTGTGGAACTGCCCAATACAATCAAATGGTCTTGACCACCCTTTCTATGCAACCTTAACTTTTTAATGTTATTAACGCTCAACACAGATTTGTTTTAACATGTTTTAGGCTAAACATATTCCACCGCCTGATAAGTTTCGCAACCATTAATAATTGGTCTAAGGATCAACTGCTTTGCCCTTGTGATAATGTGTCGAACCAATCAACCATGCACATAGTGTTTTTTTGTAAATTTTATATGGACTTGAGGAGATCATTTATTATACCTTTACTGAAATCTTTAAATTTTAAACAATGTAAGCTGGCATTTTTATATCTGCAACTTCTTCCAAATCTCTATAAGTGTGTGGTACTTGCAAGGATTCTTAGGGCAACTCAAGTAAGAAGAAAGTCTCTACCTGTGGTATGCTAGATAATATGTGATCTGTATGTTAAAATGTGACTTGTATTTTGTATCTCTGGTTTTACTGCATTTTAGCTCTTTTTCCTTTTCTTTTTAATACATTTTAGTGTTCATGTACTCTTTTATGATACACCTTGTGTGAATTTAATAAAGATGAATTGAATTGAATATAGGGAAAAGGTTTCCATTCATGTCCGCAGTCACATTCTAGGCCGCTATGACTGCCAAATGTGGTCTGATATTGGGGATATCATCGACCTCATCCATGAGGATAGTTAAAAGGAAGCTAAGATGATTTAGTTGGAGGGTGAGCGGACATCAGCTGAAATCATAGACTACGCCATGGGCATTGCATCCACAGGCTTTCATCGGCTAGCCAGCACAGCTGTCTTAAGACGTCAAGGGTGGCTAAAGGCGACCTCATTTCGACCGAAGGTCGAGTCGTAGATTCTAGATATGGCTTTTAATGGTGACATGCTATTTGGCAGGCACATAGAAGATCCTCTCCTTGCCATTAAAACGGACACAGAAACAGTGAAGTCCTTAGGCACGCTTCAATACCACAAGGTGCCCTTCAAAGGACCGTGTGCCCGTGGGTTCTCATAATACAAGGGCGGATACCAGCGCTCACAGGAGTAAAAGTAATACCAACCACATTACAGAGCAGGATACCAGCAACAATTATATGGACAGTCCTCTACAGCTGGTTTCTCCAAAGAAGGGCCTTGTAGATGACCGCCCACTGGGAGCTGTGACACCGGTCGCAAGCAGTGACCTTCTCCGGGTACCAGCTGAGACATCCTCTCATTCCGTTGGTGCGAAGATATCCCATTACCTCCCTCACTGGTAAGCCATTACCTCAGACAGGTGGGTACTGAACCTTGTCACCTATGGCCATACCCTGGAGTTTAGTCAAAGACCACCACCCACTCTGCCAAAGGAAGCCCCTCCTGCTCGTCTTCACTAATTGAGAAAAGAAGCTGGGTTAAACAAATAGAGTTCTTTCTTGTGTAATTTTCTGTCATTACCCGCGATTTTACAGACGCGGAAGTAGCAGCCCGGGGACGCTGGCCGTTGGACTTATTTAGCCACGAGCAATATTTACCCGGAGCATTAAAAGAATTTTTGAATGCCATCAGCCCTCCAGTAAAGAGGTGCGGCATTCACAGTTACTGAACCATAGGATAATTAAAAAAACGGTGTCAATCAACGGATAGAACATCTAGAGGAATAAATCTAACGTTACAGAGAGTGGTCTTTCGACTAAATGACAGAAAATTACGCAAGAAAGAACTCTATTTGTTTACCCCTATGCGTGATCCTACAGCCTGGAGAACTGTGAAATTTTGAGAAAATCTTACTCAAGATTTTAACCCAATAAACAAGTCACCCTAGTGCGTTTGCACAGGTGACTATTTTTGGATAAGGAGAAACAAATAGTTATTGTCCTGAAGAAGGAGGCTACGAACAGTGAAAGCCTCCGAAACGCGTCGACGCATTGAGCATGTGTTAAATTCGGAAGAGGCTAACAAACTACTCGAAATAGGGAAGCGAATCCCTAGTCGATGTTGCCTATAGGGTGTCTGAATTAACTATGATATGACAAAGTGTATTGTCTTTTATCCTTTTTTCTCCTGCATGATTATATGCTAAAATGTTTTTAACTGTTTTTGTTTTTTAGAATAATGAAATGTATATTTTTTATTGATTATATTTCTATGAAAATATTTTATGACGTAAATAAATAGCTTGCTTTGATAAATATTGGTACTTTTTGCGTGTAAATGTTTCATTGGCTGGAGTGATGAGTTTAGACCCCATATGGGGATTCTGATTGAATAGAGTGAGTGTATTACTTGATCTCCTCAGCCATAAGCTTGGTTTCCCTGGCACGCCTCAAGATGAGACTCTTACAAGAGGAGTTACAACTCCAGTGGATTCAATCAGAAGGGTCCTTCGGAGACTTGATCTTTCTCCTCAGATGTTGCCCACACTGTTGTGGTAGTTGCACATGTCACATCTCTCTCAAGGCCTGCCGTTATTACTGCTAGTACTGGATTTTGTCATCACTACAGACGCGCAATGGAGGGCTGGGGGGGCTGGGCCTTCAAATACAGGGAAGGTGGTCCACAAATCCTAAGTCTCTTCACATCAACAGCTTAGAGCTCAAAGCCATTTTTCTCACCTTGGAAGCTTTCCTCCCAAGGATTGTGAACTCCTCTGTACTGGTTTGTACCGACCATACAACCAGTATGTATTATAACAACAATCTGAAAGAAACACGTTAGTTAGATTCCTCACCTTAGAATATCTCCAGGCGTCAGGCTGGATCCGGAAAGATTTTTGTAGCAATACCCCTTGCGCGTCGCTAGGCGTCGTCTGCGGCTCTGCGTCCGTCATTGGCGTCGTGCGCCGGAATGACGTCGGAGTACTTAGACGCCGCCCTCGCGCGCGAACGTCAGTTCTTCTTTTTTCCGCGCCAGTAAGCGCCGATCCGGGAAGAGCTTACCCCTAGTCACTTTTTGACTAACTTTTTGACATCTTTTGGTTACTCGACTCGACATCTGGTGCCGGTAGGATGCCTGGATTCAAGCATTGTGACGCCTGTCACCGACTGATGTTGGTAACGGATCACCATCGCCGGTGCCTGTACTGCCTGGGGGCCGACCATTAAGCGGAGTCGTGCCCCGACTGTCAGGCCTTGACGACGAAGGCTAGGCGGGAGCGGTCCCGTAAGCTGCTCGAGCTTCAACACTCGGCTCCGCGTCGCTCTCGGTCCAGGAGGAGGTCCAAGGACCGTTCGCGGAGCCGCAGCCATCGACATCGCTCGTCGGGATCTTCGGGTAAGTCCCGTCACTCCAAACATTCTAAGAAGTCCAAGCGGCGTCCTCGCTCTTCGGACTCCCCTCGCCGGTCGCGCGACCTGGCCGAGGGTCCGGGTGGTTCCACCCCCGTGGCTCCGTCGAAGCCGCAGGAGCTGCGCTCGTCCCCATACCCTCCGGTCCCTGGGACTAACGCGACTCCGGCGGAGGTCAGTGCCTTCCTCTCGACCATGAGGAATCTGGCTCCGCCGTCGACGCCTGCCGGCCCCGCAGGGTTGACTGGGCGACCTCCGGGGCCAGAGCCGCAGGTCCCCGAGGGATCCAGGCCTGGATCTCTGCCAGCGCCGGTCGACCTCACGACGCCTCCTCCGCCGGCGCCGACAACGGTTCCACCCCCTACGCCGTCCCCGAACGGCGTCTAGTCTCAGTTTAGCCCTATTCCGGACCCGGTGCCGGTACGGCGCCGTCCGATGCCGTTACCGGCGCCGATGGGTGACCGCTTCATCCACCGTCCGGCTCCGATCATTCCTCCTGTCTACCAGGAATCGGATGATGAGGGCGACTGCGAGGGGTCTCAGGACACTCTGGCCGAACAGGCCCAATTGTCTCAGGACTGGGCAGAGGAATTGGGGGACGCCAGCGGTTTGGCTACTTCTCCAGACGCTGGATTCATCTCTCCTCCGACTGTGGCCTCGGAGGAAGGTGCAGCCTTTTCTGTGGTGCTGCGCAAGGCGGCCGAAGCCCAGGGGCTCGAGTTGCCTGCTGTGGCTGTGAGGACTAACGTCCTCACCGAGGTCCTTCAACCGACAGCAAGCTCCACTGAGCCTCTGCTGCAGTTTAATGAGGCCCTCATTGACGTTCTCCAGGGCACTTGGTCCAAGCCCTCCACAGTCCCTCCTGTGGACAGGAATGTTGCCCGGCGCCACCGCCCTGCTCCGGGCGACCCCGCATTCCTCTCCCACCACCCCACCCCGAGAGCCTGGTTATCCAGGCCTCAACCTCCCAATCCTCCTTCCCGTCCGCTCCTCTGGATAGGGAATCCTAGAGGTTGGAGCAGTTTGGCAAGAAACTGTTCTCGTACCTGAGTTTGGGACTGCGGTCTTTAAATACTGCTTGCATTTTGGACCGTTATTCCCACTCGCTGTGGGATACGGTGGAGGACGTGCTGCCCTTGTGCCCGGAGGAGGCCCGGGAGCGACTCACCCAAGCACTTGCTAACGGGCGAGATGCAGCACGGCACGCCATTAGATGTGGACTAGACACCACGGACTCGCTGGGTCGGGCGATTTCCACCACGGTGGCGCTTCGGTGTCACGCCTGGCTGAGGTCCACGTCGTTTTCAGAGGATGTCCAAAGCTCCCTCATGGACATGCCCTTCGATGGCACTCGCCTTTTTGGCGAGAAGGCGGACAGTGCACTGGCCAGGTTCAAGGACTCCCGGGCCACGGCCAAGTCCTTGGGTCTTTCGGCCCCGCGGCCGTAAACTTCCACCTTTCGCCCCTTTCGTGGCCAAGGAAAGGGCGCCTCCTCACATCCACCCGGCCGCAGAACCAACCTGCACACGGTCACGAACGTGGTTTCCGCCGAGGCGGTTCTGGAGGACAACGTGCCGGTCAGTCCACATCCACCCCGGCAGCATCCGCCTCAAAGCCCTCCTAGTCCGAGCTTTCAGGCCCATTCAACGTCAGTGGGGGGCAGAGTTCGCCATCACCTGCTCCACTGGTGCTCCATCACTTCAGACAGGTGGGTGCTGCAAATCGTCCGAAGGGGCTACTCCCTCCCCTTCGAGACGACCCTCCAGCCATGCCACCGCAGAACCACCGTATGTCGGGGGATCATTTGCATCTTCTCCGGGAGGAGGTTTCGGCCCTCTTGACCAAAGAGGCCGTCGAGCGCGTTCCTGGCCCAGAAGAAGGTCGTGGTTGGTATTCCCACTACTTTCTGGTTCCCAAGAAGGGCAAAGGGGGCCTACGCCCGATCTTGGATCTCAGAAGCATGAACGCCTTCCTCCGGAAGGAACGGTTCAAGATGCTAACTTTAGCTCAGGTTCTTGCTGCCCTAGACCCTGGAGACTGGATGGTAGCGTTGGACTTGCAGGATGCTTATTTCCACATCCCCGTCCTGCCGGCCCACCGGCGTTACCTGCGGTTCACGGTGGGTCAGGAGCACTTTCAGTTCACTGTGCTCCCCTTCGGCCTCACCAGTGCCCCTCGCGTGTTCACGAAAGTGATGGCGGTGGTCGCAGCTCATCTGCGCAGATCAGGGGTCCCAGTCTTCCCCTATCTCGACGACTGGCTGTTGAAGGCGGGCTCGCCCCAGCAAGTCGTCTCCCACCTCCAGACTACGGCAGACCTCCTGCATTCGCTGGGGTTCTCCATCAATGTGCCGAAGTCGCACCTGAGTCCCTCTCAGAAGCTCCTTTTCATAGGGGCGGTTCTCGATTCGGCGCAGTTCCGGGTCTATCTGCCGGAACAGCGGGTCCTGGACATTCGAGCCCTGATTCCCATCTTCCGGCCTCGGTCCTGGATTTCGGTCAGGTTGGTGCTGCGGCTTCTGGGGCTGATGGCCTCCTGCATCCTGTTAGTACCTCATGCCAGATGGCGGATGCGGACTCTGCAGTGGGACCTGAAGTTTCAGTGGGCCCAGCATCGAAGCAACCTGTCCGACCACGTCTTGATCTCGGAGGGCACTGCGAAACAGCTGCAGTGGTGGCTCACGAATCGCGATTGGGTCAGCTGCAGATCCCTCTCCCTTCCCCAACTGGAGCACGTGGTAGTGACGGATGCGTCCCTCCTGGGATGGGGGGGCCATATGGGAGAGGCGGAGATCCGAGGACTCGGGTCTCCGGCGGAGACTCGGCTCCATATCAATCTTTTGGAGCTGAGGGCGATCCGACTTGCACTGAAAGCCTTCCTTCCCTCTGTCCGGGGAAGTGTCGTGCAGGTGTTCACAGACAACACCACCGCCATGTGGTATTGCAACAAACAGGGCGGGGTGGGGTCGTGGACCCTTTGTCAGGAGGCCCTGCGCCTCTGGACATGGCTGGAACACCAGGGCATCACCCTAGTGGTTCAACATCTGGCGGGCTCTCTGAACGCCAGAGCGGACGAACTCAGCCGCCGTTGCATGATGGATCAAGAATGGCGTCTGAACTCGGACGTGGCGCAAGGTCTCTTTCTGCAGTGGGGAGAGCCTTGGTTAGATCTATTCGCCACCGAAGAGAACGTGCAATGTCAGCAGTTCTGCGCGTTGGAGTTTCCAAGGCGGCACTCGCTCGGAGACGCTTTTCTTTGCGAGTGGAGTTGCGGTCTGTTGTACGCCTTTCCGCCTATACCACTTCTGCCCAGAGTGCTGAAGAAGATCAGGCGTGACCGGGCCCAAGTCATCTTGGTGGCTCCGGATTGGGCACGAAGGAACTGGTATCCCGAGCTACTCAGTATGTCCATCGATCCCCGGATACGACTGCCTCTTCAGGAGGATCTTCTATCGCAGCAGCAGGGGACGGTCCTCCACCCGAACCTGTCCAGCCTCCACCTACATGCGTGGAGATTGAGTGGCGGCAGTTGATGCCATTTGACTTGCCTCCTGAAGTCTGTGATGTCATTCTGGCAGCCAGGCGTCCCTCCCCAAAAACAGTATACGCCTGCCGGTGGAACAAAGTTGTGGCATGGTGCACAGCAAAGGCTGGCGATCCCCTTTCCGCCCCTCTTTCTGAGGTTCTCCTCTTTCTTCTTTCCTTGGCCCAGCAGGGCTCTGCTCTGGGCACCTTGAAAGGTTATCTTGCTGCAATCTCTGCTTTCCTACGGCTTCCTGATCAGCCTTCTCTTTTCAAGTCCCCTGTTGTTTCACGCTTTCTCAAGGGCATTACTCATATGTACCCTCCTGTTCCTTTCGTAATGCCTCAGTGGGACTTGACCCTTGTTCTCACTTTTCTGATGTGCGCTCCCTTTGAGCCCCTTCATAACTGTCCCATCCGTCTTTTGACTTTGAAAACTGCTCTCTTGGTAGTAATCACCTCCGCTAGGCGGGTGAGTGAGCTCCAGGCTTTGTCATCTAAGCCTCGCTTCCTTTCAGTTCATCCGGACAAAGTTGTCCTCCGGACACGTCCTTCTTTCCTGCCTAAAGTCGTGACTCCCTTTCACATCGAGCAATCTGTCACGCTGCCTACCTTCTTTCCGCCTCCGCATCCTTCAAATGATGAAGAGAGGTTCCACCGTCTGGACCCCAAACGTGCGCTATCCTTTTATTTGGACCGCACAAGACAGTTCCGGGTGGACGACCAACTTTTTGTTGGATACGTAGGGGCTAAGAAGGGTAAAGCTGTACACAAGCGGACCATCTCTCGGTGGGTCGTGTTGTGTATTAAGACCTGCTATTCTTTGGCGGAAAAGGTTCCACCTGTTGGGCTACGGGCCCATTCTACTCGGGCCACAGCGGCCACGACTGCACTGGGGCGGGGAGTCCCCTTGCAAGACATCTGTCAGGCGGCGACGTGGGGTTCGCTGCACACGTTTGCGAGACATTAGTGCCTGGACAGCCAATTCCGGAGGGATGGCCACTTTAGCCGTTCTATTCTCCAGGACTTTCTGGTGTGATCTTGGTTCGCAGACCCACCACCGGGGTTGGTATTCCTGGGGTATCTATCCTAAGGTGAGGAATCTAACTAACGTGTTTCTTTCAGATGAACAAGTTACTTACCTTCGGTAACGATGTATCTGTAAGAAACATTAGTTAGTTAGATTCCTCACCGACCCACCCAGCCTCCCCGTTCTGCGAACCGACATCTAGGGTTAAGGTTCTCCCTTTCAGGGCCCTAGATTTTTTGGCACCAGTGTTGGTCTCTTGCATGGCTCAGCGTCCCTGGCGCGGAAAGCTGTGTACAAGAACTGACGTCAGCGCGCAAGGGCGGCGTCTAAGTACTCCGACGACGTCATTCTGGCGCACGACGCCAACAACGGACTCGGAGCCGCAGACGACGCCTAGTGACGCGCAAGGGGTATTGCTACAAAAATCTTTCCGGATCCAGCCTGATGCCTGGGGATATTCTAAGGTGAGGAATCTATCTAACTAATGTTTCTTACAGATACATCGTTACCGAAGGTAAGTAACTTGTTCAACAAGGAGGAACGGTCACTAACATTCTCTCAGGAAGCCCTAGAGCTTTGTGATTGGCTCACAAGATATCGTTAAAGGCTGAACATCTGTTTGGAATCCACAATACACACTCGGATGCATTGAGCAGGACCAAGGACAGCTGCCACGAGTGGGAACTCTAACAATGGCAACTCAACATGATATTCTCAATGTAGGGGGGAACCAGCATTGCATCTCTTTGCGACTGAAACCAATAGCAAATGCTGGTTTTACGCCAGTTTATTTCCCCTCCCAGGATCATGGGTTAATGCCCTTTCGATGCGCTGGTCCGGAATTTATGCGTACTCCTTTCTTTCCATCCCACTGATTCCCAGAGTTCTCACCAAGATGAATGCGGAGCACTGTTGTCTCCTGTTGTTGCTCCCAAGTGGCCCAGACAACACTGGTTTTCGGAGCTTCTCCTTTCAAAATTCCAAGCTCATTCGCCACCTACCAAAGCCCTCTCTCCTTACTCGGAGCAAAGGTCAAATACATCACCTGGAGCCAGCATCTGTTCACCTGTAAGCATGACTCAGGAATTCTATGAATTTAGGAATCCGTTTGAAGCCTCTCCTGAGCAGATCTTGCTGTACCATCTCCCTCTGGACAAGTCAGGCCTTGTATACTCTACCGTGAAGGTTCAACTTGCGGCAATCTCTAGGTACAGATGATCCCAAGAAGCCTCATCTCTCTGCTCCAAAAGGCTTGTCAAACAATTCATGAAAGGACTCTTCAGAACCTTCCCTCCTCCCCCCGGAATGGCATCTTAATGTGCTCCTTTCATAGTTAATGAAGCAGCCTTTCGAACCTATTCATCTGGCTGAATAAAAATTTCTCAGGTGGAAGGTTGCTCTTCTTGCTCTCACATCTACCAAAGAGTCGGTGAGATACAGGCCTTTACCACTCAGGAACCTTTTCTTTGCTTCACGGATTAGTTTGTGCTTCTTAGAACAAACCCGAAGTTCATCCCCAAAGTTCACCTCAACAAGCTTGTCATTCTTCTGTCGTTTTTCCCTAAACCAGCCACACAAGATGAACTGGCACTACACATTTTGGACATTAAAATATGCCTTAAATTCTATTTGCAAAGAACTAAGAACATTCTCAAAAATGACCAGTTATTTGTAGCTTATGGTCAAGGTTGTCAAGGCTCAGCAGTGACAAAACAAACTATCGCCAGATGGGTCTCAGCAACAATCTAATTTTGCAATACCAAAGCAGGCAAGCCTCTGGCGAGGAAAGCTAAAACCCACTCAAGAGCAGTGTCCACTCTGGCTGCTGTGTTTGCAGGCATTCCACTGGAGAAGATTTGCTATGCTGCCAAGTGGAAACGCATCCACACGTTCACACAGCACTACTGCCTGGAATCAGCACAGGGTAGTGATGCAGCCATGGAACATGTGGTATTACGACCTCTATTCCAATAAGGGGAGCCTCTTTACGTACAGATGTCTTTTTTCTTTTCATATTTAAAAGGTTAAATATTTTAAAGTGGATATAGATATATAACTGCTAAACCTTTGTTTTCCCAATTTCGCTTGTTTTAAGAATTTTACAACTAAATGCATATCCCCTGTCTGCATAATCATGTTTACATATGTACATAAAGTTTTTTTATCCATATATTCTGTTAATGCATTACTTGCAAATATATATTAATGCTACCCACCGTATACTAAGGGTACCTACATTTATCTTGATACTGCTTGCTATTCTGATTCAAGCATGTGAATCTATGAAAGATGCCGCAAAAGTGGATAAGAAAATAAGTTACTAACATGTGACTTTGGTTATCCAGTGTTGGTATCTTTCATAGATTCACATGCAACCCACCCGCCTCCCCGGAGAGGCTCCCCTTATACATCGGACATTGCTCCCACTTGTGCTGGGAAATCTGAGCGACTCAGACGCTCTTGGGAGTGTTCTAGAGGGTGCTAGTAGCTGATTGGTTATCGTTCTAATTTGGTCCTTTAAAA
The DNA here is from genome assembly GCF_964204655.1 of Triturus cristatus. Lineage (NCBI taxonomy): Eukaryota > Metazoa > Chordata > Amphibia > Caudata > Salamandridae > Triturus > Triturus cristatus. The sequence continues at coordinate 450,892,459 of NC_140587.1, forward strand.
AAAAAAAAAGACTAAGGGCCAGATGTAGGTGGCTAAATATCAGTCGGTAACGCAGAAAATCGCAGAATTTCTGCGTTACCGACCGGTATTTAGCCATGTACAATGTAGGTAAAACCAAACCCCCTCGCAAATGAGGAATCAGTAAAAATAAGGAAAACCAGTTACCGAATCCTTAATTTGCGATTAGCAGACACCGAAACCCAAAATACCGAATCGCTAAATAAGAAATCCTTAAAAACTCGCAAATCGATGTACCAAAATTCGGTAATTCCGATTTTTCCATTTTTCGGTATTTAGGAGTCGCTAATTACCACTGACTCAAAGCAGATGGTAATCAGGTGCACTGCATTTAAACAGCCCCAAAATGCAACAGTGTGAACACAGTGGCGGCCCTCTACGTCATTGCAAGGAGGCTTCGTATGCAAGCAGCCGGACTGAGGATCTGGAGATGGGAGGAACACGTGTACAGACTGCGCATTACACTGTTCCAACTGACTGAGGCTGAAATCCATGAGAGGTACAGGCTAGACCCCCAAACTGTCCTAGACCTGATACGGGACCTGCACCCACTCCTGGAGCATCAGACACCAAGGGCGCACGCTATACCAACACATGTTCAGGTGCTCTGTAGCCTGCACCTACTTGCATCAGGTAGTTACCAGGGGGTGATAGCTGTGACAGGTGGTGTGTCACAGAGTTGCCTGTCCCGTTTTTTCAACACTTTCCTGGATGCCATGATGCAAAGAATGCATCACTACATACGCTTCCCCAGCACACAGGCGGAACTGCAGAAAACCAAGATGGATTTTTATCAAAAGGCGCAGTTCCCACATGTAATAGAGTGCATTGATGGGACACACATACCAATCTGCCCACCTGCAGCTACAGAGTACATATATCGGAACCGCAAATCTACACATTCCATCAACGTGCAGGTAATTGGCGATGCAGACCACATCATCACTAACATAGTAGCCAAAATTCCAGGGAGTACCCATGACTCCTACATATTCAGGAACAGTGATATCTACAAATGTCTGGCTGGGGGCGAATTTGGAGAAGGATACCTGCTAGGTAAATCAATGTGACACACCCTGACTGTTATTAATGGCACTTCCTTTCTCACTCAGGTGATAGCGCATATGCCGTGCGGGCATTTATCCTGACTCCATATCTCAACCCATCTACCCCAAGTGAAAGAAGATACAATGTGGCACATAGATCGATGCGCAATGTGGTGGAGCGCACATTGGGACTCTTAAAAAGCAGGTTCTGCTGCCTCCACAAAAGTGGAGGTGCACGTCAGTACCGACCCATCATCTGCTGTAAAATAATTGCAACATGTGCCATGCTGCATAACCTTGCCACAAAGAAAGAAACAGCTGCGGAACTAACTGACTCCGAGGGTGAGGATTGTCCACAGCCAGAGCAAAGCGCAGCAGGTGTGGCAGAAGCACCAGATGGGAGACACAGACGGGCTGAGATTACACACAACTATTTCTGAGTAAGTAAGGAGACACAGCCAATTACTGAAATTGAGTGACAGTGTTTTATTTACCTTAACTCAGACAATAGCATAGCACACTGCCACAACATGAAGGCCTCAACATTCGAACCCAATGTGCAATGGACATTCCAAAGGCGAAATGGGTTACATCACCCATTTCACAATACCAGCTGATGGCTGGCACTATTTCCTGCGCCCACACGCAGCAATGCTGCGTTCCCTGGGCACACTGTCCACACTGGCAGTCTGTCCTGTGGCAGCTCTGTGCCATTCGCTGCACCTTCTGGACTCGGTTATCGGGGGCGTGATTCTACTATGGCTAGTTGCCTCTTCACTATCCCCCCCCCCCCCCCTCACCTGCACCTGTAGTGGCTATTTGGTTTGTTTGTAGCACTTCCAGTGCACTGGTCACTGTGACCAGCCCTCTTGCCACATCACGGCTGCAGTGGGCCATCTCCTCCTGCATGGCCACCGAGCGCCTGCAGAACACAGAGATGGCAGTGGAGAGGCAGTTCACCGCCTTAGTGTAGTTGTCCAATTTATGGCGCTCCCTGCACCTCGCCAAACAATCCTCATTCATTTTGCTGCACAGCAGCCTCACTGCCTCCGATATGTCCCTCATGCCCTCAGCCACAGTATTGTTCATGGTGTCCATGCCCTCCTTGATTTCCAGCATGTGTCTATTCATGTGGACCATCTGCCGTTGCACTGATCTGATTGCTTTCCCTTGCAGGCGCTGCACCTTGAACATATTCCTCTTAAGACCGGCGAATACACTTGGATCCTCGCCCTGTGCAACAGGACTGGCTGCCCTTGCTCTGCGGCGTCTAACACCTGTGTGGGCGTGCTCGTGGGGGACTGTGTGCCTGCACTATTCTCATCTGCTGCCAGCGTGGATTGTTGGCCTCCAATGCTGGCCTCCTCGGACACCTCCATCTGCTGGAGGCTAGCCACTGTGTGCCTCCTGGCTCGTGGTGGTGGTGGTGGTGGTGGTGGCGGTGATGGTGGTGGCGGTGATGGTGGCGGTGGTGTGCTGTGCTGTGCAGGTGGCAAGACCTCCTCCTCTTGTGTTTTCTCTCTCCTGTGTGCCTTTCCTGTGTCCCCTTCTGCAGCCCTGTCGGATGGCTCGCCTGTGCAGACAGAATGTACATTTGCTCACTTGTCTGACAGCATTTGCCTAATAATAAATTTCATGACTGCCAATCAAACTGACTGTCCTCTGCTTGCTAATTGCTGATGTGTGTCACATTCATTTGGGTTCAGTGGACTGACTGTTATGATATGTGTTACTTCTGACTACATCTCCCATAATGCATTGCTGGTTTTTAGTAAAACATGTACTGGAGTGGGAATCACACTGCCTCATTGGGGTTAGGGAGTGGGGGGCACAGCATGCTGTGCATGCATCTTACCTTGCCTGTTAACAGCTCTGGCTGAGCTGTCTGCATCCCCAATCCCACTCACACTCTCCAGCTGGAGGGTGGACTCCACCAGGAGATCCAGGGCAGTTGGTGCAGGTGCTGTGGATCTCCCTCCACCTGTCTGCTTGGCTTGCTTCATCCTCTCTGCCAACCTCTCCTTTGCATGCTTCCTGAGGTCATACCAGCGTTTTTTAAGTTCTTCAATGGAGTGCTGGGTGACACCTATGGCATTAATCCTTTCCTGGATGACCAGCCATATCTGCCTCTTCTGCGATTCAGGGACGTGCAGGGAATTTTTTCCAAACAGTTTATCATGGTCCTTTGTTACCTCCTCAATCAGGACCTCCAGCTCCCTCTCACTGAACCTGTGTTTCCTTTTGCGCTCTCCAGCCTCCTTATCCTGATTGTCCATTTCTGGTCTTGGATGTCAGCAAAAAATTTGGAAACTTGCTCCTGGGTTGTTTGCTGTGCTCCCTGCCTCTCCAACAGCTTCAGGATCAGTGCACCTGCATGGGTGTGGCCACTTCCTGGTTGTGGGGTAATGAGGGAGCACAGGATTGGCTGATTCAAAATACCGATTCACTAATTACCGAATCGGTATTAAGGAATCAGTAATACCGATTCGGTAATGGGGTTTCATTTTTTTTTTTTTTTACAAATTTTTACCGATTTGGTATTATTTTACCGATTTGGTAATTTTTACCGATTTTTAACGAATCGGTAATTTTTACCGATTTTTTATCTACATCTGAAATACCGAGTTCTTAATTACGAATCGGTAAAATTCGTTATTAAGGACTCGGTATTTCGGTTTTACCTACATCGGGCCCATAGGCTTTTAAACCTTCAGCGGGGAATGATTCAAGCATGTGAATCTAAGAAAGATGCCATTACGGGATAACTACAGTTACTGGTAAGTAACTTATTTTCTTTCATGTGTTACATCAAACCATTTCAGAACTCATTTCAGAGTGATAAACTACTGGCTTATTCTGCCTTTTTATATGTTTTATCCTCTCTCTTCTTGCTGTATGCGGTAGGCAGCTCCTTGTTCAAGAAACTCGCTGTTGTTGTCCTGGCCCCTTCCAAATGATTTCTTACTTTTCTACATCAATTGAAAGACTTGTCTTCAACATTTCTCCTCTGTGTCTCCCAGGACACCTAAAGCCTGGATTCCTTGCTCTCTAATTCACTCTCCTAAATAACATTGTCAATTTTGTTACCTCTGCTTGCTGCGATCTACATTCATGTCTCATTCTTCTTGTTCTCCCGGCTGTATTTAATGCTGGGTCACCTTAATGTACTCCTGGAACCTCATTTCCTTATGCGTTGCGTTTAATAAAGCCTTGATCACAGGTGAGTAGAATTGCATCACAGGGAGGTGCTTGTGTCCATTGGCCCACGCGATCAGATGCCACACTACTACAGATACCAAGATGCACCAGTGTTGTAATAAAAAGTCCATGAATATGGTGAGATATTTATTAAACTGCATAGCGTCCAAAACACCATATTCAGGTTTGTATTGTGTGTGTGTGTATATATATATTTATTCACTGAAAAAACCATAGGTTTCAGGGGCGTTATAGTTAGCTGGACTTTTCACTCGTACAAAACCATTGAAATTCCCCCGTTATAGTTAGTTCAGCTAACTATAACTCGCACGCCCACAATGCACTGCTGATGACATCACATAATACATCACTCATGACATGGTCAGTGACATCACTCATGACATCTCAAATGACATCACTGATGACATCACTGATGACATCATCCAGTGAATGTGTGTTTTTCTGAAAATTACATATGTTTTATATATGTATATCTCAAGGTCGATTGAAGAATAAATGGGTATATAAGTGTCTAAATGGATGATTTGTTTTTGAAAAATTGATTGTATAACTGACTGATTAAGTGTATCTTAGTGAATACATGGCTTAGTGAGTAATGTTTAAATATGTAAATATCTGTATCAGTCTCTCACTTTGTGTATAAGTGGCTGCATGGGTTGGTGAGTAGCTACATGAGTGTCTATATAGGTTAGCTGGTTTTTTGAGTATCAGTATGAGTGTCTGAGTGTCTGTATGGTTCGGTGGGGGGTATTACGTAGTGTATAGGTGCATGAATGAGTGACTCACTGTTTGTATGTGTTGAAGACAGCATGTGTGCAGGGCTGAATGGGTGGATGAGTGTGTGCATGGGGGTGTTAGTGAGTGAATGACTGTCTCAATAGTGTCTTTATGAGTAACTACATATGTTTTAAACTAGTATATGTGACTATTGGTGTATATAAATGAGTATATGTGAGAGTGAGAGATTGAAAGAGTTCCTGTATGAATAAGTATGTGTTTCTATAAGTGATTGTTTAAAAGACTAAGGGGCCTATGCATCAACAATGCCATTTGCGATTCCTTATTAGCGAAAAATAAGGAATCGCTAATAAGGAATAGCAAAAGGCTATGCATGTAGGAATCGCTATTCAAATAGCGATTCCTTAATATTCCTTATTACCGAATCGGTAATACCGAATCGGTAATAAGGAATACCTACCCATTCATTCCTATGGGCTTGGAGGCCCATAGGAATGAATGTAAAGCCAGTCTGTATTAGCGATTCGGTATTACCGAATCGCTAATAGCGGGAGCACTTTCAAGGGTGCCAGGGTGTCAAAAGGACACCCTGTTGCACCCCTGAAAATGATATGTGCACATATGTTGCACACACACATGCTCTAAGGGCATGTGTGTGCGCAACATGAAACTTTGAAAAATGCACAAAAGTGCATTTTTCAAAGTTTTTGCAAATTACCATGCAGTTCATCTTCATGGTAATTTGCTCCCCCTATTAGCGAAATCGCTAATTTTTTAACTTTGATGCATTGCATTTAAGGAATCTCACTTTGGGATTCCTTAAATGCAATCGCTATTTAAGGAATCGGTATTTAAGGAATCCCTATTTAAAGAATCGCTATTTAAGGATTCCTTAAATAGCAATTTCTGCTTTTGGGTTGATGCATTGGGATTGGGTATTTTTTACTTAATACCGGGAGCTATTACCGAATCGGTATTTTACCGACTGGATTTTGGGTTGATGCATGAGGCTGTTAGTATGTGTAAGTTTCTGTAGAAGTAAGTGCGGTAGTGTGTGTATAACTGTATATGCAAGTAAATGGATGTTTGATTCTTTATTAGCATGAGTGACTATGTGTGTGAGTAACTCTATGGATGAGTGGCGTTGTGTAACAGGATGTATAGGTGTATTAGTACATATGATGAGTGAGTACATGTATGAGTGACTGTGTAGGACTGTTGGTGAATGAGTGGATGTGTATGTGGATCTTAGAATTACTGAATAGGTTGTTGTAACTGATATTGGTATGTCCATTGTTTTGAAAATTTTAGTTTCTATTTTTGAATGTGTGTATCAAAGGTTATATTAGGGGGAGAGGAGGTCTGCCACTCTATCACAAGGATGATGTCATCAGTGATGTCATTTGAGATGTCATCAGTGATGTCATGAGTGATGTAATATGTGATGTCATCAGCAGTGCATTGCGGGCGCGCGAGTTATAGTTAGCTGAACTAACTATAACGTGGGAATTTCAATGGTTTTGTACGAGTGAAAAGTCCAGCTAACTATAACGCCCCTGAAACCTATGGTTTTTCAGTGAATTTCAAAGGTTTTTTAGATGCTCATTTCTAACTATGCCTACAGAGATAGGAAATGTGAAGAAAGAAGAAAAAACGCACAGAAAGAAAAAAAAGAAATGCCGAAAGAAGCAACAGAAGTCCTCAAAGATGAAGAAAAGTGCAGGAAGAAAGATAACGTGCAGAAAGAACAAACAGAAGAGCAGAATGGAGCCTTGTTGCAAAATCATCCTGTACCCTCAACTTTTTCAGACGGATACTGGTGGTAACTGAGTCTCACTAACCAGTCCTAGAGCCAGTGCTATGTTAAAAGACACTCAGAATACAGTGAAAACACCTACATACACTAGGGATCACTATGCGTTGGGGTCCCCCTGTGATCAGCATGACCTCCTCTGTAAGCCCCTAATATATAATAGGGCAGGGGATTAAAACTACCTCTTAAAATGCGCCACAGGGCGTGTTTGCACACGTCACCTCAGGCCCCGTCCCCTCACTTCCCCACTGTGTAAACACGCCCTGTGGCCGTTTTAAGTTGGGAGATTAAGTCCCCTTGTATCCTGAGGGTCCCTAGGGTCCAACTAGACCACTAGGTACCTCCAGTAAGTGCCACAGAGCTGTGTTGCAGAGAGATGTAAAAAGGGGCACGGCCTAGACCACCTCTCTGCAACGCAGCGCAGTGGCGCTTACTGGAAGCACCTGGTGGGCTAGTTGGCCCCCAGGGTCCCTCAGGATTGAAGGGGAATTATTTCCCCAACTTAAAACGCGCCACAGGGCTTGTTTGCACACGTTAATTCAGGCCCCGTCCCCGCCCTTCACCACTGTGTAAAAACGCCCTGTGGCCGTTTTTAGTTGGGAGATTAAGTTCATTTGAATCCTGAGGGTACCTAGGGTCCAACTAGCCCACTAGGTCCGTCCAGTAAGCGCCATTGCAGAGAGGTGTAATAAGGGGCACGGCCGGCACCACCTCTCTGCAACGCAGAGCAGCGGCGCTTACTGGAAGCACCTGGTGGGCTAATTGGCCCCCAGGGTCCGTCAGGATTGAAAGGGAATTATTAACCCAACTTAATAACGCGCCACAGGGCGTGTTTGCACACGTCACCTCAGGCCCCGTCCCCTCCCCACTGTGTAAACGCGCCCTGTGGCCGTTCTAAGTTGAGAGATTAAGTCCCCTTGAAACCTAAGGGTCCCTAGGGTCAAACTAGCCCACTAGGTACCTCCAGTAAGCGCCACAGAGCTGCGTTGCATAGAGGTGTAAAAAGGGGGGTGGCCTCAGAACACCTGTCTGCAACGCAGCTCCCTGGCGCATACTGTAGATACCTGTTGGGCTAGTTGGCCCTCAGGGACCCTCAGTGTTGAAGGGGAATTAATTCCCCAACTTACAACTGGCCAGGGGGTGCGTTTGCAGAGTGCTGCAAGAAGGGGGCGTGGCCTCCGGCGCAATGCCGGTCTTTTATTTATTTTATTTTTTTAAGAAGGAGGGCTGTGTGGGCCCCCCTTCTTTTTCTAATTTACTGGCACTGGGGACCCCATCCCCCAGGGCCTGCACCCTAATTTTTTTTGTTGAAAAAAATAAATTTGGCCCTCCCAAGGCCTTAATCGGCCCCGGGGACCCCAACCCCCGGGTCATGGCCTTTTATTTTTTTTTTATTCTTTAGGAGGGGGCTGCGTTGCCCCCCTCCTCAGGCCACTTATGGCCCCGGGGACCCCAGCTCCCGGGGCCGGCCTTTGTTTTTTATCATTTAAAAAAAATATATATTTATAGAAACACCTAGGACATGCTGGACAAACCGTATGTACCTATCACCATGATGATTTGCGTGATATTCATTAAAAGGCGACTATACATAGAATGAATCCACATGGAATGTATTTACACCGCTAGTGAAGCTCTGACGTGTCTGACGCCCTACCGTGCCTAATCCTGGCGCCCCCGCCGGTGGGTACTCTCCAAGTAGACACCCTTGTCATTTATTTATACAAACATGGGTAGCTATTGACGGGTACATTTAATATACACGCACACTAAGCCATTCAAAGGGGATTTGACAAAAATTCGACCAAACTATGCAAGAAACCCCCCTCACGGTTAATAAAACACACATCCACCGCCGGATGTGTAATACTTTTTATTTTACTCTCTGGAAAGGAGACGAACCTCACTTGAGAGTCACAGCGTGCTCCTGGCTGAGCCCAATGCTGTGTTACACCCACCAGTGCCCGCCGAGTGCCTCACACCTCTGTGTTGTATGCCACCAGCTAGTGCGTATGCTATGACACTCTCTAGCCCATGTGCACTGTAACACCACTCCGTGAATATGTCATGCCACACTTGCCTTCGCACGGGTTATATTGCCCCATCTAACGTGCCTTCCTAGAGGCCTATGTTATAACGTACAGCGCTATGCCATACATATTACAATCTGGGATCCATATCTTTGTCACAGTGCATATGCAACGTTACACTCCCCAGGACATATTTTATATTACAACTTTACAACTTTAGAGACTAGTTAGGTTACACAACACTGCCCTGTGCATATTACACTCCAAGGCGCATATCGCATAGCACACGCTAGTGCCTGTGCTATCTCGCGCTCTCCAATGAATCTGTCATTGCGCACAATGTATTGCATATTATATTTCACGCCCCAGTTCATCTTATATCACACTTTTTGGTGCATAGTTTATACCATATACTAGTTTTCATTTTCAATCGTGCTCTCAGGACCATGTTCTATATAACACTGCGTCCACCTACCCTTTTCACGGGCATTACATTTTGCGATGGGGGGTGGAGGGTCAGGGGGTGTTTCTTCCAAGTGAGCCCGGAGTCACAGTCACAAACGTCCTCTTCTTCCTGAATAAAAGTGAGATTATGCTGCATACTTGTTCATATTTTAAGTAGTTCGCACAGACACACATTTTAAAAACAATAAAGTTCCTAATACCCACCTTCTCTGAACAGTTAGCTTGCTGCCCCATCCACCTCCTCCCTATCCTCTGTTATCTGAATCCATGGACTAGCCTCCTCCCTCCTGCCATGCATGGTCTGATGTGCTGCCACTGCCTTCCATTTAGCATGATGTACAAGTCCACTCCTCCTGCCCTCCATTGCCCAATTCTATGGCCCATCATTGACCTCCTGCTTAGCCTCTGTGCTTAGCTTGCTGCCCCTATTCTCCTTCCCCCTGCCCTCCGATGTCTTTGTGCATGCCCCTGCTCCATCCTTTTTGCCCACCATGTTCCATGGACCTGCCACTCCTATCTACTCTGAGTGTTCTGTTGAGCTGCCACTCCCCTCCCACCTGCCTAGCATTGTCAGATGACTGTAACCTGTCCCTGCCACCTCCAACCTGCCTGTCCACATGCCATGCCCCTAACCCCTTCCTCCTGTCCTCCATGGTCCATTTTACTGCCACACCCTTCTGCCCTCCCTGGTCTGTTGTGCTGCAACTGCTCCTCCTGCCTGCCCTGCGCGGTCTGTTGTGAGGCCCCTTCCCCTGAAATCTCTTGTCTGTGCCCAGGTCCTGAACCTCCCTTCTATCCTCCATGGTCCTTTGTGCATGCCCCTGCACCCTCCTTCTTGCCCATCATAGCCATTGTGCTGCCACTAACCCTCCCGCTTGCAATGCATGGTCTTCTGTGCTGCCATGGCCCCTCCCACCTTCCCTGTGTGGTCAGCTAGCTGCCCCTGACCCCCTCCCACCTTCCCTCCATGGTCTGTGTGTATGCCATCATAGTCTCATTAATGCTCTCCATGGTGTGTCTTGTTTCTAGTGCCCAACCTGCCTGCCCTCCATGGTCATCTTGCTGCTCCTGCCCTGCCCCCTTGCCCCCAGCACTCTGTTTCCATGTGCAGACCCCTATTCCCTCCCTCCTGGCTTGCCTGTTCCATTGTAATGCCCCTGATCCGTCCCTCCTGCCCTTTATGGTCTGTTATGCTGTAGCTTTCTCTCCTGTCTGTCCATTATGGTCAGCTAGCTACCCTTGCCTCTTTCCCCTCTGTTCTCTGTTGTCCATGTGCATGGTCCTGTCCGTCCCGCTTGCGCTGTGTGGTGTATTGTGCTGCTGCAAACCCTGATGCCTGCCCTGTAGCGTCAGTTTGGTGCACCTCTCCATGTCCCTCCTGTCCTCTGTTATCCGAGTCCATGTCCCTACCCCAATTCCTCCTGCCTACCATGATTCAATGTACCATACTTGCGAACATTTTGAACTTGGTAAGAGGGAGATTTTGAAAAAAAACTGGGGTATTGATTTTCCCCTTTGAGTTACATTGAAAAAGAGGAGATTGTAGACATGAGACAGATCAAATAAAGCCCATTTGAGCTTAAAAACATTGGACGTTTCCTGGCTGAAACGGGTCTGTTGGCATGTATTGTTGTACTACCACTGCCTCTTCCTTCTGCCCACAATGGTCTATTATATTGCCACAGCCTCTCTTGCCAGTACTGTATTGTTGGTTTGTTGCCCCTGCCCCTCTTTCCACTGCCCTCCATAGTCTGTTGTGCTGCCACTGCCCTTCCTGCCTGCCCAGTGTGGTCAAATTGTTGCATCTGCACTCTTCTACCTGCCTTCAATTTTCAGAGTCCGTGCCCCTGGCCTCTGCCTCTCAACAGTATCCCAATGAACAACTAGATTGCTAACATTCTATATTTATTATAAAAGTGTGGAACGCCTGGCGTCATCTTGATGTAATCAAAACTGTAATACCTAGACTATTTCCTTTAGAAATTACATATATGAGAGGGTCTTATTTGCATCAAAATTATGGTTCTGAGTTTTCAAATAGCAACAAAGAACTTTTAAATTATTTGTAATCTTTATGTTTTTTTATCCAGTTGACCACTTGATTAAATGTTGCACCTAGGGGAGAGGATGTGGTGTTACTTCCAGAGCTGCAGACTTTGCAACTGGGGAACCAGGTTGGAGTTTCTGCTTCAGCTCAACATTCTGTGATTCTGGTCAAATCACTTAATCTCCCCATGTCTTCAACCAAAATGAATTTGATCTTGTGTCATGTAACCAATGCTCATGTAAAGCACTCCAATAGCTGACAAGTCTGCACTATATAAAACTGCAAATACACAAAAAATAAGTGTTTTGCACACTTCTGTCATTGGGCTACATCTGGGCTACATCTGGGTGATATTTGTGCTGCATTTGGGCTCTTTTGTCTCTGGTGGCCATCTTGGGAGATTTATTTGTTATGAAGTTTCCTAATTTCCTCATTTACTGCAGTCTCCTCAGTAGGAAATGCTTTCAGTTTTTTACTTTGATTCCATCAAGAAGGTATTCAGATATGTCACGCATTTGCCATAAATTCTGAATGTTAGCACTCTAGTTGCTCATTAGATCACTGTAGTAAAGCTACTGCTCACCACGGAAGTCTGCTGCTGGTATTAAAAGTGCATGTTTCAGTCTGCATATCAGAATTTTGTTAATGAAATAGAAGAGGATTTGAGAAGTCACTCAAAATGTGCCCTAATGTTTCTTTCTTCAGCACTAATCATAATTTCAAATGAACCTCCTCATTGTGTTCCTTCTTTAAATTAAATGTTTTAAGTGTTACCAGTTTATTCCAATCAAGATGGCTTCAGGTGTGCCATATTTTTGTCATAAGTAAGACAGTAAGCGCTCTAGTTGTTCGTTAGAACACTCTGGGACATTCTGTCATTGGGCTATACTTGGGCTACATCTGGGTGATATTTCGGCTACATTTGGGCTCTTTTGTCTCTGGTGGCCATCTTGGGAGATTTATTTGTTATGAAGTTTCCTAATTTCCTCATTTACTGCAGTCTCCTCAGTGGGAATACTTTCAGTTTTTTATTCTGGTTCCATCAAGAAGGCATTCAGATGTGTCCCACATTTGCCATAAATTCTGAATGTTAGCACTCTAGTTGCTCATTAGATCACTGTAGTAAAACTACTCCTCACCAGGGAAGTCTGCTGCTGGTATTCAAAGTGCATGTTTCAGTCTGCATGTCAGAATTTTTTTATGAAATAGAAGAGGATTTGAGAAGTCAAAATGTGCCCTAATTTTTCTTTCTGCAGAACTAATCATAATTTCTATGGCAAAATGAACCCCCTCATTGTGTTCCTTTGTAAATTAAATGTTTTAAGTGTTACAACTTTATTCCAATCAAGATGGCTTCAGGTGTGCCATACTTTTGTCATAAGTAAGACTGTTAGCGCTCTAGTTGTTCGTTAGAACACTCTGGAACATTCTGTCATTGGGCTATACTTGGGCTACATCTGGGTGATATTTCGGCTACATTTGGGCTCTTTTGTCCCTGGTGGCCATCTTGGAAGATTTATTTGTTATGAAGTTTCCTAATTTCCTGCAGTCTCCTCTGTACGAAATACTTTCAGTTTTTTACTTTGGTTCCATCAAGAAGGCATTCAGATGTGTCACACATTTGCAATAAATTCAGAATGTTAGCACTCTAGTTGCTTATTAGATCACTGTAGTAAAGCTATTGCTCACCAGGGAAGTCTGCTGCTGGTATTGAAAGTGCATGTTTCAGTCTGCATGTCAGAGGTTTTTAATGAAATAGAAGAGGATTTGAGAAGTCACTGAAAATGTGCCCTCATTTTTCTTTCTGCAGCACTAATCATACTTTCTATGGCAAACTGAACCCCCTCATTTTGTTCCTTTTTAGATTAAATGTTTTAAGAGTTACCACTTTATTCCAACCAAGATGGCTTCAGGTGTGCCATACGTTTGTCTCTGCCCTTGTTGGATGTACATGTTTTACTGAGAATGTCAGACTTCATTCTCACATGACGGAGAAAGATAATGTGAATTTACAGAAAATATGCTCTCAGTTTAGCTTATAGATCACCTTCCAAACCTCTGTGGGAAAGGCATGAGAAAATTGTTTTCTCTCAAACATGATTCATGATATCACAGCAGAAGGCTTTTTCACATGGTAAAATCACCTTAGAACACACCACAATTCCTAAAATGAGTATGGTACCATCAACAAATGATTTATAATGTAACTAAAGTCTTAAAACCTTCTATTAACTGCAATGCTTTTTAATGAGGTGCTATCATGTATATTGGTCCCACGATGGCTGCCAACACTTCTAGGATGAAGTGCTGACAGCCAATCAGATCTCACGATGAGATGTGTGGTTAGGCTCCGCCCAGATATATATGTGATTTTACTTTTGATCTTCTCAGGAGCTACTGAACGGATTTACACCATTTAAGCAAAAGGCACGAGTCTGAACTGAGGACTACCTCTTTGCCAAATTTGGTGTAATTCTGTTCAGCACTTCGGGCTGTAGCTGCGTCAACAGGTCCTATGGGAAAATGCATGGGGAAAACGCGTTTTGGGACCCCCCTTTTTTCTCGGCCCCCGCTTGACGAATCCCCGTGAAATTTTCAGGATAAGAGCGGACCGGAGCTGGCCAAAAGTTTGGAAAATTTCGCGAAGATTCATCAATCGACGCCAACGTTATTCCAAATAAAATGTTGCGGATTTCCTATGGAAAATAGGTCCTAACTATAACTACCTACTGGCGACTGCCAGTAGGTAATATATATATATATATACACACACACATACACAAACAAAATTCCTACCGGTTCAAGGAAGCGAGCCACTCCGGTTTTGAGATTTAGAAGTTGATTTATTCGCCAAAGAAAACAAGACGTGTTTCGACCGTTCCTAAGTTCATGGATATATATATATTTATATATATATATATATATATATACTCATTTAATTCCCATTTAATTAGCCCTCTGTGGGCATCACAGGTGAAATCAACTAAGTGTTGCATGCGGTGATCAGTAGTGCACTTTCAAAATTCCTTACCTTTCGTAGGCTTCTGTGCTGTGTCAAAGTGTTAATTTCCGTAAAGAACCCTCAAGTGGGCCTTCAAGATGAAAATGTTCAGTTTATTTTTCTTTTTTTTTTTGCTGTTCCACTCAGGAAGACTCGGAGTAGTTCCATGTCCTCGTGGACCCTTCACCTTGACATTCAGGGGTGGTGCAGTCTTCCCAGCTGGACTGCCGGCTATAGATCATCAAACAAAGCTTCCACATTTTCATCTCGGAGGCTCTTTCGACCTGTCTCCTGAAGTCTGTGATGTAATCTTGGCAGCCAGGCACCCCTCCACTAAGACGGTATATGCCTGTAGGTGGAACAAATTTGTGGCATGGTGCACAGCGAAGACAGTGGATCCCCTTTCTGCCCCTCTTTCTGAAGTACTCTTGTTTCTTCTCTCTCTTGCCCAGCAGGTCTCTGCTCTGGGCACTATCAAGGGCTATCTTTCAGCCATCTCATCCTTCCTTCGGTTGCCAAATCAGCCTTCTCTTTTCAAGTCCCCGATAGTTAACTGTTTCCTAAAAGGCTTAACGCATCTTTTTCCTCCAATCCCCTTCATAATGCCTCAGTGGTACTTGAACCTTGTGCTAACCTAGCTCATGTGTGCTCCCTTTGAGCCACTGCATAACTGTCCTTTACCCCTATTTGATATGATACTGTTTAAAGTGGCAGGCTATGGGGTATGTCATGTCACCATTCTTTATTGCTCTTATATGTTGGAATATTCAGAATTTTAACTTCTGGATGGTGCTGCCAATATACAACTTTTCACATCCAAATTTGAGGAATTAGTTTACATAGCCCGTATTGCATGTGATTCTGTCGTTAATTATCACCTCATGGCCTTCAAAGGTTCAGTAACTCCTGCAGTTTGAACCATATTTGCATGCTTTACAGCAGCTGCATTTTATGAAACCTCCCGTATTCACAGAGAGACAGTTTTTCTGTTCCTGCTTGGGCTCATAATGACTAGCTGTTAATATGTCCCCCCAAAGATCTTGCTTTTTTTTAGAGGTTATCTGGGTACCTATCTCCCCAATATCCTTAAGATGGTCATCCTTCCTCAGAATGTGCCAATTCGTTTGCAAGACCCTCTTGATACTCGATTGTGCCATATTATGCTAAAAATATAATCTTGTAACTTTGTGATCCTTTCATTTTAGGCTATTGCTCTGTGAGTACAATAGTGGATCTCTTGTTTTCTCACTGGCTTTCTTTTTAACACCTTCCAAAATATTTTTAGGATAAATCCTTTTAAGGAAACGTTCGACCATGCCACATATTTCCTTATTATACAGCTCTGCTGTGGAACATATTCTCTTGGCCCCTAACATTTGACTGTATGGAATGCTCCATTTTAGAGCACCTAGATGACTGCTATTCACATGTAGTAAGGAGTTGGTTGCTGTTGGCTTGCTATAAATCCTTGTGGTTAATACATCACCTACTACCTCTAATCCCACATCCAGAAAATCACAGTGAAGACGACTCTTCGTATTTGTAAATCGTAAGTTAAGCTCATTGCAATTAGGTATTTCCAGGAAGGCATTTAATTCATCCTCGTTGCTTTCCCACAAGATAAACAAATAGTCTATGAACCGAGTACACAGTGCAATTTTCCTGATGAACATCTCATTTTCTTAGGCCCAGGCCACCTCCTTCTCCCACCACCCCATGAACAAATTCGCCTATGTTGGGGCGAAGGAGGTGCCCATGGACGTACCATGTTGTAAGTAATATTTGTATTCTGCGAGAGTCACAGTTCCTGTGAGAGGAACGTAGAGTGTGACGGAGAAAGACTGTAGTCGTTCTCAGATTATAGTGTCTGGGGACTGTGTGTCCTGGTCTTGGTGCCCTCACACACCCCAAAGGATGTCATGCTTTATCATTCGGCAGTGCTCCTCGTCGGTCCCCCGAAGGGTCACTTTGTCGGAGATATTTTTAAAAGATATAGCCTTAAGGGTGTGTGCGGGTTTGAGTGGCAGTGATGTCCTAATGTGAGGTTAAAAGATGGCTGAAGGGGTAGTTAGAGTTTAATAGAGTAACCCCTCTGTCATCAGTGAAAAATCAGAAGGTTGTACTGCTTGAAGGGGATAATGGCCCTCAGTAGCTAGACAAGTAACATATCCCTAATGGTCCATCGCCCTGCCCCAGATGACGTGGCTTTCTTGTCCCAGGACCCCTCACCAGAGAGTCTTGTGATGCAGGCCTCCACCAGCTGTACCAATCGGAACACTTTTCATACCACTCCTGATAAGGAATTTAAGCAATTGGATACAGTCGGAAAGTGCCATGTTTTGTCCATTAGTTTGGCCCTAAGTTCTGTTAACGCCTCCTGTTTGTTGGTACTTTATAGTGATGCCCTTTGGGATTTGGTAACACCAGTCCTCCCTGGTGTTCCAGAGGACCTTCTTCCTGTACTGTCTCAGGTAATTCAAAATGGTAGTGATGTGGGCAAGTACTCAATTCGTTGTGGCTTGGACACCACCGACTACCCAGCATACAATAGGCACCAATGTTTCCATTAACCACCATGCGGGGCTACACTCGACTGGGTTCTCTGGCAATGTGCAGTCCTCCCTGATGGACATGCCCTTCGATGGAACTTGCCTGTTCAAGGACGGAGTCAGACATGTCCCCATATGCTTCAGAGAGAGTAGGGTCACCGCTCTCTCTCTGGGCCTTTAAACCCCATGAACCGCATCAGTTTCAACTCTCCTTTTGTGGCTTTGGCAGAGGAGTTACTTACCGCCATCCGATCCAACACCCTCTCAACGGAACCAGCAGTTTCACAGGAGAGACATGGGTGCCCGCTGCCAAAGTCAGCGTGCTGCTAAGTCCAACGCCCTTCACCTCTTCCCCCGCAGTCTCACCTTCCAAACCCTTACAGGGTCACAGCCACCAGATGGGAGGCAGAACCCACTGATTCTATCTGGGT
The DNA here is from genome assembly GCF_964204655.1 of Triturus cristatus. Taxonomy (NCBI): domain Eukaryota; kingdom Metazoa; phylum Chordata; class Amphibia; order Caudata; family Salamandridae; genus Triturus; species Triturus cristatus. The sequence goes on from NC_140587.1 coordinate 450,909,816, forward strand.
TGGCAAGTGATCATGTCGAACAGGTGAGTCATTCAAATTGTTTGCAAAGGCTACACTGTACCCTTCCTTTCTTTCCTACTGCACCTTCCATCCTCCACCCAGTGACTGATAGAGGACCAGGTCTCCAGTTTGTAGAAGGAAGTTCAAGGCCTTTTGGCTAAAGGGGCTGTCAAGATGGTGCCACACACGACCCATCATGTGTTCTTAATGTGAATCCAGCTTCCCTTGCCTCCCTCTGCCTTTCCAGTCCAGCTTTTTAAAATGTTATTTCAACATCGCTTCCACAAACCCTCCTGCTCTCCTTTGTTCCTAGCCCGTTTGCTCCACATTGCCTCAGCATTGACTTTATCCCTCGACCAGCTGCTCCTTTTCTCCTTTCCCCCTCTCTGTTGTGTTATCTTTTTTTAAATCTCTTTTGTTTTGTCCCACTGGATTTCAGCTAGCCTGACTGATGAAGGGTGATACCCCAAAACCGGTGCGAGGATGCTTGTTTTCGGTCCAGGAAGGACATGGCCTGTCCGTTAGGGCTGAACTGTTCCCATGAGGAACAGGGTCAAGTCAGAATTGCATATGGCTGTGTCCAAACTGGAGAAGCACAGAGAGCAAAAGAATGATGGATTAAACCCAGATCTTTTGACTGGGGGGTGAGTGTATGAAAAGTTTCAGCACTCTGTCCATCATCTTGTTGGGTTTGCTATCCAGGAAAACCTGCCAGCTTGAGACATTTGTCAATATTAGAGACCCAGGGAAATTTATAGTTGTGTGGATCTCGATACCCAGTTTTCATACCTAGAATGCCAGGCAAAAGTAATAACTGTGCCTTAAAAAAAGTCTATTTCTTCAATTTTCCACAAGATATGGCCGCATTATTTGACCCATGTTGACTGGCATAGGGAAACCTACCAACCCTAAACATTTCTAAAAACTAGTAACCTATGGATTATGTGGCTTGAATGGATCTCCCCACGTTTTCTTTTTCTGTTTATTGCCATTTGTTATTTAAGAGTCAGATAAGAAATCAAATGAACAAAACCAAATAACATGACAAACTAATAAAATACATCTTACAATTTGACTTAATCGCTCACCCACAGAAATTACTTGCATACACGTACTTGGACTTACGATCCCATTCACATCCCCATTCCCCCCAAACCTCCCTCAAGTCTCAGCCCCCCTCTGCAGCTCCGACAGATACCGGCCTCACCTTACCTAAGGGTTTCTACCAAGTTCCTCAGATCTTATGGTGTTTATGAGAGCAAACCCTAGTTTGTAAACTGATTCCTCTGTTTTTGCACAACAATCCACTGCTTTGGGGGGACAACCAATGAAGAGTAATATGTTGTTTAACCATCACCTTTCCAATATCAGTTAGTGTTTCTGCCTTTTTATCACCATCCCTATTCTGTCAAATAATATTATTACATTTTTCAAAGGATATGCCAATGACTGACTCGACTGTCGAATATTTGGGCCCAGAATTATTATATGTTCGGAAAGTCCAAAACAGTTGGGGTCTGTGCCCTCTTCATTTTTCACATCCTCTCTAGCGTGCAGTACACCCTGTGGAAATAGTTGAATTGAATGAGGTAGAGTCTTGCAGATATAAATAGCTGCCAATTTCACCTCCATCCAGTAAACCCCCATCCTCCCGCTCCCATCAATCTTTCAGTATCAGCAGGAATCAGGGGACTATACAACTAATATTTTGTATAGTGTGGATATACACTTGGATTCAAGACGTTCTATTGTAGCTTTGGGTTTCAGTGACTTGTCTTCATGATCCTGAAGCTCATGCCTTACTTATAGATAACGGTAAAACTGAGATTTGTGGAGTCCAAATTTTCCTGATAACGTTTTTTTAAGCGCTCCCCTCCAACATTCAAAAGGAATAGTTGTGACTGGACGCAGTTCCAAAGGAAGCTTACCCCCATTTGGCACTAACAGCCAATTGTGTTTTTCCGAGGCCACTATTTCTAAGCTGAAGTCCGGGTTGTCCCTGCAGCCTGAATAACCAATCATTGATAGGAAGAAGCTGAGCTGCTCAAAGATGTAACTTCATGTTGACTATCCTCAGCCCTCTATCACAAGGTGACTGCACATATTTCTAAAATCCTACACTAGGCGGGCCACCCACTCATAGAAAGCTTTTCATGAATGAATGGAGAACACGGAAAAAAACTGGGGATCATATATTCATTATTTGAGAGGTTTTTTTTTTATATAGCACTGGCTAGACCAGAGGGTATGAGATCGCTTTACAAGACATAGCATTGATAGAAGGATTCACAGTTGACCTAGTATAACGAGAGGATAAAAACAGGATAACATAAAATACATATCTTAAAGAGTAACAGATAATGTAACATTGCCTGTTCAAGGTATAGACGCTGTATTGTGTCAGGCGACCGTATTGAATGGTCTTGTTGGTGTAGCGAACTCAGGGAGGGTTGAGATATTTGTTCAGTAGTGAGGTTTAGAGATTCCATTTAGAGCAGGTATAGGAAAGGTTGCATCGAAGGTGTTTAGGAAGTGAGTTTGAGATCGATGAAGTGTCACCTGAGAGAGAATGTTTCTGAGATTATGTTTTTTTCCAATTTGGGAGGGATGAGAAGATGTGAGTAGGAGCTTTTTAGAGCCCATGTTTTGCCCGCTCTCAATAGTTAATTTTCTAAATATTTAGGTTTTGCTGTGTGAAGGGCTTTGTGGATGAGACAGGCTGTCTTAAAGAAGCATCTTCCTTCTATTGGGAGCCAATTGAAACTCTTGAGAGAAGGTGAGATGTGTTTGAATCTTTTGGCACCTGTAAGGAGTCTAGCAGCTGCATTAATAGTTGTTCTAAGAAGTGCTGGGTGGCTTTTTGGGGTCCCAGTGATTATGGCATTGCCATAATCAAGTTTTTAGAGGACCAGTGAATGTACTACAGTCTTTAGGGCTTCAAGTGGGATAAACAGTTTGATTTTCTTGATGTTTTAGGGTGTAGGGTGCACCTTTGGCAGAATTGTTGATGTGTTTTTTCATTGACGTGTTTTTTCTAGGGTGATTTCTAGGTACTGCACAGAGTGTAAGAGAGCAGATAAGATCATCCATGCTCTTGAGCCATTTTTGGATTGGTGATGGATTGTCCTTTGGGGAAAAGAGTAACAGTTTGGTTTTATTGGGGTTCAGTTTTAGGTGATTAGTGCTTATCCAGTTTTGTGTCTTATTTACTGTGGTATTCAGATGGCAGATGTCACTGTAGGATGATATGTTGTAGTAAAGTTGTGTGTCATTAGCATAAAGGTGGTTTTTCACCCCTGCTTGATTTAGGATAATAGTGAGGAGTTCCATGAAGAGGTTAAAAAGGGCTGGGGCGAGGATGGAGCCTTGTGGAACTGGTGAAGGTTGTGAGAGACAGCTGCTGAATTTTATTTGCTACAAGCGATGCATAGCTAGGACATAAACCATCTCAGGACTGTGCTATTGATACCCGCGTCTCAAGTAAAGCTTGGTGGTTGCCTGTGTCAAATGTCACAGATAGGTCTAGTAGGATTAGAAGTCAAGAGTCACCGTCTTCTAAAGTTCAGAGAATGTCGTCTGAAATATTGAGCATAGCAGTTTCCATGCTATACCCTCTTCTCAATCCTGATTGGAAAAAGTCATGCAAATTGAAATTCTGAATGTGTTGGTTGGGTTTGGTCAAAACACATTTTTCGATTGCTTTTGCTAGAAGAGGAAGGTTGGTGACCGGTCTAAAGTTGATGAGGTCATTAGTACTCGCTTCAGGTTTTTTGAGAATGGGAGTGATTTTACCCATTGGAAGGAGTTAGGCACACAGCCGATGAGAGAAAAGCATTGATGATGTTGGTCCAGAACGGGGAGATGATGTGAATCGGGTTCTGTACTAGGGAGAGGATCAGTGGTATGGGATGTGGCTTTCAGGTTTGCAGTTATCTTGTGGATTTCACCTTCCATCAACAAATTGAACTCTGACCAATTGGCATTGTTCTTTGGTGAGTGAAGCTCCTCCTTGATGTTGGTTATTTGTGCGTTCCTCAGGTCTGAGGTTGGGCCTGTAGAGGGAGTTACCATGGAGATGGGTACATCGTCAGAGCAGGGGAGCCGAGTTGTCAAACTTATGACGTGGTCAAGAGATTGTTCAATTTTCAATATTTTCTCAGAGACAAAATTTGCTATTTCTTCACAGCGTTCATTAGTAGCTATATTTTCCTGTTGGGAGGTGAGGGTAGTTTGTTATTTAATTATGTTGTAGAGATCCCTTGGTATGTTTTTCACCCGGTCCAGTTAAAAGAAACCAGCCTTTTCTCTAAAGATGTGTTTCTTGTAGGCATAGTTTTTGGAACTGAGGAGAGCAAGGTGTGTTGGTGTAGGGTTCTGTCTCTATAGTCTTTTAGTTATTATTAGTTGTCTCAAGTCTGTGTTTAGATCTAGATTGAACCAAGATCTACTTGGCCTTTCTGTAGCTCTTGAGTTTGAGGTGGGCCACTTGGTCAAGCAGGTTTGTCGTAGTTGAGGTATAGTGGTCAGTGAGGTAATCTTCCATGTGTAGGTGAGGATGTGAGTGAAGTTGTGCATCGATCTGGGATTCCAGTGTCTATAGGGGAAATTGTTCGATGTTCCTTGCTCCATGTTTGTGTGTTTATTGGGCATGCTTTGGCAGAGTGTGGAGTTGGCATTTAGTCTGAAGTGTGAGATGGTGATTCACCCAGGCAATGGGTGTGATAGATTGAAGAGATGCAAGTTCACTTCTGGTAATTATCACATCCAGAGTAGCGCCTCTGTTGTGGTTCTGTTCTTTGTAGAGTTGCTTGAGGTCATAGATTTCTAGTAAGTTAATTAGGTTACAGATCATGTTGTTGTCTCTCTGTCTCATTGCAATGAAGTTTGAAATCTCCTCAACACATTTTTGGTGTGAGGTCACATAGTTCATCAATGCAGTTTGAGCGATTCGCAGGGGGAGATAGATGGTTCAACTTCTAGGTATTTAAATGATGAGTAGGTTGTCGTCTCAAAGGAGTTGCTGTTCATGCTGATCTGAAACATCAAATAATGGAATAGCCAGGTGGCACAAGCAGGCCGAATATGGGAACGGAGTGTTCATTGAGCCAGGTTTCAGTTGGGACTGTAATGTCCATTCCATCTGTTAATATGATTTCAGCTATTTCAGTTGCATGCTTAACTGCTAACTTACAGTTCAGAAACAAACAGTTCAAGGGCTCAGGCTGTTTTTTGGGGAGTGGAGTGTTTGTGTGGCGGTGTATTGAGCTTGGGGTCTGGGGTCTGGGCACTGTGTTATGGGCAGTCTGTTCATGCTGGTGATTACTGAGATACTTGGGGTTCGTTTTGGGGTGCTTTTGTGCAATACGAGTTGCCAAGTAATAACGCTTCAGATGGATATAGTGGGTTAAGAGCTTAGTGAAGCATGTGAGATAGGTAACAAAGGGGGATAGAAATCCAGTGGTTTCTTCCTTTATCGCTCAGGAGACCTTTGAGGGGATTTCCTGTCCTGGATTAACTTTGCGACATAGTCTGGTCTGAGTCAATAGTTCCTTTTTTATGTGCGAGATTTCTTCGGCAATGGTCTCAATTTTATTTACTATTTGGTTAAGCGTTGTGTTCTAGTAGGTCAGGGAAGGTTATGTTGCCATAAGAGAAGGGATGGGCAATGGTTCCAATGTATAGTGGGCTGATTAATCATTTTCATGGTGAGGTCAGGTGTAATTTGTTTGTTTTGGCTGGGTGGGTTCTCTATTGAAGATAGAGTGTAGGTTGGAAGGGGCTGGAGGGAGTTCTGTGGAGTTCTCGGGATTGGAACAGGCACTGTCCTGGTCTTGGTGTATGGTAGTTTTCTGGGTTGCTATGTATCCATCAGAGCTTGTGATGGAAGCAAAGTTAGAGTGTAAAGTAGCAGTATGATCTTGCTGGGGGAGTTGGTGCTGCGTTGTGCTGCGTGTTAAGGGAAATAAGTGTTGGGAAATGTCGGTCAAAGATTGAGAAGTGTTGGTTTGTTGCTTGGATTAAAATGTTCCCCGTTCTGAAAATGGATATGCCGATCTCTACTTTGAAGCTTAGGGAGGGGGCAATAGTGAGTTTGATTCCGTAGGGAATTTTGGTTATCTTTGTTATTTGTAGATGAGCAGAGATAAGATTTCTCCACTTCGCTGGACGTTTTGTGTAGAATTTGAAATCAGTCTTTTGAATACCCTTGTTTGTACTATAGTAGTAGTCTACTATTAATTATTCTGGACATAGTTTGAGGAGGGTGAACCTTTTCAAAGCCGTTATTGAGAGATTATTAGGAAAGTTAATGCTCCAGGAGTTGGGACCATATCTTTCAGTGTCAGTGCTGTGAAATTTGGGATCAGGGCCAGGCATCATGGTAGTTCTTTATGATGGATCTACCTGCAAATGCGTAGTGATGATAAGAGTGATTAAGGACTGAGCTGGGGGAACAAGTCTCAGTATGACTACATCTGGACCGAGATATGTGTTTAAAATGTAACCAGTAAATGTTAATTAGGGTGGCATATTATGCTGGTGAGTCTGCCTATAGAGAACCATATCAAATGACTGCCCCTCAACTAGGCTTCTTTTGAATTTACTATTCCTCTCTTTAGCGAGGGAGGCTTCGGGTAGTCCTCATTCAGTTTCTAGTTGGAGGAAGTCACACCCCCCCTCTCTCAATCAATCAATCCGGGGTTTAAAAAGCGCGCCACTCACCGTGAGGGTCTCAAGGCACTGGGAGGGAGGGGTGGTGCAGCTCCGGATCAGTCGAAGAGCCAGGTCTTGAGGCTCTTCCTGAAGGTGTGTAGAGTTGGGGAGTGTCTGATGTTGACTGGGAGCTCATTCCAGGTCTTTGCTGCGAAGTAGGAGAAGGCTCTTCCGCCTGCTCTGGTTCTGCAGATGCGTGGGGTCTCTGCCAGAGCGAGGTCGGCGGAGCAGAGGTTCCTTTTGGGTATGTGGAAGGAGACTCTTTCGTTGAGGTATTTGGATCCGATGTTGTGGACGGAATTGTAGGCGTGGGTGAGTAGTATGAAGGTTACTCTTTTCTCGATGGGGAGCCAGTAGAGGTCTCGTAGGTGCTGGGTCATGCGCACATGTCGTGGGGTTCCGAGTCTGGCTGCGGTGTTCTGGATGGTTTGGAGCTTGTGCAGCAGGGTCTTGTTGATTCCGGCGTAGAGGGCATTGCCGTAGTCCAGTCTGCTGGTTATGAGTGCGTGGGTGACGGTCTTTCTGCATTCGGAGGGGGATCCACTTGAAGGTCTTGCGGAGGTGGGGTTCTTCAGATAGTTTTTTCTGTTTTTAAATGGAGGAGGTCCTAAAAAGGTAGTGATTAAGGATGGTAAGGGATTAACACTGAGGACAGATCAGAAGACTGTAAAATTAGAGGTTCATGAGAGTGTTGCTGTAAATAGTAAGGCCACTAGGTAGAGCTCCAGGCTGTGGTTAAGGCGACGTCCACTCTTTTTTTGTTGCCATGAGAAGTACAGGCTGGACTGGGGGTGGAGTCCTTTTTAGTTTTATGGGTTTGATGTTTTACCTAATTTGAAATCAGACAGCAAAGCGTCTGAGGGAAGATGACTGCTTGAAAGAAAAGAACACAGGGCAATAAATACAAAATGGGGGCAGTCGAATCATGACACAATAGACCACCGTGGATAACAACCAAGAAACCAGGACTGTCTCTCTACACACAGCAGGTGGTATGCAAGGCTTTTGTAGCTGACCTGGTTAAGCGCTGAATGCACAGGGTGCTGGGTGGGGTCGAGGATGAAATAATCGGCTGCTGGGCTTGAGCAGCAACAGAGAGATTCAATTGGTGATATGCCGGCAGCACCACAGAATCCAATATTGAAAGAAAGGCCCGCGAACAATGACCACTGCTAAGTTGGGTGATGCTCCTCTCACAGCCAGGGGCGTGAGCAGGGATGGCCTTGAGGCAGTTGTGTGAATGGAAGGGCAGCGGGAGAGCGGTATCGAGGCAGGAGGGCTCACCATAAGGAGCACACTTGTCTCCTCTGTAGTTGCCGCCCTCCTATTGTGCTCATCCTTGGCCAGCAGTAGCATAAGCAGGAGTCCCTAGTCAAAGCATGAGGGCCGTGTGGTCGAGAAGGTGGCAAGTCTGGCAGTTCCTCCTGCAGCGCTTGTCCCCGCACCGGCGATGGGGACCAAGGGAGGGTGGGGATGCAGGGGACTGCCAGGCGAAAGAGGTTGGTGTAGTGTGGGAGACACCCAGCCCACACCCTACAATGTTGTACCCTGTATCCCCCTGGAAAGCGGGCTCGCCCTAAGGGTATAAATAAATGGGCGTATGACCGCTCGAGGTCTTGGCCCTTACGCTAGCACCACTGTGGCGCGTATTCTGTGTTATCCTCCCCCGCAGCATCAGACCCCATTGCCTGGTACCGAGTCGCACAACTCCAGGTCCACCACATTGGTGACGATACGGGTCTTATCTACGTCTCCACCGCGTCCAGCGAGGAATCCGGCTCCGAGGCGCTTCTGTCCACCCATGCAGCAGCCCCTGAGCATCCGGAGCTCGACGGCGAGTGACTGGCGCCACAGGCTCAGCTGTGCTCCGCCAGCCCCACCCTTCGTGGAGGCATTCAGGGGAAGCAGGAGGGCAGAACGGCCTACGAGGTGTGCCGTGAGTGGGAGCGGGTACGACACAGCTCAGGAGGCACCCACCCTGTGGAGACGAAGCGCATCCAGTGCCCCGAGGTCAGTGAATGTTCTCAGAGGGCGCACAAATGGCAGCCGCGGTCATGTGGCCTCTCTCTTCAGCTCTCTCGTCCAACCCCAGCATGCCCCACCCACGCGGCAAGCAGCACAACAGCGAATAAAAGAGAAAAAAAAAAAGACACCCATTGAGAGGCACTGCGCCCCCACTCCACAGACACCACAGTATTTACAGAAGTTTAAGGGCACCTCACACGAAGGGGAGCAAATGTTACACACCCGCCACAGGGACCGACAGTGGCAGTTGGCACGTGGAGCACCAGTAGAGAAAAGGAAAAAAGGAAGAAATGCGAATCTAGGAACATCATTAAGAGAAACCAAATAAATCAGGCCTGCACAATCTAAATCTCAAGACCCCGGCAGAGGTTTGTGGCCCAGACCCTCACCCTCCATCTTGCGCACACAGATCTGGGAGCATAGTGAAGGTCCCGGGCGCCTGGAGATGCCTGTCCTACCTTGGGGCGAGAATTTACCATGGGTCAGCAGACCCACTGGAGGGCAACATGGGCAGCGCATTAAGCTCTCTGCGATCAATCATGAACTTTTGGGGATCCCTGCCGCTGTTGATGGTTGGCAGAGTTGCCCTGCTGAATATGGTGGCTCTGCCTCGATTGCTGTATTTCTTTGTGAACCTCCCAGTCTGGATCCCACGGGCAACATTTCGGGACCTGGACTCCATGAGCACTTCGTTCCTATAGGGAGCGGGTCGCAGACGGGTGGCTCTAACCACGCTGAAACGCACTTCAGCAACGGGTGAGCTGGCGGTACTGGACTTAGAGCTGTACTACCTGGCGGCGCAGCTCAACTGGCTGATCCAATCACTGGCAGCAGGGCAGAATCCAGATAAGACTCAATATCCCTCGCGCCGACAGAGGCAGAACAGATAAAACTGTTACTGCGGGTACGAAGACAGACAGTGCAGGACACTGCGGAAACCAAGGTGATCAAGTGCTGGATCAGGTACCAGCAACGTGTGAACAATAGAATCCCCTACTCACCTGAACTGCCGGTGGTCCTGCTTCGGTACCTTCCGCATAGAGGGAGTTGGGTGGGCCTGGATGATTGGGAGGAAGCTGGAGTATGGGGAGTAGGAGACCTTTTCCGTGATTCTGAACTGCTTCCCTTCGAGTACTTTCCGGCAGAATATGACCTACCCCATGGCCACTTCCTATTACACAGAGCAGTCACCATGAACATGCGGAGGCACTGGGGGACTGGACTCATGGAGACCCGAACCTTGGATTGCTGCCGATACGTTACTACAACAGCGGGCAGGATAACAATGGTCTCCTGCCTATACAAAGCAATGAGCTGAGACATTCAAGGGCCGATGGAACAATTGCGGTTGCAGTGGGAGGAGGACCTAGGAATCCCGATCCCTGAGGTAGCTTGGGAGAGTATAGTAGAGAGGATACCAAAATCAACCCGAAACGCAAGGTTTAAACTAATTAATTACTATGTCCTACAGGGAGCTTATCTCACTTCGGCACGTATCAGGAGGCACTTTCAAGTTGAGGAGGTAGCCTGCCCTAGGTGTGGGGTCAGGGAAGCACACATAATGCACATGTTCGTGGACTGCCCCAAGCTCCTTCCATTCTGGGAAGAGGTACTTCACATAACAGGAACCATTTTAGACAAAAAGATCCTGCGCACCCCAGGACACTGTTTGTTGGGATGGTTTTCACACACAGCCGACTGGGAAATTTCAAGACCTGGCGTTTGTACTGGCCAAGCGGGAGATCACTAGAAATTGGAAAGTGACCGGGGGGGGGGGGTTTGGGGGGGGGGGCCAGGGTGGGAACTTGGAAGCGAGAGCTTGAGAAATGGGCAAGTGCAGAAGGGAGGATCTGTTAGTAGAGGCAAGGTGAGGTATAGGCACTCTAGATAGAGCCAGGACGTGGGGGTAGCTAGGAGACGAATTGACAGCATCTGAACAGGAGCAGCAATCCCCCGGCGTCTCCCGACCACGTGGTCAGACAATAGGGGAGAGAACAGGACTAAACCCCAAATCCCCCTCTGGCATATGCGATTAAAAGAACCTACTCTAGGATGACTTTGGGAGTCAATACTTTTACAGAGAAAACAGTACTTAGAAGCGGAAGCAACTCAATAGGGAAGGAGGGTGGGGGTGAAAATGGGAACCCAGTTGAATAGCTGGGCCTGGGTCATCATAACTGCATAAAAGATGTATGTAAGGCACATTGGGAATGATGTATGTATTATGACTGTGTTGAAAATCAATAAAATCTAGTTAAAAAAAAAAGGTTCTGGGCAGCCAGAAACACAGGCCACAAGGAGCTAGAAGCCTGTACGCCACGTCGCAAAGACATGAGTACACCAGTTCAGGCGGGAGACTCTAGCCCGTAAGCAGCTGCCCCGCAGCCACTGCTACAACCCCCGCAGCCTTATGTCCATACGGCAGTATCACCCCTCCCACCATTCAGTGAGCTGTTGGACCCCGTCACAGCGGGCCCACGCTGGAAATCGTGGATTGGTTGGTGAGACCACTACTTCACAGGCATGAGGGAGACAGGCAGAACGGTCAAACGTTTGCTACTCGTGCTACGGAGGAGGGGAACTGTACGATCTGTTCGAAATGCTCCCGAATACCGGGGCCAATAATGACTATGAAGCGGCAGTAGCGGCATAGAATCGACACTTCAACCCTTAAATCCATCTGGATTTTGAGCGGTTCAAGCTTCGCCAGTCGAAACAAGCAGAGACCGAGTCTATCGACGTCTTCTATGCCCGCCTGAGAAAGCTGCCCAGCTCATGCACATTCCACGATCAAAGGGAGGAAATATTGCACAGATCATACAAGGGTGCAGATCGGTGCTGCTAAGCCGGTTGATCATCAGACACCTCAGAAATACTGGTACTAGCGAGGTCCCATGAGCTCTCAAATGCAGGGGCATACAAAATGTAAGCGGCCTTAAACCGGCACCCTTCGGGTGGGTCACCATGGCCGTCACCAGTCAAGGAAGAGAGGGTGGACGCCATTCAGAGATGCCCAATGGCACCGCGTGCAAACCCAAAGACGTCCGCGAGGGGGACCTGTGGAAACTGCAGTATCGAGCACCCACCAACAAACCCCTGCTTCGCAAAAGGCAAGACATGCTCCCAGTGCGGCAAGTTAAACCATTTTGCAAAAGTATGTAGGAGCGAAAGGTCAAGATTAAACGCCACCGGGCAGTGCGGGGTGTTGGCCATCATGAGACAGCTATACCTAGATGACCCCTTGGGGCAGGAAGATGTTTCCCCGCCAGGTCCGGGTTACGGCAAGGGAGTGGGTGATGAAGATGTGTTCATGGTATCGTTTATCAGCCGCACGGATCAGCGCTGCAGACCGCCTCCCATGTGCTAAATTCTCATAGCAGGCTCCACCATAGAAGCACTCATTGACACAGGAGCGTCCGTCAATGTCATGGACAGTGAACAGTGTGAACGCCTCTCACCCGACCTCCAATGTCGCCTTCCAAAGCGAAGATCTACACACACGGTTGACCGAGCCACTTCACCTGAGAGGGGTGATCGAGGTGGAAATAGCCAGTGAAGGGCACTTCATCCCTGCCAAATTCCATGTCACAGAGGGGAACAGAGGCACCCTCCTCAGCTGTCATACAGCTGAAGACCTGGAACTAGACTTCTTCGCTAACCAAGTCCACGACTCACATGCGGATGCCATCCTGCGGGAGTTCCTCATGTTGTTCAAAGGCCTCGGACGACTCAAAGGAAAGCAATTCAAGTTACACATCGACTCATCAGTAAGGCTGACTGCAATGAGGCATCGGAGGATGACTTCACTTGCGCCCCCAGGTTGAGGAGGAGCTATGGAAGCTGGAACAACTGGGGGATCATAGAAAAGGTCTCCGGCCCCACCCTGTGGGTGTCTCCTCTGATTGTTGCCCCCAAACGGAAGCAGCCGGGGGAAATCAGGCTATGCGTCGACATGCATCTCCCCAACCAGGCGGTGAAGCGAGAGCAACACCTAACACCCACGATGGACGACATAGTGGTGGACCTCAATGGAGCAAAATGGTTCTCCAATCTCAACTTGAATGCTGGATACCACCAGCTTGAATTTGCCCCAAAAAGCAGATATATAACTACCTTCTCCACGCATGTTTTTATCACTTTTAAAACTGACTTGGAAGGAGAGGGGTCTAGAGGGAAACGCTCTCTGAGAGGCAGTATTTTAAAAGAGTTTGCGCAAGATTGAAAGTCTTTTTTAAATCATTCACCCACCGTAACCACGCTGCATCCCCGCTCTCCCGCTAATTTGCCTTATTTCCCGGTCCAACACGGAGTGTTCCGATTGTGTGGAGGGAAACGGCGTTAGGAGGCGGGGCATAGGGCAGAGGTCGGTGGGTGGAGCCACTAACTATATGAGTCGCATGGCAGCGCGGACGCGCAGCTACTAGTAATCACAAGAGAAAACATCCCTGCTGCTACAAGACAAGATCGCGCACGCTTTTATTTGCACATAGCACTTTCTGAAAGAGATTGGCACCAGTGAGTAGTAGACAACTGTTTTTATCGCTTTTAAAACTGACTTGAAAGGAGAGGGGTCTAGACGGAAACGCTCTCTGAGAGGCAGTATTTTAAAAGAGTGTTGTTGGCTACATTTTAAATATTTGCGCAAGATTGAAAGTCTTTTTAAAATCATTCACCCACCGTAACCACGCTGCATTCCAGCTCTCCCGCTAATTCGCCTTATTCCCCGATCCACCACGGAGTGTTCCGATTGTGTGGAGGGGAACGGCGTTAGGAGGCGGGGTACAGGGCAGCGGTCAGGGGGTGGAGCCACTAACTATATGAGTCGCATGGCAGCGCGGACGTGCCGCTGGTGCGCCGAAGGCGTGCCTAAGGCAAGTCCGTCTGCGCCCGTCCGCGCCCGGCAGGGACCAGGGGTCAGAACCCCTGGACCAAGAGCAAGGCGTCTGACATACTCAGAGCACCATTTAAAATCACTTTTTAAGCCGGTCGATGAGAAATGCAAATACCACATTAATCCGACCTCAAGTAGCAAAACCTGCACCAACTGCCCGTTCAAACTGCACTACCCAGGGCAGCGCCCGGCTAATAGAGAGACCAATTCAGAACTAAAACTACTTATGCTGAATTGTAGGTCCTTGCCAAAACACCACCTTGAAATCAACATCCTGCTTACTGAACAACAGCCTGAAGCACTGTTCCTGACAGAAACCTGGCTGCACAAAGATGCAGACCCAGATCTGGTGCAAGCACTACCCCCAGGATACTATATATAAAGGAAAGACAGGACACCTCGTAAAGGGGGGGGAATTGCTATCATCCTTAAAAACCACGTAAAAGGACGCATCGAACCAGATATCATACAAGACTGCAAGAGCATGGGTTTTGCGCTCACATTCAACCCCACATACTCCCTATCAGGGATTTTACTATACAGACCCCCCGGTCCATGTGGAATGTTTATAGACTCCCTTACCGATACAGTAGCAATGAGGGCAAACACGGCCACCAACTTCACCATCCTAGGAGACCTAAATTTACATCTGGAGGACCCTAATAAAGGCAATGCACACAACCTCATACTTAATATGTATGCATTACAACTTAAGCAAAGAGTCACAAGCACAACACACAACAAAGGCCACATACTAGACCCAGTTTTCTCAAACTTAGATAGTATATCAATAAACAACCCTTCCCCAGTCCCCTGGTCAGACCATTTTTTAACCCCTTGAGTGCCCATGACGAGATGGTCTCGTCATGGGCCGCTGTTGCGCTGTGCCCATGACGAGACTATCTCGTCATGAACCCCGCACGCTAATTCAATGCCCGGCACAGGGCGGGGAAAGGGCGGGGCACACAAGGGGTTAATACCTATTATCTGGAAGCTATCAAGGACTTCTTCCAACGACCAGCCCGCAAAGACTTGTGACCAGCCTTGGTCAAAGTTAGATCCAGAAGTTTGGGCCAACACCCTCAAGGCCACTAACCCCATAATCAATCCCAACCCCATCAAAGCATATGATAAATTTAATGATTGGATCATAACATCTCTCGACACCACCATACCATACAAATGGAGCTCGAAGAAACCCACTGAAAAGAGACTCCCATGGTATACCCCGAAATTAAGAGCGACCAAGCAAAAATGTAAAAGACTGGAGAGGGCCTGGAGGAGGGACAGTCCAGAGAAAAAACACAAATATAAAGAGGCCATACAATTATATCAAACAGAAACCAAACGAGCCCAGGATCAATACTACGAAGAAAAAATTAACCAGGCAGCCAACGTACCCAGAGAATTTGCCAAAATAGCAAAAACTCCCCAGCCAGAAAGGCCCTCAGAATCAGCCCCCCAACGATGTAGGGAATTGGCTGAGTTTTTTAATACTAAAATCCTTAACATATACAATGCCTTCCCTCCACCTCAGCAGACGGAAAATCTTAGTACTAAAGTGGAAAGTTTGACGGAGGGAGCGAACTTACTGAGCGACCTCCCAATACTGGACATTACCCTCCTTCCCACACTATTCACGAAAGTTAAATCGGGTTCCCCATGTGATCCAGCGCACCTGCTACATAAGGTAAAGGAGACAATACTTCCTGCACTCTTGGAACTCCTCAACCTGTCCCTAAATACCGCGACAGTACCATCAAGCTGGAAACACGTCGAGGTCAAAGCACTCTTAAAAAAGACCAACCTAAATCAAGAAACCTGGAGCAACTACCGTCCAGTATCACTGCTCCCCCTGGTTAGTAAGATTCTAGAAAAACACGTGAATACCTCCCTCACCAACTACCTGGAAGTCCATAAGATTCTACACACTTCCGAGACAGGGTTCCGTCCCAACCACGGTACAGAGACAGCACTGATAACAGTGACCGAGGAATCAAGAAAGATCCTCGACTTGGGGGGCAATGTGGCACTCATCCTACTTTATCTGAGCGCCGCATTTGACACGGTAAATCATGGCACTCTACTAGACAGACAAAGAGGTGGGAGTGACAGGCAAGGCATTCTCCTGGATCGAGTCCTTTCTAACGGACAGAACGTTCCAAGTATTTGAAGGCAAGCACACCTCAAGGAAGATCCCCCTCACCTGTGGGGTTCCACAGGGGTCCTCATTGAGCCCCACCCTCTTCAACGTGTACCTGATACCCCTAGCTGATCTAGTACTCCCATATGGAGCCCGGATAGTAACATACGCCGATGAAACCCAACTGGTGGTAGCCCTCAACCACCCTGATGGTAGCAAAATCGACCTTGAAGCTTGTCTGACAAAGGTGGCCATCTGGATGGACAAGTCTTACCTGAAGCTTAACGGGGATAAGACTGAACTAATGATCATCGGCAATACAGCAAGTGGCCCCTTAGACTTAAAATGGCCAGCCTACCTGGGACCAACTCCCGAACCCAAGAATAGAATAAAGAGCCTAGGAATATGGCTGGATAAGTCGCTTAAACTTGACTATCAAGCGGTACAAGTAGCAGCCACATGCTTTGGCATCCTAAGACATCTAAGGAAAATACTACCACTACTCCCAGATACCGCACACAGAGCGATGGTTCAAGCACTGATACTCCCTCGGCTGGACTACTGCAACGCACTATACCTGGGCACCCCAAACTCCGTAATTAGTAAAATCCAGGTGGTACAGAACTGCGCAGCTAGACTAGTATACAACATCCCCAGAAAACAATCGGCTAAGCCAGCAATGAGGACTCTGCACTGGCTTCCCATCTCAGAACGAATAATGTTTAAATCACTCTGCATCGCACATAAGACCCTCTGGAACACAGGCCCAAAAATTAATTCCACCCTTTATTCCTTCCACCGTCCCCTGCGTAATCTGAGATCTGCCAGTCTGTTTCTAGCCAAGGTACCAAAGATTCGAAAGGTACGATCGGGGGGACACATGTTCTCATACAATGCCTCCATCCTGTGGAACTCACTTCCCCCACAGCTTAGATCCACAACTCACAACTCACCACCTCTCTTTCAGGAAACAACTAAAGACGTGGCTTTTCCAGAAATTGCAGTAAAATAGGAATGTGATTGGCCGCAAACCAGTGCTGGGATGCCTAAGGATAGCCATGCGCTATACCAAGAATCGATTAATAATAATAATAATAATAATAATAATAAGAATAATATAGGGCTGAGGAGAAACAAATGGCTGAGGGGTATCGTCAGCTGCCAAGGTCTTCCAGAAAGCCATCTGCGAGACTCTCTCAGGACTGCAAGGGGTTATCAACCTCACTGATAACATTCTTGTCTTTTCAAGGACCCTTGAGGAACACCACATGCACCTAAGAAGCACGTGCCAGTGCCTTGCAGACAGCGGCCTAACTCTCAGCAGGTCAGTATGCTCATTCTACCGGGAATCGGTTGATTTCTTTGGCTACATCTCCTCCTGTGAGGGGCTACATGTCAACCCAAAGAAGGCCGTTGTCATCTGCTCAGCGCCAGTGCCCACATCCCCAAATGAGGTCCGCAGTTTTCTGCGGATGGCCACGTACTGCGGCCGTTTCATCCCGAACCTGGCATCCCTGATGGAACCCCTACGAGCCATTACAAAGAACAGGGGGCCATGGAACTGGAAAAGCGTGGCCAACATGTCGTTTCAAGCCATCAAGGAGGCTCTAATGGACAAGACTGTGATGGCGTACTTCACCCCTGCGGCCACACGGAGGTAGTTGTTGAAGCCAGCCGGTCCTGCTGGGGGCCGACCTTCTACAAGAAACATCCAGTAAAGAATGGGTCCCCGTGGCTTACACCAGCAGAGCACTGTCGGAGACGGAGACAAGATACGCACAGATAGAGAGAGAGGCTCTGACCATTAAGTGGGCCTGCCACCACTTCCACCTCTACCTCTATGGGTGGGACTTCAGAGTGGTAACGGATCACAAACCACTGATCCCCCTGTTTGCAGGAATGACACGGCTGGCTCCGCCGAGGATCGAGAGATGGGTGGTGCAGCTTCAAGCGTATCGTTTCGAAGTGGTATTTTGACCAGGGACCAACAACCCTGCTGACTTACTGTCTCACCTCTGAGATCTGACTGACGTACCTGCAATATATCAATAGGTCGTCTGCATACAGCGAGACTGTGTGCACGTCTCCGCCTAGTGGAATGCCATTGTGTAGTTGGGTTCTCAAGGACTCCGCAAGTGGCTCCATCGCCAGTGCAAAGAGGAGGGGGGACAACGGACAGCCCTGCCTCGTGCCTTGTTGCACTGGGATGGCCTCAGAAATATAAGGACCCTCCCTCACTCTCATCGTCGGGTTCGTGTAGAGCAGTTGGGTCAGCAGCAAAAAGGTAGGGCCTAACTGGTACAGTTCAAGGGTCACGAACATGTAGTCCCATTCGAGGGAATCGAAAGCCTTTTCTAGGTCAAGTACAAGGCAGCCCGCACGTGGCCATTCGCATGTGGAGTAAGTTGCCACTTGGAAGAAGCGGCGTAGGTTAAGTGAGGTACTACGGGACGGTACAAAGCCATTTTGATCTGCGTGCACCAGAGGGGGCTGCTTGCGCTAGTCTGTCCGCTAGAATTTTAGCTATTATTTTGTAGTCGGAGTTGAGGATGGTGAGGGGTCTATACGAGCCCATGCCAGTATGGTCTTTATCGGGTTTAGGCAGTGAAATGAAATGTGCCTCGCAGAGCGAGGGGGGAAGGCGCCCCGCATCTACCGAGGCTGCGAAGAGGGTATGTAGGTGCGGCACCAGTGTTACTTGATACGCCTTGTAATATTCGGCCGGAAAGCCATCAGGCCCCGGGGTTTTGCCCGTCGCCAGTGATGAGATTGCCTCCCTGATTTCCTCCAAAGATATACTAGCATCCAGGAGCTCTGCGTGGTCCAGCAGCATCTCAGGCAGTTGTATCTGGTCGAGGAAGGATGAGAGAGCGTCTGGGTTCTGTAGTCTGTGGGATTGATATAATTGCTTATAGTGATGTGTCAGAGCTGTGTGAATATCACGTTGTGTGTGTACTAGTAGACCAGTGGGGGTATGTTCCTGTCTGATTAGCCAGGCTAAGAGCCGCCCTGCGTGATCAGCGGTGGTGTGCGTGCAGGCTGTGTGTGTGTGCTGCATAGTTATGGCAGCGGAGCCGCTCCAGCAGTTCGGCGAGCTGTGTGCGTAATGTCTCTAGGCGATGGTGGTCTCTACCCCTTTCCTCGCCATGCACCTCATACTGTAATAGTTGTGTTTCTATTTTAGTGAGGTCATGTTGTAGGGTCTTGCGTATGTTCCAGGTCATGCCCAAGCAGTGTCCCCGCACTGTGACCTTGAAGGCCTCCCACTCCACTAGCTTGTCCCCGGTTGTGTCCTCATTGAGTTCAAAATATTCAAGGATAGCTGTTCCCAGCGACGAGCGAAAGGGCTGGTCTTCGAGTGCCAAGGTTTGTAATCTCCAGGTGGGGGTGGGTGAGCGCCCAGGTTCCCAGTTAAGTGTTAAGAGTTGGGGGTTATGGTCTGAGTGTGTGTGGCCTAAGTATTCTGTATGGTGTATCAGTGGGAGTAGCGCTGGGGACCCTACAATACTATCTAGTCGCACGTGTAACTTGTGTACCGCCGAATAATATGAGTAGATCCGAGTATCGGGATTAGCAGCATGCCATATGTCTATTAGTGCCCAGTGCGTCAGTCAATCTGCGAGGGCCCGTGCGTTAGACGCTGCAGTGGTCCTCGTGAGAGGCGGAAATGATCTATCCAGTTCGACATCTAATACTGAATTAAAGTCTCCTCCGTTGAGCCAGGGGACCCCGTTCCAATTGGCAAGTTTCCCTGTGAGGCTATCTAGGAAGGCGGTTTGGTTGATATTGGGGGCATAAACGGAGCCCAGGAGAATCGGCTGGCCATTGAGTCTCCTGCTAACAAATGCGTATCTGCCCTCCGGGTCAACTAGTGTGTGTTCACTGACAAATGGGACTCCTGCTCTTACCCAGACAAGAACACCCCACGCATGGACCGAGTAGATTGTGCCATGTATTTGTCCCCTCCATCTACCTCGTAGCCGACCGAGCTCTGCTTGCGACATGTGCGTCTCTTGGAGAAACGCGATGTCAACAGCTCTACGCCGTAAATAGGTGTAAATGGAGTACCTGCGTGTTGGCGTGTGTATACCGCACACATTCCATGTAATTCTGTTGACCTGTACCATAGTACAACTGTTTGGCAGACAAGGTTGAGCAGGAGGGGCGAGGCATCATGGTGCGTGCGGCGCGTGTATTGATTCCAACTCAGTAACATTAAGAATACAGGGGGAGATGGAAAACAAGCTAAATTACGCTTAACTGTGGGGGCGAGCACCATAGAGGTGTTCGTCCAAACTGTGGGGCCCAACTAGGGGCTAAAGGTAGAGAAAAAACTCAGTGGTCAAGTGACGTCTAGTGGGGGTACTGGTGGAAAGTATGTAATATGTGTCGGGCTTCCCCTTGATGTCAGGGTGTAACCTGGTATCCCCGTGCCATTCCGTGACGCTAAGAGTAGTGTGAGCGGTACGCGCGATGTGCCGCCCGAGTTGCGGTGGGAGGCGCTCGGCACGATGTGTATAGCATGTGTGACAGCCCTTGCCTCCTGTAGGGAGTAGGTGACTGCCTATGGTGTCAAGCATTGCGCAATATAGTGTTGGTGCTGTATATACTTGCGGTTAATGTGTTCAAGGTACAGGTGTTCATTAAGAGTCATATAATTTCATTCACCGTTTGCGGGGTAACTTCTGGCATTGGATATTCTTCGGATTCGTCCAGTCTGGATGACGCAGAGTCGCCAGTATCTGAGAGTCTCGATGGGCTATGAAGGCAATCAGGATTGGATGCTAGTGGCCCCAACGACGCCGCCATGTGGATCGCCTCTTGTCGTTCAGCCTGTCTCTGTTCCAGATTGGGAGAGGTGGAGGTCGCCATGACTCCTGTCCGGGGTCTGTTCTGCCCGCCGCGTCGACGTCGTCTCCTGCCCGATGTCCGTAGTTCGCCTGCCCTCGGATGTCTTGGCCCAGACAGTAGGCTCGATTCCTCCAACTAGTCCCAGGTATCAGAGGGGGAGTCAAAGAAGCACGCTGTTCCGCTTGCGACCACCCGCTGTTTGGCTGGAAAGAGGAGTGAGTAGTTGAGGCCCAGTTCACGCAGTTGTTTCTTCACTGCCGCTTACGCACTTCTGCGGCACTGCACTTGCGTTGTGAATTCTGGGAAAAACATTATGCAGTTATTGTCCACTGTTATATCTGCCAGCTTGCGGGTTTCCCTGAGGATCGTGTCTCTGTGCCTGTAGTTGAGGATTTGGAATAGGAAAGGGCGCGGGCGGGCGCCCGGCGGTGGTTTCTGTGCAGGGACTCGATGAGCTCTTTCGATTACAAAGTGAGCAGATAGTACACCATCTGGGAGTAGCTCCTTAATCCAGCTTTCGGCGTACTCTTCTGGGCATCGCCCCTCTTTGCCCTCCGGCAGACCCACCACACGGATGTTATTGCGGCGGGAGCGCCCTTCCGCATCCTCCACCTTGTCTGCCAGGTCATGCACACGGTCTATTAGGTCCTGTAAGGCGGCCGTATGACTGAGTGATTGGCTTCAGTTCTGCAATCAACTGTTCCTGCGAGCACACACTGTCTCAGAGTTTCTGGTGGTCGGCGCGCAGCAAGTTAAAGTCTGATGTGACTTTATCAATTTTGGACTCAAGTGAGGTGTGGGTTTGGTCCAATCAAGATCCTATCTTTTCTACTGCGGCCAGCACTGAGTCTAGTTTGGTGGCTAGGGTAGCGTGCGGCGTGCGGCGTTTCAGTTGCTGTTCCTCCTTGCATTGTGGATTGATCTGCACTGCTATTGCGTACATTGAGGTGTTGATTGGTGGTACGTAGGCGACCCATCACCAGTTGCTGCGCCGATGGCTGTGGGGGCAAATCTAGATGTCCGGTCTTCTCACGTGTGCGCCCCTCTGATGTTGCCCGGTATCCTCTGCTGTGAGTCTCGGCGTCCTCTGATTGACGTGTGCGTCCCCCGTAGGTAGCCAGTAAATCCAGTGCACCCAGTTCTTCGTTATCGCGCTGGGTAGGCACAGCCGAGGGTGAACCGGTGGCCGCTCCCAGCAACCCGCTTATAGCAGTTGACTTAAAGTGCGGAGGGGGGACCTGGAGAGGGACAGATTTACTTTATCATCCAGAGGTGCCTGGTATCTGGTGCAGTTAGCCTCACCCCAACTATATCAGTCCAGGGGGAGGGAAGAGGAGAGTCACTGGTGAGATGCGCGTCTCAGTGCCTGCTCAACTGTCACACGTTACAGCTCTGTGGTGCGGCCCCTACTGTGTTGTCACAGGGCAACCAGATTTCGCAGAGAGCCGGGGATGTAGCCCCAGGCGTCAGATCCGTGTCTGGGATTGCAGTAAGGCAGAGAGGGCCTTCCTCGTGTCGATTCAATGCGCGCCGACAGGAGGCGGAAAGGCCAACCGTTGAAATGGGTGCGCAGTCTGGGTTGCGCCAGTTGTCTGCCTCTTGAGTGCCTCTCCTACAGTGGGCTATCAAGTAATATTGTCTTTTGTTATTCTTCACAGATGTGTTGACCGGCTGAAGCGCAAGATCTCAGCGCGCCTCCACCCCGGATTCGTGAGAGACAAGGGATGCCTACGGTTGCGCCGCGCCTCCACTCATGGCCTAGGCCCGATCCGGCCCCCGAGCCTAGTCTGTGGCGAGGCAGCGTCGTACCACTAAGGCTACCATTTGGGCAGGTCTAGTGCAATCCGCTGTTCGCTCTCAGGGCCAGGCGACAAAAAGTGGACCGTCCCTACCCGGCGTGAGCAACACCAGTCCGGAGGCGGGGGGGGGGGGTCTTCCCTCACGTATGGCCGCCCAACGCTATGGCCCATTCGTTGAAGTCCACCAGTTCTACGGCTCAAAGGCTGTCCGCTCACCTGTGAATGATGAATGTTGTCTCTCCTTGGGCAGTAGATCCTAAGCTGTGACTTGAGCAGCTGCCAATGCGCCGCTCAGGCAGATTTGGAGGCGCTGATTTACACGGCACGCCAGCTGACCTCAGGGACGTCTCAGGATGCCCGTGTGGAAGTCATGTCGGATTCAGGTGGGCGTCGCTGTCCCCAGACCGTGTCTGATGATCTTCCCCCTTACTCTTGCGGCGACAACCGCTACGTCGCAGCTGTCAGGGAGTAGTAGGCCGCCACAGCCACGGTGTGCATGCGAGCTGGTAGAGCCGAGTTCACAGGCCAGCAGTCCGATATATTTTCCCCCAGGGGGGCCCCCGGTACTTCACCGCCTGTATTAAAATCGCAGTTCAGCGAGGTCCGAGGGGGTCAATAGCCCCAGCGCACAGTACTTCTCAGTAGCGCGGGCACGAGACTCGCGCCCGCAGGCCTCAGCACGTCAGCTCCCGGAGGCCTCCCCCTCAAGGCCCATGCTGGCCAGGTGGCGGCTGAGCCGGGATAGTTCGCCTCCTCAGGCCGAAATCAGCAGTCCTGTGCAGGCGCCGATGGTGCTCACCTCCGGTATTCAGCCGATGTGGCTCGATTTTCCTCCCAAGAGCCTCTGCGCCTTTTTCCGCCTGAGAGCTCCGCCACAGGCCATTACTGGGTTTATGGCGGGACCAGGGGAGCGCCGCTGCACCGGTCATCTTCAAGCGTTCACCATACTCGTTCATAGTGGCCGCACCGTCCGGATGGCCAGGAGACCTCAATATGTCACGGTCGCCTCCTCAGCTCCATGGAAAGTCTGGCAAACCGGCCAGCAATTCGGATGCCGCGCTCGCAGCAATGGCGCCACTCAGAGGACTTCTCGCCGGCAGGGCTTGCGGGACCCATAGTCTCAGCTCTCGTCGATTTGCCCGCTCCGACCAGGTATTGGAGTGGACCGCGGATGCGTAGGGACCGATCCGCTGCTAGATTGAGCCTTGATGGCGGGGGATGTCAATGGCTAACAGGATAATTAGGGGTGCTTGAGCGGAGCACTAGCGATTTGCGTCTGCCATGTTTCGCTGGCTGGCCATGCCCCCTGTCACGACACCCCTTCATGTCGGAAACCCTGACTGACACCATCTACCGAGGATGATAATGCAAGAAACCTGCCCCAAAGCACTGACCCTGTAGGAGATACGGGCGGCAACGGCTCTCAATGAGAATCTGGGAAAAGCAAAAAAGGCGCTACCCGACCGGAGGAGGAACCATTTCTTGGACAGTGCCTGGACATTGAACATGGAGGACCAAGTGACGAGACAACAGCTGTGGAAAGCTCGCAGTGAACTCAGTGAAGGCCCCCATGGGGTAGTGTTGAGAGGTACCGCCATTGTGGTCCCACCGAGTTTACAGCAACAAGTGGTCAATCTCGCACATGTGGGACACCAGGGAATAGCCAAGATGAAAGCCCACCTCTGCAACAAAGTGTGGTTCTCCGGATTGCATGACATAGTTGACTACACAATCCGAGCCTGTCACTCCTGTGCCATTACCAGCAGCAATCCTGCGCCCCATCCCATCCTCACTGAAGAACCATGCCAGGAGCCATGGACACAAGTCCGCATTGACTTTGGCTGCTTCCCCGACGGACGCAGCACTATCACCCTAATAGACTCTCCTTCCAAATTCCCCGATAGTGGAAGTGGTCTTGTCTATGGCATTTCTGCATCAAGGCCGTCCTTGACCGGACCTTTGCAATGATGGGCCTCACCGAGGAAATACGATCGGACAATGGACTGCCCTTCCAGTGAAAGGAGTTCCAGGATTATCTGGCAGCCCATGCCATCTGACACCGCAAGATAAATCTGCAGTGGCCGTTTCTTGAATGCTTACCACCAGACCCCACATTGCACCACCCACTACGGTCCATCCCACATACTGTTCCGACAGGCCGCATGGGACAGCATACAAACGGACCCTTTCTGGTGCACGGGTGAGCTAGACAGCGAGGCTGCGCAGGCCAGGAGGAAGGCCACAAGCCAGAAGGTGAGCAGGACATGGAAGGCGCAGGCAACCAACATGCACGTGGGTAATTATCAAGGATCGTCACCCAGGTTGGAAGTTCTGAACACTGTACTAGCCTGAAGTGTGGGAAGTCACTGATGTGCGAGGGACCATGGTATTAGCAAAAAAGGGCTCACGCATGCTTGCTCGGAACATATCGTGGCTCAAGAAGGTCAGCGGATCCCAACCAGGCTAGGAAGGAGACAGTTGAGAAAGGAGCCCTGTCCACGTTTCCTGCTCCAAGGGTGGGTGGTGACTCACTTCCGACTGAGAGAATGGGAAGACCGGTCCTGCACGAAGATCCAGCTTGTTCAACTCAGAGCCACCCATCCCTCACTGACAGCCCCGCTAGGGCACGGCCAAGTTCCAGCTCCCAGAGCCAGACGTATGGTCTCCGGCCGAACCCTGCCCCAAGCCAAAGGCTCTGATACTTTGTGTGCTGCATGCTGTGAGATGAATCACAGAACAAAGAGACAGCGAGCAGCTAAAGTAAAGGAAGGTTGTAGTGTGGGAGCCACCCAGGCCCACACCCTACAATGTTAGCAAAAAACAAGATGATGCGAAGGAACCGATCAAATAATATTTTTCTCAAAATATGAAGGAAACCACAAATTACTCCTTCACAGTAAGTTATTTATATATTGAAATTAATCATCTGCTAATCATATCATTGTCTGGACACAGTTTCATTTGATAAATCTCTTTTATCAACATATAAATAAAGTTCCAAATATTCATTTCATACGTAATTCAGTGAACATCGGTCCATTACTCAAAAAAAGAGCATAAACACAAACAACAAAAGGCATTTCCTCCTTTCCTTATTCCCCTACAAATAATAATGGATGTTGACACTATTATCGTGAGCATTCCATTGTTTGAAGTCGCCCCATTGGATAGTACTAGGAGGTAGTAACCGTTATACCTCTTCCACAATTTATTGGTACTATATATATTTCAATTCAAACAATGATTTAAATTCTTCCGGGGCACTTAATATTCAACAGTAGTCAACGCGTTTCAGCCCAACTTGCTTGCGGGCCTCATCAGGACAAGGGTATATAAGGATTTATCTCCTGGCACAACATCAATTCCGCAGCAATCCGAGATGTCTAATTACCCAGAGGCATAAAATCCATGGCGAGTAATGTTCTATTAGGCCATGGCCATCCGGGTCAAAAAATGCACTGGGGGCGTATGAATCCCCAACCCCGCACTGGCGTATATTTTTCTTAAAAGATCTTGCCAAATTATTCGAAGTCTCCCGCTGGCGTTCCAAATCTCCACACGGTTCCCGGATGTTGCACCCTGGAGGACGGGCTCGCCAGAAGGGGATAAATAAACAGGTGCATGACTGCTTGAGGTCTTGGCCCTTACACTAGCACCAGTGCGGCGTGTATTCTGTGTTTTACCACCCCCGCAGCATTAGGCCCCACTGTGTGGTACCAGGTCGCTCATCTCCCGGCCCACCACAGTTGGAAGGCGGGCAAACAGGTTCACTGCAAGAACGTCGTAGTCCCCCATGGCATAAAGTGGGTCCTAGACATCGTTCACTAGATGACAACCTGGTGGAGCATCAGTATGCTGAAACAGCTGCCTTAAGTACCTCTGTTGCATTTAGAGTGCATGCGGTGGACTTCCTGTAACCATGATCTTGGAGTCACCTCCAATGCACCTGCACTCCTCCGACCTTCCTGCTCCTCTTGTTGTGCTGGCAGTCAGGGTGCCTCATTGTTGTTTTGTCTTCTGTAACGTATTTTGTGGAGGTTCTACAATTAAAATCAACGCTCCTCTGCTCATTATGTTCAAGGGAAGCCTACTCCATGCGGGTATATGTGCAATGGGGCTATATTAAAGGTCTATAGTGAGGGTACAACAGGTATCCTGGTCCCGGGAAATTTGCATGCCCAGATGTTTAAAATGGAGTGTAGTGGACTATAGCATAGGAGCCCCAGGGATTTTTTGTCTGTTTCCCCACACTACCTGCATTATGGTCATTTTGTCCCAATTGGCCATGAGGCAGAACCCTCTCCATTATATTCCCACTATCCGTATCAGACGCAGGATAGACTCAACAGGTTTCTGAACTTAAAGAAGGACGTTGTCTACATAAAGAGAAGTGATCCTCCAACCCAATCCTTCCACCAAACCTGTGCATCTCTCTTCAGCCACTCTGCTAAAGGTTTCATATTCAAATAGGAAGGGGAACAGTGAGCATCCCTGCCGTGTACCTCATCCTATGGAAAAGAGCAGGGTGAGGACCCTTAGTCCTTGGGGAAAAGTATAGTACTTTAGCACATGCCGAAGTCGGGCCAAAATTATTTTTTTTAGTACTTTGTTGTTGCCCTGGGAATTGAAGTTCAGGCTGGACTGGGGGCAGAGCCCTTTTTAGTTTTATGGGCTTAATGTTTTACTTAATTTGAAAGATGACTGCAAAGCATCAGAAAGAAGATGGCTGCCTGATAGAAAAGAACACGGGGCAATAAATTAAAAATAGGGACAGTCGAATCATGACACAACAGACCGCCATGGATAACAACCAAGAAACCTGGGCCGTCTCTCCACACACATCAGGCGGTATGCAATTTTGTACCTGACCTGATGAAGCACCGAATGCACAGGGCGCTGGGTGGGGTCGAGGATGAAATAATCAGCTGCTAGGTTTGAGCAGCAACAGAGAGCTCAAATTGGCCTTATCCAGGTAGCACCAAAGAATCCAATATTGAAAGAGAAGGCCTGCAAACAAGGACCACTGCTCAGTTGGGTGCTGCTACTCTCACAGCCAGGGGGGGGCGCGGGCAGTGATGTTCAGGAGGCAGCCATGTGAATGTGTGGGTAGCGGGAGAGCGATATCGAGACAGGAGGACTCACTATGAGGAGCACAGTTGTTGTCTCTGCTGTAGTGGCTGTTCTCATCCATGGCCAGCAGCAGCATAAGCAGGTGCCCCTAGTCAAGGCATGAGGGCCAGGTGTTCCCGCAGGTCGCGAGTCGGGCAGTTCCTCCTGCAGCACTCAGTGCCATTGATAGGGACCAAGGCAGGGAGGGTGGGGGTGTAGGGGACTGCCGGGCGACAGTAGTCAGAAGGCAGGCAAGCAGACTCACTGCAAGAACATCGCAGGCCCCCATGGAATCGACCAGGTCCTAGATGTCGTTCACTGGATAACAACCGGGTGGACCATAAGTAAGCTCCAACGGCTGCCGTAAGCACCTCAGTCGCATCTAGAATGCATGTGGCAGACTCCCCTGTAACCATGAACTGGAAGAGTCACCTCCAATGATCCCGCACTCCTCCGACCCTCCTGCTCTGCTTGCTGTGTCCGCAGTCAGGGTGCCTCGTTGTAGTTTTTCTCTTGTGTAAAGTAGTTGGGGTGGTTCTACCATTAAAAGCATGTCCAGGGGGAGTCTACTCTATGCGGGTATATGTATAGTGGTGTTAGACCTGGCACCTTGGCGTGAGTCTCCCTTCCTCTTTTTTCGCTGTGCCTCATGTACTTTTATGGTGTTGGCCGCTCAGCGCGCTGTGCCACTGCCAACCAGTGTCGCGGTGCGAGTGCTCCCTTGTAAATTATATATGTTGGTTGGATTCCATGATTGGATTGTTTGGTTTACTGTCAGACCCCAGTGAAGTGTGCCAGGAGCGCCAGGGCATGTAAATGCAAACACCGCTGGTGGGCTTGCAGCACGGGTTGTGCCACCCACAGAAGCGGCCGGTAAAATATGTCTAAGGTCTGCCATCGCAGAACTTGCGTGCAGTCTGGTACTGACATGCTGACTGGCAAGTGCCCACACTTGCCGTTCCCTAAAACCTTCCCTTAGCTGCATGTTAGTCACCCCTCTGGTAGGCCCACGGGCAGGGTGCGTTGTAAGCATAAGGTAGGACAAGCCTAGATGCGTGGCATGTCCTAGTAGTGAATTACCGCCATCTTGTTGTTCACTACTGCAAGGCTACCCTGTTCTCATAGGCCAGTATGGGCGGCTAGGATTGTTACATCCTATGATCCTAACCGACCCAGGGAACATGGTAGAAGATCGAGTTTAGTATGCCTGAACTCGGAATAATAAGGTACATCTTTTCCCAAGGTTTATTTTAATATTCCGCGTTTGCAAATGCCGCTTTTAGAAAGCTGGCCTTTGCTTGCCTAAACATTTCAGCCCGCCTCTGCGTGATGTGTATCTGATGTCTGGCTGGCGTGAGTGACAGGGCTGGGGGAACCCAGATGGGCAGGGCTAGGTAGCCTGGTGGTGAATAGGACGATCGACAGGTAGATGGGGGGGAGGAGTACTCCTAGGCTCTGAATAGGACAGAGCTCTGCCACCTCAATGCCGGCTCCGCCCCCTGTGGAGCGTCTGAGGACTCTGCCCTGCACTCTGAAAGAAGAAGCCTGCATCACGTAAACAAAGTGCTCAGAAACCGGACTGGACTAGGCAAGGGCCCCCCTGGCCTGGGAGAACAAAAGATTTGCTGTATAAATGTAGGAGCCCTGCTCCTAAGAAACTAGATCCGCTTTTGACCAAGAAGAATCTCTGCCTGAGGAGGAGGCACCGGGAAAGCTGCAGGAGGAAGACTGTCCCTGTCCTGGGGGATTGGCCTGCAGTGGTGACCTTGCTACCAAAGGGGAGAAGAGAAACTGTTGCTGAAGACTTTGCTTTATTTTTACTTTCAAGCTTTGTGCTTTCCAAAACGATCTCCAAGGGCTTGGAACTGAGCTTGCCCCCTGAACTGAGCCCCAGGACCATTGGGCTCTACCTGATCTTCACTCGCCTGCCGCTGGACTGTGGTGTCCTTTCCCTCGCCGGAGCTGTGACCCTCGTGCCCCA
This sequence comes from Triturus cristatus, assembly GCF_964204655.1. Taxonomy (NCBI): domain Eukaryota; kingdom Metazoa; phylum Chordata; class Amphibia; order Caudata; family Salamandridae; genus Triturus; species Triturus cristatus. The sequence continues at coordinate 450,939,326 of NC_140587.1, forward strand.
GTCCCTCCCTGAGCCGTGACCAGGACTGCTTAGCCGCCCCTGCCTTGGGAAGAGCCTCGCTCGATCGGAGCCGCTCCCTCTACGCTGTGTTGGGCTGCCCCTGTCACCTCGCTCGCTGGAGGCTCGCTGTGCACCTTCACCCTCCCGCCGGAATCGGCGTTGTGAGCATCTCCAAGCCTCGGACGGCCCGGATGTATTTGCGTGCCCGGCTGCCCCGCTTTGTTCACCCGCCACCTGCAACACCCCGCTCTTGCCGTGAGCCTGAAGATCAAACCCCCCTCGTGAAGTGTGGGGGCCCCGGACGCCGCCTCGCCCTTCTGTCGAAGAGCCGCTGAAATCCCGCACCCACCTTCGCGTCAAGAAACAAGGTACTGTACTTACGAACTCGACCGCGAGCTCGCATCGGATCCAGGGTCCGCAACGTTCTGATTTCCCTGTCATCTGCCGTGTGCTTCCCGGGCGCCGCCTCAGCACGAAGTGCGCTGAGGCCCACAGTTACCTTGTGCCCGCCTAAAGAACTTTCCGTAACAAAGAGACTTTACCGTATTTCCAAGAGTTGTGGCCCCCTCAGGTCAACGTTACTGGGCCTTGTATTTGAATCTGCTGAATCTACATAAAAGCTTATTTTTATATACTTCCTGATTGGTGTCCGTTTGTGGTGCATGCAAGGGGTTTACTGTATGTGTAATTGCATTTGCTTAACCGTGTACGCCTGAGACTTAGTCTAGACTGCTCGCGCCACGCACCTAGAGGGTGAGCAGGGGTTATTCTGGGGAGTCATCCTTCGCCCTGACAAGAAGTAAAGGGTCCCTGCTTGTTGTGGGTACACACCTGCGCCAACCAGAGCCCCCTCATTTCTAACATTGGTGGCAGCTGTGAGGATTTACGGATTTGCATTTGCGGTTTGCGTATAGTGAACCACTGATCACCACGTAGTGAGAGCAGACCAGTAACACAGCCACAAAACTAGCAATTGTTTTTGTTTTGCCAAGAATCTCCGTTGTTAGAGCCATGCCTGGTTCACTTCCCGCCGGAATGGCAGCTTCCATAATCTCTGGATTTGAGGACATAGATTGGGAAGAAGGCGCACTTCAGAATCATACTAATGAAGAATTGAAAGGTTTTTGCTCCAAGTTCAGAATTGCCCAAACTGGATTGAAAAACAAGGCCCAACTCGTGAAGGCGCTGAGGGCCTGGTATGAGTCAAAGGCACCAGAGAATCAGGTGGAAATGGTTCCACCAGAAAGTGTCCATGAGTTTGGCAGAGGTCTGTCGCCAGAAAAGTTGGCAGACAGGGCAGCAACCCGGGCACACGAAGTGGAGATGGCAAAACTTAATGGGCAGATGGATATGGAAAAACAAAGATTAGCCATGGAAGAAAAGAAACTACAATTAGAGCATGAAATAAAGCTGAGGGAGCTGGAGCTGAAAGCAAAAAGTTTGGAGCTTAATCCCTCTGGTGGCAGCACACCGCCAGCCCCGGCGGAACCAAGAGTTTATATTCCCAAGGATGTAGTGATGGAGTTCTTCAAGAATGACGACATCGGGCAGTGGTTCAGAGCCTACGAGGTAGCCATGTCTTCCCACCGGGTCCCTGAGAGAGATTGGGGCGCGGGGTTGTGGGGACGGTTCCTGTGTGAAGGGCGGGACACACTGTTAGATTTACCTGCTGATGTTCATAATTCTTACGCCCATATGAAGGAAGCCTTGATGACTAGGTATGGGTTGACCCCTGAGTTATATAGACAGAGGTTCAGGGGTTGCACTAAGATTCCCAATAGTACGTATGTGGAGTATGTGACTTTCTTTTGCAGAGCGCTGGATGGTTGGGTAAAGGGTAGTAAGGTAAATGATTATCAAGGGCTTCTTGATTTAATGGCATGGGAGCACTTGTCCAGTAATTGTTTTCCTGAGCTACGCCAGCACCTGATGGATAGTAGGCTGACTAACCCTAGGAAGCTTGCTGAGGAGGCGGACCGCTGGGTCAGTACCAGGGTCCACAAGGGTCCCATGGGAGATTCCGCCAAAGGTGGGCAGGGTCCCCAGCAGAAGAGTGGGGGGGACAGGGGTAAACAGAAGCAGTTCCCAAAAGGGCCCCAAAGTAGTCCCCAAGGGAACCAAGGGATGGGTTCTCAGCCTCCCCCACCCCAGAAACCGACCGGGGCCCCGACAGGTCCTCCTGTTCAGAAGGGGCCCGTCAGATGTTACAGGTGTAACAATTTGGGGCATTTTGCCTCTGATGTAAAGTGTCCATTGTTTGGTAAACCAGCACCCACTGGTGCTCCACCCCGGCAGGTGACTAGTGTAGCCTTGGGGGAGGAGAGGGATATCCAAGGTGGGTGGGGTCCCGCAGAGATGTCCCTTACCTCGCTAGGAGACCGTGAAGTGGTCCCTCCAACCCAGCTGCCTGAGAACACTGAGAAGTACAGGCAGTGGGTGACCATAAATGGCCATAGAGTGGAAGCTCTTAGAGATACAGGAGCCAGTGTGACAGCTGTCAGGTGTCACCTGGTGTCTCAGGAGCAGGTGGTCCCCAATGCATTCTATCCCGTTGTTGCCGCTGACAACACAGAGAGGCACTGCAAGGTGGCTCAGGTTCCCTTTGAGTGGGGGGGGGGGGGTCTCTGGTACTCTTCAGGTAGCTGTGAGGCCCGCCATGCCTGTAGACTGTTTGTTAGGGAACGATTTGGAGAGCTCACCTTGGGCTAAGGTGGAGCGGAGTGCTCACCTGGAGATGTTGGGTATGCCGGATTGGGCGTGTGTCACCACACGGTCCATGGCAGCCAGTAGAGGTACTCAAGAGGTTCTGGAGCCTGAGAGGGAGGCCCAGGAACCGGCCTCAGAGAGAAGGAGCAAGGGGCGTGGGAAGCCGGCCCCTGAAGTTCCCACGGTCCAGGAGGAAGCAGACCTTGAGGGGGATGCCCTGGAGCCTATAGGGGAACAGATAGCTGAACTGGGAGACCTGCCGGAGCTGACCCATTGGCAGCAGGAAGGGGGTCCCACCAGGGAGGACTTTTGTAAGGCGCAAAAGGAGTGCCCTTCTCTCGTGGGTATGCGGCAGCAGGCTGCAGACCAGGCCGCAGGTGATCAGTCAGGATCACATTTCGTTTACTGGGAGAACGACCTCCTATATACAGAGCCTAAGGTTGCTGAGCCTGGGTCAGCCCGTGCGCTGGTGGTACCCCAGGACTTCAGAGCCTTCCTACTGGGGCTGGCTCACGATGTGCCATTGGCAGGGCATTTGGGGCAGGACAAGACCTTTGAAAGGCTTGTCACCCAATTTTATTGGCCTAAAATGCGCAGGAGTTCAGATACTCACTGCAGGACATGCCAGACTTGCCAGGCAAGTGGAAAGAGTGGAAGGAAGCAGAAGGCTCCACTCCAGCCATTCCCTGTGGTCAGTACCCCGTTCCAGCGAGTGGGGATTGACATTGTAGGGCCACTGGACCCCAGGACAGCGATGGGCAATAGGTTCGTCCTGGTCCTGGTGGACCATGCCACCCGGTACCCGGAAGCCATTCCTCTGAGGACAGTGACGGCCCCCGTGGTGGGACGTGCACTGATGGGAATTTTCTCCCGAGTGGGATTCCCTCTAGAGGTGGTGTCTGACCGAGGTACCAATTTCATGTCCAAGTACATGAAATCCCTTTGGCAAGAGTGTGGTGTAACCTACAAGTTCACCACACCTTACCACCCCAAGGAAACGGGTTGGTTGAGAGATTCAACCGAACCCTCAAAGGCATGATAATGGGCCTAAAAGGACCCATGAGGCGTAAGTGGGACGTCCTCTTAACATGCCTCCTCTTCGCTTACCGTGAGGTGCCACAGAAGTCTCTGGGGTTCAGTCCCTTTGAGCTTCTGTATGGTCACCCAGTCAGAGGACCTCTAAGTCTGGTCAAGGAAGGCTGGGAGAAATCTCCCAGGAAACCTCCCCAGAATGTATATAGTTACATGCTGGCCTTCAGGAATCAGACTAGGCGATTCAGGCAACTTGCTGAGGCAAATCTGGAAGCCAGCCAGGAGGAGATGAAGCGGTGGTACGACCAGAATGCCACTCTGGTAGAGCTTCAGCCTGGACAGAAGGTATGGGTCTTGGCCCCTGTGGAGTCGTGTGCGCTCCAGGATAAGTGGACCGGTCCCTTTGAGGTGGTGGAGCGCAAGAGTCCTGTTATCTACGTGGTGGACCTGAAGTCTCCTAGGAACCCCTTAAGGGTCCTACATGTCAACCGCCTCAAGCCCCACTTGGAGAGGTCCCAAGTGGGCATGCTCTTGGCAACAGATGCTGGAAGGGAAGAGGAGACAGAACCTCTTCCTGACCTCCTGTAAGCCAAGGAGCAATATGGGTCAGTGGATGGTGTCACCCTCTCTTCCGCCCTGACCCCTGAGCAACAGAATGATTGTCGCCAGTTGCTGGGACAATTTTCTGATCTGTTTTCCCTGGTTCCTGGTGTCACTGATTGGTGCGTCCATGATGTGGACACTGGGGATAGTACACCTGTGCGGCACAAGGCCTACAGAGTGACTGACAGGGTGAGGACATGCATCAAGGAGGAGGTCTCCAAGATGTTTGCACTTGGGGTAATTGAGTCTTCTAGCAGTCCTTGGGCCAGCCCAGTGGTCTTGGTCCCAAAGGCTGCAGCGCCGGGAGCCACACCCGAACTCCGGTTCTGTGTGGACTACAGAGGACTCAATTCGGTCACTAGGACCGACGCACACCCCATCCCCAGAGCTGATGAGCTCATAGATCGGCTAGGGGCTGCCAACTACCTCAGCACGTTTGATTTAACGTCTGGGTATTAGCAGATCGCCTTGACCGAGGGGGCCAAAGAGAGGTCAGCATTTTCCACCCCAGATGGGCACTACCAGTTCCGGGTTATGCCCTTTGGGATGAAGCATGCCCCTGCCACCTTCCAGAGATTGGTCAACCAGGTGTTGGCTGGGCTGGATTCGTTCAGTGCAGCCTACCTGGATGACATCGCAGTGTTCAGCTCCACTTGGGAAGAACACCTGCGCCACCTCTGGGAAGTGTTGATGGCGCTGCGCAAGGCAGGCCTCACGATCAAGGCAAGTAAGTGCCAGATCGGGCAGGGTTCCGTGGTGTACTTGGGACACCAAGTTGGGAGTGGCCAGGTGGCACCCCTTCAGCCCAAGATAGAAACCATCCTGAATTGGGAGGCGCCCAAAACCCAGACAGAGGTGAGAGCCTTCCTAGGTCTCACCGGGTACTACAGGAGGTTTGTCAAGGGGTATGGCAACATGGTTGCCCCCTTGACAGCGCTGACTTCGAAGAAGCAGCCCAGGAAAGTGATTTGGACTGACACCTGTCAGAAAGCTTTTGAGGCCTTGAAAACTGCTATGTGCACGGCGCCCGTGCTCCTGGCTCCCAACTTCTCCAAAGAGTTTATCGTCCAGACAGACGCTTCAGAGCATGGTGTGGGGGCTGTTCTTTCACAGATTAATGAGGAGGGCCTAGATCACCCCGTAGCCTTTCTTAGCAGGAGGTTACTTCCACGGGAACAGAGGTGGAGTGCTATTGAGCGCGAGGCAAGTGCCCACACTTGCCGGTCCCTAAAACCTTCCCTTAGCTGCATGTTAGTCACCCCTCTGGTAGGCCCACGGGCAGGGTGCGTTGTAAGCATAAGGTAGGACAAGCCTAGATGCGTGGCATGTCCTAGTAGTGAATTACCGCCATCTTGTTGTTCACTACTGCAAGGCTACCCTGTTCTCATAGGCCAGTATGGGCGGCTAGGATTGTTACATCCTATGATCCTAACCGACCCAGGGAACATGGTAGAAGATCGAGTTTAGTATGCCTGAACTCGGAATAATAAGGTACATCTTTTCCCAAGGTTTATTTTAATATTCCGTGTTTGCAAATGCCGCTTTTAGGAAGCTGGCCTTTGCTTGCCTAAACATTTCAGCCCGCCTCTGCGTGATGTGTATCTGATGTCTGGCTGGCGTGAGTGACAGGGCTGGGGGAACCCAGATGGGCAGGGCTAGGTAGCCTGGTGGTGAATAGGACGATCGACAGGTAGATGGGGGGGGGAGGAGTACTCCTAGGCTCTGAATAGGACAGTGCTCTGCCACCTCAATGCCGGCTCCGCCCCCTGTGGAGCGTCTGAGGACTCTGCCCTGCACTCTGAAAGAAGAAGCCTGCATCACGTAAACAAAGTGCTCAGAAACCGGACTGGACTAGGCAAGGGCCCCCCTGGCCTGGGAGAACAAAAGATTTGCTGTATAAATGTAGGAGCCCTGCTCCTAAGAAACTAGATCCGCTTTTGACCAAGAAGAACCTCTGCCTGAGGAGGAGGCACCGGGAAAGCTGCAGGAGGAAGACTGTCCCTGTCCTGGGGGATTGGCCTGCAGTGGTGACCTTGCTACCAAAGGGGAGAAGAGAAACTGTTGCTGAAGACTTTGCTTTATTTTTACTTTCAAGACTTGTGCTTTCCAAAACGATCTCCAAGGGCTTGGAACTGAGCTTGCCCCCTGAACTGAGCCCCAGGACCATTGGGCTCTACCTGATCTTCACTCGCCTGCCGCTGGACTGTGGTGTCCTTTCCCTCGCCGGAGCTGTGACCCTCGTGCCCCAGTCCCTCCCTGAGCCGTGACCAGGACTGCTTAGCCGCCCCCGCCTTGGGAAGAGCCTCGCTCGATCGGAGCCGCTCCCCCTACGCTGTGTTGGGCTGCCCCTGTCACCTCGCTCGCTGTGCACCTTCACCCTCCCGCCGGAATCGGCGTTGTGAGCATCTCCAAGCCTCGGACGGCCCGGACGTATCTGCGTGCCCGGCTGCCCCGCTTTGTTCACCCGCCACCTGCAACACCCCGCTTTTGCCGTGAGCCTGAAGATCAAACCCCCCTCGTGAAGTGTGGGGGCCCCAGACGCCGCCTCGCCCTTCTGGCGAAGAGCCGCTGAAATCCCGCACCCACCTTCGCGTCAAGAAACAAGGTACTGTACTTACGAACTCGACCGCGAGCTCGCATCGGATCCAGGGTCCGCAACGTTCTGATTTCCCTGTCATCTGCCGTGTGCTTCCCGGGCGCCGCCTCAGCACGAAGTGCGCTGAGGCCCACAGTTACCTTGTGCCCGCCTAAAGAACTTTCCGTAACAAAGAGACTTTACCGTATTTCCAAGAGTTGTGGCCCCATCAGGTCAACGTTACTGGGCCTTGTATTTGAATCTGCTGAATCTACATAAAAGCTTATTTTTATATACTTCCTGATTGGTGTCCGTTTGTGGTGCATGCAAGGGGTTTACTGTATGTGTAATTGCATTTGCTTAACCGTGTACGCCTGAGACTTAGCCTAGACTGCTCGCGCCACGCACCTAGAGGGTGAGCAGGGGTTATTCTGGGGAGTCATCCTTCGCCCTGACAAGAAGTAAAGGGTCCCTGCTTGTTGTGGGTACACACCTGCGCCAACCAGAGCCCCCTCATTTCTAACAAGTGGTGTTTGGTTTCTGGACATAAAAAAGGGCGTTGTCTACATAAAGAGAGATGTGATCCTCCAACCTAATCCTGCCAACAACAAACCCACACCTGTGCATCTCTCTTTACCCACTCTGCTAAAGGTTACATATTTTAATGGGGGGGGGGTGACAGTGAACATCCCTGCAATGTCTCATCCTATGGGAAAGTGCGGGTGAGCACCCTGTTCATTCAAACTCTAGTCCATAGGAAACAGTACAGTACTTTAACACGTGCCGAAGTAGGGGCCAAAATTAATATTTTCTAGTACTTGGTGGAGAAAAGGCTATTCAAATCACTAAGGCTCTGTGATTTGTTGTGCCCGAGACAGTATTACTTGTGATCTTCTCAAACAATGTGTCATGCTCCTTCTCTGCATAAAGCTGTTCTGGTCTCGGTGTACTAATGAGTGGATTACCTTTACCAATCTGTTGGCCAAGAGCTTGGGGACCTTTTTGATCTCTATATTTAATAATGTTATGATGTGCACTCTGAGACTGTTTTTTTGGTTTTGGGTATCACAACCACCCCGGCCAGGGGACGGTCCTCCACCCGAACCTGTCCAGCGCCCACCTCCTTGCATGGAGATTGATCGGCGGCAGTTGATTCGACCTGTTTACCGAAGTCTGCGATGTAATTCTGGCAGCCAAGCGTCCCTCCACCAAGAAGGTATACGGCTGCCGGTGGAACAAATTTATGGCATGGTGCACTGCAAAGGCTGTGGGTCCCCTCTCTGCCCCTCTTTCTGAGGTTCTTCTGTTCCTTCTTTCTTTGGCCCAGCAGGGCTCTGTTCTGGGCACTATCAAGGGCTATCTTTCGCCATCCCTGCCTTCCTTTGGCTTCCAGATAAGCCTTCCCTTTTCAAGTCCCTGGTTCTAAATCATTTCTTGAAAGGCATAACTCATCTCTTTCCTCCTATTCCTTTCGTTATGCCTCAGTGGGACTTGAACCTGGTTTTAACTTATTTAATGTGCGCTCCTTTTGAGCCACTTCACAACTGTCCTTTGAGGTTCTTGACTCTCGAAACTGCATTCCTGGTGGCCCTCACCTCTGCCAGACGTGTGAGTGAGCTCCAGGTGCTTTCTTCTAAGCCTCCTTTTCTCCCTGTGCATCCGGACAAAGTTGTCCTCAGGACTCGTCCATCCTTCCTGCCCAAGGTTGTCACAGCCTTCCACATCAGGCAGACCATCACTTTCCCCACCTTCTTTCCGCTTCCGTATCCTTTGAAAGAGGAAGAGAGGCTCCACTGTCTGGATCCAAAACAAGCGCTTTCCTTTTATTTGGATTGCACAAACCAGTTCCGGTTGGACGACCAGCTCTTTGTTGGATACGTGGGCGCCAAGAAATGTCGGGCCGTACACAAGAGGACTATCTCCCGATGGGTCGTCTTGTGTATCAAAACCTATTATTCTATTATTCTCTGGAAAAGAAGGAGCCTCCAGTGGGGCTGCGCGCTCATTCCACCAGGGCGACGGCAGCAAATACTGCTTTGGGACGGGGAGTTCCTCTGAATGACATTTGTCAGACAGCTACGAGGGCTTCGTTGCACACCTTTACCAAACATTACTGCCTTGACAGTCAAGTCCGGAGGGACGGCTTCTTTGGCGGTTCTGTTCTCCAGGACTTTCCGGTGTGATCTTGGTTCTCAGACCCACCACCGGGGTTGGTATTGCTGGGGTATCTATTCTAAGGTAAGGAATCTATAACTAACGTGTTTCTTTCAGATGAAAAAGTTACTTACCTTCGTTAACAATATATAGTTTGTTATAGATTCCTTACCGCCCCATCCATCCTCCCCATTCTGCGAACTAATTTCTAGGGTTAAGGACAACCTATAGGGGCCCTAGTTTTGTGCACAAGTGCTCAGTGTCTTGCATGGCTCTGCGTTTCTGGCGTGGAAAGTCGTGTTCAGAACTGACGTCAGCGCGCGAGGGCGGTGTCTAAGTAGCTGCCATAACGTCCTCCCGGCAATCACGACGCCAACGACGGACGCAGATCCGACCGATGCCACCTTGCGACGCGCAGAGGTACTGATGACAAAAAATATTTACGGATCCAGTCTGACACCTGAGGGTAATTCTAAGGTGAGGAATTTATATCTAACTAATGTTTCTTACAGATATATTGTTACCAAAGGTAAGTAACTTGTTCTTTTAGGGACTTCCCTTTCCAGCTGTCCTTGCATATGTGAGGCATATAAATTCTCATGGTAACTTGCAAACACATTAGGAATGCCAAATGAATCTTGCACCCTCCCACTTTCTGGTTTTTCTGATCCTAGGTGTGCATCTGTTCTTTATTTCTTTATAGGCGGGCCAGTGTATCAGTTTCCTCCTCTTGTACCTTTGTTCGTATAAAGTACAGTGGAATGCGGTCCATGCCCCTTTAGCCACATCAACAAGCCTATACTTTAGCTCTGCCCTAATTGCTACCATCTGATGGAGTCTCTCTTTGTCAGTAGAGGACAGGTTGTGGTTTTTCCATCGAAGAATGTAATCTTCCTAGGAGGCGGTTTCCCTCTCATGTTTCTGACTTTCTAAGTGTGCTATAATTCCACCCCATATAACAGCCTTAAAGTCCTCCCAGAGGGTGACCTTTGAGGGCATCGATGGCATGTTGAGGTACAAGTCTATCTCTTATCTCAGAAAGGATGAGAAGCGAGTATCTAGAAGCCACCTAGACGATAGGCACCATTGGTACCCGCTGCCTCTCAAGAAGCCCTTCAGTCTCAATTCAATAGGGGAGTGGTCTGACAGGCAGTGAGGAAAAATACAAGCTCAGATACCTGCCCAATTTCAGCTGCTGTATGATTTATGGTAATGAGAATAAAAAGTAAATTCAGATTTATTGATGGAGTGCTGTGGTTTTTCGACTGGTATTAGAACCGATTGAGTCCCTCCCAGGATCCATTAGTAGCTCAATAGAGCAATTTATGAAAGATCCCCCAATAAGTGTTTAGAATAATAGGTGCTCACTATTGTCTAAGGGACCCCCTCTAACATTCCTGTGAGTTGTACCAACCTGCTCAAAGCACCATTATAAACCTTTGATAATCTAACGGAAATTATTTGTGCAGCAGGATAGCAACTCCTCTATAGCCTTGATTTAACTGCTGAGTGGTAAACTATTTTAGCTGTGTCTGCCCAGTAATGTGTAGTTTGTGCCTTGTTGTCTCTTGTAATAGAAGCACTTTAGAGCGTCCTGTTGTAAGGTTAAAAATCCAATCCCGGGGGCGCTAGGAGGCGCCGGACCAAGATGGCCGCGCTGATGTGAGGCTCCGGCTTACACAGTATTTATATGCCTATGGACCCCTTGCTCTCCGCTGGTGAGCCCGTACCTGAGCTGCTGACACCGGGCTGAACACTCGACGCGAGTTTCGCGCCGATCGCTACCCCCCATCGGAAGATATTGTGCTGGCTGGGGCCAGGGGGCGGAGCGGCCCTTCCTGCTGGAGGTCCGTGACGGTTGTGGAGCCTACGCGAGCCCCGGGTCGCCCACGAGGTGCTGGGCCCGGAGCTCTGCTGGGTGGCTGGAGGTCTGGTCTTGCTGGAGCGGAGGGGGAGAGCCGGTCCCCCCGGATGCCTGTCTAGCGGGACGCCTTGCTCGCGCCTGCCTTACCGAGCGAGCCCCTTTGCGAGCGGGCGCTGTGGTGAGGCTGCCCGGCTGCCCGAGTGCCTGGTGATCCCCGACCCCCTCCCTGGAGAGCCCGGGAGCGCCTTGCCCGGAGCGGCACGACTGCACCCGCGTGGAAGGAGCCTGCGGCCGCAGCACGGTATATGGTGTCCTGGGGTGCCGAATACGCTGTGAGGTGGTGAGCGGTGCGGTGCTCCGATGCCCAGCTGACGGGGTGAGTGCTGGACTGCGGCTGTGGGGTCGTGCCCCGGCTGGAGGTGCCCTGCCATTTTGAACCCCTGTGCCGACCGGAGGCTCGCCTGCGGCGCTTCCGAGGCTGCCACAGGGGGTTTGCTTTGCCCCCAGGAGCTGCTCCACCTCACCGGGCCGCCGGCCCTTGCGCCACCCCAGCCCGAGAGACTGTCGCCTTGAGAGCCTGCCCCTGGCCTGCGAGCCGCGGCGGAGGCCGGCGCGAGGTGGCACGAATGATATCGCTGGCAGGCTGCTGATGCTTTGGCGGTGGCTGGCTCCTGAACGGCGACTGAGTTACCTGGGTGTTGCGAATACACGGCGGAGCGGCGCTATGGGGAAAACAGACGCGCGGCAGTCTAAACTGCTCTTCGAGCAAAAGAAGGCGGCCACTCGCTCCTCTACTGACGAGACGGGCGAGCCTGGCCCGTCGCAGACGACCCCGCCTGAGCCCAACCCCAGCGACGAACTGAAAACTATGCTCATAGCGATGCAACAAAGCCTTAACGCCCTCTCAGGGAAAATGGACACTATGAACACGCGGCTCGACTTCTTAGTGTTGAAAGTGGACAAGCATGAGGAGCAGCTTAAGGAGGCGGAGAAACGGATCTCAGCCACTGAAGATACCTCTGCGGCGATGGCCATCCAGGTGTCGCAAATGGACAGGCTGCTCATGGTGATTGCCGCCAAAAACGAGGACCTGGAAGCGCGCAGTCGCAGGAATAACATTCGCCTGATGGGTATTCCGGAGACCACGGCCACGGGGCGCATGGAGGATTACGTTGAGCGGCTCCTGACCTCCACTATGGGAGCATCCTCCTTCTCGGCGCATCTAATTGTCGAACGCGCACATAGATCCTTGGGACCCCGACCACCGGTGGGCGCCCCGCCTAGACCCATAGTCGCCAGGCTGCTCAATTACCGTGACCGCGACGCCGCCCTGAGGAAGGCGCGGGACATCCCGAATTTGCAATTTGAGGGCAACTCATTTTCCGTATACCCTGACTTCACCATGGCGGTGCAAGAAGCAAGGCGGAAATACATCCAGGTGAAGCAAAAGCTGCGCAAAGAAAACATCGAATACGCCCTGCTTTACCCAGCTAAGCTACGGATTAAACACCGCGACCGCACGATCCTTTGCACAAACCCACAGCAGGCGGAGGAGTTCCTGGGGTCTCTCCGCCGGGCCTCCCCTGACCATGCCAACAAAGGGAACTGCGCCGGCCAGCGGTCTCCACCGGGGGATGACTGACTACAGCTGCCCGCTGCCGCGGGCGATGTCGACCTGCCTCGAAGAGGGCTGTTGACACACTGTTGCGCTGATGGGGGGGCTGGCCCCCTGGACACGCTTTGATGGCTCTGATCATGCCCTGTGATGGTGACTGCTCCTGCCGCGCGTCGCGCCTGAGGCGGAGAGGAGGCGTTCCTGTGCCTGTGTTGCCACTGCCAGATAAGTGACTATGCCTGGTGTCGAACTGTTTGGTGTGTGTGGGTCTGGCTGCTGCTGCGATAGTGTGCGGCCTTTACTGGCAATGGCTTTGCTGCCCAGACCTACGGACACCTTTGAACTGAGCTTGCAGGGGTCTTTCGTCTTTAGATTGGGCACCCTCCACCCTGGGTCTCTTCCACCACAGATCCAAAGGAGAGGCCTAGGAAGTTCCGCGGTTCTGCGGGACGCGAGGGTTTGAGAGGCACGCCAGCGCCCCCCCTAAGGGCGGTCCCCTGTACTTACGTATAACCAGTTTACAAGAGCTTGGTACTCGATCTGTTTCTAGGTTGCATTTGTTTCATGGTTTAAGGGAGGGGGAGGGTTCTGGGATTCCGGAGCGATTGGGGCGCTGTTGTGGGGGGAGTGGGAGGGTGGGGGTACCGCCGGGAGAACCTCACGGGAACTTGAGAGTTGGCTGTTGTGCACAGTGCCCTGTAGTGTATGGGAGTTCACGCCGTGGTGCACTGCTGAAATCATGTCCGTCTTGCATTGCTGGGTTCGGGTGGGTGAGCTACCGGGGCCACGACCTGCGGCATCATGCATCTTTGCAGTCTTTCATGTCTTATGGAGGGGACTCATAGAGCCGTGATCAAGCTCCTGTCATGGAATGTGCGAGGCCTGCGCGATCCCAGGAAGAAAAGACAGATCCTTTCTTACCTTGAGAGACACGACATTAGTATAGCTGCCCTCCAGGAAACGCACACTGACCCCCGCTGCCCTCCGACCTTCGGGAACAGGTGGGCCACCCACTGGGTGTTTTCGGCATATTCCACATACGCAAGGGGTACGGCCATTCTGATTAAGCGAGGGACACCCTTCAGGTGTGGCGGGATGCGAAGCGATGGCGAGGGCAGATACTGCATGATGTGGGGCACTCTGGGTACACACTCGGTGATCATTGTTAGCTACTACGGGCCCAACACTGACAGTCCTGATGTCCTGAATGCTCTGTGGGGGAAGATATTGGAGGTGGGCGCCACTCATGTGCTTTGGGCGGGAGATTTCAACACGGTCAGTGATCCGGCCAGTGACCGATCTACACACTTGCCTCAGCATTACACGCGTAGTCAGGGGCGCTGCGGGGTCTCCTTGAAGGCAAGGGACTAGTGGATCTGTGGAGATACAGGCATGCAGCGGCGAGGGAGGGGACCTTCCACTCCACTGTGCATGCCTCGTGGTCAAGGTTGGACTACTGGCTGGGGTCTAGGGGGTCTGCACCTGGGTGCGGGCGGTTGACCACCTGGCTCGCACACTTTCTGACCACTTTCCGGTCGGCCTCACTCTGACTATCCCGGGCTCTTTGGCGGGCTCCAGGAGTTGGCGACTAGCGCCGGAGGCCCTATTAGACGAGGTCTTTAAGACAGAACTGGAGGAAGCCATAACCGACTTTTTTGATGGGAACAAGGGGTCGGTGCAGCGTGTCAGCACGCTTTGGGAAGCATTTAAAGTGACTATACGGGGCGTCTATATGGCTAAGAGTTTTGGGGTACTAAGGGATCTACGTTGACGGCTCCGTCGACTGGAGGATGACTTGAAGAGGCTGGAGGCAGATATTTGGCGGCGGGGCAACGGGGAGGGTAGAGCCAAGCTGAGAGATCTGATGACTAAATACGCTGATACAGCTGACAGAGAGATGAAGTTCAGGGGGAAGTATGCTCAGGCTAGGCGCTACGGGGAAGGTGGCAGGCCCGGCAGAGCCTTGGCGCAGGACATCCGACTGCCGAGACACGCCAATCATGTCCTGGAGGTGAGGGATGGTGAGGGCAACACCCACAAAGATGGGGCCTTGATTCTCCAGACCTTCACCGACTTCTATGCCGACTTATATCGCTCCAAGGGCATCAACGAAGTGGACCTCCCTTCTTTTTTTGGTGACATCACCCTAGGGTATCTGGCTGATAACCAGAGAGAATTCCTCTGTGCGCCATTCACCAATGATGAACTGCGGGAACCTGTTTTCCAGCTGCGATCTGGGATGGCGCCTGGGCCGGATGGCCTCCCGAGCGACTTTTATAAGCTGTATTTTGACCTACTCGGCCCCATCCTACAGGCAGTTTATGCGGAGGCTCTGGAGACGCAGGAGCTACCGCCTACAATGAGAGACGCTCTTATTATATCAATCCTGAAGCCGGGTAAGCCGCCTGACAAGTGTGACTCGCATCGGCCCCTGTCCCTTATTAACGTGGACAGCAAAATACTTACCAAGCTGCTGGCCAAACGGTTGAACCTCCTGATTGAGGGGCTGATCCTGCCAGACCAAACGGGATTTATCGCCAGGAGGTCTACGTCCCACAGCCTCCGTACCCTTTTTTCGATCATACAGCAGGTGGACCCGCAGTTGCCCTTGGCGGCCGTGTTTCTGGACGCCACCAAGGCGTTTGACTCTGTAGAGTGGGCCTACTTGCAACTGCGCAACATGGGTTTCCCGGTGGGCTTCTCGGCTTGGATACAGCTTATCTACGCTGCCCCGGCGGCTAGGGTACAAATTAACGGCCTCGTCTCTAGACCCTTCCTGCTGACGCGCGGCACCAGGCAGGGCTGCCCGCTCTCGCCGCTATTGTTCGCACTGGCTATGGAGCCGCTGGCTACGACAATACCATCAGGAGAAGGCGCTGCGGTGCCTGCTGCGCCCTATCCTGATCTCGCTTTATGCCGATGATGTCACCCTCTATGTCAAAGACCCGAAACATAATCTGAACCCGCTGCTGCGGGAGTTCGTTCGCTTTGGTGGGCTGTCAGGCGTACGGATCAACTGGGATAAGTCTCAAATACTCCCGCTCACTACGGCGGTGACCCCCTTTGAGCTGGATTTTCCGCTAGAGTGGTGCACCGACACTGTCCGATACCTTGGGGTGAATGTTGCTCTGGACCGAGAGGAAGTGCTCCGCGACAACTATGGGCGCGCCATGGACTTGCTTTCTGACACGATCACTCGGTGGGTAGCCATGCCTCTCTCCATCGCTGATAGAATCTCGTTGGTTAAGATGGTGGTGTTGCCCAAGTTTCTTTACTTCTTCCTGAATATATCCTACTTCCCGGGTCGCACTTTCTTTTCTATGCTACACACGGCTCTTTTGCGCCTTGTGTGGGGCGGCAAGCAGCCGCGGATAAGGTGGGACACGCTGGCTAGTCCGTATTCGGAAGGGGGTCTCTAGCTGCCCAACTTTGAATTGTACTATATGTGCGCTCAGGCGCACTATGCCCATTACTGGTTCAAAGGGCCGAAATACACGGCCCACATGGCTGTGGAGCACTGGCTGGCTGACCCTGTCCCGCTGGAGGGTGCGCTCCTACAGCGCGTCTCGCCGCGCGTGCGGGAACCCACAACCATAGAATGTACGGTGCGAGCTTGGGGCTGGATTGCGAATAAACTGCAGGCCCCGGTGATCTACTCCCCCCGGATGCCGCTGGTGTATCACCCACAGCTGTCCCTCCTCCGGGAGGGCGTCTTCCACAAACTTCAGAAACGGCGGGGGATCAGCACATGGGGCGACATCTACCCTAACGGGACGTTTGTCACTCTCCAACAGCTATGTCAGGAGCCTCCCCCTGATGCTATGGAAACCTTCTTATATGCGCGCTTGCGCGAGGGAATGCGAGCCTGCACCCCGGGGTACCCGCAGGAGCCGCCGGTGCTCCCCAGATCCATCTTCTCTTGGGGGCACAGACCGCGTCCCACTTGGTCTCCACTTTGTATAAATCGTTATATGCTGAAATTGGCGCGCCGCAGGGTGCTGCCCGAGCTCGCTGGTCCCAGGACCTGGGTCAGGAAATATCGGACTAGGAATGGCACTATTGTTGTGCGCAGATGGAGAGGGCGTCCGCGAGCGCCCGACTGCGCATCACGCACTTTAAATATATGCAGAGGTACTACTACACGCCCGCTCGTCTGAAGCGGTTTGGGCTGCGGGCTGATGCCCGGTGCGACAGGTGCCGAGCGGACGGAGCAGACGTGCTGCATTTGGCCTGGAGTTGCCCGGCCCTACACGACTACTGGACACAGGTATTTGATGCCGTTGGGAAGATGCTGGGGACCCCATTGCCACTGTCCCTACTGATGGGTGTCCTGGGTTACACTGAGAAGCTCCCTGTGGCACATAGGAGGTTTGCCTCTGTCTGTTTCCTTCTCGCCAAGTGGAGGGTGGCCTGCAGGTGGGGCAGAGGGAGGGCGCCGAAATTCAAAGATTGGTTACAGACATTGATTCTTTGGCAAGACCAGCTGGCCCTGTACTCTGATCTTCTGCCGTCGGCATCCCGGCCCCGGGACATATGGGGACCCTTGAAGACATACTTGTTGTCGAACCCGCTGCTGCCGGGCGAGCCTGACCCCCCTTCCCCAAGCAGCTAGGACTGGACTCATGCACTCTAGATGCTTACGGAGGCGCTGCAAAGTGTCGACCCCTCTTTTGGGTTGCTCTCACTGTGAGGTTAGCGAGGCGGGGTTCGTTTGGGTGTTTGTTTAGGTGTTAAGGCTGCAATTCCCGATAGGCTATTATACTGTACATGTGTGATCACTGTGACACGGCCGGCCCGTATCGGGTTGTAGGCGAACCGCTGTGTACACCACTGCCTTTCCTTTCTTAGAACACGCTGCCGGCCACTTATGGTTGTAGGCATTCTGCTGTGTACTGCAAATTATGCTGAATAAAGGTTTTTGAAAACTAAAAAAAAAAAAAAATCCAATCCCATTTCAACTCGCTCCCCCTCTTCCACACTTCAAAACATGGATTATCTGTCACCCTTATAACATATGCAAACTAGAAAAACCGGACAGAAGGAAAAAATATACAACTAGTAATGGACCGATAAACCAGTCTGAGCCCTTGTCCCTGCCAACCTTATTTTGAATACACCATCTGAAGTGCAACAATTCACTTTTGTGGTTTGTCTAGGCACCCAACAGCATTAAACAACATAGAACTGGCTTTCCGAGTTTCCAGTCCACCCGTGCTGCCCACTTCACCCTACAAGAGCCGCTGTGGTGCACCAATTAGGAAAAAGTAATCTCTGAAGGCTACGTGGCGGAAGGGTGCTTATCCTCCTCTTCGCCGGGCCCTGTTTTGGAAGACTCTTCATCTTTTCCAGTTTTTAGCGTCTTAGGGTCTTGGTGCTTTCTTCTCCTATGAGGCCTCCCCCTCTTCCCCGGTGCATCCCTGTCTTTGGTGTCCTGACATTGGTAGGGTCGTGCCTGCAACCCAGACAGATTTGCACTTCTAGAACCATTCCCACGCCGCCTCTGGGTTTAAAAAAAAAAAGAATGATTTCCCTTGAAACAGACCCTTTAAGTTGGCTGAGTAAAACAGAATGTATTGGATTTGCATGGCCCAAAGTTTTGGTTTGACTTGGAAATAACATTTTTTCTGCTGCTGAACTTTGGCTGTGTAGACCGGAAAAAGGAGTATTTTGGCTGATTCAAAGAAAACACCTGTTAGTAGCAGGACTTTCATGAGGATGGCATCCGTATCCATATAATTAAGAAGTCTCGCGATCAGCGGGCTTCGTCCTCCCTGTCCAGACGGCAGCATAGAATTTCAAGTTTTGCGATGGTGCTGGGCATAGGTGCATCTCCAAAAGCTTGTCAGCTCAAGGGAGCCTTTTCAAACAGAAGGGGGATGGAAGCACATTGCTTCACCTCCCTGCACAGTTCACCCCTTAGTATTATGGTAACTGTGCTTGTAGGTTCAGCAGTGTGCTCCCATTCCCCTTGTGTTTGAAAAGGCTCCATTGAGCTGATGAGCTTTTGGAGATGCACCAGTGCGCCGGAGAGAGGTACTGAGACCTGAGAAGATTGTGGCAGCTTTCTCAGCAACCCCAGATGAATTTCGTTTTTTATCTCTACTAATGAAGGTTAATATCCAGAAACACATGTGTCTAGAGGTTCACAGCACTAACCTGCATCAACTTTGGTGAAACACTTGAGCAAAAACTCAAGTAAGCGTTTAAAATGAACTGTATTTGCCATAATGCTAAGGGATGAACTGTGCTTGGAGGTTAAACAGTGTGCTCCCATCCCCCTTGAGTTTGAAAAGGCTCCCTTGAGCCATTGAGTGGACAAGCTTTTGGAGATGCACCTGTGCGCCAGAGAGAGGTACTGAGACCTGAGAGGATTGTGGCAGCTTTCTCAGCAACCCCAGATGAATTTCGTTTTTTATCTTTACTGATGAAGGATAATATCCAGAAACACGTGTCTAGAGATTCACAGCACAAACATGCACCACCTTTTGTGAAACACTTCAGCAAAAAACTCAAGTAAGTGTTTAAAGGGAACTGCAGGGGCAGAGCCAAGATGGCGCAGTAAGCGGATGTGCTCTCCTCGTGCTCCATCCCTGCCCGTACGTAGCACCGTACATCACAACCCCCCCCAGCTGGATGTTCAGCTGGGACCCCTGGTAATTCTTCAGGGGGGAGCCCAGAGCATTCCAGAGCTGTCAGGCCTGGCTGACACCCGATTGAATGGGCCTCGGGACTCGGCCCACGGCAGAGGCGGGCCACGCTGTTTCCGAGTTTGAAGAAGGCGAGGCAGGAGTGTCGGCAGCCCCCTGGTGAGGACGCTTCTAGAGGAGCCAGCCTACCTGTGCGCTCGAGAGTCGGCTCCCCTGGGGCAGATCGGCGCTGGCTGCAGAGCGCTGTGGAGGGCCGGAGGCCTGACGAGGCCTGGGCGGCTACTGGGGTATTGGGCTTCATCCGGTGGGCAGTGCCTGCCCCGGCCTAGCGCCATGCGGCAGTCCGGAGGTGACTGCAGCCCGTCTACGGCCTTAACGCGGGGCCTCAATGTTGGTGATCAGGTGCCCGGGGCCCCCCAGCTGCGGTGGAGTGCCAGGTCTTCCTTGAGGTGGGGCCTGACCCTTGAGACTTGGGACCTCGTGTGTGAGCCCGCTGTGCCCATGCGGGGCCCAGCGGCCTGGCCTCTTCTTCTACTGCTGCTGCACCCTATGGAGTGCCCTACCCACATCTCATATCCCTTGGAAGCAGGCAATGGTGGAGCACTGATTTGGGGCTAGTAGACCACAGGGAATTGAAGCGGGAGGGGCCTGCTGCTGGCACTGCCTAGGTGTTCCCTGGTTGCTTGCCCGGTCTCCTGTGGGCCTCTTGCGGGGCACCGGGGGGAACTGGGGCCATTCCCTTAGAAGGAGCCTGTCTCTGGGCATTGCGCACTAGATTGGGGGCCCATACCGTGTGTGCCCTTGCTTCTCTGCAGCATGCACATTGTTCGCTCTCCCCCCGCACCCTGACTCGACTAAGCACTTCTGGGCTACAGAGGGAGACGCTAGCTACTTTAAGATCGGAGTCTGACCCCCCTGATCCCTAACCCTGGACCTCCTGTTGCCGCGAGGGAGGGCGGATGTTGCCCGGATTTCAGACTGGGACAAAGTCACGGGCCGCTCCAGTGACAGGGGCCTCCGTGTTTTCACCTTACCCACTGAGACCCAAGGGAGGTGGCCTTCGGACCCACTGCCTGGCTCTTGGTACTGTGCTTTCTATTTGTGGAGGAGTCTGAGGAGGGACATTGAGAGACATCCAAACCCATTTGATTCTTTCTTACGTGGGCCATTGTGTGCCAGGTGTGCAGCGGCTCTCTCCGATTTCCTGCATCTTTTAGTACCTGGGCCTAGGGTGCAGGCACCATGGCCTCTTGGAAGGGCAAGAAAAGAAAATCAGTTAGGGATATGCTGGAAAACCACTACGGAAGCTCAACAAGGACAGTCTTCCACGGAGGACTCCAAGCATACGGGTGATGGTGACACCCCAGAGAGCTCAGTGACCCAGGAGTTCCTGGAGGCACTGTTCGCGTCCCTGCGTGAAGATCTACAGATGGTTAAAAGAGACCTAACGGCAGAGCTCAGGGAGGCGCGCCGCGACATCAATGAGGTGGGGAAAGAGTGGCGGCTTTGGAGGAGAGCTCCCTTTCTAGAGACTGGGAGGTCAAAGCCCTTCAGCAGGAAATCTTCCGGTTGCAGGATCAGCAACTAGACCTCCAGGCCCTTGCTGAGGACCTGGAAAATAGATCAAGAAGGAATAACAATCACATCAGGGGAGTCCCAAAGGGCGTGGAGAGTTCAGATCTTGAGGGCTATGTTCAAGTCCTTCAAAAGCATCCTTGGAGACAACGCACCAAGTGGCACCAAGTAGGCGATCCTTCGAGCGGCCAGATCTGACCAGCAGACGCTATCCCGGGGCCATTCAGTCCAGCTATTCCAGGATTTGGCAGCTTCTACCCTCCTAAAACGGAAGGAATTTCGGCCTATCACTGGCCATTGTCGCTCCTTGGGCATCTCATACTCCTGGGGCCATCCATTTCGCTTTATTTTTCAGCTAAATGGCAAATCTCACGGAGGCCTCTAAAATTCTCAACCCTCCTGACCAGTACTCCCGTGCTGGATGAGAAGGCTCGGGACAGTGCCCGCTGCGGACCCAGGCGGGCTAGCGATCTGTGCCCCACCGTCTGGACCCTGCCACCGTGGCTAAAGAAAGGACTGAAGTGCTGCTATCCCTCGCCGGTGAGAGCAAGTCTGATGTTGACCCTCCATCATAAGGTACTGTGATTTGGCAGAGGGGATGCTATTATTTGTTTGGGTGGAGGCGGAAGTGCTAGACCATAACACTTAATGATGGCTCACTGTTCCCTGGTTGCCCCCACAGATCCAGACTTCCAAGTCATGAAGGACTTTATGGACATATTTATTCCTTTTTCTTGTTTTTTGTTCTGGTTGTGGGGTTTTGTTTGGGGACTCCCCTCCCGACTGTCTAAATGTTGGTGAGATGACACTTCACAGAACCACCTCGACCTCTCCACAGTTGCCAGGCTCACTTGTAACATATGGGCATCCTCTTGCACCCCCCAGATTACAATTGCCTGATACCCTTTACATCCCGGATCATGGAGATAAAATTACTTAGTCTTAATGTGAAAGGCCTTAACAACCACACTAAGAGGTCAGCGATTCTTTTCTACTTAGAACACGCCCAAAGAGATATCTGTTTGCTACAGGAGACACATTTGCTCACTTATGGTACTCACAGAATGCATTCTGGGAAATTCCCACACCAATTTTGGTCGTCCGGGAGGGGGGAAAGGGAGGAAGTGGCAATCCTGTTTTCCAATCGTTTCAGGGGGTGATCCTGGGCACTTGTCAGGAGATTAAGGGCCATTTGCTAACTGTTCAGGTGCAATTGGGCACATCTCATTTAACGATAGCTTCACTCTAAGCTCCCAACAAACAGCAGGAGACCTTTATCCTTGATGCACTTGCTAGGGTCCTACAATCTCCAGAGCAAGCTGTCCTGTGGGGGGAGACTTCAATATGGTGATTGATGGAGGGCGGGACCACTCTGGGCAGAGGTCTGTACATTCGGGGGCCCTTTCGCCTGAGGGTTTGACCTGGCTAGCAGATTGCGGGCTTTGCGATGTTTGGCATCTACAGCACCATGATGAAAGGGACTACACGTTTTATTCAGCTGCACACAAAACCTATACCCGCCTAGCGTCCCCTTCCACGTCGGACCGAGTAACAGCCTCCTCCATCGAGCCCCACTCGCTATCGGACCATGCTGCAATCACACATACTCTTCTGACACACGCCCCCGTCTCCCAGCAGCCACCATGGTGGCTATGTGAAACACAACTGCACTCTCCCGACGTGGTGTCCTTGATCTGACAGGTGATCACGGACTACCTGTTCACCAATGACACGGGAGCAGTCCTCTCTCTCCTCAGTCTGGGAGACCCTTTTACTGGTTGTCCGAGGAGGTTTGATATCGAAAGCGGCCAATGAAAACAACTCTGAAAGATAAAAGGGAGGAGTTAGAAAAGTCACGTCTCTGCGATGGATCCTCAACCCTATGTGCAGTCGACTGCAATCACACCCCTCCTGCCATCCGAGTCAGAGTTCCTTAACCAACCTATTAATATAGAAGAAGTGATATCTGCGATTGCAAGGCTGAAGTCAATGAAGTCTCCTGGCCCGGATGGCTGCAGCGCCATCTTATACAAGACGTTCTGTGACGAGTTAGCCCCCCTGCTTACTTGCCTTTTTAATTCTTTCTCCGATACAAGGTCTATGAAGGAATCCATGTTACAAGCCTCCATCTCTGTGATCCCGAACCCGGGAGAGACCATCAGCAGTGTGGCTCATACCCCCCTATCTCACTGCTCTACGTGGATGCGAAGCTCTTTGCCAGGATTCTGTCCATCTGCCTTAACCCCCTGATGCCTGGTCTTGTCGATCCCGATAAGGCTGGCTTTATCCCATTGCGTCTGTGCTGTGACAACACACAGCGGGTGTGTCACCTTATTGACAAGGTGCAGCGCTCCAGGGAAGAGGCTCTCTTACTGGCTATCGATGCTGAGCAAGCATTCAATAGAGTGCACTGGCCTTACCTGTTTGCTACTTTCAGGCGTTTTGGGATGGGCAAATGCTTCTTCAATTGGGTACACAGCATTTACAGGAATCCCAGCGCTGTGGTCCGGGTCAGTGGTGTGAGCATTTGCAGGATACGGGTGGAAAGGGGCACCAGGCAGGCCTGTCTGTTCTCCCCTCCCCTCTCCTTTTCGCTTTATACATGGAACCTATCGCACGGACGCTGCGGTACAACCAACCTCAGTAGGCATCACCTTTGGGGCGGACCAACATTTGATCAGCCTCTGTACAGATGACATCATATTCTCCATCACCCAACCTCTCTCCTCACTTCCAGCTATTATTTCAGAAATGGAAGCATTTGGAGCTGTCTCGGGCTTTATGGTAAACTCGTCAAAATCACAAATTCTGAACCTCACTATGCACCAAGACACAGAACGTATCAGTCGCACCCGATTTGATTTTCAAAGGGTGGAATCCAATCCCTCCTACTTGGGACTGGTGTTGTTGTGGAGTGTTACCAAAAGTGCACAGGTCACTTATTCTAAGCTCAGGACCACAATCTGCTCGGATGTGGATCGCTGGAAGCGCCTTCCTCTTTCTTGGCTGAGAAGGATAGCAGCAATGAAAATAAATTAATCTTCTGCCCTGCGCTCATTTTATCTTTTAAAAGCTACCCCACGCTCCCCCTCTTGGGGAGCTTCGTCAGTTGCAAAGAGAGATTAACCACTTTATCTGGGGCAAGACGAAGTCCAGACTCCATAATCAGCTGTTGCAGGGCACCAAGGGGGAGGGGGGACTAGCGGTTCCTAATGTATTGCAATATTACCAAGTGGCCCAGTTGCGATACCTGATCGAGCGGAACCGACCATTGACAGAGAAGGATAGGGTAGCTGTAGCCACAATGAGGGTATACAGGTTACTGCCCCGCCCTGACTGATAAAGAAAGGGTATTTTAATCTAACTTATGTTGTTTCATGTGCACTTCACTATTTTGATTACTCTGGTCCTGAAGAAGCGCCAACGACCCTTTAGGCGACGCAGGTGCGAAACATGTTGACCTATGACCTTTGACACTCGAACATAGTGTGCCTTTGGGAAAATGTTTTATTCAGCAGTTTTCTGACTGCAAAGGGTACATTACTTATACTTGCGCTGCATGTTTACCCTTTATTAACTTTCTTACCACTTTGCACGCACTTCTCTTACCCTCATTGGACCCAATCCCCACACACCATCATGCACCATCCGGCAGTCCTGGAAAAGATCTCGGATAAAGTGACCCTTCGGGGGACCCGTAGGGAATTGCAGCGCCGGTCCTACCAGGAGCAACCGCCCGATGATGAAGCATGACACCCCTTAGAGTGTGTGAGGGCATCAAAGGACAAAGAGTGTTTTTCCACCTCACCTGTGGGTCCCCTATACCTAAGATTTCTTTCCTCCTTTACTCTTCTTTCCTTTTCCTTTTTTGTTTCATTGCACGGGTGACTTTTCACACCCTTACGCATGGGTGACTTTTTGCACCCTGCCATAAGAACAGTGTCCTCTTGTTGGTTTAAATGAGGACACTAATGCGGCCAGGAGGAATCAAGGACCTCCCAATGCTGTGCAGTGTCCCCGGCACCTCCCCCACATGGAATGGCAAGAGACCCCACTATCTCCGGTGTTGTGTGTGGGCAGTGGCTGATTCACCTGACTAGGATCCCCAGAGCTCAAAGGGGTGACTCTGCTCTTTGCCAGTTGCCACTCATCTCCCCAAACCCCAGCTTTCCGGCTCTGACCTGCTGCATCCTCCCTGAGTCCTCTGTCAACTCCTCACTGCTCCTCTCAGTCTCACCCACAACCTGGACCAGGTCACTCCAATGCACTGTCTGCAGCTTAATGATGTCATTGCTTAGTATACTTTGGCAAAGGCGCACACTGGCGACCTGCAGGGGGACCACTTTTGACTTGAAGATCCTGCCGCATTTCTTTTGGTTTGGTGGGGCTGTAACAGAGTTAACTAAATTACGCCTTCCATTTTTGCCATTTGGCCACGCCCCAAGAAAGCCCTGTCTATATCAAATAATTGGTGAAAAACTAAATGTTCTCATATTTATGTGACAGAAAAGTACAGAAGTTGCAACCTACACTAAAAGTCCTACCACCCTACATTCCCAAATTTCTTTTGATTAAAACGGTACCCCACATTTATGGGTGTACCTATCGTACTGGACAGGAACCAGCCAAAACTATGACTGTATGATGTCAGCGTAGTATTAAAGTAGTCTTCACATAATTACTGTTTTGGTTAGTTTCTTGCATGTGTGTTAGGCCCATCCACACATGTGGAGTAGAGTTTAACATGGGAAACATGTTTGACTGCAAGTTAGTAAGACTTTTGCCAATTGGCTGGAAGATCCTGCAATTTCTGTCTCATAAATATTGAGAAATTGTGTTTTTTTTTAAATCCCATACTTTCACATTTGCAGGGCATTCTGGGTATCCGTGCGAGTCACACCAATCTGGTTTCCCCATGGCCTCTATTTGTAAGAAACTTCATTGGTTAGTGGGGTTCCTGTGTGACAACTGACCCAAAGTTCAAAGGCTGCAGCCATCCCTCATCAAAAGTGAGAGTATTTTTTTGTTTCTAGGTATAGTTATGATGTTTGCAGGGCATTCTGATTAAGAAAGTACCCAGGGATACCTACAAGCCACACCACATTGGATTCTCCTAAGCCACTAGTCTTAAATTGCCCAAGTTGGTAGGGTTTCCTGGTTGCTGTCTGATCTCAAGCCTAAATTCTGAAGTGATCCTACATAGAACATGAGACAAAGGGCCTGATTTACGGGGTTTTGGCGTAGGGTAGCGCAGCCAGTCACCTTGCTGCGTAGCCCTACGTCAAAGTGAAAGGGCAGGAATCGACGTATTTATCTAATACAGTGCATTCCTGTCCTTCCCCCTGCTCTGGCAACGTTTTGGCAGCCTAGTGCTAACACAGGCACCCTTGCACCATGGTGCAAGGCTGCCTGTGTTGTCGGCAGGATTGTTTTTGTGCATTAAACAGCACCTGCTTGTACAAAAACAATTGCAGGAGGCTTTCTTCTCTTTTAATGTGTGCTGCAGCAGCACACATGGAAAGTGGAAGAAACGGGGAGAAATAAACATATTTCTTCTCGTTGCGCCTCCCCTGGCAAGGAGTACGATTTTGGTGCATCCTCAGGTTTACATGGTTTTGTAAATCTGGGGAACCGTCAAAATCCATGGGTGTTGTGTGGGAACACCCACGGCAATTCCCATGGAACACCTCCCTGGCGCAGAATAAGGCAACGCAGCTATTTGCGCTGCTTTGCCTTACTCCATATCTATGAGGCCATTCAAAGCCACGCAAACCCGTGACCTCATAAGTACGATTTTGTACTTTGCGCCGCCGGAGCGTCACAAAAAGTGACGCTCCAGTGGCGCAAGGGGCCCATAAATATGCCCCTCAATTTGGTATTCTTCGGCTTAAGTTTGCTGTTTGCAGGACAGGACATTCTGGGTAAGAAAATATACTGAGATTCACACAATCCCCTGGCTTCTGCTGGATGTCAGGTTTGAGAAATACCTTGGGTTGGTAGGGTTCCCTCAATGTTGCCCAAATACTACAGTCATTTCCTATGGAAAGTGAGAACATTAGGTGGTTTAGGCATACTTTTGCCTTTTACAGGACATTCTGAAGAAAATAAAGTGCAGGGCTCCACGCAGGCCACATCACCTGGGCTCTCCTGGGCCTTTAATTTTCAGAAATAACCAAGGATGATAGGATTCCCTCAGTACCGGGCGATCCCAGGCCCGAATGCCTGTAATATGCTTAATGAAAAATGAGAGGAAAATAGGTTACTTACCTTTGCTAACAATATTTCTGGTTTATCTATAATCTTCCTAGATTCCCCACTTTTAAAATGAAAATCCCTATGTATCAGACTGGTCCAGAAAAGCTTTTTGTAGCAGTATCTCTCCAGCGCCACTTGTAGCACCATGCAGATCCACTCAGTGGACATAATGCCACTGGTATTCGAAAGAGACCGACCTGTATTGATGGCGGTTCCTGATACTTTTCCTTAGTCCCAGTGAGGTACTTGGAGAGCAATGGGGAGAGCATCAGTGGCAGCAACAATAACTTCACAAATACATTTGCACCCCTTGGAACCTTATTTTATATGTTACTGACTCATCATCAAAGTGGGTGGGTGATGAGCAATCTGCAGGAACCAGGAAGATTATGTATGCACCGGAAAGATAGTAATCTTACCTCTGATTGATACATATTCCTGCTGATAGCTTCTTTAGCATAAATGCCTAAGCAGTACCCTCCCAGAGACACGAATGAGTAACACAAATTAATCAAGGAAATCCTGCAGCACAGTAGTGGTAAAGGATTATTCAATGCATTCTTGGGGTGTAAGGTAGCAATGTTTAGCAAACATAAACGGAAATAACCTTGTGGGTGCCCGGCAGCCGCCTGCCGCCGGAACACCTCTGGTCTTGATACATAGGATGACCTATAGCAAAATAGTGCTCTTAATCACCGCCTTGCCTTTCTTCGCTCAAGAAAATCCTACAAAGAGCTTGTCACCCACTCTATCCTTTTAAGTGAAGTCAAATAAATGTAGTCCCTCCTAATCCTTGGTGGGAGAGGAACGGATATTGGAAGAGTGATTGATTGGGCATGTGAAAGGCCAAAACCTTGGGAAAAAAAGACAGGGCAGGTATTTGGATCAACTTGTCTGGGTAAAAGAAAATTGTAAAAGGTGGACGAATAGAGAACGTCTGAAGCTCCCTTACCCTGTTCGCAGATGTTATTGCTGTAGCAATAGTGTCTTCAAAGTAAGAAGTCTAACTGGACAACTGTGCATTTGCTCAAAAAGAGATGCCATCAAGAAAAGCATCACAAGATTCAAATCCCAATGAGAAACAATGAACGGAACTGGAGGAAACAAGTAGAGGAAACCTTTCAGAAAACCCACCACTAAAGTTGACATAAACAATGAATTAAGTATAATCAGTGAGACACATGAAAGCTGAAAGGGCAACCACCCAATCCTTGACAGTAGCCACTGCCAGCCCCTTCTGTGCAAAAGGCAAGGAGAATCTCTGGATGTCAGAAAGGTCTGATTGAAAGGGATCCAAGCCTTCCAGCTCACACCCTTGCACAAATTTGTTTCTGTTCTAGGCCTTGGCAAAGAGATCAATTGATGGACCACAATCTGGAGAAGATCACCTCCAACATTTCAAGGTGAAGTTCCCACTTGTGGTCCTCCAGTGAGAGGTGACTGAGTGCACCTTCCCTCACATTAAGATATCCTGCCAGATGGGGTGCTACTGGGAAAAGGTACCTATCCCTGTGCGAATTGCTGCAGTGTTTCAGTGATGTGGCGCCACCCTGCTTGTTGAAATAATGGATCTGAAAGTGTCTCCCGGATATTTACATGCAAAATGTCTTAAAGACAAGGTGGACCATAAGCAGCTCTAGCATATGTATGTGCAAATACTATTAGAATATGGACCAAAGTTCGCTCACTGTCTGGTCACCATGCTGGGTGCCTCAGCCCCGCAAGGAGGTGCCCAGTACCACTGTAGTCTGTACTTGTGGGGCTGAACGTTCGACCCAACTCGAGGTTGGAAGAGTTCATTTACGATTGTTGCTTGTGAACCAACCAGTAGATCTACACTTGAACCAAAAGTATCCATTTGTGTTGGTGCCACTGTCGTCACAGCCAACACTTAAGAGCCCTGATCCACCATGTGGTATGAGGAGCACAATACATGATATGATGGGGAGATGTGTTTGAGTGAGAAATCTCAAAATCATCTCCTGAATATCCATGATCCTCTGAATAGGAGGAAAGTTCTCCATGCAGAAATGCAAAGGTTAACCTCTGAGTGAGATGATGATAAACCTCAAGTCATGTAAAAGAGTCACGGTGGGTGGAGATGTTCCTTGACCATCATCAGAGATGCAGCCTTAACCAACTAGTCTTCTAAGTATGGAAATAGACTCCAAACTGTCTTAGTGAAGCTGACAAAATTGACAGCATGGTTGTGAAAACATGAGGCATAGTCATCAGCCCAAATGGCAAGCCCGCAAATTGGTAATACTGGGACCCACAGTAAACCTCTTGTAACCTCTGAGAGCAATGAGCATTTTAAAATGGAAGTAGATGTCCAGGAGGTCCATGTTTGCTAACCAATCC
This sequence comes from Triturus cristatus, assembly GCF_964204655.1. NCBI lineage: Eukaryota > Metazoa > Chordata > Amphibia > Caudata > Salamandridae > Triturus > Triturus cristatus. Next base: position 450,968,713 of record NC_140587.1, read on the forward strand.
CTCATGTTTGGGCGAGCAGGACATGGCTCAGAGACAACATTTTGAACTTCTCTTGCCAGACACACAAGTTGAAAAGGCATAGATCCGAGATGGATCTCAGAAGCCATCCCTCTTTGGGACCAAGAAGCAAAGGGAATACGCTCCTATGCCCCTTTCTTCATGAGGCACCACTTCTATAGCCCCTTTTTCTCAACAGGACGCAAGGGCCTCTACCCCTAGAATCGAGATGTGAGCCAGAGAGCATGATCTGGAGGGAAGAACAGGAAAGGTAGGGTGTAACGCTTGACAACCAGCTGAATGACCCAGCGATCCATCCTGATTGATTCTCAATTGATAGGGATTCTCAATTGATAGGAAAGTGGCAGATCTTCCCCCACAAAAGTAGTTGGTGATGTAAGCGGAGGAGTTGGAGGAGGTAGGAGGAGTCGATCTGGCAGAGAATGGAGGAGACAGGATCTGCTATTGCTGCTGCTGATGGCAACCTTGTGACCCATCTCTGCCTCAAAGGAGTGGTGCATTTGCTGAAGTGTCTGGACATGCTGAGAGGGCTGTCTCTGCTGAGATTGCTGGTATCTGAAGGAGCCCCTGAACATCTTGTATTGCTGATAAAAGTGCCTTGCAGGTGAGACCAGGTCAAGTGAGCAGGTTGTAGGCTATTTTTGAAGTGCACCAAGGAGTAGTTGGCCTTTTTTTAACAAAAAGATGTTCGCCATCGAAAGGCCTGTTCATTAGAGTTGCTTGGATATCTCCTGAAAAGCCAGTGGAAAGCATGCAGGCAGTTCAGCGTAACATGATGGCTGTGCTCTTGGAAAAGGCCCATGGTAGGAGCAGAATCCAAGCTGCACTTTAGAATATTTTGAAGCATCCAAGCCATCACCAATTCATACAAGAGGGTCTACATGTGTGCAGATAGGCTGCAATTGCCAATGTTGTCAGTTATCATAATAAACAGCCCAGCATCCATGTAAACAGTTAGACTGTGAGGCACATAAACATTCAGGTCTATGGCATTCAGTTTTTAGTATTCCTTGTCCGCAGGGATCCTATGAAAGGCAATGGTGTTCCATTTGGAAGATGAAGCCTGATCCAACAACCTCTGGTCTGATGACAAGAAACTGGGACAAGCTGGAACAGGCTTATGGAAACTGCTAATTTGTCTGTGGACTACTGATTCCTAGAAGGGGATTCTCTCCACCAGCCAAGAGAGGTTCCAGTAGAGCCTTGTTACAAGGGAGCAAATGTTCTGTAACTGTAGAAAGTAAAATCTCTGTCAACATATTAGACTTAAGCACTTCAGAGAACAAAGTCAAATTCAGACGCTGTGCACTACTGTGGTATAGGAGGACACTTGGTATGCCATGGCACTGTAGGAGTAAGGTATGCCCCCTTCTGTGATGTTGTTTAGACCACTGGCATGTAGTAAATGAATGTATATACCTGCATCAGAGTAAAAAGCTGGAAGCAGATGATCGACTTATAATGATATTTTCTGGGTTGTCTGATAGAGGCACGACTAGATAAATAATGCATGCCTCTACCACGCAGCTTAAATCACGAATGTGTCTTAACCACCCATTCCTTTACCACGCATGCCTTTACCATGTAATTTCGTGGTAGAGGCATGAATGGTAAATGGATATGCATGGCCAAGGTTGCAACCCCCCTCAGTAAGCTACAAACTCCCGCCCTGAGGTCCAAATACCACTACCCCCTCCCAACCCCCACGTTATCCCTCACCCTTAAACACTACCTCAACACCCCTCCCACACCCTTGCGCTGTGCCTACAACTACACCAACCCCACCCACTGCCCTTAGGCAAACTCCCATTTAAAAAAAAACTACCCAGACTCCCCCAGCCCTAAAAACTACCCCATCCTCTCCTAAGCCCTAAAAACTACCCCAACTACCCATTCCCCTCCCCTGCCCTGAGGCCTAAAACCCTGTCCCTTAACCTGACCCAGCGCAGCCCTGACCAAGCCCTAAAAACTACCCCAACTATGCATTCTCCTCCCCTCGCCCTGCCCTGAGGCCTAATAAAATAACCCCTAATTAAGAGAACTACCCAGACCCTCCCCCAGCCCCTAAAAACTACTCAGACCCCCCAGCCGTGAAAAACGATCCCTGACCCCCAACCCTAAAAACGACCCCAAACCCCCCAGCCCTGAAAACTAGCCCTGAACCCTCCCAGCACTGAAAACTACCTTCAACACCCCAAGCCTAAAAACTAACCCCGAACCCCCAAGCCTAGAAAACTACCCCCGACCTGCTAGCCCAGAAAAATACCCCTGAACCACCCCTCAGCCCAGAAAACTACCCCCAAACCACCCCAGCCCAGCAAACTACACCTGATCAACCCCCAGCCTAGAAAACTATCCTCAACCCACACCCCAGCCCAGAAAACTACCCCATCCCAGAAAACTACCCCACCCACCCCCAGCCCAGAACACTACACCGACCCCCCCAGCCTAGAAAACTACCCCCGACCATACAGCCCAGAAAACTAACTACCCCCAGCCCAGAAAACTACAGCCTAGCCCCACTTACCTCACTGCGGATGTCTTAATGCAAGGTCTTCCTGCTTCCGTCTCCAGCAACTAGACTGCGCATTACCGTAACCACGCATATACGTGGTTAAGGCATATGTGTGGTTAAGGCGTATGTGTGGTTAAGGCAAGCACAGTTTAGCTTGCGGAGTCAAAACACTTGTGGTTAAGACCGCGGTGTTCTGACTGTTTCCCCTTTTTCTGAGCTCTCATAGCCCTTATAAACCAGGGCAGTGGTGTTGGAGTCAAAGGACCAATCTGGCAAACCTTTGTGTCCTTGGAAGAAACATTTCTCCAAAGAAAGTTCTGATCACCTCTTGCACTAACAAATAATTTAACTGACTTTAAAGGCGGCACTGATAATGACTGAACACAGAACAAAACCAGCTCTGCGGACAAAGTTGTGCGTGCTGCAGGATGAGCAGGAGATGGTGCTGCAATCCTTGAATTAGTCTGAGGCATCTCAAGATGATCATGTTGAGGTGCTGTGTTAGGAGGTGTCTGGTTGGAGCTGCTAGAAATGGAAATCCCAGAGGAGTGGCTTGGCCATTGGGTAGTGTTCCAGAGGATACCAGCGCAAGTCCTAAAAATGCCCATCAGGGTCTGATGGAAGGCCTCGACCTGTGGTGGGGGTTGGTCATTGGAGTCAAATTACAGCTGAATGTTCTGCAGCTTTGGAATTGGCTCTCAAGATGAGGAAGAGTCCATTTCGTGGGAATGGCCCCATGACTTCGAATGGTCTAAGACTCTAAGTGGCAGGACCGTTTGAACAAGAGGATTTTTCTTTCCTATGGCAATTTTTGTAGTTTTGTTTGGGAGGATCTTTTGATTGTTCCCTTGCAGGAGACTTACCTGTAATAGATGAGCTATTCTATGGGGGCGTCCCTCAGGGCCTTGACCAGGAAAAGCTTGGTCTCAACAGGGGCGTAACATCCTATGGTGGAGCAGGTGCAGTGACCCGACGACCCCATTGAACCCTGATTTTTGCTGTATTTCACAGTTCAAACAGCGGCCAGTGTGTCCATTTTTCTCCTTGCACTAGGGCCCATAGAACACTGGCTATACCACTGATATCTGAAGGCTTTCGTTTACATAAGGGTACACAAATTGCACACTGCAGTGTCATGATCACATCCAAGTCACCACATCCAGATTTAATGAGGTTCTGATTAAAATATCCGCATTATGCATTTACATCTTCAGAGAAGACATTTAACCAAGTCCCTGTCGAAGAAAATTGATACTGGTGCGGCACCAGGAGAGAAGAGTGTGCTATGTCTATGAGGCACGGAAAAACAGAAACTCTGTCAGTGTGCAGGTTGGTACCTTTCATAAAGCAAACACAAAGAGATGATGGACGGAGCCCTGAAACTTTTCAGACACTTACCCCCAGTCACAGATTTGGGTTAAATCCATCATCGTTCTTTAGCTCACTTCGCCACCCCAGTTCAGACACAGCTATATGCAAATCAGTCTTGATCCTGTGCCTCATGGGAACAGTCCAGCCCGAATTGCCAAGCCATGTCTTCCCTGGACCGGAAACAAGCATCCTGGGACCGGTTTCGGGCTTACAGCCCTCATCAGCCAGGCTAGCTTGAATCCAATGGCAAAGTGAGCAAGGGACCCACGTCTGGGCATACCCTGCCAACTTATGGAGAACAAAGCAAACACAAGGAGATGATGGACGGAACAATGAAACTTTTCAGACTACTTTTCATATAGCTGTGTCTGAACTGTGGTGGCGAAGTGAGCTAAAGAAAGATGATGGATTCAACCCAGATCTGTGATTGGGCTCTGAAAAGTTTCAACACTCCATCCATCATCTTGTGTTTGCTTTGTTTGCCCGAAGTTCTTTTTTTAGACACTAATAATTGGTGCCTAGTGGGATTTCTGCACCCCTCTCGAGTGAGCAGATTGGGATAAATTCCCCCATCTGCCCTTCCTGGGGGAGGGGGAGATATGATGGGATGGCCTATCACCCCTTTGATACAAAGCAACATATTTTTAGTGGGCTTTCTCCTATTGTCAAGTGAAAAGATTGGGGAAAACCTGAGGATAGAGATCCAGCTTGCTGCCAGGATGGGCTGACCACACCTGGAAACAATATCGACCACCACATTAAAAAAACAAAAACTTTTTATTTACCTTTGTAGAACAGTACAAACATTGTAAAAATATTTTATTTGTGTTGCTTTGTAAAATATAAAATAACAATGCTGGACATTGGGTTGCCTTGCGTTACCTTGCGTCAGGGGGGATTTCTAGAGGTGATGCATATGCTCTCTTGTACACCCACCCATGAATTTTGAGTCAAACCCATTTGTACAAAGTGGTGTAGACCTGGATTTGCACCAAACTGCAGTGCCTTGCTAAGGCTTGCATAACAAGGAGAAATTTCTTTATTGCTTCTTGTTATTTACCCTTTGCATGTGTGCTGCATTCAATAGCGTCAAAGACTATCCTGACCACAATGCAGACACTCTTGCACTATGGCGCAAGGGTCCCTGCGTTGGCGCTAATTTGCACAAAGTGCGCCAGCGCATGGAAAGAACAGAACAGCCTAATTTCTTTGAAGATATGAGGCAGTTCAGCTCTCTCTCTCTCGAGGAGATGCAACACAATGCTGCAGCTTTTCTTGCTGCGCTGCACTACTTATTGGTAAATCTGACCCTTAATGTTTAGGTACATATGAAATATCGTTTTACATATGCAAGTAATTTATTATGCTGCAGATTTACGCACATAACAGGCACAGTTAGCAGGGTTTAGTTATCTCTGGGTTCGGTACCCAATTCTTAACCATAACCGTTGGGCAGTATCGGAGGAATGCATGAAGGGCAATGCAACAAAACAACCATAATAACTGTGGATGAAATCAGAAGAGAAAGAGGTCAGAGAGTGGCGAGATCAAATAAAGGATATTTTATTTCAGGCAGAGGCAGTGGGAGCTTGTTTTGGAAGGCGCATTACTCGTATCAACACTCTCAGTCACTGATTATACAGAGTGATCGGGGGAAAGGGAGTCATCTTTGTTTTAATTTTGAAGTTGGAAGAGAATTCCATCCCTTTCCATGGAGATAGGGTGCTTAGGGAGACCCCTCGCCTCCTCAAACTGCAACGCCCAGCTTTCTGCTTCAGCCCAAGTGATTAGTAAATATTGCCTGGAGGCTGATGAGGGGGGAGGGGAGAGTTTGTCTGCCACTTCACCGTTAAAGTTCGTTTAGTTAATAGCAAAGCCGGATTTATAAAGGGGACCGCCAGCTTATTATTCTTTGTGTATTTAATGAGGCCTAGCAGATTCTTCCCAAGTGTTGCGGTTGCGGTATTGGGCGATTGTAGCGAGGGTGCCTTGAACATTATGCCAGCATTTCGCCAGAGAGGTCCAGCTCCATAACATGTGTTGAAGGTCTGTCTGAGGAAATTTGCAGTGAGGACATAGAAGGGCTCAGTGGAAAGATGCAATTAAGCTTCTTCGGGGTCAGATACTCTTTGTAAAAATTAAATATTGCATATTTTTCAAATAGCATTTCAAGAGCTCCTGTGGCGATGCTCTCATGATCTGCCCTATTCTGAGTCGTGTAATGCTCTACCTGTATCTGCCTCCCGAAGCGTGAGTAGAGATAGAGTCTGTTTCCTTAAGTCCAGATATACCCATGTGACAAGGTGTCTACCTTCTGACTTCACCAGCAATGCTTTGATAGAGTATGCGTTTGAGGTTCGTCATGTATGATAGTACAGCATTTGCGGCAGGTAGAAATGATTGTTCCATGAATAAGGACTTGGCCATTGTGGATCCCATATAGATCCACCAGCTCAACAAATCTGGGAAAGCACCCATCGTGAAACAGATCCCCTAAGGTATACATGCCTGCCTCCTTCCACTGTTGTAGTTCTGAGTTGGTTAAATAGTCTTGGTGTTTTGGCAGGCCAAGTAGTAGTGTGGTAGAAGCATTTGCAGCTACATGTTTTCTCAGTTGCATACTGCCTGCGATTGATGCATCTGCTTGCAATGCATACCAAATGTGGCCACTGTACTGCCTGTGACTTCACTGCTAATTCCAACAAGCATTGGCAAAGCCAAGATGTCTCGGCAATGGCGGAGCTCTGACCTATTGCTGTTGTCAATGGTATAGGTCGCGTAGGAGCTCCAACAAGCACTACACGTTCCTCTGCATTTAACTCTAGACATGGGAACCGTTATTAAACCAATGGCAATTATCCATAGTAATCTAAATTCTGATGGCTACATCTGCCTGTGGGTTCCTCACCTTTTGAATTATCTCTATGCTCAGTATTCCAGGGAAATTTTTCTCCTCAGCCCTCCCACGAGGACGTCACAGTGGAACAGCTGCGCACAGGACTACGCGTGACGTCATTGAATCCATAAGAAGACCTCATCGGCGTGCTGACGTTAGTTCCCTTTTTTCCCATGCCATCGACGAGTACAGTTTTTTCCCCAGGCTCTCCATTTTTGGGAGTTTCTTTGTTGCTGATTGTCCTGACTTTATAACATCGAGGATGGCTAATCAAAGAAAATCTGGTTTCAAGCCATGCAGAAAATGTGGGGGCCAGATGTCCATCACTGACCCCTATGAAGACTGTTAATGGTGTTTTCCGTCGGACCACGACATTGAGGAGTACTCTTCGTGCAGGCACATGAATCCTAAGGCGCTGAAGGAGAGGAAGACCAAATTATTCATGGCCAAAGCCAAGAAGCAGAAAAGGGGTCATAGGAGGTCGAGGTCCCGTTCCAAGTTGCTGACTCCACATACGTCGAGGTTGTCGAAGATGCATAAGAAAAAGCGGTGCCATGTTTCTCGGCATCGTTCATCGAAGGATGCGACTCCGAAGTCGGTGTCCCCATGTCCCAGGCCTCATCAAAGGGATGAGATCTCTCTAGCTCCTTCTCCTGAGGGAACTCTGGCCCTGTCGATGAGAGCAGTTACTCCACCTGCTCAGAGAGAAGCAACGCCTCCACCGTTGTCGAAGCCGACCACTCCACCTCTGGCTCCGGGTTCTCCAGCAACACTGCCGTAACCAAATGTGCTGCCTCCTCGAGAGAGCCTGTAGTGCCGGATCCGATATATCTTGCTTTCCCGACTCCGGATCCGATGCTTTTTTAAATGCGATGTTTGGCTTGTTTGCCAGAGCGGCAAACCCTACTGGTGTGCCTATTGGCCCCATGGGTCCTCTGGCATTTTCCCTGGGAGGTTTGCCACCTCAGTTTCTTCAGGCACGTCTTATGCATTTTCTGCCTACGGCTCCAGGGAGTTGGCCTCTTCTGACGCCGAGATTCTCTTCGTGTTACAATCTTTGGAGGGGCGAGTGTCACTGGATGGATCATTCACGGCGCCGTCTTGTTCTGAACCGGCGCCAACTTGACCTCGACCGGCGTCGACTACTGTTCCGGTAGACTTCCCTTCAATGCCGATCCCAAAGCCACTGGTGCAGCGTCTGGCAGCACCAATGCCTGTTCCGAGTATGAGGTCTCGGAGAGAGGCACAGAGATTATTAGAAGAAGAAGAATACCAGGAAGAGCATGAAGAGGCTGAGGAAGGGGAGATTGTGGACCATGATACAGATTTAGAAGTTTGGCAGGAGGCTAGTCGACTGGATACCTCTTCTGAATGGGAGCTTTTATCTCCAAAAGGCCTCCCGATGCAGGAGGTGATCACTTATCATGCTGTGATCAGGAAGGCTGTGGATCTGTTGGAGTTGCACCTTCCCACAGCAGAATTAAAATCTAATATCCTGACGGAGGGGCTCCATTCTCCTTCCTCTATCTCAGTGCCTTCACTTCCTTTTAATGAGGCTTTGACAGAGCCCATTCTTGATGTCTGACAGAAGCCGATGTCTACTCCAGTGGTGTCCAGGACCATGGCAAGGAGGTACAAGGTTACTCCGGGATCCTGCGTTTCTGTCCACCCATCCTTCACCAGAAAGCTTGGTCGTCAAAGCTTCGTGCTCCTCTAGGCAGTCTGCAGGTTTCTTTCCATCTACGCCTGCCGATCGGGGGTTGAAACGCATGGAGCAATCGGCAAAGAAGGTATTCTTGTCGTGCAGTATGGCCTTCAAGTCAACCATTGCCACATGACTTTTGGGTTGCTACATCCACGCCCTCATGGACTCTACCAGGGAGGTGGTCCCAAAAGTACCTGAGGAGGTACAAGGGCATTTCTCAGAGGTACTGTCAGATGCCCAGGCTGCGGCCCGCCAGGTGATACAGTCTGGTCTGTACTTCTGATTCGTTGCCAGGGTGATGGGATCATCTGTGGCTACTAGGAGGCATGCTTGGTTGCGGGGTTCAGGGTTCTCTCCTGATGTTCAAGCTACTTTACGGGATCTGCCATTCAATGGAACTCACCTGTTTGGAGCCAAAGCGGACTTGGCGATGCAGCGCTTTAAAGACAGTAGAGCCACAGCAAGGTCTTTGGGACTTCAATTTCAGCCCAGGGGCTTTGGACAGTTTCGCAAGTTTTGTGGCTTTGAGAGGAACTTGTTCTTTTGTGCCAGGAAGCAGCCGCAGCAACAGCAGGCAAATCCTTTCCACACATCCTACAGGAGAAGGGCAGAGGTTGTCGAACTGGTGCGGCAGGGAATCAGCTGTAGCTCCACCGTCCTAGAGCATGCTTCTCCCATGGCAGGTCGGGTGTCCCATTTTCTACAGCATTGGACGTCTGTTACTACAGATCTCTGGGTGTTGAACATCGTAGAGAATGGGTATGCCCTACCCTTCCTGGAGTTTCCCTGTCCTTTCCCTCCCCGCCAGGGCTTGTGCTCGGAAGAGCACCTCTTGCTTCTCCAGCAGGAGGTTCCGGCATTGCTGCAAAAAAGTTGCGATCAAGATGGTTCCGGAGCAGGAAAGGGGTCAAGGTTGCTAATCCGGGTACTTCCTGATTCATAAAAAGGATGATTGCTTGAGGCCGATCCTTCACCTCAGAGTTTTGAATTTTTACTTCAAACACAGGAGAAATTAAAAATGCTGACCCTGGCTCAGGTTCTTCTAGCACTGCATAAGGAAGACTGGATGGTGTTGATCAATTTGCAGGATGCGTATTTTCTCATTCCCATCCTGAAGTTGTATCGGAAGTATCTCCGTTTTAAGGTGATATCTCATCTCTACCAGTTTGCGATTCTTCCGTTCGGCCTTACTTCCGCACCTCGGGTCTTCACAAAGGTGTTTACAAAATTCCCTAGCACACGTGCGATTTAAAGCAATAACAATGTGACGGCAGTAGCTAAGTAAGTCAACCAGAAGATATGTACACAACAAAACAAATTAATTAGAATCTTCAGTCTTTAATTCTTTTGTTGATTCTTCTTTTATGTGAGTTACTGTGACAGGTCGAGAGCCCATAGTCAACACGTGTTTTGTCGCCTCTGTTACATATACATGCGACTTTTTCAAGGCTCAATTGGCTTCCCTTTGTATCTATTAACGTGTGGTGATATTTCCGACCCACACGATCCTCTGGCGTGGGTTTTATGTCTTTATAGGGGTTCTCAATGTCGATGCTCCCTCTCCAATATTTGGTTCCAAACATCTAACTTCTGAATTCCCTTGTTCAGAGTTCCCTCACGCCGACTTCCTCGAGTACGAGAACCCCTATTATGACCAAGACAAGGAAGGAGTTCTCCAACTTGGGAGCCTCTGCAAGAACAGCATTCTTTTCCATATAATGAATGCCTTATAGTTATACCACAAACGTGTAAATTGATCTAGCCACAATTAATTTATACACCATAGAAAGACTGTGGTGTGTTAAACAACAAGTGGCATTTTGAAACATGTCAAACTGACAGCACTTTTTTCAGACATTCACAGAACTTTTGTGGCATCAGCCCAAATACTGCAAGACGACGGATTGTGAGTTTTGGCAGCAGCAGCGTTACATGCATGATTATATATATACAGCACTTGCCACAAGATACAGTCTCTGGACAACTGTGCTCACAGCTAAACTGGATGTGATACTGCACAGCGTTGCACCCTATGCAAAGAGTAACTGGTCACCTTTCAGTAGCTAAAACTGTCGCATAATTTCTAGTGGACTGGAGATGACAGTCACATGTAGCTGCAAGCTATGTTGAACTAGTATGAAGTATAAATTAGAATCAAGTTTAAAGGGCATCCTAGCGCTAACACCGGGCCAAAGAAGAACACCCTTAAAAAAATGATGGAAACGACAATGATTGTGATTCTTAATTTGACGGTTGCCAGTGGGCAATTGTTTCCATTTTTAAAACCAGTGCCACGACCAGTAAAGCATGGCATGAAAAGATTAGGGGTGGGCAGAGAACTCCGCTCTTCCTTCCCGGGCCCCGGTGGACCACCGTCCCCAGTGCCCAGACCCTCGGCTGGCTTGCAGGACAGGGGGGCTCCCACACTCTGGGGCCCGCCGGATGGAGCTCAAGCCCCAGGCCCGCTCCCAGCTTCCAAACCCTAGCCAGGCCGGGGAGAGCCTCCCTAGGCCCCGGTTGGCCCCCGTCTCCAGTGCCCGGATCTTTGGCTGGCTTGAAGGATGGGGGGCTCCTGCACACCGGGGCCCGACAGATGGAGCTCAAGCCCCGGGCCCGGTGCCAGCTTTCGAACCCTAGCCAGGAGAGCCTCCCCGGGCCCCGGTGGACCCCCGTCCCCAGCGCCCGGACCCTCGGCTGGCTGGCAGGACGGGGGGCTCCCACACCCCGGGACTCACCAGATGGAGCTCAAGCCCCGGGCCCAGTCCCAGCTTCCGAACCCTAGCCAGGCCAGGGATAGCCTCCCCAGGCCCCAGTGGACCCCGTCCCCCGTCGTAGGACTGCAAGGGTGACTGGGTCTGGCTGTCTTAACCCTTGCAGTCCGACGATGGCGAGGGTGGCCAGGCGCTCCGAGGCCGCTGCTCGGGAGGCTCCTTCTCCAGGGCTGCTCACCTCCCTGCTAGACTTGTTTAGGAGCAGGGGGAAGGGGCCCGGCTGGCCCAGACCATCTGGTCACCCTGCTGACCCACAAGGGATGGTGGCCCCCATCCCTGCACCCCGGTGGCACAGGGACGGGAGGGGGAGTCTCCCGTGCCGCAGGGCATGTGGTGGGGACAGCATCCCACAGGGCAATCGCCCCCTCCGCGTCCCTCCCACTGTCCCGGCGGAAGAGGGACTCACCCCTGGGTGTGGTGGAGGAGGGCATCCGCGGGCGCCCACGCACAGAAAGACAAAAGCTTGGCTCAGAGGATGACTTTCAATAGATCTCAGCGAGGTAGCTGCTCTGCTACTTACGAAACCCTGACCCAGAATCAGGTCGTCTATGAATGATTTAGCACCAGGTGCCCCACGAACATGCGGTGCACTAAGGGCGATGGAGGCAGCCCCCTCCCGTCCGCGCTCCGGTCCCCAAGCGATTTGCTCTACGCACCGCCACCCCCCCCCCCCCCGAGAGAGAGGCCCGCTATCCCATGCCAACCGAGGCTCCACGGCACTGCGGTATCGTTACGGTTTAGGGGGGATTCTGACTTAGAGGCGTTCAGTCATAATCCCACAGATGGTAGCTTCGCACCATTGGCTCCCCAGCCAAGCACATACACCAAATGTCTGAACCTGCGGTTCCTTTCATACTGAGCAGGAACACATCATCAGTAGGGTAAAACAACGGTCTAAACCCAGCTCACGTTCCCTATTAGTGGGTGAACAATCCAACGCTTGGTGAATTCTGCTTCACAATGATAGGAAGAGCCGACATCGAAGGATCAAAAAGCGATGTCGCTATGAACGCTTGGCTGCCACAAGCCAGTTATCCCTGTGGTAACTTTTCTGACACCTCCTGCTTGAAACCCAAAAAGGCTGATGGATTGTGAGGCCCTGCTTTCACGGTCTGTATTCATACTGAGAATCGAGATCAAGCAAACTTTTGCCCTTCTGCTCCGTGGGAGGTTTCTGTCCTCCCTGAGCTCGCCTTAGGACACCTGCGTTAACGTTTGACAGGTGTACCGCCCCAGTCAAACTCCGCACCTGCCACTGTCCCCAGAGTGGGTTGCTCCCGGCGGGCGCCGGGCACTTGGAGCCAGAAGTGAAAGCCCGTTCCCTTGGTTGTGGTTTCGCAGGATAGTAGGTAGGGACAGTGGGAATCTCATTCATCCATTCATGCGTGTCACTAATTAGATGATGAGGCATTTGGCTATCTGTACCACCTCGCGGTGGCTCATTCTGGGTTATTATGCTGCCCATCAGCGTCAAATCGGGTTTGCTTCCAACAATACAACATTTGTTCGCTCCGGAGTACAGCCACACTTTAAGCCGTCCTCACTGGAACTGGGGTCACGTATAGGCCAGAGATAGTACACCCTGCAGTACTATTCCAACAATATAAAATTGTCTACGAACAGTCCTGATTAGCAGGACATCAATAATCAATGCAATAAATAGTGACTATGTGTATGTAGTTATTTGAGACCTATTATATTCAAGACGCATGATGTACACATTTATATCTAAATCATTATAATGTAAGCACACAACTATAACAAGAATACACATCTATAAATTGCACATCTAGTTTGGAAAAATATTTCTATAACTTCACATCTATAAAATCCACATCTATACTATTAACTATTAACTATTACGTAACTGTTGAACCATATGTAAATCTAATACTTTGTAAAAGTGACATGTGTGCTGTACGATAGTGTACATCTCAGTGTTTGACCTGAAGTTTATTTGTCCATGAATACTTGGCATATTTTTAGAGTGTCCATTAATGTAGTCAGGCAAACATTCTTCTTGAATGGGAACGACATTTGCAGACCAAGATCAGCCAGAGCAACATCATTACATTGAGGCCAAATACCCCGACATCCTACAATAAAGCCATGAAATTTTACAGTTTTACAGTTGGTAAGATCTTTGATTTGCTGTGATAGATCCTGGTAGTATTTAACTTTACTCTCATACGCTAGTTCAAGGGAATTCTGTGAGTTTTCATAACGAATTGAGACATCAACCACTACAGCAGTACCATTTTTGGTGAACACTACATCTGGTTTTCTTAGTTCACCTTGATTATTTTTGATATGAGGTTCCCTGTATGTCATCCACCCACACCTTTTTGCTCTATCAATTAGCAATTCCAACACTTTGTTATGCCTTTTTATTCTTATGTCCTTGGTTTTAGGACATGCACCTGAAATATGAGCAATTGTTTCACACACATCTTTACAATATCTACAAGTAGCAAATGTACGATTTCTTCCCCTAGTGATGGTTTCTCTAGTATACAATACATTTGCTCTCAGCATTAGCGCAGCTATGTATTGATTTTCTTTAATTTTGTTATGTTTGCTGATCCAAAAATTTGAGGTTGGATTACTCGCTAAGTATTTTATACCATCACCTTGGACAGGGAGATTTGCCCATTTCTCAAATTCTTCTTTCCTCCAGTCATATGTTGCTATCAAATTTAGTTCATGACTCAGAGATCTACTGCCTACTATGTTGAGTTTGTGTGTTTTAATGATGTTATCAATTTTTTCATTGATTACTTCTCCTGTATACATGAATGAATGAGCTATGTACAGGTCTGGAGCTTCCCTGAGGTACAATAAGTTATTAACTTTGTTCAGACCAATTGTCGTACATAACTTTGGAATACTGAGGCCCCCAAAGGATCTTTTCGAGTACAGGAGACCATCACATGTGTATGCAGGAAGGTGTAGGAAATGTTTGACATACTTTCTAATTGTTTGATCCAGAATGTTTAAAGTTTTCGCTTCTGTTCCTGTCATTTCCAGTTTAAATGACAGTTTAGGGATCAAGTATTGACAGAATATTTCTATTTTCTGTGTGGGCTTAAGTGGTAGATTGTCGAGTTTTTGAGCCCAGTCAACAATAACCTCATTAATTTTGTTGTTGCTTGAATGGCCGGTGTGTGGATCGAAGTTCAGTCCGAGGTATCTCTCACTTTCTCCTGGGTGGATGTTTTCAATGTTTTGTTTTTCAAATTGCCATGGTCTACAGTTGTTTACTAGGATCTTATCTTTATGATGACTTATATAAAATCCATGTGTTTTTTTCACATTAAGTTTTAATCCTGTTATTTTACTGAATTTTTCAATGATTTTCAGATTTGTACTCATTCCTTCCCAGGTGTTGCTGAGTACTGCGATGTCATCGGCAAAGGCCAGAGCGGTGATTTGCTTGATGAGATTATTGGAACCAAATGTGAAGCCCTTGCCTTCTTTCTGAAGATCACAGATTAGAGGATCCATGGCAATATTAAATAGCAGTGGGGATAAAGAGTCACCTTGCTTAACTCCTGACTTCATTGTTATTTCTGGAGTTGCTTCATTGTTTTTTCCCTTGAAAAATGTTGTTGAGTCAGTGTATACGTCTTTTATTATGTCTCTGATGCATGATGGAACCCTGTGTCTTTCAAGACTCTGTAGAATATGACCATGGCTGACAGAGTCAAAAGCTTTTGATATATCTATGAACACCACTGCCAGCGAGCTTCTGTTCTTTCGTGCCCCTTTTATAATGTTTTGCAGAAGAGTCAGATTTTCGAGACAACCTCGCACCTTCATGAAGCCTTTTTGTCTCGTATTTATTTCAACGAAAAATGTGAGTCTTTTAGTTAATATTTTCGTGAACAACTTCATGAATGCCGTACCGATAGTAATTGGACGCCAATTACTTATCTTTTTGAGTTCGCTAATCGGTACATTCTTGGGTATTAGTATTGACCGGTTCTTCTTAATACTGTCTGGTACTCTTCTCATCAATAGCCAAGACGATAAGATTCTGGGTAGTAGTCTTGGTTGCCTGCTATGCACTTTATTTAAGTCATTCAGACCAATTTTATCAGGCCCCACTGCTTTCTTTAAATCTGATTCATCAAAGGCTTTAGTTACTTCGAGCAGTGTAATTTCTTTACATAAACTTCCAATTTCCCATTCATCTGGTATCCGGTCAATTGGGATGAATTTGGGATTTTTCTTGTTTTCTTTTTCAATTATGCCTTTATAGTATTGGAAGATTTCATCAGCACTGATTTGACAAGTGGCATCTTCTGCCCCATCAGTGATTATCCTGGCAATTTTCTTTTTGTCTTTTTGGAACATTGTCTGATATTCTTTGTAACTGCCCTTTGCTTTTGTATATTTTTTCTTGTGTGTTTGATTGGGCCTTCCATCTTTCTTTGGTATCTTGTTTTGTACAGGGGCAGTCTGTTGCTCAACTTGAGCAGAGTTCAAAGGTTCATTATCGGGTTCGCTCGTTAGTTCGGTAAGATTTGATGGTACAGGACTTATATCATTGGTGTTTTCTGATATATAAGTCACTATCTCATCCATCAGATCCATAGCAGCATCATGATGCTGGATGTTTTTTGTGTACTTTTCGATTTCTGTGATTCTATCATTCAGCTCATCAAAGTTTCTTATTTTTGGCGCTCGTTTTTGATTGATAAAGTCTCTGCGCCTTTCTGTTGTTACTTCTACTGTAATCTCTGGTTCATCGCAGGAGTCATTCTCAGAGATATTGGATGCTTGCAGTACATCCTTTGTCGATTTTTTGCTCTTAGCTCTTCTATCTCTTCTTTTTTCTGCAATTTGTTTACTATTTTTATTGTCAAAATGCGGGACCATCAGCGCATTAATGTTTCTTTTGTTCTCGTACACTTTTTCCAATTCTGTTAATAATAATATTTCCTCCTGTGACCATAGTTTTGATGGTTTGCTGCTTGCTAGAGCTGCCAGTCTAGCCTCATTTTGCGCTCTTGGATGTGCGTGCCGAGCATGTTGTGAAACTCCAATCTTTGTTCCAAATCTGAGGTCACAGTAGCTGCACAGGAATGACAGCTCTCCTTTTTGAGGTCTTCCTTTACATTTTGCATAGTGACATGCAATATTGTGATATTCGGCTTCTTTGTCACATTTTGAACAATACGTTTTGAGATAGAAGCCTTTATGCTGGTTGGAGACATGTTTTCTCAATTCTTTGAAGGTTCCCAATATGTCTCCACACAAGTCACATTTATACTTTTCGTTTGGGTATTTCCAATATGTGACTTTTTTGGAGTAGTCACTTTTCTTTGTTACCAGTTCTTTGCTGATTTCGTATACATCCGGTAGGTTTTCAAAATTGGCTGTATCAATGTTATTCTTGGCTGAGGAGGCCACAAATTCAATGGTTTCGCTGAGGTCTACTGTTGTGTCTTCTTCTGCTTCGGAGGGTGAACTAAGGCCCATAACGTGACCTGGATCGTTGTTGTTTGTTGCATTGTTTGAAGCTAGTGCTGGTTTGTCAAATTCGGTGAGGAGGTTAATGATTTCTTGAAAAGACAGCACCTCCTTACGCCATCTTAGCGGGGTTTTTATTCTCCAGGAACTACCCCATCTGGAAATGTGTTCGTTTGCTTCGCCACTTCTCACTATCACGCTCGCTGCCATGATAGAACCTTGTTTAGCCTGTCTCTATATACTTCTCTACGCAGAGTCTAGTACCATAGAGGCAGTTACCGGCAGGACCACTGGGAGGTAAAGGCCACTACAACTGAGAATAGGTTAAGAGAGTCATAGTTACTCCCTATATAGTCATAGTTACTCCCTATAGTTAAGAGAGTCATAGTTACTCCCGCCGTTTGCCCACGGTTCATTGAATTTCTTCACTTTGACATTCAGAGCACTGGGCAGAAATCATATCGCATCAACACCTGCCTCGGGCCTTTGCAATGCTTTGTTTTAATTAAACAGTCGGACTACCCTGGTCCACACCAGTTCTAAGTCAACAGCTAGATGCCGACTGAGGCAGAACACCGGCCCCGTGCCCCCGGGGAGGGGGCACAGGGAGAGGCGATCGCCGCAGCTTGGGCGATCCACAGGAAGGGCCCGACTTGCATCCAGAGTCACCACTGCCCCGGATGGAGGCACCTCATCCAGCCTCGGTGCGCGCCCAGGCCCACTTCGCTCCTCAGCCCATCCGACCCAGCCCTTAGAGCCAATCCTTATCCCGAAGTTACGGATCTGACTTGTCGACTTCCCTTACCTACATTGTTCCAACTTGCCAGAGATTGTTCACCTTGGAGACCTGCTGCGTATATGGGAACGGCCTGGCTCGAGATTTACACCATCTCCCCCGGATTTTCAAGGACCAGTGAGAGCTCACCGGACGCCGCCGGAACCGCAACTCTTTTCAAGACTCGGGCCCCTCTCTCTAGGCGAACCCATTCCAGGGCATCCGGCCTTCACAAAGAAAAGAGAACGCTCCCCGGGGATCCCGCCGTCTTCTCCAGGATCATTTGCGTTACCGCACTGGACACCGCGAGGGCGCCCATCTCCGCCACTCCAGGTGCGGGGATCTGAACCAGACTACCTTTCAATCGGCCGAGGGCAATGGAGGCCATCGCCCGTCCCTTCTGAATGGCGCTCGCCCATCTCTTAGGACCGACTGACCCATGTTCAACTGCTGTTCACATGGAACCCTTCTCCACTTCGTCCTTCAAAGTTCTTGTTTGAATATTTGCCACTAGCACTAAGATCTGCACCTGCATCGTGTCTACCGGGGCCCTCGTCCCAGGCTTCTGTGCGCACTGCAGCGGCCCTCCTACTCATCGTGGCTTGGCCCCCGCGGCTCTCAGCGCCGGCGACGGCTGGGTATGGGCCTGACGCTTCAGCGCCATCCATTTTCAGGGCTAGTTGATTCGGCAGGTGAGTTGTCACACACTCCTTAACGGATTCCGACTTCCATGGCCACTGTCCTGCTGTCTATATCAAACAACACCTTTTCTGGGGTCTGATGAGCGTCGGCATCCAAAAGTGGCCCACTAAAGAGCTTGTAGCGCGCACAAATACTCTATACACTAGACACTCGCATTCCATGCCCGGCTCCACACCAGCGAGCCGGGCTTTTTACCCATTTAAAGTTTGAGAATAGGTTGAGATAGTTTCGGCCCCAAGACCTCTAATCATTCGCTTTACTAGATAAAACTGGGGGCTCCAAGCACCAGCTATCCTGAGGGAAACTTTGGAGGGAACCAGCAACTAGATGGTTCGATTAGCCTTTCGCCCCTATACCCAGGTCGGACGACGGATTTGCTCGTCAGGACCGCTACGGAACTCTATCAGAGTTCCCTCTGGCTTCGCCCTGCCCAGGCATAGTTCACCATCTTTTGGGTCCTATCATGCTCACTCATGCTACACCTCCCAGACGGAGCGGACAAGACGGGCCGGTGTTGTGCCCGCTGCTAGAAGCGTGGCAGGATCCCACCTTAGCCGACACGCGCCAGCCCTCACCTTCATTGTGCCACAGGGTGTTCACTCGGCCCTCCAACTCACCCATATGTTAGACTCCTTTGTCCGTGTTTCAAGATGGGTCAGTGGGTAACTGACATCGCCGCAGACCCCTGGCGCCCAGCGAGGGCCTCCCCGCCTGGCGGCGCGACATGGTGAGGGCGCACTGAGCTCAGTCCGCCCCAGTTGACAGTCGCCCAGGCAGCAGGGGGCTCCATCCCCCCTTCCCAGGGGATGGCATGGAGGCAGTCGAATCTCCCTCCGCCCACGGTCATGGCAAAGCTGCTGCCAGGGGGGTTGTAACACCCTCCGCCGGAGCGGAGGGCAACCTGCCACCCCGAAGCCTTCCCAGCCGACCCGGAGCCGGTCAAGGCGCACCGCCACAGAGGAAATCCGCCCTGCCGGGTCCGGGTAGGGCCCAGGCACTGGTCCCACGGAGGGGATTCACAACTCCTGGGCCACTGACCTTCCCGCCGTGTTGAATCCTCTGGGCGGACTGCACGGACCCCACCCGTTTACCTCTCAATGGTTTCACGCCCTCTCTTCAAAGTTCTTTTCAATTTTCCCTTACGGTACTTGTTGGCTATCGGTCTTGTGCCCGTATTTAGCCTTAGATGGAGTTTACCAGCCGCTTTGGCCTGCATTCCCAAGCAACCCAACTCTGAGAAGACCCGAACCCGGCACGCCAGGGACCGCTACCGGCCTAACACCCTACGCGGGGTGCACCTCAATCAGAAGGACTTGGGCAGGGATTCACACGCCATTACTGGGGGAATCCTGATTAGTTTCTTATCTTCCGCTTAGTAATATGCTTAAATTCAGCGGGTTGCCACGTCTGATCTGAGGTCGTAGTCAGAAAAAAACGTCGACGTGTCGGGGAGAGCCATCGGGGAGGCCAGGGCCCTGTCGGAGCAGGGCCCTGGCATCTCAGCAGCGCACGCACCCTCTTTCCCCGGATCAGATCTGGGGGGGTTTCGCCCTCCCCAGGAAGCCAGCCCTGGAGGTGGGCGTCCGAGGCACTTGCGCTGGGGCAGCCGGTGGGACACCACATATAGCCACGTGCGGGAGGCAGCCAGGTACCCCGGGACGGGCCCTGGGTGGACTGGTTGCCAGACCCCCTCTCTCCCTGCCGGGGTTAGGGAAGCAGTACTAGGCGTGTCGGCGGTGTACCTCCGCGGCAGGACCCGGTGAGGGACCCTGCCACGGGCGATAAGGGCGTCTGACCTTGTGGGGGGGATGAAGAGAAGCGGGGGTAACCCTGTGACAGCCCCAGCTGCGTCCCGGGAAAGCCCCGAGGCGATTGGCGATCGAGCGACCCTCAGACAGGCGTATCCCCGGGAGGAACCTGGGGCCACAAGGTGCGTTCGAAGTTTCGAAGATCAAAGTGTCCTGCAATTCACACTAATTCTAGCAGCTAGCTGCGTTTCTCATTGACGCGCGGGCTGAGTGATCCACCGCCAAGAGTCACAGGCAACTTTTCTAAAACTTTCGCCCACCTGCAGGCACAGGAGAGGTGGGAGGAAGACAATGCAGTCCGTCTACCGCCCGCAAGACGGCCCGGGCACCCCGTTCAAAGCTTCCCCTCTGGGAGTCAGATTGCACTGGTGGGAGGAAAAATACGTTACCAGGCGCTCTGCCCAGGAGTCTCCGCCACACCCACCTGCGAGCGAGCAACGGGGCTCCCGGAGCGATGGGACCAGGCAGCAGCCCCACTGCCCCCAGTCCCTCCTGGGGTAACCAGGAGGGACCGCACCAGTCTTCAAACCCCTCAGCCCTGCCACACGTGACCGGGTCAAACCAAGTACCTGGCAACGGGGGAGGGTCGCCCCACCTGCACGTCAGCCGTCTGTCGCCAGGCAGCCCCGACCGGTGCCGGCAGGTTGGTGGGAAGCCTATCCCACCCTTGCCCAGGTCAGAGGCGCCGTAAGGGGAGAGCCAGGCAGCTCCCCATCCCACACGCCTCCCACAGAGTGCAGCTGGGGTTCCCCTCGCATGCCCTCAGCTCCTTCTCTTCCAGGCTGGCCTGCCACGTGAGAATGACCGCTACTCGGTCGCCCGAAGCTCAGACAGGCCGGGACTCAGGCTCGGGAGGGCCCAGGGTGGCAGGGCCTTTTTAGGCACTTCCATTCGGTTTCCCCCCACTGCAGGGGTCGTGCCGGGTGAGCATGGGTTCTGTCTTGGGATGGCTCACCGCTGTGCCCCTCCCAGAGTAAAGGGGAGGGGCCGGGGGCCACCCCCATCCTCTGTCCCTCGGTCAGTCGGGTCCTCCCTCAGCGGAAGAAGACCAGCCGTCTTGAGTCAAATTAAGCCGCAGGCTCTATTTATTTATTTATTTATTTAAGCAATTTGTAGCGCGCGCAAATACCCTCTACTCCTGGTGGTGCCCGTCCATCAATTCCTTTAAGTTTCAGCTTTGCAACCATACTCCTCCCGGAACCCAAAGACTTTACCGGAAGCTGCTCGTCGGATCATGGGAATAACACCGCCGGATCTCTAGTTTGCATTGTTTATGGTCAGAACTACTACGGTATCGGATTGTCTTCGAACCTCCGACTTTCATTCTTGATTAATGAAAATATTCTTGGCAAATGCTTTCGCTTTGGTTCGTCTTGCGCCGGTCCAAGAATTTCACCTCTAGGGGCACAATACAAATGCCCCCGGCCGTCCCTCTTAATCATGGCCCCAGTTCCGAAACCAACAAAATAGAACCGGAGTCCTATTCCATTTTTCCTAGCTGAAGTATTCAGGCGACCAGCCTGCTTTGAACACTCTAATTTATTCAAAGTAAACACTTCGGTGCTTTGAACACTCTAATTTATTCAAAGTAAACACTTCGGACCCCCAGGACACTCAGTCAAGAGCATCAAGGGGGCGCCGAGAGGCAGGGGCTGGGACAGGCGGTAGCTCGCCTCGCGGCGGACTGCCAGCTCCATCCCAAGAACCAACTACGAGCTTTTTAACTGCAGCACTTTAATATACGCTATTGGAGCTGGATTTACATCGGCTGCTGGCACCAGACTTGCCCTCCAATGGATCCTCATTAAAGGATTTAAAGTGTATTAATTCCAATTACAGGGCCTCGAAAGAGTCCTGAATTATTATTTTTCATCACTACCTCCCCGAGTCGAGAGTGGGTAATTTGCACGCCTGCTGCCTTCCTTGGATGTGGTAGCTGTTTCTCAGGCTCCCTCTCCGGAATCAAACCTTGATTCCCCGTTACCCGTGGTCACCATGGTAGGCACAGAAAGTACCATTGAAAGTTGATAGGGCAGACATCCGAATGTATCGTCGCCGTTAAGGAGACGTGCGATCGGCCCGAGGTTATCTAGAGTCACCAAAGCGGCCGGGCGATCCCGGATTGGTCTTGGTCTGTTAAATGCATGCATCAAGGGAGGTCAGTGCTCGTCGGCATGTATTAGCTCTAGAATTACCACAGTTATCCAAGTAACAGATGGAGCGCTCAGAGGAACCATAACTGATTTAATGAGCCATTCGCAGTTTCACTGTACCGGCCGTGTGTACTTACACGTGCATGGCTTAATCTTTGAGACAAGCATATGCTACTGGCAGGATCAACCAGGTAGCCGCACCTGCTGACGTGGTGGGTTCGGGAGCCGGGTGCCCATCTCCCCAACCGGCAGCTTTCGCACACCCCTCCCTCTTGGAACCCTGCTAGGGGAAGGAGCCCGCACGCTTGGGCGGGAGGGATCGCTGGAGGGTTGGAGGTGAGGTTGCACGGGCACCAGCGGGCCCAGCTGTCTCCCCTGGAAGGGAGAGGCAGGCCAATGCGCATCTTGAGCGAGATGCAGGGGTGCCGGAGTCTGGCGGCAGCGGCACCCCTAGGAACAGTTGTGGAAATGCACTGGGCAGAGAGGGGTGACGGCGTAGCACGCAGAGCCTATGGACCTGCCGGGTGGCAGCATCTGAGGGCCTGGCACCACCCGACCCTTTCCGCTCGGGTCAGACCACTGGGGAGCACAGTCTGCCGGGCCGCTCGGCCTTCGCTCTGCTGGGTAGGGTGAAGGGCCTCCCGCCAGGCGGCAGGCACTCAAGTCAGACAGTCCATGCGGGGTGGAAGTTCTTTGCTTGAAACAACAGCCGAGGCTGGCCAACCAGTCCATCCCTACACAGACTGGAAGTGCCCAATCGATCGGAGTACGGCCAAGGCCTCCCCTGGCAGGCCGCCCTGCGCGGGGGATGCCAGCTTTACATCCCTTCCTGCTCCCGGAGTGAGCACGCTTGGAGGAAAGGCCCATCTGGAAGGGGCTGAGAGACAAGCGTGGACCTGGACCCTGGCGGCCCCGGTGGGGGGGCCCAGGTTCATCCTTCCCCGGTCTCTGAATCGCCAAACCGCACGGAGGTCTGATTGACTTTCTCTCTAGTAATCCGGAGGAAAATTACCCCATTTTCTTGTAATCTGTGCACACAAGGTGACAGTGGGTACCCAAGGTGCAAATGTGTCTGGCCTCCTGGAGCCCTCACTGGCATCGGGGAGGCAAATGTGACCTCATCGCGACTTCCAGGGAAGCCCGGCCATCTGGTCACCCCATTGGAAAGCATTACGTGCGATCAGATGGCCGAGGGGAATGG
This sequence comes from Triturus cristatus, assembly GCF_964204655.1. NCBI lineage: Eukaryota > Metazoa > Chordata > Amphibia > Caudata > Salamandridae > Triturus > Triturus cristatus. Next base: position 450,992,103 of record NC_140587.1, read on the forward strand.
CGCGATCAGATGGCCCTGCTTGAAGGGCGGCCATCTGGTCGCTCTGTGCCCTAACAAAAGGGCGAGCGGGTGCTGAGGCATGGGGGGCCGGGGGGCCGGAGGCCCGGGGCCCCAGCTGGGCCTCAGCCATGAGGCTGCGAGGGGGGAGCAGAGAGGCCCTTCGACCCAGGCCTTCGGAAACCCTGACAAGCAGGCAAAGCGGGGAAAGTCTGCATGGGACCAATGCCCCCGTCCTGGGCCCTTGGCATAGCGGCAGGTTGGGGCATGGGGCCCAGGCCTGGAGCACCCGACCCGGGGCCCAGGTCTGGAGCACCGGACCCGGGGCCCGGCAGGGCCCCTGGACCCAGCCGGGGCTCCCGGACCCAGAGGCGCAGGGGAAGCCTCCCCTGGCCCGCAGGAGCCCGTCCCAGGCACCCTGCCATGTGGCAGACCCAATGGCGGAGCCCGGGGTGGGAAGGCCACCCTCCCCGGGGCCTTCAGGGGCCCCAAACGCAGCACCTGAAACCAGCCAAGCGAGGGGAGCTCCCCGGGCACGATGAACCCTGTCTTGGGCCTTTGGCAAAGTGGCAGGCCGGGGGATGGGGGCCCAGGGCTGGGGCGCCCGGCATGGGGCCCGGCGGGCCCCTGGACCCAGCTGGGGCTCCCAGGCCTAGAGGCGCAGGGGACGCCTTCCCGGGACCGTGGGACCCCGTCCCGGGCAACCGGCCACGTGACAGGCCCGAGGACGGAGCCCAGTGTGGGGAGGCTGCCCTGCCCGGGGCCCCTGAATCCAGCCAAAATGATGGGAGGCTCCCCGGGTACAACAGAACCCCGTCTTGGGCTTTTGGCAGGCTGGGGGACGGGGCCCAGGGCTGGAGCACCCGACCTAGGCCCGGGGACCCCGTACCGGGCACCCTGCCACGCGGCAGGCCCGATGACGGTGCCCGAGGTGGGGAGGCCGCCCTCCCTGGGGCCCTCAGGTGCCCCGGATGGAGCTCTTGAACCCAGCCAAGCGAGGGGGCTTCCTGAGCACAACGAAACCCCATCTCTGGCCTTTGGCGTAGCGGCAGGCTGGGGGATGGGACCCAGGGCTGGAGCTCCCGACCTGGGGGCCGGCGGGGCCCCTGGCACCAGCCAGGACTCCCGGGCCCAGAAGCACAGGTGAAGCCTCCCCGGGCCTGTGGGACCCCGTCCTGGGCAACCGGCTATGCAGCAGGCCCGGGACATAGCCCGGGGTGGGGAGGCCGGAGCTCCTGAATCCAGCCAAGCAGGCGAGGCTCCCCGGGAACGACAGAACCCCGTCTTGGGCCTTTGGCAGAGCGGCAGGCTGGGGGACGGGGCCCAGGGCTAGAGCACCCGACCCAGGTCTCGGCAGGGCCCATGGACCCAGCCAGGGCTCCTGGGCCCAGAGGCACAGGGAAAGCCTCCCCGGGCCTGTGGGACCCGGTCCCGGGCACCCTGCCATGCTGCAGGACCGAGGACAGAGCCTGGGGTGGGTGGGTGTCCTGGCACATCCGGCTCCTGGCTGAGGACTGCTAGGCCGAGAGGGGTTCCGGAGTACCCTGTCCCTAGTAATCTGGAGGAAGGGTACCCCCCCCTTTTTGGTAACCCATGCGCACCGCAAGACTGAGGGGACCCTAGGCACGGACGTGCCCAACCTCCTGGAGCCCTGGCTGGGATTAGGGAGGCAAAAAAGCCCTCATCTTGACTTACAGGGCAGCCCGGCAACCTGGTCACCCCATTGGCAATCATTGCTCACGACCAGATGGCCGAGGGGAAAGGCACGACCAGATGGCCTGGCCCGAAGGATGCCAATCTGCCCGCCTCGAGCCATCATGGAAGGGCTCCCACCTGCCCTTGCAGGGCTTGGGGACTCCACGTCCCGGGGGCATGGAGACCCCAGCTGGGCCACAGGAGCTCTTGGGCCCAGACGCCCAAGGGAGGACCGTCCGGGGCCCGATGGAGCCTGTCCCGAGCACTTTGCCACGCGGCGGGCCGGAGGAGGGATCCCCGGACAAGGGAGAAGGTGGTGCCCGGGCCTAGCCCATCTGGTCCCCGGCTGAGAACCACCAGCCCAACAGGGGTTCTGGCATACCCTGCCCCTAGTAATCTGGAGGAAAGCTACTCCTCTTTCTGGGAACCCGTGTGCACCGAGTGATGGAGGGGACCAAGGGCGCGGAGGCGCCCGACCTCCTGGAGCCCTTGCAGGGATCGGGGAGGCGGAGGAGCCCTCATCGGGACTTCCAGGCCAGCCCGGCCATCTGCTTGCCCAATTGAAAAGCATTTCGCACGACCAGATGGCCGAGGGGAAAGGCGTTACGAGATGGCCGGGCCCGAAGGACGCCAATCTGCCCGCTCCGAGCCTTCGCCAGAGGGCCCCCGCCTGCCCATGCAGGGCTCGGGTGCTCTGAGTCCCAGGGGGCTCGGAGACTCCAGCTAGGCCTCAGGCCTGTGGCTGAGAATGGGGGTCCCCGGTGGACCTCCGACCCGGGCCCATGGCGGAGCTTAACCCATCTCTGGGCCAGTCCGGTGGTCCTGGGCCAGGCTGCGTGGGGGAGGCCTCCAACGGTCTGCGTCGGGCCACCAGGGCCCCGGCCTATGCTCCTGGACCCAGACAAGCTGGGAAAGGACAGCCCGGCCCAGGGCGTGGGACAGAGCCCGGGGTGGGAGCACCCGCCCAGAGCTCTCGTGCCTGGACGCCTAGGGGAGGACTGCCCAGGACCGATGGAGCCCGTCTCGGGCACTTTGCCGTGCGGCGGGCTGGAGGAGGGCGTCCCGGGCAGTGGGGAGGTGTTGTTCGGGCATAGCCCATCTGGTCCCCGGCTGAGAACCGCCAACCCAGGGGGAAGGTTCCGGCATACCCTGCCCCTAGTAATCCAGATGAAAGCTACACTTCTTTCTTGTAACCCCTGCGCACCGAGTGACGGAGTGGACCCAGGGCACGGAGGTGCCTGACCTTGGGGAGGCGGATGAGCCCTCATCGGGACTTCCAGGCTGGTCCGGGCATCTGGTCGCCCAATTGGAAAGCATTGCACGTGACCAGATAGCCGAGGGGAAAGGCGCGACCTTATGGCTGGGCCCGAAGGAAGCCAATCTACCTGCCCGATCATTCGCAGAGGGCTCCTGCTTGCCCTTTGCAGGGCTCAGGGGCTCTCCACCAGGGACCCTTTCCCGGGCAGACGGACCCTTGGCAGGCAGCAAGACGGGGAATCCCACACCCCAGGCCCTGCCCGAAACCTAGGCCCCGGTCCCTGCTCCTCAACCCAGCCAGGCTAGGGAGATCAGGGAGCATTCCCGGGCACCAGGGACCCCCGTCCGGGGCACATGAACCCTCGGCTGGCCGCAGGACGTGGGCTCCTGTTCCACAGATTTTTTCCATAACTCCGTGGAACTCTCCGTAGTGGCGCTATCCCAACTCTACCCACCCCTACTGCGGGCCCTGTGGTGCGGGAGCCTCCGTCCTGCGGCCTGGCGATGGTCCGGGTAACCGTCATGGGGTCCATCGGGCCAGGGGAGGCTCCCCCGACCTGGCTGGGTTCAGAAGCAGGGACAGGAGCAGGTGGGGGGGTGGCTGGCTAACTTCTTTCCGCTGCGTAGTAGGAGTTTTGGAATGCAGGAGACCTTCGATTAAAGCGGGCAAACAAATTAAAACCACATACACTTGGGACTGCTTCAAAGGTCCGATGGAGCCCGTCTCGGGCACTTTGCCGTGCGGCGGGCTGGAGGAGGGGGTCCCGGGCAGTGGGGAGGTGTTGTTCGGGCATAGACCAGCTGGTCCCCGGCTGAGAACCGCCAACCCAGGGGGAAGGTTCCGGCATACCCTGCCCCTAGTAATCCAGATGAAAGCTACACTTCTTTCTTGTAACCCCTGCGCACCGAGTGACGGAGTGGACCCAGGGCACGGAGGTGCCTGACCTTGGGGAGGCGGATGAGCCCTCATCGGGACTTCCAGGCTGGTCCGGGCATCTGGTCGCCCCATTGGAAAGCATTGCACGTGACCAGATAGCCGAGGGGAAAGGCGCGACCTTATGGCCGGGCCCGAAGGATGCCAATCTACCTGCCCGATCATTCGCAGAGGGCTCCTGCTTGCCCTTTGGAGGGCTCAGGGGCTCTCCACCAGGGACCCTTTCCCGGGCAGACGGACCCTTGGCAGGCAGCAAGACGGGGGATCCCACACCCCAGACCCTGCCCGAAACCTAGGCCCCGGTCCCTGCTCCTCAACCCAGCCAGGCTAGGGAGATCAGGGAGCATTCCCGGGCACCAGGGACCCCCGTCCGGGGCACATGAACCCTCGGCTGGCCGCAGGACGTGGGCTCCTGTTCCACAGATTTTTTCCATAACTCCGTGGAACTCTCCGTAGTGGCGCTACCCCAACTCTACCCACCCCTACTGCGGGCCCTGTGGTGCGGGAGCCTCCGTCCTGCGGCCTGGCGATGGTCCGGGTAACCGTCATGGGGTCCATCGGGCCAGGGGAGGCTCCCCCGACCTGGCTGGGTTCAGAAGCAGGGACAGGAGCAGGTGGGGGGGTGGCTGGCTAACTTCTTTCCGCTGCGTAGTAGGAGTTTTGGAATGCAGGAGACCTTCGATTAAAGCGGGCAAACAAATTAAAACCACATACACTTGGGACTGCTTCAAAGGTCCGGAAGAACGGGCAATTAGTATCCGTGCTGAACGAAAAAAAAAAACACCAAGTGGCCTTTACACCAAGTTGAATTTCTATGTGCACTAGTACATTTGCAAAACATCTCGAAAGAGTTGATGGATTCTAGCCAGTTTTTAGTCAACTCCCACCTCTAGCCATCAAGTTAGTTTTATTAATTGTCCATCGTGTAGCATTTTAGTTGTAACGATTATCCAATTTAACTGTGCCCAGGATTTTGACTTCACAAGTGTGGGACACCGAGTAGGCTTTAACAAGTCTAACTTGCAATCTGCTAAGTAGCTCATTGGGATACCCTACCACGTTGTACAGACAAAACAAAGCTGAAGGAACTACAGAAGAGGGACCCTGATTAAATCAATGAGCGAGGAAGAATACAGGGATAAGTATCATACAAAAAACAGGGCTTCCTACGCTTGTCTTTCAAAAAGGCAATATGTCCACAAGTATTAACAGCAACCACAGACAACGGTGTACAAAACAATGTTACTTCATTTATTAACTCATTTTGTTCATTTTTTCATCATTTTTTTGGGCGACATATACATATAGCGTCACAATATTGAAACAAGATTGTAACTAACCTTAACACTATATAGACAATACATCTAAAAAACATATATACAACATAAATTCAAGTACACAACATAAATTCAAGGACATTCAAAAGCATTCAAGACAGTAGGCCTGAAAAACACAAAAAAGAAAATAAACAACAGTCTAATAACGGTTAAAACCATGAGTTGTACAATATAGACATGAGACCAGCGCCAACGCGCGTTTCGGAGCACATAGGTTGCTTTTAAAGGCTCCTTCTTCAGGGCGTGCTTAGGTGGTCTTTCAAACAACCAAGGCTTCAAGGCCTAGTTAGGTGTCCAGCCTCAAGAGGTATAGTTACACAATCAACATTGACAGCCGTAGGTTTGTCATGCAGCGACTCTTTTTTAAGAGGATACCAGGTAGGCAGAGACTTCGTTCTTTGACATAACTTTATACATGGAAACTGAGTAATTTCTATTCAATAATTTAGCAGGCCGTTGTCTTTCGGAAGGTCGCAGCCACGGGTTAGACAAGCGAATTACGCGTCCTAACAGTGATCAGAAATCCCAAATATTGCGCATCACGGGTCCCGCTGCTGCCGCTTGCCTGCCTCAAACAAACAAAGCTCCTTTATTACTTTGGGATATTCAATAGGGATAACATTACAATCTTAGAATTACAAGTCACCCCACCCTAAATGCACGACTAACTAGGGCTACTTAGTGACAAACGAAGAGATACTAATGGGCATTATATGTAGCCCTTTCACGCAGTGTTGACTATGTTGATTTCGGTTGTTCGGTGCCAATTCTGGCTTGCAACACAAGAAAACGTGCCCCCTTTCTGTTCAGTCATCCCTGTCTAAGGGGGGTGCCCAGAATAGACTAGGGGAAGATGGCACATGAGGAGGAGAGAGGACTAACAGTAAGCTGGAGAACAGATAAATCAGGGAGAAGGCGTTACAGCAAGGAGAAAGGCCTTGATAAACGATGTGGTGAAGAGAAAGAAGAGTAAAGAAAGCAGGGGACTTTCACTATGATCTTAAGGCTAACATATTCACCATTACCGCTATTCACAGAGTTAATCGGGCCAATTAGCTCACAGGGCCCGCTCCTTTCACCCCCAGATCACCAATCTCTTTTGCATACTGGAACCGATCATTAAATAATTGCAGAGTCACAGGACTCAGCATGTCTCCCTCCGCACAACACTCCATGATTTGCACCTGAATACAACAAAACAACAAGCATTAAAAATGCAATAGGTCTTGCCTTTTATTAAGTTAAAGCCATTCGCTTTGCTATACAATACCATTAGCAAAGCAAATGGCTTCAACTTAATCAAAGGCGAGACCTATTGCATTTTCAATGCTTGTTCTTTCAACAACCGTTTCGAAACCCTGCGGGTAGTTTAGCGCTATAGAACAATGTAATTAAAAGGACGCTGGTGCCTCGGGACACTGTGCAGGACCGGGTTTGGGCGGCGGCGTCCCTGTGAACGCAGCGCCGCCTAGCGGTGAACTCCTCCACTCCAGCAGCACTGAAGAAAAGTGCAGGCCCTCGCACTCCGCCTGAGACCCAGCGTCAGCTCTGCTCATGCTGCTCTCTACGTGTTTCACGGGACAGCCGAGACTTCTAATAATGAAAAAATTCTATTGAAATAATTCTTATACAAGTTGTGTTCTAGTTTTCTGTTAATACTACTTCCCGTTGATAAAACAGCATTGAGGGTGCACCGTTGTCTCCCAGCGAAGAGGTGACACAATCTGATGTCGTTTTTTAGGTCTCGCTGAGTCAGCGCGCATGCGCTGCTCGGAGAGACATTTCCTACGTGAGTTTTCAAAGTGCTGCTGGCTGGCCTAGCGCTAGGTCTTGCTGAGTCAGTGCGCATGCGCTGCTCGGAGAGACATTTTCTATGTGAGTTTTCAAAGTGCTGCTGGCTGGCCTAGCGCTTGCGTGCACATGAGCGTGCACGCGCGCAGCCGCCAGCTTTCAGCCCCGCACCGCATCGCACACCACTCGTCAGCCTACTTTTGCCATCGCGCGTGCACCACTCGCGCGCGCTTCTTTAAGTTTCCTTCACTGACTTTATTTTGCCATGGCATCAATAAAAGAGGCAAGAGTCAAACTCGGACTGCCTGATGTGGATTATTGGTATATTTCATTGGTTACCCCCAAATCGTGCTGGATGTCACAGTGAAAATGTACTTTAACAGGGCAATGTCTTTCTTAATTTACATGGCCTGGCTGTGCATGGCTGTGCCGCGTTCTTTTATGACCACTTGATGCTCTAGACTTTTCAAGACCCTGGGACTGCAACTGCTAGTTCATGACATGCATACTGCATGCTCCTCCCGTGGCTGTGTGGCAGGATTTCATAGATGCAGATGCAGTTGAGTGGCTCTGCCTGAGGTCAGCAGAGAAGGTTTTCTTGCAGGAAGTTTCATCACCAGACGACGCGAGTAAGGAAGCGCCTTACAATCCCAACAAACCCACGAGGGGGCTCAGGGATTGGGTAACATGTGGATGATTAGTACTTACCGTCCTCTGGGGAAGGCACCAGATTCCACTGCCATTAATCATTGTGTGCCCTCAGTTTACGCAAAGACCTCTGGGAGTAGTTGTGTGATAAAAATAAAGCCCTAATGACGGGCTGCGGTTCCTCCAGAGGGCCTGCAGGAGCTCGCTCCCGCGCTGTCTGTCATATCACAGAAAGATCACAAAAAACACAGACTCCATGCGCTTAATTATTAAAACTTTTATCCTTGCATTAAAATCTCTAGGTGACGCGTGTGTGGTGTAGTGCAGTTATTTAGAGCAGATTATACCTGTTTAAGGGTTAGGTGACGGCCAAGGCCCTAGAACAGAATTCTCACTGACTCTTCGAATATATGTCGTACAGTGGCGCAGCCACGTAGCAAGGGTGACACGCATGAACTCTAAAGCAAACAACGAAAACAGAACCAATCCCTGGTTTGGAAGAAACAACTACAATTGGGCTGCAGTGGGTTCCTCGCGTCCCTGGGAACCTGGTCCTACTGCACCTGCTGCACTAGTAATAGCTTTGCCCCTCATGTTAAGTCACCAATTAATGGCGAAAAGAAAGTCCTTGTCAGGGCGAAGGTTCAATGAGATACCTGACCACCGCTAGATTGTACAGCGATTTAGCAGGCCCGCGTTTGAACCCCAGAAGCCGTTCTCAGCTTTGCATCCTTATGATATTTAAAATAGAGCGCAATACGAGACCTATTGGGTATGCCAATGCTTGTTTTTTTTAGCTCCCATACTAACATACCGACATACTGACATGGAGTAAGGACCTTCAGAGGGTTAGTGCACCGGCAAGACCCGCCCCACTTAAAGCCCTGGCTTCACATGAGCACCAGTAATGTTACACAAGGACACGTTCATTTTTGGGAAGGCATGGGGAGATTAAGTGATTTGCCCAGAATCACAGGATTTTGAGCCAATGTCAGACTCAAAGCAGCTTCCCCCATTGCCAAAGTCAGCAACCCTTATGTCACATCCTCCATTAATAATGAAGGCGCTATATTTGCTTCAGGACGAGTTACTAGCACGAGTGCATCTAAATGAGCGCCAATGTTACCGCGAGTCAGCTTGCTGTAATGAAACATACACTTGGCGTATTCAGATGCTTTGCCGAGTTCATTTAAAAACAAGCATTGGCATAGCCAATAGGTCTCGCTTTTGGGACCTTATAAGTATTTAGTTATGCAGCACAATATCCTTGGTGCAACAACAACTGTTGCATGGCTAAACACTTATAAGGTCCCAAAAGCGAGACCTACTCGCTATGCCAATGCTTGTTAAAGGTTACAAATGCTCACACCTGAGGTGAGAACTTCTTCGGGGTGCTCTCCATGTGCCAACAAAAGCAACTTGTAACAAAAATACTAATGAGTCATCTAATAAATGGAATATATGCAATTGAAAAAATAACAGCGAAAAAGTATACCAGTGCATGTAATATGACACTGGGGCACCCTAACGTCGTAGCGGACCCGGCTGTACCGGTGGATGCACCGCTGTAAAAGTATGAATGCTAACAGCTAAGCGTGTTTGGAAAGCACACATGATGTAATCGGTCGCAAACAAATGCCATCAGCTATGCACGTTTTGTACTGAAAAACAGCATTAATAAACAAGCCTCCTTTAGTGAACACTGATATTTCAATGACTGACCCTAGCTCACGCTGTCATCTCCCCTGAATGATATACACCATCTACTAAATACACATTGCTTGCAGGGACCACTCTGACAGCACAGAATCCTCAGCTAACGTTGCATAGCTTACTTTTGGCTAAAAGCAAGGCTTGCATGGTTTTGAAAATAAACGAGAAAGTCATTTTTTAATTCCAAATTCATTTTATATGCATGTAGGAATAGACACGTGCCCAGGTACAGGTGCGCCATGAGATGGTGTACTTCGGACTACAGCATCCCTTCCAGGCTCTACACTGCTGATTACGTGAGCATTTCTGAACAGTGTGACAAGTTAGAGTCTTGATTACATTGGCAGATTATAGGTGCGTCCTCCACTTATGGACAGTAAACATTTATCTATCTTGCAGAGATACTTGCAACCTGTTAACAAATCAAACATCTAGTCTTATGGTCTGACAAGAGCCCCACGAAAGGCACGAAATATGAAGCAAGCCAACTCTGAAAAATGACCTATCATAAATGCGTGCAAAAAGCCGGGTACAGAAGAAAATGTTTACAGGATTCCAGGCATGCAAAAAAGAATTGTGTGCACTGGAAATTGTATAGAAGGGGCGTCCAAAGTGGGCCAAGGTCAGCTGGATTCACGACATACTTTCAGGATAACCACCAAAGACGTAAATGATGGCCATTAAGATTCAATGCATGTGACGTAACCCCACCCAATTTGTGGAAACATGGCTGCGGGAACACGTCGCAAAAGAGGGCCTGTCGGCACTTTATAGTGTAGAAAGGGCGCATAGGGTGCCGTCCAAGCCTCCCCCAGTGGGGGCCCCGCCTAGAACGTTAATAGCCAGAATTCTGAACTACAAGGATCGGGACACAATCCTGCGGGCTGCATGGGAGAAGGCCCCCATCCGTTATGAGAACAAGACAATTTCCCTGTACCCGGATTTTACGATCACAGTTCAGAAAGCGAGAGCTACTTTTCAAAATGCCAAAAAGAAATTGCAACACAACCTGATATACGCCCTGCTCTTTCCGGCCCGCTTGAAGGTTATACATGGCGAAAAAACCCTATTTTTTGATAATCCTGAGGAAGTGGAGGACTGGCTGAAGGTTACGTTTACACCACCTGTGTCACTGTCCGGGGCGTCAGCGAGTCGATCTGCGAGGTCCTTGGAGAGAACTACGGGAACGACAGGCTCGGCAGGGAACGGGAGACGTGGAGGCGGGACCGGTGTGAGCCCATCTCCGGAGCAGATATCGGACAGTCAAAGGGACGCTCTCCTGATGGCTGCGGCCCTGGCGGATCATGACGCCCAAACCCGAGATAAGATTGTTCACTCATCGGAGGACGATACAATCCAGTCAGACTCTGAGCATAGTCTTATGCTGTTTCCATCGGTTACTCCACAGACTGTGAACAAATGTTGAAGTAATATAGTGGTCCCTCCGAAAGATGGTATCGTACAAGTTGCTACTTATTGTGTTCCAATGTACATAATGCCGCAAGTGGGTATCGTTCTTTAAGATTACTTTGAGTTGATGGGGCAGGAGTTGGAGCAATGGAAATAATGTCACTGCATGCGGGCTACAGTGTGCAATAGCATGGTGGTTGCCGCTCCCCCTACGGCAACTGCCTTTTGGTATCATTTCTGGTTATTAGTTTGGTCCTCTAAAGTTTTTTGGGGATCCTAGTATTGGGAAGTTTAGATATGAACCATATTAAATGTCCGCAACACACTCCACCACGGGCAGAGAAGGCAAGACAGGTCTCTGTTTGTAAGATAGGCATAGATGGCACACTCTAGCACATACACATTCACGTCTTGGAACGTGCGAGGGCTCGGTTCCATACACAAAAGACATAGAAATCTAGCGCAGCTTAACCGCAGGAAGGTGCATATTGCACTCCTGCAAGAGTCTCATCTCACGATGGCTGAAGCCATTAAAATGCAAAAGAAATGGAGGGGGCAGTTGTTCCATACTTCATACTCAGCATTTGCTAGGGGAGCCGCAATCTGGATCCGGAATGGCACACCCTTTGCATTGTTAGAGCAGCGAATTGATGTGAGTGGCAGATATGTGCTCCTGCTGAGTACTCTAGATGGTCGTCGTGTGGTATTGGGAAGTATATATGCCCCAAACTTGGAGCAGGATAGATTTCTGGACCTGTTATCCACGGCATTGGCGGGGTGGGACTCTTACCCTTGGGTGTTGGGTGGCGATTGCAATGCAGTGCTTGATATAGATCTGGATAGGTCCCACCCGCCATTGCACAATACAGGAAGCAAGAAACAGGCCGAGGCTCTGCGTAGATGGGCCGACGGATGGGGAGTGAGTGATGTGTGGCACATGAAACACCCAACAGCTAAAGAGTACTCCTTCTATTCACCACCTCATGGCCTTCACACCCGTATTGACAGGATTTTTTGTTCACTGTCCCTGGTAGCTAATGTGTTGGACACTACATATTTAGGAAAAACCCTCTCTGATCATAACTCGCTGGAAGTAGTTGTGAAATGGGGGAGGGTGCCTACACCCGTTCCGACATGGAAACTGCAGCCCACTCTGCTAGAGGATTCGGTGTTCAGGGAGGCGCTATCCGCAGCAATAACAAATTATTTTGATGTGAATGCACATACTGCCAGCACGCGGCAGCTTGAGTGGGACGTATTTAAGACAGTGCTGCGGGGAGTTGCAATTAGTACACAGGTGGGGGCCAGTGCTGCTGCACTTAATCGGCTCAAAGCCGTTGAGAATAAACTGCGGGAGTTAGAACAGGAGGTTGTACGGGGTGCTTCGGGGAACGATAAATTACAGGACGCGAATATTCAATACGCACAACTGCTGGAAGACTTACGAGTGCTAGATTACACCTTATATACCCGAAAACAGCATGCGGAGGCTGATAGGACAGGACCATTGTTGGCCAGGATAATACGTGAAGCCCCACAGACGGCTCCGATACTTGAAATTAATACAAAAGAGGGTGTTTTTGCAACCACACAACTAGAAATAAATGTGGCCTTCCAATCATACTATGAGACGTGATATGCCGCCCCGGCAGAGCCGGATCAGAACGAGTTTGACTCCTTCTTCGAGGCCCTCCCCCTCCCGCACGTAACAGATGAGATCAGGAAGGGGCTTGAGAGCCCGGTGACGGAGGCAGAGATTAGAATGGCAATCCGGGCACTTCTCAGGAATAAGACTCCGGGACAGGATGGCCTGCCAGCTGAGTTTTATGTGACTTATATGCCCTTGCTAGTTCCGCACCTACGCCAAATGTATCAGGAGTCTCTGGAACTTGGCTCTCTGCCACTTACCACACTTCAGGCTCTAGTGGTCTCTTTGCCCAAACCGGGTAGGGACAGTAAGGATATTGCAAGTGATCGACCCATTTCATTACTCAATACCGACTATAAAATCTTAAGTAAACTGTTAGCTAATAGGCTCCAAGGCCACATACCTCGACTGATTCACACGGATCAGTGCGGGTTCATACCGGGCGCAGTACAGCCCATAACATCCGACGGTTGCCTCACCATATGTCGCACTCCAGAATGCACCCTCGACATCAGGGGTGTATTTCATTAGACATGCGTCAGGCTTTTGACTTTCTCCGGTGGGACTACATGTTCCGAACTCTACCGAAATTCGGGATACCGGATGCGTTCATACAATGGGTCTCCCTTTTATACACTAACTCCACTGCTAGAGCTCGCATGGGACAATATATTTCGCGACAATATGTAGTGGCGAGAGGTACAAGACAGGGCTGTCCGCTCTCCCCCTTGATTTTTGTGTTAGCTCTGGAACCCCTACTGGAGAAAATCCGTAGACTGGCGCTCCATAAGGGTATTACAACTGGCTATGATACGCATGTTGTCTCCGCCTATGCGGACGATATTATCCTATATCTCACAAACCTGGGGGGTGTCTCCTCGCCCCTCCCTGCGCTATTTCAAGAATTTCAGGGCTTTCTATCAATGAAACTAAGTCCTATGCCTTCGCGTTTACGGAGGGGTTGCTGCAGGACACTATACAATTTGGGCAGTGGTCATTCCGGGTAGCGCCGACTACGATTAAGTATTTGGGTATCAACGTGTATAGGGAACCAGTAGATGTCTTTGATGGCAATGTAATACGTGCGATAAACTCACTGAGAGGTCAAATAAAGTTCTGGACGTTGCTTCCCCTCTCGGTGGCCGGTAGAGTGGCTATTGCCAAAATGGTGATGCTCCCACGGTTACTTTATTACTTCACGAACCTACCTCTCGTGCTTCCGATGAACGTGTTCAAGTTGCTGGATACACTACTGGTGGAGCTGATCTGGGGTCCGGGTCGGCGCAGAGTAGGCCTATCCAAACTGCAACTGTCCAGCAAGGGTGGGGGTATGAGTGCACCGGATTTTAGGACATACTGTTATGCGGGACAGCTGCAGTGGTTGTCATATTGGATAGTGGGGCGCAACCTCCAGGAAATAGAAATGTCACAGAGAGAATGGAATGGAGGCAACCTGCATGCGCTGCTGCTGCCCGGTCGAGTGCTCGCGCCATCTGCTCCCCCGCTGCTGAAGGTGGCAATAATATACTGGAAAAGAGCATTAGCTTACACAAAGACAGGTACTCCATATGCACCTAATATACCATTACTTGGTATAACTACACCGCTGGGAACAGTGTCACGGAGACACATCTCTACATGGGCGGAGGCGGGTGTAGATACTGTTGGGATGTTGTTCGCAGATCACACACTGATGAACCACGACACATTTGTGGAGGAGAGGGAGGTGCCGAACTCTCTGTTTCTGCTACATGCTACCATAATGCGATATATTAGAACCACTTGGGCTCCTACTGGTGAGGAACCTCCGACACACGCACTGGTACATTTGCAATACTCGATGGGGAATGGCCGCCATTTGACTAGATGGCTATACCAAGGTATTCGGTCACATGCAGGAATGTCCCTACAGACTCTCCGGGATATATATATTTATAGTATTTACATTAAGACAGGTCACAGGAGGCTTTAAGGTCGTGTTATTCTATAATAATCACTGCACCCTGAACAATACAAACCCAAAGTTCCATTATGCGGCATTGATTCCTTGTTGATGGTGTTTTTATTAAAACCTTTTTATCGCATACAAACACAACCCAACCAACTAGCAAATTGTCACCGAGTCACCCAATGCGTCTGCTCTGGCGCTGGCCGACGTCTGTGGAGGAGGAGGGGGGAGGCGGGAGAGGGCAGCATCTCTGCCTCCCAGTGTTTGGGAGTATTTCCAGGCAGCGGGCAGACATTCACCCGCTTGGCAGGCAGCATGCACCCGCCTATAGCGGTGTAAGGAGAAGGGTTTCAATTGGAAAGGCCGGCAGGACAGAGGCATGTGCAGTCAGTCACACGCCAGACACGCATCAGCTTTGAAATCATATGCAGATAAAATAAAGTCAACAGTAAAAGACGAGCGGAAACGTGAGCTCGGAATGTCACACCTTCAGCCATTATAGTGAATTAGCAAATTGTCACCGAGCCACCCACTGCGTCTGCAATGGCGCTGGCCGACGTCTGTGGAGGAGGAGGGGGAAGTCAGGAGGGGGATGTCAGGCGGGAGAGGGCAGCGTCTCTGCCTCCCAGTGCTTTGTCGACTGCACGCCCGCTTGGCAGGTAGGATGCACCCCTATAGCGGTGTAAGGAGAAGGGTTTTATTTGGAAAGGCCGGCAGGACAGGGGCATGTGCAGTCAGTCACATGCCAGACACGCATTACCTTGTAGGAATTCCGGTCTGAAAGCGCTGCGCTTTCAAAGTGAAAGTGGGCATGCGCGCTCAGTTTCCAAACACAAGCATGCATTTGCCATAAACCTAACCCTCCCACGTCACAGGAACAAAGATGGCATCGGCCTTTCCACATGGGCCGTCCTAAAAGTGGACAAGGAGGTAACCAAGAAGCCAGATTTCCAATCACGTGCCATTGTTTACCATAAACAATGACGCAAACCAATGGGAAACAGGGGTGGGGCTTCAAGTCCCTTCTAAATCCGAACAATTGCAAAAAGCCCTCGCATGGCGAGAGCAGCGCATGCGCGCTGCTAACGCCAGGCGAGACCTAAAAAAAGAGAGACAAGTAACATGTCGGGGGGAGTGAGGGACGGGAACACAAGGGGGAGTGGGATGAGCTGAAATGCCTTATGCGCTCCACGCTTATCTGGTACGCATTTGCAGACTTGTGAAGTAAACCTTTATTAAGTGCGAGGACCACACTGCTTCGGATTCATTCACCAGCTTAGTTTAACGCTCAGTTTTCTTTCCCAGAATCCCCTGGGGTGGCTAAAATGCACCACGTCCAGGGTGAAAAGTGATTCTGACGGCGCGTCTCGCTCCCGGGCTCCCAAATATAAACCCTCTTTACATTTTTCACCCCATGTGCCTGACTCTGAATTGACTGTATGGGAACACTAATAACAAGCTTTGGCATAGCCAATAGGTCTCGCCTTTGGGACCTTATAAGTGTTTAGCCATGCAACAGTTGCATAACTAAATACTTATAAGGTCCCAAAAGCGAGACCTATTGGCTATGCCAAGGGGCCGTGAAAATGAAAGTGATCGCGATCACGATCAAACATCAAAGCAGCGCGAAAATGAAAGCAATCGCGATAAAGTGCGGCGCGCGCGCCCGCGCACATGCACTGTAGCTCTAGGCTGGCCTGGTAGCACTTTTTGGAGCCATCTCAATAAGTCTCGCCAGACCAGCGCATGCGCTGGGTCAGGCGAGACCTAAAAATAAAGGATAAAAAAAAAACAAGGATAGGATGGAGGCCAACACAGAGGGCGGGTAGCGGCACTTAATTGACTGTATGGGAGCACTAAAGAAAATAAAGGATAAAAAACCCAAGGAGCATTGAAAAGAAGCATACTTCAACATGCATGCGATAATGGTCTTCAACTCCAAACATATGGCACTTCCGGATATGCATGTTAATAGTAAACTTCTACAGGTGAGTGGTTTAACCTTTCAGCGGTCGTTAATCTTTTGTCATGATAGCTTTCCAGTCACAGACTCCTACAGTGTCACAGATCAAAGGATCGCCATCCTTAAGAGAAGGGGGGGAGGGGGGAGTGCGGGGTTCAAAGGCAACCCCCCATATTCTTCAGTCACCTTTGTTTGTATACAGAGAAAACAAGACTCATGCAAAGCTAAACCTGAGGCTTCAGATTGCCTTAGGCTAATGACCCATTAAAGATCGCATTCTTTATTTATATGAAGTTACTGCAAACATTATCCTTTGTTGCTATCCCTGCGTGGGGGTGGGTGTTTGAGCAAACCACCATCTACATACCCCAAAACCCAAAGCATATTTTTAAAATTACTACTCTGAAAAAAACAGCTTCTTATGGGACTTTAACACGGTTTCAAAAGCTTTTTGCTGTATCAGCTCAAATCAAATCTCAAGTGCACACTTTTGTTTAATAAGTACAGTTTGTGAAAAAAATATGTCATTGCCACGTTAAATGTATGCCCTTTGTGTGGTGTAGCGGTCTAGCGTTTACAACGCGCGCCGCGCGACGTCACCGGACGTCCAGCGGCGGCCATTTCCCCGACGCATTAGAGCACCGAATTCAAGGTAGAGAGAGCTCCGCTCCGGCGCTCCCGCTAGTATACAATAAACGCAGTACACCACGAATACGGCGTCAGCGTGATTCTTGCAGCTGGTATAGGCGAAGGCACAACATTACAATGGCGACGAGGTGGTGAAAGGGTGGCACACATGCACTTTGGACCCGAGCCACGGTAGAAGCGAGATACCCAGCCGAGATCACCACGTGCACGACCGCGGGAGCGCAGCAGAGACGCGGAGAAGGCGCCAACTGCCACGGGCGAGAAAATTTGCGTGCCGGGCGCACCAGGCCCCTGCAACAGGCGGGGAGGGCCGTAGCGGCAGGTACCACGCCCCGGGAGGGGGAAGAAGGTGCGAGCTGTAACCACCAGACAGGGAAGTGGCCAGCACCCTGGAGACGGTCAGCAGCAGTCCCACGGCGAGTGGAGAATCCAGCCAGGAGGAGGCCGAGAGGGGTAGAGACGTCCACGAAGAGGGGACACCGGACAATTCCACACCGAGAGGAAGACGCGCCGGCGGTAGGGAGAAGATGACCTCGCAGACATTCTCATTGACAAATCCAGTGCCCTTCTTGGCTAAAACAGGGGAGCCCGAGATGCCGTGGGAGGACTGGAAAAGGTATTTCTTAAACTACCTCGCAGCCCTGGAAGAAGAGGGCGAAGCCCCGTTCACGAGCTCGCGGTGGAAGAAAATTCTCCTCCATCATCTGGGCCCAGCAGGGCAAAGAGTGTACCAAGACCTGGTGAAAGAAGATAGAACAGCAGCAGGCGATGACGTGTTCCAACACGCGATAGAAGACCTGGACGCCCATTACCGCCCGGTGGTATGCACAGCAATAGATCGGTATAACTTCTACCATAGGAAACAAAATAAAGGGGAATCCGTCGATGAATATGTGCCAGCCTTACAGAAACTGGCCCTAACGTGTAAGTTTGGTACCCTGCAAGAAGACCTAATAAGGGATCAAATCATCATGCACACGGTGAATACCGCAATCCAAGAAAAGCTATGGACGAACGGCGACGCACCGTTGAAGACCGTCGTGGCCTTAGTAAAGAAAGCAGAACTGACCAGGAGGTGCGCGGAAGCGGCCAAACGCGAAAGCCACCCAGATCAAGCGGTATGCAAGGTGGAAGACCGAAAAACCCCAGACAGCAAACAACCGGCATGGCAGCAGGGGACACGGACCTATAAAAGGTTCAATGCCAGAACGTCAAGACCACAAGGGCAAAGGCAGTGGAGCAAGACTGCCTGCTACAGGTGCGGCAGCGGCACCCACACCGCCAGCGACAAGGGATGCCCGGCATTTGGCGCAAAATGCACTTATTGTGGACTCATTGGCCACTATGAAAAGGTGTGCAGTAGGAAGACCCCGAGGCAAGAGGTGAAGTATGTAGCACAAGGAGCACGCGAAGAAGACGAAGAAGAGGATAAAGAAGAGGACGATGAGATCCTGATAGTAGAGGAACAAGTACTGGGAATAGAGAGCTCAACAGACAAGAAGCCAAAGTGCGAAATGACGATAGGCGGCATAAGAGTCACCATGGTAGCGGACTCTGGATCGCCCTACACGATCATACAACGGAAGATATGGGAGGAGGATTTCGCAGCAAGCACGGCGTATCACTTGAGACCCACCGACATTCATCCGGTAACGTTCACGGGTGAGCCTATACCCATGGTGGGATATTGTCCGCTGTCCTTCGAGTTCAGAGGCCGAACATGTGAGGGAAAACTGTATGTGGCAGAGAAGGGACCATCGGTATTGGGCTGGAGAGACCAGGGAACTTTAGGAATGAAGCTGAACCCAGGAGGGCACATGCAAGTCCTCATGACCAAAGAAGGACCAGATCATGACGCCCAGCGATGGAAGGAAGAATTCCCGGAGGTGTTCAAAGACTCCATTGGCCGCATGGCGAAGTTTACGCATAAGATACAGCTCAGAGCGGGAGCTCAACCAGTGTCCCACAAAGTGCGCAACATTCCATTCCGAACAAGGGCTGCAGTACAAGAAGAGCTACAGAGGTTGGAAGACAACGGCGTGATAGAAGCGATCGACAACGCGGAATGGTTGGCCCCCTTAGTGGTAGCGCAGAAACCCAACGGGAAGGTGAGGCTATGTGTCGATCTAAGGGAACTGAACAAGAACATCGTGGTGGACAAGTTCCCACTTCCCAGGATCAACGAAATGTTAGCAAAAACCCAAGGGGCGCAGTGGTTCTCCACTATAGACTTGACGTCCGCCTACCACCAGATCGCCCTACACCGATCATGCAACCACCTGACGTTGTTCATTACGCCGTTCGGGTGCTACAAGTTCCTAAGGATGCCGTTCGGACTTGCCTCGGCGGCAGCAGTCTTTCATAAGTTGATGCACAGGTTGTTCCACAAGAAAACAGGCATCCAATATTTCCAGGATGACATCTTAGTGATGGGAACCTCTAGAGCGGATCATAATAAGAAACTAGTGGAAGTCCTAACTGTGCTGAGGCAGAACGGACTCACGGCCCAATGGGACAAATGTAAGTTCGGAATAAACACAGTCACGTACTTAGGGCACGAGATAAGTCGGCACGGCATAGAACCCAAAGCGTCCAACGTCGCAGCAATTAAGGAAGCCCCCACCCCATCGAACAAAGAAGATGTCCGAACTTTCCTGGGGATGGCGGAGTTTTATAGCAAGTTTGTACCACACTTCGCTTCCAAGACCCATCAATTTAAGTCGCTCCTCAAAGACAAATCCACGTTCCTATGTACGGGGGGAGCATCAACGAGAATTCGAAGAGGTGAAAAGACACATCAGCGAGGCAGTGCCCATTCACGGATTCGACCCAAACGCTCCAACCATGTTAACCACGGACGCCAGCGACCGAGGACTAGGGGCGGTGCTAACGCAAAGGACCTCAGATGGGTCGATAGCCACGATTAGTTTTGCGTCCCGAGCCTCAGCCCCGAATGAGAGTAAGTTCAGTGTCATTGAAAAGGAAATGCTGGCGGCAGTGTGGGCGATGGAGAGATTCCGGCAATTCGTGTGGGGCGGAAGGTTCCTGCTACGCACAGACCACAAGCCGTTGGTGAAGGTCCTCACGTCATGCGGGCATGAGCATGCCACTCCACGAATTGCGAAGATGACGCTCAGGTTACTGGACTACGTCTACGATGTAGAGTACCTAACAGGGCACAAGAACAAAGTGGCAGACTTCCTGAGTAGAGCAGCATCCAAGGAAGTCTCGGAAGTCCAGGATGAAGGCGGATGGGAAGACTATGCGGTAGCATTCACCGGTGATCATGAAAGAGCAATAAGTGCCCAAGAATGGGAGATGGAATACGGAAAGGATGAGAAATTGAGCGCCATAAAAGCGTACGTAACGAACGGATGGCCGGAAAAGAGGTGGCTGGAAGAAGAGTTGAAACAGTATTGGGAAGTAAGGGAAGAAGTGTCCGTAGGAGACAAGCCATGGTTCCTGCTACGCGGCAACAAAGGGGTCCCTCCGTCCTCGTTGAGGCAACGCATTGTGGCCATCACACATGAGGGCCATCTGGGTATAGTGAAGATCAAATGGAGGGCTAAGGAGGACTACTGGTGGCCGGGGATGGACATGGCAGTGGAACGCCACGTAAGAGAATGCGAGCAATGTAGCAACGCGGACAAGACTCAGAAAGTGTTGAGGCCGCCCCAGGGCCGATATGTATGTCCGGAAAACCCATGGGAAGAGATTTTCATTGACGTCCTGGGACCCATAACGGACACAAATGACATCCAGAAATATATCACAGTAGTTGTAGATCGCTACTCCAAGTGGCCGGAAGTCCACGTAGCGGACAACGCGGAAACAGAGACAATCCTAGAATTCCTGACGGAGGTCTTCATAAGGGAAGGAATCCCCAAAGGGATCCTGAGTGACAATGGCCCGCAATTTGCATCTAGCAAGTGGGAAACCTTCATGGACAGGAACGGCATCACAGTTTGGCACACCCCGATATACCACCCCGCCAGGAATGGAGCGGCGGAAACATTTAACCGAGTGATAATGGGGTCGGTGCACGCAGCGATCAGCCAAGGAAGCAACTGGGAAAGGGAGCTGAAGCGGCTGATGTGGGCCTATCGGATAACGCCCACTACAACGGGGTACAGTTCGTTCCAAGTGCTGAGAGGAAGAGAGCCCTTCACGAAGGATAACGTGGCCTGGAAACGCCTCACGGTCCAAAGCCATTGGTCCTCAGCTGTAGTGCGCAAGAATCTGGAGAAAGCACAGACAGTATACACGGAACACTATGATAGGAAGCACAACACTAAAGAAGTCGCACTGGAGAAAGGGGAATGGGTAAGAGTCAAGCTACATATCCAGAGGAAGAAAGGAGACCGTAAGTTCACCCCCCCCTTTCCAAGTGTTGGAACCGTATTCAAGATCAGCCCTTCTCAGTGATGGAAAGATATGGTCGCAAGACCGCATGGCGAGATGCATGCCCACGGATGGGAGGAAGACGAAGGAGGTGTCAAACCACACAGGGACACCCAGTGTTAGGAGGAGCCCGGTGGCTGATCGTGAGAGTCCCCAGGGAGGAGAAGAAAGAAGTCCCCAGGTGGGAACAGGACACGGAATCTGTGAGGAAAGGAGTGGTCAGGAGGCAGACACCCAAGAGGGGACTGAGAGAGATGAGTGTGAAGAAGCAGGACTGGAGAGCAGTGAAGGGGCGCCCAGCCCAGGAGGGGTTGTCACCACTCCGAAAGTTGGGGAAGGCAGTAAGTGGACACGGCGAGGAAGGAGAATCATACTGCCCCGAAGGTTCGGGGAGTTCAGCATGGACAACAAGTAAGACTGTATATGTTCCAAGGGGTTGTTAGGTTTTGTGTTGTTATAAAGGGGGAGATGTGGTGTAGCGGTCTAGCGTTTACAACGCGCGCCGCGTGACGTCACCGGACGTCCGGTGGCGGCCATTTCCCAACGCATTAGAGCGCCGAATTCAAGGTAGAGAGAGCTCCGCTCCGGCGCTCCCGCTAGTATACAATAAACGCAGTACACCACGAATACGGCGTCAGCATGATTCTTGCAGCTGGTATAGGCGAAGGCACATCATTACACTTTGGAGGGCGGAAGTGCATCTTTGGTGAAGGTTGCTTCTGGTGCACTATACCCGCGACTCTGGTCCCGCCAGACCACCTCTCCACCGAAAGCGATTTTTCAAAACTAAGAAAAGCTTTTATTTACATTGAGCCAAACATTCACGCTCGCAATCGGATGGCCAAGCAGTCACTCGGTTTGTGAAGCAGTTTTCCTAAAGTGTACAACAGATCGGTTTGCTCGAAGACTTCAAAATGATGTTTTCAAAAGACATTTCTCAGCCCTCCTCCCACCCCGCCCGTTCCTCGCTAAAGCTCGGATCACATCACTTCACCCCTCCCCCAAGCAGTCCGAAAGGAAGCAGTCAAACCGACTTTGTGTTGCGATCCAAAGTAACATTCGGGATAATGTCACTTTCTTCGGACCCCCTCCCAGTTACTTGCCGCAGAAAGGCCCGTTTAAGACTTCGGTTTAGGAAATGTAGGTGACACCAGCCTGCAACTGAAATACTGACTTGGCGCTAGCTTTGAGAAGATACTGATAAGACCAACAGATGTTCAGATTTCTCGGAGACAGGGTGTAGGTTTCACAAGAAACACTGATCATCGCCCCTCGCTTCCACCCACCCACTCAAAATCCCAAAGATCTCGTGGGAAACATACATAATTCACTTGTTAAGCCCAAACCTTTGTACATGAACGGATGAAATACATCCCCTGGTAGAGAGAATAAGCAATTAAAAAAATTGTAAATGACAATGCCTTTTATTTATGTTTTAGTTTTTAAAACATAAATAAAAGGCATTGTCATTTACAATGCTAATAGCTTAAACTCAAGTAAATGTGAGACCTATTGCATTGCAAATGCTTGTTATTGCTAGGAATGAGGTTGCGGAAAACAACAGTACAGACAGTGGCATGTAAGTTCAACATGGACCCGCAGTAGAATATCTAATGCTAATTATGGTACACGCACCAAAACCAAACAGTACTAATATATGAGAAAAGGGGTGTGGGGTGAAAAGGAGGAGAAGTGGGGGGTGAGAAGAGAAGGTTGGCGGGCAGGCTGAGCCCTAGTACGATAAAACAAGGGTGGGGGGCAGATACAATGACAGACCAGTGGACAGCTACGAGGAGGAATGGAGGAATAAAGAGTCAGGGCGGCAAAGGGGGGGGGGGGAGGAGGGGGTTATCCTGCAGAAATAGGGACCTCACTGTTGTTTCTTACAAGCTCTTTCAGTTTTTTGCTCTCTCCCTCGCGGAGATGCAGACACTCAAGGACTGTGGTCTTATTGTTTTTATGTCCTTTTCACCAGTTTGAATGATTGATGATAATTGTTTAGAATTACGCAGGTGAAAACAAGCTATGGTCCACAATTTTGCAACACAGACTTAGAAACCCGGCTGATGAGGTCTGAACAGAAAATCCTATGCAGGATTGTAGACTTCAATCAACACAGTGAGAATTTGAAGATGAAACCTTGATATTTATTTGTCACATTGGATCATAATAAAAGTTTGTAGCCATTTACAAACTCCAAGATTTTATTGAATCGTAGGCGTTGCCTAGCAGGTAATTGTTATTTAGAGCAGCCAGACACAGTTTAAGTGATAATGTTCTAGACAGATGCTGTGTGATTCTAGCCTCAGAGCTGCACCGGTTTAGAATGTTGAGAGCCACCAGGTGTAATGTAATTAAATAATCCTCATGTGCACACTTACATTAGACCCTCTCTTTTGAGCTTGGTAACTACATACAATAACTAGAGGTGGGTGAAATTCAAATTTTTCAATATCCGGAAAGCAGACCCAAAATCCTCTGCCAAAGCAATGACTGCCTTCTCTTTGTACACAGGTAGCTGGCATCGCCACTTATGCATGAGCCAGGTTCACCAATCTAACCCTTTTATACACCCAGCCAATCAATGCCATGTGTTGGCGCCCAAATAATACTTTATAATGGACCACAAAATGTGCATTTTATTTTCTGGATTAGCACTATTTCGGTATGCGAGTAAGCACTATCTGGCAATTTTTTTCCTCCAGTATTATATAGAGCAAATAAGACCCAAAGGTATTTGAGATCGTTATATGAGCAACCATTGCATTACACAAGCTCACATTTTTATTTTTTAACGTACAGGAAGATTAAGTGATTAGCCCAGAATCACCGAATGTTGAGCCGAGACTCGAACCTGATTTACCAGTTCTAAAGTCGGCAGCTCTTGCCGTAATGCCACATCCGTTTGATATATATCAATTGTGAAGTAGGAATCTTCCTGTTAGATTTAAAAGTCGAGAGCACCCAATTAAATTACAGTCGCCCCTTGTCTTTGAGATTTGCCGTTGTAGTCCTATGTATATAGCAGCTGCCACAATAAAGTCCTACTTGTGTGTTTGTGGCGTATCCTCAATGAGAGCCTTGGAAATCTGGTGAAATTAATATATAGAAAAACCGCTGCTATCGTAACACCTAGAGCACGTGCATACTTAACGCAGGCCGTCAAGTCTACAGAGATTACGCAGAACCAAAACACAGAAATACACACACTAAAAGAACGTGTAAAAAAAAAATATCTACTTTTGTCCAAAAGAACTGCCTGGCCTTGCTTCTCCGATGAGAAAGGGGGCTGGCGTTCTTTGCACACAAGCCAGACCTCTCTCTGAAAGAAAGTGGCTTTATCAGTTCCAGCATCTCAGAGGCTGTTTCATGATCAACCACAGATGCCTAAGGGGGGTAGCTGTGCCAACAGCCCACTGTGACATGTTGTTTACTTTGGCAGCACATGATGTATAACAAGATCTACTTTTACTCACCGTGTCGATGCAGTAAAGTAGTGGGGCGGGTAATGGTAGCCGTCTCAGCATTTAAAACCACTGTTACCGACTTCACAAGGTGAAGCCCCTTTGGCCTCCTTCAATCGGGCGAGACGGCGCGCCACGAAACCACTCCACACAGATAGAAGGGTGAAAGGCCACTTTTAATAGACCAGGTCTGGCAAATGAATCCTTATATCAAAACAAGCATGGGGAAGTCGTACCTTCTGTTCTTTGAATGCGTCATAAAAGGGCTTTGCTCAAACACTGCTATATTTCACATCATAAAGATAAGAAATACCCTCACGACAGCTGTCAAGAAAAGGATCCAGTCAAGATGGGCCGTCCCAAAAGGAGACCGGGCCCTAACAAAGAAACCTCCTTTTTAATCGGAGACCATCGTTTAACATAAACGATGACGCCAGCCAATGAAAATAATGGGAGTGGGCTTCAAGGCCACTTCTGAAATCTCCTGTACCACAATATGTGTCACAGAGCGAGGAGCGCATGCGCGCTGCAACGCCAGGTGAGACCTAAAAAGGAAATGTCCACCGCTCAGGAAAGGATATACGTGATAAATGACTTGTCAGTTAAGTGGCTAAATAATACATGTGACCTGAGGGACTTGTGGCATGACTCCAAACTGTGTGCAAAATTCCTCTTTCCATTATTTCAACGATCAGAGCACATTCCTCATGTGAGTGTGATACTGGACCCAACTTGAACACCAGATAGTATGCTCCATTGAACATGTTTTTTTCCCGATCACTTTGGTTCTCTGACGGACTTCTCTTCTAATCCTAACCTGATTCTTCTCATTACAAAGGTCTTGTGGAAAAAATATATATTATATAAATACATATTCTTGATGCCCTTACATACATACCTTTCATCATACGACAAACAAATAAAAAGATCTCTGCTAAAGCACCCTTCGTGGGGCCCGTAGGGCATTGCAGCACCGGCCAGATGAGGAGCACGCCCAGTGATGAAACATGACATCCCCAGGGATGTGTGAGGTCACCAAGAAGCAATCCTTAGGATTCCCATTTCTCCATCCTCCCTTTCTTTATTTCTCCACTTTCCTCTCTGATGGGAACAACACCCTCACAATTTGTTGTAAGCAATAGCAAACCTGCCCTAAATGAGAACAAATTGACAAGGAACCCTGCCCTGAAGGTAACATGTGCTCACCTTGGCACATGTTACCCGCTGACTAAAGAGTCTGACACAGGATATCATGCTTCAGCTCAGATGTCTCACCCATCCTGTAAAGGGAAACTGTCAGATCTGTTGGGAATCTAGAAAACATTTTGTGTAACTTCGTGCAGGCCAGAACCTCTCAAAGTGTATGCAGGTGTAATAATTATCCACCCCCCTCCATGAAGTAGGAAGCTTCAATGTATTAAACTGCCACCACTTACTGGATTCAGTCAAATACAATGTCTTCTCCCTCAATGTATCATTACACCCAATTAATTCTTTGGTAGCAAGCTTGAGATGTTAAAACCTTTGTATTTAAATATTAATTAGAGTACTGTGGTGATATTGACCTTTGATTGAATTGTCACTGACTTTAGAGTTTGTCATATAATATACATTTTGTTTCTGTGTTGCTTATAACCTTTAGGTTTTTTCTAGAGCTTCTGTTCTCTGTGCAGCTTTATTGATTGTTCATCATATTGACTTCGTTTGAATTTAACACACATTTCAAATTCTCTGTGCATTGTTTTTGCCAACTGACAATTCTTTTTTGTCTTAATGACTGACTGTGTGACAAATGATCAATCGGATGTTTAGGGTGGAGGCTTGTTCCATAATGGTGTTTTTATCTGTATTTTTCTCACACGCATCAGTGTTGAATTTGTTTTTTCCATCTTGCTCTTGAAATCCAAAAGACTCCACGATCAACAGGTTTTATGGTGAACTTAACCGTCTGGTGGCAGATATTTAAATATTCTTCAGTTTTGACTGTTGATCACTGCTGATGGGGTTAGAGGTTTCTTTTCTTCCTGATAGTTCTGTTGAACCTCCTCTTTGTGTCTCTGTTACTCAGGGCCAGATGAGCACCAGATTGGTGGACTGGCGCTTGCATCCCACTGGTGGTTTCCTTGGATTTGGGGCAGA
This sequence comes from Triturus cristatus, assembly GCF_964204655.1. Classification (NCBI taxonomy): domain Eukaryota; kingdom Metazoa; phylum Chordata; class Amphibia; order Caudata; family Salamandridae; genus Triturus; species Triturus cristatus. The sequence continues at coordinate 451,019,096 of NC_140587.1, forward strand.
GGAGTTGCTGGTGTTTCCCTTAATGGGAAGCTGTGTTCACTACCTCTCCTTTCATCTCGGGCGTGGCTGTGGTTACCCCTGCCTTGTTTCTCGGCTTTTTGGGTACTTTCTGGTTTTACTTCCGGGGCATACTTGCTATTCCCTTGCTTTTAGCACGGATAAGCTGGATGTGCCTGCTCTGTGTCATCTGTTGGTCCCCCTTCTCCAGTCTTTCCTTTTTTCTGGGGTGTGGATTTGGGTAAACAGACATAATATCGAATTCAAAATATCGACAGGACAGAATATCGAGTTTTTAATATAGAATGGACAGAATATCGAATTGCCAAAATATAGTGGTGAAGAATATCGAAAATCAGGTAAGAAATAAAATATTGATTTAAATAATATAGAAGTAAGTAATATCGACAGTCATAATATAGTTGTTAAAATAGCGCATTTTTTTATAGTGTTTTAAGTGTTAGTATATGTGTTAAAAGTATGTATACATTTTGGAATGTATGTTTGAATATTTTTAAAGTAATGAATTTTAGTTATTTAATTTTTGTGTAATTTAGTTCCGTAGCGGGTTGTGGGTTTATAGGGGATTAGGGTGGGAAATAATTTAATTATAGTACATTAAATAATAATTTTTAGGAATTATTAATCATTTTTAATTTAATTTTGCATTTTACTTCTGTAGCGGGTTATGGGTTTATAGGGGAATAGGGTGGGAAGTAATTTAATTGTTATTAGGTAATTATTAATTGGTATTGAAAATTAATTGGTTGTTGATTAATTATTAATTGGTAAATAATTCGTATTAATTGGTAATTAATTAGTATTGTTTAATTGATAATTATGTTAATTGTATTAATTTATTATTTGTAGCGGGTTGTGGGTTTATAGGGGAATATGGTGGGAATTAATTTAATTGTAAATAATTAATTATTGAAATAATTTTTGTATGTTGCTAATTAATTTATTCTTAATTAATTATTAATAGGCATTAATTTTATTTATTAATTTTTGGTATTGAAAATTAATTGGTTGTTACTTAATTATTAATAGGTTATTAATAAAAAAACATTGTTATTTATAATAAAGTAATTATTAAATATTGTTTGATTGGTAATTAATTTTAACATTTTTATTTGGTATTAATAATTTATTTATTTTTAATAAAATATTAAATTATTATTTTCCCTACTATTGCACTCACTGGAGTGGGAATAGTAATTTTTACCCCTACGCTATCCAATGCTTTGCCTACTATTGCACTCACTGGAGTGGGAATAATAGTTTTTACCCCTACGGTATCCAACGCTTACCCTAGAGTTGCACTCTCTGGAGTGGGAATAGTAAATTTTACCTTCCCGCTATCCAACGCTTTCCCTACTGTTGCACTCTCTGGAGTGGGAATAGTAAATTTTGCCCTCTCGCTATCCAACGCTTTCCCTACTGTTGCACTCTCTGGAGTGGGAATAGTAATTTTTAGCCCTACTCTATCCAACACTTTCCCTACTGTTGCACTCTTTGGAGTCGGAATAGTAATTTTTACTCCTACGCTATCCAATGCTTTCCCTACTGTTGAACTCACTGGAGTGGGAATAGTACATTTTACCCTCCCGCTATCCAATGCTTTCCCTACTGTTGCACTCTCTGGAGTGTGAATATTAATTTTTACCCCTACGCTATCCAATGCTTTCCCTATTATTGCACTGTCTGGAGTGGGAATACAAATTTTTACCCTCTCGCTATCCAACGCTTTCCCTACTGTTGCACTCTCTGGAGTGGGAATAGTAATTTTTACCCTCCCGCTATCCAACGTTTTCCCTACTATTGCACTTACTGGAGTGGTAATAGTAAATTTTACCCGCCCGCTATCCTACGCAAAAAATATTGCATTTTTGTAATTAATATTACGTTAATATATATGTTTTTTTTTTTTACTTACATTAATTATTTATTAATTTTAAAGTAACTGAAGTATTTTTAAGTATGTTTAAGTTAATTACATGTTTTATTTTATTAATTTTACATTAATCTTAAGACATTTACAATAATTCGATATTGTGACTAACTATATTTTTTACAACGATATTTTGGATTCTATAGTTTTGTACTTACCTGTTTGGAGATAGGGCTTCGATATTTTGGAATTCTATATTTTTCCTTCGATATTTTGGCAATTCGATATTCTTCTTCTCGATATTTCGTCAGTGATCTGTGGATTTGAACTGGGCTTCCTGCTATGCTGCCTGAGAGGCTCTGGGCTCATGATTTGGTTGCAGTGTCTTTGATCCCTTGCTTCCCTGCTGGTTATGGGAGCTATGTGGTGCTGGCTCTGCTGTCTTGTCTGGCCTTTATAGCTGCTTGATGATCTTGGGGCTATGAATTGGTTCCTTATCTGGGGAGTTTAGTGGCTGTGGTCAACTGCATATGGTGTGGGCTGGGAGAAGCAGTGCACTCGGTGTGTCTTCAGACTTGGGGTGGCTCTGCCTGTATGTCTCTGACCCCCCACCACGTACTAGCCAGGGTAGCGGCCGGGGTTTGGACCTCCATCTGTTCTCCCTGCTGGGTTTGTGGTTTGGTACCCTGGGTCTGCTGCTGCATTTGGATGTTTTGCTTTGGGTTGTCCCTTTATTTACAGGTTGGAAGTGGGGGTTGTGGTAACTAAAATGCCTCTCGATGGGCCTGGCAGACTAGGAGGTGGCCCTTCTTGGTCCATGGCTTATGGGTCCTGTAGGGTCTGAGTTTGGGTTTACCTTTGGAATTTTCCACTATTCAGGCACTCCGGTTTTTTTCAATTCTGAGCTGGAGTGCTTTGGACATTCTGGCGCTCATTTACAAAACCCAGTGCGCCCCCAGAATGTCAATTTTTCAGATGTTCTCGTGGCACGCAGTTCAGACCCATATCTACAAGGCCAAGGAAAGCCACCTTGAGTGGCTTTTCATGGCTTCATAGATATGGTGGAAGGCAACACAGCACAAGTCACTGTGTTGCCTCACTGCATCGGTGAGGGGGGCCATGGGCATTGCTGTGGGGGTTACTACTCAACATCCAAGGTTTTTGCCATGTGTAACTGTTGTTTTTGTGAAGGAAGGTGCCCCTTTCTGCACAAAAAAACCTGATTTCAACACAGCCACCCTTGAGCCATGGTGCAAGGCTGCCATTTGTGTGCAAGTGCAGTGTAAGAGGACAGGAATGTGCCGTATCTCACAGATACGGTTCATTCCTGCCCTTTTCTTTTGACGCAGGATAGTGCAGCAAAGTGACATGCATCAGCTGCCCTGCGTCAAAGCGTTGTGAATGAGGCCCTTTGTGTGTAGCCTTCTGCCTTGCCTGTGGCTATTTATGGGTCTGCCTTTGTTGCTGGCTTCTTGGGTTCTTTTGGGTGAGTTTTCTCCTTCCCTAATTTTCTGTCCCACTTGACTTCATGCCCAGAGCAGGGGTGGCCTGAATGTGGACATTCCTTGTTGGTTGGCCATTGCTTCCGTGGGTGAGCCCTTTCTCCTCCTGTGTGTTTTTGGTAGGGGAGGAGGGGAAAGGAGGAAGGGTATTGGTGTCAAGCCTAGGCAGCGCTCATGCGCTGTCTGCAAGACATGATGTATTCAGTAAAAGGACTTTAATCCCACCTGCTGCTTACCATAGGTTGACTCCAAGGTTGATCTTATTTGCTGCTTCCTAATTTGTACACGCCCCTGATACATCACTTCCATTGGAGGCAGAGGAGCACCGGCAAAGTACAGTTTCCTTCCTCTTTCATTCTTTTTTTGGTGTTTTGCGAGAACGATATATATTTTTTAAATTGTTGATTTCCTGTTGTTGCTTATTCTTGGAATTGCTCCCACTCCGTTTGCGATCCTGTACACATACACGATGCAACCATGTTAGCGATGGTCTTGTATTCCACCCCTCGTGTACATGTCTATTTGTAAAAAGTCAACACTCTTATCCTTTCTCCAATTTCTGGAGTTGCTGTAACTTTTTTTCGACCGAGACCCCTCTCTAAAGTCACTCCCTCCTCCTCCGTCTGTGATGCGTGGGGTGGCTGTTGGTTTCAGCTTGCTCATTTTGAAGCGCTTGTTGGGTAATAACAGTAATATTGATGTTAATGTGTGCACCTGTCTCACGGCGGTAATGGATCTGAACTTAAGAGACTGCTTGTAGCATCCGTTTCAGGCCGGATCCACCAACCATGCTCATTCGCTCCCGTCACTAACTATGCAGAATGTGCTCACCATTTTCACAGGCCACCCTCATGAACCATGCGTATCTACCATTTGTCACCACTTCCATGGACTGCACATACCTGCAGCTGTCACGGACTCTTCTAAATACTTACACCCGCTCCACAGCACATACTCACTCAAACATCTAATCATCTCCACAGATAGTGCTAACACACTGCATCACAGACGACACCTACACGCAGCTCCACGGACCGCTTTCTTTCACATAAAGCTGTTAAAAGGGTTACATGATGTAGCACCAAGTGGGCTGTGCGCTTCCAGCCTCTTCTGAAGCCCTGTGTATTTTTTGGGGAAGAAGCTGAACATCACAACCCACACCATTTTGAAGAGAAAGGAGTGGAAGTGGGTCTGACCTACACGGTATACAGATCAAAAACTAGCAAACCAGATAGCAAAAAAAAAGTGGTATTGTAGTGAATGAAGGATGATCAAGGTCCGAGTAGTTGCTTGAAAAAGTGATTTATTTAAAGTAAGATGGTACAAGGTACATTCATAGAAGGTAGTTGATAAGTAATTAAGATAATAAGAATATAAGAACCCCACCAGGAGCAGGATCATCTCAGCTCAGCCCCAAGTTTCAACTCAAACTCAAGCTGAGGCAGCATTCCATTACATCACAACTAGGTAACATTCTATTAAGCAAGGCAGGAGACATTGCAATGAAGAAGAAGTCACTACAGGTATGCATTTGCAAAGTAGGCCAGCTGTATATGTATTTTGCAAAGTATGTGAGACTGCATGCATTTGTGCTTGCTACAGGCAATGTATGTGGTAATATCAGGGAAATCAACAGTAACAAAGGGCCCAACAGACCATATAACAGGCCCATAAACTGATTTCTGTGCAGCCGTGTTACCTGGGAGCAGATTGGATTAATGTCTTTTTTGATACAGGCTCTGGCCCTCAAACTACGGAAAGATCTGTCGGCATGCACCAGAGCTTGCTCCGTTCTGCATCAACTTTGTCTTTTGTTAAAGAAACATTAATTCTATGGCACATTCGTTCTATGGCACATTCGTTCTATGGCTTAGCGTTCCGTTGGAACTTATGTCGCAGCGCTCGGAAGTTCTAGTGGGGTTTATAGCACTATACAAATGATTGATGCTGGTGAACTCACTTTAATCTTAAAATACATTTCCTTTATATGTAAACAAGTTGGCAACTGGCATGTGCATGAGGATTTCACCAGTACCCACAGCCATTCTCACCACCATCACTTGCGCACCCTGTCAGATTCATTTAAGCTTTAATTTGAATGGGTTCTTGAAATGTGCATCAGCTTATTTTCTGCTGAGAGCCATGTTTTCACTGACCTGCTAACGGCGTGGATCTGAACTGATCCTATGTTGTGTACAAACGACAGGACATCAAAGAAAGTACACAGGTTTATTGTCTGGAGCTGCACATCACATCTCTTATCCCGTTCTCCTCTGCTACCCCCGTGGCTGTATTTCCAGCACTGGAATGTCGCCTCACACTATATCCTAGCTACCCACAACAAGGAAGGAACATTACATCGTAGCTGACAGGTCTCATGGTAGTTACTGGAGAAGTCACTTGCGTCCAGCGTGACAGGAAACATTATGACATGTATGCTTCCCAAACTCCTTACTACTTGTTCGTCATTTATTAAAGTAGCAGCGATTACAGTGTATCCTTTATTTTTACTTTATTTTTCAATTTTTAATTGTTAAAAAAACAATCAACATTATAGCATACAATAGATCATCGGTATTTCGTGCACAATCCCAAACTTGATTAGGACACCGTACCAAATCAAGGACGGTGTATCATCTTTAATTAATATTGTCTGAGAGTGTTACATTGTGTTTTGTGGAATGCAGGAGCGAAAGTATACTTTGGAGTCTAAACATAAAAAGAAAAGCATGTGATGTTTTTCCCTCTGGATGTACAATCCTTAAAAAGAATCTTGAACAGAAGTTTTTTAAGCTAGGTTTAGCACAAGCACGTGTGTTATTAGAATAACAAAGTAAAAGTAAACTTATAGAGCACAAAGGTTCTATACAATTTAATGCAACTAAATTCTAAAGCAAATACAGAATAAAAAAATAAATAAATAATAACTGATATCATTTTAAACTACATGAATCAACAACATCTCGTACATATTCTTCCAACCATTTAGGAGGGTTCCTTCTTCTCAACCTCTTGCTACTCATGGCATCCTCACATTCTTCCACCAATACCTCCTGACCTTCTGATACCTCCTGACCTTCCTGACCATCCGCAACTTCCTTACTTCCACCAATCGAAACATCTTGCCAGTCATGATCATCGGCAACCTCTTCTCCTCCCATCCACAAAAACTTCTCTCGTAGGAGATTTCCATGTATAGTCATAAGCACTTGAATAGTCCCGCCCACGTGCGGGGACACCGGAGCACTTCATTTAGATCTATCTTCTTAAGTGGATATTATTTGCCTTTCTTCAGGAAGTCCTGCAAAGACACTTAAGAGATAAAGAGACAATAATGCAGCCTAAATACATAGGCTACACTGGCCACATTTTCATCTTGAAGTGAAAAAAGGGTGCCAGTACACTATATTTTGAGGAATTTTGTAGTGTTTAACACACAGAAGAATCCCCTTCACAAAACTCCTGATAGAGATGAAAGTGAGAGGGCAGAATAGCCTCATAGGCTGCCATTATATGTTTTCAAAATAGAAGCTGTGGCTTTAAGAATCCAGAGACCACCAGTATCCCATCATGCACAGCTAGTGGGGGTTACTTCAGTTCTTTTTTCCCGGCTCCTGCTAACAGGACCCGGGAGCATTAAGCTCAACCAATTTAGTTTTTTTCTTCAAAATTCACTTCTGAATTTACCAAATAGCTACTTCACTCGACGTCTTTGGCCTTCCCCTACCCTTTTCTGTCTTTTTCGGACAGGAATTTTCAGTCAAAAATGCCATCTCTTTTTGATAAGTGTCCAGACTGTGGTAGAAAGAAGGCCAAGACGGATCCTCACAGATTGTGTATATTATGCTTTCCTGCAAGTCATGTTCCCGACTCTTGTCTCATCTGTAAAACTTTCTCAAAGCACACTCTGCGTGACAGAGAGAAGATTCGACTCCAAGGAGCAGAGGAGAGGCAAAAACAGCACGCCCAGTTTTGAGGTGAAAAATGGCACCGGTCCGCGTCGAGGACGATGACGTTGAAATAAGGTACAGCGCTGACCTGATCACCGTCAACCCAGGGCTCAGGATCGAAGAGACGTCGTCATGCCATGTTGAGAAGAAGAACTTTGACGTTAATCACAAATCCGATGATGAGGACAGCCCAGGACACAGTCTAGGTCCTTATCAGTGTCCACACATCCACGCGAGCAACATTGACACACTGTCACAGTCGCTCGACGTTGAGACACTGCCATTGATAGCCCTCGGTCTCCCACCATCGGTCAAAGTCAAGGCAGCGTCGTCAATCAAGGCGGCGTTGATGGTCACCGTCGACGAGCATATAGACGTCGATGGGGACGGAGGGATTGTCTTCAGGGTCTTTGTCAGGTTCTTCAAGAGGTGTGCAATAAAAGAGAAGGCTAATGTATATACATTGGATTCAGAGTATTCCCGAACCTATTCTCCGTCTATGGAACTTCCCTTTCCGATGCGATCGCTGCCTCAACAGCCTCCACCTCAGCTACCAGATGTACAACCAAGAATTCCAACACCTCCTCCTCCTCCTTCACCCTCTCCACCACCACAATCAAGATCTAGGTCTCGTACTCTACATCGGTCTCACACAAGAAGACGATCCTCTACTCACTCACATAGTTGGCCTCACGAAGGAAGGTCTCATTCAAGACATACCAGGAACACCTACTCTTCAAGCACAGACCAGTGGATGACATATTGACCTTTCAAGGGGTTCTGGTGGAGGTGCTTCCAAACTAAATATTCCAGTGTCCACTCCTACTCCGACAAATTCTGTAATTTTTTTTTAACTCTACAGCAAAAACAGGCTTCACGCCCCTTGTTACCTCTTGTGCCGGGTCTCTTAAAGCCGGCTATGTAACTTTTTCTGGCACCTTCTTCAGCTAAGTAAGCTCCATCCAGGCTGTAAAAGAAATACCGTTCTCCAGAACAGGACTCTGCTTTCCTGCGGACAGACTCAGCTCCAGATTCTGTCATTGTGGTGGTGGCAAAAAAGCAACATACCACGGCTCCAGCCTCAACAGTGCGACCGGACAAAGAGAGACAAAAAAATAGACTCTGTAGGGAGGAAGGTTCGCAACACAGCAGCGACTACCATGAAAGCAGCTAGTGCCACAGCCCTGCTAGGCAGATATGACCGGGCACTGTGAGAATCGCTCCAACATTTTGTGGACTACCTCCCTAGAGACAAACAAGAGGACTTTAATGAGATCTTAACAGAAGGTCTTATGGTCTCAAATCAGTTCATAAGCGCAGCAGCAGACACATCTCTTCTTGCTGCACAGGAGTACTGCCTAGGTGTGACCCTTTGAAGGCACTCATGGCTGCACCGGATGTCTTTAAAACCTGAATCACAGCAGCGTATCCTAAATCTCCCGTTATCAGGGACAACCTTTTTCGGTATGCATGGCGATGAAGAAATGGCCAGGATAAAGGCAGACGCTGAAAGCTGTTGGCTTAGAAAGACTGAAGGATCAGTGTAAATCTTTCAGACTTTTTCAACGCCGTTATCCTACACAGAGGGTTCAAACCCTGTGCTGTGTGTGTATATAACAGGGAATATATATCGGCTGAATTTTGGTAAGGGTACCGCTAGCTTTTAAAACATTTTTGGGCTCATGTGCACCACTGTTTCCAAGAAATGTGTTTTTATCGCTTTTAAGACGTTTGGACATGTTTTGTGAAATTCAATCAAGTGGGAAAAAGTATAGTTGCAGTCACAACATGTTTTAGCAATGCTGCTTCTGATGGTACCTTTTTATTTTTATTCAATAGTACTGCTCACAAAAATCTCACTCAGTTCAGAAGTTGAGTTGCACTTGCCTTGCGGCGGTGCATTTTGCACATTTGATCAAATTGATTCTTTTGATTAGTTTTAAAAATATTAAAGTAGATGAAGTCAAACATCTCATTAAAAAAATCTGACTGCTGCCGTAACAGAAAACAATAAGATGGCATCACTGATCTAAAAATTGAAGAAAGATATTTCAGTAAAAAATCCTCGAAATTCTGAGTGTAACAGATATTATATATGCTAATTAGCTCGTTTATTACAAAACTCTTAAACTTCATTCACGTGTATTACCAGTGTATGTCATGTCATAAATCTTGAAAAGTTACCAAAATATGTCTATAAAGCTAATCCTAACCAAAAAGGGAAAAGTTGGGCACTTTTTGGAATAAGTAGTAATATAAAGCCTCGCAAACATTTACAATCATGCAACAAATTAAATTCCTTCATTCTGCTGCAGTGTCTTTTATAGGGTCTGCTGGTAAGTGTAAATGGACGTGCAGGGTGGAAATGTCTCATTGTAAAGAACTTCAAACCCTCACCCACAGTCTTGTGACAAACTTCATCTTTGTGGACGGTCGTGTGTGAGAATGGTCATCTACTGGAGGTCAGTGAGATGGGAAGTGCAGTCTGTATGATATTTTTTCACATTCATGACACTGTATAGCCATCCTAAGAGACTTCTTATTTCGAATTCTCTCTGTTCAGCTTCATCGCTTTGTTCCTCGCTAGGTGTAGTCCCTTTCCTCTTTGCTACACTACTTTTGAGTCATGTCTCAACGAAGCCCTAAATAATATTGTGTACGCATAGTAAATGCAGATTTATTTTCACCTTCCTTTCACAACCTAAAAACAAAAATGCAGCATTACTTATCAGACTTCTATGTCATTGGAGTGTTTGCTTATTTCAGAGTCTTGTGGTGCACAAAAGGAGTAATACGCATTCATCATGACATTAAACTAGGGTCACGTGTGACTGGTATTCTAGTTGACAATAGGTTAGCCCCAATTTAGTATTAAAGGATATCAACATGACTTGAGAGAAGCGGCATGGACTAAGTTATTCGAAGCCCACAGGCATCTGATGATGGTACATTCCACTCCTCTCCAGTCTCTATAGCATCAACCACAGACTGTGCTGCCTACACTCCTGTACTATTATCCTTTTCTGTACTTCTCCATGGCATGCCACTTCTGCCTGGTGCCGATAGGGCAAGGTAGGGGTTGCTCAATGGCCAGACTCACTCACAGGGTTGGAGGCCATATTGCAGTGACCCCACATTGGTCTCCATGTAGTGTTCCGAGTTTGACACATGCTGCTGTGTCCCACCTCTTGGATAAATTGCACCACACGTCCTGGAGACCAGACTGAAGTAGGAGAACACCCATCAGTGGATGCACCTACTGCCAGCCTGTCCAACTCTTAGGTTACCACTCAGTAGAACCAATGCCAAGAAGGCCTTCATGGAAAGCACTAAGTATCTTTACATTGGCGTACCTTAATGTTGGTGAATCTTGACGTCAGCAAACCTTGACTACACTCTAGATTGGTGTCTACACATCCTGATATGGGCTATCTATACTGTGCAGCTCTCATCCTATCCACCATATTACATAATTCCACAACACAAATCCACTCCACACAATTCCACCACTCACAATTCCACAACTAACAATTCCAATCTAACCCACGTAATTATACGCCAAATGCGAGACCTATTGCTTTGCAAATGCTTGTTGCGGACTGCTTGCTGGTGTCGCAGTGTGTGGCCAGGGACAACTGCCGGGTTTGGAAGTCTTGCCTGGGTGGCTATTCTTGGGTGGTCATTTTTTAATGGTGAGTTGCATTTTCAGCACACTGTGCCATCACCTCTTATTAAGTAGCACCTTCGTTATTGTTTTTGTTTGAATGTGTTGTATTGGTTTTCGATTAACACAGACATACAGTGTAAATCACATTCTGTATCAGCTATTAAAGGTTAGATACTTTGGTTGGCGGTATACCTTGATACAAATGCAACCAAGACATGTCTGCATCTCCAGTAACAGTAGTCTTGTGTACATGCCCAGCTTAACTACGTATCACAGGTTAACTTCAGGTACAATTAGCAGTAGTTTAGCAACTAAGTACAGCTTGTTAGTGAATTCAGAGGGGGGCCATTATGTGATGGTCTGTGAACTGGGGAGGGCAGTAATGAACAGGGACAACGTTTTACACACGCTAGGTTTTTGTGATGCATGCTCTGATACCCGCGCCAAGCTTTGCATGGGCGCGCCCACCAGCCATAGACTCTCAGCTAAAGTCCTTTCAGGCCTCTTAGTCCTCCCCTGGCACATGTTCAGTGGTGTCGTTGTCGTTCGAGATTGGTGTGCCAATCTCAGTGGTATGAGTGTTGTTTAGCTCTGCCAGTATTGCATCCCAGCTTGGAGCAAGTGGGGTCTTATGTATACCCAGTATGTCTTCTCTGTGTTGCGCAATGCTCTCCGCCTTAGCCCATGTCAATAAAGAACGCTTCCAGACCAGCACATGTGGGGGCTCAGGGGTCTTCCATCTCCTAGTGATCAGCTGCTTAGCTACTTCCAGTCCTAAGTCTAGAAAGCGAGAAACTCTTAGGTTACCACTCAGTAGAACCAATGCCAAGAAGGCCTTCATGGAAAGCACTAAGTATCTTTACATTGGCGTACCTTAATGTTGGTGAATCTTGACGTCAGCATAACTTGACTACACTCTAGATTGGTGTCTACACATCCTGATATGGGCTATCTATACTGTGCAGCTCTCATCCTATCCACCATATTACATAATTCCACAACACAAATCCACTCCACACAATTCCACCACTCACAATTCCACAACTAACAATTCCAATCTAACCCACGTAATTATACGCCAAATGCGAGACCTATTGCTTTGCAAATGCTTGTTGCGGACTGCTTGCTGGTGTCGCAGTGTGTGGACAGGGACAACTGCCGGGTTTGGAAGTCTTGCCTGGGTGGCTATTCTTGGGTGGTCATTTTTTAATGGTGAGTTGCATTTTCAGCACACTGTGCCATCACCTCTTATTAAGTAGCACCTTCGTTATTGTTTTTGTTTGAATGTGTTGTATTGGTTTTCGATTAACACAGACATACAGTGTAAATCACATTCTGTATCAGCTATTAAAGGTTAGATACTTTGGTTGGCGGTATACCTTGATACAAATGCAACCAAGACATGTCTGCATCTCCAGTAACAGTAGTCTTGTGTACATGCCCAGCTTAACTACGTATCACAGGTTAACTTCAGGTACAATTAGCAGTAGTTTAGCAACTAAGTACAGCTTGTTAGTGAATTCAGAGGGGGGCCATTATGTGATGGTCTGTGAACTGGGGAGGGCAGTAATGAACAGGGACAACGTTTTACACACGCTAGGTTTTTGTGGTGCATGCTCTGATACCCGCGCCAAGCTTTGCATGGGCGCGCCCACCAGCCATAGACTCTCAGCTAAAGTCCTTTCAGGCCTCTTAGTCCTCCCCTGGCACATGTTCAGTGGTGTCGTTGTCGTTCGAGATTGGTGTGCCAATCTCAGTGGTATGAGTGTTGTTTAGCTCTGCCAGTATTGCATCCCAGCTTGGAGCAAGTGGGGTCTTATGTATACCCAGTATGTCTTCTCTGTGTTGCGCAATGCTCTCCGCCTTAGCCCATGTCAATAAAGAACGCTTCCAGACCAGCACATGTGGGGGCTCAGGGGTCTTCCATCTCCTAGTGATCAGCTGCTTAGCTACTTCCAGTCCTAAGTCTAGAAAGCGAGAGGTCACTTTATGTTTTTTACTTCTCCTATAGAGGTGTAGAATGTAAGTCTCCCACTCTAAAGGAATCTCATGCTTCGTACAGCGGAAAAGGGTGCCCGCCACCGCGTGCCAGTACATTCGAAGACAGGGGCATCCCCACAACATATGTAGTAAGTCCACGTCAACAAGGCGACAGTGAAGGCAGCGGCATTCGATGGAAATAACTGTTAATTTTGGCAGGGTGAGATATGCTATATGTGTGATGTAGTATTGTATCTGGCGAAGAAGCATATTCCAGGGATGCACGTGGGACCTTCTAAAACAGTGGCCCATTCGGGGTCTAAGAATGGCGGGCTGGGTCTGCGTCACATTGGATCCTCAATGGTACCAGCGTGATTGCAGTGTGTTGCCTAAGGGAAGCAACAAACCACCTTGTGAGGTGCCCACCACATCCTATCATGTGAGGTGTGTTGGGGGTTTGTTAGTTATGTCCCCTCATTCAGCAGTGAGAGTTGCCAGGAGCGATCGATGTAGCAGGAACCAACCTGGTTTTAAGCCGTCTTCCTCAACCAATGTGGTACAGGTATGGTATAGGTCCCCCATGTCCTAGATCACTGCCTCCCACCAGTTGCGCAGTACAGTTGCCGAGGTTATGGCATGCCCCCTTCCTGCTGCATGTATATCATGTCTCCCATGTCGTCACGGAGAGCATATATGGGTTGGCGAGCCTCTTGCTGGCGTAACAGCCCTGCCAGCATTCAGCCTGCTCTATTGGATGTTGCATGTGTGCGGAGTATGCCACATAATTGTGGCATCAAAGCCTTTCCAATAATTCTGTGTATTTACTACACAGTTTGTCCAGTCACCGTGTGTTGCCTACCTGTGCAGCAGCATTGGTTTTGAGTTGGAGGAGCTGGCGTTCTATTCTATTAAGCAACTTGCTCAGTTGTTTGCGAATATTCCAGGTGAGCCCTAGACTATGCCCTCTGATGGTTAATTTGAAAGCATCCCATTCTAGGAGTAAATCCCCAATGGAGTGCGGATCCTCCTCTGCCACTAGTTGGAGGCACCAGGTGGGTATGGGAGGTGGGCCCACCTCCCATTTAAGCTGCAAGAGTAGGGGGTTGTGATCAGAGTGTGTGCACCCCAGGTATTCAGTCTCTCTGACTAAGGGAAGCAAGGAGGGGGATCCCACAATGCAATCTAGTCATATGTGTAGCCACCTATTAGCCAAGGGATTCTGCTCCAGTGGGCTAGGGCCACAGTCAATTTACAAAGGAGGGAGTTCTGCTCCACTTTGGGGGCACAGATGGAGCCAATGAGGAGGCTTTGGCCATTTAGTCTGCCCTTCGTTAGCACGTATCTGCCCTCTGCATCGGCTTCTACTTCCTCTACTACATAAAGGACCCTCTGCCTTTACCCATACCAGGGCTCCTCTGGCATGAGAGGAGTAATTAGTGCTATATACTTGCCCTCCCCAGCACCGGCCAAGGTGATCCGCCTCCGTTCAAGTTAGGTGAGTTTCTTGCAGGAAAGCTATGCTGGTGGATCTACGCTGTAAATAGGAGTGTATGGAATATCTACACATAGGGGTATGTGGTTGTGTCTGCCCACATCAAGGGGTGCGTGCAAGTTGTGGGGGCACACACTTTCCATGCTACTGTGGCAATTTTTATATTACAGGAGTCACACGTTTTTTTGGCCCTGTGTTTAATATGCATTTGCAAGCACACAATTCATGTTGGGTTAATGTGAAACAGGTATGGCATCTTGCAGACTGAAGAACTACGATATAGTGGGAACTGGTGACATTTGAAAGTGGTGAGGCGTAAAAGGTGGGTCTAACTTAAGTAGTGAGCAACGCAAGAGGGCTTAGTGGACAAATGCGGGGTCCAGGGTGGGTTGTCCTCTTGAGAAAAAACTGAAAAAATGATTGCCATATGGAGAATCTTAAAGTAAATGAATTTAGTGATAAATCAAGGCTAATAAAGCAGTGGGAACGTATAGTGTTGAAATATTAAACACATAAAAAACTGTCCCATATCCTATTGCATTAATATGTTCAAAAGTTACTAAAATGTGCACATTTTACAGATAAACAAGTTCAACCCTTTAAAGTGTGTACTTGCCTAGTGTTTTGCAATGCATGCAGCATCATTTTTGGAAGACAATGCTCTAACCAGGCTTCAAGAAGCACTCACAGTTGCTGGCTGCACTCAGTCATATAGAAAAATGTGCAGACAGGTCTTTAAGTGGGATGAATAACTTGGGGCTCTCTAAAAGAGAACATGTAAAATTAATTTCTGTGTTTCCCATAGTATGCCACCCGATTGGTGTTTTGGTTTCTCTCGGAGATGTAATTACTAGATATATAACACAACAACTGACAAGCACTAAAAACTTGTCAGTATGATTGGCTTTGTCAATGGTTGTTAGCTGTTTAAGATAAATGAGTAATAACAAGGATTAGTTATAATAATTAACAATGGAAATTTTTCTAATCTGAAATGGTGAGTCTGTGAATTAAATACTATTAAGGCCTGTGGAAGGAGCTTTGGCCTTCAGTTATGTACACTTAATGTTAGATCTGTATGCCCTTTTTTCTGCACATCTCATCTATCTACTCATTTTCAGCCACCTCTTTTCCCTCTTCAGCACCCTCTTTTCACTCTTCTCCAAAGGCTCTTCCTCGCATCTCTCTCCCTTCACCACTTCTGAACATATGCTGCACTCACATTTAAGAAAGTTATTTCAAAGCAAATATTAACATGACTTAATCACTAATTATTATACTGGGAAAACTTATTTCATGTAAAGGGCGTACAAGGAATATACAATTCCAATACCATGTTTCATGGATTGAAAGGAGGAGGAGCAACCATATGTAAAAGTAACTTCTTGATTTTGTCATTGTGTTTGATTCTCATTCTTTCATACAGTTATATCAAATATTAACATATCACAAAGACCAAACCAAAAGTTTAAATGCATTACATCATCTTCAACCATACCATGTACAACTACACACACACCTCACAGTATAAACTTTATCTGTTTTCAAGGGTCCATTTCCAATGTATTTGACCAATTGATTTGAGAATAGGTGTATCCAAACACTGTACATCTATCGTTTCAAGAGAAGGCCCAATTAAGAGTGTATCCTAAAAGAGAGTGTATAAACAGGCAATATGACAAAGACCACTACTAGCCAAAGACAGTTTGTTTAGAAAAGACACAATGTTTAATTATTGGTCATTATATATCTACATTCTACACCACTTTCATTTATATCAACATGACAGATATTTCGTATTACCTACCGAAATGCCTGTTGCATTTAAAAAGTACTCATGAACAGTATTCTTATCCTAACTAGTTAGCATATTTTGCTATATGAATCAGGAGGGATCTTCATGTACTGTCTGTTTCACAAACAACTAATAAAAGGGCACCACAAAAAGTATAATGGTTATGGCAACCATCTTATTTGTATACAAGTGGTTGAACAAAGCGAAATAACAGTTAGCATCTTCTGCTTGACGCCCAGAGATTCCTTCAGGCAATTACTATAGTGCATATTGATTTTGACTGTTGATTAAATCAAAATCCCAATCTTGAAAGCAAGTAATCCTATACCGAGCCCAAACTACTTTATAGCATTCAGTGATAATAGAACAAAACGATAGCTTTAATATATTCATTTGTGCCATTTCGGCAGCCATCTTGATAAGGTCTAAAACCCCGAGATGGAAAACGCATGTAACCGCTTTTTAGCAATATCAAGGTTTAGTAAACATTATTTTAATTCCCTTTTTCTTTAAAAAAACCTACATACAGGCAATTCAAGACTAGTTATAGAGTGCCCCCCATACTTAAGGTGGTTGAATGCACCTGTCTTCACGCGTTCATCAGGTTCGAAAAAGAGTTCTCACAACGTCCACGCAACTGCGTCATAAATTAACCAATTAGTTGAAAAATCAATTGAATCAATGTTCTGATTCGCGTCAAAAAGATGGGTGAATGTAACATCAAGAAGATGGAGGGCGCCATCTTGGAATGGGCTATCAATCCCTCACGAAGATATTCAAAGTTACACGACATATATGCTGTATCCGCCACATATTTTTAAGTATTATTCACGATATTTGAATTTATTTCAACGTCCAGATGGTAAACTAAATATTCACTTGAAAATTACCTAAAACTTAAAGTTGCGTTCACAGTCACGACAATCAACACAACGATCATTTGGTTTATACATTGTTCCCAACATGTATTTTAAGCATGCTGTTAATATTATTTTAGGCATATCGGTTTGTTGTATACGATCGTTTTTCCGCCTCAAAACACATGGCGAGAGATGTCACCACCATATCGTGTTGGGTGCCATCTTGTAAAGGTCTATCAATCATCACAAAAAGCATTCAGATCAAGCAGATTGTATACTACACGTAGTCTTACTGTATACTTTTTTTTTTTTTCTTTTTTTTTTTTTTTAAATTTTTATAAAAATTTTATTGTGCAGAGAAAAAGGGTACAAGCACGGGCCTACAACCTCCTGGGCCGGCCGCTAGTATGCAGAAATGATCGAGCAGTTCAAAAACAATGACTGGCCCGCAGGGGCTCCGCTAAATGACAGGAGATCAAGCTGCACATAAAGGAAGTCAGGATACACCCTTTTTACATAACTATCAACCAAAGTAAAGAAAAACAAAAAGCAAGGCGAAAAACATTGAAAGGGCGTCTAACCATAGCAGAGGAACTCCACATAGGACCACCCTAGGGTGGTCAATAAAAGGGGGGTCTGAGAGGGAGGGGGGGGCCACGGGAAAACCAAATCTATACTCAGATGAACAGAGTAAGCAAGGAACCCTCAAGGATCAGGGGGACAAGGCAACCTCAGACGTATCCACCAGGGAGGGAGAACAGATAGTCCCTCGATACACATTCCACTGACCCCAGATTCTACCCCACGCCCCCGGTTTACCACGAGCCACATACACCGTCTTCTCCCTGAACATGCACCAGTCCATGTTCTCCTTCCATACGGACACGGTGGGAGGCCGTTGGGAACCCCAAAGCTGCGCAATATCTCTTTGCGATCATGTTCCCAAGGGCCGCCCACCGAGCCTGAGCCGCATTATAGTCATTGGGCTCCCACACATTCAGAACACATCGGCGCACCTCCGGCAGCAGAGCGACCCCAGTGACTCGTTTCATAACATCATGCACCTGGCGCCAATATTCCGCCACCTCGCGGCACTCCCAGAGGATGTGGAGAAAGGTGGCACTGAGCCCGCAGCCACGCTTACAGAGCCCGTCATCAGAAAACCCCATCGAGACCAAACGGGGACCCGTCACATAGACACGATGGAGAATCTTAAGCTGGACCAGACGGAGACGGGCCGGGATGGCAACCTCCTTAGGGGATGACAGCGCAGACTGCCAGTCCTCGTCGTCCAACTCCACCCCATCTCCCGTCCATGCCTCCCGAAGACGCACAAAGAGATCAGCCCGATTATTTATTAGTTTTTTATAAATCAGGGAGATAGTACTGTCGGGGACGTGTCCGTCGAGTATACGGTCCTCGAGAGGCGAAGAGACAGGGACCGTGGTCCCCTCCCCAAAGACCGAGAGTAGGGCGTGCCGAACCTGGGCATAGCGGAAGAACTCCCTTTCACTAAGCTCGTACTCGCTCTGAAGCGCCGCAAAGGATTTAACCGCGCCTTTAACCCATAGGTCCCCCACTCTGCTAATGCCGATCGTATCCCAGTGCTCAAAGCCTTTCGTTGTCCAGAGGCTTCCCAAGCGCTCAGAGGCGAATAGAGGAGTAGCACACGTTAACCGCCCACTCCAGCCCACAGCTACATTCGCCGCCTTCCACACACGTACCGCAATCCTAGTAGGGCCCGTGAGGGTCCTTCCGGCAGATCGAGAGTAAAGCGCTCTGTTATAGTTACCGCCGGGAAGCAGGAATTTATCCATCTCATATGCCGGGTTCGAGCCAGGAGCGTACGTAGCATGGTTAATGGCAGACAGCTGGGAGGCCCAATAGTACCTTCTAATGTCAGGAAGCGCGATGCCCCCGTCATACCAGGGAAGAGTCAGCTTTGCCAAAGCGATACGCGCACGACCGTCCCAAACCAGTTTCCTCTGCAAACTCTCCACTTCCCTAAAGTAGGCCGCCGGAATGATATCGAAGGAGTTCTGGAGAGCATAAAGAAATCTGGGAAGGGACATCATTTTAAACAGTGCTGCGCGACCAAGTGGAGACAAGGGCAACTTACACCACCGAGCCGTGTCCGCCCTCAAACGCCGGAGGGGAGACAGGAGATTCTGCTCATAGCGGACCGCCGGATCCAACGAAACGTATACCCCCAAGTATTTAAAGCCGGATTGAGACGTTTGGATCGGAAGCCGAGGCGGCAAGAGAGGAAGGCCACCAGAGATAGGATACACGCAAGATTTGGACCAGTTAATTATCAAACCCGAATTTCTCCCGAAGGAAGTAAGGACATCAAAAAGCACATTGAGCGACTTCCGCGGCGAGGTGAGGTACAGAAGAATATCATCCGCGTACAACGAGACCCGATCCTCGAAGCCCGGGGCGCACCGGATCCCTCTGATGGAGGGCTCCCAGCGGAGCCAGGCAGCGAGCGGTTCCAAGGCGAGAGCAAAGAGCAGAGGGGACAACGGGCACCCCTGCCTAGTACCCCTCCCGAGCGCAAAGGGCCGAGAAACCCGAACATTGACAACCACCTGAGCCATTGGACCAGCATAGAGGAGCTTCACCCAACCAATAAATCCCTCCCCAAAGCCAAACTTCGCCAATACGGCCTAAAGGAATGGCCACTCGATGGTATCAAAGGCCATCGTGGCGTCTAAGGAAACCAATATGGCCGGTTCAGAGAAGTACTCCGCCCTAGCGAGGACGCCATGTAGACGCCGCAAGTTGAGAGCGGTATTACGATGAGGGATAAAGCCGCATTGATCCGGATGTATCACATCACAGATAACTCCCAGCAAGCGATTAGCGAGAACCTTGGCAAGGATTTTCGGTTCGGCATTTAGTAGGGAGATAGGCCTATATGAGGCACAGCGGTCTCGTGGCTTACCGTCCTTGGGAATAACAACTATAGTAGCCAGACGCTGGTCGTCGGGAAGGGAACCCCGCTCGAACGACTCCAGAAACATACGACGGAGGAAGGGCGCGATTTTATCCGGGCGTAGTTTATACAGTTCAATCGGCAGTCCGTTGGGGCCCATAGCCTTGCCCGAGCGAAGGGAACGAATCGCGGTAGCAATCTCGGCGACAGACAGGGAGGCATCCATCTGCTCACGGTCCTCGACGGATAGGCCGGGCAAGGCAATATCCCGCAGCAAGAGACGAGAGTCATCCTCATCTCTATCAGACACCGGGGAGTACACCGCCCGGAGGTGGTCAGCAAAACACTCCACAATCTCACCAGGGTCAGTCACACACACTCCATCCGAAACCCGAAGCTCCGGGACCACACGATTCACTCTCTCCTTCTTATCCAACCAAGCAATCAGTTTACCCGCCTTGTCCCCGGCATCATACAACCTACCCTATTGCTCCCTATACATGCTCTTGGCAGCGTCAGTGACAAGAGACTTATATTCAAACTGCTTCAAGCTGAGGGCATGAAGCCCATCCTGAGTGACACCCGTCTCCAAAGCCGCCTCCAGCCCCGATATTTCAGTCTCCAGCTTCACCACCTCCTCATTCTTAACCCTCTTGGCCTCCACTATATGGGATAGGGCATGCCCGCGGAGCACTGTTTTGAAGGCTTCCCACAGGGACACTGAGGACAACACCGACCCCTCATTCTCGAGAAAATACTGATCGACTTAACAAGGCTATCACGAATCTTGGGGTCGCGCAAGTACCAAGGGTTAATAGGGGCGATCCGCCCAGCGGACCGCATCCCGGTGTCGAAAAGCAACCACAGTGGGGAATGATCAGAGATACCCCGGGCCAAGTGCTTGACCTCTCGAATCCGGGCAGTCTGGGCCGCGGGCATAAGAAAATAATCCAATCTGGAGAGACTCCCATGGGCCCCAGAGTGAAATGTGTACTGACACTGTGTCGGATGCATTAACCTCGCACAATCCACCAGACCGAAGGTATCCAAGAGTCCGCCGAGCCACGCCTGGGCAGCAGGGAGGGCCCTGGGCGGGTGGCGATCCAAATCACCCGAAACAACCGAATTAAAATCCCCACCCATAAGCAAAAGACTGTCAGGAAGCTCAAGCAGCATACGACCCAAGTCTGAGAAAGTGGAGTTCTGGAGGCCCGGGGGAACATAAACCGAAACCAATGAAAGGGACTGTCCCTCCCACCTCCCAATCAGAGCCACATAGCGCCCTCTATCGTCTAGGACAACCCTGGTGATCTCTAGCGGAAGTGAAGATCGTAGGAGAATGCCCACCCCTCTAGAGCCAGTGGTGAAACCGGAATGGGCCACGAGTTGGTATCCCCCCTGTTCATGGCATGACAAACATTACCAACCAGATGCGTCTCCTGTAAGAATACCACATCAGGAGTCAAACGACGCAAATACTGCAGCACAACACCCCGTTTGATACGATCCCCCAATCCGTTGACGTTCCAAGACATCAGTCTCAACCCGTCCCCCCCCATCCCCTCCAATAGATCAAAGGTCCCCCAGCAAATAGTGCGACACCTGAAACTGAAACAGAGCCAATACCTCGCCTTGAAAACAAAAAACACAAATCCAAACAACCCCTCCCACCCACCAACCCCCCCCCCCAAATTCAACTCCCCCCACCCTGCACCCCTGCGGTCCAGAAAACCACCCCAACTTGCAGTGTGCCTGTCGCCCTACAAACCCCATTCTACGAAAAGACCCCGGAGGAGGAAAGGGACCCGTCCCTGCCCGCCCCCAACATAGATCATAATTAAACAAAATGTACAAAAGAAGTAGAACCCAGCCGAACAAAACAAAATGTCAAAGTCAAGGACCAAAAGTCACTCCTAAGGAGGCCCGCCACCCTCGGCACCACCAGAAGGCCCAGGCCGGTCACCCCGGTCCGGCAGAGAATCCAGCCAGTCACTCACAGTCGCAGGACAGTCAAAAAAGGTAGCCCGGTCTTCGTATTCCACTCGGAGCTTAGCAGGAAAAAGCATCGAGTACTTAAGACCCAGGTCCCGGAGACGGCGCTTCACCCCCTGGAAACCCATCCGCTGTTTCTGGACCAGTTGGGTGAAGTCCGGGAAAAAGTTAACGGATGAGTTCCCATATCGGACCGGGCCATGTACCCGTGAGGCCTGCAGAATCGCATCTCGGTCTCTGTAGTGAAAAAGTTTTGCGACAATAGGCCTCGGGGGAGCTCCCGGTCGCGGCCGACCGCCTGGGACTCGATGGGCCCGCTCCACGGCAAAGAACTTACTCAGGCCAGCGGGGGCAAGCTGTTTGAGGATGAGTTCCTCAACCATAAGATCCACCGGGCGATTGTCGGAGGTCTCCGGAACACCTATGAGGCGGATGTTATTGCGTCGAGCCCGTCCCTCGAAGTCCTCCAGCCGCCGGGCCATCAGGTCGTTGGTCGACTTGAGGTCGCCGAGAGCAGTCTGCAGGTCCGACACATCCGTACCAAGGGTGGACGTCCGCAAATCCAGCGACTGGACCCTCTCATTGGTCTTAGAGAGATCCGCCCGAATTAGCGTAACATCAAGGGCCACCGTGTCGATTTTACGGGCCAAGGCCTCGTACTGCTGAGCGATGGTCTCCTTGATGCCATTAATGGCGCCCATGATGTCCTGCAGGGACAAATCCGGAGGGGCGGACGGAACACCCCCAGCGTCATCCGGGAGAACACTGGCTGTCCCAGGGGACCCTTTACCCTGAGTGTAGCGGTCCATGTTGTTGGTCTGGACCGGTCCCCCACGTAGGGATGTCTTGGTCTTACGCCTCTCGGGATCCCCTCTGCCTCCCATGTGGAACCACGCTCGCCGAAGGGGACCACCGAGCAAGCGTCAAAGTGGCACGGGCGAAGCCGACACGAGCCGTACCAGGGACCGCAATGTGGCGGTGCGAGAGGATCAAAGTCAATGGGCACACTGGGTTCAGGCGGAGGCAAAGGCACGAAGCAAAGGCCGAGTAAAAACCCAGCCGCACAAAGCAACTCCACTGTCCAGCCACTCAGAGATCCAAAAGTGAAACCGAAAGTGATGAGACGGCCGCCGGCACAGCCCCGATGCCGTTGTTGTTCAACTATGCCCCGGCTCCACAGTTCACCTTCGCACCGGGCACAGCCATCAGTTGGGCCTCAAAAGTTCAAACCACCATAGATCAGGTCTCCCAGGTCCGATTTGGTTTCTGAAAAGAGTTTAGGGTTCAACCAACGTTCATCTTCCAGAATCCGTCAACCAAGTCAGGATAGAGTCAGGATAAGTTCCGAGGAGCAGCGAGGGTCCGGGGAGCCCTGTGCTCACGCGACCATCTTGGATGCGTGCTAGGCTCCTCCCCCCGTCTTACTGTATACTTAACGTGATAGAAAAATGCACTTTTTACATGTTTGGGAAGATGGTATCTTCACGTTCGTAACTATGGACGTGGAGAGTCTATACACTTGTATAGGACTGTAAGATGGGCTCAAGGCATTAAAACATTTCCTATTCAAACACAATGCATGTAATCTGGAACACACTCAGATGCTGTTAGTGATGTCAGAAATGGTCCTGACTCAGAATGCCTTTATGCATGGGGAAGAATGGTTCCTCCAAAAACAGGGAACGGCTATGGGCTCTAGGTTTGCTCCATCTTATGCTAACCTCTTTATGGAGTTGTATGAGATGGAGCATGCCTGGGGCCCGGGTGCTAAAAATTGGGTTGACAATGTCCTCCTTTATACACGTATATAGATGATATCTTTTTGATATGGAAAGGGAGTTCTGTTGAACTCAATGATTACTTTCTCTATCTCAATGACAATGTGCGCAATATCAGGCTTACCTTGAGTAGCTCTAAAGAGGAGATTACTTTTTTGGACCTCAGGCTCTATGTGAAGGATGGGGTGATCCATAGAGATTTATATAGAAAACCAACTGCATGTAATAGTGTGCTACACGCCTCTAGTTGTCATCCCAAAACGACGATTGCCGCCATACCATATGGTGAGATGGTACGTATTCGTCGAAATTGTAGTGAGGACAACAATTTTGAGAACAATATCTGTAAAGTCAAACGTGACTTTAAAGCTAGAGGCTATGATGCCAATTGCCTCAAGAAAGCCGAGAGTAAGATCAGACAATACAAAAGGAAAGATACCCTGATGCATAAGAGACACGATGCGGATAATGCTACTCAAGGACAGTGTGCGTTTATTACAGAATATGGAGTATATAGTAATCAAATTTTTAATATACTCAGAAAAAACTGGCATTTACTTAAAACGGATACTTTTCCATCAGACTTTGTCCCAAAGAAGCCTAAAGTGATTTATCGAAAAGGGCCCACGATAAAGAATATTCTATGCCCAAGCCATGTAATGGCACCTAAAACATCTGTATCAACATGGTTACCTTAGAAACCAAAAGGTTTCTATACTTGTGGAGGCTGTTCAATTTGCAAGTATGGATTAAATAAAAATAAATCTTTCCAATATAATGGCCTTAGGGAACATCAAGTAATGGCCTTTATTAACTGCAATACAACACATGCCTTATACATAATTATATGTGCATGTGGTAAGATCTATGTGGGGAGCAGCATCAGTAGTCTTAAAATCTGGATTCAAGAACATGTAAGAAGTATAAAGAATGGTGATGTGAAGAATCCGGTAGCACAACACATTGTTGATGTCCATCCAACATCACATTCCATGCAATAGACTGTATTGGTATTAATGTCAGAGGTGGGAACAGGACATTACAACTCAGGCAGATGGAGGCACGATGGATCTGTAGATTACGATGTGCGACACTAGGGTTGAATGCCAATAATGAATTTCATTATTTTCTATAAGGTCCTTTCGCACAATCTTGGACACTGAGGTATGAATTAGAACAAACACCCACAAGTGTGTCTATGGTATGGCTAAAGTGAGGCCTCCTATTATTGTTACATGTGCTAACTGAATTATAATGTTTAAAATCATAGATTAAGTAATTTTTAGAACTTTGACTAGTCCGCAGCTTTTCCTTATGCCATGACTATTGTGATGTTAACAATGGATCTAGTACTCCAGCATGTGCCACATATGTAAAAAGGAAATGTGGATGCAATGACTGTTTATTTTGCTCCTAACTTCCATCAAAGGGCACATACTGCATGTATACTTAAATATGGCTGACAGTGAAAATGTTGCAAATGTTGTATATTATACAATTAATATATCCCCGACAAAAAGCTGCAGGATTGAATTAAAGGGTCATGAGTATTGTACAAAATATAACATATGTCAAAAGATTTATCTACACCATGGTACGTCACAATAGGTCCAGATGGGATATACAGTATACAGTCTGCATGATTAAGAATGCCTTTTATCATGACCGATAGACCATTACAAGATGGAGTCTAACACGGCATGGTAAAGATATTATTCACCATGTGTCCTGAGGTGGAAAATTGATTGTATAAAACAAACCGATATGCCTAATATAACACTGACAACATGTTTGAATAAATGTTGGGAACATCGCATAAATTATAAAGATCGTTGTGTTGATTGTTGTGACCGCAAACGCAATTTCAAGCATTAGGTGATTTTTAAGTGAAAATTGAACTTTAACATCTGTACGTTGAATTAAATACAAATATCGTGAATAAAACTCAAAACATGTAAAAAGTGCATTTTTCTATCATGTTAAGTATACAGTAAGACTACATGTAGTATACAAATTGCATGATCAGAATGCTTTTTGTGATGATTGATAGACCATTACAAGATGGCGCCCAACACGATATGGTGGTGACATCACTCACCATGTGTTTGGAGGCGATAAAACAATCTTATACAACAAACCGATATGCCTAAAATAATATTAAAAACATGCTTAAAATACATGTTGGGAACAATGTATAAACCAAACGATCGTTGTGTTGATTGTCGTGACTGTGAACGCAACTTTAAGTTTTAGGTGATTTTCAAGTGAATATTTAGTTTACCATCTGGACGTTGAAATAAATTCAAATATGGTGAATAATACTTTAAAATATGCAAAATATGTGGCGGATACAGCTCATATGCCGTGTAACTTTGAATATCTTCGTGAGGGATTGATAGCCCATTTCAAGATGGCGCCCTCCATCTTCTTGATGTTACATTCACCCATCTTTTTGGCGCGAACATTGGTTAATTTACCAATTGTACCACGTATAAAATGACGCAGTTGCATGGACGTTGTGAGAACTCTTTTTCAAACCTGACGAACGCGTGAAGACAGGTGCATTCAACCACCGTAAGTATGGGGGGCTCTTTATAACTAGTCTTGAATTGCCTGTATGTAGGTTTTTTTTAAGAAAAAGGGAATTAAAATAATGTTTACTAAACCTTGATATTGACAAATAGCGGTTACGTGCGTTTTCCATCTCAGGGTTTTAGACCTTATCAAGATGGCTGCCGAAATGGCACAAATGAATATTTTAAAGCTGTCGTTTTGTTCTATAATCACGGAATGCTATAAAGTAGTTCGGGCTCGGTATAGGATTACTTGCTTTCAAGATTGGGATTTGATTTAATCGGCAGTCAAAATCAATATGCACTATAGTAATTGCCTGAAGGAATCTTTGGGCGTCAAGCATTAGACGCTAACTGTTATTTCGCTTTGTTCAACCACTTATATACAAATAAGATGGTTGCCATAACCATCATACTTTTTGTGGTGCTCTTTTATTAGTTTTTTGTGAAACAGACATTACATGAAGATCCCTCCTGATTCATATAGCAAAATATGCTAACCAGTTAGGATAAGAATACTGTTCATGAGTACTTTTTAAATGCGACAGGCATTTCATTAGGTAATACGAAATATCTGTCATGTTGATATAAATGAAAGTGGTGTAGAATGTACATATATAATGACCAATAATTAAACATGGAGTCTTTTCTAAACAAACTGTCTTTGGCTAGTAGTCGTCTTTGACATATTGCCTGTTTATACACTCTCTTTTAGGATACACTCTTAATTGGGCCTTCTCTTGAAACGATAGATGTACAGTGTTTGGATACACTTATTCTCAAATCAATTGGTCAAATACATTGGAAATGGACACTTGAAAACATATAAAGTTTATACTGTGAGGTATGTGTATATTTGTACATGGTATGGTTGAAGATGATGTAATACATTTAAACTTTTGGTTTGGTCTTTGTGATATGTTAATATTTGATATAATTGTATGAAAGAATGAGAATCAAACACAATGACAAAATCAAGAAGTTACTTTTACATATGGTTGCTCCTCCTCCTTTCAACCAATGAAACATGGTATTGGGATTGTATATTCCTTTTACGCCCTTTACATGAAATAAGTTTTCCCAGTATAATAATTAGTGATTAAGTCATGTTGATATTTGCTTTGGAAAAAAAAGCGATCTGGCTTTTATATTTTTTAAATGTTTGTAATTCAATGTTGTAAAAAGTGTTTTTTTATGTACTTTTGTAGCCCTGAAGAAGTCCGATGGTGGACGAAACGCGTTGGCGGTTACAAAACAAATGTGAATAAAGGATGAATTTCAATATCGACAGAACATATCGACTCTTTCTTGGGAAAACAATTGTGTTATAGATGTATTTTTGTGGACTGTCTACATTCAATATTTACAAGTGTGCTGATCTGTTTTGTTGTACGGTACTAGAGGAACCAGTTAGGTGTCTCCTGGTTTCTCTATATTGGGACCTAGGGGATTTTTTCCCAAGCTCTTTGCACCTTGTTTTGTGTTTAGATTATAGGGACGTTAAGCCTGGTGTGGGCATTCATTCATGCTTTGATCCCCATTCTTTTGCGATATACCAAATCACACATGCTTGCATCCACCCCTACGTGTGGCGAACGGGAAAGGGTGGGATCTATGCCTGTAAACAGATGGCTGCCCTCAGGCAGGAACGGTGCCTCCGACACCTGAAAACGTGACACTTAAAAGGCCCCTGCCTATAGTGGATACTGCCATAGACTACAATGTCAATGAAGGCCTATAGAACGGTAAGTCCTGCGTTGTGCGTCACAGTGCAGAAAGTTGATCAACTGCTTGGCTTCCATCTTCAGAGCGAGGGGGTGCATGCAGCCTGGGACACACAGCACAGACTTAAATGCAACAATTTGTTTAGAGATACAATCATATCTCTAAATAAATACATTATTGAATATTTATGCAGGAATGTGTTCTGGAATTTCAATGGGGCGCATCCAATGAGCCCTAATGGAGAAACCGCCCCTGCAACCATACCAGTGTCACTTCACTGTATTACAGATGAGCAAAGAGATTCTCAGGGAATGTAGGAGCAGTGGTAAGTGCATTAAAAAAGTATGAGAACTGTGATGCTGCATGTAATGGGGGCGGGTCAGTGAGTGTGGGGGCGGATTCAATGGTGTAGCAAAAAAACAAAACGATTCTGTATGTTTTTTTGGGTCAGGTGGCTACATATAAAATCGTGCTTTACCAAATCCTAGCGCCACAGCACTAGACAAAGGGGACGCACTCGGGACCAGTGATCAAGGTCTGCGAGAAGACCGAAATGCGTTGGGTGACTGTACTCACTTTAAATAAATAAAAGAAGCAATAAAGAAACTTGCATGGGAGTGTGTTCCCTTTGTCTAGTGCTGTGGCACTAGGATGTGGTAAAGATAACTGGCGTGGTCCTGCCGGGGAAGTAAACGCACCGCCGTAATTGTGAGCGCTGTTCCTTCCATCTTGGACCAAAACAGTGGTAATATAAAATAACGTGCAGCTTAAGAGAATTAAAAGAAAAATAAATTTAAAAAAGTTTTTACTCAGTAACCTCTGAGAATACTGGGCGTAGAGCGAGAAAATAGCAACAACAGTTTTCCTTATGACAACTTCTCTTTATAGATTTTTCACTCCTGAAAAATGAAACTATGTGTTTGTGTTCTGAAAATCTTCAATCACATGTATTCAAGCAAACAAACAAAATAAGCAATTTCTAGGTTTATCTGCCAGGATATAAAATAACCATGGAATTTTAGAGACCTGGAAATGGCAGCAAACTGTGCGTGTTGAAGAAAACTGATTTGGAGGAAACAACTGCTAACAGCGGCTGAAATTAAAGGCTCACTGTCCAAATAGCCATTTCTTCATTTGAATGCGCACAAATCAACATTCTCTCAAGAACAGATAGGGTTCTTACTTCTTCATCAAGCAAGACACCAACATTCTCACCTAGCATCCCAGCACTCCGACAACATTCCAAGTGCACCTAACACTCCGTCTTTCGCTCCACTAACATATCACCAAAAGCCACTGCGCATCTTCCGTTTCATGAAACGAACACAAACAACAAAATCAAAGAGCACAAAAGACCCAAGATCATAAGTAAATATTAGCCTCAAAATAGCATATGGACCAGTAAATTGCAAGGTCTATTTCACATGTTCCCGTTACTTTCTCACTCACCTGACCAAGTTGTGCCCCTTCATTTCACTACAATATCATTCTAGCTAATAGCATGCTTGGCAACTTAATTTGGAATCCACACCCAGACACAGGGACAGCACATCAAGCAGTTCCTAACTGTAACGGGTTTCAAAAAGACACAGGCACTTCTCCTCTGAAACTACCCTAAAGGAACTTAAACCTCAACATCACACTGTCCTGAACACAGGTTACTTTCACAGTCCTAAAATTGTACTTCAGATTGTTTTACACCTGACAACTTTCTGGTTCTTCCTCATTTCACTCGTGCAACTTCCCTTTTTTTTGCTCCTCTTTATCCAACCTGGATACAACTGGGGGTTTGATTTCCAGCCTGGTAACACATCCAACACATTTTTAGCTATGACAGCATGCAGAATCACAGGACATTCTCCATAAACCCCTTAAAAATTACTGTAAAAGATTTATCCCACTTACACAACACCCATAAATGCTAAAAATACAGCTACTAAAGGAAGGATGCAATCTGGCCTGGTAATACACCAATTCCAAGTACATTGTACTAACAAATTATGCATTAACCATGACAGAGAACAGGTTATTCACAAGAGGCAAATGAAACCCGTTCAAATTGTGAATGTACAAAGTCATCTCACCTGACCCTTTATGGGAAAAAATCACTGAGGAGAACCACTTTGTAGTATTTGTTTGTTCAATTAGTGATTCCTCAAAAAGCCAATCTTCTGTCCCAGTTTCTCTCAAATTTACTAGAATGCTCCAGATTTCATACTTTACCAGCCTGTCACTATTTTCCTCCGGCGCTGCTTACGGAATAAGTGAGGAAGCATCTTCAAATTCAGTGTTTCTCCTTTACAACCATTCTAACCTCCCCTCAAGACATCATTCTGTTTCTCTTAAATAGCATATGCGTTGCTATGTGGGTGTATCGCCATGCACAGATCTCTTTTGTAAGTGCATACTAATATCAAACTTACTTGGTTACTCACCACACAAGTTTTAGAGTGCATTCTAACTCAATACCTTACTAATCGCCGAATAGGTGCCTCACCATATCCACCTTAATTACTACCCAGCTTGCGAGATTCAAGACAGGTTTGTATAAAGTAATACTAACTTTTAGCTACAGTTTATGTGCGTATTTATGCATGTTAATCGCAGAATATTGAATGAATAAACACTATTGCTGTGTTCAACTTCGACCGATAAAGTCCTGCTGGACTGAAAGGGCAAATATCCCATCCCTGTGGACCTGACTGTCCACACAGTAATGTTTGGTGAACGCGTACAGGGAAGCCCATGTTGCTGCCTGGCAGATATCCAGGACCGGAACTTTGCATGCTAACACAGTGGTGGCCACCTTAGCTTGGGTGGAGTGAGCATTCAGATCTTCAGGAGCTTGCTTCTTGGCCAGTGCATAGCAGATTTTGATGTAGAGCATACCCCATGAAAGATTTGTCGTCCACCCCGAACTCTTGTGTGCGGTCAAGGTAGAACGACAATACTCTTTTTGGGTCCAGAAGGTGGAGTCGCTCCTCTTCCTTAGAGGGATGTGGAGGAGCATAAAAGGTAGGCAAGGTGATTGGCCTACATGAAAAGGGGTGACCACTTTTGGTAGAAAGGAGGCCTTTGTGCGAAGCTCCACTTTGTCAGGATAGACTGAAAGGTAAGGCAGCTTAGAAGATAAGGCCTGCAGCTCACTTACTCTGCGGGCAGAAGTAATTGCCACAAGGAAGGCTGTTTTCAAAGTGAGAAACCTGAGAGGACAATTGCATGGAGGCTCGACAGGAGTGCACATCAAGAAAGTTAAAACCAAACTAAGGTCTCACTGAGGCATAATGAGTAGGGAAGGAGGAAGAGATGAGTAAGATCCTTGATGTACAATAGGGGACTTGAACAAAGAGGGTTGATCAGGCAACCAGGGCGATTTCCCTATCGATGCCCCAGATCTGTATCGATCTGAGGCAGCAATCGGGAAATCGCCTTGGAAGGTGGAGGCTTGGATCACAAAATTCTTAGGGTTAGGGCTTTGGTTGCGGAAGTTTGGGTCCCCAGGTGCAGGATTGATGGCAAACGGCAATTGTACTAGTCACAGCAGTCCCTGTTCTGGGTTTGGACCGGGTACCCAAAAGGAGGTCATCAAACAGGAGTAATGGTTCTAACGTGGAGACTTCCGTTTCCAGCACCTCCTTCTAGAGATTAGTCTGGTCATCGTGGGCAACTGAGGGCCAAGGACCTTAGCCGCTCTACCCACCATCATAGTGTCAGATGCTCCCTCCTCCGTAGCCACAGTAGGGGGGAAAGCAGACGAGCATCTAGAGAAGTATCCAGGCCGCTGGTCTCACCCAGATCCTCACACCAGTTTACATTCTGTTCACCATAGGGCTAGTATTGTAAAGGGTCCAGCGACCCCTACCATTCTCCCCAGAGGCCTATCCGATAAAAAGGCTCAGGCTTCGATTTGGGAGGCAGGGCTCCCATTGGCGTCGGAGTTGGCATTGGGTGATGCCCCTTCAGCTCTGTATCAGAGTCTGGGATGAAAATGAGAATGGTGCTGGGAGCATCCGTGTCGGGAACGGTGCTGGGGAAGGTGGAGGTGGCTTGCCCGATGCCGGTCCTTATCCAGGAATGGAGGTGGGGATTGTGCTACAGGCGCGGAACCAGTGGTGGCTCCTTCGATCTTGTTCGGCCTGAAGACGCATCATCAGTGTTGGGCTGCCAAAAAATTACCTGCATGGCCTCATAGAACTCTCAACTGGCAGCGAGTTGCTCAGGTTTTTTCAAAATTTGGGAATGGTCGGTGTCGGCCTAGGCGAAGGTTCCAGAGAACGAGGCCTAGAACACCAAGGCCTAATACACTGAGGCTCCCTCGTCTTGTAAACCGATGGATGAGAAGTCAAAGAACTCTTCGGCTTCTTATCCATTGTCCTATTCTTCCTACCTGAATGCCTCAACGACTTGATGGGGCAGAGCTTGCCTACTCGCAAGATGGCAGCGTCTTGATCGCGCTCCGTAATCCATACTAACTATGCTTAAGGAATCCTTCACCCAGACCTACACTTACCTTGATCCAAAGCATGTGCTGTGAAGCCATGCCAAAATGCTATCGATCGCCACTTCTCACGCCACCATCTAATGTCCGGAGGCGCTGAGAGATGACGAGGAAGTGAGCGGCCTGCCAGTCCTGGGCACTGCGGCGAGACTGGCAGGGCGGAGAGACGGCTGGTGATCCCAGTAGCCCCAGGAGGTCTGCCGGACTACCGATGGGAGAGGCGGCCCTCGCTTGACTGCCCGACCTGTCTGAGCCACCGCCGCCCGCAATCGCTGGTCCACTGGTGGTGCTGCGGAGTGCGGACTGGCAGAGGTGACCCGATGGGCCTGCGAAGCTGAGGCGGACCTGCACGATACTGCTGTTGAGTGAGGGCCGGGGGGGTGCTGGCT
Source organism: Triturus cristatus (assembly GCF_964204655.1). Lineage (NCBI taxonomy): Eukaryota > Metazoa > Chordata > Amphibia > Caudata > Salamandridae > Triturus > Triturus cristatus. The sequence goes on from NC_140587.1 coordinate 451,052,123, forward strand.
GGGGCGCGCGGATCGGCATTTCGCAGTCCCCTGCAGAGATGTACTGGATGCTGACGCAAGATGACCGCCATTCCTGCTGACGCCACGAGGACTCGCACGATGCAAAGATGAGAGCAAGCGAGCTCCCGGCCGGCCTCTGTCCCAGGCCTGCCGCTGCCCAGCCCTCCATTTTCAACTGTAACCACAACTGCCTGCAGCCTGTAGAGGACATCGGGCTCACGCTGCTGGAGCTGCACACTGCCATGTTGGGATTGGGGAACGTGCTGTCTAAGCTTGCCTCCCCCCCACACACGTTTTCCAGCGCCGACACTGCTGAATCGTCTGGGCCTGGCCAGATGCTACCTAGCCAAGCACAGTGAGCCTTGTCATATCTACACATTTACTGGGTACTACACCACTTCCTGAGCTTCCCGAGCTCTGCAGAGGCAGTGTGCCCAAGTCACCTGGGGATGGGCAAGGAGGGAAAAGGGACGGGAGTCCCCACACATGCAAACTCACCCTGAGCAAGCGGCCTCAAGGATCCCTGTAGAGGCGGCTGACTGGTCCTGTAGCCTGTCTGAGATACTGAGCCAGGTATGGTGCCCACACCTAGCCTGTGGAGCTGTTGTGAACTTCCACCACAGGCATTCAGTGCCCACGCTAGTTCGGATTACCCATGTTCCCTCGCAGCAGGAATTAGTGGTGGCTTCGAGCAATTGGACCTAGCCCTGCTGATCGCAGCGGGTTTCTGCTATCATCCCCTCGGCTGCCATTGAGGGCCCTGCATGGAATGCCGCTACCACTTGAAGCTCCACAATCCATGTTGCACCAGCCCCTGCGTTTCAGCTGCAGTAAGGACTGATACCCCCGACCCTGCTAGACGCTGAGACACTCAGGCTTTTTGGAGTCACGTATATTGTGCCATTCCTTGGCTGGGCTCCATATCATAACAGCCATGGGTAAAGCCGATAAGACGCAAACTAAGCTCCAGTTTGAGCAACGCAAGTCGAAGAATAAAGAAATAGATGAGACACCATCACCAGATAACCAGACTCACGAGACGGAGGCCTCGCCTGCAGACATACGCCACATCTTGTCTGCGATGCAGAAAAGCCTGTCCAAAATAGATGGCAAAATTGATTCATTGGCTTATCGTATGGACCGCATGTCGGAGCGGCTTGATAAGCATGCTGAATGCCTTGACATGGAAGAACGCCGCATAACGGAGATCGAGGAGTCACACATGGAGACCGACGTGGCACAAAAAAAGATGGGGAAGATTATCGCTGCCCTGCATGATAGGGCCAAAGACTTGGAAGCAAGGTCAAGAAGGGGTAACATCTGCATTATTGGCCTCCCGGAAACTACCTCTACTGGCAACATGGAACTGTTTGTGGAGAAACTGCTGGTTTCGCTGCTGGGCCGCAACGCCTTTTCCCCCATGTTTGTAGTTGAGCTAGCTCATCTGTCTCTGGGCCCTAGACCACCTCTGGGGGCTACCCCGCGCCCAATCATTGCAAAATTATTGAATTATAGGGACAGAGATGCCACATTGGGGAGAGCCAGGGAGAAGGGAGATCTACAGTTCGAGGGCTCCTCAATTTCATTGTTTTCAGACTTTACTCCTAAAGTGCAGAAAGCCAGGCACCAGTTCGGCCCACAGAAACATAAACTCTGTGATTACAACCTTGAATATGCAATGCTCTATCCTGCCAGGCTGAGAGTGAATTTAAATGGCAAATCAGGAATTTCCTTGGACCCAAACTCCTTGCCGGCTGCCCTTAAGGACTACACTAAACCAGACAAGAGGAGAGGCGAGGCAAGGCAGAGAAACTTTCTGAGGCCGCTGGTGGCGATCTGGACGAGCAAGACTGATGCAGTGTCGTGCATAGTTCCTGGTGAGACTTCTCTAGTGGTAGATGATGTGACTTCTTAGCCTGCAGGCTGCCATATTGATAGCAGTTGGTCTCCGGCCCCTAGGCTGAATTTTGCTGATGAAGATGGTGGTGTTACCTAGATTTCTTTTCCTGTTCCTCAGTATTCCGATGGTCCTCCCCACACATTTCTACAAGCAAGTTAGATCACTCCTGGTGAGGTTGGCCTGGGTGGGTAAACAACTCCTCACTAGTTGGAATATTCTCACGCTCCCTTATGCCACTGGGGGATTAGGAGCTCCTGATCTAGAACTCTATTACAGAGTGGCGCAGTGCTCACACGCACACTACTGGGTACACCAGGACACTGCTCTCCCACATATTCAAATCGAAAAAGTGGTTACTGCCCTTGACCCCCTTCTGGTGTCACTGTTTCGCACCCCCTCCAGAAACGCTGGGATTTTAGATTCGATCAATGCTACGGTGCATGCAAGGCATAATCTATTAAAAAGGCAAGCGGGGGGGGGAGGAGCTTCGCGCGCATCCAAGATGGTCGCGTGAGCACAGGGCTCCCCGGACCCTTGCCGCTCCTCGCAACTTATCCTGACATTATCCTGGTTTTTTGGACGGATTCTGGAAGATGAACCTTGGCTGAATCCATAACTCTTTTCAAACCGTAAATCGGACCTGGGAGCCCTGAAATACAGCGTCTTGCACTTCGGAGGCCCACCTGGAAGCTGTGCCCGGTGCTTTGGTGAACTGTGGGGCCGGGGAGTAGTTGAACAACAACGGCATTGGAGCCTTGCCAATGACCGTGCCCCCACTTTCAGTTTCGCTTTTGCACTTTTGCATGGCCTGATCGAGGAGCTACTTCGCTCGGCTGGGTCGTCCTCCGGCCTTTGCTCTGGACTGATTTGTGCCTTTTTCTCGAACTCTTCCGAGTGGGCTCTCGGACAGTCTGTGTCTGATCTGCTGGCACCCCTTTGCTATCGGTCCGGGCGGACCCCACCGGTGAGCATCGCTCAAGATGGCGGGCAAGGGGGATCCCGAGAAACGGAGGACCAGACATCCCAGCGTGGGGGACCAGTCCAGAGTAACATCATGGATCGTTATACCCAGGGTAAAGGATCCCCCGGGCCAGCAACTGCCGTCACGGAGGACTCCGGTGGGGGCCCGTCCGTCCCCACGGAATTGTCGCTGCAGGACGTTATGGGCGTCATCAACGGCATAAGGGAGACCATCGCCCAACAGTACGAGGCTCTGGCCCGTAAAATCGACATGGTTGCCATTGATGTCACATTAATTCGGGCGGATCTCTCTAAGACTAACGAGAGGGTTCAATCGCTGGACTTGAGGACATCCACTCTTGTTACGGATGTATCAGACCTCCAGGCAACTCTTGGCGATCTAAAGTCTGCAAACGACACGATGTCCCGGCGGCTGGAGGATTTCGAAGGTCGGGCACGACGCAACAATATCCGTGTCATAGGTGTACCGGAGACTTCCGACAATCGTCCGGTGGACCTCATGGTCGAAGATCTCATCCTTAATCATCTTGCTCCTTCAGGCCTGAGCAAGTTCTTCGCCGTGGAGCGTGCCCATCGTGTCCCGGGCGGTAGACCTCGACCAGGAGTTCCCCCGAGGCCTATCATTGCAAAACTTTTTCATTACAGAGATCGGGATGCGATCCTGCAGGCCTCGAGGGTGCACGGCCCAGTTAAATATGAGAATTCCTCCGTTAACTTCTTCCTGGACTTCACCCAACTCGTTCAGAAACAGAGAATGGGCTTTCAGGGGGTGAAGCGCCGTCTTCGAGATCTGGAAATCAAATACTCTATGCTTTTCCCTGCCAGGCTTCGTGTGGAATATGAAGATCGGACTATTTTTTTTGAACGCCCTGACACCGTGAGTGACTGGTTGGATTCTCTGCCGGACCGGGGCGAACGACCCGGGTGTACTGGCGGTGCCGAGGGCGGTGGGCCTCTGCAGGAATGATTCTTGGTCCTCCACTTTGACATTTCCTTCTGTGCTCAGCCAGGTTCTACTTCAATTGTATATTTTGTCTATTAATGTTTCGTCTGGGTGCGGGCGGGGACGGGTCCCTTTCCTCCTCTAGGGTCTTTTTGTAGCATGGGATTGTTAGGGCGACAGGCACACTGCAAGTTGGGGGGGCTGTATAGTCCGCAGGGGTGCAGGGTGGGGGGAGTTGCAATGGTATGGGGGTGGGAGGGTGGCAGTGGCTGTTGGGTGGTGTGTTTTTTCTTTTCAAGGCGGTGTGTTTGTTTCCATTTAGTTTCAGGTGTCTGGCTGCGTGCCCAGGGACTCCAGCTTCTTGTGTTGGGATGGGGGGGGGGGGGGACGGGTTGAAACTGATGTCTTGGAACGTCAACGGATTGGGGGACCGTATCAAACGTGGGGTTGTGTTGCAATATTTGCGTCGATTGACCCCTGATGTGGTATTTCTTCAAGAGACGCACTTGGTGGGCAATGTATGTCATGCTATGAACAGGGGGGGCTACCGACTGGTTGCACACTCTGGCTTCACCACTGGATCCAGAGGGGTGGGCATCTTGCTGCGATCTTCCCTCCCGCTTGAGATCGACAAAGTCACTCTTGATGATAGAGGGCGCTATGCGTCCTTGACTGGACGGTGGGAGGGGCAGACTCTTTCATTGGTTTCGGTCTATGTTCCCCCGGGCCTCCAGACCTCCACTTTCTCTGATGTGGGTCGTATGTTACTTGAACTTCCTGATAGTCTCTTGCTTGTGGGTGGGGATTTTAATTCCGTGATTTCTGGCGAGTTGGATCGTTACCCTCCCAGAGCCCTCTCTGCCGCCCAGGCGTGGCTCGGCGGGTTCTTGGACACTTTCGGTCTAGTGGACTGCTGGAGGTTGATACATCCGACACAGAGTCAGTACACATTCCACTCCGGGGCCCACGGGAGTCTCTCCAGACTAGATTATTTTCTTATGCCCGCGGCCCAGACCACCCGGGTCCGGGAGGTTAAGCACCTGGCCCGGGGCATTTCCGATCATTCCCCATTGTGGCTCCTCTTCGATACCGGGATGCGATCCGCTGGGCGGATCGCCCCCATTAACCCATGGTACTTGCGTGACCCCAAGATTCGCAAGGGTCTCATTAAGTCGCTTGATCAGTATTTTCTTGAGAATGAGGGGTCCGTCTTGTCCTCAGTGTCCCTGTGGGAGGCTTTCAAAACGGTTCTTCGCGGACACGACCTATCCCTGATCGTGGAGGCCAAGAAAGCTAAGAACGGGGAGGTGGTTGCGTTGGAGGCTGAGATATCGGGGTGGGAGGCTGCCTTGGAGACGGGTGTCACTCAGGACGGGCTCCACACCCTCAGCCTGAAGCAGTTCGAATACAAGTCCCTTGTTACAGATGCTGCTCGGACAATGTATAGGGAACAGCAGGGTAGACTGTATGATGCTGGGGATAAGGCGGGTAAATTGATTGCTTGGCTTGATAAGAAGGAGAGAGTGAATCGAGTGGTCCCCGTGCTTCAGACGTCGGAGGGAGTGAGTGTGACTGACCCTGGTGAGATTGTGGAGTGTTTTGCAGACTACTTCTGTGCTGTGTACTCCCCGGTGTCGGCTAGAGATGAGGCTGACTCTCGTCACTTGTTGAAGGATATTGCTTTGCCCTGCTTGTCGGTGGATGAGCGTGAGCAGATGGATGCCCCACTATTGGTCGCCGAGATTGCTACCGCGATTCGCTCCCTTCGCTCAGGCAAGGCTCTGGGCCCCAATGGACTTCCGATTGAACTCTATAAACTGCAACCGGATAAAATTGCGCCATTTCTCCGTCGTATGTTCTCGGAGTCGCTTGAACTTGGTTCTCTCCCTGATGACCAACGTCTGGCCACTATAGTCGTGATTCCCAAGGACGGTAAGCCTCGGGACCGTTGCGCCTCGTACAGACCTATTTCTCTGTTGAACGCAGAGCCGAAAATCCTTGCCAAGGTTCTTGCGAACCGCCTGCTTACTGTTATTTGCGATCTGGTGCATCCGGACCAATCCGGTTTTATCCCGCACCGGAATACGGCCCTTAACTTGCGGCGCCTACATGGCGTACTTGCAAGGGCGGAATATCTTTCAGAGCCGGCCATCTTGGTTTCCTTGGACGCCACGATGGCCTTTGATACGATAGAATGGCCGTATCTTTGGGCCACCCTGGCAAAGTTTGGCTTCGGGCGGGATTTATTAATTGGGTTAAACTCTTATACGCTGCTCCGCTGGCACAGGTTGTCGTTAATGGGAGGGTTTCCCGGCCTTTCGTTCTTGGGAGGGGCACTAGGCAGGGGTGTCCGTTGTCTCCCCTGCTCTTCGCGTTGGCTTTGGAACCGCTCGCTGCTTGGCTTCGTTGGGAACCGTCGATAAGAGGGATCCAGTGGGCCCCTGGCTTCGAGGATCGTGTTTCGTTGTACGCGGACGACATTCTCTTGTACCTCACCTCACCACGTAAGTCACTCAATGTGCTCTTTGACATCCTCACTTCCTTCGGCAAGAACTCTGGTTTGATCATTAACTGGTCCAAATCTTGTGTCTATGCTATATCCGGTGGCTTTCCTCTCTTGCCTTCTCGTTTTCCCATTAAGGCGTCCCACTCCGGCTTTACGTACCTGGGGGTGTACGTCTCATTGGACCCGGCGGTCCGCTACGAGCGTAATCTCCTCTCTCCACTTCGGAGATTGAGGTTAGACGTGGCCCGTTGGCGTCAGCTTCCCTTGTCTCCCCTCGGTCGTGCGGCACTTTTTAAAATGAGGTCTCTTCCCCGATTCCTTTACGCACTTCAGAACTCCTTTGATATTATTCCGGCAGCCTACTTCCGGGAAGTGGAGAGCTTACAAAGGAGACTTGTTTGGGACGGTCGTGCACGTATTGCTCTTGCAAAACTGACTCTCCCCTGGTACGACGGGGGCATCGCGCTCCCGGACATCAGGAGGTACTATTGGGCTTCCCAGCTATCTGCTATTAACCATGCAACGTACGCACCTGTTCCTAATCCAGCTTTCGAAATGGATAGATTTTTGTTGCCTGGCGGCAACTTTAACAGAGCGCTTTACTCTCGATCGGCTGGGAGGAACTTAACCGGTCCCACTAAGATTGCAGTACGCTTGTGGGAGACTGCGAATGTGGCCATGGGCTGGAATGATCGTTTGACGGGTGCGACCCCCTTGTTTGCGTCTGAAAGATTGGGAAGCCTTTGGACGACGAAGGGATTCGAGCGTTGGGACACGATTGGCATCAGCAGAGTAGGTGACCTTTGGGTGAAGGGTGCGGTCAAATCCTTCGCTGCGCTGCAGAGTGAGTACGAATTGAGTGAGAGGGAGTTCTTTCGGTACGTTCAGGTTCGGCACGCTTTGCTCTCGGCCGTCGGGGCTGAGACTGCAGTCCCTGTGTCTTCGCCACTCGAGGACCGCATACTCGACGGTCACTTGCCCGACAGTACTATTTCCCTTATCTATAAAAAACTAATAAACGTTCGGGCGGATCTCCTCGTGCGTCTTCGGGAGGCGTGGATCCAGGATGGGGTGGAACTGGACGATGAGGATTGGCAGTCTGCGCTGTCCTCCCCTAAGGAGGTGGCCATACCCGCGCGTCTCCGTCTTGTCCAGCTTAAAATTCTCCATCGTGTTTACGTGACGGGCCCTCGTTTAGTTCTGATGGGTTTTTCTGAAGACGGGCTCTGTAGGCGCGGCTGTGGGCTCAGCGCCACTTTTCTCCATGTTCTTTGGGAGTGCGGTGAGGTGGCGGAGTATTGGCGCCGGGTGCATGCTGTCATGGAATGTGTCACTGGGGTCGCTCTGTTGCCTGAGGTTCGCCGATGTTTGCTGAACGTGTGGGAGCCTAATGACTATAATGCAGCTCAGACTCGGTGGGCGGCCCTTGGGAACATGGTTGCTAAGAGGGACATTGCACAGCTTTGGGGTTCCCGGCGGCCTCCCACCGTGTCAGTATGGAAGGAGAGCATGGATTGGTGCATGTGCAGAGAGAAGACTGTGTATGTGGCTCGGGGTAAGCGGGGGCGTGGGGTAGAAAATGGGGCCAGTGGAACGCGTACCGAGGGAACATCTGCACACCCCCCCTCGTGGACACATCTGATGCTGCCTTGTCCCCCTGCTCCTGAGGTTCCCGGACTATTGCATTTCACCTGTAGATGGTTGTGGCTCTCCCGTCGCCCCCACCTCCCCCCTTGATTATCCTCATTGACCACCCGAGGGTGGAGTAGGTACTGTGTGATCCCCCGGCCGTGGTTAGACGCCCTTTTTTTCGATGGTTTCCGCCTTGCTTTTTGGTGTTCTTTTGTTTTTCTTTCTATGTTTGTATTTCTAAAAGTTATGTATCCTGACAACCTCGGAGGTGCACTCGGTAATTTGTTAATTCGGCTGAGCCCCAGGGGGCCTATTTCTTCCTTGATGATGTCGAACATGTATATATTAGCGGCCGGCCCTGGTGGTTGTAGGCCCATGTTTGTATTGAGTTTTTGTGTGCAATAAAATGTAATAAAAAAAAAAAAAAAAAAAAGGCAAGCGGGGGCTATCTTGTACTCCCCCTCGACTCCACTGGAATGGTGCCAATGGATGCCCACCAGCAGGGAAACAGGTGATGAGGGCTATGGTACAATCAAGATCACCAAAATTGGGGATTTATTCACGGCTGGCACTGCACGTACCTGGGACGCAATAGAAGCTGAGGGTCATACTATTTCCCCACTCAAGAGATTTAATTTCTTTGGAGTGCGACACACCCTACACGGAGTGCTCGGTGATGATATAATTGAGTCACCTGAGATTGCCCTTCTCTCATTTACTACTTGCAGAATCCCCCCCAATAAGACATTGTCTATCATTTACAGATTAATGCAAGATGAACGTAAAAACACATACATTAAAGCCAGACTGCAATGACAAAATTACGTAGACATGATTATTGATGATACCACATAGCGATACTGCTGCGAGCCCACTAGGTGCATTTCGTTTAACGGTAGACATAGACTTACCCATTTTAAATTTCTAAATAGAACTTACTACACCCCTGCTAGACAACATAGATATGGTCTCAGAGACTTTGCAGAATGTAAAAGATGCAATACTGACCCAGCGGGATTCCTGCACCTGGCCTGGACATGCCCTGTCATAGCTACCTTCTGGAGGTTGGTTTTTCAGAGGTAGGCTCGCCCCTCCCTATTGAACCTATGCTGGCACTCCTAGGACATAGTAGACTGCTGCAGAAGGATTTGCACAAATTAGTGGCTATGGGTTTGCTTGTGGCGAAGCGTAGAGTGGCTATAAGATGCTCCCGGGGCCCAGCCCCCACAATTGCCGAGTGGTCTAAGGACATGTTATACTGCAATACACAGTCAGAACTCTACAGTGAATTGCTCCCCCCACAGAATCCACCCGAGAGCTTTTGGGGCCTCTACCAGAGCTACCTTGCCACAACAGAGCGGAGTACGTCAGGATGAGAGGCAGGAAGGGGTTGGTGGTGCACATGATCGAGGCCCTGGTGGGAGCCTGCTGGGGTGATGCCACAGGTTGAAACTAGTTAAACTTAGCCATGCATGTAAGACACATGCTACCGCATATTGTCTGAGGGTCTGCCGGGACCATTGTTGGCCCTTGCCCTGTTTGATCTGCTCGTGGTATTATTATTGGTAACGTAGTCCACACTATAATTTATAAATGTACACTAAATTAAACTCTATAATCACAATGGATGTCCAGTATTGGGGGGAAGGGGTTTCTTTCTTTTTAATCCTTTTTTCTGTTTATCCCTTAGCTATGATTTGTTTTTATGCAATTTTATTGTTCTTTACAATACATCTATAAATAAATAATAAATAAAAAAAGAGGCTAATGACAACTTTGAATGTACTAAAGGTATTTTTTTGTGGAAACAGTAATTATCGATAATGTTTATACCAATTATTCAGAATAAAAAGTATGATTAAAAAAAAGAATGTCCCAACAACTTCAAGTGGGACGACAAAGACTTCAGGCTTTGCGAATTATCCTGGGACCATCTTCTTGACTGGGATCTCGACCGTCACGGAGTCGCATGCCGGGCCGCTAGAAGCTTCAGGGACCACCACTTCAAAGCCTTCGGAGCCATGGCCCGGCAATCAGAGTACGCCTTGGTGTTGTGGTTGATCTCCAAACAGCAAAGGCAAATAAGGTGCGGGTGACAGGCGCCGCAGGGCTTAAAACACAACTTGCACGTGGACATCCTCAACACACTAGCCGATAAACCTCAAAAGAAGTCGACAAAACATAATAAAAAAAGGCCTGCCAAAAACGGACAGGGGGTAGCTCTTCTCCGGATCAGCATTGGCTGGCGTGGAAAGAAAAGAACTGACATCAGGGTGCCTGGGTGTCACCTACATAGGTACCGCAACATCACTTCTGGCATGGACAATGCAGATGACTGATGTTGAGCTGATCGACGCCACCTACCAGCACACAGGGACACTGCTCACGAAAAATCTTCTGGAACCGGTCTGGCGCCTAGGGAAATTCTAAGGTAAGGAATCTGCGGCTAAAAGTCTTTTTCAGATAGCACTATGAATGTGTCAATATTTTAAACGTGCATGACACACAGTATAAGATAGACTGCTACAAAATGAGCAAACATTTTTAAGGTGAAATTGTGCTTCCAAGTATAGATTTTAGTAATACCCAGACTGTACATAGGGCAATTATTTTTTACATAACTGTCCCTTCAACACCTCAGGGGTAGTAAGCGCTATATAAATACAATTAAAAGTATGAACTTCACAGCTCAGTTGTTACCTCTTCTTACTACCCCTCAAAAAGAAATCTTTGCCTCGTTAACCAGTTAATATCTGACAGCTCTCTCTCCCTTGATATTTTACCACTTCAGACTGCCTCACTTTTTTTTTTAAACATACTTTATTGAGGACCTTGATATCATTATCAATACAAAAAATTATTACATAAGGTCATTTGTTTTTTGTATAGTTTCAACAATACAATTGTGTGAATCCACCGACCAGTATTCAAACATCATGACCGGAAATGAAATCCATGTACTATAGCATAATGTCTAATATTTGCTAATCATGAAATAAAGGTATCTAAATATCATGAACTTATAGCATATACATATTTCCAGTTAACCAAACAAACCTATCTATTTCCCCACCCTCCCTATCCCGCCCACCCCGTACTCCTGGTCTGAAGACGCTAATTAAGCCGTTAGCCTAAGGGAACTAATAGGGTTTCTCTAGAGGACCTACCTTACCCGTATAGAGTTGTAGGTACCTCAAATTGTGGGATAATTAGGGCATGCGATCACAGAACCGCATCTTGAGTCATGGTGAAGGGAGGCACGGTGGTGGTATTAAATCTAGTAGTTCGAGGTCGTGTAACATAATGTCCCATGTCATGGAGATGGAATGTTTCCGTAACCCTTGATCTTCCTCCCTCCGTAGGGCTATGCTCTCGGCCTTCCCCCACTGTATTATGTCTGATTGCCAGCTGGATAGTGTCGGGCACCTGGGAGATTTCCACATCATGGTAATGGCCCCTTATCGCCAGTATGAGGGCCAAGTCTAGGAATCTCAGTTGTACCTTCTGCGGGCCTGTACGTCTACGAAGCCCTAAGAGACACTCCAGGGCGCAATCTGAGACAGATAAGTGTGTGACCTTGCCTAGAGATTGCCGAACACCTTCCAAGTAGTCCTGGAGACGGTGGCATGACCAAAGCATATGAAGGAAGTCTGCTTCATCACCCCCACATCGAGGCAGACTGCCTCACTTGACTCAGCCATTGCTATGCTTGCATATGCACATTTTCATGTGCTGAAAATGTGTATCCTTTCAGCTTTCTTGATTGGATTACATTTGGCCCCTCACACAGTGTATATGCTATCAGCCCTTATATTAGAGAATTCTATTTGTGACTTGCGCCTTAAGCTCTAATGGACGAACTCATACGGTAATGTTTGGCTGGCAATTTCCCTTTTATTATGCATGCCTCTTAATCTTCCCAGCTTGGATCCTCTTTACTGAACTATAAAGATCACCTCTTTCACTGCTTCATTCCCGCTGGGCATCTCACACAATTTCACACCAATTTACCACCTCTCCACATAGAGCCACAAGTTACTACCAAGAAGAGCAAATGTGTTATTGGGCTTCTTATGGTCACACTAATAACCACATTGACCTAAGGTATAACGGAGGTGCGTTTTTTTGCAACACTTACAAATAACTACTTCTCTTCTATCAGACCCGGAGTATCAGAACTTACCCCTGACCTTTCTTTTTTTCCCTACCCTTTTTTTTCTTTATTGACCATTACTATGACTCGTTTCAACACCTATCCTTGATGATGGACGATACTTGTATTTTCTCATGAACATCTTGGAAATCCATATGAGGGTCATTTAATTTTCGGAATTTGTATGTAACCAAATATGCACTTTTCATTTTGGTTTTCATATGATGTGCTATATTTACATTTCAATCAAAAACTTTCTTTTCTGCATATTGTGCATGTTTATTGACTAATTGTATGTCTTTTTAAAATTAATTCTTCAAAAAAATTAATTCTTCTAAATTTACATTTATACAATGCCATATACTGGATCTATACTTTGGCCAATGACACATCCGCTGTGGAACTTTGCCTGTCATTGTCGTTTTCTCAAAATCTTTTATTTTACTTTGCTTTGGCTTGTACATACTTTTCTACCCTATTTTTAGATCTCTTGGGTTTGGTACCATATTTTCCTTTCACATTTTGGATTAACTTGTATCGGGACATCGTCCACCACCTGATTATACTCCTATTCTAATTCTCATCTTAATCCACTTTGTACTCTGTTATTATGTTCTTCTTTTATTTTACTTTGTCATGTACACTTTCTTATTAATAGCCTTGAAAAAGCCAGAGGCCTGCGTGCCACTGTGGGTGAAACACGTCGACTGTCTTTGAGCACATTCTCCGCTTACAAGAAGCACAAAATTAAATAGAATCTACAAAATTCAAATAAATGGCCAATCATTCTTTTTCCATTTGGCTGAATGGGTCAATGGCCTTCCCATTTACGACATCATGAACCTCAAAATTATTCCCAATAATCAGGGCGAAGACTCCCGGGGACCCCAACCCGTTCTTTTCTCAATCTGGTAGAAGGGACAATGGGAAAACTATATGCAAGCATTCCTGCCTACTGGGATGCTGAAGGTCTTAGGAATAATAGCAAGGAGAGGCAGAGTCTTCTACTTGCCCTTCCCAGGATCCCACTTCCTCTGCCCTTTGGCTGTGCATGATTTATATAGAGTACCCTCATTATTTTTAAACATGCATTATCCCTATGTCCTGCATTCTCATCCTAGTCAATAACTCGTGGGGTGGACCCACCTCCTTAATAGGACCAAAACCAGGAAGTAAGAATGGACTTTGTTTAATCCCACTCAATTACGGTGGTATAAGAAATGGCCAATTCCATTCCTCTTCCTAATTTTGTTCCTGTCTCGAGGACTGAAACAGGGAGGTAGGAGACTAAGGATATAGGTGATATCTCCTATGGTATAAGTGTACCGCAACCTGCCAGCAGGGATGTACGGTGGAGACTGTTGCTTTTGCCAGATTTGCGTTGTTTATTACAGCTTGCGTTCATTTTTCGGATGAGGGAGAAGAGGAGACCTAGACTATCTCTGAACTAAGTGGCAAATATATCGATAAAGGCTGGTTATCTGACATCCTGTGCAGAGTGTCTCTCAATATGGGATTCACATATTTAGTATTATCCTCTACCTATACTGAGACAGTTTTCTGTCAGTACATCTCATCTCAGAGTCCTTTGCTGCCTATTCACCAACATGTTTTAGATAGGATCCTTCAATTCTCTAGGAATCACGACAGAAATGCAGTCCCTAATTTATGTCTACACTATACCCTCAAGGACTCGTTTACGTTTTCAAAACTTTATTCGATTCAAAGCAAAGGAATCATAAAAGTCAAACAGTTTCATTTACAAACATTATTTCAGAATCAATTTTAAAGAGCATTCTTACAATTATAACACTAAACTGTTAGAGTTCATTAGCTAAAAAATAATCACAAATAAAACCCCAAAGCTATTACTTCCAATCAATTAAATGATTTCATTGGTTCTTCATGCCAGGGCATACATTAAAATGCCGATTAAAACAGATAAAAAAATCAGAAAATCACGATGCAATAATATACAATATAGTTAAACAAAAGTCGGCTTCATGGTGCCAGATTTAGCCGTAACGTTTCCTAATCAGAAGTGACACCCTTATAAAATTTAGCATTGCACAGCAAACACCAGGTGAAGATAGAGATAGTAAATAATCATAGCCCTCTTCATAATGGCATGGTTGCTTTTCTTTAAGGATCGGCTTAATGAACCTGATTCTCGGGTCCTTATATAGAGGACAGAAAAGAACAATATGCATCGTGCTTTGGGTATCTTTGTCATTACAAGGACAGGGGGGCAGTCTCTCACACCAACCCCCCTGTTTAGGGAACGCAAAGAGAAAATGCAGGGTGTGTAACCTAAACCTTGTCAGGTAGAATCGCCATTGCACATGGTTTGTAAAGGATAAATAAAACTGGTGCAACAAAGTAGCCTTAGGAGCATAAGGGCTAACCAGGGAATTCACAAACGGTGATTTCCTCAAGGACTCTAATAAAAAGATCTCAAATGTTGTTTCAGTGGATTCTTTGGTGACCAGTCGTTTGAGTCGTACCTCTATGTACGGCGCAGCGGGCGCGCCGATGGCGCGCCGTAGGCGTGCCTAAGGCAAGCCCGTCTGCGCCCGTCCGCGCCTGGCCCGCGCCCGACCCCATGGCCCCCGCAGATGCCAGACCACCCGCAAGTCCTACAACGCCGCCACTCTCATCGCACTCAACCCCGGCCGGATCCCCGGCTGCTGCAGAGCCACCCCAAGACACACCCACGGACCATTCAGCTGCCATTCCTGCAAGTTCTCCTGCATCCGGCCCTGTACCGCACCCGCCAAGCCAAGCACCAGCAGCAACCACCTGAAGTGCATCCTGCTCAATACCCGCTCCGTCCACAGACATGCCGTGGAACTCTGGAACCTGCTCGACACCACGTCTCCAGACATCGCCTTCCTCACGGAAACATGGATGAACGCCTCCTCAGCACCCGACATCGCCATCGCCATCCCGGACGGATACAAAATCACCCGGAGGGACCGCGCCAACCAGACAGGAGGAGGCCTCGCCATCGTCCACAAGAACACCATCCGCATCACGACCAACTCCGACGACACCCTCACAGCTGCCGAACACCTTCACTTCCAGATACACACCGACCCCAAGACCACACTCAGAGGCACCCTCCTCTACAGACCCCCAGGACCCCGCACTCAATTCAGCGAAGACATCGCAGACTTCATCAGCCCGCACGCCCTCCCCTCCACTGACTACATCCTCCTAGGGGACCTCAACTTCCACCTGGAGAACAACAACACCACCACCCTGCTGGACAACCTCTCCAACCTCGGACTCAAGCAACTGTGAACTCCCCCACCCACTACGCCGGACACACGCTTGATCCAGTCTTCTCCTCCAGCAAGTACATCTCCTTCAGCCACGCCACCGGACTCCACTGGACAGACCACAGCTGCGTCCACTTCAGCTTCAGAAGAACCACGACTCACCACCACCCGCAACAGGCTCCCCGCAGGAACTGGAACAAGATCACCACCGACCAGCTCACCACATCACTGAGCCAGAACCCTCCTGCCAGCTCAACGGACCCCAACCAAGCAGCCAACAACCTCACACAGTGGATCACCAACTGCACCGACGACCTCGCACCTCTGAAAAACCACCCCAGCAGGCCCGGCAGCAAGAAAGCCTCCTGGTTCAACGACGACCTCAAAAACTCCAAAAAGTACTGCCGTAATCTCGAGAAAGCCTGGCGAAAAAATCCGACTACAGACAACATGACCGCCCTCAAGCACGCCTCCCACAAACACCACCAGCTGATCCACACCACCAAGAGGACAGCATTCAAGGAACGACTAGACAACAACGCACACAACAGCAAGGAACTCTTCAGCATCGTCAAAGAGCTCTCCAACCCCAGCGCCGGAAACAACATCACTCCCTCACAAGACCTCTGCGACTCCCTCGCCTCGCTCTTTCACCGCAAGATCGCCGATATACACAACCGCTTCGGCGCACAGACCACGCACCCAACCACCGAACCGACGATCCCCACCACCACCCTCCGCGCCTGGACCCCGGTCAGCACCGAAGACACCATCCACACGATGAACACCATCCACTCCGGATCACCAACCGACCCATGCCCCCACCAAGTCTTCAACAAGGCCAACTCCGTCATCGCACCCCAACTCCAGGACATCATCAACTGCTCCTTCAACACCGCCACCTTCCCGGAGAGCTGGCAGCACGCCAAACTCAGCGCCCTCCTGAAGAAGCCATCAGCAGACCCCTCCGACCTCAAGAACTACCGCCCCATCTCGCTCCTGCCTTTTCCTGCCAAAGTCATCGAGAAGACAGTCAACAGACAGCTTGCCGCCTTCCTCGAGACAAACGGATCCCTCGACCACTCGCAGTCCGGCTTCTGAGCCAACCACAGCACCGAGACCGCCCTCATCGCAGCCACTGACGACATCCGAGCCCTGCTCGACAACGGGGAAACAGCGGCCCTCATCCTCCTGGACCTCTCCGCAGCGTTCGACACTGTCTGCCACCGCACCCTAGTACAGCGCCTCAGCAACATCGGAATCCAAGAGAGGGCTCTAGATTGGATCATCTCGTTCCTCGCCGGAAGAACCCAGATTGTCCGCCTCCCCCCGTTCAGATCCGAGGCCACCGAAGTCATCTGCGGCGTCCCGCAAGGATCATCACTCAGCCCCACCCTCTTCAACGTCTACATGAGCCCCCTCGCAGCCATCGCACGCCAACACAACCTCAACATCATCTCCTACACCGACGACACTCAGCTGATCCTCTCCCTCACCAACGACCCAGCCACCGCCAGAACCAACCTACACGAAGGGATGAAAGACGTAGCAGAGTGGATGATGAACAGCCGCCTGAAACTGAACTCAGACAAGACGGAAGTCCTCATCCTGGGATCATCACCCTCCACCTGGGACGACTCCTGGTGGCCCCCCGCCCTGGGCAGCGCATCCAAACCTACGGACCACGCTCGCAACCTGGACTTCATCCTAGACTCCTCCCTCTTGATGACCAGACAAGTCAACGCCGTCTCATCATCATGTTTCAACATCCTACGCATGCTACGAAAGATCTTCCGATGGATCCCCACCGAAACCAGAAAGACGGTCACCCAGGATCTCGTCACCAGCCGACTGGACTACGGAAACACCCTCTACACCGGAACCACAGCCAAACTACAGAAAAGACTCCGACGCATCCAGAACGCCTCCGCACGACTCATCCTTGACATCCCCCGACACAGCCACATCTCCGGTCACCTGAGAGACCTGCACTGGCTCCCCGTCAGCAAGAGAATCACGTTCCGACTTCTCACCCACACACACAAGGCCCTCCACGACCTGGGCCCCAGATACCTCAACAACCGCCTGACCTTCTACACTCCCACACGCCAGCTGCGATCGACCAGCCACGCCCTCGCCACCGTTCCACGCATCCGAAGAGCCACCATGGGAGGAAGATCCTTCTCCTACCTGGCAGCCAAGACTTGGAACTCCCTCCCCATCCCCATCCACCTCCGCCTGACCCAAGACCACCTCTCCTTCAGGAAGCAACTCAAGACCTGGCTGTTCGAGCAGTAGCGGACCCCCCTCCCCCTAGCGCCTTGAGATCCTCCGGGTGAGTAGCGCGCTTTACAAATGTCTTGATTGATTGATCTAAGAAGAAAATATGATTAAAGATTCAGTTGACAAAAAAAAAAAATCGATTCTGCCCTCAAGAACTCTTATGCAGGATCAAATGTATCAATGCAAACCAGAATTAATGGAGCATATATGGCACAATCTATGCTGGCTGACTTTAAACATTTATTTATGGCACTTCAGGAGGGAGAGGAGTGTTCTGGTTTAATTGAAAGCCTTGAGAAACAGACAACATTTTTATCAGCCATTTAATTTGAGTGATAGGGGCAAAAGCTCTATTAGAAGGAGACACATTCGCTGCTAGACCAGGGGTCTCCGACCTTTTCTGTAGTTAGATCTACTTCTGATCGGTGAAAATCTCGCAAACTCGCAAATTGTTATCAGATACCTCCAAGCCTAGGTTCATTGACTAAGCCAAATGTTCATAGAGGCAGATACAATGGGTTGAATAAAATACTTTGGCTAGAGGCACTAGGCCAGGGCTGTCATGTGTGTCAATGAGAGCATGGGTTTGGGGTATGTATGTACATGTGTGTGTATAAATGGCATATATGTTTATGGGTGTCTGAGAACCTGTGTCGTATTTACTTGTGGCACAGGACACACCTTTCGCTATATGCAGCTCTGTTACATGTATAACACAAACATACAACCATGTTTTTAAAATGGAAATGGGAGAAATTTAAAGTGCAGAAAAATGTTCTGCAAAAATGTCCATAATATGGAACACTTTTCTGTACTTTCCTTTTCTCCCACTTAAAATAACATATGTATTTTTTAGTCATAAGTATGACACTGTGTCTACCAGCCTTTGGGAGCAAGATGCCTACTGTGTGTAAAGGTGACACTTTGAAATGGGAGAAAATTAAACTGGAGAGTTCATTTTTTATATGGATTCCATAAAACTCATCACTTACATTTTCTCCCATTTCCAAATGTTATATTTACAAACAGCAGGCACCTTGCTCCCAGTGGCCTGTAGACACGGTGGCGAATGTATAACAGGATCTAATTGGCTTAAATGTAAGTGGAGAAAACCATTAATATTAAATGTTTCATAGAAGTATTTGTCTTCACTTTAAATGTCTCCAATTTTAATAAAATTACTGTATTTTACATTTATAAATATGACAGAGTGTCTACTCGCCCCTGGGAGCAAGAGGCCTGCTGTTTGTAAATGCAACACTTTGAAATGGGAGAAAATTAAAATGAAGACCTAACTTAGTCTTTAAAGTAACTTTTTATTTTAATTTTCTCTCATTTAAAAGCATTCGGAAACAATTTTGTTCTCATGCTTGAATATTGAGTTGACAAGCACTTTTATTTGAGTTAAATACCTCCATGTGTCAGTTCTTCACCTCTGTGCCCTGCCTTGGTCACAAATCTCACTGAGCACTGTTTATTATCAGGCCCTGCTATCTGTAGCTTGGTGCTTATAATGTAAATAAAAACAGTGTTTCCTTATCTTTAAGAGGAAATTATGACCCTGAGCTTATTTAAAAATAAACTCTGGGCTGTGAGCTACTTTGATAGTGTCTACGAGCTACTGGTAGCTCACGATCCACTGATTTGAGGCCCCTGTGCTAGACGCAATGACTTTCTTAGAGACCAGCATACTGATTTTATGCAAAAGAATGCAGCTCTTTGCCTATCGTTTGAGGGGTGAACCTTTTTGGTCCTGAGTTGGATGAGAAACTACACAGAATGTTTATGGAGAAGAAACATTCTTCTTTTTGCCAGTCTCAGTCTTCTTCATACCTCTCTTCTCATGCTGAACTAGCCAAATTGTTGACAGCCTTCTAGATGTCAATATAATGAAGGGCAGGGGCAGAGACGTCAGATAGGACGTTCTTTCAAATCCCATCATGATGGCAAGAATATATCTCCCTCTGGCAGTTCTATGCAGAAGTTCAGGCTATGACGAAAATTGCCTAGATTGGCCTGTTGGAGGTCAAATATCAAATTTTCTGAATGCATGGAAGCTGTCCACCTCCAACAATTGGGTCCTGCAGATAGTGGAGACTGTCTACACAATAGAATTTCTCCCGAACCCTCCAGATATGGTGATCATTCTTACGTGAGAACCTCGATGCTAAAACAAATTAGAGGCCCTGAGGGTTGCCATGCACACACTTCTGAAGGGAGCAGTAATGCTAGTTCCACTGGATCAACATGGGAAAGAAACCTACTCACTGATCTTTCTGCTGCTGAAGGTCACAGGAGAATTCTGCCTTGCCATAGAGCTAAAATAAGTAGACAAATGGATACAAAGCATACACATCAAGATGGAACATTACACAAGATAATCCCCCTCATAGCTATTTCATTAGCATTGATCTGATGATGCTATTCCGCATTGAGCATACACATCAAGATGGAACATTACACAAGATAATTCCCCTGATAGCTATTTTATTAGCATTGATCTAATGGATGCTATTCCGAATTCCAGTGGCACTGAGATATCAACAATTTCTGAGATTCTGTGTTTTTGTTACCCACCATTTGTTCCAGGTACTGCTCTTTGGCATCGGTTCTGCCACTCGGGTCATCAACAAAAGTGATGGTCCCACTGGTCGCAATCCTTCACTTGCAAGGTCTCGAGATCTTTCCATATCTAGATGACTGACTTATGGGTGTGGATTTGATAAATGCAGCAAGGGAGGGATTGGATCAAAATGGAGAAATGTCTTCAATCTCATGGTCTCCTTCTTAATTATGAAAAATGGCATTGTGCCTTCCCAAGAATGGATTTTTACTGGAGCTCTCGTCAAGACCCAGGAGGGCATCATGGTCTATATCCCTCAAGACAGAGCTGTGAGGTTGAGACAGACTGATTCCTCTGTTATCCAGAGACAAGAAGTCCGTTAGATGGTGGCTGAAGGTGTGTTTCTGGAATGGACGTGGTTGCATGAGGCCACCGTTGGCACATCTCCTCAAGTTCTGGAACCCTGCATCAGTTGAATACGAGAAACAAATCCCAATGACATCACACACCTCATCTCAACTTCAGTGGTGACCGAAGGATTAATCTCTTCTCAGGAGTTTTCCTCTAAATTCAGAACCTCCTCAAGTCCTGATTACAGATACCAGTCTGTTGGGATGGGGGGGGCAACTCTGGGGGGGAATCGCTCCACTCAAGGCTTATGGTCACAAATTCAGAGACATCAGTTATCCAGCTGGAGAGCTCTCTCTGCAATCTGGCCAGCTCTTTGGTTTTTCAAACCACACGTTCTAAATCATGTGCTGGTGAGGACAGACACCCGTCTGGCAATGGCTTATATAAACAGACAGGGGAGTTGAAGTCCTCCTTCCTCAAACTGGTGGCTATGAAGATAGGGACTTCGGCACAACAACTTCTCCTCTCGCTGGAAGCCACATATATCAGAGGAAAGGACACCATTTGAACAGACTCTCTAAGTAGGAAATTTGTCACATCTCAAGAACTATATATTTCAAAGACAGTTTTTCAGGAGTATGTCGCAAATTTGGGGAGCCGTTTCTGGATCTGTTTTCCTCCCCAGAAAACACTCAACTGACAAGATTTTGTTCTCGGATTCCATTTCCAGGAGCTTGGGGAATAGAAGCATTATTCATTCCTCGCAAGCTCCTCTATGCCTTCCCTTCCTCCCAATTCAGAAGGAAGGAGCTGAGATTATAGTAGCGGTACCTTTCTGGCACAGGAGGTATTGGTTCCCTCTATTCCTGAAGTCTCTTCTTCCTCACTAGAGAATCCCTCTGTCACCTCCTCCTCTGGTATCTCTGGGGTGTCTCCCTATAACTCATATTTCTCTTTCGGTCTGGATATTGAAAGTGCAGGGTTAAGAAAGAAAGGGGTTACTGATCATCTTGCAGTGATTATCCAGCAGTACAGGTGTCCCGTAACTATGTTTTTATTCTAAACACAGGAAGAATATTCAGCGATGGTGTGATAAGACATCACTCTCCTACTTGTGAAATTGGGGCAGTGTTACAATTTCTTTTGGATGGTTTTCATAAAGGTCCTGCAGTAACTACTTTCAGGATGCTATGGGCTGCTATTAGGGCCTTTTGTGCTCCTGGTGGTGTTTTTTTAACAGAGATCTTTTGGTAGTCGAACTCCGTAAGAGTTTTGCTATTTATTGACCCGTTACAAGATCTTTCTATCCTCCATGGGATCTTCCTCTGGTTCTCACTTCACATCAGTGTTTTCCCTTTGAACCTCTTTCCATGGTGGAATTAATATGGTTGACCTTGAATATGGTGTTTTCGGTTGCGATTTCCTCAGCTAAGTGAGTGGGAGGATTGGAGCACTGCTGAGTAAATCGCCAGATTTGTAGGTCATGGACAATGGGGGTAATATTGTGTATACATGCCCCCATCCTGACTAAGTCCTTCCCTGGCTCACACAAAACAAGACAAAGAAATTGAGTGTCCAGATAGGTCGTTTTTTACTTACTCCAATGAGACTTCAGTGCTTTGTTCTAAAGCCTGTGTGTTGTTAATTTCACTTCTTTTTATACTTTTTTCAAACAAGATTAAACTATTATTCTCATGTCTTTTGTCAGGCCACACACATTTTTCACAAACAGATTTACACATTCAAAACAATATATAGTATTGTAACACCACAAAATGCATATTAAAAATCACAGTGCAATACATATAACATTAGATAAACACTACAGATACAGATAACCAGTCTGTAATTTTACAAATAAACCTGGCGGACACTCAAATATAGTCCCAAAGGCTCCCACCTTTTGTCCTGCCTATGTGTAACGCTCAGGGAGAACTTGATTCAAAGGGTGTTGTCTATAGGGGGACAAAAAGATGTATAAATTCCCTCGAGGCACACCCAGCTGTTAGTCCCATGAGCACAAGCCAACACGTTTCAAACCCTATACTGCTTGAGGGTTCTCCTCAGGACTCAGACTTGGTCGGACTTGGTGGTCTTGGTGAATTTATTTCAGCTACTGAAGGGGCTGTTTCCTTGTTACACCATCTTACTCCAATTCTCACTCCTTATTCTTTCCTTTTGTGTCTGGTGCCTGATTTCTTTTGAACACTCTGACTCCCGTAGGATCTTGTTACTTTCAAATGGGTGTCCTTCAGCTCACTGGTCGTTCAAGCAGAACGAGCAAGGACCAGTGAGCTGAAGGACACAACATGTATTGTAAGATATTACCCACTGTAGTTATCTTCCCCAATGTCATTCTTGTTCCTAGGGCTCGGTCCTCTTCATAAATAATGAAGCCTGTCAGATACACTGAGCGTACCCCCACCTTGTACGTATGGTGCATTGTTTCCAGTGCCCCACAGCGCTAGTCCTAATTGAGTCATCACCCCCACACTTTGTCAGATTTCTTGGGGCAGCCACTCTCCTCATGTACCATTTTGTTCTGTCAATCTGCATACCTCCATTCCCATTGTCCAGTATCGGCATGTCAGGCACATCTGACTACCCCATTTCCGGGCTATCTCCCTTTTTGCCAGTAGAAATCCAAGTTGATCAGCAGTCTCTTGTGACGTTGTCTTGGAATCGCTCCAAACTAGAAAATGGCAGGGTCTCCCAATGCTTAATGTCTTTTTCCAAACTGAGAAGTAAAGGGACCAGGTTGTCTTCATAGTGCGATTGGTCTGCCAAAGATACCCACAATCCTAGGTATTTAAAATGTTGGGTAGCGACTGATAGCGGCAGATGTAATTCTTGCTGTGGTATCCACTTGCCCATAGGGATAATTAGGGATTCCTCCCAATGTATTCTCAGGCCCGAGAACGCTCCGTACACCTGGAAGATTTCACCCAGTCTCCTCAGGGATACCTCCAGGCTTGACAAGTAGAACAATATGTTTTCTGCATATAGGTATATGCGTTCTTCCCATGATGCTCCTCATCTCCATCCCTACACCTGTGCACCCACCCTTACTCATTCCGCCAGGGTGACTACTGCCAGAGGAAAGAGCATCAGTGACAGGGGACAACCCTTCCTAGTGCCTCTCTGGATGGGAATGTCCCTGGAGAGAATCCCATTGATCTTTAGCTCTGGGGTTATTATATGGGAGTGATACCCACTTTATAAATTTAGCCCCAAACTCCATCTTTCTCAGAATGGCACTGCAAGCCCCTCCGATGGACATTTAGTTTGGTAAACCTGTGGGGCATTAAACAATTCTGGTCTGGATGTACGAGCTCTGAAATCACCCCCGTAGCCGGTTTGCCAACACCTTAGCCTGTACCTTGGTATCTGCATTAAGCAGTGATATTGGTCAGTAGGAGCCCCATCTAGCTTTAGGTTTACCTGTTTTGGGGATGAGCACTATCGTTGCAGTGCATAAGTCTTTGGAGAGTTCTCTCTTTTCGTACGCCTCCATGTACATTCTGTGCAACTGATCTGTTATTTTGCCAGTCATTCATTTAAAGAATTCCACCAGGAGCCCATTCGGGCCCGGTGTCTCCCCAGATTGCAGCTGCGTATGGGCTGCTAGCACTTCTTGAATGAGATCTTCCTCCAAAAGGTAGGGCCCCATCCCTCCCTACCATCCTACATGGGCAATCCCGTACAAAAGCCTGTAGGTCCTGCTTGTGCGATGTTCTACATGTCAAGTAGAATTCCTGGAAGTAGTCCGCTGTTGTTGCTGCTATTTCTTTACTCCGCGTAATGTTTTTGCCATTCAGAGATGAGAGTTCCCTGATATGAATCCTATCCTTGTCTCTGCCACTAAGCCATGCTAGGAGTTTGCCTGCCTTGTCCCCTGCCTCGTATATTCGTTTCTATTTTGCCATGCAAGTCCTTTTAACTTCCTCAGTGGCCATCTGGCGGTATTCTTCATTTTTAAGAGTTATGCTTGCCTGTATCTCGGCTGAGAGGGCGAGTATACAGTCATTTTCTAAGTCATCTGTACTACTTTCCAGTACGAGGCGCTGTTGCACCCTTTTCCTTTTATCTCCCAACTCTCCTGAAATTATTATTCCCCTTAGTGTGGCCTTGTATGCTTCACACACTCACATGTGTTTGTCTCACATGAGATAACACTGATACTAATAAACTTGTCTAATAGCATAACATTGAGAGAATATATAAGAAGGAATATCCGTATGGACAGGATTTGAGATTTTAATTATATATACTGTAGGGCAGCTGATAGAGAACTGATATTCATGTCAAATGTTTCCATCCCGGCCACATCAGTGATTCATAGATGTGGTAATAAGAATAACTACGTAGACAATACATAAGGGAACACTCTTAAAGAAACCTTTACATAGAAGGTGGGTTCAACCTTTGAGTAATGTCTCTCTAACTCGAATACAGCTAAAATTGGACATACAAATGTTTCGTTCTGTGGAGACCCCTTAGTGAGGCTCGACTGATTTTATCCTAAAATATTTCAAATAAATAATTAGAAAAAAAAAAAATGTCTTTAACAAATTAAATACATTTTATATTTGTTCATAGGACCGACTGATTAGCAGGACCCTTTTGATTTCAAAATTTCCACATCTGGTTAGGTGGGATAAGGAGTGACTTAATTAACCCTTATGGTAGGTTAATTTTATCTGGGTTCTCCTTTAACCAAAGAAGTGACTAATATCTATTAGATGAGATGTTTCCCCCAATTGGAAATTTGTTTTTAGTATTTAACCAGGAATGTACGGCTTATTCGTCTTTACAATCTGGTGGTATACTTCCCAGTCCAGAGTAGGTAACATGGGGCAAATGAACATATAAATTGGTTTAACATTTGTGTACTAAGTTAAGGGATAAAAAAAGTCTAGATGTTTGTATATCAATAATCTGAAAATCAGGAATAATGCATAGATTGTGTGTAAAATAAATGAATCTGGGACTGGAATGAAGGGGTTCTAGTTGATATAGGTTTCCACACAGGTGAACCTCCTGGGTTGTTCGTAAAGAGGGGTAGATAATTCATTGTCTTGAAGAAGGTGGCTTTATTCTGCTTTTCTACCACCGAAATGCCTCGACGCTTGATATTTTTGAGTTAAAGTTGAGGAACAAAGTGTTGCTTCTACAAGATCAAATGATATCAATACTGTAATTGATTGTTTCGAATTAAGCATTGTAAATGATAAATATATATGTCTTAAATTGTATCTCCCTTTGATGTTTAACACTGTGTGAAACTATCTGAGGTATTGTTTTTATTGTTATTTTGTATCTATACATATGTACTTTTTTTTAATATGATATGAAATTTGGAATTTATATGCATTTGCTTTTGGCTTTCCCTTTCAAGACTGGTGGAGTGGTTTGTTGTGAATGCTTTTATATAAATGCATTGAAAAACTGGATATTAGCTCTGCAAGCGTAGTTAAATTTTTTAACATGTATGCTTCCCACAGTATTTCAGCATCCTTTGCTGTTTCTGCAAATTAATGCTCTGAGGCCTCCTCTAATCCCTCTACTTCCCTTGTAGTCATCAATCTCCAAATTTCAATCCCCTATCCTCCCCGGTGTCCAGTGTGGCACTCAGCGGTGAGTGGTTCGATATGCCTCTTGCTTTGTATTCCACTTCAGTAAATTGACTCCGTGCAGTAAGGGTTCTGACGAGGTAATCGATGTGGGTATTCTTGTTAAGTGCTCCATAGTAATATAGTAGCATTTAAGTGTCTCATTCAGGGACCTGAAAATATCCCTGCTTCCCATTGCCTGTCAAAACTCTATAATTTCCTCGCCAGTGGACGGCGTTTCTGTCCAGGAGGCATGGAGTGCATGGAGGACCATATTAAGGTCTCCCCACAGGATAGTTGTAGCCTTGGTAAGTGTCCAAAGCAACTGTCCCACCCTCTGCGGTGTGTCTAATTGCAATCCTGGTTGGGCGTACACATTGACTAGGGCCACCCTCTCTCTTCCCCATTTAGCCAGTACTGCACAATTTACCCAGGTCTGTAACACATGGAGGGCCAATGTCTTCCTAATCAGGATAGCTAACCTCTCTTGAACCTGTAGTGTAGCATGATTGACTAGCCACTTTATACTTTGCGTGCCCAGGGCAGGTACAGTTGGGTCCTTTTATACGTGTCTCTTGTAGAAACACTATATCCACTGCATAATGACCTAGAGCTTGTGTCACTAGTCCTCTTTTTATGGGATTCCCCAGCCCATTAGCATTCAATGTAATTAACTTCAGTGTTTGCGTCATGTCAGTCCAAATGATCTAGCCCTTCTTCCATGTATCGTGATCCCCTGGGGTGATGTAATCTTTCTCTGACTGATGTGTCTGTGTACCGCCGCAACCGTGTGAACACCACCACAATTATGTGAACAACTCCCCAAATCCCTCCCCACGTTACCTTACCATGCGATGGGGGATGCCGCCTGCGGGCAGCTTGTATCAGTCACCCGCCATGCCAGCCTTGCCCATCCTGGATTGAGTCCATCTGCCCCTCGGTTGTAGT
The DNA here is from genome assembly GCF_964204655.1 of Triturus cristatus. Taxonomy (NCBI): domain Eukaryota; kingdom Metazoa; phylum Chordata; class Amphibia; order Caudata; family Salamandridae; genus Triturus; species Triturus cristatus. The sequence continues at coordinate 451,079,276 of NC_140587.1, forward strand.
CTAGGGAAGTCTTTACATTATCTCCTCAGATGTAACTGGGGAACCACCTTAAGTCAGAATCTGCTCCATCCCCTCCCTGATCTGAATCACCTCACCAGACTCTGCAGTATCCCTTAGCGGAGGGTCCCATCTATCAGAGTTCACCAGGGTGCCAGACCTCCAAATGTCCTGCATAACTTTTTCTCTCTCAGACACAGATTGGATTTCCGAGAGGGTCATCTGCGAACGGTTCCACACCTTGCCATTTAGACGAACGGCCTAGTCTTTGTCCTTAGGAAGTGGGTGGCTGCGGCTCTCTAGCCAGTCCAACCCCTCCGTTACTGTTGGAAAGAAAAGAGAGTTTCCTTGATCAATGATGCAGAGTTTGGCCGGGAAGAATAATGCATATCTGAGGCTCAGTTACCAGTGGTGCAGCTTTACTCCTAGGGTTTGGCGCTTGACTGCCATAGTATAGTCTGGGTAGATATTAATAGCCTTTCCTTCTATCTGCCACTGTCCTTGTATCCTTATCCTTTGCAAGCTAGCATCTCAGTCTCAAAAGTTTAACAGTCTGGCAATGATCGCCCTCTGCGACACGCTTGTCGCCAGTCTCCGAAGAACTCTATGTGTTCTCTCCACGGTAAACCACTTTGAGGTTTTCCCTTCCAGCACCACCGAGAATAAACACTCTTCTAGGTACAATTCCATGCTTGAGCCTTCCACCTTTTCCAGGACACCCAGTGTTCAGATATGGTTGAGGCGTGATGTTCCCTCATCGTTAATTTTGTCCGTCAGCTTGGCTGCTTCCATTTCTAGTGAGCGCACATGGGCCTCAGTGTTGGCAACAGTTGGTTAAACCTGTGCCAGGGTGGCGTCCGTGTCCAACACCCTTTCCGCAAACTTCTGATAGTCAGCTCTCAGGATGTTCACTTCCCGCTCTACTGCATCAATTTTAAATTCGAAAGAGCTGCATTAGTCTCTTGAATTGCTACCAGTATTGCAGCTGGGTGTGTCTTGAGCCCTTTGTGGTCCGCCACTGCCCCCTTTCCATTGTACTCTCTACCACCCCTAGGGTTGCTTTCATGGTGTAAAAGTTTAGTCGGCTTTAGCCTCCCTTCAGTCCCTCATCTCCTGCTCCGGACTGGTATAGACTGTCCAGGGCCACCACAGGTGGGCTCAGCAGCATTGCCAAGAGTAAAAATACCTCCCCCTCAACTGTTCCAGCCAACAGCCCAGGCACTTCCACCCCTACTCATCTCTCTTCACCGCTGCTTATTCACTTACTCAGGTCAGTGAGACCTTCCCACACGTGGCACCACTCCACAGCACTGTCTCTCTGTGGGGCCTGGATATCCTTTCTGTTGTGGTGTGGTCACCGAGAAGTACTGGCCATCTATTACTAATTCCCCAGCAAGACCCAGTCTCTTTAATGGAAGGGTGGGTGAAAGTGGCACCCTAACACCCCACATTGCAGTGGAGCGCCCCAGTACTGCTCGCCTACAGATGTAACCAGGGCTCACCCCTTACCTCCACCCGGCGGTGCTGTGAAGGGACCGCAAGGCCTCTGTCTCCTGTGGAAGGACCAGAAGACCTCCATCTCCAGACCCCCGTCACTCTTTCACCCCTCATCAGGACCAGATATCAGCCCCTTGGGGAGGAGTCTAGCTAGCCGGGCAGCGGGTAGAGTTACTCGACCCATTGATTCCCCACCTGTCCTCCTAGGTGTTGGCTCCCCCTTGTTCACCACTTACCGATTGGGGCTGCCTAGGTGTGATATGGTGGTAGCCATCTTGCCGGGTCTCCAGGTCCATCCTCCATCACAGGTGGCACCACAGGTCTTAGATGTCCCTTCAGGTATTCTGGTACTTGTCCAACCCAGCTAGTGGCCTGGGGGTATCCGGATTACTGCCTCCGCAAGCTCTGATGGCTAGCTGGACTTTGTTTTCTGGATCTCTCCCTTTTATACTTGTACCTAAATATGAAACTGATGAATATTCTAAGCAGTATAATTAAGTTAGTGGTTCTTCACCCAGTATTTGCTTTGGTATTCCACGAGTAATTGACTGGGATGAGGACGTCAAATGTATGGATAATGCCAGTTTACTTTCCGGGAATATTCATTATCCTTAATCCATAATTCTTGTCACAAGCCATTAATGGCCCTACCTCTCTCCCTGGTGTTACAGGCCTCAGAATACTTGGTACCTAAGGGTGAGGAATGGGACTGGCCATTTCTTATGCCACCCTAATTGGGTGGGATTAAGGCAAGTCCGCTCTTACTTCCTGGTTTTGGTCACGTCAAGGAGGTGGGTTCATTTCACGAGTAATTGACTGTGGCGAGGACTATAGACTAAGGAAAATAAAGATTACCAGTAAGTAACTGGGGCAGCTCCTGGCACAGACATGCACACGGATGTGTAGGTGATTAATGGTTTAACAGACCCCCCGCCACCCCCTTTTCCACATGCATAGAGAACGTTAGAACAGGTCCATAACCAAGCTGATCTTCTGAGTACTTGGTTGTAAATGCTGGTAACTGAAAAACGGGGAGGGATCCATCTGTAACACCCAAAGCCCTGTCACTACTACTTAAGGACCAGAAGCACTGATTTCATAGCTGCCCTGTGCGCACCAGGAAAGCCTGCTCTGCTGCTGCACCCTCAATGTTGCTGTTGCTGTTTCTGTATAAGGAACTTGAATCGCTTCAATTTGTGAGGGCGAGGGACGCTGGCACTGTTGATGCCGGAGCAGTACTTGTTCTTTGTGGAATGTATTGATCAGTCTTAGTAAAAACGTTTAATTGCATAAAATCAAAACCCAGTGGTGTGCTTAATGATTAATATATATTTCTATTAATATGTTGCTGAAATTTGAATGAGCAGATTTATACTTAAACTTCTTAAAGGGGTTGAATAATTTCATTTCATTGTATTATTAAGAGTTTTATATTGCGCGAACTAGACCCGAGAAATCGGGTATCAGAGCGCTTTACATGAACACCAGTTTCGTTACAAATTGACACATTCATTTTTATTAGGCCCGGGGAGATTAAGTGATTTGCCCTGAATCACAGGATGTTGAGCGTTGTTCCCGAGATCCGAGTCACCCTGAATATCCAATTGTGTCTGCAGGCTGTGCTCTACATAGCAGTCACCTTCTGAAATAGATTTGCAATGCAACACTGGAAGCAATTCAGGGACGCACTTATTATCCTAGAGGATTGAATGACACGTGGCCGTGGGCAACAAGGCCCCTACTGCATCCGGATTATTGCTTTCTTTTACTATGCACATAGGCGGCTGGAGGGGCCATCTTCGTACTAACAATAGGGACTACGGTACTTTTGCTATATAGCTGAATCAATTCCGAAAAAATAATTGCACCCTCTAACTGCTCGCTGAAAATACCAAAACAGAAAAAATACCTTGTTTGAGCAATGCCAGAGAGCACCTGGTCAAATAAAAGTTAATTCTCTGGGGAAAAAAAAAATACATATGATGGGGCTGCAGGAGGAGCTGCAATAATTCTTGCACTTGAAGGAAAAGGAGATAAACTTGCTATGAGCCACTTGAGCATGTAAAATAGTGTGGAGGAAAGATTTATGCGTTGAGGGGAAGGTTCGAAGCAGTAACCTCACTATTGTCCAAATCGAAGGAATGGCTCTAGAGGGATAATGATCGAAGTGATATGCTATACTGTGGCCATCATGTAATTAAACAGAGGGTACCCTGGACTTGGAGAGGGCTTTAGTTTTACAAGAAACTCTGCAATACTCTAAGTATCTAAACAGGGGGACCACTCAGCAAAACAGGACATTTCTTTTACTAGAAAATACAACTATTTGGTGGTGAGTTGGAACAAATTTTATTTTTTCCAAAGAACAAAGGCACGTTATATTACAAAAAGAATTTAAAACATTTTCAAATTAATCCTGCAACATTCAAAGTGAACTGCTTTGTTTTATTATGATATCTCAACATTAAAAGTCCATCATCGGACATAGAAACAATTCAAACTTGAAGCATTCTTCTCAGGCAGTGGCATTATAGAATTTACACTAATGGATGCCTCAATATTTTTATGAAAATTCAAACCGTGGCATATCCAGATCACCGAGTCAATACTATGATGGTCGAGTTAATACTACGATGGTCAGTTCAAACAGAAGGTGATTGATTTCTTGCTTCTGGGTTAATTAAGGGTATTTTACAACAGCACTCGGAATTTAAAAGTCTTTCAAGTGCTTAGGCGACCTTAATTCCATTAATCCAGGAAAAGTTCAATTAGCATTGCGATAAAGATTAATTTTCGTCATCGGTTGCATCATCTTCATCCCCATCATCTTCGTCTCCACCATAATTATCACAATCTTCTCCATTCTGTCTCAGATACTTCCATAAATGAAAAATAGCGTAGATGGACATTGGTTATTAATCGTAAACTATTATTTATTTCACACTAATGCAAAACGAGAATAATATCATTACAAAAAAGGAAACTACGCCAATACAATAAGCACATTCATTAACTTACAATAAATACATCCATTTATTAAGAAAGCCAGCTTTGGCAAAGCCAATAGATCTCGCTTATGTGAGAGATTCTCAAAAACCATTGACTAAGAAAAAGAGTAGACCTATTTGATTGTACCGGATGGAAAGGCATATGTCACCCCCATGATATCATGTGGATAACGATTGGGTGAAGGTAAGGTAAAGAAGGGAGAGATGGTCAAGTGAAGGGAGTAAACGGGGAGAATGAATAAGGCAGGGAAAGAGGAATGACGGAAGTGAAGGGAAGGATGTATATTGAAGGGGAGAAAAGGAAAAAGATATAAAGGGGGAGGGAACAAGAGAAGAGAGGTAATGGAGAAATCGGAAAATAGACAGGGGGGCAAAGATAAAGAGAAGAGTATGAGAATAGACGAATGGGAAGAGGAGGAAGGGAGATGGGACGAGAGAAAGGGGAGACAGGGAAGGAGAGAAGACAGAAGGATGAGAAAAATAAGCATTGGCATAGCCAATAGGTCTCGCCTTTGGGACCTTATAAGTGTTTAGCTATGCAACAGTTGCATAACTAAATACTTATAAGCAGTGCTTTAAATGGGAAAAAAAGTGCAGGTACTCATCAGATCGAGCTGGGGGCGTGGCAAGGAGGCGGGGCTACGGCGGGACTAAGGGTGAGTCTAATGAAAAACATTTGAAGGGCTCAAGAATTTTTTAATGACGACAAATTGCTTCCCTCTGCAATTTATTGTTGATGCCCTTGCATGTATTAAGTTGTACTAGTTGACAGACTATTGAAAGGTAACTATCACGTTTTCCTTTTTGTCAGAGGCACCTGTATATTAAACAAAACATTAAAAGGTGCAGAGACTTGTTGTACTGAAAATTAAAGGAAAAAAGACTACATCCTAAAATGCAACTCTGACTCGCATCGGGTGAAAGGAAGCCATCAGTTGTCATGCTAGTGATCCTGGGAGAAGAAGGTTATCTGGGTTACAGAGCAATAATATTTCACCCTTTCATTCACTTTCAGATACTGTGCCACCCAGCAAAATCTAGTCCAAAATTCTGAGGGGCTAGTAAAGGGATGGAGACACATATAACCATGTACATATGACCACAGTGTCACTGATGATGGTGGTCAGCAGGCCTGCTGTAGCCACGGTTTCTGATATGGGAGGCACCCTGTACCCACATGTGTTTGATGCTCAAAGCTTCCCTTAGGCCTGCTCCTTCACCTCAAGTCCAAGGCTTGGCTTCCTCACTTGGGTGCTTTGGGTTCCCTGGTGCTCCCACTCCTAGTACGTGGCTCACTTTTTTTCATGAATACCAGATACTGCCAGCTGTTGTGTCAACTGGTGATGACCAGTCTGGTGCACCTTATAGCGCAGTAGAACACTACAGATTTCTAAGCTGCTGTAGTGGAAATTGGGAGGGGCATTGGGAGGGGCAGACATTTGGCACTTCTCGTTCATATCTCTGTACTGCTCACAGCCGCACACTTATGGATGCCTCCACAGCATTGCAGCAGGAAACACATGCCTGCGATTCCCCGGCTAACCATGATCCTTCATTCTTTTGACTTCTCTGCCTGATCCCTCCGTCCAGTGCGGGGATATGTGTCCTGGCATGCAGTAGTGTGGGTGGTTCTTAAGCTCCATGCCTGGCCTGAGGGGTCTAACCCTCTGGCCACATCTGAAATGACAACTACATTCTTGGGACAATATTTACAGTAGTCTGTGTACGACTTTGCCAATTCACTAATTTTACATGGATGGAAATCCATTTTCATATTATACTTTTGTCACAACACACTAGTGGTACTCTGGGTGCAGAACTCCCAAGCGGGAGTGCTGGGTGTGCATCCAGAAGAAGGCAGCAAGTGAAAGATAAACCACGCCTAAAATAGATGGTTTTACTTTATTTAGCTGAAAACTGCAGTTATTTTCCCCAGAAAGTTATGTGAATTTGCATCAGTTCGCTATAAAAGGAGGTGAAGGGCTGGCTGTAAGTGTCCCTCCCCGAAGGCAGAGAGTCTTTGACATGCAGAAATAAAACAGAATTTCCCCGTTTGTGATTATTGTAGGATGTCAGTAACATTCACTGTTTGGGGAATCTAGTCATTTCTGCATCTGTGGCAGGTAACTGGATATGGGCCTGTCCCAGTATGGTAAGAGCTCTGCCTCCAGACATCCTTCCTTCCAGATGTCGGTGTCAGTCGAAGCCCTGGTCCTCACCCACCTGAATGGAGGCAACTCTCTGCCCATTAGCCTCCTTAACAATATTCAGAAACCCATGAAAACCCCTTAACCACTGTAACACTTCCCATCAAGGGCTTGTAGAAGTTGGCCAAATCCACCGACACTGAAGGTATTGTATTGTATTGTAATTGCATTTATATAGCGCTTACTACCCCTGACGAGGCGTCGAAGCGCTTTTTCGGCGAGTAGCGCACTACTCCGGAACCCAAGAAGGATTAGTGTTGAATTAGTATAGTGAAAATCTGAAAGTAATTTGAGTGGTGGATAGGTTAGTCAGTTATTTGGATTCAGAAGGATAGCAGAGAGATAGAAGAGGGAAAAAGGTTTGTATATATATAGCACTTGTTACCCCTGATGGGGGTGTTGAAGCGCTTTTGTTTCGAGAGTAGCGCTTATTGGGTTTAAACAACAAAGAAATACCAAAAAGTGTGACTGAGCAGGTGTATGACAGCAAAAAAGCGTACTTGACAATCTGGAATAGGCCTCGTTTCTGAGAAATGCTTGATATCAGACACAAGCATTCTGGAAGCAATTCAAAGTGTGATCTTACATCATAGAAATGAATGAGAAACGTTCACCAAGCCATGGGATGTCATGTCTTAATCGTGTTTGAATGCTTATATTGTTAGCTACATTCAGTGTTTTCTGGCAAATGCGCATTTTTAACTCCGTGCACATTATTCTTCCCCTTCCAGTGTGCCCTAGTAAGGTCTATACTGTTTAAGTATTTTGATAAATCCATTCTTCCTCCAAGTATGCGATCTGAATTCTTATGATTGATTGTTGAGCCTTTCATTGTTTAACTTTGTTACGAAAAAATGAGTCACATTATGGTAAACTTTATATTAGCTGCTAAAAAACCCCCCAAAAAACACGACTTAAAAATACCACTGTCCCCTCAAAATTATTTTTCTATTCAGCTGCCGCCCCCGCTTTAGATAAGACTCTTTTGGATGACGAGATACTCTTCTACCGCTACCCTCTGATGTCCCTAGCCCTTACTTACTTAGCCCCATGTCCCCTCCGATGCCCCATTTGTCCATTTACATTTTCTCTTATTTTTTCAGGTGGTCACACCACCTTTCATCTTAAATGTCCCCTTGTTCATCTCATCAAATTCCTTCTCTTGCTTTTCTGGGAAACCCCTCTCCCATTTAAAATACCAGTCTCTGCCACTGTAGCTGTCGCTCTGTCCTCACACAACAGGCCCCTTCCACCGACCTGTGTCATTCTCGAAAGCCTTGGCTTTCTTGAGACACCTACCCACCCCGACTCATCAGATGATCCCCATCTCATCCATCAGGTGCTTTATTTTAAATCCACTGGCACTGCCCCACGCCCGCAGTGTATTCTCAAATATCTTTGCTTGCCCCTTTCTTCTTTTTCAGATAACCCCTCGATTTATTTAGCTGACTGTGCTTATACCCCTTCATTTCTGAAAGCTCTCCTCAGTTGTCCCCTTTTTCACCCGCCAGCTGCTATGCTATCCTCTCCGTCTTTTTCGCACAGAAGAAAGGGAAAGCCAGAGCAAATTGGGATTTTTAAAGAGCTTCCATTTCTTCCCGCCGCATAGCTTCCTGGCGGGGGGGGGTCACACCTGAGGCACAACTAGAGTCAAATTTCGTGTGGGGTGGGGGGGTCTGATTCTTCAAGCAAAAGGTAGAGTGGAGGTGCAGGGGCTCCAAGGGGTGAAAAACATCAAAGCCTCGTTAACGAGCAAAAGGTCTTTTAAAGACCTGTGAAGTTATTGGGTGCAGCTGTGTTTGTACCCGGGGAAACTGTCATCCCGGGCTGCAACACACGAGGGGGGGGGGGGGTGCGAAGGCCTTTGAGTCCAATGGGCGTTGCGCGCCTGGGTCACACGTTGCTCTGCTTTGGCGCCATGGCGTCACTGCTCTCCTTGTGAAAATCACCAATATGTGAGCATGCGCCGCAGTGTAGAAATGCGATGCATGCTCACATGACTTTGTGTGACAGTGAGTACCGGTACTCTATTTAATAACAGAGAAGTGCCGGTACTCTTGGAGGGGGAAAAAATAAGTGCCGGTACTCAGTACCGGTGAGTAACGGCCCATTTAAAGCACTGCTTATAAGGTCCCAAAAGCGAGACCTATTGGCTGTGCAAAGCGGCCGCGAAAGTTAAAGTAATCGCGGTAAAGCGCGGCACGCGCGCCCGCGCACATGCACTGTAGCTCTATGCTGGCCGGGTAGCACTTTTAGGAGCCCTCTCAATAAGTCTCGCCAGACCAGCGCATGCGCTGGGTCAGGCGAGACCTAAAAAGGCGGGACCTGTAGGAACAGGAAGGAATAAAGGGAAGGTGCTGAAGAGCTGAATGCTGAACAGAGAGGAAAGACTAGAGACAAGAGGGCGAGGAAAGGAATCAGCAGGGACATAAGAAGTAAAGATGGACAGACTTTGTGAGTGGGAAAGAAGTGAGAAAAAGGGAAGGACAGGCGAGAGGAGGAACAAGAAAGACGAAAGAGAAATTAGAACAGGTAAAAACAAGGATGAAAAGTAGAAAGGAGGGAAGAAGGTGGATGGAATATTGCGGGGGGGAAGGAGGGACTGACGGCAGAAGCCATGAAGAGCTTTTAAGAGAGAAAGGAAAAAATAATGTGCAGACAGTGGCGGAGTACAGTAGGAGCCAGGGAGGACAGTCACATATAGCAGGAGAACTGGGAATAACGGGATGTTATTCACCAACAACTGAGTGACATCTGATGGCAGAGAGTGAAGCTTGCCCTACCTATGATGTTACTTAGAACCACGAGATGAATAGCACACCCATTAGTCACGGATGCCAATCTGCCATTTTATGTTCTATAGCGACCCCCCTGACCTCCCAAATAATAATTCCTACTTCTAACATACAAGCAGAGGGGCACTGGGGATGCCATACAACTTGTAATAAAAACAAGCATTGGCATAGCCAATAGGTCTCACCTTTGGGACCATATAAGTGTTTAGCCATGCAACAGTTGCATAACTAAATACTTATAAGGTCCCAAAAGCGAGACCTATTGGCTACCCCATGCGGCTGCGAAAATGATCGTGATCAAACATCAAAGCGTCCGTGCAGCCGCGAAAGTAATCGCGGTGAAGCGCGGTGCGCGTGCCCGCGCACATGCACTGTAGCTCTAGGCTGGCCTGGTAGCACTTTTTGGAGCCCTCTCAATAAGTCTCGCCAGACCAGCGCATGCCATCCCATCGGAGCCACTTCAGGGGTCGGAATCAGGTCGAGTCCCTCCATTTCCCCTAGTGTGCGATGTACGGCGGTCCAGTACTTTCTTACCGCACTGCATGTCTACGTAAGGTGTACGAAACCTGCATGTGGGGATGTGCATTTCAGGCAGTGGTGTGGCCTGTCTGTGTCTATTCTGTGTGATTTTTCAGGTGTAATGTATATTCTCCTAAGGAATTTAAAATGAAGGAGTTTATTGCGGCTGTTTAAGGAGATTGTCTTAATCTGGTGGCAACAGGCCTCCCACTGGTCGTCTGTGATGGGATGCCCTAAGTCTGTTTCCCAAGTGGCACCGACTGTGGAGTCGATTGGGATCTCTGCTGTGCAAGACCTGTACAATTTAGAGATTAGGTGAGTGCCCGTGTCATTGTCGAGAACTATTGATAATGGCAGAAACGGACTGGGTTCCATGGGGAATCCAGGGATCTTGGCGCACACAGCGGAGCGGATGCGGGTGAGTACGAACAAGTCCATGAACGATGCATCTGGGAATGCAGTCACGTCTGAGGCAGATAAGGCCTGTCCGTTTATGTAAAGAGCGCCCACGTTGGAAATGCCAAATTAGGTCAAGGTGTGCTGAACCAACCTATTCCCGGTAATGGGGAACCAGCGGCGATTGGGAAGCGGTAGGCTTGGAGAATAAAAAGGCGGAGATCCCATCCGCCTAACCAGCTTGAGCCAAGCACAGCTGGTTGTGGAGACTGTCTGGATATCCCGGGGGTCCTGAGGGAATCCCAGGGGTAGTACCGTGTTCAGGGTGTCTGGTAAAAGTTGGTCAGCCTCCGGCCGCAGATACGGGATCCTGGCATCATGGTGGAACCAAGCGTGTGCATAACTGCACTGGGCTACCAAATAGTACAGCTGTAGATTAGGTACCTCCATGCCGCCCCTATGATAAGGAAGCATCATAACCTCCCATTGAACCCTGGGACGCTTGCCCCCCACGCGAGCCGGATGAGTAGTGTCTTAATGGAGCGGAAAAAATGATTAGGGAGCGGAATTGGTATATTATTGAACAAATAGAGAAATTTTGGAAGTACAATCATTTTAATCAGGGCGACACGTCCGGCTAGCGACAGTGGGAGTCTGAGCCAGCGATCCACTTGCTGTTCCAACAAGTGCATCGCTGTTCCGTAATTAGATTGAATGATCTCCGCGGTGTCTAAATGGATGTTGATGAAAAAGTATTTGACCGACTCACGTCAAGGGGAACTCCATGTCCCAATGGGCCGTACCCGGAGCGAGAGGAAATATTACAGATTTGTGCCAGTTTATGCCGAGGCCCGAAAACTTCCCAAATCGAATGATCTTACGGATAAGTGGGTCTAAGTTGTGTCGAGGGTCTCGGACATACAAAATAATATTGTCCGCATAAAGAGACACCAATAGTGGTCCTGTATTAAATTGGATTCCCCTGTGTAGATGGCGTTCTTGAAAATGCCGGACTAAGGGGTCCATGGCCAGGATAAAAGCAAGGGGGACAGGGAGCAGCCCTGTCTTGTGCCGCGGGACAATGTGAAAGTGTGCCATTTAAGCGAAGCCTGGCGTTGGGGCCAGAATATAGCAGCGCCGTAAGCTTGATGAACCCAAAGGGCATGCCCAGCCTTCTCATTACAGTCCAAAGGAACGGCCACTCTAGAGAGTCAAATGCCTTCTCCGCGTCCAGCAGGACCGCTGGGGCAGGGATATCAGGGTTGAGTCTATGAAGGACAGCAAAAAGGGTGCATAGAACGGTGGGGCACAAAACCCGAATGGGCAGGGGAGATAATTTTGTCCCTCAATAATGCAAGACGGATCGCGATCGATTTCGCCAATATCTTATAATCAAAATTCAACAGCGATAGTGGTCTATACGAACCACATTGCCGAGGGTCTTTGCCCGGTTTTGGTAATAAGATGATAGCAGCTTCCCTCAGAGTGGGAGGCAATTGGTTCTGTTCCACAGGTTCCTGGTAGAACTCAACAAGTCTTGGAGCTAAGATGTCCTTATACCGTTTGTAGAAGTCGCCCGTAAACCCATCAAGGCCAAGGGCAGTAGAACCACTAAGTGCATCAATTGCATCAAGTATTTCGTCCTTGGAGAAAGTTTCAGCAAGGAACTCCTGCATGTATTTGTCTAAGTACACTAATGCAATTTCCTCAAAGTACCCCTCGCGCTCTGCGTGTGAGCGATCATGTTTGGAAGTGTATAATTGCTCATAATAGGACAGGAATTTGTCCCTTATATCAGCGGTATCAGTTAACGTAGCCCCTGTGGCCGCGCAGAGTTCAGTGATGTGTGCTGCAGAGTACTGGGGTCTAAGCAGCTGCGCCAGTGTGCACCCAGGCCGCTCGCCCTCCCCGTAGCGGCGTGCTGTAGTGTATTTGCTGAGATAATGTGCCTCCCTGTCGGCCGCTTCACGAAATTCAAGCAGCAACGATAGTCGCCGCCGTTCCTCTTCGGATGTGTCCGAAAGGCCTTGCATGGATGCGCCTAGAGCCGCCAACTGTTGTTCAATGTTGGCGAGAGTTTTCAGTAAATCTCTCAGGACTCCCCTGTGCTTGGAAATCCCGACTCCCCTTATGTATGCTTTAAAAGCCTCCCAAAGTGTCGCCAAAGTGTCTACCGAGCCCGTGTTGAGGTCAAAGTAGTCTTCAATGGCCTCCCTAAGTTCCGAATCGAACAATGCGTCGTTTAGGGCACTGCAAGGGAATGTCCACCTACGCTCTTGTCCCTCGGGTCGGGGGACGTGAAGTTTAAGTAACACCAGTGCATGATCGGAGTATGACCTGGGCAAAGTCTTGGTTATTGTCTGCCAGGTATCGCAGTCTCCATATATCAGTGAGTTGAACCGTGTCACAGGATTCTAACAATACCCGTCTGACCCTAGGCTTAGTGCCAGAGGAGCCGTCAACGGTGCAGTCCACGAGTAAGTTGAAATCTCCACCCAATAGCAGATGGCCTGAGCCCCCAGCGTTTGAGAGTAGCGTCTAAGTCTTGGAAAAATTCTGGGCTATCACCATTCGGGGCATAGACGCGTAGTAGCGTAACCAGGTGGCCCATCAGACTGCCCACTACTATAATGTATCGTCCATTCCGGTCCGTCTGGGAGTGAGTCAGTGAGAATTGGAGACGCTTCTGGATTAAGATTGCAGTACCCCTTGCATAAGTGCTATAGTTGGAGAAGTTGCGGTGGGGCCCCCAACCGGAGGCGTAGTGTGTGGTGTCAGAATTTGGTAAATGCATTTACTGTAGGAAGGCGATGTCAACCTTGTGGTGTTGCAAGTAGTGTAGGACATGTTTTCGTTTCGAAGGGTTATTCAGACCCTGAACGTTCCAGGTCATGAGGACTAGGTTTGAGTGATCGACTAAGTTAGGAACCGTGTTCTGTTGTGTCATAATGTAACTTAACCGAAAATAATGACAAAGTGCCATGAAAATCATATATGGAGACAGTAATGCAATAAGAACTGTTGAAGTGAACCCCTTCCCATCCCGCCACCCAACCTCACGAACCCGCCTGCAAGGTGAAGAACCCGTTAACCAAGAGTCAAATGCATCATGTGACCTTTTTTCTTGAGAGGATGTGATCATTTCCTGATGCATTAATGTTGATAATACCAACAGTGTGCTACGCACCTAGGGGGGAGGTAACGCTCCGTCGAAGCCCAGCATTATCAAACCTTTATGATATATCGCTATACATACTATCTTAGCGGGTGCATCTACATGCGACAACAACTGAGAAAACAGCAGGAGCATGGAACAGGTCAAAACAAACATAGAATTAGTCATTTGAAAAGAGGTCCATGCTAGCCGCAGAGCCGCTATGTAGCTGCCGCCACAGTCCTCAATCTGCTGGGACTTAGTAGTCTTGTATGAGGCGCAGAAAGCTTGCGCCTCGCTCGGCGTCTCAAAAAAGTGAGGGCGCTCGTTGATGTCCACTCTATGGCGGGCCGGATACAGCATCCCGTAGTGGAGGCCCAGGTTCCGAAACGTCGCTTTTACTCCCGTGAAATTGCAACGGGCCTCCTGGACCATTAAAGTGAAATCCGGATAGAGTGACACTGTATTGCCTTGCCATGTCAATTTGCCATGCTCCCTGGCAAGTCCTAGTGCAGTGTCTCTGTCCAGGAAATTCATAACGCGTGCTATTATCGGCCTAGGAGGGAAGCTGGGGTTGGGGCGTGGGACCAGCAACCGGTTGTTACGAAGTAGCGCTTGTTTGGCTCAGATACTACAAGACCCAGAATGCAACACGTTAGTCAAATGGTTGTGTAGGCTTCTAGACCCCGTCATGTGACCTCAACCTCGTCATGTGACCTCAACCTTGTCATGTGACCTCAAACATAAAAGTGACCTGCCCCCAAGTGCAGGTGCTTGGCATCTGACTACTCAGCAGACCACGCCTCCTAACCTGTGGATCACGCTTCGTGGAATACTGTTTGGACTCTCGCAAATCTTCTCCTCTCCTGACCCTTCTGGATTCCCTGGCCTGGATAGTGAATCTCGGTAACTTGGATCCTCCTCCAAATTTTTGTTTTGTTGTTTGTTTTATTTCCTGCACGTGCGCACTTTAAAACTTTTTGAACCTTCTACGGAGGAGGTTATTACTTATTTTTGTCCACTTCTTATGTACACTGACATTTTCTTTTTTGTGTGAGGCTTTTCCCTTTTTTTTTTTTTTTTTTTGCGGCGGTCACTACACCAGTTTTAGTCGCCTCAGCCACTGACGAGCCGTTTCTATTACTGGCTACCGGTTACCGTTTATTTTTGCAAACTAGAAAAGCGGCACACGCGGTTCCCGCTTGCTACTTCCTTGCAGTTACCGTGTTATAAGCAGCACCATTTCCTTCTTGTCTGCTGCTACCTGTATATTTTTCCGAACACTGTTGTATCTCAGCCTATTTCAGTTTTGTGTGCCGTAAAGTCATTTTTTTGTCAACCTAGGATCTGCAAAGAAACTCTGTGGATGTATTGTTGCTATCAATTCTGCATGAACTATCGACCAGTCATAATTTACACCGTTTTTGGTGCCTGCGGGATTTAGTGACATGAGACATCAAGATTCTTCCCGAGTGATTTTAACTTCACTTCATCAAGTTCTTCTTGATTGAATTCCTGTTCCTGAGGTCCTAAATTCTTATGTTGACTATGATGGCAAGTCTAAAAGACTACACAACCTGAGTAGAATTATTTATGTACAATCTAGATATATGTATATGGAATATGCTACTTACCAGTATGCATCTGTTCTTGGCATGTAGAGCTGCAGATCTACACACTTGTGCATAGATCGCCATCTGGTGTTGGGCACGGATGTTTGCAGTTTGCTTTTCCTCTTGGAAAGTCTTTGGAAGTCACGAGGTCGGTGACTCCTCCTTTGGATTGTATTGCGCATGGGCTTCGGCTCCATCCTCAGATTGTTTTTCGCCAGCAGGGAAAGATGGAGCGTAGTAGTAACAGTGAAGATGCCCATGTGTGTGCTATCTAAATAAGATAAACTGGGACAGATACAGGTAGCCGGGGAGGTGGGTGGGCGTGTGTAGATCTGCAGCTCTACATGCCAAGAACAGATGCATACTGGTAAGTAGCATATTCTGTTGAGGCATATGAGCTACAGATTACACACTTGTGCATAGATTATATAGCAGTACCCACCGTTAGCGGCGACCACCAGTATCTGTTTCAGTGGTTTGAAATAATGTTTTGAGTACAGCCTGGCCCACACTAGCCTGTTGCTTAGTTTGCACATCTACACAATAGTGTTTGGTGAAAGTGTGCGGTGTTGACCATGTAGCTGCTTTGCAGATATCATCTCATGGGATGTTCCCTAAGAATGCCATGGAAGCCCCTATTTTTCGTGTAGAATGGGCTTTAGGGGGAATGGATAGCGTTCGCTTTGCTTTATGGTAGCAGATTTGAATGCATTTTACAATCCACCTAGCTATCCCTGATTTTGAGATGGGGTTGCCTTTGTGTGGTGGAGAGAAAGAAACAAACAGTTGTTTGGTCTTACGGAAAGGTTGTGTTCTTTGAATGTAGTAGAGTAAGGCTCGTTTGACATCCAGTGTGTGAAGAGCCCTTTCTGCAACGGTCTGTGGTTGCGAGAAAAATACTGGTAGTTCTACTGTTTGGTTTAGGTGAGAAGGAGAAATGACTTTAGGGAGGAATTTGGAGAAAAGGTTCTTGAATGGTAAGTGCTTGTATCTCACTGACCCTAAGGGAAGTGATGGCTACAAGAAAAGCAGTTTTCCATGTTAAGAATTGTAGTTCGCATTTGTGCAGAGGTTCGAAGGGAGGCCCCGTTAGCCTTGTGAGAACGATATTTAAGTTCCACACAGGTGAGGGTGGCACTCTGGGGGGAATTATTCTTTTAAGGCCTTCCATGAAAGCTTTAATGGCAGGTACTCTAAAGAGTGATAGCTGTTGCCTGTTTTGTAGGTAAGCTGCAATAGCTGCGAGGTGTAGTCGAATGGACGTATAGGCTAGATTGCACATTTGTAGATGGAGTAAGTAGCCTATCATGTGTTGAATGGACACGTCCAGTGGATTGATGGTATTGTTATGCCAATAAACAACAAAACGTTTCCACTTGGCGGCGTAGCACGCTCTAGTGGAAGGTCTTCTAGCTTCTCTGGTGACGTTCATACAGTCAGGGGGAAGATTTAGGTACCCGAATTCTAGGATTTCAGGAGCCACATTGCAAGGTTGAGCTGCGCTGGGTCCGGGTGTTTGATCTCTCCATGGTTCTGGGTTAAGAGGTGTGGAGAGAGGTGTAGTTTTTGGTGCGGTACTACAGATAGTTCCAGCAGTGTGGTATACCACGGTTGTCTGTCCCATGTTGGAGCTACTAAGATTAGTGTGAGGGAGTGTTGTAGTTTGCGCACCACTAGTGGAATGAGTGGGAGAGGCGGAAAAGCGTACGCAAAGCTGCCTGACCAGTTCATCCATATCGCATTTCCCTTGGACAATGGGTGTGGGTATCTGGCGGTGAAGCTTGGGCATTTGGCGTTTTCGTGGGTGGCGAAGAGGTCTATCTGTGGATGCCCCCACATTTGAAAGTATGGGTGAAGAACTTGGGGGTGAAGCTCCCACTCGTGGATCTGTTGTGTCTGCCTGCTGAGCAGATCTGCCACTGTGTTTTGGACTCCTGGGACATGCTGAGCTAGGAGAAAGATTTTCTGGGGAATTGCCCATCTCCATATGCTCTGTGCTAGTTGAGAGAACTGTGAAGAGTGTGTGCCGCCTCGTTTTTGAATACAATACATGGCTGTCATGTTGTCTGTGCGGATCAGGACTGCCTTGCCTGAAATTTGGGTTTGAAAAGATTTTAGGGCTAAGAAGATTGCTTGTAACTCCAGATGGTTGATATGGAGTAACTTTTGTTGAGGTGCCCACTTGCCCTGTGTGGTGAGATGTAGTAGATGAGCTCCCCAGCCGGAGAGCGATGCATCCGTTGTCAGTACTATTTGAGGAACTGGGTCCAGGAACGGTCGACCTTTGGAAAGGTTTGTGGTGTTCCACCACTGCAGAGAGCGATGGGTGCGACCATCTACGAACACCAGATCTGTTAATTGACCCTGGGCCTGGTTCCATTGTTGCGCTAAGCACTCTTGGAGAGGACGCATCTGGAGTCTTGCGTGAGGTACTATGAAGATGCAAGAGGCCATCATCCCTATTAGTTGCATAAAAACTCAAGCTGGAAGGGAGTGTTGTGCTATGAATTTTGTGCGTAGAGCTTGAATGCTTGCAATCCTGGCAGGATTGGGGTAGGCTAGCGCTTTTGAGGTGTCTATGGTGGCACAGAGGTATTGTTTTATGTGGGATGGTGGTAGATGGGACGTCTGGTGGTTTACTGTGAAGCCCAGTTGGTGGAGTAGTTGAATCGTGGTGGACGTGTGTTGTACACACTGATTGTATGACCTGGCTTTTATCAGCCAGTCGTCTAAGTATGGGAAGACGTGGATGTGTTGTCTTCGCAAATGTGCTGCCACCACTGCTAGGCACTTGGTGAATACCCTTGGCGCTGTTGTGACTCAGAACGGGAGCACTTTGAATTGGTAGTGTTGTCCGTCCACTACAAATCTGAGGTACTTCCGGTGAGCTTTGTGCACTGGAATATGGAAATGAGCGTCTTTTAGGTCTAAAGTGGTCAAAAAGTCGTTTTGGGAGAGGAGCGGAAATACCTGCTGAAGCGTCACCATATGAAAATGGTCTGAGTGTATGTATGTGTTTAGGGGCCGGAGATCTAGGATGGGTCGCAGAGTCTCGTCCCTTTTTGGTATGAGGAAATATAGGGAGTAGACTCCCATATTTTGTTGGTTGGTAGGCACGGGTTCTATTGCCCGTTTCTGTAGGAGGGAGATTACCTCCTGCTTTAGGAGTATTAGATGTTCTTGTGACATTGGGCGCTGCCTGGGTGGAATGTTTGGGGGGGTAGATATTAGTTCTAGGCAGTAGCCTGACCGAATTATCTGTGTTACCCATTTGTCTGAGGTGATGGTAGCCCAGATGGGAAGGAAATGTTTGAGTCTGCCCCCGACCGGAGTGGAATGGTCTGGGGGGAGCGTGGGGAAGTCATTGTGTAGGCAGTGTGGCAGAGCGGGCGTTGTTTGTTTTGCCTCTGCCATTATTATTGTTACCCCTATAGCCGCCTCTTTGATAACCCCTTGTGAAAGTGGACTGAGTAGGGGATTTGTATGAAGTGGACGCGGTGTCTGAGGAGTAGCCTCTGGACATACTCCGAAAGGAAGAGCTGCGAAAGGAGCGTCTACGAGGGTGTGACTGTAAGGCTCCCATGGATTTTGTCGTATCCGTACCCTTCTTCATTTTTTCTAGAGCCTCATCCACTTTTGGGCCAAATAGATGTTCCTGGTCAAAGGGATGGTTAAGAATGGAGGCTTGTACCTCTGGTTTAAACCCTGATATTCGTAGCCAAGCATGGTGACGGAGGAGGACGCTGATATTGATGGCCCTGGAAGCTGTGTCTGCTGCATCTAGGGCACAACATATAGAGGTGTTAGTAATAGTCTTACCCTCCTGAATTAGTTCGTTGGCCCTAGCTTTATATTTTTCAGGGAGGTGGTGCATTATGCTTTCTAACTCATCATAATGTGCCCTGTCATATCTGGCCAATAGCGCTTGAGTATTGGCGATACGCCACATATTGGCTGCTTGTGACGCAGTACGCTTTCCTGATGCGTCCAGTAGTTTTGACTCTTTGTCAGGTGGTGGTGCTTCGCCGGACGCCTGGGAATTTGCCCTTTTACGTGCAGTGGATACCACTAGAGAATCTAGTGGCGCTGGCCCTCTGATGTAGGAGGGATCTGTGGGGGCAGCTTTGTACTTCTTCTCGATGCGCGGGTTAACGACCCTGGCCCTAACTGGGTCCTTAAAAACTTCTGGTGCATGCTTTACCACTCCTTTGAGCATAGGTAATATGGAGGTAGACCTATGTGTGGTGACGAATGTGTCGAAGAGGAAATCTTCCTCCACGGGGTCGGTATGCAAGTCTACCCCGTGATAGTGTGCCACCCTTTGCAGAAGATGGTGGAACCCCAATGAGTCTTCCGGTGCAGATGGTCTGGAGGGGTAAAGATCATCTTGTGGGACGTTGGGTATATCAGGGATATTGTAATCGTCCCATGGGTCTGGGGATCCTGTAGGGGTGGGGTCCCCTGTGGGTAGGTCCTGGGGCACATCCCCTATGTCATCATATGGGTCCCCGTGATCATCATCGTGTGGAGAAGGGGTGGGAGAGCGATGAGGTTGGGGGGGAGAAGGCGGAGGGGTGGAGGTGGGGAAGGTGGAGGAGGTGGAAGAGGTGGGGAAGGTATTCTGAACGGAGAGGTAGCAGAGTCCTTCCTCTTTGGAGGTGGAGGTGGAGCAGGCTTCTCCAAATGTCTCTTTTTGGTAGAGAGTGTCAAATGTCCAGTTTTTGGATCCTTGGTGAGTGTTTTTTGCAAGGGATCCGGTGTAAAGAGGTCTGGTGAGGCTGGTCGGTCCGTCGGCGCCAGAGGTGTCGGGGCCGTTGGCTTTTTAGGCTTTTATGTGCCGGTTCTTTGTTTGGAACCCGGTTTGGGAACCTCCGGACACTTGGTCGGCGTCGAGATGGGTTTCGGCCTCGAAGTGTCGGTGCCGGTGGCTTTGTGTGCTTTGGTTGGCACCGAAGGGGGTGTCGGTGCGGAAGAGCTGGGTTTCGACCCAGAGTGCTTCGGTGCGGGGCTCGGTGTCGATATGGAGGTCGGCTTCTTTTTCGGTGCCAAAGCGTGTTTATAGGCACCGACGGTAGGCTGGCTCAAGCCCGAGCCGCCAGAAGGCTTGCTTGGCTTCTTTACCGGGCCCGAAGGTGCGGTGTTGGAAGCAGTTTCCTTGATCTTGCCTAGGCCCGGAGGCGAAGGTGTGACCGGAGCCTTTTTCGGTGCCGGCAGGGGTGGGGGGGGGGGGGGGAGGGGGGGGGGAAAATCAGTACTCATGACCCTCTGCGCTGGGGTGATGTCCTCCACATCTGAGTCGTCAGCTTCGGAAGCGCTGACGAGGCCCTCGTCGGTGTAACGCTCTGGAGCGTCGATGCCTTCTCCGAAGAGGTCGTCCGGAAAAGTCGTCGAGGAGTGCGCCATAGTTCTTCTGGTTCTTCGGTCCCGAATAGTCTTTTTGGACCGGAAGTACTTACACGCCGGACAGTCTCGAGCCTCGTGTTCAGGGGAGAGGCAGAGATTGCATATCTCGTGGAGATCGGTGTGGAGAAATTTGGACCCACATCAAGGGCACTTTTTAAATGGAGTCCTTTCCATTAGCCAGGACCGGAGCTTGGAGAGGCCCGAAGTCCGCCGTCGACGACCGGAACCGAAGGTCTGTGCCGATGAGAAGGCGCGTCGAGTGGGGGAGATCGCGATCGAAACAATACCGCGGTTTGGGGTGAGGATTGTGCGTCGATCGTCGAACTGGAAGCTGTTCGGAACCAGAGCACGAAGATTACATCCGAGCCCGATGGCGGAAAAAAACAATCTGAGGATGGAGCCGAAGCCCATGCGCAATACGATCCAAAGGAGGAGTCACCGACCTCGTGACTTCCAAAGACTTTCCAAGAGGAAAAACAAACTGCAAACATCTGGGCCCAACACCAGATGGCGATCTATGCACAAGTGTGTAATCTGCAGCTCATATGCCTCGAACATATATATTGAATATGGTACTTACCAGTATGCATCTGTTCTTGGCATGTAGGGCTGCGGACATTCATATCTGTGCATAGATCGCCGCCTAGTGTTGGGTCCGGATGATTGCACATTGTTGTCCTGGAAGAGTCTTCGAAGTATCACGAGATAGGTGACTCCTCCCCTGGACCACAGTGCGCATGGGCATCCTCTCCATCCTTAGATTGTTTTTCGCCATTGTGGCAGTGATGGAGTAGATACAGTAAGTGATGACCATGCTATACAGGAATTGTGAGTGCTGTAGCTGCTACAGGCGCCGGAGAGGAGGGTGGGCGATATGAATGTCAGCAGCCCTACATGCCAAGAACAGATGCATACTGGTAAGTAGCATATTCAGTTCGAGGCATGTGGTCTGCTGAATTCATATCTGTGCATAGAATAAATAGCAGTACATCCATTAGCGGCGGCTACCCGTGCCAGCTGCAGCAGTCTGAAAAAGAGTTTTGAGAACAGCCTGTCCTACAGCTGCCTGCTGTTTTGAGTGTACATCTACGCAGTAGTGTTTGGTAAATGTATGTATAGTGGACCATGTGGCTGCTCTACATATTTCCTGTAAAGGAATGTTTCCTAGGAAAGCCATGGATGCCCCTAACTTTCGTGTTGAGTGGGCTCGTGGGGGAATCGTTAATGTGCGTTTAGCTTTTTGATAGCAAATCTGAATACATTTAACGATCCATCTGGCTATACCTGCTTTGGAAATGGCGTTGCCCTTGTGTTGTGGAGAAAACGCAACAAAAAGTTGTTTTGTTTTCCTAAAGTCCTTAGTTCTGTCTATATAGTACATGAGGGCCCTCTTTACATCTAGTGTATGGAGCATTCTCTCTGCGACATTCTGTGGATTTTGAAAGAAAACAGGCAGTTCGATAGTTTGATTCATGTGGAACTGCGATATGACTTTGGGCATGAATTTGGGGTTGGTACGTAGTACAACCCTGTTTGCGTGAACCTGTATGAATGGCTCTTGAATGGTTAGTGCCTGGAGTTCACTAACTCTTCTTAACGAAGTGATTGCCACTAGGAAAGCCACTTTCCAGGTGAGGAACTGAATCTCACAAGAATGGAGAGGTTCAAAGGGTGGACCCATTAATCTGGTGAGGACCAAATTGAGGTTCCACACCGGTGCCGGTGGGTGTTTTGGGGGAATTACTCATTTGAGTCCCTCCAAGAAGGCTTTGATGGCAGGCACTCTGAATAAAGAGAGGTGCTGCCTGTTTTGGAGATAGGCTGCTATCGCGGTTAAATGGATACGTATTGAGTTGTATGCCAGACTGCATCGGTATAGGTGTAGGAGGTAACAGATGATATTTTGAATGGATGCGTCCAGCGGGTTAATGTCATTGTTGTTGCAGTAAATGACAAGCCTCTTCCATTTAGCCGCATAGCAAGCTCTGGTAGTGGGTCTCCTGGCCTCCTTGATGATATCCATACAGTCAGGTGGCAGGTTTAGGTAGCCAAACTCTAAGACTTCAGGAGCCAGATTGCCAGGTTCAGCTGTTGCGGATCTGGGTGCTGAATCTCGCCATGGTTCTGCGTTAAAAGTGCGGTTTGATCCGCAGCCTTTGATGCGGCACCACGGAAAGTTCTAGAAAGGTGGTGTACCATGGTTGGCGCGCCCATGTGGGAGCAACTAGGATGAGTGTTAGTGAGTGTCGTCGCAGTTTGCGTGCCACTAGAGGTATTAGTGGCGCTGGGGGGAAAGCGTACGCAAATCTGCCGGACCAGTTCATCCATATCGCATTGCCTTGTGACTGTGGATGTGGGAACCTGGCGGCAAAGCTTTGGCATTTTGCGTTTTTGTTTGTGGCGAATAGGTCTATCTCTGGATGACCCCACTGTTGGAAGTACGGTTGGAGTACTGACGGATGTAGCTCCCACTCGTGCATTTGGTGGCTGTGTCTGCTGAGCAGATCCGCCATCTGGTTGTCCTTGCTGGGGAGGTGTTCCGCCATGAGGAAGATGTTCCTCTGAATGGCCCACTTCCACATGCTCTGAGCCAGATGAGACAACTGTGGAGAGTGTGTTCCTCCCTGCTTCTGTATGTAGTACATGGCAGTCATGTTATCCGTCCGGATCAACACGACTTTGTTGCACAAATGTACTTTGAATGCCTTCATGGCTAGGAAGATTGCCATCAGTTCCAGAACGTTGATGTGCATCTTCTTCTGTTGCGTTGTCCATAGTCCCTGCACTGTGTAAGTGAGTACATGAGCTCCCCAACCCTGGAGAGAGGCGTCCGCTGTCAGTATTATTTGTGGAACAGGCTCTTGGAACGGTCGGCCCTTGCAAAGGTTTTGTGGAGTCCACCAATGCAGAGAGTTGTATGCCCGACCGCTCACTAACACTAGGTCTTTTAATTGCCCGTGAGCCTGATTCCATTGACGTGCCAAGCACTCCTGAAGCGGGCGCATATGTAGTCTCGCGTGCGGGACTATGAAAATGCAGGAGGCCATCATGCCTATCAACTGCATGAACACTCGCGCAGGAAGGGAGTGTTGAGGTTTGAACTTTGAGATCAGCAGTTGCATGCTGTTGATCCTCACTAAATTCGGCTGAGCTGTGGCTGCCAGAGTGTTTATGGTCGCGCCCAGGTACTGTCGTACGTGTGCGGGCTGGAGATGTGATTTTGGGTAATTTAGTGAGAATCCCAGACTGTGAAGAAGGTGAATGGTGAGGGACATGTGGCTGGCACATTGCTGGGCTGACTTTGCCTGAACAAGCCAGTCGTCCAGGTAAGGGAAGACGTGAATGTGTTGTCTTCGTAGATGTGCCGCCACTGTTGCGAGGCACTTGGTAAAGACCCTGGGTGCTGTTGTTACTCCGAAGGGGAGAACTTTGAACTGATAGTGATGCCCCTGAATGGTGAACCTGAGATATTTCCTGTGTGAAGGGTGTATGGGTATGTGGAAATACGCATCTTTCAGGTCCAGTGTGGCTAGGAAGTCTCCCTGACTGAGTAGCGGGAGAACCTGCTGTAGGGTGAGCATATGGAAATGCTCTGAGAGAATGTATCGGTTGAGGGGTCTCAGGTCTAGTATAGGTTTGAGCGACCCGTCCTTTTTTGGGATTAAGAAGTACAGAGAGTACACCCCTGTCCCCTGCTGGTTGACGGGCACGACCTCTATTGCACCTTTTTGCAGCATACTTAGCACTTCCTGCTGCAATAATGCCAAGTGCTCTACGGACATAGGACGGTGCTTTGGCAGTATGTTGGGTGGAGTGGATGTTAATTCGAGACAGTAAACGTGCTGGATAATGTCCCTGACCCACCTGTCTGTGGTGATGGCTTTCCACGCTGACAGGAACCGTTGGAGTCTCCCCCCCAACAGGTGTTATGTGGTCGGGGGGGCAGGGAGAGGGCGTCACTGTTTGTTTTTGGGGGAGGACCTGGTGTTGCCGTAACCACGTCCTCTGCCCTTGGTGCTGGAGCCACGATATCCACCTCTGTTGGTTTTCTCATAGGTACTTTGTGTGCCTCCTTTAGTGTATTGCTGCTGTGACCCCTGACCTCTAGCTGCTCCTCTACTCCCGGGGCGACGAAAGGAGCCACCACGAAACTGCTGCGTCTGCAGAGCCCCCATTGATTTCGCAGTGTCAGTGTCTTTTTTAATTTTCTCGAGGGTAGTGTCAACTTCAGGGCCAAATAAATAGTCTGGGTTGACCGGTTGATTTAGGATATTGTTCTGAATCTCCGGCTTGAAGCTTGAGATTCTCAACCATGCATGGAGTCTTAACATGACGCTTGTGTTGATTGCCCTCGCCGCTGTGTCGGCTGCATCCAGTGCGCACTTGATGGATGCATTGGTAAGGAGTTGTCCCTCTCTAATGAGGAGCTCCGCTGCCTCTTTATATTCGTCTGGCAAATGTTGGAGTAGTGACTCTAGTGTGTCATAGTGGGACCTATCATAACGGGCCAGGAGTGCCTGTGTGTTGGCAATGCGCCAGATGTTCGCTGCTTGCGCTGCAATCCGTTTGCCTGATGTCTCCAGCACCTTGGACTCCTTGTCTGGGGGAGGAGCATCACCTGTTGTTTGTGAGTGGGCTCTTTTGCGAGCATTAGCAACCACCATGGAGTCCAAAGGTAACTGACCCCTAATGTACATAGGGTCTCCGGGTGCAGGCTTGTATTTTTTTTCAATCCTGGGGTTTAGCACCCGCACCCTGGTTGTTTCTTTAAAAATGTCTTTTGCAGGCTTGAGAACTCCTTTTAACATGGGCAGAGTTTTGACAGTTCTTTCGGAAGAGGCGAAAGTGTCCACCAAGAAGTCTTCTTCGACGGAGTCAGAATGGAGTTCTACTCCATGATTGGCAGCAGCCCGTTCTATGAGGGCATTAAAGGCAGCAGTGTCCTCTGTGGGAGACGTCTTTAAGTTATAAAGCTGCGTGTCATGGGTATCTGGTGCGGTACCCTGGTCTGTGGGGTCATCCCATGCCTGATCTGGGTCTTGCAGGTGATCATCAGGATAGATATCCCCAGGGTAGGTGGTATCATCCCCTACATAGTCCTCTACTGCGTCCGCCTCTGAAGGCGTAGGAGAACAGGAGGGTGGATCCTGATGTAAGGGTTGAAAGTGTTCATGAAGCACTGGCTCTGACCCTGCTGGCAATTTGTGTTTGAGAGGAATTTTGTAGGAGTCCAATCCCTTCTCTGGTGTGATTTTCCGCTTGCGGAGAATCAACCTACCAGTGTTGGCGTCAATAAATTGTGGCTGTGAAGGCTTGAGATCTGTTTGTACTGTGGATGGGGACTGTGTTTGGCGGACATGTGTCCGAATCTCGAACAGTTTCAGCGCCGTGGGCGGCGGCAACCCAAACGTGATGTTGGTCGGCGTCGAGGGTGTCTTCGAAGCCTTGTGCGTGTCGGGACCCGACGTAGAGTGGAGGGCTGCCCGTTCTTTGATGCGTTGCAACGATGCCGAGACCTGTTGCACGGTGAACGCAGATGGCTCTTTGGAGCCGGTCGGCACCTTGGAGGTAGGCGTCGAAGCGGCCCCCGACTTTTTTGCAGTCATGGGGTCATCGATCTGAAGGGAGGTATCGACGCTTGTTGGAGTCGATGACTTGGCAGGCGCCGCCTTTTTAGACGTCGACGCAGACTTGTTGGTCGGGGCCGATGTCTTCGGTGCCAGAGGGCGAGGTGCCTTGTGGGGACCGAGGGCCTTTTTCTTTGGCTCGGCACCCGTATCCGCTGCGGTGAGTTCGGCACCGAAATCCCTTTTTGCGCGGTCGGAGCCGATGACCTTTGCCGGCGTCGAAGGAGTGGAGGGCTTCGAGGCCTTCGAGCCGATCACAACCAGTTTCACTTTCGTTTTCGATGGAACTGGTGCGATGGATGGTTTCGGTTTTACTGAATGGAATCCAGTCGCCTTCGATAATAATGGCTCTTGCAAAATGTTCGAGGCCGGGCCTGAAGGCGGGGCCGAAGAACCTTGAGATTGATCTCGGGTAAGGCCCGAAGGCGATCCCTCGACCGGAGCCTTATGACGACTTATTTGTTCGGCCTCCGTATCGACGGGTGGGCCTAGCTCCTCGGTGGAGCTATCTTCCTCGGCCCCAAAGGCCTCATCGTAGTCTCCTACCTCTTCGACGACTTCTTCTCTCTGAAAGATCACCTCATCGTCGTCTTCCGATCGGGAATTGTGTTCGGAAGCGGGGCTGGAGTCCACGTCTTCCACGCTCTCGCGCCGATTGCGGCGCCTCCAATCTCGCTGCCCGTCGATTCCGGAGAGTCTTCTTCGAGCGGAATCGGGCACAGGCCATACATTTCGACTCATCGTGATCCGGTGAGAGACATTTGTTGCATACCGGGTGGACGTCGATGTGTGGGTATTTCGCGTGGCATAAAAGACACCTTTTGAATGGAGTCCTCGATTCCATCGTCGATCGAAGTTTGATGTTCGGACCAAGCGGATCCGAAAAGCTGGAAGAAGGTGCTAAAGCACTAAAGAAACTAGTCGACACCGAACAGGAACAGTACCGACGAAAACTAAAGGCCTTTTGGCCTTAAACTGAAGTTTCCTAACTTGAGCTAAGATAAGCACATCCGAACCCAATGGCGGAAAAAAACAATCTAAGGATGGAGAGGATGCCCATGCGCACTGTGGTCCAGGGGAGGAGTCACCTATCTCGTGATACTTCGAAGACTCTTCCAGGACAACAATGTGCAATCATCCGGACCAAACACTAGGCGGCGATCTATGCACAGATATGAATTCAGCAGCCCACATGCCTCGAACATAGGGTTAAAGCAATTGTTGGTTGTTTATCCTCTGTTTGGCTTTTCTCAGGATTCCATACTACACTCCAACCCCTTTGAGACATAGTCAACTTCCCTTTGCCGTGGAAGTCCTGAGCGGATTCTTCTCTCCCTAAGGGTGGAAACTAGCAATCCGGTTAAAAAACGGATCTGGTTGTACCCGGAGGGGGAGTTGTGGTCCCTCTTTGCTCCCGAGGAATTAGCCCCCCAACACCGGTGCGCTCTTTCCACAACAAAGCCAGCGGTGAATGCATCTCTGCCAAACATGTCCGTCAATAAGGTCTCCACAAAGGTGTCCATTCTGCCAGTGTTGGCGGATTCCGGAATCCTGGTAATGCGGAGTTTGTTGCAGCGACTACGGGCCTCCAAGTCCTCAGTTTTAATTGCGACTTCCTGCAAAATCTTCTCCACGCGCTACAGCCTTTTCGTTGACTGCGCATCCCCATCCTCTAAGTCAGATATGCAGCCCTCCGCATTGTCCAGTCGGCAATCGTGTACATCCAGTCTGGCCCCACATGCATCCAGGCATTTCTCAAGTGCGTCAAACCTGTGGTTGCGTGACTTGAAACCAGCCCTGAGCTCAGAGAGAAAGTCCGGGTTAGAGGGGCCCGTAGCTGGTACAACTGAGG
This sequence comes from Triturus cristatus, assembly GCF_964204655.1. Classification (NCBI taxonomy): domain Eukaryota; kingdom Metazoa; phylum Chordata; class Amphibia; order Caudata; family Salamandridae; genus Triturus; species Triturus cristatus. Next base: position 451,107,344 of record NC_140587.1, read on the forward strand.
ATGTCTGCCTGCCCTTGGCCATGTTGGGGCCCTGTTCGTGTGTCCTGTCCGCAGCAGCTGTGAAGGTGAGGAGCCGCTGCTTAGGGTCTTTTTTTCCCCATATCTGTGCAATCAGCCCCCAGTGACGCAATGATCCCAAGTGCAGCTTCTGATAATGGGAATGGGGTGCGCCACCAGTACTGTTATTGCAGGGTCTGTACGTTCGATAGGTTTGGGGGCCATGGGGTAGCAGAGTGTGGGTTAAAGCTGCTTGGTGCTCGCAGGAGCGAGAATTCTGTGTGACAGTTGAAGGGACCAGAACCGGTGATGGCCCAAAACGAGGGAGGCCCACTTAGGCCACTGTAGGGATCTGGAGCCTAGAATGCAGAGGGCTGGCGATTATTGGAGGAGAGAGGGCCCGCTGGGTCGTGCTGACATGTGGAGACGCAGCGGGAGGCCGAGACCAAAGAACAGCGTGCAGGGGAAGCCTCGCGGGACTAAGGCCTCCCGGATGTCAGTGAATGGAGGCTGACCGATATCCACTCACGCACCCCGCCGCCACACACAGTAGAGCGGCTGCCTCCCTACCCAACGCCAGGACCACTGTCGCCCCCGGGGGTTACGGGAGCGCCGCATACACCACCCCGATTTGCTCTGTGTGGGGGGGAACACTGCGGCAGGATAGGTGGCGCGGCTGAGTGGGGGAGCAGCGACAAAGGACTCACCGCCTATCTTGGGTCTGCACAGCAGCGATGCGGGCGGGGATTTCTGCTGGCGGAGCGGCCTTGATTTTTGGCCGGGATCACCGGCCGCCGAACACTAGGCCGCAGTTTTCTCCTCCCCCCTCTGGCCGCAGATGGCGATTTCAGCTGCTACAGCACACTCTGAGGGCCAAGATGGAGAATTCTGGAGTGCCGGGACGCAGGAGTCAGATTCCCCGCATTTTGGTGAGCAGACAGGAGCTTTCCGCTAAGATAGCCTTATCGTGGCTGGGCCGTCAGGCAGAGCTTCAGTGCCGCGCAGCCATCTTGGTCCGTCGAACCAATAATCTTACTGGTGGGCACTGGCCGGCAGCTAAGGGATAACACTGGGTCCAAAGGGATAGCACGTTGCACTTTAAAACTGCACTTTACACTTTATCGCACTAAGCGGTTGAGAAGCAGGTTCCTAACTCGGGCAGGGGGGATTGTATAGCTAATTACACCCACCAATGAATTTGACTACGGACTTTCGAATTTTATCAAATCAGCATTTTAATAATGGAATATTTTTTATGACGGGACACCCAATATTTCACACTCAGACACTCTTTTCTCCTGCAAGTGTAAATCAATAATGACTAGAGAGGATAAATGAGCTGCAGGATCAAGTTGCTTGGGACTTGCGGGGGAGGGTTGCAGAGTGCAGGGACGGAGGTTATCTATGCCCATTTTATTGTAATGATTTTAATTAATCGAACTTGCAGGTAGTTTTCCTGGTTGTAGCTGTGGAGTGCATTGAAGACTCTCTGGAGGCCCACCCTAGTATGGTCCACTATTGCAGTGTCATCCGCATAATAAACTTTACTTCCCTCCAACTGTAACTGCCATTTGTGATCCACTATGCAACATTGGCTCAGTTTGTCCGCTCTGGCACATAAAAAGCCTACCAGGTGCAAGGGATCAGGGAGATGCTTTGAGAGTTCAGCCACTTCCAGAGGTGCAGGACCTCCTGGCACAGAACCCATGACCTCATGCCACCTTGGATTTTGCAATACCACATGGTAGTCATGTCGTTCGTGAGAATCTGCACCCATTCCCTCTCGATGGTTGGGATGAATGCCTTTAGCGCCAAGCGATTCGCCTGCATCTCCAACAAGTTGACATGGAGGCAAGCCTCCACTGGAGATCAGAGTCTTCCGATTTCCACCTACATCAGGTGACCTTCTCTACCCAGCATCGATGCATGCATCACAACAACCGTTAGCTCTGGGTGGGGTAGCGAGAGGGGTCTGCCACCAGTCAAATTGTAGTTAAGGAGCCACAACTGCAGATCTTTCATAGTCTCCTTCAATACCTGGATAGAGTCTCATAGATTGCCTTAGTGCTGAGCTCACTGAGACTTTAGGTCCCACTGTAGAGCATGTCTGTGCCACCTGGTGTAGTCCACAAGCAGGATGCAAGAGGCAAAGAGGCCCAGAAAATGGAAAATGAGATCCAGGTCAAGGGCTAAAACATCGGGGACCTAGCCTGACTGTCCTGGACTCGTTGAGGTGGAGGAATGACTCGGAAGAGCAATGTATCCAAGATGGCTCTGATGAAAGGGAGCAATTGTGAAGGATTCAGGTGTTACTTCTGCACATTGGTGGAAAAGCCAAACAATGTCAACAGGTTGGTCATTGCGTTGAGGCGGCTTATGACTGTTCGAGGGGAACCCACCTTCAGTAGCGTGTTGTCGTGGTATAGAAAGACTGGTATTCGCCACCTCCACAGATGGGCAGTGGTTACTACCATCATGTAGAGGTGCACTGATAAGGCCAAAATCGAGCACCGAGAACTGAAAGTGCTTGTGACCTACCTGAAACCACAGGTGTTATGTAGGCCTGTGGGACTGCAGGACATAATGTGAAAGTATGGGTCTCCAGTCTCCTGGATCCAGGGTAGACAGAACGTAGGCCAGGGCGAGCCTCTTAAACTTGTCCTTCTGGATAAAGATGTTCAGGGGGAGAAGGTCTAGGATGGGGTGAAGACCTTCATCCATCTTTGGCACCTGAAAATAGAGTAGCAACCAGTCCTGATCCCTATTGCTCACTTGGCCAAGTGAGTTTGAACCTCCCCACAGAGTATGGATAGTGGTCCTATGGAAGGTGTTGTGGTGTCAATGGCATGGGGAGGGTATTGGCCAGGTAGGGTAAGGAGTATCCTTGTTCTATGATCTGAAGCACCCATTTGTCTGATGTGATGCTCCACCAACTGGGGAGGTAAAATGTGACTCAACCTCCTAATGAGGGACTACATGGCGCCAAGGACAAATTAAAGTGGTTTTGTGGCTGCTTCATGGTGGGGGTAGTTCGTGAGGGCCTGATTACTGGTGGCCTGCACCCCAGCCTTGACCTCAAAGACTAGAAGGCCTGTGGCGGCCTCTGCTGGTAGCCCCTACTGAAGTCTTGAAAAGGGGGCGCTGTTGTTAAGGAAACTGCCAAGTAGGGAGAGCTAGGCCTAGAAGGCATGCAGTGGCCTTGCTCTTTAATTCTTTCCAAGGCAGTCAGCCTTCACTCCAAACAGTTGAGAGCCGTCAAAGTGAATGTTCATTTAGGACAGCTGGTTGTGAGATGGAAAGCCAGTGGACTGAATGCATATGTGGCATTGAAGCACCACATTGGTCCCGATTGTCCTATTCAGACAGTTGGTCATTTACAGACCTGATCTAATTGTGTATTCCTCCGCATCCTCCATCTAAGATAAGAAGTTGCAGGATTCATCTTATTTCATGGGAGACAACTGGCAAGATGTGCACCACCCTGCCCCACAACGTGTGCAAGTACCTTCCTATAAGGCATGAAGTATTAATGCACCAGAGAACGAGACTGGCATTGGAGAACCCCCTTTTGAAAAATGTTTGCATTAACTTGGATTTCCCATCGGATTGTGATGGGAATCGAATTTGGGTTTAGGTGGCCGGAGGAAGCCTGTACTACCAAACTCTCAAGGGGAAGAGTTGCCTTGGGATAAAGTTGGGGTCAGCTGGAGTAGGTCTGTGCTGCCTGCCTGCCTATTAACTGGTGTGCAAGATCCTCTTCGCCCAGCTGCCAGCCAGGATATCAGTGAGGGCATCTTTAAAGGGCAGAAGTGGTGCTTGACTAGTCTGTGCTGGGTTGAGAACTCATATCAAGACATTTCTTTTGACCTTAGTAGTAGGTAGGGCGAGATCTAGAAGCTCCACCACTCTCCTAATGGCTGTGGAAAAGAAAGTGGATTCTTCAGCCATCGCTGGATTGGAAATTGTATCCAGGCCACTAGCATCCTGGTAGCCGTCAAAGACATTACCATCATATTCATCATCATCGTCGACCCCATATCTGAAGCGTCGGGCAACTTTATCTGGCGTAGGTGATGTCGGTACCAGAGGCAGTCCCTAGGTCAATGGAATCCAATGTGGAAGCGAGGCTGGCGTCTGTTGAGGAGGAAGACGGGCATGGACCTAAAGCCAATGAGCCTGAACCGGAGGTCAAGCCCGTCCTTGGGACAAGTTAAAGTCGCACAGTCAGCGTCTAGTTATCTCAAGAGAAGTACCCCCTGCTTCCCAATAATGGTTTGCAGGGCATAAGTATTTCTAGAAATTGGTCCTTTGGCAACCATATTCATACCTCAAATGTTCCTAAAATATAAATATAATATATATATATATATATCGTAGCTTCCGTGATTTTGCACCAATATGCATGCACTCGCGAGCGGGTGCTTGGAAGCGGGTGGTGCACCCGCCAAATATTGCTTTTCGAATCGCGTCTGGTGTATTTGCAAAATAAAGACTAGCAAACCTTTCCCCGTGAGTGCTTGGTTCTTGGAGAAGATTATTACCTACTGGCGGTCGCCAGTAGGTAGTTATAGTTAGGACCACGTTTCCATAGGAAATGCGCTACATTCTATTTTGAATAACTTTGGCGCCGGTTGACGAATCCTCGCAATGTTTTCAAAATAGGTGGGGCGCTACGCTCCGCTCCTACCCTGAAAGTCTCGGGGGGATTCGTCAAGCGGGGGCTGAGATAAAAGGGGGGTCCCAAAACGCGTTTTTCCCATGCATTTTTCCATAGGACCTTTAGACACAGCTACAGCCCGAACGGCTGAACAGAATTACTTGAAATTTGGCAGAGAGGTAGTCCTCAGGTCAAGGAAGTGCCTTTTGTAGGTTTGGTGTAAATCTGTTCAGTAGATTCTGAGAAAATAGCCTTTAAATCAATATATATATCTGAGCCAGCTTACGGTGCGCTTACGGTGCGCTTACCGTACGCGTACGGTGGCGTGCGCGAGCGCGATTCTGATTGGCCCTTAGATCTTAGTAAACATTCGAATCGGTCGAAACCAGGAAGCGGCGGCCGCCATTTTCTCTCTCGCACTCTGACAGGGGGTTGAAAAACAAAGTGCAAATCATGTAAAGGGGCTGTTTACACAGCTCCCAAGCACCTAGCCATGTCGAGGGAGTCCCCAACGATCCCCCAAGTGAAAAAAGGCAATTTTAATTTTTTCGAAAATTTCGCCGATTACGCTTACCGTACGCGTACGGTAAGAAATAATAATAATAAAAAAAAAATATCCACATTCTCCCCACCCCGTGTGCAAAAGGTGCCCGAAGGGCTCCTTTTGTGCATGGCTCATCAGAGATAAACAAAACATATATTTTACCTGTCACAACGATGCTCATCATATGACCTCCATGTGCGCACGGTGCGCGAAGCACATCGTGCGTTCATGGCCCATCTAGCGTAACGTGGGCACGCGGTGTGCGAAGCGCACCGCGTGCTCACTGTGCGCGCACGGTGCGCGAAGCGCACCGTGCGCGCACGGAACCAACTGCGTTAAGTGGGCGCGCACGCCACAAATGGCGTAAAGTAACTTAGCATTTAAAAAACCGTACAAATTCACTGAAAAAACCATAGGTTTCACACACGTTATAGTTAGGAATTGGCATTTAAAAAACCTTGCAAATTCACTGAAAAAACCATAGGTTTCACACATGTTATAGTTAGCTGGACATTTTACTGATAAAAAACCAATGAAATTCCCCCGTTATAGTTACTGTAGGCAACTATAACTCACGCGACCGTAATCCTCTGCTGATGACATATGTGTCTTTATGAAAAAAAAATATTTGTAATATATGTATAGCTAAAATTTAATGGAAGAAGACATGGGCAAATAAGTGTCTAAATACAGTATTAGCATCAGCAGAGGATTGCGGTCGCGTGAGTTATAGTTGCCTACAGTAACTATAACGGGGGAATTTCATTGGTTTTTTATCAGTAAAATGTCCAGCTAACTATAACATGTGTGAAACCTATGGTTTTTTCAGTGAATATATATATATATTATATATATACACACACCCAAATGAATAAACACATTAGAATTAATTTTTCTCCTTTTTATTTGTTCTCATGCGACTAAAAGAGACACTAAACATCTACTTATTAAACATTTCATATAGTAGAAAACAGCCCATGCATAAATGTTCTTATTGTCCCATAGGTACTTAATCTAGATCAAGTCTGAGAAGTCTTACAGTATCATTTTGCTTAAAACATAAACCCCCTATTTATAATTGCATGTCCTCATCACTCTCACAACATTTACTCCACGTGTCACTGCCAACACATTCCCCAATTCATATAAAATATTAATTAATAAATATTAATTCATAGGCAAAGAATAGGCCTTCAAAATTCACATTAATTTCTACAGTTGATATGTACACCTCATCAATTCTCTTTACATATGATCACTAATAGGGAATACAATTATTTCCCGCCTTTCACACATTATATCTTCCTTGTTATTCCATTTGTATCAATTTTTCCCATGCTATTGGATATGATCTTCTTTGTTACTTTTTAACATCAAAACAGTGGTTATGGATACATCATAAGACACAACAAATCTCAAATAACCACCTGAAAACACTTTATCATGAATTTTATATCCCTTTCCGTTTCTATGTATTTACTATTAGGGGGTACAATAGTTTCCTAAAAACATTTTTGGAACCCGCTTTCTTCTTTGTTGTCACCTTAACATCCGTTTGTTCATTTTATATATACACTTTTGCCTTTTCATCAAATATACACACATTCTGGCAGCATGAATCGCCTTCCTTTGGACTGCCAAAAACCAAGACACTTTAGAACTGTTCACGACCTAAAAAAACTTCATAAACATATTTTGCTGAGCCACATATATATGAAATATTGACCATCGAAGTTCTATCAGGTGCCACTGCATTTCGTTTACCTTATAGGAGTCTCTACCAAGTGTTGATGCATTCATAATCACCTTCTGTCCCTAATGTGAAACAGAGATCACCCTGTGAGCTTTCAAACCTAAGTGACATGCTTGTTTCTATCTCATTTACACATAGTGTTTGGAAGAATATATGAGAGCAGGAGGCAAAGATACAGCTTTAGAGCACAGCAGGCTAGTTTTAAATAAAATTCCTTTATCCGTCTAAAGACTGTGTCTAACAGGTATGTATGTATGTATTTACATTTATAAAGCGCACTGTTACCCTACGGGTATCCTGGCGCTGAGACACAGTAAAAGAAGGTAAAGCGCAAACTGCAAACTGAGCCGGCCAGCTGGTTACGCTCCAGGAAAGAGCCAGGTCTTAACTTGCTTGCGGAACAGCAGCAAATCCTGTATTTGTCTCAATTCCGGGGAAAGACTGTTCCACAAGCGCGCGGCTGCTACGCCGAACGCTCGTCCACCCATGGTAGATCTTTTTATCCTTGGGATTATTACCAAATTAGGTGCCGAACAGCGCAGGCTACGTACAGGTACATACCAACTAAACCTACGTTGCAGCGGTTTAGGTCCAAGCCCGTGGAGTGCTTTAAAAGCAACGCACAAGGACTTGAACAGTCTCCTTTGTCTCACCGGGAGCCAGTGCAGTTCAGCTAATGCCCGAGAAGTTGATGATCTACGTGTTCTCATTAAAACAAGCTTTGCTGCTGCCGCCTGGATGCTCTGGAGCCGCGAGACCAAATAGCTCTGAGACTCCAGCAGCAGAGCGTTACAACAATCCAGGCGGCTGAGACCACACCTGGCCACTGTGCCTCTTACCTGAGGAGGCAAAAGTGGTAACACCTTACGGAGACCTCTAATGAGCATGTAGCAATTCCTAACTACTTTGTTTACATGTGATTCCAGGTTAAGCTTCTTGTTAAAGCTGACCCCCAGATTACACACTGTTCTCACGGGGACCAAAGGTGCATCTGTAGGGAAGGGCCAACAATTAGATAGTAAGACCGTCGGCACTCTGCCCACCCCACAGGTATATCAGCATTGTCCAAATATGTAGTGGCAAAGGTATGTAATTAGGAATTTCTTTAGGCCCCATTTAATGTTGTAAATCAGTTTGTGTTAGAGTCCGGCTCTTCCTGTGATTGGTTGTAAACATGTGTTTCCCCGTCTTTTGAACTTTTGGTCATTTGGATTTGGTTGAACCCTTTCTCTTTATGGTAGAAAAGCTTTAAATGCCACCATCTCCATAATGAAGTGGGCTATAAGGAGTAATTGGGAAAGTTGTAAGGTTAATGGGCTATAAGGTTGAGATAAAGCAGGCCCATATTTCTGTATATATGTGGCTCAGTAAAAACATTTTAAGGAAAATTCTTTGGGTCGTAAGAAGTTCTAAAAAGTCTTGGTTTGTGGCAATCCTGAGAATTACTATTTTGATGTTGAAAAGTAACGAAGAAAGTTATATATAAATATCAAAGCAAAATGTGATACAGAAGAAATAACAAAGAAGATATAATATGTGAAATGCATGACATAATTGTATTCCCTATTAGTGAACATAAGTAAAGCGAATCAATGAGGTGTTTATATCTACTATAGAAATTAAGGTCAAGACATGTTCTTTGTTTGCCTATGTATTAACCCCTTCTGTGCCACGCCCTTTTCCCCTCCTGTGCCGGGCATTTCATTAGTGGGCGGGTTTCAGGACGAGATAGTCTCGTCATGGGCACAGCGCGACCGTGCTCCATGACGAGACTATCTCGTCATGGGCACAGAAGAGGTTAATAATTTATATGTATGAGGAGTGTGTTTGCAGTGACATGTAGAGTAAATGTAGTGACAGTGATGAAGACTGAGGAAGAATGAATGAGGTTATGCTTTAAATAAAATGATACTGTAAGACTTCTCAAACTTGGTGTAGACTAAGTATCTATGTGACAATTTCTACTATATGAAATGTCTGCCAAGTAGCTGTTTAGTGAATCTTTGTCTCACTGTATAAATAAAGGAGAAAAAAAATAAAAAGGAGAAGAATAAAATAAATCCTGTAGTGTTCATTCATTTGGGCCACATATATATATAGGAATACATGTATGAGAGATTAATGAACATTTGAGGTATGAATATGGTTGCCAGGGGACTAATATCTAGAAACAGTCAGTGTCTAGGGCAGTTCTGCTAACAATAAATCGATGTGTGGTCCCCTAGGAACCATGGGGCCTGAAAGCACTCCAGAGGTATTTGACATGGCACCAAAGATGTGGTCCAAAGCCATCTTGAGGTACTAGAGCTGTTGCGGTGTCACTGCCGGGGAAAGCAGTACTAACATTAGAATTGGTTCCGCAGAAGGTGAAGGACTCCATGGCCTGGAGTTACCTGGGTCATTGTACACCTCCAAGTGGTGGGACGAATTAGACTCATGCTAGATTGATTATGTTTTTTTAATGGGACTTCCTAAACTTACCTAAACCTCGCAACTTCAATGACGATTGGCTCTTTCTTTTTTTTACCTATGCTAGATCTTTTTCAAGTTCCAGTTTCTGAGGAGGGTAGAAATAGGCTGGTCTCGCTGCAAAAAGGCATTACTTACAGCAGCACAGGATTGCGGATCCCCTTGTTTCTCATAATGTAGTAAGAGAGCTACCTATGGTGCGAACCATGCTCCTTTTTATTGTTGTTTTCTAAGGCCTCTCTGGGTAGCCTCTGTTTTGTAGTTTGATTATTAACTTAATAGCAATAGACAAATAGACTTCTGAACAATGTTTTCTTATTTTTTTAAAAAAATTGTTCGTACAGTAGATTATTCTTTCGGTTCATAGGATGAAGACTGGAATAGTGTAACAATGAGTGTTTTTCGGTCAGTTGTGACTACATGCTTCCATCAAATTTTCATTTTCAGATCTAGGAAGAAAATCTCAATGATATCACATGAGTGCCAAAGGGACGTGTTTAGATAGAGTGTTATGCCGCAAGTGTAATTATTCCAATCAATCTTCCACATTAGGAGTTTGTTATTATACATTTTTCACAGATCAGCATTAGTACTGTATGGATTTATGTTATATTCCCATTCATTTTGTTATTGTGCTTTGAGCAAATTTTTGATCTGTAGAGCTACCACACAGACCATTTCTGTGTCTTGATTTGGGTAAAATTTCTGTCACAAACAAGTTTTTTTATCAGTAAATATCTGCCAATTTAAGAATGCATACAAGTGGAACACTGTACAGTCCTCCTTTAAAATTTAGACAATTCTAAATCCTCGAGTGCTGCTTCAAATGGGATGTTCATTTATAGCACCTCAATATGCATGGTGATCAAAGTCTAACATCGGAGATCAATTGTCTATACTTTATTTGTGTTAATCAGATTAGTACTGTCTTTAATGTTCTATTTATCTAGTATAAAATATTCCAGAAACAAATCCTATATATTTGGATAAGGGCTCAAAAATCAAATTACATTCAGATACTTTTGGTTTGTTGAGGTATTGAAAACTCTTTTGGGCTCAACCCCACTCATTGGAAACATTCACTTAGTACCTGTGTAATATTTATTTGTATCTCTCAAGTAGGGTTTGAGATAAGCTTGTAATAATGTTGGTAGCTAATCAGCTGCCACATACCATGTTTTCAAATGCCTGGGTGTCCTGGGCCTCTAATGCTCCATCTTTTTTGTTCTAGTTTTATGACTGCCCATTCTTGCTTTGACATTCTTTTATCATCAAACTGCTTTCTAGCAAGATCTAGTAGGTCTAATCTCTATTGGTCTTCCAATTGGTCTAGGTATTTAAGTACTGCCCTTTAGAAGGCTATTACTTCAGGTGAAATTGCATGGAGGTGGCCAGTGGGTGGATCACTGCTTAAATACTGGATTGCCCTCTTGGTCCTGGTACTATTTTCCTTTGAAATAAATCTTGGGTTGCATCTTCTGAAGCAGCTGACTATTTCAATTGTACTTTTTATGTAGTTGAGTTGGTACAAATGATAATACTTTCAAAAGTAGCTGCGTTTGTTTTGGGAAGAAAGGTCATTTTGATAAGAAGTGCCATAGCCTCCTCTGGTTTTCTATCATTCATACGTTAGTCTTTGGGTTGTTGACCCTTTCTCAATCTTCTTCCCAAAGATCAGTAGTGCTTCTGGAGGGGGTTTGTCCTGCACTCAGATAATGAACTTTCAGATATGTTTGCAAATCTTTTTCACTTCCCATTTGTGACTGTTGCAGTAACCAGTGTGTTACTGGATTATAATAATGCTTTTGATTATCTGGGTACATTGATTTCAATGAAAAATTTGCTATGTTTTTTGAAGTAATTTAGTTCTTCTGTATCTGTAAAATTCTAAAACTGCTTCCGTTATTGTTCTAAAAAGGACCTTTTTTATCAGATATGGTGAAACTGTGCTTTTTATTTCACCTTCCAATGCCTGTACAACTTCTAGTTTTTTCTGGCTCACTCTTTCCTCGATCTCAATTGAGAGTTCAAATTCTGTCTTTGCAGAACTTGGTTCCTATGCTACTTTTTCTTACTTATGCTTTCAATCTCCTACAGAAATCACAGGAACGTTTACTGTAGGTCTAATGGTATAGTGTTTGCTTAAACCTTGAAATAGTTTATTCGCTTGCACAACTGTTTGTTTAGGTTTTGTTTTCAGCCTAACTATTATTAAGATATTTAAGTTGGGTGAGGTTTTGTATCCCACAGGCATAAAATAATTTCACCAATGCTGTGCTGAGTTTTGCACTGGTGGAGTCTGAGGCCTTTTGAAATAAAACATGTTTTTCATAAATATGTCCCTATATGCGTCTAAATATCTGACTATTCTCCATTAGAAGCTGGGGTACAGTCTGAGCCCTTACACAAAGAAGTGGGTTCGACAATTTACAGAACTCTAGAGAGCACAGCAACACATCCATATACACTGTACTGCCTAAAGTTGAAATGGAAGTGTGCTTTGAGCCCACTAGAAGCCCTGGATTGAATTTCACAAATGTATATCAGGAAGGTGGTGATGCAATCAGACTTTCAGCTTGTACAGGCAAAAATTCTACACACAATGTATCAGGCAGGATGCACTGGTGAAGCTTGGAAAAATACACACCGACATATGCCTGAGAAAGTGTGGCCAGGTTGCCGCCTTCCCACATGTTCTGAAAATGTCCCAAAGGCCAAAGGATCTGGAGCAAGATGGGGAACCTACTGACTGCTATACTGGAAATCCCCATCTGTCTGACCCCATATTCAGGATGAAAGGATCTTACCAAAATTACTTATTTGATTTTATTTGCTTGAATGTGGGGAAGCCCAAAGACAGCAGCAATTCATTCTGGTGCCCGAACAAGAACTGGTGTATGGTCATGGAAAGAAATGTATGCACCGGCCGTATGTGTCACAAAACATTCAGAAAAAAATGGGGGCCACGATTAGTTACTATGAACTTCATTAACACAAAAGTGTGACTGCATGTATAGAGTGATTTCAAGTTCATTGAAAAGTGTACGTTTTAGGATTCAACATGTGTGACTTGTAGGTTACAAATTATCTTCACACAAGAAAAGATAGAGAGAAGAACCTTAGGAAGAGGTGCAATGCCTTTTGGCAAGGCCTCTTTGAAACCGGCTACTCATCCCATCATACATGGACTGTCTCTTTACCTTGGACACCAGACAGTGCTCCACCCTATGCTATATAAATAGCACACACATACATAGGTGAACTTGTGGCTGTACACCCGATGAAAGAGTGAGTTAAACGTTCTTATTTACAGGGATGGGTTATATAAACATGAGAAGAAACATCAGAGTACTGCCCCATTCAACACCATACACCCCAAGTGGTGGAATGATTGTGTCAATGCTGCTCCTAGGTCATGGAGAATGAGATGGCAAGAATGGCCTCGGTCTATAACGTGTTCTGCATCATCTACTATTTGATGGAATATATGATCTGTGCTGCACATAGATCTAAAGTCTGTAAGTTGTTTTGCAGAATTATCAAGTATGGCATAATGTTCATTCCTTGCAAGAATGTTTGTTGTTGGTAAGTATGGAATGGAGTACAACAACCATATTTGTGCAGTGCAATGAATAACCTAAAGCAGGAAGATGAGAGGGTAAAAGTTGGTAGATGTTTATAGTAGGGGGCCAGTCCTGCATATGTTGTTTATAGAGTGCTCTTTAACTTGATTTTATTGTACTAATTTAATTTATCAGATCACAGTATTTAAATATTCTATTGTGTCATTGAAATCAACACACATTTTAGTCTCTCTCTCTCTTAGATAGATGTATACATCTCAGACTGAAATGTTCCAGCTTACCTGCAGTGGCACTTCCAAACGCTTTGCTGTTGCACAGGTACTATTAAACGATAATCTTGAATTGGCACGCACAACATCTAAACGAGATTGGTACTCTTGTGGGTGAAGAGAGCTTCTGAAGACCTGTTGAACGGTACAACTAAAGCTGTAACATAACTAGGCAACATTTGCATCGAGGCCATTATTAGTTATTTGATCAGATGTATCTCATGTCATTCATTTCATTTCATAAGGCTTCATTCGGAGCTTAAACACTAAGTCCATAAAAGCACATACATTTACACAGCAGATACAACAGTCATAAAACCATGGTTATAAAAAAACAGTACAAATTACAAGATTTAAAAAACAGTTAAAATAGTTAAAATAGCATACTAGACCTTGCTTTAATAGCTTGAAGGAGAAAAGTAGCAGTGAAAAAGCAAACATCAGGGTTGGGATTAAAAAGCAACTTCATTGCATCTTTTACATTCCTAAATCCATACTTCAAAAGGATGGGTTTTAAATAAGCTGAGCGAAAATTACCATATAAATTACACAGCAATAGAAAGTGCGTAGTGCTTTGTGCTGAAACATTATCACATGGGCATGGACCATTCGGGTGTTTTTAATGCATGGGAAGGCCACCAAATGGTGCACTATCCCAAACCTTAATCTCGTAAGGACAAACTGATGGGAAGCTCGGGTGACTAAACTCAAATACGGTTGAAAACCTACAGTCTCACAAAATCTTCCATAGAGCATACATGTAGTAAGATTGCCACTGACCCTCTCCTGCCTCTCTGATTTATGGTTCATAAAGACAGTCTTCATCTCTGCTTTGGACAGACTGGAGGTAGCATAGCAATCCTCTTTAAGATTAAATCCGTAAATCTCTAAGAAGCAGTTAATAACAAATTTGATCCAGGGAATCTTTAAGTGCTCATCAATGGAGATACAATCTCCAATGATAGTTCTATTTAGGGAAGTCTCTTCCTTTGACCAGATAGCACGCCACAGCATTAGTGGTCTTATAGTTAACAGGTCAGAAAGATGTTGAATGCCAAACTCTCTGTACACCAAATCGTTAGAGGCTGATTTAGGCAGACACAGGAGTCTCTTAAGGAAGAGATTTTCCTCCACATGCAAGCTCCCTGCCGTGGCATGTCCCCAAACCCCAGCACCATAAAGGGCCACAGAGAGACATCTCATTTGGTAAATTTTTAACACATCTTTAATCCGTTTGTCCCCGATTTTAGTAGCAAACCTAAACACCCCATGGGCACATTTTGCCATCTTGGCCCGGACATGGGTAAGCTCACTGGACCAACTACCTGACTTAGAAAAAGTAATGCCAAGGTAGTTAAAGGACTCCACCGTTTGCACCTTATGCCCATCAATAAAATAGGCATGGGGTTTTTTGCGTCCCACACCACATTCCATGATGAAAGTTTTGGATTTATTGATCAACAGCTTTCTATCCTTGATGAACAGCGAGAACCTGTCCATCAGGCGTTGTAGGCCAATGGGGGTCCTGGACAAGATTACGGCATCGTCCGCATAGAGTAATACAGGGATGTAAAAATCATAAATTTTAGGTGCATCTGCCGCACTAGAACTAGAACTAGATCCACATTGTTGATAAAAAGAGTAAAAAGTAGGGGGGCAAGCACACACCCATGTCTAATACCACGCGTTCTCACACTTTGGAGTGCGCTTCCCACCCGGACCATAACGGAAACTAGTGCTTAAATTGGCATAAAGTCGTGCCAAGAAATAAATAATGCTCTCGGGTGCCCCCATTTCTAATAGTTTGGCCCATAAAATATTGTGGTCCACCATGTCGAAGGTGCTACTCAAGTCTGCAAAGCAGAGATAGAGGGATCCTTTCTTGGCCTTTGTATATTTCCCGATTAATAATTCGAGATTGAGACATTGTTCGATGGTCCCTCTACCCTTCCTAAAGCCATATTGGCAATTGGCCAAAATGTTGTTAGATTCAGCCCATTCTTCCAGCCTAACCCAAAGCACCCTGCTCATAATTTTCACTGAGGAGTCCAGGAGGGAGATAGGGCGATAATTCTTCACTTCCCCCCTGTCTCCTTGTCTCCCTTCTTGTAAATGGGGATAATAATGGATTCCTCCCAGGTGGGTGGGACACCAATACATACAGCAGCATTAAAAACGTTAGTTAACAACGGGCCCCAAAACTCTGGTTCAGTTTTATATACATCGATGGGCACCCCGTCGGGCCCTTGGGCCTTCCCACCCCTACTAGAGGCAATACTACCCTGCACTTCGGCGATGGAGATGTCCAGAGGGACGACAGGCCAACCATCTTCGTGTGCTCCCCTAGATCTAACCGAATCAAAGATCAAAGAGAAATGGGTAACCCAGTTCTCCACACTAACGTTGGCCGTCAGTTCAGGCATTTTATCATCCTTTAAAAACGGACAATTAACTTGTCGCCCAAAATAAAGAGGAATCCGAGGTTAAGGCTGCCTGATTTAATTTATCCCAAGCCTCTTGCCTTAATTCTGTTTTCCTGCATTTAACTGCAGCCTGGTAGGTAGCTCTAAGTTCCCTAATCACAATTTTATCCCTGTTCTTGGCTGCTAATGCTGCTTTAAGCCCCTTGAGCGCAGTGGTGCATGCATGGTCAAACCACCCCCTTAGTTGGAGTTTCCTACCCTTTAAAAGTTTGGTGAAATTGCTGTCTATAATGAGATTAATATTGATAAAATTACGCACGATTTCATCCGTTACTTCCTCACTCTCTAAAATGGTAGTGATTTCAGTAAGACATTTTTTAACGATGGAGTTTGACATGATATCCGCTTTATCCCCTTTCCATCTAATTCTAATTCCGTTCGGTCGATGTGGCTCGATATTGGCAATGGTACAAATTTTGGGACCCTGTTGCTCCTTCCAGAGTATAACCTCAATAGTAATACAGTTATGATCACTGAGTAAATTATCCACAACCACAGGGGCCAAACACCATGGACTGATGCTAGAAGACATGCAAATAAAATCGATCACTGTGTTAGCATTCCTTCCCGTGAAAGTAGGGATAATTACTCCAGAGGAATTTTCCAGGTTAACCAATATTTCCATATCGTAAGTTGTCAAGATTTTGTTCAATGAATCGCCGTAGGAACTGTGGGGGAAGTGGGGGGCGCCATCCCCAAAACAATTAGTAAAGCCACAAACCCTTTGGGCGGCAAGGGGACACGCAACTGTGTTAAAATCCCCCACCCACATGAGATCAAAATTGATATCAAACTTTGTTATAATGTCGGCCAAAGCGGTCTCCAAAGCGAACACTACCGGATGTCTAGAACTATCAAAAATGTTATTATAAAAGTTAATTAAAAGGATATTTCTACCCTGCTCCTGATACAGCCATAAAATCTGGGAATGGGCCCCAACCAAAACATGTTTCTTGACAATGATAGGTACTTCTACTGAAATCAAAACCAGGAGCCCACCCTTTGCTCTGCCCGACGGTGAGGCCACAGCTGGTAGATGAAAAGGAACAAAACCGTTGTAATTAATTGGGTCCGTACACCATGTTTCCTGAAAACAAATTATGTTAAAAGCATTAATGAACTCTAACCATCCCAAACATGCATCCTTTGATAAGAGTCCCGCAACAGTCCAGCTGGTAATCAAACAAATACTATTGCTGGGAGTATTGGATAAAGGTATTGGGCTGATATGGCCATGTGATACATAATTAGAGGACGATTCCCCACCCTGGCCATCAACATAAACCTGTTTCACATTTTCGCGGCATCTGAACACATCATTAGGATTAGCCAAGGGGCTGCCGTTACCTCTAGGGTCTACAATATCTGGTACCCTCGAAATTGCATCACCCCCCCCCCCCCCTCCTCCCATGGCAACAACTGCATCCTCTGGTTTTGTCAAAGCTGGTTCCGGTCAATCATTACAATCCAGTCCACTCAAAGACTGGAATCGATTAGACGTGGTGACGTTAAAGCCAGGGTACAGGTTCATATCTCTATCCCTTGTCCCAACAGGTTCAGCATTAGGCCGGTTGTTTAAATGCCTGTAAAAGTACCCTAGGGGGCGAAGAGATATCCCTTGATCCCGGGAAGAGGGTGAAGGCGCTCTTAACAGAACGGTGGAGGCGAGATGTGGATTTCTAAAATTAACCACTATACAATCGCCACCACAGGTCTTACGCGAGCTACCTATCCAATTGGTTCTTCTAGTGCTTAATATATCATCTGCTAGAGCTACTGGGAAACCGCATTCCCGGTGCAACCAATCCACAGTCTTATTCTTCAATGAAGCATGAGATTCTTTATGGCTATTATTACGACCGGTCTCACTTACAGGGGGAACGTTGGTTAGGACTGCCACGAAAGGAGCACATGCTGGAGGTAAATCAAGCCGAGGGGTAATGTGGCTTTTGGCACTATGTCCTGCCTGGGTTCCTGGGGCTGGGTTACAAGGCTTGTTTTTCCCCAAGATCAGCGGGGTATTAGGTGCATTGGTTCTCTCCTCGCGAGGTCCCCCGGAAGATGACTTAGATAGATTAATCATGGGCGTTGGTATAACCTCATTAGAAGTCTGCGGGGGGACTTTACTACTTCCTGAATCCTGATCCTTTTCTTGGGGTCGTATACTAGCATTAAAATGTGATTCCAACAGACCTCCCAGTCTAACCACTTCATCAGTAATCGTATCAAGTTTGATCAGTAATGGTTTAACAAGCAGATCGAACTTAGCATTTCTTGTGCTGATTAAAAGGTCAAATTGCTTACTGTCTAGAGTGACCGGGGTACTGTCCGGTACAACATTGGGGTCCCAAGCAGTGCTAGTTAATAAGGGGTCTACTCTCTTGTTAGGTCGACTTCCCCCCGCTTTAGTTGGACATTCTTACTGTTATTCCGACAGGAACGTAGTAATCTCTGTGATCTTGGGGCCGTCGGGCATGGAATCAATGGATCTGGGGAGACAGCCTGGCTAAGTACTAAGTCAGTGGGAGCCCCAGATGTTAAGCTAACGGGACTAGCTTGGTCTAAAGGTACCACCAAGATAGAACTGTCCGTGAGGTTAGACTGATTACTCACGTCCTGATAGGAAACAGACAGGGGGGTAGGAGAGTTTGAGGTTAAGGAGATCAGATCAACGGGCCCCGGCCGCCCCAAGGACATTCTTCGTTCTTGGTTAATCTTATCTACCATCTTAACTAGGTAGTTGTCCATGGTCGCTATCACAGGGGTAGATTTAGCTTTCGACATGGTGTGATAACCTTAATAGCTCTTGGTCAGGATAATCAACACAAAGGCAATAGGTAGCCCCTAACTTACTACACAAACTTACTACCCTCCTTTGTAATTGAATTCCCACAGGATATCACTACATACACAACACGCTAGAAGAGAACAGTGAAAAACACCTAATATGACAACCTAAGTATAAGAACACCTCAAAGCAACACGTATTGCCCACGGCCTCCTCCAGCCCCCTCCAGCCCCCTCCTGTCCCGGACTGTCAGACTGTCCGCCCTTTGTCCGGGCTTCGTCCGGTGCGTCCCGCGCAGCGGCAGACAAGGGGTAATATGGGGGGCGTGAACCAATAGGCGGGTAGGCGGGCCGCAGCGCAGCTGAAGCCACGCACGGACTCCTGGTCTCTGGAGTCCCGTGCACCAGCCTTTCCCCACCAGCAGCAGCACCTGTTCACTCCCCACAACTCCTCCAGGTCGGGCAGCACCTCGGATAGTTCAAATGCCCCGGTCGACGAAGCGGGACCCGCGCCAGCGGGTTCCGCAAGCTTATTTAACGAGGAAGTGGGCGGGTGGGCGGGCCGCAGCGCAGCTGAAACCACGCACGAACTCCTGGTCTCTGGAGTCCCGTGCACCGGCCTTTCCCCACCAGCACCTGTTCACTCCCCACAACTCCTCCAGGTCGGGCAGCACCTCGGATAGATCAAATGCCCCTGTCGACGAAGCGGGACCCGCGCCAGCGGGTTCCGCGAGCTTATTTAACGAGGAAGTGGGCGGGTTGGCGGGCTGCAGCGCAGCTGAAGCCACGCACGGCCTCCTGGTCTCTGGAGTCCCGTGCACCGGCCTTTCCCCACCAGCAGCAGCACCTGTTCACTACCCACAACTCCTCCAGGTCGGGCAGCACCTCGGATAGTTCAAATGCCCCTGTCTCTTGAGCTCACAGTTGTAGTCCATATTGAGTCTGAAATAGACTTAACAAGACTTTAAAAGATCTTTCCCCTAATCTATTCCATATTATCCATTTGGAATACAGCACAATCTGCAGTGGTCATTTTAAAAGGGCTTATAAAATGGTGATGGTAATGTTGAGAGAGGAGATTGTAGTAGAGAATGAGAGGGCACAGCTGAGAAAGTGCTGAACAAAAATGATTATGTGAGAACTAGGGGCAGTGTTATGATACTACGTTGTCCATGTATAAGCAATTATGAGGTGTACAGGTGCACAGTAACTCAACAGTCCCTACTGTCAGGTAAAAGAGTACTTAAAGCCCTTTGGAGGCTTCTCACATCCCTGCTGGTCTTTGTGAGATCTCACATTTCCCCCCTCCCTCTAATAGCGCTGCAAAGCATATATCTGGGTTTGAATTCCAATCCAATGAATGGAATAGGAAGTAAACTTTGTGCTAGCTGGACCTGTGTCCAAGATCTATATTCGGGTACTGGGAGGTCAGCCTGTGAACACTTAAACAATGACCATGGCCAAAGACATGGAAAAAAGCTGCAAATTTCAAATAAACAACAGACTGCCTACCCATTTGTGAAGTCCTGTGTACTTTTCTGCTGGACAGGCAAGAGATAAAAGAAAAAATGTACTGCCCTGTAAGAACCATTCTGCAACGTTGGGACCTTTCATATATTAACATGCTTAAATCATCCCTGTTGTTGAGCTGTGATTCTCATGGTAATAACAGGATAGCAGTGCAATGTTAAACATAGCCTGGAAGGCTTTAGGCATGATAAGTCTGGCAACCCCCTCATTGTGTTGGAAAAGACCCAAACTTCAGCCAATCAGGTGAAAGCACAGTTAACACTACTACCCCACAGATGCTTCAATACCTCAGATTTTCAAATGTGAGTGAGCGCATTGTATTTGGTAGGCGAGCCTATTACAAAGAGGACAGTGGACTACTTGTGAATTTATGAAAACTTCCAATGCTGGAGAAGGAATATGCTACTTACCAGTATGCATCTGTTCTTGGCATGTAGAGCTGCAGAGCCACACACTAGGATAGTAGATCGCCATCTGGTGTTGGGCTCGGATGCTTGCAGGTTGTTGTTGTCTTCGGAAGAAGTCTTTGTGGTCACGAGATAGCTTACTCCTCCCTTGGACGACAGTGCGCATGGGCATCAACTCCATCGTCAGATTGTTTTTCGCCATGATGGGAAGTGATGGAGTTTGTAGAAAAGAGAGAGATGTCCATGTGTGATGTCGAAGTAAGACAATGCTGGAACAGATACAGGTCCCGGGGAGGTGGGTGGGCATGTGTGTCTCAGCAGCTCTACATGCCAAGAACAGATGCATACTGGTAAGTAGCATATTCCGTTCGAGGCATATGAGCTGCGGATCACACACTAGGATAGACTATATAGCAATATCTCCCCTAGCGGTGGTCACCTGTATCGGTTGCAGCAGTATGAAATAAAGTTTTAAGGACAGCCTGTCCCACAGAAACTTGTTGCTTTGCTTGCACGTCAACACAATAGTGTTTAGTGAAGGTGTGTGTTGTAGACCATGTGGCTGCCTTACAAATATCTTCTAAGGGAATGTTTCCTAAGAATGCCATGGAAGCCCCTATTTTGCGTGTGGAATGCGCTCTAGGGGGAACTGTTAGTGTGCGTTTAGCTTTGTGGTAGCATATTTGGATACATTTAACTATCCACCTAGCTATCCCAGATTTGGAAATGGGGTTGCCTTTATGTGGTGGAGAGAAAGCTACAAACAATTATTTTGTTTTGCGGAATGATTTGGTTCTGTCAATGTAGTAAAGAAGGGCTCTTTTAACGTTTCAGGTATGAAGAGCTCTTTCAGCTATCGAGTCTGGATTTGGGAAGAATACTGGTAACTCTACTGATTGGTTAAGATGGAACGGAGATATGACTTTTGGAAGGAATTTCGGATTTGTCCTAAGAACCACTTTGTTAGGGTGTAATTGTAAGAATGGTTCTTGTATGGTTAAAGCCTGATTTCACGTACCCTTCTGAGGGATGTGATAGCGATAAGGAAAGCCACTTTCCATGTGAGGAACTGTAGTTCGCATTTAGGCAGAGGTTCAAATGGGAGTCCCATGAGCCTGGTAAGAACAATGTTTAGATTCCACACTGGAGAGGGTGGTAATCCGGGAGGAATAATGCTTTTAAGTCCTTCCATGAAGGCTTTGATCGCAGGGACTCTAAAGAGTGACAAGTGTTGTCGATTTTGTAAGTAGGCTGCTAATGCTGCTAGGTGGAGACATATGGATGAGTATGCCAAATTACATCTTTGCAAGTGTAGTAAGTAGCAAATGATGTCCTGGATAGATGCATCCAGTGGGTTTATATGATTGTTAGTGCAATAAATGGCAAATCTTTTCCATTTTGCAGCATAGCAAGCTATAGTGGTAGGTCTTCTGGCCTCTTTTATAATGTTCATGCAGTCTGGTGGCAGGTTGAGGTAACCAAACTCTAGGACTTCAGGAGCCAGATCGCCAGATTCAGTTGACCTGGATCTGGGTGTCTGATTTCTCCAGGGTTCGGGGTTAATAAGGACAGGGAGAGATGCAGTTTTTGGTGTGGAACTAGCGAGAGTTCCAGTAGTGTTGGGAACCATGGCTGGCGTGCCCATGTGGGAGCTACTAGGATCAGTTTGAGAGACTGTTGCCTGAGCTTGCATACCACTAATGGAATGAGTGGGAGAGGCGGAAAAGCGTATGCAAATCTGCCTGACCAGTTCATCCATATCGCATTGCCCTTTGACTCCTGGTGGGGAAACCTGGCGGCGAAGGTTGGGCATTTTGCGTTTTCGTGTGTGGCGAACAGATCTATGTCTGGTTGGCCCCATTGTTGGACAAAGGGCAGTAGGACTTGGGGATGTAGTTCCCATTCGTGGATCTGTTGTGTTTGTCGACTTAACAGATCGGCAATCTGATTGTGAACCCCTGGAAGGTGTTCTGCAAGTACGTATATGTTCTGAGGAATGGCCCATCTTCAAATGTTCTGTGCGAGCTGGGACAGCTGGAGAGAATGTGTGCCTTCTTGTTTTTGTATGTAATACATGGCTGTCATGTTGTCTGTCCGGATGAGGACAGTTTTGTCCCGGAGATGTAGTTGGAATGATTTTAGTGCTAGGAACACTGCTAGCAGTTCCAGATAATTGATATGGAGCACTTTCTGTTGAGTGGTCCATTTGCCCTGAGTGGTGTGTCCGAGGAGATTGGCTCCCCATCCTGTGAGTGATGCGTCCGTAGTCAGCACTATCTGTGGAAGAGGCTCTAGGAATGGCCGCCCTTTGGACAGGTTTGTTATGATCCACGATTTCAGAGAGCGATGTGTGCGGCTGTCCACCAACACCAGATCTGTGAGTTGTCCGTGAGCCTGGTTCCACTGATGTGCTAGACATTCTTGAAAGGGACGCATTTGAAGTCTAAGGCACAATGAAGATGCATGACGCCATCATGCCTATGAGTTGCATGAACATTCTTGCTGGAAGAGAGTGTTGGATTTGAAATTTCGTGATAAGAGCTTGTATATTGGCTATCCTGGCTGGGCTGGGATATGCTAGGGCTGTGGAAGTGTTTATGGTGGCTCCTAGATACTGATGTATGTGAGAGGGTTGGAGATGAGATTTGGTATAGTTGATTGTGAATCCCAAGTTGTAAGATTTGGATGGTTTGGTGAGTGTGTAGAACACATTTGTTGAATGACTTGGCTTTTATTAGCCAGTCGTCTAGATACGGGAAGACATGAATTTGTTGTCTTCTAAGATGTGCTGCTACTACTGCCAGACATTTCGTGAATACTCTGGGCGCGGTTGTTACCCCGAATGGAAGGACTGTAAACTAGTAGTGTTGTCCATCCACCACAAACCTTAGATACTTCCTGTGGGCAGGATGTATGGGAATGTGGAAGTAGGCGTCCTTGAGATCTAGTGTGGCAAGGAAATCGCCTTGTTGCAGTAGTGGGAGCACTTGTTGGAAATGATCTGAGTTCATATACAGATTTAGGAGTCTGAGGTCGAGTATTGGTCTTGGAGTTCCATCCTTCTTGGGGATTAGGAAGTAGAGTGAGTATACCCCTGTACCCTGATGTTCTAAGGGAAGTGGCTCTATTGCGTGTTTTTGAAGCAATGAGAGAACCTCTTGTTTGAGGAGCGCAAGATGGTCTGGTGACATGGAACGCTGTTTGGGTGGTATATGTGGGGGGGTAGTTGTGAGTTCCAGGCAGTAACCATACTGGATAATTTGTCTTACCCACTTGTCTGTTGTGATGGGAGTTCCAGACAGGTAGGAACTGTTTTAGTCTTCCCCCGACTGGAGTGGAATGGTGTGGGGGGAGTGGAGGAAAGTCACTGTTTTGTGGCAGGGGAGGTACGAGTGTTGTTATTACCTCGACCTCGCCCCTTGTTGTTGTTTCCTCTGTATCCGCCTCTAAAATATCCTCTACTGGGGGATGTTTGTGTAGCGGGTTTGAATGTAGAGTAGGTGTCCGCTCCCATATTTTTGGAGGCTCCTCTGTAGAAGGAGCGCCGAAAGGAGCCACGTGGTTGTGGAGACTGTAATGCTCCCATGGACTTAGCAGTCTCGGTGTCCTCCTTCATTTTTTCAAGGGCAGTGTCTACTGCTGGCCCAAATAGCTGTTCCTGGTTGAATGGCTGACTAAGTATGGTAGTTTGTACCTCTGGCTTAAAGCCTGAAATGCGTAGCCAAGGCATGTCGTCTAAGGAGCACACTGGTGTTAATTGCTCTAGAGGCGGTGTCTGCAGCGTCAAGCGCACATTTAATTGACGCATTTTAAATAAGTTTTCCCTCCTGGATAAGGTCATTTGCTTGGGTTTTATATTGCTCTGGCAGATGTTGTAATAGATTCTCTAAATGGTCGTAGTGGGCCCTGTCATTGCGTGCTAGTCGGGCTTGGGTGTTGACAATACGCCAATGATTAGTGGCTTGTGCTGCTACTCTTTCGCCAGAGGCTTCTAACAGTTTGGATTCTTTGTCGGGGGGTGGTGCATCTCCTGTGGTTTGGGAGTTGGCGCGTTTCCTAGCATTGGAAACGACCAAAGAATCTAAAGGGAGCTGCCCTTTGATGTAACTAGGAACTTCAGGGGAAGGCCTATATTTCTTTTCTATCCTTGGGTTAAGAACCCTGGCACGGACAGGGTCTTTAAATACCTCGGGCGTGTTTTATGACTCCTTTAATCATAGGCAGAATTTGTACAGACTTTTGAGATTGTTCAAAAGTATCTAATAGGAAGTCTTCCTCAGGTGCGTCGGACTGCATTGTGGCGCCGCGGTAAAGTGCCGCTCTATTTAATAATTGGCCAAACCCCAGGTGATCGTCTGGAGGCGATGGTTTGGAGGGATAAGGTTGAGGTTCAGGCATGTCTGGTAGAGGGAATGCCCAATCAAGTGGTGAGGTATCTGGATCCGTGAACGGATCATTAGGGTCACCCCCACCCCCTAGGTCATCATCATCATTCTGTGGAGGTGGTGTATGTGATGGAGAGGGTATAGGTAAGGATGGTGTAGGCAGAGGGGGTGGCATAGAAGGCAGTATAGGAGAGGAAGGGGGCATAGGCGATGTTGCAGAGTCCTTCCTGTTTAAAGGAGCTGGGGCAGGTGGTGTGTCCAGTTTCCGTTTTTTACATGGCACCGCGGTGACATGTCCAGTCTTGGGGTTAATATAAATCATTTTCTGCCTTGGATCAATGGGATCTGGATGAAAAAGTTCTTGTTCCCCAGGAACAGTTCTTGGTGCCGATTTTTTCGGTTCCGATCGAGGTTTTGGTTGATCGGTGGAGTTTTTGGCTTTAGGAGGTGTATGAGAGTCCTTAGCCGGTGGTTTCGGTGCCGATGATGGTTTCGGAGCCGAAGTTGTATCTTTAGGCTTGGGAACCTTCAGTGCCGGTTTATCTATTGGCCTTGGTGTTTTCCGGGCCGAAGGCGTCGGAGCCGATTTCGGTGCCGAGTGGTCTTTTGTCTTCGGTGCCGAAGGTGCCGGTTGAACAATGACATGCGGTTTGCTCGGTCCCGAGCTACCGGAAAGCTTATGTTTCTTCGCGGAGCCGAGCCCGGAGGCGGGGCTTTCGAAGGATGTTTTCGGTCTCGACTGGGGCCAGCAGGCGAAGTCTTGACCAAAGCCTTTGGTTTTGGAGGGGCAGGGGCAGTAGTACTCACACGTTGCCCAGGAGTGATGGGGTTGTCTGCTTCGGAGATGATTTGTAGATCCTCGGAATCTTCTTCTGGGACATCAGGGCCCTCATCAAAGATGTCCTCTGGTTCCGGAGCTGTTCTCTGTGCCATGATGTGTCTTAGAGCCCTTCGATCTCGAATGGTCTTTTTGGATTGAAATGATGCGCAAGCTGGACAGCTGGACTCGTCGTGTTCAGGTGATAGGCACAGGTTGCAGACTTTGTGGTGGTCACTGTGCGGAAATTTTGCTCCACACTGGGGGCATTTTTTGAAAGGCGTCCTTTCCATGAGCCGTAGGCCTCACGGCGTGGATAGGCCTAGCGGCCCGCGTCGACGTCCGGAATCGAGCCGATGAAATCGATGTCGAGGATGAAGGCGAAAAGCTTCTAATTGAGATTTCCAACTGGATCATAAAAAAGTTGCATCCGAACCCAATGGCGGAAAAAAAAAAATCTGACAATGGAGTTGATGCCCATGGGAGGAGTCACCTATCTCGTGACCACAAAGACTTCTTTCGAAGACAACAACCTGCAAGCATCCGAGCCCAACACCAGATGGCGATCTACTATCCTAGTGTGTGATCTGCAGCTCATATGCCTCGAACCTGTAGTTACAGGTAAGTATTCATGTTTCTTCTCTAGTGTTGAATCTTTCATACAGTAATGTTTGGAGTTCTGGTTCCGGTTGTGTGGAGACGTGTAGTTTGGCTGCCGGAGACCGGGCGTGGACCACAAGCCCATGAGCGGGCTCCAGAGCATGACCGGGACTGGGACCCAGTGTGCAGTCTCCCTCTACACCTTGTTGGCCTCTGCCGAAATGCTGTCCAGTACAACAGGTGACGGCGGTGTGAGTAAGCGGAGGGGGAGGGGGGGGGGCACAGCGTTTGATGCAAAAGGCACTAACCCCTAACCCCCCCCACGGACAGGTCGAAGGAACTAGGCAATCGGGAGGCTGGGGGACACAGGCGCAGTGCCTGTAATCACCCCTGGACAGCAGAAGGAGCAGGCAAGCAGATGAAGAGTGAGCCCAGGGGTCTCTGAGGAGGCGGCCCGGCTAGTGCTGGGTGCAGCTTGCGGGGAGCCTGGATGGCCCTGCACACCATACCCGGGAACCCACCAGACACCAACAGCGGCAGATCAAGTTAACACCCTCCATCCAGGCTGGGGAGGCCCACCCTTGAAGACACGGCACTGCATTATTAACGGCAACAACAGCCCAACAGCAGCCAACACCAATCATACGTAAGGCTAGGATGAGCCTGGATGAGCGGCCAGGTGGCCGGCAACCATCAGACCTGCTACAATAATTAAGACACACTGCTTTGGCCTGGGAAGCTTCCCAACTGCCTCAGCCTAAGCAGACGCTGCTCAACTAGGGCAATTGCTGCAATGCTAAAAAAACAGGGGATGCAGCAAGCAGGAACTAGGCTGAAACAGAAAATAAAAATCAAAACCTGAATCGACAGCAGCAAATGCTAATTTGGACAACAGAAGCACCTTCAAACAGACCAAGGCTTTTGACTTGTGGAGTTGGACACGGATACTGAGCCCCAACTCAGAGAGCCGAACAAAGAATGGCCAAACAAGCTTGCACAACCAAGATGTCCAGGGCTCAGAATCTAAGAGTTCTTTAAAGAATAAAACAAATGAAAGCTCGCACCCAGGTACAGTCCTTGGCACACTGGCAAGGGAACTACTTCCTCTAATATGGACACAATCCATTCCCTGCAGCCTATAGGAAGCCAGCCAGTCCTGGGGAAAAAAGAAGAAACCACTCTTGCATTAATCTGGGGGACTCCAGTGACTCAATTATCAAGATCACCTCAACTTCAATAGACCCCACAGACAGTCCCCCCAAGATACATCAGAAGACAACAAGAGCCCATCTGATAACTCAACAGCCACACCAGACATCCTGGCTACACAAAAAACAGTAGCAAGGGCCCAGCTGCATCAGGATGCAAACGCACGGAAGGACAATGATGGAACAAGCATCCTTCAAGACTCCCCTTTTGAGCCTGAACTAAGCTACTGTTTACAGAGGTCACCCTCACTTTTGCCACTTGAGCTCTCAAATGGACAGGACAACTTGCTAAGGTCGGTCAATTTCCCCTTGACGGCATCAGTAAACGCCCTAAAATGGCAATCAGAAAAACCTGAATTGCAGATGGAAACCCTCCAAGTAATGGCACTTAACCATGGGCGATATAGCCAGAAAAGTCGACATGCTTACTGAGGCCAGCAACAATGCGAACCCCTCACTGCACTGCCTGTGTACAGAGATAGCAGACAAACTGGTCTCGCTTCCGACAGTACTTACCCTATTGGTGGAGGATTTTAAACTTACTAACAAAAACCAACCAGGCACTCAAATCCCTGACCCAGCTATGGACAATGGAACAAGGGCGATCACCTAATCAAGCCGGGAACTAGACTTCTCAAACAGTCAAAACTCCCCACAGGTGACATCAAAAGAAGTCCCGCCACAACATTCCGCATCCACTGTCGAACTCAATGACCAAATGGTGGAGCCCGAAGAAAACATTGGGGGGGACGCAGAACACCCTCCATCAGGCTCCACAACTGACTCGGAGAGAGAAAAAACATCTTAGGAAACAACAGAAGCACGTTAAACAGCAGTCAATAAAAGCAGCACCTACAAAATCACGCCACACTACAGGCAAAATGAAAGCAGCAAGCCAAACAACTTCTACGAGCAACAAGGACCCCACCACAGCACTCTAACCCATATTTCACAAGAGCGGGCAACAGGGCCTACCAACACAAGGTCACATGATCATAAAAACACCAAAGGAACAACCACACGCCCAGGTTTCCAACGGCCAGCCAACCACAGCCTCACAAAGGGATTAAATACAACAGCCCTGGGAGGAAACGTCATCAACAGACAACAGGCAATGCCCCCTTCCAGGGCACAAACTGCAGGGAGGCCCTTTCCAAGGCAACATCCCTTGCACCTTCGACAACTTCAGCCATACCTTGCATGATCCGCACCCTGACATATCCCAGCCATTTGTTAATCAAGCTTTACCTGAAGGTCACACGGGACCTCCACCAAAAAAACAAAAAAAAACAGCTGCTGATGCAGGTGACGCATGGTTGCATTTCACTAAGCAGAGATGCTCAAAAACAATGGAGTAAATGCAAACAACAACACGGACACTAAACGACCCAAGACAGTAAACACACTGAAGAAACCTGGGCAAGAAGGATGAAACACAGGAACAGCTACACGGGCAATGGGCGGATCTTAGCCCAACAGAACCCTCAAGATCAGCCTTAGGCATTGACAAGACCCAAGACATTCCTATAACCCAAACATTACAGATGGCTCCATACAGCAACATCTGCCCATGGCTGAGCAACCACACCCAAGTCAACGGGCAAACATCAAGAATGAGCATGACCCCGCTGTATACATCCAAAGGTAAAATGGACATCCTAAATATAACAAACATACTAAAACTTGTGAAACACAGCGAATCACTATATCACATTAGCAGTAGCGATATCATTAGGGTGCAGTTCGATTCCCCAGCCCCAGATATAGGGAGGGAGTTGACAATCATAACATGGCGAGATGCCAGTACAGCAGCAAGAGTACTCAACGAAAAGGGGCAGTTTGCAGACTCTGGTATCGCCATCCGGATGATCGACAAAGGAAAGTACCCCATAATTCTACAAGAACCCCATAAAAATAAATCTCCATGCCGTGTATTTTGAAGGGGACCATCTCTGGTGGGACCCAAATGGACCACGAGATCATGAACATCAGGTGCAGGCTGGATAGCCAGAACGAGGGCAGGAAAGTAACTACTACTATCACATGCAGTGTACTCGCTTGCCCACCCTCCTCCCCAACACAGAATTCTGGGGCTGGGTCTCCTCCAACTTCCCCCTAAGCACAGGGTTCTCCCTCCCCAACAGCAGGGAAGTCAGTAAACAAAGCCTCAACATTATGACATGGAATGTTGCAGGTATCCATGGGAACCTTCAAAGTTTGGCAGAAATCACATTCCTCGAGAGTGCAGACATCATCTGCGTGCAAGAAACATGGGCACTAACACTACTGCCAGGATATGCGGATTTTCACAAGCCCGCCAGAAAAACCAACCTAGTCGGGTGACCCCCGGTGGGTTTCTTCACATACATCAAACCCTCCTTAAAGTTGAGCTTCGCTGTATTAAACACCTCCGACATGCTCCTAGCCAGCATCTTAAAAAGCCTATAAAGCACGGCATGCCTCCTTCCATACTAATAATCAATATATACCACAATTATCAGGGCCTAGGGCCCTCGGTCAAGCTGGAACGAATAATCAAACAAATTTAAACACCAATAGCACACCACATAACTCTGGAAGTCTTGATCCTTGGAGACTAATATGCTCTGACTGGGGGAACAGACCGTTCATGGCAGGGCCGCCGGAGAAATGTCAAGATTTAATATCCTCCTTCAGACCTACAACCTAGAATCAGCTCAATCCATGGCAATTCAGGCCAGATCCGGGTCTGTTCATCCACCCATATTCAACAACCAAACCACTATCAAATATATCTTCCAGCCTATAGGTAATGACATGCTAAACGTTGATGTGCTCTCATGGGACGAAAGTGATCCCGCAGCCCTGTTGGTCTGTCCGAAAGTAACGTCTGGAAAACACCATATCATTTCCTCCATCGAGAGGTAAAATGGGGAGGAACAGTACAGACGTCTGCAGAAAATAAAATGGACACAAATGACTAGTAACAAATTTGACAGATGGAAATCCCTGGGAAGGTTGTCCACCAGCAATAAATAAACTGGGCATCATTGAGGCCTGGGAAAAGCTGGCTCTAGTACTTGGTACACTACTCAGGGGAAAGAGGCTGAGACCAAAAACAAAAATGGCATTTCATACACTCAGCAAAGTCCCAGAGATTAAACAAAGTGCACAGTTGCTAAAAATGAAACAAAAACGGCACACACAAAAATAAAAAGCGAAACATCAAAAAGGCAGTTAAACTCAGCAGCAAAACACAAACAACTCATCTGGAAATTCAGACAAAAAGCACACAATAAGAAATTGATAAAAATCTTTGAGTAGCAAATCCCAACAATTCTGGCAATATCCAAACAATTTATCTGACGGGGCATCAAACAGAGGAAACACTGTCCCAGCTGAGACATAGGTTGCACAGGTGAAGTCATTCTACGTCAGAGACCAAGAAAAAACAGGCCTTAAGGAACATTTATCGCGGAGAACACACAAAAAACAGAGAACTGAGTTGTATGCTGGCCGGAACAAAACAGCAATGTGTACCATCCTAAAAAAGATCCGAACAGATGGCGCCCCAGTGCAAACGCCTGCCAGGTCCCCTATTCAGAGTAGACACGAATTTCTGGGTAGCAACCCTTGCACTGCTGTACGCAGAATGCAGGCATCAAAAACAAGTGCCAGACTCATGGAGGGGCTCTTTTTTACAGCCTATTTTTAAAAAAGGGGCAACCACCGACCCAAAAAACTATTGCATAATTGCCCTATTGGACATCGAGAGGAAGGCCTATTCTAGCAACCTCTTGCTAGAAGTAGCGGCCTGGACACACAACAAAGGTCTCCTACCATTCTACCATACAGGCTTTCGCACAGGGGCTCGACAGTTGACAACATCACTGTCCTTTAGAACCTTGATCAACAAGCAGTCACTTGCTCTCCCTCCCCGCATTCTTCACCTGCTTCATCAACTACTCAGCAGCTTTCGATGGGGTAGTACACAACATCCTTTGGCAGACACTGGAGTGGTGGAACATCTGTCCGAAACTACTGCGAGCCATTGAGTCATTACACTGCGGTACCTGGGTAAGGATTAAACTTACCGGGGAGTCAGCCGCAGAAAAAATAGCTGGGGACCGAGGACTATTATTCCATCTTTATACTTCAGATCTGGGCTTGACGCTAAGTGGAGTCTCCCTTGCCAAACTAAGCATTGGAAAGAAAAAAATACAACGGATACAATATGGTGACGACCTACTCCTCTTAGACTACACCAAAGTAGGCCTTCAAAAGCGCTCAATGCACTCTCAAAATACAATCCCCAGAACGAGTTGGATGCCAACGCAGGCAAATCTAAAATAGGGATTTTGGCAACCACCCCAAAAAATGGCTCTCGAAATGGCAGCTGGGCACACTCATTCTGGACTGTCTAAAGCTACAACTATCTGGGTGCTTGGCTGTGCAAATCAGACCGACCCTTGTTCCATCTACAGAAAATGAGTGTGAAAGGGAAGATGGTCACACAGGCCCTCTGCAAGCTAAACGCAGCTCTCGACAGTCCCACAACCATTGGAATACAAAGGGCAATACGGGCCAAACTCCTACCATCGGTCAACTACGTGCAGCAGGTTATTTCCCTGGAAAAAAATCAAATGCACAGCCTACAAGAAATGATTCCATCTTCCCTCCGGCACAAGAAACATTCTGATCCACCTAGAATTTGACCGCACCCAACAAAAGCGTGAAGGGCAGGTTTCTTTGGCAAAATATTCCTACATGGCTACCGTGGCCCCAGAAAATTCCATGAAGGCTCTCATAAAAAGCATTGTCAGCAGACCAAATAACCCCTGGTCTGCACAACTCACAGCAGCAAAGGAATCCCTACATCTGGCCAGGGAGAACTGGAAAGCAAACATCGTTGATTATACAACGGTCAAACCAGCAATAAAAAAACAATTGTGCTTTCTGTCTCGTTCTCTAAATTTTGAATCTCTGCAGGCAATGGATTTCCATGAAACCATGAAATTTCTGCAAATGTTTTCCACAGCAAAGCATCACCTCAACCAGGCCGTGGGGAGACAAGCCCTCAATCTGATCTTAGAAGCAAGGCTGCACCCGCTTCCCCTAAGAGAACTGTATCCAACTTGGATGCCACTTGGTCGCTTCATAGAATGCAGGCTGTGTAACTACTAAAGGGAATCACTGGTACACATCCTCTTATGCTGCCCGGCACTGCGACAGGCCCGCCAAATCCATCTAAGGCCAATCTTCCTCAAACAGGGCACTTTCACAACAAATGTAGCAGTTTGTCAGCTCTACACCTTGGACGCAGTCAAAGACTTGGCCAGCTTTGGCAAATTTGTTCAACACACACGCTCCTTTCTGAATACACAATGGCTGTAGAAGGGAGCGATCAACAGCCAGATGAGGCTCAGGCCATTGGATGTTCTCGTCTTACATGACTAGCTCACCACCGGCAGGGCCTAAAGCCACTATGGGAGCTTCAGCTCCCATACTACCAATGCACGGCGGAATAGACACAAGACATGTGGGGACAAAGAGCACTAGCACTTTATTCGAAAACCTCCTAACGACAACAGCCATTGCACGGTTTCAATTCCATCACTAGAAACTTGACCAAGCACCAACGTATCACGAATTATATTGTGGACAAGATTTTATAAAAAACTTTCACATTCAAAATTGATTTGTGATGAATAGAGACAGACTCCCATTCTATAAAAAAGACTAACCTCTCCCACTACTTCTTCTAGGCAGCAATGTTCAGTAAAAGTGTATGGGTTTCCAGTTTGACGCCCTGCATATCTAGGTTACAGACACTCATGTGAAGAGGGCTGTCAACATTGAAACACACATGGTTGAATGAACAGTCACAGGATTTTGGAGAGGACGGCCTGCTTTAGAATGACTCAAAACGCTATGCCCTGTTTAGAAAAGGACTGTGCTTTTTGTGGTGTCCAAAGGCTACAAACAACTGGTATGATTTAAGGAAGTTGATATCGACCTTAAAATGCAGTTTGTGAAGCCTTATACCTAAATACCCCTCTTGTACATAAAACCAAATTCTGCTTAATCCTTTTAGTCTTTGTGCTAAAGGATCAATTCTCTTTTACCTGGTAAACATTAACAATGATTTAACTGTATTTTAGCACGCTCCACAGCTGGATGCATCTCCTGTGAAGTGCACAGTCTTGCATATGCCTCAAAGCGTTGCTCAGATAACCATTCCTTAATTTGATAAGGAAATTAGTACTCCAATTCTCATGATCCAAATATATTTTTTTAGTGTTTGCATTGAAAAAGCAATTACAGCAAGAGCATGTAAACATTGCTCAGTTGCCCCACAGCCTTTTGTGGATTGCCCAATTGCACTAGATCACCAGAATGCTTATATAAAATAGGACACTAACTGCCATTGAAGATGGGCAATCTCTGAAATGTACTGGGGCAACCGTGCCCCTCCAAGAAAGATGCTTCATTTCTGGTCTGTGCATAGGTTCAAAAGGAATCCCCAATAAATGGGACAACACTGTACTTAAGTCCCACAAGACTGGTAACATCTCATTTGGGGAGGGGGGAAAGACATTAAGAGTCCTTTGAAAAATTCCTTGATGAACCTGTTAGCCCATAGTAATGACTGGGCAGCAGCTCCTCTAAAACGTGAAATAACTGCAATATATACTTTGCGGGAAGAGGGTCTCTGACCTGAGCAAGCTAACGGTAGCAGGGGTGGTAGAATTTGATGAGGAATACAGGAAGGAGGTGAAAACCTTAGTCACTGCACCATATGCAGAACAGTTTCCACTTTGCTCAATAGTCTAGTTAGTGGATAAATCTCTGGCCTGACAAAGTGCCCCACTGCACTTCTGTCTACATTGTTTTTAAATGTCTAGAAGGAGCCCTGTGGACCAGTACTGTTTAGGCTTTATTGACGATATCACGATCAGAAAGCCCAACTTCTGTCTCATCTTGTGCAGCACTCTCAGGATGAGGTGAATTGAGGAAAGGAATAAGCAAATGTCCTTGAAAATGCATTCGCCATGACATTGGTAACGTGTGTCTCCTGACACCATGAGGCCAGTAGTGGTTAACAAAGGTGCCGAAAAGATCCCTCTTTGTCATGCTATAGAGGAGAGAGATTCTGTTCAGTTGACCGATTCAAAGCCCTCTCTTTGCAATCGCCTGAGGATCGACTCAAGAGTGTCTACCCAATCACTGCTAGGCCTTGACAAGTATACAAGTCAGTTAAAATAGATAATGGATGGCCCATTCCCATAGCATGTAAGCTCCTGTTGATCAAATATATGACCTTGTTTCTTGTTGTTTGTTTAAAACCTCAAGGCTGTGTTATTAGTTCCTAGTAGGATGGAGAAACCCTCGACTGAGCAGGAAGGATTCCAAACCCATTCTTACTGCACTTAGTTCCAGTACGTTTGTGTGGAGGCCACTTGACACAAGTCATGCAGGTGTCCACCCTAGCCCTCCATGGAAGTGTCTGTTGTCATGATGCTACCTCCTGTTACAAATGTAGGTCTATAGACATGTTCTCCATCCAAGTCACCAAGGAAAGGCTACTTTAGTCTTTGGAGTGACTGTTATTTGGCAACTGATGACCCTTTGCTTTAGGCTCACTTGCTTTTGAGTTCCTCTTTTTTTTCTCTTTCAAATGCTTTATTGAATTTTCAAATAAACAAATGATCAGCATGTCATGGTTAGGATAACTTATAGGTGAAACAAACAACCCCATATTATATGAGAACATAAGGTGAAATGTTCGCCCAATTACAATACTTAATATTCCAACCCATATATAAGCAATGAAGATAGAAGTAAGCGAAAAGAGGAGAAAAAAGAAAAGAAGAAAGATAGAGAGTTCCTATATAACTAAACAACAAAAGGCAACCTAAATGAATACACGAGTACCATGTACTAAATCAATTGGTAAATTCTCTCAATAGACCCATGGAGCTGAAATAAACCAACATTATAAAGGTAAATACAAATATAAAAAACAAAACCAATGAAAAGAACAAAGACAAAAATACAGTATATGTGACCTAGAGTGCAAACAATACTTGTAAATTCACCGAGGTTTATGGGAGTTTAAATAATTGTCCAAGGAATTACACAGCGACCTAGACAAGGGTTTCCATGGAGAATTCTGTAAAGCAATATTGCCTGCGCCCCCAAGATGCGTGATCCAATTTAACCAACCCTTATTTGAAGTCTTACTCGTGTCTTTCCAATTAGTAAGAACCATCTTCACAGCTGACGTAAGCAGAAGATCGAAGAGGGCTTTGTCCTCATCAGTACATGTCTCCACCATTAGAGAACCCATAGATAATGTAGAGAATTCTCTATTCAATTCACATTTAAATATTTTAGATAGAAAATCAAAAATCTTGTCCCAAAATGGCACCACAGACTTGAGTGTAAAATAAGATGGGCTAAATCACCAGTTTCTAAATTACAATTCCAACATAATGGATCATCTCAAATACCTAAGGAGTGTAACCGAGCAGGAGTCCAAAAAGCTTTGTGCAGAAGTCAAAACTTAGGTTTGGGAAAGTGCTGGAGATATTTTATTACTTGATATTGAACTCCACACCTGCGGCCACAAGGATTCAGAAAGCGGGTCAGAGGAATGCAAATCCAAAAAGTGATAAGATTATTATTGAGGTTAGAGGTTTTGGGGCGAAGATGTTTATAAATATGGGAAACCTGATGGCCCAATTTGTTGATTTTTGTCACGAATATTGGTAAGGATGATTGTGTGTTTAACAGCTTGGCTTAATGCCGCTCTCACCTTAAAAAAATTATAGAATTCAATGTTATCTAGAATTATATCTGGTTTGAAGATCTGAAAATGTAACTGGATACGAGGCTTGTTCCAACTGATAAGGGGAAAAAAATACCTTTGTGAATCCAAGTATCAAAAGCTAGACTTTTACCCTTGTATACCATTCTACGGTTATACCATAAGGATTCCATATTAGATCCCCTGATACTCTTCTCGAGTTTCTTATTTATCCGCAGAAGTGCAATTTTGTGTTTTTAAAGATCGATTTAGAGCTAGTCGGATAAAGCTGATGAGATGCGAGGAGTGACAGCGGATTAAGGGCATCAAGAATAGCTCTTTCTACCTCAATCAATCAATCAATTATTTGTAACCACACTGGAATATAATGGGCAGGGGGAGAAATCCAATAAGAACCGTGCTTCGCAAAAAAAGCGAATTGATATATCCTAAAATCAGCCAAATTTACACCACCCAAGGATTTATCATGTCTTAGGTTTTTTAATACTAATTTGAGCCTTCTTGCCACGCCATAAACATGTAGTGAGATTATCTAATTTACGATTACATTTATCTGTCAGGAGGAGTGGTAACATGCTTATGAGATAATTAACTAAAGGAGTGATCATCATTTT
This sequence comes from Triturus cristatus, assembly GCF_964204655.1. Taxonomy (NCBI): domain Eukaryota; kingdom Metazoa; phylum Chordata; class Amphibia; order Caudata; family Salamandridae; genus Triturus; species Triturus cristatus. The sequence goes on from NC_140587.1 coordinate 451,144,257, forward strand.
TATGGTTTCTATTCTTCCCCACCATGTAATAAATTTCGGAGACCAAGAGTCCAAAAGTTTTGTAATCTTTTCCAGTAATATTTTCTCATTATGATGAAGTGTGTTAATAATATTACTTCTAAATTCAATTCCCAAATATTTTATATATCCCAATTGCCACGTCAGACCCGAATCACCTAAAACATCTTTGGTACAGCACACATTCAGTGGTTTTACTTTCGATTTGTCTCTATGAAGTTAATATCCAGAATGAATGGAGTATTCTGCGATCGTGGACATCAAAGCTTCAATTGAAGCTCTCGGCTGTTCTGTTATTATTAGAATATCATCTGCATAAGCAGCTAATTTAACCTGGACGCCATTAATGTTAACTCCCTTTATATTCGTATTTAATTTAATGTCCTGGATAAGAGGTTCTAATGCCAACAAAAACAAAGATGGAGACGGGACACCCTGTCTAGTACCTTGTTGAAGGGTAAAAGATTCAGAGAGAGAGCCATTAACAGCAATATGGGCCGAAGGTTTCAGATAAAAGGGACATTACCATTTTTATATACGGCTCTCCCAAATTAAACGTGTGCATACAAGGTTTTAAAAAAGTCCAAGAGACCCTATCAAAGGCTTTTTCTGCATCTAATGTGACAGCAATGGATGGATCGGTTTTAATCGCGGCATTCTCTAGAACATGGCACAACAACCGGGTATTATCGTTAGACATACGATATCTGAGAAATCCAACTTGGGAAGTACTGATTAATTGTGGGAGGACAGTATTAAGTCGTGATGCTAGAATTTGTGCATACATTTTACAATCTACGTTGATAAGAGATATTGGTCTATAATTCTTAGATAAACCGGGATCCTTCCCTTCATTTGGTATAACAATTATGTTGGCTTCTGACAGAGTCTGTGGTAGTCCCATTATTTGCTATATGATGGAAGACTTTCAGCAGGGTCGATTTTAGTTGATCTGAAAAGGTTTTATGTAAGGTGGCTGTAAAACTGTCTAGGCCTGGGGCCTTATTATCTTTCAAGGATTTGATCGACTTCTCAACTTCCGAAAGGCAAATAGGTTGTCCTAACGAAATCTTGTCTGCTTCAGACAATTGGGGAAGTTTAAACCTATTTAAATATCGGGTACACTCCTCTAATCTAAAGTTTTGTTCGTTTTTGTATAACCCCTCATAAAACGACTTAAAAGTATTGAGGATATCCTTCTGTTTTGTGTGAATTTGGTTACGAGCATCTTTAATAGATTCTGGTTCTGCTTACGTTTAAGATATGAAGCAAGTAATTTACCTGCTTTATTGGCTTCACATAGATTAAGGGCTTTGAATTTATTGATCCACACTCCCGCTTGTTTGCTCAAAATTTTGTTATATTCATATTTCTTTTGTGTTAAAGTGAGAATAGTAGTATCGTGTAAAAACATAGCATCAGCAGACTCCAAGGTTTTGATTTCTTGTTCTAGTTGAATCAATCCAGCATTCATACATTTATTTATTTCTGTTTTAATCTAAAAACATTATTTCCCTAATAGTAGCCTTCAAGGCACCCCGAAGAGTGTTGACATTGGTTTCTGCAGAGTCATTATGTGTAAGATAATCTATGATGGCTTCCTCAATTTTCTTTTTATCCTCTGGGTCTGTCAGAACATCATTATCAAAACGTCATCTTTTAGGTGTAGGTTCATTGTGGATACACGCCAATTCGACATTAATACACAAATGATCTGACACTAACCTGGGGAGTATATTTAAGTGTTCAATGAAATGTGTAAACGAACCAGAAATGAGAATGTAATCAATTCTAGTATAAGAGAAATAAGGAGTAGAATAAAAAGTATAATCTCTGGTGTTGGGTTGTTGAAGACGCCAAGCATCTTTGAAGATTACATTTAGAACATATATATATATATATATACACACACATATATATATATATATATATATATATATATATTTTTTTTTAAGGTTTTTATATAGCGCGGACCAGACCCTTGCGGGTATCAGAGCGATTTACAACATAATACAGGAAAAAGGGGAAATAGACAGAGGAGACATAGGCATATACAAACGAAGATAATGTTGCTTATAAGTCAAACAAACGGTAACTCTTCCAACATAGCACATACCTACCATCCTGCATCAAATAGATCAAGTGAATTTTGTAAGGAGAATCGATTTAAATTCCTTTTTAAAGGATGCCGCGTAAGGGTTCTGTCTTGTTTTTGGGGGTGAGGCATTCCAAATCCTAGGGGCCATTCCTGAGAAGGAGCGGTTACAAGTTTTTTTTTTTAAAGCGTTGTGGTTTCAAAAGAAGGTTATATGAACTCCTGTTAGTTCTGTCGCCGCCCGATACTACTAGTTTTTCTGCAAGGTATGTATAAAAGGAAGAGCCATAGAAACCGGCACTGATGAAGCTATTTGAAAGCAGAAACGCGTCTGCCAAGCGTTTCTTTGGACTTTGCACGCAGAGCGCTATAAGATTAATAAATTAATTTCCAGTCTATCCCGGAGCTGTGTCGCACTCTGTTCTCACCTGAAGGGAGCCTGGTAGATATATTTATTTTCCATTTATTATCTACTGGCGGTCGCCAGTAGATAGTTATAGTTAGGACCTATTTTCCATAGGAAATTCGCAACATTCTATTCCCAATAAGTCTGGCGCCGGTTGACAAATCCTCGTGAAATTTTCCAAACTTTTGGCCAGCTCCGCTCCTACCCTGAAAGTTTCGTGGTGATTCGTCAAGCGGGGGCCGAGGAAAAAGGGGGGTCCCAAAACGCATTTTGCTCATGCAATTTCCCATAGGATCTGTTGTTGCAGCTACAGCCTGAACCGCTGAACGGAATGACACCAAATTTGGCAAAGAGGTAGTCCTCAGTTCAGACTTGTGCCTTTTGCATATATGGTGTGAATCTGTTCAGTAGTTCCTGAGAAAATTAGAGTTAAAAGTACATAAATATCTATGGCCGGGGAGGATCCGCAGACCCTACCCGCACCGTAAGCGCACCCTCCCCGAACCGAGCGCGCACCCTCCCTATCGCGCGCTGAATGCTAATTGGCTGTCGAGTGTCTACATTCGAAACCAGGAACTGTTGGCGGCCATTTTCTGCCTCGGTAGAAGTGAGGCTGAAGAAGCAAGGGGAATAAGTGTGTAAAACATATAAAGGGGGCAGAGTGGAAATACTCTGACCCTCTAGAGGTGCTTAGGGGGTCCCAGGAAGGACCCCCTGGGCCCCACTTTTTTAAAAAACAAAAAACGGCGAAATGCGCGCACAGTGCGCGCATCCTACCGCGTTGGATGCACGGATTCTCTTGCGGTGGGTTCGCGGATCCAAGGAAAAAAAATGAAATTGTCAGGAGATAAAGATTAAGGTTAAGTGTTTTGTTCTTGAGTGGCTCTAAAAAGAGCCGTTGTGTTCATTGAGAGTTTTTGGTACTTATAAGTAAGTAGCTACACAGAGTCTAAAGTTGTTGAGGAAGACTCCGTTTCCTTCATCAGTAAAGTGTACTCCATCTCTCCTATACATCTCTTGCATATGAAAGCGCAGATTGTTATTGTAAATGGACCCCATTCTGTAGTCTCGGAGAAAAGCAGAAACAGATTTATTCACATGTTTCCTAGCTCTCTCAATCTGTGGACAAAAATGATCGGACCAGTTCCATTTCTGCCTTTGGCATGTTAGAATACACAAACGCAGTTTTGGGGAAAAGTGAAATCAGTTCTGCAAAGGTGTCCTTCATAAGCATTTCCAGACCTACCCCAGTCAAAGTGCCTAGGTCATTGCCACCACAGTGCACTATTATGAGGTCAGGGTGTTGGATTTGCATGAAGGATTTCACCAATGGCATCAATTTGTGCCACTTTAACCCTCTCTGTCCAATCCATTTAATGTCTACATTTGGCAAACCTAGGTCTTTGTGAATGCCTTTGTTTTCTGCATATCTTTGGCTCCAGAAAATGTAGCTGTGTCCCACAATCCACACACTAAGCATCTTGTAAGGAGGTCTGGATGCACTCAGATGGTCTCTGTAAATGAAATGGCAGTTTGGAAAGTAAGATGTTTCTAAAATGGTGGCTAAGATGCAGTTTTGAAAAAAGAAAAGAAATGATTGGTTGTTTGACAACCTTCTACACTGAAAGGTAGGGTGTATATTCCTGTTTTCTAAACGCACGATTCTTATTGCTTAACAAAAACTGATTGTAAGGAACATTATATATGATAAGCTGATATGTTGAGAAGTCAAGCACACTTGCTGTCTTGATTAGCAACATTGTGTGTGCTGAACTTGTGACCTGTGTGCTCAGTACAGTGTTCCATGACCTGTTTCTATGGTAACGGGCAGAAGGCAGATTGGGGGAAGGGTTGAAGTTTATGTCATTTGGAAAGGGTTGAAATGTTTAACCAATAGAAATGTGTGTTTGCTTTTGAATTTATGTGGGAAGGAATGTGATTTGATGTTTACATGTATATGTGTGGAAAATGAGAGGGAAACTGACAGGTGCACAGTGCAGAGATTCTGTATAAGAAAATCTGGTGTGTGACTGATATCTGGTGTGTGACTGATATACTTCTTAATCTACAAAACATCTTGAAAGGCGAGTTATTTAATTGTGAGGGGATGTATGTAGACTATTTTTATTTTAATCAGACTAATGTATTTCTTCTGCTAAAGTGTAGGGAGTACTTTTTTTTCTCTACAATCTTATTGACGGTGTGTGCATGTAGAAACCATTCTGTGATAAGCATTTGTTTTTTTCATGTGTTTGTAGACAGATTACTATGCAGTTTTTATATTTTGGTAGAATTAGAAACCAGTCATTGTTTATGAATTTGTGAAATGAGTTATGTTTCTGCACTAAAATGTAGTACTCCTTGTAGATGAAGAAATGTGTTTTGGTATAGTGCAAGGGATAGTGTTGTTTGTCTAGAATCACACAGTGAGTCTGTGTGCGTTTGGGAACCACTGTGAGAGAAGCATTTGGTAACATCGTGTATTTTCTGACAGATAACTCTTTTAAAACCGGTCATGTTGTCAAGTTTTAGTAGCATTAGAAGCCAGTCTTTGCTTATGTGTTGATTAAATGAGTGAGGCTTTGACACAAAAGTGCAGTCTTGAAATATGTAGATTGTGTGCAGTTCCTTTACCACTTTCATAGTAGTGAATGAGTTTTGGTAAACTCCTAGGGATAGTGTTGTTTGTCTAGAATCACACAGTGAGTCTGTGTGCGTTTGGGAACCACTGTGAGAGAAGCATTTGGTAACATCGTGTATTTGCTGTCAGATAACTATTTTAAAACCTGTTATGTTGTCAAGTTTTAGTAGCATTAGAAGCCAGTCTTTGCTTATGCATTGATTAAATGAGTCAGGTATTGATACTAAAGTGTAGTCGTGAAATATGTAGATTGTGTGCAGTTCCCTTACCACTTCCACTGTAGTGAATGAGTTTTGGTAAACTCCTAGTGATAGTGGTGCTTGTCTAGAATCACACTGAGTGTGTGTGCATTTGGGAATCACTGTGAGAGAAGGATTGGGTAACATCGTGTATTTTCTGACAGATAAGTCTTTTAAAACCGGCCATGTTGTCAAGTTTTAGTAGCATTAGAAGGCAGTCTTTGCTTATGCGTTGATTAAATGAGTCAAGCTTTGACACCAAGGTGCAGTACCATGTACTATTCTCTTCACTGTGCAGAACTGAAAATTTAAAAGTTTTACCCAGGCACTGTCCTAGCAGTAGTCTGATGATTTAGTCAGTTTCCAAGTACTTATGTTGTGAATCATTCATTATCAAATAGACTGCTTCAAATGTCTATGCAGTATGCATGTAGTGTTCTAACATACTATACACTTGTCTTTTACACCTTCAATTCCCTAGTCAGTATCCACCCTGGCACTCCCTTTGCAGTCCTCTAGTGACCCATTCAGCACCATCTACTAATCCATTCACTGTGCCAAAACCCAAACACTTATAAATTCACCAAAACACTCTCTTTCCAGTACTCTAATGATTCAGTCACTGCCTAAGTATTCATGCACTGAACCAGGCCTTAGCACATGGACTTCTTCAAACCCCTATCCACTATGCATGCAGTCTTCTAACCACCTAGACACTTGTCTTTCACACTTTCAATTCCCTAGTCAGTATCCATACAGTTCAGCAAACATCCTGTCACTCCCTTTGAACTCTTCTAGTGACCCATTCAGTACCAAGTACTAATCCATTCCCTGTGCCAAAAGCCTACCACTTATAAATTCACCCAGGCACTCTCCTTGCTGTAGTCTAATTGTTCAGTCAGTACCCAAGTACTCATGCAGTGAGCCAGGCCTTAGCACATGGACTGCTTTAAATGCCTATCCAGTATGCATTCAGTCCTCTAATCAGCTACACAGTTGTCTTTCACGCCTTCAATTCCCCAGTTAGTATTCATACACTTCTAGCAAACACCCTGTTACTCACCCAGTGTGTCTCCTTATAGTACTGTAATCATTCAGTCAGTTAGCATGTAGTCTTTTAGTGAGGTAGGCTTTAGGGCATGAACTGCTTCAAAGTAGTATGCACTATGCATGTAGTGTTTTAACCATCGTCACACTTGTGGTACAGGGCTATAGTTTCTTAGTCAGTTTTTATATAAAATGTGTTTGTACAGTAATGGAATAGTGTAAATTTGAAAGTTATTAATATACATTTATTTGTGATTCTTTTTTACAGATACTGTTTTTCAACGTTAAAATAGAGAAATTATGCCAGAAAAACAAAAGAAAAAGAAAAGAACAGAGACAGGAGGATTATTTGAAGAAACATCAACCACAAGTATTGAGTGAACAAGATAATGTGGCTAAAAGCAGAAAATCTTCTGGTAAGATCACAAAGCAATTTATTAAAAATGTTTTTAGGAGCAAACAGAATGTAGATAATGCTGGAACTTCTGAGAATTTTTCAAGTAAGAAAAAAATTCAAAATAAGAGGAAAAGTAAAAAAGCAAATGTTCAGTCAAAGGAGATAAAGTATGGTAAAAGAAGGCAAAATCAGTATAAGGAATTACGCAAAAGAATATTTTACAAGAGAGTAGTGCATAATTTGCTGAAAGATGTGAAGAAATATAAAAAGAGCTTTATTTTATAAAAAGAAGAAGCATATCGAAAGCATTGTGGAAAAGGCTTTTGAAGTAAAAAGGAAACTGTTTATTTTAGTGTTGAACAGAATTCGATCACTAGATAAACCAATATATGTAACGAAGGCCAAAAGTAGGAGGAAAAGAGTTATTAATAAAAAAAAAAAATTGTGATTTTTTTGGGGAGAATGGAAACAGTTCTAGTTCAGAGCCTTTTTTTAATGAAGAGAGTTATTCACTGAGCGAAAAATTATTGTATGCAGTTGACACCAGTGGTAGAGGTTATGAGGTTAGTGACTGTTGTCCAATGGAGAAAGAGAAAATGGTTGAAAGAAATGCAGAAGAAGTGATAGTTGATGAAGTTTTAGGGAGACGTGCTAAAAACTCTGTGTACACTTGGGATTGCAGTAGTGTTTGCAGTGTACGACAGGAATCTATTGACAAATTATGTAGTTTTTTACGAGCCTATACAAAAAAAAAAGTGTAAAACAAAAGATTAAGCTGTTGCAAGGACTAGACCCTTGCAGAGTGAGAAAACATAGTGGTTTGCAAGGTCATTCTCTAGCTTGTCTTTCTAGGAAAGTTTGTCAAAGTGTTTTTCACCATTTCAGAATGCTGGCAGTACATCATACTCAAATGCGGAAGTTAGTGAGAAGGTTGTATTATGCAAAAAGTCCAGCACTAAAGTTAAGTGAGTTGAACAGTGCTTTTTTGCGTGGGTCAGTATCAGATGTGAAGCAGGTCTGTGAGGATATTGAGTTTTGTTACTTTGGGCCTCAGCAAGAGAGTGAAGAAACGGACAATGTGGAACCCGTAATTACAGAAAAATTTGAGGATGAAATCACAAAGTTTAAGGTAATTTCAGGTGAAAGACCAAATGTTTCTTGTATTTGTTGTCGGCGAACTCACTATAAAAATCAGACTAGGGGTGTCAATCTGTATTTTAAAAGTGAAATAGAAGATAATGATAAGTGGATGGAATTTGCAACTTATTTGTTGGTAGAGGATTGTTTTGATTTGGGATGTGAGCAGCGTATTTGCAAATCTTGTTATAACAAATTAGATGAGAATAAAATGCCTGCTAGAGCTGTTCATAATAATCTGGAGTTGGTTGCTATTCCTCCAGAGCTGATAGATTTAAATACGTATGAGTCTATTCTCATTCAATGTGTTCACCCGTTTCAAGCTATTGTTCGTATGGAGCCTAAAACAGGTAAATTACCTCCATCAGAGTTGCAAAGAGGATTGAAAGGAAGAGTTGTGTATTTACCATTAGATTTAAGGAAAAATAGTGAAACTATTGGTGTAGATCATGCAGAAAATGAGCCAATAGTCATTCTAGTTAATGGTGTTCCTACTAAGAATAAGAAAATCTGGCAAGAGTTAGTGGAAGTTAGAAAAGTGCAAAAGGCATCATTGTATCTGATAAAAAATAATGAGTACTATAGAAATGTGTTTGTTGGAGAAGAAGAAATAGATTTAGCAGAAGATACTGAAACATTAAGTGGACAAATTGAAAAAGTGGACATGTCCAGATGTGAAGAGATCTATGAACATTACAGTGTACATCCACTTCATTCCAAAGAGGTGATGGGGAATACGATTGAGTTGTTTCAAATGAAAAAAGCAACAGGAAGTCCCATGAGTGTATGGGAAGAGAGCTTGGAAGCTTGTTGTTTCCTGCACTTGTTTCAAACAGGAAAAGGTGGATGAGATGATGAACGTCCTGTGCAGATTCCTGCATCTGAATATCGGACAACAAGATTATATGCAGACGATCCAAGATTTCGTCAATGTATCCCTTATATGTTTCATCTTTTGTTTGAAAGTGACTTGTCTAGACTTTCATATGCAGTAAATCACATTTTAAAAACTGGAATGCATCTTCAAAATGTGACTGCAAAGGATTTTATGGATAAAGTGCATCAGAGAGATGATCATTTAGAATCTCAGTTGATTAAACTGATGGCATGTCAGCGTGGGACTAATGAATATTGGTACCGTCGACATGGAGAACTGAAATGTATGCTACGGAACTTGGGAACTCCTTCATGGTTCATTACACTAAGCTGTGCTGAGTATGCTTGGGATGATTTACTTGAATTTCTTCGAGAGGCAAATTCCAATATAAAAAATATTGAATACAAGACACCTGGAGAAATGTGCTCTTTGGATCCTGTCAACGTATGCAGATATTTCAATCATAGATTTGAAGCTATGATGTCTTTCATCTGCAATAAAAAGAATCCTCCTCTTGGAGAAGTTGTGGATTTCTTTTGGAGAAAGGAGTATCAAGCAAGAGGTGCTCCTCACATACATATGTTGTTATGGGTCAAGGACGCCCCCAAATTTGGAACAGATTCAGATGAAACCGTTTTGTCTTTCATTGAAGATTATGCTACATGTGCTCTTCCCAATAGCAGAGAAGACAAAAGCTTAAAACAACAAGTCTTACGATTTCAAAGCCACAGGTGTGTAAAATACTGTTGACGAAAGTACAAGTCAAAGGATAAGTTCTATACCAAATGTCGTTTTGGATTTCCACGTCCTGTATTATCCAAAGGAAGAGTGAACAGTTTTATGTCAGCTGTACGACATACCATCACACGAAAGTCTCCGAAAAACACCTACAACTTAAGAAGAAGCGAAGAATCAAAATACATAAATGACTACAATCCAGTTATTTTATCCATGTGGAACGCTAACATGGATATTCAGTATGTTGCGGACAATTCCATTGCTGTTGCTCGATATGTAACGTCTTACATTACTAAATCAGAAAAGACTGAATTGAAAGAAATGTGGGAAGAGATTTCTCACGAGAAGACGAAGTAAGAAATTATACAGTTTTAGTTTGAAGATGTTATCGCATCGTGAAATTGGAGCATATGAATGTTCAGATAGGTTATCATCTGCAAGTCTATATTCCAAATGTAGAAGAATCATTTGGGTGAGTCTAGGTCTTGCAGGAATGCGAAATCGGGTACTGAGATCTGTTCAAGAAATTGAATATTTAGCAGAAAATGACCGTGAAAGTACAGATATTTTGAAAACCGATATGTTGGACACATACTATCCAAATAGAAGTCATCATCTTGAGAACATGTGTCTCTATGAAGTGCTGCAAAACTACACTTTTAAACGGAATACTACAGAGAACATCAACGATGGAAAATATGCAGCGATTGGTTCCGAAGGATGTCTGGTGAAACAAAGGAAAGGAAATTTAATTAATCACAGAAAACTGAGTTGCGACACTTCTGACAAAAGGGAATTTTACTATTTAGCCCATTTGCAAATGTTCAAACCATGGCGTTCAGAACTGGAATTACTTGGAGATTTTCCCAGCTATGAAGATTTATTTAATGCTTCTAAAGATAGCATACAATGTAGTGCTTTCGCAAATTATGTCAAAATGTTGAATGATGAAATTGATCAAGAAGCTATAATTGCAGCTGAGATTGCTAGAGACAGTTCTCAAGACAGTCAAAGTTCTGCTGCACCGAGTCAAGATCCACTAGGACAACCAATTGTTGAAAATGAAGCAGCGGTTGCAATGAATGAGGTGGAAACAGCAATGTATCAAGCACAAGAAGATGCAATACAGTTAGGAAACTTGGAAGAGCAACTAAATGTTGAACAGAAACAAATATATCAGCAAGTAAAAGAGCAGATTGACCATGGATTACTTCATGAAAAGAGAGGGTGCTCATGTACATCATTTCAACCTATCCGAATGTATGCGAGTGGTCAAGCTGGAACAGGAAAAAGTTTCTTAATTAAAGTAATTACAAGTTAGCTGCAAAAAACAACTGAGTTGCATTTGTCTTGTGTTGTCACTGCTCCAACTGGAAAGGAATTACTTTACATCGTTTACTAATACTACCAGTAGAGCAGGAGAACAAATTGAAATACCACAAGCTATCTGGAGAAGCTTGTTGTGAGGTTTCAAGAGTCCTGAAGAAAATGAAACTTCTCATTATTGAGGAGGTGAGCATGGTTTCAAACTTGATGCTTGCCTTTGTGCATTTGAGAATGCAGCAAATTCTTAAAACAGAGTACGACGTGTTATTTGGCGGAAAACACGTCATAGTTTTTGGAGATCTACTGCAACTGACTCCAGTAAAAGCACAACCGGTATTTAAAACACTTGCTCATGAAGATACCAGAAAGTCTCTTCGCAGTGTTGGTAATGTGAACATTTGGAGTAATTTTGAATACAAAGAACTGACAACAAAAATGCGACAGGCAAATTATGCTGAATATGGAAGTATTCTTCAAGATATAAGAATTGGAATTCTTTCAAAAAAAGGGAAAGAAGCTTTGGAGAGTCGATTACTTTGCAAAGTCTTTCCAAATGAAAATGCAGTTCCTGCAAAAGTGTACGTGGAAATTGCTAAAAATAAGTCCCAGTGATTTGCTTAATGCCAACACTGCATGAGTGTTCAATATTCAATGAAGAATTATTAAAACTGGAAAGTGAAGAAATTGTAAAAATGGAAGCCATTGATAAAATACTGCATGAAGGAATCAATATTATTTTGACGGGTAAGTTGAGATCAAAACTGGATTGTTTAGAAAAAAAAATATCTAAAACTGCTGGTTTAGAAAAGACACTATATGCGTGTGTAAACTGTCGGGTAATTTTAAGGCGTAATTTGGATGTAGAGAAAGGCTTAGTTAATGGTGCAATGGGAAAAGTGGTGGATTTTGTGAATTATCAGAAAAAAGAAGGAATTGAATTTTTAAAAATTAAATTTGATCAGATTGAAGAAGTTAAAGAAATTGGTCGTTGTTCAGTTCGTTTTTTGCTTGTTAAAGATTTATATGTTCGTAGGAAACAATTTCCATTTTCTCTGGCATATGCAGTGACTATTCATAAATCTCAAGGATTAAGTGTAGACAGTGCATTGGTGAACATTGGATCTACCGTATTTAAAGAGGGTATGGCATATGTTGCTTTGTCGCGAGTCAGAACATTATCTGTGTTGTTTTTGATGAGACAAAGGTTACTGCAGACGCAAACTGTGTAAAAGAGTAATAGGTTAAGAAGGGTGTATGCTCCAAATTTAGGTCAATATCCTGTATTTGAAAAGCGTGTGGTTGGTCGAAAAAGAAGGTTAGAGACTATCTGTTCTGAAGGTGTCAAGAAAAGAACAATATAATGTTGTGATTGAAGGTAAAAATAAATTAGACACTGTTGGAGAGATTGTTGGTTATCAGTTTGAAAATAGTTCTGGTGTCAACTGCTATGCTAATGTAGTAGTCAATGTTGTTTTTTATCTTGAAGGTTTGCAAGAACAAATTATGGAGAATCGGCAAAAAAGATGTTGTTCTCTGTTGCATTCTGTTTATGAAAAATTGACAACAGATAGAAGTAAAATACAATCGGTTTCAGATGTTCGTAGTCTTTTGGATGTGTGTTCTGGTTCTACGCAATTCACACAAAATATCCAACAAGATGCTCAGGAATTTCTAATGTATATGCTTACCATTTTTGAAAATGAAGGTGTAGAAATAGAAAATATTTTTGGCCTTTCTTACACATGGGAGCATTATTGTGAAAATTGCATGTATACATGTGACACGAATGTAGACACTGAGAGATTTCTGTATTTAACATTACCAGACTGTAAATCAGTGTCTTTCAATAAATTAGTGAAAGGTGCAATTCAAAATATGGAGTGTAGCCAATGTAAATCAGAAATGTTATCCACATTATTCTTAACAAAATATGGAAAATACATAATTTTAATGATGCAACGTTGTACAGCTGACGGAAGAAAATTGGATACTTTAATGAAACAATTTGTAGCAGCAAAACTATCAATATCGGGAAGGACTTTTGTAGCAATTGCAATAATTTTCCATGATGGCCCTTCCACCACATCTGGACATTACACTGCCTATCTAAAATGTGACAAAGGGTGGACACTTTGTAATGATGCCCAGTTGGTTTTCAAACAATGTTTGCCTAGTGAATTACCAAATTCCTACCTAATATTTTTAAAGCCAAAGTTTTAGGAAGATAATTCACTCTCCGAGGAAATTATTATAATTTAATAGGACTACCATTGGACAATTTACAGAAAGAAGAAGTGTAAAAATACCATTTGGCCTCAAGGAGAGGTATATTTTTGAATTATGGACTTTTTGGTGGTCATTTACTCGGTGATTATTTTAATGCGGCAACATTTACATTTTATAATTTAAAGTTATAAAATTTTGTAATCTGTAAGCATTTCATATATGTGTGATTTGTATTTTCTGGTATTTTACTGAGAATAGTATGTTGGTTTATTTTAACAATCTTTCTGATTGTTTTTTTTTTTCCCGCTGTTAAGTGATGAGTACGATTGAAATCACTATTTTTAGTGAAATTGAATATATTCTGAGAACAGCGAAAAAGGCAAACAAATTACTTTGTGGAAATTATGCTGTGTTATAAAAAATGTATTATTACATGTTATCTTTTTTTTCTTTTCTTTCACAGATCCACATTTTTAAAACAAGCAATTTATATTAATTTAGATTGCAATGAATATATGAAAAAAATGTATACCATTTTTTATTCCTATTGTGAAGGTAAATTTAAGTAAGTCTCAATATGCAGAATGAAGAGGTCTGCAAGAAGCTACAAAGTTGAAACATGTTTCTAAAAACTCTGTTTATACGCATGTAGTTTTCAAATCTGACCATTATCAGATATCATGTGACCTGCAAAAAAAGAGATTTGAGGGGTTCATAATATTTCCCATTGTACCTATTGAAGGACCGCAATCATTTAAATCATTCTTCTTTGAACATCTTTGGAGACAAAACTCTGTGCTTACCTTCTATCATTCGCAAGGAATTTTGAAACCGGAAATATGTCAATTTTTGTAACATAGTTATTGCGCAAGACACTTTCATATTTACAAAGAGAGGAAAAGGCACTCTGTGCACTTTTTCTACTCCATGTAAATACGTCATCATACACACCACTTTGCGTTGAAAGGATGTTCTATAAGTGTTGTTGTGCATGATTGCACTGAATACTCATAGAACAAGACACATGTCTAGATTTATCAGAAATCATGAATCTCGATATGTGTGTAAATGGTGCACCATTCTAAAATTGGTATAGGAAAGCACAAGAAAGAGAATTGTTTTAATTTCTCCACATTTTTATATCTTCAATGCATGCTAAAATGTTCAGCATACATTGAAGGAGAAAAATGTGTTTTCTGATTGTTTTTGTGCAGGAAGGTGTGTCTTCCTGCACAAAAACAAACACATGACAAAGATATCCTTGCACTATGGTGCAAGGGTGCCTGTGTCACCACATGGCTGCAGTTTAAGCAGCCGTGCAGAGAGAAGCATAGATTTGCAAGATATTTATGTACATATGTTGCATCCCTGTGCTTCGGAAGTACTACAGCACACTGCAGTTAAAGAGGTTACTGTGTGATGCTGCAGCACTTCCTCATAGTTCTGCACTTATACATTCACCATACGCTACTAATGCTTTCATTCAGTCAATTACGTACTACACATACATTCATCTAAACTTTCACACACTAACAAAGAAATTTAGCTCTTTTTTTAAACCAGGAAAGTTAGTTCTTACAAGAACTTTTTTTTTTCTTCTTTTATAAATTTTTTGAGTTTTCTGAACAATGTTTAAATTTTTTTGGTTTTTCTGCAACAAAAAAAAAAACGAAAAAAAAAAAAACAGGAGAAACTGAACAATGAACTTCAGGGAACAATAAAAAAAACTAGCAAATGTGACTTTCTTGCCGGCGGCAGATCAGATCGATCGACTGCTCACCGTAGCACAAAGTCACATTGCACTTGGTGCAGAGCACTTTTAAAAATTGAAATTGAGGACGGATGTCCAAGGTTTGGGCTGATGGATGCACTCTTGATGTGCTCGGCTGCGATGAGGTGGATGGCGCAGGAGCAGGAGTGTTTCTCATCCGTCGGCACTCTTCTCGTGCAAGATTGTTTGGCTGAAGGGTCCTCATTTGCTTCATCATACTTGCCGTGCAGCAAGAGTATTTCTTTTTAGGATCCCCTCGCGACAGGACTCTTTTGCAAATCTTGCACGTGACCAAGGTGGCATTGGTCTTATTCTGCCCCTCGGGAAAAGTAAAAAATGTCCACACCACTGAAGAAAAACGTTCTTTGGGTGGTGCCTCCGCCAAAAATTCATCCTCAGAAGTATGAGGTGATGCCTGCTGCCCTGAAGCCATTTTTGGTTGAAGAAAGTTAGAGCTTAGTGTAAACTTAGTCTAAAAAATCTTCTTCTCTCCAAAGAGATGGTGCTCTAAAGAAGGTCAAAGAAGAATGATTGAAATGGGTGGGGTCTTTCAATAGTTAGAAGAGGAAGTGTAATGAACCAATCAAATCTCTTTTTTTGCAGGTCACATGGGATCCGCGCACCCTGCGCTTACGCAGCACGCACCCAGGGCGCATCCGCAAAATTGAATTAAAAAAAATTATAGGATTAGATGTAAAAATATATTACTTTTAAGACTAGTTTAGAGTTTGTCTTCAATTAATATTCACATGAAATACATATATATATATATGTTTTTTTAATGTTAAATATTTCACGGGATCCGCGCACCCACTGCGTCATAGACGCAGATGACGCAACGCGGAAGCGCGTAAACGTCGCGTTACGTACATCGAACGTGTCGCGTATAGGCTGGGAGTCGCGTACCGGTCGCATTGCAATCGCGCACTAAACACGTACCCAACGCTTACCACGCGCGGATGCCATCACGTAGGGATCGAGAACGGTGCGCGTAGGGTGCGCGGATCCAAAAACATTGAAAAAATATATTTTAAAAAGTTTTGAATATATAGTTAAAAAAATATGTTTGGAAAAACCCATTAAGTTCAAATAATATTTTTTAATTTTTAAAAGAATTAATTGAAAAAATAAGTTTAAATAATGGTGATAAAAAAGTATTTAAAAAAAAACGTCATTAATGAAATTGACCCACTGAATTTAAAAACATACAAATCCAATCAAAATCATTAAACATGATATCTTCAGAGATAAGTTATAGATAGGAATAAGCATTTAAAAAACCTTTGAAATTCACTGAAAAAACCATAGGTTTCATGCACGTTATAGTTAGGAATTGGCATTTAAAAAACCTTTGAAATTCACTGAAAAAAACAAAGGTTTCAGGGGTGTTCTAGTTAGGAATTGGCATTTAAAAAACCTTAGAAAATGTTTGTAGAGGCGCTGGAGAATGGGTGTCTCCCATTTGATCAACTTCTGGCGACAATAGTGGTTATACACAAAGATGGCAAGCCCAGGAACAGATGTGGCTCGTATAGGCCGATTTCACTACTCAACGCTGAGCCAAAAATCCTCGCCAAATTGTTGGCTAACCGTTTGATCAGGGTCATTGGGGACTTGATCCACCCGGATCAATCCGGGTTTATCCCGCACCGCAACACCGCGTTGAACCTCAGGCGACTCCATGGCGTGCTCGCGAGGGTTGGGACGCTGCGGGAGTCGGCCATCTTGGCGTCACTTGATGCCACGATGGCTTTCAACACTGTGGAGTGGCCGTATCTGTGGGCAGCACTCACAAAATTTGGCTTCCGACCTGGTTTTATAGGCTTGGTTAGGCTACTTTATGAGAAACCTTTTGCTTAAGTCGCGGTAAACGGTAGGGCGTCATATCCGTTTGAGCTTGGGAGAGGCACCCGGCAGGGTTGTCCTCTGTCGCCACTATTGTTCGCCCTCGCCCTTGAACCGCTGGCGGCATGGATTAGATGGCAGCCAGACATAAAAGGGATCCGATGGTCGCCAGACCATGAGGACCGCATTTCTTTGTATGCAGACGACATTTTGTTATACCTGACCTCACCCAGGAAATCCCTCATAGTAGTCTGTGACGTCTTGAATTCTTTTGGTAGAAACTCGGGTCTCGCCATTAACTGGGAAAAGTCGCATCTATATGTTTGAGACGGGACGTTGCGGGTTGGAGGCGGCTGCCGCTCTCCCTCCTAGGCCGCGCCGCATTGTTTAAAATGATGTCTCTTCCCCGATTTCTCTATGCCCTACAGAATACCCTAGAGGTAGTCCCGGCCAGTTATTTTCGTGAGGTGGAGAGTCTCCAGCGCTCGCTGCTGTGGGACGGTCGACCGCGTATAGCGATTGCAAAGTTGACCCTTCCATGGTATGACGGGGGGGATTGCGCTCCCTGACATCAGAAGATATTATTGGGCTACCCAGTTGGGAGCGATTAACCATGGTGTTTATGGTCCGGCGTTGAACCCTGGCTTTGCTATGGATCGGTGGTTGTTGCGCGGGGGTAATTATCTTAGGGCGCTGTATTCCAAATCACTGGATGGGTCCCTCACAGGGCCAACCAAGACGGCGGTGCATGTGTGAAAGGCGGTTACAAATTCGCTGGGCTGGAAGGACAGGCTTACCCAGGCTACTCCGCTTTTCGAATCCGATAAATTGGGGAAATTATGGCACACGAAAGGGTTCGAGAAGTGGGACCTAATTGGGATATCTAGAGTTGGTGATCTACTGGCTAAGGGTAAGGTGAAATCGTTTGAGACACTGCAGACGGAGTATGAATTAGGGGGTACTGAATACTTCCGATATGCCCAGGTGCGTCATGCTCTGCTATCTGTCCTTGCCGAGGGGGAGGTCGTGCCTGAGTCCTCTCCTTTGGAGGAATCTGTACTCTCCGGCATATTGCCATCCAAAATCAATCTCCTTGATTTACAAGAAGCTTGTTAATGTTCGGACCGACCTCCTCCTCGCTGTGCGCGAACAATGGACTAGGGATGGTCTCGAGCTGGACGATGAGGACTGGCAGTATGCCATCTCCTCTCCGAAGGAGGTTGCGATCCCGGCGAGACTGAGGCTGGTGCAGCTTAAGATACTTCACAGGGTTTACGTCACGGGGCCCCGCCTGATTCACATGGGTTTCTCTGAAGATGGCTTATGCAAGAGAGGCTGTGGGATGTTGGGCACCTTTCTACACATTATTTGGGAATGTGGGGAGATCACAGAGTTCTGGAAACCAATTCATGATGTGATGGAAGAGGTCAGGGGTATCGCGCTGTTACCGGAGGCAAGACGTTGCCTATTGAATGTCTGGGGTCCCACCGATTATGATGCCGCTCAGACCCAATGGGTGACCCTGGGGAATATGGTGGCGAAGCAAGATATTGCGCAGCTGTGGGGATCCCAGAGACCTCCCACCTTGGTAACATGGATGGAAAATATGGACTGGGGCATGTTCCGAGAGAAAACGGTGTACAGTGCCCGAGGTCGCCCTAAGAAATGGCATAAGATATGGGGGCAATGGAACCATTATAGGGGTGATATTTGTGTGCCCCCGGTTACTGAGATGTTAGATGTGCAACTTTCCCCCTAGCTCTATTTCCAACTTTGGATGTAAAACTGATTATAACTTGGAGTCCATACCTCTGCTTTCCCCTCACTTCTTAAGCATGTTGTACTGGTCTGCTGATGGGAGTGGGACCTCGCCCCAACTGAGAACTAGCGCATGTTTATTATATGCTCTGCCTTGCTTGTGTTTTTTATTTCCGGTTTAATTTAAAACAAAACCTTTGTTACTCCTGTTCAATAGCTATGGACCTTCTTACGTGTTGTTCTTATTATGCTGCCGGACCTCCGGGATGTCGGCTGAATAGCTGTGATCCATGTTGACCTAAATAAAGGTTTTTAAAAAAAAAAAAAAAACACCTTAGAAATTCACTGAAAAAACCATAGGTTTCAGGGGTGTTATAGTTAGCTGGACATTTACCTCGTACAAAACCCTAAAAATTCCCCTGTTATAGTTAGTTCAGCTAACTTTAACTCGCGCCCCCGCAATGCACTGCTGATGACGTCACATATTACATCACTCATGACATGGTCAGTGACATCACTGATGACATCACTGATGACATCATCCATGTGATAAATTACTGCATCTTCTCACACCCTAATTTATCCGTTGATACACCAACTCAAAAATAGAGACGTCCATTCTGAAAACCATAGATACTCCAATACCAATAACTACATATCCACTCATTAACTCTTAGGTCTACATACACCTCCACTCACTCACCTGTACAGTCACTCATACTTACAGTCACTCCGTACAAGGCTATCATATGCATTTATACACCTACATAGACACTCACACACCACCAATCATCCATAGAGGTACTCTCACACCTAGTCAGTCATGCAAATAATTAATCACACTCCCATTTACTCACCTATGCAGTTATACACACTCAAGTTCACTTACTCATAAAAATAGTACCACATTCTTACGCTCTTATACAATCATTGATACAAGCACACACTCATCCATACAGCCACTCTCACAATCACACACTCTCACATATACCCACTTCTATACTCTTACACGTATATATACTGCCTTTCACATATGTAGTTAGTGACACATGTACAACTGAGATATACATTCAATCCCTAACACACTCATACATACACTCACTCAACCATACAGTTCATCACAGATGTCCTCTTAAAACCATGCACCCATAGAATCACCCAGTCCTACATCTATGCACAGAGTCACACACACCCTACCCACACAAACACTCAGACACCCATACAGCTACTCAGACAACCAATCAATAACCCATATAGACACTCGTATAGCTATTCACAAAACCATGCAGCCACTTATACACCAACAGACAGACACATACAGACCTTCACACAGTTTAGTCACTAGTCTGCAGTAAGATACATTTAATGACTCACTTATAGAATCAGTTACGCACCTAGAAAATCATCCATTCACACACTTGTACACCCACTCATTCTTCCACAGGCCTTTCACTATAAATATATAAAACATATTTAAACTTTTCAGAAAAACACACAGTCACTGGATGACGTCATCAGTGATGTCATTTGAGATGTCATCAGTGATGTCACTGACCATGTCATGAGTGATGTAATATGTGACGTCATCAGCAGTGCATTGCGGGGGTGCGAGTTATAGTTAGCTGAACTAACTATAACAGGGGAATTTCTAGGGTTTTGTATGAGGGAAATGTCCAGCTAACTATAACACCCCTGAAACCTATGGTTTTTTCAGTGAATTTCTAAGGTTCAAACCTGTAGACAAAGAAAATTAAAAAAGTCTGTACATATCATGACTTCCTCTTGTTAGACGAAGATGAAGAGGAGTCCTTGTCTTGAGCAGGAGGGCCTGCCAAGAAATTAGAAGATCCGCAGGGTCTGTAAAGTAATGGTGACGACCATTCACTATGATTCTGAATTTAGATGGCCCAACAAAGGAAAATATAATGTTCTTATCTCTGAGCTTATCCCGTTATTTGAGGAAGCCTTTCCTTGTACACAGTGGGCTTAGAGTAGTCCTGCGTAAAAAGTATTTTATGTCCATTCCATATAAGCTGTTTAGTTTTACGGGCATAGTTAAGGATGGCTTCAGTATGCTGAAACCTCAATGGCTTGAAAATGAGAGGCCGAAGCGTTTGACGTGAAGCAGAAGTGTAAGTAGGTATTCTGTGAGCATGATCAATTTCTAGAGGATTTGATTGTTTTAAGCGAGTGAACTGAGGTATCCGATCCTCCAAAAAAGCTACGCAATAGCCTGCGGCATCTTCGGACCCCTCTGGATTTCCTAGAATTCTAATATTGCCCTTCCTAATTCTATCTTGCAATTCAGCGGATTGTTTTACGAGATTGGTCGTCAAGTCTCTGAGTGACTTCAATTCCTTGCAGGACTTAAAAGTAACATCTTCAACATCGCTAATTCTTTGTCCTGCCACTGATAGCTTAGAATTAATAATGCTCATGTCAGCGCGAAAAGCAGTTAGTTCTAGTTGCATAGTATCCATATTCTGCTTGGTGGACTTTGCAAGGTCATGAACTTGCGCTAATATTTTAAGAATCATTTCCATGGTACTATTAATGTCCGCTTTGGGCTTGATAGAAGAATCAGACAAGGAGGGTTCCCCTTTATTTTTTTTAGATTGGAGTCTAGACTCCTTCTCAGCTATTTTAAATCCTCTATACTGAAAAAGGATAGATAAGACCCAGAACAAATTGGGCTTGATGAAACTTATGGAGGTACCAAAGCTACACCCTGAAAAAACCTTCAAGACCACCAAGATGACACACCTGGATGTAACCAAATGGTAAGTGGTAAGAACTGCCTGAGATTAGGAGAAACCGATTGAGTGTGCGATAAGTTGCACCTATTTAAAACTATGCGCAGCCTAAAAGGCTATCAGTGGCCGATGCTACCGCATGTCAAATCACAGCTACAAGTGACCAGTTAGGTGATCTTCTATAAATCAGGCGTCGGCAGTAGGACCATTGTATCAGGTGCTCCCCTGTTGAAATAAGCGCTGACTCAGAACCTGAAAGTGACCCGTATTTCCCTGGTATAGCTGACGTCTGATAAGGAGATCACATTTAAAATCAGGCGCTGACACAGGAGTTCGGGCTAACACTCCATGGTTACATCATGCAATCTGTTTGGTTTGGTCTTGTCTCCCATCGATATGAAACCAGCATGCTTGGAGCAGAGACAATGGGATCCACATATCAACAAAGTAAATCCAGAGTCACTGTATTTGGGATCCACACATTACATTCATCTAGACCGCTCAGCAGATCTCTCTTGACCCCCTTTCCTTACGCTTCACAGTTCCATCGGCGTATCGGTAAGCACATGATCACAAGCGCCACCATGACAGGGTCAGGCATCAACCAAATATGAGCTAACATATGCATAAAAGGAACAGAATCAATGCCCCAGTAGTTGGATGCCAGATGAGGCCAAGAGGTACTAGTATCAGGTAGGGTAAGGATCGTTATGGAATTGCAGGCGTATATGCTGTTTAATATTCCAATCGCTCCTGATCCGCCATTTTAAAGTCAGTCAGCAGTCGGCAGAAAAAGCTCTGCTTCAGTAGAAGGATGGGCTCCAAGTGTAAATACCTTGTTGTGTGCAGGAACAAGGACCGTGCAGTCAAAATCAGGTGCAATCCATACTCTTTACTTGCATATCAGCGTGCTCGGAGGTCCGGTGCAGGAGTGCTCACAAACCGCCATTTTGTGTAGTCTTCTTAGCTCTGAAGCAGAAATTGCTTCAAGGATTACGCCCGAACTCTCCTGCAAAATTCACCAACGTTTGCATCCATAGATGAAGTCGAACCTCATCTCTCGAATTCTTGCGCTCTGTGTTGGATTCAAGCGCCGGAACTCTGGAACCACCTCATATAGGCTCCGTTTGAGGCAGAGAGACGCAATCAACCAGCCATCGGCTCTGCCTCCAAGCCACGCCCCCTTGAGTTCCTCTTTGAATGGTCTCATATGAAGATGCAAAAATGGGATCAAGGGGATGCAAGATTACACCATCCCTAGTATGGATTTGAACTGGAACACTGGGCGGATTTTCCTGGGATGATTTTGCTTTCAGTTGTCTGTTGACGCTGTGTAGTAGTGAAGCTCTTTATTCCAAAAGGAACTGTCTTACCTGCAATGATATTCAGAACCGCACCCAAAATTGTATTTATATTTGAGGTATCAGGAAGGATCTTTCCTTGTTCAGAGAAAGGCTTAATTAGATCTCTACATTCAAGATTAACAGACTTCCCCTTTGGATTTACTCAAATGCCTCCCTCCCATCATACAATTACAACCAATGTATACTGAACCAAAGACAAGAAGTCTGAAAGATCTTAGCACAATGAAAATCAGGTATATTGTTGCTTTGTTTAAAACTTTTTTGTATCCCAAACTGTATTACAGTAATGTATCCACAGTTGTTTGGTACATTGAAGTAAACATCTTTATGAACACCATTTATATAGAAACATGACAATTCATTAAAATAATTCACATTTAACAATTCTAATCATTAATTGCACATAATTGAATCAAAAAATTAAAGTAAAACATTTAATATGCAAATCAAAACATTTTTTATAAAAGATTTTAAAAACACAGATACAATTGTGTCCTCTTGTCGACGCGTTTCGGTGTAAGGTATGATACGTAACACCTTCTTCAGGACCAATATTTAAAAACAGCTCTCAATACCAAGCACAGTCAATCTACAAAAGAGGGAATACATGCAATGATATTACATTCATGTGCTTATATTACTAAATCTTTTCTTTGGTTCAATATACTTGACTATGGATGACTAAGAAAAATAGAGCAATTCACTTCCTATGATACAATGATTGGTTCCAAAAGTACAGAAAAACTGCACTTCGTACTAAAAAGGGCAACCACATTATTTAACCTTAATATGGCATTGCCTACTGCACCCCGTTGGTTGGTTAAATCATAGCATCAAGGGTAAAAAGTTACTATTTACAATCAATTGTCTTCCCAAGATTCATTGCTTAATAAGTTTCAAGGGAGACATATTTCTAAGGACCCCAAAAGGTTCCCCTTAGATTTTATTTAACACCATAGAAATAGTGGTGAAATATCTGCAATTAACCCATATTTCATTGTGTGCATACTCACCTTCATCTACTTCCTAAAATGTTCTACGTCAATGCTGGCAAATCATTGTGTTATTGTAATCAAGCACGTCTAGCCATAGCGCCGCCTCCATTTAATGGCTAGACGTGCTTGATTACAATAACACAATGATTTGCCAGCATTGACGTAGAACATTTTAGGAAGTAGATTGTAGAGTCTCGCTGAAATGGGAGACAAGCGGACCTTGCCAGGTAGCTATATATTTAAGGGGTACTTACTCGACCTTATGGGTCGACCAATGATATGCTTAACCATAGAGCTATGTGATCCCCAGTTTTGGCGACCACATGTAAATTTTATTAACAAGTATCCGTTTTATGTATAAGTGAGGTAGTGTATTCAGAGACGTGATATTAGAGTATAAAATAACCACTATGCGATCCAGTCCACCTCAACACATAATTCATGGGGTATTTAGCCAATTTAGGCTATCAGCATCTAATGAACAGCTTTTTAAGAGAGTATGTATTGATCCGGTTCCTTTAGATCCGCAAATAAATGAGACCTCCTTCTTAAACCCTAGGAACTGGTCTCTGCTTCAATTAAACACGAGCAGGATTACTACCGGTATTGGAAAAAAGTGAAATAACCACACTCCTTCGAATTTAATGGGAAGGTGAAGAAATAAACAAGCGAGCATTGTTTGTGTGTCTTAAAGGTGAGTCATCTCACGTACTAATACAACTTGGGTTCGTTAACTGCTTGGAGACTAATATCGGTCCATATACAATTTGTCCCAACAGCATCTAATTAATATGAAACGATCTCTTTGAATGGATATATGTAACTTGGACGAGCGGTTCTAAAAGATACATGTGCAATATTAGGGTGAGTGGTCCTCATTATCTCGAAATTAAAAGTTAACAACAATCAAGAAATGAGAAAAAGAAATTAAAAAAAAAAAAAATTGTAAATCCTTATATATTTTTGTTTCTGATTTAATAATTAGGATAAAGTGAATAGACACGCCATTCTGGTCAATTAAGGATTACGACCATATAGCCTTATCTTTGTGTAAGTATATGCACACAATGAAATATGGGTTAATTGCAGATATTTCACCACTATTTCTATGGTGTTACATAACATCTAAGGGGAACCTTTTGGGGTCCTTAGAAATATATGTCTCCCTTGAAACTTATTAAGCAATGAATCTTGGGAAGGCAATTGATTGTAAATAGTAACTTTTTACCCTTGATGCTATGATTTAACCAACCAACGGGGTGTAGTAGGCAATGCCATATTAAGGTTAAATAATGTGGTTGCCCTTTTTAGTACGAAGTGCAGTTTTTCTGTACTTTTGGAACCAATCATTGTATCATAGGATGTGAATTGCTCTATTTTTCTTAGTCATCCATAGTCCAGTATATTGAACCAAAGAAAAGATTTAGTAATATAAGCACATGAATGTAATATAATTGCATGTATTCCCTCTTTTGTAGATTGACTGTACTTGGTATTGAGAGCTGTTTTTAAATATTGGTCCTGAAGAAGGTGTTACGTATCATACCTTACACCGAAACGCGTCGACAAGAGGACACAATTGTATCTGTGTTTTTAAAATCTTTTATAAAAAATGTTTTGATTTGCATATTAAATGTTTTACTTTATTGTTTGATTCAATTATGTGCAATTAATTATTAGAATTGTTAAATGTGAATTATTTTAATGAATTGTCATGTTTCTATATAAATGGTGTTCATAAAGATGTTTACTTCAATGTACCAAACAACCGTGGATACATTACTGTAATACAGTTTGGGATACAAAAAAGTTTTAAATAAAGCAACAATATACCTGATTTTCATTGTGCTAAGATCTTTCAGACTTCTTGTCTTTGGTTCAGTATACATTGGTTGTAATTGTATGATGGGAGGCATTTGAGTAAATCCAAAGGGGAAGTCTGTTAATCTTGAATGTTTTATGTACCCGGTCCCTTTTGGTCAAACCTGGGAAACTCTCTCTTTGTATTTAATTAGATCTCTAGACAGGCTTTTGTAGATATTTTATAGGACTTGGAAGAAATTCCCTTTATCAGCCAATCATCCAAGTAGGGAACAATTTGAAAGCTTTGTTTTCTGAGATAGGTTACCACCATAGCCATACACAACAATTCCTGGAGTGGATTTGAAACTGAATCGCAGCACTTCCCTTGATTATGGCAACTTGCCACTTCAAAACATAGATATTTTTTATGTTTGGAGTGAATGGAAATGTGGGACCAGGCGTCCTGCAGGTCCAAGGATGCCAAAGTGTTCTTTCCTTAAGATCTGGAGAATTTCTTGCAGGAACACCATATGAAATAATTGTTTCTTGAGATCAAACATTAGCTTCCACTCACCCGATTTCTTTCAGTTGAACAAATGAGGCTAGAAACTCCTTTTCACTGCATTTGGGCACTAGTTTTAGAGTGGCTTTAAGTGTCATTGGGAGGATCTCGGGTTGCAACAGTAGAACAAGTTGAAGTGCAGTCTTGTGCAGCAGAGTGGGCAGAGGGCTCTGTACGAATATCAGAGTATGCTCATATTCCACTAAGCCAAGTGCCAATAGGTCAGGTGGGATGGAGGTCCATTCTTTGTAGCGGTGATCTTGATCCCCATAGGGGTTTTCGGTTGATGGGATGGTAGCCCCTGAAGGCAGTCACTGCCTTCTGGAATTGTCCTTTGATCTTGGATTGGCTGATTACTTTCTGATGTGGAGCCAGTTTGTGGCAGGCACTGGCATGGCAGCCCTGTGTGCCTGCTGGGAGTAAGTTTGTTGCGGTATTTGGTATACATAGTTCTCCTATTTATGCAGATTGGCATCTGCCTAGGGTGCCACAAAATGGCTGCTGCTACCTCTGCTGTGAAGATCAATGTGGCACTGCATTGTCTGTATCGATTACAGAGCTTCACCCACATGACATCCAGATAGCAATTACTCACATATAGAGAATACTCCTTTCAAACTCTGGCTTAATGGACATAGACTGCAGCCAAGGTTGTTTGCTCACCACAGCTGCACCTCCTAGTAGTCTGAACCCGGTCATTGCTATATCTGTTGCTGAATCTATTATAGCTGAAGAGGCCCTTTCACCTTCATACAAAATTTATTTTGCTTCAATTTTCTTGTCTTCCAGGAGCAGACTGAGGAAAGGTGCTATGTCTAAACATATTAGTATGCCATACCTGCCTTTCTTTGTGCAGCCTGCATTACAACGGAGTTTGCCCAAAGGTGGCCATCTTGGCAAACAGTTGTGTTCTATATTTTTTAATCAATTCACTGTAGAACTGTGCCATCATAGCAGGTGTTTGCAATACGTTGAGATCTTCATTCCAGATGTAACCAATAATCACTACTGATCCCACCATTTTACACGTTGGCTCCTTAAACTCTTAAAAAACAACCTGTTTCCTTCCTGGGAAGTGGCAAGTCAAATCTTCTGTAAGCTCTTTCTAGAAACAAATGCAAACCTCAAATCTCACCCTAAGGGGAGTGTGTAGGATACTGTGTAGATAGTCCAGAGTTGGAAGAATATAGGGATCCCATTCTGAAGCTGTATAGTGTAGAGTATTATCATGTTCTTCACCTTATTCTTGTTCAACATCTGAGAATGTGTCATCATATGTCAGAAGCGAAGATTTTGTGGGTGTAGGGGGATAGGATTGGTGAATTTGCCACACAACTCTACGGGGGCAACAAATTGTGGTTTTGCAACAGGAGTTCATCTTTGGGAAGATGGAAAAGTCTATGGCTGCAGATGGTAACGTAGGAGCCTGCTGACTGGGCATATCACTTTGTGGTTCAGAAAAGCTTCTATAGTAATGTGACCACATTTGCTGTAGGTCTTTAACCAATGTTGTAGGCACCTGAACCATGGTTTGATCTGGATATTGTTATTCCTCCTTACGTGGGTCTTAACTGTATTGCTATAGTAGGTCCTCCTGGTGTTACTCATAAGTCTGGAAGGGAACACTATATTCTTGTCCACCAACATGGTATCTTGTATGTGAAACAGCTCTTCCTCCTCATAATTATCCGGTCTTGATATTTGATCTTGTTATATTGGGTGGTAGGGTGCAACAAAAGGACCATCATTCCCCGAATCTTCCGCATCTAAAAACTTTCAAAGTGGTACGGGTTACACGTTACTTTGGGAGATGTACTCTGACAACAGAGGGATTGGAAGTTCTTTATTTGAAATTAGGAGTTAGGTCTGTTGCTTTCGACGGTTACTTCACAGATGGACGTGCCTTCATACATGGGGCTGTCGTCGAAGTTGTTGAAAGAGTTGGTATGGAGTTGGTATGATCAAGGACATAGATGGTTTCTTCTTCTACACTGTTCTAGTGGCCCAATTTCTGCTTTTGTAGATATTTTAGTCAATTTTGATGCCAGATCTAAAGGCTTTTCCTTCAATAGTGTAGGAGATTCACATGTGGGCCGATTATAGATATGTTTATATGCAAATTTTTAGCAGCACCTGTTATCTCAGAGGACTGACTTTGGTTCATGGTGATTTTGTTAATCTGCTTTATATTGTGATGTTTTAGATTGTTTTCTGGAAGTTGATATGCAGAGGACCTACTAGTCAATTTATGTTCAGATTGTTTTCTTTGGCATATGAGAAAAGCCATATAAATCTCCCCAATCGTTAGCTCTGGGCGCTTAAAACCATACCAACCACTTATCCCCTCTAAAACCGTGAGGGTTTCACTTAAAATTTACAGCATGTCTTGAAGCCTATAGGTTTGTGGTAAAGCATGTCTCCTCCTGTCACTACCCCAAGAAAATTGTGAGTGTACTGTTGTGACCAAGTAAGATAGGACTGTGTGACAATATCTGTAACCACACAGAGCATCCAAACTCGCTGGGGTGCAACCATATCTACCTCTGAAAGCGGACAGGGTCTGAAAGACAGAGCACTATTTGCAAATTGACTTTGACACTGATTCAAGAATTGAAATTTATGCTAAATGAATTCCTGAACTCACTACGCATATTTCTTTAACTGTGAATGCCATCTTAACAGAATGGCCATGCTTGGATGTTGTATTTATTGCAAGTGGTATATGTGCTAGTTTATCTAAGAGTTCAACACCATACCAGCCTTTAAGAGCAAATCCTGACTGATCAACCTCTATCTCCTGAAGACAAAGTATAAAAGAGAAGTACTTGGCTCTTTTGTTTTTGCACAATAATTACCAAAGAGATACACCCCCCTGAGAAACTGGTAATCAAGCTCAGATACTATGCCCCAGCCAGTTCAACCACAGGTACATCTGGAAGCTTTCTGCTATGTGCAGGTGATGCAAGTCACTGATTTTGGGCCAGCACCAGATGTCTGTCATGTTTAGCACACTTTTTCTTTATGTTTGATAGGTAACGTGTTGCAGGCCGTGATGCATATTAATATGGTCCTGGTCTGTGCACTAAATGGATCTGATTGTGTGGAAGGTCCGAGGCCTAATGAACAAGGTGCTTACCTTCGGTAATGATTTATCTATTAGAAACATAGGTTAGTTATGGTTTCCTTACCTTAGAATTACCCCCAGGCGTCAGACTGGATCAGGAAATGTTTTCGTCAGCAGTACCCCTGTGTGTCGGAAGGTGGTGTCGGTTGACTCCGCGTTCGCTGTCATCGCCGAGATGACGTCGCGGTAGCTACACAGATGCCGCCCTTATGCGCTGACATCAGTTCTGTACACTACTTTCCAAGCCAAAAGCGCAGAGCCATGCAAGACACTGACCACTGGTGCACAAAACTAGGACCGTGAAAGGAAGTCCTTAACCCTAGAAGTCAGTTCCCAGAACAGGGAGGATGGGTGGGGCGGGACGGAATCTATACCTAAATTATGTTTCTTAACCCCTTCCACGCGGGGCGGATTCCCCCGCGGTGCTGACCGTTGCTTGCGCGGGCGTGGTCATGACGGAACGGTTCCGTCATGAGCACAGCTCAACCGACGCTCATGACGGAACCGTTCCGTCATGAGCGTCGAAGGGGTTAAAGATATATCGTTACCAAAGGTAAATAAGTTGTTCATCTGAAAGAAACAGTTAATTATAGATTCCTTACCTTAGAATAGATACCCCAGCAATACCAACCACGGAGGTGGGTCTGCCAACTAAATTCACACCAGAAAGTCCTGGAGAACAGAATAGCCAAAGAAGCCGCCTCTCAGGACTTGGCTGTCCAGGTAGTAGTGTTTGGTGAATGTGTGCAGCGATGCCCACATAGCTGCCTGACAGATGTCATTAAGACGGACTCCTCATCCCAAAGCAGTGGTGGCTGCGTCGCTCTGGTGAACTGGGCGGGCGCGCAGTCCCACTGGAGGCTCCTTCTTTACCAAAGAGTAGCAAGCTTTAATGCACAGAACGAACCACCTGGAGATGGTCTGTTTGTGCACAGCCCGACCTTTCTTAGCGCCCACGTAACCAACAAAGAGCTGGTCGTCCACACGGAATTGTTTGGTGCGATCCAAGTAGAAAGTAAGCGCACGTTTTGGATTCAGACGGTGGAGCCTCTCTTCCTCTTTTGAAGGATGCGGAGGTGGAAAGAAGGTGGTCAAAGTGATGGTTTGGCCAATGTGGAAAGAAGTTACCACCTTGGGAAGAAAGGAAGGTCTAGTTCTAAGGACGACCTTGTCCAGATGTACAGCCAGAAAGGGAGGCTTGGAAGAAAGAGCTTGTAGCTCACTCACCCAGCGTGCAGAAGTGATGGCCACCAGAAAGGCAGTTTTCAAAGTGAGAAGTCTGAGAGGACAGTTATGTAGCGGCTCAAAGCGAGCGCACATGAGGTACGTGAGAACCAAGTTCAAGTCCCACTGAGGCATTATGAAGGGAACAGGAGGAAAAAGATGAGTAATGCCCTTAAGGAATCTATTTACAACAGGGTACTTAAAAAGAGAAGGCTGATCAGGAAATCTAAGGAAGGCTGGAATGGCCGAGAGGTAGCCCTTTAGAGTGCCCAGAGCAGAGCCCTGCTGGGCCAAAGAAAGGAGGAACAAGAGGACCTCAGAAAGAGGAGTGGAAAGGGGATCCACAGCCTGTGCTGTGGACCATGCCACAAATTTGTTCCATCTGCAGGTGTACACCGTCTTAGTGGAGGGACGCCTGGCTGCCAAGATAACGTCACAGACTTCAGGAGGCAGGTCAAACGACGTCAACTGCCGCCGCTCAATCTCCACGCAAGGAGGTGGAGGCGAGACAGGTTCGGGTGGTGCATCGTCCACGGCTGCTGAGAGAAGATCCTCCTGAAGAGGCAGTCTGATCGAAGGATCGATGGCCATGTTGAGCACCTCGGGATACCAGACTCTTCGTGCCCAATCCGGAGCCACAAGAATGACTTGGGCCTGATCACGCTTGATATTCTTCAGCACTCTGGGCAGAAGTGGTATAGGTGGAAAGGCGTATAGAAGACTGCAACTCCACTTGCATCAAAAAGCGTCACCTAGTGAGTGCCGCCTTGGAAATTCCAATGCCTAGAACTGCTGACATTGCGCGTTCTCTTCGGCAGCGAATAGATCTAATCAAGGCTCTCACCACTGCTGAAAGAGGCCTTGCACCACCTCCGAATGAAGACGCCATTTGTGATCCATCATGCACCTGTGGCTGAGTTCGTCCGCCCTGGAGTTCAGGGAACCTGCCAGGTGTTGAACCACCAGGGATATGCCCTGATGTTCCAGCCATATCCAGTGGCGGAGTGCCTCCTGACATAGGGTCCACGAGCCCACCCCGCCTTGTTTGTTGCTGTACCACATGGCGGTGGTGTTGTCTGTGAACACCTGCACCACTCTTCCCCCGAACAGAGGGAAGGAATGCTTTGAGTACAAGATGAATCCCCCGATAATCCTGAAGGTTGATGTGGAGCCCGGATTCCGCCAGAGACCTCTGATCTCCGCCTCTTATCTCTGCCTCCCCCATGTGGCTGCACCATCCCAGAAGTGATGCATCGGTCACCACTGTGAACTCTGGTTGGGGAAGGGAGAGGGATCTGCTGCCGACCCAATCCTGGTTCGTGAACCACCACTGCAAATGGTGTGCAGTGCCCTCGAAGATCTGGACGCAATCGGACAGATTCCCCTGATGTTGTATCAACTGGAACTTCAGGTGCCACTGCAGAGCCTGCATATGCCATCTGTCATCGTTCACCAGCAGGATGCAGGAGGCCATCAGACCCAGCAGCCAGAGGGTCATCCTGACCGAAACCCGGGATAGAGGCTGAAATATTGGAATCATAGCCCGAATATCCCAGACTTGCTATTCAGGAGGATAAACTCGAAACTGCGTCGTGTCCAGAACCGCTCCGATGAAGAGGAGCTTCTGAGAGGGGGTCCCGTGTGACTTCAGCAAGTTGATGGAGAACCCCAGCAAATGCAGGAGGTCGGCCATAGTCTGGAGGTGGGAGACAACAGCCTTGAGCGAGCACGCCTTTAACAGCCAGTCGTCGAGATAGGGGAGGACAAAAACCCCCGATCTGCGCAGATAAGCTGCGACCACCGCCATAACTTTCGTAAACATCCGAGGGGCGCTGATAAGGCCAAACGGGAGCACGGTAAAACGAAAGTGCTCGTGGCTTACCGTGAACTGCGGGTAATGCCGGTGGGCCGCCAGGACAGGGTTGTGAAAATAAGCGTCCTGCAAGTCCAACGCTACCATCCAGTCTCCAGGGTCGAAGGCAGACATGACCTGAGCGAGCGTCAACATTTTGAACTTCTCCTTCCGGAGGAAGCGGTTGAACTTCCTGAGATTCAAGATAGGACGCAGGCTTTTGTCCTTCTTGGGCACCAGAAAGTAGTGGGAATAGCAACCACGGCCTACTTCTGGGGCAGGAACACGCTCAATGGCTACCTTGGCCAAGAGTGCCGAAACCTCCTGTTGGAGAAGGGCCAGATGATTCTCCGACATGAGATGGTACTGAGGTGGCATGGATGGAGCGGTAGCCTCGAAGGGGAGGGAGTAGCCCCTTCGGACTATTTGCAAAACCCACCTGTCTGCCGTGATGGTGCACCAGTGGGGGAGGTGATGGCGAATCCTGCCGCCCACTGGCGTTTGGTGGCCCTGAAAGGTCAAACTAGGAGGGTTTGGAGGCTGTGGTGGACTGGCCCACCTGCTGGTCCCAGAACCACGGCGCTGGTTCCTACGTCCCAGGCCACGCAGAGGCTGAACAGCTTGAGCCGGCTTGTGGCTCTGTGTGGGACGTGGCGGGGCACACCTTCCGTAGCCACAAAAGGGGAGAAAGGTAGACTGCATAGCGTGGGTGGTGGAGAGTCCCAAGGACCTGGCCGTAGCCCGAGAGTCCTTAAAGCGCTCCAGCACATTGTCTGCCTTGTCGCCGAAAAGGCGACGGCCATCAAAGGGAATGTCCATAAGAGTGGATTGGACATCCCCGGAGAAACTAGTCGACCGCAACCAGGCGTACCGTCGAAGGGCTACGGACGTGGAAATCATCCTGCCTAGTGAGTCGGTGGTATCCAGCCCACAGCAGATGGTAAACTTTGCTGCATCTTTTCCCTAGGCAACTGCACGGGAGAGCACGGCCCGGGCCTCCTCCGGGCACTGGGGCAGCACCTGCGCTTCCGTATCCCACACAGAGTGGGCATAACAGCCGAACAGACATGCAATGTTGACTGACCGCAGTCCCAAGCTGGAGTAAGAAAACATTTTCTTCCCAAGGTGGTCCAGCTTTTTGGATTCCCTATCGGGTGGTGTGTTAGGGAATGTGCCTTTGGAGGTGGAGGCTTGGACCACCAAGCTCTCAGGGGTGGGGTGTTGGAAGAGGAAAAGTGGGGCCGCCCGGGACAGAGAGGTGGCGTTGGTCAATCATTCTGTCCACAGGAGTCCCTGTGTTGGGCCTGGACCAGGTAACCAAAAGGATGTCCGTGAGGGCTTCATTAAACTGCAGCAGGGGCTCCAAAGAGCTCGCTGCCGTTGAAGCACCTCTGTCAGGAGGGTAGTCCTGACTGCCATCATAGGTAGCTCGAGGTGGAGAGCCTTGGCCGCCCTTGCAACACCACTGCGTAGGACGCTCCCTCCTCCGTAGCCATGGTAGGAGGAGACAACATGCCAAGGTCTGGTGAGGTATCCAGACCACAGGCTTCCCCCAGTTCCTTTCTCCAGGCCTGTTCATAAACCAACTGGTCGGTTAAAGGGTTCCCAGACCCCTTCTAGTCCTCCTCATCCTCCTCTGGCTGCCAATCTGGTCTCAAAGAGCCGATCGACGCCGGTCCGACTCAGTGTCTACCTCGAGGTCGAGGCCGACGTCGGCTGGGGACACAGCAGAAGCCGGTTGCAGATGTGGTGCCGGTGGAATCGGCACCAGGGGAGGCGTAACAAGGTCGACGTCGGCGCTGATCTGGATCCAGGCCTGGATCCAAGGGGATCCTGCGACGCCGAGGGCAAAGATGCCGGCGCTGAAGGCCCAGGGCCCGAAGATGCGCCGGCGGAGTCTGGCTGCCCAAAGATGGCATGCATCACTTTGTAAAACTGACGAAGCTGGGCAGGGGTCGCTCCCGGTCCCGGGAAGGGGGGAAACCCGGAGCAGACACTACAGGCTCTGCACGTGGAACTGCGGGAGGGGCAACACCTGCATCCCTCGTCACGTCGGCCAACGGACGGGGAGAAGATGAAGAGCGACGATGCTTCTTCGACTTTTTCTTGTGCTTCAACACACCTGACACTGAGTGCGAAGACTTAGATGAAGAATGGTGTTGGCTCCGCAACCGGTCCCTCGAACTCATATGCGACCGTGCCTCAAGTAGCTTTTGGGACTGCTCCCGCAAAGACTTCGTGGCCATGATCCGGCAGTCGGAGCACGACTTGGGGTCGTGGTCGCGCTCCAGGCAGTAGAGGCACACGCGGTGTGGATCCGTCACCGACATCAGTCGGTAACAGGGACCGCAAGCCTTGTAGCTGGGCATCCATCGTGCACCAGGACTCGATGGACTCAAAAAACGAAGTCGACAAAAGTCGATAAAAAAAAAAATCAGTCAAAAAGTGACTGGAGCTACCGCTCTCTCCAGATCTGCGCTTGCTGGTGCGGAAAAAACCCAGAACTGACCTCTGCGCGTTAGGGCGGTGTCTATGTAGCTACCGCGATGTCATCTCGGGGACCACGAGTCGACCGACGCCACCTTCTGACACGCATGGGTACTGCTGATGAACAACATTCAGAATCCAGTCTGACGCCTGGGGGTAATTCTAAGGTAAAGAATCTATATCTGTTTCTTTCAGATCAGGCTTTTCTTAACGTGGACTTCTTATACGTATTTCTCCTAACACATATTGCACGTGGTAAATTGCCATATTGTTATTGCTCATGTTGTAATCGAGAAATAGGTTTTTCATTCACTGAAGCACTTCACGGTAGCTTGCATACTGACCTTGTGCAAGTTCTATGCAGGTGGAGTTAAAAGGATATAAAGCAGTAGCTTCCATATGCTTCCTAATAAATTAACATGGGCATGGTCTTCTGTCTAGTGTAAATAATTCTGTATTTGAGAGTGAGAAACTTCACTTGCTCGATAGACCCTAATGCATGAAAAGTGTGTAAATAAACTTATGGCTTGGGGCAGGGTACGCAGATCGGCTGGTTGCTAGGGAGAGATGATAAAACTGTTCTCCAATTTAATGTCTACTAGCATACACTTAACACAGGGAGATGAGGGTGAGGCACTATATGATCCGGTAAAGATGATGGCATATTTTAGATGAATGCATCAAGCTGCAAGTTGGCTAAATATAATACACATAGCATTCCTGGAACAAGTTAGAGATGTGTAATGAACATTGTTTTGGGTGTATTTAGCCTTAACACTTATTTCATTTTTGATAGCGGAGATATTTATTATTATTATTTGAATTCACTTTATTTGTATGACAATAGCACAGAATACAATCTCAGATATTATAAAATATGAATATTTGTGTTGACTATTCCTGGGTTCAGGGTGGGGATGTGCTGTATACCCTGCAAATATAATATATTTTCTAACAGATTTGTCTGATCCCAAAACCACTACTTCACAAAAGTAGAACTCAGTGGAAAGACTGAGAGACATCTAACAGCCCCCCCCCCCCTTAAAAGTTTATTGTGAAGCTTAGGAAATCTCCCATGTGAGACCCCAAAAATACTCAAGTAACACCACAAGTTCACTTTGAGAATAAGCTGCCTGGAGACTCCTTTTTATTGGGTAGGAACAGAATGTCTCCATGCCATTCATATCTCCGAAAGGCTGGAACAGTAAACATTTCAGTGGCATGCGCTCATTCCAGCCTGAGTGAGAAAACATTTTACTCCTCCACAATCACTGGCAAAAACATCTGAAACTCTTAACAGAAATAATAGTACATGTAGGGATGACAAACAACGGCTAAGATGCCACTTGAAACTATTCAAACTCGCACTGAACATCTACACTTAGTCAAAAAAAGATTTTTGCAGTACTATGACAAGGGCAGCTCATAACAGGTAAATTCAAATTTGCAGTTACTTTGCTGGCAAAGATGAACTCACTGTGTGCCATTATGTATTAATTACAATAGAAAAGACATTAGACCATGCACATGTGGATAAATGAGAAAATCACAAACTATATGGTCCTAAAAGACCACTGGCTACAGGCAGTTAGGAGTATTATTCTGAGAAACAGCAACGTTAACAGGTCAATTTGACCTTGAAAGGATCTGACACTAATTCCTAAGTCAGGAACGTCTCCAGCACCCTTTCGAGGACAATGATACTATATGCACGTATGTATGCATGTATATAGTATTTCTATAACCAATGGGCAGCAGAGCGCTGTAAATGGCTAAAAATAAGCACAAAGTTAACGAGTTAGAAGGTAGGAAGTTAGGTTGTGGATGGTTAAGGCACTGTGATGTAGTGTTCTCTAAAGAGGTGATTTTAAATAGGGCAGTCATGCATTCACTCTTGATGGCACTGTGTTAAGTTATCAGCTTGTCTGTTGGATCTAAAGCAGATTGTCAAAAAAGAAAACCACAAAGGAAAATAAAGTGAAAAACTGTAATTATCACCAAAGACCAAGCAATTTCAAGAAGGAAAACCTGAAAAACAACTTATTTAATCTACAAATAAAAGTCCCTGAAACCACACTAGCTCCTTCTTTCTGTGGCTAGTACTGTGGATGTCACCCATAGCATAGCTAAACCCAAAACCGAAGTAGTGGTCTAGGGGGATAACATTTGCTCACAGAAGTTAGCACTTCTGCAAGCTTGGGAGGGGCGGGGAATAGACCTGTGTGAAATACAGACTCAGGGTCCAAGTGATTCACCCAAACTCACTCCAGCATATCAGGGGCGGCTCCTCCTCAATAGCGGAGGAGCGTTGCCCCACTGGCTCTGAACCAGCAGGTAAAAAAAGAAAACAATTACCTAAATACTTTTATTTTTCATTTGCTGGCTCTGAGCCAGTGTGTTCAGGAAAGGGAGGGGCCGAGATGTGGGAGGGGGGAGAGGACGAGTGCTATGTGCACTCTTTAAGTGGGCATGTTTGTATAGCCGGCAATCTCAGGCCAGCCAAATACACATGCACACTTAGGTTTCTCCAGCCCAGCTGCATTGGAGAGACCCCACAGACTTCCTGGTCTTAGCACAGTATCTTTTCAGCCCATTTAGACCAATCCCTGCACTGCTCTCATAGCATGAGAGCAGCCAGGGGATTGCACAGGGAGTCCATCCCAGCGTATGCTGGGAGCCAGGGACCAGGAAGAGAACACGGAGGCACGAAACGACACGGGAGGCAGCTCCAGGTAAGTGTTTTTATTTTTTATTATTATTAAACCCCCTCCGCTGGTCGCTCCCCCTCTTGCGCTCCCTCTCGCCCCCTCCACCTCTTCATTGTGTTGGCCGCCGCTGCTGGACTCCATTACTAGGTAGCTCCAAATGCATTTCTTCCTGCGTAACAATGTTACAAAGGCACATTTAAGATTCCCAAATCACTTTATAGCAGATCCAATTTTTCATTTTTGAGACCCATATTTCATCCTAAAACATCAGCCTGTAAGCTCAACTGGATTTGATGTCAAACTATTTCGATGTTTTAACAAAACATACGACATCTTGTGGTCTGACCTCTATGCCCTTGCAAACCGTGAGGGGGAAGCAAAGTTATTTATTGCATTCAGTCATGGTAAGTTGAAGGTTCCTTTAAAATCTAGAGATGGTTTCCATTCCCACTCACAAACCTTTTTACAGGAGAAATCTTACAAAAATACAACACGAAGAACAGCTATTCCTCAGTACGTCAGGCAAAAAGATAACATAGTTCAACATATCTTTATCCTAATTGGACCAAGATCCTGTCCTGCAACTGAATCCACAGGTGAGTTTCCTATACTTCTTCACAAAGTCTTTGGCTAGTCAGTTTCGGGTCTTACAAAGAGGTATGCTGGTCATGGGAGACCACACCATCAAGTGCACCTGCTTCAGCCTCCACAGCTCCTCATACACATACAGCCTTGGTGCGTTTGGTCTTTGAGCCATCTCATTCAGATTATCAAAAACCAGCAACTAAGTGTTGCTTGGATCTTTCTTCTCAGTGCAGAAGTTGTCACTGCTAGCTTCATTTCATGTGACCAGAATAGCTATGCAGCAGATTTTCTAAACTGCAATGCTGAAATTGGAACTAT
Source organism: Triturus cristatus (assembly GCF_964204655.1). Lineage (NCBI taxonomy): Eukaryota > Metazoa > Chordata > Amphibia > Caudata > Salamandridae > Triturus > Triturus cristatus. Next base: position 451,182,553 of record NC_140587.1, read on the forward strand.
ATCTCAAACAGAATGAGTTGCTTGGAATCCCAAATGTTTCTAAAGCTGAGAATTATGCCACATTTCTCGATTTTGTTGGAAAGTTTTTAAATGGTCTGCTTATTTTTAGTCACCAGAGGGATCCAACCAAGGCATTTCTGTCCCACTATACTGTTGAAGTTAAAAAGACATACAAACAACAATGGATTACATTGGTGTTCTTGATAATTAACTGGAAGTATTTAAGAGATAATGAATGAATGAATGAATGAATGTCATTTGTAAAGCGCTGGCTTTCACTCCAATGGAGCATCATGGCGCTGGAAACGGGTAGACAGAGTGTCAGATTGTGTGAATCTCTAATGTCGCCGTGGTCAGATAAGGGACAGGGCCAGACTATCTGGAACTGTGAAGATCCAGGTTTTCAGTCTTTTCTTAAACATGGACTCCATCTGTGTAAGTCTCTCAGTTGTGTGGGTAAATAGTTCCAAGCTTTTGTTCCCAGTACAGCCATAGATGTTCCTCCTTTGGACTTCAGACGGAAATGGAGGGGTACTAGCAGATTTTCGTGGGAAGATCTCAAATTACGTGCAGGTACATAGGCTTTTAATCTGGTCCTGAGGTATTTGGGGCCGCTTTGTTTTACAGCTCTGAAAGTTATCACAATTTTGAAGAGAATTCTCTTGTGTATTGGTAGCCATTGGAGAATTTGGGGGGCCTCAGAGGCAGATGACCCCTTTGGTAATTTCAGTACCATTCGGATAAGCAATATTATCTCTAAAAATGAATTGATCAAAAAGAATCACAGCCACATAAAACTGTTTTAATTCATATTTCAGCATAGGTAAAGAAATAAAGCCAATATGCTTAGTGATCAAGTGATCACAAAGTGATAACCTGGGAAGTGAAAAAATGTGCATGTATAAGCGTGGTTATCGGATACAATATACAGGCCATTTCTTACCATATAATCCTGGTTTTGTCAAACGCTAGGTCAACATTCAACTAGCCCCATGTGTTGAAGGCTATGGAACCTTTCAAAAGATTCCAGAGGTCACCATTAGGGCGCGTGGTATTGTATTTATTTTATTTTATTTAGTTCTCTACTGAGAACAACAAATAATTCAATAAAACATTAAAATTACATTCGTAATTAATAATATTTGTAAACACTGATGTTAATACAAATTTTAAAAAGTTTTAAAAAATTTAAACAGGTTATAGCATACAAATTCATTAGGGGGTGATTTGAGGGTGGAAATCAAACTCTGTACATTCGTGAAATTACACTTTGTTTGAATTGGATTTAAAAATCGCTTTCTGACGACAACTACTGTGGAATTGGGACAAACAAACAAAATATGCATCAAATCTTGAACTCCTCCTTTGCAAAGGTCACATAAGTTACTAGAATTATCATCATTTGTCCATTTACAGATTAAAGATTTAAGAGGGAGAATCCCAAACTGAAGTAAGATCATACAACGCCGGGCACCATGTCTTAAAGTAAAAGTAAGGTATTGTTGCTTTTGTTTAAATACAATTGAATCAGCATAGACCTTGTAACATTGCAATTTTGTACAGTGCTGGAAGTCAAGATCATAAGATATCCTTGGAGTCAAATGTTTTAAGAAAAGTTTCAAATGTGCCGGGGTCCAAGTTCTAAACAGATCAACTGTACATTCGGACAACTTCAATGCAAACATTCAATTTCGATAAGACATATTTTGAAGATCCTTCGTCAAAGATTTCCAGTTTTAGTAGAGCTCTTAAAGTACCTTGTTCAGCATGTAAAATGTTATATGCCCATCGAATAATACTAGCGATTCCTCTAGCATATGTGCTGGTTAGAGAAAAATCAAGGCGCAGGGCCTGCACAGGTACAGCTTGAGACATTTTGGTTAATTTCCGAAGAATCTTACTTTCTTTAAGTTGTATTGGATGCCAATGATTTATTGGAATATGCTCAAGGGCGTAGGAAAGAACTGGAGGGATCTTGATACTATAAACTTGTAAAAGGGTTGAGAAGTGCCTATGTCCAGTGCAAGAGTGTAATCTTTGGAGTGCCCCGGCGTGAACATCAGCTTTGTTAGCCAGGTGCTGGAGATGAAAGTGATTTTTTAAAGTTCGAGAAAAAATACGACCTAAATAGATATATTCGTTCACTATTTCCAACGGTTGCCCTCCAAAAGTCCAGTTGTATTTAACATATCTTCGTCTTCCTCGAAAAGGAACTATTTTTGTCTATATTATGTTAGGCGCGTGGTAGAAATGGGGGTCTCTAGTAGACAGAAGTTTGCATTCTGTCCAAGTAAGGACCCTTATTTTAGTTAGAATACAGGAGTCACACCCCTAAGATAACCCCTGCTCACCCCCTTTGTAGTTTGGCACAGGCAGTCTTAGAGGCAATGTGTAAAGCATTTGTACATACAGACACACAGTAAGAGTGAAAACACAACAAAAGGACACCACCCCAGTTTTGGAAAATAACCAATAAATATCTGTATAAAACAAGACCAAAATGACAAAAATCCAATATACACAAGCCATACACAAGTAAAGGTATCACTTTTAAAAGGTTCAAAACAGTTAATTCCATAGGAAACTATGGATGCATCACTTTCATCCCAAAGTACCTGGGATGTGTCAAAATCAAAGACGAAAACAGGCACAGGGGAGGTGAGGCACTGAAAAAGCAAAGCGATGGTCAATCCCTTACTCTCAGGGGAGGTGATGCATTGGCTCCTTACTCCCAGGGAAGGTGATGCATCAGTTCCTTACTGCCAGGGGAGGTGATGCATCGGTTCCTTACTGCAGTGCATGGGAGGTGATGCGCGGATTCCTTTCTGTCAGGGGATAAGATACGTCGATTGCTTACTGTGAAGGGAGGTAATGCGTCGATCTCCGGACACGGTGCATCGGTTCCTTATTGCTGGGCCACATCGATGAAGAACTGGGCACACAGGGACAATGTGTAGAAAATCCAGATGCGCCAAGTCGATGCGGTGGAACAGGTGCTGCGTCAATTTCTCCGCTGCGAAGCAGGTGATGTGTCAATATCTTCAGTCGACCCAATTTTGGGGGAAATTTTAGTCTGCGCTCTGGATAAAACAAAGTTTTCTGTGAAACCTTCACCCACCAGGGTTGCCCCTTGGTGGCATGCTTCATCATAGGGTTCTTCCCGTTCCGCTGCGGAACAGGGCGTGCTGCAACAAGATGAACTACGTGGGAGCACTTTTTGTTGACTATGAGAGACAAGATTGTCAGTGGGGAAAAGGAAGGGGAACTTTAAAAACACCTGGCTAGTGGGTAATGACTATTTTATTCCGACGCCTAGTCGGTATGGTTAAAAAACACAGGGGAAATATTAGGATACAAGGAAATCTAATGGTCAACATGTTTCTAGCCTACCCCTCTTGGCTATTCTTCAGCAACCAAGCACCAGTGCAAATCTGACGACCTAGTGGTAAATCTCAGTACACGATCCCTCAGCCAAGATGAGTGTTCGGTTCTTAATCGTGGGCTAGGTTTTGTACCTACGAACACAGGGGACCCATTCCTAATCAGATGCGAATTGGCACTTTTTTTTAGGAAAATTCGATTACATTTTTTCTTTAAAAACAAAGATGCAAATTCGACAGAATTACTATCTGTAAACACAGGTTTAAAACAACCTTCCAACTTTAATCCGCCTCACCATCAGATACCTGATCAGGTCCTGACGTTTGAGAAGGCTGTTCTAGAAGACATGAGAAATCTTTGTGCTACTCAGACAAAACATTATCATAACTTACCCCTGAGAGAGAAAAAAGCTCTCACAGTGTTAGCCAATGATATCAACATTACAATTAAACCTGCGGATAAGGGGGGAGCAATTGTAATTCAAGATACAGTGGATTATCGAGAGGAGTGCGTTTGTCAACTGAGCAATACATGTACATACCGGTTACTTCCACTTGATCCGACACCTAGATTGACTAACGAAATCCAACTCTTAGTTGAAGACGCTAAAGCAGAAGGGTGGATTACATCTAATGAGGCTGACTTCCTGACAACGAGATATCCAGTCATGCCGCATTTTTATACTTTGCCTAAAATTCACAAGGCACAAAGACCTCCACCTGGCCGCCCCATCATATCAGGGATTGGCTCATTGCTAGAACCACTGTCTACGTTTGTAGACTTCTTTTTAAAACCATTAGTGAGAACTATGCCAACTTATCTGCAAGACACCAAAGACGTCTTAAGAATGCTGTCAGACACACCTTTTGACACGACTTTAGATCTTCTCGTGTCATTTGACATAGAATCACTGTACACAGCGATTCCTTAAAGAGAAACTCTAGATGTGATACAAGAACTTTTGGAACTCACACCTCAAGATCCAAATATGATCACACCAATTTCATTCATTCTGGAATGTGCTAGATTGCCTATGACCGAAATTTCTTTGGAGACAATTTGTATCTCCAAGTCTCAGGTACATCAATGGGCAGTATTTTTGCTCCTTTGCTAGCCAATCTCTATGTCCATGTTTTTGAACAAAATCATGTATTCACTTTAGACAATCCATTCCGAGATCGAATAATGGTGTGGAAACGTTATATAGATGATATCTTTGTCATTTTTAGAGGTACTGTTCCTGAAGTCACTGAATTCCATGATTGGTTGAACCATCAAAACCCTTTTCTTAAATTCACGATAGAATTCAGCAAAGATAAGTTGCCTTTTTTTGGATATTTGCATATATCCTTCACAAGGATTTTTAGGCAGTGAACTATATAAGAAGCCCATGGCCAGAAATTCTCTTTTGACTTTCGAAAGTCATCACCCCAAAGCACTACGAAAAAACTTGCCAGTTGGCCAGTTTCTACGGGTGCGTAGAAACTGCTCTGAAATAAGCACTTTCCAACAACATGCCAAGAATCTCTCTGTACAACTAAAAGAGCGCCAATACCCTCCTCATCTAGTGAGAAAGGCATGGAAGAGAGCTCTCAATAACAATCGTGAAGCTCTCCTTGAACCGCCGGTCAGTAAACCCTCACTTACTAGACTCACTTTTGTAAATACTTTTTGCACACTTACAAATAAGGTTCAAAAGAGTATACGCAAACTTTGGCGTATTCTTAATATAGGGCATGATACCCTATCGGTTCCACTCTTTTCATACAAAAGAGGAACAAATCTACGGGACAGCCTTGTACATACCAGACCTAAGACTTTTACACCAACGAGAACTAATAAACTGTGGGATCTACTTAGGGTACAAGGACATTTCCCTTGTGGCTCGTGTACAGCATGCCCACAAACTCAACCTCCTAAACAAGTAGACATAGGAACAGTGAAACCATGGATAATTAAGAAACATACTAATTGCAACTCTGAAAGAGTGATCTACTTGATCACATGCCCATGCTCACTGAGATACGTAGGAATGACGAAACGTAAAGTGAAGCTACGTATTAACGAGCACAAGAGTACCATTCGTTGTAGAAAACAGGCAACTAAGCTCACGCAGCACTTTCTCACACATCAACATAAGGCAGATGAATTAAAGTGGACGGTGTTAGAACAACCTTTTATTCCCACACATGTCCGTGACATTACGCGTTTCTTGTTTAAAAAGGAACAATGGATTTTCAAGCTTCAAAGTGATACACATGGTCTGAATGATGATATTCCGTGGACCAGCCTCTGAACTGGTGTGAGACATGTCCACACTTACATGTATGCAACATTACTATTCACGATAGAGCCTTATGCTGTATTTCACTAGGCTGCTTGCATGTAATTCCATGTTTAGTGTATACAGGAGTACTCTCACGATTTAGTCAATATTGTACATCAAGTTCAGTTAGGGAAATATATTTGTTCAATTTAATGGTATACAATTTGATTTAAAAAAAAAAAACAATTCTATGAATATCATGTATGGCAGACTATTTGCCACAAGGTTTATTGATACAAACACGTATTCCCTTCCAAATAGTTTACTTTATTTTTCACTTTTTCGTTTATCAGTTTCGTATAAGTTTCATAATCATGAAAATAAAGTGGGTTGTCACCAAAACTATTATGAATACAAGGGCGGCGATTTTTACCGATTATAGTTCAGGTTTGTTTATATAAATATGCAAATAAGCCTGCTACTACAACTCCCATGCTGCCCCATTGACGCACTGTAGTGACGTCACGTTGACATACACGCATTTAATCGCAGAAACAGTACGTGCCAGCACCTTCCCATCCAGCTCGATTCAGCCGGAGGTACCAACAGAGAGGTCAGTGTATCTGACACTTTGTCAACTTTCATCCCGTTTTATCTATTTTTTTTTTTTTTTAACAACATCTTTTTATTTGTCATTTGCACAATATACTCAGGGCTCTGTACCCCAGAGGCCACTGCAGCATCAAGTTACACAATAATAGGACCGCAAAGGACATTTTCGTTTTTTAAGAAAACAAAACAAACACATTCTTTGAACTTGAATGTCATCTCGGATATCTACCCTCCTCCCCCCAACTCCCCCCCCCCCTCCCCAAGTTGCGCAATTCCCACTGATGGCCACTCACCCGCCCACACTCAAGGACCAATGGGAGTAATGAAAATGACGGCTTACCCGATCTAGTGGCGGACCATCCCACTCTGAGCACACACACACCCCCGGCGGCCCCACCCCCCCCAGACATCAGACCCAACCACTCTAGCCCTGCCCTCATCCCACTAGGAGATCTTCCGTCGCCATTGGAGGCTCCAGCCACAGGCCCCGGTAGTCCGCCCACCGCTTCCATATTTTATAATGCTTACGCGGACAGCCCCGGGCCACAAAGATGGGCTGTTCCAGCCCCATACAGAAGTCTAGGCCATTTTTCCAAGCGGCCACCGAGGGAGCCCGCTCATCCTTCCACATCCTGGCAATGTCGTGTTTCGCCAATGTAAGACCCAGCTGCATAAGGTGCCGTTTATAGATATTGCCCCCGATGCCATCCATGACATGCAGCAGTGCGAGCTGTGGCGTACGCGGGAGCAACCACCCCAGGACCTCAGACAGACAAGAGAAGACCCCCCTCCAGAAGCGGTCCAGTGACAAACAATGCCAGACTGTATGTAGGAATGAGCCCTCAGCCCCACCACACCGGAGGCATTCCGGGGAGGCAACCAGGCCCGCCCGATACAGTCGCACCCGAGTATAGTATACCCGGTGAAGGTACTTGAACTAGATGAGGCGGAGGCGCATCGCAATGGCCGCTCCCCGAGGAGCGGCCAGGGCCTCCCTCCAATCCTCCTCCTCCAGCGTACCCACATGCTCCTCCCACACCCTCCGTAACTTGTCCAGAGGAGGCACACTGTGGGTGACCAGGGACTGATATATCCGCGAAATCTTTTTTGTTGCGAGATCACCCATGAAGACTTTCGCCTCCAATGGGCTAAACTCGGGAATGTCAGCGAGACCCTCCAGGCTGGGGGAGAGCGCATGATGGAGCTGGAGGTACCGGTAGAACTGCATCCGGGGCATGCCAAATTCTTCCTGCAGATCCCGGAACGATTTAAGGGACCCATTCCGCATCATGTCGCCCAGGGTGGAAATGCCGATGTCATCCCATCTGCTAAACCCCTGCAGCGCCGCCAGCTCCGGCAGCCGTCCATTGTGCCACAAAGGGGTTTCCCCCTTCAGTGTATTCCACCACCCCATTCTCCTTAGGGACTGCCGCCAAATCTGGAAGACCACCCTGGACACCGGCGGCAGCGCATTCCGCAGCATCACCGAGTACAGGATTGTGTGAAGAGTGTGACGACCCATTAGGTGCCTCTCCAGCGCATAAGCCGGGTCCCCTCGGTCTCCATACCACCACTCGTTGAGGACCAACAGGCGCGAGGCCTGATAGTACGAAAGCATATCGGAGGTCGCCAGCCGTCCACAGTTGGTGGAGAGAAAGCACGTGCGCAACGCCACCTGCACCGCCCCCATAGAAACCGGCCCAGCACCGAATTCACCAGTCGGAACCAGCGAGGCGCGATCGGGTACGGGTGATTCTGTAGTTGGTAGAGCAAGCGGGGGGAGCGCAACCATCTTAAAGATTGCCGATCTACCATATATAGTCAGCGGCATACGGGACCAGGTCGTAACATCTGCACGGACGCGCTCCCACACCGGTGCCAAGTTCCGCTCCCACGATATCTCCTGCACCTCCGACAGGAAAACTCCCAGGTATTTAAGTCCTCTGTCGGCTACCTGCAGCGCAGATGCCCACGTACCCACCCCCACCAGAGTACCCAAGACCCACAGTGTGGACTTGCGGGGGTTCATATACAGCCCGGACGTTTCCTCAAAAATTTGCATTATCTCCAGTATGCGTGGTCCCGACCTATCCAATGCTGTTAAAAAGAATAGGACATCATCGGCATATAATGCTATCCTGTCCGATAGGCCAGGGGCCCACTCAAACCCCTTCGACTGTGCATCTATACGCACCCACGCCGCCAACGGCTCCATGGCGAGGGCGAATAAATAGGGCGACAGGGGGCACCCCTGACTAGTACCCCGATGAATGGGGAAGCCGGACGAGACCGCTCCCGCCACGCGGACCGAGGCTGTCAGTTCGGTATACAAGAGCATCACATACGACAGGAACCAAGGGCCGAGATTAATCCAGCGAAGGAGGGAAAACAAATAAACCCAGCTTAGGAAATCAAATGTCCTTTCCATGTCCGCCAGTAAGAGCGCCGCCGGCTCCCCCGACTTTCGGACCGCCGCCAGTGCTGCATGTGCCCGCCTTATGTTGTGTCGCGTCGCCCTATGAGGCATGAATCCGGCCTGGTCCGGGTGGACCAAAGTCAAGATATGAGGCAGGAGGCGATTAGCCAGGGCCTTGGCCAAAACCTTGGCCTCGACATTTAGAAGAGAAATGGGGCGATAGGAAGCATGTTGTTACGGAGGCCGACCAGGCTTGTGGAACACCACCACCTCCGCATGTCGCCAGTCCTGTGGGAGCCGACCGGTAGGCGGAAAAACTCTCTGCTATGGTCATAGGGTCAATGATCGGCACTCCCTTCTCATCCAGCATCCCCGGGAGGACCTGGGGAGAAAAAACACCCTGGCAGAGCCGATGCAGCATCTTGCTCGACTTGTCGCCCCATTGATAGATTCTGCTGCGTGTCGCAAGCCATACTTGGCAAGCCTCATCCATAAGGAGAGAGGCATAAGACTGCCGTGCCAGCAGTAGCTGTCGCACCTCAAGCCCGCCACCCGCCCCCCGGCGGCCGACGCTCAAGCCCTTCCACCTCCGCCTCTGCCCTAACCAACTCATCTCAACGCTTTCTACGGGCCGCCACGCTCCACGCATGTCCACCCCACGTAGAGTGGGCTTCAACGCCTCCCATAGGATTACTGCACTGGGGGCCGACCCCGCATTAGTGACAAAATAATCTGCGATCGCCTCCCTCATACACCTCTCGTAGTCAGTGTTTTGCAAGTTCCACACTGCTAGTCGCCAGCGAAATGGTTGCCGCCCCCTACCCAACCGCAACACCACGGATACCGGTGAGTGGTCCGACAGCCCCCTAGTAAGGATCTCCGCAGACATTACTCTTGTTGCGATCGCCCGGGGTACAAAGACATAATCCAACCGCGAGAAGGACAATTGAACTGCGGAGAGGTATGTATATTCCCTCCGATCTCCATGTACATGTCGCCAGGTGTCGACCCAATCAAGGCTCCTCACCAAGGAGTGCAATTTTGTGGGATGAGTGCCCCCAAGACCCCTCCCGCCCTGTCTCTGTCCTCCCCATATCCATAACATCATTCCGTTTTATCTATTTTAAAGTTAGCAAAGAACACAGAACTCAAGTGTGCTTCTGCCTTAAGCCTACTGGTACTTATGATTATTTGTAAAGATTGCCAAATCAGTTCGTGCAAACAGGTTTCAGTGTTCGCTTAATACAACCGTTATTTAGATGGCTTGCGAATGCTTGAACAGGAGCTATTGTGTAACCTGCTTTGGCATTCGCCTACTAGTGACCTCACGTGTTGAGGAAATAGCGGTTGCCCAACATAATAGGCGCAAATGGGTCTTTCTGTTTCTGGTCTGTAGATGGTATGCAAGGTAGAAACATGCTATGTAGCATCACTCCTGAGTATTTGTGTCACGGACGTCTATTTCTAGATTTCCAAGTGTGGGCATAATAACTTAATGGAATATTTCAATATTTAACACAGTCCAAATAAAGAGAGATTTGACATAGTCCGTTTCTCTTACTTTCTCTTCTTGTCTTGCTTTTGTCCATATTATCTTATGGACCAATTCGGTTATAAACCAATTGAAGGACACACTGGTTAGAGCCTTGATTTTGAGATGAGGATATGTGCCATATGGTTTTAGTGTACAGTGTGATAGCGTATTGAGCAGAAATATGTTATATCTATTTGTTTTTAAACAGAGCGGGCCTCATTTATCTGAGCAGATGCCAGGTGAGGTGAGGAGGGCTCCCGTACTTTTACGGGTAAGCGTATTAAAATTTACATTGATTATTGGCACAATGTGTAAATTACTCCTTATTGCAACATAAAAGCTGGTTAAGCGTCTATCATAAAGAGTCGCTTGAGTATCAACTTAAAATTGTGTTTTTGTTGTGAAAGCTTTTTGTGAACATTAATATTGTTATAATTGTGCTTATTATTTTTTAGGACTTGAAAACAACTCCAAAACTATTTGGGAGTCTATGAAAACCTTAACTCAAGTAGGTTTTGAATATTTTTCACTGGTGTGTTTTACTTTTGGATTACACGTTTGATACAGCAGTAGCATAAGTTAATTTTTGGTCCTGACAAAAGCCTGATTGTCATTAAATCATAAGGCTGAAACATGTAGACCTTCCTGTTGGACTTTAGCAGTTATTTTGTCAAACTGCTTCTACACCCGTTTTTAATCTCATCACCTGGCTAGTTATTAATAAAATGTCTGATCTGGCCAGTTAGATGATCTTAAGATTTGCACTCACCACTTACGGTTCACTTGCACTGCTTTCATCATCACCACCACTCAAACATATACTAGCTCCATCATGCGGATTCACAACAAGATTTGAATACTTGAGTAAAAACCCTATCTATGTTCATAAGAGACGGTGGCTCATATAAGATGCAGCCCTCATGTTCTGAAGGGTTTGGCACAACTGAATGAATCCCAAATGATGATGCTTGCTACCCTTGGTGGCTGATGGGATTTATTAAAAATGATCAATGTTCACTCGCTTTCCTTTGTCACAATTTTTTGAGTATTCTTACTGAATGTGGTAGTGCTCATTGTTTGTGACCCTAGGTTTCTTTGCTGGTATTTGATATAAGGTATTAAGGGACTAGAAACCGTAGGGTCGTTAAATATATCTCCCTTGGACCCCCTTTTTTGATAAAATTTTTTTTTTTTTTTTATAAGTAGGTGCACTTGCCAGGTCAACATGGCAGTTTGAAACTGCACTCAAGACACTGCAGTGGCAGACACGAGGTATGTTTGCAGGGCTACTCATGAGGGTGGCACAATCAGTGCTACAGACCCACTAAGTAGTATTTGAATTACAGGTCCTGGGCACACGCAATGCACTTTACTAGGGTCTTAGCAGTAAATCAAATATGCCAATCATGGATAACCAATCAATCACAATTGCTACCCAACCTCATGGGAGTTCTGGGTTCTCACCCCTCATCTGCATTAACCATCTGAGGGGCCTGTGGTCTGTCTGACCTTGGAAGTGAATCCTCAAACAAGTTGGGTCTTATCTTCTTAGGCGCCCAGACCACAGCCAAAGCTTCCTTTAGGATTGCAGTCCACCTCTGTTGCTGGGGAAGTAGCCTCTTAATAAAGAAAGCTACGGGTTGGTCTAGACCTTCTCCGTTTAGGTGTGAAAGCACGGCTATTACATCATGCTCTGAGGCATCAGTCTGCACCTCAAACTCCTTGGAGAAGTGAGAAGCCTTGAGCATGGGTGCCGTGCACATGGCCTCCTTCAGGTTATCAAAAGCGATCTGGCATGACTCGGTCCAGATCACCTGGCGTGGCTGTTTCCTTGAGGTCAACTCAGTCAAGGGTGCAACAATGGTGACATATTCCTTGACAAACCTGCAGTAGTACCCAGTGAGACCTAAGAAGGCTCTCACCTCTGTCTGGGTCTTGGGGTAGGGGGGGGGGGTAGGGTGCCCAAGCTGCAATGGTGTCAATCCTGGGTTATAGGGGTGCCACCTGGCAACTTCTTACCTGGTGCCCCAAGTACACCACAGACCCCTCCCCTATCTGGCACTTACTTGACCTTGATATTGAGGTCTGCCTTCTGCAGGGTCTTTAACATGTCCCAAAGGTAGTGCAAGTGGTCCTCCCAGCTGGAGTTGGGAGCTAAAAACAGTAATGTCATCCAGGTAGGCACTGAAGTTATCAAGCCCTGCTAGGATCCGATTGACCAACCTCTGAAAGTTGGCTGGGTCGTTCAACCCAAAAGGCATGACCCAAATTTGGTAGTACCCTTTTGGTGTTGAGAACGCTGACCTCTCCTTTGTCCCATCGGTAAAGGTAATCTGCCAGTACCCAGATGTTCGCTAAAACGTACTGAGGAACTTGGCAGCTCCCAGACTATCAATGAGCTCATCAACCAGGTAGGTGACATCACTCTTGTGCTCCTTCACCTCATATGGGCCAGACCACTTGTCTTGAAGAGCTCAGGGCTCTACTGGCTCCATCACCCACATCTCCTGACCAGGCTGAAACTCAACCAGAGTAGTATTCTGGTCATACCAACGTTTCATGCCCTCCTGGCTTGCTTCTAGGTTCGCCTGAATGAATAAGCAGGCTGTCTGCTTTTGGCAGGCCAGAATGTAACTGAATACATCCTAGGATGGCTTCCTAGGAGCTACCTCCCAGGGTGCCCATACAACCTCTCAAACCCCTTCTGCGGTAACTTCCTGTAGGCAAAGAGAAGGCATAGCAAGAGGATGTCTCACTTATGCCTTTTAGGACCCCCCTACCCCCAAATCATGCCTTTCAGGGTATGGTTGAATCTCTCAACCAACCCATTACTCTGGGGCTGGTAAAGAGTGTTGAATATCTAGTTCACGACACACTCCTGCCACATAGCCTTAATGTAAGGAAGAGGTGTGCCGCAGCGGCCAGGGCGGCTGACTCCAGAGCATGGGGTTCACGGTTCGATCCCCGGCACCGACGACAACTCAGTCCAGCACCATGTGACTCAGAGCAATAGCCCGCTTAATCTTCCCGACGGTCCCCAGTACCTCGAGACCTTTAGGGGTGATTAGTTCACGCTTTGCAAATACCAGGTTATTTATTACAGCCACATGAAGTTGGTACCCCGGTCAGATACCACCTCCTTTGGGAAATTCACACAGGTAAAGGTCCCCATAAGTGCCCAGCCCACGGTTGGCACTGTCGCTGTCCTTAGAGGCATAGCTTCTGGTTACTGGGTGGCATGGTCCACCAAGACCAGGATGAACCTGTTGCCCATGGCTGTCTTGGGATCCTGAGGCCCCACAATGTCCTTGCCCACTGTCTTAAAAGGGGTGCGCACAACAGGGAATGGTGGAAGGGAGCCTTACATTGCCGCCCACCCTTGCCTGGCAAGTCTGACAAGATATACAAAAAGCATCTGATTTCCTTCGCATTTGGGGCCAGTAAAAGTGGGTGACAAGGTCTTGCCATGCCCCAAATGTCCTTCCAAAGGCACATGAGCCAAACCCAGTAGGAAGGTTGCAAAGCACAAGAATACCACCAGCAAACGGGCTGCTCCAGGCTTAGCAACCTTAAGCTAGCAATAAAGGAGACCATTCTCCCAGTAGCTCAAATGAGATTTCGACTCCTTGCCAGCTGCCTGGTCCTCTGCCTGCTGCCTAAGACCCACAAGAGTAGAGGCATGCCTTCTGCTCTGCACAGAACTCTTCCCTGGTGGGAACCCCTTCTTGCTGCCAATAGGTCAGCTCGGGCAAGTCTCCTAGTTCAGCCACTTTTTCCCCTGTGGGTTCTGGGGCGTCCCCCTGAGGTTCAGTCCCTTCCCGTACTGTGGGAATATCTGGAGTGGGTTTTCCTGCGCCCCTTGCCCCTTTTCTTCTTGGCAGATACCCGGGCCACAGTTTCAGGCTCCAGATCCTTCTGATTACCCTGGACTGACAAGGACTGTGTGGTCAGGCAATCCCAAAATCACCAAGTGGGACCTGTATTCCACCTCATTCCAAGCGGTGTGTTCCATGTAATTTCCCAGCAGACAATCTACAAGCATGGATGGGCTCACAGCTACTCGCAAGGAACTGGAGACCCCCCTCCCTCCCACAAAGGGAACCTGAACCACTTTACAAAAGCGCTCACTGTTGTCTACTGCCATAACTTGGTGAAGTACATAAGGGACTACTTGCTCTTCAGACACCAAGTGACACCTGACAGTAGTCACACTGGCTCCTGTCTCTCTCAGAGCATCCACCCAGTGTCCACTGATGCCACTGATGGTTACCCACTGCCTGGACGTCTTGGTGTTATCAGGCATTAGGTTTCTCTGGTCCATCTCACTGTCTCCTTGTGAGACAAGGGTTATCGCAGCTGGCTCCCCACACTCTCCTGGGGCCAAGTCCTCCCTAAGTGGTACACTAGCCATCACCCGTGACTGCCCACCGGTGGAGGGCTGTGTCCGCTTGGGGCACTTGTGGTCCCCTCTCATGTGACCCTCCTTATCACAATCATAACATTTCCTGAGAACCCTCTCTGCAGGTGTACTTGAAGAGATCTATGGTTTTGCATCACCTAGGGGACGGGAATCTTTACCCTGGGAACTAGATTGGGGCCCTTTGGAGAATTCCTAGTGTTTACCCTCGCCCTCCCCCACTCTTCTGATGGGGACCCTGCCCACCCTTGGCGGAGTCTCCCCCATACAACCTCTATTAGACCTTGGTGATGAGCCAGTGGTCCGCCTCTATAGCAAGCTTCCTAATTATAGTAAGCTTACTGTCAATCAAGTGCTGGTGCAGCTCTGGAAAACACAGACCAGACAAGAGTTCCCATGCCATCAAATTATCAAGCCCTTGAAAATCTGTTACCCCGCTGCCCTTCACTCAACCATCCAGTGCTCTGCAAAAATACTCGTACCACACCTGGGACTCTATCTTCTTACTTTCCCTAAACTTGACCCTGTACTTCTCAGGAGTAAGGCCATATCTCTTGATCAGTGCTTCTTTCATCTCTGTGTAGGTAAGCGCCTCTGGTGACACTAATGACAACAAAGTACTATGACCGTCCACTGCAACATGCTTCCACAGACCCGCCCACCAATCTCTCACTCGGTGCATGTGTAAGGCTGCCTCATAACCCTTAAACTACAGATCTATGTCTATGTTCTTGTTGTAAACCTGTGTCAAGCTCTTAGGAATGTGCACTTTCTGCTCCAACTGGACTGAATTAATGCTGCCACCATCTGTGCTGGGCTCAACCTGCTTGGCTTTTAAATCCAGCTCCTTTAAATTCAGTTCATAATCCAAGACCATCCATCTTATTCTCTTCTATTTTGAGTCTGACAAACTCCAATTGGAGCTTCTCCTGATGCTGCATCTTGAGCCTTTCTAGCTCCATCTCATGCCTTCTGGCATCACGCCTGTCCTCCAGCTCCTCTGCAGACAGACCTTTAAATGAGTCCCTTCAACCTGCCCTGGAGGGACCCTTCCCCCCCTGGCAGATCATGAACAATCAGTACTTCCTCACATGTTTTGCTACTCAGTCTCCCAAACAGGATACAAATAATGCCCACTGGCCATTCTTGGCAGCTAGCCAAGCCTTAAGTGCCTTTTGAAGCTCCTCCTTTCTGGTGAGGCCTTTAAACTGGACTTTGCGGTCCCTGCAGATTTGCTTAAGTTGCTGCACATTGTAGTAATCCAACCTTTCCCCCTCAAATACCAAATCTGCAGGTGCAACTGATGATTCTCTACACTGAGACATGCTTGTAGCAGAAAGCCCAAAAAGTATCTAAACTCAAGAAGGTAGAATGAAAACCAGTATATGGTTGCATAGTGGACAGAGATCTGGTAATAGTGTACAACAATCACTGTATGTAAAGTACAAACACAAGTCCTATCCTCACCACTGCCCACCAGTGTTAGAAATTGGAGTCTCTAGTTGGCAGAGGTTTTTCACCCTGTCAAAGTAGAGACCCTTATTCTATTCAGGGTAAGGCAGTCACAAAGCTAAGAAAACTGCTGCTCACCCCCTTGGTAGCTTGGCACGAGCCATCAGGCTTATCTCGGAGGCAGTGTGTAAAGCCTTGGTACATACACAGACAGTAACACATGCTACAGGCACATTAGTAGCATTTGAATTACAGGCCCTGGGCACACGCACTACAGTTTACTAGGGTTTTAGCAGTAAATCAAATATGCCAATCATAATCACTATTTACACAGGAAGCACTGGCACATTCGCACTGATCAGCAGTGGTAAAGTGCCCAGAGTTCTAAAACCCCCTAAAACGAAATGCAGCACACAGTCCAAAACAGGAGTCCAGAAGCAAAAAAGACAGGGGAAAAACATGCCAAATCTCACAGCAAACAACAATTTTGAGTTTAAGCACCATAGGCTGCAGAACACAGGAATTCAAGACATCAAATCAAAAAAACAAAATGGGCAGGATTAATCCTAATGACACAGGGAGACAGACAATTTACTGCAACGAAAAGGAGTATGCCAACCATAATTGCATATCCAGTATGTCATAGACTCTCGTACCTAAAATAAAATAGGTCCACTGGCCACTATTTAAACTGTTACTTGAGAGTCGGGATAAACAAAATTCACATAGTTGATGACTTGTGAAGTTGTGTAAAATGTGCCACTTCACCCAAAAGAATTACACTTATAGTTCATAGAAGGCCTAGTCGGACCAGATGGTTACACTGGTGACTACAAATCAAAGAGACAAACAGTGGTGGTTACTCATATACATTGTAAGACAGTTCATTTGTACAATTCCTAGCCGCAGCCTCAGATTTCCTGCAGACATTTGGCTTCTACAAGGACCCTTTTACTGACTCTTGGTGAACTGGAAGAAGTTATTCCTGGGTCCATCTCAGAAGTTACAGTTAAATGGAGAAGTCTTTTATGCGTCTCAACCACTTGCCTATCTTTGTCTTGAAAGGCTTAACAGCATTCAGTCCATTGTGGAAATTGTTTATGCAAAAAGCAGGCAAAATTATTTTTGAGGATCCTTGGCTTCACGCCTTTTTCTTATTCCTCAGTCCGGACTGCACAAGACCCCTTCAGTGAGATATGAGGCTACAGTGGAATCAGTATTAAGGCAGTTTGAAGGACCCTATCTGGCTTCACCCACCCTTCTCATTTAACTGCTGTCATGAGCCTCCCCAGCTCCCTTTCTGGAAGGGGAACCTTTTTTCAGACACCCTGACATAGGTGATAGATATTAAGGACTGATGTCTCACCCTGCGGCCCGCCACAGTGATCAATTAAAGCGCTGCGAGGCCTCCGGGTAGTCTATGCGCTATATAAATATAATTTTTCATTTCATTTCATGTTCCCCTTCAGGGACTTGATATTCAAAGCCCTTTTGTCTCCAAGGAAGAGCACTTCATTTTAATTATTACAGAATGTATTATCAATAGCGAAGCAACAGTGGGCAGTGGAAAATCGCACCTCCCACAATGTTCCATAAATTGAAGTCCGGTGCATTCACACCTCAGTACCAGCCTTTGAGTAGTACTGCTGCAGAGCAGAAACAAGTTGAGGAAACAGTAAAGGAAGGTGCACCATATGATGAAGAGTCCACGGTATCCAATTTTTGAAAGAATCTTCTTTATTGTACGTATTTACTCCATAGTCATAAAGAGGCTGTTTTTATGGCTAGAGTGGTTTGAACAACTGATTGCAACAACCTTTCTGGCATAATCCATCAGTGTAGTATTTTCCCTTTATTATTTTTAAAGATTGTAAGGAAAAAAATACAACATAAAATTACTGGTGGATATGACAATTTTGCAAAGTCCTTCAAACTGAGAAACCCATTCGTCTGCGCTGCCTTAACAGTACGCTGCCTTCTGATGTTACAAATGATTATAAGGCGGTGCCAACAAAAAACACAAAACAAATAAATGTAATACCTTATCCTCTCAGATAATTACATTTTCACTGCACTCAGTCAGCCTCCCCCGACCCTCCTTAAAGAATGCAGAATCTTAATCATAATGCATAAAACATGATCCCCTGTGGACACTTCTTTCTAATGCCTTTTGAAGTACAGAGTTCATCTTTGTAAAAGTAGAAATCGATGCAATCTGAGCTTACTGAGATCAACGTATTTAACTACAAATGTTGTTTTCAAGTAATACAAGCTAATTTTGTGCTGTATTTCCAAATTTTTAACATCAGTTCAGTAATGGTCTGTCCATTACATCACGTGCCGGGGAGTAGTAGTGCACAAGAGTACATTATATGTAAAAGTAGTCATAAAACTCTAATTAATAATCTTGCTCTATCACTTTGTAGTGCATGTAATTCCTTTCATTTCACATGCCTCTACCCTCCTTTGCCAGCATCATACATATAGTATATGTCTCTGCCCATCATTCAGACGTGCAGAAAACAGAATCTGGTCAGTTTATTCTCAGTGGAGGCACTACCATTACTGCAGGAGTATCAGTCATTTTTCGGGCGAACATTAGCGTTGCTTAAGCTATACGCTCTCAACGAGCCCATGTATGTTTGTGTCTATATGACCATGGCTACTTCAAGACATAAGTGTCTACCGTGTAATTGCACATAATCATATCTGGGAGGATTCTGGTGTATTATATTGTGTGGTTGCACAGCCTCACCGTGTAATACCCTCACAAATCTGTTTTGGGTCCAGTCAAGAATATTTGGACAGTTACCTGCTCATCAAAGCAGTCTCAAGTCCAGTACAACACTACATCAAAACGACCATAGAACTCAATGGAGTAGTCCTGATGCTGAGGATACAGGATGCTGAAAGATGCTCTGGATGCTGTCCGGTCAATGAGGGTCGCCTTACGGGTTATTCCTCGGTCCATGGGTAAGGTGTGGCAACTTTGGCTACAGGCATCTGGGTCCTTCAAAGTCCTCTTTGATCCAGTAGAAGTTCAGTAGCGGATGTTCGACAGCTCCCCGGTCACTGCGGGTCCCTTTAATGAGGACTGTCCATCTTGGGTGACCAATCTGCGATCTGGTTACACACCTGGGTCGGGCAACTTTCGAGTTTTGAGGGGAGGTCTTCTAGGTTGGTGGTCAGAAGCGATTTCTTGCAGGTGGCTACTAACTAGCAAGGATGGCATACTTCAGCTTTTATAGTTCTGGAACTCTGTGGCTGCCAACTGATCCTTGGAGTCACCTTTGTGGTCTGGAGCTCTAGAGTGACTTTTCCAAGTGCAGGTACCACAGGCACAGTCCTTTGTTCACTAAACCAAGGAGCAGCAGGTGCAGTTTCTCATGTCAGGTCTAGAGGTCAGCAGGGAAGCCCTTCTTCTGATCATTCCACAGTCCAGATGTGATTTGAGGTTTAGGGAGCCCAGAAAAGGCCCTGTGGAAGGGATGAGGCCACTAGCCAATGGGCAACCAGGATCCTTCTCTCCTGATGATGATTTCCGGCTTTGTGTGGCATCTAGCAATCCCAACGTTAACTATTCTGCCCACTCTTAAGATGTCTGAGCCCTTTCTCAATCGTTAGGAGCTTAATAGCCCACCCTAGAACTGTGGCTAGTGGTGGGCAACATGCCCACAGAAGAACTGGTTTGGCCACAGGTTTCCCCTCTCTGTTCCCGCTGCCAGCCAGTCTACCAGAATAAAGAGGCAGCCCTTCCAGAGTGTGATCGCATTTTGCCCACCAAAGACAGCTTCCCCTTTGAAGCTTGCCTTCTGGGCCAGCACCCTGTGTGGCTTCCTGCAAGGAGGAGGCAACAACTCCTCTGTGGCGGGCCTCTATTGATCCTAAGCCTGGGGAGTCTTTCACACTACTCCTCAAATGGGAAGAAGGCACACTGGTGGCCAGCAACTGCGAAAGGCCACTGGAAAAGATGGGCAACAGAGTGGCACTTTCTAAAAGTTGGCTATCCTTAAAAGTGACATTAAATTAGACTTGGGAATCTAGTCTGGTTTAAAGCCACAATTAATTTGATACCTTGAAGTACCCATTTTATTAGTCCCTTTCAGAAGTTAGCAGGACTGAGATGCTAGCCTGTAGCTCTATACTAGCTAATGGGCCTACTAGCTTTTCCACAGTAAAATGACAATTTGGAGATTTTACTGTTAGGACATATTAAAGTGCATGTCCCGCTTACTAATATACTGCTCTGTGCCTTAGGGCTTGACAGGCCTTCTGTAGGGGAGACATAAATCTTAATTTGGCCAATTAATGGCCATAAAAAAGACCTAGTTCAATGTAGTAGTCCCATCAATTCTTAAGGAGACACATGGGACTCCACACTACTCATGCACCATTAGAAAGAAGTAATACAAATATACACATTAATAGGCATTTGTATAAAGTGCCAATTAAAATGGTTAAGAGATATTAAAACCAGTAGTAGATTGCATAAAATACAGGATATAAAATCTACAGACAGACAAATATTACATCAACAGAGTGGGCCCTCCATGGTTTTCCTAGTTCTTTTTTTTATTATTTCAAATCTTTTTTATTGAAAAAAGCATAGAAAAAAGACAAGACATACAATAAATGACACATGAAATCTCGTTACATAACAAGCAGCTAGTACCTGAGCTTGGTGAGTCTGTAGATGGTACACATCCATTCCAGACACATATCACAGTCGGAACAATAAGATCATTAGAACTGAACAGTACGTCAGGGCCTCACATCAGAGAACATTGACTAACTCATGGACTAGCTATACCATGTGAAGTTAAATAAAAGTAAAAGGACTAAAAGACTGAAAGACTGAAATATGTCATGGTACCACGGACAGCACATCATTGTCCAGTTACGCTAGTGTGATAGGGCGCCCTGATAGCCAGTGCCTTGTTACCTGTGTGTGTAGCCCTTTCTTCTCTATCCTTATCTTCCATTCAGGGTGGGTCAAATGAAAATGCAGATCTGTCTAGGGCCTTCCATAGCCTCTTGTGAGGAGCACTCCATGGGGAGGAGTGCAAAGCTGGATTATCCGCTCCTCTTAAAAACGAGAGCCATTCCTGCCAGACCCTGAATGATACCTCAGATGCGCTCTTCCACTTACACAACACCACCTTGCAAGCTAAAGTAAGCAGAACATCTAACAGCTGACGATCATTGTCATTATGTAGGTCCTGATCCAACACTCCCAGTAGCACGTAGACGAACTCTCGTTTAGACTTGAGATTAAGAATAGGATCTATGCAGTCAAACACTTTCCTCCAGAACGGTCCCAGCGCGGAGCAACCAAATAACATATGCGTTAGGTCTCCCACCTCCACATCACAATTCCAGCAAATCGGACTGTCCCTCAAGTGAAGTTTATGAAGTTTTTCTGGCGTCCAGTATGTCCTATTGATGAGCATGTACTTGGTTTGGGCTAAAATCGGTGAGATCTTATTCGTTAAGGCAGCGGCATGTATCAGGCCCCAGTCAAATACTAAACCAGTAGAGTTTGGTTCAGATTCCCACTTAACTTCATTTTTCTTATGTGCTCTGCTCGGTTCAGAAAGGAGTAATTTGTAAATTTTGGAAACAAAATGACCTGATTTCAAAAAATGCGGAACCTGGGTCTTAAGCCAAGGGTCTGCCGTGCTGAGGGAGCGAGGAGACAAAACAACCTTGAGTTTCAAGAAGTCGTAGAAGTCCATTGGTGACAGATTGTGAATTGTCTGAAGCGAAGAAAACGGCAACGGGTGTCCCCCCTCAAATAAATCCCGCACTAGGTTAATTCCTTTCCTGGACCAACTCTCCCACTGTATGGGTTTCCCTCCCATCTTAAGTGATGGGTTATACCATAAGGAAATCAAGGTAGACTTCCTCCATAGCAACCCCACTCTATGAGTCTGATCAAGCCTCAACAGTGCTCTTCTGGTGTTTAGTAAAATGTATCTGGAATGAGGCAGGTGGGAAAGGTCCATTGAGAGCAGTGCCATTAGAGGGGCATCACCAATTAGGGATTTTTCGATACCGATCCACAGCGGAGTATAGTCCGCACCCTCAGTCAACCACTGTGCCCCTTGTTTGCAGAGAAACGCCGTCTGATAGCCCCTGAAGCTAGGGAGACCCAGGCCTCCTTTGCCCTTTGATAACTGAAGTTTCATCATTGATATTCTAGGCTTCTTCCCCTGCCACAGGAACTCACCAAACAGCCTCCCCACCTTTGTCAAGAAGGCCTCCGAAAATGTCATCGGAAGCATACTAGCCAGATAGTTCACCAGTGGAGTCACCATCATCTTTAGAGTTTCCGCCCTGCCCCACCACGAAAGGAATTTCGATGACCATCCCTCCAGCAATTTAGATATTTTTGTCAAGACTAGGCCCTCATTAACCCCCAGTGTTGTGATTAGATCTTTATCAAATTCCAGTCCTAAGTATTTAAAGCAGCCTGGCTGCCACGTCAGGCCAGAGTTCCCCATAACTTCCCTGTTACCCAAGTTGATCAACATTTTAACCTCTGTTTTATCTTTATTCAGCTTGTATCCTGACACCCTGGAGAAGTCGTCGATGGTAGTCAAGAGTGCCGATATAGCCTCCTCCGCCCTTTCTGATACGATTAGGACATCGTCCGCATAAGCGGTCAGTTTTATAACACTATCACCAAATGGAATTCCAGCAATACTCTCATTAGCTCTTAAGTGGTGCAGAAATGGCTCAATGGCCAATAGGAACAGTGAGGGTGAGAGTGGACATCCCTGTCTAGTGCCTTGGTGCAACTGAAACGCAGAGGAGAGTGAACCTCCAGCCCTAACTCTAGCAGTGGGACAGGAATATAGAGACATCACCATCTTCGTGAAGGATTGACCCAAGCCGAATTTAGTTAAGACCGCATTCAGATAGTTCCAATCGACTCTATCGAAGGCCTTTTCGGCGTCAAGTGTAATTGCGACAGTGGGAGTAGATAACAGTTTTGCTTTTTCGAGCACATGAGCTAGTATTCTTGTATTATCACTTGACAATCTATGTTTCAAAAAGCCCGCTTGAGAGGCGTGTATCAGTTTGGGCAGGACCATTTGAAGTCGATTAGCTAAGATCGTGGCTAGGAGTTTGCAGTCTAGATTTATAAGCGATATAGGCCTGTAATTCTTTGGGAGAGTTGGATCCTTCCCTTCCTTTGGAAGTACCGCAATGATGGCCTCAGACAGCGTGCCCTTCACTTCACCTATAGTGCTAATTTCTTGAAATAGGTGCAATAGCGGTTGTGATATGAGTGAGGAGAAACTCTTATAAAATCTGGCTGTGAACCCATCCGGTCCGGGTGCCTTACCGCATTTTAATGATTTAATGACTGACTCAACTTCTTGAAGCGTGATGGGGGCATTAAGTTCATCGCGCTACATATTAGAAAGGGATGGAAGATTACACTCCTCCAAATAGCCAGCAATTTTTGACTCGACAACTTCTGTATTTTTGGCATAAAGCTGTTCATAGAAATTTTAAAAAACCTCCGCTACCTTGACCGGATCCGAATGCGTAGTCCCTCCCTGATCCTTGATGGAATTTATCATATTTTTCTGTATTTTGATTTTAAGGTATGCGGCTAGGCTCTTCCCTGCCTTATTAGATTCACATAATTTGAATTGTTTCCTCCTATTTAGCCAGATCCCTGCTCTTTCACTCACTATTTTGTTATACTCGTATTTTTTATTGGCCAGCTTATTCAGAGTTTCTTCCTTCCTATCTAACAAGTGCTTCTTCTCTAACCCCGCAATTTCAACCTCCAATGTCTCCAGCGCTTTATTGTGGTTCTTGTTTATAGACGATTTTATTTTAATTACGACTCCTCGTATCGTACTCTTCAGTGCCTCCCATCGGGTCAGGTCTGTAGTATCCCCCCTAATATTATGCCTTAAATACTCTTAATTGCGGTCTCTAACATTACTCTATGTTGCTCCTTTTCGAGGACCTCCTCATTAAATCTCCATATTGATTGTCGGGTGGACGATTTGACGTTGGATATGGACAGGGAGATGCATGAGTGGTCGGATAAAACCCTGGGTTCTATGGAAGATTCTTCTATTCTGGGTATTCCATTTTTAGTAATAAGTAAATAATCAATCCTGGAGAATGAATCATGTGGAGGAGAATAAAAGGTATAATCCCTCCCATCGGGGTTCTGCAACCTCCATGTATCTACAAACTGAAAACTGGTACACAGGTTAGTGAACGCCTTATGAGATCTATTACACCGGAAGGAACATCTGGAGTCTCTATCTAAAATGGGATCAAATGGTAAATTGAAGTCCCCTGCAAGGATGTGTATGGCTGAGTCGGGGATAGTTTCCAATTGCTTGGTCAGATCGGACCAGAATGTCAGATCACATGTATTAGGAGCATATACATTTGTGACGTAGAACTCAGTATCGTCTTTAAACAACTTAGTCGTCACCCACCGTCCTTTGGTATCAGTAGTGGAGGAAAGCAAATCTACATTAGCTTTTTTTGCAATCAATGTCAGGACCCCATTTTTCTTCCCTATCGCGCCTGAACCTGCTACCTCAACAAAATATTTATTCTTAAGATTATGAAATTGCTGAGCATCAAGTTTAGATTCCTGTAGCAGGACAATATCACCTCTTTGCCTACGTGCATAATCCAGCACTTTCTGGCGTTTAACGGGCTGGTTAAGACCTTTGACGTTAAGGGATAGTATTTTCAGATGATTCAAACCTGTTATTCCTACAGGAGTATTAATCGTAGACAGTACCATAACTAATCAGTAGCTAACATGATCAAGCGTTAACAGCCTACCCTTGAGTGTACAAACGTAGACCCCCTTCATTCTCTCCAACGATCCCCCCACAACCACAGCATCAATCTTAGGCTTACCGGGGTCATTATCCTGAATCCGACTAAATGAGACTGACGTCGGTCGAAAAGTGACAACCGAGGGAATGCGGCAACGCAATCTATCAGGGCCATGTCGGGACAATCGGTAAAGGCATTGGCAATAAAATGACGTGGGACCAGGTGTGCATCGTACCATGACATAGACGGAACCCATATAAAAGGAAATAAATACAAAAAACAGACATTTAACCCCCCTTACCCCCCTCTTCCCTCCACCCTTCCCCTCCCCTCTCCACCCACCCTCACCCTCCTCCCCACCCCGAGATGAACTAGTAGACATGGTGACACGGAAAAAATGGCATCCCTCCCATGGACTTAATCCTTGTACATGTCAACAATTAAGTAGTTAACCAAACATGTAAAACATTGCATAACTTATGCATAACCCATGTTTCCTTATGCTTCCTTCAAGCAGTAGCATTTGTTAAAGTAACAACCAGCGAGCATAGACATATTACACTTGGACCATCCCCAATGACGCGTAACCTATGCGTAACTCATGCTTCCTTCAAGCAGTAGCATTTGTTAAAGTAACAACCAGCGAACAGAGACATAGTGCACTTGGGCCATTCCCAATGACGCATCCTACCTACCCCTTCCCGCAAATCCCTTTTTTGAGGAGACATTAGATACACCTCCATAGCTACAAGTGGCTGAGGGTTCCTATCGTGTATCAGCTAAAGACTGGTGATTAGCATTCAAATTGCACACATTCTATCTAATAGCACGGGAATAGATCTGGAGCGTCCTTCTACTTGGGCATAACAGACCAATAACAGCGCTGCAATACCTCAATATATCAACAATACGTCAGGACCCATCATTATATTACCATCAACTTAACAGTGGCACAATAGACTGCCATGGTCCTTAAGAAACCTATTTTGAGGAGGAAGCAGAGGCCACCGACGAGGTCTCCATCCGTTGTTCTACATCGCCTTCCAGAATTCGCCCCAGTTTTACTGGATCTGTGAAGACCTGTGGAGACCCTTTGATGACTACACGGAATTTTGCAGGACCCACAAAGCCGAACTGGTGGCCCAGCGATTTCAACTTAGGACGTAGGGCAAGAAAGGCTTTCCTCGTATCAACAGTTTCCTTGCTGTAGTCTTGTGATATGTATACTTTATTAGATTTCCAAAGTACATGATTGTTTTTGCGCACAAATGACAGTATTTGATCCACGTGTTGGTAATGTAAGGGCTTACAAACAATAGGCCGTGGGCCTTTTTGACCCGGTGTGATTCTTCCTGGAACTCTATGAGCTCTATCAAACTCCAATGGATGACGAAAGTTAAGATTGGTTGCCTGCGAGAACCATGCTTCTAGGAATGGGACACAGGACTCGTACGCCTCTTCGGAACCCTCCGGAATTCCAAAGATCCTTAGATTCCCTCTCCGATTTCTGTCCTCCAATTCCGACAACTTCCTTGACATCTGTTCCGTGGAGATGTGTAGGCGCTTAAGTGAGCTACATGTTGCAACCTCCGAGTCCTCCAGCCGACTGATTTTTGACTCCGATTCTGTGAGTCTGGCATTTGTGTCTCTGATGTCCTTACGGATAGCCACAATTTCTTCTTTTGTGGCTTTCGCAATCTCCCTAACCTCTTCCAATCTATTTAGTATCGTGTCCATCGTATCTGTCACATCCTTTTTGCCTTTGACAGGGGAGATCGGGTTAGGAGGTTCAGCCTGGAGTCTTAAGATTCTTTGTGTCTTTGTCCCCCATCTTATACGTTTCGTAGAAACTGCTTGCTTGACTTGAAATCCCAGCTCACGACCTCTACAAGGGCCCAATCAGATCGAAGCCCAGTCAGCTCGCAGCAAAAAGCCTCCTACTCGGACCCACAGCCGTGCGCCGACTAGATATACACTGCTGTAGTGATACTGCTGTCGGGACCCCTCCACCACCTGTCAACAGCGCGATCGGGAGGTCAGGAAGCTGAGAGCGTAGAGTGCCCCACATGTGGCTTGTACCACGTAGAGAGAGCGATGTCGACGGGCTCAGATGCAGAGTCAGGCTCGTAACACACCACGAACACCCAACCCAACTTGCAGCTCCACCTTGTTATATTCAAACATCTTCTTCGCAGACAGCACAGATGCTCATTATGTTACCAGTTTTGCCAGCTTTCCAACGATTAAAACACTTGCCTTCCACACTTGCCTTCCACAGTGCACATTTTACAGACCAGTCTCCTACATGCGCAGCATAAATGCACAAATGCAGTATTGAGTATCAGATGAGCCGATGTTGTTTGTGTTGACACTAGAGGAATCTGCTAATCACCGCTTTTGCCGCCGCCATTTTACAAATACATAGGAAGTCCATGCAACATTCCGGCTCCTTACACTTGAAGCCAGACACCATCTGCAGCATTTGTGGCCTTAGCAGCATCTGTATCGCTCTGGTCCCATGAGACTTCACTCCCCTTCTCACTATTGGCAGACTGATGCTGGTCACCCACCTCAGGACAGCAACTCCGGACTCCGCCGAATTCACATGAGCCTCATAAACCGGCAAAAGCCCCTATCGCCGCCATTTTGATGCTTCGTGTGCCTGTGGCTCTCGGTAGCGCTCCATGCGGCGAGGAGGTTTAGATTGACATGCCAGCTTGTCAGAAAACATACTACCCCTCCCACAGTCCAAGGATGCTGCTTCCCACGCCGACCTCCTCTCACAAACCAGTTTGCTCACGTTCCGTCAATCGCCCAGGGACCGCCGCCATTTTACCTCTCGGCGTTCCACATGACTGGGATGTCAAACTCCGTCTAATTCAGCCCCAAACGTGACATACGTGACTCTTGTTGTGTGCCATCAGGGTCATCAGGGTCCCGTCCGTGGTCCCAGGGTCGCATTAGCACCAGCGCGAGCCGCCGGGTTCGGCAGGGTCCTGTGGCTGCAGGCGCCGTTCGCAGTTACTGCACGGAAACAGGCTCCAGTGCTCCGGCTTAGAACTCGTCCTCAGGGGCACCCAGGTGTCCCAGATTCAGTCCAGACGGAGATACGACCCTCCGATCCACATATTTGTACTTTTCACCGGGCACAGCAATGCTCGTGACTCCCAAATCGTTCCGTGATCGCCGTCCACGGGAGGAGCGCTGCGCTAAGCCGCCATCTTCTCCGGCGTCCAAACCACGCCCCCCATGGTTTTCCTAGTTCTAACTGCAGCTTTAACAAAAGAGCACTCTCTGTGGCAAATGGCAGGTGTGTTCAATAGTTGTAGGTGGTACAAGGCCTCTCTACATTTGCTATGACCCAATAATTTTAAAAGAGGTTTGAGCAAGAGTCTACAATGGTAGCTAAAAATGTTGCAGAAAAACCAATTGTAATAACGATTGCTCAGAGACCCCATCACAGGAACAGGTTAAAATATTTCCCCCAACGATATCAATTGAGTTACCTGCGCTCATGAGCCGCAAAACTGTACCAGCCCTAAAACGACAAAGGAGAGACCTCTCTCATTGAGTAAGGCTACATATAAGATAAAAGGCGGGCTTCACACTAGCAAGGTATCTGTAAAATACCTGCACAGAGGTTTTCGTTACCTCAGTTTGCAACCTTCTAGCTTCACAACATTCCCAAAATTGGTTCTTGAGCACTGATTTGTCATCTTTTTTACGAATTTCCTGAGACAGAAAAAGTGAAGCCAACCCCTAGCTCCTGAAATGTGAGAGAGATGCAATTTAACCAGGGAATGGTGCGACATTTATCCAGGCTCATCCAATCCAGGATGATGTCTTTCCAGAACGGAGTGTGCGGATTGGCCCAAACAGGGACCCACAATAATAGCGGGGCTAACTGAGCCCTGTCTGCTACATATCGCTGGTTTAGCTCCATGTGAATGATATGACAGGAGACTGTCGGTGGCAGGTGTAAAAGCCTCTGGCATATACGGTTTTCCTCTAACTGGAGAAGGGAGCTCTTGTGACACCCCCAAACCCTCGCCATATATATATACACTTAAGGGAAGGGGGGCTTTGCCATTAGTTTAAATGGGAAAGTCGAACTAGCAGTTTAAACTGCTCTTCCAGGCAGCAGTGGCAGACTGTTATCTTATGTTAGGTGGTATTTATAAAGTGCAGCTGTTGCTTCGAGGAGCATCATGGCACCATAGATGACTAGGAACCATTTTGTACCTTATCACATGCAAGGGGGCACAATAAGTGCTGTAGCCCTGGGTACACACTAACTTACATGCCCTGGGTCCCATGGTACTATATACTCCAAACTTATTAATCAGCTTACGCCATTTGGGGTAGCCAATTTAACAAACACTTTGTAAGGTGTTAACACACTGGCACTGAGATCTGGTTAGCAGGCCTCAGTGCACTCCCAGAGCCGAAACACCAGCAGCATCAGTCCAAAACTTTAGGAGTGAACATGCAAAAATAGGCATTTCCTTACAATATATTTGAGCCAATCTTTCTTTGTGGGCACATCAGTTCCACACCAGTCGATTGTGACGCTACACTTTGTAGTGTCCTTGCAGCAAATCTTCTAAGCAGTTTAACATAGCCTAGTACGGCAATCAGGGAGTATAAATTACTTTGAGTTCAAAACATTTTTTAGAAGGTTTGGGGGACAGTATCTCAAAAGACATCAACCAGAGAATGGGATCAGGCAGATGGAGAAAGCCAACATGTGGCGAACCACAGCGGGGCTATTATGTAATCTGGCGGTGTCTATTTTGTATTGTTTCTCAGGTGTAATGTATATTCTATGCAAGTACTTGAAATTCAGTCATTTATATCTATAATTCATGGAAATAGTTTTAGTCTTGTGCAGTAGAATCACCACTTTGTTTCAGCCAGACCCTTCCTAATCTGAAGTTCCCAGGCCTTCTGCCAAGTAAAGGTCCCACCACCTTGGAGGTTGAAACCAAAGTGTATAGTTTAGACACCCAACTAGCGGAGTCTGGGGATTCAATTAGTCAGTTTAGTGGCTCCCAAATAAAAGGTTCATCTGGAAACTAGGTATCCACTCGTGCTGTATTCCTTAGGTAATAGAATATACATATGTGTGAGGTTGCAGGATTACATCGGCCCTTAAATTGCTCCTATGTAAGGAACGTCCATTCAAAGTATAAATGCCCTAGGATTGTTTTTCATGCTTTAGCTAAAGAATGTGTTAGTTTAGGTTTTTCTGCAAGTGGGAGGAGTAGATTGTGAACTTGACAGGGGAGCCCAGAATGGGTACTTGGCATTAATCCATGCTAGGGGTGTAGATGCAAATGTAGTTTGCAGTCCGTGGAGGCGAGGTGGTGAGGCAAGGCGAGGTGTGCAGCATACGGCGGCGGTTGATTTTCTGCAGAGGAGGAGAAGTGGCACGGGCACGGGAGCCGCGACCTGCGAACTGCTGAACTGCTGAAGCTGCTGAAGCCGTGGACGTGTGGAAGCGCAGGAGCGGGGAGCGACCCGACCGTTAGAGGTGAGCTGAGGTGAGCGGAGCCGGCATGGCAACCTACGCCCCCTGCTCTTACATCTGCTCCTGCTCTTGCTCACGTCCCGGCTCCCCCCTGTTCCCTCCCGGCTCCCCCAGTCGAAGCACATTCCGCGCCAGAGTGTTGACAGTTTTTGGCCTTGGCTCCCGGGTGCAGCGTACTCCAGCCGCCGCTGTTACCACCACCGCCGCACACTCGCGGTCTGAGGCCGTGCCGAGATCACCATCACCTGAGCCCGCAGCCTGTTTTGGCAGCTTTAGCTGGGTTTCGCTTGGCTTGGGTGTTTCCGGTGTTCCAGGGGCCGAGGGGCCGAGGAGCGTTTCAGCCAGGACCACACAGGCAGCGGGTGATCAAGTCGGCTGGGCGTCCCAGAACCTAGGGCTCAGGTGAAGGAAGGGAAGAGATCCATCCATCCAAGTTGCCTACTCCGATTTTTTGTCTCCGTTAAAAGGGTGAACCCAAGAGACGGCCCGCAATTGGCACAGAAAGGAAAATAAAATAATCTGTGGCTAGTGCAAGGCTTGGAAACATCAAACATTATAGACAAAGTGCCATCTTTAGAGACCATCTACAGAGAAATAGGCGTTTATAGGAGCCTATAGGAGCCCACAGGAGCCCACAGGTTCCGGTACTAGAAAAAAACAAAAAGGAGGACACAACAACAACAGAATGAGATCTGGAACGAATCGACAAACCGTCCCAAGCAAAAAACAGAAAAAAAACATCAAAACTGCATGGTCCCCAAAAGAGGTCTCTTTTTTATTACCTAAAGGCGAGACTGTGGCACAGGGAACAAGAGAGAGGATAGACTTGGGAGGTTTGGTCCCAACAACTGACAATTCCGGCCCAACCCCTGGAAAACAGCAGCAAAAAATTAATACATTATTTTTTTAAAAGACCCTGTTTCTGCAATTTTTGCACCAATAAAGGAGGCCTTTAATCGTCCGAGCCCAATTCAGCCTGACAAGATAAAACCAACAGCCCCGTCAGAGACATCTTTTCAGGAAAACCAGCCCAAGGACTTATTTCACCACGAAAGTACAATCATACCAACTGTTTCAAGTGCCCACATAGAGAAAACCAACCTTCAAGGAAAAAATACGGAGACTGTACAGGTCCAAGTCCACAAATCAACTGGGCCACTTAACAACTCTGAACTCACAATGGGTACGGCCAACAAAACCCCAAGCCCAATAAGTATACAAGACACAAAGGGCACATATAAAACCCCACCACACTTGACATTATTGGGACAGAAGTCGCTTGAAAACATTTTTGTCGAATCAGGATCCATAAACAACCAAAGTAACAAAGATCAAGGCAAGTTAAGTAATGAAGTGGGAGCACTAGGCGGCCCGATAACTCAGAGACAAGAAGGGGAGGACGCCAGGGTAAACTCCCTTTTAGAATTAAGCGTCTTAAAACCGTTTGAAACAACTAACACAAAAACAAAAATAAAGAGGGATCTTCAATTAGGGCAAACCACAACATCACTCCCAACTTCAAAGGAGAATAGGCCGGGGCCAGTGGCATCAACACCGCGTAATTTAGAGGTCTGCAGCAGCGTTCACAGAATCTTGATTGATGATTCCAGCAGTGACGGAAGTAACGCAAACAATGACCATCAGTCAGAACTCATTTCAATCTCATCAGCAAGTAGGATTGAACACCCGGTCGATCCTCTAGGGAACGGAGGAAGCCCACAACCCAATACACACTGGGGGAACGCCCTAATTAGCTCACTGGACCAGGCAATAAGAGCACTTAACTACCAATCCGTCAAAATGGAGGTTCAAATAGACCTAATAAACATAATTGCAGCGCATATAGCAAATATAAGCTCTAAGGCAGACACAATAATGACCTTCCTGGTTAAAAAGGGAAACATGGATAAAATCACAAACACAGACAAACACATTACAGGAACTACAAATCCAATCCCAAACAAAGTCAAACAAAACAACTGTGAATGTGGGAGTATAATTGAAAAACTCGCGTCCCTCCCAGATATTCTAAAAGATATCCTAGGAGTAGTAAAGTCTTCATGTGAGCCAAAGGGAAATCGGGAAAGCCCAAACAAAAACCCTAACAAAGAAACACCAAAAGCCCCATCTCACCGAACAAAACAGAGTACCAGTATCGAAGGGGTCCGAAAAGTTAACCCCTCCACAAATAAAGAGTGTGAAGAAGGCGTAATAGAAAGCTATGAAGTACAAACAAAAGAACAACCACCCACCGCTCAATTGGAGCACCAAGACAAACTAACAAAAAGACAAAGGAAGAGAGCTAGGAAGGCACGGGCGAAACAAAAAAACAAACAAACCGTAGCCTCTGAACACCTCTTCCCTATTTTCACAAAGAACGTAGGTCAAGGGCTTAAAATGAATAATGTCGCGCCAAACGTCTCCACCAGTAGACAGGACCCATTATACTCGGAAAGGGTGAGCTTCTCGTTCGAGAATTCGATAACGGTAGAATCTTCTCATGAATTAGAATTAATAATTTGAGGGGTCGAAGCTGAGTAAACAACAATCTGTAGGCTCCCACAGTCCCAAGAGGACAGTAAAACAAACAGCGTTTTCAAGATTATTGGCGGACAATTCTCGAAACAAGGAACTCGTAAATGAATCAGCCCTTCAAGACACAATTGGCAACATACAAGAGAAAAAAAAAAAAGAGAGCACGAAAATTGGACAACAGGCCCTTGGGCGACAGAATAAGCAAACAAAATAGGGAACCTAAACCCGTACATCTAGGAATAGACCAGATGTCACTCAAGATCACCACAAACGGAAAGGGCAGGAGCATTACCTTAAAGAGTGTTACTCATGAACACAAGCAAATTACTCAATATACAGAACTGGGAGACATGAAGTTAACGGAAAAGAGTAACGTGGCAACCAAAGGTCAGGCAAAACTTACAACTACAAACACTCGGACCATTAGAACAAAAGATCTTGAAATGGACCAGGAAGGAAATCAAAAACAAGATCCGGACGAGATCGAACCAGTACTGACCTTTATTCCAGAATATGCAACAAAGGGTAGACAGGACATCCTAAATAGAGGAAACGTTATAAAACAAGTCAAGGATATCCCGGAATTAAATGGAATAGTCTCACAAGATATTGAAGCAGTGGAGTTCCAACAAAACAAAGCCAAGCCAGACATTGAAAACTCGGTCATTACTTGGCTATCAAAGGAGCTTGCAGTTAAAATATTTGCCCATAAAGCAACATTCGAGAGCTGGGGAATAATCCTGAAGCAACATAAGCGCCCGGGATATCCCTACCCCCTCTTTAATAGCTCAGTCCATCTAAAGGAGGAGGTACCACAAAGCCCCGCGCAGCACGGGCATCGTCCCAGGGAAAAACACCAGGACCTAATAACAACTTTAAAAACCAGACATCCAAAAGCGGGCCCCATTATAGCAACCAGGACTGGTCATGGATCCCATCGGCGCGAAGCAAAAAGAGTTCCTAGAAATGTCGCAAATGTCTCAGCTAGAGAACAAATACAAGATCTACACATGGAAGAAGTAAACCCAGCAATGATTAAAATATGCTCATGGAATGTGCCCGGGTTTAGTAGCATGTAGCAGGATCACGAAACCCAAACATTTTTTTGTGAACATGACATAATTCTCCTTCAAGAGACCTGGAATTCGACCCACCCCGGAATTCCAGGCTTCATTGACTATCACATACTAGCAAAGAGGCAGTCTAAATACGGGCACCCACGAGGTGGCCTATCAACTTTTGTGTCACAAAAATTTAACTGGGAATTAGAGGAACTGGACGTTGGGCTAAATT
The DNA here is from genome assembly GCF_964204655.1 of Triturus cristatus. Classification (NCBI taxonomy): domain Eukaryota; kingdom Metazoa; phylum Chordata; class Amphibia; order Caudata; family Salamandridae; genus Triturus; species Triturus cristatus. Next base: position 451,216,821 of record NC_140587.1, read on the forward strand.
GGGTTCAAGTCACAAAAATCACAATAAAGCCCCAGCACCAGCTTCTATTATTAAACATCCATATCCACCCAGATCGAAAAGCAAAAAACGAAAAAATGGGAATGCTAACCAAACTCATCAAAACCCTGCAAAAAACCAACAAACTATGCTCATTGATAATATCGGGAGACTTCAATTGTAACCTATTGAGTACCGACAAGGGTAGACCCAACAGAGAGAAAAAAGTAGGAAACGGGTCCAAACAAGCTCCACTATGTAACCTAAAATCATTGGGCCTAACAATCCTAAACAGTAAAAAAAAAAGTTCACTCTTTGCCGGTACCCACCTACTGAGTGGAAAAGTTAAATCTACTATAGACTATACAATTGTAAGTGCCAGTACAATAAACTCTATGAAGGAATACTCAATAGTTCAGCGCATAGAAAGTGACCATCTCCCCCAAATCATACGGATGATCATCGCAGTTCCCAGTGCTGAAAAATTATGCTCGCTACTGCAACATCTAAAAAAATGTAACCTCCGGAAAATAAAGTGGAGGGGAGGTGAAACAAAGAACATCCAGACCACAGCTAGTAACTTTGTGTCTAAACTCGGGAGCTTAGAACACGGAGACCCCATAAACAACTGGGAAAATTTATTAGAGAACCTGAAGGAAAAGCACTCGGTTCTGCCAGGTGGAAAAGAGACGGAAAAGTAAAGTCAGCACCATGGTTTAACTCTGAATTAAGACTTGAAAAGAGAAAAATAACCAGGGAGTTAAAGATCCAACAAAGAATGGCCGCACAGGGAAACAAATTAAACAACAACAACATTAGAAGCATGAGAAAAAAATATCGGAAAAGATATGGACGGCAAAGGCACTATATAAAGAATCGATCTGGGAAAAACTACTATTTACAAGCAAAAAAAATCAAACTCCCGAGATTTTTGGGGCATCATTAATGAACTAAACTCAGGCGCTGTACTGCAACAGGACCCCGGAATCGGGGACAGGACCTGGGGAGATTATGTGAAGAACCTTTACCTAAAAAATGAACCACATAGAAACGAAAATTATCGAGGTCCATCAATTAATATCGAACACGACAACTTAAAAGTCATATGCGCTAGCGAAAGAACGCACAAAAACGTGAACCTCGAAAAAGACGTTTCCCACCAAGACACTCTGACTACCCGCACCCATTTAAAAAAGCTAATTCAAAAACTCAAAGCAGAGGGGGCTCCTGGACCAAACTGCCTCCCAACTGCAGTATTCAAAACCAACGAAGAGTTCTGGGCTGAACACTTAACAGTGTTATTTAATTACATTTTTACAAAGGGAAACATACCCGCTTCGTGGAAAGGAAACATCATTCACCCAATTCACAAAAAAGGGGATCGCAAACACCCAGGGAATTACAGGTTGATTTCCTTAATTGAAGTTGAAGCCAAGCTCTATGCTTCATGTCTCTTGGAAGAGCTGCAAGACTGGGCAAAATCCAATAACATAATCCCTAGTTTCCAAATTGGATTTAGACAAGGGATGGAGACGACCACAAACCTGACCATCTTGGGACTGCTAATGGAGAATGCCAAAAAACAGAATCATCGTCTATACAGGTGTTTCGTCGATATAAAAGCAGCCTTTGACCACGTAAGTAGGTCAAGATTATGGGGAAAGTTAAGAAAATGGGGGCTGCCGGATAAATTACTAAACGCAATAATCGGTCTATATAGCGACACATGGGCAAAGGTAAAACAAGGGAATGGGACCAGCCTAACAAACAAAAAATTGAAACCCAGGACGGTCTAAAACAAGGCTGTGTCCTATCCCCTAGTCTTTTTAACTTATATTTAGCAGACATTGGAAGCAACCTAGAAAGAAAATCGAGAGTCATGCGCCGAAACTTGGCAATGTTTCAGTCCCAATTATGCAGTACGCAGACGATATAGTACTACTAAGTAAAACACCAATAGGTCTGCAACGCTTAATAAATTTGTTATCTTATTTAGCACAAGAAAATTTGGAGCTGAACAAAGAAAAAACAAAAGTGCTCCGACTAGTGGAGGGGAAGAAACGGAAATTTAAATGATCAATCAACGACTCGGTCCTAGAAGAACAGGACTCATACAAGTATCTGGGGATGACCCTTGGGCAAGGTAATTCAAAAAATGGCCGGCCCGAATTATACTCCCCTATTAAAAGTAATGGCTTCACAAATCTTACCTACTTTGTCATACGGATTAACCACGTGGCTAGGAGGCGAGGCAAAAATTTTAAACAACCTACAAAATAAAATCTACAAAGTAGTGTTTAACCTGCCGCACTCAGCCGCGCCCGCACAAGTCCGCCTTGAATTTGGCTTACAGAACCAAAAATTCCAGTCAATGTCCATTTTTGCAAAACTGTCATAAAATTCGTTCTGCCCCAAGCGAGTCAATGGACAATATCTGCTGGGAGGAAATTAATTACCAGGAAAACCAGCACAATACCACCTCATGGGGAAGTTACCTTAGCACCTGTTTGACTACATTGGATCTACAAGAAGTATGGAAAAAAAAAAACATAGACCAGGCGTACTTCTGTAAAGTAGCCAACAGCTCAGCAAAAAGGAATTCTCTATTAGAAGACAAAAAATCTCTAACGAAACGGCGTCACGCATGGACAGTAATGACCTCCTACACCCATCAAAAACCACAGGGATATTTAGCCTCACATTATAGTCAACATTTAAAGAAAGTTTTTGTAGCTTACCGAATGGGCATGCACTATTCAAAGGATTTAAGGCATTCTTGGAAAAATCAAATCGAAAGCTCCCACTGTAGACTGTGTGGATACCAGAAGGAAACCTTGATGCATTTGTTATGTGCATGTCCAGCTTTATTAGCTTTAAGACGACGACATCTACGGGCTATCTTTATCATGTTAAAGATCCGCACTTGCCGGCAAGCAGTAATAAGCTGGCTAGGAGGCACTTCCTCCATCTTGGCATGTCGGGGAATTAAATTCATGACCAAGGTAATAAAACTGCTACAAGAAACTTAACTGACAAATGGCTCCTAAGGTCTAGCACAAGGAACGGATCAAGGCAGGAAGTCCGCTGTGGCAGAAAGGACATTACTAAAACCATGCAAATGAACTTAACAAGACACTATATTGGATGAAATATGATCAGTGTTGTCTTTTTACCTAAAACAGAATATTTATTGTTCTAAAATTCGTAATTTTAAAGCTGTCCGAAGATTGTAAGGATTTTCATTAATCAAACAATAAAATTAACTTGAACTTGAATGTAGTTGCAGTCCATTTGGTAGTAGAGATTCAAGTGGAATCCCATCAGTCTGTTCCCTCTCAGGTATAAGGTAACGAAGTCTTCTCACTGGATGGTACCAATATCTTGCATAATGACCCTGAGCTACCAATTCATATTTTTCCAGATCAAGCACCAACGATCCTACTCTATCATAAGTTAGTGTTAGATCTCCCAATGTAATTGTGGTAGCTCATCCGCTCAAATAAATTGTGATAGTGATCCAAGAATGTTTTTAATGATTGGTTCAGTAGGGTTGGGATGTTAGTAATTAAGTACAAGGCTTTAGGGAGTGTGCCACTTATTCCTACCCAAACTGCTATTGAGAGAGGCAGCTTCAAGCAGACCCTAATCTGATGAGTTAACCACTGAACTACAGGGTCATAATTCAATCGGATTATAGTCTCCTCGTCATGGAGCAGATATATACCTAGGTATTTCATAAACCACAGTTGGCGTAATTCAGTAACTCTGTGCTAACGTGTAACGCGGAGTTCCAGTTAAATTCAGGCGCATGGTGGAATTATAATCCCATCTGGTTGCGAGACTTGTTTTAGAGCTTGCTGGCAAGCGAGCACGATGAGATTTGCCAGCCTCTAGTAAGTGTGTGCAAGATTTGCCAGCCGCTAGCGCAGCTTCTGGTTTATACGAAGCCTTCCAGCCCCATTTTCATGATGGTGGCGAGCAGCTTTGTGGTATATGTTGTTTTAAAACATCATTTAGGCCCAGGAAATAACAAAAATTGAGGCTCCCCTGCAAAGTACACGGAGGCCCCCCCCCTTCCTTGCCCATAACCTAACACGTTGCTGAGGGAGCCCACTTGAGTTCCGGTTCGCCACACACTGCGGGGGCTTATGTTACAACTCTATTTAGGCCAGGGAAGGCATTGGATTAAACAAAAAGATGGGTTTTCTTTCTTTTTTTGCATTTCACTTTTTGTCTGCAAAAAGTGTATTTTAGCGGGGTAATATTTGATGCTTGGGAGGATGTGTGTTGTAAAATGTTTAAAGGACATTTTTTGACATGCATTTACCTCCGACACCATTGATCACAAAATGTCTTTTCCCAGCTAGCCTTTTTAATGACTGCGGTTTATAAATCAATTGTTACACTTTCTTGTTATTTTGGAACTGAACGAACGCTACTTAATTTCACAATGCACATGTCCTATACATAAAACGGTGACGAATATTTACATTTGTACTGTGACTTCATAACATATCGTACAACATGGAAAAATACTTGAAACAGACAAATAATAGATTTTTACATAACAATAATAAGTTGTCCGATTTTGTTTATCTTTGGGAACTCAAGCGGGTTAGCTCCTCTAGTTCTGGCTGTTACTATGGTCCTGAGCAGAGTCAGATACTTATGGCGTAATGATTTGAGAGAGCAATAAACTAATTTGCTGTTTGCGCTCTCTAGGGGTTCTGGTGTCTAGATTGGTCTATCCCAAAATTTTCTGGATCTCTGCTTGTTAGCCTTAGAGTCGGACATCTATTCCTGTTGGGACAAAGATATGTCTGTTTTAGTTTATGTACTAAAGTGGGAAGTTGTAGAAACAAGAATATTTTAGAGACTTACGTGCACTCAGGTAAGGGTTGCTTTTCGTCTTTGTCTGTAATACATGGATAAATTGTGTGAACATTAGCGCTCTTTATTTGGAAGTTGTCCATTTGTGGTCTTATGCTTAGGTGGTACATGGCCTACCTTGCAGTTCTTTGTGAAGGGGACCGACTTGCGTGGTTGAACTTACCTTGCTTGATATGGCTGGTTTCTCTCTGAGAAACAGAAAGTAGGGGGGAGAATAGTTTAATTGTGCGGTCAAGTGTAATTGGTGAGGTTACTTTATTGAGATCGAGACTAGCCTTATCTGTCTAGTATCGAGCTCTTGGCTTGTTAATTACTGCATTGTGGGGGCGTGGCCGTGCTGTCTTTAAGGGGATTTGTGACGTGCCTGCCAGTGCGTTATGCCTTGTTACGGTTACTAGTGCTAGTTTCCCGTGATCTTGAATGCCGCAAATATTGTGTTGGGGCTTTAAGTACCGGTTAGCTCACCCAGGGCTGTTACGGACTGCGGGCGTGATGTGGTTGCATCTCCCGTGTCGTAGCGAGTTGTCTCGATTGTATCGGTGTTTAGGGATAGCGTGTGCCCCTTCGAATCACCGCATGCTTGTTAGTAGATTTCTCTTATTTGCGCATTCCGTACCTTTTTCTTGGTTGTTGTTGGGTGACGGGCCGGCTCACTTAAAAGTTCGTGGTTTTTTCCTTTCCGCGTCTTCGGCGTTCCCTTTCCTCACGTTTCCGGCATTTGCAAGGTGCTTTGAAACACTCATGCGCATTGATTGGGTCTTGTGGGGTTTCCGGCGTGGTTACGTGGGACGTTGTTATGGTAACGGAGTTGTTGTTGCTCCGGAATTCTGGGGTTTGAAGAAAACTTTAGCGCGGCGTGTCGAAATGTGTTATTGTCACTTTTTTATTTTGACCTGTAGTTATGAGAGAGGCAGAGACATATTTAATATATGGTTTCTTCCAGGTGGGTTTGTTCAGTTTTTCGGTGACCAGCCTGTTGGATTTTTTGATGTAGTTTGAATCAAAAAAACTTTAACATGAATTGTCCAGTTTGTTGTTATCGCTTTTTTTAGTTGTGTCCTTGTTTTGGGGGGCTTACTTGTTGGTTTATTGATTTCTTGAAGTAAAAATCAATGCGCATGAGTGTTTCAAAGCACCTTGCAAATGCCGGAAACGTGAGGAAAGGGAACGCCGAAGACGCGGAAAGGAAAAAACCACAAACTTTTAAGTGAGCCGGCCCGGCCCTGGGTGAGCTAACCGGTACTTAAAGCCCCAACACCATATTTGCGGCATTCAAGATCACGAGGAACTAGCACTAGTAACCGTAACAAGGCATAACGCACTGGCAGGCACGTCACACATCCCCTTAAAGACAGCACGGCCACGCCCCCACAATGCAGTAATTAACAAGCCAAGAGCTCGATACTAGACAGATAAGGCTAGTCTCGATCTCAATAAACTAACCTCACCAATTACACTTGACCGCACAATTAAACTATTCTCCCCCCTACTTTCTGTTTCTCCGAGAGAAACCAGCCATATCAAGCAAGATAAGTTCAACCGCGCAAGTCGGTCCCCTTCACAAAGAACTGCAAGGTAGGCCATGTACCACCTAAGCATAAGACCACAAATAGACAACTTCCAAATAAAGAGCGCTAATGTTCACACAATTTATCCATGTATTACAGACAAAGACGAAAAGCAACCCTTACCTGAGTGCACGTAAGTCTCTAAAATATTCTTGTTTCTACAACTTCCCACTTTAGTACATAAACTAAAACAGACATATCTTTGTCCCAACAGGAATAGATGTCCGACTCTAAGGCTAACAAGCAGAGATCCAGAAAATTTTGGGATAGACCAATCTAGACACCAGAACCCCCTAGAGAGCGCAAACAGCAAATTAGTTTATTGCTCTCTCAAATCATTACGCCATAAGTATCTGACTCTGCTCAGGACCATAGTAACAGCCAGAACTAGAGGAGCTAACCCGCTTGAGTTCCCAAAGATACACAAAATCGGACAACTTATTATTGTTATGTAAAAATCTATTATTTGTCTGTTTCAAGTATTTTTCCATGTTGTACGATATGTTATGAAGTCACAGTACAAATGTAAATATTCGTCACCGTTTTATGTATAGGACATGTGCATTGTGAAATGAAGTAGTGTTCGTTCAGTTCCAAAATAACAAGAAAGTGTAACAATTGATTTTTAAACCGCAGTCATTAAAAAGGCTAGCTGGGAAAAGACATTTTGTGATCAATGGTGTCAGAGGTAAATGCATGTCAAAAAAAGTTAGTATAGATTCCTGCCTCTGTCCACCTTATTGAATCTTCCCCCACCGTAAAAGTTTTAAAGCTCGCTTAATTTTAATTTTTGGCATTGCTGCATTAATGGTAGTGTTTTCTTCATTGTTAAGTGTGTTTGTGTGTGTATATGTATATATATGTGTATATGTATATATATATATATATATATATATATATATATATATATATATATATATATATATATATATATATATACATATACATACATATACATATACACACACACACACACACACACACACGCGCACACACACACACACACACACACACACACACACAATAGGCCTGCACATATTCTTTGTTGTATCCATGCCTTGTTGCTTCTTGTTGTTTGACTATGTGGCCAGCAGCCATTGTGTTTAACCTGCCAGTGTGCTTTTGCCATGGGCCGGCATGTGTTCTTTGTTGTGTCCACAATCTATTTTTGCTTGTTGTTTGACCATGCAGCCATTTTGTTTAGCCAAATAGTGTGCTTTTTCCATAGGTCTGCATGTGTTCTTTGTTGTGTCCATGCCTCCTTGCTTGTTGTTGTGGTTGTTGGACCATTTGGCTGGTGGCCATTTTGTGTAGCCAGCCAGTGTGCTTTTGGCATAGGCGTGTATGTATTTTTTTGTTGTGTCCATGCCCCCTTGATCCTTGTTATTTGACCATGTGGCTGGTGGACATTTTGTGTAGCCAGCCAGTGTACTTTTGCCATAGGCCTGCAAGTATTCTTTGTTGTCCATGCCTCTTTACATTTTGTTGTTGTTTGACAATGTTGCTGGTGGCTATTTTGTGTAACCAGCCAGTGTGCGTTTGCCATAGGCCTGCATATGTTCTTTGTTGTCTCCATGCCTCCTTGGTTGACCATGTGGCCGGCATCCATATTGTGCAGCCAGCCGGTGTGTTTTGCTATAAGCCTGCAAGTATTCTTTGTTGTCCATGCCTCCTTGCTGGTTTCTGTTTTGCCATGTGGCCGGTGACCATTTTTGTAGCGCTAGCTAGTGTGCTTTTACCATAGACCTGCATGTGCTCCTTGCTGTGTCCATGCCTCCGTGCTTGTTGTTGCTTAACCAAGTGGCTGGCAGCCATTTTGTGCAGTCAGCCAGTGTGTAACTTTTCCAGGGAGATTGCTAGGCGAGGGCTATGCCTTGTTGTTACATTTTGTTCTTAACCCGGATATCAGTTTAATGCGCTTGAGTACATGTATATAACAGTGCTTAAAATCATATGCAGTTTTTCCATTTCTCCTCCTGGGCCTCCTTGCCTCCCAATAGGTTTCCTATAGTCCCCGAGTAGTACACCAGCAATAATTGTTTTTATTGATAAGTATTTTTTTTCTAAAAATGTTTACATTTTCCCTCCACCACCTGCTTGCCATAGGCGCCTGGCACACATTTAAGGATTGTCATTACTAATTTTACCCTAGACCTTCCTGCCTGCCATCGGCGCACATTAGCATTAATTGTTTTAAGGATTATTTAATTTTCTCCATGCACCCCCTTGTCTGCTATAGGTGTGCATACAAGCATTAATATTTTAAGGATTATTCCATTTTTCTCTGGTACCACCCTTCCTGCAACAGGTGTCTCCCCTTAGATGCACATAAAGAAAACAATTACATCTGTATGCTGTGATCCCGATTTAAATAATTATGTTATGATGTTGTTTGGAATGGGTACACTATTGTTGTTAATTATTGCTATGACTAATTCAAACAGCAAAAATTCCAATGTTTCACTAAATGTTTTTCTTGTTTCTTTGCTCTTTTTGATACACATTTTTATTCAATTTACAGAAGAAATACACCAGCCAATCTGCACCTTATTGCATTGATTGAGGATTATAGTCACAATTTCCCAATGCCCAACGTACAAACATCAATAGGCAAAAGCGAGATGTAAGCAGACAAACCCCTCACCGTTAGACCCCCCCACCCAACCATTTCCCCCAAATTCTGCGGTATTTCTTGGGGCAACCTCGTGCTGCATACAAAACCTTCTCCTGTGTGGCGCACCAGTCCACCCCATTCTGCCAATGCGCCACACCTGGTGGTTCGGGGCATTTCCAAGAGGCCGCAATGTCTCTCTTAGCTACCACCATAGCTGTAGAAAAGAACAGTTTTTCGTTGCGTGACCCATCCAGCCCATCAGTGATGCCCAGGAGCGTGTGTTTAGGGTCGTGTGGAACCTCCCACTCCAGAATCTGAGTTCGTCTTCGATGCCCTGCCAAAATCCCGCCAAGAGGGGACAGGCCCAGACCATGTGGAAGAAGTCAGCAGGGTCACATTCACACCTGGTACAGGCTGAGGACGGACTAAGCCCTGCGCGATGAAGACGTGCTGGGGTGAGATATGCGGCATGCAAGTAATAAAGCTGCACCAAGCGCAGCCTAGTGGAGGCAGTGACTGTTCTAGGGGCCATAAGGGCATCACGCCAGTCTTCTTCCTCCAAGGGGCCCACCCAGTCCACCCATTGCGTCCGCAGTCAGTCCAAGGAAGTTGGGGTATTGTTAATCAGTGTACGATAAATGTGGGAAATGCCACCTTTCCCCAGATCCCCAAACATAATCTGGGCTTCGGGCGGGCTATGATCCGGCAACCGCGTGCCTGTTATGAGGTGCGAGCGTAGGGCATGTCGCAGCTGGAGGTACTGAAAAAATTGTGAATGGTGCAGTGAGTAGCTGGTTTGGAGATCTTCGAAGGAGCGCATATGATCCCCCACCCAAACGTCCCCAAGCTGTGTAAAGCCTATGAGGTCCCAAGCTTCGAAGCCCCTAAGCCCAGTCACTTCCTTGAGCCAGGTCCCGTGCCACAGGGGTGTACAGTGGGTCAGTGTGTGTGTCCAGTTGGTGTGTCGCAGTGCAGCCTGCCAGGTCAATAACACCGAGCGTGTCACCTCCGGAAGACGGGAGGGAATCGGGGTCCCATATAGGAAGGATTGAATTCTGGCGAGGCCCAGCTTCCCTAGCTCGAGCCTATAGGCCGGATCAGACCACCCCCCGTTGAACCAGTCGTGTATGATAAGAAGTCATGTGGCCAGGTAGTATAGGTAAAGGCGAGTCATCCCCAAACCCCCGTCGAACGAGGGGATCCTTCAAGTACTGAGCGCTAGCCTGGACCTACCCCTTCCCCATAGGAACTTGCTGACTAAGCCGTCAAGTTCACGGAATCAGGCCCTGGGAAAGCACATGGGGGTGTTCTGAAGCATGTAAAGAAAGCGGGGAAGCACCAGCATCTTAAAAAGGGCCACCCTCCCCATGAGGTTGAGGGGCAGCGACTGCCACCGCTGCACCAGTGGAGTGACGTTCAGGGCCCAGCTGAGCTCAGGCAGCACGTTCACCCAGATCCCCGGGCATTTGGATGATTGACGACGTAAAGGTATTTCAGACTGCCAGTCAAAGCATTCCCATGAGGGGGAACCAGGACTGATTTGTTGGGATTCAACCGAAGGCCTGATGCCTGTTCGAAGGACTGCAAGATATGTAAACAGGGGGAGCCGGAACGGGCAGCATCTGCAAAATAGATGAGGACGTCATCCGCGTAGAGGGCGATTTTATCCGGTTCAGCGCCAGGCCATTCCCATCCCAGCACCCGCTCGCAAGACTGCATCAAGGCCGCCAAGGGCTCCATCACTAAAGCAAAAAGCAGGGGAGAAAGTGGGCAGCCCTGCCTCGTCCTTCTGCAGACCGGGAAGGGTTCCGACAGGACTCCATTTACTAGAACACGAGCCCTCGGGGGCGTACAGAACTTTGACCATGGCCCGAAAGCGGGGACCAAGTCCCATCATGTCAAGAATGTCATGGAGGAAGACCCAGTCTACTGAGTCGAAGGCCTTCTCAAAGTCTACCAAGAGAAGCGCTAGGTATGGGGTGAGGAGGTGGCGATGGGCCAAGGCAGAGTGCAATCTGTGAAGACAGTGTCGGGTGCCGCGAGAGGGCATAAATCCGCATTGGTCAGGGTGGACCAATGTGGGTAGATGGGGTTTGAGACGCTGGGCAAGGAGGGTGGCGAACAGTTTGACCTCCGTGTTCATGAGGGAGATGGGGCGGTAATCTGTGCACTGTGGTGAGGGTGGTTGGGATTTCGGAAGGACTACAATGGTGGCTATGTCCGTTTCCTGAGGGAAGGAGCCCTTCTCCACCGCCTCGCGAAATAGCGCGTCCAAGTGGGGAAGGAGAACATCCCGGTACTGGGCATAGTATTCCTGTGGAAGGCCATCCGGGCCCGGTGTCATACCGGCTGACACGAGAGCGATTGCGTCACCAATTTCCTCGCGGGAAATGGGGCGATCCAGATCGACTTGAGCGACAGCATCCACACATGGAAGGTGGCCACCTTCTACGTGCATCAGATCCGCAAGGGACAGGGTTGGGGCTCGGGCCTCGTACAGCTTACGGTAGTAGACGGCAAAAGCTTGCGCCATTTCCAATGGGGCCCGACACGTTGACCCGTCTGGGATTATACGGTTCGCCCTTGGGTATGTGGCCAGGCGGTGAAGGAGCGAGCCATTCTTGTCACCCCATCCATACACCCTGGCCACTGAGGAGCGCCAAAGGAGTTTGGCTGCGTCCAGCGACAGTTGCTTGATCTCCGACCGGAGCCGGGTCTGAAGTCTTGTGTCGGAAGCATCTGGGGATCGGGTCGAGGCACGTTTGAGGCGCAGAGCCTGCGCCTCCCGCGAGGTAATCTGTTCCAGTTGGGCTTGCCGCTGGAGCTTGAGTTGACCCTTGGTGACCCCCCTAATCGTGGCCCACCTCCCATAGGGTGCCTGGGGAGGACACGGAGCCCTCATTAGTGAGAAAGTACTGTGTTAGCTCCAGCCTCACCACCTTCCTGAAACCCTTGTCTTGAAGAAACCAGGCGTTAAACCTCCAAGTTTGCCGGTCAGAGGTGGGGGGGGGTGGGGGGGTTTGCGCGGATCATCACTGGCAAGTGGTCTGAGATACCTCTCGGGAGAAGCGAGACGCCTTGACTCAGCAGACAATCCGTCGAAGGAACGAAGATGGCGTCAATGCGTGCCTGTGTGTGGTGTGCCACTGAGCTATGTGTGAATTGTTTAGAATGAGGGTGCCAGGCATTTGCATAAACCTAGCGATGCGGGCCAAGACCTCAGCTGCTTGGCTTGTGCAATTCTACCAGGGGATGGAAGGCCGGTCGTATCAAGGTCAGGGGATGAGACCGCCCCCAAGAAATGTGGGACCAGGGGGCAGGGACGCCAGGAGGTCAACAGACTTAGCTAGGACCGTCGCCAGCATTGAGGGTGGAGAGTAAAGGGACACCTGGTTAAGTGGGTTGCCATTTAGTGTGCCACTGAGGGCCACGAAAGTGCCCTGGGCATCAAGAGACGTGTGGACTGTCACCAGAGGAAGGGAGCGTCTCACCGGGATCGCCACCCCTCGGGAACCCCTTATAAAACCCGAATGCCACACTATCATAGCCCTACCGCGTTAAGAAGGGACAGTGATTACCCAGCAAGTGGGTTTCTTGTAAGAGTAAGATGTCTGCCCCTAAGCGCTGAATGTATCAGAGGACAGCCATGCGTTTAAAGCGGTCCAGGAGGCCATTAACATTCCATGACATGATGCGCAGGGGGGAGTTTATCAATGGTGTGTCCGACATGGCGCTTCCGTTGGAAGTAGGACTACAAGTCTGAAAGGGGAGGCACAATCTGTCTGGCATATCGAGTGTACGTCAGGGTGCTTCGTGAATGCTGGTGTGTTAAAACTAAAAACCCCAAAGCCCAGGAACAAGTTCATCGGAGCACCCGAAGGGAGATCTGTAGGTCTCACGGGGCACAAATCCGGGTGCCATAGGAAATCTGGTGTAGTGAAACTAAAGAAAAGGAAAAGAGCAAAAAATACAACTGAAACATGGGACAACGGTCCCACCCTCCCACCCTACACTTCAGGAACGGAAGCATCTGTCGCCCTCACAAGAAATCAATGAGTAACAACCAAACTAAAACGCTTGGGAATGGGAAAATGTGGAGGACCCCTCCTTGTGTCCAGATGTGTGTATACGAGTCCTTCGGGAAAGGAAGAAATGTTCTGGGCTAAAGCATTGTCTCCAGCCGCAAAGCCAGGCCCGGCAGGCAGAAACCAGTTCAAACAGGATCGTGCAGAAGCATTGGGCTACGAGAGAGGTCCAATTCTGGAAGGTAGATCGTCGAGGGCCCGGGTGAAGCCCCCCTGCCGTCCAGGCAGCCAGAGGAGCCGGAACGCCTCCCATTCGAGGGTCCTCTGGAGAGAGACACCGATTGTTGTGAGCGACCCGGCGGGAAGGCCGAGCGGGCCTTCCTTTGCCCACGGCGCCTGCATGAGCGATTACGCTGAATTGGAGGAGCGAAAGGAGCGGAGAGGTCAAGAACGCCCTCCGTGGGTCCAGCGCCTGATCCCCAGCCCTCAGAGGGCACTCCTCCGTCGCCCAGGTCCAGGCCGCCGTCGGATCGTCAAAGAACAGAGTCTTGTTTGCGAACACCACGCGCAGGCGAGCCGGGAAGAGGAGCCGGTATTGAATGTTGAGCGCCCTCAGCTTCTGCTTGACCTCGCCAAGGGAGCGATGCTGTCCCTGGACCTCACTGGTGTAGTCTGGGAAGATCATGATAGCACAGTTTTCGGAGCGCAGCCGCTGTTTGCGGGCTTCAGCCAGGACAGTGTCACGATCCTTGAAATTAAGAATCCGCATGATGAATGGGCGGGGGGGCGTACCCGGCGCCGGCCTCGGGGACAAAGACCGGTGGGCCGCACAAACCATGGGGAGAGAGAGTCCCCCGGGACCCACGACCACAGCCACTTCTCCAGGAAATGCGCCACGCGGCCCTGCTCCACTCCCTCCGGAAAGCCCACCAGGCGGAAATTATTGCGTCAAGATTTATTTTCAGCATCCTCTGCCCGGCGGTGCAACTCCTGAGTTTGCGACTGAAGACGGGCCACCTGCCCCTTAAGTTGTTGAACATCGTCTTCGACAGTGGAGATGCGGATTTCAGTCTCTGTAATCCAGGCAGTGGCATTACGGAGGTCCTGCCGAATGAGAGTCATGTCGACTCGCACTTCTGCGATTTTGCCCTCCACCGATGTCTGGGATGCGTGGATGGCCTGGAGGATGGTGGCCAAGTCTGCGGACGGAGGGGCCTCCTGTTCAGCCACTCCCCCCCAGTAGCCCCAACTTCCAAGGTAGTAAAGCGATCCATCTTCATCTGGGTGGCAGGAGTCTTTGCCGATCTGTCGGTTCTGCCCATGGCGGCTCCTGGTAGTCAAGGATTCCTCACGTCCCCACAAGCAGACCCCACAGTGGGAAGTCACCAAGCTAAAGCGGGGAGCAGTGGGTCAGCAGGGACAGGCAGCTAGCGTTGGGACTCGGCACAGGTTAATTAGTCGCAGCCCGAAATGTGCGGCCGGAGTCTTAGAGGGGGGGAGGGAGAAGGACCACGATCCAGGGCCAAACAGGGACCCCCCCGCCAGGGCCACAGATCGCTCCACCAGGCGGTCACACACAATGTATGCAGGGGTATTAGCGGGTCCAGGACTGATGCGGACAGGTGATCACGGGAGCGCAATACTGGTCAGCGCCAGTCCCAGACAGGAGAGGCCCAGCGGGGTCAGGTAACCTCAGCCGCAGGTCGCAGGAGGCACGTCAGGAGTGGGGGAGAGGGGGAGGAGGCGGGATGGAGGGAAAGGAAGCCGTGCTAACCAGGGCCCCACACACCCGCCTGCCGCCCGACCGACGGCTGAATCCTCCACCCAAACCCAGATGCCACAGCACCCCCACTCCTTACCTCCAGTCCAAGGTGCAGGGGCTCACCGCCCACCACAGAGCTCCCACCAACTGCCAGTGGTGCCCGGTGCAGCGCTACAGGCCTCGGTTTCAGCAGGGGCAGTCAGGAAGCATGCGGGCCTCTCCCACATTGACCCCGTAGGCCCCCCCCACTCTCAGAGATGTCGTTTGGGCCCAGGGGGCGGCGGGGGGGGAAGCACCGCTCTCAAGAGATCGTCCAGCGGCATCGGTGGTATCTCCCCGTTGGATATTAATGCCCCAGTGGATCGTGCAACAGGCAGAGGCCCACGGCACCGGTGGAGCCCGCCCAGGCCCAGGAGGAGGGGGGGCAATGACGGGGCGCCACCTCGGCAGTCCACTCAGCGAGTGGAGGCTCATAACACCGTCAGAAATCCGCCATGCCCAACCAAGTCTGCAGCAGAGGTGCGATGGGGGCCCGTGGCACCAATTGTTCTCAGTCCGGGCCCCGAGGGACGGCTGTTACCAGCCCAACAAATCTCACCGCTGTGGGGTGGTGGGGGCCCGCGGCACCAAAGTCTCCAGTCCGGGCCCCGGGGATGGCAGGGTTAGCCCTTCAAATTCTGCAGCTGTGATGTGGTGGGGGCCCGCGGAGGTCACAGGGCGGAGACGGGGATCGTCGCCCCCGTGGGGTGCCCCACAAACACCAGCTATCGACGGCAGCCGCGCTAGGCCAGGCCTTGGCCCCGGGAGCAGCAAGGAAGGCTCCGGCATCCCCAGGCCCACGGCACGGCCCACCAGGATCACCGATTGCGGGCACAGGGGCTCCCACAGAGCCGAGTCACAGCAGGAGGAGCTGGGCCCACCTCGGAGGAGCAAGCAAGTCTTGGGCAGGAGCGTCGTAGACCGCCAGTCCGCAGACCTTTGCCGCCTGACCGACGTCACCGCCGTCTCTCGGCGGTCATCCAGTGTGCCAGCGCCCGAGGGGTGACCGGACGATGTCAGCCAAACGGGGGGGGGGGGGGGGGGTGTCAATTACCATAGGGGCCCCAAGATGCAGATGAGTGCAGGCAATTCATGACGGTGAGCCGGCAGCGGGCCCGGAACCCTCGCGGCAGAGGCCGCCATTTTAAAGCTGCCTCGCGGCGGGTCCAGGAGACCGGGGCCGCCTGCACCGATTCAAAATCACCACTGCCGTCCCAAACGGAGCTGCGGACGCCCCCGGGTACCATCGGGACTGTCAGGGAGTCCCGATGGTACAGGATGGCCGAGCGGATGACGGAGGGGTCCGGAGCACACCAACCGCTGAATTAAAGGACCAAACGCGTTTCGGGCTTCCTCCGCCCTTATTCACTGGTGTCAGCAGGAGGTACAGCTACACAGTCTCGCGCCGCACTTGCAGCGCTTCAATTTAAATCTCGCCATGGTGGGCTTGGCTTAAGAGCATTATGGTCTTTGTAGTCTCTGTAATTGTAAAATCCTTAGTGGAGTGCAGCAATGTCTCCCAAATTTAATTAAACCTATAGTAGGTTGCTGTTGGTAATTGAGACTGGGTCCAAGCTCTTATTTCCCCACAAAATTGGTCACGCTGTTCCAATTGACGCCGCCACATTTCACGGCGTGCAGGAGCTGCTCGTCCGCAGTGGGGTACCTCGCGACCCGAGCCAGGCTGCTAACACATACAAACGAAGCTGCTCTGCGCTTGAAGCACCACACATCAGCGTAAGTCACCCTTTTATTTTGTAGGTAGCAAGGACAACAGCATCACCCCAACCGCTGAAATAAAGGACAAAACGCGTTTCGGGCTTCCTCCGCCCTTGTTCACTCCACTAAGGATTTTACAATTACAGAGACTACAAAAACCATAATGCTCTTAAGCCAAGCCCACCATGGCGAGATTTAAATTGAAGCGCTGCAAGTGCGGCGCGAGACTGTGTAGCTGTACCTCCTGCTGACACAAGTGAACAAGGACGGAGGAAGCCCGAAACGCGTTTGGTCCTTTAATTCAGCAGTTGGGGTGATGCTGTTGTCCTTGCTACCTACAAAATAAAAGGGTGACTTACGCTGATGTGTGGTGCTTAAAGCGCAGAGCAGCTTCGTTTGTGTGTATATATATATATATATATATATATATATATATATTCACTTAAAAAACCATAGGTTTCACACATGTTATAGTTAGCTGGGCATTTCCCTCGTAAAAAACCAATGAAATTCCCCCGTTATAGTTAGTGCAGGCAACTATAACTCACGCGACCGCAATCCGCTGCTGATGACGTCAGATATTACATCACTGTATTTAGACACTTATTTACCCATGTCTTCTTCCATTCATCTTTAGCTATACATATATTTCATTTTTTTTTTCTTCAGAAAGACATGTCATCAGTGATGTAATATCTGACGTCATCAGCAGCGGTTTGCGGTTGCGTGAGTTATAGTTGCCTGCACTAACTATAACGGGGGAATTTCATTGGTTTTTTACGAGGGAAATGCCCAGCTAACTATAACATGTGTGAAACCTATGGTTTTTTAAGTGAATTTGCAAGGTTTTTTAAATGCTAATTCCTAACTATAACGTGTGAAACCTATGGTTTTTTCAGTGAATTTGTACGTTTTTTTAAATGCTAAGTTATGTATTTATTAATATTTTTTTTAAACAAAACTTTCACGGCGCGCGCACGGTGCACCCAGTAGAAGTCAAAAAAATACCCTTTCAGGCATAGAGTGACGAATAAATTATGCAATAAAGAAGTAGAGAACTCTGGGTAGTTCTCAAGTTTAGGTGGAAAGCAGCTCCTGTATAGAGCACTCTCAACACCAGCGACACTCTAGATCTGCTCACCTCAAATGTCTGCTTTTCTATCAAAGTTTTTAAGCATAGGATTAGCACAGTGCTATCCACGCCGAGATAGAAATGGACAAAGTATTTTGCCATTTCTACAGCCTGAAAGGGTATTTTTTTGACTTATACTGGGTGCTCCCTTGTGTCTGGACAAAGCTATACCTCTCTGAAGAGCTCTAATTAGAGCGAAACACTGTGTCAGGGGTTGCTTTTACTCATTTCAGGTTGGCTTGGTTGGTATTTTACCAATTCAAAGCTGTAATACTGTGCCTGGAGTGGTAAATGGCTTTTGTCATTTTACAGCTCGGCAAGGTCAGCACTGTGCTAGTCCTATGCTTAAAGACTTTGCTGTAGAAATGGCAAAAGACTTTGTCCATTTCTATCTCGGCGTGGATAGCACTGTGCTAATCCTATGCTTAAAAACTTTGATAGAAAAGCAGACATTTGAGGTGAGCAGATCTAGAGTGTCGCTGGTGTTGAGAGTGCTCTATACAGGAGCTGCTTTCCATCTAAACTTGAGAACTACCCAGAGTTCTCTACTTCTTTATTGCATAATTTATTCGTCACTCTATGCCTGAAAGGGTATTTTTTTGATATAGATATATATATATATATAGATATATATATATATATATATATATATATACACATATATACACACGTTTTCATAGATTTCTCTGTCATACGAACAATACACATCTATTTACATAACGTCAAACACAACATAAAAAAGTATACATACAAAAAATTGCATGCAAGTAATACATAGATATGTCTAGAAACAGAAAACAGAATCCTTGGAGCCCTAGTATTGAATGTGCTGCGAAAAAAAGATTATAAGCACCGAAATTACAGTTCGCAGTTCACATAAATTAAGATCACCCTTATATCAACACCTCTTAGGGTATTTGTCATTAAACCCTACTATTTACTGGAGTTGCAATTTATTCTTTATACATAAATTCAATTTAGGCAGGGCTTCTTTCTGTAGCAAGTCGACGCGTTTCAGCCCATCTAATTAGGGCCTCATCAGGACTGGGGGCCAAAGGAAACCTAGGACACAAGTAAGTGCGCATTCACATATACACATATGTATATATATTAAAATATTTACATTTCAACATATATGTGGGGATCAACCACACCACATTCTCCCAATTATACCACAGATTTACTATAATCAAGCTGTGGACAACTGTAGAGCCAAAAGAGAGACCCAAAGGTGTGTGCCTTTCAACAGTATCAATTACTGCAAAACGTACAACAGAATAAAATAGAATAACGTTCCTTAAAATTCCATGCTGAACGAGTGAAAAACAAGTATCTGTGCGAGAGGAAAGATCAAGACCAAAATAATCCCAACTGCTAAAATGTGCCGGAAAGTGCAAACAAACGGCTCTATAAGAGGTCTATACGATAGAAACCCCTTTCTAAATGTACCTTGCGACAATGCCTACTTCAAGGTCTAGATGGAGGTCTCCGAACTCAGCCGAGCTGGTCACAACAGAATATTAACTCCGCGTCTCTGTGGGGAAACGCATATACTATACTCAAGACTGTTTCAACCAGATATAAGTATATAATGACTATCTTTAAAATTCAAAAATCGCAGCACAGCTTAAAGCAATAAATTCAACAACAACTAGTTATGCTAAATCACGAAGTAAGGACACTAGCTTACGTGATAGACGAGGGTACGTTCAAGAAGTTATCTTCGCTCTTCACTCGAGCGGTACTAATTAATCGGGACGTAACTGGTTCTTCGCCCTGGTACAAACTCATGGGCAATCAATCTACAAAAGTAGAGGGAAGTCTAAATAAGGACATTAACATTCTAAAGCTAAGTAAGTCTGTAAAAACTCGCTACAGGTAACGGCTTACCTCTGGGAGAATGCTTCCTTACAGGCAATCCTTGCCTCTGTGTATTCAAAACGCTGCGTAGTTGACGCATAACGAGACTACGTGAAATACCCAACGAAGGTAGTAGACACTAAAAAAGGACTACTCAACACTATTGAGTGTGGTGTACTCAATAGCTGAAGACGCTCGAACACTCGTGAATTAGAGGAAAAATACCTAACGTAGGTGGTAGACACTAAAATAGGACTACTCACTCTTGAGTGTGGTGTACTCAATAGCTGAAGACGCTCAAATACTCGTGAATTAGAGGAAAAATACCACTCTATTGACGGGCACTACTATATACAATAACTTTTAATTAAGTCTGAAAATGAATAGGCACAAAAATAAAAGACAGACAATCAAGTGTTCTCTTACAAAAAGGATAAAACCATCACCAAGAAAAAAATATATATCTCCATATGTGTCGATGCCATCTATATCAATTCACCCGATATAGCGACTGCTCTCCGTTGTCCCTCACAATATATATTTTGGAATATCCGTATAACTTCACAATTTAAAAAGGAGCATTATACCATAAAAGGTAGTGACTCAGGGAAGCATACCTATCTAAATTGCGACAAAAACAGCTGTCACTGCCTGAAATCATATAGAACCATTTTAAAGGTTACGGTGACTATATTTCAGAGTCCACATTATCTCTCAGTAAAACTCAATATATTAAGTTAATATGGGAGACTAGGTTACACAACTCATTGGATTTTGCACAGTGCAATGCTATATTTTTCTCTATGATTCTCAATGCAGACAAAGTTAGTCTTCATTGTATCAAGGCCCAGATTTCATCTCTGTCGTTGAGGCCCACAGTAGCTGTATGATATTTCTCAATCAATCTCGCCTCTAATCTGTTAAACTTAATCTGTATGTTATCGTGTACGTTGTTTTGCAACACAATCAAGACTGTCCAACTGATGTTAAGTTCATTATGGCCATGGCTCAGATAATGCTCCACTAAAGGGGCTCCAGTTTTTTTGCACTTTATTCGAGATTTGTGTTGTAGAATTAGATTCTTTATCGGTTGGGTGGTTTGACCGATCTAATGCATAATGCATGGACAAGTCACACAATAAATAACGTTTCTTGTGTTGCAATTGGTAAATGTTTTCTGAATGTGTCGTTGACCATTGATAATCACTTCTTTAGAGTCTATTGTCAGTGCATATGCAACATACTGTTGGCACCTGAAATGTCCTACCACATTCCTCTCAAATTTTGTTTCTTATCCGTGGGTTGTGCGGCCCTCACAAGTTGTTGTTTGAGGTTCCTGCCTTTACGGAAAGCAAACAATGGTTTAGGTAATCCTAGGTGGCTCACCACTCTCCAGTTGTTTAAAATGGTCTTTTTAATTTTATTAGCTTTAGGATTATATGTTAATATACATGTGAGAGGCGTGCTTTCTGATCTTTCTTTAGGTGTCAGGAGCAACTGTCTTGGTGTGTACCATGCTCTTTTTAGTGCAGTTTTAACCAATATACGGGGGTATCCTCTATGTATCAATTTGTTTTTAAGTACTTCTGCATTTGAAAAATAGTCGCTTTTGTTAGTGCAATTTCGTCTTATTCTAAAAATGTGCCTATATGGCAAATTTTCTTTAAGACTACGGGGATGGCCACTTGAAAAGTGTAGCAACGTATTTCTGTCGGTCGGCTTGGTATATAAATTCACTTCAAAGTTGCCGCCGCTATTTTGTACCCAAGTGTCAAGAAAATTGATTTTCTCTTTGTTACTCGACATAGTGAATTTAACATCTGCCGATCTCGTAGTCAACCAATTATGAAATAGGGTAAGAGTATCGTCAGTGCCATGCCATATCATAAAGATGGCATTTATATAGCGACACCAATGTTGAATACAATTTTTATAAGGGTTGGTGTCGCTATATATCCAGTATTTCTCAAATTCATGCATAACCAGATTAGCTATTTCTGGGGCGAAGCTACACCCCATAGCTACGCCTTTTACTTGTAGGTAGAGGGAATCCTTAAATGCAAAAAGTTGTTCTTCAGACAAATAGTAGCTAAAGTGGCTATAAAGTCAGTGGGTACCTCATGTGGTCGTTCTCTTTGATTGAGGGTATTCCTTAGTACAATTAGTGCTTCATCCAATGGTATATTGGCATACAATGACTATGTCAAAGCATACCAATATCAGTTTCTCATGGTCAAAGGGAAGATCTTCAATTTTGTTTATGAAGTCCATGGTATCACGGACATATGAATCTGTTTTTTAACAAAATCAATCAAAAAGGTATCGATATATTTAGCCAAAGGTTCGAGCAAGGAACCGCACACCGAAATAATCGGCCTTCCTGGGGGATTATCTAGATTGTTATGTACTTTGGGCAGTACATAAATATTAGGTGTTTTATATTGATCTGAATTAAGAAAATTAAATTCATTCTTGCAGATCCACCCTTCATCCAGAGCCTCAGTGGTCACATGTAATATTTGGGTTCTCAATCTCTCAGTCGGATCAGTGTCTAATGGTCGATAATGATTGGTATTCGATAGTTGTCTCATGACTTCTTGTTCATATTTCTCTCTTTCCCAAAGAACGATACCACCCCCTTTGTCTGCTGGCTTGATGACTAACGCCTGATTGGTAGAGAGGCTTTTAAGTGCTGGCAATTCCTCTTTTGAGCAATTATTATTGTATAAGATCTTTTTAGCATTCAGAAGATCCAGTTCTCGTAGTACTTGATCTTCGAAATACAATATTTCTGGTGGCATCATGGCAGTTTCAGGGCAAAAACTAGATTTCTTTTTGAGTCCACTAATGTTAGTTGTCTCTTCAGGGTTTTTTTCTAAGAAAAATGTTTTTAATCTTATTTTTCGTAAAAATTCTAAAACCTCGGTTTTGGTATCTCCCGGGTTCAGGAGAGTGATGGGGACGAAGGACAACCCTTTAGACAACAGATTCATTTCAGTCTCAGTAGGGGTATATCTGGACAAGTTATATACAGGTATACATTCCACATTCGTATTGGCAAGGCAGTTGTTTCCCAATGCCTGTACGTTTGTCTCCTCGTTCTGAAAGTTCCCGAATCTTGAGTTGGATATTGATTGGGGATCTGAATCTGGCCTCTCCATGCTCCTCTTTCTCCTCTCCCCCTGTTTCTGCCTTGGCCTAAAAAAGACTGTTGAGCTCTCGGGTACTGAAAGTATGGTTGGTGACTAATATACGGACACAAGAGACATCTCACGCACAGTACTGCCAGACAGAATGCTGGCACAAAGTGACGCGACCACACCACGCAAGTCTTCCTCTGCTTCCGCTTGTGCAGCTAAGTGCCAACTGACATAACTTGAAGATGGCCCCAAAGAAAGGTGCTGCCAAGAAAGTGGAAAGTGGGAAGGCGGATAAAAATCACATTCCCACAATGGCTTGCTGCCTGCCTCCATTTTCAGGAAACATCATGTGCCTGCTGCACCGTCCTCCAGGCAGCAAGCTGGGACCAGCACTCCTGCATCAAAGGCGGTATCACCCCAACCTAAGCCCGAGCCATTGTCTCTCAACAAGGCAGCCACTGCAATCATGACAACGAGCAGTGAGTCTGAATTAGAGTTGTCTTAACCACAAACTAGTATCCAAAAATTGTCATAGGGAACTGAACAAAGTGGACAACAGGAGCTGCAGCCAGCAGTAGATCTTCTTGTAGTAGGAGCAGCACAGGAGGTTGAGCTTCCTGATGGACAAGATGAAGCTCTTGAACCACTGGCTTCCGGATCTCCAACAAGAAAAAGAAAGGGTTCTTCTCCAAGCCTTCCTTCTGATGATCTGGACATGAAGTAGATCCCGGCTGAGTCCGTGGCTTACCACAAGAGACAAGGGAAAAGGAAAGTTCATGACCTGTTCTCAGGACACCCCCGCACCGCACGGCCACCAGCTGTAGCGTGTGCCCCTCCATCCCGCTGCTGCACTCAGCCTCGCTGAGCCTGCCGCCACGACCCCGCCCCCCGCTGCTCTAGCGGGCCCGCGTGCATTGACTGTATTGCTTTGTCTCTCCCCTCGTGCTAACTTATTTTTCCTCATTTTGTCTCCACCCTTGTAGTTAACTGTTTTTTTCTCCCCTTGTGCCATCTGCTTTTTTGTCCTTTGTCCCATCCGTGTTGTATTGTTCTACCTTGTGCCCCTGTGCCCCCCGCTCCCTGCTTCCCGCCGCCGTGCTCGCGGCCAAGCCCCCTTTTTCTTCTGTACCGTCCCGCTCCCGCCTCCCAGCTGCTCCTCCCTCCCTCCCACTTGGCCATAAATGGCGACCGTGCGGCGCAGGTGAGTGTGACCTGTTCTCAGGACACCCCCCGCACCGCACGGCCACCAGCTGTAGCGTGTGCCCCTCCATCCCGCTGCTGCACTCAGCCTCGCTGAGCCTGCCGCCACGACCCCGCCCCCCGCTGCTCTAGCGGGCCCGCGTGCATTGACTGTATTGCTTTGTCTCTCCCCTCGTGCTAACTCTTATTTTTCCTCATTTTGTCTCCACCCTTGTAGTTAACTGTTTTTTTCTCCCCTTGTGCCATCTGCTATTTTGTCCTTTGTCCCATCCGTGTTGTATTGTTCTACCTTGTGCCCCTGTGCCCCCCTGCCCCGCTCCCCGCCGCCGTGCTCGCGGCCACGCCCCCTTTTTCTTCTGTACCCTCCCCGCTCCCGCCTCCCAGCTGCTCCTCCCTCCCTCCCACTTCGCCATAAATGGCGACCGGGCGTACGTGCAGCGTTGACGCGCAGCGGGCGCGCCGAAGGCGCGCCAAAGGCAAGCCCGTCTGCGCCCGTCTGCGCCTGGACCGCGCCAGACCCCCTGGCACCCGCAGAGCCCACCCGGCCCGCCGGAGCTATGACGCATCCGAACTCAACGCACTCAACGCCGGCCGGATCACCGGATGCTACCGAGCCACGCCGAGAGGCACTCACGGACCCTTCAGCTGCCACTCCTGCAAGTTCTCCTGCATCCGGACCTACACTTCACCAGCACCCGCCAAACCAAGCACCAGCCGCAACCACCTGAAGTGCATCCTGCTCAACACTCGCTCCGTCCACAGACACGCCGTCCAACTCTGGAACCTGATCGACACTACAGCCCCAGACGTCGCCTTCCTCACGGAAACCTGGATGAACGCATCCTCAGCGCCTGACATCGCCATCGCCATCCCGGACGGATACAAGATCACCCGGAGGGACCGCGTCAACCAGGCTGGAGGAGGCATCGCCATCGTCCACAAGAACACCATCCGCATCACGACCAACACCGACGACACCCTCACTGCCGCCGAACATCTGCACTTCCAGATCCACACCGACCCCAAGACCACCCTCAGAGGCACCCTCATCTACAGACCCCCGGGACCGCGCACACAATTCAGCGAAGACATTGCCGACTTCATCAGCCCGCACGCCCTCCCCTCCGCTGACTACATCCTCCTCGGGGACCTCAACTTTCACCTGGAGAACAACAACGACCGCAACACCACCACCCTGCTGGACAACCTCGGTCTCAAGCAGCTGGTGACCTCCCCCACCCACCACGCCGGACACACACTCGACCCCATCTTCTCATCCAGCAACCACATCACCTTCAGCCACGCCACCGGACTCCACTGGACGGACCACAGCTGCGTCCACTTCAGCTTCAAAAAGAACACGATC
The DNA here is from genome assembly GCF_964204655.1 of Triturus cristatus. Classification (NCBI taxonomy): domain Eukaryota; kingdom Metazoa; phylum Chordata; class Amphibia; order Caudata; family Salamandridae; genus Triturus; species Triturus cristatus. The sequence goes on from NC_140587.1 coordinate 451,242,133, forward strand.
CACCACCACCAGCAACAGGTCGCACGTAGAAACTGGAACAAGATCACAGCCGACCAGCTCGCCGCAGCCCTGAGCCAAGACACCCCCGCCAGCTCTGCGAACCCCAGCCAAGCCGCCAACAACCTCGCGAAATGGATCAGCAACTGCGCAGACTACCTCGCCCCACTGAGGACCCCACCCAGCAGACCCGGCAGTAAGAAAGCACCTAGGTTCACCGACGAACTCAAGAGCTCCAAGAAGAACTGCCGTGCCCTCGAGCGAGCCTGGCGCAGAGACCCCCACACCAGACAACATGACCACCCTCAAGCTCGCAACCCGAACACCACCAACTGATCCATACCACCAAGAAAACCGCATTCAAGGAACGACTGGACAACAACGCACACAACAACAAGGAACTCTTCAACATCGTCAAAGATCTCTCCAATCCCAACGCCGGAAACAACGACATCACCCCATCACAAGACCTCTGCAACTCCCTCGCCTCCTACTTCCACAACAAGATCGCAGACATACACAACAGCTTCAGCACACAACCGACGCACCCTATGACCACACCAACGACCCCCACCACCACCCTCTGCGCCTGGACCCCGATCACCCCCGAAGACACCATCCGCACTATGAACTCCATCCACTCCGGATCCCCAACCGACCCCTGCCCTCACTACGTCTTCAACAAGGCAGACGCCGTCATTGCTCCCCACCTGCGGGGCATCATCAACACCTTCTTCGACACAGCTACCTTCCCAGAGAGCTGGAAGCACGCCAAACTCAGCGCTCTACTTAAGAAACCATCAGCGGACCCCACCGAACTCAAAAACTACCGCCCCATCTCGCTCCTCCCGTTCCCGGCCAAAGTCATCGAGAAGTCCGTCAACAAGCAGCTGGCCGCCTTTCTCGAGACGAACGGATCCCTCGACCTCTCGCAGTCCGGCTTCCGGGCCAACCACAGCACCGAGACCGCCCTCATCGCAGCCACCGATGACATCCGAGCCCTGCTCGACAACGGGGAAACTGCGGCCCTCATCCTCCTGGACCTCTCCGCGGCATTCGACACTGCCTGCCACCGCACCCTAGTGCAGCGCCTCAGCAACGTGGGAATCCAAGGAAAGGCACTAGAATGGATCACCTCCTTCCTCGCCGGAAGGACACAAAGAGTCCGCCTCCCCCCGTTCAGATCAGAAGCCACCGAAGTCATCTGCGGCGTTCCTCAAGGCTCCTCGCTCAGCCCCACCCTCTTCAACGTCTACATGAGCCCCCTCGCGGCCATCGCACGCCAACACAACCTTCCCTTTCCATGACTAGACAAGTCAACGCCGTCTCCTCGTCATGCTTCAACATCCTGCGCATGCTACGCAAGATCTTCCGGTGGATCCCCACCGAGAACAGGAAGACGGTCACCCAGGCCCTCGTCACCAGCCGACTGGACTACGGCAACTCCCTCTACGCCGTAACCACCGCCAAACTCCAGAGGAGACTCCAGCGGATCCAGAACGCTTCAGCAAGACTCATCCTCGACATCCCCCGACACAGCCACATCTCCGGACACCTGAGACCTGCACTGGCTCCCGATCAACAAAAGAATCACCTTCCATCTCCTCACCCACACACACAAAGCCCTACACAACCAAGGCCCAAGATACCTCAACAGCCGCCTCAACTTCTACACTCCCACACGCCAGCTTCGATCGACTAACCACGCCCTCGCCGCCATCCCCCGCATCCGAAGAGCCACCACTGGAGGAAGGTCCTTCTCCTACCTGGCCGCCAAGACCTGGAACTCCCTCCCGACCCACCTCAGCCTGACCCAAGACCACCTCGCCTTCAGGAAGCAGCTCGAGACCTGGCTGTTCGAACAGTAGCGGACCCCCCTCCCCAAGCGCCTTGAGACGCTCCGGGTGAGTAGTGCGCTACATAAATGCTCTGATTGATGAAAGCCTTAGATTTATGGAAAAGGATGAGAAGGACAAGCCAGTCATTGTCATGGATGGAGGCTCAGAGAATACCGACAGTACCCCTCCTATTCAACCTGCTCTGAGAAATGTGGCACTTATTCTATTACCACTGCTAGCTCCCATATTTGTAAGGCCCCCACTTATCCACCATTTTCTTAGCCCAGGTAAGCACTGCAGCGAGGCAACCGTGGACACACTCACCTACCTTAAGTTCTTCTGGCATGGTCAGTGGCACCAGAGGCACACTAAAAAAGTTCTCCTCCAGTTTTGGGACTTCTTTACAATTAGCAAGCAGGAGGATAACACTGGAATTTGCTCCATTTACCACGCAAGTGTTAGTCGAGGTAAGCCTGATACACATTATTGTACTGGAGACCAAACGACCCATATGGACAAACATCATGCGATCTGATGACAGGAGCACCCTAAAAAAATTGCTGCAGGTGGAGGATGATGAGACAGGATTATCAGCTCCGATCACGGTGGGAGGTGATGAGGAAGAAGAGGGTGACAGCTTCATGCAAAGCAGCCCTGTCCCCAACAGTGCACCAGTATCACCTGCATCAGCAACCTCAAACTGGCACAAGAGTCGGATGGAGACAGCACTGCATACAGTAACTGGCCCAAGATGCACGCTGAGTTTCCCACCTCCGAGTTTTCTCCGGACTTCGCCTGCGTCAGTGGCACCATAAAAAGAAAAAAATCCAGGCTACTATTACAGGCATGTTGAGGCAGGAGGGGCTCTATGAATGCAACCACCCAACGGCACATTTGTAAATGGGAAGCTAGCTAAGATGTTAGCGTTGGACCTCCTGACTTTTTCTTTTGTGGAAGGAGTGGGATTTTAAGAATTTGTGGCAGCATCTGCCCAAAATGAAAGGTTCTCAGATGGACCTATTTTGCCAGAGTTCGTGTTCCAGGGCTCCATCAAAATGTGCTGCAATTTGTTGGACAAGCTTTGCAGTAGAGTGCTGTTCACACTGTCCACCTGATGACAGACATGTGGACCACTTGTCAAGTAACTGATTACGCGTGAATCACTGCATACTGGATCTCTTTTTGTGGGGGTTAGGCAACAGCTAGCTACAGGTCTCAGCACTGAAGAAACATTTAAGAGCGTTCTGCAACATGCAACAGAAGCAATGTTCACCATGGAGAAATCCCATACAGCTGAAAACATCTTGGAAGACTTTAACAGCAAAGTGTATAAATAGCTGCGACCCAGAGGTCTCAGAATTGAATCTGTTGCCACAACAATTGCAGTAATATAGTTAAGGCCATGGCAGACGGTGGCTATTTCAAGGTCCAGTGTTCAGCGCATTGCACCAACTGGATTGTGCAGGACTTTCTCAAAAAGGAAGACCTAGTCAGCAACATACTGACCACCCGCAGGAGAATCTGCACTCATTTCAGTCATTCTTTTAAAGCCCAGAAGCAGTTGAGGATCATTCAGTGTGCTACTAGAGTACCAGCTAAAGTCCACATACAGGAGGTGCCAACAAGTTGGAACTCGACCTATTACATATTGTAATGTCTATTTAAACAGTACAAACCGATCAATTAATAGGTCATTCAAAGAGGAGGGCATAAAACTGGGAAAAGCATGACCATGGAGGTAGACGAATGTGGTCCAGTCCAACGCCTAACACAGGTGCGGACTTCCTTTTGAGGTTTTTTTTCCACACAGGTAGTCAGCAAGAAGGACAGTACGAAGGGCCAATCTAGTCCATTTTTTTTATCTGATACACGACCAGTTAAAAAAGGTGTTGCAATGGTTCTCTGGTATGAACGGAGAAACGCACAAATTGGTTGAGAGCTTAATCCTTTGAGTGGCTGTTAATCCAAAGCTGCAAAGAGATATTGTATTGTCCAAAGAGTACATCCATACTAAAATACTTGGATCCATGGTACAAAACAATGCTCACCACTTTCTCATTACTTTTTCAAAAGTGGAGGTTTGAATATACAAGACGTGGATTGCGGAGTATGCACGAGACTTGGAAGAAGAGTGGTTGGAAGGTATAGTCCCGGGCAGAAGTTCAGGTATGCAGCCTTTAACTTTTAGAGAGGGCAGTGCTGTTGTCGCACAGCAGCCAATACTAGCAACAAGAACGGCAACAACACCACCAACACAAGAACTGGACACAACCTCTGCAAATGGCTTGGGTCCAAGTGGCAGGGCTTAAGTCAAGTGCAGAGGCTTAGGCAAAAGAGGGTGAGCAATTGGCAGCACCAATAACAATTTAGAGGATGATCCAAGACTATCTAGATGACCAAAAAGACGTCTAATTGGTTCAAAACCCTTTGGTCTATTGGTATGGAAATATGCACCAATGGCCAGAGCTCATCAGGCTAGCAATAAAGTATCTAGCTTGTCTGATAGCCACTGTGTCTGCTAAGCAGGTGTTAAGTGCAGCTGGCGCACTTGTTACAGTGAAAAGGATCAGTCTCTCGCCTCAAGACATGGAGAGATTGACCATGATTGAAATGAACCAACACTTCATACCACCCAATTACACTGTTCCCTGAAACACCACAGGTGGAAGAAGAGGGCAATTGGTCAGACTCACGTGTGTTAGTTGAGCAACTTCTGGACGAACCACCCGAGTTTGAGGACAAATTCTTCTTCCCTAACTGAGTAGACCACCATACAACTTTCAGATTATCGTCAAATTGCTTTGGCAAACAAAAAGAATGGATATAGTGAGGGAAACATTACATATATTTTATCTGATAGAGACTTCTAGTTGCAGATTACTTACCTTAGAATTTCCCCAGGTATCAGACTGGATCAAGAAGATTTTTTTGTGAGCAGTAGCCCCTTGCGCCAGTATGTGGCGTCGATTGGCTCCGCGTACGTCAACGGCGTCTTCCGTGCCGTTAGTGACATCTGTGGCACCTATATAGGCGCCACCCAGGCCCATTGACATCAGGTCTTTTCTTTCTGCACAAGCCAGTGCTGATCAGGAATAGAGCTACCCTGTCGGTCACTTTTTGACTGGATTTATTTTTTTACTTCTTTTGAGGTTTTTTCCTCCTGGTGTGGCAGGGATGTGCTCCATGAAGGCCAGCTTCAAGCCCTGTGGCGCCGGTCATTGACTGATGTCAGTGAAGGACCCACATCTTATATGCCTGTGTGCATCAAGCGCGACCCGAAGTCATGCTTAACTGCCAAGCCATGAATTCCAAGGTCTTGCTGGAGCAATCCTTCAAGCTCATGGTGGCTCGGCATGCAATGCTGCTACGTTCAAGGTCTAGGTTGAGGGAGGAGTTTTATGAGGCCAGGCGCCTCATATTTGGGCGGCCCGACCACTCCAGCGTGCCGTTGGGCTCGGATGGTCAGCAGAGGCCCCATTTGGTTCGCTGATGCGCCTCCGGCTCAAGTCAGGCCCCAAGGACCAGCACCGATCGTACCATCTTCACATTCCCTGACGCCGGTCCCAATGCCGTTGCTCTCGCCGCTGCCAGCAACATCCCCATTCTGATCCCAGACTCCGATATGAAGCCGGAGGGCCGTCACCAGATGCCTATCCAGCGCCGACAGGAGCCTTGCCTCCTAGATTAGAGAATAAGCCCTATTCCATTTGTTAGGACTCTGGGAGGAATGGGAGGGGTCAATGGACCTTGAGGAATACCAGCCATATGAAGACAACCCTAACATGGACTGGTGTGAGGATCTGGGTGAAGCCAGTGGCCTGGGTACATCTCCAGATACTGCCATGCTTTCTCCCCCTGTCGTGGCTATGAAGGAGGGAGCTTCTTATGCAATGGTGGTGTGGAGGATGGCTGAGGTCCTTGACCTTCAGTTGCCCTCAGGGGCAGTCAAGATTAACGTCTTGGCAGAGGAGCCTCAACTGGGAGCTTCCCCCTCATAACCGCTACAATGGTTTAATGAGGCTCTCACTGACGGCCTTTTGGGGACTTGGCCAAACCCAACACACAATAGGACAATCGCCTGCCGTCACCACCACACCCCAGGGAACTTGAATTTCCCCACCCAACACCCTACCACTGAGAGCTTGGTGGTCCAAGCCTCATCATCCCATGTAAATCCTAGTGCATTCACTACCACTCCCCTGGATAAGAAATCCAAGAGGTTGGACTCTTTGGGGAAATAAGTTGTTTTATACGCCAGCCTGGCATTGCGGTCCTTTTGGGCCATTATTCCCATGCTCTGTGGGACACTTCTGCACAGATGCTGCCACTGATCCTTGTGGAGAACCGGACCGTATTCTCTCAGGCTGTTGCAGATGGGAGAGAGGCAGCGAAGTTCGATATCCATTGTGGAGTTGACACAACCGACTCACTGGACAGAGTAGTTTTGCCAAAAGTGGCCTTGAGGTGCCACGCCTGGCTAAGGAAGACTGTTTTTGGGGGGGGGGAGATGTCCAATCCTCTCTTATGGAAATGCCCTTTGATGGCACCCGCCTCTTTGGAGACAAGGCAGTTTTGGCGCTGGAGCGCTTCAAGGACATTCGGGCTATAGCCAGGAACTTGGGCCTTTATATGGCCTCACATCACCCTCAATCCGCTTTTCGCGTCTTTTAAAGTTACGGAAGGGGTTTACAGCTGCACCAATCCCATCCCAGCCACCGAGACTTGCATGCTCCCCAGCGTCGGCGTAGCACCCATGGACCTTGTGGGTCAGGAAGCCAGTGGTCTGGTCAGTCCATCCCCCAGCAGCTGCAGCCTAGAAAACTTACTAATGTGCCTCTTATCTGCATGGATGCCCAGTTGGCGGCAGGATTCATTATCACCTGTCCCACTGGCAGACCATAACATTCGGTGGGTAGGTTTTGCAAATCGTCCGAAGGGGCTACTCTCTCCCCTTCATTACAACCCCACACTCTATCCCACCACCTCACGGCCGGCTGACAGAGAATCATCTGTCCTTTCTCCACAAGGAAGTCATGGCTTTCTTCGCCAAAGAAGCTGTGGAGAAGGTGCTGATGCCAGAAGTGGGTTGTGGTTGCTATTCCCGCCCCCAAAATGGATGGATGCCTTCATCTTATACTAGACCTGAACCCTTCAACTACTTCCTCAAGAAGGAGAAGTTAAAAATGCTCACATTAGACTTGCAAGAGGCCTATTTCCACATTCATATCCTGTATGCCCACTGGTGTTATCTGCTGTTTACAGTAGGCCAAGAGCATTTTCATTTCAACAGGAGTAGTTTTGGCCTTATCAGTGCCCCTAATGGTGGTCCCCAAGGTGATGACGATGGTTCAAGCGCACCTGTGGCGATCAAGGGTATCAGTTTCCCTCTATCTCGAACACAGGCTGTTAAAGGTGGGCTCACCCTAGGCTGTCGTCTCCCAACTCCAGACTATTGCGAACCTCCTGCACTTGCTGAAGTTCACTATTAACATGGTGAAGTCACACCTGACTCCCTTTTAGATGCTCCCTTTCATCGGAGCTCTTCTGGACAGAGTGCGGAGTCCAGGATATTCAGGCTATGATACTGCTACAGGCTATGTTTCAGCCTCTATACTGGATTTTAGTGTGGCAGACCCTTAAGCTGCTGGGACTCATGGCCTCCTGCATCCTGCTGAAAACTCATCCCGATGGCATATGCGGGCTCTGCAGTGGGACCTGAAGTTTCAATGGGCACAGCATCAGGGGAACCGCTCTGTCATGATGTAGATCATGGAGGGAACTGCGAAAGATATGTAGTGGTGGCAACAAACCGCAACTGGGTCAGAGGCAGACTCCTCTCCCTTCCCCAACCAGATCTTAGAGTAGTGACAGATGCGTCACACCTGAGATCGGTCAGCCATCTGGGAAAGGTGGAGATCAGAGGACTCTGGTCTCCAGCGGAATCTGGACTCCACATCAACCTGCTGGAGCTCCGTGCTATCAGGCTGGCACTGAAAGCCTTTCCACCCTCCATCAAGGGAAGGCTAGTGCAGGTGTTCAAAAACAACACCCCCACATGGTACTGCAACAAACAAGGCAGGGTGGGTTCGCGGATCCTTTGTCACAAGGCCCTGCACCTCTGGACATGGCTGGAACAGCAGGGTATAACACTGATGGTTCAACACCTGGCGGGCTCACTGAACACCAGAGCAGATGAAATCAGCTGTCAATGCAGAGTGAATTGCTAATGGCGTCTGAATCCATAGGTGGCGCAAGGTTTCTTTCAACAGTGGGGAAAGCCTTGGTTAGATCTGTTTGTCTCTGCCGAGAACGCGCAATGTCAGCAATTTTGTGCGCTGGAGTTTCTAAGGCGGTTCTCGCTCAGAGACACTGGACAATCAGGTCTGTAGGCATTGGCATTTTGCCCGTTCGCTCCTGCAGGACTTCCTAGTTTGAAATTGGCCCGCAGTTCCACTGCCAGAGATGTATTTCTTTGGATATCTATTCTAAGGTTAGGAATCTGTGGCTAGCTAGAAGTCTCTATCAGATGAACAAGTTACTTGTCTTCGGAAATGCCTTATCTGGTAGAGCCTTTGTCTAGCTGTAGATTTCTTACCGACCGGCCCATCCTTCCTACTCTGCAAATGTTTTTCAAAGGACAGGGTGGATCCCTTTCAGGGCGCTAGTTTTCTAGTTGTGCCTATACAGGCGCTGTGGACGTCACTTTCGGCATGGATGACGCAGAAGACGCATGCAGAGCCAACTGATACAACCTACCGGCACAGGGGTACCGCTCACGAAAAATCTTCTGGATCCAGTCTGACGCCTGGGGAAATTCTAAGGTAAGGGATCTGCAGTTAGACAGTCTCCACGAGATAAGGTGTTACCAAAAGGTAAGTAACTTGCTAGTTTGTGTCTGCCTTATGCAGCCCTACCCTTGAGGCACATATATGGCCAGATTGGGGTTCAGCGACACTGAAGACAATGCCTGCCTCCTTCCCATGCCTACCATTTTTTTTTTGCATTCCCTAGCCGGGCTGCCTCAGTAAAATAATTTAATTTACAAGACTGCTAATGTGTTGCTTCCATAGGTAAAGAGGAGATACAATATGACAATTGTGTACCACGGTGCTTGGATTGGAACAGATAACTTCTGCATCATTGAGTGATATATTATTGAGTAAGTGTGAGTGATTGATGATTCATGTGGTGGTAGGGAGGGAGGGTGTTCAACTAATTTGTAAACTTGATTTCGATGAGTTGCAATGTTTGGGGGTTGATGGGTGATTTTGCCTGAAGGTGTCTGGCCTTTCACAGTAAGCTAGACTTACTTGCATGGTCCAGTCCTTGCTGTACTTTTTTAGGGTTTGCCTGCATAGCGCTTGCGCTGTGCTTGTGAAATCTGTTGTATTAAATAGATCTTAAAAGGGACTTACATCCAGCCTTTACTTCTTATTGGTCCTTGTGCTTGTCACTTTACTTTTCTTTGTTTCTATGGGTTGCAGGCATTCTATTTCCCGTCTATGTTGTCAAGCAACAATTGGGAAAACAAAATTAAAACAAGAGCTACACCCTTGCTTTGAAGTTACAGTTCTGCCCAAGTGCCATGGACTCAGCGTGCTGTTATTATCTCCGTGGATCTCATCTGATGTTCCTTTTATTCCTTTTTTGGACGAAAACACACACTACCTAGTGCCCCCAGGGCACAAGCAGGAACCCACGAGTGTGTCCATTATCGCGTGCATTCCACCATCCTCTCAGGCACAAGCGGCGTTCCACTTTAGTATTCCCGAAATGCATTGGCTGGCCGCTTGTTAGAAGCGCTCATACCAATTTGGATGCTTTCAGTACTGAGGTGGCACAATGATCGTGCCCTTAACCTCAAACTCAAACTGCACAAGAGCGGAGTGTTCCCTTCCACTCTGTCATAATCAGAATTCACAGTGTCCTTTTGACTGTCAGGTTTGCGCTTTGGGAACTGTTATCAAGCAAACTTTGTTACCCGGAAGCTTGAACCAATAAATAATTATATGTTGTGACAATTAAAGTAAGTGCGCCTGTTTGTTTTTTCCGTAAAAATATACCCTACTTAAATGATCAAATAGTGCCACCTAGTGCCAGTTTGTGATTAAGCGTGTATACTGAAATCCTTCAGTTGAACTGGTTTGCTAACAAGCATGATATGTGCTGTTTTAACTGCAACCAGAATGTTTATTTTCTAGTGGCCTAATATTTGTAAGAACTTCTATTGGTAGTCTGAACACCTGCTTCTTGATGCAGGGGGTAAGCCTTCCCCCCCCCCGACCCCCTCGGGACACAGTTGAGCAGTCTACACCCTTCCCTTTGTAACACAGGCACATTGGCTCCTACCCATGGTCCAGCAGGACATTTTGATTTGTTCTCCTACTTCGTTACAAGCTGATTTGCACCATGGGAAATTGTGTCATTCATTTCGTCAAGACGTACTTCTATTTTTCTTTATTTTTTTTCAATAGCGCAGTTCAAATATGCAATTTGTATTTGATTGATGGCTGCACCTGCAAATGACGCAATGTTGTTTGGAAAGTAAATCGGTGTGTCATCAAAAATTGTGCTCAGGGTCATTCATGCCAGAAGGTTTATAAATAAATGTAATTTACAAAACACAGTAGAAATAGGTCATATAGAGGAAACGTCCTAGCTTAAGGAAAATGCTACTTACCAGTATGCATCTGTTCTTGGCATGTAGAGCTGCAGAGTTGTACACTGGGCATAAATTGCCATCTGGTGTTGGGCTCGGATGCATACACTTTGTTGTTGTCTTGGAAGAGTCTTTTATAGTCACGAGATAGGGGACTCCTCCCTTGGACGATAGTGCGCATGGGCATCGACTCCATCCTCAGATTGTTTTTCGCCATGATGGGAAATGTTGGAGTCAGTAAGAGATGTCCATGTGAATGTATCTAATTAAGATAGTACTGGAACAGATACAGGTTCCGGGGAGGTGGGTGGGCGTGTACAACTCTGCAGCTTTACATGCCAAGAACAGAGGCATACTGCTAAGTAGCATTTTCCGTTCGAGGCATATGAGCTGCAGATTGTACACTGTGCATAGACTGTACAGCAGTGTCTCCCCTAGCGGTGGTCACCTGTATCTGTTGCAGTGGTTTGAAAAAGTGTTTTAAGAACAGCTTGGCCTACGGAAGCCTGTTGCTTAGCCTGCACGACAACACAATAGTGTTTGGTGAAGGTGTGTGGTGTAGACCATGTTGCTGCTTTACAGAGGTCATCTAAGGGAATGTTCCCTAAAAATGCCATGGAAGCCCCTAGTTTGCGTGTTGAGTGCGCTCTAGGGGGAATTGTTAATGTGCGTTTAGCCTTCTGGTAGCATATTTGAAAACAACTTTATTGATGATAAACAGCAACCTTCCAGGCATTACAGAATCAGCAGTGGCAAAGCAAAAATCAGTTCGAATTGACAGTACATCAATTATACAGAGTAGGAGGATACTTAACACCTTGCTTAGTGCTGTATTGAGCCTTCTTGGTGGTGGATAACATCTTAACAGTTTACAAAAACCTCTGGCAATATGTGTAAACCCTCCACGTCGCAGAGCCCTAACGGCATACACCTGGTGATACAATTTCTCCTGTCCCATCCTGTAGAGCCAGTAGTGTCTGCCTCTCCCTCCTCAACTCCACTGTAGGAGAGATGCATATATCGCCCCTATATTTGTTCCACTTCCCCCATTTACTGTCCCATTTTTTGGGGCACCCACACCCCTTGAACACCGTCTTCTCAGTCTCCATATTAGAAGCCCAGTCTCTCACCCGTGGCAGCACCCCATAACCCCATTTTTGGGAGATATTACGTTTGGCTATGATCCAGCCCATTGTTACCCAAGATTGTTCCATCTGGGTGAGGTCTGTTGCGTCCCAGATGTTAAGGAGGCAAGTTTTGGGGGAGGGATGAACGGATTTGCCGCAGGCCCTGGACATTTGTCGGGTAAGATCTGTCCAATACCTTTGCATGTGGGGGCAGTCCCAGAGTATGTGTGTGAACGTGCCAGTCTGGTTGCAGTGTCTTAGGCAGAGTGCGTCCGTCCTCCTACCCAACCTAAACAATAGTGAGGCATCAAAGTAAACCCTGTGGAGTACCTTTAACTGGACTAGTCGTAGTCTTTGTGGAATCGCCACCTCCCGAGGGGAGGCGAGCACTTCTCTCCAATCATCCTCCTCCATCGCACCCAGGTCATGCTCCCAACCCGCTCTTAGTTTCAGCATCGGGTCCATCCAGTTATTCACTAATTTTTTATAGGTTAGGGTTATTGCTTTGCGGTCCCATAGGGTCTAATAAGAGTCGATCCTCCAGGGGGGAGGAGTCTGGAAGGGGGCAATCTCGGGGAGGGCTGAGTCAATCGCATGGCTGATTTGTAGATATCTAAAGGTCTTCCTAGGGGCGAGGTGGTATTTCGCTTGTAGATCTGTGAACGTGGCTTTCTTACCCTTAACCCAAAGATCCCCAACCCTGGAAATTCCAATCATGTCCCACTTATCGAATGTATCGCATGTACTAAGCTGTCCTAAGAGATCAGGCTCCCACAGCGGAGTAGCCTTTGTGAGACGGTTGTGCCCCCCTAACTTGTGCTGTACCGTGTGCCACGCCTCAACCGTACGAGCCGTGGGACCTGTCAGACGCAATTTACGATGATTGGGGTAGAGAGCCCTATTATATCCCCCCTTTCCCATCAGCCAGTGGTCTGAGCGGAAATTAGGGTCGTCGTGAGATCCAAATGCCCATCTATTGATGGGTGCCAGTTGCGACGCCAGGTAGTAAAGGCGCATGTCTGGCAAACCTATACCCCCGTCATACCACCCCATGGTGAGTTTAGTTATAGCAATTCTTGGGGGCCGACCGTCCCAGAGCAACTCCCGTACCACCCCTTCGATTTGAGAAAACCCGGGCTCACTATCTTCCAGGGGCCGTCCGGGGGGGTCCCCCGCCGCCGCACCAAGGTCCCGGGCAGCACGCTGTCACCGTTAAGCCCAAATGCGGCGTGCTGGGAGACCACCGCCGGAATAGGCCAAAGCCGCGGCCTCGCGTGATTTGGGCCCGCCGAGCCGCCGCACTCTCAGTGGTCGGGCCTCCTGGCCAGATTCCGGTCTGTGGAGCTCAACAAAAATGGCAGCAGCAATTTGCCCCAAACACGGACAGAGTCTTGGTGGGCACCTTCTCCGCCCTCCAAGAGCAATGGGGCGGGAACCAGGCCAGTGGAAGGTACAATTTATCAGATGGTTCGGGAGTGGCGCTCCGGAGCTAAGCTACCGAGCAGCCGTTCCCTTCGGTGGTCAACCACGCCCCCCTGGTAGCATATTTGAATGCATTTTACTATCCACCTAGCGATCCCAGCTTTGGAGATGGGGTTACCTTTATGAGGTGGTGTGAAGGCTACAAACAGTTGTTGTGTCTTTCTAAAGGGTTTAGTTCTGTCAATGTAATGAAGTAGGGCTCTTTTGATGTCAAGTGTGTGAAGAGCTCTCTCTGCTACAGAGTCTGGGTTTTGGAAAAATACCAGTAACTCAACTGATTGGTTAAGATGAAAAGCAGAGATTACTTTGGGAAGGAATTTTGGATTTGTTCTAAGAACCACCTTGTTACAATGTATTTGTAAGAATGGTTCTTGTATGGTTAAAGCCTGGATCTCACTTACTCTCCTGAGAGGCAATTGCGACAAGGAAAGCTACTTTCCATGTGAGGAACTGCAGTTCACATTTGTGTAGAGGTTCAAATGGGGGACCCATGAGCCTGCTAAGAACAATGTTTAAATTCCACACCGGAGAGGGTGGCAGTCTGGGGGGAATTATCCTTTTAAGGCCCTCCATAAATGCTTTAATTGCAGGTACTCTAAATAGTGACAAGTGTTGTCTGTTTTGTAAATAAGCGGCAAGTGCCCCTAGGTGTAATCTTATGGACGAATATGCTAGATTACAAGTTTGTAAGTGTAGTAAATAGCAAATATCCTGGATTGAAGCATCCAGCGGATCGATGTTATTGTTATTGTAGTACATGACAAATCTTTTCCATTTTGCTGCCTAGCAAGCTCTAGTAGTAGGGCATCTGGCTTGTTTAATGATGCTCATACAGTCTGGTGGAAGGTTAAGATAACCGAACTCTAGGACTTCAGGAGCCAGATCGCTAGATTCAGTTGACCTGGATCGGGGTGCCTTATGTCTCCATGGTTCTGGGTTAGCAACGTTGGGGAGAGACGTAGTTTTTGGTGTGGAACTACTGACAGTTCCAATAGTGTTGTGAACCATGGTTGCTGTGCCCATGTGGCAGCTACCAGGATCATCCTGAGAGGCTGTTGTCTGAGCTTGCTAACTACTAGGGGAATCAGTGGGAGTGGCGGAAAAGCGTACGCAAAACTGCCTGACCAGTTCATCCATATCGCATCGCCTTTGGACAACGGGTGTAGAAACCTGGCGGCGAAGGTTGGGCATTTTGCATCTGCGGCGAACAGATCGATGTCTGGTTGACCCCACATTTGGAAAAATGGTTGAAGAACTTGGGGATGAAGTTCTCATTCGTGTATATGCTGTGTCTGTCGACTTAGCAGATCTGCAATCTGATTGTGAACTCCTGTAAGATGTTCTGCCAGAAGGTATATGTTTTGTGGAATGGCCCATCTGCAAATGTTTTGCGCCAGCTGAAACAGCTGCAAAGAATGTGTGCCTCCCTGTTTTTGTATGTAATACATGGCTGTCATGTTGTCCGTCCGGACTAGGACAGTCTTGTGATGTAGATGTACTTGGAATAATTTTAATGCTAGAAAGATTGCCAGTAATTCTAGGTGATTGATGTGGACACTTTCTGTTGAGTGGTCCATTTGCCTTGAATTCACCAGCCGGTGAGTGACATCTGCTGTTAGCACTATCTGTGGAACTGGCTCTAGGAATGGTCACCCTTTGGAAAGGTTTTGTGTGTTCCACCACAGCAGAGAGCGATGTGTGCGGCTGTCCACCAACACCAAATCTATAAGTTGTCCTTGAGCCTGGGTCCACTGACGTACTAGGCATTCTTGTAAGGGGCGCATCTGAAGTCTTACATGAGGTAAGACAAAAATGCAAGAGGCCATCATTCCTACGAGTTGCATGAATACCCTTGCTGGGAGGGAATACTGTGGCTTAAATTTGGCGATTAGTGTTTGTATGCTGGTTATCCTGGCTGGATTGGTATATGCCAGAGCTCTGGAGGTGTCCAATGTGGCCCCTAGATACTGATGTATGTGGGAGGGTTGAAGATGTGACTTGGTGTAGTTTACTGTGAATCCCAAGTCGTGAAGCAGCTGGATGGTTTGATGTGTGATGCACACTGGTTGAATGACATGGCTTTTATCAGCCAGTCGTCGAGGTATGGAAAGACATGGATTTGTTGTCTTCAAGTGTGCTGCTACTACTGCAAGGCATTTTTTGAACACCCTGGATGTGGTGGTCACCCCGAAGGAATTTGAACTGATAGTGGTGTCCCTCCACTATGAATCTTAGATATTTCCTGTGAGCAGGGTGTATGGGAATGTGGAAGTAGGCGTCCTTGAGGTCTAGTGTGGCAAGGAAGTCGCCTTGTTTAAGTACTGGGAGGACCTGTTGAAGAGTGATCATGTGAAAATGATCTGACTATGTAGAGATTGAGGGGGCTGAGGTCGAGTATTGGCCTTAAGGTACCGTCCTTTGGGGATTAAGAAATACAGAGTACACCCCTGTTCGTTGATGCTGTAAGGGAACTAGTTCTATTGCCTACTTTTGAAGCAGTGAGAGAACCTCTTGTTTTAAGAGTGTGAGCTGTTCTGTGGACATTGGACGCTGTTTGGGTGGTATGGTGGGTGGGGTTGCTGTAAGTTCCAGGCAGTAACCATACTGGATAATTTGTCTTACCCACTTGTCTGTAGTGATGGAATTCCAGACAGGTAGGAACTGTGATAGTCTCCCTCCGACCGGGGTGGAATGGTCTGGGGGAAGTGGAGGGAAGTCACTGTTTATTAGTGGGGGAGGCGCGAGTATTGTTGTTACCTCGGCCTCTCCTTTTGTTGTTATTTCCCCTGTATCCGCCTCTAAAATATCCTCTGTTGGGGATGTTTGCTTGGTGTTTTTGTAGGAAGAAGAGGCGGTGTCCGTTCCGATATTTTTGGATGCTCCTCTATAGAAGGAGTGACATAAGGAACCATGTGTGGATGGAGACTGTAATGCCCCCATGGATTTAGCAGTCTATGTGTCCCTTTTCATTCTAGAGTGTTGTTGATGTTGTTGTTCTTGATTGAGCGGCTGATTGAGAAAAGTTGTCTGTACCTCCGGTTTGAAGCCTGAGATGCATAACCAGGCATGTCGTCTGAGTAATACACTAGTGTTAATGGCCCTAGAGGCTGTGTCAGCTGCATCAAGGGCACACGCAATTGATGCATTGGTTATTAATGTGCCCTCCTGGATTAAATTATTTGCCTTGGTTTTATATTGGTCAGGTAAATGTTGCAATAGGGTTTCTAGTTGGTCATAGTGAGCCCTATCGTAGCTAGCAAGTAATGCCTCTGTGTTGGCTATCCGTCAGTGATTAGCTGCTTGGGCAGCAACTCTCTTGCCAAAGGCATCTAACAACTTAGACTCTTTATCCGGAGGTGGCGCATCACTGGAGGTCTGAGAGTTGGCCCGATTTCTAGCATTAGTTACCACTAGTGAGTCTAAAGGTAGTTGACCCTTAATGTAAGTGGGATCATCGGGAGTGGGTTTATATTTTTTGTCAATCCTGGGATTGAGAATTCTCACTCTCACGAGGTCCTTGAATAGGTCAGGGGCTTGTTTAATGACACCCTTTAGATTTGGCAGGTTTTGTACAGTCTTTTGTGACTGTTCAAAGGTGTTTAAAAGAAAGTCCTCGTCTCCAGGGTCAGAATGCATCTGAACACCATGGTAGAGAGCAGCTCTATTTACAAGCTGACCAAAGCCAATATTGTCATCAGGGGGAGATGGCTTTGATGGATATGCCTGGGGATCAGGGAGGTCTGGAGGATCTATTGGGTCATCATAATCATCCCAATCGTACTGTAGTACGTCCGTATCGTCATCAGGGTCAGTGAAAGGGTCATTGTTGCCTCCCCCACCCCCTAAATCATCATCATCCTGTGGTGGTGGTGAGTGTGGTGGAAGGTTTGGAGAATGTGGAGGAGAGCCAGGCTTAGGAGGGAGAAGAGGGTTGTATAGGTGAAGTGGCACAGTCTTTTCTCTTCACAGGCACTGCAGGAGTGTCTGGTGTGTCCAGCTTCATCTTTTTGTGTGGAACAGCAGCCACATGTCCTGTTTTGGGGTCTATGTGGAGAGTTTTTTGTTTTGGATCGATATGATCCGGTCGAAAAAGTTCTTCTTGTTCGGTAACCGCTTTCGGCGCTGATTTTTTCAGGTCCGAGCGGGGTTTTGATTTCTGCTCAGAGGCCTTGGGAGGTGGTTTGGGGTCCTTCGGCTTGGCTGTGGAGGCGGAAATCTTTTTCGGTTCCGAACGCTTTGGTTTCGGGTCCGATGTCTTTTCTTTCGGCGTGGAAGTGGTCGGTGCCGACGTCTTTTTGGGAGTAGGCTGCGCTCCAGTCTTCGGTGCCGAAGGCGCCTGCGGAACACTGAGATGCGGTTTGCTTGGTCCCGAGCTATCGGAATGCTTGTCCCTTATTTTCGGAGCCCGGCCCGGGGGCGGGGCTTCGGAAGCTTGTTTTCGGTCGCGACTGAGGCCAGCAGGCGAAGTCTTGACCAGGGCCTTCTTTTTTTTGGGTGGAGTTGGGGTAGGGGCAATTGCACTCACTCGTTTACCAGGAGTGATGTGGTCGTCTGAGTTGTCTGCTTCGGACACTATTTCCAGGTCCTCAGAATCCTCCTCTGGGACATCGGGGCCTTCGAAGATGTCCACTGGAGCGGCTTGCTGCGCCATGATGTGTCGTCTGGCCTGGCGATCACGGATGGTCTTTTTGGATCTAAAAGAGGTGCAGGCCTGGCAATTGTTCTCATCGCGCTCAGGCGAGAGACACAGTTTACAGACCTTGTGGTGGTCACTGTGTAGGAATTTAGCTCCACACTGGGGGCATTTTTTAAATGGAGTCCTGTCTATTAGCTGTAGGGCCGTACAGCATCGATAGGCCCAGCGGCCCGCGTCGACGACTGGAATCGAGTAGTTTAGGTGCGCGTCGAAAATCACGCGATCGAAAACAATACAGTCGAGTTTTATATAGTTTGGGCGTCAAAAAGGTTTGGAGAATATGGTGCCGAACCAGACTGCAGAAGTTACGTCCGAACCCGATGGCGGAAAAAAAACAATCTGAGGATGGAGTCGATGCCCATGCGCACTCTCATCCAAGGGAGGAGTCACCTATCTCGTGACAACAAAAGACTCTTCCAAGACAACAAAAAGTGCAAGCATCCGATCCCAACACAAAATGGCGATCTATGCAGTGTACAATCTGCAGCTCATATGCCTCGAACAACAGGTATTTCTTCAAGTGTGCTTGAAAATGTATAGCGTCTTTATTTGTAATCTCAGACAGGAGCACGTCAGACTATAAACATAAAAAATCATGATTAAAAGTTCTAAACAGCTTTATGTAGTTCACAGTCCCCATTGTGCGGTCATTACTTTCTACGTATGGGTTGATGTGGAAATATATGCTTTAAATTGTCTGCACATTTTGGTTCGTTAAAAGTCAGGTAGTCAAGCCAACAAAAACTTTTCGTAATGGAGGGGCAGAGCTATGATGACTCAGAGTCATTGAAGCACAATGAATGGGTTTTATGGTCAATGAAGGACATATGGTCTTGGTTGGCAAATGCAATGGGATCTCATACTTTCCTGCCATGTTGCATGGTCATGGAAACTGCTGGTATACTGTAATAAATAAATGATAACACAACATTGGGGGGGGGGGGGTCTATGACCATGGGCACTCTCCCCTTTTGACTGTTTGAGCATGAGCAATAAAGCCTTCTCAACAAACATGTTTAGTGCTTACTTGGGCCTGCAATCATCACAGTACCAAAAATCTGTTCTCTTAGTCTTACAGTACTACAAGACAGATAAGGGGAGAGGGAAACCTTAGTGAAAAAGCAGAAGAAAGCTACAGACAGGAGGACGTCGGCTACAGACACAAAATATAGGAAAAAAAGGATAATGCAGGATAGGATAACAAGAATTTACCAAACATTAAATAGAGGAGTTGAAAACAAGGAGGCAGTATTAAAAAAAAAAAAACACAAGGCAAAATTATTTCAATAGTGAGGAACACATAAAAGTTAGGGAAATAATAACCGGACTAACTGGGACCAGTGGAACAATCAGCCGTGGCGCTGGTGGTTCCACCTGCCGTGGCACTGCTGGTGGCAGCCCCTTCACCGTGACGTGATGCCCTCTTGCACGTGGGTGCTGATGTAAAAAATAAAGAAGATTTTAAAAAAAATAGATTAGTGGTACAGTTAATCTCCCCAAAACATTTTGACCGGCAGTAGCAGTAGCATTGTACTTTTCTAAATCAGATAGCCTAATAACCAGTTCCTAATTTTCTAAACCCAAGCCCTATTCCTAACTTCCTAAACTGCATTTTGAACTACTAATGCATTGCAACACATTATCTTTGCTTCTCTACCCCCTTTGACAGGCCAACTCAGTCTCCCTTTGCAATGCATACTATACATCACTGGGAGATTGGGACAGTATGAGCTACATAAATAAAAGGCAAAGAGAACACTAACTCCCTGATATACTACTATCTTAGTGACAGGACAGAAGACTCTGCATCAATTTTAAATAATTAGCCCAAGCGAGCGCCAATGAGTACAAGTTGGTAGAGCCGAGCACCTCACTAGGCTCAAGCTGGATCGGATAATATTCGTAACGTAAACTTATCTTACTTCTGAGTATGAGCAGCATACTTTTGAAAAAACAAAATGAGCATTTTTAGAAAACAAAATAATTACTCACCGAGCCCTGCAACCTCGACACCCAGCAGGTCTTGTTCATGATCTATTAGGTCAGCCCAGCAGTGCGTGCGCTGCACCCAAGTGCTACAGTGCACGCACCAGCACACTCTCTCCCACTGTAGCTGATGCTCCAGCAGGGGGTACCCTCTCCTAGGCCTGCTGCCAGCACAGAGGGGAGGTGGTGCTGCACAAAAAGAAATTGCAACAACCTCTGCAAAAAATGGGGAGAGGCTGCACCCCTGAGCGGCGCCGCCCACAAGGTTGCACTGGCACTGCCGCTTGCAGCCTGTTATGCTATGGCACCGGGTTAAAAAAAAAAAAAAACAATGAATAAGTAGGACAAAAGCAAACTAAAGGAAATGGGAAAGAGGGAAGAAATGAAAACAAAAAAAGTAGAAAAAGTGAAAAAAGATAAAAACGTAAAATACCCACACAGAAAGACACATACTGATAAAAAAATAAGTAAATGAAGGGTGGATGAGTGGGATAAGGGGAGGATTGGCACAGATTGAGAGAAAGGCCAAGGGCCATGCACAAAACAGCACAGGAAACAAGTAAAACAAAATGGCCGCGCCCATGCGCATCGCGTGGTGCCATTCGCTGAGATTTTTCAACACAGTACACGCTACTGGCTTAAAAAAGCAGCGTGAATG
This sequence comes from Triturus cristatus, assembly GCF_964204655.1. NCBI lineage: Eukaryota > Metazoa > Chordata > Amphibia > Caudata > Salamandridae > Triturus > Triturus cristatus. Next base: position 451,262,576 of record NC_140587.1, read on the forward strand.
GGTGGATGAACATTCGTCCACTCATTCCTGGAGTTCCACGGAATCTCGTGTTTTTTTTTTGTTTAAACTTTGTTGAATTCTGCAGAGCAAAACTCTGCAATTTCCACTCAGCCCTAGTATGCAATGGATTCCACCACCCAGATATTTGGGAACTCTAGTACAATCCGTGTTGTGGGTTCTGTGTGAGGAAATAATTCAGTTTTATTCCAAGTCATAAAACCAGAATAGCTCCCAAAGAATATAAAATCCCTTATTAGTGGTACAAGATGGTGTGTCGGGTTCCATATGAATAATAAAATATCAACTGCATGCATGGATACGAGCAGTGTCCCTGCCTTGAAGTACAGACCTCTCTGGGAATGGCGGACTTGCAGACATCTAACTAATGGACCATGGCAAGTATAACTAGCATTGGCAAAGCCAATAGGTCTCGGCATTTGTGGAGCTCCGAGCTATTTGTGTTGTTAATGTGATAGGTCGCATAGGATTAAATATAAACACATTTTCTCTGGAAGTCTACACAGAAATCCAGTGTATGGAGTATGTATTTTTGCATGCATTACGCAGTTTCAGACATCTCTCATACTGTATTTCCTTGTAATGGTTATCATAATCAAAGAAATACGTAGTAATAAAAAAAGTAATATAATAATTGCCTAAGATTTTGGGCAGTATATAGCATTGTATGACAGCAATAGCATATTGTTATGTGCAGCATTCTTTAATGTAATGGCATGGGTACTAGAACGTGTTTCAGCATTCATTAAAGCTGGAGCAGCTTGTGTAGTACACTAAGGAGGGCTGTCAGGCTGTTCAGCCCTTTAGTCTTTCTTCTGTGTCGACGCACAGGTGTTCTGTAGGAGGGATGGCTGCCTCATACTCTGCTGATGATGTGTATGAAGAGTGGCTGGTAAAGTCTATCCAGTTGTGAGTAATGAGGGTGTCCAGTGTGGAACATTCATGGAAGGGATGTTTGTGCATGACAGTAGTCGAGGTGGAGTTTGTCATCACCAGGGGAGGGAGGTCTGCCACTCCTAGAAGTGGAGGTGGTGAAGTGGGTTGGTGTACTGAGGTAATACGCCTAGGGGCTCTTTTCTAGAATGAAAAAAAAGTTTAAAAAAACACGGCTGCGCCTCATTAAAGTTCCTAAACTGCTAGTCAAAAGAGCGTAATGCTAAAGTGTTATTCTGCTCCGACGCCTCTGTGCATCACCACACTGCAGAATGGAGCACAAAGATACAGTTGTGAGTCATCATAACCGTCCAGAGAGCCCCAAACTGCAGACTGTATGGTCTATTGGACTGCAACATTTATATAGTACTTACTACCCATGTGTGTGTGTCGCTGAAGCGCTTGTGTACATGGTTAGCGTGTTACATCCTATAGGGTGTGGTTGGCCGTGAAAACACTGTTCCAAAATGAGAAAAATAAAAAAGTAGTCCTGAAACAATGCCCTACAATGCCGGTTTTGAATGTTAAAAGTAGCTGGGTGGTGCGCCCTGGGAGGACTAAACACAGGAACAGGCATGACGTATGCATGCCCTTGACAAATGGGGAGGACTACAAACAGAGCAACGATGGTACCAGCAAATGGGAAGCCTATGGGCACACTAAGCCCATGATGTAAAAACAGCATGTCTAGGTCTGAGACCGCGCTTGCTTGCGGTCTAGAGCAGAGACCTAAAAAACAAGGGTGAACGAGGACAGCCCTGCCATGTGCCTCTACCGATCGTTGAAGAGTTAGATTTCATTCTATTTGTGTCTACTCTGGCTACCGGCTTGTTGTAAAGCAAGGATATCATTTTTAGGAATGGTTCTCCAATACCACATCTATTTAGTGTGGTCTTTAGAGAATACCACTCTGAGTCAAAAGCCTTCTCTGCATCGAAGAAGTCTGCCACAGCCTTCAACTCAATTTTTTAGATGGTGTAAATTCGCAAAGACTGTTTTCAAATTGACAGAGGTGGATCTGTGTGAGAGCAACCCTGACTGGACTGGGGAAAAGCATATTTTCCATAAGTAGGGATAGACTAATCCCATCTAGAATCGATACAATCTAATATCAGTAATGATAATTCTGAATTAAGATTCAGTAATGATAATGGAAGATATAAGGGCACATTGAATGAGGTCCTTACCAGGCTTCAAAAGTATTGTGATAACATCCTCACACATTGATGGGGTGCTGTTTACCAATTCTCAAGGCTTCATGGTATATTTCATACAAATGTGAGACCAGTATGTTTTTGCATGCTTTATGGAATTTGGAAGATAACGCATCAGGTCTAGACACTTTCCCACCCACCACATTACCAATGACTGCCTTGCATTTCTTCTCAGGAGATTGGTTCACTCAGGAATGGTTTATGGTAGTTTTCTAACAAGGCTAACGCTATTTCATCTATGTAATTTTCAGTTTCAGAGGGGGGCTCTGCACTTCGGGTGTGTTTACAAGTGCTTCTAATAATTTACAAACTCCTCAATTATCTATTCACTAGCTGATAAGATCTCACATCACTACCTTTAAGCTGGACGACAATGCTGTAACCCCAGACGCTGCGGCCCCCATCTCTCTTAAGCAATCAGGTTAGCGTTCTGCCAGGATATCCACCCCTTTCTGTATCGTCGAGTACAGCACATATTTTACCAGGAAGATAACCTCCCTTGCTGTCTTCTCATTACATCCATGCAATCAAATGTTCATGTCTCTGAGGTACAGAGCCTATGGCATGAATGAGATCTCGTACTCCAATCGACTGGTACGGGGAATGGTACGAGAGAGTTTGCGTCATGGATGTAATTTTCCAGAATGTATGAAACCACCTCTCAATACTAACCTAAAATCTATCCCAGATCCACAATGATGTCTCCCACCCATCAACCAGATCCATTGTATTGATAATGTTCTGTACCGCTGTACAATTAAAGTATTGAAGGCCTCTGTTCTGGGACCTACCCAGTCACCAGATTATTAAGCCTCTCCCTGCACATCATAGCATATTGAAGATAGCTTTAAATAATTCAGGTTAACTAACATTAGGTGCATATGTGTTAAGAAATATGACCTTCCAATTACACAATGATCTCACCAAGATGAACTGTTATTGGGATCTTCAAGTTTTTGAAGCATTCTAAAATCCTCAGAGATGTAATTCATAGAATTAATTAGGTGTTTTATATGGGTTATGTAAATTCTTAATTCAATCTAGAGATTGCCTATTGGGGCATAATTTTGTTATATTTGTGGATTATTTACAATGGCATATAATAAATCAATTAGATGAAACACTTCGCTACCACTCAAGGAATCATTTACCTTCAATATCAGAGATAACCCCAAAAAAAAAAATTCTATTCTTTCTATGCACTTAAGTCTCTAGTCTATGTTTACACACCAGGGTTAACTAAAAGCAGAGAAAGGACATATAGTATGCAATGTATTGCATGTAATCAAGGCTGTAATGGCTTCTACTAAACACACATTGAATAGCAGTGGTGTGGACTTGCTCCATTCTTTTGGAGGGATGCTATAATGAAGAACAAGTTACTCTCCTTCGGTAACGCATTTTCTGGTGTAAACAGTATCTGCCTGTGGATTCCTCACCTTTTGAATTACCCCATGCACAGCATTCCGCGGAAACTTTTCTCCATAGCTCTCCCACATCGACGAGGACGTCACAATGGAACGGCTCCGCACGTGACTCCGAGTGACCTCATCGGAGCCATAAGAGGACCTTGTTGGCGTGCAGACGTCAGTTCCCTTTTTCTGTCCCGTCCATGTGTAATGGTTTTTCCAGGGCTCTACATTTCTGGGAGTTTCTTTGTTGCAAGTACTTTGAGTAATTGTAGCAGCGATCATGGCTACCCAGAAAAAGTCAGGGTTTAAGTCATGCTTGGAATGTGGGGGTCAGATGTTAATTACTGACCCCCAAGAAGATTGTTTATGGTGCCTCTCGTCGGACCACAGTGTAGAGAGAGTGTTAGTCATGCAGGCACATGAATCCCAAAGCCTTAAAGGAAAGGGAGGCCAAGCGGTTTATGGCCAAGGCGAAAAAACAGAAAAGAGGTCGAGATCCAGGTCCAAGTCTCCGACTCTGCATACCTTGAAGTCGTCGAGGAAACCTAAAAAGAAGCGGCGCCATGGACTTCGACGTGGGTCATCAAAGGATGGGACACCGAAGCCAGGGTCTCCGGTTCTTCAATGTCACCGCAAGGACGAAGTTTCTCCTTCCCCCTTTTCCTCGGGTGATGCCAGCCCAGTCTCTGGCTCAGAGAGCTTCACCTGCGCCCAGAGAAATGATGCCTCAACCCATTTTTTCTGTGCCTTCCAAGCGAACGGATGAACCAACAACATTTTTACACAAATATACATAATATACAAAACCAACTAAAGACAGAAATTCTAAAATATTGACATTTCCTAATAACACGTATCACATTATTGCAATTATTCCAACAACAAAATACATAAATAGCATGTAAATCATTGTTCTGTATAAACAGGTAGGCAACGGGGAGGTGTTTGGGTAAGTGAGGAATCCAGAGGCAGATCCTGTATCCACCAGAAGAACAGTCACCACAGGTAATTAACTTGTTGTTCTGATGGATACATCTGCCTGTGGATTCCTCACCTTTTGAATTGAATCCACAAGCAGTCCCGCTCCTGGAGGAGGGTGCCTGCCTACCTATATCAAAATATCCTGCAGCACAGAATGTGCAAAATGGGTGTCCCTCCTCACCTCCGAGTCCAAGCAATAGTGCTTTGCAAAAGTGTCGAGTGAGGCCCAAGTTGCCACCATGCAGATGTCTAGAACAGGAACACCTCTAGCTAAAGCCGAAGAAGACGACTTCACTCTGGTATAATGGGCTAGTAATACCTTCAGGAGGCTCCTTCTTCGCCAAGGCGTAGCAGATCTTGATACGGAGGATGAGCCACATGGACAGCGTTCTCTGTGGACCGATTTTCCCTTCATCTTGCTCACATATCCGATGCAAAGTTGGTCATCCAACCTGAAGTCCTTGATCCTGTCCAGGGAGAAGCTGATCGCCCGCTTGGGGTTCAAGAGGTAAAGTCTCTCCTCCTCCTTAGAAGGGTGAGGGGGGGAGGACAGAAATAGGGCACAGTTACAGATTTCCCTAGGTGGAAGGGAGGGAGCACCTTAGGCAGGAAAGTAGCTGTGGTCCTAAGGACCATCTAATTTGCATGAAATGAGGTAAATGGAGGCTTGGAGCTAAGAGCCTTCAGCTCACTCACCCTCCTAGCGGAAGTGATTGCAACCAGAAATATTGTCTTAAACGCTAAGAACCTTAAGGGACAGCTGTGTGAAGGTTCAAAGGGCAAACCCATTAAGAAAGTGAGGACCACATTTAAATCCCACTGAAGCATGATCAAGGGAGTGGGAGGAAACCTTTTTGTTCAGACCTTTATGAATCTCTTAACTATGGGAGATTTAAACAAGGAGGATTGATCTGGTAAACAGAGAAAAGCTGACAAGGCAGATAAGACACCCTTAACAGTAGCTACTGCACAACCCTGTTAGGCCAGGGAAAGAAAGAAACTCAGAATATCAGACAAATGGGCCTGTAAAGGCTCAATCGATCTCTCTCCACCCCACATAACAAACTTAGCCCACCTACCAGAATATACCGATTTGGTGGAGTTTCTTCTGGCCGATAAAATAACATTCACCATATCCAGTGGGAGAGAGAAAGAAGTCAGGCTGCCCTATTCATTCTCCAGGCATGAAGGTGCAGGCTATGGAGGTGAGGGTGTAAAACCTGCCCCTGCGTCTGTGAGAGGAGGTCTTGCCCTGAGAGGGAGAAGGAGTGGAAGGTGCGATGAGAAGTAAATGAGGTCTGTGTACCAACCCCTTCTTGGCCAATCGGGGTGATCAATAGTTCTTCGGCCCGGTCTTGGCGAATCTTCCTCAGAACCCGGGGAATCAAGGGTATGGAAGGAAACGCGTAAAGAAGCTGTGAGCCCCAATCTAACTGAAACGCATCCCCCAACGCTCCCTGCATCGGATACTGGAGACTGCAGAACGACGGGAAGTGCGCATTCTGGTGAGTGGCAAAAAGGTCCAACCGAGGAAACACCCGCATTCTGAAAATGTGATGGACCAACTCCGGATGGAGACACCACTCATGATCAGCTGAGTACTGCCGACTGAGACTGTCCAAACGCACATTCAGCACTACGGCCAGATGATTCGCAATCACGCAAATCTGAAGTTCTTGAGCCCAGGACTAGAGTCGCAGAGCCTCTCTGCAGAGATTATACAACCTCATTCCTCCCTGCTTGTTCATGTACCACATCAGGACTTGGATTGACTGCCGCGAAGGAAGGGAAGAAAAGCCTTGAGAGCCAAACGTATTGCCTGTAATTTCAGAAGACCTTTGACCTCCAGATCCCCCAGATGCGCTCCCCACCCTAAAGTGGAGGCATCTATTATCACGTTGGCCATCGGGGGAGGTTGAAACGGCCTCCCTTGAGACAGGTTGTCCGATACGCTCCACCATAACAGCTCCGCTGCAGTGTCTCTGGAGATTCGGACCACCTCCTTGAGAACTCCTTTGTGTTGAAACTACTGCCTGCAGAGGCACCACTTGAGGGCCCTCTTGTGCCAGCATGCATGGCTGACCAACAGTATGCAGGAAGCGAACAAACCGAGCAGGCGCAAGACCTTCAAGACTTGAACAACTGCTGTCTCGTGAAAAAGAGAAATCAAAGCCTGTATGGTTGAATCCTCTGCAGTGGCATGAAGACACGATCACAGTAGTGTCCAGTACTGGCCCTATGAACACGTTCTGAGAGGGCACCAGGTGAGATTTGGGTAAATTTTTCAAAAAACCCAAGTCGACAACAGACGTGTTGTTACTTGCAAATAATGCTGCACCATCTCCTGCAACTTTGCTTTGAGCAGCCAGTCATCCAGATAGGGGAAAACAGGAATTCCCGACCTTCTGAGATGTGCTGCTACCACCGCCATCACCTTTGTGAAGGCCCACCGTGCAGGAGTAAGTCTGAAAGGAAGGACCGCAAACCAGTAGTGCTGAGACCCCACCTTAAAACAGCGATACTTCCAATGCCACTTCAGGATGGGAATGTGAAAATATGCATCCTGCAAATTGATCAACACCATCCAGTCTTCCTGCTGCAACGCCAGAAGAACTTGAGGTCTAGGATCAGCCTCAAATCGACCGTCCTTTCCTGCTCTGGAACCACCTCTATTGCACCTTTCTGCAGCAAAGAAAGAACCTCTTGCTGCAGTAGCAACAGGTGCTCCTCTTAACAGCAACCCTGGCGAGGGGGGGAAAGGAGAGGGGGGGGGGGGGGGAACTCCTGGAAGGGTTGTGCATACCTATTCTCCACGAGATCCAACACCGAGAGATCTGAAGAGACCCAACAGGCATGTCGCATTCGTTGATTTTAGAGCCATACTAGCTGAAAAAATACCTTTTTTGCCGATTGCTCCATACGTTTGGATTACCTATCTGCAGGTTTAGATGGAAATGAGCCTGCAGATTGTTTGGAGGAGCACGATGCCTGGACTACTAAACTCTCTGGTGACAGGTGGGTAGAAAGGAAAGCAGAATGTCCTGGAGCCATCTTATACCTCCTTGCCACAGACCTGGACACCACAGGAGCAGTCATTGGTTTCTGCCACACCTCCAAGAAAGGTTAAGTTAAAGCCTCATTAAGAGGAATCTGGGGTTCTGAGACAGAAAAAGGGGAATGAAGTAACTCCGTTAAGATGTTAGATTTATGTTCTGCAGTAGGTAATGGCAAATCCAGCAGGGCCGCTGCGTTCCTTATAAGAGAATGATATGAAGACACCTTCTGTATTGGAAGGCCTCTTGGTGAGGAGAGCTCCCATTCAGGGGATGTGCCCAGGCCACTAGCCTCCTGTAGGCCCTCAAACTCTTCGACAGGGTCAACAATCTCACACTCTTCAGCCCCCTCCTGCTGCTCTTGATGCTCCTCCTCTTCAAGCAGCCTTTGTGCTTCCCTTCTGGATCTCTTTCTTGGGACAGGCATCGGCGTCACCAGACGTGGTGCCGATAACTTCGGGACCAGCGTCAATGGAAGTTCCATTGGGATAGTTGAAGAAGCCAGATGAGGTTGAGTTGGCGCCGGACAGGAGCCAGACGATGTCGGAGATGATCCGTCCAAAGGCACTCTTACCTCCAGGGACTGCACTGGCGTTGAGAACCTCGGCGTCTGGAGAGGCCAACTCCCCTGAGCCACTGGCATAAAAGGTATGAGAGGTGCCTGAGGGATGTGAGGTGGCAAGTAGGCCTGGGCTAAATTTCCGTTCCGCTCGCGGAAATTGCGATAGACATTTTCGCGTTCCGCGGAGAGCGCGAAAATGTCAAAATTTCCGCATTCCGCAGCTTAGCGATAATTTGGTTCTTGCTCGCGCTGTAAAATACATTCTCGCGCGCGATCGCCTTACCTGAATCCCTGCGTTCGCCAACAAGTTTTCCCGATCCGGTCGCGTTCTCCACGAGATGTTGGATTGCTGGTAGCCATTTGCGCTGTCTCGCGACAGTTCGCGTCCGCAGTAACGTCATGCGTCGGGCGATCACGTCTTTCTTCTCGCGATCATGCACCGCGAGAAGAGTGAAAACAAGATGGCTGCGCCGCAAGCAACCGCATGGGTAAGTTGTCGAGCCGCGAACACGCAGAAATTACCGCGAACGGGCGGGAAAAAAACTTCCGCATCTTCGCGATATTTCCGCGTGTTTGCGGAGATTTTAAACATTTTCGCGATAATTTGCGAAAGTCGCTTTCGCAAATTCTGCCCACCCCTAGTGGCAAGCCTCCCAGGGAGTATGCCAGCGGATCATCGACCACAAAGGAGCCAAGGGGGTCACAAGGCAGGTCGCCCCCCACTCATAACCTTATAAACAACAAGACCTGCCTAGAACAAGGATATTTTCGTTTTTATAAACACAATGAACCTCTCCTAATCAAAAAACCTTGGCACTTGCACAAACTGTTGCATTTTAAACCGTTTCCGCGGCACAATTTGCCAATCGTCAACGAGGAATGTGGTGTCACTGGCTCTAAAAGTTCCTAAATATTTAGGTGTGCTTAGAAAGAAGTGTTCCCTGTTAATCTATTTCCCCAATAGTAAGTGTGGGAAAGAAGTTGGAAAAATGGAAAAAACCTCCAAACCACCCGGACCATCAGATGTAGTGCCTGTTACAATGCCTCAAAATGAAGAGTGCAAAAAAGTGAAGAGGCCGGCAGTGCCTCACGGAAGTGACCCTAACGAGGCTATGCAGACTGGTACTCGCCTGCTACCTCACGTTCTCATCATAGGCGACTGCCGTCCAAAATGAAGATAAGAAATAAATCAGAAAAATCAAAAATATTGTGTCTATTCTAATAACTAGTGTTGGGTGGAACTGATAATCTATACTGTGTCTATGTTCCTAAAAATAAAGTGAGTGTCGACCCTGAGACAGGGGAGACTGAGTCTGATCAGGACCCACGTAACTCCCAGTTAAAACCGGACAACACCACACTCGCTATTTGAAACTTTATTCTATGCTGTGTGGCTGTCCACTAAAACCAACATGTTTCGTTGCCTGTATGGATTGGCGGCAACTTCTTCAGGGCTAGGGTCGACGCGTTTCTCTGCTTTGCTAGTTCTGACCAGTTTTGTATCTGTCAGCGTCTATGGGAAACACAAATTAAAAACACATACATTCAGTCCGACTCCCCACTTGCTCATATAGGGGCTACACACATTCATAAAGCGATTTACAGCTTTCATTAATTTGCTTCAATGAAGACAATGCCTGTAACACTTCTATCGTTCATATTTACCGTTAGGGTTGCTCGTTCACAGCATACCTCAACCCTTAATGTAGGTGGATGTATGCTACCTCGGATAATTCTGAGCTGCTTGCCCGCTGACCGCGGATTCATATATCTAGAATGCATGAAGATAAACCGTGGTATCAATGCACACTAGAGTATAGATTTGGCAAAGCCTAAGGTCATGTACTTGTTACTCACTACGTGTGAGTTCGTTATCACAAATGGCTGGCTATTAGTGAGGTTTATCAACGCTCTATTATGTCCCCCATGTTGGTGGCTTAAGTGTACTGTTTGCTGCGCAAACGCGCCCCCTTAATATTTAAAGGACTACGTGAGTGCTTAACGTATGTGGCCCAACGCACTTCGCTCCCTCATTGTACTTTTACTCATATTTACATGCCTTCCTGATTGTGGTGTCTGCATGCGACTGATTGATATCGTAACGGGGATATCACATTGAGTCTTTCAATTGCATCTCCCCACCCACTACAGTCGTAGCGTCTACATGTATCACTATACTTCTATCAATAAAAGCGTGTACAGTCCCGTATCTGGTCTATTCCCCGTAGTGTGGTAACGATCTCACCTCGTCGGTCTAGCGCTTCGGGTGCTATTCAACCTCCATCACGGGCTCAAGGGTCGCGTCCTGTTTAAATGCCTCGCGCACGTTGACTGCGCGCATGCGTGGACGTGTCTGGAGGGCAATGGCGGCCATGTTGTGTAAACCGCGATGCCTACCCCCATTCAATATTACAAGTGTACTGTCGAGAACCCCTTTAGCACATGCGTAACTAAATATCGTTGGGGATACTCAGAGCCTAATATGCGGTCAATGCCCAACATATTATTAAATTATTTACATATCGGACATCATGATGTGACATATCCCTAGTTGCCGGTGTAACCCCAACCTATTGGCTAGCCCCTAGGATGAAATGGGTCAATAATTCCAATGGAATATAAAGGAAGACTACCAGCCTGCCCCTACTGCCATACCGGTCTGTGTATGTGGCCATGTACTGCACTGAACCTCGCTGATTGTTATCATGTTGACTGATGTTAATATCAAACATGAATTATTGAAGCACTACCTTGTTCCACTCAATATAATCATTAAGGCCATCTTGATCTGCTCTCTCCTGGTAAATCCAACGTGCCTCATATTGTGGATATCACCTAGGACCCGCTCCAATACTACCCAGCGTAATGAGACAGGGCTGTGTCTGGCAGTCACAAAGTGTTGGACCAGCTTTGTGGTTAGTTTCCCCCTACGAATAGTGCTCAGATGTTCTTGCACTCTGACCTTCACTTTGCGCGTGGTGAGACCAATATAGTGGAGGCCGCATGGACATGTAAGTCTGTATATAACATTATTCGTATTGCAATTGCTGAAAGCGTTCAGATACCAGGTTTTGCCACTTGCCAATGTCACACTCTTAGTTGGAATGGTTAATTCACACACAGTGCACCCGCCGCATTGATAATGTCCTGGCGGGATCCCTGTGGTCTTGATCTCATCCTTAGGTAGTGAGTGCACAAGGCGATCGCGTAAACTGGTAGAGCACTTAAAAGCAAAGCGAGGTTGGGGCATGGTCGAGGTGTGAAGTATTGGCCAGTGTTTCCTAATCACTTGTCTGATTTGAGTTGACAAGGGGCCAAAGGTAGTGACTACAGGGATACATTCTCCTGTGCTCTTCGTTGTTTTCTCCAAGAGGGCAGCTCGAGGGGTATTGAGGGCTCGTTTTTTAGCCTGCTTGATGACCTTAATGGGGTATGCTCGTGCCTCCAGTTTATTTGCCAAGATACTGGCTTGTTGTACAAACTCCTCAGTTGATGAACAGTTCCTGCGGTATCGCTGGAACTGTCCTACAGGCAAATTATCCCTCAGAGCCCTGGGGTGATAAGATCTGTAATGAAGGAGGGAGTTCTTGTCAGTAGGTTTTTGATGGACATTCGTGGCCAATTTCTGGTTCACTGCATTGATATCTAAATCTAGATATGTAGCTGTGACATTACTGATGGACCAGGTAAATTTAAGGCAGTCATCTAGGCCATTGAGCCACTGCAGAAATCTATCAAGATCTCGTGCAGACCCCGTCCATATGCAGAGCACATCGTCAATATATCTCTTCCAGAGGGTAATGTTCCTCTGGAAGGGATTGGTACAATGTAAGATATAGTTAGTTTCGAACTGGCCCACATAAATGCAAGCTAGACTGGGGGCAAATGTAGCCCCCATTGATGTACCGGACACTTGCAGGTATAGCTGGTCCTTGTAGGCAAAACATTTTTTGGTTAAGGCCAATTCAATGCATTGAAGGACGAAGGTTTGGGGGACATCATAGAACCACTCACATTCACCCAGGGCATGTGCTGCTGCCACCAGCGTTGCTTCCTGGGGAATGCTGGTATATAACGATTCTATATCAATCGTGACCTGACCAGGAACTGATTTTGGGGGTCAAACACAATGTCGTCCAGTATTTTTAAGACTGCTGTGGTGTCTTGTACATAGGATGGTTGAGTGATCACACATTCTCTCAAAAAGAAATCTGCGTATTGAGATAGCGGTTCCAGAACAGATTGAATACCCGATACTATGGGGCGTCCCGGAGGGGGCCTCTGTGCCTTGTGAATTTTTGGGACGATGTAAAACGCAGGAATCCTAGGTTTATCGTTAATCAAAAAGTCTGCCTCCTTAACCGTTAGCCATTTCTTTACTTTCGCCTCTGCGACCATGGTTTGAATGGTCGTCTGTAAGTTCTTAGTTGGATCTCTCATAAGAGGCTGGTAGTTATGGCGTACGTCAAGCAGTCTGGATACCTCTGACTCATAGTCCACAGTATTTAGCACCACCACCGCACCCCCCTTATCAGCAGGTTTAATGATGATATTGGAGTTCTGCTGGAGTGAGTGTACTGCTAGCCAATCAGCCTGTGTCATATTGCTGTGGCTCTGGCCCTGCTGTTTTTCCAGAGTGGTAATGTCCTGCATGATCTTCTGTTCAAATACAAAGACTTCGGGGCCTATAGAATGATTAGGGGGGCAGAATTGTGATGGTCGACGCAAATTTGTAGAGAACACTGGAGGTGCCTCAGTTTCTTTTTCATGGAAGAACTTTAATTTAATCTTCCTCATCAGTCCATATAATTCTCCGCGCAGCTTGAAGCTATCATGTTTAGGAGTGGGGACATATCCCAGGCCTTTATTTAAAACCCTGTATTTCATCTATGGTCAAAGTATGTGATGACAAGAACGCCCATGACAGCAAGGAGCTCTTCAACATAGTCAAGGAGTTCTCCAACCCCAGCACCGGCAACAACGACATCACTCCCTCACAGGACCTCTGCGACTCCCTCGCCTCGTACTTCCACCGCAAGATCGCCAACATCCACAACAGCTTCGACATTTCACCCCCGCACCCATCGGTCGTACCTTCGCACCCCGCCGCCACCCTCCAGACATGGACCGAGGTGACCCCCGAAGACACGTCACGCATGATGAACACCATCCACTCCGGATCTCCGACCGACCCGTGCCCCCATCATGTCTTCAACAAGGCAGCCTCTACCATCGCACCCCACCTCCGAAACATCATCAACACCTCCTTCAACACAGCAACCTTCCCGGAGAGCTGGAAGCACGCCGAACTCAGCGCTCTGCTGAAGAAACCAACAGCGGACCCGACCGACCTCAAGAACTTCCGCCCCATCTCGCTCCTTCCTTTCCCCGCCAAAGTCATCGAGAAGGTCGTCAACAAGCAACTGGCAGCCTTCCTCGAGACGAACGGATCCCTCGACCCATCACAGTCCGGATTCAGAGCCAACCACAGCACCGAGACCGCCCTCATCGCAGCCACCGACGACATCCGAGCCCTGCTGGACAACGGCGAAACAGCGGCACTCATCCTCCTAGACCTCTCCGCAGCATTTGACACTGTCTGCCACCGCACACTAGTCCAACGCCTCAACGACACCGGCATCCAAGGGAAGGCTCTGGAATGGATCATCTCATACCTCTCCGGCAGAACACAGAGAGTACGCCTCCCTCCGTTCCGCTCCGAGGCCACCGAAGTCATCTGCGGCGTCCCGCAAGGATCATCGCTCAGCCCCACTCTCTTCAACATCTACATGAAACCCCTCGCTGCCATCGCACGCCAACACAACCTCAACATCATTTCCTACGCCGATGACACCCAGCTAATTCTCTCCCTCTCCAGAGACCCCGACACCGCCAAAGCCAGCCTGCACGAAGGGATGACAGACGTCGCTGAATGGATGAACATCAGCCGCCTGAAACTGAACACGGACAAGACAGAAGTCCTCATCCTGGGACCATCACCCTCCGCATGGGACGACTCCTGGTGGCCCCCGGCACTAGGCACCGCACCTGAACCGACGGACCACGCACGCAACTTGGGCGTCATACTTGACTCCTCCCTATCGATGACCAGACAAGTCAACGCCGTCTCCTCAGCTTGCTTCCACAACCTCCGCATGCTCCGAAAGATCTTCCGATGGATCCCGACCGAGACCAGGAAGACGGTCACCCACGCTCTCGTCACCAGCAGACTAGACTACGGAAACACCCTCTACGCCGGTACTACAGCCAAGCTTCAGAAAAGACTTCAGCGTATCCAGAACGCCTCCGCCCGACTCATCCTGGACGTCCCCCAACGCAGCCACATCTCGTGCCACCTGAGAGACCTGCACTGGCTCCCTGTCAACAAGAGGATCACGTTCAGACTCCTCACCCACGCACACAAGTCCCTCCACGACCTAGGCCCAGGGTACCTCAACAGCCGCCTCACCTTCTACACGCCCACCCGCCGGCTACGTTCCACTAACCTCGCCCTCGCCGTCGTCCCTCGCATCCAGAGAGCCACCGCTGGAGGAAGGTCATTCTCCTACCTGGCAGCTAAGACTTGGAACTCCCTACCCGTCCACCTGCGGATGACCCAGGACCACCTGGCCTTCAGGAAACAGCTCAAGACCTGGCTGTTCGAGCAGTAGCAGACCCCCTTCCCCAAGCGCCTTGAGACCCTTACGGGTGAGTAGTGCGCGATATAAGTTCCATGATTGATTGATTGATTGATTGATAAGTTGACGACAATGTCATTCTCCTTCATGATTATTGAGGTGTTCTGCCCCTGCTGCGGGTGATCCTGGGTGAAAAGTTCTGCCACGATGGATTGTTGTTGTGACGTGCTCTGCCTCTGCCCCTCCCCCTGTAGCTGGTCCCTCTCTGGTCTGGTTGGCGCTGTTCTAAAAAATTCCTCAGCATAACTCCCAGGTCTTCGTTGGGTCCATCTGTGATGTTAAATCTAACTCTCTGGTTGGAACTGGACGTGGGAGCAGAGGTAGAGGATTGTCCATTGCAGTCCTCTTCTTCACTGCTAGTGTTATCAAAGGTCCAATTATTGAACGTCCGTCTACCTTGGTGGCGCCCACCCCTAAACCCACGTGTGTAGTGTGGAGTTTCTGGGGGTTGTTGATAATAACTATCCTCTACATAAGGGAAAGCCCATTCATGGCTGAATCTCTCTAGATCTCAATACGCAGATTTCTTTTTGAGAGAATGTGTGATCACTCAACCATCCTATGTACAAGACACCACAGCAGTCTTAAAAATACTGGACGACATTGTGTTTGACCCCCAAAATCAGTTCCTGGTCACGATTGACATAGAATCGTTATATACCAGCATTCCCCAGGAAGCAACGCTGGTGGCAGCAGCACATGCCCTGGGTGAATGTGAGTGGTTCTATGATGTCCCCCAAACCTTCGTCCTTCAATGCATTGAATTGGCCTTAACCAAAAAATTTTTTGCCTACAAGGACCAGCTATACCTGCAAGTGTCCGGTACATCAATGGGGGCTACATTTGCCCCCAGTCTAGCTTGCATTTATGTGGGCCAGTTCGAAACTAACTATATCTTACATTGTACCAATCCCTTCCAGAGGAACATTACCCTCTAGAAGAGATATATTGACGATGTGCTCTGCATATGGACGGGGTCTGCACGAGATCTTGATAGATTTCTGCAGTGGCTCAATGGCCTAGAGGACTGCCTTAAATTTACCTGGTCCATCAGTAATGTCACAGCTACATATCTAGATTTAGATATCAATGCAGTGAACCAGAAATTGGCCACGAATGTCCATCAAAAACCTACTGACAAGAACTCCCTTCATTACAGATCTTATCACCCCAGGGCTCTGAGGGATAATTTGCCTGTAGGACAGTTCCTGCGATACCGCAGGAACTGTTCATCAACTGAGGAGTTTGTACAACAAGCCAGTATCTTGGCAAATAAACTGGAGGCACGAGCATACCCCATTAAGGTCATCAAGCAGGCTAAAAAACGAGCCCTCAATACCCCTCGAGCTGCCCTCTTGGAGAAAACAACGAAGAGCACAGGAGAATGTATCCCTTTGGCCCCTTGTCAACTCAAATCAGACAAGTGATTAGGAAACACTGGCCAATACTTCACACCTCGACCATGACCATGCCCCAACCTCGCTTTGCTTTTAAGCGTTCTACCAGTTTACGCGATCGCCTTGTGCACTCATGACCTAAGGATGAGATCAAGACCACAGGGATCCCGCCAGGACATTATCAATGCGGCGGGTGCACTGTGTGTGAATTAACCATTCCAACTAAGAGTGTGACATTGGCAAGTGGCAAAACCTGGTATCTGAACGCTTTCAGCAATTGCAATACGAATAATGTTATATACAGACTTACATGTCCATGCGGCCTCCACTATATTGGTCTCACCACGCGCAAAGTGAAGGTCAGAGTGCAAGAACATCTGAGCACTATTCGTAGGGGGAAACTAACCACAAAGCTGGTCCAACACTTTGTGACGGCCAGACACAGCCCTGTCTCATTACGCTGGGTAGTATTGGAGCGGGTCCTAGGTGATATCCACAATATGGAGGCCAGACTAACAACTAAGGAGGCACGTTGGATTTACCAGGAGAGAGCAGATCAAGATGGCCTTAATGATTATATTGAGTGGAACAAGGTAGTGCTTCAATAATTCATGTTTGATATTAACATCAGTCAACATGATAACAATCGGGGAGGTTCAGTGCAGTACATGGCCACATACACAGACCGGTATGGCAGTAGGGGCAGGCTGGTAGTCTTCCTTTATATACCATTGGAATTATTGACCCATTTCATCCTAGGGGCTAGCCAATAGGTTGGGGTTACACCGGCAACTAGGGATATGTCACATCATGATGTCCGATATGTAAATAATTTAATAATATGTTGGGCCTTGACCGCATATTAGGCTCTGAGTATCCCCAACGATATTTAGTTACGCATGTGCTAAAGGGGTTCTCGACAGTACACTTGTAATATTGAATGGGGGTAGGCATCGCGGTTTACACAACATGGCCGCCATTGCCCTCCAGACACGTCCACGCATGCGCGCAGTCAACGTGCGCGAGGCATTTAAACAGGACGCGACCCTTGAGCCCGTGATGGAGGTTGAATAGCACCCGAAGCACTAGACCGACGAGG
Source organism: Triturus cristatus (assembly GCF_964204655.1). NCBI lineage: Eukaryota > Metazoa > Chordata > Amphibia > Caudata > Salamandridae > Triturus > Triturus cristatus. The sequence continues at coordinate 451,279,943 of NC_140587.1, forward strand.
TGAGATCGTTACCACACTACGGGGAATAGACCAGATACGGGACTGTACACACTTTTATTGATAGAAGTATAGTGATACATGTAGACGCTACGACTGTAGTGGGTGGGGAGATGCAATTGAAAGACTCAATGTGATATCCCCGTTACGATATCAATCAGCCGCATGCAGACACCACAATCAGGAATGTATGTAAATATGAGTAAAAGTACAATGAGGGAGCGAAGTGCGTTGGGCCACATACGTTAAGAACCCACGTAGTCCTTTAAATATAAAGGGGGCGCGTTTGCGCAGCAAACAGTACACTTAAGCCACCAACATGGGGGACATAATAGAGCGTTGATAAACATCACTAATAGCCAGCCATTTGTGATAACGAACTCACACGTAGTGAGTAACAAGTACATGACCTTAGGCTTTGCCAAATCTATACTCTAGTGTGCATTGATACCACGGTTTATCTTCATGCATTCCAGATATATGAATCCGCGGTCAGCGGGCAAGCAGCTCAGAATTATCCGAGGTAGCATACATCCACCTACATTAAGGGTTGAGGTATGCTGTGAACGAGCAACCCTAACGGTAAATATGAACGATAGAAGTGTTACAGGCATTGTCTTCATTGAAGCAAATTAATGAAAGCTGTAAATCGCTTTATGAATGTGTGTAGCCCCTATATGAGCAAGTGGGGAGTCAGACTGAATGTATGTGTTTTTAATTTGTGTTTTCCATAGACGCTGACAGATACAAAACTGGTCAGAACTAGCAAAGCAGAGAAACGCGTCGACCCTAGCCCTGAAGAAGTTGCCGCCAATCCATACAGGCAACGAAACATGTTGGTTTTAGTGGACAGCCACACAGCATAGAATAAAGTTTCAAATAGCGAGTGTGGTGTTGTCCGGTTTTAACTGGGAGTTACGTGGGTCCTGATCAGACTCAGTCTCCCCTGTCTCAGGGTCGATACTCACTTTATTTTTAGGAACATAGACACAGTATAGATTATCAGTTCCACCCAACACTAGTTATTAGAATAGACACAATATTTTTGATTTTTCTGATTTATTTCTTATCTTCATTTTGGACGGCAGTCGCCTATGATGAGAACGTGAGGTAGCAGGCGAGTACCAGTCTGCATAGCCTCGTTGGGGTCACTTCCGTGAGGCACTGCCGGCCTCTTCACTTTTTTGCACTCTTCATTTTGAGGCATTGTAACAGGCACTACATCTGATGGTCCGGGTGGTTTGGAGGTTTTTTCCATTTTTCCAACTTCTTTCCCACACTTACTATTGGGGAAATAGATTAACAGGGAACACTTCTTTCTAAGCACACCTAAATATTTAGGAACTTTTAGAGCCAGTGACACCACATTCCTCGTTGACGATTGGCAAATTGTGCCGCGGAAACGATTTAAAATGCAACAGTTTGTGCAAGTGCCAAGGTTTTTTGATTAGGAGAGGTTCATTGTGTTTATAAAAACGAAAATATCCTTGTTCTAGGCAGGTCTTGTTGTTTATAAAGTGTGCCAGCGGACCCATGGGGACAACCGGCGCACCAGGAGGGTTAGCACTCTGGCAAACATGCCAAACATCGCATTAAGAAAACGTTACGGACCCATACCTGGAGCCAGAAAGGTAGGATAACCTGGATTCGGTACCGCAGGTTCTGAGACCGCTCGAGGAGGCAATCTAATCGGCTCCAACAGTGGCACCGGAGTTCCTGGAGCAAGGGGCGGAGTGACCGGCGGTGGAGGTGCTGATTCTCTGGGCGCCGGTAAACATCTCGAAGTAGGAGCCACCGAGAAGGAGAAACTTCGTCCTTGTGGTGATGTCAAAGAACCGGAGACCCTGACTTTGGTGTCCCATCCTTTGATGACCGACGTCGAGATCCATGGCGCAGCTGCTTTTTTGGTTTCTTCAACGATTTCCAGGTATGCGGAGTCGATGACTTGGACATGGATCGCAACCTCCTTCGACCTCTTTTCTGTTTTTTCACCTTGGCCATAAACAGCGTGGCCTCCCTTTCCTTCAAGGCTATGGGCTTCATGTGCCTGCATGACGAACATACCACCCCCAACCACACCCCCCTTCCCCCCCCCCCCCCCTCTTATGAATCATGGCCCCTCTTCACACTCATCAATGTTAAGACGTAGCATAATAAACTCCCCCAAAGCATATATGCTATACATATAATTCTAAAAGGCATCATTATTTAGTGCTAAAGTATTTTGCTTGGATATGTAAAAAGAAAGTATAAACATGAGCAAGCACATTGAAAGTTATTTCTATCAAGGAACTAAATTTAGCTTTTGTTGAAGTTACCTGCAAATCATCTTCCTCATCGATGTTCTGTATATTTTGATAGGCAGCTGTGTACACCTCTAATGCTTTTCCATGGAATAACATTTCTATTGTTATAAACTCGCTAAATATTTTCTAAAATAAGAAAATAAAATTAATTATCAGGCTACCTTATTAATACTCTGATATACAAATAAAGTTAAATTAAGCAACATATGAATACCTTAAAGTGGCTTAGGATAGATAGATAGATAGATAGATAGATAGATAGATAGATAGATACACACACACACTAGTAACTGTATACACATCTATCTAACTATATCTAAGCAGGGGAAAAGGGTCAACCCACTTCAGCCATCCACTCTTTAACACAGTGAGTGACAGCGTTTTTCCTGATCACCTGTGTATATCCATGTAAAAAGTACACTTTAGTGTCAGCATTGGGACCAAATACTTCACGTAGAATAATCTGGGTCGCAAGACCAGATTGCACCTTGCACACCCTACAAACGAAGGCTCCAAATTTTCACAAAAAAAGTTAATGTCAAATAGATATCTTGGTCAGTGGAAACCTCACTAGTCTCCCTTACAGGGTCATGGACAATTCATATTATTTCACACATTATTTTTAATTAGTGCTGGTAAGATACATGCACTACGCATTTAGCTTCTTCAGGAACTCAGGAGCGATATGTAATACATCTTGCAAGGTATATCAAAATCAAATACTCGTACAATCAAGCTATACAAAAATATCAAATGTTTGCAGAAACACATCAATTCATATAAAATTGTAAAGATAAAGTGCATGCAATATCAGTTTCTTCACTCTTTTTATATGAACATTCATGGTACTGATAATCAAGATTGGTAAAAATTAAATTGTTAGTCTCATTTGTGGTGGATGGTTGTGTTCCCCATGGTATCCTCATATTTGATTTGGGCCCCACTAATCTAGAGTGTGCGTCGAAACCTGGAACGATCTCTTGACATGAGTGAGGTCCCGGACCTGTCCTGGGACTTGAAGGAGTGCACTAAGTGTGTCCACTTTTTGATGACAGCTGACTACTGTCCATGTTAAGGGTTAGTGGCAGCATAACATATTTTGGAATTCAATAGTTGTGACCAAACCTTTTTATCTGTATCACTGGAGTGAATGCCTAGGCCAACTCATGTAAATTCCACTCCTAGTGCCAACCTAGATCTTAGTTAAAAAAAAAAAAAAAAAATCCAAAATTTAAATTGTGCATTTTTGTGAGTATGGCCTGTATGGCATATGTATTGTGTGTATGAGTTAATCATAGTAATTGAAGCATGGGGGATCTATTTTGGACACCACTGGCCTGATTCTGTGTACAAGATGGAGGAGATGATGTTTTCCCAGACAGTGGAAGTGAATTACTAACATTCCTGAAGCTGGAGGGAGGAGACCTAAACACTGAAGATGGGAGAAGAGCGACAAGTCCTCCTGTAACACTGCCATTTGTTAGATGGTTGGGGTCAAGTGTGGGACTGCAGTTTTTGCTGTTCAGGGTAGGAGGGACCCTTTATGCAAGGTCAGCTTTTTGTCTTTACCCTGATCACTGTTTAGCGTGGCTCATGACAGCCAGGTGCAGAAACCTACCCTGCTGTGAGAAGCATCACTCCACACGAAGGCTGTGTTTACAGAGTAGCTGGAAAAGGCACTTGAAAAGAGAAACTCCCCAAACCGACGCCCAAAGTGCAGACAGTGGTTCCACAGCTTCTTCCGACCAAGGAAGGGAGTGCTCCGCAAAGCACTGAGAACTGCTGTACAACCAAAGCTGGTGTCAGCCTGACAGCTAACTTCCTAGAGGTGAAGGAACATCAACTAAAGTCTTGCTCAGCTGGAAGATAATCTTCATTTGACCTAGAGCACCTAGAATCCACCCTGCCCGAGAGAGAGTGTAGAAGCCTGCACACTCTGCAGGAGGTGTGACTGTCCAGGTAGAGCCAGAAGCAGTAAGACACTGGTGCTGTAGGGGAGTTGGGCACCAGTCTTTTTGTATTGCCGGTTCTGGATCGGAATACTGCATCTGTAGTGGGCCTTACCTCTGTGTCAAGAAGTTTAACTGCAGCGGAGCCTGCCGCTGTGCCCAGGCGTGCGACTGCGGTGACTGCACTGCTGAGACTGATAACGGTGTCCGTGGCAAACTTTGCCACGTGCACCCAAAGCTGTTGATCTTTCTCCTGGCAGCCCCTCCCCCCTTTCAGCTGGGCCATGCCTTCAACATACTACCAAGTGACACTGAAGCAGGGTAAAAACCGTACCAGACCCGTGCTGTGGGATCCCTGCGATTCAAAGCTCCAATGTTCATGCGGGAGGACCTCCACTGCTTGGACTGACAGACTGCTTCTGCAAACAGCACGTATCCTTCCAGAAGTGGGAATGAGTAAAGACGCGTGCTGCCAGTTTGAACATAGAGACCTACAATTGGTGAGACTTTAAAGGGGACTATAGCGAAGTGAGCGCTGCTTATGATGAACAGGGCTAATCTTCACCTGAGCCTTGATTCATGCTACAAAGACATTCTAACCCTAGGGGGAACCTACCTAGCCTTACTAGATGGGACACAAAGGGAAGGGGAAGGAGTGGGCAGTATACCCAGCACCAGTTCCTTTAGTTTTATCGGTTAGTATTTCCACTTTAGGTGGGTGTAATAAAGTACTCTTATTGTCTAAAGTAAAGCATTGGGTTGAACAATCAGTTACTGTGCTGCTGGGTGACTGTGGAGTTCTGAGTTTTCGTCCCACCAACACTACCTTCCTGAATAGGAGTGCTGAAGGGGTTATACTTGGCATAGTTGCTGGAGCCTCAGATCAGAAGCAAACAACCCCAGCCTCCACGGTGCCCCATAGCCCACTGAACAGGGTTTGACAGATACTCACTGTGTTTATGAAACATCTCACTCATGGTATAGGTAGACGTTCCTGGAGAGTAAAACCTTGTGAACAGTATAACAAAACACTGTGAAATTGCCTAATCCCTAGTACCTGATGGCTATCAAGGAGAAAATCTATACAAAATCAGAAACAAGACAGACTGTGTGTATCTTGCGTCGATGTTCTGCTGTGTATGTAGAAATTGTCTTTCGATTGCATTACAAGATTTAGCATGTAGTACCCCTATGTGGGAAGCTGAAGCGCTTGCCTAAATGGGTAGCACGCTAAACTACGTTGGTTGTGTGGGTGGAAGGATGTGGTCTTTCTTTTCATCCTATGGTGAATGTTTCCATTTCATGCATGATAATCACTGAGGTACAGTTATTGTGTTTTGGGACACCGCTTAGTTTGATGGATGAAGAAGTGAGAGAGATAGGCACACAATTTATAGTTTTCAGTAAGCTGGCAGTTTTAAGCAGCTCTGCAGGTCGCTTTATGGCATTTCTTATTTTCATAGTCCACTGAGCTGGTTACAGCACTGGGTTATCCATTTTGAGATATCTTGATTAGAGTTTAAAGTTTATGGTCCTGAGCAGGCATAGACTGCAGGCATGGAACACAGAACTGCTAGGATGGAGTTTCTCAATATCATCCCATACCGGATTGTCACTGTGAGATTTCAAAAATGGTCCAAGTATGTAACATGTTTGGATCCGCAGTGATCCACTAAATTTAAGTCCTCTATTGACCAGCGGCATTTGGCAGATCTCTTCAATTATTACATGCCTGTTCATCTGGTGACTGGTGATTTAGTGCCATGGACTGGTACGGTACTGGGAGATGGACATGACCCATAGCAGTTTTGTCTTATGTTAAGTTTGAGCATGTTGAGCAGTACTGCAGTCTCTTTTGAACTACAACAGACCTCCCTGCCGCTGGGTGTTAATGAATTAGTATTAGTATAAAGCTGGATGGTTATACATTTTACTAGAACAGCATTTCTATAGCACTCACAAGCCCTGATTGGTGGGCCATCTTTATAATGTGTGGTACTGTAGTGAGTCATCTAAAAGCATTGTTGGAAAAATCTATTTGTTGATTCTACACACTTAATCGCAAGGTTTACATTTACATATATTTATCTTACCTTTATGCTTCAAGAAGCATTCATCAAGAGGGAGTGTCCCCATCTGTATATGTGTTTTACTATCTGAGCAAACTCTTAATTGGGAGGCTATATTGTAGTTAGAAGGAGCCCCTTTGAACTCAAATTGTGGAACACACTGAATTGTCATATAGGCACTAATTTAGAGCTGAATATGTCAGCGTGACACTTTTATTTAGGACAGAGCTTCAGCAGCGTGTGTTGCTTGAACCATTTAGGTTCAATTGTGTCATGTAAATATGGTAGGTGTTTGGGGTATTAATGAACGGAAAGCAAAACAGACTATTGCATGTCAATGGGACTGAAATAAGGATGATGCATGCTTCTAACTTTTACGTGCCTAGCAATTAATTTATCTAGGAGGAATACTCAGTAGAAGAGTAAAACTAACACCCTAATGGTCTAGAAAAAAAGGGGGCCCATTTATACTGTGAGTGATTTTGGTAAAACTGTGTCAGACAGGTAAGCAGAAGTAGATGAAAACATGTATCAAAGAATTGCTAAAGGTCACAGAAATCTTTCAGTTAGATGTTGTGATTTAGAACGATAACTTCATAGAGTCTCAGAATGAGACTAAGACAAGTCCAGTGTTGCTCCTTTACGTGGAAAAATTGAAGTATATGGCCTTGATTACGAGTTCAGATGCTATTTATCGCACCTGATAAATAATGATACCACAGGGTACATTATTTTTCAGATGCAATAAATAAAACCTACTATGAGTAATGACATGCAGGTTTTGGTGTTTAACACACCAAAATCCGCATGATACCGTAAATATAGTATGCTTTTCCCTCAATAAATTTCTGCAGGTTTGACTTGCCGAAATTTAACAAAAGTTAAGGCATTTAACACATATATGTTAATTATTAGGTGCAATAAACAACTACTATGGCTGAGAGGCCGGTCAAGCGGTGTATAACTGCACTGGTGTGGACCCAAGGGGTACGAAGGAAACACTGGCTAATGTTTGACACCAGCCAGGATGCACCCTCTATTGCATTCAAGCCTGTTAATAGGAGGGCTGAAGCTGCATTTGGGTTGTGGTGTGAGGAAGAAGAGGAGGAAACCGCACCGGAGTTAGAAGCCTGGTTGGCGATCATAGAAAGAGCAGGAGAAGACTGACAGAACATCACGTGAGATGGGAGGCAGGACAGCTGTAAGGAACTCAGTGAGACCGGCTGGCTGGAGGAGGTGGCACGACCAGCGGTGAGGAGTACGGAGGCTTCGGTGAGCCAGGAGACAGTGGCAGATCAGAGAAGCCTGTCTGAAGTGACAACTGTTTGGCAGGAGGAGTTGGAGTACACAGTATAGGAAGAATATGGCGTGTGTTCGACCCTGCGGAAAGGCACTATGGAAGAGGCCACTTTCACTGTGGCTATTCTTATAACCCTGTGGTAAACTGCAGAACTGTTTCTGAGAGCCTAACGCCATAAAGGCTGTCAGATATGTGCTTCCAGGCACTATATTGTGGCAGTCGAGATATCTAGTGTTCCGCATCTCTTCCGCACAATATTATTCACACTGTGTGCATTTTGTAATGCGAATGTGTGAGAAGCTGAGTTCAGGCGTCTGTAATCTAATACTAGATGATATGATTGATCTGGTTTCATTACAGGGAAAAATGGATTATTCATAGATGAGGTGCACCTTTCAATCACACCTTGATATTCAAGTTGTTGTAGGATATCCCCAACTGGCTGTTTTGCTTAATTTTTTATTGGGTATTATCCCTGAGGTTGTGGGGGTTGTCCTCAATGGTACGTCATGATAAGGTGAACCGTCATCCCACCCCCGCATGGTTGCATTATAACGTAGGAGCTAGCGCTAAAGCCCACTGCCTGGTGTATGAGTGTTTAATTGATTCAAGAACTAGGTTGGAGAAGGGTGCTAAAATCACTGTTTCCCCCTTTGGGCAATCCATTATGAAGTCAGGTGGCCAATCTTTTTTGGCCAGTAAAATAGCACAACCCTGAGTGAGTTGAACTTCGTATAAACGATGTTGAAAGCTCACCCTGGTATCTAGTGTTTCCACTGTTCAAAATCCACTGCATGCCCGACCATTCGTCCAGCTACCTTCTTCTTAAATTGAGTTTTGATGTTTTAAGCTCATCTTCCTGTACAATTATATATTCAGATGAGCGCTGAGAGTCCTTCCTTGGTTTCATGTGCTCTTCTGATCTGCGCTCTAACCGTCGTCCTCGCTACAAACATTAATCGAATGAACCTTGAAAGGAACAAGAGGGATGTGCATCAGTATCCTGATACCTATCAGGCTGTTTAATATTATCATGGTTACGTAGGTTGTAATGTTTTTCGGTAGATTCCCGTTTAGGAGACCCACCCTGAGATTTTGTAATATCCTTGTTTTTCTTATTGTCCCACGTCTTCGATGGAGAGTTGGGTACTTGCTTAGTGTTATCCTTTTCAGAATTACTCTTCAATTGTGACTTTCCTGGTCCGGCTCCCTAATCATTTCTATCCAGTGTAGCATAGGTTTCGTAGATAATGTTAGGTAACTTGCCCTCCTGCTGGGCAGGAGTCACATCCCTTAGGCGCTAACATATAGCTAATACTGCTGCTTCCCCTTTAATGTTACTAAACATTATGGTGGATACTGCAGCAAAATTGCCCATCGATTGCTTCCCCGCGCTCATTCTGTTGTACCTTTAATACCTCAGGTAGAGCCGCTGAAGAAGGGGTACATTTTCGCTCAGGCACTTGTGCTTTCTTTCGCTCAGAGAAATATACAAGGAATACACGAAGGGGCGTTTTCCAATATTTATTGAACCATAGTGATTCTTGTATAGAAAATATGTGCTGTAATGATTAATAGACAGAAGCAGACAAAAGTTATAAAGCATGTCAAAACTGAATAAAACGAAGAGTTCCCCCATCTTGTTGAGACACCTTATATATGCATACATATATAGTATTTTAACAATCTAGCATACTCTTACGATGCAAACCCTAACCTATGTGTCAAGGGTGTGAACGTTTGGTCTGCCAAGCAACCCCCTTCTGAATGATCCAACTCCTTTACCTGGTGGGTAAGAGTGTAGGACCCCTGTCTTGGTCACAAACTGGACACCTCCCACGGAGATGCCAGTCAGTTGCTAGGCAAAAGCTTCAGCATGCAGGGACCGCTCAAAGCCAGCAGTAGTGTCTTCTCCGATTGAATTTGGAAACAAAAGGAGATATATATAGAAAAGGGCATCCTTGCCCTGGGCGATATTGTGATCAGACTGCCATTGCTTGTATTCCACAGATAGCTGTGTCGCCATACGGACCTAATAATAAACACATTTGTATCACGAACGTGATGACCTTGTACCTAATGCCAAGGCAGTGTGATAGTGTTCTCATGAAGTTCTCTGCGTCAGGAAGGTCGGTGTTCTTAGAAACTAACCCAAGTTTCACGAACACAAATTTGACACTATTTCCTTCAAGGCCTTACTTGGGCTTTTTTGGAGGGTAGGTATGGACCTAGGTGGTGTGTGTAGGAAGGTGGATATCTGACTATGGTTACCCCCAACTTTTTGCCTAGTGTCTAGCTGGTTTTCGACTTAGTTGGCCTGAGATCCTACCATTCAGGGACTCAGGCTGTCTGCTCTCTCTTTAAAATGGACTCCATGTACCCTAGGTACATACCCAATTGGTAAGGATCACCTTATTGGACCCTGTACAGTGTACCCTAGGTACCCAGGGCATAGGTGTATCCTAGGCCTCCCAGGGGCTGCAGCATGTATTATGCCACCCCTGGTCTGGCCTTCCAATCAGACACAACTGGCTGATCACTCAGCTGGGGCAAGGTCATGTAATCACCCCTTGCTTAGATATAGTATACCTATATCTACCCTTATATATAGACACAAGTGTACCTATCAGCCACTCCTATGGCAGGCCTTAACAATCCTGGAGGCAAAGTACTTGGTAACATGTGAGATGGTGCTCTAGCATGAGCTGAGCCTGTCTGCAGCTTTCGGAACCATGTCCTTATAGCTGTTCTATGATATAGCCTACCATATACTCTTAAAGTGCCTTATAATCTTAAACGGTTATGGTAACTATGGTTTGGCTTTATCAAAACATGTCGTGTAAGGTGTCTAACACTTTGGAATAATACCCCCATACCATTTCTGGTAATGAGGATATTATTCCTCCCTTCTAGAGGGAGAGACATGTTAAAATCCTACTTTGCTGTTTAACTCTCACCAAAGCCTCAGCATCACAAAATGGATGCTGCAGCCACAGACACGAGTCTGACCTCCTGCTGCTGGGAGCCCTCCCAGCCAGGGAGGCCTGGACAATAGGTTTCCTGCTTGGGGAGGTGCTAGCACCTCCCCAGACAGACTTTAGTGTATTGGGGCAGGGAGGGCTGAAAGGAATGAGACATGCCTGGGGCACACAAGGTGCTCCATGCATAGTCCAGTTCAAACCAGTGCTGGGGCACTCCAGCCCCAGCTCTGGCGCGAAACTGGACAAAGGAAAGGAGGTGTAGCCACTCCCCTTCCTGGTCCCACCCATAGGAGGGACCTTGCAGGTAGCCCAGCCCACTAGCCCAGTATATTAGTAGCTAGTTGGGCCCTGCTAAATTAGATTATCCTGAACCTGCAACTTGAACAGAAACTCTGGACCTTCGACATTTGACAAAATAAGAAGACTGAAGAATCTCCCTTGTGGCCAAGGAGTGGCTACCCTGTGCAAACAGGCACCATCAAGAGACTTACCCTTTGCTTTGCTGAAGTTCTACGAGGGACCGACTGCAGAGCCTGACCAGACCCTTGACTTCCAGACCTCAGACCCTGATCCACATCCACAGCCGGAGGCGACGAGAGACGTGGGACCGGCTACCTGGGAAAAGTGGCGAGTATCTTCCAGCGCAGCTTCTGAGGTACCCTCGAAGTTGTGCACCGGGGATTGAGAAGCCTCAACCCCAAGCACCATCTGCACCGAAGATCAGCCCCCCACACTTCACGAGTCCTGCGTGGGGCCCTTCTGCATTTTCCTGCTTGCTGCGTCTGTCCGGTTCCTTGCCCGTTGGCTAGCGGCCTTTGCGATGACACACCTTTGAATCTTCACTGTTGGTTTGGCTCCTCCAGACTGGCTCCCGCTCCTCTGCAAAAGAGAAGCACCCCAGACCTTCCTGGTCTGCACCAGAAGCAAGTCCTCCATTCTTCGTGGGTTCCGCTTGCCAAGGCTTGGTGAGTCCTAGTTCGACTTTGACGCCGCCGACAGCAATAGCCTTCGTGGGACAGCTCGCCTCCTGGTCCTGGTCGTCCTCGACGTCTCCTGGTACCCGTGGCTGCTGCAACAAGCTTCACCTCTTCACCTGCAATCTTCACGACATCGCCTGGTTCCTTCCTGGTTCCACGTGGTCACTGGCTAGTGACCCAGACTCTGTCCCTTCTGCTTGCAGGTATCCTCTCTTCTTGATCCCAGCCTTGGGATCCACCGGACACTCTTCACTGACTGCCTGTCAGCAACTTTCCTTCAGGCATCCATAGAAGTCCACGACGAAACCCGACGCAAGTTCACACCTATGCACCCGCAGCCCGTGGGCTAGGTAACTTGGGTAAAGGGTGCTCACAAGGGTATTGACTATCCTAGGGTCTAGTTTCCGAGTCTCGACTTTCTAGCTATACCAGAAGTGTCCTAAAACTGCTTATTTCTAACTGCTAGTGATTCTATTGACTTTTACACATTACGCGCGAGTGTTTCCACTCTGCACCTGAATCCCGTGGGCCTCCCACTTCCTAACTGTTGGTAGTGTAGTGTAGCCCCAGCGATTCCCTATGCCTAGGCATATTCTATTTCCGTGACAGTGGTCCTTATACCACTTCTTTAGTATATGGTTTGAGTGGCCCCTAGGGCCTAACTGTATTACTTACCTGTGTGACTTAATGTATGCTTAAATAAGACTGTGTTGTACTTACCTCAAATCTCATAAAGAGTGCTGAGGGTTGGACTAGAATATATACACTTTATTTTATATATATATATATATATATATATATATATATATATATATATATATATATATATCTGTTGTGGTGTCCTTTCATTTGGTATTCAAGGGATTATATATGGTATCACAGCTGGCTTCACATGCCATTCAGAGTTTGGCCTAAGACTGCTCTTGTCCATGCTACCACTAGGATAGCTGGTCTATAAGGTTGACTTTACAACCAATCACCATAAGGGTTGTTTGGACTGATATAAGGTGTACACTAGAACTAGTGACATCATACATCAGGCCAACTTCTCACAGTGTGGTCTATTGGAGGCCTCGGTCTGTGGCTATCAATATATTCTAGTCTTGGAGAACTACGCCACAAGATATCCAGGAATTCGCCTCCTTTTTCACTACAAAAACAGAATCCATAAAAACAGACCTACTCAAGGGCCTCTTATCCCTCTCTGACATGCAAAAGAACTCATCACTGCCCCTGGCAGGTGCCCAAGCCAAATACTCCACAAACTTCAACCTCAAAACAACGCAACTTGGTCCCACTTCAACACTTAGTGAAGATACTATACTAAAGACGCTAACCGCTCTGAAACCCTCCAACCTCTTCACTGACCAGCTTCCCACTAACTACTTAAAAGACTTCATTCCTATGTTACTACCTCTCTGGACCAAGATTATAAATACCTCCCTCCTTCAAGGAACCATACCAGACAACCTGAAAACAGGTCAGGTAACCCCTATTCTAAAGAAACCAACAGCTGACCCATCGGAATTAATTAACTATCGTCCGATATCCAACATATCTATTGTGAGAAGTTGGCCTGTTCACTAGTTAAAGTGGACACCTTGCACCAGTACAATTCAACTCTAATGGTAGTAGGTTTAAGACAACCTTTTAAAGAAAGCTATTCTAGTGGTAGCTGTGGGAGCAGCCTTTAGGCTAAGTCTTTAGAGGAATGTAAAGCAGCTTGTTTTACCTTATAATCTCTTGAATTACTAAATGAAAGGACACCACACAGGTATATATATCAAATATATATGTATTTATTACTAACAACTCTCTGCTAATCTCTTTGAGATTAGAAGTCAGGAACATATGCACAAATCAACATTTCATAATAAGTTAAGCACAAATATGGCTGGGGCCCTAGGGGCGTACCAGACCATATACTAAATAAGAGACTTAAGAATAACGACTTGCAAGGGGACAAGGCCTAGGGCCTTCAGAAGCGCAGGGGCCTCACAAAACCACCCAATGCAGGTAAGTAAAGGACCCACGGGAGACGCATGCAGTGTGAGAACACAGCCGCGAATCCCGATTGACTTTAATGGAGCAATTGGAAATTAAGAGTTTTATGATACTTTGGGAGAGTCTACAAGCAAGTCACTTACTGGGTAAATAGTTCTAGAGCAAACACCCACAGGAGCACCGTAGTGCTGGAGTTACCTCATCCAGGGAAGCCGGGTGCATAGGTGTCTTTTGGTGTAGGGTCGCGGCGTCGTTTTCAATGGGAGCCAAAGAAGACTGGCTGCTTGTGAAGACAGGAGAAGTGTCCGGTGGAATCCAAGCCTGGAGTCAGAAGAAGGAAGACCTGAAAGCAGAGGGAACAGTGTTCAAAGTCACTTGGCAGTGACCCGGGGAAGGAAGATGGATGCCCACAGTCGTCGGGTGATTTCAGGTGATCCACGGGTGTCTTGACTCTTCAGCCATGAGGTCCAGGAGGCGTCGACGATGATCAGGAGCTGGATTTGGCGTGTCCCACGAAGTCTGCAGCTTACTGCAGTGTCAGTGACCAGATTGGAGCCAACAAGCCTTGGTAACAGCAAGTCTTGTGGAAATGATAAAAAGTCAGCGGTGCAGACCTGCAAGGTCGGACGGACTCACTCAGCAAGGGTAAGTCAGGGCAGGCCTGGAGCAACCAGGGGAGCCCTTTGGAACTGTAGAAAAATCTTCTGGGGACCCACAAGCCAACTGGCAAGGGATCGCGAAGACGCCTCAGGAGGATCCACTCAACAGGGGCCCACGGTCACTCGGGACGGGGTAGGCCTCTGATATTCGGAGGGATTCCTGCTAGAGGCACAGGTTCGTAGAACGTCGTGAAGGGATTGCACTCGAAAATAGTGCATGGTACCCAGGGATTGCGGTTCTTCGTCACTCGTGGGGTCCACTTGCCTCAGCGTCGCTGGGGACTCACGATGGCCTTGGAGAAGTCAGAAAATCCTCTTCCTGGGCTGCAGGGACTTTGGACTCCGGCGGGAGCGGGAAAGTTTGCGACCGTTGTTTGCAAGATTGGGTGCCTGCCAAGCAGGGGAGTCACTCCTTGACTCCAAGGAAGATTCTTCCGTCTTCCAGAGGTAGTGGAACGACGAAGGTCCAGGATTTGTCTTCAGAGCGTCTTCCAGGGATATCTAGTTTGCAATGGCAAGGGTTCCCTAACTTCTACTGAAAGGAAGGGAGGGACTAGCTCTATGACCCCCACCTATGGGAGGGTCAGGGGAGTGGGTGGCTACACCCACTTCCCTTTGTCCAGTTTCACGCCAGAGCAGGGGCAGGTAGCCCCTGAGCCGGTTTGAACTGGTGTATGCACAGAGGAGCCTACTGCTCCCCCAGTGCAGGACTTCAAAGCACTCTAGGAGTGCACCCACCCAGCCCCAATACACTAAACCCTGTCTGGGAGGTGATCACACCTCCCTGTGACAGGATGCCTATTGTTGGGCCTCCTCCACTGCGAGTTTCGGTCATCAGCAGGAGGGCAGCCCAGTGTCTGTGACTGGTGGCATCCATTTTGTGATGCCAGGGCTCTTCAGGATTCTACTGTGTTTCCACAGTGGGTACTTGTCTATCCCTCTAGAAGGGTGGGATAATACTCCCACACCAGTTACTGGTGTGGGGGTATGATTCCAAAGCGTTTGACACCAAACACAACATGTTTTGATGCAGCCATCCCAAAGTTAGCTTTTACCGCGAGGTTATAATGTACTCAAGAGTATATGGTTTGACCGCATTCACAAACAGCCCTAGAGAATGGACTCGGAGAGCTGCAGAGGGGCCCTGCTCAGGCAGAGGCACCCCCTCACATTGAAACCAAGCACCCTGCCCTCAGGATTGATAGGGCCTGCCTTAGGGGTGACTGATAGGTTTAAATGTGTGTGCAGGAGAGATATAGTGAACCTATATCTCAGTGAGGAGTGTTCGCACCACCTCACCCAGGCTGCAGTAGCAGTCCTGTGGTGTCAGATTTAGTCTGCTTCCCAGGAGTGGCATAATACATGCTTCAAGCCCTGGTAGGTCTGTGAAGTACCTATGCCCTTGGTACTTAAGGTACCATATACTAGGGACTCAGAAGGCACCACAGTATCCAATCACTAGTGCACCTAATATGCACTCCAAGTTGTTTAGAGAGAACAGAGAGGCTGGGGCCCTGATTAGCAGGGTCCCAGCCAGACTATAGCCAGAAACCAGTGTAAACATCAGGAAAAATGTGGGGGCAACATAAGAGGCAGATCCTACTCTCCTACACAACCCCTCCCCCCCAAACGCAGGGACACTAAACTAACCTTGACCAGTTGAGTCTTCGTGTTCTAAGTGGAAATACCTTGAGAGTCCATCTGCATTGGCATGTTGGGTGCCAGGTCTATGTTCCACTGTATAGTCCATCCCCGTAGGGAAATGGACCACCTCAAAAGTTTTGGGTTTTCACCTTTCATCTGTTTAAGCCATAGGAGGGGCTTGTGGTCAGTCTGAACTATGAAGTGAGTGCCAAACAAGTATGGCCTCAGCTTCTTAAGGGCCCACACCACAGCAAAGGCCTCCCTCTCTATAGCTGACCAATGTTTCTCTCTAGGGGTCAGCCTTCTGCTAATGAAAGCTACTGGCTGGTCTTGACCTTCATCATTCAGTTGAGACAGTACAGCTTCCACACCCAGCTCAGAAGCATCTGTCTGGACAATGAACTTTTTGGTGTAATCTGGACTCCGTAAGATGGGAGCAGTGTACATGGCCTGCTTTAGGTCTTCAAATGCCTTCTGACAGCTCGCTGTCCACTGAAACGTTTTCGGAATTTTCTTTGAGGTAAGATCATTCAAGGGGTCACTATAGATCCATATCCTTTTACAAACCTCCTATAATACCCAGTCAGGCCTAAAAAGGCTCTCACCTGTGTCTGGGTGGTTGGAGCAACCCATTCCATGATGGTTTGGATTTTGCTCTGTAAAGGCTGAACCTGGCCCCCACCTACAAGGTGGCCCAGGTACATAACCTGACTCTGCCCTATCTGGCACTTAGTGGCCTTGATAGTTAGGCCTGCTTTCTGCAGGGCCTCTAAAACATTTCTGAGGTGGACCAGGTGATCCTGCCAGGAGGATCTAAAGACAGCAATATCATCTAGATAAGCTGAGCAATAAGTTTCCATCCCTGCCAGAACTTTGTTCACCAACCACTGAAAAGTGTCAGGTGCATTTTTCAATCCAAAGGGCATCACCACAAAGTGATAGTGCCCACTAGGGGTCGAAAATGCTGTTTTGGCTTTTGCATCATCAGCTAACCTAATCTGCCAGTAGCCAGCTGTTAGGTCAAATGTACTGAGATACTTGGCTGAGGCCAAAGTATCAATCAGTTCATCTGCCCTTGGAATTGGATAGGCATCAGTCCTGGTGACTGCATTGAGGCCTCTGTAGTCTACACAAAACCTCATTTCTTTCTTACCACCCTGGGTATGAGGTTTGGGTACTAGGACTACTGGGCTAGCCCAAGGGCTATCTTAGACTTAGAATTAGAAATAGATTTATTGAGCGCGGTTGCTGCCCAAGGGCGTCCAAGCTCTGAGATGAGAATTGGAGAGACATGCTGAGTGACAGATTAGAGCTCGGAGGCTTTGGCGAATAATAAAGTCTTCAGCTTTTTTCGAAAAGAGAGCAGGTCCGGGTTGGAACGGAGTGAGAGGGGGAGAGTGTTCCAAAGTTTAGCTGTGTTCAATGAGAACAACCTGCCCCCGGATCTGGCTCTCTTCACTCTAGGAACCATTGCCAAGAAAGCCTCAGTGGAGCGGAGGTTCCTATTTGGGTGATAGGGGATGACAAGGTTGCTGTTAATTGCGGGTCCTGTTTTCCAAAAGGCCCGGTGCGCAATGCACAGTGCCTTGAATGTCACTCTGTGCTTGACTGGTAGCCAGTGAAGACTTTTTAATGCAGGTCTGGCTGACTGGGCTCGTGGAATCTGTAACAGGGTGCGTGCTGCGCAATTTTGCACCACCTGGAGTTTCCGGAGAGTCATCTCGGGAGCCCCTACATATAGGGCATTGTTTGAGTCCAGGCGGGACTGGATGAGGCCTTGTACTGCCACTTTCTTGGCTTCTAGAGGCAGAAGTGGAAGGACTTTCCTCAAAGTCTTGAGGATGCCAAAGCAGGTGGCGGACAACTTAGTAGCCTGGGTGGAAAAGGAAAGCTTCCTGTCCAGCCACACTCCTAGGCTCTTGACACTTTCCTTGGGGGTAGGGGGAGTGCCCAGAGCTTGGGGCCACAAGGAGGTGAAAGGTATTGGCGAGGCTGAGCCTAGAAGCAAGAGCTCTGTTTTGTCTCCGTTTAGTTTAAGGGAGGAGCTGGTCATCCACTCCTTAACATCTTCTAGGCAGCTCAGCAGGCCTCCATGGGGTTGGCTGATGTTCTCTTGAGCCAATGATACCACTAACTGAGTGTCGTCGGCGTACGACACAATTTTGATGCCGTACGGTTCGACGATCCCAGCCAGTGGTTTCATGTAGACATTGAATAGCACAGGGCTCAAAGAGGAGCCCTGTGGTACTCCACAGCTGAGAGGCTTGCTGGTTGATATTATGTCGCCGTCGAAGATCTGAAAAGATCTATCGGACAGGAAGGAGTCGAACCACCTTAGAGCGTCACCTGAGACTCCGATGTCCCGGAGACGGTTCAGCAAGGTGGCATAGCTGACCGTATCGAAAGCGGCGCTTAGATCAAGGAGGATCACTGCCACTGATCCTCCCTGATCCAGAACCATTCGGGATTCCTCGGCGACCGCTAGTAAGGCATTCTCGGTGCCATGTTTCGGCCTGAAACCTGTCTGGGATACATCCAATAGGGAGTGATTTTCAATGAACTGGACCAGCTGGACATTTATGTATTTTTCCAATACCTTGCCAGCCCAAGGGAGGAGTGAAATGGGACGATAGTTGGAGTGATCATCGGGGTCCAGGTTCGGTTTTTTTCAGCAACGCCCGTACCATGGCTTGTTTCCATGCTGTAGGAACGGCACATGAGGCTATAGATGTGTTTAGGAGTTCCAAGATAACAGGCAGGGTAGCTTCGTGTGCTTGTATCAGAACTTCTGGTGGGGCTGGGTCACGCGGGGAGCCGGATTTAACTTGGCGTGCCATTTTGCCGAGGGTGTCGAGGTCCAGGGGAGGGAAGTGCTCGAGGGTTGGCTGGTCTGGGGGAGGGAGGATTCTAGGAGAGGGTGGGTCGGCTATCTCCGAAGCTGTAGCTCCCGTTTGAAAGGTGGAATATATTTTCAGGACTTTGTTGTAGAAAAAGTCCGCAAGCTCGTTGCATTGGTCTTGAGTTTTGCTCGGAGGGGGGGCGGTAATGACACTTGAGCAATGATTTATTATCTGAAAAATTTCCCTGGGCTTAGATTTAGCCTCTAGGATTTTATCAGAATAGAAGGTCGCTTTCGCCGTCCTAATCCCATCTCTATAAGCTTTTATCGCCTCTTTGTAGGCTACCTTTTTTTCCGGGAGAAAGTCCAAACGCCAGGCTCTCTCTCGTTGCCTGCAGCAGCGTTTTAGTTCTCTTAAGGAGTCGGAGAACCAGGGCGCGGATTTATGCATTCTCTTAGATGAAGATCTCCGGAAAGGAAGGATCGTATCTAATGAGTTAATGATCCAGCTGACATAATTTTCGTTTGCTACACTAGGGTTTGAGCAAGGGGGCGGGCGGGTAAAGTCCAGGCTGTGCCTCCAGGATTCCAGCTGGAGTTTTGACCAGTTCCTCCTGATTGTTGTCCGGGGGGGTGACTGGGGGACCTTGTGGATGGCC
Source organism: Triturus cristatus (assembly GCF_964204655.1). Taxonomy (NCBI): domain Eukaryota; kingdom Metazoa; phylum Chordata; class Amphibia; order Caudata; family Salamandridae; genus Triturus; species Triturus cristatus. The sequence goes on from NC_140587.1 coordinate 451,299,327, forward strand.
CAAGCAAACGGAATCAGAAAATGATCTGACCATGGGAGGGGGATAGGATTGTCAACAGTCAGATCGCTGCAGCTGCTGAAAATTGGATCGAGCAGATTGCCCTTCTCATGGGTTGGAGCTGTGACCAACTGGCACAGCTGAAGAGCTCCAAGGTCGTCTATTAGCTCCTTGGCAATATTATCTGCGGGGGAGTTGAAATGAAGATTCAGGTCTCCTAGGACTGTGTAATTAGCCGCAAATAGAGTTCTTTTCGCTATTATCTCCGGGAGCGACCTATGGAACAGTTTTGTTGGATCAGGGGGACGGTAGATCAACGTGCCCGAGAAGGAAGTGTTGGCGTTGAACTCTATGCAGAATTCCATGCTTTCGCACTCGGGGATACTTTCTGCTGTGGTGCGGCAACGGTACTGGTTTTTAAGAATGATAGCCAGACCGCCGCCTCTTCCTACTGGTCTGTCCAATCTAACGATGTGGTATCCACTCGGTAGAGCTGCGACTATGTCTGGGTCAGATTGAGTGGAGAGCCAGGTCTCTGTTAAAAAGATAACATCTGGCTTGCGCTCCTCTAGCAGCATGGACATTTGAATGCTATGCTTTGGCAATGATCTACAATTTAATGCCAACATGCAATATTTCTGTACCGAGGGGCCTGCCAGGGTGTTTCGGAAGGAATGTTTGCATTCGGAGCAGCAGGGAGGGAGGGATGTGGCTGCAAAAGTGCGGGTACATAAGGCGGTAACTCTGCTTCCTATGAGGCGTAAGGCAGTGGAGCTGTAAGTCCTGACCGGAGGAACGGGAGAGGCAGGGGGGGTGGCCCCTGGTCCCGTCTGGTCGCGGACGGGCGCAGACGGGCTTGCCTTAGGCGCGCCCTCTGCGAGCAAACGGCGCTCCCGCTGCGCTCGTCCGCTGCGCTTGCGTGGGATACACATTTATGGAGAGAGAGGATGGGCGTGGCCTATCGTGTGGGCGTGGCCTCGCGTTTCCCAGCGATGGCGTCCGTGTGCCGATTCCCTTTCCCAACAGCGCTATGTTCCGCTGATTGCGGGTGCCTGCTTGGCCGGGAAGTGGTTGCAGTGGCTGGGGGTAGGTGCACAAGTTTTAAAATACAAATAAATCACAGTTTTCAAGTTTTTAAAAAAATACGAGCGTGATGACACCTCCGGCTTCCGCCTCAGAGGTCAAGCAATTCTAATGGCCGGCGCTCTTGATCAGCGCTTACATAGGGTAGGCGGTGGGCGTGGCCTATCGTGTGGGCGTGGCCTCGCGTTTCCCAGCGATGGCGTCCGTGTGCCGATTCCCTTTCGCAACAGCGCTATGTTCCGCTGATTGCGGGTGCCTGCTTGGCCGGGAAGTGGTTGCAGTGGCTGGGGGTAGGTGCACAAGTTTTAAAATACAAATAAATCACAGTTTTCAAGTTTTTTAAAAAATACGAGCGTGATGACACCTCCGGCTTCCGCCTCAGAGGTCAAGCAATTCTAATGGCCGGCGCTCTTGATCAGCGCTTACATAGGGTAGGCGGTGGGCGTGGCCTATCGTGTGGGCGTGGCCTCGCGTTTCCCAGCGATGGCGTCCGTGTGCCGATTCCCTTTCCCAACAGCACTATGTTCCGCTGATTGCGGGTGCCTGCTTGGCCGGGAAGTGGTTGCAGTGGCTGGGGGTAGGTGCACAAGTTTTAAAATACAAATAAATCACAGTTTTCAAGTTTTTTAAAAAATACGAGCGTGATGACACCTCCGGCTTCCGCCTCAGAGGTCAAGCAATTCTAATGGGCGGCGCTCTTGATCAGCGCTTACATAGGGTAGGCGGTGGGCGTGGCCTACCTGAAGGCTCAATCACACCTAATTCCAATATTTTCTGGACTTCAGTTCTGATACAGTCCCCGACATGGTCAGGTTGCCTGTAGATTTTACTCTTGACAGGCAGACCGTCCCCAGTGTCCACCTCATGGGTGCACCAGGTAGTCTGACTAGGGGTCAGGCTAAACATATGTCTGTACTGTTGCAGAACTTGTCTGCATTCAGTTTGTTGATGGGCAGTGAGGCTGCTTGCCAAAGCAACACCATCTAATGACCCATCATCAGGGTTCTGTGAGAGCAGGTCAGGGAGAGGGTTACTCTCCTCCTCCTGTTCCTCACCAGTTGCCATGAGCAAGCCCATGTCAGCCCTGTCAACATATGGTTTCAATCTGTTGACATGAAGCACCCTCAGGAGGCTCCTGGGAGTTCCAAGATTCACCAGATAGGTGACTTCTCCCTTTTGCTCAACAATGGTATGGGGGCCACTCCATTTGTCTTGGAGGGCTGCTGGGGCCACAGGCTCCAACACCCACATTTTCTGTCCTGGCTGGTACACAGTCAGCACAGCCTTTTGGTCATGCCAAGTTTTTTGTAATGCTTGGCTGGCCTCCACAGGAGCACCATAGTGCTGGAGTTACCTCACCCAGGGAAGCCGGGTGCATAGGTGTCTTTTGGTGTCGGGTTGCGGCATCGTTTTCAATGGCAGCCAAAGAAGACTTGCTGCTTGTGAAGACAGGAGAAGTGTCCGGTGGAATCCAAGGCTAGATTCAGAAGAAGGAAGACCTGGAAACAGAGGGGACAGTGTTCAAAGTCGCTTGGCAGTGTCCCGGGGCAAGGAAGATGGATGCCCACAGTCGTCGTGGGATTTCAGGTGATCCATGGTTGTCTTGACTCTTCATCCACGAGGTCCAGGAGGCATTGACAACAACCAGGAGCTGGATTCGGCATGTCCCACAAAGTCTGCAGCTTTCTGCGGTGTCGGTGACCAGATTGGAACCAACAAGCCTTGGTAACAGCAAGACTCATGGAAAGGATAAAAAGTCAGCGGTGCAGACCAGCAAGGTCTGAGGGACTCACCCAGCAAGGGTAAGTCAGGACAGGCCTGGAGCAACCAGGGGAGCCCTTTGGAACTGTAGAAAAGTCTTCAGGGGACCCAAAAGCCAACCGGCAAGGGATCGCAAAGACGCCTTAGAGGGATTCCTGCTAGAGGCTTGGACCACATGTGACCCAAAACACAGGTTCGTATAATGTCGTGAAGGGGTTGCACTCGGAAATGGTGCATGGTACCCAGGGATTGCGGTTCCTTGTCACTCGTGGGGTCCACTTGCCTCAGCGGCACTGGGGACTCACGATGGCCTTGGAGAAGTCAGGAAATCCTCTTCCTGGGCTGCAGGGACTTTGGGCGCCAGCAGGAGCAATGGAGTTTGCAACTGTTAATTGCAAGATTTGGTGCCTGCCAAGCAGGGGAGTCACTCCTTGACTCCAAGGGAGATTCTTCTGTCTTCCAAAGGTAGTGGAATGTCGAAAGTCCGGGATTCGTCTTCAGAGCGTCGTCCAGGGGTATCTAGTTTGAAATGGCAAGGGTTCCCTAACTTATACTGAAAGGAAGGGAGTGACTAGCTCTATGACCCCACCTATGTGAGGGTCAGGGGAGTGGGTGGCTACACCCACTTCTCTTTGTCCAGTTTCGTGCCAGAGCAGGGGCAGGTAGCCCCTGAGCCGGTTTGAACTGATGTATGCACAGAGGAGCCTACTGCTCCCCCAGTGCAGGACTTCAAAGCACTCTAGGAGTGCACCCACCCAGCCCCAATACACTAAACCCTGTCTGGGAGGTGGTCACACCTCCCTGTGACAGGATGCCTATTGTTGGGCCTCCTCCACTGCGAGTTTCGGTCATCAGCAGGAGGGCAGCCCAGTGTCTGTGACTGGTGGCATCCATTTTGTGATGCCAGGGCTCCCCAGGATTCTACCGTGTTTCGACAGAAGGTATATGTCTATCCCTCTAGAAGGGTGGGATCATACTCCCACACCAGTTACTGGTGTGGGGGTATGATTCCAAAGCGTTTGACCCCAAACACGACATGTTTTGATGCAGCCATCCCAAAGTTAGCATTTACAGCGAGGTTATAATGCACTTAAGAGTATATGGTTTGACTGCATTCACAAACAGCCCCAGAGAATGGACTCTGAGAGCAGCAGAGGGGCCCTGCTCAGGCAGAGGCACCCCCTCACATGGAAACCAAGCACCCTGCCCTCAGGATTGATAGGGCCTGCCTTAGGGGTGACTGATAGGTTTAAATGTGTGTGCAGGAGAGATATAGTGAACCTATATCTCAGTTAGGAGTGCTAGCCCCACCTCACCCAGGCTGCAGTAGCAGGCCTGTGGGGTCAGATTTAGTCTGATTCCCAGGGGTGGCATAATACATGCTTCACTCCCTGGTAGGCCTGTGAAGTACCTATGCCCTTGGTACCTAAGGTACCATATACTAGGGCTCAGAAGGCACGACAGTATCCAATCACTAGTGCACCTAATATGCACTCCATGTTGTTTAGAGAGAACAGAGAGGCTGGTGCCCTGATCAGCAGGGTCCCAGCCAGACTATAGCCAGAAACCAGTGTAAACAGAAAAAAAGTGGGGGCAACATGAGAGGCAGATCTACTCTCCTACACCTATGCTAGCCAGGCTCTTGGAAAAATGTGTTCACATGCGACTGAGCAGCCACATCGAACAATTCAACCTGCTTAACCAATATCAATCACGCTTCCGAGCAGGTCACAGTACTGAATCAGCCATGACACACATAATTGACATCGCTCTAACAACCCTGGACCAAAACGAAGCCTGTTTACTAATCTTACTCGACCTGTAATCAGCATTTGACACCGTCAAACACGGCAAATTGCTAGAGCTCCTGAAACACAGAATGGGATTATCTGGAGCTGTGTTTACCTGGTTTGCCTCTTTCCTCCAAAATAGATCTCACAGGTTCAAGGTCAATCAATCCTTGTCCAACCCCATGACAGTCACATTAGGAGTTCCGCAAGGCACCTCCCTCTCACCCACTCTTTTCAACCTTTTCATGGAACCACTCACCGAACTTCAGTCTCTCCAAGATTCATTTACATATGTATGCAGACGACACCCAACTCTACATCAAGATCCACTCACTTGAGGACATCAAATCTCTCAACACAACAGTACAAAAAACCCAAACATGGCTGGCCGAAAACCATCTGAAACTAAACTCCCTCAAAACTGAGTTCCCCTTAATCGCCCCCCCCAAACAAGGCATCCACTATCCTGGACTGGATGAAGCACCTAACAGCTCTCAAAGGACAACCTCTCATTGTTGAAGCAGCGAAATCGCTAGGTGTGACTCTGGACAGTAACCTAAAGATGCAGAAGCATATCAGCGTCTTCACAAAAGGAGCTAACTTCCACATGAAGACCCTGGGAAAACTGAAACCCTTCCTGCCAGCGTACGACTTCAAACAAGCAGCTCAAGCCCTAGTAATCCTAAGAGTGGAAAATGGGGCTGTAACCTTATGCGGCCTCCCAAGGTCGTCGACAGCCCCACTAAGGGCCGCTATCAACTCAGCTGCGAGACTCATCACTGGATCAAAGAGAACCTCTCACATCTCTCCAGACCTTCGATCCCTCAACTGGCTACCGTTTGAAGCTAGAATTCATTTGAAAATCTCATGTATGATGCACAAGGCCTTACACCACAATTCTCTGAACTAACTAGCTCAGAAACTGGTGCTCTCTGCTGGTAATAGAGCCTTCAGGAGTGCCAAGACTCTTCTACTGAAACCACAACGATTTGCCAAGAAAAAAACCTACAACCGATCCTTCTCTGGAATGGCTCCCAGGATCTGGAATGCTTTGCCCACAGAAACAAGACTGAATCCTTCCACTGCCTCCTTCAAAGAAGAAGAAAAGCGATTCTCATGGCTAAACTCACGTGAATTTACTGACTTATTACTGTATTTTAATTACTAGTCTGTTTTATTGAGCTCCATATTTTAATCGCTAGTTTTATACTTATTTGAGTATCGTATATCTGAATCACCTATAACTGTATTTTCTATGTCTATACTTGTTTCCAACATCTGACATGTAAAGCGCTCGGATACCCGCAAGGGTCTTGTTCACGCTATATAAAACCTTCAAAATAAAATAAAGAAATAAATTTTGCATGACTACATCAGCTGCCCAGGTCATGATCGAGTTCTTCAGCCAGGTGGATTTTCCTAAAGAGCTACTCACCGACCATGGGACCCCTTTCATGTCGAGGCTAGTGGCACAAGTGTGCAAGGTGCTAGGGGTTAAACAGATATGGACGTCAGTATACCAACCACAGACAGACAGTCTTGTTGGGCTACACAATCGCACAATAAAAGTCATCCTAAAGAAGCTGGTTTCTGATACCGGAGGGACTGGGACAGAAATTTACCTCTCGTACTGTTCGCTATACGGACACACGCCTAATTCTCCATGGGATACAGTACCTTATAACTAGTCTGACAGACAACCTAGAACCATGCTAGACATGGAAGTAGAGTGGTGGGAAGAGGAAGTAGATGCGGGCTAGGGTTGCTAGAATATGTGGCCAGTCCATAAAAAAATTAGCGATAATCTGTGGGAGCAGGTCAGACAAAAAATGGAGCAAGCTCAGGAGAAACAAAAGGCAGGGTATGATCATAGCACCAAGATCGAGGAGCTACACGAGGGGGAGAAGGACTTACTTATTTTGCTCTCTTTGGACACTATGTTACTGGTAACATAGAAAGGTCCATATGTAGTGATCTCCCAGGTCACACCGGTGACAAAGACTGGCAGTCCCACATTGTGCGACTAAAGGACTGATCCACCACATTAATCTCCTTAATAAGTGGGAGGGGAAACAGTGACTGGGGTAGTGATGCTCGGCGGGCTGTGTTCCAGACCGATTCACAACCTCTAGAGATCTCCTTTGTACCAGCAACGACCCTAAAGGAGGAGAATGTGCAGTTAGGTTCCAGTCTAGATACTACTCAGGAAGAACACATACAGGCACTTGGAGACAGCTACAAAGATGCATTTAAGATAAAAAGAGATCGAACCACACTGATACAACATGACATCATTACAGAAGGCAATTGGACAGTCCGTTTGCGACCCTGTAGGATAGTCGGAGCCAGACACAGGGCAGTTGAAGGTGATGTGGCCACATGTTAAAATAAAGGAACACTGAGCCGCCAAACAGAGCATCCTAACCTGTTAACAGGCTGTCTGAGGTCGCTAATGGAGGAAACCGCACTGGAGTTAAGGAGACTGGTTTGTGATTGTTGAAAGAGCAGGAGAAAACCTACTGGACACCACAAGGGGGCACGTCGGCCCAAGGACATCAGTGGGACAGGCTTGCTTGATGAGGCTGCGCGACCAGTGGTGAGGAGTACGGAGGCCCCGCTGAGCCTCCGTTGGGCCAGGAGGCAGCGGCAGACTGTCCTGACCTGACTACAGTTTGTCAGGAGGAGCAGGAGTCCACAGCGAAGGAAGACAACAACGTGTGTTCAACCATGGAGAAAGGTACCATGAACAAGGCTGCAGCAGCTCTAATTCAGAGCCATGGCCTCAGGCAAGTGACTAAAAGTAGCACACAAGCCATTATTTGGTGGGTGGTAGCATGGGGTACTTAATTGGGCGTAAGGTTGGTGGTGAGGAGTAATTGTGGCGGCAAAACCAAGATGTGCATACTGGTGTGGCAAATCACGGGTGAATGCGAAATGTAGATAAAGGTGTGTGTAAACTATACTACACGAGGTGTGGGGTTTGTTGGATTGTTTTCCTCATGGTGACTGATATTTTTCCCTCACTACTAAATACCAGTCGACTGACTCTGTACTAACTCACAAAAGGTGTGGATGACGCAACATAACCACCAAAACATGACCTGATAACTAAGGCCGCCCTTTGATCTTTCCCTGAGGATTATACTGAGTGAGCGTGGAGAAACGAGAGAAGAAAATGTGCCTGAGATGGACCTCAGCAGGACCAAGAGCACACAGAGATGACTTGTATGCACTGGCTGTGTTTTTTTTACTTATTGCCAATAAATACTCATACATATATCTATGCCATTTTGTTATGTTTCATATAGGTACCCTAATATAGGCCCGGGTAACATCATACCCCTTCACCTACATTACCTCCCCTACACTACACTGTAACAAGCCTTTTCGGATTGAACCTTTACCTAGTTCTAGTCCGGAGTACAGAAGGGGGGTTTCTCCTAAACAATAGAGTTCTATAACTCCATCAATAGACTCACACAGTATGAATAAATATTCATTTTTTCCAAACATATTGTTATTGACATTTTACATTTACAGTGACATTTTGCATCATATCGCGATTCTTCAGAACACATTTACTTGTATTGATACATAATGCTTTGTGATTCGTGTGGTGAATAGTCGAGTTTCTAGTCACTGTTGAGATCTTTCTACGTAGAATTGCTGAATTTAACTGGGGGGAAAAGAACAAACTGGGGGGGTCATGGAATTTTGGGTACAGGTGTCGGATGAGGTCTCAGGGCGGCATGTGTCTTGGTGAACGGTGGTTCCGCAAGTTACCAGGGGCGATGGGGGGGGGGGGGGGGGGGGGGGAAGGGGGGGGACCTGTGGTCGGTCTATTTCTAGGGGTCCGGTTTACACTTCAGGCGTAAAGCCCGGCCTAATACCTAGTAACTTTAACTGTGCACTGCGGGAGACCTGGCATCCATGGTCGCGGTCTGCAACTGCGACTGTGTCTCGTGGTGTGTGAGGGACTCTCTACAGGTCGTCATGGGTTAGTGATTGTTTGAATTGGTTCAGTAGGGTAGCCCAGTCCAGTGATATAGGGTGTTCCTTTCACCTCTTCTCGTAATGTTTCTTACTCCGCCATTGCCCATTTGTGTACCGCCCCCACCCATGCAGCAATTGGAGGGCCTGTAGGGGACCGCCAGTGCATGGCTATGTTCTGTTTGGCTAATAAAATGGCCAGTGAGACAAATCTGAGGGGCACTTTGTGTTGTTTCCTCCTCCGATAGATACCCAACGCACAGGTTTCCCATGTACTCAGATATGTGAGCCCTGTGAGGTCCTTGAGTGACTTATGAATGTGTTGCCAGTATGACTGTAATGTGGGGCAGCTCCAGAATATGTGTTGGAAATCCGCCGCCTGCAATTGACATCTGGGGCATAAGAACTGGGTGTCGGGGTAAAAGCGTTGGAGATGCGCTGGTGTCAAGTACGCTCTGTGTAGGATATAGAACTGTATATTTTTGAATCGCGCGTTTTGAGACACCTTCTTAGGGTATTCAAGAGCTCTTTCCCATTCTGTCTCGTGTAGACAGCGGCCAAATTCTTCTTCCCAGGTGGCCCGTAGGGTCTCTAGTGGTTTGTTCCAAAGTTCCCTGATGGCTTTATAGATCCATGTGACCAAGTGTCGTCCCACTCCCATGTGTAAGATTGTGTGTACGACCGGGTGCGTGGTTGGTTCACCTTTCAAGAGATCATGGTATTGACGATAGTCTGTGAGGAGTTGATGGTGGAGTAAGAACTGACCGGCAGGGAGCTCATGGTCCTCTATCAGTCGCTGGAAGGGCCTGAGCTGGCCATCTTCATATAGCGACTCCACCTCAGTGATGCCGCAGTCTGTCCATGTATGTAACATGTTAGGTGTGTAGTAGTGTTCACGTTTGGGCCATCCGACCAGCGGAAGAAGGGGGAATATGGAGGCCTCCCTGACGACATACGGTGTATCCTTTGCATGCACTTGCGTGCCATTGTTACCTGTACGGGATATGTACGTTTTGGTTTGGTGCCCGGTAGAAGTAGTCGCCGGAGTTCCGGAATGGGCACGGGACCATTCGTGGTGTCTCCCCCCTATGTGTCTGCCTGCCGTCCAGTAGGAGAGCCACTGCAGTTGTGCAGCTAGGAAATAGGATTCGAAGGATGGGGTGGCCAGTCCTCCTTGTGTGGTGGGTAGTTGTAACTTTGCTAGAGCTATCCTATGTCTGCTTGTCCCCCATATCAGCGAGCCGAGGAGTGCGTCTAAGTTTCGAAAGAAGGTTCTGGGCAGGATTATTGACAAGTTTGTGAAGTAGTATAATAGTCGCAGAACCATTATCATTTTGGCGATGGCCACTCGGCCAATCGGAGCCAACTGGAGGTTTTTCCAGAATCCTACCGAGGATCCAATGCCAGCATGAGCACTACGGTGGTTACCTTCGTAAATGTCGGCCGGGGTGTGATAGAGACGGGTATCGGGGAGCCTCTGCGCTCCAAGCGATGGTCTGATCTCCTAGTCTGATGACCCGGGGGAAAAGGTTTGGGTGCAGCGGGTACACCGTGGACTTCTCCCAGTTTACGCGTAACCCGGAGACTTCTGCGAATTCTACCAGCATGGCTCGGATAAGTGTTACATACTCGGTGATGTCTCTGATATATATTAAAAGGTCATCGGCATATATAGAAACACTGTGCATGGTATTTGCTATGGGAATGCCCCACTGTTCCCCCTCTCGTCGTAGCTGTATGGCCAGCGGTTCCACCCAGAGGGCAAAAAGTAGCAGCGAGAGTGGGAAGCCCTGCCTCGTGTCATGCTGCACCACGAATTCTGGTGAGATGTAGCGCCCTATACGAACACGCAAGGTGAGTCTGGTGTATAAAAGACGAGTGTATGCCAAGAGAGTGGGGCCAAGTCCTATTCGTTATAGAACCGAGAAGAGGTACTGCCAGGTGAGGGTGTCAAAAACCTTTGAGGTTTAGTATAAGGCAGGCTGCTCTGGGCTGAGTTTGCTCACTTGATCTTGGACATGGAATAGTCAGCGTATATTCTGGGATGTGTTTCTGCCCGGGACGAAACCTCACGGATCAGGGTGTACTAGGGGCCGTATGATTTGTGTGTATCTATCCGCTAATATCTTTCCTAGGATCTTGCAATCAGTGGAAAGGAGCGTGATGGGGCGGTAGGATGCCATCAATTGTGGGTCACAGTTGGGTTTCAGGAAGGTCACGATGACCGATTCCCGGAGGGATTTCGGTAGCTCACCAGTGTCTAATGCTGAGGCATACATCGCCGCCAATCGAGGGACCAGTAGGGAGGAGAAGGTCTTGTAGTATTCTAAGGGGAATCCGTCTAGCCCCGGTGCTTTATTGCGAGCTAAAGTGCGTAGGGCATGAGCAATGTCTGCTGGTTGCATCTTCGCCTCTAATGATGTACTATTCTCTCTTGTAATCTCAGGGATTGTTAGGGGATCGAGAAAGTGGTCTATTATGTCCTGCTCGATAAGGGTGGGATACCGGTAAACTTCTGAGTAGTGTTGATGGAATGCTGAGAGGATCTGGTCTTGGGATCGTACTAGGTTACCATGGGGGTCTATAAGCTCAGTGATGGGGTTCATGCCACTGTCTTGTTTGGCTAACCATGCTAGCAAGGTACCCGTTTTATTGCGGTTCTTATGCATTCGGGTTGCATATGACCTGAAGTTGTAGCGTCGGAGGTCGATGCAAGCCGTCATATATTCTGTCCTGGCCTCTGCGATCTGCGTCGCTACTTCCTCTGACTGACATGTTTAGTAATGGTGGCGAGGTGGTTTTCGGCTTTGGTGAGTGCTTGCTCTAGGGTCCGTTTTACTCCCACTAATTGTACAATACATTCTCCCCGGGCTACCACTTTGAATGTGTCCCATTCTATCAATGTGGAGGATGCTGTCCCTACGTTGTGTGTGAAGTAGTCCTGTATGCTTTGCCCCTGGTCGTGTTTGAAGACCTAATCTGCTAGGCAGTCTCGTGGGAGGCGCCATGTAGAGACTGGTGGGTGCAGGGGTCTCCAGTTTAATTGCAGAATGTGAGCATCGTGGTCAGAAATGACCCTCCCCATATAGTCTGTGTGGTGCACTTTGGGCAATACCGCCACGGAGCATAAGAATCTGTCTAGACGGACTCTAAGGTTATGTGAGACGGAGTGGAACGAATATAGCCTAGTCTGCGGGTGTTGCATTCTCCATACGTCAGTGAGTGCCCATTGTGTGACCCAAGCTTTGAAGTGTTCTGTCTCTGGGCGATTGAGTGTGTGGGTGGGAGCGGTCTACGTTCGGGGCATATATACTTCCCTACAGTACCGAGTGACCATCGTGGCGGCCCTCTAATAGGGCGTATCTGCCCTCCCTGTCTACCACCCGTCTAAGTTCCTGGAAGGGGGTCCCTGGTCAGATCCATATCAGCGCTCCCCATGTGTAAGCGGAGTATGACGTGGCACATATGGTACCTCGCCATTTGGACTGTAGATTGTTTAGCTCGGTGTTAGTGAGGTGTGTCTCTTGTAGGAATGCGATTCAGGCGTTTTGGCGCTTCGTGTATGAGTATACGGCATATCGCTTGCACGGCGTGTTAAGACCACGGGCGTTAAGAGTTAGGATGTTGATGTCAGCATTCTGTGTCTTCGCAGTCATGTGATGTCATCAGTGCTCGTTTGGGTAGGCTGTGCCTGCCGGGACCTAGTGACCAGTGAGTCCCCTGTGGTGTGAGGAACATATGCGCTACCATCTGCCTCCTATGAACATGTCCCGGGTACCCTATTATGTGTATTTTCATAACGGGGTAGAGTGATGCAGAGCAGGGGTAGGAAACTGTAAAAACTGGGGTCGGAAAACGTTCAATGCTGAGGACCCATTACAGTCAGTAATACGTCCAAACCTACTCTCTCTGACAGGAGAGTACAACAATGAACAATGGGGGTGGCAGTACGTGCTAGGCTAGACGTTTCGCCGATTGGGCCTTTGTAGGATCCTGGAGCGTCATCTGGAGTCAATTAAATCTTGTCCATGTCACATGTTTTCAAGAGGGGAGTGCAGATTATGCAAGTCATTTGGGGTTGGCAGTGAGATCCGTTCATGCTGGGGAGGAGTTCATTTGTCCATCCATCATGGTATCAGCTGTCTGTGGGGTGACTAAGGGGGGTGTAACTGAGCCTACTCCGGAAGCGTGTCATCACTGTCATCCACTCCTCCTGAAGAGAAGAGGTGTGGAACTTGATTGATGTCTTCCGCCTGGGAGGAGGCTTGTAGGTCAATCACTTCTTGTAGGACCCCGCGTCTTTCTCTCATGATTTGTTCTAGGTCTGGGGAATCTTGGGTGTCGGTCTGGGTCGTTGTCTTTGCCCTGCTATGTTGCTGCTTTGGAGTGCGTCTCCTGGGTCGCGTGGCTTGGTGGTCGGGTCTCGCGTGTAGTCTGTTCTAGATTGCTGCGCGCAGTGCTGGTCCGCCCATTCGTGTGCCTCCTCTGCACTCGTGAAGAAGGTGGCCGAGCCGTTGTAGAGTACTTTGAGACGGGCGGGGAAGAGGAGAGAGAGTACTGTCTTTTGTTCGCACGCAGCCGATGTTTCACTTCCAGGAACGAAGATCTTTGCTGTTGCACCGCTCGTGCATAGTCCGGGAATATCATTATCTGCCTGTTTTCCACATGGAGGTGGCCTGTTTGTCTGGTCGCCCGGAGCACAGCATCCCGGTCCCGAAAATGTAGGAATTTCGCCAGCATCGGTCTGGGGGTGTTCCTGGTGGAGGCTTGCGGGCTGGTATTCTGTGGGCACGTTCGATAGAGAAGAACGCCGTTCTCTCCGCTGCGGGGTGAAGGATTTCACCCAGGTTTCCATGTATCCCAGCAGGTCCGTGCCTTCGATTCCTTCCAGAAGGCCCAGCACGCGAATGTTGCAGCGTCGCGTATACTCTTCCAAGTCATCCGTCCGTTCCTCAATGGTGGACAGGCGGCTCAGGACATCTTGCAGTGTCGTCTGGTGTGCCTTGATAGTGGGTTGCAGCGCAGCCAGTTCCTTCTCCCCCTCCTTCACTTTGTCTGCGAGTTTGCGGTGATCGTCCCGTATAAGGCTGATATCCGTCGCGAGGGTGCCCAGGCGCTTTTCCATAGAGATCCTAGATTGTTCGATGGCCGTCAGTACTTGATCCAGGTTGTCTGGGATTGATGGGTCAGACCGAGGCGTGGTGGATGCGGCCAGCGTCCTGGTGTTGGGCATGTTTTCAGGAGCGGTCTTGGGCACCGTGGTGTGCTGGGAAGCCCTTGGTTTCCCCATTGTGGCGATTATGAGGGTCTTTTGTGTCGTAGACGACGGCGGGCGCAGGTCCGGCGGACGGTTGGTGCCTGACTAGTGGGATGCTGGATTATTCAGGGTCAGTGGATCTTCGTGATGAATGCGAACTACTGTTCTGGGTGTCACTGTGCCCAAATGCGACTCCCTACAGGCCTTGGGAGGTCGTATGGTACTGCACGTCGGTGCCAGTGAGCGGGGCGCTGCAGGGGTCCGCAGTACGGCGGCAGTCTGTTCGTGTGTCGCACCCTCGGTGGGGTATGCAGGCTGGGGAGGGGAGCAGTAGAGGTTATGGCATCTCCATGTTAGGGTCAGGCAGCGACCATTTTAGGCACATCTGAGGCCCACAGCCTTGAGGGAAGAAGGAGGGGGGCCCGTCGCCGTAGCGGTCTGCCCGTGGCAAGGGGTCCAATGGCTCATCTTGGATCCGTTTCTGTGAGATGTCCAAGGCAGCCCTCCAGTATGCTGTGGGGCTGAGGCGGCGTGTGCTGCGCCGCGTTCCATGCAGCCGTTAGCTTGTCTCAGGCCTAGCATCGGGGTGGGCGCTAGGCGGGATACCGGCCCTCCACCTCAAGGTCAGGCAGTGGTTGTGCTGGGCCTCGGCAGTGGGGGGAGGTCACCATGCGTGCTCTCCCCCAGTATCGGGCAGTCCGGGGGGGGTCCCACCACTCACCGTCCCAAAGTCTGTGTAGCTCGCTCCCAGCAGGCCTGGATCTCCGCTCTCTCCTCCGGAGGTTCAGCCGCCACGCCAACCAGGCTCCATGTTGGGGTCAGGCAGTCTTGGCCCAGACAGTTCTCTGGCCTTTGGCGGTCTGTGAGAGGGAGTCATCGCGGGGTCTCTGGTCCTCCGCTGTCCAGTGAGGTTCTCCCGGCCTCACTCCGCTGCGCCCTGTGTAATGCGCTCCTCCCGTGTCCGCTGTGTCTTGCACGGTGGGTCTCCGGGGACCCGCACAGCGCCCGATGCCTTCCCTGGTCCCGTGTCTGCCGTTCACTGCTGTCTGGCGCGCCGGTTACTCCGTACCTCCGAATCCCGGTCCCGCTGGTCCCGTAATCTCACACTTCAGGCAATTGTCAGCTTCTAAGATTCGTAGCAGCCTAGGTATATTCATCGCTGTGTTCCTGTTTGGGATAAATCCTGCATGATCTATGTGTATTAACGTTGACATGTGGACTAGCAGGCTACTGGCCAAAATGCAGCTCAATATTTTATAGTCCAAATTAAGCATGGCAAGGAGGAGATACGCAGTGCGGTCCCAGGCCGGTTTGCCAGGTTTTAAAAGTGGAATGATTACCGCCTCCCTCGTTGAAGCAGGCAGACAGCTTTCCCGCTTTGCCCTGTTATACATCGCCACTAGTTGCGGAGCCAAGATATCTATATACATTGAGTAAAACTCTATTGGAAGCCCATCCATCCCTGGGGTCTTACTCCTGGCCATATGCTTGATGGCACCACGTACCTCCCCAATCTCAACTTCTCTACCTAGATCTTACGCTGCCTTAGCAATCATCATAGGAAGTTCCACGTTTGCCAAAAAAAAACCCCATCTCTTTCTCGGCTCCAGGGTCAAGCCTACTCTGGTATAGGGCGGTGTAATACTTGAAAAATTGGGCGTTAATATCCTGCTGACTGTAATATACCTCGTCTCTCCCCCCCCCCGTTCAAGATTTGTCGCCCCTCTGCGCACTGGGTTGGCCAGCCAGGCTAATAGTGCCCCAGATTTATCTCTCAGCCAGGTCGCCTTGCCTATTTACCTGCTCTGGCCTCTCCCGCTCTAGCTCCTGGAGCTGATGCTCCGCTCTTTGTACGTCCCGTATAATAACCTACCACTTCCCCAATGCAGCGGCCCCTTATAACTGTTTTAAAGGCTTCCCATTCATTGAGTGGGCTTGTCGCTGTAGCAGCATTATCTAAAAAGTAATCCTCAATAGCGGTACCTATTGTGGTCCGAAACACTTGATCTTCTAATGCTTCCAGCCACAGACACCAGCTAGGTATTTTAGGTCTAATCCGTATCCAATCTAATGACACCCGCAGCGTGTTATGATCAGAGATTTTTCTAGTCAAGTATTCACTAGGTGTGACCCCTCTGTGAACATCCGGGGTGCATAGAATCGAGTCTAGTAGGACATGTAATTCGTGCAATGCAGAATAATAGGAATAGTCCCTTTCCACCGGGTGTTGGGCTTTCCAAGTATCAGTCAGTCCCCAGTGTTGTTGCCAGTCGCGTCTGATCTCTGCCAGTCGGTGTGTGGGAGCATCTGGGAGTGGAAGGTGGGAGCGGTCCAGGTGAACATCAGTAATACAGTTAAAATCACCCCCTAGCAGTACTGATCCTGTTAATACTGACGGTAACGTTCGTGAGAGTTGCGCATAAAATGCAGGTAGATCTACGTTACGGGCACAGAGTCCCTATCACGATTTTCCTTCCGTCTAAGTGCCCCGAGAGCACCACAAACCTACCCTTTGGGTCTATTATTTGCCTAGTACACTGAAAAGGGACTCCCGCTCGCACCCAGACCAGACCAGAGTTCCCCTGGCAAAAGCTGAGTATGTAGTATAAAACACCTGCCCCCTCCACCTTCGCAGTAATGCAATCTCTTCCTTCTGCGACAAGTGAGTCTCCTGTAAAAGGGCGATCTGCATCCCTCTCCTAACTAGGTATGCATGTATTTTATGACTACGTATCATAATGTGCATCCCCCTAACATTCCAGGATATACATTTAAGACCTATGACGGGTCCTATTGCGCTAACCATGCCATTCCTCTATCGGTATCCCTCACAGCGACATGCCTGGCCCCAAACAGAATCCCCACAATAATAACCCCCCCCCCCCACCCCCTCCCCAACTCCTCCCTCCCCAGAACTGGTGCAAACAAGTTTCCACCCAGACTAGAACGTGTGAACAACTATTCACGGAACATGGTGGGGCGTATATTGACCCTGCCAGACCCAGAACCTCTCCAGGTCACTCCCTCAACCCAGTAATTCAGGTGGTAGCCCCACTTTCTGCTTTGGTGCCAACAGGTTTCCACCACCTGATGTGAGCTACCTCAGAAGTCAACTCCCAGTGTCCCGATTCCCACTTTCATACGACGTGATGTGCAAGCTTCAGACTATGACGTCTGCCGTTTGAGGAGTAACGTCCGGGAGTTCGGTCTCAGAGTCTCCGTTCGTGCTACCCGGTGGAGAACTTTCAGATCTGTCCATGCCATGCTCGCTAGTGGCCATGTTCGGGCTAGCGCCTCTGTGACTAATCGGTGCAACTACATGCAAGGCTCTGTGCCGCTCCAGTTGGCCCCCTTTAGGGGAGGGAACCCTTGGAGAGCGCCAAGGGGTGGTTGATGTCCACTGGGTTAAGGCCGGCAATGGAGCACCTGTTTCGGTCCTCTCCCTGGTCTCCAGCCACTGCCATGCATACTGCGGGGCAGTAAAGAAATATGTCTCCGACATATCGATCACCCGGAGGCGTACCAGAAATAACATGGCATAAGGAATTTGCAACTGGTGCAGTTTCCGCTTGATGGTCGGGAAGGATACCGGTTGGCGTTGCACTTCCCTGGTGAAGTCCGGAAAGATGATCACTCTACTATTCCCAATCAGTAAATTCAGTTTGTCTCGGGCTTGCTGCAGTATGTGGTCTCGGTCTCGATAATGACGGAGCCGCATCACCAGCGGTCTGGCAGGAGCACCAGTTTTGGGTGGTCTAGCTGGGACCCTGTGGGCTTGTTCAAGCGCATAGAAGGAGGAGAGACCTTCCGGGGCTACCTCAGCTTTAAGCCAGTTCTCCAAGAAGTGTACGCATCAGCCCCTTCCTCTCGTTCCGGGACCCCAACTATGCGTAAGTTGTTTCTGCAAGAGCGCCTTCACTGTCCTCCGCTCTCATTTCCAGCACCTTGATCCTGGTTTCTATAGTTTTCAGAGTATGTTGTAATGTGGAAACTGCTTCCGGGACCTCCTCCAGGTTTTTCTCGTTGAGTTTCACTCTCTTTGAGCCTGCGGTGGTCGTCTATCAGCAAGTTGAGATCTGCCCCTATGGAATCTATCTTTGTTTTCAGAGCTCCTCTTGTGGAAGTGATGGCCTGCATAATGTCCGCCAGAGTAGGTCCCTCAGGGGTGCCATCTTTTCGCCTCTCTGATGTCTCGTCGTCATAATCAGTGGGTTGCCCAGCTTCTTCCACGTTTGGGACCGCAAACCCCTTCTTTTTGGAGACTCTTCCCATTGTTAATGGCCTACGTCGGGGCTCCCCTCATTTATACAGGTCAACTAATATCTCTCAGTGTTATTTCCTCAGTCTCTCATCCCTGCCATGCTCACCCATGTGAAAATTTAGGGCCTCGTTATATTCAGCGTGGCTACTCCCCCTCTTCCACGTGCTCTGATCCAGGCCACTGGTGTAGGGAAATGCCCCTGTTTTCCCACAGGCGCTCTTCCGCAGCAATGAGGTCCAAATGCACAATGGTGCGTTCCAGCTAGCCCTGTGTCTTCCGCCCACTTATCAGCCAGCTCCTGGTATAATGCAGTGGGCTCTCAACCTCACGCTACCAGCCGCTCTCGGCCCTGCAGCGGCCCTGCTCAGTTTCCCCTGTGTAGCAGGGCCGAATAAGTGCATTCTTTCTTCTTCACAGCGTCGCATCACAGGGTGCGAAGTGTGCCTGCCATCGCTCCTCAGTCAGACAGCATATATCGGTCTCATCAGTAACCGACGCCCCCACGCCGCACCTCTTCAGGCCGTCTCTCACCTCCGCAGTCGTCAGGGCTCAGCACCGCAATTCCTAGCCGCCATTTTGTGATAGAATTGTATCGTAGCTCAGGAGATCACGTTCGTCAGGCTTCAGTTACAGGGCCACCGTCCTTTCTGTTATCCATCTTAGATCTGTGACCTTTCCTCCTCCAGGCCGCAGGTGCAGGAAGCCCAGGTTCCACATCTTGGATCTCGGTGGAGGTCACCGTGTCAAAGCCCAGCCACCATGTTGGGCGCTCCGCCCCTGGGACACCTTCAGGAGATTAACGGCGAATTCACCGCTGTAGAGGGGGCCAATGACCCCTGTTAGGAGTCCGGACTGGGCACCAATACTTCCGCCACTGGAATCGCGGTAAGGGGCCACTCTATGGTATCAGGATCTTTGTTAACAGGGGGAAGCCCAGAGTCAGCTTCCCCTCACATCGGCACCTAGCCACGCCCCCTGTCTCACCAAAACCGATGTAATTAAAACCATTTTAGCTAGGTGTTTATTCTGCAACACCATGTTAGATAATGGAATTTACTTGTGCATGGACGTTCTTAATATTTATTGTGAAAGTTATTAAAGTGTGATGCAGAATTCTAGGGACTTTAAGAAAAAGAAATACAGAACTAATAGCTGCAAGAGTTCAAACAACATACCACATGAAAGGTCAGACTAAAACTGTGAAATGAAGAGAGTTTACATTGCTACATTTGCCTCCATTGTCTTTGATGGAATACTGCACACAAGTACTCTTTCTGTTTAATATAGCTTTGCCGAAAGATAGAAGCAATGTCAAAAAACTATATATATATCATAAAATTGAATGGCAATCTATACAATCATTAACTAGAGTGAGGAACAAACAGGAGGGGCAGAGGAAAGAGGGATGGAGAAAAAAAATATAATAGAAAAGCAATATTGGCCAACCTTTAGGTCTTTCATTTTTTGTTTCTCAAAATTATCAATAGTTTCCTCCAGCTGTCGACTTATTCGAGAAGCATCCAAGGCAGCTCTTTGTAGTTCACTTTCAGCCTGCCAAAAAGATTAACATAGTGTAATCACAAACTCTGCTTCTCCCATTGTCATTTCTTTACACAAAAGAGAATGATTTACCATAGCAAAAATAGCTGAGACTGAACAATAATGCTTTATCCCTAGATGATGAACAGATCTATAGATACACCAAAATGACAAACTAGAAGTTCATTATCTCATGTAAGAGTTGTTTTATTGACACTGAATTAGCAGCCAGGGTTCAAAAGTTAACGTGCTGGTTGAATCATGTGCTGCACCACCTGATCTTTGTTATCCCCAATTCAGATAGTTTGGACGTTGCCTTGTAATTATTATAATTTCTTTATAAATTCTTAATCTTGAATTGAAAAAAGTTAAGTTTATAGTGCTCTTATTCCAAGGCTCTCTCCAAGTGCCGAAGAAGGAAGCCTGCATATCAAATCTAGGATTTATAGTATTGTCAAAAGCCCAATGATAAATTCTTCTTACTCCTTCATGACACTCTCCTATTCTTAACACATGCAAACAAGATCGAGAGCAACTAAATTCTTTGGGGGGGAAATTATCTAACTGACAAGAGCCAGGCTTCGGAATGACATTTCCAAAAGGATAAACGTAGCACCACATGTTAATTAGTATCTACAGACTAATCCTGGCAGATGCCATAGAGCACAGCCCATTTAGCAGCCTTAAAGGTAGATCCTAAAGAGAATATCACAAATCCACAGATATCGCTGTAGCTATTTGAAATTGCTGTTTAAAATTTAATTTGACTTGTCTTTTAATCCTTGCACTTGGCACTTTCCTTTTTTGGTGTCGGCTCAGAACACCGGACATACTTCCTCAATCTTACCCCCAGGGGAACCAATCACGGTGGTCAGGGGCTGAGCTCACAGTCTAACTCGGCTATTAAATGCCAGCTGTGGTGCGGGAGTGCAGGGGGGGGTGCGCAGCGGGCGCGAAGGCGCGCCAAAGGCAAACCCGTCTGTGCCCATCCGGGGCCAGGAGCCAGCCATTATGCCCAAATTTTGATTTACTCTATGTACGAATTAAAACACTTATATTCTAATGATCAAACACTTAAACCCACCACTTGATATAGATTAATCAACTTCAGGATTATGAAATATAGAGATCATCTTCCTGAACTCAATCAGCAGCTTTCTGGTGAAGTTAGCATTCATAGGCAAGGTACTCGTAGAACTGAAGACACCATCAATAGGCAGAACAGCCATAGACGACTGAACTCACAATTATATATTCGAAAACATGATGCTTGGTGAAACATCAACTAGTAATATTTCATCTATTGGATTCGGCTAAACCAGAATACTATTTTTAACCGAGACATGGCTCTTTCAAGAGTCAAAGCTGGACATTCTTGCCGCACTTCCTAACAACTGTTACAGTCGCCAGGCTAATAAGGCCCCAGGTAAAACAGGGGGAGGTGGTCGCTGCTATAATTAGGCAACAGATAAAGTTTACTACCCTCACTGTCTTAGACATCATTTCAGTTGAGGAGTTAATCATTAAATCCGACTCCTATCTTAGCCCCTGATCGGTGTGCTAGCTTACAGACCCCTACAATATTCCTCATTTCCCCCAGTTGTCAGGTGAACAAATATCCCATTTAGTACTCAACCATGCTCAAGTTCTTTTAATCAGTGATTTTAACTATTGGGCCAATGATGAGAAGGGTTGCCCAAACTCTTCTGAATTGACTGATTTACTTAATGGACTGAACTGTGTTCAACATGTGACAGCTCCCACTGACATAAAAGGTCACATTCTTGACCAAGTTTGAACGTCTAACCTTACACTATCTAAACTGATGGTTTCTCCATGCACCTGGTCTGATCATCATATGATAAAGTTTTCCCTTGCCAATCTGACTATAGCCAAACCCCAAGAAAAGGCAAGAGTAATGGTGAGGAACTGGAACTGTATTAACATCAACGCATTCTGTAAACTGCTGGCAACTTCCGCCCCATCTCACTGCTCCCTGCCCCTGCGAAGATGTTAGAAACTCATCTCAATAAACATCTTGCAGCTTTTGTAGAAAGCTCCGGCTGCCTCGATCATTCCCAGCATGGTTTTAGGAGGGAACATAGCACCGAGTCGGCCCTCACCATAGTGCTGGATAATATCCGCACTCTGGTAGATGGGGGTCAGACCGCCCTCCTTATCCTACTGGACCTTACGGCAGCCTTTGATACCCTATCTCCCTCAGTCCCGTCATCTCGTCTGAGGGAGATTGGGGTTAATGGAGCAGCTTTGTGCTTATTGACCTCTTTTCTTGGTCAAAGAGAGCAAAGAGTGAAGTTGGGGGAGTTCCTATCTCCATCCCTGAATGTGCAATGTGGGGTCCCTCAGGGGTCAGCTTTAAGCCCGACCCTTTTTAACATATATGTGACCCCCCTTGCCAGACTTATAAGATCTTTTGGGATGGAGGTAGTCTCCTATGCAGATGACACACAGATCCTCGTCTCTCTCTCCCAGTCAGTTATGTCAACTGCCTCCAACTTTAGATCTTGTATGGAGGCTGTAGGACAATGGATGATTCACAACTCACTGAAACTGAATGGGGAGAAGACGGAGGTGATGGTGTTTGGCGGTAAGGAAGAAGTCTGGTCACATGATTGGTGGCCTGATTCATTGGGAATGTGCCCTGACCCCACCTCGTCGGCCAAAAATCTAGGCGTTTTGATCGACCCTACCCTTAACATGTGTCAACAAGGTAATAGAACGGTCTCTACCTGCTGGGGCATTATATACAGATTGAGAAAAATTAGACACTATCTCTCACAACAGGCAAGGAAACAAGTGGCTGTTGCTCTTATCGGTTCTCGGCTGGACTACTGCAATGCGCTTTATGCGGGACTTAATAGAAGTCTGCTGCAGCGCTTGCAAGTAGCCCAGAACGCAGCAGCTAGGTTTGTCCTTGATTTGCCTAGGTATGCCTCGGCTACCTCTGCCAGAAAATTGTTACACTGGCTGCCTATAGAGGATCGCATACTCTTTAAGACCATGTGTATGACCTACAGGGCTCTGGCTAGGGGTAGCTCTTCTGGTGTGGGTGCTATTCTGTCCCATTATAGCCCCTCCAGGAACTTGCGTTCCTCTAATAAACTTCTCCTACTGGTTCCCCGTATCCGGAAAGTGAGATATGGAGGCAAAGCCTTTTCCTTTCTGGCACCTAAGTGGTGGAATGATCTCCCACTCGAACTTAGGTCTCTTCCCACTTTACAGCTTTTCAGAATTGCCTTGAAAACCCATCTTTTTGTTAAGTCATACTTGTAGTGGTGTTTTGTTTTCTGGTTTTGATCTGTTTGGTAGGCGCCTTCGGGTTTTAGTTGCGCACTATAAATTTATTTCATTCATTCATTCAACTACAATGCCGACTGAACAGTCCCTGGTCAACCAACATGAAGAAAGTATTAAATCATGGATAGTGGCCACCAGCGATAGTCATGCCCCCCCTTAAGAAAGTCAAAATGGCTAGACGCCACGACACTCGGAGATGGTTCTCAGAAGAAATAAAACTTTAAAAATTAGCTCTATGCCGGGCATAACTTATCTGGAGACAAAACTACTCTCCAGATAAAAAAAAAAAAGATATCTAGCAAGCACGGCTTAGACAGTACAAAAACTCTATACTTAAAACCAAGGCCGCCTATTTCTCCAATAAAATTTAGAATTCAACAAATACATTTCAGAGACATATTTGCAATTGTTGCAGAGCTATCCAATCCAGTTAGAGTCATGGTCAAATTAGCTCCTACCCAGATACTATGCAACTCTCTGAACACCTTTTTTTATTGATAAAATCATCACTATCAAAACGAGTATACCTGTTAACTCTCTGCCTGAAGCCCAGCCAGCTGCTCTCAGGAATTCTTTCTTCCTGTAGCAGTTTCCCAAGATTAGCAGAGAAGCTTTTCTGGACCGGTTTATGAAAGTTAAATCTGGGTCGCCGGCTTATAGCTGGTCCTGCACATTGAGGGAAGCTTTTCTCACATGTCCTGATTCTGCCCTCTCCTTATTGAATAATTAATTCTCTTATTCAGGGTGCGGTTCCCAAAGCTTCTAAAGAAGCTGAAATAGTTCCAATTATTAAGAAAATAGGGGCAGACCCACTGGTCCTCACAAACTAATCGCCCCATCTCTCTGCTCCCCTTTTTTAGCCAAGATACTGGAAGCACATTTTGCCAACTGTCTCCGTTTCTTTATTGAGCAGTCTCAATTCCTTGACTCCCATCAAGCGGGCTTTAGGCCCTCTCATTCTACGGAGGCATTTATTTTGACTGTATTAGACGAAATAAGGAAAGAAGCTGACAAGGGCACCACTCAGGCCCTGGTGGTCCTCGATCTCTCAACGACCTTTGACACAGGCGACCATGAACTTCTGGTGGGCCGTGTCAGGGACGCAGGGATCCAGGGTCTGGCCCTCAAATGGCTCACGTCCTTTCTAGATGACCGCTCTCAATCTATCAGTTTCTCCCAATTCACAGCCTCTAAAGTCAAACTGACATGTGATGTGCCGCAGGGATCCTCCCAGTCTCCTCACCTATTTAATTTGTACTTCTTTCCATTAATTTAATCCCTAGGCGAAAGATAGGTGTGCACTTTCAACTATGCAGACATCTTCAATTGATTTTTACCATCGATAAGTTTGCCGCTTCCATCACTAACTTTCAGACAACTATGCGACACATAAGTAATTGGATGAATATCAATCACCTAAAATTGAACCCAGAAAAAACACAATTGATCTTAGTCGGGGGCTCCTCATACACCTGGAATTCGAATGTTTGGCCTGTTGAGTTGGGAAAGCCACCCTTACCCTCAAGCTCAGCTAAAACCCTTGGTGTCACTATTGACAGTGATCTGTCTATGAAATCCCAGATTGGGATGGTGGTTTCTACTTGTTTTTTTCAGCTGCGGAAGATCAGGCAGATTAGTAGATTCCTCACTGCTGAAGCCCTTATTCAGGTCGTCTTAGCCTTGGTCATTTCCCATACTGGCTACGTTAACTCACTTTACTTCGGCCTCTTGGCATATTTGCCTAGAAGACTCCAATTGGTGCAAAACCTGGCGGCTAGATTAGATTAATTAATCGTCAGCTGAGATGGCACCACATTACCCCCTTAATAAAGAAGCTACACTGGCTCCCTGTAGTAGAACCCTGTGCATTCAAGATGGGATGTCTTACCTTTAAATCTCTACCTGGCACATGCCCGGAATTTGTATCCACCAGGGTTCAAAGATATGTTCCCACCTGGGATCTTAGGTCTTCACATCTTAACCTATTGGCTACCCCTCCCTTCAAACGCAAGAGAATAGGAGTATTAAGATTCGCCATCCTGGCGCTCACTTTTGGAATTCTCTTCCTGTGAACATTAGATCCACAACAATTTACACTCAATTAAGGGATCTCTTAAAAATGTGGCTGTTCCACCAGGCCTATGAATGAATTATCTAGCAGCAGGACTTTATTTGACCCCTAGTGCCAAGAAACCGTTTGGTGTATGTGCGCACTACAAGTACTTTTATCATACCATTAAACCTAACATAAGACAGCTTTGGAGCATGAAGTACCTTGGATTCAATAGCAATTTTAAATGATAATTGCAATATATCTTCTAACTAAATCTTGAAACTCAATTTTCAGGGCTTCATTTATGAAAATATCACTACACAGTGACATAACAAGCAGTACTTCTGGATCACCCTCTAATAAGTTTCCAGTTTCTTTATTATTGCTCGGTTAATTAAAACCATTGCAAAAGATTAAAACAGTGAATGACAATCAAAGATTCAATATCCGATAACACCATGCCGCAATTTGCAATATCAGCTGCAACAGAACACTCTTATGACATATAAATCAAAGCTAAGATCTTATTCTTAAGGCAGTCAGTATGTCATGTCAGCACCGTTAATCAAACTGCCTGAAACTATGCCTGGCTGAAGATGTAAAGACGCTTGTGTAGGGTTGGTCAAAACCAAGAAGATAGAGAACAACTACAAAAGTGTACAAATAAAATGCATACTAAAATGTATCTTTGATGTCTGACCGCCCCCTACTTAAATATGTTAATGGGCGAGGATATACAGAATTCCAAGGAAAATCATGAGTGAGGGTCTTAGAATGACACGTAGATGCCTTAGCAAGCAAGTAGAGTGCTTATACAATATAAAGTGCATACTGGGACAGATCTTTAGAGCTTGCATACTGCCGTCAAAGAAGAATCCGTGCTCCAAAATATACAGAGTCGAGAAAGTGTTCAGAGAAGAGGAATATGCAAGGTCTCAAGCTAAAATATAACTGCCCATCAACTGGGTAAAAATACTTATAAAAACATATAAAGTGCATGCTAAAACAAGTCTACAGTACTTGCCTGCCCTCTACAAAAATGGATTCGTTGACCACAATGTGCAAATCCACTAGGAAAAAAAAAAAAAAAGAAGAAAATAAATAAATAATATTCAGGAAAAGGGATGTGGAAGGACTCAAGATAAAATACAGCTTACCAAGCGAGCAAGTAAGATGCATATAAGAGTCTAAACCATGATCTTTGTTCAAAAAAGGGGAAAAAGCAAGGTGAAGATAAAATATAGCTGCAAATCAAGTAAAATGTGATACTTGTATAGCGCACTACTCACCCGCAAGGGTCTCAAGGCGCTTGTACGAATACCGCTGTGGAACCCATCCTGGCTTTCCCTGTGAGGCGTCCACTCCTGGGCACCCCCAAGGTGGAGGCCAGGCATCCTTAGCGTTGTGGGGGCCGTTGTGGAGATTAAGCAAGCTATTGCCCAGAGTTGCAGAGTGGGACTCCATGATTGGAATAGGCACCGAGGCGAGAATTATCAGGTCCGTGGAATTTTTGAGCCCAAGACTCGCCGAGGCGGGGAATTGAACCCTGGTCCCGGGCTAGACCTCTGCATCAGGGTCTGCCGCTCTAATCATTGAGCCACACTTCTCCACTCCAATCAAGTAAGTATATTACTTGTAAAAAGTAAGTGGATGCTAAAACAGATCTTCAATTCTTGGCTGCCTTCTACAACAATTAATTTGTTGACAATATGTGCAAAACTGCAAAGGAAATTAGGAACAGGGTTGTGCAAAGGACTCAAGATAAAATGCAGCTTCCCAAGGAAGCAAGAAAAGTGCTTATGAAGATATAGTTCACAGTCTTTGCGAATCAAGGCTTTCCCTCTTTTCTAGAATCTAGTTGGTTTTTACTGAGCCGCGGGTGTATGTGAATTGCAAATGCTCAAGCACATAAGTGCAACAGATTCTCTATATGCAAACAGACAGAAAAAGAAACATCATAATAAAAAAAACGTAATAAGCTGCAGCATAAGCAGGTCTATATCCACTTAAAACAATCCTCGATACTAGCAGGTTCAACAGATAATTAGAAGAAACTCCCTTCCCATCCTTGCAGGCACCTATTTGTTTTATGCATGATTAGTCACAAGGGTTTTTAGAGTGTACAAGACTAACAGAGTGCGCAGTAGACCGTATGGGTTCTCAACTAGGCGGGAAGTACCCAAGATTATAAGGGAAACTCAGCAGACCCCAAAGGTCTGACCAGTGCTGCAATTTTCCCTTTCGCCTTTTTGAGAAACTTCTCTAGATGGCAGTTTGGCTGTGGATCTACTGGGGCAAAGCAAGCAAGCATGGCCTGGCTTTGTGGGTGGATTTTAATAGTAATCAGCATTTGTCCATTAGCTCTTTGCAAGAACATATTCGATGAAGCAGGTCTTCTATGCCTTCATCGCATAAACACCAGCTGTTAAGCCTGAATTTAGCTGCCATGGAGGTAGGTGTAGCTGCGACGATATTTCAGAAACATTATTTCTGTACCTAGTTTGAAAGAATGGTTGGGGAAGTTACTGTTCTATAATTGCTCAAAACAAACCAACTAACAAACCTTCGGAGTATGAAGTTAAACTGCAACACGGAAACAGCACTGTAATAAACTTGTTTGTATATTGAGAAGACATGTCCCTATATTAGATCCTTCATTGCATGACAGTAACATCATTTTGTTCCAGTAACAAATTCTTAACTACATCCTCCTGAACTGTTAAATGTGGTTTGTTTGCGACAAAGCACCTCCAAAACCAATGTCAATCAGGGATGGAGATATTGGTCTTCTTCCGCTGATGAATGTCTTGCATCTGTGTGCGAGTTAGCATGCTAACTGAAGTAAGTCTCCTACAGGGAGACCCTAAACCCGGCCCAAATAGGTGAGGAAGAGACAATCCCTGGAAGCGGTTCCTGACTGCAAAATGTTCAATCTTGTAAATGAATGAATAACACAATTTGTAGAGCACTCAGCGACCTACCAGACTGTCCTGGTGCTAGAGAAAACCAGAGGTCAAATGACCAGATCACCATAGGATGAGGCAAAAAGATAGCTTTTTAATGCGTTCCTGAACAGTGCTTCCTGGAAGATAGCCTTCAGGGAGCGAGGAAGCAAATTCTATTTCTTATTCACTATCATTGAGGAGGAGCGCTGCCCGCAACTTACTTTCCAGAAAAATGGCCCCGTAACTCCAAGTGCAGGCGTAGAGCAGAAGGTGCAAGGGTGGAGGTAAAGTTGAAACCTGTTAATCAAGTACTGCGGGCCCTATATATAGCTAGCTCGATGCACAAAAACTAGTGCCTTGAAGAGGATCCTCTTCTAAATTGGGAGCCTATGCATCTGGTAACAGATTTCTGTCAATGATGCCCTGAATGAGATGCCCAGAATGAGATGTACTGTCTGAAGTCTTTTTACCCCTTTTTCAAGGACACCCAGATATAAGATGTTAACATAGTACAGCCTGTCTGTTATTAATGTACAGACCGCTCTCCTGCCGCTGCTAGAAGGAGAAGATCAAGACATTTTCTGATGTAACATAGTAAGACATTGTAGATGCAGGTTAATTAGAGGATCCAGGAATGGAGACAGCCTGTCATCAATCCTGATTTCAAGTTTCTTGGCTACCACCATTGGTGGGGGAAGATCCTTAGTCCAGCAGGCATTAACCCACTGCTCACTCACTTGCCCAAAAAGGAGAATCTCAGTTTTGTCTAAGTTGCTTTGTAAATGACTCCCTCGCATCAAATGCAATGCTTTACCAGACACGTAGGAAAGATGGAACCTATGTCTGTAAAAGCAGGATCGACCATAAGGAGCAGCTGGGTATCATTCACATAAGAGATAATTAACACTGCATAGGACTCAATAGGTTTAGCTAGGGGTGCCATATAGATGCTTAACACTAAGGCCGACCAAAGAGCCCTCTGGCAGCCCAGTAGGCTAACTACTTGCTAGATGAGCCAGCAAGATACCCTGCTCTCTTTCTTCCAAGAAAGATTTTATGCAATTCCAGGCAAGCCCTGTGATACCAAAGTCCGATATGCGCTGGAGGAGAACTGGGTAGAAGACAGCATAAAGTGCTGCACATAGATCAAGCAAAATAAGTGTCCATATCTTAATCATCCAAGGTGAACTTAAGGACCTAAATTACATCAAATAAAGCAGTCTTGGTACTGTGCTGTGGACGGAAGCCCGGTTTGAGTGTAATGGAGGAGATTATTTTCCTCCAAATTGCTGGATACCTGCGCATAAACCAGATTTTGCAGCATTTTTCAACAGTCCGGAAGGAAAAAATGGTTGAAAATTAGACAGGTGGGATCAGGGGACTGTTTCTTCAACAGAGTGGAGCACTTTAGCCTTTTTTTGAGCTGGAACGCACAACCGTATTCCCTAAAGAGCTGTTTAAGAGCTGTGTGAGGAAGGGCAGTATAACTTTTGCCAATGAGACAAGAAAAACTGGTGGGCAGGGGTGAAAAAGCCTTACATTGTCAGAGTGCTATTTCCATTTGGTTGAGGGAAAAAAAGCCAAATCTGCCCACGCTACATTTAACTATCTTCACTGGTTCACTCTTCCAGTGCAAGAGAACAGCTGGGCAACTGGGACCGGAGAGTAGCATATACTCTCTGGAATACAAAGCAATGCATATATGGCATATTGTGGAAACTAGGTCATCAGTGAGTTGCAACTCTTGGCCGTTTGGGAAGAGGTCCCTAATGGTGTGGATATTCTAATGCGATAATGTGCTTTGTACCAGTGGTTCGCACACAAGTGGGAGCCATGGGTTATTTTTCAGTGGAAGAGCAGAAGAATAGATCGGGCCTCCTCCCAGCATGCGCCAGGCCCAGCAGGTCATGGACACTGTCAGAATATCCATGGTGTCGAGTGGCACACCCCAAGGTAGTATGGCAGTGTGGGAGACACACAGTTGATCTAGCTCAGGTTTCAGATATGGGATGCGCATGTCCAGGCTGTACCAACGTTGCCTATATTGGCATTGGGCCACCAGATAGTATAGCTGGAGGTCAGGGACCCCTAGGCCGCCCTGTTCATATCGCAATGTCAGTGTCCCAGCGTACACAAGGTCGGCGACCAGCCCAGATCAAGCTGAGGATGAGACTGCGTAGGGTTCGGAAGAGAAAGTTAGGGAGTGGTATTGGACTATTGAGGAAGAGGTATAGAAACCGGGGAAATACAACCATTTTGATGCTAGCTTCTCTACCTGCCAATAAGAGCGTCAGTTTGATCTTGCACCTCCAGATTTACCACCGCAGGTCCATAATTAAATTGTACTGTTTGGTGCTTGTCCCTTTGTAATTGAATGCCAAGATATTTGGTCTGTGTCTTAGACCATTTGAGGGGGTGCCCGGCCAGTACAGGTTGGGCAGTGTTTGTAAGTTGGAAAAAGCTCAGATTTGGCCCAATTGTTCTGCTAGCCCGAAAGGACGCCAAATCGGACTATTTCCTCCACAAAGGGGGTGAGGTTGTAAGCAGGGTGTCTGAGAAATAGAAATATATCGTCTGCGTATAGGGATAGGAGTAAGGGTCCTCGCTTGAGTTGAAGCCAACGATGAAGGTGTCTCATGTGGCACACCAAGGAGTCTATTGCAATAATGAATAGTAAAGTGGGCAGTGGGCAACCCGGTCTCGTCCCTCTAGTAATAGGGAAGAGCTCAGTTAGTGATTCATTGATTCTTATGCATGTCAGTGGTTCAGAGTACAGTAACAATCACGGACAGGAACGGGGGAGGGACCCCAAGCTTCCTCAGAACTTGGTCATAAAAGGCCACTCAAGGGAGTCAAATGCCTTCTCGTAATCGAGAAAGTCCACTGCTGCAAGTATGATTAGTTCTATCCTGTGGAGGACTGCAAATAGTGTATGGAGGTTGAGTGAGGTAGATCTGTGTGGCACAAAGCCAGATTGCACTGGAAAAATGAGTTGCTCCATTAGGAGGGACAGCCTTGTTGTCAGGGCCTTAGTGAGCATTTTATTATCGTGATTAAGGAGGGAGAGGGGCCTGTACGAAGCACAGAGTGTGGGGTCCTTAATAGGTTTTAATAATAGGGTGGCACTGCTTCTATCAAAGTTGGTGGCAGCGAACCAGAAGATAAAGGTTCTCTGTACAGTGTCAAAGGGTACGGGGCTATTTGACCTTTGAAAGCCTAGTAGAAGGCACCCGTAAGACCGTCTAGGCCGGGTGCTTTGGACCCGTCGAGGGCATCAATGGCTTCTTTAATCTGGTCTAGTGTGAGGGGTATACTCAGAAATTGCCGCCGATGGTCATCTGGCCAGACCATTGCCACCTTCTCCAAGTATGTAGGCGGTGTCGAAGGGGGTTCTGAGAAGCAAGCTGTGTATAAGCGCTTATAGCACTCTAGAAATGTGGTGTTAATGCCCATAGTGCCCAGGACTCAAGTACCCGTGTCTGCCTGGATCTTGGAGATATAGTCAGTTGCTAGGTTGGGGCGCAGCATTCTGGCCAGTGTATGTCCCGGCCTCTCGCCCTCCCCATAACGACGTGCTCTGGCATACTTTTCCAAGTATGTATTCTCTTGGTCAGCAAGCACACGGAACTCCTTTATTAGCAGTGTCCTACGGTGTAGTTGCGGGTCCCCATCGCCCACCGCAGCTGCATCTAAGCTCTACAGTTCAGATTCAATGTGTTTAATTTGCTGACGTACACAGCGTAGTATGCCAAATTGTTTGGTTATGCTTACGTCCCGAATATAGGCCTAGGAGGCCTCACAAAGCGTGGCTTGGGTGGTGACAGTGCCAGTGCTGATTGTAAAGTACTTGCCCCTGAAATACCTGATCCTGTAGGGGATCACCGGGGAATCACCAGCGCTTTTCAGATTCGCAGCCATACGAGATAGTGATTTTTAGTAAGACCGGGCTGTGATCGGAGAGAATGCGAGGCAGTACTGTGGTCTCAGATGCCCAGTGTAGTATATTGGCTGATAGAAGCCAGTAATCTAGCCTTGTCCAGACTGAATGAGGCAATGAGTAGAAGGTGTTGCCCGGATGGGAAGGACGGTCAGAGCGCCATGGGTCACGCAGTGCATATCTGTCCATAACATGCCGGAGTAGAGCCCTGGCCTTCGGTTTATCACTGCGATGTGTGATAGACTCCTCTATCTGTGGGCACTAAATCAAATTAAAGTTGCCCCCCATTATTATCTGGTCGACATCTACAGGTCCCCATATGATTACATAAGTCTTGGAAAAAGGCGGGGTTCTTCACAGTGGGGCTGTAGACATTCAACAAGAGAACTGGCTTGTCGGCCAGTAGGCCATGCAAGATAATGTATCAGCCTTCTTGATCTAGGTGGGATGCGTATAGTTGAAAGGGGACGCTTTTCTATATGAGTATGCAAGTGCCCCTTGGGTACGTGCTGTAGGAGGAGAAATAGCGGTTCGTGCCCCAGGTTATAGCAAAGGCACTGGGTGTAGGTGTGTTTCTTGCAAAAAAGCCATTTTGACACCATGTCTGTTTAGGTATGCCAGAACTTGCTTGCACTTTCATGGGTTAATACCATGGATATTCCAGGTAATACAGAATATTTCCAGAGTCTTAGTCAAGTCACTTATTGGAGTGAAAATGCAGTTTGGGATAAAGCATGTACGTGAGTGCAGTAACGGAAGCAGGCACTAATTGGGTTGTTTGTGGCATTGTGATACTATGAAGTAAGGAAACGAAGAACATTTAAACATCATCCATCCTGAAACATATAGATACACCCCATTTCCCCCATTGTTGTTAACAGTGTCTGCAGAGGGCCACACACAGGGTATTAGTCGGTGACCAGTCGTCAAGTAAAGGTCGTTTTATTGCTACAGGTTGTGTAATGTAGTGAAATGTCGTACGGGGAAGCGGGCAGGTCCACGTGGGTCAGCAGTGCCAGGATCCGGTGCCACAAAGAGCGTACCAGTCACTGGTAATGGAGGCGGACCATGGGGTAAAACAAAGCAGTTACCGGAGACCCAGGGGGCAGCACCTACCAGAACCATCGCATGTTGCCAGTTCCCAGAGTGTCACTGTCGTCTGCTGGCCGTCGCGCCACCCGAGCGCTGCCCGGCGGGCCCACTGCCGTCCCAGGATGGCTGGTCGGCAATCGGGTACAGCGGCGGCGCAGGCGAGGCCTCAACAGGGGGGCCAGCACTCCTCACCCCGGCAACTCCCAATGTTGTCTTCTAGGACACGCAAAAGCTATCACCGGTATGCAATGACGGGGATGGGCAGCCGCAGCCGGTCCAGCTCAGCACTCATCTAATTTCCAGGTCCCACATCCAGGCCAGCAGTTTGTGGCCAACGTCAGGAAGGCACCTGCTAGAAAGGGCAGTCTCAGCCTCAGGCTCTCCAGCGGCCCCCGTCGCCACAGGTCCTGTGAGGCGAGCTGGGCTGTTCCAGACACCAACTCCGCAATTGGCCCCTGAGCCACCGTGGCTCACAGGCTCTCAATCCGACCCTCCCTGGTCATCCGGGCTACTACTGGACTTCAATCCTCGCCTTACAGGGCAGTGTAGGGGGTGGCATGGCAGATTATATGCCAGCTGCCTCCGGAGCCTTACAAGGTTGCGACCATCTTGTTGGCGGTTGTGGCCACGTACCCCCCGTGGACGCGAAAGGTTGAGATTAGTTAGCATTGTAGATAAGGGAGGGGAAGAAGTCTGATGAGAGGCAGCAAAAATGTTTCTGATTGATAACCATATGAATGAGAACAGTGTTTGAATGAAAGATTTAGGATGTGGTAAAGAAGACTGTTGAAGAGGAGTGTGATATATTGGTTGTAGAGTTTAAGGACCATATAGTGGAGAGAATTATATAATGAAAGGAAGGCAAAATGACAAAGGCATCATAATGAAGGCATGTGGATGGATAAAGAAATTGGCGAGTGTAGGGCTGGAAGAATTGAATCACAGGATAATACATATCTGGGACACATTCAGATGCAAATAGGCAGCTACCTGCCTACATATAGCTTTAGATACTCACCTGGCAGGTTAGGCCATTCTTTTTTGTAGTCTGCAAAGGATCCTTGATTTCTGCTCATAAAGCTGCTCTTGTAAGTAAAGATGGAGGTACATATATGGAAACATATATGCAGAGCCTAACAGTACACAGCAAAGCTGATCATTATCCATTCCTCACAGTATTCATAGCAACTACAGTAGTTATCATCCTCCATATCACATAAAGCCTAAGAGACAGAGGAGGAATCCAGTTGGTGGAGTTTGTGATACCATGATGCCTCTATTCCCTCTGGAATTTAATACTACAAATTCAGAACAGAAAAGTTGGTCCGTGCTTGAATGCCAATGACCGAGAGTGACAGGATGCTTTAGTGGAATGTCTTGAAAGCACATCACAACACACCCTTCACATATTAAATGTCAACAGGGTTGTACAGAATGATGAAGGGTATCCATAGAACCATACTGAACCAGTGCAGATGCGAAGCCTTATTTTGCCCTGGTGCAACAATGGTAGTATCCTTCTCCCCCACTGGAGACTTCCCAGAGAGGACACTGGTAAGCATTCTTCTTGTTACACCATAAGTTCCAGAAGAGCCCATTGAGAACTTTGTCTCACATTCAGCACAGCAGGCGTCACACCCTGAGGTTACTGTAGATAAACATGATTGCAACATTCTCTTGGTCATTTTAAAACTGATTATCCAATTACCTTTCCTATACAGACTCAGGCTTTGCAATGTTGAAATTACTGATCATGAATGATGGTTAAAAACAAATAAATAAATCAACCAATGAATGATACAAAAAAACATGGGTGAGGGCAGCTGGCCATATGACACCTCTCTGTATAGATTGTTAACTAGGTAAAGCATTTTCTAGCCAGATCTATTTTAAAGAAATGTTTTAACCCCATCCCATGCAAAGTTCGAAGATAGCCCAAGAGGAAATGTGCTTTGTACACAGCTGTCATCCTTGATAGGGGGCATGGCTGAATTACACTACAATGAACTTGTTGAACTCAACCTACAAAACGTTGCATGTACAACATGAATGTACTACATCACTTATTACTACATTGTCCAGGGAAATACGCACTTCCTATTCTACACTGTGAATCCACTTTACTACACTTACCTTGAGGGGCAGTGAGTGTAATATTTTTGTCGTGAGAGCGAAGGCAAGCAATATAGTGGCAGAGCACAGAGGGACCATCCCATCCCATTATTAACCAAAAAACCAGTGTTCTTTGCTTAATATGGTGTATAGACTCAAAATGAAAACTAAGGAAAGTTAGAGATCAGTAGCTGAGACTTCGAGGACTACATTTGATATCATAATCACACTGCATTAGGAGCACTACATTCACATATAGTGCTTGCATAAGTTTATCAAGAAAAATACTCCAATAATGATTACAAAAATCAAATTAATTAGAACCAAATAATAGAAAATAACGAAATGAACCAGGCATGTTATGGCTACTACGAAAACCATAAAGTCTGCATATCAAACGCTCAAATTGAAAGATTTATTTCGATAATAATAATTTGTTAATATATGTAGGGTTACATCTAACACAATCTGCCTTTCTTGTATTTCAGGAACAGCAGAATGTCTTTTCGAAGAATTTTCCCTTTCAAACAGGTGACGGACTTCTTCCCCTTCACTAGGCCATCTAGACTTCATTCACTATATTAGACAGTCTATTAGTAAAGTTGTTCTTCAAATGGCAGTGTTTGTTTTACCAAAGTAAAGATCTTTTCAGAAAGGTGGTTGGCTTTCAATTTCTACCACAGACTATTCACAGTGTAGGACATAAATTCGTAGATAAATATGGGTTACATATCTCCTCAATAAGAAATATGAGGATTGTCTCTGAAGGATAAGCGTTTCATGTCTCTTCCATAAATCCAGCTATCTGTATGTTTGCTCCCTTGGGGTAAACGTGCTCAATACATTTTTAGAATCGGTGGGGATGGAGTGAAGGTCTCTCTACAGGACGCTAAATATCGTGCTTAATTTCTTATGTACCGTATAGTCAAGGTCAGCGACTCTTCTACTCCCAAGGGCTAAGGGACAATACAAGAGACTTAAAAACATTAAGGATTTTGTCCTGTAGCTATTTTCTCCACAAAAGGGACGCATTTTGGTAATGTCCAACTTCCTATGCTTTAAAAGTCTATATGGGTGTTTCTATTTCTACTTCATTAGAATTAGCCGTCATCATTTCAAGATCTCTTCTTCAGATACAAGAAATCTTTAATTTCGTTATCAAAAACAATATATTCTGAGCGCAGTTTCTATTTGCTTCTATAGTTGAACCAAGACAGCTTCCGAGAACTTCCATTACCCAGGGTCACCTTGCATTTTTTGTCATGCTCTCAAGAAAAACAGCAATTCCCTCTTTTCCCACAGTAGTTGTGTAGTGATACAATATGCTGTCAACCTACTGGCTGCCTCAGATGCCTTAGGCCAATGCAAACATGATTCTTTGTATTTGCTTACTGAATTCTGGGAATTGCTTTGCTTGTAGAAACCTCGTTCATATTTAGCTACTTTTGAAGGCCACTTGCTCAGAGTTTCTCTGTTTCAATGATGTCATTCCTGCACCTGCTTGTTAGAGAATTGAAACTTAAATCCAAGTGATCCTAGATACTTGTCAGTTGATTATATACTGAAATATAGATGGGCAATAGTGAGTCATGGGATGCTTTTCCTCAAAGGGTTCTGGGTGAAGTCAAATAGATGAGAGTGCTTGTGTCCTCTACGATCTCACTCACTTTTTACCCATGTATAATTTTATGTTGCATCACACTTCCGTCTTATCATCCCCCACTGAAGCTGTGATCTCTGCCCTGCGTCTGAGCAGAAATCCCTTTGTCTGGGAGGTTGTCAATACAGTAGATTCCACTGAATCCCAAGTTTACTTTACTAGCACAGTCCTAGGTTATCTCCTAGCCAAATAAGGTACATCTTGCTGGACGTAATGTTAGCATAAAACGGAAAATTGCACCGAGGTAGATGAGGTATGCCACTTCCAGCTACCTTGCAATGCTTATCGAGCAGGAATGTTTTTGTCTCATTGTGCATTCAATGCGAGATCACATATGGGGGGGGGGGGGGGGGTCACTACAGGTAACATTTATGCAACTTGAAACAAGATGAGAAAGGTACCATGGTAAAGGAAGGTGACTATGCTCTGTGAACAAGTGCACGATGTAAGGATTCAGTATTATGTTTTTTGTGCCACTGTCATCTTGTTACTCCATTGTAAAGTACAGCCTTATGTCTAATGGTGTCAGTGCTCTTTAGAGCTACTGTGAGAAGTAATATTAACAAGTATTATGATAAACTATACAGTACAGGTAATTCACAATCAAAAGTCCTAAACATAACAAAAAGAAACATCCGTAAAATTATAACTTTCGTTCTGAGCAGGAGTGCGCACAGAACTGCTTTTAGCAACCATCAACTATGAAAATCGTTTCAACGTGAGAAGCTTGTTAATCATGACTTTTACTATATTTTCAGCAGCACATGCATAAGATATAACGAGTAGAATGCTGCTGTTTTTCTTGTGTGCTCTGCCGGTGTGCACATAGGGAATCTCCAAAAGGTAAACTTGAAGGAAAAGTTGTGCAGACACTGCAAAGTTTTCACACGTTTACCCCTGCAAGTCAAATTGGGCTCTAATGTCCCACAGAAACAGAAATAAAAGGAGCTGTTACTTTTTCTTCGAGTGCTAGGGTTTTAACTATTTTTAGGTTTGGCTTTGAGACGGCTTTAGCTTTATTATGGACACTTGCAAGTCAAGTAATCAAAACAAATTCACACTAGACTAAGGGAATACTCTCTATGTGGGAATGCCTGAGTAGCTTTTCTACCGACTGCAAGTGATCCAAAATGCCGCTGCCAAGCTGGTTTGTAACAAAAGCAAATACAGCTCAGCATCAGAATGTTTGAGGGAGCTCCATTGGCTACTAGTGCGTCAAAGGGCCAAGTTTAAGCTATTGTGTTTTGCACACAGAGCGCTACACAAATGCAGTCCCTGAATTTCTCAGGACAAAATCGAATTCTGCATTACTGCACAAAAACTGAGGTCCTGCCACCATGCACTGGCCAAAACCAAACGTATTAAGAAAGTTATGGCAGAGGGCCGTTCTTTTTCTAGTATGGCAGCCGTCCATTGGAATGAACTTCCCCTAGACCTTCGCCTTACGAACGAATACATACCATTCAGGAAGAAGCTGAAAACATGGCTGTTCCTCAGAATATAGATACTAGCACCTGCAGCCTCTTAACATAGCTCCCTCTGCTCCTAAATGATTAGGCCTCCACTACCCCTTTCTCAGGAAAACGCTTCCTAATCACCATGATATCCCTTGGGATGAATGTTGCGCTTAATAAATACAAATACATATGCATACACAAAAGTGATTTTGGTCCACCCTCTTCATCCACAGGTCTGTTAAGCTATTACTCACATTTTACATGCGCCCACCAGAGCACAGAGCAATGGCTAAGTCTCCTTCAACTAATGGTACACTTGTACAGTGAGTGACTGCATTTTTCCTTGTCACACGTCTACATTTCCATGAAAAAATAAGCGTACGTAAGTGCAAGGTCTAGTTGGCCAATACGTTAATTAGTCAAGTAATTTTCAATTTCCATTCTTTACCTTTTTTGTCATCCTTGTGTTTCTAAACTATTTCATCAGGTTAATTAATCGAAAGCTAGCACAATTTTTTCTTTGTGCTAATATCAATCCTATTTTGCAGTGATCTGCACTTACATTAAAAAGTGTTTCTTTACCTGTTCTAAGTATACCTGCTACCTAAAAAGCAATCATGCTGTTCTATGATAATTTCATGTTATCGTTATTTTTTATTTTAACATTTTTATTCTAAGCATATTGCTTATATGCTTCTATTTTTGTGGCATTTGTTTGCAAAAAAATATAATCATCACACCAGTTTTCCAAGACCATACCTGTTGGCTTTTCCAGTACTTGTTCATTACTTATTTGCAATCAAGAAATGATCTAAGCTGGAAGTAGAAAAAACGTCTTGAAGGATAGCAGCCTTTTAAAATAAAAAATGCTTATTTCAGAGTTCCAGCCTGAAGTTGGGGTAACATTATTGGGTAACGAATCTGGTGAAGATAGCTTCACTTGAGAGTCCCTGTTAAAGGTAAGTAACGTTTTCTAATGGGCAATTGTAATTGCATTTATATAGTGCTTACTACCCGTGACTAGGCGTCAAACAGTAATAATTTCAGTTATTCCTGGGCGTATAGCATGCTAAGAAAATGTGTGTTTCTTTCTTGAAGGTTTTCCTTTAAAGATGGTACTCTTCATTAAACATTTCAGTGTTAGGTTGCAAATAAGCAAAAATTCCCCACCTGTGTCTGAAGAGGATAATGAAGGAAAAACTTGTATACCCGTGTTCAAAGAAAGACAGTTATTTACATTACACACATCACAAATGGAATGATACTGAATGCATCTGAGAAACCACCATCGATAATTCAAATAAAATAAAATATATACATCTAGAGAGAGAGAGAGAAAGAGAAAAAGGAAGAGAGAGAGAAGAAACAATTTTCTGAAAACCATCTTATTTATTAGTGTCTTGAGAGGACTGAGGTTGCAACCTTTACCTTGACCTCATGAGCTCAAGTAATTGGTTGAAATCTACAGTGGGCTCTAAAGCATCTCTTGTAAAGCAGCAGTGCCTTATATACAGGCCTAAACATAACGTAACATAACGCCGGGCTAGCTGTTGTTGACTCCATGCGCCACCCTTGCATATGCAGAAAACATGCAGAGCCAGACAGACTGCGGCGGACGGTAAATGGCCTCTGTTGGACCATTGTAATTTGGTGTGCACAATGACTGCACCTGGAGCGGGAAAATTAACGTTTTCCGCCATCGGCACGGATGCGCTTCTGTCTGGCATCGTAATGAGCCTCCAAGTTTGCATGTTATTGCCCAGAATAGAGTATGTTGGCCAGAAGGTTTGATCGGAGGGCCAGATGTTATAAGGGACCCTAAAGTATGGCCCCAGTAAGCTTTGCCTTGGTATGTAATATGCATGTGAATGCTTTGATGTGATGATCGTTCACTGTGTGTGTGTGTGAGTGTGGGTGTATGTGTTTTATGTGGTGAAGGAGAGCCATTCCACCACATTTTTGTAGCATATTT
The DNA here is from genome assembly GCF_964204655.1 of Triturus cristatus. Lineage (NCBI taxonomy): Eukaryota > Metazoa > Chordata > Amphibia > Caudata > Salamandridae > Triturus > Triturus cristatus. The sequence goes on from NC_140587.1 coordinate 451,339,551, forward strand.
AGAGGTTGCCTTAAACCCCAGTTGCAGGTTCCCTGTGGCACTTTTGGAGGTTGCGGTGCCCCATTATGGTGTCAAGATCAGTGTCCCCTGTAAGCACATAAATAAAAGGCATTATCATTTACAATGCCAAAAGCTCAAACTCGCGTAAATGCGAGACCTATTGCATTGGAAATGCTGGTTTTAATTATTTGTGGTAACCCAATGATTTGGAGAAAATAGTAGATCTATCCAGGGATACATCATAATCAGCCTCCTGAGGCAGGGTTCACTTGCTTATGAGAATAGCCCCCTAAAACAGTTGCATTCATACTCTGGGGACTCTACGACGGAAATGCAAAGGAATTAACACATTATTGATCGAACAACAAATGACTAAACAAACTGCATATAAATAAGCGAACGAGAAAAAGAATGAAAGACTAAGCAAAGTAGCAACCTATGAATGAGTGACAATACATGAAAATGAATGGCTTGTGAATCTCTAACATGTACAGGTAGTAGGACGTGTACTGGAACTGCAAGGTGCGAACAAATAAAAAGCCTGAATGACATGATGCAGAAACAAATAAAGGAGTGAACGAACGAAAGATCGCGATTAAACAAATATACTCAACTGACCTGGACGCCTCTAGGGGCTGCTTAGAATGCCTTACAGAGCAGAGGCACTCTTTTGGATTTCATCTATTTTCCAAGATACAGCCTTTATTTCAAGAGGCTTATTCCAGACTATACTGTAAAAAATAAAAAATAAATATAAAAAAGGAAAAGCTTGGGTGGCACTAGCCACGAAACAAACCAATGGGGAGCCTGGCACCACACTAGCGGCCAGGTACCTATGTCTTGCCCACTACCATTGAGAGAGAATGGCCTCTCTGATATCAATTATATCTAGCACTCCCCTCGTACCGGGCGTCTTTTTGGCGCTATAAAATCAAGTGACCGTGGGAATATGCAATAGTTTTTACAAGCTTGCGCAGTTCTTTAAATGGGCCGGTACTCACTGGTAGTGAGTACCGGCACTTCTCTACTGCCGTGGAGAGTACCAGTACTCATGAAAAGGTAGACTCATTGGCTGTGCTGGTGAGCAGGAGTGGAACCGGTCTCAGGCAGCCAAGGCATCGCTTCTGTAGCCCCATCTGAGCCCCAGCTGAGCTATTCAGCAGGGCTCATTTGAATAATGTCAGAGTGCTCACCATCACGCTGTGCTTGACGGAGCAGAGCCCATTCAGGCCCTGTGCTGACAATCACATTCACACTATCCTGTGCATTCGTGCAAGCACAGCAATCGTGACAGTCCCCTGACAGTGGCAATCAGGCTACGTCCAGTCCAGCCCTGGTGGCAATTCAAAAATCCATGGTAGGTAAAGAGAAAAGATGGTTTTTATCATACCGGAGACTTTTAGGTGTCTGCTATGTTTGTGCGTATGCCTGTTTTTGTAAGAAGAAGTGAGAGAAAGAGGAGATAGAATCAAGACACTCTCAGGAGGTATTTTAAAGAAAATGGGTGGCACTTTGTACTTGTCTGCTGGGCGACAAAGATACGTAAATAACGTAAAAGGAAGGGTTGGTGAGTGAGTGGATGGATGAGTGAGTTAGCAAGGGTGGATGTATAGATGGCTGGATGAATAGATGGATGGATGAATGAAAACATGCATGGGTGAAAGAGGGTGGATGATTGAATAAAAGGGCAGATGATGGGTGGATAAGTGAAAGATTAGATGGATGAATGAAAGGTAGGGAGGATGGATAAAAGGGTGGATGATGGATGAGTGAAATTAAGGATTGAGTGAAAGGGTGCATGGAATAAAGGAGTGAAAGGGTTGATGGATGAGCGAAAGGATTGATGAATGAGGGGAAGGGTGAATAAAGAGATGGATGAGTGAAAGGATGAATGGATAGGTGTCGAGGTGGATAGATAGGTTTGGATATGAAGGGTGGATAGACGGAATAGTGAAAAACTAAATGATTGATGAAAGACTGAATAGACGATGGAATGTAAAGGTTAAATGGTGGACATCAGCAGGTAAATGGTAGGATTAAAGGATGAACGGCTAGATCAATGGAAGAGACGAGAGATATCTTCTGGGGAGGGTCATGGTGAGTTGCTTCATTTGCTTGTTGCCATAAGACCTTTGGTTCGACGTGGGGGTATTTTCCGTTTCTTCCTACTCGCGTGCTCAAAAATATATAGTCTTGTGCCAAACAGCAATTAACAGTATGACATTAAGAAGGTGCAACTATTGCATAAAAAGGTAATGTTAACATATCATCGCATTTCTCTTTCATTTTGTGTAATGAGTTAACCTGCTTTGTTTATATAAACATATTTCTCATGTGTTATGGTACTTGCTGCAAACAATATAGAAGTTGTTAAGTATCATCATGTCTTGCCCTTAGCCCCGCCCCTAGCCCCGCCCCCTCACTACAACTCTAGCTCATTTTAATGAGTACCTGCACTTATTTTTTACCAATTAAAGCACTGAGCTCGCACTAAACTGTCCCTGTGGCAGCCATTGCACGCATGTTGAATGCCTCGACCAGACCGAGCTAAAAAATACAATGTGATGCCAAACCGGCAGTTTAGTAATATTGAAAATCCAAATCAGGAGGCCACCCAGGGTAGCTCGCGGACAGTCTTAATGATAACTAGTGTGACGACGCACCCCTCTGAATGAATTGTCTCTTTGCAATTAAATAATCTGTTTTAAATCAATCTTTTATGGCCGGGTAAAAGGAAGAGTCTGTCCTGTAGGACTTCAAACCCATTATTAGTTACACAGCCACATCGCAGCAGCTGGCGCATTAGCCTCTTGAGCTGTATTTCTGGACTGGAACCAATGACCCCGCATCCACGCACACAATGCTCCAGCAGACATATTGACCACTAAGCTATGTTTAAGAGTTGTGGAGCCTGTGGCCTTAAGGTTACACGCTGATCTCTACAGGAGGAGAGATAGCCTCTGCGTCTCGTTAGGCTCCAGGCGCTATAGTCAGTGAGCGTTTACCAGCCACCTGAAGGATGCATGCATTGAGCATACTGACATACATATTCTCATCAGTACACATTTACCGTCTTGATTAAGCAAACTTAAACATGCAACCCCCACATACAGACGGATTGACATTTAAGACACATGACGGTGAGCTATGGCCAACCGCACCCCACAGAACCTAACATAGTCCACCCAGAACCATAGACGAGCCTGCTGCTCACTGACCAATATGGCTGTCCAGAAACAGTACGAAACGCAGCTAAATACAGCACCAACAGGACACTGTATTGTATTTGCATATATATAGCACAAGACTTTCGAGAACAGGCCAACTGCCCCAGCATTATATTACGGTTAGCTCTCTGCTCAGTATGATGGCCTGTGGAGAAAGGTCGCACTGTCCGAGACATGCCTCTACAAGGTGGGGGAGAGGCTGACCACTAGCCACTAAGCTTGTGACCACAACCAGTGAAGCAGAACAGAAAGCTTCAGCCAAGTCCCCCCATACACTGCAGCCAGCGCCAAGAAAACCTACAGAGCTACCAAGAACCGCACTGCCTTTATCGCTATGCATACCTCTAACTGCTGTACTCTCACTTCTCACACTACTACAGGGCTGGACACCGACTACTGCCCTCACCACTGGCTCCACTATTGTCATTACTGCACATACTACCGTTGCATTAGAGGTTTCAAGGCGTTGTCTCTTCTCACAAAGCTACTGCCGTTGTCCTTATGTCACCAGCCCTGTACTAATGACTTATTATTTTTTTATAACACATTATAAATAACAGGTTTATACTATTATCCAGTTCAGGCTGCCTCATTTTACCAACTTCATAAAGATGGGATGCTGCGTCGGCCCTGCCGTTTTGGAGCTAATGACTGCCATTGCCGCACGTTTCACAGTGAAAGCTGAAGACACTGAGGTGCAGAGCTCTCCCCTGCCGATCTCAGCTGCGCCCTCTTCACACTTGTGACAATCTAACAGTTCACACCTCCCGGCCTCGGCCTCCACAGCCCGTGACCCTGCCGGCTCCCTATTCAGACTATGTGAAGGGGGTTGTGTCCTAAACAAGCGGCCGCCATTGTCCCGGATCAATAAAGAAAAAGTACACGTACCATGTAACAACTAAGTAAAGGGGCCAGTAGCCATGGGAGGATACAAATGACGACATGGTCGTACTAAGGCGTGACTAACAAGCCTATTAAGAAATCAAACACCAGCATGTATGAAGGAAAAAGACACAAGCCAATGAAAAATATGGGCAGGGCATCTCCTCCGTAATCTACCGACAACAGATCACCAGATCAGCGCGTGCGTGTTGGCTCAGGCTCAACCTAAAAATTACCTACCTACTGCCTAAGATCTATTTACACTCTAATTTATGCTATTTTCACCTTTCAACTTTTCGCGATATTTACTTATATTTGTCTTGTTTTCTTATTTTATATCAACATTTGCCAGGACCTGAACCTTGGGTTCCCTGGCTGTTGACTAATACAAATCTCCTCGTTTACTCTTGCATCTCTCAGCACCTCTGGCAAGGCCATGCCCTCGGCCAAGCCAAGGTATCTGAAAGTAAAGCCAACAGACTGCACCTGCCGTTGGCCGACCTTTGCATGCAAATATCTGTTTTTTTAATGTTGACCGTGTGATAAGAGTGCACACAGGCTCTGAGCAGGCACTCGGCTGAGTTAGCACTAGTAACAACAGCAAGAACTACGATAAACATGGTGGAGCGTGAAATCAGTGGAAGAACACATATTGTCTGTCCCAAGATAATGCCTATAAGTATGGCTGTCCAACTATGGCAGGAGTGCTGTTGCAAGTTGAACAGTAGTGTGGAAGAAAGTGGGTTAGGAATGGGGATTGTCACATGACTACAATGTATCGGGTTGATTAAGCAGTGATCATTGGTCTGTTATGTGAGTCCAGCTCCTTCCTTCTGGGTTTCCTCGTGGTGGTTTGATGGAGGTTGGTTTGAGGTCTGTGACATACCCCCCCCCAGCACACACGCAGCTCCATAGGAATCAGTTTCCCATGGACGTTGAAAACATGCAGACCGCTCAGCTCAGACACGTTGCTCTTTCTCTGTACAATACAAACGGAAAGAAGTAATCTGAAGAAAAACACCAGCACATTGTCTAACACAAACAGTTTTGAGACAAATGGCAGAATTGTTTCATACAGGTTGTGATGCCGTATTTTGACAAGTAACGTGCAGAAATATAGTGAACATTTTTAGCATACCGCAACGCAATAATTCAGAATGTTTAGCAAACACCGCTGCCAACCGTGAGGCAGGCCCGTGTATAACAGCCATGTGGTGTGATTTCCAGCAGCACGGGCTGCCAGTAAGTTTATAATGGGAGGGGACTTGAAGGTGCTTTCAGTGGTCGCCGCTGCATAAACCGAGGCACCGAAGGTAATATTACACAAGCGTTTGCAATGCAATAGGACTCGCATTTACGCAAGACCTACTGTATTGCATCACTGAGGGGGGGGGGGGGGGAGCACGGACAACAGAAGTGCGGGCACGGTAGGGGGGAGCAGGCACGGACAACGGGAGTGCGGAGGGGGTGAGGGGGAGAAGGGGGCGAGAATGCACGGACAATGGGAGTGCACATGGGGGTGAGAAGGCACGGAAAGAAATAGTGCTTACAGTCTAAATACCATATACTGTACCGTGTAACACTCGAAGTAAAGGGGCAGTAGCCATGGGAGGGTACAAATGACAACATGGCCATAATAAGGAGGGACCAACAAGCCTCAATCAATCAGAAGACAGCATTTACAAAGGACAAAGACAAAAGCCAATTAAAAATGGGCGAGGCAGTGGGCGGGGCTTCCCTCAAGTAGTAAACTACCACAGATCTTCCCTAGAGCAGCACTTGCGAGCGGACTCTAAGCTCGACCTAAAAAGGCAGGGAATGTGTACTTGCCTTGTTGCCCGATGAGTAATGTGAGCAGTGCCAAACAAGCGGCTTTGCTCAAGATCATCCCCTAAGGCAACCGTCCATCATACCGCCTATATCCCCTATGGTGGGCTTTCTTTCTCGCATCTTTGTGCTGCTTTATTTTTTTCGCAGTCTGCAAGGCACATCTGATCTCCAATGTGGAAAAAATAATCTGAGAGTTAGCACTCACACTAAGTGGGTGGCAGTCGATGACAGAAGGATCTGGTTTCACACACCCCCATTAGAAAGAAAAATAGAAATACAAGTAGCACTTCCTGACTCCAACCACTAGATGGCGGGATATAAGCATAGTATTGGAATCTAGAAGACGTCCATGCGTAAAGGTGGGGGTGACCATGTCAAAAAGGGGCACTTTCCTACAGTTGTTCACACCCCTTTTGAGGCTAGAGTGTGTGAAGTTAGAGGTGTGAAATGCCTACAATGCAACAAGTCCCTGGGAGAGTTCAATGCTTGTTTAAATCCCTGGTGTATAAACCTTTATGGGTGCCAACAGTGAAAAGAGGGCTGATGAGGCCTCAAAAATTCCATCACTCCTTCTAAGGACTTTCTCAGCTTCAAACAAGTTAGCCATCTGAGAGAAATTGGTGTACAATGATTCAATGTACATCGCCACCAAAAACTGTGTTGAAGGATCAAACTGTACCATATCAAAAATGTTTAATACTCTTCCTGTATGATTGCCATATGATGGCGATAGAATCACATATTCTCAAAAAGGAAGCCAGCAAATATTGATAAGAGATCCACCACAGATCCAACATATAAGATGCCTTTACACGTGGATGTTTAGGAATCAAAAATATGGACTCCTTGCTGGAAATCTATTTGGTTTGTACTGCATTTCCCACCATGTTCCTAGTCATATCCTAGAGTTCAGGTGTAGGACCCCTGGATAGTGGGTGCTAGTTCTTCCTGTCATCTAATATTGTTCTAGCCTCCCTATGATAATCACGGATGCTCATCACCACTATAGCACCTCCTTCGTCTGCTGGTTTAATAATAATCTCCAGGTTATTTTTTAAACTATTGAGTACCAAATCTTCTTTCGGAAGACAGGAGCATAGTTTCTTCTTCAGGATTTCCGATTCCTTGATTGTTTGAAGATCATTATTTTCTAAATGAAGATCTCCAGACCAAGTCTAGGTGAAGTGAAATCCAACGGATTTCTAAAATCTGTAGAACAAATAGCTTGGCAAGTCAGTTTTGTGGTATAACTACTTGTTTAACTGAGGTTTTCACATGTCAGATTGAATTTCCAGTCCTACCTTTAAGAGATCATGTCTGTGGGTGGGTACAAAACTTAAACCTTTATTTTGGACTTATGTCTCTGTCACGGATAAAACAGAGAGGTTCACTATGATTGAAACTGGACTCTCCTCTTGCTTCTGGTTATTCGTGGAAATCCATTCTGTCATCCTTGGCTGTTTGTGCGTCCCTTGTCACAGAACTTGCCTCCGCCCCTGGTCCCCTTCTAAAAAGAACAAATCAGCAAACCAAGGGCTTGCTCAGGTTTTCTAGTATATGGCGCAACATGGGCATTAGGACTAGCATTAGAGGGGCGTTCTTCCCGGGTCTCCTCTTCACTGCTTGTGTTGTTAAACATCCAATTGAAGGGAGTTGTTTTTTTTCTGGTAGCACTGGTTCCAATTACTTTGATGTTCTAAGTGGTAATAGGAGTCCTGTGTGTACAGAAGGCTTCAGAAGCAACCACAGCACTGAGACCACTCTCCTCGCTGCTACAGACGACATCCGCACCCTCCTCGAACGAGGCAAAACTGCTACCCTCAACCTCCTAGACCTATCCGCCGCCTTCAACACCATCTCCCTCTACACCCTCTGCGCAAGACTCCGTGTTGCCGGCATTCGCGACAAAGCCCTGGAATGATCTGCTCCGTCCTCACCAGCCTAACACAGAGAGTCAAACTTCCACTGCTCAACTCAGAACACACAGATCAGCTGCGGAGTGCCTCTGGGCTCCTCCCTGAGCCCCACCCTCTACAACATCTACATGGCCTCGCTTGCAGCCATCATCAGAAGCCATGACTCAACATAGTCTACTATGCTGATGACACTCTGCTGATTCTCTCCCTCACAGACTAACCCACAGCCGCCAAGAGCAATTACCACAACGGGATGAAGGACGTCGCCACCTGGATAAACGACAGCTGCCTCTGAACTTAGACAAGACTGAAGTCCTCTTCCTAGGATGGCTTGTGGTGGCCCGTAGCACTCTGCCCCCCGCACCCGCCAGCCACGGACCACACACGAAACCTCGGCATCATCCTGGACTCCTCGCTCTCAATAAAATGCCCAATCAAAGCAGTTTGCAGGTTTGTCGTCCTGCTTCCATACGCTCCACCTGCTTCGGAAGATCTTCAAGTGTATCCCCACCAAGTCCAGAAAAACACACACACATGTGCTAGTCAGCAGCAGACTCAACTACAGCAACACACTATGTTGGAATTACCTAGAAACTCCTAAAGAAACTGCAGAACATCCAGAATGCCTCCGCCAGACTTATGCTGAACATCCTATGCCGCAGCCACATCACTGGCCACCTGAGAGACCATTACTCCCTACCCATCAACAAAAGAATTATCTTAAAGGCTCCTCACACACGTCTACAAAGCCCTCCACAACGCTGGGTTGCATACCTCAACCATCGCCTCTCCTTCTACACTCCCACCACACATCTAAGCTCAGCTCAACTGGCCTAGGCCACCATCCCACGGATCCGCACAACCACTGCTGGAAGAAGATCCTTCTCCTACCTCGCTGCAAAGACCTGGAACTCCTTACCTCAGGCAATCACCTTTACTGCCGCAATTCAGGAAGGACCTTAAGACTTGGCTCTTCGACTGAACCGCAGATCCAGCCCCCCCCCCCCCCACACACACTCATCGTCTTGAGACCCTTGCGGGTGAACAGTCACACTTTATAAAAAACTGATTGATTCTTGGAAATGCTATTATAGAGAGGTATGCCTCCTTATGCCCTACAAGGAATCTTGTTTGCAAAAGGTACTAAATGTTCATTTTACCCCAATTCCAGTCAATTAATTTAATATCCTTAGCTTTTCAATTCCATTTCTTAGAATTCGTGAACCTGACAATATTTATTTGCTCCACATAATAAATCAGTGATTAATATATTATATAAATATCCTAACAAAACCAGAAATAGCAGCGGAATCTTGGAGAACAATTCTCCACTTTTAACATTTGTAACATTCTACAACTGCTAAGGTGCTTCATTTTCGATTACCCGCAGCTACTTTCTTGAGGAAAACATCAACAATATGTAATTCACTTCTAAAAGTATACTTATTAGTTTGCCAAGGACAGCATTCACGGATGCTTTAGTGTAATGTAGCTACGAATTAGGCCAATTGGTTTCCCCTCAAAAACAGGTCTGGGATTTGTGTGGTTAAGTGCACATATACCGAATAACACATTCAAAGAAGCTCTCACCTCAACTATTTGAACACTGCAGTTTTGTTGTAGGTGCACATATACCAACATTTTCAATCATACTAGTACATCCCTCCAAAGGTGTACAGCAATGTCAAGCATGATCATCTTTGTTTCAAATCATGACTAGTCCTTCAAAGTTGGTTGCAGACTTGTGATAAAAGAAGTACATAAGAAAACTACATTGTAAGGATACTATAATTTGTCGATTCGATGGATTCCGCTGCCGTGTTCTCTCGAGCTGTGCCACCTGTTTTGCTTCTCGATTTCTTGCTGACAAGGTCACTTTCAAGTCCTCCTGTAAAGTATAATATGCATTTGTAATTTTTCATATATTTTTCACAATATAAAACCCAATTACAATGTCAGAATAAGAAAATCATTTCTATTCACTATTTTGGCGGCAATGATTTTTCATTGCTTTAAAATGTTCTTACACTTAAAACAACATTTTTATATTTATGATGCTCCAAAACTTTCAGATAGGATCGGACATGCTATGGTTAGAGCCCACATTGTATAGAGGAAAGGATGGAACGAGAGTACATAAATGGTTGTTGGCCAATTGCCTTTTTCATCAATTTGCTTGCACTGGCAGAAAGATGATTGACTTGTCACTGACAAGGTTGAAAGGATAAACATCTTAATAGTGGGGGTTAAACAGCCTTCTTTTATCACATTATGTGCTTGTGACTCTAGGATGGATAATTTGACAAGACGGTGACTAAGTAGGGGTGGAGATGTAAAGAGGAAAGAGTACATGCCTTCCATTGATGGTGGGCAAGAAAGCCTTCAACACAAAGCAAATCCCTGTCAACTTCAACAAACTGACATGGATTTAAATTCTTGAACCAGCCATATTTTGTGGACCCAGCCATATATAAATCAGTCTTGGCCCTGCTCCAATAGGAACAGTCCAAATCGAACTGCCTGGTCAGGTCCTCCCTGAACTAGAACACAACCAACCTAGGACTGGGTTCACACTAGTTACGGCTCATTAGCCAGGTATAGTTTGCTTCCAGTGTCACAGTGTATGAGCACACCCGTCCCGCTTAGGGAAACACACTAAAGAATAAAAACAAAAAAGGGATGGATGGAATGCTTTGCATATGGCAAGGTCCAAACTAAGGTGGCATGTTGAGCAAAATAGCAATGGCCTGGGATGCAGCCCCTGACTGAATACCAGTCGCAGAGATAAATTCAAGCATTCCATCCAACACTTTTTTGTATACTTTAGTGTGTCACCCTAATTTCTAATTGAGAGATCCTAACCTTAAATTAATCTTACTATGAGTGATTAGCCATTAAAGAAATATTTACTCCACATATGGTAGCCTTAAAATCCATTACAGTTAACCCCAAAAGATGTTTGTACAGGATCATTTTGTGAAAAGAAGTTTTGTGGAAAATATTTGTGTTCTCCAAATTCAGTACAACAAAGGTTGCTTTACTTTCCGAATTTTAAACACAGTGGTCCCTAAACAAGAACGATGAACTTTAAAGAATGAATAAATAGAACCAGAGTCAGTACTATATTTGAAGCAAAGTGCGACACAAGCCTGCGTCCTACTAAGCATACATTCAGTATATACAAAAAACAAACAGGAAGGCTCAGACAGAGCGACTTGCTTGTAAATTATACATTCAATTAGCACAAGCAAAGATGTGGTGGGATACCGTTACACATGGGTAATATTGGTTAGGAAAGCGTTTACGGTGTACATATAGTCGATGTTTCGATACCTTTTAAACAATATTGGGATCATCATCAGGACATAGTATTTACATGCCTGAGTAAAAATTGCGTGTAAAGCAATAATGAAAGAGAGTAAGAAATGTGAAAGACAGTTGGGATGAACTTTAAAACTGCATACAATGTCATGCAGATGCAAGTGAGCTGGTGAGAACTTTGGCGTAACTGTAATTCAAGCTGTGTTAAGGATCATAGGCGGGGCGTCGTGATGTGAAAACGGCTACTTGTATCATGGTGAGTGATCGTGGTGCAACTTAAGGACCAATGGCCGTTGGTAGCCGTGTAGGTGTAGATTGGACCTGATTGGCATAGTAAGCACATGCCATGTGAGGAACCATGTCTTCTAAGGCACACAATGTGAAAAACAATGGAAAGTGACCGTGGATCAGATTGCTGTATCGATTGGTTGATAAACGTATAAAGAATATATTTTAAAAAATGGCACTAAGTGGACCGCGTCAACGTGTCCTCTGCTGTGGAGGAGAGGTGTTCCTTTCAGTGATTTAAATGGCGATCCTATGCTTGGTGAATGGTAAATGAGAGTACTGGTTTCCAGTGGACAATGGACCGGAAAAGTTGTGAACCGCGTCCGCGGTTACATAGCATGAAGAGATCAGCGATGGACCGGATTGGAGTGAGGCGGAATACCCAATAAGAGAGTAAAGGGTCAATGCAGGTGACCGCATGACCAGCCGTGTTACATGCATCGTGTGGGTCGGATACATACCGTATTCCACTTAGGATTAAACTAGAAGGAGGTGAACCGCGTCCGCGGTTATTCACCTTGTGGGCTTATAGCTGCGCTCTCAGTGAACCTAAAGGGGAACGGGCAAAAGTACATGCGATGTAGCGCATAGCCTTTGCGGGTGATACGATGATTGGGGTGGAGGGCTTACCTGATGTCACAAACCGCTGCAATGAAAAGCGTCTTCAAAGCAGGGATTCCGAATGGGGTGAGCGAGAGGATGCGGTCCCGCTATGCGAACAGATTAAATACTGGAAGTGAAGGGTCATGTGATGGGTCACATGACCAATGTGAAAGGGATGCAGTGGACTGTGCCAAAGGCGGCGGCCATATTGGGAAGCTAAAGGTGGTGAAGTGAAGACCGGAAGGTCATGGAAAACCAATTAGGAAGCACAGAATAGTATAATGCCAGAAACGTTGGAACACAGAATACATTAAGAATAATATTACGGCTTGCATGTTGACAATATTTATAAAGCACAAGGGGCATGGCCAATGGGGTATGTTGCTCATTACTTGAATGAGCTATCAACACACACAGGAAAGACAGTTAGTGCTCCATTTGCCGGTGATACAGTGGAGGTGAACTTCAACAGCTCATTCTCCAGGTAACTAATGAGGGAAGAGAACAAGGGTTTCTGAGCAAAAACGAATATCTATTCCTCAACACTAAATCATCACGTACCTTGTCATTTATACTTTACCAAAAATACACAAAATCATGAGAATACCCCTGGAAGACCGATAGTTTCCAGTTGTGGTTCAATTCTAGAACCATTAGGGCAACAGTGGTCGTGTGGATCTGGGGATGGTGGCCTAGGCCAGTTGAGCAGAGCTTATATATCTGGAGAGAGTGTAGAAGGAGAGGCGATGGTTGAGGTACGCTCATTTACCATTCACCAAGCACGGAATCACCATTTAAATCACTGAAAAGAACACCTCTCCTCCACCGCAGAGGACATGTTGACACGGTACACTCTGGGGCATGTTTTTATATATTCTTTATACGTTTATCAATCAATCGATAGGGCCATTTGATCCAGGGTCACTCTATTGGTTTTCACATCGTGTGCCTTAGGACACAAGGTTCCTCGCATGGCATGTGCTTATCCAGACTATCAGGTCCAATCTACACCTACACGGCCACCGACGGCCATTGGTCCTTATGTTGCATCACGATCACTCACCATGATACAAGAGGCCGTTTACACATCATGATGCCCTGCCTATGATCCTTAACACAGCTTGAATGAGGGTAACGTCAAAGTTCTCACCGGCTTACTTGCTTCTGCGTGACATCGCACTCCGTTTTAAATCTCATCCTAACTGTCTTTCCCATTTCTTCCTCTCTTTCATTATCTCTTTACAGGCAATTTTTACTCAGGCATGTAAATACTATGTCCTGATGATGATCATAATATTGTTTAAAAGGGATCAAAACGTCGACTAGATGTATACCTTAAACGCTTTCCTAACTAATATTACTCATGTGTAACGTGTCCCACCACATCATTGCTTGTGCCAATTAAATGTATAATATACAAGCAAGTCGCTCTGCCCGAGCCTTCCTGTTTTTTCTGTTTTTTGTATATACTGTATGCATGCTTAGTAGGATTAAGGCTTGTGTCCCACTTTATAGTTATTGTGTCAATTCTACGAATTAAAAGCATTGCGGTCTGGCTGGACAGCTTCAAATATAGTACAGACTCTGGTTCTATATTCATTCTTTAAAGTTAATTGTTCTTGTTTAGGGACCACTGTGTTTAAAACTCATAAGTACCCAAGGTCCCTGACCAATCAAATTGGGTTCCCTTGTCCTTTATAACATACTTTCAGAATTTGGCATTTTAAAATCTACATTCAAGAAACGTAAATTGGAGCATGATCTGTAATTTTTAGAGATCTAATAAAAGGTTGTTTCAAGTAACAACGAGATAATAACAAGCCCCCCCCCCCCTCCCAAAAAAAAGCAATAAAAGAGTAAGGTGCGAGTGTTGGCAGGGAAAAGTTAATTCTTTTGAATTGGAGTCAACCACCAAAAATCAATTAGATAAAGTATGGGAATCAAGTCACAAACCTTTGGAGATTTCATCTGTTTGACAGGAAATCTAGAAGCGGGCGGTCCTCGTTGTGGATAGAGAGACTATTCTGAGATGATCCCAGAAGTGGGAGATCCTGGCAACTAAAAACTGTGCACCTACCCGTGCTCAAATTATGTATTTTATTACATGGGTGGTGTAGGGGAGATTAGAAAAAGGTTGTCAGACATAAGAGGCACAATTACGCAGCTTGTGTTCTATCTAAGTCGCCATTTTTCAGCCAAACAAGGGGCCACAGCCCAAAGTCAGGAGGTCACAGAGATACGAGTAGGTGCTGATGGCAGGGAAAGACCTTTGAAAATGTTTTGACTACAAGGTTCCTCTCATCCCGGTCCTCCATGAGGTGTAACTGGACCATACCATTGACAAAGTTCAATTTCATGACCAGCTACTAGAAACTGGTATAGTATGTATGCATGTGCACAGAGTGGGTGTATATGTACTTGACAGGGATTCAAATAGGGACAAGCAGGTTCCTAGTCCTGAGGAATGCCCTGGACCCATATCTAAGCCCCTTTTAATCTTTAAAAAAAAAAAAACAATAGCTTCTGCTTACAGCGAATGTGCGCTGTAGGTGAAACTTAAAAATGGTCTGTCTAAAACGCTACAGTGTCTGCAGGTTTAAACATTAAGCTGATGTGTAATGCAGTAAAAGATTACACACATAGTATTATTTTTCTTTTAAAGAAGACCACAAATGATATGCATCTACATGTTGCTTTTACAAACAATAAGCATTTAATATTTGAACTGGCACCCAACATCATTCAAAAAGCTATACCTTCTGAAAGAAAGAAATATATCAATATGGCCATCACAAGTTTGGTGACCTCTAAAACCTACCCTTTTAAGTCTTATAACAGCACCATAGTCTTTGAGAGGTTCCACTATTTTGGCTTCAAGTCTTTCCACCTAAAAAAAAGTAGAAGTTAACATGCATGACAGTTTTTGTGTTATACACACATACGCAGGCACAACTCAAAATAGAACAAACGAAATCTGAAAACATGCAGAATGTTTGAATCTGTATACAATTTGCTTGCAGTGTTCGTAAGGGAAAAGAACAATTCTTTCCATCAAGCAGAAAACAGAAAACTGACTACATTTATATTGCAAGTAATTAAATTAAGTTTTACGTTATCCTTTTCTGTCCTGCTAAAAGATATGTTTTTCATGCAAATAATATGCAACTTAATGACAGCGAGACAAAGTCACAAAGAAAAATTAAAATTTGCTCTCCTGGGTTTCCCACGGTGTTTGAATCAAATATTGAACTTTCTTTGAATTCACAAGGAATTCCAATAATAATGCACGGATTGCATAGACTATTGCAGCATCTGAAGAGTCTAAGTTACAAAGCGTACATTTACAAATGCATAGGTACCTCTGACCTGCTCAACATTTTTGTGTCTCTGCACAGGGGAAATTTGTTTGTGTTTTAATATTACACTATACCTACAGCAGTTTGAAAGTGGTGTATGCCCTTCCAAACTATGGAAACCACTTTATTCCTGTGCTTGACAAAACAAACATGATCGGGTTCAAGATGAGTAACTACTTGCAAAGAGTTTATTAATACCAATAAATACCAATAAACTTGTGACTGATAACTCCACTACCTTTTTTCAGGCTCCACAGCTTTAAGATGCCAAATTCACTCCCTCTCCTGTGAGGAGCTATACACAAAATAAAAGTTCCAGCATTATTTTACTGGTCTGTAAATCCACCTGTTTTTTTTTTATATACTAAAAACGCAAATTTTTACCATTTTAAAACATTGTAAATAACTTATTGTACCATAACCTAATGTAATGGTACACTACCTCTGAGGAATGCAACGATGAATTGGACCCGTTAGGATTATGTTTACGAACATGTTTTATTGGAGTTTAAAAAAATAACATTGAGAGAAGCTAAACAAAGTAAAAGGGAAACGCGTTTATCAGTGTACGTTTTGACATCAGGCCAGTTTAAAGGATTACAAATATTCGGGTAAATACCAATGGGTAAAGAGGTCCCAGCACATCGCCTGGGAGGGTCACCATCCGTAGTGCTGTTGAGCAGTCAAAGTCACTGCAGCAAAACAACCCTGCTTGAAGCATGTTCCGTTAGCTGCGCCAAGTTCCATAGATAAAGGGGTCCAAAGTTTAATCAAGCACATCCAAGGTACTCACCAGTGGGTCCTTCCATTACAGGTACTGCGCTATTGTCGCTGAGGTCTGTAACTTCCCGAACAGCTATCAAGTACTCCTTCCACCTCTGTGTGTGTTCGCGCTTGCCCGCACTTGCTTAGCCCCATGGAATTATCTCTGCAGAGAGTCTCCAATTCAAAATGAGCACAGTATTTGACTAGACCCACTGTCGGACAGCGAGATTTCCAGGTTGAGTGTTGCGGCCATGCCTCTTTCCAAATTGGATCCTTCAGGATATATATATTTTTTATTTACAAATAATTTGTGGTTTTACAAAAAAGATCACAAAACAAATCATACAAACAGAATGTGTGTGTGTGCCTCCATCCAGGTATAAATGAAAAGATCACAACTTTCAAAAGGAGAAGCCATGCAAATCATAGAAGAGAGGTTAGCTCAAGATAAAATAACAAATTTGAGGGGGCATACCTTCAGTACAACAAATTCGGCGTCATTTGCAGAAAGTCCTGAGACAGGTCACCCTTTAAGCAGTTTATTGAATTCAGCCACTCATCTCTGCTCTCAATTGGAAAATGGATTTCAACAAAGAAAGCCAATGCAATGCCCAGTTTGTGGCTAAAAAGCGATTCACCACGAGGAAGGTAAACAATTTGATACTTACAATACAGAAGAGGATGTGGAACAATCAAGAAGCTTGTGGTCATATAGAAGAAGACTGAAATGCCCAAGATTGAATTTTTGAGTATTTTCTTTTGTAATTAACAGTTTATATAGCGCTCAGGCACCGAAGATTTAGTGTGCTCTTTACAGAGCAACATTGCAATACTAAAGTGAACTGGGGTGATATGTAAATTGGTCGCAGCTGGGGTCTATGTCGTTAAATGCAAACTTCTCAATTATTGAGGACAAGACAGCTTGCGGAATTCCTCTGATAAATATTGTATGCAAGGATTCCACATTTTGTCGAAGCGGGGTAATTGCTGTGTAGCCATCGCGGTGAGTTTTTCTATGCTAATATGTCCCAGACCTTATGTATCCAATCCAAGTGTGTTGGCACACCTTCTGTTCCCCAGCTAACCAGTAAGATTTGTTTCGCTGCCTCAGCAGTAATGTAATCGCTCTACCTCTATTTCAACGCAGTGGGTATGTGAGGGGGTTGGGAAGGCCCAATAGTACAGAACTCGGAAATTTTGGTATGTCCGTTTGGAATATAGCGTTGACTGCGTCCAGGACCTTGGGCCAAAAGGATTCTATCGTGGGGAAGTGCTACAGGATGTGTGTGAGTGTACCCTGTTGCCCACATTGGCGCCAACACAACCCATCACCTGAAACATTCCATGTAGCTATCCTGTCTGGAGTCTGGTACCAGTAGTGGGCAATCTTGAGGAGCATCTCTTTGCTGGTGGTGTTTAGCGCTGAGGAGCACACACGGTGGAGAATGTCATTCCACTCCCTATCTGTGAAAATACGTTCGCATTCTTTGCCCTCCAGCCTCCCCGGCCCGTGGCCGATGGGAGAAAGTGGCTTCACTAAGAAGGCATAGATATCCGAGAGCAGCTTTTTATCTGCAGATCACGTAAAGATCCACTTCTCAAATGCAGTCAGGGTTTTGCTAGCATGAGGGTGGATTCTGGGTTGCGTGACCCAGTGAGCTACCGTCAGATATAGCCAATGCACTGTGTCTGGTAGGTTATAGCAGGCCTGCACTTACGGAAGTCCATAATTCCATTGGCGTCGAACAGGTCCCCTATACGGTTGCAACTGGTCTCTTGCCAGGGCCGAGAGAGGGAGGGTGGGGGAAAATAGGCTTGGGTCTTTGCTATCCACACTCGCCGACCTTCCAAGATGAAGTCCCACATGTGTGACTGTATCCTGTCTAGGAGCCGTGGGGAAGGCTGAAGGGGCAGTGTTTGCATAGTGTATAGGAGCTTAGGAAGAGGCATCCTTTTGATCGCTGCGAGGCGTCCAGCCAAAAAACGTTTGTGTGCCTTCCATTTGGTGAGATCATTCCTCGCAAGTGTTAGGAGGGTCTCATAGTTGTAGGTGGCTGCAAGTGTGGGATGCATCTGTAGGCCTGGGAATGGTATGCTACTTTGTGCCCACTGGGATGTGTATTTACTATGCAGCTGAGAGCGCTTTGTTTCCAATATAGTCAGGCAAATGATCAAGGATTTCTGAGGGTTAATTTTAAATCCTGATACGACTCGAAATGCGTCCATCTTGTTCGGATCAGTGAGCTTCATGAGCACATCATCTGCATATAGCATTATTTTATGGACCAGACTCCCCGTCGCAACACCTGAAATATGTCGATTGGACCATATTCTTTTCGCAAATGGCTCCAGTAACGGGGACAAAGGGCAACCCTGTCTGGTTCCTCTCCTTATTGGGAAAGTAGAGGACTTTATTCCGTTCATCAGTATACTTGCTTGGGGGTCTGTGTGGGGGAATGGCTCCAGCCACGGAGTCTAGGCCCAAAGCACAGCAGCTCCAACACCCGGTGTAGATACTGCCAGTGTACGCAGTCAAATGCTTTCTCAGCATCCACGGTTAGTGCTAGGGCTGGCGACTGTGTACGCTGTATTTTATCAAGGAGGTGACACAATCTTTTAGTTTTGTCACTACAGCCTCACTCCAAAATAAAACCAGAGTGATCCGGGTCAACTAATCCATGCACATAGGGGGCAAGTCTGTGTGCTAGAATGATAGTGAAGATTTTTGCATCGACATTTCTGAGGGAGATTGGGCGATACAATGCGCAACCCCTAGTATCTTTCCCTTGTTTCGGGGTCACTATAATAGTTGCTTGGAGCATCGATTCTGGCAGCCCTCCTTCCCCTGGCAGGGAGTTGTATAACCTAGCTAAAATGGGAGCTATTTGTGGGCCAAAGAGCTTGCAGTAGTCTGCCACATAGCCATCTGGGCCCAGTGCTTTGTTGGGTTTTAATCTCTGAATTGCAAGGAGGACTTCCTGTGCACTTATGTCCTTCTCTAGTGCCTCGAAGAAAGGCCTGTCCACCGCCGGCGGGAACACTGGTGCCAAGTAGGTGTCTATATCTGCATCACGGAGTGGCTTGGCCAGATAAAAGACCTGAAATGCATTTACTATCTCTCCAGTCAAGGAGCAGAGGGAGCCATCCAAACCTCCGGTCCGCATCCTGCGCCCGAAGGCAATGTGCCAGCATGCGCCCTGCCTTATTTCTCCCAGCATAGTAAGTCTGGCGAACTCTGCCCATCCCTTGTCTATTGCCCGCAGCTGTTTCCTTATAGCGGTCAGTTGGCGACGCATTGCCATCGAACCTGATCGGACATGAGCCAACTTCATATCCTTACAAGGGCTTTCAGCTGGCGTTGTTTCTCCCTGCGTTCTCTGTTAAAACCGGCTGAAATGGCTAAAAAGCGCTCTTAATACTTCCTTCAGGGTTTCCCAAAGCTTGTGAATGGACGTTTCAGGGAGATCGTTAAGTTCCAAGTAGAAGTGCAGTGCTTCCTGAGTGTCAGCTCTTACATTATAGGTCAGGAGTTTGGCATTCAGCCGTCAGTGGCGAGGGGAGCTAGTCTGTTCCCCGTATTTAAACCTCAGAGTTATGTGGAATGGTCAGAGAGTGAGGCAGCCCCAATCTCTGCTGCGAGTGTGTCTCGGGTGACCCCGGGTGTTGTAAAAACAATAGTCTATGCGGGTATATGTCTGGTGTTATACAGAGAAGTATGTGTACTCTGCTGCAGGGGAGTGTGTGTGTCTCCAGAAATCCGTGAAGCCTGCTTCATTCAACCATTGTCTGGTACCCTGTGTCAGTCCCCCATCGTTGCCCCACTCTCGGAGCTGATTATTCTCTTTGAACATCCACAGCTATATTAAAATCTCCGCCCACCACTATTTGCCCGTCTGGAGAGGTGAGCAGCTGACCCAGCATTTCCCTAAGGAATGCTTCCTGACTCTCGTTCGGGGCATATGTTGTAGCAATTGTGAGTCTGGTACCTCTGATTGTAACTTGCAGCGCCAACATCTTACCCGGGATCTCCATGAGGACCCGTTCCACCCTCCCAGCAAAATTAGTTGCGAACAGAATCACTACACCACTCTTTTGGAAGTCCCCGAGAAGTACTGCCTGTCAAATCAGCAGGAACGCAGTCTCCACCAGTCTTCCTGAAGAAGGTGGGTTTCCTGTAACAGGCATACATCGCATTTTGAATCCTTGAGGAAAGCCAATTTTGCCAGGCTCTTGGCAGGGGTGTGAAGGCCTCGGACATTGAGGATAAGCAGGGACACTACCCTGAATACCTAGTCGAAGCAGCTTTTGCTCCGTTCACATCTGTCTACACCCGTCAAACCCCACCCCCCCCTCCCCAGGTATGGATTAGAACTAGGGAAAGACTTTCTAGTAAGGAAAGAATGGGGTACAGAGAGAGAAATCCAAAGTTGTAACAATAGAGGTAACCCTAGAAACTTCTTCCACCGGAGGGCACTCAAACAGTGATAATAGGTAGGGTCCATGTTGTCGGCAAACGCACTTTCCTTTGAACAGCAACAAGATGGAGCTCCACCAATCTTGCTGCTCTAGCCTAGCGGAGGAGCCGAAAATCTGGTCCACCCATAGGCGTGGTCAGTCGGCCAGGCGGGGAAACCCACGTCAGCAGGCGGGATACCTGTCTCCTCCGCCCACAGCCAGCAATCCTCCACCTTGACTGGTTAACCATTTTTCTGCTGGAGCTGATGGAGTAGCTTTGAGCGCTCCTCCCGGCTGTCAGCCTCGGTGGGTTTGCTCACAATTTTCTTCCCTCGACGCACAGAGCGGTTGGAGCCCTGTCCACTTGTCTCCGTCTTTCGAGTAGGCGACCCCAGCGGACCCTCCTCTCCCAACCTCGGGATGTCCGGTAAGCTGCGAGTGTCCTCTAAGGAATCGACCATCCGGACCTCTTCTCGCCACACAAACTGGAGGCGGAGAGGATGGCCCCATTTGTACTGGATCTCTGGAGCTGCAGGAAGTCTGTAAGCAGTTTAATGGATCTACATTGTTGAAGTATGGTCAGCGAAAGGTCTTGATACAGCCAGACAGGCCCTCGAACTCTATGGCCCACCGCCACACACCAAGAACGAAAGGCTGGAGGCCAGTATGGAATGTCCTCCGAGGACAGGCCATTACTCCAGAAACTGCAGAAGGTTGCTGCTGCGTACCCTTGCCCCATCCTGCTCTTACTTCAGGCAACCACGCTCCAGGCCTCTATTGGTGCATGAGGGCCGGTTCAAAGCACAGTTTGGGGCAGAGCAAGCAACAACACGGGCCAGTCTTCCACCAGACCCCAGAGGTATGCACAGAGAGCCTCGCACCATGCCACGGTCCCTCAATGGGCAACCAAAGTGGATCGGAAGGGGCAGGCCCCCAGTTTCAAGCAAATCCGCCCAGCCCCCCGAGCTCCGCAATGTCGAGGCTCTCCCTTCAGATCACCACTGGGGAACTGGGGCCCCGCCGCAGCTCCTGTCCCCTCCACGGCTCTCGGTTCCCCTGACCTCTGCCCCAGTCAAAACAGCCACACTCACAGTGGTAGATCACAGGGGTGGTCCGCCAACAGCCACCTCTGGGTTCTGTCCCAATGTGTCGCTGACCTTCGAGTTATCCCACGGCCCCTTAATGGGCAGCAAGCCAAGGTGGATCGGAAGGGGCAGGCCCCCAGTCTCAAGCAATCCCGCCCAGCCCCCGAGCACCGCTGTTTTGAGGCTCTCCCTTTAGATCACTGCCGGGGAACCAGGGCCCTGCCGCAGCTCTGGTCCCCTCCACGGCTCTCGGTTCCCCTGACCTCCACCCCGGCCAAGCAGGCCCACCCACTGTTGTAGATCACGGGGGTGGGAGGGGTTCAGCCACCAGCTGCTCTGGACTCTGTCCCAATGCGCCGCGCGGTGCAGGCCGCTCTCTCACTGAAAGCCCGGTCGTGCACTATCACGCCACATCTTTGTCCACCCTGCAGTCATCGTATAGAGATCCCCCCCCCCCCCTGGGCACCAGGGCTACGGGATACTTCGGGCAGTCACTTCCTGGGTGCTTCCTTCGCTGCGCTGGGGATTCGTGGCCTATTCATCTGGCGGAGCTCCGGTGGCTGTGTCCTACTCTGCCGCCATCTTGGACACACCCCCTTGAATCTTGTTTAAAAGGCAGACCATACCTTGCATCAGTATTGTGCATACAAAGTAGGACTAGTTTAGGCATCAGTATCGACGGGTGAAAAAAGTAGCCAATGTGACATTCTACGGGTGTTTCAGCCTATCTCACATTCTAGCGGTGTTGGTTTTGAAGGCAGACAGTCTTCTATGCCAATATCAGGTACACAATACAAGGTTCACCTAGGCATTTGAAAGAACAGGCAGGAAAAGCAACTCAACACTATTCTTTATTCTATGTGATGTTTAGGTGTTCATTCTGAGGCAAGATTCACTCACCTGCACAAAGCCATTGTTGTCTGCTTTGTGTTACAGGTCAAGATAGGCATCCTGGAGTTAAAATACATCTGACACTTCCACTCGCCAGGGTTAGCGCTCGAGATCTTTCACAAAATAGATTCTATGGGGTTTCAGCATGGAGGATTCACTTTCAACTCTGCAGTTGCCATCACTCATCTTATTTAAGACAGTGAACTAAAGTTGAGGATAAATCTGATTTGGGAACACAACTTCATAATCCTTTTGACAACTAATTAAGGTTGCCTACTATATAACCCCTAGCCTTTGAGCTCCTTTGTGTTGCTTCATCGTTCTTCTGAGGCACAGCACATAGACCAACATATTAGGAGTCAGGGCATTGGGTTTCCATATCATACTTTTTGCACCAAAGCAAGGGGTCATCGCTGGAGTGTTCAGACAAGTGTTTAAGGGACCAACTTTACTCGTTAAAAAGCCCTTACAGTAGGCAAAGAGAATAAGGAAGAATTCCTACTTTCCCTCAAAGTATCCATTGTACCCATTGTACTTTTTAAGAACTTACTTGAATCCCTCCACTAACGTATTGGTCTGGGAGAGATAGCATGTGAAAAGTGATAATTTATACTAAAAGATTCCAAATAGCCTTAAAGAATCCAATCCCTCTTTAAGAATTTACTGTCTTTGGAAACTCAGTGCAAGTAAGAATTCCAAAGTGGTTCCTGGCACTACAGGGCTGTAGTGTGTCTCAAGCACTATACCATGTGGCATTATCCGCAACAATCATAATCTACTAATTTCTTGAAGTTGTTCGGGATAGAGAGTCTAGAGGGCCAACAATGTATATTTCCTTTTCCATGGACCAGATATACCAGGAAATGCATGTGCCTCTAGTGCCTATTACTGGCACAAACTCAGTAGCCAAGGGCTTGAAGTAACGTATTCCATTTCCCATCCTATCTTGAAGTACCCAGCAAGTCAACCTTTAGCATTTAGCTCAGCCATCTTATGCAATACCAAGTAGGCCCATCAGAACACTGATAACATTCCAGACTCAAGTACCTGCAGATTGCTCAAACTCTTCTTCCTCTGGAACAGAAAGGGCTACTTATTGAGGTTTCTTGGGCCCGTTATCTCGTCTGTAGCTTGTGTCAGAGTGGGTAGTCAGGCCCTCTGGTAAAATGTTTGCCTCTCCCTGTAACCTTCATCTGCATTTGCATTTCAGATACCCTGGGAAGGGTGAATAATTCACTGAGCCATCAATCTCCCTGGGGGCTTATGGAATACCATTAGGATGTTTCAGATGATTACTTATTTTCTCCTTGAATGGGTCCCGCAGACCCTCACCAACAATTAGCGAATAGATGTTGTGAAATACTCCTCTATTGGTTCTCCTTTGCTCCCTCACATATCCTGATTTACACCCTTTTTGCTAGGGATAATTTATTTGGGGAAATTAAAAAAAAGAAGAGAAAAAGCAGAAGTCCTGGCAGAAGGTCATTTTCTCACTTCCGCTCACCATCATCTTAAGGGAGTGTTAAACCCTAACTTACCTCTGTCTCTCTTGGGTGAACATGAATTGCCCTCTTATCTCCAAGGATTAAAAAATATATATATATATAAAGCATAGTGGAGAACCAGAACTCCAGACACTGAGTACAAGGGTATGAAATTCCTATCGCCCTATACCCAGGACATACTGTTTGGGTTCAAGGGCAACAGGTTTTCATGTTTACTTTTTCCATAAAAAAATAAGCAGCCTCAGCCCCAAGAAGCACACACCCTTTGTCTGCCTCTGTGAGGATCTGCGAAAGGATTTTCTGCCAGTAAAGCTAAATTTGTAAATTATATGTGCAAATGATTCAATAATGCAAAACATTAACTATTAGGGTCAGCACTGTAAGGTAATGTAGTGAGTTCAGCTTGCATTACTGACAGTGGGTTCCAGTTAAAAAATGTGTACACTTAAGCAAAATTTAATAAGTTGAGGCAGCTTTTAATGCTCTCTGATTATGTGCAGAAGCCTGAAACAAGATATTGATTGTTTGCTTTCGAAGTGTACGCTAAAAAACCTTCACATTGAAAAAAGCGTTTTTGCCACCCTGCTGCAGAACTTTAGAGAACATTTCTCTGAAGCATCTTTTAGCCAAATATGCTTGATGAATACCAATATTTAAAAACATAACTGTGGGAGAATCCGTTTAACAAATTATAGACACCATAAAAATATGCTAGAGGCCCAAATCTTTGGAGATATAGGTCCTTCCGTTGGTGCAGATTTAAGACTTTCAGGAATTAACGTAAAAGTTACTTACCTTCTGTAACGCAATATCTGGTAGAGACACAGTCTAGCCGCAGATTCATTAACTTTTTATTTCTCCCCAGGTGCCAGTCTGGATCCGGAAATTTTTCAGCAGTACCTCTGTGCGCCGGCAAACGGCGTTGTATGGCTCCACGATGACTCTGGTCCTGATGTCAGTGGAGCCATACAAGTCCAATCCGGCACGCGGATGCCAGTTTCTTCTGTAAAACCTTCTGCACTAGAATGCAGAGTCACTATAGGAACTGGTTGCGGAAACAGAGTGCCAAATTGATCAAAAATCTTTGAAACATTAGTAAAGAAGAAACATCAAATGGTATGTTAATACCAGACATGATTTTTAAAGAAAAGCCTAAAATAATCAATAAAACACAGGGTTACGTGGAATTCTGCACCCTGGCTAATAACCACGATGCAAGGGAAGAAAACCTTACTCTATAGACCATCCATCAAAAATCTTTGAAATCCTGTGCCTTGGGAAAAAACCCTCATGTAAGGGAAGTAAACCTTACACTCTATGGCCCATTTATCACTGGTAATGAGTGGCATGATAACGACGAAACAAAACCTATAAAAACAACACCAAGCTGTTTGTTGAATCACAGAATTGCATGACATATTGATAGTGCCAATAACAGGTATAATGATACCAAACAAAGACTTTCAAGAAAGAACAAATAAATCAATACCGCCCACTGGTCTCTAATCCAGTGTGAAATAGAAATCACTCCCCACCCTACCGACCACACACATTTGGAAATGGACGGTATGGCAACATCTAAACAAAACATATGTGGCCAGGCCAAGTGGTCTGTTGAGTCCCAACATAAATTGAGATAGTGATCCTTGGTATAGAAGACCAGCATTGTAAAAGGGTAACACCCTTACCTCATAGGTCATTCGCAGAGTGGGGAGGATGGGCAGGGAATTAATGAATCTCCTGCTAGACTGTCTCCACCAGATATTATGTTACCGAAGGTAAGAAACTTTTACATTTGATTAAGACATCTAGCCACAGATACCTTAACTTTTCAATTAAATACCATAGCTATATCTCCCTGGAGGGTCTGCAAACCAATCCTAAAAAAGTTCTCAAAGAGACCCAGCCGGACATAACTAACAATGAACCAAATGCACATAGGAATAGCAGAACAAGAACTTGGCTCTGAATAGAATCCATGATCACTGTCACAGAACATATAAATAACAAACAACCCTACAGGCCAGCAAGAAACGGGTCTTGAAGGAAAAGGGAAAAAAAAAAAAAGAACCGTCTGTCAGTTATTAGACATTAATCTCTATCCCCCCCAAGGGGAAAGAAAACTCGTTGACTTAAAAGCGCTGAGTGCAAGACAAAAGTCATGTAACAACAATAAAGAAAAATCGGAGAAAGAACTGTCCTGATAAAATCCAAAAGAAGGACTCTAAGAACTCATTCCATTATACCAAGATGAATGAACAACAATACCTCCATAGTATTGAGAATTTTGTTTGAACAAAATAACCACTCAAAGGTTACAGAATGCACTGTAAAGAGACTAAAATGACACTAATAGGTTTGAATTTAATATGGATCTTCATCAATTATTCCAGTTGTAAAATAAATTCCCACAAAGGGGCATCACCTGGACATATACATAATATATAAAATTGTGTCACTGTAGACTCCGAGTGGTCTGACAACACAGAGCATCGCTGGCCCACATTTACTGCAGGTATCTACAAAGCCTGCAACAGCATGACCTTCAGTGTCATGGTCTGAAAGTCTGAACATGACTGCGAACCGTGGGCAAGCTCAACATAGCAAGAGAAGCAAAAGAAGAAAAGGGAATGCACATATTAGTGCAGTATCAAAACATTAAATAAGAAAGATATGAAACAAAAGGAAATGATATATACAATGAATCCTTGTTGGCAACAAGCTCATGCGACAACACTTGTTGTATGAAACACAATTTGATCACAAGCCCAACTCAAGAAATAACAGCCACGATTCCTCAAGGACTTGTAAAGCATAGTGAAAATAGATACATACCCAAAAGACAGGTAGTAATATAACCTACACACAGATGCAAAAACCATTGTAGGAGAACAACAAGAAGAGCTTCTTATAAAGCCAAACAAGCATTTACAATGCAACAGGTCTTGCATTTGCGAGAGTTTCAGCTATTGACATTGTAAATGAGAATGCTTTTTATTTATGTTTTAAAAACCAAAACATAAATAAAAGGCTTTGTCATTTACAATGCCAGTAGCTTAAACTCGTGTAAATGTGAGACCTATTGCATTGCAAATGCTTGTTTTTTTGTTAGGCAGAAGAGATTGCGTGATTTGCCCAGAATCAAAAGATGTTCCCAGTCATTGCTGAGACTTGAACCCAGTTCCCCAGGTTCGAGGTCGACCGTTAGGCCAACTCCTCTCCCCATGCACTGAAACTTTCCTTTAGTGTGTCCCAGGCATATCACCTGCACCAAAAAGCACTTCTTTGTGCTTGATGGCTTGCTCCCGCCACCCTCCGGTGTTCTTTCAGGACCCACTAGTCCTCTGTAATATGCTTCTTTTCTCAGTGCTCTTTGTCAGAGGTCTTTACATATCTGTACTTGTCATCATCTCTCCCACATTACATCGGTATACGTCTGTATCTCTTCTTGTGATTTCTTAGCATGACCTTGAACCCTATTGGTACCTTTTATTCTGTGCTGTGTCCAATCCATCCTCGTTCTTTTGCAGATGAGGAACCAGACCTGGACAAGTCACTCTAGGCAAGGCCTCAGCAGTGAGGGAACTCTTCATCAGCATTCTTTGAAACGAGTCATTTAACCAGATCTGGGCCTCTGAAGTTTACAAATACAAACCAATGAAGTTGAGCCATAAACACAGTGCCTGGGCTGAGGATTGTTGTACTCTGCAGTGCTAGGCGCTGAGCAGTAGCATTTTCTGTTCCATGCAGCCGGTCCTAGCGCCTCTCAGCAGCAATCTTGTACTTAATTGGGACAGTATTGGTACTTTTCAGCAGGGCCCCATGTTCCCTCGGCATTCCTGCACCTCTCAGCAGGCATCCTGTTTTTTTAATAGGGCAGTACCGGCACATCGCAACAAGACGCTTATTCGTTTAGGAGTTCAGAGCAGGCGCTTGTTCTTTTACCAGGAAAGTGCTGTTTGGTGTCAGCAGGGCTCCTGTCCCTTTAATAGAAGAGTGCCAGCCCTTCTCAGCAGTGCGCTGCGACCTGTCACTTTAATAGAACCGTGCCAGGCCTTCTCAGCAGGGCTCTTGTTCTTTTAATGGGGCAGTACCACATTTCTCTGCAGGACACCTTTTCTTTTATCGGGGCAGTACTAGAACTTCTTGGCGGGATCCCTTTTTTGTGGGGCAGTACCGGCACTTCTCATCAGGGTGCACTTCCGTTTAGTGGGACAGTACCATGGCTCCTTCTCAGTATGATCTATGTTTTTTTAATAGGACAGCAGTTAGTTTAATGGGCAGAAGGGCTCCTGTATGTTTTTTTTTTAAAATTTCAGAGTAAAGGCACTTCTCGACATGGCATCGCACCTTACGTCCAGTGCGTACCAGCGCCGCATCAGCTGGCGGATTTCAGGATCGTAATGAGAAATGCTGAGCTCTGACAGCTAGTGATGGGAGGACAAGCCTGCACCCGCACGGCGAGGCACTAAGTGCAGCCGCCTTAGGGCTTGGAAAGATGTCTCACAGGTTAGAGACCATGGAAAGTGAGAGTGCATTCCTCGGAGGCGGGGGGGGGGGGGGGGTAGGGGGGGGGATTCATCGCCAGTGAGGCCGAATGAGGCGGTCAGTCTCCAGGGGCCTTCCCCAGAAGCAGAGGGCTGTTAAACACATTCAGGAATTTAGGAACTGCAAGTGGGATTGGAGGGCCTGCATGGATTGAAGTCTTGATTCATATAATTGCGCGGGATTCTGTACTGCCGTTTCAAAGAGCTGTAACTGGTGCTAATATTAACAACCTTAATAGTCCTCAGTATTACAGCCTCGGAACGATAACAGGCTGAGCGCCCTTGCTGAGATTTCATCAAGTGATCTGAGAATTTCAGTGAGAAGCGTTCATCTCGCTGAGCCATCGGGCTTCTCTGTGTTTGAATTGCCTGTGTGTGTACCAGAGGACAAGTCCTAAATTGCCTTGGACAGCTACAGTGCTCGGAGTAGAGTGTGAGACACCAACTCCCTCTCCCCTCCCACCGCACCTTCCCCAATTACTCAGCTTACGTTTGCACAACGACCTTGGATACAGCAAGTCAATTTAATCACTTTCTCGTGCACGAATTCAGGCAGAAACCAGATAACATCAACAACAGGACCTCTACATTCTTATCGGCATGTTTCGTCATTCCAATTTTGAAATGTGACTCTGCATAACGGGCAATCAGTACAATGCATGCATTCTCCTTGAGTTCTGCAACTCACAGGCACCCACGGTGCCAAAAGCCTTATTTATCTTCTATGGCTTTGCCCTTCTGAAAAACAGAAATGGATAACACTCGGGGATCCGAGGCGCTACTGGGAGAAAAACAAACATCTCGAGATGGCAACTCTTTTGAAATATCTTGCAGCCTCGCGCAGTATTCCACGTGACCCCTACCTCTGGGTCACTCAAGGCACATAGAAGTCAGGCTTTTCATCTAATACATTTCTATATCAATTGCATCTGATTAACAACTGTCAACAAAAGCAATGGAGGGGTGAAGGCAAAAACAATCTCGGCAGGATTTGAAATGCATTGGGCTCTCGCTGAGCATTTACATTGCAGCGAAATCCGGACTGAAGGACATATGTCATATTTTTGGACAGTTTCAAACCACCGTTAAACCCATCAGTTGGTTGAAAAACAATAGCGTGCTGAAAGAATATTGCTGAAGCCAAAGAATCAATACATGCTGAAGAGAGCCTGAGGTCCTCAGAACTCGTTCGAATGCGGCCACGGAATGAAATAACATTTATTCAACAAGCGCGGTCCCGAAAGTGAAAGAGGACCGCGCTGCAGCCGGAGCATGTGGATCTCTTGTCTTTATGGGGCCATGTGTTTAAACACATGGCCCCCATAAAGATAAGAAAGTGCTTCACGACAGCCGTGCAGCAGGCGACCCAGTCTGGATCGCAGGCCAAAGGGCGGCAACCAAAATCTCTCATTTCCAATGGCAGGCCACCGTTTAGCATAAACGGTGACGCCGGCCAATGGAAATGAGGGGCGGGGCTTCAAGCCCTCTACTGAAACTCCTCATTAGCAATAAATCTCGCAGAGCGAGTGGCGCATGTGCGCAGCAACGCTAGGCAAGACCTAAAAAGTCCATAAATTGTATGACCGAAATCAGGTAAGAAAACTGCAGCAAGAAGTCTCCATCAGATTGTTTCCGCTACTACTTATCACACAGCGTAAGCTACAGAGTTCTCTAGGAATGAACAAATGAATTGCCTATCCCCCTCCACAGAGGAGGAGGCAACTAACATGTGCCTTTCAAAGAATACACCATAAACTCTGAGTTTACTCTCACAATTTTCCCAAAAATGAAGCACATATAATAAAAATGTAGCTATGCAGTCCGCTCAGAAGTAGAAGACAACCTACACAATAAAACACATACTCCAAGAGCACTTTAATGAAGAATGAACCATAAGAACATATATTAAAAGAATACAAAGGGTAGGCCCTGAATCAATCAGCGCCATGATAAATATGCACACCACAAAAGTAGTGAGGAGATACTACGTTGATCGCTGTAATGGGTAAAGACCACAGCATCACTATAACCCAGACTTACCACTGGCATACCAACATGTCCCTATCGGAGACAACGAAAGGACGAAACCATGCACATTTTAGCATACTGAACTACCTCAAAGAAGCTTGCATCAGAAAATCTTCCATATAAGAAGTAATGTCTCTGGATAATAACCTCTTGAGCACAAAGCTCGTCCTCAGATGCTAAGAGGCAAAGGGAAACTTCCATCAGTCATCTAAATCATTACTAACCTAAACAAGGGAAAAATTGGTACCGAGAATAAAACATCTGCTCTCGCAGGACATTAAGTGGTCAAACCAACAATGAACATGTAAAATGCCCTAACAAAGCTTACTCGCTTTGAAAGAAAAGGCCTACATCTCAAGCATAAAGGCAAGTTACACCAGTAACAAACAACAAAAAGCTATAATTCTGAAGATCTCGGTCTTTCACAGAAGCGTCTTAACACTGCATCAGCTTGACTGGGCACCATCAAATGGCATGTCGACCAAAGTCGACTGGACAGCCTCCGAGAAACACGAAGAGGTCAACCAAGCCCTACGCCTGAATGCCGATGCCATCACGTGACCTACTGAGTCCGTGGTGTCCATACTACACCTTATGGTAAGCCTAGCAGTCGGTTGACCATCTTTAGTCAAATCACTGAACTCTGAGTGGACATTATCCGGAGGAGATGGTCACAAATTCTGTAGCAAATCCATAAAGCATGGGATTATCACCCTAGCACAGAACATGTACTTGTGGATCTCAAGGCTGAGCTTGCCGAAGCAAAGATGTGTTTACCACATGCCTCACAAGTCCTAGACTCCTTACCAAATGGAGTCTTAGGAACAGAATCTACAGCTTGCGAAGAAGTTGCAACCCGAGTCACCAAGCTACAGGAGATTAGGAGGAACATGGCGGCGGGCTGACGCCGGCTGCAGGAGCTCCGTCCCTGACTGAGCGTTACTGCCGAGATGCATAACCAAACCGAAGCGGTGAGAACGTAGCGACCTTCCCATAGTAAATAGAAAATTATACGAAATTTTACCCTACTTTTCGTCTTTTCTTCTCTCCCCGCAAACTTTTGTGGCATTTCCGTGGCGTCTCCGACGGCCTCCTCTCGGTAGGACCCGGGAGGATCGAGGAGCAGGAGGAGTTGTCAATGGGTGTGGAGTCGTGGGTGCCAGCGAAAGAGGACTGGCGTGGAGGAGTTGGAGCCTGCAGCAGACGAGGTGCAAGGCTCTGGCGTAGAGTCCGAGCAGCCGTCATACGGCTCGACTTCCGACTCCAGTCCGGCACAGCAAGTCGATTTGGAATACAGCCTCCAGAAGCGAGGTCGGTGCTGGGGGGGTCGGGGAGAAATCATATTTAGTCT
The DNA here is from genome assembly GCF_964204655.1 of Triturus cristatus. Lineage (NCBI taxonomy): Eukaryota > Metazoa > Chordata > Amphibia > Caudata > Salamandridae > Triturus > Triturus cristatus. The sequence goes on from NC_140587.1 coordinate 451,371,601, forward strand.
GGGGGGGGTGGACACTCGAAGGGATAGTGTATATGCGATTAAGGGCCCCCAGGGACGGCCTGAGTCCTCTGTCAATCCTGGACACAGGCGGGAGGGATACGGAAGAAGCAGAGGGATGGACTGGGTGATAGATCAGCCCCAATCAACCTTCCCTAAGGAGTGCCTCGCGGAGCAATTTCCCCACAAAGGAGGGAATCCAGACGAGTTTAGGGAAGGAGAAACTGGTAGGATAGGTAGTTTGCAGGCACAGTTCCCTCAAAATCAAATTCAACCAGCTCCACTAGAGGTGAGAAATAGATATTTACTTCGCTCCCAGCCAGAGGGGGAGCAGCTCCTTTCCAACACCAGCGAAGCTGGGAAACCCATCCCCATTATACCCAGACAGAAAAAGAGAGAAAAGCAGGATAGGCGAAGTAAAGAGACCTAAAACTTGCTCAAGCATAGTCAAGCCCACACCTTCTCTAAAATCCTATTTCAGGATAATGGAAAAAATGACGGCTCAAAAGACGCCTATAAACACTAACTCCACTGCAGCTGTCTGCAGAAGCAAGGTAGGTAAGACGGGCAAGCAACCTCTTCCCCCCCCCCACTACCCCACAGGCTTTGTCCACCCAGGTCACTCAGGTCAATAGATATTCCCCTCTGCTCTCAGACCCAGAGACAGACCTTGGTGCTGAAGATCTGGAGCCTATGTTAGCGGCAAAGGAAGGCTTAAGACGGCAGACATCGCTGGGGCAAAATGCTATGCCAGAAGCCAGCTCTACTTTTGATATTTCTCCACCAGCGCCCCGGGAGACTTACGCAGAAGAACAAGGAACTAGCCAATCTCAGCTTGAGCTGCTTCTCCAGTCTTTGCGCGAAGATCTTCTTTCAAAACTATTGCCTAAATTCGAAATATCGGAGGGCCACCAGAAGGAGATTAATGAGAAGTGTACCAACTTGGAGACTAAACTAGACGGCATTTGCTCCCGAACAGAGGCTCTGGAAGGGGAAGTTGCCACTCTCGCCCAAGTCTCACAGGCTCAAATAAAAGATATATTGGAGCTAAAAGCTCAGAACAGGTCACTTCAGATGGACATGGAAAGACTGGAGAGCCATGCTAGAAGGAACAACTTAAAATTCTTAAAAATACCCGAGGGGGCCGAACACGGTGATGTAAAGTCCCTGGTGTGTAAGCTATTGAGGAGTGCTAAAAGATAAGCCCGACTTAGACATCGAGAGTGAAATACAGCGGGCCCATAGAGATCCCTTCAGACAGCACCCCAACAGGAAAGCGCCGAGAAGGATATTGGTGAACTTTCATACTTATGCCGTAAAAGAGTTGATATGGAGTAGGGCTCTGGTAGATACGTCTCTACAGATAGAGTCCACCAAATAACTTATTCGTTCAGATGTAGGTAGAGTAACAGCTCAGAGGCAGTGGGAGCTGGGGTCACGTATGGCAGAAAGAAGAAGCCTAGGGGGTCAGGTACTAATGAAATTTCCTGCCTCACTGAGGGTGGTTTGGAGAAATAAAACCTGTAACTTTACCTCACCAAGAGGTGGATACATTCCTGACCGAAATAAAGGAGTCCCAGCGCTAGTCCTTCTTTTCCCGTTCTATGTTTTGTGTTAAGACGCCGTTCTGGGGCTATTCTATCCTATGGCTATATATATTTTTTTAGAATGGGATAGCTACAGCCTATGAAAGGCAAAGAGAGAAAAAGGACAAGGTGGAGAGAGTGGGAAAAGGGGGAGGAAAAATGAAGGGAAAAGAAAAAAAAAAAAAAAAAAAAAAAAAAGGAAATAAACAAATAAATAAACAAAACAAAGATTTAAGTGGCGAAAAGGGATAGGAAAAAAAATATATATATCTATCTATCTATCTATATCTATATCTATCTATCTATATCTATATCTATATATTTTGCACACAATCCTCCTAGCCAGGAGGAAAAACGGGCCGCACTCCCAAAGTATCAGTTTCAATCGTTTTATTTCGTTACATCAGGGCCGTAGCAGAGCTAGATCTACGCGTTTCGATGCCGCCTGGCACCTTGCTCACGATCGACTCGCTCTCGGACAAAGTCTCGTTAAAAAGCAAATTAGTTGCTATGACATCATTTCCTGTCTGCTTGCAGGCTCAATGGCTCATGGTCAATGTAGTTGTCAGCGATATTCTCTGAAAGGAAGGGTTTCTTTTTTTGCATCAAATGTCTTAATGAACCCATGATGGATTTATATGGTTATTCAGCTTCATCGTATTCAGGCTGCCCTTGATCTGATACTTCTGTAGCATCGATTTCGGCAGAGTATATTATTTTTGACAAATTTTTGCTTTAAACTGTACTGTTATTTGTCCTTTTGTCGATAAAGTTATTCTACTTCTTTTTCATTCTTTCTTTTTTTCTTATTTGCTTGTAGTGGTCTTCTCATTCTGCCCAATCATCCTTGTTTGTTTTTTGCTTCATTTGCGCAAATGAAGCAAAAAACAAACAAGGATGATTGGGCAGAATGAGAAGACCACTACAAGCAAATAAGAAAAAAAGAAAGAATGAAAAAGAAGTAGAATAACTTTATCGACAAAAGGACAAATAACAGTACAGTTTAAAGCAAAAATTTGTCAAAAATAATATACTCTGCCGAAATCGATGCTACAGAAGTATCAGATCAAGGGCAGCCTGAATACGATGAAGCTGAATAACCATATAAATCCATCATGGGTTCATTAAGACATTTGATGCAAAAAAAGAAACCCTTCCTTTCAGAGAATATCGCTGACAACTACATTGACCATGAGCCATTGAGCCTGCAAGCAGACAGGAAATGATGTCATAGCAACTAGTTTGCTTTTTAACGAGACTTTGTCCGAGAGCGAGTCGATCGTGAGCAAGGTGCCAGGCGGCATCGAAACGCGTAGATCTAGCTCTGCTACGGCCCTGATGTAACGAAATAAAACGATTGAAACTGATACTTTGGGAGTGCGGCCCATTTTTCCTCCTGGCTAGGAGGATTGTGTGCAAATTAGTAGCGGTGTGGTTCAACCGCGGGGTAACACACCCACGAGGAGCGCTGCAAACAACCGGCAAAAAGGAACCATTGTGGAGGATATATATATATATATATATATATATATATATATATATATATAAAATGATGGGCGTTGCAGGTAGATGTAGGTAGCTTAATTCTTAATTTTCATTCTCACTTTGAACTCAGGGGTAGATCTCATGTTAAGGGATTGGAGCACCTAAACGGCAACATGAACGCCAAGGTTTCTAAAGGAGGGTTCCTCAAGGGTGGGTGTAAAAAAAGAAAGAATTATTCCTCATGTAACCATAACATTTGAGAGCAACTTGAAGCAATTCTTCTGTAGAAAAAAAAAATAAAAAACTAAAAGATTTGGGGGATCTTTGAGCTTCCTATTCCAGAATCTCCTATTACATGATAGATACAGCTAAAAAAATAATGAAGATAGTAAACTGGAATGTTAACGGGTTAAGGGAAAGGAGGAAGCTCTTGAGGATTTGTGAGTTCCTGAATAAATCAAAGGCGGACATATGTCTTTTGGAAGAAACTCATTTGGAGCAACAAGAGTGTAGGATAGCGTTCAGGGGCCAAAGGTGGATTCAGGATCTCCTCTGCTCCAACCAGAGCGGAAACACTAGGGTAGTGGCAATTATAGTCCGAGCCAATAGTAGGATTAAGGTAGAGAAGGTTGAGACCGACTGTTCAGGTAGATGGCTGACTGCATCCCTTGCGATCGATAGCTTACGATTCACATGCGCAGCTTATTACGGACCTAATAGTGATTCCCCAGGGGCTCTTTCTAGTTTAAGAATGAGTCTTTGAAATCCCCTCCTAGAATAATCGGTGCTTCATAATTTAAATTAGAGAATACCGCAAGCACGAACGGCAGGTGAGGGGAACATTCAACGCCGGGGGCCCCGTGCCCACGCTACATCCCCCCGGAGAACCGACTCCCAGACAACTCGAGGCCGACCTCGCCACATCGGTGCCCGGATCCACGGACGGCGCGCCCCCCTGCGGAGACCTGGCTCTCCCGGACCGGTGCGGGCGGCGGTGGACTCCTCCTCACCCTGGTGGGACCCGGGATCACCTCCGGGGGCCGGACCACTGTGAAGGCGGCGGACGGGGGAGCGCGCACGGCCCATTAGCTGGGACGAAACCCCGCAGAGGAGCCCCGCGGGAAGCGGAGAAGGGACACTAGCCACATCGGAGGTGGGCACCACTGCACGTACCCGGCCCTCGGAGCAGAGAGGATATCCCCCCTCCCGACATGGGTCGTCAACGCACGACCGGGGCGCCACAGGCCCCGAACCAACAGAGGACGACCCCTGCCGCCCATGTGGGACCCCAATCCAGCGCCGGACCCACCGGCGAAGATCCTATGTCCAAGAAACTAGACCAGGTCCTAGCGGCCATTGAACATTCCAGAGTGGCGTTAGAGGGAAAATTTGGCGAGCTAGCATCGGACCTAGGCCTTCTGCGTGACGACCATCGGAAATTGGCGGATAAAGTCGCAAACAACGAGCACACGATCCAGTCGATGGAACCGCAGGTACAACAACATCACAGCACCCTGAAAGACCTCCAAACGCGAATAAAGGCGCTGGAAGCCAAGACAGACGATTTGGAAGGCCGTTCCAGAAGGAGCAACATCCGAGTCATGAATTTACCGGAGGGAATAGAGGGATCAGACCCGGTTAAATATATCACCGCCTGGATAACAACCTTCACACTCGCAAACGACCTCACCGCTTACTTCTCGGTGGAGAGAGCCCACAGGGTGCCAGCATGCAAGCCGCAGCCCGGCATGCCTCCACGTCCATTCTTAATGAAACTCCTACACTACCAGGACAAAGACGCCATCCTGCGGGCGGCCCGGCAGCAAGGGCGGCTACAAATAGAGGACAAACAGATCATGCTGTTCCCGGACTACTCCCGTGTGGTCCAGCAACTAAGAACCACCTTCCTGGCGGTGAAGCGCTCCCTGCGCCAAAAGAACATACAATATACCCTCCTCTTTCCGGCCCGCCTCAAAATCATGTACAAAGGGGAGACACACTTCTTCACGGATCCGCGGGAAGCGGACACCTGGGTGGAACAACACGCACGGCGCCCCAGAGACGGCTCCAGCCAGTGCACGGACAGGCAGTCCGGCCGCTCGGGCCGCCGACCTCAAAGGGTCACCCCCACGCAGCTCAGCGTGCGATCAGGCATCACTACGGCAAGCTCACCGGACCTAGCGCAAATCATCGTGGAACTCAGGATAGCGCTGCAGGCAGTGGCCACGCTGAGTCCCCAAGAGAGAGAATCCGACTTGGCGAGAGGTCCGCATATATTCAGTTCGGACGACGAGAGAAGTGCAACACCCAGATCACGGGAGGGCTCGATGACACCCCCGATCGTGACCCCCCAGACGGCAGACACGCTCATATAACGAGTCACCAGCGGCCACCACATACAAGTGCCCCAACACGGCCAGCACAATGGACAAGGATACACGAACTGATATCGGAGCTTGCCGAAACGGGACGGAGCTCACCCGCCTGAGTCGCGCCCACGAAGCCAAGGACCACCATTCCCACGGAACTGGAATGACCCGTAGAAAATGGAGTACGGGCAGGACCTTTATAGACATCGACAACAAGCGGGCGGCCGTGCAGATGAGAGCCAGGAACCACCGAAGTCACCACCCCCTCAGTTACGAACTAAAGTTTCAGCATGATGCTCCGTTTGGACATACTGCCACGTGCGATATGCCCCTCGTATTGGGACTGTTCCCCTTTGTTGCAGTTTGCACCCCCCCTTCTTATTGGTTTATCCCCCACTTACTCCGGGAGCGGGCTGAGCTGCGCTTACAGACGACTCACAGACAGACGGTTGGTGGCGGACGCTGGGGTGGGAACGACGGGCGAGGAGACGCCAGGGCAGCGCATACATGCCAACCCAACCACTCACACTATGTCCAACAAAACCCCTAGCACAGACATCAAATTTATCACGTTGAACGTCAGGGGAATGCATACGGCCCATAAGAGATACTCTGTTTATGCGTACATTAAACGACAGCAGGCCCAAGTCGCAGTCCTACAAGAGACACACCTGACGGCGGGGGAGGCGGACCGATTACAAAAAAAATGGCGTGGCATCATATGTGCCACAACGTATTCAGTCTTTGCAAGGGGCACGTTGGTGTGGATCAGACCAGGGGTACCGTTCAAGGAACAGTTCAGACTAATTGATAAAAAAGGTAGATTTACGGTGCTGATAGGATTATTGGAGGGCCAACAGCTACTTATAGGGAGTATATATGCCCCCAACGTGGAGCAGGAGAGCTACTGGGGCAGACTCACGAACACACTGGCACACCACACGTCTATCCCATGGCTTCTGGGAGGGGACTACAATTGCACCCTAGATCCGCACCTTGATAGATCACACCCCCCCCCACAGATGCACTCACCGGCACATAAGCGGCATGCTTCCGTAGCTGGGTCGACCGATGGGGGTTAACATATCTGGAGGGCGCTCAACCCCACCACCAAACTCTACTCCTTTCATTCAGTCCCACACGATCTACGAGTCCGACTAGACAGGTTCCTCTGTTCGGCGGTGCTTTTGCCGAAAGTCCAAGATTCAGATTATCTGGGTAGAGTAGTATCGGATCACGATGCACACGCGGTGGTCCTTAGATGGAGGCCCCCTTATCCCCCAATTCCAACGTGGAGATTGCCCAGTGACTGCCTCACCGACCCGGTCTTCTGTCGAACCCACGAGGAATACATACGAGACCACTTTCAACTGAATGACAGCACGGCCTCCTCTAGGTCTATAGAGTGGGACGCGTTCAAGGTCAGCGCCAGGGGGTATTGCATTCAGCAAGTGGTGGGGGTCAGAAGGGTGTTGGACAGGGCCCTACAATGAGCAGAAACCAAATTAGAGGAAATATCCAAAAGGGTGGACCAGAGGACAGCAACTCCAGCACAACTGTCGGCGGCAAAATCCTCCCATGCTGAAATGCTACGGGATTTGCGCAAATACAACTTTCGGGCATACGCGGCCAGGGCACACCGGGAGGGTAACAGAGCGGGATCACTTCTGGCGTGGTTGGTCAAACAGGACACAACATCACCCTTTATCACAGAACTTATGGCCCCAGATGGACAGCTCAAACACTCCCAAGTCGACATATTACACATCTTTCACGATTACTACGCGGCATTATACCGATCCCCATGTGCCGTACCACCCGGGCGTCTCGCTGGTTTCCTAGGTCAGGAGCCCATGCCTGGGATCCCGCCCGCAGACCAGACGGAACTCGACAAGAAGATTAAACCGGTAGACGTGAAGCAGGCAATCAAATCTTTGGCCCGCAGGAAGGCGCCGGGCTCGGACGGATTCCCGCTCGAGTAGTATAGCGCGTTCGGGGCGCAACTGGCGCCACGACTGGCCGTCGTGTACGAGGAGGCGCTGGCCAACAAGATACTCCCGGTATCGATGCGCACATCGATGGTAGTGACCTTCCTGAAGCCGCATAGAGACCCCGCGCTCCCGGCTTCATACCGCCCGATAACGCTCCTGAACGCGGACTGCAAGATCCTGGGGAAAATTCTAGCGGATCGTTATAGCCAAATACTTCCCACCTTGGTGCACCCCGACCAATGCGGGTTCGTTCCCCGCCGCAACACTTCACATAATTTGCGTAGTTTCTTCCATATCCAGGACCAGACAAAGGAGCGTTTTCCCCGAGCGGCATGACTGGTTTTGGACCTGGAAAAGGCGTTCGACACCCTGCTGTGGCCCTACCTGTTCGAGGTCCTACAACACGTAGGCGTTGGTCCGACGCTTCTGGCCTACACCCAGCTCCTGTACAGAGATCTCACCTCTAGGATGAGACTTGGTAAACTCGTATCGGCCCCGTTCCCGGTGTCCAGGGGGACCAGACAGGGATGCCCCCTGTCCCCACTCCTTTTCGCTCTAGCGATGGAGCCCTTGGCTATGAGACTGCGTCGGGAGGGGGTGACATGGGGAGGTCCCCATTGCGGACACGACCCATGTCACCCCCTCCCGACGCAGACGACCTCTTAATATATGTTCGAGACATCTCAGATGATCTCACACCGATATGGACCGTGTTGCGGGACTTGAGAGACCTCGGGGCTCAGAGTGAACTGGGGAAAATCGTCAATCTTCCCTCTGGGTGCTACAACGGAGCAGGTGGAGATAAAGCTGGGCCCACATAGACTGTCATGGGATGAATCGGCCCCCAGATACCTGGGAGTGCGACTATACCACTCCCCCAAGGATCTCTTTGAGGGTAACCACCGGAGGGCGCTAGCGGGCTTGCGGTCGGCGGTGGGATTCTGGAAGACGCTGCCGTTGGCACCCATCGGTCGTGTCGCCATAGCGAAAATGATTATGGTGCCGAGGATGCTCTATTGCTTTGCGAACCTTCCTATAGTCCCGCCGCGCTCTTTCTTCCAGGAATTGGATACATTATTGGCGACCCTGATCTGGGGAGGGGGCAGTCATAGAGTGGCGTTGCGCACACTATACTTACCCACGACGGGCGGGGGCCTGGGAGCTCCGTCCTTCAAGGCATACTTCCTCGCGGCGCAGCTCCAGTGGCTGTCCCACTGGACAGCGGGGAGGCAAATAGGAGAGACAATCACGGAGAGAGGCAGAATACCCCTCCCGCAAATCCGGCGACTGCTACTACCAGGTACTACACCAGTGCGCACACACCCGCTACAGGTGGCCATAGCTCGCAGACGCATGATGCGAGTATACCGCTTGTCCAAGGGTCAACCACTCTACTCCCCCTTGCTTCCCTTGGTGGGACTCCCCCGTAACGGCGGATACTACACCGCGGGAGCCCTTCACGTGTGGGCCGACCACGACATCACAGAGATGGGGGCGTTGTTCCAGGAGGGGCAACTGAAGACGTTTGCCCAAATGGTCGAATGGCATGATCTCCCTCCTGGACAATTCCTACGTCACAGACAAGTGATAGAAAGCGGTGGTCAACTCTGGAACCTACGGGAGGGTGAGCCCCCGACACATCCGGTGCTGCACACCCTGTTGCGCATGGGGTCCGGCAGTCACCTAATCACGTGGCACTACAAGGCGATCCGAGAACTGACAGATGTTTCCTTGGACGGGCTCCGGGGCGCGTGGGAGGAGGATGCGGGCCGAGAGTTCCACGACTCAGAGTGGCGCAAAGCTCTGGAATTTCCAAAAAAGGTGTCCAGAAACGCTCGGTTCAAAAATATACAGTTCAACATCCTACACCGCGCGTACCTGACGCCAGACAAGCTCCACCGATTCTACCCCGATACGCAATTTCGCTGCCCCCGCTGCCAATTGTTGGATGCAGACTTCAAGCACATATTTTTGGCCTGCCCATCCATACAACGATACTGGGGCACAGTGCACCGCATGCTCCAAGCGACGACTGATATCCCGGTCGCCTCCACGTGGGAGGCATGTGCTCTAGGGTTCTGCCCGAAAAAGAAAACAGAAAAAGTGCAATGGAAATTTGCTTCTCTGGCTATCCTCCTAGCGAAAAGGAACATAGCTATGCACTGGAGGGCCCCAGCGGGACCCTCGGAAGCGGCATGGAAGGGAGCGTTACAAAAATGGGGTGCGGCGGAGGAGGAGTCAACCAGAGAGGAAGAGGCGAGGGGCATCCGCAAGCACCTCATATCTATGGAGTGGGCCCAACTCCTCATACAGTTCAAACAACAATGCACAGAAGGAGAAGCACAGAACGCGACACAGCCTAACCCCTGCACTCCTCCTGCCATTCGAGACCCAGGGATGATGGCGGAGGTACACTAGACAAGTAGAGGGCTTTGTTAGGAGAGCCGAGCGGAGGCCCTGTCCCCTCTCGCGCGCCCACACGCCGACCCCCTTTCTTCCCCACTGGCTCACCCTAGAATGAGTCCGACACACCTACTTTTACTCAGCGCCCAGGCTACCGCGACAGCCCGTCCCAACCCGCCCTACCCCCTCCCACCCCCCTTCTGATCCTTTCACTAGTTTCCCCTCTACCCTACCCTTATACGTATCCTCTTCTTTTCTCACAGCTTCTTCCCCCCCTCCCCACTGTTAACAGTTGAACCCATCGGCAGTTCAAATACCGATGCCCTAGTTACTGACACAATTAAATACACTCGTTATCAGGGAGAAGCTACACAGATAGTTGGAGGGAAAACCATATATAAGGCGGAGAATCAGGGACACGTTCACGCCCCCGGGATGACATAAGTGACGATCTACTGGGATGTACTGATGGGAGGCGTGTGGACTTAGTACTAACAGCAAGTCCCAGAGACCCAACAACCAATGTAACTACCCTGGGAAAACGAAGCAATGTTAAGTCACACTGATGCAAAAAAAAAAATGGATTCACATGTAATATGGTTGACATGCAGTGTGTTAATTTGTATGCAAAACCCTAATAAAAAAAAATTTAAACAGAAAAGGAGGGGATTTCAATCTGGTCCTTAATGAAGATCTGGACCGCACTTCAAGAGTAAGATATACCCCCCCACGTAAAACACAAACAGAGTTTAAAAATATCATCAAAGATTTTAATCTACTTGATATTTGGAGGGTCAGAAACGGGAGTACTCTTTTTATAGCCACAGACAGACACCACTCCAGAATTGATTTTTTCTTGTTAGATCAAATATTACTATCTGGGGTAGACACCGTATCCTATAGCCCAGCCATACTTTCAGATCATTCTATGGTGGAACTAAAGCATAGGTTTAAGCAAGAAGATCAGGTAAGGAGGTGGGCTTTAGACAGGTCAATACTTTTGAAAGAGGAAATGAGAGTGGATTTGGAGGTGGAGCTTATTAAGTTCTTTAAGATAAACAGCGGTACTACGACAGATCAATTGGTCTGGGAAACGTTTAAGGCATGGTTGAGAGGATATTTAACCTCCCTAATGATTAGTAGAAATAAAATACGAAGGAGAGAGGAAGATGACCGCCGTGCTAAAATTAAACTGAAGGAACAACAGTTGCAGATGGCCTCATTAGATCATCAGGCCAATTTAGCCATCATACAGAAGGAATTGGAGTCCCTGAGAGCTGAATATCAGGCCAACATAGACAAAATAGTCAAGGATAAGTGGGATGCAAGCAAACTGCAAAACTTCTCGTATGGGGAAAAATGTGGACGACTGCTTGCCTGGAAGGCCAGGTCTGATAGGGCCAGAAATATGATCAAAGGTCTAGTTTTATGTGGCACCGGGGTTATCTCCCACGACAACGATCTTATATCTGGGGAGGCAAGACGGTTTATGCAGGATCTGTATGCAGAAGAGAGCAGTCCCACAACTCATGATGCAGAAGATTGGCTAAATCAGCTTGACTTACCACAACTTTCAGAGGCTGATAGGGGATATCTGAGCTCGGAAATACAAGCGGGGGAAGTGTATAATCAGATTAAGAAAATGGCAAAAGGGAAGGCAGCCGGTCCCGATGGACTCCCTGTAGAAATAGATCAAATAGGTCTAGATAAAGTTGCCCCGGTTCTTGCGTCCCGGTTTAATAAAATACTGCTATTAGGGGAGATAACTCCACAAACCTGGTCAGAAGCGACAGTCACTCTGATCTTGAAACCTGACAAGGACCCCACAAAAATTGAGTCGTATAGGCCAGTCTCACTACTGAACGTAGATTACAAGATCTTTGCGGGGGTTTTGGCGGTGAGACTGGCTAAAGTCATAAAATCTATAGTGCATGGAGATCAGAGAGGCTTCATCCCAGGCAGGCAGCTAAATGAATTAACCTTCCAGGCTATTGCTGCCATAGATGTTGCTACTGACAAAAAACTTCCTTTGACTATTGTAGCCATTGATGCAGCCAAGGCCTTTGACCAAGTTAACTGGGCATATTTATGGTCGGCCCTGGCCAGGTTTGGATTTCCAGAAAAATTTATAACAGCAGTCAGATCACTATTTATCTCCTAAGGCAAAAATCTTGATAAATGGTTTACTTACTGACTGGGTCTATATTTCGCGTGGAACAAGACAGGGATGTCCTCTCTCTCCCCTATTGTTTAACCTTTATATTGAGCCCTTTGTCTGTCAGCTGAGAGCTGACCCGGAAATTAAACCTTTAAATATAGCGGATCTCACTTTAAAACTTGCCCTATATGCTGACGACCTATTACTGTTTACTTCCAACCCGGAAGAAGCCATCCCCAGGTTATTTGATCAGGCAGAGTCCTTTGGGATGATCTCTGGATATAAGATCAATAAGGAAAAGACAGATTATGCAATGGAATCAGGAGGTGGCAGCCCCAGAAGTAAAACTACGCATGAGATACCTTGGAATCCATTTAGTTCAGAATATCTCAGAAATATCAAAAGTTAATTTAAATAGAATACATAAGGACGTATGTAGCCTCCTACAACGGTGGTCAGGTCTCCCGCTAAATATCTTTGGGAGAGTGAACTTAAACAAAAAAGTGATTTTGGGTAATATAATCATTTTGGTTAACTCCATTCCTTTAATGTTTAGCCCATTAGACATAGCTAAACTCCAGGGGAAAATAGGTTCTCTTTTATTTGAAACACAAGGACATCGAGAATCTCCTGGAAGAAAATGAGGAGAACCTTGAAAATGGGAGGGTTAGCTTTACCTGACCTATTAATATACTGCCACTCCTTCCATTTTAAAAACTTCAGACTTCTGGCAGATAAGACAGATACCTCCTCTTTAGGTTTATTGTTCCAGGCGCTCCTCCATGGTATGCCACAAGGGCAGGAATACTTTCTGTTTAAATTTGGAGACTCTAAATATTAGAAAAAGGTCAGATTAAAAATTTTAGGTACGGCACTGAAAAATTGGATGTATATCAGAAAAAGATTGAACATCCCCTATTACGCCCCTAAAGCCCCTATATGGGATTCACCGGGGACACTAGATTGTCTCAAGGATAGGCTTTCATCTCCCCTCAAAACTGCAGGGTTAATATACTGGAGTGACTTACAGAAAGATTCAGAGCTCTTAGATTGGGAATCCCTCTCGAATATGACCAGGGGAACACTTACTAGATTTCAATATTACCAGCTATCGGGTTGGTGGGCCACTATCCCATGGAACATTAACATCCCAAACCCAAAGTTTGATCTAGTAAATAAGAAGGGTAGATGGAAAAAAAAGAGTTATCCTATTGGTATTGGGCTTGGGCTTTGATCGAGGTGGAGGGGGTGACGGAGTCCGAACTTCAAAGACTCTGGGGCAATGTTGTAGATTTAGATGCTAACACCTTAGGGGATGTATGGGCGGATTCCTTTTCACTGCTTCATGCGGTGGTTAAGCCTGCCCCCCTAAAAAGAAATCATCTTTTCACAATGTATAAAGTGTATATTTCACCCAAAAAATTAGTTAAAATCACAAGTTTGGACCACTACTGCCCGAGATGTAAATTGCCAGCTGCAGATGATTTGCATATGCTTGTAGAATGCCCAATGTTAAAGAGCTACTGGTTCAAAATACAAGGATTCCTGTCTGAGGTACTAGATAGACAATTAGTAGTCACTACTGGGATGATCATGTTCGGACTAACACCGTATCTTGAACTATATGAATTGGCCTCTATGTTATCATCCTGGCACGACGGGAAATATGCAAGGCATGGAAAAGTGAAAACGTCCCTAATTTCGCAGAATGTCTGAAGTACCTCATATATATAAGCGAATCAGATATAGCCTGTGATAGCACAAGCCATGATAAGATCTGGGCGGCCCTTGGGCATGGCGGAATAGATGAGTATTCCAATGATTTTCACTTGGACACTGCTGGTTCTTTGTCTCCAAACCATAAATGGTTAAACGGATCGAATGGAATGGAATGGAGTTGAATAAGAAAACAGTTGCCACTAGAGGGGTGTCCCCTCCCCACCTCTCCTCAGACTTTAAACACTGGGATCGGAATCATTAGGTCTGAGGAGAAGGGGTGGGTTTCCCCATCTAGAATGTCCGTTTTGGAATATGAGGAATACAAAAAAAAAAAAAAAAAAAAAAAAAAAAAAAAAAAAAAAAACCACAAGCTACAGGTGGAAGGGTGCCTATGGAGACAAATTGGGTCCCCAGGAGCAGGCAGGTGTCTACGTGCAATATCTCGGTTCACTGAGGCACCCCGACTCATGCTTGGCCCCAGTACCTAATAAAACATCAAAAAGTGCCCCTCCAAATGGAAGAACCGTCTGTTCCTGGAAAAGAATCTGGATCAAAGGGTCAGTTGACCTTTACACCGTAGGAAGTGACAAGTTTAAATAAAACTGTAGCCACCTTCCTTAACATGTCTGCAAAGAAGGAACTTGCCGCCTTGGCATGGCCAGAGGGAGAAAGGAACCCTGAACCTGGAGAAGAATCAAGACCACTAACCTCACCCTGAGCGGACAACTAGCTCTCCTCAATCTGCGGCATTTCAGAAATGGGCTCAAATAGCCCCGCCTCGATTGACACAGGCAGTCTTTCCACGACCTCAAAGCCTGATCCCCCTCAGCCTTAATAGTAGACTCCGCATCAGACGTCGTATGACGCTTGCACGGTGGAGAAGAAGCTACTTCCATCGAAAAAGTCAGTATCAGAGTCGGCAGATCGAAACCCGGCGTTGTAGGTGGAGATCCCAAAGAACTGTGGACCTTCGCCAAAGCAGGGCCTGCCAACCGGCGTTGACCCCTCGACTCCAATAGCTCAGCCATCACCGAGTGCAAACCCTCCACCGGCACCCCACTCACCTCACCTCTAAAAGGTGCTCTAGAGGGAGATAGAAGTCCCAAAAATTCCTTCATCTCAGCCATCGATGCACCGGCTCCCTGAAGTACAGGGAGACGTGGTGCGGAGTTGCAAATGATCTCCTCAACCGTCGAGTGGGAGGAGCCATGGGAGACGGAGTCCACATGCAGTGAAGTCCATGAATGCCGCAACTTCAACCGCCTCTCACTTCACCAGAGACCGACGTCGTCCAGACCAGCTTTGGCTCCTAGATCGACCTCCCTTTTCCAGAGACGATGGAGACTGAGCTTTGAAGCCTCCGAGGATCGTGACACATGCACCGCCATTTCTGGCAGGAGCCACAATCTTCAGCGTCATGGTGCTCGCCTAAACACCACATACAAATTGCATGCAGGTCAGTCACCGACATATGTCGGTTACAAGACCCACAAGGTTTGAAACCTGTAAACATCAGACAAAGGCACACTGTTCCACTGACACAAAGTGTTGAAGCGGGTTAGGAAAATAAATAAAATCAACCCGAGGAACTGTTTCTCCAGATCCGCGTTACAGCGCAGAAAAGAAGAAACTGACTTCCGGAGGGGACTTATATGGTTCCTGTTAGACCTGTCAGCCCTTTGGGTGGTTCCTCCTCATCATTATTTATTTTGTCCCACTTTTGCCTCAAACACTGTTATAATTTTTCCTTTTTGGGAACCACCAGACTTTTTAGTGTTGATGCAGGGTCAGGGAGCCATTTTCCCTACCCCTGGAACTTCTGTCTGAGGGCCTGAGACACAAAATGGTGGCCACCCATTGTCACCTGTGACATCACCAGAACACACTAGAGGTTTCTTGAACCTTCTGCAACATTCTAGAACCCTGGGATAGAGGGAGGCAGTTTAGAATGTTGGGAAGCCATCTCAGGTTGACAGTTGGCAGTTGGCACCTGACTAGAGAGGAGAGAGGACAGAGATTCAGAAGGAGGAAGGAGTGAGGCAGCAGGGGTGGAAACCAGTGCTTGGAGTGGGGTCCAGAAACCCACCCTTGATGCTAGTCCCTACTGACAAAGCCCAGCCTAGAGCCCTGTGTGGGACCAAGACCAGAAAAACCATCTTAAGGACCTAAATATTGTGAGGAGGCCTTAAAGAAGAAGACCAGCAAGTTCCTGACCTGTACAGCAGTGTCCTCCTGGAGTCCTGACGTCGAGAAGCCTGGAGACCGAGGTGGAGAAGCGGCGCTGACAGAAAGCAGATGTCGTACCCGGAGCCGCCAGAGGTCGAGAGAGGGCGCCGACAGAGGACGTGGAGAGTCACCGGAGGTTGAGTAGGAAGTCACCTGAGGTCGAGGTGAGGCGTCGACGGGGGAGTGAAGTCCGCCCTCCGGAGTCGCCGGAAACCAAGGTGAAGCGCGCAGGAGGTCGGGAGTGGAGATCGCACTCCGGAGTCGCCTGAGGTCGAGGTGAAGCGCGCAGGAGGTCGGGAGTGGAGATCGCACTCCGGAGTCGCCGGAACCCGAGGTGGAGCCGACGGAGGTCGGGAGTGGAGGTCGCACTCCGGAGACACCCGGAAGCGGGGAGACCGTGACCCTGTGACGCCGGAACACGACATCGAGCCAAGGACGCCCAGCGACATCGATCCGGAGCCGCCTCACGGCACCGACCCGGCGTCAAGTAAAGCAGATCGACGCGACATCGAACAGAGGCCGCCCAGCGACGTCGACCCAGTGCCGAGCGGAGCCGATCATCGTGAAAAGGGCAGTAAGTGGTAGAAAGGGGCATCTGAGGCCCTGTGGAGCCCTAAAAGACCATTCTAGGGGCTAGAGGGGTGTTAAAACCAGCCTGGGAGTGCCAGGGGAGAGCTGAGACTGATGTAGTGCCCTCTGTGAGGGGTTGTGTATTGTGGGGGAGCCAGATCCATAGGTTACCCTTATTCTACCTCAGTTCAGGCCCAGCCTTGACCAATCTAGGTGGGACACCCCCCATGTCATCCAAATGACCACAAGCTGTACTTGGGCATAGTGAAACCAGACTACCTCATAAATGTGATCTGATTGGCAATTGTTATTGATTGCTTATATTATTTATTGAAGGTGTTGTATTTATTGTCTGACAGTATTTATTTGCCCTCTGTATTTATTGCACCTATATTTATTCCTTGCCTATTTATGACCTGATCCTATTTATTAAAACCCCACTGTGGTATTATTTATTTGACCTGCTATTTTCAAGAAAATCTTATTGTATTGTATTGCATTTATTTTATGAAACCTGCAACTAAGAGAAAAAGATAAAGACAAACTACTTTCTTTCATAATTTTTACGGTGTAGTGTCGTTTTTGGAACGGATGAACGCATGGTTATTGTGAGGGTGTGACGTACGCTTAGCACGGTGCCTGACCCCCGACCGCTCGAGCCAAGCTACCATTGTGCTGGGAACCTGGTGACTGCTAACCCGGTTGCCCGGTTTCCAACAGTTCCACTTACATCAGGACTGGATTAGACGTCACCTTGGAGCCATACGATGCAGTCACCCTGCGTGCAGAGGCACTGCTGAAAATTTTCCGGATCCAGACTGGCGCCTAGGGAGAATCCAAAAGTTAAGGAATGTGTGGCTAGATTTCTCCATCAGATAAAGGTATATACTTGGAGACTGTACTCCTAGCAAACGTTTGTGAATTCCTTATTTGGATGGGCAAATATACTTCATCACAGGTTCAAATTCTGGTGCGTCCACTTAGCCTTCCATTCTTCAGAGATCAATGAGTACCATTAGGCTGGGTAATATTAAACATCTGCCATCCCAGCATCAAGAGACTATAGGGTAAACATGTGCTTTACAATTACACTCTATGTTCTATTTGCTCATGGGAACTTCTGCAGAGTGATCGCAAATTCACCTTTTCTACACAATTTTCCCCCTGGAAAAACGTCATACTCCTTTCCTTGTCAGGAGTAAACTTCCAACTTTTCTAGTGTAGGAAGAGATTGGAGAGGAGTTGGTGACTACCTTTCAAAATGCAAATTACTGAGTGTGTACAGAATCCTAGGGGTTTTCAACCCAGTCACTAACGCTTTCCACCTACTTTCAGTTAATATACACAGAATTGCAGAAATGTTGAAAAATCAAAGCCTTGATAGAATCCTAATCCCAATATAATATGAGCATACTCAGAGAAACGGTTATACAATATAATGAAAATATTGCCATAATCGGACACCTCAATCTATGGTGCAAAAAGGGACCATTGAATTTTTGAATAGGACAAGTAAACTTCTGAAGCATCAAGCCTGCAAGTAGAGGTTTCATACAATTCCACATTCTTGCAAGCATGACTTGAACTGACCCATGTAACTAAGTGTTCTGAATGATAAGTCATTTGGCCTACCTTCTTTCTTCACATCAGGCTGCAGTGGGTTATTAATTTTAATTTGTAGGGAAATTACCTTATTCACACCATTAAGTTAGATTTGTTGTGGTGAAGATCGGTATTTCTTTTTATGAGCAACAATTGGTTAAACGGCTGCATTACTTGCAATATTACAGGATTTGGTTCATGAATTGGGGCCCTGAACAATACCCTTAACACATTGTCCTATTTCTTCTTCCCATGCAACTCAGGCTCTGGAACTGTTGCCTAGTTATTTCACAGGGCCGAAATGGTATGTATATTTGTGTGCTGATCGCACTTGGTGGAACTCGGCTTTTGGCTGGTGGTGAGGAGACAGTAGCAGGGTGAGAAAACAAGATTCTTGATATTATACTTCAGTGTTTTCGAGGGGTGAGGTGCTGAGTTAGAAAGCCAGCTTGAAAGGTGAATACTGAACTGCTGAATTTGCGGCCATATGGAGAGGAGGTTGCCCCATAGCAGGACAATTTGTGGTAGCCATTTGGGACAGGAGTACGCTCTAGCTTATGAAGATGTTAGGGAACATGTGCAAGGTTTACAATTTTTACTTAAACGCACCAGCTGCACAGCGGAGCACAGAAGGCACCCCAAATGAAAGCCGGTCTGATTCCGTCCACTTCAAGGGTGTGCGGCTGGTAGTACATGATGCAGGCAGGAGTTATTCTAAAGATTAAATACTGCCCAATAATCAATCAATCAGGATTTGTAGCGCGCACTTCTCACCGGTGTCCCATTCTGAATTCCTGGATGGCGGAGGGGGGTGGGGGGGGGGGGGGGGGGGGAGGAGGGGATGAACTGAGGTGGATGTACGATGTCCTGCATAGGCCTTGTTTCTTTCTTGTAATCTTGCAGTCTTTCAGTGGGAGCAGTCACGGAGTAGGACAGCCTTGCCAAGAACAGAACGTGTGGGATGTGCACTTGAAAGCATGAGACGGAGAGAGAGGCGTGGAATGTACTTTTTGATCTCGAAGTGCAGTGTTGTGAGTAGTGATGCACAAATGTGCTCGGTGTTGTACATTGAGAGATGAAGTATGTGATGCTATAGCACATTGAGAGATGAGGTATGTGAATCTATAAGCAGTTGTACACAAATGTGCATTGTGTTGTACACTGATAAGTATTATGAAGTTCTTCCTATTGGCTTTGACATGGCCTCATGTCATCCTGTTGTTTGACTCTGCCTTGCTTGAGCTTTTTCTTCGTGCACAGCAGCGCTTGCAAGTTGTTTGGGTTAATTCCGTTCAAGGATTGTTTTGTGAGAGATTGTTTAAGGCTTTCATGAGCTTCGTCAAGATAAAGGCTGGAACATGCGAGATTGGAGGAGGGAACGCGAGAACTCCTTCCAGCCTGGGAATGCTTGCTTGGAAGCTGGCCAGTTCTGGTAAGATTTCTCTGGCACGGGGCGAGGTTTCTCTCGAACCTTCTAGTGTGTTTTGAGATTATAAAGCTGAGGGTTGTTGACTTAGAAACTGGGATTTTTGAATCTGAACGGAGACGGACGCGTCCACTTCGGCGGGACCCTGGTTGCTGAGGCTCTAAACCACGGCCGTTTAATCCCCCCATTCAGGAATGGGCTAAGATGCAGTGTTTGCACCAGGTAAAGTGTTGAGTTTTGATTATTGCCATTGTGATGTTGGGCCAGTGGATTTGATAATTTGAGGTGATTGAGCTTTTTTGCTATTGTTAGAAATGGGATTTTTGGCAGGCTAGGGCATGTGCCAAAGCCAGGCAGAAACCACCACTCGTCAGGATAAGGGAGTTACACTCTTAAAATAACCCCTGCTCACTCCCTTGGTAGCCTGGCACGAGCAGTCAGGCTCATCTTAGAAGCAGTGTGTAAAGCATTTGCACATAACCAACAATAATACAGTGTAAGCACTACAAAAGGACACCACACCAGTTTAGAAAAATATCCAATATTTTTATATACTTAAGACAAGACCAAAAAACACAAAAATCCACAATACAGTATATAAAAATCCACAGTTCTCAATATGCGCTTTAAAAACAGTTCCTTGATGTCGATAGCTTCGTCCGGGGCTATCACGGCGTCGTGAGGAAACAAATCCAAACAGTTCTGGCTGACCGCAGCGTCACGGGCCAGGTACGGTGTTGGGAAGACCCGCAAACAGTACCTTTTAGAAATACAGGGCGTTGGCGACTTCTCGTTGAGCTTCCGAAAACATGGCATCCACAGGTGTCGAATCCGGAGGTCTGTGCATGATTCGTCGGGCCCTCTAAGTCACATGCATTGCAGGTCGATCTCCTCTCTATTGGAGTCCGGAGCGCTGGCAGGCGTCGTGTGCTACGGTGCGAAGTGCAGCGTTGCGGCGTGCGGTGCTCTCAGGTCACGGTGTAAGTAGCGTCTCGGTGGCAGTGTCAGATGGCGTCATCAGTGAGACCAGGGTTGCGGTGCGAGATGAAGGCGGTGCTCGTCAAAGTGCTGGCAGGTCACGCAGCAAGTGGCAGCGCCGTCGTTGCTGAAGCGCTGTAGTCAGCTGACGAACTGGAGTAGATGGCGCTGGCGTCGGTAGGCCAAGTCTGCGGTGCGGGATGAGGGCGGTGCATCATGTAACTTTACAAGCGGTGCCCTCAAACCACGGTGCAAGCAGCCATGTTGAGTTTGGCGTGGAGCGGCAGCGTCGGGGAGGCCAAGGCGTTATCATGATGCGAGGCGGTGAGGAGTGCGGTGCCCACAGGTCACGGTGCAAGCAGCGGCTCGATTGCAGCATCAGCAGTCGTCGTCGGTGAGACCAGGGTTGCGGTGCGGCGGTGTCTTCTGCGGTGACAAAGCGTCGTTGTGAAACGAGGCGGTGCGCAGTGCACACAGGTCACAGTGCGAGCAGTGGCTCAGTTGCAGCGTCAGCAGGCGTCGTCGGTGAGACCAGAGTCGCGGTGCGTCATTGCGGCGGTGCACTCTATGGTGCCTTGAGGACACAGAGTCGGCAGCGGCGTTGTAGACGTCGGCGGGTTGCTTTTCTTCTGTTGCAGCACAACACACAGTCCCCAGTGCTGAGGTCAGAAGAGCTCGAAGTCTTTGCTGTTCCTGAGACTTCTTGAACAGGGGGCAAGCTCTATCTCAAGCCCTTGGAGAAACTTACAAAAGTAGATTGCAGAAAGTTCACCTTTCACTGACCAAGACAGAAGCAGCCACTGTAGGCCAACTCAGCAAAGTGGTAGTTCCTTCTCACAGCTTCTCCAGTTCTTCTTCTTGGCAGTCTTCTTGATTCAAAAGAGTTCTAAAGTTCAGGGGTTTGGGCCCCAATATTCATATCCCAAAATCCTTTGATCTCTTAAGCAGAGAGTGTCTGTGCCCAGCCAGAACCAGTTCTGCCTTCTCTGGTGTGATTTCCTGTCAGGAGGTGGAGACGGCATTGTCAGAGGCAGACCAGCCCCTTTGAGGTGCAAGGAAATCTCCACCCCCCTCCCCCATTGCAGCCCAGGTAATTCAGCCCTTTCCTGACCCACCTAAACTATCTGGAGCCACTCCTGCTCCCCAGCCTTCTGTCATCCAAAACCAAGACAGGCAATCCACATTCCCACGGAGGCACACAGGATGACTGATCAAGAAAATACCCATTTTCTAAAAGTGGTATTTTCAAACACAGAATTTAAAAATCACCTTCACTAAAAGATGCATCTTTAGATTCTGAGTTCAGGCATACTAAACTTCATTTTCCCACTTAGTTCCCAGGGCCAGTTATGTTTAAAGAGGTTATAAACAAACACCCCATTCTGTCCTATGGGGAACAGGTAGCCTTGCAATAGTGAAAAACGAAATAGGCTGTAATTCACTATCAGGACATGCCACACACACCAGGGCATGTCCTACCCTTCACATCCACTGCACCCTGCCCACCGGGGTACATTGGGCCTTTCTTAGGGGTGCCAGACATGTAAGAAAAGGCAAGGTTAGGGACTGGCAAGTGTGTGCTCTGGCCAAGCCGACATGGCAGGTACAATGGCAGGTCTAAGTTACCTTTTTAGGGCTACTCACGTGGCTGGCACAATCAGTGCTGCAGGCCCACCAGTAGCATTTGATTTACAGGCCCTGGCACACTCAGTGCACTTTACTAGGGACAAACAAGAAAATCAAATATCCAATCATGGAAACACCAATCCATAACACAGTTTACACAGAGAGCATATGCACTTTTGCACTGATTAGCAGAGTCCTAAAACCAACACAAACAGGTCAGGAAAAAAAGGAGGAAGAAGCAAAAAGTTTGGGGATAACGCTGAAAAAAGGGCCATTTCCAACAGCCATTGTGATGTTTGGCCAGTGGCTTTGATCATTTGAGGTGTTTTCTTTGTGATGTGTGAGTGAGTTGAGGTGCACATCCAAAGTAATCAAAGTATCTAGTGTGTATATATCTTTCTGATCTCTTGTAGGACGTTCAGCATATTATTTTTTCTTCAGTGTTATTTCATATAATTTGCTGCTTGTTTATTCACGGTGTTACTCATGCATTTAACTGTTGCATTCACCAAGTGTGTTATCATTGCTTGCACATAAATATATATATATATATATATATATATATATATATATCTTTTTGTATTCGAAAGTTGTGCATTTGGCATCTGGGAAAGCCTTTACAGGTCTCGCCTGAGCCAGCGCATGCATGCGCTGCCTCTACGAGACATTTAGTAAAGGGCTTTTTGGAGGTGCTCCCAAAGGCTTTTGCTGGCCTAGCTCTTGCGTTCATGCGTGCGTGCACGCGTGCAGGCGCCATCTGGCATTCCTATCTTTTCCTCACTAAGGGCATCGCTCGCGGGCACCCTTGCGATCACTTTCGCGGTGCTCAGTGCTCGTTTACTGTACTCTTGGTTGCCCTCAAATGCAAAGCACCTTGAAGAGATCTTGTTTACACAACCGCACATTCCGCAACCTTTCATTGGTAAATTCCTACAAGAAAACAGCTGTCTACACAAAACGTTGCCCAAGACCTTATCAATGGAAGCGGATCGACATGCCCATGAACTCATTCTATTTCCCTGTCGGCTAACACACCACAGAATCGATTTAATTTCTAGCTCGTTCTTTAATCTCGAAAACCACGGTCCTATTATGTGCCTGTCTCCGCGTGTATAGGCGCATCAAGTGTGTGTGTGTGTGTGTGTGTGCGTGTGCTTGCACAATTCCTGTAGGCATTTGTCTGTGCAACAAGTTTAGGTGTATCTGCAAGGTTTATATCTACAGAAAAAAAGTGTGCCTGTGCAGTGTGACCTTCACGAGTATGCATGTCGGTAAAGCCTGTGCAATATATTTGTGTCCCCTCCTCAATATTGTATGTGCAATGCATGTTCTTTCCCAGCCACTTCTTCAATCCCGTATCTTCCGTCCTGCACATCATCTCTTCTTTCCTTCAACCCTTCTTCTCTGTCCTTTCCACCCACCCTCTCTGTCCTTTCCACCCATCTCTTCCATCCATCTATCCTCGGAACCACTCTCTTTAATCCATCTTTGACATCCAGCTCTTCCATACTTTTCACCTATGACTTCCTTCCTCACAACCATCGCCTTCTTTTTTCAATCCACCTCCTCCGTCCTTCACATTCAACCATCCCTTCTGTGCTCCACACCCATCTCTTCCTTCACATCTGTATCTTATTTCCTTCACACCATTCTCTTCCTTAGTTCATACCCCCCTTGGGCCCAGAAGTTATGTGAGGAAGAATCGGACCACCAGGGGCCAAGCCCAGTGAGTAATCCTAGAACTTCCCGGATACCTTCCCGTGCCATCTCTCCTCGGCACCCCAGCACCTCCCGTTAGCACAGCTGCCCAGTGAGTAATATTTAACCCTTCAGGATACTGAGGGGGCATCTGGTATGTGTGTGTACACGTACACACACGTACACACGCACACACACACACACACACACACACACACACACGTACACACACACACACACACACACACACACACACACACACAACCACCACCCACCCACCCCCACGCACACACCTTCTGCCTTTGTAAAGGGGTCCCAGAGACCACTTGAGGCAATTGGGCAGGTGCAAAGAACCTGTACCTCTGAGTAACAGCATTTTTCAGTGGGAAACAGGTGTCTCGGAATAGTGAGTCGCTGCTCTTTCATACTGTGACTTCACAAACTGCTGCCACCTTGGCCAGCATGCTAAGCCTCTAGCTGTATTCCTTTGCTGGTCAGTGGTTTATTTTTGAGGGAAGGTTGACACATACAGCTGTTTTCCTTACCCCACCCGACTAGCAACCCCTCGCTTGTTATGAGCAACAGAATCGAGAATACTTTTCTGCTAATGTAGTTTGGCCAAGGTGCACGTCCGGGTTGTGAAGTAAAGATAAAACCCCACACCATTAGCCCAATATGCGCGGAGATTTTGCACCACAGACGGTCTAGCTTTAGAACTGCATTATTCTGGCAGCCCCTCTCGGGCCAACAGTCAGAAGGCCGAATTTGGCCTCGATGTGGGTTAGACCTCAGCATCGCGGGACTACGAGTCCCAGAATGCAAAGAAAAATCCTGTACTGGAGCAGCGAGTCATACGCGGACTTTGGAAACCAGGACAGCAGCTGTAAAGTTAATAGGTCTAGATTTAATGTTACCTTTTTGTTGTGGGGGTAAAAGTCCCAGCATGCTTGAATGCGGAGTGAAAATACAATAGCGCCGACAGAAGCGCCCTCACGAAGTGGGATCTTTTGATGGCAATATGCGCGAGTTCATGTTACTTACCAGAGGCGGGGCCAATGATTTGCACGCTTCTGTGGACCGCTCACCCTCCCCCACCTCATGTGTCCACAGAAGGCACCAGTCTGATCGAAGACCTGCAATGCAGCCTAGACTTTAACACACTCTAGCAGTGTGGAAGGTTGTGATGTGTCCCGCTAGTGGAACAAAAGCAGACCCCATGATCACACCAGTCCCCGCTAGCCACAGCTCCCACTACAACATTCAAGTTTTCAACCCATTTCTCTCACTCGCTCCTCAAACACTAAAAACCCAGGCACAACTAAAGCATGCAACTGGTCGAACAGTAAACTACATGCGACATTGGGACCAAAAAAAGCCCACAAGACAAAAATAACCGATTTGCTGTACTAATGTCCCGAACGCCAGTTGCAGGTGTGTGATATCTTCCACGAGGAGACGTATTTTGAAAACTGAGGGTGGGAAAAAAACTTTTAACGGGCGTTTTGGATGTTTGTATTCCACTTATGCATATATAGTCAGATACAGCAATGAGTAAGACCAGCACAAGCGCACGCCCCGCGGGGGGTGGGGGGGGGTGGGGGAGGAGGAGGAGGATGGTGATGGGGAGGATGGCAGGGCCTACGCGATTCCCTTGCGGGAGCGAGGAGCAAGGCGCAATGATGGCGACCATATGGCGGCACCATATGGCGCCGCTCGCTCCCGCAAGTGAATCTCCACACGAGCACGCATTGCCATTGAAGGCAATGGAACGCGTGTACGGTTTTGGCCGTCAAAGCTGTGCCATTGACTAAAGGTCTCTCCTATGCAGCGTGCAGCGCATGCACGCTGCATAGGTGAGATCTAAAAAGGCACCTTGGAACCTCTGCTTTTTACCCCTTGAGTGGGATTTTCGAATGCATGTTTCTCCACATTCATGGTGGACGAATTTGCACTTGTAAATGCACATACTCCTGCCAGAAATCCTTGTCGATTCCTGGTAAGTGCAGAAAATGTACACTGGGTTGTAAAATGACATTTAAGATCAAATTTATCTTTGTATTACACTGGTGAAACATCGTTCAAGTTGTTTTTAGGACCTAGTTGCGCAAAAGAGGTGTGTGACATTAGTTAGGGTTTTGACGTGAAATCCAAATCTGCGGTTTGTGCAACACCTATGTTAACATGACTGTTAGGCTCCCATTTCAGGTTTAGCTTTCATGGAAAACGTCACAAGCTACAAAACATCATCAATAAGGGTCACTACATGCATGGTTACAGAATATCCAAAATTCAATGAAACGAGGTCTCCGCTAGTTTAGCATCCGTCAGCCATTCCTTTCTGCAACATGTTTGGAGGCTTCTAAAATCTATACACACATATTTTAGAGACCACTATTTTGTAATGCTAGAACAACACAAAATTGAAGATGTTAAGAGTGAGAATGTTCATGTGTACCCAAGATGAAAACCAGAAACAAAACCGTTACACAAATTGCAAACCAGAAAAATAAAAACCTGCAAAATGCAAAAAATATACAATTCAAAATAATTTCTCTTAACCATTTATGTGTTAATTCATGACAAACACCAGCAGCACACACCCTGAAATCTTAAAAGTTGACATGCCCCTAATTTTTTTAAACACATTTTATAATCTTCTGCCAACAGAAAAGAAGTGCAAGTCACTTAAGAAAGAGACCAGTTTGCAACAAGTTTTCACATTTCTTGGTTTTACCTCTGCTTGTCTGTAATCCTGAAGTTTGGCCAGTTCATCAGCAAAGTTTTTCAAACCATGTTTCAAGCTTGGCGTCTCTGTATCTGCAAATGCGTGAACTTCTTTTACTAGGAGATCTGCTTTGTCTCGAAGTCTAGCAGTTTTTCGAACATATGCAGCAAATATTTGGCACAGATCTCCAAAATGCTTTTCCACATTTGTAACAGCATCCTGGATTTGTCTAGTCTGAATGTCCCTAAAATGGAATGTGAGAAAATAACTACTTTCAATATTAACAATCAAGTAAAGAAAAGCAACAGTCTAAAAATCATTATCACTTATATTGTTTTACTTCTACTATTTTAGGTACATCCTTCTGCAACTATTACTACATACATTGCAAGTGATGCCCCATCACTTTCACAGCCATCCACCCTTTCTAACCTGGGGTTGAATACATTTCTAGATTGAGGTACCAATAATATCCCCAAGAAGAAGGAGACCTAAAGGTAGATCAATCATTTATCCATATACCGGTCGGTCCAGAAAAATGTGCTGCTGTGAAGCTAGAAAGGGAAGATAAGACATAAACAAGCTAGACGATGGTAAAAGAGCTGGGCTTTGATCACATTAGATATTGAGGTTCTCAATACTAGTATACCCTAAATGGCCACCTTAAAAGCTGCAGTGAGGGAGCAAAATAATAATGAATGGTTTTATGATACACTGACTTGCTTTATCATGGAGTGTATTGAGAGTGCCTTGACTAAGAATTCAATTTCAAGGATATTTCTACTGGCAAGCTAATGGTGGCAACATTTGCCCCAGTGTAGCTAACATCTATGTCTCACAGTTGGAAGCTGCCATCCAGAGGTATGGAATTCTCATCACTGGACACAATGGACATATTGTTTGGGATCAAGCACAATAAGTTTTCATCTTTATTTTGTCCTCTTGACAAGAAGGCCCAAACCCCTGCACCAGGAGAATTTAAGGTTGCCAATTTACAGTACCACAGTATGGCCCTTGGAAAGAGGAGACGGTCTGCCTCTAAGACAAGACTTTTTTCCATTCATTCTTGTATACATGATTCACTAATGCAAAAGCCTTTTAAGTTAGAATGAGAGTTTCCAAAGAAATGCAGTTAGGCTGAGCGCTTATAAGGAGATGCAGGGAGCTATGACTTCAGCTTGAATTACAGACAATGGTTCCAGTGTAATTTGATGCAAGGATCCCAGAAAGCTTCCGGATCACCTCCAAATACATAAAGAAACTTGAAAACGAGATTGTTTTTGTTTTTACTTTCAAAGTAAAATGATTTAACAAGTTTACACATTTAAAAGCATTTCTCTAAACTAGGGTGCAGTTTAAAATACAATTTCTCTGAATCATCATTTAGTAAAATGTGTTTGATGAATGCAAATACTTAAAACAAGCATTTGCAAGACAATAGATCTTGCATTACTGAATGTTTGAGCAATTGGCATTGCTAATAGTAATGGAACGCCAATAGCCCAAACTTACAGTAATGCAAGACCATATTGCATTGCAAATGCAGGTTTACACTGGTGCCAGGTTCAGTGTCTATGAGGCCAACCCCAAGTGCCGCATTCCGGGCTTGCAGTGAGTTATTAAAGGATACAGTGCACGTTGTCCTGTGGTGTTTATGAAGTGATCTTACACTAAATATGCAACAACTGTCCTTGTATTGGTTTATTGCACTAGGAGATGTAGCCTAATGGCCTGATCTGCCGACATTGAAACTGGGAAATTACATTTGCCTCAAAATCTCTGATGAGCACCCTGCGATTCAAGACAAGTTACAATCTTTGTGTGGTTAAACACAGAAGTCAAGGGGGCGTGGCTGGGAGCTTCAAAACGGCATTCGCACTCTAAGAGTGCTCCGGACCCCTCCGCCATCCGCGACTTACATTTCATCTGGGCAATGACACCTCCTTCCCCAGATGCAGTGCTGTCCGAGGGAGCTGCCGGACTCAGGATGTCTACCCAGAGCCATTTCCCTCATCTGCGGCCTGCAGCGTGTCCCTGAAAATGGCAGACCCGGCCCATCCCCGACGGGCTCCGAGGAGTCCAGAGACCATCCACCGGGGGCCCACCGGGTCCCGAGGAGTGTGGTCTGAAATTGTGACATCCCCCTGACCCTTGGGGGGGGCTCTTAACGGAGGACACCCCTGCTTGGAGCGGCAGCCAGATCGGGGTGGCGGTCGGTGCTCATACGGACCGCGCATCCTACCGGATGGTAAGGGGGTACAGTTGGAGGTGACTGGCGACCTGCCTGGGGGGTCACACCTGACAGAGGCACTGTGTTGTGCCCCGAGATGGAGGAACCTCTGCTGGAGCGAGAAGGGTCCGAGGGGCCTGCACTGCACCTGATCGGGCGGACAACTATGAGACCTGGTGGACCTGTGGAATGCCCCCCCTCTGCTCTTGGTGATTGCCTCCAGGTGTGGGAGGGCCCCTGGACCACCGGGGGAGGGGGGCTGGATCCGGGAAGCTGTACACCACGGGTGTGGCCCTGAGGGACTCGATCTGGCGGGCCTATGACGTGCAGCAACAGTGCGTAGCGGTCTGGGAGTGGACACCCTGGTCCTGGGCTGCTACATCTCTCCTTCCCCATGCTCTCGTCCCCAGGCCCTGCTACAAACAACTTCCTGGCAACAGGCCTGGATGGTCTTAGTTTGACTTCACAGCGGCATTTCTCTGGGTGGCGGGGGTCAAGGCCCCCTGGCTGGTGTCTCCCGCAGTGCTTCCGCGACCTGGGCGTCTTCCCGGTGGGTCTCCTGGAGAGGCGGTCCTTGCGCGCCCACTGGTGGGCCATTGGGATTCTTGATTTTGCCCCCGACTTTGGTTTGCGGTGAGCACTTGGGATGCCCTAGTGTCTGGAGAGGCGGGGGCCTACCAGTTGGACTCTGAAGGGGGTGGTGGACCGCTCCTTCCCCGCACTAAAGCTGGGACCCGTGTTGAAACCCTGAGGTCTCCCCCACCTCCAGCCGGATCCTGCAGCAGGGGGTTGCTGGGGCCACACACGCACTACTTTGAGTGTGGCCCCTGACCTACAGGCTTGGTGCTCTGCTGCATCGAGACTCTACCGCTTCCTCGGGCCCTCGGCGGGTCCACTCTCCCCTGGGAGAGAGTCACTCCTAACTCCGAGAGCCCGCACCCTTGACCCCTGAGTGGGCTGCCCACTCACATGCCCTCCAGGCCCCATCATTCACGGACCTTTTACCCAGAGTCCTGGGGCACTTCCGCCCAGCCGCAACACGGGGAAGATGAAGGGACCGAAAATCTCCGATTGTGAGACTGAACTAGAGACGCCCTAGCACCGCTTTTCCCTTCCATCTGCTGATCATGGGGAAAGATCGAGGCCCTAAATCCTCTACCACCCAAACACAAATGAAAATGGACCACAGTCGAGCAGGACCCCCCGGGAGGGCCGTAGGAGGCCCATCTCTCCCTGGTAAAGATCTGGCCGCAATCCTGCAGGCAATCGGAGCGTCCCAGGCCTCGGTGGAGGGGAAGATTGGAGAGGTTTGCGTCGACATGTCTCTCATTCAGAAAGATCTGTGCAACGCAACAGCCCGCATTTCTGAAGCGGAGTCCCGCCTCTCCATGGTGGAAGATGATGTCCATCAATTAAAAGAACAAGTGGCCCACTTGCAATCCCACACCAAGGAACTACACAGGAGAGCTGAGGAGCCCGAAAAAAATCGATCGAGCTGCAATAACCTCCGCTTGAGAGGGTTTCCAGAGGGGACTGAACAGGGACAGCTGGCCACCTTCATCGAAACCTGGATTTCATCCCGAATGCCTAAAAATGCATTGTCGGCATGGTTCGCCGTTGAAAGGGCCCACCGATCTCTTGCACCTACTAGTATTTCTGAACCACCTAAAGTGACATAACATTTCACTTAAAAACACAAAAATGTCGGGCACAATACAGACCAAGTTACTGTAAGCATACAATGTTTGATGTCAGTGAAACTATAGAACCCTGATTAGAATTGTAAATGACAATATCTCACTGCTAAAGTGGCTATGTCTAATGATGACTGCACTATGGAAAAGCTGTTTGACAAGTTTTTTTCTTCACTTCAGTTTCTGGACTCTGGTCATTTAGAAGATTAGATTAGAAGTTTGTAAAGCGCCTGGTTTCTTCAACTGGAGTGTCCCCGTGCTAAGAATTCTTCCTCCTTGACAGAACCAAACCCCGTCAGAATACCTCCGCACCAATCTGCCTGGGATGACCTGACGAACCATGTTTTTAATTTCCTGCCACCTCTCATGGCTGTATCCTAAGATCCAGCGGCAGTTGGTTCCAAATTTGTGCTGCTAAAAAGCCAAACTATCTACCTCCTAACCGTGCTCTTTGCACTTTAGGAACAGTCAGCCTAGCAGTGTCTGCAGATCTAAGATTCCTAATGGGTCTGTAATGGGTAAGTGAAGGGAGCAGATAGCTGGGAATTTCTCATTTAGAACGATGTGACAAAAGCATAAAGCTTTTTATACTCTATCCTGCACCGGCAACCAGTGCAGATCTGCGAGAGCCACTCCCACCGGGGCTCTTCTTGAGATGTTCAATAGTAGATGGGCTGCAGCTCTGTACTCTCTGCAGCGTTCTCATTCTACCTTTCGTGACCCCTAAGTAGAGGACATTACAGTAATCTAAGCAGGAGATTATCACCGCCTGGATGACGATTTTGTTTGCTGCCAGAGGTAACAGTGCTAAAATTTAATGCAACATCCTCAGTAGACAAAAACACGTACTGGCCAAACCAGATATATGTTCCGCAAACTATAGGGTGTTGTCAAACCACACCCCTAAGTTTTTGATCTTAGGTTTAGGAATCGGGGGTCAGACCTAGTTCAGATGGCCACCAGACATGAGACCAGATAGAATGTTGTTTGCCAACTACCATAATGTTAGTTCTACCTCCATTTAGTGGAAGACAGCTAACTTTCATCCAATTGGCCAGGTCAATAAAACAAGCTCTAAGCTTAGGAGCGGCCACTTTTTCATTCTGTTCTAGCGTAGTAATCAGCTGGGTGTCATCAGCATAGGACACTAGCCTCAACCCATGTTTAATGACTATGTCCACTAAAAGCCGCATATAGACATTGAATAACGTCAGGCTTAGAGCAGACCCCTTTGGGACACCATGTAGCAAGGATCGGGTTTCAGATTTGAAAGGACAATGAAAAACTTGGATGGACCTATCTTGAAGAAAATGCTTGATCCACTCCAAAGTACCACCTCTGACTCAAATATCCCACAACCGTTCCAAAAGAAGGCCGTGGGATACCGTGTCAAAAGCAGTACACAGATCCAGAAGAATCAAAGCAATCGTCTTACCTTCGTCTGCCGCCATTTTTAATGATTCATATGCTAAAAGTAGTGCAGATTCAGTGCTATACAAAGCTCTGAAACCGGACTGAATCTCATGAAGTAAATGTTTTTCTTCAATAAATTTGGTAGGTTGGAGATTGAGAAATGTTTCTGCTATTTTTGCAGAGAAGGGAAGCAGGGATACTGGTCTCAAGTTTTCTGAGAGCGTGGGGTCCAGAGAAGGTTTCTTCACCAACGGGATCACCGCTGCATGTTTCCAGTAACTTGGGAATCGCCCTGAACAAAAGAAGTAAATCATCAGATTCGGAAGTACTGGAACAATAGCTTCCTTTCCACGTAACAATATGTTTGGGGAATGGTATCTGTAGGAGAACCAAATTTAACCATTGAGAGAAACTGCAGAGTATTTCTCAAAGTTGGAAATAAAATAGCCCTTCAAGCGGTAGTTCATCCTCAGGGGGCGGGATGAAGTTAAAGTTTCTGCTGGTCTCTGGAAAAGTGGCATAAATGTTCTCGATGGGCATCAGAGCTGTAACACGCTCAAGAGAGGTGAGCTCTTTTACTATCCGGAAGATCTCTTTAGGAGCATCCTTGGCCGATTCAAATTTATGCACATAAAAATCCAGACCTTTTCTCCAGTTCAGCTTGTGATAGTGTTTTAAAAGTAACTCATTTTGTCCTCAGGCTGATAGTTCCTTCTCCAGAGATGTTCAAAATGCATACACTCTTTAAGATTTAATAATTCCTCCATAAACCATTCCACTGAAGGATTGCGGCAGGAACTATTATCGAGTTTCAGTAATGCTAAGGAATCCACTACTTCTGCAATCTAGGACATACTTTGTTTGCTAGCTATCTGTGGACAGGCCTCAAGCCTAGGAGTACTCTATGCCAATTTGGCCACAAAGGCCTCTGGTGCTAGTTGCGACCATTTCCGGGTCATTATAGGCACAGTATGCTGTCGCCTGGCCTAAGCTCTTCCAAAGTTCCATAATCTTAAATGGGAGGATGGAATGGTCAAACCATGCAACAGGTACCGGGGGCAGGGCTTTTATCTGAGCACTATTTGAGAAAATATTATCAAGGGTGTGACCCCTACTGTGCGTAGGGGCATGTACTAGCTGAACCAATTCTAAAGCCTCTAGTTCTGTAATGAGCTCGGAGGCTTCAGGACTACGATGGTCCTCAAAATGTAGATTCAAGTTCCCCAGGACCACAAAAGTCTAATAGCGAATGGGATAAGGGGGTAGTATCTCTGCCAAAGCATTCACAGAATGCAGCTCACCAAAAGATGCAGGCCACGATACAAAACGATGCGGTGTGGCTGAGGATTCTGGTCACTGGAGATGATCAAGGTTGGGGCTCCTTGGAGCCCGAAGATCTTCAGGGGTTCCGTTATTGCAGCACCCATGAGGGAAACTGGCCTCAAACTTGGTAAGAGGGCAGGGCAGGCCATGAGAGCTGCAAAGAACTACCACCTGTGTTGCAGAACCTTTAAGAGTCCAAAGGAGCTCAGTATCAGTAGACCAGTCAACTTAGTTGCGGTGCCTGCGAATGCAGGGAAGTGACTCCTTCACTTCAAGGGAGATTCCGTCAGGTGTCTTTGATGCCCACAGGCCTTGGAAGGTTCATGTATGGTGCACAGGCACAGACGATGCAGCAGACTGGAAGGGAGACGAAGTCAAGCCCAAATGAAATCCAGAGTGCCCGGACAGAAGAAGAAGTTGTGTCTGATCTGAACCTAGTCCCACAACAAATCTAGAGACCCACCCACAGGTAAGCCCTTAAGTACCCTAAGGAAAGGATTAGGACAGGGGGAGGTTACGCCCATGTCCTTTGTCCAGATTCACGCCAGAGCAGGAGCCAATGGCTCCCAGAGCTGGTTTGAACTGGACATTGCATGGGGACACCAAATGTGCCCCTAATGCAGACTGAGTGGCATGGGAAGCGCACCCACCTGGCCCAAATACACTAAATCCTGTCTAGGAGGTGGTTACATCTCCCTGTGACAGGATGCCTATTGTTCTGCCTTTCCCTGCTAAAGTTTGGTTCAGCAGCAGGAGGGCAGAATTGTGTCTCTGGTCGGCAGCAACCATTTTGTTATGTCCGGGACTAGAAGGCTGGCACCGGGAACACAGAGCCTAACTGAAGGCTCTTCCAGTGCTCGGAATCATACCTCAAACTGTGTCGGGGGTATGATTCCAACATGTTTGATACCAAACATGATAGGATTCGTTATAGCCAGTTTAGAGATGGTCATCGTGTAATTACGCGGTGCCCATATTCTATATTATCTACTGGCGGTCGCCAGTAGATAGTTATAGTTAGGACCGTGTTTCCATAGGAAATCCGCAACATTCTATTTTGAATAACTTTGGCGCCGATTGACGAATCCTCGCGAAATTTTCAAAATAGGTGGGGCGATCCGCTCCTACCCTGAAAGTCTCGGGGGGATTCGTCAAGCGGGGGCTGAGAAAAAGGGGGGGTCCCAAAACGTGTTTTCCCCATGCATTTTTCCATAGGACCTTTAGTCCAAGCTACAGCCCGAACGGCTGAACAGAATTACTTGACATTTGGCAGAGAGGTAGTCCTCAGGTCAGGGATGTGCCTTTTGCAGGTCTGGTGTAAATCTAGTCAGTATTTCCTGAGAAAATAGCATTTATATCTATCTATCTATCTATCTATCTATCTATCTATCTATCTATCTATATCTCTATCTCTATCTCTATATCTATATATACACACACACACACACACACACACATACATACATACATATATATATGGGTGCTTCACTTGCAATCCAGGAGAATGGACTCCGTAGGCTGTAGGGGTGTCGTGCTCATGCAGGGACACCCTCACACTTAGATCCAAGCACCCTGCCTTCAGGGTTGATAAGGTCTGCTGTAGGGGTGATTTATAGGTTAAGTGCAATGACCCTAGGAATCCTATATCTTTAGGAAGTGGTGCTAGCACCAGCTTACACAGACTGCAATGGCATTTTGAATGGTCTCCCATGGGTGGCATAATGCATGCTTCAGCCCATGGGAGACCTCTGGGGTACATATGCACTGGGTACCTTAGTACCATACACTAGGGAATGAAAGACATCACTCACTGGATGAACAGCAGCTGCCTGAAGCTCAACTCAGAGAAGACATAAGTCCTTGTCCTTGGGCCCACCCCCTCCGTATGGAACAACACCTGGTGGCCCACTGCCCTCAGCGACCCCCCTCCAACAGACCACGCTCACAACCTCGGCATCATACTTGACTCATCCCTCAGCATGACCCGACAGGTCAACACCGTCTCCTCTCGCATGTTTCAACACCCTCCGCAAGACCTTCAAATGGATCCCCCACAAATCCAGAAAGACCATCACCCACGCACTCATAACCAGCATACTGGACTGCGGGAACGCGCTCTACACCGGAATCAACAAATCCCTGTATGGAAAACTCCAGACCATCCAGAACACAGTCGCCAAACTCATCCTAGGCATCCCACTACAAGACCACATCACCCAGCACCTACGAGACCTCCCTTGGCTCCCCATTGAGAAGAGAGTGACATTCAAGCGACTCACTCACGCCTACAAATCCCTCCACATCGGACCCCAGTACCTCAATGAAAGAGACTCCTTCTACGCACCCAAGAGAACCCTTCGCTCCGCCGACCTTGCCCTGGCCCAAACCCCTCGCTTCGGCAGAGCCAGAATGGGTGGAGAGCCTACTCCTACATCGCGGAAAAAATCTGGAACGTGCTCCCGCTCAGCATCAGACATTTCCCCACTCTGAATGCCTTCAGGAAGGACCTAAAGACCTGGTTCTTTGGGTAAGACTGATTAGCAAGCAGCTGCACCCCCCCCCCCCCCCCCCAAAGTGTCACACTACACAAATCTCTGATTGATTGAGAAAGCAGATAGACTGGGTTCCTGATTAGCAGGATCCCAGTCAGACTAGTCAATAAGAGCTTAGCACCAGGCAAAAAGTGTGGGCAACCATAAAAGCAGATCCTACTTTCCTACAGACTGCAAATGCTAAAATTAATTATTAACAGATAAAATAAACTAAATAAAGCCGTGAGCCCCACAGATCGGAGACAGTACAGCCAGGTACCTCCCAGCACCTAGTGCGCTACAAGGAACAGATCGCCGAGTGCAGTGCTTAATTTGTTTAAAAAAAATAAAAGTAAGTGCTAGGCTCCAAGATATTTCTCTGGTGGTCACAGCAACTTGCGCACCCACTGTCCGTGCTGGTGCTGCAAATTTCAAGTACCTACCCCACCTACTGACCATCACACTCCAACAAATATGACAATTTTTACTAATTCAGCTCACCCAAAGCTGTAACAATGGCCTGGAAGCAATGATATTGTTTGATTAATGCACACTGAATTGTGAAACATGCTGCAGATGTGCTGTGTTTAAAAGCAGACAAACATGTTGATAAAGATGTGCCAGGGTTATGAAATGTGTCTGTGCTGAGCCCTGGCAAACACTGGCACAAATTAAGCACTGGCTGAGTGCAACAGGGGAGCCAGGCAACTCCCATCACCTAGAGTGCTACAAGGATCCAAATATAAAAATAAAAGAAAGGGCTAGCAAGACTCGGTTAGGAACCCATGTTCTCACCATGGAGAAGAGCAAACGGAGTGTGCAGATTAGGAGTCACTGATCGACACAGAACAAATTCCGACTGATCTGGACGCCCCAAATCTGGTAGCAACAGATTCTGGCAGTTGACGATTAGTTTGGCAAAATTCTTAGCATTTAAATTCATTAACAATGGGCAATACGAGTAACAGTGTTGTGCGAGCTTCCCTAGGTTGAGCAATGCCACAATTACTGGTTCCCATAAAGTAGAGGGTAGCGGATGAAAATCCCAAAATTCAGAAACATTGCCAGTAGATGAGGTACTAATGTTTCCACATCGTGCTTGTAAAACATCACATGTAATCGGACTGAACCTGGAACTTTACATGTGGGTAACCCACTGATCACCTACTTTACTTGATCAAGAGTAAAATGGCTACTCTACGCACTACCATTGAGCCCTCTCAATCCAGTCAGTCAGAATATTTAATCCTGAAAGCATCACTTTTTATATTTGCCAGAATAAAGTCCAATACCAGCTGATTATTTTTTTAGACGTGCCTAAGCTGTGTGTGGTTACCTCTTAAAACAAATTAATCACAGCAGAAATCCAACCTGCAGACGTGCAGTTGTTGTTAATTGACTTACGAAAACCTTTTGGTGCAGTTTCTTCTGCCAGGATTGTCAGATGAGAGTACTGGACTACGGCAGAGGCAGGAGATGATACCTCAATATTTGATGTGCTTTCAGCCAGAGGGACTATGGCTTCTAAGGCCTATACATTGAAAAATCGTTTGGAAAACATGAATGCGGACAATTGGTCATCCAAGTCCAATTTTAAGAAATTCTAATTTAAGGTAGTGGGAAAGAGGATGGAATATGTAGTAAGATCCTTCTTACATCAGTAGCAGCGGCATGGATTAGTGATTACCAAGAACTACATGGTTAATGGGAAATGTAATTTGGACTAGGGCTTTTAACAAGCTAGTCATGGTTGCTGTAACATGGAGCTTTTCTTTTCAATTCAATTCAAAAATCTTTATTCAGCGAAATAAACAACCATAAAAGAACAGTAAAAAAAAAAAAAAGGCAAATTTTTTTGTATCAGTCATTATCTACCTAAAGAGAAGAATCTAAAAATCTGAGACAATGTGCTGTTAAAATTCTGAAGCAGACACCGATTGCCATGCGCGCACGGCAATTTTCAAGAACAGTCCAACACAGTAAGAAATGTCCTCATTATTCAGCTGAAGCAATACATTACAAGTTTCTCTAAAATCAGTAATGTGTAGCCTCTTAATTAATGGTAATAAAATACTTTTGGTATACAGTAAATAAAATGTAAAAAAAATAAAGAATTAAAAAAAAAAAAAATCACAGAACAGTAAAAGATTTAGTATTGATTGGCCTGACCTCCCATTACATGGACAGGGGCGAGTATCTAGATTTGCTTGAAAATCCAGTGGGAAGCTTAGCAGGTACTGGATTGTGCCTTCCCTGAATCAGAACAACAAACTGCGCTCCCCGTGACCCATGGGCCTGGTTAAAAAGGTTTGGGCTGGGATGCCCTTCCGGGTTTCTGCTGAGCAATAATGCATTGCTTCCCCTGATAGAGAATTTCAACATTGCACCACCGGGTGTCAGCGACCATCGCCCTCAAATAATAAGTATATCCTTCAAAGTCGCCCATAACTCGGCAGTTGGCCACACTGCAACTGGCACCTGTACAGAGAATCGTAAAAGATTGAAATGGACTGATCATTTAATCCCCTCAATAATGGATAAATGTAGAGTTCTCCTAGGTAAATGGGGCACAGTGGATGTCGTTCCAACCAAAGTATGGGATTGCCTCGTTCAACAATTACTCAGCCAATTCCCGTCCTCAGCACGTAATTCACCAATACTTAATCAAATAAGCATCACAACCGAGACAAAAAAAACTAAAGGCCCAACGCAACTCTGCTCTACGCCACGCTAGGAAATGCCTGGGAGATGTTCATGCATTTTACAACTATAAGCAAGCTCAAAAAGCATTTAGGATATCCACCAATAAAGACAAACAAAGAGCAGTTGATCAGTTCTAGTTGAAACTAGTACATGCCAGTAAAAATTCTAACCCAAAGTTTTGTGGGTCACTTGTGAACAGGAGGACACTGGGTGTAAGCGGGCAATGCAGTGCCCGTTGAATGGGCCCATTTTTTTAACAGAGCACTTTAAAGACCATAACAACTGAGGGGATCAATTGAACCTCTATTCACCGTGGGATTTCATGCCAGTCACACTGTAAACGAGTAACGGTACACTAATCATGCAGAATAAACATGTCAACTCTGTTTTAGCTACCAACTCTATGGTAAGTGTGAACCAGCAAGACGATCTGCTTCCAAAGTGCCGGACGGCCCAGGAAGGCCAGAGGCAAAATATTGCTCGTACCATCAGCAATGCCTGGTCAGACGGGGCTCCAGGTCCTAATGGGCTTCAGCAGGCCCTGTTTACAGCTGACCCTAAGCTTTGGTCAGAACATCTGGCCCCCCCTATGTTTGCATTGTTGGCTCACTCACAACATACCAGAGTCGAGGAAAGCAGCTATAAGTCACCCTATCTTTAAAAGAGGTAGGAGAGCTGATCCTAAAAACTACAGAATGATAGCTCTTCTAGATGTAGATTGTAAATATTATGCTAGCTTATTACTGGAAGAGCTGTCGTCCTGGGCGTTAAAAAAACAGCGTTTGCCATTTAACCAGACTGGTTTTATGGCTAAATCAGGCACCACTAGTAACTTACTTGCCTCATCTGTACTTATGGAGAAAGAAGTTTCTTCAAAAATGTCATTACACTGCTGCTTTGTCGATTTTAAAGCGGCCTTCAATCGGGTGTCCAGGGACCTGTTATGGCACAAACTGCAAAAATGGGGAATACCCAGTGACCTGTTAAAGTCCATAACCCAACTTCACTCAAATACTTGGATCCGCATAAAGCTGGGAGAGAGAGTCGCACGTGTCAAGAAAAATACAGACCTCCTATGGGGTTAAACAAGGATGTGTGTTGACCCCCCTTCTATTTAATCTTTTTTTTCAGATTTATCTCACCGATTGAATAATGTCAATTCCCACTCCCCCCAACTTGGTGGATCCCGAATTAGTAATCTGCTATACGCAGATGACCTTGTTCTATTCAGCTACACGAGGGATGGTTTACAGAGACTACTTGACCAGCTGCCTTCTTATACAACAAATAATACCCTGGAATTAAATCTTTCAAAATCGAAGGCCATCACCTTTGGGAAACGGAAGCAGCAGAATGGCGGTTGTTTTGTTTGTTTTTTTAATGGTAAAAATATCAAAAAACAGTGACATCGTATAAATACTTGGGCATCTACATGGACTCTAAGGGATCCTTCCTAAAACAGAAAGAAGTGATTAAAGCCAAAGCACTGTCTCTTCAAGCAGCATTAATGAAACTCTCCAGACAGCTACTTGGCCCTAGCCTATCTCCCCTTTTAACAGTTATGAAGGCTAAGGTCACAAACTATTTAACCTATGGTCAAGCAATAATGTTGGGGAGCAATTTTACAATGTTGAATAAAACAACAACTAGAATTTTCTAACAAGCATGGCATTTGCCGAAATCTGCATCACCAGCCTAGATCAGGCTCGAGTTTGGTCTCTTGAATCATCAGGGTGTCGGAGCAGGTGCATTAAACTGTCACAGATTGCGCAACTCGCGTGAGGAAAACCTAGAGGCCATTCTGTGGCAAGAAATATCAGCTTGCCAAACTAGTCAAAAACATCGACCTTACCTTGAACACTCCTTGCAACTACTTCACGGTGTAGATCACTGGGGCACCAACCCACCCCAGCAGGCATTAAAACTGTCCATCAAAAGAGGTGTCCGACTTTGGTCCTTCCATTTCGACAGGGCTCAATTGTCCAAAAGAAAACATGCCTGGACTAGAATAGCGAAGCTCAAACCTAGATCAGAGAACCCTTATTTTTTAAGCACTTATGCACTTTTTTGGAAGAAAAGATTTATGGCACGGAGGATGGGCGAATGGCCCTTTGTAAAACATCTGCCAGCATGGCGCCGCTCAAGTTACGACACCAAGTGCAGGGGGTGAGGGCACCACTCAGAATCAATTGAGCATGTGGTGTGTGTTTGCCCCACCTTTCTTAATGATAGAAGGATCTTGCTGCGGGGCGAATGGATTAAACATGGAGCCTGATCATGCCGGCAAGCCATCATAGCAGCAATGAATCCTGAAAACATGATGCTCAACATCCGGTTGACTAAATTAGTCATTAGAATGGCAAAAAAGGTCACAACGGAAGGTCTGCAAGTAACAGCGTCATAACTTGTACACCTACGAACATACCTGGTCTTCTGTGTTCGCTAGTCCATGCCGAGACACTTACCGATGCTGCTCCCGCCAGTCTTTCATGAATGTCATGGCTGGGTTGTACATTTAACAATAAGGACATTAGGCTCCAACGTATTTTAGTAATTTTTTCGCCCATTTTTAAAATATTTTGTATTAATGTTTATCTGTTAATACCTTTAGCCTTTTCTCTTTTGC
Source organism: Triturus cristatus (assembly GCF_964204655.1). NCBI lineage: Eukaryota > Metazoa > Chordata > Amphibia > Caudata > Salamandridae > Triturus > Triturus cristatus. Next base: position 451,412,680 of record NC_140587.1, read on the forward strand.
ATTTAAGATGAATTGTGTCTCCTCTTTTTTATCCTAATGGTCATGATTTTAAGTAATCAAACAATAAATACAAATAAATATATCTAACCAAGCTCCCCTACTGGCGGAGTGGGGCACCCACCCAAATACGCATCGTCCTATCTGGAGATTCAGTGCATGGCATCTAAAGGCTCCCAAATGAGATTCTTACATAGAGAAGAAGCGAAAGGTCTTTTTTCAGGCTAATGAAGGTTCTGTGTCGTCAATGGCAATGTTGTGAGCATTGAGCACCCAGTCCTTGACGGGTCTATTAAAGGACTATGCAAGGCTGCAAGAGTCTCTGTAACAAGAGCAGGAGACTGACCTTGAAACTCAAATCCCTACTTTTGAGTGCTGCTCCCAACAATTTGGTGCAGAGGAGACAGTGTTTCCTGGCACTGGCACAGATCGTATGCCTGTCATTAGGGACTGCTGTCGTTCTTCAGGAGGGGTTGCCAGCAATCGCTCAGGCATTAGTAGAATGCTGCAAAGACCTTGACATGCAATGTCTGGCACACATTCAGATATGGCGAACCCTACTCTTCGGAATGAAGCGGCTAACTGGAGTCAATGCCCCAGACACAGTGTGCACTACTAGGGCCCTCAATGGGGCATAATCAAACGTAAACAATGTTTCATAAATTTAACACATGATGAAAAAATTGATCAAACAAGTACAAACTGAACAAGTCACATATAACATACGATATTTTAAACCACAATGTGAATCAAGTCAATTTTAATTCAAAAACAAGAATCTTGATATAGTCATTCACTCTTGACAGCCGGTCTAAACATTAAGACTGTCTGAAAGGTACACCCCAATGCATTTCGTGCTATAACAAAAGCCCTTCGTCAGGGGTATCTAGAAATAAAGAAACACCATTGACTGGTTTCAACTGTGTGACTGTTTCTATAACCTCAACTGTGAAGAACAAGACACGATGCGAGTGTACGCATTCCCACTGAACATCATGCATTCGTGTGGTTGCCCATAGCAATGTCAGTACATGCTGGTGAATAATTATAAATACAAGTCTGATAAATAGCCCCTCATGTTACTTTCTGACCAACACTCAATGAAAAAAGAAGAAAGGCCAGGAGAGACCCAAAACCAGCCACCACCTGTGCTTAGAGCAAACGGGTGTGGCATACCCAAGCCTCCAAATGCCACGAGTGCTCCACGACCGACTCCGTATTGAAAGTGCATACCTTAAACATGTTCACCTAAGTAGTGTGGACCAGATACCGGATAGGGGTTCCAAAAACATGAACCCTGCAACAAATAGAGGCCGCCTGACTCACAATGTAAAAGGACAACCCGCTAGGAAAAATTCATAAAAAATGCATTTGAAATGACAAACTACTGTAGATCAATAAAGAAAATTTTCCATTAAGGATGATAAAGCATCCCTTACCATCCACACAAACCACTAAGTGTCCACTTGAAATGTGAGTGTGGTATAGTACAACAAGAGTGACGCAATTCTCCGGAAACTTGGCAAACAGTTGCTTATGGCGGTGTGGCTCAAAGGTCCTTGTCAACCACTCCCTCTCCACAGAATCACTGGGTAATATCCGTCCAAAATGGTCCAACACCAGCGACAGCAAAATCAACCCTAAACGCGGGCACCTCCGTGGATATACACTTTAGCTTGATAGTAACTGGTGCCCTCTCTTTTCTGAAATCTACTGGATTTTAATCAGTACTGCCCCTCCTAAAACCGGAAGGGTTATTACCCATTCCGCATAACTTTTGGCCATCATGAGAGGCATTAAAATGTTCTGGCATGCGTTTTTTTCATCACAATAACACCCACACGGGTAATAACATATGCGCATGCGCCCACTGCATGCCACATAGCCGCTACACACAAGCGCACTCAGAAACAGAAGCTCAAGGCGCATGAGCTAGAAACCCTACCACACGCCAACATGAGCAGAAGGAGGAGGGTCAAGGGCGCATACACACAAGCGGTCTAACCCCGTGGACCACAGACACTCCCTCTTAGGGAGGAGACGGGTCAGGAAACAACGCCCTCAATCAGGCAACCAGGCACAGCCCCAGCCGTACACCGGACCTCGTTCAGGTGCTACCGATTGCCTAACAATTACCAGGCAATCAGGCAACACGTGAGAGTATAAAAGACCGCTCCCTTCTTACCACTATTCACCGGCAGGGAGGCGAAGCGGACGACTTTAGGACAAACGGCTGGAAGCGCTGAAGATGACAGTAAGAGTGTGTAGGAGTTGAATGGATGAACAGACGTCCTCCGACGCTTATGGTGCAATTCCATCCCTCCCACGAGGAATGCACCTTTTTAATTTAAATATACATCTGTGTGGATATCTTCTTGCTCACTATCATGGACCGGCTCCACCAGCAACCAGGCTATGATTTTAGGTTTCTTTTTTCAGAATGTCACAGTAGGCTCTTCCACCCACGACCTCCCATGGAGCAAGTAGGATAGTGCCCTGGGGTAAGCGGCGGGAGACACGATTTTTTACTCTCATTAGTGTGGACACGTATGAGTGACATGTTTCACCTAGACACCACCACGTGCGCGCTTCTAAGTGTGGTGTTGTATAAAATGTAACATTACAATCAGGATACTTACACATTTTGGTATGTATTTGTTTTCCTTTTACTACAGGTTGTTTTGTGAGAGTGCTACACCCCCAGGGTCATTGATCATTTACAACCCCCGACCTTTAGTGGTTGATCCTTTGTACAATTATTTTATAAAGGCGGAGCTCTTTAACAACATCTGGTCCTGACGAATGCTATGAACCCTCCGGGGACTATAAAAGCAGAAACATGTTGATCATATCTAGCACGGTGATGGGATAATTAGCTCCCAAGTCACCGCTCACTTCTTTTAATACCATGCAGTTGTTCCTTTAATTAATAGTTTTTTAACAACTAATTGTTTTAGACCACTTCTCACAAACACACGGGCCACCACTTAGTTTAGAAGTGCATCCCTGTCGTCAGGTGTACGCCCGCCCTCTATCAAACAAAGTTTTCAGAGGGCGAGGACAGCCTATGATGAAGCATGACACCAGGTGGTGTGTGAGGCCAGTCTCCAATAATCCTGTAGGAATCCCAACTAGGGACAGCCCCATTTGTGTTCACATATCGTATTGGAGGCTGGCTAGTTCCTAGGCCCTGTGCCTCTAGTTCACATTCCTAGTTAACAACTAGGGCTAGTGTGTGTGTGTAATATACTGTGATCGCCACAACTGTAACCAAAAAGTATAGGAAATATAGAACAAAAAAATCCCTAGAAAAGGATAAATATACAATAATGCACTGTGGAGTGTGTGGAGATCGTTAAAAAGAAAAGTGTTGCCAAAAGTGAAGTAGGACAAAAGACTAAAGAAGCAGCTTGCAGACTCTCTCTGCGGCTTGTGCATATTTTGCGGGATAAAGTTAATTGACAAAAATAAACTAATGACAACGATAGCCAGATTGCTCGAAAAATTAAGTAGGACAAACGACAACAGTAGCAGTTCGCAGACTCTCTCTGCGACTTGTACATGTCTTGCGGAATAAAGTTAATTGACAAAAATAAATACTGAACCAAATGACGGTAACCAGACTGCTCTTGCGAAATTAACGGATACAGTTAATTACTGCAAATTAACACTAATCTATATGACAGCAGTAACCAAACTACTCCCACTGCGGCTGGTCTGTATCTCGCAAAATTAACTAATGTATTTAACTGTCAAAAGCATCCATGCTCTAAGGTCAATGTTAGCAGTAACCAATCCCACCATAATTAAAATATGCATAATACTGCTGATATCACATGCCTGAAATGGCCTCAAGTCTAACAAAACGAATGATGAAAAGCAAAGAACAATTAAGTGACTGTAAGAATTGAATGGAGATAAGAAACCACGCGATGCATGCAAACAGAATCCAGAACGTGCATAATAGGGTGGTAGCCAGTGACTAAGTGTTCAAAAAATAATAAAAGCACGGTGTATACAAAAGTCAACAAAAAACAGTTAATGCCTATATGTTGAATAAATAACCAATTGCAATAGCAACAACTGTGTCAATGTATACAATATTGAGCATCCAGCATACAAATTTACAGAATTGGAAAAAGGAAAAAAGGAAAATAAACAATACATTAACAAAGATTACTAGTTGAAGATGCCAAGTCAGTACAATAAACTTACATGAATATCACTCAAACCATTCAAGTTGGTCCTAAACGTCAATTTGACCAAATTACATGAAATGCTTCTGCATTGATGCACTCAAACAGGATCATGAACCTAATCTCAAGTCAACCATGTATGAAAATACATACGTTATAAGAGTACTCTAAACACTTCCATGAATAATAACACAATGAATGTGCTCGTTCTTATGTATAATCAACCATGAGAAACCAAATCAACTGTGTGTTTGAAACATGTGGAAAAAAGTAAGAAAAATGACAACTTTTTTTTTTAAACTGAGAGTGTGCATGTGAATACATACATATTGAAAGTAATCTGAACACTTCCATAAATTGTTAAGTATAATCATGCTTGCGTTCAATAAACCATGAGAAACCAGCTGATTGTGTGAAACATGTAAAACATGTAAAGGAATAACTGCAAGGTGTGTGTGAAACAGGTGTTAGCGGATGTATGCTATTGAATCTATCTCTGCTATGTGCGACAATTACAGAAAACATGAATTCTAATTTATCATTGTTAGAAATGGGATTTCTGGTTGGCTAGGGCTTGCGCCAAAGCCAGACAGAAACCACCACTCTAGTCAGGGCTGGGGAGTTACACGCCAAAGATAACCCCTGCTCACCCCCTTGGTAGCTTGGCACGAGCAGTCAGGCTTATCCCTGAGGCGATGTGTAAAGCGTTTGCGCGCGCACCCAGCAACAACACCCAAGGCCCACCACAAAGGAAACTCCACACAAGGTATTCTATGAAAATAACCTTTGTATTACACAACACATTAGATAAAAACACACACTTTACAATGTGCCAACAGGCACGGGCAGAATTTACAAGGGATTATATATACAGGGGACAGGGCCACATGGACCACTGTCCGGAATTAGCACTTTTAGAACTTAGGAACAATACTTTAGACCATAGCACTTACAATCACTGTAGCACTAAAATAGAACATGTAGCACCCAACCAGTAGCTACTGGTATCAGGTAAGTACCACCTACGCAACCCTAACCACCTTAGGACAATATTGCGCAGGGAATCAGGACCTCCCTAGCACCACCTGTACTAGGAGAAAACAACCACCTAAGTATCACAATACCTGTAGGGGTAAACGCACATTACACATGATGCATCACATTCAGAGGTGTAGGGAAGGAAAACACATGATGCCAAAAATACATTCAGCGGTGTAAGGACAAGGCACATGACGCATAAAAACACATTCAGAGGTGCAGGTAGGAACCACTGCGCAAAAACTCACATTACCCACCACCTGTGGCAGTCCCTAGGCCAACTGGCCTCTCATGGGCTCAAGCGCCCGTTGTCCACAGAGTCAGGGCAAGATTGCGCAGGATGCACAGTCTAGAACGTAAAGCAACAGGGCACAACCTAAACGTTGCAGCTGCCCACTAAGTGCTGGGCAGCTGGGAAAAAGAACCTGGCACGGGCGTGCCTCTTGAGCCCTCTCTGGGCTCTGGACGATCAAGCAATGCCCCCGTTAGAGCCTCACAGGCTCAATAAACAAATGTGCCCCTCTGAATAACGTCGGAGCGGCCCACTGCCTTCCGGGGCCGCTCTGGTCATGGACGAAATGCCCCCGTAGGTTTAGAGCCTCCCTGGGCTCTTCTAAAAACAAGGAGTGCCTCGTTGGAGCCTCTCGGGGCTCGGGAGCACTGCTTTCCTCGGAGTCCCACTCGGGGGACTCTCTAAAGACACCGCTGCCCCCCTGAGCCTTGCAGGCTCTGAAATAGCTGGGGGGGGGCGCGTTGGAGCCTCGCAGGCTCCTTGAATCGGGTGGGCCCCGCTCGTGGGAGCGCTCGAGCGCTCAAACCAAGCACCCCAAGCTCCTGCTGGTCAGAGCCTTTGCCGGCTCGTGACCGGAACACTCCGCCCCCTCACTCACCGGGTTGATCCAGACCGGCGAGGATCCTCCTCGGACTCGATCCGACGCTCGGCCCAGTGCGGGGTAGGCTCCCGCCTGGGTCGCGGGGGTGCTGCTTCTTTTCCGGGCTGGCCCAGCGCGGGGTAGGCTCCCGCCTGGGTCTCGAGGGGGATTGGGATACCAGACCAGCCACGAGTCTTGGAAGGAGGCGGGGTAGGCTCCCGCCCTCCTACTTCCGGTTGTCCCGGAGTCCCGCCTGCAGCCTGCCTGACTTCCTCTGGGAGCCCGGCTGCGGCGGTGATTTTCAATCTTGGCAATGAGAGGGGTAGGCTCCCTCGTAGATGCGGTATACGGCGGGGTGGGCACCCGCCGTAAGAATAAGCAAATTAGCGGCGTGGGCACCCGCGAGCACACCACAATGCGGGGTGGGCTCCCGCTCGATCAAATAATTAAATAAGCAGGGTCAACGCCGGGTGGGCACCGGCTGGCATCAATAAAGCGCTCCTGAGCGCTAGAGGCAAATCCAAGCGCGTTGGGGGAAAGAAAAGCGCTTCCAGGCGCTTAGGGGACCCAAACAAAGCGCTCCCAGCGCTATGACGCCAAGAAAAGCGCTCCCAGCGCTATGAGGGAAAGGAAAGCACTTCCTGGTGCTTTAGGATAAAAAGAACCACAAAGTCCAGCAAAGTTCTTCCCTGCACGCAGCAGGGTAGGGGTGGGGGGCCAGGCTGGACCCAGAGCCAGCTCACTGGGCCTCCAGGCAGGGAGGTAGTCCAGGTGGCGGTCCTCTGGTCCAGCAGCAGCAGCAGCCCCCCTCAGGTAAGATCCTGGCAGAGAACAGTTTCTGTGGGGACACAGCCCCATTTTTATACAGGCAAACCCTTTGTTCTGGGTTCAGGGTGAGGGGGAAAACCAGTCGCAGCTGGTTGGGGAGCACCCTTGATGTGCTCAGCCCCTCACTCTATTCACTGGCAGGGCTAGGGTCGTCAGTCGCACCACAGGGGGCGGGGCCAGCATTGTGTGTGGAAAACCCTGTCCTATTCAGGACCCAGGTGTACTCCTCCCACCCATCTAGCTGCTGATCTCCCCATTCACCACTGGGTGACTCATCCTGACTCTGGGGAATCCCTAGCCCGTCACCTGACATGACCAGCCAATCACGCGACAGACACACTGCACACAGAAGTGCCCACTTCTAGAAGTGGCACTTCCACACTAGGTACATGCACGCCGCACACATCATCGCGCAGCATTCACTCCCACGAGTCCGCACATACCAAACTCGGGCCTGCACACCCCACGCATCAGGAACTACTAGGGACACATACATTCCCCATGTATTCCTATGGGAGGGCAGGCCTAGCTCACCACATGCACTCAGAGCACGCACGCACTTTACCCTGGGACACAGGGAAAGTGCGCAGAGACCAAACAATTACCACGCCAAGTCACCAATAAAGAGCAAAAAGTTCAGGGGTGAACCTGCCAGAAGGGCCAAGTCCAACAATCATTCAGACCTTTGGGAATTAGAGTGTGCAAGAAAAGTATCCAATATGTTTCACGTTGAAGCAATCTTAAGGTGAAGCCAATGTCTGCTTGTTGTTTGACTACCTCCAAAATCATAAACCACACCTGAGCAAGTGGCAGGCTAATGGGGAGTTCAAAGATTTGGTCCTAATGCATCTCTCATGCTCAGTGATCCTCGTTCTGAGCTTTCTCTCAGTTTTCCCCACGTATAACATCCGGCAGGGACACTTGATAACATATATTACACCTTGTGTGTTACAATCTGCTGCATAGTTCAAATTAATCCCATTGCCGGTCAAGGAATGGAAAATAAACCTGCCGACTAACGCATTGTTGCAATACGTGCTGTTTTGACATCTCATCATGCCCTTGTGTGTCATGTCATCTATTGTATCAGGACGTGCCAACAATTCCCATTCTTGGGAACATGCCGCTGCCCTTCTATTCCACCTTCCTAGGCCCATGAATCAGACCAGCAGCTGATGAAGGAACAGGTCGACCAAGCCACATTTGGTCTCCAAGCCGGGAAGACCTTGGGTCCAGACAGCTGCCCCATTGAATATAATAAGTTCCGTACCATCTTAACACTCCACTTGTTGAACTTCTACGTTGAGGTGATACACCAGGGATCAATTACCCCAGACCTTGACTGCACTGCCATTGTTGTCCCCAAGGAGAGCCTGCCTCAGGACTGGTGCTACTCCTAACGTCCAATCTTGCTTATCAATGCGGACATTAAGATCTTTGCTAAAGTTCTGGCGGCTCTGCTGACCCACACCCTATCGTATCTCATTCACCTAGATCAATGTGGGTTCATGCTGGGCAGAAGCACGCCCTACTGCATCCGTCGAGTGCAGAAGGCTCTATCCCAAGAACAGGTAGTAGATGGCGCTTTGGCCTTTCTGCTTGTGGATTTTCATAAGCCCTTTGACACGGTCTCCAGGGACTTCCTGGAGGCGGTTCTCCTGTGAGAAGGTTTGGGAGTGACGTCCCGCAGAATAGTCCATCTCCTCTACAATGCCATGGCTCAGGTGCAGATAAATTGTGTTCTGTCCGCCCACATCCAGATCCACAGGGGCACCCATCAGGGCTCTCCTCTCCCCACTACTGTTTGTTCTGGCTAGTGAGCCTCTGGCGTGTCTCATACACTGTGATGCATGGATACTGGGCTAGAGGTGGGGAAGTGGGCTTGAAGACTAAGTGGAGTTATACGCTGATGATATTATCGTTTTTCTTAGAGACCCTCCGGTCTCTGAATCCCAATGCATGGAGAATCTTCATCTCTATGGGGAGGCATCCGGCACTTGCATTAATGCATGTAAATCAGTATTGGTGGAAGTAAAAGGTGCCGCTGAGGGACGAGGCTGGTGCCCAGATCTTCCCCTACGGTGGAACTTGTTTAAATATTTAGCGATTCATATATCTCACCTCGCCGACCTGGCCTAGAATTGGAGTTTTCAACACTTGGTCTCGGCCCTGGACGGAAACCTGCACTGCTGGAATAGCCTGCCTCTCAACCCCGTGGGGTACAGTGTGATCTTTAAAATGTGTCTCCCCCGCTATTTGGATGTCCAACGAATTTTCCATATCCCATACCCCGCGGGTGGTTCAGATCTCTGACCTCCAAACTCCCCACCTTTACCTGGGTGGGTAAAAGCCACAGAGTGGCATTCAACTCAGCAAGGAAATCACCCTTCGATGAGAGTCTGGGGGTGTCAGACATTTAAGTGTACTACCTGGTGGCGCAATTGGTGACCATCAATGAGTGTTTTACTGGAAGTTGGGAAGACCCTGCTTACCGCCCGGAACTTCACCTGATGGGCTTTGAGGGCCTTCTTGGCCAGCTCAAGGGGGCCGAATGCCCCTGGAGATGCCCTCATGTACACTGGTGGCAGGGTCTTGAAAGAGGGCAGCATTGTGTCTTATTCGGTGGACCCGCCATCTGACGGAACTGACCCCCCTGTGGCAGGGCACATGGCTTAAACAGCTCTCCAAACTAGAGAGCTTTCACAAGTGGGACCAAATAGGAATTGCATACCTGGGAGATGTACACTAGGGTGGTACCCTGATGTCCTTCTAAGAATTAAAGGATCAGTACACCCTAGCTAACACCCAATTTTTCTGCTTCCTTCTACTGAGAGACACTCTTAGGTCACATCTTTCCCAGGACACCCAACTCCCTGAATACAGCCCCCAAGAGGCAAAGCTTTTCACGTGGCACCTAGGGAAACTAGCAATCTCCCAGATCTACCACTCCCTAAGTATCCATGTCCCGGATGGCTTTGATTACCTTCGGCAGAAATGGGGAGGGTTGGGGGGGGTGCTCGGTGAATTAGATGATGCGGATTAGAGGCAGGCTACCTGGCTCTCAGGAAATTGGCAATATCCGCATGCCTGCGTATGGTACAGGTGAACTACCTACATGCGACCTATTTGTCTGCATCACATGTAGTAGATGTCTTTTGTTGTCCATTCTGCATGTGCATGCTGCACGCTCCCTGCTGCAGACCTTTTCCACATGCTGTGGGACTGCCCGGCACGGAGATACTTCTGGAGAGGGGTGGAGCGGGTGATCTCGGCGGTCCTGGGCCATTCAATCAAATTGGGTCCCAGAACTGCAGTGCTGGGACTCAGAGGAGCTTGGGGGTCCATGATCTGAACGACTCTTTATAGAGATGGCTTGCCTGGTAGCTGGCAAGCCTGGTAGCCAAGAGGGATGTTGCCTCGCTCTGACAGCAACCTGCACCCCCTTCGCTACAGCTGTACTGATTAGGAATCGATTGGTTCGCACAGTAAGAAAAAACAATTTATGAGGCATGCAAATGCCCTCACAAGCATGAGGAAACGTGGGGAAAGTGGTGGTGTTACTATGGACTGTCCTACCGAAATACTGATTTATGGTGGGGTCGCCTTGTGTACTGTTGTAACTGAATGCTCAGCTTTTCATGCTTCAACTTTAGGTTCTAAACAAAAAAAGAAATTGAGGCAGGCATCGAACAGTGGGGAGGTTGTAGGCTTTCATTCTTTTGCATCTTGAATCACCTGACTGGTGGTCATGGGTTGAAAATGCCAAAAGAAATGTCAGTACTGTACGCATAAACTGGAGAGCAGGGTGATGTGTTGGAGTTGCCTGAATAGCATCAAATACAGAAATAAAGTAAAATGGGAGGTAGGCAGCAGAGCTGGGAAAGAGGAAAAAAGCCGAGATAAAAAGGATACCACACATACACATTAAGGGACCAGTAATGCCAGTGGTCAAGAGGGTTTTATCACATGAAACCCTACAGGCTTGGCAGAGAACTAAAGCAAAGCCTCCGATCTGTTCGCCAAATGCTATCTTAACAAATTGCAACTAGTTTTATGGGTTGCACAATTCATTTCATAAAATAGGAGCATCCCTGAAATTCAAATCCGTATTTTGGCAGCAACTTGCATCACTGCTGTCATCTGAGTGACCCCTCCCAACTCAACTAAAACAGCGTTGCGCACATAATTTTAACACGATAATCTCTGCCTAGAATCCCAAGTGCTCCGCAAAGGAGCATCACAATCATCAACCAGGATTTGAACCCCTAGAAATGAAAACTGGCGAGTCATGAGTTCTCTGCCATAATTAAAGGGCAGACCCTCCACAATACTCAGATCTTAGCAGTACTTGCCATGTTGTCTAGGCACTCCATCTTTTGTTCAATCTGAAGCTCAGATGTGATTGCAGAGATCCTGAAATTTTCAAATATCGCCCCGTAAGTAGCAGGTCCAGGGTGTAAAACAGACGGTGCAGGATTTGGAGACCTGGGTCAGATCACAACCTTTGCTTTCATCTTACCCACTGTATCCTTTATCAATAAGACTTTGCCATCTACAGCAGTCTTTGTAGTACTTCTGTCTTGTAGAAGGGTGCAGAGCGAGCATTCACCCAAAATGAATGTTGCCAGACAGGGAATCACCAGCCTCTTCATAATTTCAAGGCACTATCAAGCATGGCATAGTGCCACGGAAGTCATTCTTGTCCATTGAACGACTCCATTTTGTCTCTTTAAAAAGCATGTTGAGAGTGCAGGGATCCCTACAAACAGGGGCTCCACAAGGCAAGGAATTGACAGGTGCTAACCGGGACCCACTCGACAAAAGTCACCTCCAATATTCAACTGGGAATACAGATCAGGAGGAGAAGAATATGCCCAATGATCCAGACTCCTATCTGGCATCCCAGTGAACCAAAAACCTAAAATATTTCACTGCCACGCAGCGCTGGTCCCAGAGCAGACGGTGAATCCCAACAGTGCTCATTCCACTGCATAGGCTCTCCTTGCTGTTGTGGGGTGCTCCTCAGTACCTCAGTCTCTGATGGCATCAGAGGCCATCTACCCTCCAGGAAATGCTTTTGTACTGGAGACTTATCACAGAGTTGACCTGTATTGCAGCAACTGTCATCCTGTCTCTCAAAAACAGCAAGGAGAGATGTCCATTCTCCTCCAAGTTTCCTTGTCTACAGGGAACCTGCGCTACTGGCAATGTACCCCTTATGCACGCGGTTGGTTCAGTTGTTAAGTGGCCCATAGGGACATTGACGTTTTTCACTAAGCTAGCTTGAGCACATCGCAGCTTGCCTGCTGCTTTTGCGCACGTTACTACATGTCTTTATTTTTGGCAATCTTTCATTGACTGCTTTAACATGAGAACTTCTCGCTGTGTTCACTCTTTGCATGTTCTGGGAATTTTGACTGAACATCATGTGCAAGGTCGAACAACAATGCCCCTGGTTATATTTTTTCTGGCCAGGCCTTAGCCCTTGGACAAAACATACCAATGCAGCTGTTGTTTAGACAAGTGTACTTGAAATTTATTAGAATACGCTAATAGGCAGGACACACTTGGAGAGGGATCTTTCCAGGGAGAAGAGCGAGACAGCACCTATGATGTAGATCTACCATCTACAGGCTAAGGTATATGGTCTGCTGACAAAGCCCAGAGATCTTCTATTACATAATAATACTTTTTCTTAGCAAGGGGGGGGGGAAGGGGGAGGGGGGGGAAAGGTTGGCCACTATATTCTTTTCTCCATTGTCTTACTGTGCTATGATGACATCTACCTTCGTGATATATGGACTAGCTGCTATGCTGGCTGTATTTGTACAATGTATTTTCCTCCTTGTTGTGGCACGCATACTGCATGTTAGGGCACGTTAGTTCAAATAAATATTTTAAACCGTTTCATGTCGGTCAGATCTTATTGTAGAGAAGAGCAGAGCACGACTGGAAGCTGGGACAGGTGCAGCATGGCGAGCTGGCTGCGCAACCGTACTCACTGAGCAGTGAGGACCGCGTGCAGAGAGCAGTGAGGACCGCGTGCAGGGAGCTGTGAGGACCGCACGCAGGGAGCTGTGAGTGCTGCCTACAGAGAGACAGTTGCGCCGGAGCACCGAGTTAGCCGTGAGTGCTACACTTAAATACCTGCACTTACGAACCTGCCTGTAAAGTGAGAAACATTTAAAGTCTTGTAGATGAATGAGCACTCTCTGTCAGGAGCCGCGAGTAATTCTCGAATGCGGCAGGGGCCGCAAGTGATTCTCGTACGCGGCTGGGGGCAGTGAGTGATTCTCGAACGCGGCAGGGGCCGTGAGGGCATTGCTTGAACGTGGCAGGGGCCGCGAAAACTTCCATAAGCGGCAGGAGCCGCGAAGGGACTCATTGAACGCGGCAGGAGCCGCTAGCGCATTATCTGAAGCGCCAGTGTCCTTTTCACCTCCCATTGAGGTGCACGGCCGGAGCCGGCAGCCTCGGCGCTTGTGGTCATCATACCGCGCCTTCAACCTTTCACCTGGAGTCCCTTAGTTCGTCCTTGGCACTTTGAGCTGTTTGAGCTGTTGGAGCTGGTTGAGCGTGGACCACTTGTCATATTCTGGAGCTAGAGAGAACAAAAACAACTCAAAGCCACATTTCCCCATTTTCAATTTTAAACGGGTAACCAAGGCCAAGACGACAAGGGGTGTACATTCCGTGTCAGAGCAGTATCGTAGTCAACAGAATACTCACTGGGAGGGCCCACAAATAGTTGGGCAAACATTAGCGAGGATCAAAGATGAGGCAGTTTGGCAGCGCACACAACAAGAGGCCGCCAGCACACAATTTAGGGCCTCTAGCTCTCCGGGCCGAGAGCTCCAACACAGGACAGCAAAATTTCCTAAAAGCAACCAGGACGAGCAGCAAGAAGAACAAATAGAGGCGGGATCGCCAAATGGGGAGATAGGCAGACATCAGGCAGGAGACATCCATAAAAACCCACTAAATCTGAATCTTCAGAGGTACACCGCCTGGGGAGACGGACAGACACTGCGCACCTCAAAGCATAATAATCAATCAGTAATCCATGAGGTGATGCTCACGCCCAGATATACAGCCAAAGGCTCTTACAACATTCTGAACAGGTCCAACATCATCCGCTTCTTTGACCAAATAGAATCCTTGGCACAGATCACTTCAGAGTGGGTAAAATTTTGAAGTCTGGAGAGGGACACCCACAGTGACTCCACCCTGGTCGGATTCATACAACAGCAGGCCCAACAAGCCGTCCTCAGCGAAGCTTCACATCTCGTAGAATAGGGTATTGAAGTTACTGCCCTCATTGTGCCGAAATATCCACATGTTCTTATGCCCAATTACTATCAGCAAGAACCTACATCAATCCTCAAAGTTACAATGAATAAAGGCTTAGGTGGGAGAGAGAAACCAGGGAGACTAAGAACCCCGCTAAAAATCAATATATTGCACAGAGATACGCAGCGTAGAGTGCAGCCGCTCCAGCAAATGCAGGCCCATACGGAGGATATATGGCAACAGTGTCCCTAATCAAATATACAGCAATAAAAACAGAGGATGCTCAACCTCAATTAGTGGCCAAGATCCCAAGCAAACCTTCATTTCATGGAATATTGCTGGGTTAAGTAACATCTTTAGAGATAAAGCCACACTAGACTATCTCGCAAAGGGGGATATATTGTGCTTCCAGGAGACCTGGGCCAAGTCAACCACTCCAATTGGAGGCCTCTATGAACATCACACACCAGCGACCAAAAGGACCATCTTTGGACGCCCGTCTGGGGGTTTATCCATTTTTCTAAGTCACGCTTGCAAATTTAAAACCAAAGAAATAAAAGTAGAATCATCTGACCTCCAAACCATTACAATTGAGGGGCTGAAAAAGGGTCAACAGCCTCATCCCTTGCTACTAATTAATTGTTGCATTAACCCAACAAAACTTCAAACGCAACAGGCCATGGAATCCTTCACCAGCATCCTGGAAGACATACTCATTAGATTTGAGCATCATAATGTGATAATTGTGGGAGACTTCAACACGAGAGGTCTGGATCAGATCCATGTCGGGCCTACATTCCACTCATGGAATAAAAAAAATAAAAAAATAAAAATAAATAAAATCAGCCGTCCCTCATGGATCCCCAAGTCCACCTTCAGGAATGTTTCCACCATAGACTATATTTTCATCAACGAAGGACAGGCTCACAAACTATGTGACTTCACTGTGGACGACAGAGATGAAAGCGACCACAGGCCTCTCTGTGCCTCCTAATCAGGCCTCGGAACAGGAGGAAGCCCAGGAAACAATTGGCGCAAGCACAGGCGATGAACGTCATCTAGCCCTCAAAAGAATAAAATGGACTGCCAATCTTAGTCATAGCCTGTTGGAGTATGTAGCCAAAAGGGAGGCGGAACTAAAGACACAAGACATAAAGAACATCACACATTTTTGGGAAACACGGATAACGGATTTACAGAAGAACTTGGGTAATACCAACCAACCGAGAAGCAGCCCACACTCAAATCAATCCTTGCTGGAACGAAGAAAACCGAGGTGCCTGACACAAAATAAACGAGCTCTTAAAAAGGCAGTTAAGGCAAAAAAGAAAGGTATCTACTCGTCACAGATGACCTCCATCCCTGCCTTGCGAGCCACATATAAGAAGAAAGTCTGGGAGCTGAAAAGACAGTGGACGGAAAAGAACTGGCTTAAAGTGTTCTCACTAATTAAAGAAAAAGACAACAGCAAGCTATGGCGATATATTAATAGTCTGAGCTCTGGAAGTCAGCGCAAAGAAAATAGCGTTGCAGGCAACGTGTGGGAACAGTACGTGAAGGGTCTGTACACTAGTGGATCAAACAAGATGGGCTTTCTTAGCTCAGAGCGGTCGCAGGCGGCAGCTGTAACCATTAAAACTCTGAGCACGCAGAAAGATTACAGTGCCTTTTCAGCCCATCACTTATACAGTGGATGAGACTGTAAGGTACATTAGGGGGATAAGAACAGATGGGGCCCCTGGCCCAAATGGCATTCCCGCCCAAGTCTTTAAAGCCGCTCCTGCCTTTTTTGCACCCATACTTACCCCACTACACAATCATTCATTCTTCACAGCAATTTTACCAAAATCGTGGAAAGGCTCGGTCTTATTTCCAATACACATGAAGGGAGACCATTCAAACCCTGCTAATTATAGGCTCATAGCCCTGCTAGAAATTGAAGCTAAGGTTTATGCCCGTCTATTATTAAGGGACCTAGAGACTTGGGCGGACAAGAACGGTATCCTCCCGCCTTTTCAGACAGGCTTCAGGGCAAATAGTTCCACCATGGACAACATCTTAGCACTCTCTTACCTCTCGAAGCAAGCTATATTGAGCAAGCCGTATTGAGTAATAAGCTGCCCCTATTTTGTTGCTTCATAGACTACTCCACGGCCTTCGACAGAGTCAATCAAAGACGGTTATGTGTAAAACTCGAATCTTGGGGATCCCAGAAACCCTGCTAAAAGCAATAAAAGCCCTCTACGAGGGGACATGGGTCTGGGTCAAACTAAGTCCAACAATCGTAACACCAAGAATCGAAACTAACACCGGGCTAAATCAGGTATGTGTTTTGGCCCCCCTACCATTCAACTTGTACACGGCAGACTTGGGGCCAGCCTTGAAAGATGCCAGCCTAGTACCACCGAGATTGGGGAAGTTGGCCTTGGGAACTCTCCAGTATACGGACGATACAGTGGTCATGGACCACACTAGGGTGGGGCTCCAAAGAGCATTAAATAGTCTTGCTGTATACAACAAGGAAAATAGCCTACAGATCAATGAGAGCAAGACCAAGATAGTAATCTTTGGTAAATACCCTCACAAAAAATAAGCAACATGGGCTTTGGGTGAGCACCGAATCAGGACAGCTACATCCTACAATTACTTGGGGGTATGGGTGATGGCGAGGGCCACAACAGCCAAACACAAAGGAGTTAACACCTAGAATTAACAAAATAATTCTGTCTCTCAGACGTCTAAGCCATCGCCTAGTAAGTCCATCTACAGAACCTATGCTGACTGTACTTAGGGCAAAACTAATTCCAGCAATCACTTACGGTCACCTAGCCTTCCCAGGAGCACTTGAGAAAGTCATCAATGCAGCCCAGATAAAAGCTTACAAGACCGTGCTACAAGCTCCCAGACAAGCAAGGAACACCAGGCTAAGGCTGGAAATAGGACTGAACAGACCGGACTTGGCACTACAGGGGGCCCTAATAAAATATTACATCAGAGTACTGAAAGCCCCCGAAAACAATCTTAAATATTTCCTAAAATTCATGTTCAGGGCAGCGGGTTCCCCATGGAACAAGCAGTAGACCAACTAAAAATCGAGGCAAAGAGCATGTCCCTTCTTGAAATTCATTATTCTGCCTGGGCCAAAGCTGTGAAGCGCCAAGTCCAGACCATCTCGTCTGAACTGGATCGTTCATCACTCTGGTACAACTCCCTCACACTGGCCCTGGATAAGTCATATACTCCTGGGAAAGCTCAACCATATATGTGAGACTCACTTTCAGCCCAAGCAAGAAAGAAAATTCTGTACTTCTGCCCTCAAGATTTCGGATTTTAACCCATAATGGGAACGTACAGACCGCATCATCTCCAGCTGGTTATGCAATTACCACAGAGAATCCTGGCTACATCTCTTATGCTGCTGCCCAAAGCTGGCCAGCGATCGTCGTAGTTTGCTGCGCCCAGCCCTAAGGGACATGGGCCTCAGAACCTGCAGTGAGGCCTCGGACTGGTGCTTTTCAGAAACCACAACTTGCTTACTTGTCAGAGTTGGCAAGTTTACCCATCAAATTAGAATTGCACTTGACTCCCAGCAAAAGGCCACAGATGTCAGGGTCCCGGTCATTCCGTAATGAAAATCATCTGGTGCCCTAATCCTGTCAGTCGTCACCTAACCGAGGGGTTTTTCGCATGGTCACTGGAATCCTAAATTGAACATGGGGCCCACCAGGGGGCATGCTAAGAACTTTTACTAATGACAATTAACATCACGGAGGGAATGACCCTGTTGGATTTTTATATAACCATTTATCCCTACAGGAGTAAAAATGTGAAAGGGTGGCGACCATATATTTGAACTCTTTTCTTTTTTAAATTGAAGTTTTAAATGGGCATAAAGCAGTAAACAGAACCCATGTAGCCATGGTGCTATTTTAAAGCTGAATACCGGGTTGTTCCTTGGGGAAGGGTGGTAGCAGGGCGCTGTTCATCTGTTTTATACTGTAAAGATTTTAAGTAATCACACAGTTAATAAAAGAATTGAGAATTACTGTGGACAAGTACAAGAGATTGGGCGAAAGGGTGGTGTGTTCTGGGGTGTCTAATCATTTGTTTCTCTGTGAGTAGGAGAGCAAGTGGGACACTATAGCTAGTCGGTCCTGGGTTCGTGGGTACAAAGGTGGAAGGAAGACCCAGTCCCTATACACCAAGGTACCATATTCCTGTGGATCATTCTGTGTCTGTGCAGAATCCCTGCAACGCAGTTAACTAATGCCATCATCCCTGAACACCTCTAGCACACCCAGTCCCAGGAGCCATGCTGGATATCGGCAAATCAGAAATAATCAAGACCTGCAATCATATATGGGCCAGGTTATGTATAGGTTAATTAAACGTATATTTTTTAGAAACGGAGTAAAAAAAGTGCAGTTTCTCATTTAGTCTTCGATAAGTGCTTTTTCAAAAAGCCATCCATCTAGTCTCATCAATGTATATTAACATTCTAGTCAAATTGTTCAGCCTTTCAAATAATCCTTGCCATGCGTTCATGATTTTCTTTACTATGACCTTTTATTTTCATAGTCAAGGTGTTGAAAAACAATCCAGTAAAAAGGTTATTACATGGAAATATGGTTTCAGCAGACTGAACATTTCCAGTAACACTTAATTTATACAAGAAGAAGAAGAAGGAAAGTCCACACATGCTAACAAATAAGAATAAAGGAAATGAGAGTGACCATGAAGCCAACCAATTGCAAGCAATGGGCGGGCCCTAAACCTTTAGTAAGCTAACAGCACATCTCCCAACTAGTATGCATATGCTCTCTAGTAGGAAAGACCGGAATATGTATTCCTTAAACCTACAAACTGGAGCTACAAAGTGACAGCACAAAGGGGCAGATTTTCATGGGGAGGAGCTGTCCGATGTCAATCACCATATGTATTATTATTTTGTTTTACAACTAGAACCCCAAAGACATTGCAACAGGGACAAAAGGATTACAAAATTATTAAAAATCTATTTTCTTCAATTCAATAAATGTAATATGTATGTAACTTTTTTTTAAGCAATACAGCCCAGTGGAGTCATGTTTTGTTGAAGAGATCCTTATTTAGCATCCAGGTCATAATTTCAATCAGGTAAAATAGGTCAGTGTGTTGGGCACCCACTGCAAAGTTCTGCATGTAGCTTGCAAGGCACGATTCGGAATCCTAGCACAAGCTTTCCCCATTTATGGATTATAAAATGATTTCCGTCTCACAAAAGCAAACAAAAGGCTGACCTTAATGAGTAGAGACGTCGCCTCTTAACTCCATAGAATATTCAGGGGGGGGGGGGGAAGCTGTGGGCATTGTTTAATCCCGTTTGAGTGTTAAATCCTGCTCGGAACCTTAAAAGGGGAGAGGACAGGATGCCAAGACAATTCTTGCAGATTCATTGTATTACTGCTAGAGGACTCTGCTTTTGTCCTACCGGACTTCTTTCTCTTGGTTTGGTGTGGGTACAATGGCTGCCTCAAATTATATTTTTGAGATATATATATCCCTCTCTCCACCCCCCCCCCCCGGCCAAAGATTTTAACCATCTTGAAAAGGACCGCAATGGGTTGGGTTGGCCCAGGGAACTTTTACCCCATTGATTAGGGCGTGCCCAGGAATTAGTACCACCCACTAGATAATTGCAAGCATAAATGTGGCACCTTCAGGGACCCACTTCAGACCACTTTCTTGGCAAGTAGAAAATAAGAAGGGCTGTCTAGGACCTGGAAAGAGCCTGAAAGGACTGGACCGGCATACTCTCGCAATCAGGAAAAAGAAGTGGACTTGAAGGGCAAGATGGCTGACCTCCTGTGTGGTCACAAGAGGACAACAAAATGCAAGACATTTCCTGGAAGTACCTAGCTGACCAGTGGCAACTGGGCCTGGACTACTTGATCCTGCTGTTGGCCTCTGCCTGGTTCCCTGTCAGTCTCCAAGTGCCTCCACTGAGGTCCTCGGAGGCTTACAAGATTTCTCCTGTGGTGTATTGGGACTTAAAAAACTGAGCCAGAAGTTTGAATCTTTGACAGGACAAACCTGGCTAGTGTATCTGACTCCTGTTCTATTGTGGACAGCCTCAAATTGCACCCAGGTCTCGGTCTACCGCGACCATTGACTATCATTGGCACTTTGGGTTTTTTGGCTCCATTTCTATTTAGAACTTTAAACATTCTTATCTTCAGGCACCCTTATAAATTTGTCATTTTGCAGATTATTTTTCTAATTCCAATTGGATTCTAATTGGGATTTTTATTGTTCTGCATTTTGACTATTATTTTTTTGGCACAGCATAAATACTATACTCATTGCCCTAAATTAAGCCTGTCTGTCCAATGCCGCAGCTACCAGGGGATTGGGCTCAGGTTAAATTAGTGACTTTGAGGGTTCACACTAACAAGGGCTGTGATTATTCCTTGAAGTAGGCAGCCACTAACCCTAAATAATCCAATTTCTTACAACTGCCAAATCTGAATCCTGTGCCTGCGAGACCCAAGTCCAATGAGCTGCACTTCAGAAATTTATTGGCCAACTACCTGGATGATCTCCCTCCTCTTTCCCATCTCGGGTGGAATCAGAACAACCTTTTCTTGGACCATTTTTGATAACTCTCACTCAGGCTCTCTCTCACTTAGTTGGAGCTCACTCACTTCACTTTCTTGTGCAATGACGTCTTTTTTGCTTTCCCTTTCCCCTGGCACCACTATCCCTACTAACACCACACATGGAGACCTACCTTCAGCCTGCCCCCTATCCAACGCCATACAGACTAGGGCGTGGCCAAGCAATGACCATGATGGCCGCCCAGCAATGAAGCTCTGGCAGAATCATCCCTAATCCTCTGCTGGAATGGGCCGGACCACAGTTCCATTGCCATTCAAAGTGGGAATTGGCCTCCCCTGCATTTGGTGATACATGGTGACCGTGGATTGGAGACGGTCCAGAGGCATGCCAGTGGTGAGCTCAGCGGGATTAACAGGCCACCTGGCCTACACCGAAGTGGCCCCGGGGCCGCAATTGAGCCTTCGGTATTGGCTGTATGCCTCCACCCGATCTAGCCCAGAAAAACTGCTGCTTAAACCTGCGTGGCCCATCAGGTGCGCCAGGACCGCTGCTCTCCCTTGCACCCTAGGTGCCCGTGACTGCCCCCATCTTGCTGCGCCCATCTGTGTATACAGCCCTGCTCCCCCGGTTAGCCTTCAAAGCTCTGCTGAAGCATGCCGGCAGCCCGGCCCAAGGGGTTGGGAGTGCGCGGCTGCCCAAATGGGCCGCGCGGCACCAGCTGAGTCCCCCACTGGCACCTGGACAACGGCTGGAGAGCCTCGAAGGGGGCGCTACACAGAGATGTGGAATTCCTATAGCCCGATGCCCTGGACAAATTGTTTGAGGTCAAGGGCAACAAGTTTTCATGTGCATTTTGTCCTTGGGACAAGTAGGCCCAACCCCCTGAAGCACAAACCATTTGGCTGCCAGTACCACATTAAGGATAAGGGAAAGGCAATGTTTTTGTCCATATGCTAATACTGTTCAAACTTCTATTTATGGTTCATGAATTGAAAGCCTTCATTATTAGGCTGAGCGGTCTAAGTAAATGTTGTAAGCTCAGACTGCACTACTGACAGTGGTTCCAGTAAAAAAAATGTGTCAACACGTTTTCAAAGTTTAGCAATAGGAGGCTTTGTATAACGCTCCCAGAATATTCTCCGATTTGATGCAAATATTTGCAGAAGCTTGAAAGCAAGATTGAGGATTCTTTGCTTTCAAAATAACATTTTCATAAATAAAAGAAAGCAGGAAAAAACAAACATTTTGCTAAACGACTGTGAAATTTCAGGTACCATTTCTTTGCAGCATCATTTAGTAACATGTGTTGATGCATGCTAGTATTTCCCAAAAATATTACTAATGGAAAATCAGTGTAACCAGTTTCAATAGGATTATGCACAAAAAAAAAAAAAAAAAAAAACACAAAAAAAACAAGCATTGGCAAAGCCAGTAGGTCTGATATTGGTGGCCAGCTTTTTAGTTTTGTCAATGAGTCACTTGTTTTGGCATGGTTTTTGTAAAACCTTATTGGTGTGGGAGTTGCCAGGCCCTCACCATTATAACAAACATTGGCAAAAGCAAAAATATTTTTTTTGGTCTTCAAAAGCACCCACCTGCCACAATAGTTACTGGCACTGAACAAAACCACTTTGTGTGCTGATATCCTCCTTGTGAAAGAGCAGAATTCTGTCACTCACAGTGAAGGCAGTTGATTCAGACAGAATTTCACATCCACCTTTGTTGTTGAGCGACCTCACCACTCAGTAGGCACTTGCCCTGCTCCTGTTAATCGCCCATGGCTGATAATTGCTAGACTGCTAAACTTTCGGGACCGTGACATAGTCGTTAGTGACTGGCTCAGGAGAATGTCTCGCTACAATGGCAAGGCTCCACAATCTCCACATTCCCCCGATTTCACCATGGTGGTTCAGGAGGCCTGTCAAACGATTGCAGACATCAAATCAACTGTGCATAAACTAGGACTCCACTACGGCATGCTCAACCTGGCACGCCTCAGGGTTGATGTGAACAGTAAGGCATACTTTTTTGATACCCAAGTGGCAGCGCAGGAATTCTGCAAGCAACGCCCATGGGGCCGTATACCCTCCTGACGCACTACCCCTGACAGATCCCACCCCACATATACATTTGAGTGCCAGGGTTGATCTTTTCCCCACAGGGTGTTCACAGGGCCCCACTGTCCAATCCTGTTGTGTCCCCCATATGATTGTTTGAGTCCACATGTCCCATGCTACATTTCTCAATGTTTCCATATGCCTGCAATGTACTCGCTTGATAATGCCCCATTCCACTAATTGCTTTACTATCCAGCCATGAATTGGGCTAACCGCCGCAGCGTTGCCACCCCCGAGTGCTATCCACTATTATGGTTGTTTGCGTTTTTTGGATTTATGGCAATGTTTGGGTAGGGATTCACTGGGCTAGTTATTGTTTGGTGTGGATGGTGGGAGGGGGGCTGGATTTTATGGGGCTGATAGAGCTTCAAATTGTTGTTTCTCAACTATTGGCAAAAGTTGTTCCTACTGTATTCACACTCTGCCACACTAACATTCCCACACATCTCTATGGTGTCACTGCACTCCTCTAAGCCACAGGCAGCAGAATTCACATTTCTGTTGTAGAACATCAGAGGCCTGAACAATCCCCAAAAGGGCAAGCAATTCCTGCACACCATGGAACGCAAATTGCCTTTTTACAGGAGACCCATCTCTCCTCTGGGAAATCCTATACTTTAGCATCAACATGGGGCACACACCGTTCCTACTCCTGCTACAGTATGTATTCAAGGGGTGTATGCACTTTAATCCATAAGAATCTACCGTTCAACTCCAATTTAGATGAGGATTGGTGATACAAACTGGTGACCAGTAAATTACTGGAACACCTAGTGCTACTGGCTAATATATACGCTCCCAACGTTGACTCTACTGAGTTGTTCCAGACACTACACACCCAGATCAGACAAATGGACTTTGACCATATAATCATAAGGGGTTGACAGGTGACTAACCTGCTGATGGACGCTTCTCTAGACACTACAGCGATTACTCTGGCTGATAAGCCCAGATCGCTCCATATTTTTCATGACATGTGTGACAAGTATGACCTTCAAGATACCTGAAGACTACGAGGTACCTCAACACTGGCATATACACACTATTCGGCCCCCCACAACACCTGGTCTTGCATCTCCAGGACTGTGTGTCTATGGTTGGGCATGGTCCAACACTTGACTTGCACACTCAGACCACTCGCCGGTCCGCGATACACTGCACTTCCCCTTTGGCGGTGGCTTAGTGAGGCAATGGCCATTCCCTGCGATCACGATACAGAAAGCCCTTTTTCGTTCCAAAGTGTGCTCAGCCGTGGAGGACTACTTTCAATTTAACGGAGGCTCAGTGGCCACAAAGGCTACCTTATGGGAGACATTCAAGGCATACATTTGAGGTGTTTGCATTTCTAAGCACTCTGAATCCTACAGGATATGCGTAGGGAAATGGCTCATCTCAAGACGGACTTGGTTGTGCTGGACGCAGAAGATGCCCCTAGACAACCGCAGTCACTTTGTCGAACTGCACTATGTGATCTGGCTGAACGGGAGGTGACGTTCCTAGAGAAATATACCGTGGCTCACAGATCTGGTTAAGATGAACGCCCAGGATGCACACTGGCTGACATCATGCGACAGCCTACAGCCGCCTCTTATATCTCTGAGCTTCACCAGGCTGATGGGTCGAGAGTGACCTCTAATGAAGTGGTTCTGAGGACCCTCCTAAGGTGTTACACTCAAATCTACACCTCCTGAATCTCCGGAGATACTGAGGCTAAGACGGCGTACCTAGAGGTAGCTATGGTGTGGATGACCTCCACCCAACAACAGTTCCTCAGTGAACCCATCCCCAGCGAGAGGATTGTGCAGGCGGTAGATTGCCTGGATGGCTTCAGGGCCCCTGACCTGGACGGCTTAACAGGAATTCTATGAACATTTCAGGCACCTCCACACCCGCACCTACTAGCCATGCACGCAGAATACTTTGAACGAGGTATCCTACCCCAGTCACTGCGGGAAGAACTAATAACTTTACTCATTGAACCTGGTAAGGATCCACACCACTGCAGCTCCTATGGACCTTTATCACTACTAAACTTTGACAACAAAATATTAGCCACGGTCCTCTCCAATCGCATTGCCCTACTGACAGAGCAAATCATATCCCCTGTACAATCAGGATTTGCCTCTCATAAGTCTACCTCTCCGAATCTACGCACCTTTTTTGTTCTTAACAGAATCTCACCTGAGGTCCCCGCCACGGTCGTCCTCTTGGATGCAGAGAAGGCTTTGGATTCCGTTGAACGGCCCTTTCTGCACGCTACTCACACAAGTTGGGCATCCCTTGTGAATTCTCCTCTCTGATCAGACTCTTATATGATGAAGGCCAATGGTTCGCTGACCCTCATTACACGTGGAACGAGGAAAGTGTCCCCTGCCTCCCCCTTCTCTTTATAATAGCCATGGATCCTCTAGCTCGGCACCTCTAAAAGGCTCACATGCTAGCAGTTTACAGTTTCAGCATAGTCCTCTCCTGGTCTCCCTGTACGCTGGTGACAAACTACTGTTTGTACAGCATCCGGAAAGACAAGTTAGTCCAGATTCTTCGAGAAGTCTGATTTGGCAGCCCCTTGTGCCTCAAAATTAATTGGTCTAAATTGGAGCGGTTCCACCTAACAGAGGTCCCCCTGACCTAGAGCAATGGCCCAGTTAAATATTTAGGCATCCTTCTGCACGGAGACAGGAACAGG
Source organism: Triturus cristatus (assembly GCF_964204655.1). Classification (NCBI taxonomy): domain Eukaryota; kingdom Metazoa; phylum Chordata; class Amphibia; order Caudata; family Salamandridae; genus Triturus; species Triturus cristatus. The sequence goes on from NC_140587.1 coordinate 451,438,301, forward strand.
TGGTGAGGTTAAACTATGGTCCCACGATCGATAAGCTAACAATGCAGGTGGACCGAGGGATTGGTCTTCCGCAGTCACTGGCCAGACGAATTGCTATTATTAGAATGGTGGTCCTTCCCTGCTTCCTTTACTTCTTTCTGAAAATTCCCATCCCGCTCACCAAATGATTCTTCACTACACTACGCAGCATTCTTCCAAAACTCATTTGGGCTGGCAAATGCAGACGTGTGGGTTGGGACACATTAATACTCACTTATAAGGGGTGTGTGGGTTCAGCGTCTCACACTTACCTTTGCACTATCTAGCTGCGCAATGTCGGTTTGCTCACTATCGGTTCCTTGCAGACGCACGCCTGGTCTATACCAAGTCTGAAATTGACCAGGCTGTACCAACATCTCTAGCTTCCATCCTTCTTACAGGGATTCCCCATGATCCTACAGACATACAGACTTTATCCACCACATGCTGGGCATGGAGGAAGCTCTACAGATTACTAGGAGGCACGCTGATTTACTCACCCTCCCTGGCACTGCCGGATAAACCCTGGCTCCCTATATCTAGGGAGGCACTAGTCAAGCACACAATATGCCCTCCACATGTTTGGGGACCTTTCCTAAATGGACATGCCCTCATACAATCCGCAGATAACAAATTCGAAGATAGTTCCAGCATGAAGTGCTTCGTAATGCACCGTATTCAAAGTGAGCTGCAAGCCATTATCCCGACATTCCCGCTAGCACCAGATGAATTCACCCCCTCGCTCTAGTGGTTAATGATAACGGGGGGGTCACCTTGTCTCGAAATTATATCAAGCTTGTGTGGCCTTCTTGCCTTCCCAGGACGCGAAGCTCAGTGGCTACTAAGAGACAGATCTTGGGTGTCAACTGACTGACCTGATATAAGCTGCTCGCTGCACACAAACACTCCTTGTTTCACCTAATTATTTAATAAAAGGTATTGTTAGAACCAGGGTAACCGATTCCGACACGGTAGCTTGGCACGAGGCAGGAAGGCACCCGAAGGCAATGTGTAAAGCAGTGGTACAGCACACTGGCTCAGTGAAGCGCACGCAAAAAAGAGACACCACACCAGGCTGTTTTATAAAACAAGACTCTTTTATCTACTTTTGGTTCAGGTAGGTAGCGCTGGGCTCTCACCTAAAACAGGGTAACCCGTACTCATAACCATAAATCAATGCAAGTACACTTCCTGGGCATAAATTCAATTCAGGTAACATTTCTTAAATGCATGGTCATATAATGCAACACTTCGTGGGCAGGAATGCAACATCAATAACATTTCCTATGCATGTGGGTCATCCAAGTAACATTTCTTATGCATGGGGATCATATAGGCAACAGGCGCAACATTTCCTAGATTCACATTCACTAAAGTCAACGTTTTCTATACAGGTGTCTTCTAGGAATAACAGTCCCTATGCACAGGGCAATTCAGGGCCTACTTCGGAGGCAATGTGAACACAACTGGACAACACTTCAACCCACCAGGCTCTTACTCAGGGTGGACGTGTAGACTCCTTCAGGCCCAGTTCAGCATTAATCAGGGCAGTTCTGCGCTTACTTTAGGCCCAGTTCACATCAGCTCCAAGAGGGGGGTTAACCAGGGCCTTCGCTGCTCGTTTTAAGTCTCCCGCAGTGAAGGGCGGTCACGGGGCTGCCATTCCGAACTATTTGGGCTCCTCAGCAGCCTCACTATTAACACTGGAATGGTCGCCCTCCCGGGGTGTTACCTGGAGGCTTCGTTCGCTCTTAGGCCCACGCAGGCTCGGCCAGGCACCAGTTGCTCCCACGCTCCCCCCCCCCCCCTTCCCGGCCTTCACGTTGCTTCAGGGGGCGGGAGGAGAGAGAGGGGGAGAGGGTGGGCTCCCGCTCTCCGCGGAGGCCTGGATGGGCTTCGGGACTTCCCGTGCCACCCCCGGCCCGGGAACCAATCGGGGCACAGCAGCCTCAACCAATAGCAGCATGGCTCACTGGGGGCGCGGCCTATGACGCTGCCGGCGCCCCGGTTGCCTCGCAACGCTCCTCGGCCGCTCCCAAGGCCTGGCGCGGCCTACCCAGCACCCGTGGCGGTCCTCCCTTCGGGGGCCGCGGCGGTGCGAAGGACTGCCCGCTCTTCTCCTGTGGCCGCACAGGGCCACAGCGGTGATTTCTGGGCCCAAGGCGCGTTCGGCGGCAGCACCCCAGTTGCAGGAACACACAGGCTTGAGGCGCATGCAGCGCTTTGGGGTCTTTACGGCGCCTGGGCCGCAGCGGTGATTCATGGGCCCAAGGCGCGTTCCTTTGAACACAGCGTGGGATGGCAGGTACCGGGGGCATTAACAACACGCTACCACAGCGCTTAGAGAGTCACAGCGCGCGGGGGGCACAGTTCTGTCAATATAGCCCTTGGTTGGCACAGCGCTTTACCTGGTGATCCCCCAGCAGCAGCGCTCACAGGGTCCCAAGCACTTCAGTCCCAGCGCTAGTTGTTAGCAGGTCTTAGTATGAGATTCTTGGGGGAAAGATGGGGGTTGGCAGGCGTAAAAGACAGGATGGTTCCCTGAGGCACACTGGAGTTGGTCACTGGGCAAGGTCAGCAGGCTGGCAGAGCCCCTCAGCTATCTTGGGTACAGCAGGTCCTAAGCTCAGTCAGTCTCAATAATGTAGGTTCCCCCCTAGGCCCAACCGCCTATACTCCGGCAGAGGTTCCCCTAGGTCCAGTGGTGCCCCAACTAACTAGTCAGGTTTCCCTCCTTTCCTCTTATACCCCTAGGTCAGGTGACCCTCCTGAAGGGCGGCAAAGCATAACTCCTCCCTTGGCTGGAAGGTTCCAGGAGCTTCTACATGTCTGTCTATGGGATAAAAAGGCGGGACGGCAAAGATACAGCAGCACTATGTCCCAGCCTGCTCCTGACTACTGGTGCGTGTGTGTTCAATGGCCACTCCGCAGTAGCAGGGGCCTGTGGCAGCCATGTTATTAGAAGAGAGCACCTGCACCTCAGCACTGTTTGGCAGTGGTAAGGCACCCAGAGACCTAGGGCCAACAAAAAGATGGTGGCAAAAAATGAGGCGCAAAGGAAAAAAAAAAAAAAACATGGTAAGACTACCTTAGGGCTGACAGGTCTAACACGCGTCCCCCCCAGCCGAAAGTGGGGAGAGCTACCCAACCTCTAGGGAGTTCTCGTCACTAAGACGGAAGAACCGAGAGAGAACGTTGGCGTGGTCTACTCCGGGTCGATGTTCCACCCTAAAGTCCATACCCTGGAAGGAAATGGACCACCTCAACAATTTGGGGTTTTCGCCTCTCATCCGCAGGAACCAGCGAAGGGGTCGGTGGTCGGTCTGAATAAGGAAGTGAGAGCCAAAGAGGTATGGCCTCAGCTTCTTCAGGGCCCAAACCACGGCGAAAGCTTCGCGTTCAATAGTACTCCACCGCTTTTCCTGGGGAGTAGCCTTCGAGAGATAAAGGCCACTGGCTGGTCTTGGCCTTCCTCATTCAGTTGAGAGAGCACAGCTCCAATGCCATGCTCAGAGGAGTCTGTCTGCACAAGGAATTCTTTTCCAAAGTCCGGAGTCCTAAGCACTGGAGCAGTGCATATCGTGTGCTTGAGGGTGTCGAAAGCGTTTTGACAGGCAGCTGTCCAAATGTCTTTGCGTGGTTGCTTCTTGGATGACAGTTCAGTCAGGGGGGCCACGAGGGTTCCATAGCCCTTGACAAACAGGCGGTAATAACCTGTGAGGCCGAGGAAAACCCAGACCTCCGTTTGGGTTTTGGGAGGCTCCCAGGCCAAGATGGTCTCGATTTTGGCCTGGAGGGGTTGCACCTTTCCCCCGCCCACCAGGTGACCCAGGTAGACGACAGATCCTTGTCCAATCTGGCACTTGCTGGCTTTGATGGTTAGGCCAGCCCGCTGCAGAGCCTGCAGCACCTCCTGGAGATGCTCCAGATGGTCCTCCCAGCTGCTGCTGAAGACAGCTATGTCATCCAGGTAGGCAGCCGAGAAGGCCTCTAGGCCAGAAAGTACCTGGTTGACCAACTGCTGGAAAGTGGCCGGAGCATTTTTAAGCCCGAAGGGCATCACTCGGAATTGGAAGTGGCCCTCGGGGTGGAGAATGCAGTCTTCTCCTTCGCTCCGTCTGCCATGGCAATCTGCCAATACCCTGACGGTAGGTCAATCGTACTCCAGTACGAGGGATCGGGTGAGCATCCGTCTTGCTCACGGAGTTCAAACCACGGTAGTCCACACAGAACCGAAGTTCTGGTGTGGTGCCCGGTGGGGCCGCCTTCGGCACCAACACCACCTGACTAGCCCACGGGCTGCTGGAAGGCTCAATCACCCACAGCTCCAACATCTTGGCAACCTCACTCTGGATACTGGTTTTGACTTTGTCCGACAGCCGGTAAGACTTGGTTTTTACGGGTGGGCTGTCCCCTGTGTCCACCTCATGGTTACACAGGTGCGTGATCCCAGGAGTGAGGGAGAACAACGAGGAGTACTGCTCCAATACCTGGCAGCAGTCCCTCTGTTGCTCAGGGGTCAAGGCTGGGGAGAGGACCACTCCCTCCACCGATTTATCCTTCTCTTGGGCCGCCAGAAGGTCCAGAAGAGGCTCGCTCTCTTCCTCTTCACTCCCATCCGTCACCATAAGGAGAGCAAGCTCTGATCGCTCATGGTGCGGCTTCAGGCGGTTGATGCGAAACACCCTGTGGGGTTGTCGGGGGGTCTTGAGGTCTACTACGTGAGTGGTCTGGCCTCTTTTCTCCAAAATGTCATATGGTCCAGTCCACCTGTCCTGGAGGGCGCTAAGCTCTCCGGGCTTCATGACCCACATCTTCTCTCCAGCATCCAACTCCACCGTCCGAGCATTCCGGTCGTACCACTCCTTCATGACGGCTTGACTGGCCTCCAGATTGTCTGAGGCCTCCTTCCACAGCTTGGCCAACTGGCTGCGGAATGCCAGCATGTAGCTGACCACATCACGGGGAAGCTTCTTGGAAGACTTCTCCCACCCCTCCTTCACAAGACTGAGGGGCCCCCTAACGGGGTTTCCATAGAGCAGCTCAAAGGGGCTGAAACCGACCACCTTCTGTGGCACCTCACGGTAAGAGAATAGCAGACAGGGTAAGAGGACGTCCCACTTCCATCTCAAGTCCTCTGGCAGGCTCCGGATCATCCCCTTCAGGGTCTTATTGAAGCGCTCTACAAGCCCGTTAGTCTGGGGGTGGTAAGGATTGGAGAACCGGTAGGTCACTCCGCACTCCTTCCACATGGCCTGCATGTAGGCCGACATGAAATTCATGCCCCTATCTGACACCACGAGCTTGGGGAATCCCACTCGGGTAAAAATCCCCATCAAGGCCCGCGCCACCGTAGGTGCAGTGATGGTCCTAAGAGGGATTGCCTCTGGGTACCGGGTGGCGTGGTCCACCAGCACCAAGATGAACCGGTGTCCCGAAGAAGTCGGCAGGTCCATTGGCCCGGCAAAATCAATGCCTACCCGCTCAAAAGGGTTACCGACAACCGGGAGTGGTTCCAAGTGACCTTCAACTTAGTCCCAGTCTTGCCACTCGTCTGACAAGTCATACAGGTCTTACAAAAGGTGACAGAGGCAACTCGCATTCTGGGCCAGTAAAAGTGTGGGACCAAACGAGCAAATGTCTTATCCTGGCCCAGGTGTCCCGCCAGTGGTATCTCATGTGCCAATTCCAGCAGGAAGGCTCGGTAGCATTGGGGGACCACTAAGGCCCTTGATGACCCATGCACCGGAGCCTTAGGCTCACTGTAGAGGCGGCCATCCTCCCAGTAAATATGGAAATTGCCGGTTTCCTTACCAGTCGCTTGGGCTTCGGCCTGCTGCCACATGCCTTCAAGCATGGGGCACTCTCTGCGCCTGACAAAATTCCTCCCGGGTAGGCCCTCCTTCCACCTGCCACCCTGCAGGGGTTGGCAAGTCCCCCACGGGAACAACATCCACCTCCGCGGACTCCAGGGTCACCTCTGCGGGCTCCCCATCCAACTCACAGGGTGTATCCTCCAAGATGGCTTTGTGTCCAGCAGTGGGCTGGGCCATTGTTCCAGGCTCCAACCCGGGTTGAGTTCCTGGCCAGGCAGCCATGGACCGCGTGACTATGCAGCTCCACCCTGGTAATCCCAGCATCTCAGCGTGGGCGTTGAACTCCATCTCTTTCCAGGTGGTATGTTCCAAGTCGTTTCCGAGCAGACAATCAACTGGCATGGCAGGGCTCACCGCTACTCGCAACAGGCCTGAGACTCCTCCCCACTCAAAGGGAACTTGGGCCACGGGGTAATGACCCAGGCTGTTGTCAGCCATTACAACCGGGTGGAATACTTCATGAATCACCTGCTCTGGGGACACCAGCTAACATCTTACCATCGTCATGCTGGCACCCGTGTCCCTCAGAGCCTCCACCTCCTCCCAGTTAACCAGGACCCTCTACCGGTACTTGGCAGTATTCGAGGGTACCTGAACCTGTGGGACCATCTCTCTATCCCCCAGGGAAACTAGGGTCAAGTCTGTCCACTCACCCCCCTCATGTAGGGACAACTCCTCCCCCAGCGCTACATTAGCCACCCCAGGGCTCTTACCTCCTGTGGGGGCTGGGGTCCTTTTGCGATACTGGAGATTCCCCTTGTAGTGTCCAACCTCCCCGCACTCGTTGCACTGGACAGCTCTGGGCTACTGACTCTTGTCAGGGTAAGTGGGTTTCTGGAATCCAGACTGGGGTGGGGAACCTACCCCTTTCCCTTGTGGTCTATTTTGGAGGCCTTTAAAGAACTCCTTTTTATCTCCCCCCCTCTCTCTTCTGGGGAAAACCCTGTCCACCTTTCGGGGGGGGTCTCCCCCGGATCCCTTGTGGGACACCCGAGTGCTGACCCAGGTATCCGCCTCTTCTGCAAACTCCCGAGGATCGGTCATCTTGCGGTCCACCAGGTGTTGGCGCAGCTCTGGAAAACTCTTATCAAGAAGGGGCTCCCTTAAAAACAGATTGTACAGCCCTTCATAGTCGCTCACTTCACTGCCACGCACCCAACCCTCTAATGCCTTGCGAGCATAATCAAAAAAATCCACCTAGTTCTGTGTGGGGAGCTTATGGCTGTTGCAGAATCTCTGGCGATACTTCTCTTGAGTGAGGCCAAACTTTTTAAGTAGTGCCTCCTTCATGACAGGGTAATTTGTCTGATCCCCTTTGTCTAAAGTCAAGAGTGTGTTCCTTGCCGCCGGAGATATGTACCTATACAGGCTACCCCCCCCCAGTAACTCAAAGGCACCCCATGGGCTACCAAAGACACCTCATATGCTGCCAACCACTTATCAATGTCATCCCCTACACTGAAGCTGGCTACCACCTCCTTAGGTAGGTAAAACGTAGGCTCTCGTGGAGCCTCAGCGGGTACGCTGCCCCCATTCCGGTTGCCTTGCGCCCCTATCTGCAATGCTCGGAGCTCCAATTCCTTCAGGCTAAGCTCATGCGCAAGCTTCCTCTCTTCCATAGCTAGCCTCTTCTCTTCTCGCTCCTTCTCCATTTTAGCAAGCTCTAGCCTCAATTGCCTCTCCTCCCTCCTGTCCTCGTACTCCTCCACAGACACACTCCTCGCTGACACACTACTGCCCTGGAACGTCTCCCTGGCAACACATTCTCACTGGTGTCTACGTGCAGTAGGTCTAGCTCTACTGGAGCGTCCGGCTCCCCCTGTTCCTCATCCACTCTCCCTCCCGGGTGGGCCACTACCCATGCCCTCAAGGCTTTCTGAAGCTCCTCTCTCTTGGCGCCTCACTTGACGGACACCCAGATCCCCTGACAGAAGTCCCTGAGCTGCGCCACCGTATACATTTCTAGGTTGGCCAGCTCGAACTCCATCCTGACAGGTGGGGCCCCAGATAACTTAAGTAAAGAACACTAGGACGTAGGCAACAGGTTTGACACAGGAGCCTGTACAATCAATCAGGCAGTGAAGGGGGAATTGTTAGGCTTGCGTTACCATAGGTGTCCTGTTGCGGCATACTCTGAATCACTGGAGGGTGCTGCACAACCACAAGTCATTATCCCAACGCTGCCACCAATGTTAGAACCGGGGTCACCGATTCCGACACGGTAGCTTGGCGCGAGGCAGGAAGGCACCCAAAGGCAATGTGTAAAGCAGTGGTACAGCACACACTCACACTGTGAAGCGCACGCAAGAAAGAGACACCACACCAGGCTGTTTTATAAAACAAGACTCTTTATCTACTTTTGGTTCAGGTAGGTAGCGCTGGGCTCTCACCTGAAACAGGGTAACCCGTTCTCATAACCATAAATCAATGCAAGTACACTTCCTGGGCATAAATTCAATTCAGGTAACATTTCTTAAATGCATGGTCATAGAATGCAACACTTTGTGGGCAGGAATGCAACATCAATAACAATTCCTATGCATGTGGGTCATCCAAGTAACATTTCTTATGCATGGGGATCATATAGGCAACAGGCACAACATTTCCTAGATTCACATTCACTAACGTCAACGTTTTCTATGCAGGGGTCTTCTAGGAATAACAGTCCCTATGCACAGGGCAATTCAGGGCCTACATCGGAGGCAATGTGAACACAACTGGGCAACACTTCCAACCCATCAGGCTCTTACTCAGGGTGGACGTGTAGACTCCTTCAGGCCCAGTTCAGCATTAATCAGGGCAGTTCTGCGCTTACTTTAGGCCCAGTTCACAACAGCTCCAAGAGGGGGTTAACCAGGGCCTGCGCTGCTCGTTTTAAGTCTCCTGGAGGGAAGGGCGGTCACAGGGCTGCCATTCCGAACTAATTGGTCTCCTCGGCATCCCCACTATTAACACTGGAATTGCCGCCCTCCCGTATTGTTACCTGGAGGCTTTGTTCGCTCTTAGGACCGTGCAGGCACCGGTTGCTCCCACGCTACCCCCCCCCCCCCCCCCCCTGTCCGGGCCTTCACGTTACTTCAGACCCGGCCTGGGGAGGGCTCCCGCTCTTCTTGAAAAAAAAGCGAGTTACAACCACTGAATCACTCTAGAAAAATTATTAATGGATGACCTATCTCTGGTAGATATGCTTACTATTAACAAGGACAATCTGTATAAAACAAAGTGTTATTTTCGATTGTACCAGGGAAGTTTTGTTAAGAATTGATTCCAAATATTCTGGTGTTACCCTTATCTTACCCCATTGTACAACCACGCATTTCAATCAGGAAGTATTCCTTCTTCATGGAGAGGGAGCATTTTGCACCCAATTTTCAAAACTGGTGCGCGCTCAGATCCAGCGAATTACAGACTGATTGCGCTTACAGACGTAGAGGCCAAGGCATATGCATCTAATCTCCTGAAAGCATTGGAAGATTGGGTTAGTAGTAACAACATCCTCCCAATCACCCAGACAGGGTTCAGGCCCGGAACCAACACGTCATGTAACCGGACAGCGCTGAATCTTCTTGTTGACAAAGCAAAGGTCAAATCTACGAAACTGTACACCTGTTTTATCGATCTAAAAGCGGCTTTCGACACAGTACCAAGGGAGATGCTATGGGAAAAGATGGCCAGCTGGGGCACACCTCCGAAGTTGCTACGGGCCATTATAAATTTGTACACATCCACCTGGGTTAAGATAAAACTTGGCAATGGGGACAGAACAACATCAAAAATCCCCACCTACATTGGCCTCAAGCAGGGATGTGTATTGGCCCCTACCCTTTTCAATATCTTTACTGCGGACCTTGATAAGAGCATCTCAGAGATCGAAACAGACCCTCCAAATTTAGCCCAACACAAAATAAGGAGTATGCAGTACGCTGATGACAGTCCTTTGCAGCCAGACCCAGTTGCGTCTCCAACGCGCTATAACAAGGCTGCACAAATACATCTGCACGCATGGGCTGCAATTCAACTATAAACAAGCATTTGCAATGCAATAGGTCTCGCATTTACAAGACTTTAAGCTATTGGCATTGTAAATGACAATGCCTTTTATTTATGTTTTAAAAACTAAAACATAAATAAAAGTCATTGTAATTTACAATGTCAATAGCTCAAACTCGCGTATATGCAAGACCTATTGCATTGCAAATGCTTGTTTATTTCTACCATATGTGGATGGGCTAGTGCCTGAAATAGTGCAAAATTCTGACGGGAATGATGGCATCAGACAAATTGAAGTGCAAAGTAACTTCTGCCTTCAAGATGCATGGCTTGGTCCTGTGAGCATGAGTGTGCCCGGGATGAAAGGGCAGGGGTAGAGGCATGTGTGTGAATGAGTGGATACAAATTAAGGTCGGCTTTGAAGTCGATTCGGTACTTTGTGCATCCTGGACACCCATGTAATATGAGTCTTGTGTCTTTTAGTCAAAGCCTGTTACAGCTACCAAATGGCCCCTCGTTAAATGTGACGCCTTAGCCAATTGTTTGCATTTTAGTGAACAGCCCATTGCATTTAGGACTTGCAGTTTCGTTTTTGAGCGTTTAATGAGAGGCTCTAAACCACAACATACTAACTGCTAAAAGAGTAAAGACAAGCTTCAGCTGTCACCCGTTAAACAGTGTTGCATTATCATTTAGAAAGAAAACTGTTCTATAATTTTCTGTAACAATGCACATTGGTGCCATTGTCAAATCCAGAAAATACTACCCATTCTGTGTTTTGGAATTATGATGATTAGTCTCCAGGGGGAAATTCGCAATTTTAGCCATGGTGCATTAGCAATAAATGGTATTTTTGCATACTTGAGAAACCAGAATGTATGCAGGGTTACACGTGAACTACGATCCATCAAACATTTGAAGCTTTTAGGAAATATTTACCATTTAAAGTATTTCGGAAACAATAATACATTTTTGGGATTTCTCCATGGTGCCTGTCTTAGTTCTCAAAAATGCACAACTTCTCTATTAAATTGAAACATAATGGAACACCTACTGTTGGTCTTAAAGCAGTGGGCAAAGCACACACAGAAATGTATATAAAATAATTATTACATCCATACAATTAATATATCAATTTTAATACCAGCACTTTCATGTTTCTTGTCGCTACGTTTTTAATATTACATGCATACCCAGGACTATTAGCAGAATGGGGCTGAGCATCACAAAAGATGCCACTTACACTGCCCAGCAAGCGTAATTCCAAAATAAAATGATGTTTCTCCACTTTTGTGCAGAACGCAGAATTAATAACGGAATATTTCACTTTTTCTCAAAGGCGGAATAGAAAAGATGCGTTCTGGGGATAATGTTCCAACTTTTGGTCTTGTTTAAATTTTGTCATTAACATCTAGCAGATGCTTCACAGACCTTACAAATCCATTTATGTCTGGGCTATAACAGTGGCTGCTCTGTCCCACACAAGTGACCAACTCTGCCACTGCCCCAACATCCCTACCTATCTCACAAGTCACTCATTCTGCACAATATGATCATCCGTTCAGAAGCATCACTTGCCTTACAAGAGTCTAAAAAAGTGAGTTTGAGGTATTGACATTGCAAATGACAATGCCTTTTATTTTTGTTTTTGTTTTTAAAACATAACTAAAAGGCATTGGCATTTACAATGCTAATAGCTTAAACTCACGTAAATGCGAGACCGATTGCGTTGCAAATGCTTGTTTTAAGTTTGCCTGGCTATTAGCTTTCCGCACAGAACGTCATAATGTGCGGTCATAGTCGGCCTTTGCTTTGGAATAACACCCTGGGCGGAAAGAAATGTAGCGTCCTGGGCAGAAAGAAAATTGGCACCCTGGCTGTAGCTGGTGAATACAATTATTCACAGTTCAATCACGCATCAAAGCACTGACTGACTTCTGAGCACAAACGTCTCGGCACTCACCCAAAATATCCCCCAGCACCTTGAGACCCTCATGGTGTGATTGAGTCACTCACAGGAGTAGCTTCATCAAGCTAGTGCCGGGTTGTTGCTGGTGCGAATGGCGCTGTTGATGTGCCTTGGCGGGGGAGGGAGATAGGAGGGGCGGGAAGGGGGTGGATGGGTCATAGAACGGCACCGGAGGCAAGTAAAAGAGAGTAGAACCAGTCTAGTCGGAATCATTGGTGTCAAGACGGACGCTGCTGTTAATACAGGCAGCTCCGTGCACCCCTCTGAGGCCTGGGCCCAGCTTGCCATGCCACAAAGAGGCCCTGCGTGCCACAATATAACCATGTGGAGGTAGGCTGGAGAGAAGCCTGTTTGTTTTCCCCTCTGCGGGGTCTTCGTCAACATGCTTTGCTGCTGGTTTTCCCGAGGTGGGTCTAGTTTGCCCTGCTGCTTGTTTGCTGCGGTTGGCAAGGCAGACAACGAGGCCTGCCCCCTTCGATGTATCGGCAAAGTCAACGGTGCGAAGCAGTGGGAGAGGTGTAGAGAATTGAGAAACAATTCTAAAGAGAGGAGAGAGAGAACCCAAAATCAAGCTGCAGCAGTGCTTGGCATGGTAGGGAGCTGTCAACCTAAAATGACTGGAGTTGGGAAGTCAGCGAGAGGGAGAATGTATGAGAGTGAAGGAAAAGCATGAGCGAGTGCTCAAATAAGAAAGAGGAGGACAAAAGAGAGGCGAACCAGCAAGGCATGCACTTCAATGGAATAATATATCGAAATGGCAAGGAGTAAAAGAAACTAGTAACTAGAAACTAGTAATGTTGCCAGTTGTGGGTGTGCCGGCAGAGGAGGCTGGGTCTTGAAATTGAAAGTGATCGCGATCGCGATCAGAGCGGCCCTGCGGCCGCGAAAGTGAAAGTAAGCGCGGCGCGCGCGCCCGCGCACATGCACTGTAGCTTTAGGCTGGCCTGGTAGCACTTTTTGGAGCCCACATACAAAATGTCTCTTCGAGCCAGCGCATGCGCTGGGCTCAACGAGACCTAAAAAGCGAAAGTGGTCTGCTTTGCGTCTCACCCAAGGCAGCAAACATTCAGATGGTACATTGCTGGACATAACATAGAGCAAAGTTCTACCTATAAGTATTTGGGAGTATTCGTTGACTCAAGATGGTCATTAAGAGAACAGACCTTGTATAGAAAAGCCTAGGCAAACAAACTGCGGTTTGCCTTAAACATACTACAAACTAAATTAAAATGTCCATCCAATGAATATCTGCTGAAAGTGATTGCTGCCAAATTTTTACCTTCCCTCACATATGGCTCTGACCTATATAGAGGCAAAGACGCTAATTTCCTGAACCTCCAACAGTCAGTGTTGTTTAAACACCTTTTCCAAATTCTGCAGTTTGCATCTCAGGCGCAAGTACGCCTTGAATTCGGGTTATTAAATCAGCACCAAGCCAGACAAGCTGCCATAATAAAAACATGCTGGAAATTAGGAGCAGCTCAAGAAGACACACTGATAGGTCAATGTTGGTCTGAAATTAACAATCAAACAAAAGGAAAAAAGGCTTGGAAAACAACACTGGAAGAAGCATTGAAAAGTTTAGACATGCAAGAGACGTGGAACTCCAAACATACCTTTGCGGCCTTCAAAAAAATAGCCAATGGAGCTGCAAAACAGAAATCCTGGATGGCCGAAAATCAGCACTGGCAAAGAAAAAACATGGCTGGATGGTACTGGCCACGTATGAGAGATGCGTCCCGCAACCGTATCTAGTTAATTACATAACACCATCAACGCAACAAATGCTACTACGATTACGGCTGGGAACCTACACCACAAAAGATCAGATCCCAACATGGCAGCAAACATGGCCAACAGCGCTGTGCAGGCTTTGTGGTCTCTCCGAAGAAACCTTGATTCACGTCCTGTGCATTTGTCCCTTTCTGAGTAAATTGAGACAGTATTATCTCCTACAGATATTCCGCCTTTCCCAAATTAGAACATGTCGGTCGGCAGCATTGTTAGTACTGAACAACCAACAGCTGCAGACAGCTTGTAGGGCCACTAGATTTTTCCAGAAAGTGAGTCTCCTTCTGCAGAAAAATGAAAATAGAGGTGACCTATTGGGCAAAATCTAAAGCCTTATTGGAATATGACTTTGATGATAGACAATGAAAGTTGGATTTTATTTCTCCCAAAAAAAAAAAACCAAAAAAAAAGGGTCATCATTCCGCAAATGCTTTTTAATTATTTATCTAAATGAAATAAGCTCTTTTGAATTTGTATTCTTTTGTAAAGGTTTTAATTAACCATACACAATAACATTTTACTTACTTGCTGTTACCCTTAGGAATTATAACTTAGCTTCACTTCATTCAAAAACGAAGATTAAAGCCGATGGGATTCAGTCTTTGAAAGAAAATTGGAGCAGGAACGGTATATAGCTTATTAGAGATCTAGGTACCACTGAACATATTCGATCCTTTGTGACTCTTCGACATATTTATGGCCATGAAAATGGAGACTTCTATCATTTTTTTAAACTGAAGGTGGCACTTTCTAAGCATCCTTCTTCCCCATATCAGGACCCCTCACTTATTCCTTTTATCAATTAAACCAGGAAAGGAAGTCATATTGCTTCCAAAATGTGTAAGTTCTAACAACTATCTACTTCTACTTCGCTAAAAAATGAATGCAGTAAAGTTGGTCATAGGAACGGTTAGTAAAAACAAAGTACTTGTCGAACAAATTCAAGAATAAATAAATCACACCCAACTTAACCTAGACCAAATTTCTTCTTCTGCTATGGTCTTTCTGGACTCCTCAGAAACTTGCAAAATTCGGATTCATGTCAGATAAAAACTGTTGGTGTTCTAAAACAGGTATTCGCAATCTCACACACTTTTTTTTTTTAAATGACTTCTACTTTGGCAATTTTAGGACACAATATAATCATTCATATATGATAATTGTGAGTTTACACCACCTAGAAACAACACAGTTCTAGGCAAATCTTTAAGCAAAGAATTTGCTGAAGTAAGGAGGAATGAGGTTTTGTTATTAGACCTTATGTCTACCCTTGCGCATAAAACCATTTTAGTCAACAGTAAAGATCTTGGGATATCCTCGGGCGAAGCACTGTCAGAGTGGCTGAGATACGCAAGAGGATCTGAACATATTATGGCTCAACACTTATCGGATCCCAGCAAATACCCCATATGGAATAAACTAGATGAATATTTGAAAAGGATTAAACCACCATGATCATTAATCACTAAACATTAGACCAACAACTCTAACTCTGATAGAGATATACATCACCCATATTTATAGCTAAACATCATTTCAATGCTGTAATCCTTTGGACCATTGACTGGAGCACAAATGTTTTAATCTTTGTAGATTATTTTGTTCATTCTTCCCATTTTCTTCTTTTTACCACATGCTATTGGTCTCTGAATAGATTTGCTCTGGAAGCACAGAATATGAACGTACTCCCTGTTGCCCTGTCATATCCTCCATACATTCCAATTATAGATACGCCTGTTAAAATGGAAATGACTAACTTTTTTTGCAGTCTGAACGCGATTTGATATACACTGCATATCTGTGCCTTGATAATTCAACTTGTTAGTTTGGAACTATACAAATTTTGAGCGGATGGTCACCCAGTTATGTTTGTTTTTGCAGGATACCAAATAAAATATTCTGAAATAAAAAAAAACACGTCAGTAGTTTGCACTTTTCAAAAGATCTTGCTCTCTTTTCATGTGTTAATATGGAGTCTGGGTGCATCTCTTCACAGGGAGTGAGGAGTGTGCATCCTTATGAAGACCACGTACCGTGCCTTGCGCCAGTGCCGTATGTGGAGGTAAGGTGGGAAGCGGAGCACGTAGTTTTGCCCGCTCCATCCGATTCTCTCTTCAGTTTTCTGCGCACACACACACACACACACACCAAGAGACCGGGCAGCATTTACTGCTCTTTAAATTGATTTTATAATGAAATGCACGGAATGTCATACCTAGCTGTCACAAAAGATAGTATTGTCAATGTAATGTTTAAAATTACAGATAAAAGGCATTGGTAACAGACAACTCATACTTTCACGGACAAGGCACAACCACTCAGAACAGTCCGCGAAAATTACATACAGCTGGGAACCCAACTGCTTATCCTCCTTCCTTATATTGTATATGTAGTATAGATTTGTAGTTGTTAACTTGTGTCACATAATATATAATGCTGAAGGAATTTCCTACTCTTGTTTAATATGTTTCGTCTACTGCAAAACGCTTTAACATCTTCAGGTATGTGTGCACGCTACGTAAAACAGCATATAGATAGAGCTCACCATATTCCATCACTTGTTAGGATCACAGGTGTGTGTGCTACGTAAAACAGCATATAGATAGTGCTCACCATATTCCATCACTTGTTAGGATCACATGTGTGGGCACGCTACGTAACACAGCATTTAAATAGTTCTCACGCTAATTCCATCTCTTGTTAGGATTACTGACAGCAAACAGCACACACCACATGTGACAAATGGTTTGCTACCAGCACATTTAAAATCTAACACTAGTACCGAGAAAACAAAGGGTGCTACTAAATAACAAGGAAAGCGTATGCGATTAACTACACCAATATATGGCTACACTGTATCGTATTTTTCGCTCGCGAACCTCCACTTTTGCCCGAAGACAAAATAAACACCAGCGTAAATTCATGGGTACAGCGCTCACTGGGATACCCGCTGTATCCCTCTATGAAACACTCAGATGACCGGAAATATTGTACAACACCACCCCTTCCAAACCAACACTGCTTACCTGGCCCTGGCCCCGGCCCCAGGAGCGAGGTTCATGCTGGCGCCTCCAGCACCCCAGTATAACGGTGAGAGATCTTGGGATGGTCCAAGCCCCAGAGGCCCCGCCCACTTCTGCCACATTCAACCAATCGTCTCTTTGGCGACCGAGTTGCCATAGAATCCGCCGGGCGTCCGACGTTTGCGTCCGCTCCTGTAGTTTCGTTGTCAGACTTTGGAACGTAAAGCGCAAGTTAACGTAGAAACAAAGGAGGGACACGAATAGTATTCCACCACCCTGTTACCTTGTGTTTTCCAAATTGCGGCCATCTTTAAGAAGCTAAAGATTTGGTCTTCGAATTGCCTGCAAGGGTATTTGGAAATAGAGTGTGTTTACGTAGTTCAATAAAATATATTAAAATAGTGCACGCTACATTCTTTTCATATTATGATACTAGTGGTTCACTCGTTATTGTGCTGTATATTGATTGATAAAATTGAAGCTTCGAGCCTTATAGGTCTGAGAAAAATCGGGTGAAGACATCAATGCCATCTAAAATTATAGCGCGTGCACCATTATTTCGAAAATAATCGGCTTATTTAAAAGACACTAAATTAAAGGTTTTTCTACCCTTTTTTTATGTCCATGCTAACGGATGAACGCACGTTATGGGACCCACTTAATTCTGTGCAGATGACAGGGAGGTTAGTTAAGAATGGTTTAGCGGACCTTAATGAATTCTGCTTTGTCGCAGTGCTTTGGGGGTTAGGGGCAGCGAAAATCTTAGTTTTGGGACAACTGCTTAGGGCTCATTGATTTGGTATTTTTTGGTACAACAATTCCGGTACAAACGTCAAATTGCACTTCATTTTGCGAGTTCGGAGTGTATTAAGCGGGCGCACCTCATGATGGAATGTGTTTCGTGCTTGTACAGACTTGATTGTGACCGACTAGCTGTCGCGGCGCAGCTTTGTCGGATTTTGAGAAACTCTTCCCAAGCCCAAAGCAGTTTTAAGTAGAAGCCCAGAGTACAACCAGTTGTATCGAACATTTTCCAGTCTAAATTATTACGCAAAAAATAAATACAATATAACCTTTATACTTTACTAAACCCGTAAACATAATTCTGATGTAAATGTAAACACAATTTAGGGCTAGGCATCAGATCTCAATTTTTTACTGTATTTTAAATATTGAAATGGGAATAGGCAAAATTGTCGATTGCTTCTTTTCAGGACAGTTTGATGGAGCAACATCTAGGACCGATGAGATTCCAAAGCGACCCTCACAGCTTCACCAACATGTTGTTACAGTGGGCAGGTGACTTAATGTCCCCGTGTTTTTGTTTTTTGTTCTGACGAAATTAGGACAGCTTAAACACACAACACATGATTCACTGTACTCGCTTTACCAACTATATGGATCTAAAAGCCATGGTGTGTATAAGCAGCACAACTCTTCAAATATTAGATACTGAATGGAATCCACTGTGCTAGCGTGAATGCCCTATATACAGAGGCACAACTAGAACCACATTTCGGGGAGGGGGGAGGAGGGGGGGCTACTAAAAATCTCGGGTGGGGGGCTGACTCTTCCAGCAATTTGCAGAGTGGAGTAGCAGGGGCTCTAAGAAGGGTTGACAAACAACAAAGCCTCGTTAACAAATTACATGGTCTTAAAGACCTGTGAAGTACTCGGGTGCAGCTGCAAGAAGACGGACGCCAGCCCACAGCAGTACAAAAACTGTGTGTGTGTGTGCCCGGGAAGCTGTTTCAGCCGGGCTGACACACACGACAGGGGGGGCTGAGGCCCTTTGAACCCAAAGGGCGTTGCGTGCCTGCCTATATACAGGGCTTTAAGTGGGATGAAAAAAACTGGGCCGTGTCTCAAAGGGGCGGGGCCAATGTAAATAAGGGTGTGGCTTAAAAACATGTTAGCTAAAAATCTGTGCTTAGCATAGTGTGCCACCCGACTGGTATTTTGCTGTTTCTGTCCTTGCATCCAGATATATGATACAACAAGTAACATCATACCTACAACAGGTCAGGACTATTGGCTTCTTCAGTGGTTGTTAGTTGCATAAGATAAATAAGCAGCAACTATGGGCTTCCACTTAAAGCACTGGTGACACCACAACAATGTTGCTACTCCTGAGTTTCACAAAGAGAAGGAAAATCCAGAGAGAAAATGACTCTTTAAAGGATTTCCCTTCCCCGACAAGCTCACCTGGCAAGATTTCATGCCGTAACTTCTCCTCTAGTGAGAGGTGAGCAGTGTGAGCATGCGCACATCGATGTGCCTGCTGTCACTGCAGTCCGTAAAACAACGGACCGCCTGTGCCAGAGGGCAAAACAGAGCCCAATAGAGACCTGTTTCAAGGCCCCCTTTAAAAAACTGCCGGTGCTCAGCACCGGTGAGACTCGGCCCACTTAAAGCCTTGCTTATACAGCAATATATCACATAAATCTGTGTTGATCCCTGTGGAAGCAGAACCCCGAACCTCAACATTCAAAGTACCCGAAAGTTATCCCTGGTGGTTGCACTCTGAGGTTCATGTTGCATCAATAGCTTACATGCAAACATTATAGAAGAGAAAAGAGGGAGATTTGAAAAGAAAATAATAATCAGTAAAACTTATTTCCCCTATTGAAGCAGAGACAATTTCTTGCCTGAGACAGACAAAATAAAGCAATTTTTGGCTTAAAAGAACGTGAGTCTCCCGACTGAATCGGATCTGTTTGCATATATGTAAAAGGCACTCTCCATAACATCAGGCCCAACATAAATTTAGCAGAGTAGCAAATAAGTAACTAGGATCACTCAATAACTGAGTTCTACATACGGGAAAAGGTAACGTTTTTTATTACAGAATCTAAAAAATAAAGCTGTACAGAAATAAAGTTAAATGCACGAGGGCGCAAATGCAGAGTACATAATAAGAAATCAGAGTTATTCTAAGTCCCAAGTGAACAAAAAATCGTAAAAGAAATATCCCTAGAGGATAATCCTTAAAATTTTGGCTTGCCCCGAATCAAGGGGTTTTTGTAAACAATTCTTCCACAGAAAATTAGAGAAAACTGCAGATTAATTATGTCATGACTTAAAGTAGCAAATAGTTAAGGCCTATAACACTATCCCATTTCTGAGCAAGCTTTGAACATCTTCAGCATCATGTTGTCATAAGAAGTTGAACTAATGTGCAACATTTCTAAACAGTGGGCTAAACACCAGTGGAAGAGTGCTAAACCAGAAATGGAACTACAGCAGAAAGACATGGGTACTTTGCAACATTAGGAACACTAGAATGTTCATTCACAATACATGCACTTTTAGGAAAACAACTAAGATGTGTTCTTTGCTCTGTGTAACCCGTGGAGAGTGTAGAAGTGCAGGGGGATGAAATTGGAGGGGGAAGGCCAGGAGTGACATGAGCAGCATTAGAGCAGCATAGATTTTAACCTAAAATGGAGTTTCATCAAAATGTGGCCGAAGTAGAATATGTTAATAAACACACTTCTGTACAGTATTTTAAACTCATTTTAACTGCACTCATGTCAATTTTATATTATCACATTAAATTCATGATTAAAATCATTATCAACAACATTTATTGTCCATGAAAATGCAAATTAAAAAAAAACATTTTAACAGTTCCCCCCTCTAATTATTGTATTAATTAATAAAAACCCATAAATGAAATCGTATTAATCAGGAACAGTCAACATCATCATTACTTTCAGTTGCTTTCTGGAATTTTCCTCTGCCTTCTTCATCTAGTTTTAGATGATCCTAAATACACTCAATTCATTGTCACCCTTGTTTCTTTTGCTCCTATGTCTTCTAAAATAAACACTCAGAAAAGTTTAGCAAAAGAAATAACACAACTGCATAAACCATTATAATTATTGCAGGGGTTAGTATAACCCTCAAAATACTCCCTTCCAAATTATCCAACCATTCACCAATCTTATCAATACTCTTTCCCAGTTCACTAAACCCAGAACCCACACTTTCCCATAACACAAATTCTTCAAAACAGTGAATTACATGTGAGAGATTAGTAATGTTGGTAATATATAAGGGATAAAATACCCCCTACTGTAAATTATGAGGATATTGCAAGCCACCGAGGAGTTCCATAACCATATAGAGGAATGAGGCTGAAATAAAACATATAGTTCAAAATTAAACACATCTGAGTCTGCTAGTTATGTTTTGCCAACAGATATTAGAAACAGTTCAATGGTTAAAAAAAAAGATGTGGTAACTCGGATTGTATAGAAACATGCACAAAGATTCTAGCTTTTCTCGCTCTACGGAATGCAAAAAATAAATATTCTCTATACTTCTCATTGTAAGGTATTAAAATAGAGACGAAGAAAGAAAATAGACTTTCTGTTTTCTTTGCTTTAAACAGCTGCTTCAATTATGCTCCGTGACCTGACCTGCCTTTCAGCTTGGCCGCTGGCACTGGTAGAAGACATTGTGATCTCACTCAACTGTAATAACTTATAAAAGCCAAGTTCTGATGTCTTTTTTTTTATAACCGGCGACTGGGTGTGTCACAAGCCGCCGATTATAAAGAAATTTGAGACGGGTGTTTATATAGGGATCACAAAATCCCATGTATTCAAATAATCTGTAATCCTACTATTATCACGCATGCCCGTGCAATCTGAAATACGTGGGAGCACAACCTTTGCCGCCAAAAAAAGAGTGCTTGAGCACATGAGAGCAATAAACAACAAGGATATACATTATCCGGTTGCCAGGCATTTTGAGGAAAAGCTCCCTCCTGAAATACTACATACTGGAGCAAATCAAACAAAACCCTAAAGGAGGAAATAGAAAGATACAACACAGACAACATGAATCATGGTTCATATTAGACCTACAAAATAAGAGCCCTATGGGCCACAACCAAGATGATGAGTTAGGGATTCATCTTCACGAGAACTAGGGCATGTTAAAAAAAATTCCGATTCTTAAATCCACAATACACTGTTAAGTGAGACACTAGATTGACGTAAAAAATATGTTTCTATCATTCAACTAACATCTAAATAACCTGTATCATGATATATGCTTGTTTTTAACCTTGAAAATGAATTTTAATAGCACTATTTGTTCTTTCTATTGTAGGAGGAAAGGAAGAGACCTAATCCAGGATTACAAGGAGGATCTTGGTTCCCTACACTTTTCTTCATGATGTCACGTCGTCGTGATTGGAATACAGCATGAGATAAGACTGTTGTTTTTCTTTGTTTAATTTGTTTTCAAATTGGTTTGAACTTGTTGAGTAGATTGTATACACTTCAAGAATAACCTGGGATGGGGGAACACAAGGTGTTGATCTGGTAATTTTCAGCACACCTTTAAAACTAATCACAAAATTGACATATTTACTCTCTTATTGAGAGTACAGGGGACATTATGGGCATGTGTAATAGTCAAGTAAGCCACTTGGCGAGTAACAATGTAGCAAGATAACATGGTTCAGTATCACTCAGACGCATACAATGTGCTTACATTTACAAGGTAAGAGGGAACACGCATTTAGCCACTAGGCGCAAACAATGCAGGATGTAAGACCAACTAAGTATACCACATTGGTAGATATTCACTCGTCACGAGCGCAAGCCAGAGGTCGATAACCATAATTTACTAGATAGACATAATTTGATTTGCGCACCGTCTCAGGTAGCCCAAGTACTCAGGGGCCAACATGAACACATACAGATAACTTTATTGACATAATGAGTGAACAACATTGTGGACAACCTTGTTTATACAGAAAGCAGGATCCAACAAGTTTCAATTACTCGAATGTGCGTGTAATATACAGTTTTGAGAGCATCACATCGCTGCTCTAACAGATGTGACATTTTAACTGAATCTAATGCTGTTCGAACCACAATAAAAATGTGCAATCAGAACTATGGTACTTGTAGACCATGTTGATGGTCTTTTGTCTATGTTCATGAGTGCAATTAGCAATATTATTTTCATTAACCAGACAACAACTCTGGCACAACAATAAATATTTTGTAACAGGCCAACATTATAAGAAATGCTCAATCGCACTGAGCTTCAATGCCCAAGCAGAATCAATTCACTATGTTGTAATGTAAAATTCACCGTTACAAAATGGATGTCACTTTAACCCTGTTTTTGGAAGGCACATATGAATTGTCCTCTGTTTATGTCCATGAATTTGTATGTAAAACATGCGCTGACCTAACACGCCAGTGTGTGATCAAGACTGACTTGACAGTTGAAACGCGTAACTGGCAATAACATTTGTGGAATTGCAGATATCCTGAGTGTGCGTCTACTTGGTCTTTAAAAAAAATATATATATATATATAAGTATTCATCAAGAACAAGAACATCTGCAGCAGAATACACCGTGAACCGATTGGCTGCAACAGTATACTCCACGCCAACAGTGGGCATCCGCAACATCTGAAGTGGAGTATACCTTATGGACAAATGTTGCGGGTAAAGAGAAACTGCTCAGAACCGAATGATGTTGAACAACAACTCACTGAGATGATTGCTCGCTTTCTGGAAAGAGGCTACCTACTAGAAGTAATCAAAATAGCCAGAATGAAGGTCAACTTGAAATCAAGGGAAATGCTATTGATATCACAACAGGAAGACCAGACAAGAGTAGATGAAGTGGAAGCTATCACTTGACTGATCGTGGATTTTAACAATGCCAACCAAGAACTGAAAAAGATCATAAAAAAGAACAGCAATGTCCTCATGCTGGATGAAACATTGAGAAAAAAATTACCATCACGTCCTTGTATGACTTATAGACAAATAGCAACCTTAGGGGATATTCTTACACACAGCCACTTTGAAATTAAACCGAGAAAAATAACTTGGTTAAACACCCCGGGATTTTGAGGTGCCCAAAATGCAAGGCATCTGAATATGGTCAGAACACATCAACATTCAAATTACAGAATGGTAAAATTGAAAATATCATTGACCATATCACATGCAAATCCAAGTATGTGGTCTATATACTGGAATGCCCATGTAAAAAACAATACGTTGGGAGTACGATCAATAAATTAAAGCTTAGAATACTCCAGCATCTATGAGCCATAAAAAAAAAGACTTCTATCCCATATCTAAACATTTTTCTGAACGTCACTCTAGTAAAGATCGAGATCTAAAATGCTTTAGCATAAAAATTGTGCCTAAAAAAAATCGAGGAGGTAACAGAATAATGGAATTGAGGAAAATGGAATCTCTGTACATCTTAGCCACAGGAACTGAAAAACTCTTGGGCCATAATTTGGATGCGGAGCTCCACATACATCTACAATGATGGCAGCGTTGAAGCTGGTGATGATGTCTTCTGAAGAACTTCTGATTGATCTGGAAACTCCCTCTACAGGGACAAACTAAGGAATTGAACAATGAGAGAGAATCCCATGAAAGAGAAAATCCTGTAGTTCTTTTTGTCCAACTATAGAGAATTCAATTTTGAATAGAGCAAAAAAACGAATATATAATTAACAAAACTGCTTAAGATGAGAAGTATACTTTATATTGTCTCATTTAGTCACACATGGAAACAGTGAATACATCCTGCATAATAAGATCTAAATGATTGAGTTTTCTATGCATGGATATTTAACTATCAACTATGAACTTTACCTTTGTCCCCATATAGTTTAAATTGAATCTGTAATTTTATCATATGGCTCAGTACTTTACATATAGTTTTATCATTGGAATTTTGAAATTGAAGATATATATAACTTTTTATATATTTTTAATGAGTAAGTTTTCAATTATTTTATTGATGAAATTGTATGAATTGTTTGCATGAATTTTAAAGATTCTAGTAAAACTAATAGAAATTTTAATCATTGCTGCTATCCCAGATACCCCTCCACTCCTGTCTTCATGAAATTGTTTAGAACTATGGGCTTTAAATGACTTGCACAATTTCCTTCTCAATGCACTTATTGCACTAGCACTTTTTTTAAAATTATGCATTTGCACTTTCTGTCATGATACATCTCAAAGATTTAAAACGATCATTAATGTACTTTACAGTTAATGAAATGTGGAAAATGGTGGGTGTAAAACACCACCACAACATCAAGTGGGTTAGCAGTTTAGCATTTGCACAAATGGTTAAAATGAATGAGGGACTCAAATGGGCACTAGTCACTTTAAAATGGCGCCGAAACGCGTAGACCGTCCATGTTTTCTGCACAAATGGTGGGTCAATAAAAATTTAAAAAAGGAAGATATTACCTTTCAGACTCTTCTTCACGGTGCCGTAAAGTCCTTGCTGCATGGAAGCTTGGAGATACTAAAATATATTATCTACTGGCGGTCGCCAGTAGATAGTTATAGTTAGGACCGTGTTTCCATAGGAAATCTCAAAATTCTATTTTGAATAACTTTGGCGCCGGTTGACGAATCCTCGCGAAATTTTCAAAACTAATGGGGCACTCCGCTCAGCTCCTACCCTGAAAGTCTCGGGGGGATTCGTCAAGCGGGGGCCGAGAAAAAAGGGGGTCCCAAAACGCGTTTTCCCCATGCATTTTCCCATAGGACCTTTAGTCGAAGGTACAGCCCGAACGGCTGAACAGAATTACTTGAAATTTGGCAAAGAGGTAGTCCTCAGGTCAGGGATGTGCCTTTTGCATATATGGAGTCAATCTGTTCAGTAGTTGCTGAGAAAAGTGCAGTTAAAGTACATAAATATCTATAGCCGCGCACGGTGCGCGCACCCTAACGTGCGCGAGCGTAATTCTGATTGGTGGTTACATGTCAGTCAACGTTCGAATCGGTCGAAATCAGGAAGTGTCGGCCGCCATTTTGTTTGTTTTGAGTGCGAGAGTGAAAAAGGAAGGTGGCGAACGTGAAAAGGGGGCAGGGTAGAGAGTTCCTGACCCCCTAGCCTTTGTCAGGGGGTCCCTGAAGGACCCCGAAGGCAGAAAAAAACATTACATTTTTTTTTTTTTAAATCACGGGGTGCGCGCACGGTGAAAAATAATAAATATATCAAAAATATAATAATAAATACATAACTTAGCATTTAAAAAACCGTACAAATTCACTGAAAAAACCATAGGTTTCACACACGTTATAGTTAGGAATTAGCATTTAAAAAACCTTGCAAATTCACTTAAAAAACCATAGGTTTCACACATGTTATAGTTAGGTGGACATTTCACTCGTAAAAAACCAATGAAATTCCCCCGTTATAGTTAGTTGAGATAACTATAACTCGCGCGACCGCCACTCTATCACAAGGATGATGTCATCAGTGATGTCATGAGTGATGCCACTGACCATGTCATGAATGATGTAATATGTGACGTCATGAGCAGAGGATTGCGGGCGCGCGAGTTATAGTAATCTCAACTAACTATAACGCGGGAATTTCATTGGTTTTTTACGAGTGAAATGTCCACCTAATTATAACATGTGTGAAACCTATGGTTTTTTAAGTGAGTATATATATATATATATATATATATATATATATATATATATATATATATATTATCTACTGGCGGTCGCCAGTAGATAGTTATAGTTAGGACCGTGTTTCCATAGGAAATCCGCAACATTCTATTTGGAATAACTTTGGCGCCGGTTGACGAATCCTCGAGAAATTTTCAAAATAGGTGGGGCGCTCCGCTCCGCTCCTACCCTGAAAGTCTCGGGGGGATTCGTCAAGCGGGGGCTGAGAAAAAAGGGGGGTCCCAAAATGCGTTTTCCCCATGCAATTTTCCATAGGGACCTTTAGTCCAAGGTATCAATCTGTTCAGTAGTTCCTGAGAAAATCAAAAGTAAAATCATATATATATGTGGGCGGAGCCTAACCACACATCTCATCCTGAAATCTGATTGGCTGTCAGCACTTCATCCAAGAAGTGTTGGCAGCCATCTTGGGACCAATATACATGATAGTGCTGGAGCAGAGTTTTCTGTTGAAAATTTATTGAGTTTTAAGCTCCAGTTTTGTTTATATGTTATGATTAAAATTACTAATTTATAATTACTAATTATTAGTTTTGTTAAAAGTCTAGTTTAACCAACATTACTAATGAGAGAAACTATACGTGGGAATGCATATATGTTGCTTAATAATAATGTGCAATTTAATTACATAAGTGTTGCAAAAGTGCTATTTGTTTCGAGTTTGCGCTTTT
The DNA here is from genome assembly GCF_964204655.1 of Triturus cristatus. NCBI lineage: Eukaryota > Metazoa > Chordata > Amphibia > Caudata > Salamandridae > Triturus > Triturus cristatus. Next base: position 451,465,146 of record NC_140587.1, read on the forward strand.
AAATTAACGTGTGCTAATGCTAATTCCTGGTAGCAGTATGATGGTTAGATTATTGTCTTGATCTGATAGATTGCTTGTACATAGGCTTTTGATTTATTGATTTATTGATTGATGTTGGTATATGTACTAATACTATATGTTGAAGTCGTCGTGTTGAGTTTTATGTAGTGTGTACGGCTTCTGGAACTTGGGAGCTGGTTGCGGTTCCGTAGTAGGGCAGAGGGAAGTGAGTGCTGCTCTCGGGAAAAACGGGATTGTTGGAATTACCTGTATGTATGCAGGAAAAACGTGTGACAAGTGAAGTTGCGCGTCACATTGTCTGGGTTCGGAATCAGTGACATCGTCGTGTGTTACTATTAGGGATATGTTTTCGGTATAAAAGGAGTGTGTATGGTAGCGAAGGTTATCTGTGAAACTTTGGTCTTAAGTCCCAGGGATCCGTAAGGTTTGCCATTAAAGCTTACTGCTGGAGAAGTAATAGGTATTCTCTGAGCTTGATTGAAGGACTGGGCAGAGGTAAGCGCTGCTTGGTTAACGCGTGTTATAATTCTGTAGTGGGACAGACTGTTCGCTGTTCTCGGGAAAGGCAGGATTCTGTGTGGTTGTGCTATATTTTTCTGGTGTGAAAGTGCGTGAATGTATGAGCATTTAGTTGATTGTAAGACTCTTTGGAGCAGTCCTAGAGGAAACAGTTAATGGATGCATGTTAGAAGGGCAGAGTAGAGGGATGTGCTACTGTGTCAACAAAAGTAATTATTCCGTGGTAGAGCAGAGGTAAGCGTTGTTCTAGAGAAAAGCGGGATTCTTGTGAGAAAGAATTTTCTTTACTATTCTGTGGTTAGCGAAGCAGACAATGGAGATGTTTATATGTTGTAACTAATAGATTTTGTGGAATCTGAACGAAGTCTACTGAGAAGGCTTTGTAAAGGAGGGGTAGACGAGTGACAGGAGACAGAGTAGAAGCGACTGCAGCGACTGCTGACGTCACACAGACCGCGCTCTGATTGGGTAGTGGATCAGAACAGTGCTCGCGCTAGGATTGGTGCTTTGGTGTGAGCCGCGCAGGGATTGGAAGGAGTACAGGGTGACGTAGACGCTCCAGGATTGGTGCGTTGGTGTGAGTCGCGCTGTTATTGGACAAAAGATCGTACAGTTGCGGAAGGGACTAGAGAATATTGGTAAACGTTAAAATGTATTACCAACCGGAGGAAAAGAAGAAGAAATCCTTGTTCGGTAAAATTAAAAGATGGTTCGACAAGGATAAAAACATTATAACTAGAGAAGGTGAATTGCTACCTCCGACGAAAACTCCTGCATCCTTCATGGTTGCGAAATATGGGTATCATACCTGTATATGGTTAGATAACTGGGCTAAGTACACTAAGGACGATGGTGTCTTAGCGTTCCCGGAACATGGTTCATTTAATTTGGCCGTGTTGAGAAATTTACGGGAAAAAATGATGTGTCTAGAGCCTAGACCAAGGCCGACACAGTTCGAGGCGTTGGTGGAATGGGAAGATGAGGTGCATGAGCGAGAAAAGCAGAGGAGTGGAGGCAATTATAGGTATATGTTCGGGAGGAAATATGATCGTGAAACTCATCATGATCGAATAAGGAGATGGCGAGATGCTAGTATGTCAGAGGGATTATATCCTATGAGGACTGTTGAGGAAGCGGAAGGGGGGAAGGGTACAGAAAGGGTGCCTGATGCAGAAGTGAGAAGGTATGGGGCTAATGATTACGAGGATGAAGTCTTGGATGACATGATTTACAAGAGACCGCCTCCATAGAGACCAGAACCAGAAGAGAGCACGCCAGTTGCTACTCCAATAAGAGATACTTTGCGAATTGTGAAAACTGAGGTTGTGACACCTGATCTGAAAAGTGGTAGCTCTTTCATGGAAAGGGAGAGAGAGAGAGAGAGCGAGAGAGAGAGAATCGAGTCAGTGACGAGAAAACAAGAGAATTAGCCAGAACCACATCTGAGCTGACTGAGAAAATTAGAGAGCTGCCGAAAAATCTGGAAGCTGTTACAGTGCCTGTAACGATAGGCCCGGTTGTGCCTATTTTTGATAAACAGAGAATGGGTGAAAATAGTTTGACAGTTCCCTATGTTGGAAATGGTTTGGTTGGTACTTGCACTTTGGAGGAATCAGGAATGAGAACGGGAGGAAATAATTTGAGACAGTCGAGACATGACATATGTAGTGGGGGATCAGATGTGCAGCCTAATTCAGGATTGAATACTGGTTGTTTGGGAGGAACGATTTTGGAACCACAGAGAATGGCAGAACAGGTGGGTACAGTGAAAAAGTCTACAGAAATAACAGCTGAGGATTTGAATGATTGGTTGAAAGTTCTTCAAAAGAAGGATAAAGATTCACAGGCAATTGATGTAGCCAGGTTGCGCATAGAATTGGAGGAGCTTATTGCAGGAACAATTCCTACCTATACTGAAAAACCATCATGATGGAGAGTTGTTATTCATGTGCAAGAGTATCACCTGGAGGGCTAAAAGTACACATGACAGGTTAAGAGCAATAGCGAGTGAACAAGGAGTTGACATGGATAAGGTGAAAGCTTTGCAGAAGTCTTACAGGATGGATTTCACGGATAAAGACATTGAAAATCTAAATGGTGCTGGTAGAACAGGGCAGATTAAGGAAATGATTGCCTTATTGCGAAAATGGGGTGATGTGGAAAAATGGAAGGATAGATGGTACAAGAAAAGGGAAGATTCAGTGGACAGGACTTACTCAGCTTTTCCCATGAGAGAAAAAGAAAAAACAGTGGATGCTTATCCTATGAGAGAGATTCCTGGAGGAGGATATGTACATGTCCCATGGACTAGACAGGATATTTTGTCATTTACGAATGATTTCCCTCGACTGAGAGAAAAGCCCGTCGAGTGGTATAGGCAGGTAGACAGGTTTGTGAAATTGTCAAAAGTGCTGTGGATTGACCTGAATAGTCTGTTTGATATAATTGTTCCAGCAGACTTGTGGGCAGAGTGTAAAATAGTTGTAGATTGGCCTGCTAAGGAGTATCCAAGAGATCCGAAAACAGGAGCACCAGATCCAGAGGTTATGAAGAAATATGATCAGGTTATTGTGTTCCTGAAAAATAAAGTACCCCCGAAAGAGACAGACTGGGTTAAGATAGATCGAACACATCAGGAGGTGAAAGAATTAGTTCATGCTTTTTACGAAAGGCTGATACTGGCTTTTAAACAGTTTAGTGGAGATGAACACCTGGGTGACAAGGATTTGAGTCATTTTGTATACAGATTTGTATATGGCCTGAGACCTGAAATTAGTGAAAGAATACGTGAGCACACAGTTGATTGGCAGAGTAAAAAGATTGATGAAATCTTGAGACATGCAAAGTACTTCAGTGATGAGATTGAAGCAAAACAGAGAAAGCTGAAAGAGAAAGCAATGTGGGCACAAGTGAAAGTTGCAGAAAGACAAGAAGCACAGTTGGTGGAACAGGCAAATAATCCAGGAAATAGACCCAGATATGCAGGAAAAGGGAAGGGGAATCTTGAAGAAGCGAAGAAAAAGTTCCCTTGTCACAACTGTGGACAATTGGGGCATTGGAGATCCGAATGTACCAATCCACCATTAGTGAGTAATGAAAATAAACCCTTGAATCAACAGGGGCAGAACGAGGGGTGTAATCATCAGCAGCAACAGCAGAAGGTTGTCAGACAGCAGAGTCAAGAGCCAAAACCGCCCTTGCCGCAGAATAGAGGGACTCAAAAGTATAACCAGGACTCAGGATTCTACAATGATGAGCAGGTAAACAAACCGAGACGTTCTAACCCGGTACAGCAGTACTGGTTAAAGAATGAGGGGAGTGAGTCTGAAGGGGACTATTGACGGTGCCGAAGAGAGGAGGAAGAGTGCATACTTGGTGCAACTCTAGAAATAGACCAGGCAGGACCATTTGTAGATGGGAAAATAAATGGGGAGAGTGTTACTTTTTTGGTAGACACAGGAGCGACGAGATCAACTGTCAGGTCAGCAGATATTAGAAATCTTCCTCTCTCGGACGAAGCAATCCAAGTGGTTGGTGTATCTAATACACAGATTAAGACTCGTCTTACCGAACCAGTAAGGGTAAGAATAGGGAAATTCTCAGACATGCACAGATTTGTAGTCTGTGACACTAGTCCAGTGAACTTGTTAGGTAGGGACCTATTGTGCAAGATGAATTCTACAATTTTTTGTACTCCCGATGGAATAGCTTTTGAGACACCAGATGAGGATGTTTTGTATCGGATGACTCTAGATAATAGAGAGAGTGAGATTGTTGGTACATATGCAGTGTTTAACCCAGATGATTTGCCTCAGGAGTTGAGACACACAGTGAAAACAGCAGTTTGGGATTTTACTGGAGAAGATGTGGGATTGATGAATAATGTAGATCCAGTGAAGATTTCAGTGAAAGAGGGGATTGTTTATCCTAATATTCCTCAGTACAGATTGACACCGGAGAAAATTGAGGGAATAACTCCTATAATTGACAAAATGATTCAACAGGGTGTTTTGAGAGAGTTACTGAGTAGCCCGTGTAATTCACCGATAATGGGGCTGAAGAAACCTAATGGAAAGTTCAGGATCGTACAAGATTTGAGAAAAGTTAACAAAATTGTGGTGGCATGTTGTCCCATTGTGCCAAATCCGTCAGTGATTTTGTATCAGATTCCTCATGATGCTGAGTGGTACACGGTGATTGACTTGTGTCATGCTTTCTTTTCAATTCCATTGCATCATGATAGCCAGACGATTTTTGCATTTCGGTTTGGACAGCGTACTTTAGCATGGTGTCGTATCCCACAGGGGTATACAGAGAGTCCTTCGATATTCAATCAGTTATTGAAGAAATCATTGGAGAGTTTGATCATGCCTGAAAGCTCAGTACTAGTGCAGTACATCGATGACTTACTTGTGGCATCGAAGACACGTGAAGCTTGTGAAGTAGATACCATAGCTTTACTGAATCATCTGGCAGATGGAGGGTTAAAGGTATCTCCAGCCAAATTGCAATTTTGTAAGAAAGAGGTGCATTATCTTGGACACAATATTGAAAAAGGTCTGAGAAAGGTGACTGATGACAGGATCAAGATTATCAGAGGAATGAGAGCCCCAATGACCCAGAGAGAAGTGAGGATGTTTCTGGGGATGGTGGGTTATTGTCGTCAGTGGATAAGTAATTTCTCCCTGATAGCAAAGCCACTGATTAAATTGACTAAAAGTGAGGTGAAAGACCCATTGGAACTGGATGGAGAACAGATGGCAGCATTTGAGGAGTTGAAGAGCAGAATGTGTGAAGCCCCTGCTTTGGGAATGCCAGACTATGAGAAAGAGTTTGAGTTCTACTGCAGTGAAAGAAATGGATGTGCACTTTCAGTGTTGATTCAGAAACATGGGCAACTGAGAAGGCCGATTGCGTACTTCTCATCGACACTTGACCCCGTAGCTGTGGGTTTGCCAGGGTGTCTGAAAGCAGTAGCTGCTACATGCAGAAGCTTGGAACAGAGTGAGGGCATAATAATGGGATATCCTGTAAGGGTATTCGTACCTCATGATGTGGCTATTCTTTTGACAAGAAGCAGAACTCAGTACATGTCACATAGTCGGTTGACTAAATATGAGAAAATCATTCTGGGAGCATCAAATGTGACTCTTGAGAGATGTGTGAATGTGAATCCAGCAACGTTGTTACCAGATGCTGAAAATGTAAATGTGGGAGATGATGTTGATCATGATTGTTTGGATGTGCTTGATTACTGCACAAAACCTAGACCAGACATAAGAGATTTGCCATTGCCTGAGAGTGATCATGTGCTGTTTGTGGATGGATCATGTCTAAGGACTGATGATGGTGTACTGAGTGCAGCATATGCAGTGTGCAAGGTTTCAGAAGTTATGGAAGCTTCGCCTTTGAAAGGAGTAAGATCTGCTCAAGTGGCTGAATTGGTGGCATTGACGAAAGCTTGTAAGATTGGGAAAAGTCTGAGAGTGACTGTGATGACTGATAGTCAGTACGGATTTGGAGTCGTTCATGATTTTGGTCAGCTTTGGCTACAGAGAGGTTTCTTGACGTCGAGTGGGACTCCAATAAAGAATGCTGAAGTGATTGGGAAATTGCTTGAGGCGATACAGCTGCCTAAAGAGCTAGCAGTTGTGAAGTGTGCTGCTCATGGACAAGGAGATGATTTTGTTACTCTTGGTAATCGTTTTGCCAATGACATAGCACAGTATTGTGCAAAGAACAATCATTCGATTAATAGGGCACGAGAAAGGGAGATGTCTTTTTGTTCTGTGATGTTTACTAATGTCCTAGAAACGTGGGATGAAGTGAAACAGTTGCAGGATGAGGCAGGAGATGAGGAAATGAGAGATTGGATAAAGGCAGGTTGTGCCCCAAGAGAGACAGATCATGTTTGGATCTATAGAGATGGTAGACCAGTCATGCCCAATTCCATGTTGTCGACAATGGCAAGAATGTATCATGGCCAGGGACATCTGGGGAGGGACGCAATGATTAGGTCTTTTAAACAAACCTGGTACAATGCAAAGTTCAGGTTAATTGCAGAGAGTATCTGTCAGAGATGTTTGATTTGTCAGCAGTTCAATACTGGGAAAAAGACGGTGGTGAGTCTTGGAACAATAGGCAGAGAAGGAGGTCCTTTTACCAGAATGCAAATAGATTTCATTGAAATGCCCCAAGTGAACAGATTGAGGTATGTTCTAGTGGTAGTCTGTTTGTTCTCAAGATGGGTGGAGGCCTATCCAACTAGGAGAAATGATGGAATAACAGTTGCAAAGTTACTGTTAAGAGAGTTGATTCCTAGGTACGGGTTCCCAGTGACAATTGAGTCTGACAGAGGTGGACACTTCTACAATGAGCTCATGGGTTTAATTTGTGAAGCATTGAGCATACAGCAGAAGCTACATTGTGCATACAGACCAGAGGCTTCTGGCGTCGTTGAACAGATGAATGGCACAATCAAAAACCGAATTGGTAAGATGTGTTTAGCCACTGGAATGAAATGGCCTGATGTCTTGCCTCTAGTGCTGATGACTATTAGGTCTACTCCAGATAGAACCACAGGGTTGAGTCCGCACGAAATATTAATGGGACGTGCAATGAGACATGCATTTGTGCCTGTCAACAAGTTGATGATAATAACTGATGACATGATTTTGGATTACTGTAAACGCCTGGCTGACGCAATTCATTCTGTGTTTCACCAGGTTGGAGAAGACGCTACCACACTTGAGAAGAAGCAAGCCCATGATCTGAGTCCAGGGGACTGGGTGAGGATTAAGGTATACTGAAGAAGAAATTGCTTGGTTCCAAGGTGTGGAAGGCCAAGACAAGTCATTCTGACTACGACAACTGCAGTAAAGTGTGCCGGTGTGAAAAACTGGGTGCATGCGAGTCATACTCTGAGAGTTCCAAATCCAAAGGATGGGACTGGTAAAGAGTATTTTGAAGAGTCAGATTCCAGTGATGATGCAGAAACTGAACCGGTGAGAAGGAGAAAGAATCCTGAAAGGGCTGAAGGAGAAAGAGAGTCAGATGATTCTTTTTTCTTTCCAAGAGAGGCTTCAAGAGAAACATTGAGAGTCTCAGTGGAGAGATCGGATTCTGTATGAGTGCCTGAAGTTCCAACAAGCAGTGGAGAAGAAAGAGGAGAAAGGAGCAATTCCACAGAGACTACTCCTGAATCAGATGAAGAGGTTGAAAATCCACTTGAGATTACACCTGAAGAAGCAGGGTCAGTAGAAGATAGAGAGGGACAGATTGCGGAAGACCCCCGAGGAGGTGTAGGGAACATTCCTGATAAGCTAGGTGAAGGGACAAGTAGACAGCAAGAAGATTGCGTGTCGGAGACCCGAGGAGGGACAGAAATAGGGAAATCTCAATCGGTGGTGGAAAAGACTGTGGAGCGAAAGAAAATTGTTGAAGAACAAGAGGCAAATGAGACAGAATCAGATGAGAGTGAGAATGAGAAATCAGAGGGTCGAGTTCTGAGAAATTGAACTTGGATTGGAGAAAGGAATAATAAAGAAGTGAGACCAAAGAGGGTTGTAAGAGGAGATCTTTGGCCTAACAGAATAAAGAGGCTAAGGTACAGACTGACACGAGCAAATTCATCAAAAGCTGAACAGGTGAACGAGGTGTCGAGTCAGAATCAAGCAGAAGGTGAAAAACAAAAGGTCTCAAAAGAACCAGAGGAGATCAAGAGAATCAGAAAACCTAACCAGAAGTATAGGTCACCGGAATGGACGTACGTGGCACTGTCTGAAGGTGAAGAAGCAGAAAGTCAAGGAAATCCAGAGGGGACCGTACGAGAAGTGGTTGAGGAGAGAACTGTTGGAATCCTGAAAGCTATCTTGACTGACATTGGAGAAGAGTCGGATGCTCAGGATGTTGTTGAAGATCTGATACAATTTGATGTTGCTGAAGAAGAAGTGAAAAGTGATGAGAATCCAAATTGAGTGAACTAAAGGAGTCACTTGGAGAAAAGTGAAAAGAAGAAAGTCTGAAATTAATTGTTTGAAATAATCTAGAGTTCTAAATTTCAGTAGTGGAGTAGAAGAGGCTAAGTCAAAAGACACTGCCAAAGTAGTAAAATGGCTAACACAGATAATAATCAAAGTAGATGTGCCTTCTTGAAAAGATGGTGTAGAATGTGCTGCTGCTGTACTGGATTATTAATGCTATTATGGGGTGTACTAGCTTTACTAGTTACTTTTAAAGTTACAATAGGTACTTTTGGAATACATACTGAAAATGAGACTAACATAGAGAAGAGTTCACAAAAAGTAGTTCCAACTAGAATTAGTAACATTTTCATACATAAAGATAGGTCAATTAATGATTTTTCTAGTAATGTTTTTTCAAAGTTGTTGTACGAATACGTAAAGACAATGGAAGTTAGGGAATGCTACGTTTGTATGCAATTACCTGCATCCGTTTCAGAAGGTGTTACTTATCACCATCTACCAGCTACGTATGGAATTTCATGTAGTGTGCTAAGTAGTGTTTTTTATTTGTTAGGGAAAATAGATTATGAGATGTCTAACAAAGATAATATTTTTGGGCAATTGCCTATGAATAAAAAGCTGAATCCAGCTAAAGAAGCTAACATTTTTGGTGAGATTTTTATTGAGAAAGAAGAATTAACATTAGATTACATTTTTAGAAACAATTTAACTTGCAGTTTGAAAGAAGAAGAGAAGGCTTTCCTAGACATGGTAGAGGAAAGGAGAATGAGCATGCATGAAAAGGCAGGGAAATATAAAGTGAGTGAGACAATTTGGGATATTGAGATGGGAAAAGAATTGAGGAATGGGGCTAGTCCAACTTTAGCTTTAGATGCACCACAGAAGGCTAAACTATGCATTACCAGAAAGAAATCCCAATATGATAATTATTTTGTTGGGACTAGTGAGTGTCATGATACATACTTCATTGCAACAGGATGGGGTTTTAAAGGTGGAGAAGATCCAGTTTTTCCGGGAGTGTATTACGTTTGTGGGAACAAGGCTTATTACAAGTTGCCTGACCATTGGTATGGCACGTGTTATGTGGGCCTGGTCTTTCCAAAGATTTTTCATATAGATAGGATAGAAGATGTAGAACACATTAACGTGTGCTAATGCTTCTTTGTGTTGCAGACGGCTAGGTAATTACATACACATAAGAGTATTAGTGGGGATTAACACTGTATAATCATTATGATGTGGTAACGTTGTTTTGTGTTTCTTTTAATTAAGATGGTCCGTTTTGGCCTAAACAAAGATGGCTGCTATTTACAGCCTGCGCTCGAGTGATTGAGATGTGACGAGAGGCCTTGCTGAACATGGTTGAAAGTCACCTGACCACAGCCTCTGTCTGAATTAAAAGTTTCCGTGAGGACAGCAGCTCTGGGCATGCTTCCAATTGTCCTTGGAGAAGAATAAAGCCACAATGGACAAAGATAAACCTGCGGTGGCTCTGCTATGGTACCAAGGAAGAGCATTCATGAATGTATCACTTGCAAACTCGAGTTTCCTTCTTCCCTGTTTTTATTTTTGTGATTTTTCCTTAGAGGAGGTTTTCTAACTGTTACCAAGTGACATCCTTTCCTGCTCGCTCCGCTCAGCGGCTCAATGGACATTCAGAATTTGTTTGTAACTTTTATTTCGCTAGTTTTGTTATAAATATACTAAGACTAGAGAGGGTCTGTGTCATTGCATTCTGATTTTTGAGGCCACTTCTTCCTGAACCTATGCTGAGGACGGCAGCTCGAGAGACTTTACTGAGAGACCTGTCCTGACCCATTTAGCTAGAATAGGTAACTATGAGAATAATGATTTTGCTATTGATTGACTTTCATTTGAACTAATTTAGATAAACAACCATTTGTTTGAATTTCAGTGTCGGGTGGTTATTTCTTTGTCATTTATTGAGTTTCTAATGTTTTTCCCTATGTTTAAAATCATGACTCAGGACAATATCTTTATGGTCGCATTGACCTCGTTTTAGATGCAGATTGGTTTTGGTTTCTCTCCTATATTTAGTGTGGATAGAGTAATAGTATGAATTTCAGTGTGATGGGCCCTAGCGTATGATGAGTATATGTGCGTGTGACTGTGGATTTACTCCATCCGTGGAAGTAGGGAGAATTTGTATGCGCCGATCTGCAGCAATAGCACCTCATTAAAAAACATTGCAGTTAATAGAAGGTTTTAAGACTTTAGTTACATTATAAATCATTTGTTGATGGTACCAGGTTTTTTTTTTTATGTTTGAAAATTCTTTATTAGAGAAAAATAGAAGGAACAACGAAATACAGATCATTCAAGTAACATAGTCCATGTTGAATTAAAAAAGAAAACAGTAGATCAATATTCGCTAACAAAAGAAACCTAAAAAGCATTTTGTAAAAAAAAAATTTATAGACAAAAAAGGGGGGGAAGAGAGAAAAGGAGGAGAGAAGGAAGGAGGGAAAGGAAAAAGAATAGGTAAAAGACACTATAAAGAGAATAGGAAGGAAATCAGGCAAAAGAATAGGTAAAGTAGAAAAAGCAAAAAAGCCTAGGATAGGGAATATTTAAATACAGGAGAAATAGATGTAAATGGAAAAATATAAGAAAGATAGAAGAAGAAGGACAGAGAAAGAGCTGCTCATGGAGGTTTAAAATTCTCAGAGGATAAAGGAGAGGTACGTTTCAGAGCCATGCGGTCAAGATAAGTTGTGAGAGGCAACCAAAATAAATCTCTATTAAGGGTAGGGGTGGAAGCAGCAGCAAAGCGCACATCAAGCCTATGGTGATGACAGAGAGAGTTCCACCAACATTGTATAGAGAGTTTGTTAAGATCCTTCCAGTTAAAGGATATGTGTTGAAAAGCCAGAGCCAGCATAAGATCTAATAGACCAGAGGAGTGTGAAGGTATATCTAAAGTGTCAGAAAGACTACCTAAAAAGAGAAGAGGGATAGAGTAGGGAGTAGAGATCGAAAATAGGCGAGAGACATAAGACCACACCTGACCCCAGAGAATGACAACAGAAGGGCAAAGAAAGAGTAGGTGAAAAAGATCAGCATTAGGAGAGGCACAGGTCCAACAGATAGAATCTTTATCAAGAGAAAAGCGAGAAATAGAAACTGGAGAAAGATACAATCTATGGTAAAGAAAAAACATAGATTGGGTCAAGGAAGCAGAGCGAGAACCAAACTTTATCCCAAAGAGCTATAGACCAGTCACAGCCTAGATCCGACTCCCAAGCACACTCCAATTTAGATTTCAGACGATTCGGATTGGGGGAGGAGAAGAACTTATAAATAAGAGAGGCTTTGGGAAGAGTAGACAAAATCTGAAGTAGGGGGGAGTGAGATATAGGCGATGACGACGAAGGAAAGGAATAATAAACATCAAGTATAAGGGCCATGAGGACAGTGAATCTGTGGAAAAAGGATTGCGGGCAGTGAAACAAAAGTCGGAATCGAGGAAATGAGCATGGAAGAAAACCATCAAAGAGTTGGTTAACCCACACCAGACCCTTTGACCTCCAGGCATTCCAGCAAATAGGGCGATTGTTTAGGAGAATAAGCGAGTTATACCAAATAGGGGAGGCTAAAAAGGATTCACGAGAAATTAGATCACGACGGACCAAAGCATATAAAAGAGAGGAAGTGTGCTTGAACAAGGGGAGAGGAGTGGTTAAGTTCTTAGCAGAAAAATGCACAACCTCAGATAAAGAGAACGGAGAAAGCAAAGAACGTTCAATAGAAAGCCAAAGAGGAGCAAGAGGGGAAGGTGTCAGAGAAAGCCAGTTAGAGGCCTGACGGAGAGAAAATGACTTATGATAGAGACGAAAGTCCGGAAAATTGACTCCGCCATTCGATTTTGGTTTATGAAGAGCAACTAGAGCAACCCTCGATTTTTTATGGTTCCATAAAAACTTAGAAAGACAGGAGTTGATGCGTTTGAAATAAATATCAGGAATATGTATGGGGAGCATGGAGAGAATGTATATAAGAATGGGGGATATCATCATTTTAATCGAATCCAGCCGACCCCACCATGAAAGAAAGAGAGGATTCCAGGAGGATAACAGTTTATCAATACGGGATAGTACAATAGACATATTCAACCGAATGGATGAAGAGATGGAGTTAGAAAACCATATTCCGAGATATTTGATTTTAGAAGAATTCCACGCAAAGCCAGTGGAAGAGAACTGGTGAGGGAGACAAAATTTGGTGAGAGGGAGTATCTCAGTTTTATCAGAATTGATCTTGTAGCCAGAGACTTGCGAAAAGGAGTTAAACTCGAGCAATAAGGCAGGAATGGATTTTTCAGGGTCAGAAATAAATAAGAGAATGTCATCTGCATATGCAGAGAGTTTCAAATGGGTCTTGTCATAAGGAAAACCAGAAATAGATATGTTATTCCTAATAGATGTAAGAAATGGTTCTAGGGCCAGAACAAAAAGTAGTGGGGACAAAGGAAAACCTTGACGGACTCCATGTTGGAGGGGAAAATAAGGAAATAAATGACCATTGACTAAAACAGACGCCTTAGGGGCAGAATAGAGTAAAGAAATAAGAGAAATAAAATTAGGGCCAAAGCCGTGCCACCTCAAGGCAGCAAACAGAAAGGACCAATCTACTCTATCAAACGCCTTCTCAGCATCGACCGAGATGGTGGCTAAAGGGATAATAAGAGAAGGTACTTTATTTAGGACATTGAGGAAAAGGCGGGAATTGTCCGAGGTAAGTCTGCCCTTAACAAAACCACACTGTTCCTTGCCAATGAGATGGGGGAGAAGAGGATCTAAGCGTAAGGCGAGAAGTTTAGCAAATAATTTGTAGTCCACATTAACTAAAGATATTGGCCGGTAATTTTTACAGAATTGGGGGTCACGACCTTCCTTGGGTAGAAGACAGATCGTAGCCTCGTGGAAAGTACCAGCAGCTGTGCCAGAGCTAAAGAAGGACTGGAAAAGTGAGAGAAGTTTAGGGAGCAGAAGGTCTGAAAAATGTAGATAGAATTCCACAGAGAAGCCATCAGGACCCGGGGATTTACCTTTAGTTAGAGTCTTTAAAGAGCTGTCAAGTTCGGTAATAGAGAGATCATGCTCAAGAGCAGGGAAGTTGAGATGAGAGGTGGAGGGGGCAGGGATGCTATCGAAATAGGACTGGATGAGAGAAACAGAAGGAGGCGATTCAGGAGTATAAAGAGACTGGTAGAAAAGTTGGAATTGGGCAAGTATATCCTGTTCCTTGTGTAGAAGAAGATTATCGGAAGAATAAATAGAATCTATAGAATTACGCTCCCTACGGGACTTAAGATAGTTGGCTAAAAGTTTACCCGATTTGTTGCGACCACCGTAGTAACGAGCACTACTCCGTAGTAAGATTGAAGAAGCATTATCGGTAGTAGTTTTGTTGAAATCAAGTTTGGCACGTATAAGATCTGGTAAAACAGTTTTGTTAGAGGAAGTATAGTATTTATGCTCTAGGGATTTAATTTGAGCCAGCAATTCTTTCTGTTTATTGAGGAAGCGTTTCTTTTTCCTCGAAACAAAGTCTATTACAAAACCACGAGCAGTTGCCTTGAAAGAACCCAGATAACATGAGGGGCTAAAGAGGGATCGGAGTTGAGCAAAAAGAATTCTGTAGCAAAGGAGAGAAAGGTAGAGGAAAAAAGAGGGTCCATAAGAAGAGAGTTATTGAAACGCCAACGAGAAGACTTGGGATGTGGAGGGAGAAGATCAAGGACTGTGACAATGGGAGCATGGTCTGAGATGACTATTGGTTCTATAGACGAAGATAGGAGATTTTGAGAAAGAGATTGAGAGAGGAAGATGTAATCAATCCGAGAAAAAGAGGCATGGGGAGGTGAAAAGAAGGAGTAATCTAGAGTGTCAGGGTGGGAAAGTCTCCATGAGTCAATAAGGTGTGAATTAGAAACAGTGTCTAGAAATTGTGTATGTGATTTGTGAGGTGTAAAGCGGGCAGAGGATTTGCGATCAAGAAACGGATCAACAATTTGATTACAATCCCCTCCCAAGATAAACATGGAATCACTGTATTGAACACATTTCGAAGTGATTAAAGGCCAAAAATTGCAATCAGGGTGGGTAGGACCATAAACATTAAATACAGTCAAAGATACAGAATTGATTAACAACTTAACTAAAACCCATCGGCCTTCAACATCATTATCTTGAGAAAGAACTTTACATTTGAGCTTCTTGTGACACAAAATGGCCACACCATTCTTTTTATTAGATGTAGGAGAGAATAAGACCGTTCCCACCCAGCCCCTCTTCAATTTAAGAGATTCAGCCTCAGAGAGATGAGTCTCTTGTAAAAGGACTAAATCAGGGTTGTAAGAAGCTAGATGGGAAAGTACTCTCTGTCGTTTGATAGGGTTAACAAAACCTTTCACATTCCATGAAATAACTTTGAATTGAAAACAGTAAAATTGTAAGGAACAAAGAAAAGCCATAAGTACAAAAAGGTTATAAAAAGTGCCAACCGATAAATGAGAAGAAAGAGCGAGACAAAAAAAGAGTCAATAGATACAGTAAGATAAAGGGAAGGGAGAGAGGGAAAAAGGCAAGAAAGAAAAAGTACAAGGAGAGACAGTACATATCCAAATAGGACGACTGAAGAACACATACCTGAAGGGGGAAAAGGAGATGAGAATGGGGTATGGGAGGATTCGACAAGAGTGACCTCCTAAGCCAGGAGAGCAACATACTGCACCAGGACGGAAGATGAGTAAGACGAACCGTATGGGGTGAAGGGGGACACATCGAGCAATCTAGGTGAGAAAGAGAGAAACAGATGATACAAAAATTATGTTAAACAAAAACCACACAAAGGCAAACAACATATGAAAAAAGGGAATCCAGTCTGGCAACCACATAGGAACCACATCAAAGAAAGAAAACATATGCCAAGATAAGAACATATCAGCAAAACCTGCAAGAAAAACGAGAAAGTTAAATAATCAACCATTAACGGGATTGGATGTATCCATGCCAGCACTAGTCTGAATATGAATAAAGTTCTTGAGTTCAGCTGGATCTTGAAAGGTCCAAGTATTGTTTTGGTGAGTCACTTTGAAGGTACAGGGGTGAAATAGACCATACCTAGCCCCAAGAGAACGTAGAGGAGCTCGAAGAGACAGGAACTCCTTCCTTCTGACAGCAGTGGCATTGGAGACATCTTGAGAGAGAAAAACTCTCTGACCCATCCAGGATACTTGACACTTTGTTCGAGCTGCAGAGAGGACCAGAAGAAGATCAGTAAATTTTAGGAAGAGGATGATGACCCCTCGTGGTTTAGTTGAGGAGGAGGAACGAGGGCCGAGCCTATGGGCTCTTTGGATACTTAGAGAAGTAGTAGCAGGAATGTCCAAAAGTTTCAGAAGAAAAGAGGAGAAGAACGCCACAGGATCATCTCCTTCCAAGGACTCCGGTAGGCCATAAATGCGCAGGTTGTTCCTTCTATTCCTATTTTCCAAATCCTCAGTGTGCTGTTGGAGGGTGAGAAGAGACTTCTCCAGAGAGGAAATACGCTGAGAGTTAGTCTGAATCTCTGTAACCTGCTGTTCCACAGAGGACACACGAGTCTCCATATTTGACCATTTAGCCTCAAAAAGCTGCATCTTCGTATTGGTCTCCTCCACAAATGGACGCAAAGCGCGTATTTCCTCCAGCAGCATTTCCAACGATATAGGGGATGAAGGGATCTCAGTTGGAGGAGGAGGAGAGTCTTGTTTCAAGCGCTTAGACAAGGAAGCAGAAGGAGAAGACTTGTTCAAGGCAGATTGCGATGGAGAAGAACGGCTGGAAGACGCTGTCGCCATTTGTTCTGTGGGAGAAGAGTGACCTGTCGTTGAAGAGGCGGTTGAAGGAGAGCTCTTCGAGGGCACAAAGACAAACTTCGGGTTACGTAATCTGCACATAGAAGCTAGAACGTGCCAATGACTGGATGAACAATAAGCAATCCGCCTATGTGCCTCGTGCATGAAGTGCAAAAAATTCCACTATGCTTAGTTGGAAAACACAGAGGTCAGCAGGAGCAGTAAAGGACCACAGCAAAAACCATGGAAAAACCCCCCCAAAAAAAATCTGAGTTAGTTCCAACCAGTAATTAAAGTCAACTTCCAATGGCAACGGGGAAATCACCAACCAGTGCGGATGTCTTATGCGCAGAGGATTAGTAAGATAATTGCGGAGAAATCCCAGCACTTAGACGCAGTATGGATGTGGTGAATTTCACTCTATATATGGAATCCTCAAGGATGAAAAAGGAAGCACTACTGAATAATTCATCAAATAGAGCACCTCTGGAAACACTTTGTGAGGAAAGTATAAAGGCAGGGGTCCTCCGTGAGGCAGTATTCATGAGAGAAAAGGAAGCGTTCCACTCTTTAAGTCAACATGAGGCAGTCGCTCTTTCCAGGCATATCCCAAAAACAGAGCCGTGCTGGATGAAAAATGGAAAGAGGCTGGAGGATTGGTTAGGCAGGAGCATTATAGGAGCATTATAGGCAGAAGGAGAAAACCATTAAGCCATGATATCAAAGTCTAGGCACTGAGGAAATAATAGAGGGAACATGCCGGCGCCCTCCTCACCTTCGCGCGCACGACGCGCCGATGTTAAAATGGCGGTCGCGCTGAGGGACTTACATGCAGGAGCGAGAGCGGGGCAAAAACTGCATAAAGAAGAAGTCTGGCGTTCACATCTTTAGCCCGAAGCTATCCGCTCGAAGATGCCACAAGAAGCAGACGAAACGGCCGCAGATAACGGACAGGGAAGGAAAAGTCCGCCGCGGTGCAGGAGAGCTCCGAGCTCAGGTGGCCATCTTGCTCGGCGTCCAAGCCACGCCCCCAGTGAACAGTAGTTTTACTACAGTGATCTAATGAGCAACTAGAGTGCTAACATTCAGAATTTATGGCAAATGTGTGACATATCTGAATACCTTCATGATGGAATCAAAGTAAAAAACTGAAAGCATTTCCTACTGAGGAGACTGCAGTACATGAGGAAATTAGGAAACTTCATAACAAATAAATCTCCCAAGATGGCCACCGGAGACAAAAGAGCCCAAATGTAGCCCAAAATCACCCAGATTTAGCCCAAATATAGCCCAATGACAGAAGTGTGCAAAACACTTATTATTTTGTGTTTTTGCAGTGTTATATAGTGCAGACTTGTCAGGTATTGGAGTGCTTTACATGAGCATTGGTTACATCACACAAGAACAAATTCATTTTGGTTGTAGACATGGGGAGACTAAGTGATTTGACCAGAATCACAGAATGTCTAGCTGAAGCAGAAACTCCAACCTGGTTCCCCAGTTGCAAAGTCTGCAGTTCTGGAAGTAACACCACATCCTCTCCCCTAAGTGCAACATTTAATCAAGTGGTCAACTGGATAAAAAAACATAAAGACAACAAATAATTTAAAAGTGCTTTGTCGCTATTTGAAAACTCAGAAAATATGTCCTTATTTTAGTCTTTTAGAGCACTAACCATAATTTTGATGCCAATAAGACCCTCTCATATATGTAATTTCTAAAGGAAATGCTCTAGGTATTACAGTTTTGATTACATCAAGATGACGTCAGGCGTTCCACACTTTTGTAATAAATATAGAATGTTAGCAATCTAGTTGTTCATTAGGATACTGTTGAGAGGCAGAGGCCAGGGGCACGGACTCTGAAAATTGAAGGCAGGTAGGAGGGTGCAAAGGCAACAATTTAACCACACTGAGCAGGCAGGAAGGGCCGTGGCAGCACAACAGACTATGGAGGGCAGTGGAAAGGGGGGCAGGGGCAACAAACCAACAATACAGGACTTGCAAGAGAGGCTGTGGCAATGTAATAGACCATTGTGGGCAGAAGGAAGAGGCAATGGTAGTACAACCATACATGCCAACAGACCCGATTCAGCCAGGAAACGCCCAATGTTTTTAAGCTCAAATGGGCTTTATTTGATCTGTCTCCTGTCTACAATCTCCTCTTTTTCAATGTAACTCAAAGGGGAAAATCAATACCCCAGTTTTTTTTCAAAATGTCCCTCTTACCAAGTTCAAAATGTTCGCAAGTATGGTACATTGGATCATGGAAGTAAATGGGGTAGGGACATGGACTTGGATAACAGAGGACAGGAGGGACATGGAGAGGTGCACCAAACTGACCCTGCAGGGCAGGCATCAGGTTTTGCAGCAGCACAATACACCACACAGGGCATGCGGGACGGGAGTGCAGCACAACAATCCATAGAAAGCAAGAGGGAGGGGACAGGACCATGCACATGGACAACAGAGAACAGAGGGGCAAGAGGCAATGGTAGCTAGCTGACCATAATGGACAGACAGGAGAGAAAGCTGCAGCATAACAGACCATAAAGGGCAGGAGGGACGGATGAGGGGCATTAAAATGGAACAGACAAGCCAGGAGGGAGGGAGTAGGGGTCTGCACATGTAAACAGAGGGCTGCGGGCAAGGGGGCAGGGCAGGAGCAGCAAGATAGCCATGGAGGTCAGGCAGGATGGGCACTAGAAGCAAGACACACCATGAAGAGCAACAGTGAGACTGTGATGGCATACACACAGACCATGGAGGGAAGGTGGGAGAGGGTCAGAGGCAGCTAACTGACCACACAGGGAAGGTGGGAGGGGCCATGGCAGCACAGAAGACCATGCATGGCAAGTGGGAGGGTTAGTGGCAGCACAATGGCTATGATGGGCAAGAAGGAGGGTGCAGGGGCATGCACAAAGGACGATGGAGGATAAAAGGGAGGGTCAGGACCTGTGCACAGACAAGAAAGTTCAGGGGAAGGGGCCTCACAACAGACCGCATGGGGCAGGCAGGAGGAGCAGTTGCAGCACAACAGACCAGGGAGGGCAGAAGGGTGTGGCAGTACAATGGACCATGTAGGACAGGAGGAAGAGGATAGGGGCATGGCATGTGGACAGGCAGGGTGGAGGTGGCAGGGACAGGTTACAGTCATCTGACAATGCTAGGCAGGTGGGAGGGGAGTGGCAGCTCAACAGAACACTCAGAGTAGGTAGGAGTGGCAGGTCCATGGAACATGGTGGGCAAAAAGGATGGAGCAGGGGCATGCACAAAGACATCGGAGGGCAGGGGGAAGGAGAATAGGGGCAGCAAGCTAAGCACAGAGTTTAAGCAGGAGGTCAATGATGGGGCATAGAATTGGGCAATGGAGGGCAGGAGGAGGGGACTGGTACATCATACTAAATTGAGGGCAGTGGCAGCACATCAGACCATGCATGGCAGGAGGGAGGAGGCTAGTCCATGGATTCACACAACAGAGGATAGGGAGGAGGGGGATGGGGCAGCAAGCTAACTGTTCAGAGAAGGCGGGTATTAGGAACTTTATTGTTTTTAAAACGTGTGTCTGTGCGAACTACTTAAAATATGAACAAGTATGCAGCATAATCTCACTTTTTTTCAGGAAGAAGAGGACGTTTGTGACTGTGACTCCGGGCTCAGTCGGCAGAAACACCCCCTGACCCTCCACCCCCTATCGCAAAATGTAATGCCCGTGAAAAGGGTAGGTGAACACAGTGTTATATAGAACATAGTCCTGAGAGCACGATTGAAAATGAAAACTAGATATAGTGTATGGTATAAACTATGCACCAAAAAGTGTGATATAAGATGAACCGGGCGTGAAATATAATATGCAATACATTGTGCGCAATGACAGATTCCTTGGAGAGCGCGAGATAGCACAGGCACTAGCGCGTGCTATGCGATGTGGGCCTTGGAGTGTAATATGCACAGGGCAGTGTTGTGTAACCTAACTAGTCTCTAAAGTTGTAATATAAAATATGTGCTGGGGAGTGTAACGTTCCATATGCACTGTGACAAAGATATGGATCCCAGATTGTAATATGTATGGCATAGCGCTGTGCGTTATAACATAGGCATCGAGGAAGGCACGTTAGATGGGGCAATATAACCCGTGCGAAGACAAGTGTGGCATGACATATTCACGGGGTGGTGTTACAGTGCACATGGGCTAGAGAGTGTCATAGCATATGCACTAGCTGGTGAAATACAACACAGAGGTGTGTGGCACTCGGCAGGCAATGGTGGGTTTAACACAGCATTGGGCTCTGCCAGGAGCGCGCTGTGACTCTCAAGTGATGTTCGTCCCCTTTCCAGAGAGTAAAATAAAAAGTATTACACATCCGGCAGTGGATGTGTGTTTTATTAACCGTGAGGGGGGTTTCTTACATAGTTTTGGTCGAATTTTTGTCGAATCCCCTTTGAATGGCTTGGTGTGCATGTGTATTAAATGTGCCCGTCAATAGCTACCCATGTTTGTATAAATAAACGACAAGGGTGTCTACCGGGATTAGGCACGGTAGGGAATCAGACATGTCAGAGCTTCACTAGTGGTGTAAATACATTCCACGTGGATTCATTGTATGCATAGTCGCCTTTTAATGAATATCACTCAAATCGTCATGGTGATAGGTACGTACGGTTTGTCCAGCATGTCCTAGGTGTGTCTATAAATATTTATTTTTTAAAAATAATAAAAAAACAGTGGCCGGCCCTGGGGATTGGTGTCAAAAAAATATAATTAGGAGACAGGCCCTGGGGGATGGGGTCATCAGGGCCAATAAATTAGAATAAGAAGGGGTACCACACAGCCCCCCTTCTTAAAAAATTAAAATAAATAAAAGACTGGCATCGTGCCGGAGGCCACGCCCCCTCCTTGCAGCACTCTGCAAACGCGCCCCCTGGCGAGTTGCAAGTTGGGGAATTAATTCCTCTTCAATACTGAGGGTCCCTGAGGGCCAACTAGCCCCACAGGCATCTCCAGTATGCGCCAGGGAGCTGCGCTGCAGACAGGTGTTCTGAGGCCAAGCCCCTTTTTACACCTCTCTGCAACGCAGCTCTGTGGCGCTTACTGGAGGTACCTAGTGGTCTAGTTTGACCCTAGGGACCCTTAGGATTCAAGGGGACTTAATCTCTCAACTTAGAACAGCCACAGGGCGCGTTTACACAGTGGTGAAGGGAGGGGACGGGGCCTGAGGTGACGTGTGCAAACACGCACTATGGCACGTTTTAAATTGGGGATATAATTTCCCTACAATACTGAGGGCCCCTGGGGGCTAACTAGCCCACCAAGTGCTTCCAGTAAGCGCCACTGAGCTGCATTGCAGAGAGGTGGTCCAGGCTGTGCCACTTTTTACACCTCTCTGCAACGCAGCTCTGTGGCACTTTTTGAGACCAGTGTAATCACGCTATATTTTCATTGTGCTGATGCGATACCCCCATATCCTATATCAGATGATGGATATGATGTTTGTATTTTAGCATATCTACATTGGATGAATTATTTGCTGCCTATGATTGTATTTGGCATGGTTGTGAAGGGCAATGATCTATTTCTATCTATTTTCATGCTATGAGTACACCATTCAAAGATGGCCGCCCCATTCAAAATGAAATAGAGAGGGTGTGTTGCCATCATTTATTTTGATAATGTTGTCGCATAGAGCATGACGCGAATGTATTTAACGTTTGCGCGCGGCTTTCGCGACGAGACACTGATGAAGGAAATTCTGAAACGCGTCTGTTCTGCTGTTCGATTCATCTGCTAAAATAAAGAAGAACCGATATATAACCCCTCCAGTGAGTGCTTGACTCTGTTGAAAAGCAAGTGAGTTGGGAAGCTGAATATATATATATATATATATATATATATATATATATATATATATATATATATGTTATTTTAACAATCTTGGTGCATGCTGGGCATAGTAGTTTCTTACCCGAGTCACATGACCACTTGGTATAACGCACAGAGTAATTAAGCACTTCAATATTGCTCACCTGTGAACAAGGCTATTTTGCTGAAACACGTAAGGACTGACATGCTAACCCATTTGGAAATAAATGCCAGAAGTTTATTGAGTTGTGGCTTCATTATTTCTTGGTGTTGTCGGCGCGAAGCCGTTTACAGAATTCTCCATTCCCGTTTCTGAAGCCCCCCTGCAGGGACTGGGGCTCTCGACATTTGGAGAGTTTGTGTTGTGGATTTAAATTGGGGAGCATGTCCCGCTCGCCCTTGTGTGACCCTGAATGAATTTACGAGGTATTTGTCCACGAGGAGGAGAAAGGGAGAGGAGGGGTATTAACTTTTCCTGCCAACTCTTAAACCTGGCATTTCGAAGGAAGTAAGGATTTGCAGTAAGGCAGCATGGAATGAGCAAAGCTGGTAATAATGCAATGAAGATGTGACTTTTATTTTTCTGCGACGTGCACTTTATTTCAAAGACATTGAGACTGTGTGATAAAAAACGCTATTGAGCATAATGAACTATTTACACAGTTCTGATGTTATTTTTATTTTATTATTATTTTTTTTTCCAAAACCTTTATTTTGCAAATCAGTGACACAGCTATTCAGCCGACAACCCGGAGGTACGGCAGCTTTAGAAACACAACACATACGAGCGTCCACATTTCACTGACAGGGTAGTCAAAGGTTCTGTTTTAAATAAACACAAATCCAAACCAGAACACAAGCAAGGCGATAATTACTATAAGCACCAAAAGGGTTCCCATCAGGGGGAGCGAGCCCCATTTCGTCCAACAGACACAGGTTTATAGTAAGGGAAAGGAGGGGAATTCGGGGAGTCAAGAGGACAAACACATATCAGCAAGGAGGTCAAAGCCGGAAAAAAGGGCTAAGGGGAGAGCTGCTCCTCTGATGTTATTTTTAACTATCTTGGTGTATGCTGGGCATAGCAGTTTCTTACCCGAGTCATATGACCACTTGGTATAAAGCAAAGAGTATTTAAGCACTACAATATTGCTCACCTGTGAACAAGGCTATTTTGCTGAAACGCGTTAGGACTGACATGCAGCCAACCCATTTAGCAATAAATGCCAGAAGGTCATGGAGTTGTGGCTTCATTATTTCTTGGTGTTGTTGGCGCGAAGCCGTTTACGGGATTCTCCATTCCCGTTTCTGAAGACGCCCTGCATGGATGGGGGCTCCCGACATTTGGGGAGTTTGTGTTGTGGATTTAAATTGGGGAGCATGTCCCGCTCACCCTTGTGTGACCCTGAATGAATTTCCAAGGTATTAGTCCACGAGGAGGAGAAAGGGAGAGGAGAGGTATTAACTTTTCCTGCCAACTCTGACTGAACCTGGCATTTCGAAGGAAGCAAGGATTTGCAGTAAAGCAGCATGGAATGAGCAAAGCTGGTAATAATGCAATGAAGATGTGACTTTAATTTTTCTGTGACATGCACTTTATTTCAAAGACATTGAGACTGTGTGATAAAAAAATACTATTGAGCATAATGAACTATTTACACAGTTCGTATGTTATTATAACAATCTTGGTGCATGCTGGGCATAGTAGTTTCTTACCCGAGTCACATGACCAAATTGCACACCTGTAAACAAGGCTATTTTGCTGAAACGTGTAAGGACTGACATGCTGCCAACCCATTTGGAAAGAAATACCAGAAGGTCATTGAGTTGTGGCTTCATTATTTCTTTGTGTTGTCAGCGCGAAGCCATTTACGGCATTCTCCATTCCCGTTTCTGAAGCCGCCCTGCAGGGACCGGGGACTCCTGACATTTGGAGACTTTGTGTTGTGGATATTTATATATATATATATTCACTGAAAAAACCATAGGTCTCATAAACGTTATAGTTAGGAATTGGCATTTAAACCTTAGAAAGTTACAAAAAAAAACATAGGTTTCAGGGGCGTTATAGTTAGCTGGACATTTCCCTCATACAAAACCCTAGAAATTCCCCCGTTATAGTTAGTTCAGCTAACTATAACTCGCTCCCCCGCAATGCACTGCTGATGACGTCACATATTACATCACTCATGACATGGTCAGTGACATCACTGATGACATCACTGATGACATCTCAAATGACATCACTGATGACGTCATCCAGTGAGTCTGTGTTTCTGAAAAGTTTAAATATGTTTAATATATATAGGGAAAGGCCTATGGAATAATAAGTGGGTGTATAAGTGTATGACTGGATGATTTTGTAGGTGCGTGACTGACTCTATAAGTGAGTCATTAAACGTATCTTACTGCAGACTAGTGACTAAACTGTGTGAATGTCTGTATCTGTCTGTCTGTTGGTTTATAAGTGGCTGCATGGTTTTGTGAATAGCTATATGAGTGTCTATATGGGTTATTGATTGGTTGTCTGAGTATCTGTATGGGTGCCTGAGTGTTTGTGTGGGTGGGGTGTGTGTGACTCTGTGCATAGATGTGTGAGTGGGTGATTCTATGGGTGCATGGTTTTAAGAGTGCATCTGTAATGGACTGTATGGTTGGGTGAGTGTATGTATGGGTGTGTTAGTGATTGAATGTATATCTCAGTGGTACATGTGTGAGTAACTACATATGTGAAAGGCAGTATATATGTGTGTAAGAGTATATAACTGCCTATATGTGAGAGTGTGTGATTGTGAGAGTGGCTGTATGGATGAGTGTGTGCTTGTATCAGTAATTGTATAAGAGCGCAAGTATGTGGTACTATTTTATGAGTAAGTGAACTTGTGTGTGTATAATTGTATAGGTGAGTAAATGGGAGTGTGATTAATTATTTGCATGACTGACTAGGTATGTGAGTACCTTTATGGATGATTAGCGGTGTGTGAGTGTCTATATAGGTGTATAAATACATATGATAGTCCTGTACTAAGTGTCTGTAAGTATGAGTGACTGTACAGGTGAGTGAGTGGATGTGTGTGTAGACCTAAGAGTCAATGAGTGGGTATTTAGTTATTGGTATTGGAGTATCTATGGTTTTGAGAATGTCCGTCTGAAATTTTGAGTCGGTGTATCAAATATTAGGGTGTGAGAAGTTGCACTAATTTATCACATGGATGATATCATCAGTGATGTCATCAGTGATGTTATTTGAGATGTCATCAGTGATGTAACTGACCATGTCATGAGTGATGTAATATGTGACATCATCAGCAGTGCATTGCGGGGGCGCGAGTTATAGTTAGGTGAACTAACTATAACGGGGGAATTTCTAGGGTTTTGTACGAGGGAATTGTCCAGCTAACTATAACACCCCTGAAACCTATGTTTTTTTGTGTGAATTTCTAAGGTTTTTTAAATGCCAATTCCTAACTATAACGTGCATGAAACCTACGTTTTTTTCAGTGAATTTCAAAGGTTTTTTAAATGCTTATTCCTATCTATAACTTATCTCTAAAGCTATGATGTTTAATGATTTTCATTGGATTTCTAAATTTTTCTATTTCAGTGTGTCAATTCCTTTAATTATGTTTTTTTAAAATACTTTTTTATCACCATTTTTAAAACTTATTTTTTCAATTAATTCTTTTAAAAATTAAAAAAAATATATATATTTTTTAAATTGAAAAAAAAAATTACATATTTTTTCAAATATTTTGTAAACTATGTTTTCAAAACTTTATTTTTTATTTTTTTCCCATTTTTGTTTGGATTCACACACCCTATGTGCACCGTTCTCGATCCCTGCGCGAAAGCATCCATGTACGTTATGCATTGGGTACTTGTTTGGTGCGCGATTGCAATGCGACCGGTACGCGACTCCAAGCCTATACGCGACACGTACGATGCACGTTATGCGACGCTTGCTCGCTTCCACGATACGTCATGTGCGTGTATGACACGGTGGGTGCGCGAATCCAGCGAAATATTTTACATTTAAAAAAACATATATATATGTATTTCATGTGAATATTAATTGAAGACAAACTCTAAACTACTCATAAAAGTAATAGATTTTTACTTATAATCCTATATTTCTTTTAAATTCAATTTCGCGGAGGCGTGCTGGGTGCCTGCTGCATAAGCGCACGGTGCGCGGATCCCATGTGACCTGAAAAAAAGGAGTTTGATTGGTTCACTACACTTCCTATTCTAACTATTGTAAGACCCCACCCATTTCAATCATTCTTCTTTGACCTTCTTTGGAGGAGCAACTCTCTGCAGAGAAGAACTTTTTTGGGGAGATTTCCACAGCTACCATTCTTTTTATTCTAAAGAAAATGGCTTCTAGACAGCAAGCACCATCTGATTCAGAACATTCTTCAGATGATGGGTTTCTTCCAGAAGCTCCTCCCCCTCAACGATATAGTTCTAGTATGGAAATTTTTTACCTTTCCTGATGGAGAAACAAAGACAAATGCAACGAAGGTGACGTGCAAAATTTGCCAGAGAGTCCTATCAAGGGGAGATCCAACTAAAAAATACTCTTGCGGGACCTCAAGCATGATGAAACACCTCAGGACTCTCCACCCCATCAACCTGGCAAGGGAAGAATGCAGAAGAATTTGTCACAACCCTCCGCCAGCAGTGGCAAGTACATCTACAGCACCGCCAACTGTTGTTCACCCGGACATACGTCCCGAATTGGGACAACTTAAAATTAGTTGCATTAAATACAACAAACTGCTGTGTTACGGTGAGCAGTCCGTTGAGCTTATCTGCAGGGCGCAAAGAAACCATCACTGTTAATTTTTTAATTTTTTTTCCCTAAAGTTCACTTTTTTGTTCTTCATGTTCCCTTTTTTTGTTAAAACAATAAATAAATCACAAAATCGTTGAAACCCCCCCCCAAAAAAAAAAAAAGAAAAAAAAAAAGTTCTTCTAAGAACTAACTTTCCTGGTTTAAAAAAAGAGCTATATTTGTTTGTTAGTGTGTGAAAGTATAGATGAATGTATGTGTAGTATGTAATTGACTGAACGAATGCATTAGTAGTGTATGGTGAATGTATAAGTGCAGAACTATGAGGAAGTGCTGCAGCATCACACGGTAAGCTCTTTAACTGCAGTGTGCTGTGGTACTTCCGAAGCACAGGGATGCAACATATGTACGTAGATATGTTGCAAATCTATGCTTCTCTCTTCACGGCTGCTTAAACTGCAGCTGTGTGGTGACACAGGCACCCTTGCACCATGGTGCAAGGATGTCTGTGTCATGTGCTGTTTGTTTTTGTGCAGGAAGACACACCTTCCTGCACAAAAACAATCAGGAAACACATTTTTCTCCTTCAATGTATGCTGAACATTTTAGCATGCATTGAAGATTAAAAAATGAGGAGAAATGAAAATAATTCTCCTTGTTGTGCTTTCCTACACCAATTGGAGAATGGTGCAGCATTCGCACACATATCGAGATTTATGATTTCTGATAAATATGGAGATGTGTCTTGTTCTATGAGTATTCAGTGCAATCACGCACAACACTTCTAGAACACCCTTTCAACGCAAAGTGGTGTGTATGATGAAGTTGTATTTACATGGAGTAGACAAAGTACACAGTGTGCCTTTTCCACTCTTTGTAAATATATGGAAGAGTGTCTTGCGCAATAACTATGTTAAAAAAAGTGACATATTTCAGTTTTTAAAATCGCTTGCGAATGATAGAAGATGAGCACAGAGTTTTGTCTGCAAAGATGCTCAAAGAAGAATGATTGAAATGATTGCGGTCCTTCAATAGGTACAATAGGAAATATTATGAACCACTCAAATCTGTTTTTTTGGAAGTCACATGATATACAATAACAGAGAGATTTCAAAACTACATAGGTATAAACAGAGTGTTTTTAAAAACGTGTTCAAACTTAGTAGCTTCTTGCAGATCTGCCCATTCTGCATATTAATACTTAGTTAAACTTACCTTCACAGTAATAGAAATTAAAAATGGTACACATTTTTTTCGGATGTTTTTTTGTAATGCAATTTGAGGTAAATTGCTCATTTTAGAATTAGGATCTGTGAAAGAAAAGAAAAAATATTTATAACATGTAATAATACATTTTTTACAACACAGCATAATTTCAACAAAGTAATTTGTTTGCCTTTTTTGCTGTTCTCAGAATATATAGAATTTCACTAGAAATAGTGATTTCAATCGTACTCATCACTTAACAGCGGGCAAAAAAAAAAACAATCAAAAAGATTGTTTAAAAAAAACCAACATGCTATTCTCAGTAAAATACCAGAAAATACAAATCACACATATATGAAATGCTTATGGCTAACAAAATTTTATAACTTTAACTTATAAAAACTGTAAATGTTGTTGCTTTAAAATATTCACCGAGTCAATGAGCACAAAAAAGTACCTAAAACTTAACATATACCTTTCCTTGAGGCCAAATGGTATTTTTGCACTCCTTTTTATGTAAATTGTCCAATGGTAGTCCTATTAAATTATAATAATAAATTCCTCAGAGAGTGAATTATCTTCCTAAAACTTTGACTTTAAAAATATTAGGTAGGAATTTGGTAATTCCCTAGGCAAACGTTGTTTGAAAACCAACTGGGAATCATTACAAAATGTTCAGCCTTTGTGACATTTTAGATAGGCAGTGTAATGTCCAGATGTTGTGGAAGGACCATCATGGAAAATTATAGCAATTGCTACAAAAGTCCTTCCTGATATTGATAGTTGTGTTGCTACAAATTGCTTCATTAAAGTATCCAATTTTCTTCCATCAGCTGTACAACGTTGCATCATTAAAATTATGTATTGTCCATATTTTGTTAAAAATAATGTGGATAATATTTCTGATTTACATTGGCTACACTCCATGTTTTGATTTGCACCTTTAACTAATTTATTGAAAGACACTGATTTACAGTCTGTTAATGTTAAATACAGAAATCTTTCAGTGTCTACATTAGTGGTACATGTATACATGCAATTTTCACAATGATGTTCCCATTTGTAAGAAACGCCAAAAATATTTTCTATTTCTACACCTTCATTTTCAAAAATGGTAAGCATATAAATTAAAAATTCCTGAGCATCTTGTTGGATATTTTGTGTAAATTGTGTAGAACCAGAACACACATCCAAAAGATTACGAACATCTGAAACAGATTGTATTTTACTTCTATCTGTTGTCAATTTTTTATAAACAATGCAACAGAGAACAAAATATTTTTTGCCGATTCTGCATAATTTCTTCTTGCAAACCTTCAAGATAAAAAACAACTTTGACCACTACATTAGCATAGCAGTTGACACCTGAACTATTTTCAAACTGATAACCAACGATCTCTTCAACAGTGTCCGATTTCTTTTTACTTGCAATCACAACATTATCTTGTTCTTTTCCCTTCTCGACACCTTCAGAACAGATATTCTCAAACTTCTTTTTCGACCAACCACACACTTTTCAAATACAGGATATTGACCTAAATTTGGAGCATACACCCTTCTTAACCTATTATACTCTTTTACACAGTTGCATCTGCAGTAACCTTTGTCTCATCAAAATCAATCAAAAACAAACCAGATGATGTTCTGACTCGCGACAAAGCAACATATGCCATACCCTCTTTAAGTACGGTAGATCCAATGTTCACCAATGCACTGTCTACACTTAATCCTTGAGATTTATGAATAGTCACTGCATATGCCAGAAAAAATGTAAATTGTTTCCTACGGACATATAAATCTTTAACAAGCAAAAAACGAACTGAACAACGACCAATTTTTTTTAACTTCTTCAATCTGATCAAATTTAATTTTTAAAAATTCAATTCCTTCTTTTTTCTGATAATTAACAAAATCCACCACTTTACCAAATGCGCCATTAACTAAACCTTTTTCTACATCCAAATTACGCCTTAAAATTACCCAACAGTTTACACATGCATATAGTGTCTTTTCTAAACCAGCTGTTTTACATATTTTTTTTTCGAAAGAATCCAGTTTTGTTTTCAACTTTCCCGTCAAAATAATAGTGATTCCTTCATGCTCTATTTTATCGATGGCTTCCATTTTTATAATTTCTTCATTTTCCAGTTTCAATAGTTCTTCGTTGAATATGGAACACTCGTGCAGTGTTGGCATTAAGCAGATCACTGAATTATTTTCTGCAATTTTCATGTACACTTTTGCAGGAACTACATTTTCATTTGGAAACACATTGCAAAGTAATCGACTCTCCCAAGCTTGTTTGCCATGTTCTGTAAGAATTCCAATTCCTATATCTTGAAGAATACTTCCATATTCAGTATCATTTGCCTGTCGCATATTTGTTGTCAGTTCTTTGTATTCAAAATAAGTCCAAATATTCACATTACCAACACTACCAAGAGACTTTATGGTATCTTCATGTGCAAGTGTTTTAAATACCGGTTGTCCTTTTACCGGAGTCAGTTGCAGTAGATCTCCAAAAACTATGACATGTTTTCCTCCAAATAACACGTCATACTCTGTTTTAAGAATTTGCTGCATTCTTAAATGCACAAAGGCAAGCATCAAGTTTGAGACCATGCTCACCTCATCAATAATGAGAAGTTTCATTTTCTTCAGGACTCTTGAAACTTCACAACAAGCTTCTCCAGATAGCTTGTGGTATTCCAATTTGTTCTCATGCTCTACTGGTAGCATTAGTAAACAATGTAAAGTAATTCCTTTAATGTTATGTGCTGCCAACCCAGTTGGAGCAGTGACAACACAAGACAAATGCGACTCAGTTGTTTTCTGCAGATAACTTGTAATTACTTTAATTAAGAAACTTTTTCCTTTTCCAGCTTGACCACTCACATACATTCGGATAGGTTGAAATGATGTACATGAGCACCCTTTCTTTTCATGAAGTAATCCATGGTAAATCTGCTCTTTCACTTGTTGATATATTTGTTTCTGTTCAACATTTAGTTGTTCTTCCAAGTTTCCTAACTGTATTACATCTTATTGAGCTTGATACATTGCTGTTTCCACCTCATTCATGGCAGTTGCTGCTTCATTTTCAACAATTGGTTGTCCAAGTGGATCTTGACTCAGTGCAGCAGAACTTTGACTGTCTTGAGAACTGTCTCTAGCAATCTCAGATGCAATTGTAGATTCTTGATCAATTTCATCAGTCAACATTTTCACATAATTTGCAAAAGCACTGCATTGTATGCTATCTTTACAAGCATTAAATGAATCTTCATAGCTCTGAAAATCTCCAAGTATTTCCAGTTCTGAACGCCACGGTTTGAACATTTGCAAAAGGGCTAAATAGTAAAATTCCCTTTTGTCAGCAGTGTCGCAACTCAGTTTCCTGAGATTAATTAAATTTCCTTTCCTTTGTTTCACCAGACATTCTTCGGAACCAATCACTGCATATTTTCCATCATTGATGTTCTCTGTAGCATTCCGTTTAAAAGTGTAGTTTTGCAGCACTTCATAGAGACACATGTTCTCAAGATCATGACTTCTGTTTGGGTAATATGTGTCCAACATATTTGTTTTCAAAATATCTGTACTTTCTGGTTCTTTTTCTGCTAAATATTCAATTTCTTGAACAGATTTAAGTACCCGATTTCGCATTCCTGTAAGACCTAGACTCACCCAAATGATTCTTATACTTTTGGAATATAGACTTGCAGATGATAACCGATCTGAATATTCATATGCTCCAATTTCACGATGCAATAACATCTTCAAACTGAAACTGTATAATTTCTTACTTAGAGTCTTCTCGTGAGAAATCTCTTCCCACATTTCTTTCAATTCTGTCTTTTCTGATTTAGTAATGTAGGACGTTACATATCGAGCAACAGCAATGGAATTGTCCGCAACATACTGAATATCCATGTTAGCGTTCCACATGGATAAAATAACTGGATTGTAGTCATTTATGTATTTTGATTCTTCGCTTCTTCTTAAGTTGTAGGTATTTTTTGGAGACTTTCTTGTGATGGTATGTCACATAGCTGACATAAAACTGTTCACTTTTCCTTTGGATAATACAGGACGTGGAAATCCAAAACGACATTTGGTATAGAACTTATCCTTTGACTTGTACTTTCGTCGACAGTATTTTCCACACCTATGGCTTTGGAATCGTAAGAATTGTTGTTTTAAGTTTTTATCTTCTCTGCTATTGGGTACAGCACATGTGGCATAATCTTCAATGAAAGACAAAACAGTTTCATCTGAATCTGTTCCAAATTTGGGGGCGTCCTTGATCCATAACAACATATGTATATGAGGAGCACCTCTTGCTTGATACTCCTTTCTCCAAAAGAAATCCACAACTTCTCCAAGAGGAGGATTCTTTTTATTGCAGATGAAAGACATCATAGCTTCAAATCTATTATTGAAATATCTGCATACATTAACAGGATCCAAAGAGCACAATTCTCCAGGTGTCTTGTATTCAATATTTTTTATATTGGAATTTGCCTCTCGAAGAAATTCAAGTAAATCATCCCAAGCATACTCAACACAGCTTAGTGTAACAAACCATGTAGGAGTTCCCAAGTTCCGTAGCATACATTTCAGTTCTCCATGACGACGGTACCAATATTCATCTCTCTGATGCACTTTATCCATAAAAACCTTTGCAGTTACATTTTGCAGATGCATTCCAGTTTTTAAAATGAAATGTGATTTACTGCATATGAAAGTCCAGACAAGTCACTTTCAGACAGAAGATGAAACATATAAGGGATACATTGTTGAAATCTTGGATCTTCTGCATATAATCTTGTTGTCCGATATTCAAATGCAGGAATCTGCACAGACCGTTCATCATCTCATCCACCTTTTCCTGTTTGAAACAAGTGCAGGAAACAACAAGCTTCCAAGCTCTCTTCCCATACACTCAGGGGACTTCCTCTTGCTTTTTTCATTTGGAACAACTCAATCGTATTCCCCATCACCTCTTCGGAATGAAGATGTACACTGTAATGTTCATAGATTTCTTCACATCTGGACATGTCCACTTTTTCAATTTGTCCACTTAATGTTTCAGTATCTTCTGCTAAATCTATTTCTTCTTCTCCTACAAAAACATTTCTATAGTACTCATTATTTTTTATCAGATACAATGATGCCTTTTGCACTTTTCTAACTTCCACTAACTCTTGCCAGATTTTCTTATTCTTAGTAGGAACAGTATTAACTAGAATGACTAGTGGTTCATTTTCTGCATGGTCTACACCAATAGTTTCAATATTTTTCTTTAAATCTAACGGTAAATACACAACTCTTCCTTTCAATCCTCTTTGTAACTCTGATGGAGGTAATTTACCTGTTTTAAGCTCCATATGAACAATAGCCTGAAACGGGTGCACACATTGAATGAGAATAGACTCATACGTATTTAAATCTATCAGCTCTGGAGGAATAGCAACCAACACTAGATTATTATAAACAGCTCAAGCAGGCATTTTATTCTCATCTAATTTGTTATAACAATATTTGCAAATGCGCTGCTCAGTACCCAAATCAAAACAATCCTCTACCAACAAATAAGTTGCAAATTCCATCCACTTATCATTATCTTCTATTTGACTTTTTAAATACAGATTGACACCCCTAGTCTGATTTTTATAGTGACTTCGCCGACAACAAATACAAGAAACATTTGGTCTTTCACCTGAAATTACCTTAAAATTTGTGATTTCATCCTCAAAACTTTTTGTAATTACGGTTTCTACATTGTCTTCAACATTTTGTTCGACTAATGTGTCAGTTTCTGCACTCTCTTGCTGAGGACCAAAGTAACAAAACTCAATATCATCACAAACCTTCTTCACATCTGATACTGACCCACACAAAAGAGCACTGTTCAACTCATTTAACTTTAGTGCTGGACTTTTTGCATAATACAATCTTCTCACTAACTTCCGCATTTGAGTATGATGTACTGCCAGCATCCTGAAATGGTGAAAAACACTTTGACAAACTTTCCTAGAAAGACAAGCCAGAGAATGACCTTGCAAACCAGTATTTTTTCTCACTCTGCAAGGGTCTAGTCCCTGCAACACCTTAATCTTTTGTTCAACACTTTTTTTACTATATGCTCGTAAAAAACTACATAATTTATGAATAGATTCTTGTCGTACACTACAAATACTACTGCAATCCCAAGTGTACACAGGGTGTTTAGGACGTCTCCCTAGAACTTCATCAGCTATCACTTCTACTGCATTTCTTTCAACCATTTTCTCTTTCTCAATTGGACAACCATCTCTAACCTCATAACCTCTACCACTGGTGTCAACTGCATACAATAATGTTTTGCTCTGTAAATAACTCTCTTCATTAAAGAAAGGCTCTGAACTGGAACTGTGTTTCCTTTCTCCCAAAAAAACATCACAATTTTTTTTTGTATTAATTACTCTTTTCCTCCTACTTTTGGCCTTCATTAAATGGATTGGTTTATCTAGTGATCAAATTCTGTTTAATACTAAAATGAATAGTTTCCTTTTTACTTCAAAAGCCTTTTCAACAATGTTTTCAATATGCTTCTTCTTTTTATAAAATAGAGCTCTCTTTTTATATTTCTTCACATCTATCAGCAAATTATGTACTACTCTCTTGTAAAATATTTTTGTGCGTAATTCCTTATACTGATTTTGCCTTCTTTTAACATACTTTGTCTCCTTTGACTGTCCATTTACTTTTATGCTTTTCCTCTTATTTTGAATTTTTTTTTTCTAGTTGAAGTATTCTCAGAGGTTTCAGCATTCTGTACATTCTGTTTGGTCCTAGAAACATTTTTAATAAATTGCTTTGTGATCTTACCAGAAGATTTTTTTCTTTTTAGCCACATTATCTTGTTCATTCAATACTTTTTTTTTTTTTTAAATGTATTTCTTTATTATCAAATTACCCGAAATGACATACATCATAGCGCGCCTACAACCCTGAGGCCGGCCACTGTACCACATTACCTCACAGCAGCCCGACAGCTTATCCCACATCCCGGAGGCCGGGCATCGCTGCACCCCAAGTTGGTCCCGTTGGGTGGTCTTACAGTATTATAGCAGTATGTCACAGCCTGTATACACTTCCCCGCCGGGGAACAACAGTTTTCACTTCTAATCTAATCAAACTCCCCCAACCCCCTCCCCATCCCCCCCTCCCCCCCAACATTTAGGCGTCTGAACAGATCTCCTCCAATAATGCCAATCCCAGTTTCTACCAGCTTCAGCGGTCCACCCGTACTCCACCCTCTGCTACCTGCCAGTCCCTGGCCACTCCCGCTGCGTTATCGCCAATCTCCCCGCCCCTCACTGCCCACTGCCCCCAGCTTGTAAGTGCATTTCCTGGCTCTCTGCGCACAAGTCGGCTCTCCCGTTGACGAACGGTCACACCCCCGGGAGCCTACTGCACTGCTGCTCCCTGTTCCCCCTCGACTGCCGACTCCGTGCCCCTCTCCGATGTTCCCTCCTTCCCCCTGAGGCGTTCTGTGTATAGTCCCCAGAAATTTTTCGGTCGGCTGCGCGGCAGGAGCAACTCGCTAAATACCTCCGTCTGCGTGCAGCAATACAACACATCCCGGGCCCACTGTTCTACCGTAGGCAATGGGCCCCTCATCCAACACATTGCCACCCTTCTCTTAGCCATCAGCAGACCCATGTCAACTATTTTGTGAACGGCTCTAGGCAGCTTCTTCGAATAGCCCAGCAGAGCTACTGTCGGATCCGGGTTAAACTCTAGTTCCATCAGTCCCCCCAGTTTGCGGAAAATAGCAAGCCACCTATATACCTCAGGGCACTCACAGGCCAAATGGATAAAGTCTGCCGTGGCGTGTCCACACCGCTCACACGCGGCATCTTCTCGCAGACCGTATCGGTGTAGTCTGGCCGGCGTATAATATACTCTATTTATGTACTTAAAATGAAGTAACCTGTGTCTCCCATGGAGTGATATCCTACGTGTGCCAGCACAGCAATACTGCCGCATGGCGTCGTCTATTACCATCCCCAGGTCCTGTTGCCAGGCCAGCCGAGCCTTGGGGTACCATTGTATACGGTGCTCCATAGTTATCTTATAAAGTCGAGATATTAGCCTGCGAGGGCTTTTGTGCTTGATGATATACGTTAATTCCGGCACCTCCGGGGGCTCCGCCATATCGTCCCCCAGTTGCTGCCGCAACGCCCCCCTCACTCTATGAAATTGGAAACGCTGCAGCTGCGTCGGGGCTTCCGCCCCTGCAGCCACATCATCCCACGTTATCACTGTGCCATCCGCGAACAGGTCTCCCATCACGTGCAGGCTAAGTTCTTGCATGGCCCGCACCACGCCCTTGTCCCTACAGGGAGGCAGCCATCGCGCCCATTCCACTGGCATTGC
Organism: Triturus cristatus; assembly: GCF_964204655.1. Lineage (NCBI taxonomy): Eukaryota > Metazoa > Chordata > Amphibia > Caudata > Salamandridae > Triturus > Triturus cristatus. The sequence continues at coordinate 451,501,816 of NC_140587.1, forward strand.
CGGGGAATACAGTAATGCCCCAGCTGTGTTCCGTAGTATACTATCCCAAGCGTGCCTCGTGGAGTTCAGGGAGTCCAAATAACCTGTACGGCGATCGGGTGTTTCAAATAGAATCGCTGGCAACGGGTGGGGGTCCGCAAACAACCTCTCCAGTATAAGATACGGTACCGATTCCTCCCCGTGAATCCAGCTGTGTGCTTGTGCTCCCTGAGCCACCCGATAGTACAGTTCCATATCAGGCGCACCGAGTCCTCCCATATGGCACGGCAATGTGAGCACCTGCCAGCTGACTCGAGCCTGTTTGCCCGCCCATGCCAACTTCAATAGAGACCTACGTAGCCTATCAAAAAATACCCGTGGTAACACCATAGGTAGATTAATGAACAGGAAAAGGAAGCGAGGTAGCACAACCATTTTCATGATTGATATCCTGCCAACCAAGGAGAGTGGGAGGCCAATCCAAATCTCCACGTCGTCCTCAAGTTTATCTATAGCCCTGCCATAATTTTCCCTCATTAATATTTCAGGGTCCGTGTGGAGCCGTATCCCCAAATATCTGACCGCTTCATCCGACCACTGTAACGGGTACTCCCTCGCAAAGGGGGTCGTGGAGGGGTTAAGCGGAAAGGCAATGGACTTATTCCAATTCACCTGCAGGCCCGAGAGGGCACCAAAGTGCACCACCTCTCGCAGCACCGGAGCTAAATTACTCTCTGGGTCGCGCACGTACAGCAGGGTGTCGTCTGCATACGTGGACACTACTATTTTATAGGTGGGGAAATTCACCCCCCTCAGGCAATGGTATTCACGCAAAGCACAGGCTAACGGTTCGGCAACCAGAGCGTATAGTATCGGCGACAGCGGGCAGCCCTGACGCGTTCCCCTGGAGATGTGGATAGCCTCCGTAACGCTCCCCCCCAGTCGTATCCTTGCACTCGGCGCGTGTACAGAACCCCCATCATTCGCAGGAATACGGGCCCAGGCCCATTTTGTTCAACACCTGACTCATAAAAGGCCATTCAACTGAATCGAACGCCTTCTCCATGTCTAGGAACACTGCGAGTGCTCTAGTGTCCCTGCGAACATGCTGCATGGTGCCGAAAACTGTTCGTAGATTATAGGTTAAATTCCTCCCTAGCATGAAGCCCGCCTGCTCCGGAGCCACAAGCTCCGGTGTCAGCAGCGCAAGGCGCGTAGCCAATATTTTCGCATAGATCTTAGTGTCCACATTTAGTAACGACAGGGGTCTATAGGAGCTGCACTCCTCCGGGGGCTTCCCTGGCTTAGGGATGGCGACCAATAATGCCTCACTCATGGATTTGGGCATGTGGCCCGTGTCTCACATGTCATCAAACAGCTGCGAAAGATGTGGGAAGAGGATATCCGCAAAGTTTTTATAAAAGGCAGCCGTCAGGCCATCCGCCCCAGGTGCACTGTTCGCACGCATGCCCGCCAGCGCTTCAAGGATTTCATCCCTCTGTATGGGGAGAGCCAGAAATTCCCTACGGGCATTGGAAAGAAAGGGCACTTTAATGTGGTCCAAGTAGTCCCGTATCTCTTCATCCATCCCCGTCTGCCGGGAAGCATATAATGCCGCATAGTATGCCCTAGGAGCATGCTGCGATCCCCGCCTCCACAGTCAGCATCTCCCCAGCTACCGAGCGGACCTCAGTTATGTTAGCTTTACTCCGTCTTGCCTTGAGTAAATTCGCCAAGACCGAGCCCGGCCTCTCCCCCTCTCCATAAACCCTAGCCGTAGCGTACTTCCCCAAGTGCGTTGTAAACCCAGCCGCATGTACATTTCCTCTCAGCCCCCCGGTTCGTAGCATGGGACTGTGGTTTGGAAGGTGCGTCTCCTGCAGGAAGGCTACATCTATGTCATGTCTGCGGAGATATTGCAGGACTTTGCGCATCTTACGGTGATTGTTCAATCCTCTGACATTCCAAGTCAATACTCGTACGGGGCTGGGTGACCCTAGCGGGACAGTAGGTCTAACTTGGGCATCATAGTTACAATTAAATGGCTTCGAGCTTATAGTGTGCAAGGAGTCTCCAGGCATCCGCCCTCTCTCCTCTCCTATCTGTCGGACTAACCTCTGAACAAACAACCAAACCCCCTTTCCCTCCCCCTCCCACAGCTGACCTCCCCCAACTCAGCCATGCTGGATCTCATTTAGAGATTGCCCCCACCTCCCTCTCCCCACCCTCTAAACAGAAATCCCCGCAAAAAATGTGTAGTGCACTCGGAGGCGGAGGTAGCTCCGTACAAAGGAATGTATACAATATACGATAAATACCAAGCCCTCCCCTCCACACACAGAGCAAGAGTACTTTCCCCCACCGTGAGGGGAGACATGAGCAAGTATCCGCTTCCCTGCACCCTTGGCTTCCATATCACAAAGTCTCGGCGGTGTTCGCAATCCCTCCGCCAGTGCCACAGTTTACCAGGTAGCAGCCCCGCCCACGGGATTTACCCCGCTAGATCGGCTTTTTTCACACAGGGCACCTCCCAGCCGTACCCTACGCACCTCAAGCAGGTGGCCCCTGCCCTCCCCCTAATGATCCAGGCCTTGTTGCGGCACCCTAGAATCTCTCCTACCAGCTTGCCCCCAGTGTTTCACCTCCTCAGCATGCCGCATTCCCAGTGTGCACCCATCACCTACGTATTTTAGTCTTGCTGCTCCAAAGAGCCCCCGGCCTCCTCATCTCCAGAGTTCCGCGCAGGGCTGTTCCTCTTCTCCCTGCTCCAGTCCTTCAGTGCCCTCTGTAAGGCCTTGGGATCGAGGAAGATGTGAGTCTTCCCTTGCCTGTTAACACGCAGTTTTGCGGGGTAGAGCATCGCGTAGTCCAGGCCTTGTTCACACAGTTGTTTTTTAATCGGGATGAACTGCCGTCTGGCTTCCTGGACCCTCGCAGTAAAGTCTGGATACAGCGAGATGGAGGACCCCTCATACTGGAGCGACTGCTTTTCCCTCGCCACCCGGAGTGCGGCATCTCTATCCCTGTAGTTCAACAGCTTGGCGATGATCGGCCGCGCGGTGCCCCCGGCGCCGGCCTAGGACCCAGGGATCTATGCGCTCTCTCCACCACGAACATAGTCGAGAAGATCTCCGAGCCAAGCAGCCCTGTCAACAGTTTTTCCACAAATAACTCCATTTTGCCCGTAGGCATCGTCTCCGGCAGGCCCGTTATGCGCAGATTACAGCGTCGCGCGCGGGCTTCCAAGTCTTCGGTTTTATCCTGCAGTACCTGCATGATGCGCCCTCGTTTTTTGTGTTCAGTGTCGATCGAGGTCTGCGCGTCCTCCACCCCTGCCAGTCTCTCCTCAGTTTGATCCAGGCGCTCCGCATGTTTATCGAGTCGCTCCCCCATGCGGTCCATGCAATAGGAGAGAGCGTCAATCTTCGTCCCCAGGGAGGTGATGCCCGACTGAAGGCCTCTCTCCATCGAGAGCAACAGAGTGCGAATATCCTGGGCGTCGTCAGGGGGGGCAGTCGCGCCACCCGCCGCCTCCTCTCCCACTGCTTGGGTCTTAGGGCACCGTTGCTCAAAAGAGAGTTTCGCCTGCGTTTTATCTGACTTGCCCATCGTGTCACCTCCCTGTCTTGGGCGCCACACGTCTATCACACCACTGCGCCCCAGTGACCGAGAGCGTAACGATGGTGCTCCAAGTGCGTTTTCCGGGAGCGCCACCGGTCAAATCGCGGGCCTCAACCCGCTTGTCGCAGGCACCAGGGTCTCCAGCCGCGGGGCGCCTCCCCCGTCAATTCGCACAGCGCTGCTCCAACTACCCGAGGACCTGGCAAGCCGCAGTGCTCAAGTCATCTGTCGCAGGAGCACACACACAAAAGCACGGGCAAGCCAAGAAGAGCCACGCTGGTAGGCGTTCCTCACCACCGACCCCAGCAGGCCCCGCAGTCTCTCGGGCAGCTCCCTTACCAAGCTGTTCCTCCTGTGCACCTTTTCCCCTAGCAGCCAACGGTGGACCCTCGTGCTCAGCGCCCAAGCGTCGGTGCCCTGAGACCGGGCCAGCTCCCAGCCGCCTCTCCGCCAACAAAGCAGCCCTGCGGGGTTGTAAGGCGCCCCAGACCAGCAGCAGGCCCCGACTGTCCCCCAGGGGCTGCCCCTACTGCAGCGAAACACCCGATGCAGCCCGCCATGCGTCCCAGTACCTTGCGGGGCCGCAATCACCAGGGGCAGCAGGGAGACCCCAATGTAGCAGCCGTCGGCGCCGCAGCCTCAGCGCAGCACCAGTACTCTGCCACCGCCGACCACCGTCGTGTGTCTCCCCCCGATTCCGCCGCTCAAAACAATCCCAGGGGGTCACCACTGCTGCCTCACTCCGCCCCGCGGGCTTCGTCGCCGCAGTCAGGCTGCCATATCGAGCCGCCGCCCAGTCTTCTGCAGTCGGAGCCTCCCGCTCTCGGCTGTGCTAGGGGGCCGCACCACACACCCCGCGGTGGTCCTCCGATGTGTCGGCCCCCCGCCGCAGCCGCGATCTCAATTTAGGAGCAGCGCTTCCAGCGCTCCGGCACCCCCAGCTGGCAACACCGCACGCAGAGCGACGTCGACGGACCTGCTACGCACCCAAGATCGGGGATCAGGGGCCTCCTCGTCTCCGTGAGCCGGTGCCGATCGGCAGGCGTCCAGCACTCCCCGCTCCTGCAAAGCACGCCCCGTCTCGACTCCGCACTGCTCGCCATTCGTGGCAGGTCAACTACATTCAATTAACACGGTGTGGGGCAGGATAAATTAAGGATAAGAGCCTTTGTGTGCCGGAGCCCGAGGCTCAAGCCGCCATTCTCGTCGCGAGCCAAGCTCCGCCCCCCTGTTCATTCAATACTTGTGGTTGATGTTTCTTCAAGTAATTCTCCTGTCTCTGTTCTTTTCTTTTTCTGGCACGATTTCTCTATTTTAACGTTGAAAAACAGTATCTGTAAAAAAGAATCACAAATAAATGTATATTAATAACTTTCAAATTTATACTATTCTATTACTGTAGAAACACATTTTATATAAATACTGACTAAGAAACTATAGCCCTGAAGCACAAGTGTGACGATGGTTAAAACACTACATGCATAGTGCATACTACTTTGAAGCAGTTCATGCCCTAAAGCCTACCTCACAAAAAGACTACATGCTGACTGACTGAATGATTACAGTACTATAAGGAGACACACTGGGTGAGTGACAGGGTGTTTGCTAGAAGTGTATGACTACTGACATGGATATTGATGGTGTGAAAGACAAGTGTGTAGGTGATTAGAGACCTACATGCATAGTGGATACGTGTTTGAATCCATCCATATGTTAAGGCCTGTCTCAGTCAATAGTACTTGGATCCTGACTGAATGTTTTGAGTATTGCAAGGAGATTGCCAGGATGAATTTATAAGTATTTGTATTTTGGTGCAGTAAATACATTAGTACATGGTGCTGAATAAGTCACTAGAGAAGTATAAGGGGAGTGACAGAGTGTTTGCGGGAACTGTATGAATACTGTCTGGGATATTGAAGGTGTGAAAGACAAGTGTGTAGGTGGCTAGAGACCTACATGCATAGTGGATAGACGTTTGAAACAATCCATAGAATAACACTTGGATCACTGCAAAACAACCTGAGTACTGACTGAATCATTAGAGTACTACAAACAGAGTGACTGGGTGAATCTTTTTAAGTTTTTGGATTCTAGTGCAGTGAATAGATTAGTACTTAGTGCCAAATGAGTCAGTGGAGGTGTGCAATTAAAGTGACAGAGTGTTTAATGGAGTTTATAGATACTGACAGATAAATTGAAGGTCTGAAAGACAATTGTGTTGGTAGTTAGAGGCCTCCATGCATAGTGGAAACACGTTTGAATCAATCCATGTGCTAAGGCCTGCCTCACTCCATTAGTACTTAGGTACTGACTGAATGATTAGACTATTGCAAGAAGCGTACCTGGGTGAATTTATAAGTGTTTCTGTTTTGGCGCAGTTAATACATTACTACATGGTGCTGAATAAGTCACTGGAACAGTGCAAGGGGTGTGACAGGATGTTTGCTGGAAGTACATGGATACTGACTGGGGAATTGAAGCTGTTAAAGACAAGTGTATAGTATGTTAGAAGACTGCATGCATACTGCATAGACATTTGAAGCAGTCCATGTGGTAATGCATGGTTCACTACATGAGTACCTGGAAACTGACTGAATCATTAGACTACTGCTAGGAGAGTGCCTGGGTAAAACTTTTAAGCTTTTCAGTTTTGGCGCCGTGAAGAGATTAGTACATGGTACTGGATCAGTCACTGGAGGTGTGCAAGATGAGTGACAGGGTGTTTATTGAAGTATATAGATACAGACTAGTTAATTAAAGAAGTCAAAGACAAGTGTGTAGGTGACTAGAGGCCTGCATGAAAAGTGGATAGACGTTTAAACAGTCCATGAGCTAAGACCTCAGACACTGCATGATTACCTGGGTACTGACTGAATCATTACACTACTGCAAGGAGAGTGCCTGGGTTAATCTTTTTAAGTTGTTGTGTTTTGGTGCAGTAAATAGATTATTACATAGTGCCAGATGAGTCAGTAGAGGTGTGGAAGTGGACTGAAAGAGTGTTTACTGGAGTTTCTAGATACTGACTAGTTAATTGAAAAAGCGAAAGCCAAATGGGTAGGTGACTAGAGGCCTGCATGCATACTGGACAGACATTTGAAGCAGTCCATGGGCTAAGGCATGGACTGCTTTAGCCATGCCTTAGCAAGAAGAGTGCCTGGATAAATCTTTTAAGTTTTTGGGTTTTGGCACAGTGACTAGATTAGTACATGCTGCTTAATGAGTCACTGGAGGTGTGCAAGGGGAGTGACAGGGTATTTATTGGAGTATATCGATACTGACTGGGCAAATGAAGGTGTGAAAGATAATTCTATAGGTGGTTAGAGGCCTGCATGCATAATGGATAGTCATTTGAAGTAGTCCATGTGCTAAAACCGGGTTTACTACATAAGTACCTGGGTACTGACTGAATCATCAGAGAAGTACAAGGAGAGTGCCTCAGCGAATTTATAAGTGTTTGGGTTTAGGCGCAGTAAATGGATTAGTACATGGTACTGAATGGGTCACTGGAGAAGTGTAAGGGGAGTAACAGGGTGTTTGTGTCAGGGGAACTTAACGAATTACACAGGAGTAGAATGACGCTAACTCCCAATGCCCTTCTCAGGACCCCCCCTGCTAGGTTTGTTTTAATCCATCGCAGGTAAGTTCTGAGGGGGGAAAGGGGATTGGACAGAGAAGAGACAGCTCCAAAACACTGCTGGTCCTGCTTAATCTTCTTCTTCAGGCTGTTAGGTTAGAAACATTAAATAGTCAGATATATCGGTTACCTTGACAGACTGCTTTCCTTAATATAGATACATATATATTTTTTAACTAATCTCACCAGTAAGTAGTTTTGGGCTTGCCACTCTTCTTACTTCTCTTGAGCGTTGTGTGTGTTTACCCAGAGAAGCCTTCTCTCTAATCACTTGTTCTTTTCCTTGCAGGCCGTTCTATTCTAAGGTTCTCTGTCTTGATAAAGGAAAAAAACAAGATAAGTTATCTTTCTGTTCTGTAAGTATGTAATGTAGTTCGATGTTCTCTTCCTACCTATGTACTTACTGGACAAGTGATTGAGATGTTTATAATTTGTTGCCTGAAGTATGAGAACTTCAATTAAATAGAGATATGAGGACAATTGCACCTGTCTAAGATTTTTTCTAAATGGAAGATTTGCTGATTTATGCTTCCCAGCCAATTAGAGAAGGTGCTTATAATCAGTTTGGTATGACTATTTATCACAGCTCTTATGGCGGCTGCCAAGACGTGTGCAATTTAATATTTTCCTTCTCAGGCAAAAAATGTAATGAAGCGCGAACGGAAATCTCTCAGTGTTCGCACTTGTTCGTTTTGTGAATTACGCAGCTCAAAAGAGAGACGCGTTTAAATATTGCAGAGGAATTTCTGTAACCTTGCCGGTAGTGCGCACAAACTGAAACGTGCGCACGAGTTTAATTCCTGCAGCCTTTAGGTACCGCGAGGCACAAAAGGAACAGTGCCCGCGAGTAAACTTCAAATCCAGAATGAGAAATTCGATCTAGAATAACGCAGCTCAGAGAAACAATGCACGCGTTTTTCCCTTGTGCGAATTTACAGGACGTTAAGAGTTAACTGAACTTGTCAACATTCTCTTCCTTGCCTTTCTCTCAGGAAATACAATACTAAATATATTTAATTGGTTAAAGTTGAATTAGTCTTCTTCACAGATTTCTTTCAATCGTTAGCGCAAGCAAGGCTTCAGTCAGAATTATGTTTCACCAGCTTATTGCCTGAAAACTTGGATGGGAACAGAAATAATACTTTGAAGTTGACACTAACCTTTAATCTTGAATATTGGTAGTAACCGACGAAGCTAACCCCGCATATTCCGCCACTACCCTGACTAACTTTCGCGACGCATGAACAACAGGTGCTGCTCCAGAAGAATCTTCAGTGAAGTGCACAGTAGAATGTTGGAGCACACCTCACCAACTGTCATTTGCAGAAAGACTAGACTGCTAAACAGCGTTATGCTGTTGCAATGTCAGGATGTTGGCAGCCATGTTGGAGTTTCTACGGTGCCAACTAGCGCTCCAACTAAAAGGATTAGCTACTCTTTGAGTTTGGGAAGAGAGGATAGTAGCTACGGAGGAAATAGGAGGAGGAAACCTCCTGTGATTCCTGACAGTACCCCCTCCCAACGGGGTCTCCTCCAATCTGGGTTTGGTAGAAAATTTAGCATGGAAGGCTTTAATTAATCGAGGGGCATGGACATCCGTACTTCTTTCCCAGGAACGTTCATCAGGTCCATAACCCTTCCATTCAATGAGATAAAAGAGTTCATCACGGATGAGTTTTGAATCTAAAATCCGTTTAACTTCATACTCAGCCTCACCATGCAGGATTAGAGGATCAGGAGGGGAAGACCTACACAACCCGGGGTGAATTGGTTTCAAAAGAGAAACATGAAAGACCGGGTGAATTTTGGTGGAACCAGGAAGAGATAATCGATAAGTAACTGGATTAATGACCTTCTCAATTGGATAAGGACCCATAAAACGAGGCTGGAATTTACGGGAACCTTTGAGTCTAAGATTTTTTGTACACAACCAGACTAAATCTCCCACATGAAGCTCAGGTGCCTTTTTACGTTTTCGATCAGCGAAGTGTTTGTAACGAGCCTTTGCTGTGGACAAATTCTGGGTTACAGTGTGGTGGATCCTAGCTAACTGGTTGGCAATATTCTGAACAGCAGGAAGGTTAGTATTGTCAAAATTAACATGGGAATTAGGATGCCTGCCTGAATTTATAAAGAAAGGTGAGCAACCTGTGGAGACATTAGGAGCATTATTGTAGGCATACTCAGCAGTCCATAAATGGTCAGGCCAGTCACCCTCCTCATCTAACAAGTATAACCTAAGGTGTTGTTCAAGTTCCTGATTAATGCGTTCGGTTTGACCATCAGTTTCAGGATGAAAGCTGGTAGGATAACGGTGGTCAATGTTAAGGCCCTTAATGTAAGCTTTCCAAAAGTGTGATAGGAACTGAGAGCCCCTGTCTGAAATGAGTACCTTAAGAATCCCATGAAGGCGAATAATGTGTTGATTGAAAAGTTGAGATAGCTGCTTGGAAGTGGGTGCACCCTTAAAGGGTACAAAGTGTGCCATTTTACTAAATGTGTCACCACAACCAGAATAGTGTCATAACCTTGAGAGGAAGGTAAATCAACAATCAAGTCTAGGGAGACCGTGTGCCAAGGATATGGGGGGGTTGGCATGGGTTGTAAGAGGCCCTTTGGAGCTTGCCTGTCCGATTTCCCCCGTGCACATAGTTCGCAACTCCAAACATATTGACGAATATCACGGCACATGTATGGCCACCAAAAGTTGCGTTTAAGTAAATCTTTAGTTGTTAGGATGCCCTTATGACCAGCCAGTGGATTGTCATGACTTTCCTGCATGGCTTTTAATGGAGTTCCTTAGTGGGTAGATACAAGGCAGAGTTGTGGTAGGGAAGACCGTTGTGAATGGAATGTAGCGGGTCTTCTGAGAGCCAAGTCTGCATATCCAGATCTGACATCAAATTGCGAACATGATGTTCAAAGGGTTCCAAGGAAAGCACTGCAATGAATTTGTCATCAGGTATGATTGGTTGATTTTCAATGACTGGAGTTTGATTTTCTGTATCTAGCCATGAGAGGACATCAGCCTTTCCATTTTTGGATCCGGGATGAAAGGTAATAACAAAATCAAAGTCTGCAAAGTAGAGAGACCACCGCAATTTACGTGGTGTGAGTGTACGCGCAGAGCGCAAAAATTTTAGATTGCGGAGATCTGTGAACACAGTTACAGTGTGGTTAGCCCCCATTAAGTAATGCCTCCAATCCTTGAAGGCATCCTTAATGGCCAGAAGTTCTTTGTCCGTGATAGTGTAGTTACATTCCGCAGGATTGAGTTTGCGTGAACGATACGCTACAGGATGCAGCTGCCCAGTGTCTTTGTGTCTCTGTGAAAGAATTCCTCCGATGGCTAGGTCTGAAGCGTCTGTCTCCAGATAGAAGGGTTCGGAGGGATCTGCGTGAAGTAAAACTGGGGCTGTGGTGAAACTGGTTTTCATTAATCGGAAGGCCTCTTCAGCTTCATCAGACCAGTGGAAAGAGACGCCTTTCTTCAGAAGACGAGTTAGAGGAAGAATTTTAGAAGAGAATCCATGAATGAATCGTCTGTAAAAATTGGAGAATCCAATAAAGCTTTGAAGTTCTTTGATACTAGTAGGGGATTTCCAGTCTGTTATTGCTTTCACCTTCTATTCATCCATTTGAACTCCACTAGGCGAGAGTACAAAGCCAAGGAATTCCACTGTGTTGGTGTTAAAGAGGCATTTCTCCAGTTTTACATATAGAGAGTTTTCCCGTAGGCATTGTAGAACCGCTCTGACCTGATCATAATGTTCTTCAGTCGTATTTGAATAAATTAAGATATCATCAATGTAGACTATTGCACATCGGTCAATAAAATTACTTAAAACATGTTTGATAAAGTATTGGAAGGTCGCAGGTGCGTTACACAGACCATACGGCATTACAAGGTACTCATAGAGCCCGAATTTAGTTCTGAACGCGGTCTTCCATTCATCGCCTTCTCGGAGTCTGATTAGATGATATGCTCCACGTAAGTCTAGGCGAGTGTAAATCTTAGCTTTTTTCACCTGATCAATCAATACCGAGATGAGGGGTAACGGGTATGATAGTGATTCTGTTGATTGCTCTAAAGTCTATGCAAGTCCTGAGATCCCCCCCCCCCTTCTTTGGCACGAAAAAAGGGGGGAAGAGACAGGGGACTGGGATGGCCGAATAAAGCCATTTGCCAAGTTCTTGGTCAAATAGTCTTTTAAGTGGAGATTTTCCTTTTCCGTTAGGGCATAAACTCTACTGCAAGGTAGGTTGGCTCCGGGTTCCAGGTCGATCTTGCAGTCATAAGACCTGTGTGGAGGTAATGTTTCGGCTTTAATTTCATCAAAGACATCTGCGAATTCTCGGTAAAGCTCTGGTATTTCAGGTGTTTGAATGACACATATAGAATTTCCATTAGTGCATAACTGAGTGACCGCACTGGTTACGGTAGGGTGAGCCATATCTTCAAAACAATGTCTTGCACAATATTCCGAATTTAATTGAATAGTCCGGGCTCCCCAATCTATCAACGGATTGTGTTCAGTCAACCAAGGTAGGCCCAAGATTTGTTGAAATTGGGGGGCGTCAATTAAATTAAACTGCAGGGTCTCTTGGTGTCCCTCAATGGTGGTCATGTGTACCGATTCTGTATGACTGATTATTGGTCCTGAAGTTAATTCAGTACCATCAACTGCTCAGACCTTCTCGCTTTTCTCCTTTTTAATGGCTTGTAATCCAATTTGATCAGCAAATTTATGGTCGCAGAAATTACCTGTTGCTCCAGAATCAACCATGACAATAACTCCGGTCAAATTTATACTTCTAAATCGTAATGTTACTGTCATAACCAAATGGGGCGAAGAGACTTGTAACCTGTTCGCTACCTGATGGTCTGTTGGAGTTGTTGCTCCTTTCGCAACCACGGGTCCAACTCCGCTCACCCGTGGTGCCTCTAGTTTTCTTTCTCCTTTGCTGGTAATTTTGGTCTTTTTAAACAGTTCCTGACAAAATGTCCACTTCCTCCACAATACAAACACAACTTGTTTAATCTTCATTTCTCTTTTTCCTCCTTGGAGAGTGGACCTCTGATTACTCCAATTTGCATGGGTTCTGCTCCAGTGGAACTTTCCGCTGTTCGTGACGGTTCAGTTTTAACTCGATCAAAATGTGGAACACTAGGTCGAAACTCCCGTCTATGTTCTCCTTTTCGCTCAGTTTGCCGATAATCAATCTCTAGAGTCAAATCCACTAGGGCAGAGATGTCAGTAGGTCGATTCGGGATTTGGGAAAGGGCATCTTTCAATTCTTCTCGCAATCCCCTGTAAAATACTGCTGCTCTTTTATTTTCTGGCCAATTCGTCTCTACTATTAATTTATTAAATTGAGCTAGATAGGCCACGAGTTCTCGGTTACCCTGTTTTAATTCTAACAGTTCGTTGTCAGACGCCTGTGATGCAGATCTACGATCAAAGATGCAAAGGAATTATTTCTTGAAGTCTTCAAGGTTATATAAAATTGGATCATCTTGAGACACTAGTGGCATGGACCAGGAAGCGGCGTCCCCACTAAGGTAGGACAGGATGAACGCCACACGGGATTGGGCATCAGGGAAAATGGTTGGACGGCACATGAAGTGCAATGAACACTGGGTCAAAAAAATGTGTCCCTTTTGCGGATCTCCATTGAACCTCTCAGGTGGAGCAAGAGGAATTACGGGGGATAATGAGTGAATGACTTGGGTGGTGGCAAAAGACGGAGTGCTAGCGTTTGGATTCTGTGTAGTAAAAGATGTGGAGGCTTGACTGGCTACCTGAACTGGTGTTCCCGTTTTAAAGGTTATAATCTCCTGTCTTAATATCTTATTCTCCTCCCTCACTGCCTCTAAGTCCCTTTGTATATTACTTAAAATCTTGCCTACATTTTTTAGATCCAGACCTTCCGTCATTCTGCTCAGGTGTTAGTACCAACGTGGGCACGTCACTCTGTCAGGGGAACTTAACGAATTACACAGGAGCAGAATGACGCTAACTCCCAATGCCCTTCTCAGGACCCCCCCTGCTAGGTTTGTTTTAATCCATCGCAGGTAAGTTCTGAGGGGGGAAAGGGGATTGGACAGAGAAGAGACAGCTCAAAAACACTGCTGGTCCTGCTTAATCTTCTTCTTCAGGTTGTTAGGCTAGAAACATTAAATAGTCAGATATATCGGTTACCTTGACAGACTGCTTTCCTTAATATAGATACATATACATTTAATAACTAATCTCACCAGTAAGTAGTTTTGGGCTTGCCACTCTTCTTACTTCTCTTGAGCGTTGTGTGTGTTTACCCAGAGAAGCCTTCTCTCTAATCACTTGTTCTTTTCCTTGCAGGCCGTTCTATTCTAAGGTTCTCTGTCTTGATAAAGGAAAAAAACAAGGTAAGTTATCTTTCTGTTCTGTAAGTATGTAATGTAGTTTGATGTTCTCTTCCTACCTATGTACTTACTGGACAAGTGATTGAGATGTTTATAATTTGTTGCCTGAAGTATGAGTACTTCAATTAAATAGAGATATGAGGACAATTGCACCTGTCTAAGATTTTTTCTAAATGGAAGATTTGCTGATTTATGCTTCCCAGCCAATTAGAGAAGATGCTTCTAATCAGTTTGGTATGACTATTTATCACAGCTCTTATGGCGGCTGCCAAGACGTGTGCAATTTAATATTTTCCTTCTCAGGGAAAAAATTTAATGAAGCGCGAACGGAAATCTCTCAGTGTTCGCACTTGTTCGTTTTTTGAATTACGCAGCTCAAAAGAGAGACGCGTTTAAATATTGCAGAGGAATTTCTGTAACCTTGCCGGTAGTGCGCACAAACTGAAACGTGCGCACGAGTTTAATTCCTGCAGCCTTTAGGTACCGCGAGGCACAAAAGGAACAGTGCCCGCGAGTAAACTTCAAATCCAGAATGAGAAATTCGATCTAGAATAACGCAGCTCAGAGAAACAATGCACGCATTTTTCCCTAGTGCGAATTTACAGGACGTTAAGAGTTAACTGAACTTGTCAACATTCTCTTCCTTGCCTTTCTCTCAGGAAATACAATACTAAATATATTTAATTGGTTAAAGTTGAATTAGTCTTCTTCACAGATTTATTTCAATCGTTAGCGCAAGCAAGGCTTCAGTCAGAATTATGTTTCACCAGCTTATTGCCTGAAAACTTGGATGGGAACAGAAATAATACTTTGAAGTTGACACTAACCTTTAATCTTGAATATTGGTAGTAACCGACGAAGCTAACCCCGCATATTCCGCCACTACCCTGACTAACTTTCGCGACGCATGAACAACAGGTGCTGCTCCAGAAGAATCTTCAGTGAAGTGCACAGTAGAATGTTGGAGCACACCTCACCAACTGTCATTTGCAGAAAGACTAGACTGCTAAACAGCGTTATGCTGTTGCAATGTCAGGATGTTGGCAGCCATGTTGGAGTTTCTACGGTGCCAACTAGCGCTCCAACTAAAAGGATTAGCTACTCTTTGAGTTTGGGAAGAGAGGATAGTAGCTACGGAGGAAATAGGAGGAGGAAACCTCCTGTGATTCCTGACAGTACCCCCTCCCAACGGGGTCTCCTCCAATCTGGGTTTGGTAGAAAATTTAGCATGGAAGGCTTTAATTAATCGAGGGGCATGGACATCCGTACTTCTTTCCCAGGAACGTTCATCAGGTCCATAACCCTTCCATTCAATGAGATAAAAGAGTTCATCACGGATGAGTTTTGAATCTAAAATCCGTTTAACTTCATACTCAGCCTCACCATGCAGGATTAGAGGATCAGGAGGGGAAGACCTACACAACCCGGGGTGAATTGGTTTCAAAAGAGAAACATGAAAGACCGGGTGAATTTTGGTGGAACCAGGAAGAGATAATCGATAAGTAACTGGATTAATGACCTTCTCAATTGGATAAGGACCCATAAAACGAGGCTGGAATTTACGGGAACCTTTGAGTCTAAGATTTTTTGTACACAACCAGACTAAATCTCCCACATGAAGCTCAGGTGCCTTTTTACGTTTTCGATCAGCGAAGTGTTTGTAACGAGCCTTTGCTGTGGACAAATTCTGGGTTACAGTGTGGTGGATCCTAGCTAACTGGTTGGCAATATTCTGAACAGCAGGAAGGTTAGTATTGTCAAAATTACCATGGGAATTAGGATGCCTGCCTGAATTTATAAAGAAAGGTGAGCAACCTGTGGAGACATTAGGAGCATTATTGTAGGCATACTCAGCAGTCCATAAATGGTCAGGCCAGTCACCCTCCTCATCTAACAAGTATAACCTAAGGTGTTGTTCAAGTTCCTGATTAATGCGTTCGGTTTGACCATCAGTTTCAGGATGAAAGCTGGTAGGATAACGGTGGTCAATGTTAAGGCCCTTAATGTAAGCTTTCCAAAAGTGTGATAGGAACTGAGAGCCCCTGTCTGAAATGAGTACCTTAAGAATCCCATGAAGGCGAATAATGTGTTGATTGAAAAGTTGAGATTGCTGCTTGGAAGTGGGTGCACCCTTAAAGGGTACAAAGTGTGCCATTTTACTAAATGTGTCACCACAACCAGAATAGTGTCATAACCTTGAGAGGAAGGTAAATCAACAATCAAGTCTAGGGAGACCGTGTGCCAAGGATATGGGGGGGTTGGCATGGGTTGTAAGAGGCCCTTTGGAGCTTGCCTGTCCGATTTCCCCCGTGCACATAGTTCGCAACTCCAAACATATTGACGAATATCACGGCACATGTATGGCCACCAAAAGTTGCGTTTAAGTAAATCTTTAGTTGTTAGGATGCCCTTATGACCAGCCAGTGGATTGTCATGACTTTCCTGCATGGCTTTTAATGGAGTTCCTTAGTGGGTAGATACAAGGCAGAGTTGTGGTAGGGAAGACCGTTGTGAATGGAATGTAGCGGGTCTTCTGAGAGCCAAGTCTGCATATCCAGATCTGACATCAAATTGCGAACATGATGTTCAAAGGGTTCCAAGGAAAGCACTGCAATGAATTTGTCATCAGGTATGATTGGTTGATTTTCAATGACTGGAGTTTGATTTTCTGTATCTAGCCATGAGAGGACATCAGCCTTTCCATTTTTGGATCCGGGATGAAAGGTAATAACAAAATCAAAGTCTGCAAAGTAGAGAGACCACCGCAATTTACGTGGTGTGAGTGTACGCGCAGAGCGCAAAAATTTTAGATTGCGGAGATCTGTGAACACAGTTACAGTGTGGTTAGCCCCCATTAAGTAATGCCTCCAATCCTTGAAGGCATCCTTAATGGCCAGAAGTTCTTTGTCCGTGATAGTGTAGTTACATTCCGCAGGATTGAGTTTGCGTGAACGATACGCTACAGGATGCAGCTGCCCAGTGTCTTTGTGTCTCTGTGAAAGAATTCCTCCGATGGCTAGGTCTGAAGCGTCCGTCTCCAGATAGAAGGGTTCGGAGGGATCTGCGTGAAGTAAAACTGGGGCTGTGGTGAAACTGGTTTTCATTAATCGGAAGGCCTCTTCAGCTTCATCAGACCAGTGGAAAGAGACGCCTTTCTTCAGAAGACGAGTTAGAGGAAGAATTTTAGTAGAGAATCCATGAATGAATCGTCTGTAAAAATTGGAGAATCCAATAAAGCTTTGAAGTTCTTTGATACTAGTAGGGGATTTCCAGTCTGTTATTGCTTTCACCTTCTATTCATCCATTTGAACTCCACTAGGCGAGAGTACAAAGCCAAGGAATTCCACTGTGTTGGTGTTAAAGAGGCATTTCTCCAGTTTTACATATAGAGAGTTTTCCCGGAGGCATTGTAGAACCGCTCTGACCTGATCATAATGTTCTTCAGTCGTATTTGAATAAATTAAGATATCATCAATGTAGACTATTGCACATCGGTCAATAAAATTACTTAAAACATGTTTGATAAAGTATTGGAAGGTCGCAGGTGCGTTACACAGACCATACGGCATTACAAGGTACTCATAGAGCCCGAATTTAGTTCTGAACGCGGTCTTCCATTCATCGCCTTCTCGGAGTCTGATTAGATGATATGCTCCACGTAAGTCTAGGTGAGTGTAAATCTTAGCTTTTTTCACCTGATCAATCAATACCGAGATGAGGGGTAACGGGTATGATATTGATTCTGTTGATTGCTCTAAAGTCTATGCAAGTCCTGAGATCCCCCCCCCCCCTTCTTTGGCACGAAAAAAGGGGGGAAGAGACAGGGGACTGGGATGGCCGAATAAAGCCATTTGCCAAGTTCTTGGTCAAATAGTCTTTTAAGTGGAGATTTTCCTTTTCCGTTAGGGCATAAACTCTACTGCAAGGTAGGTTGACTCCGGGTTCCAGGTCGATCTTGCAGTCATAAGACCTGTGTGGAGGTAATGTTTCGGCTTTAATTTCATCAAAGACATCTGCGAATTCTCGGTAAAGCTCTGGTATTTCAGGTGTTTGAATGACACATATAGAATTTCCATTAGTGCATAACTGAGTGACCGCACTGGTTACGGTAGGGTGAGCCATATCTTCAAAACAATGTCTTGCACAATATTCCGAATTTAATTGAATAGTCCGGGCTCCCCAATCTATCAACGGATTGTGTTCAGTCAACCAAGGTAGGCCCAAGATTAGTTGAAATTGGGGGGCGTCAATTAAATTAAACTGCAGGGTCTCTTGGTGTCCCTCAATGGTGGTCATGTGTACCGATTCTGTATGACTGATTATTGGTCCTGAAGTTAATTCAGTACCATCAACTGCTCAGACCTTCTCGCTTTTCTCCTTTTTAATGGCTTGTAATCCAATTTGATCAGCAAATTTATGGTCGCAGAAATTACCTGTTGCTCCAGAATCAACCATGACAATAACTCCGGTCAAATTTATACTTCTAAATCGTAATGTTACTGTCATAACCAAATGGGGCGAAGAGACTTGTAACCTGTTCGCTACCTGATGGTCTGTTGGAGTTGTTGCTCCTTTCGCAACCACGGGTCCAACTCCGCTCACCCGTGGTGCCTCTAGTTTTCTTTCTCCTTTGCTGGTAATTTTGGTCTTTTTAAACAGTTCCTGACAAAATGTCCACTTCCTCCACAATACAAACACAACTTGTTTAATCTTCATTTCTCTTTTTCCTCCTTGGAGAGTGGACCTCTGATTACTCCAATTTGCATGGGTTCTGCTCCAGTGGAACTTTCCGCTGTTCGTGACGGTTCAGTTTTAACTCGATCAAAATGTGGAACACTAGGTCGAAACTCCCGTCTATGTTCTCCTTTTCGCTCAGTTTGCCGATAATCAATCTCTAGAGTCAAATCCACTAGGGCAGAGATGTCAGTAGGTCGATTCGGGATTTGGGAAAGGGCATCTTTCAATTCTTCTCGCAATCCCCTGTAAAATACTGCTGCTCTTTTATTTTCTGGCCAATTCGTCTCTACTATTAATTTATTAAATTGAGCTAGATAGGCCACGAGTTCTCGGTTACCCTGTTTTAATTCTAACAGTTCGTTGTCAGACGCCTGTGATGCAGATCTACGATCAAAGATGCAAAGGAATTATTTCTTGAAGTCTTCAAGGTTATATAAAATTGGATCATCTTGAGACACTAGTGGCATGGACCAGGAAGCGGCGTCCCCACTAAGGTAGGACAGGATGAACGCCACACGGGATTGGGCATCAGGGAAAATGGTTGGACGGCACATGAAGTGCAATGAACACTGGGTCAAAAAAATGTGTCCCTTTTGCGGATCTCCATTGAACCTCTCAGGTGGAGCAAGAGGAATTACGGGGGATAATGAGTGAATGACTTGGGTGGTGGCAAAAGACGGAGTGCTAGCGTTTGGATTCTGTGTAGTAAAAGATGTGGAGGCTTGACTGGCTACCTGAACTGGTGTTCCCGTTTTAAAGGTTATAATCTCCTGTCTTAATATCTTATTCTCCTCCCTCACTGCCTCTAAGTCCCTTTGTATATTACTTAAAATCTTGCCTACATTTTTTAGATCCAGACCTTCCGTCATTCTGCTCAGGTGTTAGTACCAACGTGGGCACGTCACTCTGTCAGGGGAACTTAACGAATTACACAGGAGCAGAATGACGCTAACTCCCAATGCCCTTCTCAGGACCCCCCCTGCTAGGTTTGTTTTAATCCATCGCAGGTAAGTTCTGAGGGGGGAAAGGGGATTGGACAGAGAAGAGACAGCTCCAAAACACTGCTGGTCCTGCTTAATCTTCTTCTTCAGGTTGTTAGGCTAGAAACATTAAATAGTCAGATATATCGGTTACCTTGACAGACTGCTTTCCTTAATATAGATACATATACATTTAATAACTAATCTCACCAGTAAGTAGTTTTGGGCTTGCCACTCTTCTTACTTCTCTTGAGCGTTGTGTGTGTTTACCCAGAGAAGCCTTCTCTCTAATCACTTGTTCTTTTCCTTGCAGGCCGTTCTATTCTAAGGTTCTCTGTCTTGATAAAGGAAAAAAACAAGGTAAGTTATCTTTCTGTTCTGTAAGTATGTAATGTAGTTTGATGTTCTCTTCCTACCTATGTACTTACTGGACAAGTGATTGAGATGTTTATAATTTGTTGCCTGAAGTATGAGTACTTCAATTAAATAGAGATATGAGGACAATTGCACCTGTCTAAGATTTTTTCTAAATGGAAGATTTGCTGATTTATGCTTCCCAGCCAATTAGAGAAGATGCTTCTAATCAGTTTGGTATGACTATTTATCACAGCTCTTATGGCGGCTGCCAAGACGTGTGCAATTTAATATTTTCCTTCTCAGGGAAAAAATTTAATGAAGCGCGAACGGAAATCTCTCAGTGTTCGCACTTGTTCGTTTTTTGAATTACGCAGCTCAAAAGAGAGGCGCGTTGAAATATTGCAGAGAAATTTCTGTAACCGTGCCGGTAGTGCGCACGAACTGAAACGTGCGCACAAGTTTAATTCCTGCAGCCTTTAGGTACCGCGAGGCACAAAAGGAACAGTGCCCGCGAGTAAACTTCAAATCCAGAATGAGAAATTCGATCTAGAATAACGCAGCTCGCGTTTTTCCCTAGTGCGAATTTACAGGACGTTAAGAGTTAACTGAACTTGTCAACATTCTCTTCCTTGTCATTCTCTCAGGAAATACAATACTAAATATATTTAATTGGTTAAAGTTGAATTAATCTTCTTCACAGATTTATTTCAATCGTTAGCGCAAGCAAGGCTTCAGTCAGAATTATGTTTCAACAGCTTATTGCCTGAAAACTTGGATGGGAACAGAAATAATACTTTGAAGTTGACACTAACCTTTAATCTTGAATATTGGTAGTAACCGACGAAGCTAACCCCGCATATTCCGCCACTACCCTGACTAATTTTCGCGACGCATGAACAACAGGTGCTGCTCCAGAAGAATCTTCAGTGAAGTGCACAGTAGAATGTTGGAGCACACCTCACCAACTGTCATTTGCAGAAAGACTAGACTGCTAAACAGCGTTATGCTGTTGCAATGTCAGGATGTTGGCAGCCACATTGGAGTTTCTACGGTGCCAACTAGCGCTCCAACTAAAAGGATTAGCTACTCTTTGAGTTTGTGAAGAGAGGATAGTAGCTACGGAGGAAATAGGAGGAGGAAACCTCCTGTGATTCCTGACAGTTTGCGGAAACCATATAAATACTGACTGGGATATTGAAGGTGTGAAAGACAAGTGTGTAGGTGGTTAGAGACCTGCATGCATACTAGACAGACATTTGAAGCAGTCCACTATCTAAGGCCTGGGTAATTGCATGAGTACCTGAGTACTAACTGAATCATTAGAGTACTTCAAGGAGAGTGCCTGCATGAATCTTTTAAGTTTCTGGATTTTGGCGCAGTAAATAGATTAGTACATGGTGCTGGATGAAACACTGGAGGTGTGCAAGGGGAATGACAGGATGTTTATTAGAGTATATAAATACTGACTGGGCAATTGAAGGTGTGAAAGACAATTGTATAGGTGATTTGATGCAAGCATGCATAGTGGATAGACGTTTCAAGTACTCCATGTGCTAAGTGCGGGTTCACTACATAAGTACCTGGGTACTAACTGAATCATTAGAGTACTACAAGGAGAGTGCCTCTGTGAATTTATAAGTGTTTGGGTTTTGGCGCAGTGAATGGATTAGCACATGGTGCTGAATGGGTCACTAGAGGGGTACAAGGGGAGTGACAGGGTGCTTGCTGAAAGTGTATGAATACTGACTGTGGAATTAAAGGTGTGAAAGAGAACTGTGTAGATGGTTAGAGGACGGCATGCATAGTGTATAAGCATTTGAATCAATGCATGTGCTAAGGCCTGCCTCACTCCGTTACTACTTGAATATTAACTGAATGTTTACAGTATTGCAAGGACAGTTCCTGGGTGAATACATAAGCAATGACTGCCTTCTAATTCTACCAAAACTTGAGAACAGGAAAGGTTTTTAAGCAGTTATGCGTATGCAAAGATGTCAAGTACTCAAATGCACACAGTGCACAGTGTGATTCAGACAAGCAACACTATCCTAGGAGTTTACCAAAACTCATTCACTAGTCTGGAAGGGATAAGGGTAGTGCACACAATATACATATCTCAGTACTGCACTTTAGTGTCAAAGCCTGACTCATTTTATCAATGCATAAGCAAAGACTGGCTTGTAATGCTAGTAAAACTTGACAACATGACAGGTTTTAAAACAGTTATCTGTCAGCAAATACACAATGTTGCCAAATGCTTCTCTTACAATGGTTACCCAAATGCACACAGACTCACAGTGTGATTCTAGACAAGCAACATTATCCTTAGGAGTTCATCAAAACTCATTCACTACTGTGGAAGAGGTAAGAGGACTGCACACAATCTATATTTCAGTACTGCACTTTAGTGTCAAACCCTGACTCATTTTATCAATGCATAAGTAAAGACTGGCTTCTAATGCTACTAAAACTTGACAACATGACCGGTTTTAAAACAGTTATCTGTCAGCAAATACACGATGTTACCAAATGTTTCTCTCACAATCCTTACCCAAATGCACACAGACTTAAAGTGTGATTCTAGACAAGCAACACTATCCTAGGAGTTTACCAAAACTCATTCACTAGTCTGGAAGGGGTAAGCGTACTGCACACAATCTACATATTTAAGTACTGCACTTTAGTGTCAAAGCCTGACTAATTTTATCAATGCATAAACAAAGACTGGCTTCTAATGCTACTAAAACTTGACAACATGACCGGTTTTAAAACAGTTATCTGTCAGCAAATACACGATGTTACCAAATACTTCTCTCACAATCCTTACCCAAATACAGACAGACTCACAGTGTGATTTTAGACAAGCAACACTATCCTAGGAGTTTACCAAAACTCATTCACTAGTCTGGAAGGGGTAAGGGTACTGCACACAATCTACATATTTAAGTACTGCACTTTAGTGTCAAAGCCTGAGTCATTTTAAAAATGCATAAGCAAAGACTGGCTTTTAATGCTACTAAAACTTGTCAACATGACAGGTTTTAAAACAGTTATCTCTCAGCAAATACACAATATTACCAAATGCTTCTCTCACAGTGGTTCCTAAATGCACAGACACTCACAGTGTGATTCTAGACAAGCAACATTATCCTTAGGAGTTTATCAAAACTCATTCACTACTCTGGAAGGGGTAAGGGGACTGCACACAATCTACATATTTTAGGACTGCACTTTAGTGTCAAAGCCTGACTCATTTTGTGAATGCATAAGCAATCACTGACTTCTAATACTACTACACCTTGACAATATTACAGGTTTTTAAGCCATTATCTATCAGCAAATACATGATGTAACTAAATGCTTCTCTCACAATGGTTGCCCAAATGCACACAGACTCACAGTGTGATTGTAGACAAGCAACACTATCCCTTGGAGTTTACCAAAACTCATTCACTACTCTGGAAGGGAAAAGGGGACTGCACACAATCTACATATTTCAGTACTGCACTTTAGTGTCAAAGCCTGACTCATTTTGTGAATGCATAAGCAATCACTGGCTTCTAATACTACTAAAACTTGACAACATGACAGGTTTTTAAGCCATTATCTATCATCAAATACATGATGTAACCAAATGCTTCTCTCACAATGGTTGCCCAAATGCACCCAGGCTCACAGTGTGATTCTAGACAAGCAACACTATCCCTTGGAGTTTACCAAAACTCATTCACTACTCTGGAAGGGGTAAGGGGACTGCACACAATCTACATATTTCAGAACTGTACTTTACTGTCAATGCCTGACTCATTTTATCAATGCATAAGCAAAGACTGGCTTCTAATGCTACTAAAACTTGACAACATGACGGGGTTTAAAACAGTTATCTGCAAGCAAATACATGTTACCAAATGCTTCTCTCACAATGGTTACCCAAATACACACAGACTCACAGTGTGATTGTAGACAGCCAACTATCCCTTGTACAAAATACATTTACTAGTCTACAAGATCTAAGGTGACTGCACACATTACAGAACATTTTCTACTACACATTAGTACCAAAATGCTTCTCTTAAAATGATTCCTAAATGCACACAGACTCACTGTGTGATTCTAGACAAACAACACTATCCCTTGCACTATACCAAAACACATTTCTTAATCTACGAATACTACATTTTAGTGTAGAAACATGACTCATTTTGCAAATTCATAAACAATGACTGCTTTTAATTGTACCAAAATATAAAAACAGCACAGTTATCTGTCTGCAAACACATGAAAAACACAAATGCTTATCACAGAATGGTTTCTACATGCACACACACTGACAATAAGATTGTAGACAAAAAAAAGTACTCCCTGCACTTTAGCAGGAGAAACGCATTAGTTTGATTAAAATCAAAATAGACCACATACATCCCCTCACAATTAAATAACTCACCTTTCAAGTTGTTTTGTAGATTAAGAAGTATATCAGTCACACACCAGATTTTCTTATACAGAATCTCTGCACTGTGCACCTGTCAGCAAAACCAAAGAATGGCAATGTTTCCCTCTCATTTTCCACACATATACATGTAAACATCAGATCACATTCCTTACCACATAAATTCAAAAGCTAACACACATTTCTATTGGTTAAACATTTCAGCCCTTTCAAAATGACATAAATTTGAACCCTACCCCCAATCTGCCTTCTGCCTGTTACCATAGAAACAGGTCATGGAACACTGAACTGAGCACACAGGTCACAAGTTCAGCACACAATGTTGCTAATCAAAACAGCAAGTGTGCTTGACTTTTCAACATATCAGCTTATCATATATAATGTTCCTTTCAATCAGTTTTTGTTAACCAATAAGAATCATGCATTTAAAAAACAGAAACATGCACCCTACCTTTCAGTGTAGAAGGTTGTCAAACAACCAATGATTTCTTGTCTTTTTTCAAAACTGCATCTGAGCCACCATTTTAGAAAAATCTTACTTTTCAATCTGCCATTTCATTTACAGAAACCATCTGAGTGCACCCAGACCTCCCTTCAAGATGCTTAGACTATGGGACACAGCTATATTTTCTGGAGCCAAAGGTATGCAGAAAACAAAGGCATTCACAAAGACCTAGGTTTGCCAAATGTAGACATTAAATGGATTGGACAGAGAAGGTTAAAGTGGTACCAATTTATTGCCATTGGTAAAATCCTTTATGCATATCCAACACCCTGACCTCATAATAGTGCACTTTGGTGGCAATGACCTAGGCACTTTGACTGGGGTAGGTCTGGAAATGCTTATGAAGGACACCTTTGCAGAATTGATTTCACTTTTTCCCAAAACTGCCTTTGTGTATTCTAACAAAGGTAGAAATAGAACTGGTCCAATCATTTTTGTCCACAAATTGAGAAAGCTAGGAAACATGTGAATAAATCTGTTTCTGCTTTTCTCCGAGACTGTAGAATGGGGTCCATTTACAATAACAATCTGCGCTTTCATATGCAAGAGATGTATAGGAGAAATGGAGTACACTTTACTGATGAAGGAAACAGAGTCTTCCTCAACAACTTTAAACTCTGTATAGGTACTTACTTATAAGTACCAAAAACTTTCAATGAACACAACGGCTCTTTTTAGAGCCACTCAAGAACAAAATACTTAAGCTTGATGTTTATCTCTCAAAATTTCCGTTTTTTTTCCTTGGATCCGCGCACCCAACGCGTTCGGAACAGCGCACCCTACGAGAGAGAAATCGTGCACCCAACGCGTTAGGATGCGCGACTCCTAATTTTACTGTAAAAAAAAAATAGCCCCTATCACTAATTTTTATTATCCCCGGGGACCCCATCCCAGGGGGCTTATAAAAAAACGTTGGGGACCGTGGGGGGAGCCCCAACGCCCCCACGCCCCCACGGTCCCAGCCGGCTCCCGCGTCCTTCGGGAGCCGGCATTGCTTTTCCACATGGGGAGATGCTTACATGCAGCTCCCCATATGGAAAAGCAATATCGTTTGGATTTTGAAAAAGAGAGCAGGTTTCCCTGCTCTCTCTTTCAAAATCCTAACGAAGTTTGCTATGGGAGGGCAGTAGACTCCCGCCCTCTCATAGCAAACAACAGTGTCCTGGGGGTGGGCACCCCAGGACACTGTAGGAGCCGGCCCTGGGGGGTGGCAGTCCCCAGGGCCCTCGAGGGCTCGAGGAGGGGGGCCACGCAGCCCCCCTCCCCCATTAATTTGTAAAGATTTTGCCCCTGGGATTTGGCCCACCCGGGGGCTAATTATTAACGAAGCGCGGAAGCCCGCGCTTCGGGTATTTTTTTTTTCCGGCCGGATCCGCGCACCCTGCGCGCATTTCGCCTTTAAAAAAAAAAAAAAAAAAAAACGTAGGCCCCAGGGGGTCAGAGTATTTCTACCCTGCCCCCTTTACATCTTTCACACACTTATTTCCCTTACTTAATCAGCCTCGCTTCTACCGAGGCACAAAATGGCTGCCAACAGTTCCTGGTTTCGAATGTAGACAGACACTTGACAGCCAATTAGCATTCAGCACGTGATCGGGAGGGTGCACGCTCGGTTTGCAGAGGGTGCGCTTAGGGTGCGGGGAGGGTGCGCAGATTCTCCGAGGCCATAGATATATCTATCTTTTTTAGTCTAATTTTCTCAGGAACTACTGAACGGATTTACACCATTTATGCAAAAGGCACAAGTCTGAACTGAGGACTATTTCTTTGCCGAATTTGGTGTAATTCCGTTCAGCAGTTCGGGCTGTAGCTGCGTCAACAAAATAAAATGTGTTTTGGGACCCCCTTTTTTTCTCGGCCCCCACTTGACGAATCACCACGAAACTTTCAGGATAGGAGCGGACCGGAGCTGGCCAAAAGTTTGGAAAATTTCACGAAGATTCGTCAACCAGCGCCAGACTTATTGGGAATAGGATGTTGCGGATTTCCTATGGAAAATAGGTCCTAACTATAACTACCTACTGGCAACCGCCAGTAGGTAATATATATATATATATATATCACCACCAATTGCTGACCTAAATAATAAGTCAGCGGGACACATGCTCCGGGTACAAAATAAAGAATTTATTTAACCCA
The DNA here is from genome assembly GCF_964204655.1 of Triturus cristatus. Taxonomy (NCBI): domain Eukaryota; kingdom Metazoa; phylum Chordata; class Amphibia; order Caudata; family Salamandridae; genus Triturus; species Triturus cristatus. The sequence continues at coordinate 451,528,627 of NC_140587.1, forward strand.
ATGAAGCGCATCCCTGCAGTCCTTGAAATGCTTTGGCAGACGCGTTTCTGGCCGGAATGGCCGTCATCAGTGCCGGTCCCACAGGCTGTTAGATTCTCGTGGGCTTCAGAGACCAATCCTTTATGAGTAGCCTCTCGACTCCTCCTCCCACAGGCAGGTGTATGGATTGCGCTAAAGACACCAAGCCCACTACATGATGGTATTTGCAGTCCTCGTGTGGTTCCTCATACAGTGATGTGGAACTCCGAGCAACAATAATGCCCCCAAATTTTTGCCGCTGAACTGTACTCCACCGCAGTAGTCCTGGAAATGATGGTCCCGCTAATACCTTTGTTTGTACCCTTATCAGGCAGCACAATGCCGCCTCCTCTCTGCCCTCGCACAAATAATCTCCAAATGGAAATAACTCTGCTTGGGGGGGGGCGCCGCAATGTACTCCTCGTACTCCACCCAAAAGTTGCTGATTTCGCGGTGCACCAGACAGAGAGGGTGTGTCCCCTGCCGGTATCAGCGGAAAGCGGCTACACAACACCACCAATTGTAGAACCGAGTCACAAGAAAACAGTAAAACAAAGTTGAAAAACAAGAAAAGGGGGCAGGGTAGAAACACCCTGACCCCCTAGGCCTGCTCAGGGGGTCCCATAAGGACCCCCAGGTCCAAAAAAAGCATTTAAAAAAAAAATAATTTTGGCGAAATTCGTGCTGGGGTCGCAAATCCTGCCAAAAAAAATAATAATAATAAAGCTTCATTTAATTGAGGCCCCTGGGTGGGCCAGGTCCTGGGGGCATTGACCAAAAATATTAGCGGGGTGCCACGCAGCCCGGGAACCGCCACCTCCCCGGGGCTATGTTTATAATATGCAGGAGGGCCGCGGCCCTCCCACAGCTGCGGGGACCACCAGCCCCCGGGTCTTGTTTAATTTGTGGGGGGGCCTCCAAGGCCCCCCAAGCCCCGGGGACCGCCAACCCCCCTGGGCTTTTCTCAAATATTCGTGGGGGGCATAAAACTGTGGGGGGTGGCTCGAGCCCCCCCAAATGCGCCAGGGTCCGCCACCGGCTGTGCACTAGTTGGCCGCCGGTTCGAGGTCTCCACCAAGCTGCGGGCACTCTAAGAACGGACTACTTCCTTCTTGGAACGGGATCAAAGACGGACTCATTAGACAGGAATTACGCACAGCATCCTGTGCGCGTTGCGTCTCTTTTGTGCACGCGCTCCTCCCCCTGTCCTCTGGCCTTCTGGGGATTGTATGCCATGCAGGCACGCGAAACACGATCCCTGACAACTATGGTACATCTAACCTCTCCTGATCCTATTCTTTAGACTTACGAGTCAACTCTGGTTAAAACATATAGTATGGTCTGTGGCGAGTATATGAGTGATAATTGTGTATTCAAATATATAAAAGAGTGTAAAATGGCGAAAATCTGGTGAAGATAGAAAAATCTGGGAAAGTATATACATGGGAATCAAGGAAACATAATAATTCTGCTCAGCAATTGTCCTTTTGAGAATGTCAATATTTACAAATGAACATGTAGTTCTGCATCCTGATTGTGTCCATATGGATATTCAGTGCCAATCGCAAGGATGAGTCGGGATTCTGCTCTACGTATTTTCAAAGTTCTGTCTCTACCTCTTTTTGTAGATTTTACAATTTTTATCCCAGAAAATTTCAGTTGTCTACAGTCACTTGAATGGAATTCATAAAAGTGTTTTGCTATGGGATAACTGAAGTCCTTGTTCTTTATGGCACGTAGATGTTGTAGGATTCTCAGTTTTAATTTGTTGATTGTTCTTCCTGCATAATGTTTTTTACAAGGACAAGTTAATCTATAGACCACGTATTCAGATTTACATGTAATGTGGTCAAGGATGCTCTCTGTTCTCCCGTTCTGAAGTTGGTAGGTTGTAAGATTCAAGCCATGTTCACAAGCTCGACATTTCGCACATTTCCAGAACCCTGGGATATTGAGCCATGAGGATGTTTTTGACTCTGCTGCAGAATATCCGCTAAGGAGGCAGTTTTTCTGTAAATGATATTCAGATGTGGCGTCAAAGTTTTTCTTAGCGTTTCATCTAGCATTAAAATCTCCCAGTTCCTGCTAATAATGCGTTTAATTTCTCCACTTTGGTTATTAAAATCCATGATGAGTCGTGATGTTGTTTCTTCTTGACCATTTTCCCTCGTGAGTTTTTCTTTTTGATGGTGTCACGAGATCAGCTCTCGCTTTCAATTTGACTCTGGATTTTGCATTCTCAATGACTCCCACCGGGTAGCCCCTCTCCACGAAGCGGCAACTCATTTCATCAATCTCACAGTCCAAGTCGGAAATTTCTGAGCGGTTCCTTTTTGCTCGAAGCATCTCGCCATAGGGTATGCTCCATTTTAGATTTTGAGGATGCCCACTGTTCGCATGCAGAATTCTTTTGCATGAGGTGGGTTTTCTATGCATTTTGGTGCACACCCTATGTTCTCTGATGAAAACTTCCACATCTAGGTAGATGATGTTTGATTCACTAATTGTCAACGTGAAGGTTAGATTGTATTCATTCTCGTTAAGGGAGTCAATGAAATTTTGTAGATCGACACGATCTCCTTCCCATGCGATGAAGAGATCGTCGATAAACCAACACCAAGTTTTTATTTTCGAATGTCCTTGTTTTTCCAGAGTCTCAGTTTCCCAGACTGCCATCAGCAGGTTAGCATATGTGGGAGCAAATTATGTCCCCATTGCAGTTCCCTGTCTCTGCCTGTAGAGGTCGCCTTTGAAGAGGAAAATGTTATGGTGTAAGCAATAGGTCAGCATCTCTATCAGCATTTCAGAGTGTTCCAGATGACTTATTGATCTGGTTTGCAGGAACTTTCTGACAGCTGCTATTCCATCAGTATGACGGATTGATGTATATAGTGATGAAACCTCTATTGTCGCCATAATTAAGCCATCTTTCCAATCAATTTTTTGGAATTTTATTAAGGAAGTCCATGATGTCCCTCAAGTATGAGGGTAAGGAGGTCACATAGTTCATTAGGAAAATATCCACAAATCTGGAAGTAGATTCTATTAATGATCCAATAGAGCTGACTATTGGTCGTCCCGGTGGGTTATTGATTGCTTTATGTACTTTCGGTAGAAAGTAGATCGTTGCTGTTATGGGATGGTCTATTTTCAAGTACAGGTATTCCTCGATATCGATCAGTCCATTCTCTTTCCATCCTTATAACATCTGATGGTATTCTTTGGGCTCTATTCTTTGAGCTCTATTGTGTTTTCCACAAGTTTTTCATAGTGGTCTTCATTCCCCAGTTGTCTGCTTGCTTCAGCTATATAGTCGCTCATGTTTTGGACCACAATGTTACCTCCTTTGGCAGAGGCCTAAATGATGATATCGGGGTCTTCTCTTAGTTCCTTGAGTGCTTTGTATTCTCCTGCTGTTAAATTTCATGTTTTCCTGTTGTTTGACTTTTAATTTATGGAATGTGTAGATATTTTATTGATTTCTTCCACCATGATTTCGTGAAATAAGTCAATTTTGTTCCCTGGCGGGAATTGTGGACAAACTGTTGATTGTTTTTTAAAGACACTATCGCCCTCTCTATGTGTGATCATCCCTAGTCTGTGGCACAATTCTTTGTCAGATTCCAAGGGCTGTTCATGACTCCCAGTCGCAAGCTCTTCTCCTTCTTCTAGAGATGTCAGTGTTCTTAATGCTGGTAAATCTTTCTGTGTTATAGGCGATATTTCTTGATTATCAGTTATTGGACAGTTTGATCTGTGTGTCTTTTCTGCAAAGTATGTTTTAAGCTTGATTTTTCAGCAATATTTGTAGAGGTCGATGCGTATATTTGGTACATCAATGTCTTTGTTGGGACAGAAGGTCAATCCTTTGTTGAGTAGTTGAATTTGGGTGTCACTTAGTATTTTGTTGCAAATATTAATTACTAAGTTATTTTTGGTGAGGCTTTTTTTAATTTTACTTTTGCTTTCCTCTTCCTTTCTTTGGTTTTGTTCCGTCTTCTGCTCCTTCTGGTGGTGTTTTGGTTTGTCCTCTTCCCCACGTTGTCCCTCTTCCTCTTCGCCGCGTTATCATCTGTGCCAAGCGCATTTCCACGAAAAAATCCAGGTGTGTTGCACATGTCTCTTCGTCAGCAGAACTTAGGTCAGAACTGTCCCGTTTCTGATGTTTCGTTTCCCGTGCATTTGTCCATCACAGCCTTGTTCCTTTACATGTCATACTTTCTAACGAACGTATATATACACCCACTGGCATAGTTGATTCTATCTCTGTTGAATTTATTTGCTTTTCTTTTTTCAACATCTACTTCGTGTTTATTGATTTTCTTCTCCATGCTTTCAATCAGTTCTTTATTTTCTTCCATTGGGCTATTTCCTGTTCTAGATCTTTAATCACACTTGTTAGTTTTTCCAGTTTCCTGGGATGTATCATTACTGTTCTCATGAGCTTAAATGAACACTCATTCGTTTCCAACTGTCATTGCTTAATCAGATCCACATCCAAGTTTTTGAGCATGGGCATAATTAAGATTCTGAGTCCTCTTGGCAGTCTCTTAAATTCGATGTATTTTTCGAATGTTGTTTTTTCCCACCATTTATTCAACTCTAGGATGCGATTCTGTTGTAGTTCCCTTAAAACACATGCAATTGTTCTCTTTTTTCTTTCTCCAGATGTTTCCCTGGTGTTAGCACTTGTTGAAGGTGCAGCATCGTCATTAAGCAATTCACTCGCTCTTTGGATTTGATTCCTGCTTTTGTCAGCCATGTTTGTGTTTGAGGTTCAATTTGTTCTTACTTTTGTTCTGTTGTGCTATGGTGTGTTTCACTTGTTTATTGGGTGATCCTCGGTCTGAATCCAGACTCATGGGACCCCTCACTTTGCTGCTCTTGCTATTATATTATGTTATAGCAGATTCGAAGATATGCTTGCGGGGATTTTCAAAGCTATTATGTCAAGGTTTGGTCTTCACTTTCTTTCTTCCCCTTAAGAATTCCCCGAGAGCAGTTGTCAGTACGGGAGGTGAAAAAAGATTTCCGGGCGTTCTTAGGTGCTCCTCTTGTTAATCCCTCCCCCGGCACAGCTCAGAATACAGTGGCTTTCTCAGAGCGGGTTTTGGCGTGTGTTTGCTTCCCTAACGCCCCCTTGCCGCGTTTCAGGCTACAAACTACAACGCTTCCCTCCACCCCTTTACTCACCACTGGAACTTCGCCGGCCGCCACGTTGTTTTCTTCGAGTCTTCTCAGCGTGGTGACAACGTTGCTACAAGCAGAGGCGTTGTGCCATGACTTGATGAATAAAGAATATGCTGCTTACCGGGAGTGCCTGCATTCGCTCTTCTATGTGGGAGCTGTAGTAAAAAAAAAAGTAAAAAAAAAAAAAAAATATATATATATATATATATATATATATATATATATATATATATATATATATATATATATATATATATATATATATATATATATATATATATATATATATATATATATATATATATATATATATATATATATATATATATATACACAAACCAACCCTATTCCAAATAGAAAAGGGCACGCACACGAAGAGTGCTGGGTTGAAAGGCATTTATTTCATTGAGCCTCCTCCGACCCAGTAGCACAGAGAGAACGCGTTTTCGGCTGTCACAGCAGCCTTCGTCAGTCTAGTAATCGCCATTTTGATAAAACCATTTATAGTCTACATACATATATGGACACTGAAAACATACTACTTTCAATTTGAAAATTTAAAGAGACACACTCCAAAGTACGAGCCCTCATACGTAAATGTGCATAGATGAAAATTGTGCGTGTTAAATACACAAAGGGTGGTTCAAAAGAAAATTATACCATCAACATGTGGACATGGTGGTCTAAATACATGGTGCCTATAACCTGCATAATGCGTCTATGAACCCACCCTAATTATCTGAGGTCTTCACTCGTAATTTAAATGCTTTCAGAGTCTCTTAAGTCATGATTTTAAGGCACGTGCAATATAATTAAAACATTCCTAAATTAAAATATAATGACTTGCGCCAAAGTAGTGCAACAAAATAATAGAAGTAATTGCAATTAACTAGCCCTTTGATCGAATTCGGGAGACCACTCGTGGCACTGCAGGCGGCTCATGTGAGGATATGTTGTGGCATGCGCTGAACTGATGGGTCACACAGAAGTGTCTAACTAGTAATATGAATCAACACAGTAATTGTGATTAAATAACACCTCTGCAGTCCCTTATTCACACAGCAAAAAACTCCACAAGACTACACGTCCCACAATGCCGCATTTTGGTTATATGAAAACTGTAATAGATGCCAGTCAGTCTGAAGTCTCGGAAAACCCATAGTGCACTCACATGGTCCCTTGGAAATCTCGCCTCCCCATCAGCGGGCAATTGGCATTGTTCCTTACTTGACTGGCACATACAAATGAAACCTCAGCTGTGCCGTCGTGCTCTCCATCATGGCTCCTTAATGAACTTCTCAGAGTCAAAAGGCGTAGGAGTAGAGTTAACATTACTCCCACAAATGTCAAACCAAATACATAAAGTGCACATATATATATATATATATATATATATATATATATATATACGGGGCACAATGGGTGAGCCCATGAGAATGTCAGAAGATTTATTAACGACCGCCAGGTGAGAGATTCGACTTGGGAACCGGCACTGAGGAAAGCACTACTGCTGAAACGCGTCTGCCAAAATGTTTCCAGTTTGAAGACATAACCTGTGCTGTTAAGAGTGGAATAAATCCTGTTGTAACCCCAGCATATGTCGGGCTCATTTGTAGGGACGAGTGAGCATTGGATTTTATGTGAAGCCAGTATTGCTGACACTGGCCACCGGCATGCCCTCACGTTCAGGTGCAACGCGCATTCAGCAAAAAACTTTGGACTTTGTATTCTCATTACAGCGCGTTGCCCCCCCTTGAGGATCATCAGTACTGACTGTGACCACATCGGGAGTGAGGAGTAGCATTGGCTACAGGTGTTACACCAGGTTCCAGCAATACCATCAATTTAACATTGGGACCAGAGGCTGCAAAGTTTGTGGAGCTCGGCAAGCCATATTGTTGGGACACCACTTGGTGTTTGGAGGCCCTTCACTCTACGGGTCTTCGCAGCGAACTCCAACGACCAGCATGCAATTGGCCCCGGTGAGCACGAGGGAACTACAGACTACAAGTCGAGGCGGGTCACAATGGGTGTGGCCATGAGAACGTCAGAAGATTTATTAACGACCGCCAGGTGAGAGATTCGACTTGGGAACCGGTACTGAGGAAAGCACTACCGCTGAAACGCGTCTGCCAAAATGTTTCCAGTTTGAAGGCATAACCCTTGCTGTTAAGAGTTGAATAAATCCTGTTGTAACCCCAGCATATGTCGGGCTCATTTGTAGGGACGAGTGAGCATTGGATTTTATGTGAAGCCAGTATTGCTGATACTGGCCACTGGCATGCCCTCACGTTCAGGTGCAACGCGCATTCAGCAAAAAACTTTGGACTTTGTATTCTCATTACAGCGCGTTGCCCCCCCTTGAGGATCATCAGTACTGACTGTGACCACATCGGGAGTGAGGAGTAGCATTAGCTACAGGTGTTACACCAGGTTCCAGCAATACCATCAATTTAACATTGGGACCAGAGGCTGCAAAGTTTGTGGAGCTCGGCAAGCCATATTGTTGGGACACCACTTGGTGTTTGGAGGCCCTTCACTCTACGGGTCTTCGCAGCGAACTCCAACGACCAGCATGCAATTGGCCCCGGTGAGCACGAGGGAACTACAGACTACAAGTCGAGGCGGGGCACAATGGGTGTGGCCATGAGAACGTCAGAAGATTTATTAACGACCGCCAGGTGAGAGATTCGACTTGGGAACCGGCACTGAGGAAAGCACTACCGCTGAAACGCGTCTGCCAAAATGTTTCCACTTTGAAGGCATAACCGGTGCTGTTAAGAGTGGAATAAATCCTGTTGTAACCCCAGCATATGTCGGGCTCATTTGTAGGGACGAGTGAGCATTGGATTTTATGTGAAGCCAGTATTGCTGACACTGGCCACCGGCATGCCCTCACGTTCAGGTGCAACGCGCATTCAGCAAAAAACTTTGGACTTTGTATTCTCATTACGACGCGTTGCCCCCACTTGAGGATCATCAGTACTGACTGTGACCACATCGGGAGTGAGGAGTAGCATTAGCTACAGGTGTTACACCAGGTTCCAGCAATACCATCAATTTAACATTGGGACCAGAGGCTGCAAAGTTTGTGGAGCTCGGCAAGCCATATTGTTGGGACACCACTTGGTGTTTGGAGGCCCTTCACTCTACGGGTCTTCGCAGCGAACTGCAACGACCAGCATGCAATTGGCCCCGGTGAGCACGAGGGAACTACAGACTACAAGTCGAGGCGGGGCACAATGGGTGTGGCCATGAGAACATCAGAAGATTTATTAACGACCGCCAGGTGAGAGATTCGACTTGGGAACCGGCACTGAGGAAAGCACTACCGCTGAAACGCGTCTGCCAAAATGTTTCCAATTTGAAGGCATAACCCGTGCTGTTAAGAGTGGAATAAATCCTGTTGTAACCCCAGCATATGTCGGGCTCATTTGTAGGGACGAGTGAACATTGGATTTTATATATATATATATATATATATATATATATATATATATATATATATATATATATATATATATATATATATATATTCACTGAAAAACACACACATGTTATAGTTAGCTGGACATTTCACTCGTAAAAAACCATTGAAATTCCCCCGTTATAGTTAGTTCAGCTAACTATAACTCGCGCGACCGCAATCCACTGCTGATGACGTCAAATATTACATCACTGTATTCACTAAGATACTGTTAATAAGTCAGTTATACAAATAATTTTACAAAAAAAACATCCATTTAGACACTTATTTACCCATTTATTCTTCCATTAACCTTTAGATATACTTATATAAAAAATATTTATTTTTCAGAAAGACACATATTCACTGGATGATGTTATCAGTGATGTCATCAGTGATGTCATTTGAGATGTCATCAGTGATGTCATGAGTGATGTCACTGACCATGTCATGAGTTATTTAATATGTGACATCATCAGCAGTGGATTGCGGTCGCGCGAGTTATAGTTAGCTGAACTAACTATAACGGGGGAATTTCAATGTTTTTTACGAGTGAAATGTCCAGCTAACTATAACATGTGTGAAACCTATGGTTTTTTCAGTGAATTTGCAAGGTTTTTTAAATGCTAATTCCTAACTATAACGTGTGTGAAACCTATGGTTTTTTAAGTGAATTTGCAAGGTTTTTTAAATGCTAATTTCTAACTATAACGTGTGTCAAACCTATGGTTTTTTTAGTGAATTTGTAAGGTTTTTTAAATGCTAATTTATGTATGTATTATTATATATTTTATATATTTATTTTACAATAAACTACCTGTGTATATAGTTATAGATTGACTGTATCCTGTAATATGGAATGGCTCGGCTCTTTTTTTTTGAATTTGGATAAAGTTGAACAGCATAGTTAATATCTTTTATAAACTTATAAACAGTTAAAAATGTTTTTTCTTTTTTTTAAGGGTTTTTCACCGTGCGTTCACCCCGCGATTTTGTGAAAAAAAATAAAATGTTTTTTTCACCCTTTGGGGTCCTTCAGGGACCCCCTGACAAAGGCTAGGGGGCCAGGAACTCTCTACCTTGCCCCCTTTTCACGTTCTCCACATTTCTTTTTCACTGCCACACACAAAATGGCGTCCGACACTTCCTGATTTCGACCGATTCGAATGTTGACTGACATCTAACCACCATCAGAATTGCACGCATATAGATATTTATGTACTTTTAACTGCAATTTTCTCAGGAACTACTTAACAGATTGACACCATATATGCAAAAGACACATGCCTGACCTGAGGACTACCTCTTTGCCAAATTTCAAGTAATTCTGTTCAGCCGTTCGGGCTGTACCTTCGACTAAAGGTCCTATGGGAAAATGCATGAGGAAAACGCATTCTGGGACCCCCCTTTTTTCTCAGCCCCCGCTTGACGAATCACCCCGAGACTTTCAGGGTAGGAGGTGAGCGGGGCTCCCCATTAGTTTTGAAAATTTCACGAAGATAAGTCAACCGGCGCCAAAGTTATTCAAAATAGAATTTTCAGATTTCCTATGGGAACTCGGTCCTAACTATAACTATCTACTGGCGACCGCCAGTAGATAATATATATATGTATATATATGTATATATGAGGTGCTAATATATATATATGATATAAATGTTATGCCTATAAATAGGGCGCCAACAGGACAGCAGTCAAATTAGCTGAAGTAAGAACCAAAAAAATAAAAGAAAATTTACACTGTAAAAGTACCCATGTGATTTATGCACTACAATGTGAGTGTTGAAAAACATACATAGGCAGTACTATCAAATGAATGCTTCGGATATTACAGCACATACTGGCGATCTTGAAAAAGGACTATACATATGTTGTTGCCGAACACATCTGGGATAATCACAATGGAGACATTGGTAAATTTGTGTTCTATGGAACCCAACAAATCCAATTGAAGCCAAGAGGGGGTGATAGAAAATTTAACTATGGAGATAAGAATCAAGATGGATCTTCTCAATGGGCACTGAGAGTTCGTGGGGATTGAACACAGATGCTGAACCTCATGTACACCTCTAACTGTAATTGTTGTCAAGAACTATACAAAGAATATTGACCATTAATCCTGAACCTTGATTAGAATTTACTATCTACGGATATAAAAAAAATTAAAGGGACATTGCATTGAATCTTTATTAGGTGTTGTACTGATTGGGGTTTCAGTGTATGAATGGCAATTAATTTGAAAGAGACAAACTCCAGAAAAAGGTTCTGTAAAACATAATCAGGTCACACACTGTGTAATAATGGCAACTTTAATTTTTAGTATTCATCTAGTGCTTTTACATAATGTTCTTAAGGAACTAGTAATTGATCAGTATAGAAGCTAACACGATGCACTTTATGTTTGCTACATAGATTGTGGTAACTCTAAAAATCTTATAGAATTTCAGCAGGGCCAGCACTTTAACAGCTTAGTCGGAACAATGCCTTTTGAATCTACAAAAGACCTAAATCATATTTTAATTAGGTATTTAAAACTTTAGACAGCATCCTTATAAATGTAGAAACCGATCAATATATATATGAACAAGCATATAGGTCTTGCATTTACGAGAGTTTGAGCTATTGGCAAAATGCAATAGCTTAAACTCTCGCAAATGCGAGACCTATTGCATTGAAAATATTTTTTTGTTTACTAGTGCCCATGCATTACTTTCACATTTATGGAGAGCAAAGCGGAAATAATTAGGACTCTAAATATATATGTACTGGGTATGCACTGGAGGTATGTATGTATATGGTATTTCTGTCAAGCAAACCTAGCCAAAGGGCAGCAGAGCACTGTACGTGGTCAAAGACAACCATCATAGCAGCAAAAGAAACTTGAGACTTTAAACGTGTATGCACTGGAGGTCATAGTAGAAGGACATTGAAATATGTGCATGTGCTGTGTGGTTAGAGATGTGTGCACTTGTGAGCGGTATACCCAACTGTGTGGCCGTTCTGGGCTGTGTTGGATGTGTGTGAGGTATTTTGTGTAACACGCACTGGTGTGAGCTTGGCAATGTTGTCCACATTGTTCTTCTTAAATTGACAGTAAAGCTGGAAACCAATGAAGGCAGTGATTGAGGGGGCCGCATAGACCAGTGGCTGCAAAGAGATGCAGTCAAGAAGAAAGCTCACAGCACTGAGGGGAGATGGAAGATAACGTGACAAGACCATTGACAGATGTAAATGGGGAGAGACTGGATTTCTGTACCGTAAGCCCATTCTGGGTAAATCTTCAGCAGGTGAAACCTACAGGACTGTGGGGGCAGGCACCGATCCGTAGTCATATAAAATTCATAATCAGGACACCCTAGCAGGATATGACAGCAGATTTGTCTTCCAGCGATGACAGTAAGAATAACACATCTTCTATAAATCACTTGAATCCCATTGGACAAGCACTGAAGTAAGATGTTAGCACTGCTTATCTCAGCGGCAACACAGTTTGATGGCTTTGTCAACCACATCAACAGTCAACTCTGCAATCTGCAGTTTTAGTAGGCAGAATTCTGCATCAAGCACATTAACCCACTGTGTTGTCTTGACATAACAGAGTTAACTGACCGTTTTTTTAACTTCAAAATATTACAATAAACACATTTTTAAATACATAGGCGAGGCAGAAAATGTAGCTTTTTACTGTTCTAGGGTATTGCCCAGTGCATATGAATGAGTAAATCTTTAAACCGGTTTCTGATCAGACTCGATTTCTCTTTTTGCGAAACTCCTCAAATAAAGGTGACATTACATTGCACCCTTTTACGTATGTCAGAGGAAAATGTCCTTTTGTAAAAACAAGCCACTGGTTAAAAATTTAGAAATACTTTTTTTGGGCAAGCTAGTCAGCCCGTACTTCCTCTCTGCCCCCGCCGATCCCTACCCTCCCCACTCCTTCCTTACTTCCTTTCCTTCCTCCCTTTTTCCCTCCCTCCTTCAGTTAAAATAATTTTTTTACATATCACTTAAACACACTCCACAAAATATCACAGAAGCACCGTTTTAACGGTTTCTTTTGTGCTTGCACTTTGCATCATTTAGTGTTTTGGCTTCTATCTGAACTGAGGGTGAACTATGCGCCAGGACCTGGGAACCCTTTCAAGGGAAATCCATGCGCACCTGAATATGCAATGCCTCTCCCCGGGGGCGTGCCACGTCTGGGTGTGCATGGGCAGACAGCCTGGCTCCAACACCAGCGTTTACCTCTCTGAAATGGCAACATAGTAATAATAATGTGAAACGGTTGGCATTAAGAGAGTGTTATCGACTGCCCACAGAAATGTTCCAACATGAGGAAAGTATAGATGTTTAAAAATATTTGCCATAGGTCTCACATTTAAATGTGAGACCTATGGCATTGCAAACAAGCTGCTTGAAAAGTGAAAGCGCATATGACGAGCTAAATGTCAGCAAAGCACGTCGTCGTGCCTGAAGTAGGAGAAACTCATAAAAGAAAATAGTGCTTGCAAGATTAAATAACACGTACCGTGTAACAACCGAAGTAAAGGGGCCAGTGGTGGTTACAAATCATGACAAGGCGATACTAAGGAGGGACTAACAAGCCTATTAAGGAATCAGAAGCCAGCATTTACGAAGGACAATGACACAAGCCAATGACAAATATGGGCGGCGAGTGGGCAGGACTTCTATTCCATACTCCAGTACAGCAAGTCTCTCAGAGCAGCGCAGGTGCACTGACTCTAGGCTCGACCTCAAAAGCATGACGCACTTTAAATTTGCTATGCTATGTCGAGTACCCCATATAGATAATGTTGAACCAGCACATTATCAGCAGATAAACTAGCACGATGCACTTCAGATATGCTTCGAATTTTTGTAAATTCTGTTAGAATGATAAAAAAACACTATGGTGAAAAGTATCTGTTTGACTTTTTTGGTTTGTGAGGAACTTGTTGTATCAAGTCTCACCAAAAAGAGGAGCTAGCACTGAGTACTTTAGATCAAGCATATGAAGGTATTTCGATAAATCAATGTTTGCACTATATGAATTTGAACAGTATTCAGGGAGAGTAATAAATTGAGGACTGTTGTTGTAGAGCACCCCGAATATTACAGATAAGCACCTAGCACTTTAGGTTAAAGATATTAAGCATAGGACTTCTAACAGTAGCGGAAACCTCAGGAAAGATAATAAGTTGTGGTTTTGTTTCCTTAGAAATTAATGTATATGAAGAACAATGGTTTCGAACTGTTAAAAGATTGTCATTGATTTATGGGCTACAACATAGGCGTAATAAGGAAGGATAGGGTATTAACGTAGCAAGGTAGAGGACAGCAATAATGTCAAAAATAAGTTACTTTATCCAAAACTCCCTACACCTTTATCCTTAGCACAACTAGAAGCTCAGGAGACAAAAATTTTGAATATTGTTACACTTCTCCCTCCAGAAAATGAATGTGATTGTGCATGAATTATATAATTAATAACACATTATGGAGTTTATGACAATCTAAATTGTATAAAAAAATGGGTTTTAAAGATGGTTTGCATACCAAGATATAAACACAAAAATACATTATATTGACTAAGATAATAGAAAGTAATTTAGCCCATTTATGTTTCAAACATAATATAATAAAAAATATGCATTATATTGAACATGCAACTTTGAAAAAGTGTTACGCCTAATATTTGAACTACAGCCCGAAGAATGGCACTCAGTAGGCAACCGAGCTGAGCAATTGTAAAATAGGTCATGTCTCTTTAACAAAATGAGAAGAGTTTTTAGGTCTCGCGCCTAGCGTTGCAGTGCGTAGCCCTGTTCGCGCAGCGAGAGACCTCTTGTACGGGGTCTGAAAACATACCTAGACATTGCACACGCTCATGCGTGTGCTTTTTCTTCTGGGCCACGCGATTGGCCTTTCCGTTCGTGTTTTAAATTAAGGCATCAGGCAATTGGCCAAAGGCGGGCGCATTGCTCCGCCCATGGCCTATTAGTGTCTATTATGCGCTTTGCTGACATGTGTTTTCAATTATCGTGCCCAAACACAGGCGCGATAATTGAAAATACATGTTTCGCTGTGGCACGCGCCCGCGCACCACTCGTTTGTTTTTCAATAGCGATCGCGTTAGCGATCGCTTTCACTGCCACTTGTTTTGTTTGGAGCGGAGCCCTCAGGACAAAAACTAGCAAGTCCATGACTTTCTGAAAAGTTTCGTGAATACATCCCAGGGTTCAGAAACTCACTGTTGCTGTTTTATTACTCTGACCGGAAGGCCCGTGGAGCCCTTTCAAGTGGAAAAATGTAGCGTCGGTGTGCCTTACCCTGCCTGCATACGTGCGCGGTCACTGTTGCTGCTTTATTACTCTGACCGGAATGCCCCTGGAGCACTTTCAAGTGGGAAAATGTAGCGTCGTTGTGCCTTACCCTGCCTGCATACGTGCGCGGTGGAGAAACAAGCAGCCCTTTCTAATACTCAACTGGAGAATTTGGCATTTTGCCAAAATGAGTGCCTCGTCTGCAAGTAGTAGCCTGGGAAGAAGACTGGAGAAGTGTATTCTTCTCACAGTGAGCACAGAGAGGGAATACTCCCAAGTGTCCCCTTCTGGTAAGGCATGATTCAGGAAAGCAGAGTGAATGTGTGAAAGTCATACTTCTCATGAACAGTGACCTCTGCAGTGCCCACGTTTAAGGAGATGTGCGACATACACATAGCCATGCTCCATAGCCTCGCAGGGCAGCCAGCGCACGAGGCGGTAAATGTTTAGTGCCACCCACAAGACAGGTATGAGCTTCCACATGACTTGGACTGCTCCAGTGGAAGGAGTGTGACTTAAGGTAGTGAGAACCCAAATTTTTCCAAGAAAGCGCCACGCAAACCACTCTAGACCACTTTTTAGATCAGTTTCATTTAGGCTCGAAACTAAGTACTAATGCATCACTGAGTTCTGACCAATGACAGGCATTGCAGTCACAAGCTGCAGTAGTAAATACGATGCACATACATTTTGGTCAGAATTCTTAATTTTAGACCTACCCTGGCCATCTAGCAATGTATCAGCATCTAGTGTACCCTGAGATGCAGGCATGCCACCCCTCCTCCCCGGCTACATGGTACACCCACACCCTCACATCAACGACACCAGATATCCGCTGCGCATCCGACACCTGGATCAGACCTGGGGCTGTTCCGATCCTACTCACCGCCTGTTCTCCCACGCCACACCCCCATCCTCCCTGTCCCATAATGTTTATCGACCTTTCCCAACATGAGGTTTTTCCCACTCTTGCATCTCGCACATGCACTGCGGCAGCCACACTCGCTAGAAAATAGCAATGCAATAGGATGCCTCCCACCAGATATCCACCACCTACCGACTACCTTGTGCTGCTCTTCTGTTGATATTAAAGATGTTACTGTCTGTACAAATCCCACTATCTCCCACACTTCCCTCAATAATTGATATGTAGATTTATGAAAATAACTTCAATGAAGTACAGCTGAAATGGATCATTCTTTAGCAGCTATGAACTTGAAGTGTGGCGTCACTCGGCATGTTTTAATTATAGCCTCCGAGCACTATTTTCCTAAACGGCTTTCTGACACGCTCTCCCCCAAAGCTGTAGTTTTGTTTTTTAACCAGAGCGGCACGCCTCTGATGTAATAATAGCAGCGCCGCCTTTTTACTATTTGCAGCCGGCCAACTCGGCCACATGTTTTTCTCCCCATTTCTTTACTTTGCTTTAAGCAGTAACAATGGTGGCTGCACAGGTATGCGCAGCTTGCCAAACGCTTTGCCGTCTTGTTTTACTAAGCGCGGCACCCGCTTTATGGACGTCGTGCAATAGCTTTACAATATGGTCCCCACCCTCCCCACTGCCCCCGGATGCCACATTTTATGGTTCATGAAGCGGGCACCGAGTCAATAAAAGAAATCCGCGGACGCTTCCTCTGTGTGCCATTGCTCCCCCCCCCCACCCCATCCATGCCTTCCAGCACACACTCTGTTTAATTTCACCCACAGACTGGGCTTTTGGCTATTTCTGGACCGTGAGACAAGGTGACTGTAACCGAAGTCGCATCTCCTGGGGTGCATTACTGTTTTTTATTGCCTGTTTCATTGCACTGGCTTCCTTGCCTGTCCTGCCTTCTGCTGACTCTAGACGTGGCAGCGCCCTGTTAGGGTTGGACTGGGCCAAAACACAGGCACACTTACCCCCCCGACATAAAAAACTGCACCCTTGTTGTACGCAGTATGTTTTAAAGAACATTTTTTAAAATTATTTTGTTTTTAGCACTTTATATAGCGCAAACTAGACCCGAATATATCAGAGCGCATTACATGAGCACCTGTTTCGTTGCACAAGGACACATTCAGTTTTTGTTAGCCACGGGGAGAGTAAGTGATTGGTCCAGACTCACTGGATGCCGAGCGTCACTGCCAAAACTCGAACCCGGTTTCCCAGCTTCAAGGTCAACTGCTCTAGCAGGAAGGCTACATCCTCTCCCCAAACATTCAACCAGTAACATTGTGTAAACTGCATAGGAATTGACTCATGACTGCCCACACACCGCCATCACAATCATGCAAGAGGATTCATTCTGAAATCTCAGACTCCTCCCCACCTAACCAGTCTTTTGATGTACCTTCTCAATCTGTCCGGTTCCCTCGGTCTTGCTAATACTCTTCATTTTATGCGGCTGAAATAACTTCTGAAACTAGCTTCCACTTCATTTGTGTCACTCTCAAATACGTCACTTGACATCTTGAGCTTCTAAATGTGAAAGTCAGAATTTCCACAGCCCCGAGGTTTTCAGAAAGGCCACTCATTGGGGGATGGGCAGGGAATTCGAGGTATGAGTAACCAGATGCTTGTGGTCGGTTCCCGTACTGCTGCTTGAGATAATTACCTACTGTTATAGCTCTGCTAACATTCAACATTGATATATTTATGCTAAATAATTTGTGTGTTTTTTAATTTTTCATTTTTTATCAATGCATAAGGACCACCCTCAAGTCTACGGCACAGTCTACTGTAACATGTCAACTCTGTTGAGCCAACAGCCAGTCAGGTGTCGTGAGTCATATTACGCCAGTGCAGCTTTAGACAATAGTAGGTGTGCATTTCTGTAGCCACAGCGCTGTTTTCTGAGGGCTCCTGTTCTGTCCCCCAACAACCTCCCGCTTTGCAGATTAACCCTTCCCCAAGCCACCTCCCTAAACGCCCACCCAAGCGTTTCTCATCTCTCAAAGCTCTGAACTCACATCCTAGGATCTCTTCTATCCTGCTCCCTCCTTTGCTCTTCCTCACAGTGCCTCCCTGGCCATCCAACTATATACAAGGAACCAGAGGCGCAACTAGAGCCAAATTTCGGGGGGGGGGGGGGGGCTAAGAAAACATTTTGAGGGTGCTGAATCTTTAGGCAATAGGCAGAGTGGAGCTGATTTCTGGGGTGGGGTTCTGAATCTAGGTAAAGTGGAGCTGCAGGGGCTCTTAGAAGGGGTGAAACAACAGCAAGGCCTCATTAACATGCAAATGGTCTTTTTAAAGACCTGTGAAGTGCTCGGGTGCGGCTGTGTGTGTGCCCGGGAAGCTGTCTCACCCCGGGCACACACACACGATGGGGGGGGGGGGGGGCTGAAGCCCTTCGAGTCCAATGGGTGTTGCGCGCCTGCAAGGAACAGAACAGAGCATAGAAATAAAAAATAAAAAAGTAAAAAACACGGTCAATGTCAATGCCAAGAGCTCTAACTTTAACAAATGCGAGATCTGTTGCATTGCAAATGCTTGTTTAATGTTGTGTTTGGAGCGTAGAGCTCTTTTAAATATACAGTCCGTATGCACGTTTCTATGGTCCTGTGTAAAGGCTACTGCCGAAACTCGTAGGCCACTTCACACTGCTGTGATGCTTAAGAGTGTGTCCCGTAGGGAGCTGGGCCACGTCCACTATACGGGACTGGTGCAATGTCGCGGGTCCCGTAATTAATGTTAAAGTGGCGCCTCACAAGTTGGTGAGGCACAAAGATGATTACATTCAGCGTATTACTTTCAAGTATATTTATTCTTGGCAATGCATTTCAACCTCAAGAGGTCTTCGTCACGGCCTCATTTACAAAGTGTGCCCCATCCAGCATAGAAATAGCATTTAAGTGAAAAGACATAAAGAAAATACTGTATACAATTTCATAGAGAGCAACGGGATGCAAGAAAAAGCGGATTGGATGAAAAAAAGCACTCATTACTAATCATTCTTAGTTTACATGAACAATCCACATTATAATTATTATAAAAGTAAAATAAAGATCACCAGTTAATAGGTATCAGAAACAGCTGTGAGCAAACAGCTGTGCAAAAACATGCTTGGAAAAACAAAACAACCGTAATGGCCAAGTGGCCTGATCAGAGAACAAGAGTAAAATGTGTGAAACCACTTGGAAAGATACATCATCATGTGAAGAGCAAGCGGCCAACTGACTGTATTAACACAATCTGCATGACAGTCAATAAATATCTGACTCAGTTGTATTCTTTTAGACACACCTATAATGACAGTAAAGCTCTATTCATCAAATTGTATCCAACAGAGGTGTATAGTAAACAAACTGTTATGCACAGTATGCATGTATGACAATAACGCATATAGCGACCAAGTGGCCGATGCTTAATGAAGAAATTGGAACCTATTTGAAAATTGATTTCACTCGTGTCACTGCAACCCATGTCTCGTTCTATAACAAGAGAAACTAAGTGCTCACCCTCTCCAAAGAGAGCATAACCATGTGGGTGCGTTTATTCTAAACAAGCATTGGCATAGCCAATAGGTCTCGGCTTTGGGACCTTATAAGTGTTTAGTTACCCAGCACAATATTCTTTTTTTTTTTTTTTTTTTTTTTTTTTTTTTTGGAAAAAGTTTTTATTGAACAATAATGCGGTTACAAGTATGGGCCTACAACCACCCGGGCCGGCCGCTAGGTACATAAGGAAATATACACATATCAAAGCTGCAATCCGTTCCCAGGGCACTGCCCCGCAGTGGCTCCAGATAGTCCTCGAGGAACAGCAAGCGTCAGTCCAACAATAACAGAAACAAAAAGAAAAACAATAAAAACAAAAGGCGAGTTACGAGGGATACCAGTGCGGTTCAGGCTGCCCCCGGGAGACTCCAGTCAGAACATTTGAGCAATCCACTAAAGAGAGGAGTACCGGGAGGCCGGGGACGGAGGGGGGGGGGGAGGGGGTCAAGGGAGATGAACGTCCGTATGTGGTTGTTACAAAAAGCGCCAGGAGCCGTCAAGGGTCAGGGGGACATGGCGATATCAGTGTCTACCAGGGGGGGCGTACAGATGCCTCCGCGATACGCATTCCATTGACCCCAAATTCTACCCCATGCCCCCGGCTTGCCACGGGCCACATACACTGTCTTCTCCCGAAACATACACCAGTCCATATTCTCCTTCCATACAGACACGGTGGGCGGCCGTTGAGCGCCCCAATGTTGCGCTATATCCCTCTTGGCAATCATGTTCCCTAGGGCCGCCCACCGAGTCTGAGCCGCGTTGTAGTCATTGGGCTCCCACACATTCAGGACACAGCGACGCACCTCCGGCAGCAGCACAACCCCGGTGACCTGTCCCATAACCGTGTGGACCCGGCGCCAGTAGTCCGCCACCTCGCGACACTCCCAAAGGATATGAAGAAAGGTGGCGCTGAGCCCGCAGCCTCGTTTACAGAGTCCGTCGTCGGAGAATCCCATCGCGACCAAGCGCGGACCCGTAACATACACCCGGTGGAGAATCTTGAGCTGTACCAACCGGAGACGAGCCGGAATGGCAACCTCCTTGGGGGACGACAGTGCAGACTGCCAGTCTTCGTCGTCCAATTCAACCCCATCCCCAGTCCAAGCCTCCCGAAGGCGCACCAGGAGATCCGCCCGGTGATTAATCAATTTTTTATAAATTAAAGAAATAGTACTATCAGGGACATGTCCGTCAAGTACGCGGTCCTCGAGGGGCGAGGAAACAGGGATCTTGGTCCCCTCCCCGAAGACCGAGAGCAGGGCGTGTCGAACCTGGGCGTAGCGGAAGAACTCCCTGTCGGTCAGCTCGTATTCGGCCTGGAGCACCGCGAAAGTCTTGACCGCGCCCTTGTGCCACAGGTCCCCCACTTTGCTGATACCAATCGTGTCCCACTGGTCAAACCCCTTGGTGGTCCACAAGCTGCCCAGGCGGTCGGAGGCAAACAAGGGAGTAGCACATGTCATTCGCTCACTCCAGCCCGTGGCCGCAGTGGCAGCCCTCCAGGTCCGCACAGCAATCTTAGTAGGACCCGTAAGGGTCCGGTCAGCCAGGCGGGAATAAAGTGCCCTGTTGTAGTTCCCGCCGGGAAGCAGGAACTTGTCCATCTCATACGCCGGATTCAAGCCGGGCGCATACGTGGCGTGGTTAATGGCAGATAGCTGCGAGGCCCAATAGTACCTGCGAATGTCAGGAAGCGCGATGCCCCCGTCATACCAGGGGAGAGTGAGCTTGGCAAGAGCAATACGCGCCCGGCCGTTCCACACCAGTCTCCTCTGCAGGCTCTCCACCTCCCGAAAGTAGGCCCCTGGGATAACGTCAAAGGAGTTCTGGAGTGCATAGAGGAACCTGGGAAGGGACATCATTTTAAACAGCGCGGCCCGACCCAGCGGGGACAGGGGCAGCCTGCACCACCGGGCCGTGTCCTCCCGCAGCCGCCGAAGTGGACGCAGAAGATTCTGCTCGTAGCGAGCCACCGGGTCCAGCGAAACGTATATCCCCAGGTACTTAAAGCCGCTCAGAGATATTTGAATCGGGAGCCGAGGCGGCAGGAGAGGAGGACCACCAGCGATGGGATAAACGCAGGATTTAGACCAATTGATCGTGAGACCCGAATTGTTCCCAAAGGAGGTCAGAACGTCAAAAAGGACGTTGAGTGACTGCCGCGGTGAGGTGAGGTACAGGAGAATGTCGTCCGCATACAGCGAGACCCGATCTTCAAAGCCCGGGCCCCACCGGATCCCTCTAAGCGAGGGCTCCCAACGGAGCCAGGCAGCGAGTGGCTCCAGGGCGAGAGCAAAAAGCAACGGGGACAACGGGCACCCCTGCCTCGTGCCCCTGCCAAGGGCAAAGGGCCGAGAGACCCGCCCATTCACCACCACTTGAGCCATGGGTCCCGTGTAAAGGAGCCTCACCCAGCCAATAAATCCCTCTCCAAAGCCGAATTTATCCAAGACGGCCCAGAGGAATGGCCACTCAATAGTGTCAAATGCCATCGTGGCATCCAAAGAAACCAGCACGGCCGGTTCGGAGAGAAACTCCGCCCTGGCGAGGACCCCGTGCAGACGCCGCAAGTTAAGAGCGGTGTTGCGGTGCGGGATAAAGCCGCATTGGTCCGGATGAATAAGGTCGCACACTACACTCAACAATCGATTGGCCAGGACTTTCGCCAGGATTTTAGGCTCCGCATTGAGCAGTGAAATAGGCCGGTAGGAGGTACAGCGGTCACGAGGCTTGCCCTCCTTGGGAATAACGACTATAGTGGCCAAGCGCTGGTCGGCAGGAAGGGAACCCGCCGCAAGAGAGTCGCGGAACATGCGGCCGAGGAAGGGCGCAAGCTTATCAGGACGCAATTTGTATAGTTCAATGGGCAGACCGTTAGGACCCATAGCCTTGCCCGAGCGAAGGGAACGAATCGCGGTCGCTATTTCATCCGACGATAAGGGGGCGTCCAACCGCTCCCGGTCCTCAACGGACAGGCCGGGCAGAGCAATATCTCTCAGTAGGAGGCGAGAGTCATCCTCGTCCCTGTCAGTCACCGGGGAGTACACCGCCCGGAGGTGATCAGCGAAGCATTCCACAATCTCATCCGGCTCAGTCACACACACACCATCCGTAGCACGCAACTCGGGGACCACACGATTCACTCTCTCTTTTTTGTCCAGCCACGCAATCAACTTACCCGCCTTGTCCCCCGCGTCATACAATCGGCCCTGCCGCTCCCTATACATAGTTTTGGCCGCGTCAGTGACCAGGGACCTATATTCGAACTGTTTCAGGCTAAGGGCATGTAGTCCGTCCGGAGTAACATTCGCCTCCAGGGCCGACTCCAGCCCCGAGATGTCAGTCTCCAGCTTTACCACCGCCTCGCTCCTAACCTTCTTGGCCACCACTATCTGGGCGAGGGCGTGTCCGCGTAGCACAGTTTTAAAGGCTTCCCAAAGGGACAACGCAGACGACACCGACCCCTCGTTTTCACTAAAGTATTGGTCCATGGCCTTAACCAGGCTGTCCCGAGTCACAGGGTCCCGCAGGTACCAGGGGTTAATGGGAGCTATCCGACCTGCGGACCGCGACCCGGTGTCAAAGAGAAGCCACAGCGGAGAATGGTCGGAGATACCACGCGCCAGGTGTCTGACCTCTCGAATCCGACCAGTCTGCGCCGCGGGCATGAGAAAGTAGTCTAACCTGGAGAGACTCCCATGCGCCCCTGAATGAAAGGTGAACTGGCACTGGGTCGGATGCAATAGTCTCCAACTATCCACCAAGCCGAAGGTCTCCAACATCCCACCCAGCCATGACTGGGCAGCGGGGAGGGTCCTAGGTGGGTGACGATCCAGTTCACCCGAAACCACAGAATTAAAGTCCCCGCCCATGAGCAGGAGGCCGTCCGGAAGGTCAAGCAGCATTCGACCCAAGTCAGTGAAGGTGGAGTTCTGGAGGCCCGGGGGGACGTAGACTGAAACCAGGGTAAGGGGCTGCCCCTCCCACCTCCCAGTCAAACACACATAGCGCCCCCTGTCATCAGAGACTATCCTCGTGATCTCCACCGGAAGGGAGGTTCGCAGGAGAATGCCCACCCCCCTGGAGCCAGTTGTGAAACCAGAATGGGCTACGAGGCGGTATCCCCCCCTGTTCATCGCATGGCAGACATTGCCGACCAAATGCGTCTCCTGGAGAAACACCACATCAGGAGTCAAACGACGCAAATATTGCAGTACAACACCCCGCTTAATACGGTCCCCCAACCCATTGACGTTCCATGACATAATCCTCAACCCGTCTCCCCCCATCCCATCCAATAGCTCAAGAAGCCCCCAGCCCGCAGCACCGCTCCCAAATATGGATAAAAATCAATACCTCGCCCTGTAAACAAAAAACACACAACTAAACAACCCCTCTTCCCCCCCAACCCCACCCCAAGTCCAACGCCCCCCACCCTGCACCCCTGCGGGCCAAAGACCCCCCCCAACTTGCAGTGTGCCTGTCGCCCCATTAACCCCATTCTACAAAAAGACCCCGGAGGAGGAAAGGGACCCGTACCCGCCCGCACCCCTCACGGGTCCTGGTAAAGCACAGTATGCAAAAGAAGTAAGACCCAACTGTACAGTGCCAAGCCGCAGAAAGTAAAGACCAAAGGTCAGTCTAAGGGGACCCGTCACCTGCGGTGCCCCCAGAGGGCCCGGGCCGGCCACCCCCGTCCGGCAGCGAGTCCAGCCAGTTACTTGCGGCCACAGGAGAGTCAAAAAAGGCTGTCCGCTCTCCATGCTCCACTCGAAGTTTCGCCGGGTAGATCATTGAGTACTTCAGGCCTAGCTCGCGGAGACGGCGCTTCACCCCTTGGAATCCCATCCGCTGTTTCTGGACCAGTTGCGTGAAGTCCGGATAAAAGTTGATGGTCGAGTTCTCGTAGCGGACCGGGCCACGGGTCCGTGAAGCCTGCAGAATAGCATCGCGGTCCCTGTAGTGGAACAGTTTAGCCACGATAGGCCTCGGGGGGGCCCCCGGCCGCGGCCGGCCGCCCGGAACTCGATGGGCCCGCTCCACAGCGAAGAATTTGCTTAGGCCAACCGGGGACAGCTGTTGCAGGATAAGTTCCTCGACCACGAGGTCCACCGGGCGGCTGTCGGAGGACTCCGGTACCCCAATGATGCGGATATTGTTGCGTCGGGCCCGTCCCTCGAAGTCCTCAAGTCGCCGGGCCATATGGTCGTTGACCACTCTAATGTCCCCAAGCGCGGCCCGCAGATCCGACACCTCCGCACCCAGGGTGGAGGTCCGTGCATCAAGGGCCTGGACCTTCTCGTTGGTTTTAGAGAGGTCGGCCCGAATCAAGGTGACGTCGATCGCGACAGTGTCGATCTTACGGGCCAGGGCCTCATATTGCGTCGCGATAGTTTCCCTGATGCCCTCGATGGCGCCCATAATGTCCTGCAGGGAAGGTTCCGCAGCAACGGTCGTGCCTCCCCCTGCAGCATCCGGGGAGAGGCCAGCAGCGCCAGGGGACCTCCTGCCCTGGGTATAGCGGTCCATGTTGTTGCTCTGGACCGCTCCCCCGCGCAGTGAAGCCTTGGTCTTGCGCCCCTCCGGACCCCCTTTGCCCGCCATATGAGCACAGTCACTTAATGGGACCTCCGATCAAGGGGTGCGCGGGTGCCAGCGAAAGGACCACAAACCGTCGGTGTAGGGGCCGGAGGCGTCAGACCCGCCAGTAGCAGATGAAAGCAAACCTCGGGCAGAGGCCCAGGAGGCACCTCGCCACCTTGAGCACGCACGCCAGCTGATCTCCTGAAGGCCAAAACCGAAACCGAAAGTGCTGAATCGGTAACTGGCACCGCGCTGAGGCCGCTGTTGTTCAATTGCAGCCCGGCCCCACGGGTCACCTTCACCCCGGCCACCTCCGTCGGGTGGGTCCCAAAAGTTCCGGCGACAATAACTCAGGAGCCCCAGGTCCGATTAGAGTTTTGAAAAGAGATATATGATCAGCTGGTCTTCATCTCCCAGATTCCATACACCAAATCAGGATAGTCTCAGGATATATTCCGAGGAGCAGAAAGGGTCCGGGGAGCCCTGTGCTCACGCGACCATCTTGGATGCGCGCTAAGCTCCTCCTCCCAGCACAATATTCTTGGTGCAACAACATCAACTGTTGCATGGCTAAACACTTATAAGGTCCAAAAGGCGAGACCTATTGGCTATGCCAATGCTTGTTTATAATATGTGGGCCTGATTCCAGAAAACCATTTGTACATGTTAGTTCATTTTACATGTAGACATGCCTCGTCAGGGGTAGTGATCGCTATATAAATGCAATTACAATTACCATGATTTACAAGTACTAAACCTTAGCTAAAACTATCTCACCCTGAAAACAGCCAGCCATATACTGCTCTTTGAAGGAGTAAATCCATTTAAAGGGGTTCATGGGAAGGAAATACCCCCACATGTGAAAGTGTAAAGGTACGGGTTTCTCCATTTTGAAGCATTTTTTTCCATGGAGAAATACTAAATAAATTCTCTAACGAACATGGGTAAAGGCATTTTCATATATGCAATTATACACTACATTCAGTTACTCATGATGGACTTCCTTCACTCACATGTAAAAAGGTAGTTTTCCACGAGTTCTCCTGGAATCTGCTCTGAGACTTTTGGGGGGAATTCAAAACGTTTACTGATCTGCACCAACGTGAAGGGGGTTGGAGCTGTAGAATGCAAGTTTTTAAATGCAGGCCCTGGATATTGACTATGGCTAAGATTCTGGCGTCCATACAAAAGTGAGTGAGTGGTTTGCCACGGAAAAAAGCAGAAGGGTGGGTGATGGGCAGAGAATGCTATGCAAATAGCTCAAGACGACGTTCTAAACGCTAATTATATATGCGCTCCGCTAATTGAAAGGTAATGGTGATTTGAGGAGCTGACAGGGAATAATACGCTGTTCATTCATAGGTCTTCCTTTGACTGAACAAGCTCAGTCAGCCCCCGCCCCTCTACCCGAACAACTAGGAGCAGAGCGACGTTTGTGATGCAGATAAAGTCTTTGAGTCAGCATACTATGTAAGTGGGTAATTTCACAGATCCTTGCTTTGAAGTTTGGCTCAGCCCCTGCTCTGCGAGGTTCTGCCATTTGGGAGTGCTGAAGTGAAGAATAAATAATGAGGTGTTAATACAGCGAGTGCTTCCGAGCCACGGACCCAGAAGATCTTATCAAGGAAGCAGCGTAATGAGGGCAGGCGCGCCTCCGCTTGGCATAAGCCACTTATTTTTACATAAAAAAGGGAATCCGTCTAAAGAACCTCAACCCAATATGTCAAAATGTCTTAACGAATTTAGCGTGAATTCCAAGGCGGATTTATGCCAGTTGCCCAGAATGGGACCCGTTTGAAAAGAGACTTGCCCTGTGCAGAAAATTTAAATAGTGCCTCCTGGGTTCAAAACGTAGGCCTATCGCACGCTGCTAGTCTTCCTGTGCCCCAGGCCTCGCTTTAGAATGAGGAGCGCAATCCATTTCAAAGAGAGGGGGTGAATTTATCACAGGCTCTCCTGGCAGTGTCAGTGAAGAATCAAGAGGTTATTTATTGCTCTTGTAATAACCGTCTTGACAGAAACTAATAATTACATTTAATAACAAGCCCGGGAGTTGTGTGCGCGCGCTAAAAGGAAGCTTAATGAGCCATGACAAGAGAGAGGAGCAAGCCCGGGAGTTGTGTGTGCGCGCGCGTGCTAAAAGGTAGCTTAATGAGCCATGACAAGAGAGAGGAGGAAAGCCAGATGGTGCCTCTGCGCATAACCGCTAGCTTTAGGCCACAAGCAAAAGCGTGTGGTTGGATTTTAATGCCCACTTACTAAATGTCTTGCCAGACTAGCGCATGCGCTGGCTCAGGCGAGACCTGAAACACAAACAAAAGGGGGTTAAAGCTCAAGAGAACTACAGATAATGAGCTTTGAGTGGGGAAATGGAAGTGGAAAGGTGAGAGGGACAATGGAAAGGGGGTCAGCAGGTCATACATACAGGGTGATACTGGCACATATTCTGGAGTATGGGAGAAAGATAAGTCTGATGTGAGATATATCATATTTCCTGCTACACAGATCCCACAGTATAACGGCAAGAATACTGAGGATGGGAAAAACCCCATGTCCACAGAGATAAAACAGAATGATAAAACTTCAGTAAAGTACCACATCAACCGATGTGAAGGTCTTCACTCTCACTGATTACTCCTGGGAACTTTCTGCCAAGCATAATGATGTATTCAGACTCTTTCTGACGTAGGTGTCTCTTTCTGTTTCGACCTCTGACTGTCCTGTCGATCCTGTCAATAGCAAAGAAAACAAGGAGGTGAGAATTCTGTTGGTGTATTTTTGCCCAGTGCCTAGCCACAGTATATTTGTTCCAAATTCTTTATTGCCCTGTAGTGTTCCACAATATGCCTTTTGACCAGGCCAGTGGTAATGTCCACGTATTTGAGACCACATGGACAAGTGAGAACATAAATAATAAAATCTCTCCCACAGGTCATGAATTTATTGATACGTTTCAATGTGCCAGTGGCAAATGTTTTGATGTTAGTACTTCTTTTACATGCCTTGCACCTGCCACATTTGAAAAAGCAGCTTTGTTTCTGTAGCCATCCCTCTCTCCTATTGCGTATGCCAGTGTAACTATGTGCCAGTATATCACGTAATGTTCTTGGTTTACGGTACGTGATTTGGGTGAATCGACTAACCGTTTTTACAATGACAGGATCACTTCTGATAAAGTGCCAATGCCGGGCGATCACCATCCTCACCATCCTCTCCTTCTGACTCTCACTATTAAAAGTCGTGATAAGTCTCACTTGTTCCTGGCCTTCATCCCGCTTTTTCCTCTTCACTAGCAAAGAATCCCTTGCCACCTTAGAAACCTTATCGCTGGCTTTTCTTAGGACCTTGACTGGGTAACCCCTAACTCTGAATTGTGAAATCATCCTGTTCTTCTCTGCCTCATATAGAGCATCAGTACTACAATTATATTTGGCTTGTAACGACTTTCCATATGGGATGCTCCACTTGAGAGTCTGTAGGTGATGACTATCTGTGTTTAAAACACTGTTGTTTAGTGTATATTTAACCAAACAAGCCTCTTCTGACACATCAAAGAAAATCTATTCTAGTCTGATGTATTTTGTGTGTAAAAGACAAATTCAACTCATTCTGTCCAATATGCAATAGAAATTACTCCAAATCACGTTTGGGACCTTCCCAAATGATGAACCAGTCATCAATGTATCTTGTCCATAAGGTGACATGTCTCGTCCAATTGTCATTCTCTTCAATCCAAAAATGGTTAGCCTCCCACCACGCCATGAAGATACAGCAGTAGCTTGGTGAAAAGCAGCTGCCCATCACAGTACCAATCATCTGATGATACCACAGATCATTAAATACAAAAAAGTTATTGTTATGACAGAATTCCAACATTTCAAACAGCATCATGGTATGATCAAATCTAGAGATAGGTCTATCCCTAATGAAGAATTTGCGTGCTTCAATTCCCAAAGTATGATCAATACAAGTATGAAGTGATGTAAAATCCATGGTGACCAAAAAGAAATTTGACTGCCAAGGAATGTATTGTATCTTAGTGATAAAATCATTGCTATCTCTGCAGTAGGATGGGAGGGCCAGGGCATAAGGTAATAAGAAAAAATCTAGTTACATGGATGTATGTTCAAGAAGTCTTCCGGAGGCAGAGACAATAGGTCTGCCCAGGGGATTTTCCCTATTGTTATGGATTTTTGAGGGTAAGTAGAAACAAGGAACTAACGGATGCTTTACACAGAGGAATAAAAAATCCTCTGTAGTGAGTTGTCCTCTGTCCCTCTATGTAGGAAGCATGGAATAATATGTCAGTCAGTCCAAGAAGCTTTATTCGACTACTCAAGTCATAAAAGGAATATTATGTACCTACACAGTGTTTGTAGGAATGAGGGCTGGTTCTTTCATAGTCTCCACTCAATTCAGTTGTCTAAATGCCTCTTGGTTGTATTTATTGATATCCCATAGGACCACATTTCCTCTCATGTCTTTATGATAATGCTGTGATCATCTTGTAAAGTTTTTAGTGCTTCCTTCTGGCCCCATGTAATGTTGGACGCATAGTTGTCCCTGGTTTTATGCCATATTTTTATCAGTTCCCTGATCACTACTTCATGGCATGTGTCAATGATGCCATGCGGTGTCTTGGTGTTGCATGTGGACTTAGGTTTGAAAGGAGTGATGGCAGGGCCGGACTGGCCATAGCGGGCACCGGGCAATTCCCAGTTGCGCCGCACGGGTGGGGGCCGGTTTTGGACCCCTGGGGGCCGTTTTTTGGTACAGAGACGTTTTTGCAGCGTAGCCCTGGGGAGGGGCAGCCAAGCACTTTGCCAGGGCCGGTTGTGGTTCCCAGTCCGGCGCTGAGTGATGGTCATTCTCTCAAGTTCTAAATCAAGAGATTCCAATAAAACTCTTTCACTGTCACACTCAGTTACACAACCCTCCAATTCCACCAATGGAGCAATACCGCTTATGTCCCCAAGACTTAAATCATCAGCAGTGGTATCACGAGCTAAGACTCATGCAGAATTATTATCAAAAGTTACTTTCTTGGGATTCTGAAGAAACACTTTCTTCAGTTTCAATTTCCGTACAACTAGGAATACATCAATCCTAGTTCTACAGAAGCCTAAATTCACGGTAGGACAAAATGTTAATCCCAATTCCAAAACAGATTGTTCATGAGGAGTTAGGATATGGGGGGGAGATTGACAACAGTTAATGCCTTCTCACCCATTTGTTCCTCCTTGTTTACCGTGTCTGTCTCCCATGTGGCATTGTTTTCTTAGATGCTTCTTCTCCCTCTTCTTCTTGTTTTCCTTTTCATCCTCTTCCTCTTGGTTGCCTTCACCAAGTAGTCTTGTAAAAAACGGTACTCATCCAATGCTGTAAATGAGACAGGTTCCCGTCTTCCCAGAGTGTTCTGCTCATCTAAATCAGAGGTACAACTTTGCGTCCAAAAGTCAGAATCCTGCCTTGGGCATAATCTTGTTTATCTCTCAGATTTTTACGTTTCTTCTTTTGTTTAATCTCATCCTCGTATCTGCCCAATCTGCCCTCCATGAGGGTAAATCATTTCTTAATCTCCTCTTGTTCTGAATGTTTGTCCAGAATGGCCTTCATCTTAGTTATTTTCTCCACTGTTTCATCCGGTTCCAAAGTGGCGTATTTAGCTAATAAACCCATCATATTTTTACATGTGGTCGCCATCAGCGCGGACCATTCCCTTAGGGGCTTGGGGTTGGGATTCTGATAGGTGGGGGGGAATCAATATCCCGAGGCCCCTGGGAATCCTCCCCACTTCGATGTAATTTTCCAATTACATCACTTCCCATGTCCTGTTCATTTCCTTTTCCAACAGTCTTTCATACATGTTAAATTGCTGGATTAATGTTTTTGCTGTGCCCGCAGATTCTTGTGCACCCATAGCCATGGTCTCAGTCGCACATGTTTCATCCTCATTAAAGTGTATGCATCAAATAATTGATCAGAATGAACTAGGATTGACGTTTACATGCAATACAAGTACAACCACAGCACCATTTTTAGATGTGCAAGTTTACATCGAGGAAAATCAAATCAAAATTACCGTTAATCAGAAACCAACGGCAACTAATAGTGTATTGCATGGATTATTTAACTGGCACACCTCGTACCTTTCACAAACAGCCTCAACCATATTTCGAAATTTTGTAATATCACAGTATTTTTTTAAAATATCCTAATCCAACTATCTCTCCCTGCATGTTACCAGTTATGCAAGTATTAACACATTGGGTATAACATGGAATCTGGTAAGACATATTTCTTCTCCGCATTAACATCCAAATTCGGATCTCTTTTTCTCATAATAAACTGGATAACCTTGGAGATCTCTTAGCTCACTCAGAGAAGTTTGAATTGAATTCACAATGAAACAGTTTATATTTTCTGTATTTTGTAGCATGCTTATTATTGATTCATCATCTTCACTTTCCTGCACAACTGTCTAGTCTTAAAATGCACAGTACTTTGCCGTCTGGTCCGCATACTTGTTTCCAAGTGTGCCAAGTTACAGCCTTTTTGGGCAACATGCTTGACCAAAGCAATTTCCTATGGCTGTTGTAGTGCTTTCAACAAATTCTGTATGGAACCACTATTTTTAATCAGAGTGCCAGAAGATGCCATAAAACCCCTTTGGGACCAGAGTTGGGCAAAATCATGCACAACTCCAAAATCATACTGGCTGTCTGTGGAAATTCTCTGACAGACAATAAATTATTTTCAGCGCAACCAAATCTGCAACTTGTGCTGAAGTTATAATCTGTATAGAAGTTGCTTCCAACATCTCAAAAATTGAAATACTGCATAGGCAGCTCCCCGTGCCCCATATTTGTATCTCAAACAAGAACCATAAACAAATAATGTCAGATTAGCCATTTACATAAGAATTTCTTTTATATCTGGTCTTATTTTTGTGCATAATCCAGTCATCTCCAATCATGTTCAAGTTTTTTTTCAACATAATAAAATTCCCTGTGTTCTCAAATTCTGTCCGAAATAGGAAGCAATGTTGTTGAATTCAAAGTACCTCATCTCTCAATAGAGATGTTTTGAGTTGCAAGTATTACTTGCTCGTAATGTTTACTGCTGCTATTGGTATGATGCTGAGTTCTTGTTGTAGTTCTCTAATGAATGTGGAACACAGAAAATTGAAGTATGTCACCTCACAATTCCTTCATTCCCAGATTCAGAATGCTTTATTCGGCAAACTGCCATCAAAGTGCATAAAACATCAATGTACAGTCGTAAAAACCAAGATATAAATTACAATAAATACAAATATGCATAAATATTTTAAACCACACAATGCCTTTGCGGCAATCTGGGATTTGCTCTGGACCATATACAAGATTAAAAAGACTCAATGGGCTCAGACTAATATATATTTATTAAGCCATATGGACACATTAGAACATATCTGGAGACCACAAATACTACACACTGACTTGTATCAGTTTTTAAAATTAGCAAAGCCTTTCTATAGTCCCATACCTCTATGTTCTGACGGAGTGGTAGAATCAATTTTTCCATAATACTCTGGTCAATGGGGCAGAAGAGCATAACATGGTCTAATGAATATTTCGATTTGGTACAGAAAGGCCACGGTCTGTCACATGGCCCAGGTTCGTGCCCCCAACTCGCTGTAAAAGAAAGGAGCGGCATAGTGCCATACCTGAATGGCAGACCGAGCATCCTGTCAGTTACTGGTTCTATGTCATCCAGGAACCTCTCCACTTCAAAAACATCTTTCATCATTAAAAAGTTAGGCATCAAGGGGCCTAGGCTAGACTGGCTCTGCATTATGCTCTGCTTATGCTGTCAATACGCTCTGTTAATTACCTCCTATAGGGTAAAACTGGCGTCCGCTGGAATTTCCCACATTCTTTCCAGCCCAATCCTTGTGAGAGTTGTTTTTAAATGCTTAAGCCAGGGTATGTTACCTGCTCCTGGTATGCGTAGAACCTTGGCTAAGTCTAACTTGTATGCATGAAGCTCTGGCGTAGCCCAGAGCCTACTTCAGTATAACATTGGCCTTATAGTAGCCATGTATGCAATGCTTTTTAGCCATTGGTCCAACCTCAGGGGAGCAGTGGTGTACTAATGGGAAGATCAGTCAAAGTTCAAAGTTCATTTATTTGTTTCGAGGGTTAAAAACCATCATAAAAATACATAATAATCATAATGTAATCACAAA
The DNA here is from genome assembly GCF_964204655.1 of Triturus cristatus. NCBI lineage: Eukaryota > Metazoa > Chordata > Amphibia > Caudata > Salamandridae > Triturus > Triturus cristatus. The sequence goes on from NC_140587.1 coordinate 451,561,919, forward strand.
AAGAACATTCACAAAAAGAACATTCTGAGCAACGTCACAATTGTTAAAAAGTAGACAGAGAGAAAGTTTATCCAAATAAAAAAGTTAGGTTTTTATAAAAGATAAAAACCTGTGAGCAACAGTGAAACAAGACCCCGTATTATAATAATGTTTCCCGTACCTCCCTAACCCACCCTTCATCATTCCCTTGTGTTTCTCAATTTAAAAGCAATTTTGAGGAAACTTATAACAGCGAATAAGGTTCGCGTTTCAGCGGCTCTTTGCAAGAACAATAAGGCAGGTTTAGCATGGATAATATTTGAGACCTTTAAGATATCTACTAAAAATCTTTGGCGCGGTGTTTTATAAAAAGGACACAATAATACAAAATGAAGGGTGTCCTGCGGAGACCTATTGTCGCAGCCGCAGGCACCCTTCTGCTCAATTGTTTGAGTAAAACCTGATGGATAAGCTAAAATATAATGCAACAAATTGAGCCTAAAACGAGTCATTAAAAACCTCTCGTGGTGACTGTACAATAAAAAGAGGTATGGTTCCATGCCAGCTTGATTAGAGACAAGGGAGTGGGCAACTGCCGAGGATTTAGCTAAATCCAACTCCTTCCTCCTGCTATTGAATTTGTCCAACAATGAGCTTTGAACATAGTGTCTGGAGTATATGTCCACCCTGGAGGGGTCCTGGAATAGCATTTGTTCATCAATATCCCCCAGAGTGTCTTTAACATATTTCAGCCATGGGATTTGAAGACATTTCTCTTTCAACAAACAATCCTGGATGATCTGTCTGGATAGTCCTGCATTTGGATTTGTCCAAATTTTGAGCCAGGCCAGTATAGGTCTCAGTCTGATAATGTCAGCAATATATGTGATTCCCAGCTCTTCATGAGTAATTGCTGCAGTGATGCTCGGCGGAAGTTTTAACAGTTTTTTTAAAAATTTGTCTTCCTCACTTTGAATTAGTTGTGCCTCTCTGCAGCCCCACACTTCTGCTCCATAGATGGTCTTGGAAATACTAACTGATCTATACAAAGTCAACACCTGTTCTGGTGACCAACGACCCATTCGACGTGCAAAGCTCAGTATTGCCCCATTAGCAGACACTAGTCTCCTTGCCCTCTCCTCCATCAGTGGGACAAAGTTTAACTTATCATCAAATAGAAGGCCCAGGTATGGGAATGTTTTAACAGTGTCCAGGACCTGATCCCCCAGTTTGAATACAAATTTCTTTCGTGGTTTCTTCCCCGCTATCATAATGAATGATTTTTTCATGTTGACGGAGAGATCCAAATTCCTCATGAAATCCGCGAAACCCTTGATTAAAAGTTGCAGACCAACAGCTGTTCGGGCTAGGAGCACCGCGTCATCGGCATACAAAAGCACTGGCAGATGACGCGTGCCCACCTTAGGACAATCAGTTCCCAGTGCAACGAGGTCATTCTCCAGGCCATTTATGTAGAGGGAGAACAAGAATGGCGCCAGGATACACCCCTGTCTCACCCCGCCCGAGCACGGGAAGGGATCTGTGCTCACCCCCCCCGCACTGTAGCGGACCTTGGCAGTGGTGTTCCAATGTAGCTCCCTTAAAATGTTAATGAGATCCGGGTCAATGCCTAGGTGAGACTTAAGTATCCTGAGTTTGGCTCTGTTGACATTGTCAAAAGCTGCTGCTAAGTCCATAAACCCCATATACATGGTGCCTTCAGACGTCTTGGTATACTTAGCAGTGATCAGGTATAGGTTAAGGCATTGGTCGGTGGTTGACCTGCCTGTTCTAAACCCATACTGGGTGTCCACCAGGGTGTTATTGGTGTCAGTCCAATCTATTAGTCGATTGAGGAGTGCCCTTCCTAATACCTTGGCGGAGACGTCAATGAGCGAGATTGGTCGATAACACTGCGGGCTGTCCCTACAGCCTTTTTTGTAAATAGGGACAATCACCGCAGTGGACCATGATCTCGGCAGACCCGTTTTAATTGCTGCATTCAAAACTCTTGTTACCATTGGAACCCATAACTCAGTGTTGCTAAGAAAAAGATCCGGGGGGGTCCCGTCCGGGCCCGGGGCTTTGTTGCGTGTTAGGCCTAAAATTGCTTTGCGAACTTCATCCAAAGATAGTTCAAATTTATCTGCCCTTGGTCCTCTCCATATTCCATCACCAGTGTCCATCTCCTGTTGGTTATACAGGGATTTGAAATGAGCAATCCAGTCTTCTGGTAAGATGTTAGAGCTGATGACTGGAGAGTTTGAGTCGTGGAAGCAAGGTCTATTTATAATTTTCCAGAACTGGGCATAGTCTTTATTCTCACCAGCCTCCCTAAGGTCTGCCCATACTTCTTTTTGAAGGGTCCCTTTCCTGATCTTTAATTGATTTTTGTAGTTTTTTCTGCAGCGAGCAATTTCTACCTTGTCCCTTGGGGTTTTTTTTCAGGCTCAGTTTTAGATCTCTTAGCGCTTTGGAACAGATAGAATCAAACCATCTTGGCGAAGATGACTGCATTGCGGGCTTCTTGGTTGTTAGGAGTCTCTCGATTATTTTGGTCAAGTTCTCAAACGCCTCTACTACTCCTTTTTCCTCTGAGGTGTGTTCTAAACAGGTCTCTATGTGGACTTTCCCTTCATCCATTAGTTTGACATAAAATTCCTGGGGGTTGATCACTGACCACCTTAAGCGTCTTCCTTGGTCTACTGGTTGAATTTCAGATTGATGAATTAACCCTGGGTCTTTTTTTGTTAAATCATTCCCTTTGAGTTCTATTATAATGGGATTATGATCACTGTGGGGGCTCCACTCTGTCCAGGTATTTAGGATCTGATCTCTTGCGCTAGTTGAGATCATTATGTAATCTATTATAGACCCCCCCCCTCTGCCCTTAAATGTTGGTGTTAGGGATTCGCCTACATTGAGAGCAGCTAAGTCCATGACATGACTGAGGGCAAAGTCTTCTAATAACTTCATCAGAGTTGTTCCCTCTTTGCAATGAGAAAAGTGGGGGCCCTTTTCTAACGGGCAAGCTGACCAGTCAGGGGTTGGAGGGAGTAATTTGGGGCATAAATGACAATTAAAATCACCCATTAACAGAACAGTTGGTTCTGGCCCCTTCGTCCTTTGCTCTAGTTCCTCATTTAGTCTGCTATCCAGCTCCGCTAATATTGGAAATTTCCCTTCCACTGGGCCGGAGTTATAAAAGTTTACTAACAGTAGACTCTCCGCCTTGTGGAGAAGTCTAACTGTTTGTATGTTGTCTGAGGAACAATCTGGGTAAGACCATGTACCTTTCAGGTCTAAGTCCACATAGACTGCTAGGCCTCCTTTTGCCCTACCCGAGTTTGTTCCTTGTGCGGGTCTGAAAAAACACTTGTAGCCCTCCAATTGACATGGGCCTGAATCCTTTGCCCAAGTTTCTTGGAGTGCTATGACATGGAAGGATTTTATAAATTCTACCCATTCCTTACTTTTAAATTTAACTTCCAACCCTGCAATATTCCAAGAGAGGATGGTCAAACCCTCCATCTTGTCCTTGCCTTTTGTTGTGGGAGTCAAAGTAAAACTGTCCTCCCCAGCTATAGGTAGATCAAAATTGGATGAATTGGTTCCCCTCTGCCTCCGTGGTAAGTCCAATCTCCCAGATTGGGTACTTTCCTCAGTCCCACCTGTGCCCCATAAGTCTAAGCCAGAGCAACCACTGGTAGCCAGGCTTACTACGCTAGTGATTTCTGTGGGTGTGAGTCAATCAATATCTTCTAATGATTGAAATGGGGCAAATCTATTTGTCCATTGTGCGCGATCTCTGGGGGGATAGGGCTGTTCAGGGCGGCTTGCTAGTCTTGGTCTGTGTGGGCGCTGCGCTCTAACCCGCGTCCACCCTCCCTCGTCACCCCCATAATTATTATTATTCCTGGATCTAGGGTAAAAATACCCGAGTGGGAGTGCACAAATGGTACTTGTTTGGTTCCTATTGGAGTTCATCAGAATGTACTCAGCCAGACTAGTGTCCGTGAAGTGTGCAACTATGCAATCACCTCTAATGTCTTTATTCCTTCCCCCAATCTAGCTTGCCCTTCTTACACTTGCTATCTCTCCTCTCTCCCCCATGCTTAAGGGTCTATGGATGTTCAGCCACTTGGAGATTTTGGTGAGCAGTTGATAATGGGTTTCTCTCTCATTAGGCCTAATTTCCGGGACCCCTGCAAAAATAACTACAAAAGGACACTCCTCGGGGGGGAGATCTATGTGTGGAGCGTTGTTGTTATAAAAGGGATCAGGGTCTGTATAACAATTATTATAATTCCCTTCCCTCTGGGTACAATCGTCCTGTCTCCATTGCATTAAAGGTTGAGGGATCGGTTTCTCTCTTTGTGTATTACTTGCACCTTGATTGTATCTTCCTCTGGGCTTATCGTTAGTACCCCCTTTAGGGTTTTGGGCAATTTTGGGGGCCTCATGAACCTGGACTATTTCTTGATGGGAGTGACTGACACAATTGTTATTTTGTGCTCTCTTTGAGTCTGCCTTATCATTTGTGGTTACCTCAGTTGAATGGGGTGGAGCAAGTGGAGTTTTTGTAAGTGTGTGCTCTAGGGCTTTAGATAGTTTGGTGAGCTCACACATTATTTTATCCACCTTACTTATAATAGGCTTTAATTGTGTCGTGATGAAAGATTCTAGCTGTATTTTCAAATCCAAAACTACCGTGTCAATCCACCCTGGTGGTGCGGATTCTACTTGAGAGTCATTTGCTGCTATTGTGTGCTCTTGGGTGCATGATAGAGAATTGTCTCTTGGTAGTTCTTTCCGCTGTCTCTGATGTCCCTTAATTCTCCCCAGTCGCTTCCTTTTTTTCCTACTGGGCATGTCATTAAGCTCAGAGGTTTCTGAGCCTGCGGTTTGTGCACAGTGGACGTCCTCTATATCATTGGTTGTTTGGGATACACTGCCCTGAGTATTTGGGCTATCTACTATTACGACATCTCTGTAGGGTGTTTGAATGATGGCGTTAAGGTTAGGAGAGGAGGATAAACTCCTTTCCATGCGTTCGATTTCGCCAGTCACTTTCTTTAGCATTAGGTCGATTGCAGTTGGTTTCTTCCCATTTGCAGGGGCGCCCTCCTTCGTAGTTTCCCCCCGAGTTGGTTTAGGGGTGGGTTTTTTGTTTGATTTATTCCCAGCAGAGCGAGTGTTGGGATGAGTGGACATAATTCCCCTGATGTCAAGGGTAAAACTGCTGTTTTTCAAAGGGATTCAGTACCCTGTCCGACTTCCCTGCGCAAACAGGTAGTACAATACCTGGGACTATTCACCAATGCAAGCGCTGGGACCAAGGGGGGATGCCCGTCCCGTCCCTCGTCGTCCCCGGACGGCCACAGACGGCCACAGACGGCCACAGACGGCCACAGACGGCCCGCCCTCTGCCCGGGCTCAGCCCGGCAACGCCCGCGCGCGTCCCGCGACGCGGGGGGAACCTCTGCTGAAGTAGCGCCTCCGGGCGCGCTTTCCGGCGGATGTGGGCGGGTCACTGGAGGGCTGCTGGGGACTGTAGTCCTCCTCCACAGCGGCCTCGGTGTAGTGGGAGGCGGCGAGGGAGACTACCTTCGACTCTCTGTCCCCCAGCCCAGGAGCCAGGTAAGAACTGTTGCGTGGCGCTGTGTTTGTTGCTCAGGCTACGATCCCCAGGCTAAGATCAGTCAATTGGCGCATTAAGCGACTTTCGACTGCAGCCATGGAGGGCACCTTCCTATGAACCCATAGCTCTACACCATAGGAGGCAGTTCCCAGGGCCTGACTATTATACATTTTAAATGCCGAGGAGATTGGGAAAAATTTGGAGCCTTTATGCATTTTCACTATACCCCCAGATGTTTGCTCTAGTTTGAGTCTTCACCTTGCAATGAGTTTGCCAGTCAAAATGCTCTGATAGGGTAACACCCAAGTAAATAAAGGTATGTAAGCACCCCAAGGGAGCCCCTCTCAGTATGGGGTAGGAGCGGTTAGAGTGATCAGGGTTAAACACCATATATGTGGTGTTCTCAAAAATAATGTCTAAGCCCCTTAACTTACAAAAGAGGTCGAAATGGTCACATATTCTCTGTAGCCCCATAGGAGATTTGAAAAGTAGCAGAGTATCATCTGCAAACATCAGGTCAGGAACCCTGGTGTTTGCAAGACATGGGGCGTCAGAGTCACAGTGGTCATCAAAGGTAACCAGGTTAGTAATAAACAGAGTAAATAAGGTGGGAGCAAGAACGCAGCCCTGCCTGACCTCCCTATTAACTGGGAATGGATCTGTCATTTTCCCTGCTGGCCCACATCTTACTTGTGCAAAGGTATTGCAGTGAAGTCTCTTAATCATATCCAATAGGTGACCTGGGACCCCAATGTCAGCCAAGATTTGCCCGAGGGTGGATCGACGAAAGAGGTAAAATGCAGACCATAGGTCTTCGAAGACCACATAGTGGTGCCCACCCCCTATTAGAACAGTCTTCCAGTACAGCAACAGACGGAGGTCGAAACACTTAGTCAACTGTACTGGTGCATTCTCTAAAGCCAGCTGGTAATGGAGTTAATATTTCTTTGGCAACCATCCAGCCTTACAGTCTTCCCACATTTACCCTGACAAAGAGCTTTTGGGAACTATCAATAAGGCTTATAGGCCTATTGTTAGAGGAGAGGTCACACAAGCCCTTTTTAAAGATGGGAACAATCCCTGCCTGAACCCAGGTTGGTGGAATGGCCCTTGTGAGAAGTTGGCCTGGTATATGATGCTCACTAGTTAAAGTGATCACCTTGTACCATGCCAAGCAACCCTTATGGTGTGGTTGTAAGTCAACCTTTTCGGACTAGCTGCCCTAGTGGTAGCGTAGGCTAAGCAGTCTTTGAGGCTAAACTCGTGAAGCGTGTTAAGCCAGCTGTTTTACCAAATGCAACCCCCTTTTATACCAATGAAAGGACACCACACAGATATATATTCAAAATATATATGTATTTATTTCTCAAAGTAACCCCTAGTCTCTTTATGAGCACAGGAGCACAAATCGTCAAACAAGATTACAGTAGAATACACAGAAGTTGCACTTTATATGGATAGGCCCTGATGGCCGCTCAAACCATATACTAAAATAGTGGTATAAGTACCACGAACAGAAAAGGGAAAAGGCCTAGGGCCTCTAGAATCGCTGGGCCTACAAGGAGCTAACTTCAGTTAGTGACCAGGAGGTCCACGGGTGGCGTGTGCAGAGCAAATAGTCACACGCGTGCTCCCATAGGTTTCAATGGGTGCGTAAAAAGTACAAAGTTACTGCAAAGAGGATCTTCCGGATGGACTAGGAACTCAAGATTTGGAACACAGGCACTAGAGATGTAATACTACACTTGGGCACAGGTGTGCCAGCTTTACCTCACCCACAGGAAGCGGGTGCATAGGCCTCGAAGTGCGTCGGGTTTCTTCTATCTGTTCCGTGGAGCCTGAAGATAAAGATGCTGCAGGCGGTCGGTCCGGGAGAGATGCAGTGGATCCAAGAGTGGATCGGAGATGTTGAAGACCTGTAAGCAGAGGGGACAGTGTTCACAGTCACTAGCCAGTGACCGGCGTGGCACCAGGTGGGTACCAGGCAATGTCGGGTGCAAACAGGAAGAAAGGTGTAGCTTGTCTCTGCAGCCACGTGGTCCCTGGAGGTCGACGACGTCCAGGAGTCGGTTCACGAGCTGTCCCACGCAGGCTCTCGCTGTCGGCGGTGTCGGCGACTTGATCGAAGCAAACAAGCCTTGGCAAAAGCAATTGTTGTAGGAGATGAAATAAGCTGATGGTTCTGACCAGCAAGATCAGAAGAACTGCTCCTTTGGAGGGGAGCAAGGGCCAGTTTGGAGCAACCAGACCAGCGGTGTATTTTGTAAAGTTCGTCGCCAAGATGGCTACTAGCCAGCGGGCCAGCAACCGGTTAGGCGCGTTGAGTGGCAAAATGCAGAAGGGCCCCACGCAGATCGTGGAGATGCTGGAGGGCTCACCTTTGGTGCAGATGCTGCTCGAGGGTTGGGCTTCTCAGATCCCAAAGCACAACTTGGAGGGAGCCTCGGTTGTTGCACTTGTCAGCTTGTCGTGGTCGTTTCAAGATGGCTGGCTCCACGTGTCTCGGTGCCTCCACGGGTCTCCTCTTTTCAGGGACTGTGGATCGGGCGGTGAGAGGTCTGGAGGTCCAGGTCTTGTCAGTCTCTGGGCTCGGGCTCCAGCGGGAGGCGGCGGCAAAGCAGACGTTGATTCGCTGGATGGTGCTTGCGTTAGCAAGGTGGTCACTCCCTGACCACAGGGGAGATTTCCTTCAGTCTTCTGTGCAGCAGAATGTCGAAGTTCCCGTCTTCTTCTTAGTTTCAAGTTGATTCCAGGATGTCTGAAGTCTTAGGACACAGCTCCTACCTTTAAGCGGATTCTAGGGGCCGGACTACCTGCTAGGTCCCTCCCTATGGGTGGGACCAGGAAGGGGGGTGGTTACACCCCCAATCCTTTGTCCAGCTCGCCCCAGGCCCGGGACTGGTGTGCCCCAGGACCGGTTTGAACTGGCATATGCACCGAGGCTCCTTGTGAGCCACAGGCATGTCTGGTTTCTTTCAAGCCCTACCTGACCAATACACAAAATCCTGTCTGGGGTGGTGCATGCACCTCCCCTGGCAGGAAACCCTTTGTCCACACCTCCCAAGCTGGAAGGACTCCCAGCAGCAGGAGGGCAGACTTGTGTCTGTGGTGGCAGCATCCATTTTGTGGAGCTGAGGCTATGTCTGAATTTACCCGGGTTTCAGGTACTGTACATGTCGTGTCCCTCTAGAAGGGTGGAATGCTAACCCCGTCGCCAGAATTGGCGAGGGGTTAGTATTCCAATTCGTATGACACCTTACTCGACATGTTTTGATAAAGCCAAACCAAAGATAGCATTTAACCGCGAGGTTCATAATGCACTTAAGAGTATATGGTATGACGATATCTGGAAACAGTAGAAGGAAGTTGTTCCGACCACTGCAGACTGGCTCAGCTCATGCCAGAGCACCATCTCACATGGAACCAAGCACTCTGCCTTGAGGATTGTTAAGGCCTGCCATAGGAGTGACTTATAGGTTACCAGGTGTCCCATTTAAGGTTAGGTATAGGTATACTACACCTTAGTAAGAGGTGATTACACCAACTTACCCCAGCTGAGTGATCAGCCAGTTGTGTCAAATTGTTAGGCCAAGCCTGGGGTGGCATAATACATGCTTCAGCCCCTGGCAGGCCTTGGGTACACCAATGCCCTGGGTACCTAGTGTACACTGGTACAGGGGCTGACAGGGTGATCCACTTCCAATTGGTTATGCACCTAGGGTGCATAGTTTTAATTTAGTAGAGAGAACAGCAGGCTGGGGGTCTGATTGGCAGGCCCACAGCCTCAATATGTCAAAAACCAGTGAAGCAAAAAGCAAAAATTTGGGGTGACCATAGGATAGCAGACCCTACTCTCCTACACAACCCCCCCCAAACGCTGGGACATTAAACTAGCCTTGACCAGTCTCGTCTTCATGTCCTAAGTGGAAGTACCTGGAGAGACCATCTGCATTCCCATGGTCAGTACCTGGCCGGTGCTCCACTGTAAAGTCCATCCCCTGTAGGGAAATGGACCACCTAAGCAGTTTGGGGTTCTCACCCTTCATCTGATTTAGCCACAAGAGGGGCTTATGGTCGGTCTGAATCTTGAAGTGAGTGCCAAACAAGTATGGCCTCAGCTTCTTCAGGGCCCACACCACAGCAAAGGCCTCCCTCTCAATAGCTGACCAATTCTTCTCTCTGGGGGTCAACCTTCTGCTAATAAAAGCAATGGGTTGGTCTTGACCATCTACATTAAGTTGTGACAGCACAGCTCCCACACCCAACTCAGAAGCATCTGTTTGGACAATAAACTCTTTGGAGTAGTCAGGACTTTTCAGGATAGGTGCAGAGCACATGGCCTCCTTCAGGTCATCAAATGCCTTTTGACAGCTTACTGTCCACTGAACCTTTTTGGGCATCTTCTTGGATGTCAGATCATTAAGAGGAGTCACAATGGACCCATAGTTCTTAACAAACTTCCTGTAGTACCCAGTCAAGCCCGAGAAAGCTCGAACTTGAGTCTGGGTGGTTGGAGGGGACCAGTCCTTGATGGATTGTATCTTACTCTCCAGTGGTTGAACTTGGCCTCCACCTACAAGGTGGCCCAAATATACAACCTTACTCTGCCCTATCTGGCACTTAGTAGCCTTGATAGTGAGGCCTGCCCTTTGCAGAGCCTCAAGAGCCTGCTTCAGGTGGATCAGGTGATCCTCCCAGGTGGAGCTAAAGACAGCAATGTCATCAAGATATGCTGCGCAAAAGTCATCCAACCCAGTAAGGACTTGGTTCACCAGCCTTTGGAAGGTGGCAGGTGCATTCTTCAGACCAAAGGGCATCACCACAAACTGGTAGGGCCCACCTGGGGTTGAGAATGCTGTTTTGGCCTTAGACTCCTCAGCTAATCTGATTTGCCAATAGCCAGCTTTTAAGTCAAATGTGCTCAAAAACCTTGCAGAAGCTAGTTTGTCTATGAGCTCATCTGCCCTTGGAATAGGGTGTGCATCTGTCCTGGTGACAGCATTGAGTCCTCTGTAATCCACACAGAACCTCATCTCTCTCTTGCCATCTTTGGTGTGAGGTTTGGGGACCAGAACCACTGGGCTAGCCCAGGGGCTCTCTGAGGGTTCAATGACACCTAATTCCAGCATTTTATGTACCTCAGCCTTTATACAGTCCCTGACGTGGTCAGGTTGTCTGTAAAGCTTGTTCTTTACAGGCAGACTGTCACCAGTGTCCACCACATGGGTACACCAGTCAGTTTGACTAGGTATCAAGGAAAACATATGTGAAAATGATTGTAGAACCTGTCTACATTCAGTCTGCTGATGGGCAGTGAGGTTGCCTCCAAGGGTCACTCCTTCAACTGAGCCATCTTCAGGGTTCTGAGACAACAGGTCTGGGAGAGGGTCACTCTCTTCCTCCTGTCCCTCATCTGTAGCCATGAGCAAGCCCACGTCTGCCCTGTCAACATATGCTTTAAGCCTGTTAACATGGAGTACCCTGTGGGGACTCCTGGGAGTTCCTAGGTCTACCAAGTAGGTGACCTCTCCCTTCTTTTCCAGGATTGTATGGGGTCCAGACCATTTGTCTTGGAGTGCTGCTGGGGCCACTGGCTCCAACACCCATACCTTCTGTCCTGGCTGAAACTCAACCAAGACAGCCTTTTGGTCATGCCAAGCTTTCTGTAAGGCCTGGCTTGCCTCAAGGTTTTTGGATGCCTTCTCCATATACTCAGCCATCCTGGAGCGGAGACCAAGTACATAGTCCACTATGTCTTGCTTAGGCTTTTTGAGAGGTAACTCCCATCCTTCCTTCACCAAACACAGTGGGCCTCTTACAGGGTGCCCAAACAACAATTCAAAGGGGCTGTAGCCAACTACTTTTTGTGGGACCTCTCTGTAAGCAAACAGAAGGCAGGGTAGAAGGATGTCCCATCTCCGCCTGAGCTTTTCAGGTAATCCTTTGATCATACCCTTTAGGGTCTTGTTGAATCTCTCAACAAGCCCATTGCATTGTGGGTGATAAGGGGTGGTGAACTTGTAGTTGACACCACATTCCTTCCACATAGCTGTCAAGTATCCTGACATAAAGTTGATACCTCTGTCAGATACTACCTCCTTAGGAAACCCCACTCTGGAGAATACTCCCAGCAGGGCCCTGGCCACAACAGGTGCTGTAGTGGTCCTAAGGGGAATTGCCTTTGGATACCTGGTGGCATGATCCACTACCACCAGTATAAATCTGTGCCCAGATGCAGTGGGAGGATCCATGGGACCCACTATATCTATTCCCACTCTTTCAAAGGGGACCCCCACCACAGGTAGTGGTATTAGGGGGGCCTTTGTTGTGCCACCTGATTTGCCACCGGCTTGGCAGGTCACACAGGAGCGACAAAACTCCTTTGTATCTTCATTCATGTGAGGCCAGTGAAAGTAAGGGACAAGCCTGTCCCAAGTCTTATTCTGGCCTAAGTGTCGTGCTAAAGGAATATCATGGGCCAAGGTAAGAAGGAAGCCCCTAAATTGCAGAGGTATAACCAACCTCCTGGTAGCACCAGGCTTGGGGTCTCTAGCCTCTGAATAAAGGAGCCCTTCATCCCAATACACTTTATGGGTACCTTGAGCATTCCCAGCAGCCTCAGCAGCAGCCAGCTGTCTGAGGGGTTCAAGAGAGGGACAGGATAACTGAGCCTGCCTCAAGTCAGCCCTTGAAGGTCCCCCTGTCCCCAGAACTCAACCTGATCAGGTTCAAGCTCTTCAGGGACAGTTCCTTCAGGGTCCTCTAGATCAGCTTCCTGGGAAGGCTGATCATCACTCTGAGGCAGGGGGGAAGGCACAGTCTTGACCCTCCTGTTCTTCTTCTTGGTAGGTGCTTGGTCCATTGTTCCAGGATCCAAGACCTGAGGTTCAGTGAGGCACTTTTTGGCCTGTGACCTGGTCACAGCAAGGACATGTGATGATATACCTAACATCTCTGCATGAGTCCTGTACTCCACTTCTGACCATAGAGAACTCTCTAGGTCATTGCCCAACAAACATTCTACTGGGAGGTCTGCACTAACCACAACCCTTTTGAGGCCAGTTACCCCTCCCCATGAGAAGTTAACAACTGCCACACTATGTGAAGTAGTGGCATTGCTGGCATTGGTCACCAGGTAATTCTCACCTGGTATGTACTGTCCAGGGTCCACAAAGCCTGGTGTCACCATAGTGACACTGGCACATGTGTCCCTGTAGGCTTGAGCCACTTTTTCATTTATTAAAGGAGTCTGTCTGTACTTGCCCAGGTTACTGGGGCTCACAGTCAGGGACAAATCAATGTCCCCATCACAGATCAAGCCTGCCTGTGTCAGGGTTCTGTCTAAGTCAGAATCTCCTTCAGTTCCCATAGTGATTCCCACTACACCCTTTGTCTGGGGACCAACACTGCTAACAGTAGTACTGGGAGCAGGTGCCTTAGGGGCAACAGTGTTGGGGGCTCCACCCTTTTTGCAATCACTAGTCCAGTGAGTTGTATTTTTGCAATGATTGCACCAGAGTTTCTTTTGACCTTCTTTCTTCTTTTTGGACTGTTGGGACCCACCCTCCTTAGCAGTAGTTTGGGGCCCTGTTGAAGACTTCTGGTCTTTAGGTTTCTGATCTCCACCCTTTTGGTCTGTTTTCTTCTGATCACCCCCTTGGCCCTGGTTCTGGTTCTTTTGCTTACCCCTGGTTCTGACCCATTTGTCTGCCTTCTTTCCCAATTCTTGGGGAGAGGTCAGATCAGAGTCAACCAAGTGTTGATGCAGTTGCTGGTTTTGACAGTTATTTAAAATCTGTTCTCTCATCATCAAATTATACAATCCTGTAAAATCAGATACCTTACTTCCCAGCAACCAACCCTCCAAAGCCTTAGTGGCACATTCAACATATTCAGACCAGTCCTGAGTCTGTGTCTTTTGGGTGTCTCTGAACATTAACCTGTACTGTTCAGTGGTTAAGCCTAACCCATCTACCAGAACACTCTTCAGGACTCTGTAATTTCTGACATCCTCTTCTCTAACAGTGAGGAGTCTGTCTCTGCCTCTTCCTTCAAAGGAGAGCCAGAGGATTGCTGCCCACTGGTCTTCAGGAACCTGCTGTACTTTGCAGGCTCTCTCAAGAGCAGTTATCCATTTGTGGATGTCATCCCCACTTTTGTAGGGGGGCACAACCTTAGACAGGTTCCTATTATCAAAGACCCTATCTTTGTCCTTAGGGACAATGCTGCCACCAGTGGGTATAGACCCACTCTCTCTAGGTTGCCTAGCCTTGTTCAGTTTTTCTTCCATCAGGGCTACTTCTAGCTCCTGCTTCCTGATCCTCAGCTGGGCTTCCTGCATTCTGGCCTCATGTTCCCTCCTCTGAGGGGTGGTCATCCTTTTCCTGGAGTGACCTTGAGAGCCTCTAGAGCCATGAGAAGCATTGGAGTCACCTGAGCGATTCCTTTGCCTCCCAAGCCCTGTGTTAAGTCCACTGGGGAGATCCAATGGGGTAAACCCATTGTCAGTCCCCAATAGCCTTAGTTTAGCTGGGCCAAGTATAACACTTGGCACTGGGCTAGTTCTCCCTTCATCATCACTACTTTCTGTATCAGCCCCTTTATCACTCTCATCCTCTGTGGTATTATTGCCATCTAAGGGGTGACTATTGGAACTGGGTACCTCTGTAGCATCTTCAGAAGGGGGGCCTCCTGTTCCTGACCCTAAGGGGGCTAACTGGGAAGCTTTCTTGAGCTCTCTCTGATTCTCATCATTTTGCAAGAGTTCTCTGAGCTCAGCAGAGGTAGGGTTCTTGGGCTGTTTAAGGCCTCTAAGAGTTGCCAAATGCCTGAGCTCATTCTGATTAAGGGTAGCAAAGATGGATGGTGCCCTCTGGGGGTCACTCTCAACAGAGATGGGTACAGTGGACCCCTCTGCCCCAGCCATTGCTCTTAAGTGTGGGTGGATGTGTTGCAATCTACCTACACTTGGGTTTACCTACTAAACCTATCTAGTAGTTGTAGTCAGGGTGTGCTACTCCCTTTGCTCTACAACAACTAAGTTCAGTAGAACTTATGTATATCTAATCTTGTTTTATATGTACCTACAGGTACCTATGTGATCTTTCAATTGGTAACCAAGAGATTACAATGGTAAAACACAGCAAGCTCAAATCCAACCGCTGCTCACCAATGTGAGAAGTTGGCCTGGTATATGATGCTCACTAGTTAAAGTGATCACCTTGTACCATGCCAAGCAACCCTTATGGTGTGGTTGTAAGTCAACCTTTTCGGACTAGCTGCCCTAGTGGTAGCGTAGGCTAAGCAGTCTTTGAGGCTAAACTCGTGAAGCGTGTTAAGCCAGCTGTTTTACCAAATGCAACCCCCTTTTATACCAATGAAAGGACACCACACAGATATATATTCAAAATATATATGTATTTATTTCTCAAAGTAACCCCTAGTCTCTTTATGAGCACAGGAGCACAAATCGTCAAACAAGATTACAGTAGAATACACAGAAGTTGCACTTTATATGGATAGGCCCTGGTGGCCGCTCAAACCATATACTAAAATAGTGGTATAAGTACCACGAACAGAAAAGGGAAAAGGCCTAGGGCCTCTAGAATCGCTGGGCCTACAAGGAGCTAACTTCAGTTAGTGACCAGGAGGTCCACGGGTGGCGTGTGCAGAGCAAATAGTCACACGCGTGCTCCCATAGGTTTCAATGGGTGCGTAAAAAGTACAAAGTTACTGCAAAGAGGATCTTCCGGATGGACTAGGAACTCAAGATTTGGAACACAGGCACTAGAGATGTAATACTACACTTGGGCACAGGTGTGCCAGCTTTACCTCACCCACAGGAAGCGGGTGCATAGGCCTCGAAGTGCGTCGGGTTTCTTCTATCTGTTCCGTGGAGCCTGAAGATAAAGATGCTGCAGGCGGTCGGTCCGGGAGAGATGCAGTGGATCCAAGAGTGGATCGGAGATGTTGAAGACCTGTAAGCAGAGGGGACAGTGTTCACAGTCACTAGCCAGTGACCGGCGTGGCACCAGGTGGGTACCAGGCAATGTCGGGTGCAAACAGGAAGAAAGGTGTAGCTTGTCTCTGCAGCCACGTGGTCCCTGGAGGTCGACGACGTCCAGGAGTCGGTTCACGAGCTGTCCCACGCAGGCTCTCACTGTCGGCGGTGTCGGCGACTTGATCGAAGCAAACAAGCCTTGGCAAAAGCAATTGTTGTAGGAGATGAAATAAGCTGATGGTTCTGACCAGCAAGGTCAGAAGAACTGCTCCTTTGGAGGGGAGCAAGGGCCAGTCTGGAGCAACCAGACCAGCGGTGTATTTTGTAAAGTTCGTCGCCAAGATGGCTACTAGCCAGTGGGCCAGCAACCGGTTAGGCGCGTCGAGTGGCAAAATGCAGAAGGGCCCCACGCAGATCGTGGAGATGCTGGAGGGCTCCCCTTTGGTGCAGATGCTGCTCGAGGGTTGGGCTTCTCAGATCCCAAAGCACAACTTGGAGGGAGCCTCGGTTGTTGCACTTGTCAGCTTGTCGTGGTCGTTTCAAGATGGCTGGCTCCACGTGTCTCGGTGCCTCCACGGGTCTCCTCTTTTCAGGGACTGTGGATCGGGCGGTGAGAGGTCTGGAGGTCCAGGTCTTGTCAGTCTCTGGGCTCGGGCTCCTGCGGGAGGCGGCGGCAAAGCAGACGTTGATTCGCTGGATGGTGCTTGCGTTAGCAAGGTGGTCACTCCCTGACCACAGGGGAGATTTCCTTCAGTCTTCTGTGCAGCAGAATGTCGAAGTTCCCGTCTTCTTCTTAGTTTCAAGTTGATTCCAGGATGTCTGAAGTCTTAGGACACAGCTCCTACCTTTAAGCGGATTCTAGGGGCCGGACTACCTGCTAGGTCCCTCCCTATGGGTGGGACCAGGAAGGGGGGTGGTTACACCCCCAATCCTTTGTCCAGCTCGCCCCAGGCCTGGGACTGGTGTGGCCCAGGACCGGTTTGAACTGGCATATGCACCGAGGCTCCTTGTGAGCCACAGGCATGTCTGGTTTCTTTCAAGCCCTACCTGACCAATACACAAAATCCTGTCTGGGGTGGTGCATGCACCTCCCCTGGCAGGAAACCCTTTGTCCACACCTCCCAAGCTGGAAGGACTCCCAGCAGCAGGAGGGCAGACTTGTGTCTGTGGTGGCAGCATCCATTTTGTGGAGCTGAGGCTATGTCTGAATTTACCCGGGTTTCAGGTACTGTACATGTCGTGTCCCTCTAGAAGGGTGGAATGCTAACCCCGTCGCCAGAATTGGCGAGGGGTTAGTATTCCAATTCGTATGACACCTTACTCGACATGTTTTGCTAAAGCCAAACCAAAGATAGCATTTAACCGCGAGGTTCATAATGCACTTAAGAGTATATGGTATGACGATATCTGGAAACAGTAGAAGGAAGTTGTTCCGACCACTGCAGACAGGCTCAGCTCATGCCAGAGCACCATCTCACATGGAACCAAGCACTCTGCCTTCAGGATTGTTAAGGCCTGCCATAGGAGTGACTTATAGGTTACCAGGTGTCCCATTTAAGGTTAGGTATAGGTATACTACACCTTAGTAAGAGGACGGATTGGGTCCCGTCCCGGATTTTGAATATGTGGAATCGGGCATTTTAAAGACTTTGACTTTTATCCTTATCATTGGATAAACTTTTGACTCGGTGTTATACTAAAAAGACGGGACCAGTGATTGCCATTTGTCTGATATATATCTGCATCCTAATCGACTTATTCTCTATCTCATAAATTGACATTGACTGACGCTCTAGAAATCCCCAGAAAACAAACATATACCGACTTACTGTTCTTTACGCCCTGAAGAAGTCCCAAGTTGGACGAAACGCGTCGGCTGCTTTGGCTGTTCTTAAATGTCACTTTAACGAATGAACAATAAAGAAGAACTTTTGAAAAAGAAAACATATGATGTATATGGACTAATTTGACATTACTTACATTCGTATAAGTGGTGCGCCTTTTGCTGTTTATTTCTCACTTTGCCCCAGTGTCTGGGGAAGTATTGTGTCAGCGGGTACTACTCAAGAGCGCACACATAGGGTGAATTTGAACTATCACCAACTATCTTAATGGGCTAACTGATAATCCGGTGCTGTCCTAGAGGGATACCGCTGGCTTTGCTCCTTCTTGCCTGCCATAGGAGTGACTTATAGGTTACCAGGTGTCCCATTTAAGGTTAGGTATAGGTATACTACACCTTAGTAAGAGGTGATTACACCAACTTACCCCAGCTGAGTGATCAGCCAGTTGTGTCAAATTGTTAGGCCAAGCCTGGGGTGGCATAATACATGCTTCAGCCCCTGGCAGGCCTTGGGTACACCAATGCCCTGGGTACCTAGTGTACACTGGTACAGGGGCTGACAGGGTGATCCACTTCCAATTGGTTATGCACCTAGGGTGCATAGTTTTAATTTAGTAGAGAGAACAGCAGGCTGGGGGTCTGATTGGCAGGCCCACAGCCTCAATATGTCAAAAACCAGTGAAGCAAAAAGCAAAAATTTGGGGTGACCATAGGATAGCAGACCCTACTCTCCTACAGCCCTTCCCTTTATTATGGCATAAAAATTAAGGGTAAATAGGAACACCAGACATCAATCATGTCCAAAAAGCAATCCCATGGTACCTTTGAAGCCCTGGTGCTTTATGTGAAACAATTTTACCTATAGCTTGTCTAACTTCCTCAGGGCTAAAGCCTACGTCACCAGATGGGTCGACTGGCAATGAAGCGGGATCTATCACCTGTTGGGTCAAGTTGTGACCAGGGCTTCACTCTGATCAGCAATAGAGTACAATTTCGAAAAGTGAGCAACCCAATCAGACATCGAAATGTGCGCAGTGAGCGGGATGGGGACGTTAACAAATAGATACAGTAGCTTTGGTAGTATGATCATCTTAGCCACCGCAATCTGTCCCATCAGGGTAAGAGGAAGCGTCTTCCAGCGATGCACCCTTTGCCCGATCCAGTCTACCACCCTCTCATAGTTTTCCGTCCAGAGCTCCTGCATGTCGTTGCTTATCCATATCCCCAAGTAGCGTGTTGGTCCTGTCTCCCACTCAATGGGGTATTCAGATTCACAGGGCTGTTTCCCAGGTGTAAGGGGGATGATTACTGATTTGTTCCAGTTGATTCGTACACCGGACAGTTCCCCGTATCGCACCAATTCTCTCATCATAGGTGTGAGATTATCTTTGGGGTCGACCAAGTAGAGTGTGATATCGTCTGCATAGAGGGACATGTTGAGGCCTCTTGTTGTGAATCCTATGCTACGATGTGTGTGGTGTTGTCTGATGCGGGCAACAAGTAGTTCAGTAGCGATGGCGAAAAGTAGGGGTGACAACGGGCATCCCTGTCTGGTGCCTCTTGTGATGGCAATGGGTGTTGAGATCTGGCCATTTACCCTCAAGCGTGCAGTGGGCATAGCATACAGCAGTTTTATCTGTTGAATGAAAATGGGGCTGAAGCCCATCCTCTGGAGGAGCGGGAACAGGAACCCCCATTCAAGGGAATCAAACGCTTTGGTTGCGTCCAATAGTGCCGCAATGGCCAATACATGTGGGGCAAGGTAGTGCATTAAGGCAAACAGTGTCCTCAGATTATGGGAGGTAGATCTGGCATAAAGCCGGACTGGTCCAGGCGTATGATCAAATGGAGTAGCGGCTGAAGGCGGACGGCCAGGAGCTTAGCGAAAAGTTTCGAATCTAAATTTATCAAGGAGAGTGGCCGGTACAAATCGCACCGTGAAGGGTCCTTGTCGGGTTTCAGAATAGTTATGATGATAGCCTCCCGCATTGAGGCAGGTAACGTGCCAGACTCCATGGCCTCCTGATATACAGCCAAGAGCCGTGGTGCCAGTAATTCGGAATATTCTTTGTAGAAATTTAGCCGTCAAGCTGTCCGTCCCAGGGGCCTTGTCTGCGGGTAAACCGCTGATGACCTGCCGTATGTCCTCCACCGTGATCGGGGCCTCTAGATACTCGCGGTGTATTCTACCCAGCCATATGAGCTCAATGGAGTCAAAGTAATCTCACAGAACAGGTTCAGGGGCATGAAGTGGAAGTGTATTGCCGGGCGTAAAAATCTCTCATGGTGTCTAGAATGTCCGGTGAAGCGCGCGCTTTTGTCCCATCTGCGGCAGTTAATTCAGTTATGAATGCGGACCTCCGAGGCGACGTCAGTAGGTTGGCAAGTGCTTTGCCTGGCCTATCTCCCTCCCCATATCGCCTCACTGTCGCATATTTGTGTAAGAATTTAGTTTCCCACTCCACCTCCTCTTGAAAGGCCATCAGTTTGGTGCGTATGTCAGCTAGTATCGAGGGAGACGGGCCTGCGCAGTATTGTGCTTCTAAAGCCCCCTGAGCTCCTCTTCTATTTTGCTCAAGCTGCCTTGGATATCGTGGAGCACTCCCGCCTGGCCAGCGATACATTGCCCTCTTATCACCACCTTGAACGCCTCCCACAGTGCGCTCTCCGTATCCACTGAGCCAGTGTTGTGTTCAATGTATTCACTTATATGTGTTCTAATACTTTCGCAGAAGGCAGGGTCTAAGAGTGCGTTAGATGGCAGCCGCCATGTAAACAGCTGTTGATTGGGCTTCGGGACCCAGAGAGACAGTGCAACCGGGGCATGGTTGGATAGTGTCCGTGCATAATGTGTGACCTCCGTGACCCAAACATGTATATTCCGTGTCAATAGCCAAAAGTTGAGTCTGGACCAAGCCTAGTGGTGTGGGGTGATGCACGTTTCCATACGGTCCATGGGGTGCAGCGCACGCCACAAATCGACCAAGTAGTGGTCCGATATAATGCTGTTTAGTGTTACTGCCGCCTGTGGGTGGTGTGCCATCCCCTCCCTGTCCTCAGTCAGTGTCAGCACAATGTTAAAATCCCCACCCCAAAGTAGTGCAGCATCCCCCATGGACTGAATTTTATGCCAGAGCTGTAGGAAAAATGTGGGACTGTCCACATTTGGCCCGTAGACGTTCACCACTATGTTCGGCTGATGAAATAGGCTCCTTTTTCAGATAATGTACCAACCTTCCGGGTCGCATATCAACTGGTGTGTTTGCCAGGGTACCCCTCTGCGTATAAGAATCGCTACCCCATGGGAATAGTTAGAGTAGCTAGCAGTGTGTACCTCACTCCATCTATTTGTGGTAAGCCGAGCCAATGCTGTCTCCCGAAGGTGGATCTCCTGCAGGAGACAAATATCTACGCCCTGTCTGGCCAAATAAGATTGCACTAGCCTCACCTTTCGGTGGTCATTAAGACATCTCACATTCCAGGTAAGGCAGGACAGTGTGATCATTTAAAGCCCTTGGGTATTATTATGGTGCAGGCGTGCAATGTCTCCAGTACATCCCTTCCCTGACCCCCCGTCAGGTGCCGCCATTTTCGGCATGTCAATATCACGTTGTATGAGGCCGATGGTTGACCATGTGTTGCGGTGTCCATTGTGTGTCCGAGCTGTTCAATATGTAGCCAGTACTGCAATGTAACGTAACAAACAACTCCCCTCCCATCCCACCCCCCCTCCCACACCAACCCCCAATCAGGTTTTGCATCCCTTATGAAACAGCCCCCTTCGCAAACAAGCCCTCGAAGCTCGGTGCAACACGGAATCATCCCAGTGGGGCGTGGGCTCGCCTGCATACACCCCTGTCACCTAGGAGCAGGGTGGCCGAACAGTTGTAGTTAACACTGGCAAAAGAAACTCCATGTAATCTATGTAGACATTTAAATTCAATAGCTTAGGGCAGAGGTAAGTTGGCCTCTCTATGGTAGGTTAACATTTAGATGGCAATTGGCCTACTCAAACATTTAGGTGGTCCCAGAATTCTTGTGTATTAGTGATTGTCACTTAGCTGACTGCCAGAGTGAGATGAGTTTGCCCCGTCTCTGCGTTGTGGCTTCTTAGCGTTTTGCTTGGCATATTTCAGGGCGGCACACGCTTCGGTAAAGATCAGGGGTTTGCTTTTGGTGTGCACTCCGAGCTTTGCAGGATAGAGCATTGCATACTTCGTGCCTGACTACAATAGTATCTTCTTGGCAGGGATGAATTCCCTGCGAGCAGCGTGGCCTGCCTGCGTGAAGTCTGGATAAAACACAATTCTGTTCCCTTCATGGTATATTTCCCCTTTCTCTCTGGCCAGTCGTAATACAGTGTCTCTGTCTCGGTAATTCAATAATCGAGCCAGAATAGGGCGTGGTGGAGCCCCCGGAATGGGCCTGGAGCCCACGGTGCAATGGGCTCGCTCCACTAGGAACATAGGAGAGAGTTCCAAATCAAACAGCTTTCTCAACAATCCTTACACAAATTGCTCCATGTTGTAGATGTTAGAGGACTCTGGCACGCCCGTAATGCATACGTTATTCCTTCTCGACCTCGCTTCGAGGTCTTCGTTGCGGGCTTTGATGACCTCCAGCACCTTGTCCATTTTCAACAGGCATTCCCGCATCTCCTCCTGCCTGTCCTCCGAATCTGACACCCGTGTCTCCAACGTGTAAATTCGGTTTTCGTGCTTATCCACTCTCTGGGACACGTGGTCCATTCTTGTCTCCATTGAGTCGAGTTTTGAGTCGATTGCTCGCAGGCTGCCCCTGACCTCCCACATCAGGGCCTTAATGTTGTCATCTGGCTCCGGGTCTAACTGTGTTTCCGGCACTATAGTCACTGGTGTGGAGTCAGGGTCCTAAAGCCGCGTTGCGCGCTTCTCAAAGGAGATTGTCTGTTTTCCGCTTTGCCCATTGTGGCTTGTCAGCGGCGCTTCTTTACCCCCTCGCACAAAGCCAGCGAGGCCAGCCCCGCAGGGCCCATCTCCAAAGGCGCTGGTGGAGAGGCCAAGGCGGTGCGCGCCACAGGAGCCAATGCTGCTTGCTCCAGCGTCACCCTCGGTGAGTGGCAGGTCAGTCGTCCGCCGTGGCGGCAAAATCCATAGTGTGGGGGGCTAGTCAACTCAGCGCTTTTCCGCTCGACCCTCGTGTACCCAGATTCACTTATACTGTGGCATTCTCCGGTCACCCCCTAGGGCGTGTATCTGATGCTAGGTTTGTGGCCAGAGTCTGTGTGGTCAGCCTGGGCACCCCTGAAGTCTGCCACCCCCGGCGAGGCGCACTCAACTTGTGTCTCTTGTCTGCCCTGGATCTCCACGCATCTGCGTGTGCACCACCCCAATCAGAAGGGGTGATATCGGCCGCGGCCTAGCGCGAGTGCCTCTCTGTGAAAGCTCAGGCCGTCCTCACTGCGCTCAAGCACTGCACTGTGGTCTGTCTGTCCCCAGGTGCTCTTACAAATGGGTCTCGGTGTGACAAGGCCCCCGCCTTCACAGCCTGGCGTCTGCATCGCTCCCCGCAGCGCTTCAGAGCTCTTGCTGGGCCCGATAACGGGATCCGGCAGGCCACGTCCCTTGGCGCAAGCCCCTTCTACGCCCCAGGCCGGATCAGCACTTCTGCAAGCTAGGATTCAGCTGTTTCTGCCTCCGGAGCCGGTTGGCTGCCGCTGGTCCCCCACCGCCCACACTGCCGGGGCACCCCACTCCCGAGTCTGTACTCACGTAGGGCGACCTCGTGGGGGGGTTGGCGCTCGGTGTGTTCTCTGCCGGCAGGCCGAGCTGCTCACTACGTCCTCCGCAGGCCCTCACGCTTCTCTCGCACAGCTCCTGTCGGAATGTCGCCCGCCTCCGGGTCTCTGTCGGCCAGAGGGATCGCCGTCCCCAGGAGGCCCTCTGCGATCGTTTTGCGTGTGCGTGCACTGCATCCTGGCGGCCACGTTGTTTCTGACCGCCACAGGCCGCAACTTTACCCCGCCGTTCCTACTGCGTACGTCGCACCTTTCCAATCCAACTTCAGCAGAATGTGCAGCCGCCAGTGGAGTAGGTTGTCTCAGGGTGTATGTCACTGGATCATCGCCCAGTTGTCGGATGTATGCCGGATGATGTGTTCGGCCGGCAGAGCCTCACCACTATGTGGCCATCTTGCTGCTCGGCTCGGCCACGCCCCCTTTGAGACTTTATTCACACATTTTTCAATATGATGCCCAAGATAAATCACTTCCTTTTTACAGTACTGCATTTTAGTTGGGGAAACCGTATGCTCATTTTCAGCTGCATGAATCAACAGGACAGTTGAATCTAGTTTGAAGTCCTCCTCTGTTTTTAATGCAACCAGTAAGTCATCAATATACTGCACTAACACTGAATTACAAGGCAGCCTCAAACTTTAAAGATCTTTCTTTGGGATTTCTGTATACCCTTGTGAAGTTCTACACCAAGCGAAAACTTTATTAAAAAATTGGAACACAAATACGAACTGGCTCTCATCATGCAGAGGAATCGAGAAGAGATCTTGGCATAAGTCAATGACTGTGCACCATTCTGCATCTGATGGAATTTGGAACAAAATAACTGCTGGATCTGGTACCACTGGACAACATGTAATCACTATCCTATTAATCTTTTGAAGATTTTACACAATTCTCCATTTGTCTTTTTTTTTTTTTTTTTTGAAAAACCTTTATTGACACAGCAGTTATGTACAGTCACGGGCCTACAACCTCCGAGGCCGGCCGCTAGTATGCAAAAGGGAAACACAGTACAGCCAACAAATGAGCAGCCTACACGGGAGGGTGGCCAACAGGCCCACAACTAGACTCCATCCATCAAGAAGGTTTTGAATTAACATTTTATGAAAAAGAAACAACAAAACAAAACTAAAACCAGGCATGGAAACTACATAAGCAGGAACTTGCTCTCACATGGGGGGGGGGGGCAGCCGCCACTCAGCGGCACTATAGGCAAAAGTTAGTATTAGGCGAGGCAGGAGGGGGGGGTAGGGAAAAACCCAAGTACCAATTCCAGGAAGGAACAGGAATAGCCGAGCTAAGGGGACAGAGCTACATCGGAGGCGATCACCAGGGGGGGCGTGCATATATCTCCGCGGTAAGAATTCCACGGACCCCACATCTTGTTCCATTTTTTGGGTTTGCCTCTAGCAACATACACGGTTTTCTCCCGGAACATGCACCAATCCATGTTTTCTCTCCATTTTGACACCGTAGGAGACCTACCCAAGCCCCACAGCTGCGCGATGTCCCTTTTGGCTATCATATTGCCCAGAGTCACCCAGCGCTCCTGGGCCGCGTTACAATCAGTCGGTTCCCACACATTCAACACACAGCGCCGCGCCTCCGGGAGTAAAGCCACACCAGTGACCTCCTCCATCATCGCATGCACCCTAGTCCAGAACCGGACAACCACTGGACACTCCCACAAAATATGGAGAAAGGTACCAAGCAGGCCACAGCCACGCCTACATAAACCATCACTCGAGTAGCCTAAGCGAAGTAAACGGGGACCGGTAACATAGACCCTGTGTAGTATCTTTAACTGCACAAATCTGAGGCGAGCGGGTATGGCCACTTCTCTCGGCGAGGCTATAGCCGCAACCCAGTCCTCGTCGTCCAATTCTAGGCCATCAGCGACCCATACCTCTCGCAGGCGGGTGAGGAGATCCGCGCGGGTATTAATCAATTTTTTATAGATCAGGGAAATGGTGCTGTCTGGCAAGTAACCATCAAGTATACGATCTTCCAAGGGGGAAGCCTCAGGAATATCCGCCGGGGTCGGAAAGGCAGAAAGCAGAGCGTGGCGGACCTGCGCGTAACGAAAGAATTCCCTATCGCTCAGGCTATATTCGGTCCGAAGGACATCGAACGTTTTAAAAGCGCCCTTCGCCCACAGATCCCCCACGCGGTTAATACCGATCGTGTCCCACTTCTCAAATCCCTTAGTGCGCCACAGCCCGCCCAACTCTTCAGAAGCATACAGCGGAGTCGCACGAGTCAGGCGGCCCTTCCAGCCCGTAGCAGCAGTGGCGCCGTGCCATGCGCGTACAGCATTGTTCGTGGGGCCCGTAAGTTTAGTGCGTCCCTTCTTGGAGTAAAGCATTCGATTGAAATCCCCACCCGGCAACAGTAACTTATCCATCTCATACGCGGGGTTCAAAGCTGGGCCATACGTCCCATGGTTCACTGCCACCAGCTGGGACGCCCAATAATACCTTCTGATATCAGGAAGAGCTATGCCACCATCGTACCATGGAAGAGTCAGCTTAGCAAGAGCGATACGTGGTCTCCCATCCCACACCAGCTGTCGCTGCAGGCTTTCCACCTCCCGAAAATACCGTGTAGGCACCACGTCCAGCGTATTCTGTAGGGCGTCCAAAAATGTGGCAGAGACATCATTTTAAATAGGGCCGCCCTGCCCAGCGGCGATAACGGAAGCCTCCGCCAACGAACTACGTCAGCCCGAAGCCGCTGAAGCGGTGGCAGCAGGTTCAGAGAGTAGCGAACCGCTGAACTCAAGGAGACGTGAATGCCTAAATATTTAAATCCAGACTGAGAGATTTGAATCGGACAGCCGCGAGGGAGAGGAGGGGGGTCGCCAACCAACACATATACACAGGACTTGGCCCAATTAATAACAAGCCCAGAATTGCGGCCGAAGGAGGTCAAAACATCGAACAACACTATCAATGATTTCCGCGGCGAGGTGAGGTAGAGCAAGATGTCATCAGCGTATAGTGACACACGGTCCTCAAACGTCGGAGACCACCGGATACCCGCCATAGAGGGCTCCCACCTCAGCCACGCCGCCAGGGGTTCCAACGCAAGAGCAAAAAGAAGCGGGGACAGGGGGCAACCCTGGCGGGTACCCCTCCCGAGCACAAAGGGGGCAGACACCCTACCATTCACCACCACCTGCGCCAGCGGCTCCACATACAACAGTTTCACCCATTTAATGAATCCGTGTCCAAAACCAAACTTGGCCAGTGCCGCCCAAAGATACGACCATTCCAGCGTATCGAACGCCATCGTGGCGTCCAGGGACGCCAAAATGGTGGGCTCCTGGATACAATCGACTCTTGCGAGAACTCCATGTAGGCGCCGCAGGTTCAACGCGGTGTTGCGATGCGGAATAAAACCAGATTGATCCGGATGAACCAGGTCGCCAATTACAGTAATCAGTCGATTTGCCAGGACCTTCGCAAGAATCTTTGGTTCGGCATTTAGGAGTGAGATAGGCCTATACGATGCACAACAGTCTCGCGGCTTACCCTCTTTATGGAGAACCACAATAGTTGCAAGCCGTTGGTCCCGCGAAAGGGAGCCTACCTCAAGCGACGCATTAAACTCCATTTGTCTTTTTAATTTCTATTATGGGAGAGGTACAAGGACAATGAGGTACCACCCGGAGGATTGCCTGCTCAATAATTTTTTCATTCACTGACTTCATTCCCTCTTCTGCTTCTTTTGAAAGTCCGTCCTGGCTAGTTATAGGGAATATTGCATTTGGTGTTACTTTTATTTTATCAGGCTCTGCTCTTTTGATCAGTCCAATTTCTTTTCCAGTAAAATCCTATACCCTATCTTTGACAGTACATCTTAAATCCAGAGGTAGGTCTTCTTTTTTCATAGCTAGGAAGAACTGAACTCTGTTATCTGGTGAGTTTATTTAAAACATCAAATCCTCATCTTCTGTCTCAATTGCAACCTCATCTGGTGTGCATAAATCACAATACATTTTGCAAAGCAAGTTCCTCCCAATAAATTCACAGGATTTGAATCACACAAAATAAATTGGCATTTTTTCTCCATCTGACCATTTTTAACTGGGACATCTGCGGACACCTGGTTAACAATTTGTTTATTGCTAATCCCTGCAACTTGGAATTCTATTCCAGAGAGAGGTGGGTTGGGTTGGGGACTTTCACAGAACGAACTGTAGAACCAGTAGCCCCTGCAGCAATTAAAATTAAACAGGATGCCATTGATGTCCCTGCCAATATAAGGACTACTTTGGTCTACCCATAGGACTGCTCCAAGTACGCAACCCTCCTTCCTCCTCAGGGACCATAATTGGTAACTGATCCCTGCCAACTTATCATTCAGAATCAATGGATTCTGTTGATACCCTCCATTATAGGGCATTTTATTTGTCATATTTTGCTCTATCACAGGGCCTGAATGTATCAGCATTCAGAATGATTCCTGACACTGTACACCCTGATCAGTATTTTAGATAATCGGGACCATCACATTTCTCTTATATTCAGATTCTGACAACATTCCCTCTTTCAGTGCCCAATCTTCCCAAATAAGTGACAAGCTGTGTTTCTGTTAATCATTTCAGCATTCACATTCATGTCATCATTGCTCACCAATCACGTGGGGAGCGTCGAATAGGCGCTCCACTCCCAGCGTGGAGTGGATCTCAGATCCGACCAATGATAATCCGTTTAACCATATTCAATGTTCGTCCTTTTTAATCCATAACTCAAATCACATTCTTCGTCCCGAAATTCATCTCCACATGTGTGACATTATGTATTTTGGAAACTTCGCATATTCACATGTGCCCATCCGGACCTCTTGAAGAATACGATCCAAACACAAAAGGTAGTTCAAAGCAGTATTTTTTTATTAGGAACCCAATGCATTTCGGGCTTGTTCCCAGCCCTTCATCAGGGGTAACTGTGAATCAACAATTTTAGAAAACACGTAATTACAAGATTATTCATTATCAAATCTAATAATATGCATCTAAATTTACATCTTGCACAATAAAACATATAATGTTAAATCATTCAGTAAGAACATTAATTTCGCTTAATGTAAAAAATGACAAAGTGCCAAAACCAAGTACTTAATGACCACGATTAAAAAGAGTAGTTGAATATTAGTTTTCCCCTCCTCAAGTGAACATAACAGTCACAGGTACCATGCTGTGTAGCATGTATTATCCCATAGTTCCTCTAATATCAGGCTTTCAAACGTTACCTCTAGCAACACGCCTAGTGGCACCTTCTTATTTATAATGGTTTGCTGACAAACTCCTCGCGCCTCTAGTTGAACTACCCGTTTAAGCATTGCTCTTATGGCGGTCACACCACTTTCGTTCCTTACACGCTATGTCCTAATCTGTGTTTCTCTCCTCATTAATATAGTACGTTTCTTAGAACTTTTTTGATCTTGCGTTATTTACATGAAAGTTACTGCCGCTATAATCTGTATACCAAACTGCGTGCGTACCTGCTCATTCCATTATTTCTTAACCGCTTGGTCTTTATCACAGGTGAATCTCCATCTCCCGTCTAGCGAGCCATCCGTTACATCACACTTTTAAACAACTTAAGCTCCACCCCCTAATTTGTGAACTAATTAATCACCCAACCTCCAAATGGTGAATTCAACGACTACAATACCCATGATACACTTTCTTTGAAAAACATGCCGAAAGTAATCAATATTAAAATCAGAGAATCATATGCAAGTGCAAACGATGACAATTCAAACGTGTTTAGCAAAAATCTATGTGTTAACTCTCTCATCAACCGCCGTACTTAGATGTTGCTGCGAACTTACTGTATTGCTCACCAGCCATCTTCCACCACGTTGCATCTGCATTGCTCCATTTCCCATGTGCACACCTTACATTTGATTAATTCCAGGCTGGACAAAATTTATTTTGAGCCCACTTAGTTTCAGGACCCTCTTTCAAATTGCTTTGTCTGGGCAATCAACTTCTCCTTAAGATTTCTTTGCTTCACATCAAAATAATCCCTGCCATATTTTGCGAGCTTCAAGATTTTATCCATGCTCTTTGTCTGACAACACAATTCACTCTATTGAATTTGATTGCTAAACTCCGGGCTCAAACCCATCCTGAAAGCAGATACAAATCCACTGGCACCATCTTTTTCAGGATCATCGACTCTACTATGTTTCTTGAAAATCTGCAAAAAACATACACTGACTCTTTTGACTCTCATGAAGTTCTCAAAATCCTTACCCAATTTAAATCGTTCTCAGGATTTCGTTTTTTCAAATACGCAATCACTTTTTGTTATTTTTCAGCCATTTTCACAGCAGGAGCATTATTTGGAAGGTACTCTAGCAGGTTCCTGAGTTGGTCATCCAACTACAGCCTTACATTCTGCCCTTAAATCTCTAGTAACCACAATCTTGAATACCAAAATTAAATCAGAGAAATGTTTTTCAATCTGTGTACCTCTTTGTACCACTTTTCTGGTTCCTCTCGCAATTTCAGAAAATCATTAGTAGCAACAAATAGATCAGCGCGAGTCCATGGCACATGCACCAGCTTCCCTCCATGTACTTACATTAAAGAAAATTTTGACACTGCTGCCCATGATTACACCTGAGT
Source organism: Triturus cristatus (assembly GCF_964204655.1). NCBI lineage: Eukaryota > Metazoa > Chordata > Amphibia > Caudata > Salamandridae > Triturus > Triturus cristatus. The sequence continues at coordinate 451,591,801 of NC_140587.1, forward strand.
ACCTTGCTACACTTGTTACCTCACCTTCAGTCCCTTTTGTTTTCTTTTTTACTATCTGCCCCTCTTTTCCATGTTTCTCAATACTTATTTAAATTATCCCATTCTCTTGTGTTTTAAATTAAACCGTTTACATGTGCTCTCTCGGACTAATCAAACCCATCTCCTTAATTTCATCATAAGTCAAATCCATTTAATAAGTTCATGTTACATTTTTCATCTTGCTGATGTAAAGTTCACAATCATCAGCTAACTCCCGTAATTTATCATGTGCTTCATTTGCACATCTGGCTGTTTCTTTAATTAAATATCTAATTTCGTCAACATTAGAAGTTAACAGCCAGTAAAAATCTGTTTTTCCCTGCAACATCTCCCCAAATTAAAATTTCTAAATGCCAATGTTTATCTCTCAAGCAGCCTCTTCAACTATTACTGTCCTTGCAGGTGTGGCAGCTTGAACCTGAGTCTCAGATAGCGCATCTTGAATTGTACTAGGCAAGGATGTGATTTCTGTCTCAGTTAGTGATCTCAGTCCACTCCTGTAGGAGCTTTCACTACAGTACCATCCCCCTCAGCATCCGTATCAGGTCCTAAACTAGTTCCACTTGTTCCCGCTGATCTGGCAGTGTACGGAGGAAGTCTAGCATTCAAAGGATCGTTCAAAAACTTATCCTCCTCATCAGAATCATCTGTCTGCTTTTCTTCCTTCTTCATTTTGACTTTCTCATTAGTTTCTTTAACTCTAGAAAAGTATTTACCAACTCGAGCATTTTTCTCCTCAAACATTTCTCCTGCTTGTCCCACTTGCTGTCAAGCCACTGTTAAGTGATTTATGTCCCTCTACAGGTACTACAGTAACTTTAGGCATTTTTAATCTGTCCCCCATTACTTTTGCTACTAAAATAACCTAAGATTCACATTAAAATCTCAACAAACGAACTAGCAAACACCAACCAATCCAAGCGCGGTTCTGTCAAAGGACAGCCTATCTCAGCATGGCTCTGTTAGTAACCAACCTATCAGAGCATGCCTTCATGGTGACGTTTTACCAATCCCGGTCCAGCTCCCTGCTTGACTAACCAATCACAGATCAACTTTTTCATCAACAAGAAAACAATTCTCACTAGACAGACTCCTGCCCGCAATTTACCCCAGGTAGGGTGCCCCCACTCCTGTGCACTTAGGAGCGGAGTACACCAACCAAATTAAACGTACAAGCTAGAAAAGGAAAATATGTTAGCTCAGAATTCTTGTCCATGTGTATGCGATGCCTCACACTTCACACAACTTTGTACAGACAAGTAAAACCACAATATCTCGAGATCTTTGATTTCAACAAATCCGATAAACAAATCAACCAATAAAAACCCAAATGAGATTACAAATATGAATAATATATCAACAAAACAGTACAGTGATCTAACCTCCAGTTGAGGCCACGATCATCATCGGATAATCAAACAACTCACCATGACAATAAAATCTATCTCTCAAACTCATACTTCAATCATACACATGAATCAATTCAGCCTATTCATACATACAATCCAATTTGATAACACTGCACACACTTCTCATGAGTCTCCAGTACCGGGCCCTCTTGAACAGTTCCAGAAATCTACTAATCCCTCGGGCTGGGCATTAGGATTTCCCTAATCCCTAGGAAATCTTTTGAGGACCCCTTCCTAGAGAAGAGGCACTTTTATAGAAGTAACCGTCCTCTGCTACCAAGTTGTGGAAGTGGAACCTAGAACTCCAAAATTCAAGACACCCCAAAATTTAAAATACCCAAAATGTACCTCTGGTCATTCATCTCCATAGTTGACCCTGAGTTGAAAGGGATCATCCCCAACATCAGACCAAACATAAATTTAGCAGATTAAGATGGTGAGTGCTAGAAATGGGGGTCTCTATTTGGCAGAGGCAGGTACTTTTGTCCAAATAGGACCCTTGCTCCTAGTCAGGATAAGGGGGATACACACTTTAGATAACCCCTGCTCACCCCCTTGGTACCATGGCACGAGCAGATAGGCTTAACCCAAAAGCAATGGTATGGCATCCTGACACTGGCCCTCCAGCCCCGGGTCTTTACCCTGTTGCTGGACAAGAGACTGGGATGGGCTCTGCCACACCCTGTCTTCCTCCCTGGGGCTCTACATTCTCCCACCTGGAGCAGTAGCCTCAAACTCCAGAATTGTCAGGACACCTGTGACAGGAGTCCTGCACAATTCTCCCAACAGTTCAAGGGTGCTGTCCTGCAACTGGTACACCAGCCTAGGGTCAGTACCATTAGGTTGTACAGGGGTCAGGGGTTTCCTTTCCCTGCCCACCCTCCTGGGGCTCTGCAACCTCCCACCCGGAGCGGTAACCCCAGAAGACCAATCGGAAGAGGCACTGTTAGCAGTTGTCCCTTTTTCTAGGTCAAGGGGGACACCCTGAACCTTGCCCTCTAACCCAGGGTCTGTAACCTTAGGCCGGGCCTGTGCCTGGCAACCCAGGATTTCCATGGGAGTACACCAACCCCCCCAAGGGAAACACACTCCTTATGAGTTGTGTGAGAGTCTGCCTACCGCAGAACTCCAGCCTCCTGTCCACCTGACAGAGCATGAAGACCCCCCCAGGGCAGAAGTGGACTCACCAGGGTCAGACCTGGGGTGCTCTGACCACAGAGGGGGCAAACCCCTGACCCACTGGTCCTTTCACTGGGGACTGCATCCCCTCACCCTTTTCTCTGGACTCTCCCAATTGGAAAGGCGCTGCCAGACACCAGAGCTAGTGGGACGCTGGTTACAGCAGTCTCTGCCACTTCAACCGTCACCTTGGGATCCCTCTCAAGGGATGGCCTCCCAGGACAGACTAGGCCCCCCTCCTGGTGTTCACTCATGGAACTAACCAGGCTCTGGGACTGGGTTTTGGACACCTCTTTCTACTCAGAGACAGGTCATGGGGCTCCTCACCCATCCCACTACCATGGACCCTATCCCCTACCTCACTTGGTTGGGGAAAACCTGAGCCACCCCCTTCAGTGTCACTCCCAAAAGCTTCCGCCAAAAGATCTGCCTCCAGCGCGAGCTCCCTGTGGTCAGAGAACCAGCACTCCACCTGGTGTTGACACAGCTCTGGAAAACAGGGACTTAAAATATGCTCTCCGACAATTGAATCACGCAGCCCCACACAAGCGCTAACCAAGCTACTCTTTGCCTCACCATCCAGTGCCTTAGACAAGTACTCCACATCACCCTCCTGAGATTGGCAAAACAGTGTCCGGCTGTTTCTGTCACTCATCCCACACTCTTCTGGGTGGTCTCCATACTCACATACCATGGCTTCTACCATGGGGAACCCCTCTCCCTGCACCTCTCACTTAGAGTCAGTAGAGTGTCCCTCCCACCACTAGAAATATGATCCCCTGTGCCAGTTCCCCAATCCACCTTAGGGACACTGTGCACCACTGGAGCTACCTCATAAACCTGAACCACCTGGTGTATGTCAGCACCCTCTTTTAAGTCAGGCACCACAACTCTGGGTGTGCGTACTTCACCCTCAGCACTAGATAACTCCTTTTTGCTGCCATCATTTGAGCTGGATTCCACCTCCAGCCCAGCCAGGCTCATTTCATGAACTGTACACATTTCCTTTTCAGCTAATGATCACTGTCTCAGCCTCCGGTCACGGCCATGGATCTGATTCCTTTTCTCGTGAACCAATCTTCCCCACAATGTTTCCTGCTCATGGCCACCGCCCCCTAGATTCTGGCTGGGGAGCCTCCCCTCAAAGTCCTCCTCAGAGTCGTCTGACAGCTTTGCTTCCCAACGTGGTACTTCACAGCCATACAGGGCTGCCTCAAGATCCTGCCTTTTGGATCTCCTCTTCACAGGTAGCCCCCTCTCCTTGCAAAAGACTTTTAGTTCCCTCATTGTGCAGATGTACATGGGCCAAAAGTTGATTTCCATTTTGATAAGGCCTCGGGGTGCAACAACTACCCAGTGTTCTAACAACCAAATTCCAAAGAGAAACGGAAAAATAGTATGTGGTTGCGTAGTGGTCTACACTAAACTAGTGATGTATACCAATCACTATGGGTCTAGTACAAATACAAGTTCAAATCCTCACCGCTGACCACCAATGTTAGAAATAGGGGTCTCTAGTTGGCAGAGGCAGGTACCTTTGCCCAACTAGGGACTTTTGCTTCTAGTCAGGATAAGGGGGATACACACTTTAGATAACCCATGCTCACCCCCTTGGTAGCTTGGCATGAGCAGACAGGCTTATCCCAAAGGCAATTTGTAAAGTATTTGTACTCGAAACACACAGTAATACAGTGATAACACCACAAATGGACACCACACAAGTTTAGAAAAATAAAGTATTTTTATCTAAACTCAACAAGTCCAAAACAACAAAAATCCAACATACATGTAGTAAAATAGCACTTCAAAACCGCTAGTTTCAAAATAAAGCTTGTAGAAAACAAATAGCTCCACCTGGGGTTATAACGACGTCGTGACAGCAGTAAATCCAAAGTACGGCGCCGACCGCGAGGTGCGTGGCATCGGGCACTGATAAACACGGATACCCAAACAAACAATACCTTTGGATAACGTAGTCTATGATGATCCACGGTGTGGTGGAGGTGAGGCGTCGGTGCCGAGGTTGAGGCCGGCTCCCTGGCTGCCATGGGGGAGGCTAGGCATCGTGTCCACAAGGAGGCAACGTTTCAAATCCAGGACAGTGGAAGTCGGTTGCATCGGTGGTGAGGTGTCGGTTCCGGTGACGATGTGAAGTTGGCGAGTTCGTGGAGTCACCCTCGGCAGTTATCGGTGCTGTGATAACAGGATGCAAGCGCTGGCGATGACGGAGTCGGTGCGAGCACTGTCGTTAGGAAATGCCGATAACTGCAGGTGTTGAAGGGTATCAGAGCTGCGGTGCAGGCCAAGCGGTGCATCATGCACTTCACGAGCGATGCCCCTGGCCTCGGTGCAGGCCGCTGCATCACAGTGGGTTCGGTGATGGCATCGGAGACTGGTTTTCTTGCTTCTTTCAAGTTGCTTACAGCTCCCAACAGCAAGAAGAACTTCCAGAGGCAATAGTTACCTCCTGGCAGGTCAGAACTCTCAACAATAGAATTCAGGGGAGCTGGGGTGAAGTCTTTGTGTCCATGAGACTTGAGAATAGGAGGCCAGCACACAGAGCCCCTTTGAGAGTCTTCTTCAAGCGGGTTCACAGCAAAGTTCCAGTCTTTGTCCTTTCTTTGGCAGAAGCAGCAACTGCAGGCCAACCCCACACAGCACACAACAAAGGGGCTGTACTCCTCACAGCTCTTTAGCTCTTTTTCTTGGCAAATGTTCCTCTTGAGTCCAGAAATGATCTGAATTTCTGGGGTTTAAGGTCCACTATTTATACCCCATTTTGTCTTTGTTCTTCTTTGTCCAAGAGTCTCTGAGCTCAGTCTAAACCACTTCTGTCCTCAGTGGTGCAATATGACCACAGGGGGTGGAGACAGCATTGTGCATGGAAGACAAGCCCTTTTCAGGTGCAAGGAAAACTCCTGCATACTCTAAATGCAGCCAAGGTCTATTCAGTGCAGCTCTGAGTCATCCAGGAAGGGCCAGGCACATCTCAACCCCCCCCCAGTGGCTGTCTAAAGTGACTGCACATTCCAAGCCCCTGTCACTCCCAAACCAGACAGTCAATCCACAAACAGGCAGAGAGGCACACAGAGTGGTTAAACAAGAAAATGCCTTCTTTCTAAAAGTGGCATTTTCAAACACATAATTAAAAAAATAATCTTTACTAAAATATGTGTTATTAAATTCTGAGTTCAGAGAGCCTAACATTATTTCTCCATCTTGTCCCAATGGAAAGTTATACTTGTAAGATGTTGCAAATGTCTCATGTTATCCTAAGGGGCAGATAGCCTTTCAATAGTGAAAAACGAAATACACTGTATTTCACTATCAGGATATGTCAAACCCACCAGTACATGTTCTACCTTTCACATACGCTGCACACTGCCCATAGGGGTCCCTTGTGCCTACCTGAGTGGTGTCCTACATGTAAGAAAAGGGAAGGCTAGGGCCTGGAATGTGGGTACACGGCAGTTTACAACTGTGTGCGCAGACACTACAGTGGTAGGTATGAGACACATTTACATGGTTACTCATGTGGGTGGCACAATCAGTGCTGCAGGCCCACTGGTAGCATTTGATTTGCAGGCCCTGGCACACTCAGTGTACTTTACTAGGGATTTACCAGTAAATCAAATATGCCAATCAGGGATAATCATTTATCATCCTAATTCACACGGAGAACATATGCACTTTAGCACTGATTAGCAGTGGTAAAGTGCCCAGAGTCTTAAAGCCAACAAGAAATGGTCAAGAAAAATAGGAGGAATAAGCAAAAAGTTTGGGCATAACCCTGCAAAAAGTTCCAAGTCCAACAGTGGGCAAAAGAAGAATGGGTTGAAATGACATTTGGAGTGACTGCCCATGTTTAGACTTATTGCCATAATTTCTTCCATAACCTTTTGTGTCTCCGATGTTAATGAACTGCAGCCAAAGCAGAGTATACTGGGCCTTTCTCATGTCTGGGCTGTGGTGCCTTTGCGCTGGCTGCAGTAAATGTTTCCAAGCCCCTGACAAAAATCACATGTTAACATCACAAGTGGCACTCGCTGTCTCCTCTGCCCCATTTGTCTGACCTCCTCTAGAATCCTCAAAAGGTAATAGGGCAGACAGCCTTGGCAAGGCCCGATGCCACCACCCTTGCTACCACTAAGAGGTCCACATCCACACCTCACCACTTGTGATGGCTACAGAACAGGAACACTGATGTGGTTGTTTGGTCCTGTTGTATTTATATAGTGCTTAATACTCTGGGCAAAGCTGTGAGGTATTCTGATTTGCCATGCACTGCATGGTTGATAAGGATTTTGGATGTAGTGTTTCCTATATGGGAGATGTTGTGTGTGGAGCAGGAAGTTCAAAGACATGATCGAAACATGCTTCCGTGAACATCGCTGCAGATAAATATGAAGTGCCACAGAGAGAATGCAAATTGACCTACCGTTTTGATGAAAACACTAATGTAATGTTCGGTGATTTGGCAAAGCTACATTTTAAGTCACCCCTGAAATTTTAGGTGTATGTAAATTTTATGATTTAGCACTCTTCAAGAACCATAATTAAATGATAGCTGTTAGAGAAAATTTAGACCTTTTTTGCAATCCGGAACCTGTCTACAGAAATTTGGCATGCTCAATGTCAGGCAGAAACCATTTTTCTCTCATGAATCAGTGGCCCCTGCTCTTTGGCATATTCATTGCCATCCGATTTTGCACAGTACAGCAACATTTGCTCTGCATTGGTCATTTGGTAACCCTACATTAGCTTGCAGTAAGGACACCAATCGTCCTCATAATATTGACAGGTACCTGTTTATAGATTTTGATAAAGATTTATTACCTCTTTGCACTGAGTTTGCATTGCAAAAGTGACACAAACCCAGCACACAGTGTTGTGATTGGATTTAATTTCCAGCGCTAATCATGATTTGTGTAGGAAAGTTGCCTACAGTACAGGTGCGACCAGCACAGATCGGAGGCAGGGGCGCAGGAGGGGGTAGGAGGCAGGGGGTATGATGCGGATAAAGTGGCTATAAAAAAAATACTTATCTTTTCGCCGCTTCCTCACCGCGTCTCTTCTCCGTAGTCCTTCCCTTGCTCAGCCACAAGAAGCACACCCAGGCTCCCAGTCAGCCAATCACAACGCTGCCTTAGCAGCATTGTGAATCAGACACTGACTGGAGGCCTGGGTATGTTCTCCACGTAGGCTGTGATGCAGCCTGCATGGAGAACAAGCGAAGTGCTCAAGACTGTTTTGGGCTGCCCGGGAGGGCCGTCCAAGCATTCACTGCGCACTATAGGAGGGTGCTACCACTCCTCCCCTGCCCCCGCCCCGCCCCCTCACCAAAGCTGTGGGTAGAATTAGGAGAAAATAAAATGATAATAAGGTCATCTCGTAATAATGCCAGCAGCAAGAATGGAAAGAGGCCCAAGCTGCATATGGCCTTAGAAACTGAAATAGGACTCATAGTCCGGACACCCTTACAAAGAAGCGGCCATCTTTAAACACTCTCATATACAGGAAAGAGGGCCTTGAGTCTGGTATTGAAGTCCTTTCTCTTCGGATCCTTGAAGAAAAAAAAAAATACTACTGGATCTATTTATGTACCCTACAAAACATAGTGATAACCTCCTTCAACACAGGTAGGCAATTCACCAGAATAGCACTACTCCTAATTCTATTCTCCGATGAGCACGCCTACCACTTCATCACACTGCATTCAGACATTCCGACCAGTGATCTAGGAAAGTCACAGTGAAAGCGGATGGATCCAACTACTCTCCATAACTCTCGCTCAATCTCCTCTGTCCAGGAAAATTGACTGAGAAGGCAGATAGAAATTATTCTTTCAACCATCCTAGAATCACTCCCACTGGTATGGCAGGAACATGCCTGAAAGCTGCAGGACGTAACTCCTACACTATCTCGTACCCCCCAACCTCTCAAGTCCGCCTCAAAAACCTTCAAATACAATCTCCTGAGAAGACACCCTGAGACTCTGCTCTCCGACCCGTACCACAACATGGAAAATGGCATCATTGTAAATGATCTAATATTCTACACCAGAAAAACAGCACTATGGCGAGCAGCCATAATAAGCCTACTAAACGTTATTGAAACCAGAAACATTCCTTATGGCACCAAAATTATGATCGCTCCCTCACAATACCTAAGAGCGGACCTTAACGTCACAATGTATCAAAATGACACCCTTATGATCCGAGCTCCTCACAAGGATCTCAATAAATTCGATGTCCACTTCCCCACCTTAAAAGAGCAGGTGCTTTCCCCCCTCCTTTAATGCACCCCCAGCACCCCCAGTCTCAACCTAACGCACGTCGGAGCAGTGTCTGCAACAGCTCAAAGTTAGTTCCGTGGGGTAAGGGCCTCCCGCTCACGTCTACCAAAGCAAAAAAGTTTGGCACTAATCTCTCCAATGTGATGTCCCTACAGCACGGGGCACAGGTGAGCTTCTCCACCAAATCCAATAGCATACCACCTACCTCACCACCTCCATCTTTCAATAAATCCAATAGAGTACCACCTACCGCACCACCTCATTCTCACAAAAAGGCAATGCCTGTAACCCCTCCATCCACTCATCGTCTCCATCCCACATCCTTAGCGGAATGCACTCAGACCATACAGAGCTTGTCGCCTACCCACCCCCCCCAAGGCCTCTCGACCACCCTGCTTAGCAAAACAGGCCTCTGCTCACCTCTCCACACAGAAATGCAGCCACTGGGAGCCCAAACTCGAACGCCCTTATCAGGATCCCCGATTTTGCTAAACCAAGCCCCGATCCCCTTGTCCCTTTGCCTCTAGTACTGCCCACGCTAACAGACCTCAAAGCTCTGAACCTCTAAACAGCCAGACTATCTCAGATCATCCAAAATTTGATTCTTGAATTGAGGAACCTCCTACTCCTTACAGAACACTCTCTCTCTAAAATCAAGCATAGTCAAAAAAACAGTACTCAACCTGCTAATTAAGCCTTACCATCAACCCCTGTCACTGGCTAATAGACACTATCGCCCTCACAAACAACATAACTGTCTACCAGAGGATGAAACACTAGCTCTTCTACTATCCTATGAGGAGACACCTGCCGCTTTCAATCCCACGGATAAGGAAGGCGAAAACAAAATCAATACGGTCTCAATTAACACGAACAGAACATCCATATGTAGAAACAGAGGGGTGATTAGCAGCAATCTAAAACGAATACCCTTATCCACCTCTACCCTCAACATAACCCTCGCTCCGGCCTCTCTATTACCCAGCTCAGCTCCGACCTTCTTGACTACTGTGAATATCTCGCACTCTCCATCAGTAACGACTCTAACCAATTGTGTGAACTGCACACCTTCTACCCCCTGGTTAAGTATGACCAATTTATCGACCACCTCATGGAAATCATTACAGCAAAAACCTCCCCCCACTCCAATGATATATTCCTAGGAGACTTTAATCTTCATTGGAATTACCTCAATGACTTACAGGTCAACATCCTTAAAGACATCCTAGCTGACCAATCACTTACTCAAGACTGCACTCTTCCAACTCACTCGAAAGGCTACACGCTGGACTGGATCATCTCAAAGGAGATGGCGATCAGGCTAAGCTCAATTGCTCCTTGTGACTGGTCAGACCACCACACTATTTCCTTCCAAATACCGGGCACACCTAAGAAAAGATCTGTGCAATTAGTGAAACCAAAACTATGGCTCCCGGGCACTAAAAGCCTAGACTATGAGAAGCTGACAGCACGATGCGAGTTGGATCTCCCCCCTCCCCCAAGCTATTAAATGTCAGCGAACTTACAGATCACTACAACTCAACAATGACTGATATAATTGACTCACTAGCCCCGTTACAACTAAGAAGAACTCAGGCTAAAGAGAAAAATCCCTGGTTCAATGGGTCCCTCAACAACCAAAGGAGAAATCTTCGACTTACAGAAAGGAATTGGAGACAACACCCCTCCTCCCCAAGCTACAACGTCTTAGAAAGACCAGAAATGCGTGCAATAAGAGCATTCTCAAATTTTAAAAAAATAATTCTTTAGATTGTAACTGGAGAACTCTAAGAACAGACCTCGTAAGCTCTTTCAAATGGTAAAACAGCAATCAAACAAACTGGCAAAAACCTCTAAAGAAACAACATAATCCCTAATAAACTGTGATGAGTTCTCCCCCTTCTTCTTGGCCAAAATCAACTGTCTGGGAAACGAGTTGAATTACGCCACTATTGTCCGCTCACAACCTTTAGTGACACCCCCAAACATCGCTACACACTCCCTACAGGCGGTGCCCAAAAACTAAGCCCACTGGACTACCTTCAATTTATATGACGACCATACCATATTGAAAACTCTTTCGTCCATAAACCCGAACAACCACTTCAATGACCCACTCCCATCCAACTGCTTATACGCAGCCAACCAATTTATCATACCCATCAGGACCACAATAATCAACGCTTCTCTAATGCAAGGGTCCATACGAGACTCTTTAAAAGCTGGTCAAGTAACCCCCATTTTCAAGAAACCCACACTGAATCCTGTTGAACCGGACAATTTCAGACCAGTATCTAATATTCCTCTACTAGTGAAATTACTTTAGAAATGTGTGCAACAACAACTTGGCCAACACATTGTCACATTCAACCTGCTAGACGAATGCCAATCTGATTTCAGGCCGGATCACAGTACTGAAACAACTATTCTCCATATAGTAGATGACGCTCTCCAAGATCTAGACCAAAGCAAAGCAAGTCTCTTAATTCTTTTGGATCTATCATCGGTGTTCAACACAGTTAACCATGACAAGCTACTAGAATGTCTGGAAAATATGATGGGACTAGGGGGAACCATTCTGGAATGGTTCAAATCCTACCTACAGAACCGGTCCCCTTCCCCGATTACGATTGGTGTCCCCCAAGGCTCAACTCTCTCCCCAACTCTTTTTAACCTCTGTTTGGAACCATTAGATGAAATTCTACTTATTGCCAACATCTCTTTCCACATGTATGCAGACGACACTCAGGTCTACATCAAAATGTCATCCCTAGAGGAGATCAAAACAATGAACGAGGCTATAAATCTGACTGGTCAATGGCTTGCTAGCAACCAGCTCAAACTTAATGCTCAAAAAAATGAATTCCTACAAATTATTCCTCCGAAAAGCTCCCCTGACATACTTGAATGGACCAAGTCGATCACCGCGCTAAACTGCACCCCGACCATAGTAGATTCAGCCAAATCACTAGGAATCACACTGGACAAAAACCTGAATATGCAAGAACACATCAACACACTGGCCAAGAATGCTAGGTTTCACCTGAGCTACCTGAGAAATTTTAAACCATTACTAGATACATCGGACTTTAAAATGGCAGTATAGGCATTAGTTATCTCTAGGATCGAATATGGATGCTCAATCTTATCGGGCCTCCCCAAGATCTCAACGGCTCCCCTAAAAGCCTGTCTTAACTCAGCCGCAAGACTCCTAACTGGCTAAAAAATAATTGACCACATTTCACCGCACCTGAAGGCGCTGAACTGGCTTCCATACGAAGCCAGGATCCATATCAAACTGCCTGTATTACTCACAAAGCAGTACACTCTAAGTCTCCTGTGTATCTTGCTCAGAAAATTGTGGTTTCCGGAGGAGGCAGGCACTCCCGGTGTGCCAGGGATTTTGTGCTGAAACCACCCCCCTTCCAGAAGAAGAAAACATACAACAGAGCTTTCTCGGGGGCGGCACCCAGAATCTGGAACTCGCTGCTGCCCAACATCAGAAGAATACCATCTCTGTCAAGATTCAAAAAGGAAGCGAAGACTTTCCTAGTGTGCAAATTCCTACCTTAAACTCTCTCAATGCATCCACAGTTTCAGCAGCCCAGCGATTTGCAATTGTTCTGTGCTTGAGCTCTACCAGGGTTAGCTGGTGTTGTTTTCATATATGTAACCCATGCAATTCTTATTTCATTGTCGTTGCTTACCATTCTGCATCATTTTCGCCTCACTATCACTATAAAGCGAAAAGGCTGGTGTTGTGCAGTCTTCCTCTATTCCTGACAACGTTTTGTTTATCTCCCCCAAACTGTACTCTTGTTTGCCACTCCTACTCCTTGTAAATAGCTTATTATCTCTGCACTGTTTTCGTATGATCGCCTTCTCCAATCCTGTATTTATCCTGTTATTGCTGAATCTTGTAAATAACTTCTATTGCTGTAAAGCGCTCTGATTCCCTAACAGGTCACGTTCACACTATACAAAACACTAAATAAATAAACAAACGTAAGTTATTATCATTTTATTTTCTCTGTGTTTCACTCCAAAAAAGTAGTGGGGCAACGTTTTTCCACCTTAGCGCAGGAGGCCCCTCTGCCACAGTAATACAAAGTAGCACTATGCCCTAAATTGTGCTACTTTGCATCAAGGGAGCTTACCATAGGTTGTACATGGGTGTTTCCATGCAACTACCCATGGGTGTTGAGGCAAATCCCTATCTAATCACATTTATAGTCAGAGATTACAGCCACAAAAGTAGGCGTAATAGCAGAGCAACATTTAAAAGTCTACATATTTTTGAAACTTTGCAAGTGTGATGCACTGGACAGCATATATACAGTGGGAAACGTCTTAAAGGATATTTTTTGTACTGGAAGGATCTCGTTCCAGTCCAGAACCTATGCATAACAGAACGTTCACTTCCGTGTAATAAGGTAAGGCAACGGAATTATAAGATTTTGCAGACATGCCCTTTTCTGCATGAGTATGTATTTGCCATATGGTCACATAACCCATTATTATTATTGTAATTATTAACTTGTAAAGGGCCCGAATCACCCCCAAAGGGGTATCTCCACGCTAAGGAGGTGCGGCAGTCAAGGCAGATTAGAAGCGGGTATTTTAGAAAAGCTCTGTTTTAAGGAGCTTTCTAAATAGAAGGTATTCTGGGCATTTCCGGAGATGAATGGGGAGCTGATTCCAGTAATAACCCCTATTAGGTGGCTAGGTGGAAGAATGAGTTCCCACTCAAGCGGGATTTCTTAAAACGCGGGACACTGAGCAAGGTTTTGGCTCCTGAGCGTAGAGGTCTAAGTGGCTGGTATTGAGTACGTTTTTCTGCTAGATAGCTAGGACCTTTACCATTTAGTGCTTTGTACGCAATGCAACATATCTTAATTTCAACCCGCTTGTGCATTGGAAGCCAGTGCAAACATTGTAATAGAGGGAGAGAAGTTGTTCTGGCAGGAGAGTTTGAGACAAGGTCAGCCGCTGTGTTTTGAGCTACCTGAAGTCTACTTGGAGAGGACTCACTAGCTGAAATCAAGAGAGCGTTACAGTAGTCCAGGCGGCTTATCACCAGTGCCTGGATGTGTGTTTTTCAAACGGATAGGGAGAGAAAGGGAAATACCCGGCATAGGAGGCTTAACATATGGAAGCATGAGCCCACGTTGGTTGTTTCTTGCTCTTTCATTGTGAGTTTCTGGTCCAGATGCATGCCTAGGTTCTTGACCACAGTCTTAAGGCCTGGGGTGTCGCCTAATTTAGGTGGCCACTATTCGGGGACCAGAGCAGAGGAGCTTGTCCGAAAAGCATCCTCTCAGTTTCCCCAGCATTTAGCTGCAGAAAAATGTTCCTCATCCAGGTAGCGATGACAGTAATGCCTTCCAAGAAAGCAGTCTGAGTAGTATGGGAATTTTTGTCAAATGACAGTAAAAGCTGGGTGTCATCAGCATACGAGATCGGTGTGAAGCCCAGCTTTCTAAGTAATCCATCACCTGCTGTATAATTTGCACATTTTAATCCCCATTTTCTTTTTCTAGATTGAATTAATAAAAAGCTACTAAAACCAGGTCTATCCGTATTGCTGTGAAGTGGAACCCCCTTCGCAAAGGTTGACTGGTCACCTTTCTGATGCTTTTTGTGTTTGGGTATTAAATTGGTAGTAATGAGGTGAAAAATGTGCCCAGTTAGTGTTAGCATGTGTGAAATTTCAAAATAATAAAGTAATACTATCACAAAATGTGCAGCATTACGCTGCATAACTTGCCTTTTCTTGCCGCATAATTCAGCCCAGCCACATAATTTGATCCTCGCCTGACACATAATTCCAGCAGCCCAGACTATGGCATAAGGCAGAGGTGGGCGAGCCAACAAATTAACAGGGACAGCTGAGCCAAGGGGCAGCTCTGGCTCTTAAGAACCCACACAAGTCAAGCCATGAAAATATGTGGCATGTCAATCATGAATCGCAGATTATGATAGGCTATAGTAAGGTGTCTTCAGAAGCACTTCATCTTGGTACATCAGATTATGTGCAAAGTGTCTATTAAAAATTAACTGAGAATCATTCCTGGCCCGCTCCTTTACCCCCCATAAAATGCTAAAAGGCAAGTCAGGAGTGTACCCATATGCGGTCTACATTAAAATGATAGATTAAGCAACTTTATAAGCTATTACATCAAACACAAGACTTGTTTTGTAAAGTGCAAAGCCTGAAATCATGTATTTGAAGGTGCCTCATTTGTGATAATGAACAAAGAGGAGAATCGGTTTAAAAGTATTTGCCTATTCTTTAAAGTAAAAGTTACATCTTTTTAAATGTTTTTTGAGCAACCTCGACTGGAAAGTATTGGAGTGCTTTACTTGAGCATCAAAACTGGAACCTGTTTCCCCAGTTCCATTGTCAGCAGCACTGGCTGTAATGCCACAACCACACGCTCTCATTGCACTGTGAAATACATTCACATTCACGCTGCCTGCCTCTTCAAACACTGTGTTCTTAAAAGGAGACCCTTTGTCATTTAATTTATTTACCGGGACTCCTGGTGCACCAACTGCCTCAAAAAGGGACGTTTTCATGCTTTTCTTTTGTTATGTATTTTGTTCCTGAAGGGGAGAGCGCACTCCCACAGAGTGTCTGGGCACTGTAAGAAGCAAAGCTGCACGTGTGTGCAGCCTAGAGAGAACATAGAACTTCACACGTGTTTGGCTCACACAATGGCATAAGATCACTAAGAAAGATGGTGCATTGACATTTTCTCATTATGGGACATTTAATTTGAGAATTATTGAACATTTAAGGAGGACACTGTATGACATGAAAACACCTCCTTGACCTACAGAATATGCAGTACTTAATGCCTGGAAACATAGAGCTCATCTTCGGCTGAGAGAGAGAGAGAGAGAGAGAGAGAGAGAGAGATTTCAAGTAAGGATCAAAAAAGCTATACGCACTTCTGCGGACGCAGAGCAGAAATCTTGGAGAACTGATATGCTCGAGGGGGCTAGATTATATCCTTCAATAGTGATGAGGAAGAAGGGACGGGTTAACACAAGGTTAAGAAAAAGAAGAAAGATACAGCGGACACTGAGAACATAGCTGAAGACAGTGATAGAGATTCAGATGAGGATTTTATAACCAAATTAGTGTGAACTGTTCACCTCCAAATTCACCCGAACTGGAGGCGCAAGTAATTTACCGAATGGTGAGTGTTTTGATATGCCTATGGCACCAGTAAATATGAATTCAAATTCGATGAGAGAGAATTTGAGAACGATGGTTCCTTCAAATTTGCTCTATACGATCTAGATGCATTGACTGGTCCTGTCACAATTGGTACTGTTGGTACTGTAGTTCCTTTGTATAAACCCGGATTAGCTAGGAATGCTACACATACTTTGGCTGTTCCTACTGAACCTAATGCTATAGCTAGCTATTCAGTGGAGTCAACAATGATACAAATTCCTAAGACTCCTATGATTCTGACACAAGGGAATATCCCATGTGCTGCAAATGCAGACCCTACTTTAATCAGATAGGGTTTCCTCAGAGATCAACACCCTTTTTCATGCCCAACACAAATATGCCTCCAAATGTGAACTACAGTATTCCCTAGACAGAGATGCCTATGGGAACGCCAACTTCTGATATGTCTCTTTTGAACTTGCCACTAAATGCTAATAGCTGTACCTACAGCTGTGAGATAATTCTTAATACCCCAGCAGAACAACCAGGTCATACTGCTCGAGAACTTGATAATTGGCACAAAGGTTGTACACCGACTGGTACGGAAAATCCTGTAAGGGTTGCTCAGGTCCCAGACAGCGAAAGGGCAATGGATGTGGCTAAACTGAAAGTAGACTTTAAAGAAATGATAATTGCCACTCTTGATTTTTCTCAATGAAATGCTTACCAGGAAGATGAATTATTTTCCTGCGTAAAGATAGACTTGCAGGACAGACTCACAAAAGATTATCTGACTTGGCTCACAGATAGGAAATTGATTTGCAGAAATCTAAAGCCTTACAAAGGAGTTACTGCGACCATCAGGAATGAAATTACAGATCATAGAATTAATTGCCTATGTTCGAAAATGGAATGAGTTAGATAAATGGCAAGGTAAATGATCAAATAAAAATGAACCAAGGAAGGTCTGTAACAGAGGAGGGAGATGGAAATGCACACAGCTTCCCATGAGAGAAGTGCCAGGAGGTTATATTCACATGCCTAGGAGCAGGACTGATCATACATCATTCACAAATGATTTTCAGAAAATTGAGGGAGAACCCAGTGGAATGGTATGGATGGTAAACATCCTTTACAACGCATGCCATTACCCCTCATTTTTTAATGCGTTGTAATGGATTGCGTTGTAAAGCCCTGCGTTGTAAAAGATTTTGCACAGTAAAATATGCAGGGTAATGGCACGCGTTGTAATGGCGTGCGGGGTAAAGTGTCCTATTTGGTACAGACAGGTTCATCGGTTTGCAAAAATATAAAAGTTTTGTGAAATGATTTGAATACCTTATTTGAAATTGTAGTTTTAGGTGAATTGTGGGTTGAATGCAAAGTTGCTGTGAATTAGCCCCAGGTGGAGCCGACGAGACATCCTCAATCATATGCTTGGTCCCCATTGGTAATGAAGAAGTATAATCAGGTGATTACATTTTTAGAAGCAAAAACTTCTCCCAAAGGGATTGATTGGGTCAAGATTGACAGTACAACCCAAGAGTCCAAAGAGTCAATACATGCTTACTATGAGAGACTGTTGCAGGCATTTTAACAGTTCAGTGGGACAGAGACTATTGAGACAAAGGATATGGGACATTTTGTTTACAGATCTGTGTATGGCTAGAAGCCTGAGGTTAGTTCCATTATTTAGTAGCACTTGATTTGTTGGCAGAGTAAGCCTACTGATGAAGTCCTGAGATAAGCCAAGCATTGCTGTGGCAATTGGAAATGAAATACAAGAAATTGAAGGAAAAACTAATGGTAGCACAAATGAAAGCTAGACAGCAAATTCAGAATCAGCAGTTTGTTGGGAACACTGGTCCCATGCAGGGAGTGTATCAGCAAGGAGTTCTGATGGTGCATAGTGGTAAGGGATTTTAACTCTAAGGTAGAGGTCGTGGTGTCCAGATTGATTCCAGTACAGATGTTGATGTACCGACTTTGAAGAAGACCAATCTGTGCCACGTCTGCGGCAGGTTAGGGCATTATAAGCACAAATGTTGATTTAATACTAGTACACATGGCTAATAGGAATCAGGTTCAGAATGGTGGATTTGTGTAAACAGAGTGAATAATATGGTTCAGACACAGCAGGTATAGAGATAGAGAATTCAAAATCCCAATGTGCCCGAAGGCCAAATTATGCAGGTCCCACAAGCCCTGATGCCACAGCAAAATGTCAATGCCCAGAGATGCAATGCATTTTG
This sequence comes from Triturus cristatus, assembly GCF_964204655.1. Taxonomy (NCBI): domain Eukaryota; kingdom Metazoa; phylum Chordata; class Amphibia; order Caudata; family Salamandridae; genus Triturus; species Triturus cristatus. Next base: position 451,610,161 of record NC_140587.1, read on the forward strand.
AGTTTTCAATTCAAACACTAATCCCTTTGTGGATCAGGATACATCTCAACAGTACTCTCTGATTTAGACAAATGATGAACTTAGCTCAGACCTGTCGAAATGACGGGGCCTGAGAGGGGAGGAGGATTGAGTACTTGGTGCAACCTCAGAGGTAGGCCAGAGTGGCTGATTCGGGGTAAGTGAGGTGAATAGGAATCCCATATCGTTCCTCATTGACACTGGTGCTACCCGCTCTACTTTGAGAACAGCAGAGAGTCCCAACCTACCACTCTCAGGACTAAGAATCCAAGTTGTAGGAGTTGCCAATAAACAAATGATTAGCCCAGTTTCAGAAGCGGTGTCTGTCAAAATAGGGTCCTTTGAGGAGAAGCACTGTGTTGAGGTGTGTGATTCAAGTCCTGTTAATCTGCTTGGATGAGATCTCTTGTGCAAGCTGAATTGTTCCCTTTACTGTACCCCAAATGGAATAGTCTTTCAAACTCATGATGAGGACTTTGCCTTTAAATTTGTCAGACAGCGATCCGAATTTGGATTGTATCCTATGTTGACAAAAGACAATTTTCCCCCAGAGCTGAGAGACACAGTGTTAGCTGAAGTCTGGAAAGTTTTAGGCAAAGACATAGGTCTCATCAAAGGTGTTGAACCAGTCCATATTATAGTGCAGCTTAATGCTGAGTACCCGAGAATCCCACAATACAATTTGTCCCCTGAAACCTTTGCTAGGATTACTTTGTTGATTGGCTCAATGATTGAACAAGGCATTTTGAAGGAGATAACAGGGAGTCCATGTAACTCACTCATCATGGGTTTGCAGAACTTCAATGGGAAATACCTCATAGTCCAAGATTTGAGAATGGTTAACTCCATAGTTGTTTCTTGTTGTCCTTTGGCAGTTAGGGCTGGACTGTTCCCATGAGGCACAGGGTCAAGACTGCTTTGCATATGGCCATGTCTGAACTGGGGTGGCGTGGTGAGCAAAATAACGATGGATTAAACCCATATCTGTGACTGGGGGTGAATGTTTTGCCAATGTGCAACATTCCGTCCATCATCTTGTGTGTTTTGCTGTTCGCCCTATGTGGGAAGGGTATGCCCAGACGTGGGTCCCATGCTCACTACGCCACTGGAGTCAAGCTATCCTGGCTGAAGAGGGGTGAAACCCCGAAACCGGTCCTAGGATGCTTGATTCCGGTTCAGGGAAGACATGGCTTGGCAGTTCGGGCTGGACTGTTCCCATGAGGCACAGGGTCAAGACTGATTTGCATGTGGCCATGTCTGAACTGGGGTGGCGTGGTGAGCAAAATAACGATGGATTAAACCCAGATCTGTGACTGGGGGTGAATGTTTTGCCAATGTGCAACATTCCGTCCATCATCTTGTGTGTTTTGCTGTTCGCCCTATGTGGGAAGGGTATGCCCAGACGTGGCTCCCGTGCTCACTACGCCACTGGAGTCAAGCTATCCTGGCTGAAGAGGGGTGAAACCCCGAAACCGGTCCTAGGATGCTTGATTCCGGTCCAGGGAAGACATGGCTTGGCAGTTCGGGCTGGACTGTTCCCATGAGGCACCGGGTCAAGACTGATTTGCATATGGCCATGTCTGAACTGGGGTGGCGTGGTGAGCAAAATAACGATGGATTAAACCCAGATCTGTGACTGGGGGTGAATGTTTTGCCAATGTGCAACATTCCGTCCATCATCTTGTGTGTTTTGCTGTTCGCACTATGTGGGAAGGGTATGCCCAGACGTGGGTCCCGTGCTCACTACGCCACTGGAGTCAAGCTATCCTGGCTGAAGAGGGGTGAAACCCTGAAACTGGTCCTAGGATGCTTGATTCCGGTCCAGGGAAGACATGGCTTGGCAGTTCGGGCTGGACTGTTCCCATGAGGCACAGGGTCAAGACTGATTTGCATATGGCCATGTCTGAACTGGGGTGGTGTGGTGAGCAAAATACCGATGGATTAAACACAGATCTGTGACTGGGGGTGAATGTTTTGCCAATGTGCAACATTCCGTCCCTCATCTTGTGTGTTTTGCTGTTCGCCCTATGTGGGAAGGGTATGCCCAGACGTGGGTCCCGTGCTCACTACGCCACTGGAGTCAAGCTATCCTGGCTGAAGAGGGGTGAAACCCCGAAACCGGTCCTAGGATGCTTGATTCTGGTCCAGGGAAGACATGGCTTGGCAGTTCAAGCTGGACTGTTCCCATGAGGCACAGGGTCAAAACTGATTTGCATATGGCCATGTCTGAACTGGGGTGGCGTGGTGAGCAAAATAACGATGGATTAAACCCAGATCTGTGACTGGGGGTGAATTTTTTGCCAATGTGCAACATTCCGTCCATCATCTTGTGTGTTTTGCTGTCCTTTGGTACCAAACAGCTGTGATTTTGTTTCAGATTCTATGTGAGGCAGAGTGGTTCTCTGTCATCGACCTGTACCAAGCCTTATTTTCTATACCATTGCATGGGGATAGCCAGTTCCCTTTTGCTCTCCATTTTGGCAACTGTGTTTTGGCTTGGTGCTGAGTCCCACAAGGGTATATGGAGAGCCCATCAATTTTCAATCAGATACTCAAAAAGAATCTGGAGTCCCGGGTGATGCCCTATCATTCAATCCTCGTTCAGTACACTGATGGCCGACTGGTAGGGTCAACTATACAGGAGGCTTGCAAATGAGACACAATTGCTCTGTTGAACCAATTAGCTGAGAATGGACATAAAGTGCGCCTGACCAAATTGCAGTACTGTACGAAAGAAGTTCTGTATCTAGGAAATCACATTGAGAAAGGAGCAAGGAAGGTGAGAAGAGAGAATCTTGGTGATTTTGAAAAGGAACCCGCCAACCACTCAGAAAGAAGTCAGGATCTTCTTTGGAATAATGGGCTACTGTCGACAGTGGATTCCCAACTTTTCCCTAATGGCCAAACCTTTACAGAGGCTGACACACAAAGACGTGTTAAATCCAGTACCATCAGATGACAGTGCATGCATGCCTTCTCAGAGCTGAGAGAATGTCTCTGCTGAGCTGTGGCACTTGAAATGCCTGATTATAATAAATGTTTTGCTTTGTTTTTCATTGAGAGGGAAGGCTGCACTTTCTCAGTGCTAACCCACATGCACAGGAATGTTCGCAGACCCATTGCATACTTTTCTGCCACACTTCATCAGTAGCTGCTGCATTGCTTTGGCTGTCTCAAAGCTGGGGCTTCCACAGGTCCAGTTTTGAGCTGTTCAAGAGCATTGTTATGGGCCATTCTTTGATAGTTTTCATCCCTCATTCAGTCGCAGTCTTGTTAACTCGTACCAGAACCCAGTACTTAACCAATCTCACCAAGTATGAGAAAGTCATACTTGACGCCGAAAATGTCAGTTTAAGGAGATTTACTGTGCTAAATCTAGCCACCCTTTTGCCAATACCTGGAAATTAATCTTTTGAAGGTTAAGTTGAGCATGACTGCCTTGATGTTACTGAACTATGCACCAAGCCGAGACCTGACATACAAGATGTGCCACTACTTGAAACAAATGATGTGATATTTGTTAATGGTGTCTGCTTACGATACCATGATGGAAACCTGAAAGCTGCCTAAACAGTCTGTACTGTCTCACGTGGGGTCAAAGCCTCCTGAATTCAAGGAGTATTTTCAAACAAGTGGCCAAATTGATTGCTCTTACAAGAGCATGCTGTGTTTCAGACCAGCTGAGAATGACAATTTCACTGATAGTCAGTATGATATTCTCGCATTCACCGAACAAATCATGGAAATCATCTCCTCCAACGAGAGGCAACACTGCCCCCAAATCTTCCTCGGTGACTTCAACCTTCATTGGAACGACCATAACGACCCCACAGTTAACAGCCTAAAAACATTCCTAACTGACCTCAAACTTGTCCAATTCTGCGATCCTGGGCGCAACAGTGAATCTTGTCATAGCAAGGTCAAACTCCATCATACCTAAATCAATCGACCCATGTGACTGGAAGGACCACCATAGCATCTCCTTCCTCATCACTGAACCAACATAGACACATAATCCCCAACCCAAGAAACCCAAACAATGGAAAAGAAATACCCGAGACATTAACCACAATGTCCTGTCATCCCTCAGCACCAATTTACTACTGCCACCAGCGGACATGACAGATGTCCACGACCTCACAACCTACTATAACAACTCGAGGACTAGTATTCTTGACACAGTTGCGCCCTTTCAACTAAAAAGACCGTCCTCTAAAGACTCCAAAACTTGGTACAATGGGAGCCTAAATGATCAACAACGCAACCTAAGACTAGCGGAACGGGCCTGGAGATCATCACCATCCCTAGAGCACCTTAAGCAACTAAGATCGAGGAGGAGCATCTACAACAAACACATCAGAATCTCTAAAGCATAATTCTTCAAAGATCAACTAAACAATGCTAGAAATCGACGAAGAAAATTGTTCAAATTATAAAAACATCAATCCTCTCATCAACCCAACGACTCCTCTTTAGGTCTCAACTCGCAATCTAATTGCAACACATTTGCCTCCCACTTCTTGGAAAAATCTAAAATGATAGAAAAAGAGCTTCTTATAGCAAACAAACATCTCACATTGTCACCTCCACTTAACCCCCATGGACTTACTCTAAAAAACAAAGCGCCTTGGAGCACTGTCAAACATTTTGACAAAAATTGCATCCTCAAGCTAGTAACAACACTCAAAACATCAAATCACTTCTGCGATCCTTTCCCAGCCAACATCTTCAGCAAGATCAAAATTTCTCTTCTACCCATATGGACAAATATAGTGAATGCATCACTATCACAAGGAACCCTTCCAGACTGCCTAAAAGCAGGACAGGTAACCCCCATTCTAAAAAAATCCTACAGCAGACCTCACAATCCCAGACAACTCCCTTCCAATATCCACTATTCCTTCCCTAGCAAAACTCCTGGAGAAATGCGTCCATTCCCAACTGTGCAACCAAATAGCTCAATTGCACCTCATTGACCAGTACCAATCAGGCATCCGGTAGAATCACAGCATGGAAACAGTCATGACACACATTGTCGATGACGCGCTCAGAATACTAGATCAAACCTAATCCTGCCTCCTAATCCTCCTAGACCTATCATCAGCCTTCGATACGGTCTCCAGGACCTACTTGAACACAGAATGGGTTTAACAGGGGTTGTCCTAAAGTGGTTCACCTCCTTCTTAGACAACCAAACACAAAGAATCAAGATTAACCAATCGCTGTCCACGACCATGCCAGTCATCCTAGGAGTCCCTCAAGGTTCCTCCTTATCACCTACACTCTTCAATCTATTCATGGGATCCTTTACCGAAATTCTGAAACTCTCCAATGTTCATTACCACATGTATGCGGATGATACCCAACTATACCTAAAATTTCATCTCCGGATTACATCCGCTCACTCAACACAACTCTACAAAAAACCCATAACTGGCTGACAAAAAAACACCTCAAACTCAATGTACTCAATACAGACTTTCTCCTAATCTCCTCACCACATGGACACAGCGACATAGAAAACTGGATGAAACACTTAACAGCCTTCAAGTGCAAACCACACATTATTGACTCTACAAGATCACTGGGAATAATACTCGACAAGAATCTCACCATGCAGGAACACATCAGCACAGCCACCAGAGGAGTAAACTTCCATATGAACATTCTCAGAAAACTAAAACCCTTCCTCAACGACGATGACCTAAAAACAGCAGTACAGGCTCTAGTGATACACAGAATAGACTATGGGAACACAACCTTATCTGGATTACAAAGATCCAGATTAGCTCCTCTAAGAGCCTCACTCAATGCAGCTGCAAGACTCGTCACCGGCTCCAAAAAGAACAACCATATCACCCCTGATCTAAAAGCACTGAACTGGCTCCCATATGAGGCAAGATCACAGCTATAATTGCCTGCATGACACACAAAGCCCTGCACTTCAACACACCAAAGTATCTAGCCAATAAACTGAAATTATCAGGAAGTAGCAGAACTACAAGAAGCACCAATACCTTGCTACTGAAACCGCAGAATGAACCCCTCTACCACCTCCTTCAAAAAAGAAGTCAAACTATTTTTAATGAACAAATCTCTCCCTTGATCCCAGTTCTGTTCCGAGTTTGGTACCAACCAGACGCAGCTCACCTGCTAGGATCCACGATGAACTCCAAGAGAGAATAACTAACGCACTCCTGAATGCCTCTAGACCTACAACGAGTACAGATATCATTTACGCTCTCCTGTTAGCTACTCATATCTGTGTGCCTAGCTCTCACTTTATTTCTTTTGATGTAACAATTGTGAAGCGCTCTGATACCCTCACCGGGTCTAGTTCGTGCTTTATAAAACTTTATAAAATAAATAAATAAAATAAATGGCTTTGGTGTAGTTCACAACTTTGGGCAGTTATGGTCTCAACATGGATTTACAACCTCTTCAGGCTCACTAATCCACAATGACGACAGTGTTCATAATCTTCTGAAGTCCTGACAGCTACCTGCCCAGATTGCAGTTGTGAAATGTGCCGTACATCGAAATGGCACTGACTGTGTGACAGTGGGCAACAGGTATGCTGATGAGACAGCAAGATTTTGTACTCTGAATACTTGCACCTTTAATGGAGAGTACCACAATTACAAGTTGGATGCCACAAATAGCAATCTGTTGTTGACTGCAGTTAATACTTGGTAGGAAGTGAAGAGGTTACAGGAGGAAGTGCCAGAAGCAGAACAGTTCGGCTGGATTAGAGCAGGTTGCGTCCAAAGAGATGAGGATTACATTTGGGTTTTAGGAGATGGAAGACCTGTGTTGCCAGATAGCTTGTTACCTCCAATGGCAAGACATTATCATGGACCTACACATGTAGGGAGTGATGCCATGGTGCACTTGTTCAGGCAAGCCTGGTTTAACCCATGATTCAGATTGATGGCTTAAGGATTGTGTCAACGGTGTATTATGTGCTAACAGCAGAATGTGGGCAGACGAACAGTAGTATCACTGAGTCACATAGGGAGATCAGAAGGTTCCTTCAACAGGATGCAAATTGACTTTATCAAGCAATGGGCTGTGATATGTCCTAGTAATTGTTTAAATTTTTTTCGCATTGGGTTGACGCTTACCCGACCAGGAGAAATGATAGACTAATAGTGGCAAATTTGTTGAGGGAGTTGATATCACGTTTCGGGTTCCCGAAGTCTCTGCAGTCAGAGCGAGGAATTTGTTTTAATAATGAGGTCCTGAAGATGTTATGTGCACTATTACAAGCTGAACAGAGGCTTCACTGCAGTTACCGACCGCAAGCTTCTGGAATTGTGTAGCAAATCAATGGCACCTTGAAATCCGGATTGGCTAAAGTGGGTGCTTCGACATCCCTGAAATTGCCTGATGCTTTGCCTCTTGTGTTGATGAGTCTATGCAATACTCCAGATAGGAAAACAGGATTGTCACCCCATGAGATCATCATGGGAAGGGCAATGAGACTCCCAGCTGTGCCTTCGAATGTGCTTGTGAACATTATAGATGAAACGATTCTTGATTACTGCATAGGACTGGCTGATGTGGTGCGTTCTGTGTCTCACTAGGTTGGTGAGGCTACAGTCCCGCCTCAACAGGAGCACTGTCATGATCTCAGTCCTGAGAACTGGGTTATGGTGAAGACACACATGTACAAGTCGTGCTTGTAGCCTCTTTGGCGTGACTCGTACCAGGTTATATTGGTCAGCACTAATGTTTCATATATTGCAATACATTTATGTAGTTCTTAGGCATACTTACACGTATCCATTTAAATGTTACTTTATGCTACATGTAATGTGATTCTAGTGTACTTAAAATATACAGTCATTTGTGATTAAATGTGCACACGCATAATAAATGTGCATCATTGAGAATGTTAATATTGATAAATAAGATGTCGATGTTTGCCATGATATATGTACGTATAACAATAAACCAGAATCTCTGTTGTCTACCCGATATGACCTCCCCATCAACCCCTAGTCAGAGATACGTGGTCAGGCAGGCTCATCACCTAGGCCTGAAGCAACTGATTGACAGATCACAGGTGGTGTGACATGTAACTCTTAGACAAACACTTGAACAGGAAAACCCAAATCGATCCCACAGATAGGCAGCGCCACCACAATGGTCTTAGGGGATTGGCCCAATAAAACTCGTTTGGCCGGAGGGGTACGCATTCCCAAAACACCATAAAGTCAAATGCCACACTAAGCTAGGAACACTCAGCCAATCAAAGCACAACATGCACACTATACGCAGTGATCACGCTCTCCCCATGCCGGACATCTGGAAACGTACCCACTGTCCCCACATGTCCACGCAAGGTTGAGACTTACCTGCGCTTCTTATCAAATGACCAGATTTATGACCTCATGACTAGGCCCAGGATTCTGTCTCCAAAAGAATGTACAAATTGTTTTATGATGCTTCATATAATGTAATGAATAAAAAGACAGCCAAAGCCAATGTGCTTTGAGATAGTCTTCAGACCCCGACTGTGTTGCCTGTTCTCCCGGCCACTGCTTTTAAAAAAAACCAACTGTTCCTGTTTTGCTAAACGCCTCTTGTCTTTCATTTTTTCAAGGCAAATTCATATTCAAGCCACATTTTGGTGAGCCAGATAGGAGAGATTGGTTCTTCAAGCCCGACTACAGCTGAAGGAACAGGACCCCACCCATATGGATTTACATCAGCACAGCAAGAATGGGGAGCAGATGTACAATTGTTTGGAAATTCTGCTGGAAGAGTAAAAATATAACCTGAGTGCCCTGCCACTAACAGAAATCTGACATATTGCCTATTTTATGTGTTCAAGCTGACCAGTCACAAGGCAGACTTAGAGGTGATCCTGCGAAGGTCACCTTTCTTCGATAGTCAGCACGCTAGGAAAGGTGAGGGTTGTTTAGTCGCTTGGACCGCTGGGTAAGATACAGAGTGCATGCTTGATCCATGGGTTTGGAACAGGGATGGGGCCTCACCGCTTGGAACACTGGGCGTGACACAGAGTATGCATAAGCTCTGGGTGTGGTGTAGAGTCAGCATCTCGATCTTAATTTTTTAGTCTAAAGAAGTTTTGTTAGTGATATCGGTTTCGTAATACTAGTAGTATCTGAAAGAAGAAAGAGGTGTTATTCACTTGGACCACTGGGCATGACACAGCTGGCACACATGACTCCTGGGTGTGACACAGGGTGTAATTTGGATGTTAGGGAAAAATTTGAACCTTAGAGAGTAAGGTGCAGCTTGTGCGTGGCCATGGAGGGCCTGTAGTTATCGAGTTGCTTCTTCTTCTCCGAGTAAATTGTTGCTATCTTTGTTCTCAAGCTGATATTGTCAGACTATCAGGCTCACTTAGTTCCATGTATCCATGTACCCTTTCATTGAGCATCATGTGCTAGGAGCAGACTAAGGTTTTTTTTGGACAAAGTCATAATTTTATCTTCTGTCATTTGTTTTTCCTCTATTTTCATTGTGGCTTTTAATTGATGCATATTTTTTTAATGATAAATTATTGCAACTGTGTGTCATGTTGAATGTTATGTCTCGTTAACGTTTTTATGTGTACATGAAGAGATTGACACTTTTTGTATTTGCTATTCCTCTGCTAAAAGTACAATTCACAATGTTTTGAATTAATTACTGCACTTTCTTATAGGTTGTTACTCTTCATATTTGCTGTTTTATGTATCGTGTAAGTTTGTTTGGTGCATCTTTGTCCTAAAGCTGAGCTTGTGGTAAAGTAGTTATTGCCTGCATAATCCCTTGTACATATTTTTCCACAGACGGAGGGGGACTGGCTACTGCACCCCCCATGCATTGACCCTATAGGAAGGGCAAAAACCAGGAGCAAGCCTGGAAAAACTCCACCAAGCCGGGCCCCCACAAACTGAGAAAAACCACCCCCAATTGTGCTGCATTGGCCGCAAGCGTGCATATGGCACCCGTCTTGAAATGACTCCACCATGGAACCCCAGAGGGTCTGGCCCAGTTATGGCGGCATAGGTCAGGAAGGCTGACGGCAGCCAGACGCTAGAGAATGTTTCTTCTGCCTCAGTATGGGCACCCTATTCGATCATTGCTGCCTAAAGGCGTACCATGAGAAAAGATCGGAAATCAGTCTGCAAACACACTACCGTAACAAGGACCAGGTGGTTGGCCAAACACATGGCAGTAGCAGCAGACTGGGAACACAGCTCAACAAGCATTCGGGGCAGAGCCACGGCAGGGAGGGGTGACTGTCTGGGAAAGCAATGCCTTCACACAAATACCCAATCCAAATACACAGTAAATCCAAACCCCCAACATGACTCATTCACTTCACACCTACTTCAGAAAACTCACCACAACAATAAAGACTGGTGAAACTACATTAGGAGAAAACTCAAGCCCTTACGTGTGTTCAGAAACCTCAGGGCTGCTGTATGCTCTGTCGATTGGGAATCCCTGCTAAAATCCACCACTTGGATGCCCGCAGGGGCCTAGGCTCCACTCTGCCGCTAGTTCCCCATGGCGGGGTTGGCAGGCCACGCCCCAGGGGAATGACAGCCTGATGAGGGGGTAGGGCCAGTGCATAAAAACAGAGACCCAGGTCCCTTTATCCAAGTCCAATTGGGACGGGTTCCTATTGCGAGATCAAAAGGACCACATTTAGACCTCCAGTTTGTGGAGGCCCCTTTTCAGTTCCAAAATGAGGTGATGGTCCGGTGCCAGAACCCAGGTTTTCTGTGGATTTGTGATAATGGTGCCCCCCAAAGGGGTCTGTAGTCCATGCACAAATAAAGCGACAATGTGGAACCAAGTCAGTAGGGAAATTCCCAAGGGCAATCAGCCATTTCAGTTTGGTACTTGCAATACGACAAGTTCCAGCCGTCGTAAGCAAGATATTTTGCCTCTTTCTCTCCGCTAATGATTTCAAAAATTCAAAGTCTGCTCATCGGATCATGTCCCTACAAAACAGCTGGAGTAGCATGTCACCAGGTAAAAGTTCCTGATCCCCGCCTAGGACGCAGACACAAATCATCCAGGATCCAAGAGAGAGGGGCGTTGTGATGGAAATGGTTTCTGTAAATGACCATCGCAGCCCCCACACAAGGTGCACAGATACACTCACCACAGCACCCAGCTTGTCGAGTCAAATACCACAAGGCCTGACAAACATCATCCAATGGAGCTATAGGCCTGATACCAGTTATTGCTACATCCGAATCACATGGGGGCCACAGATCAGCTTCTCAACCCACACCGGTATGTCACAATAAAACCAACACTACATGAGACCTTAGGAAGGTGCCTACTGACCTGCAGGAAGCAGCCCAAAAGTAGCTAAAAAAACGAAGCTTCCAGGAAAAATGCTGTAGTCAAAACACCAAACTCCATTACAGGAATCCTCGTTACACACCAAATGCAGGGACCAGAAGGGCATACATGTGTCCTCAGGACACGTTGCAATTATCCACAACCCTCAAATTTCAACACAAGCCCTTCCTTTCATGGTGCATCGATTAAATTACACACATGCACACACACGTTAGGGAACACAGGGTAATAAAGGGCCGACAACACCCACTAAAAAAATGCAGGTAAAAAGAGTCATCCACAAACCTACGAAGATGACCTCACTAAAATGCTCCCCACTGTCATGGCAAAGGGGAAAGACCAAAAAACCCCAAAAATAAAACTAAGGCGACCTATGACCAAAAATTTACCAATTCCTAAAATGATGCCCAAACTAGGGCCCTCCATCCAATACCTCACCAAACAATTTAGCAGAATGGATGCACAGAAATGGCCCAAAAACGACAGGCACAGGAATTTCTGAGACCGAATCATGATGTATGTTTTTTAAAAGCTAATCTACAGCCCACAGCTCTTATCCAACAGGTCTTCAATCGAGCCTTATGTGCACCACCTTTACTGCGGCCCTCCACCTCTTTAGTAGCAACCTCCAAAGCTCTAATGAAGTCCGAGGGATAAATCAAAAAAGACCGTGGACTATTTTTTACGGTCATGTTTTACAAACAGACTCTTTACACTTGCCAAGCAGAGACATCCCTGGATGCCAGAAAGCTGAAGACTACCCCTCCAGACACTATCCCAAGATTTGCGGTGTTCCAAAAGTTATGTATTATTGCACCTTTGTACACCATCTGCTTGGCATGGGTGTGGCCGCATCCATCCATAGTGAGAAATCTGCCTAGTCACATGAAGCCTACTTCCTCATTTCTGCAGCACTTGAGTAGGGACCTCTCCCACCTCACTTACACTGAACCGAACACTAGTATTCCACACGCACTACACAGCGCACTCTTACACAACACATGGTATCAGCACATAACTACTGTGGGTGCCCAGACGTTGGCTAGGTCGTGCTATTTCTGCTCACTGATAACCCATGCTGGGTGTGCAGACAGACTTTACTTATCCTAAGAAATAGCCCCCGAAAAAGCAAAATGTCTCATCTTCCTGTACCTATGCAGGATTAGGGCCAAGATACAACCTAGTAGAGTAGAACCCCATAGAGTAGTAGTAAACATCACCTGGTATGAGACCAACCCTACTGCACTGTGCCTTCTCACCAATACTAGCACTATTCAAACTGAGCTAGACAGGATTTGCAGGCGGGACACCTTTGGGAAGGACACTGTTTGGCCGTAGACTTTCCAGAAAAGAGGTTGTTGAAGGTAGCAAAACTGCTGTACCACTGCACAAACACGTCAGCTCCCTCCTGCGTTTGTGGTCCCAGGGTGGCTCTTTGCGTGTCTGGGTGAGTTTTCTTTAATAACAAATGGACCCCTAGCATTGAATTCCAGTGCAGGGCCATTCAATTAGTTGATACAAGAGGAAATTAGGCTAGAAGGAAGGGTTGATATGCCATGTAAGGAAATCTAGCACACTGAGATAGATGGTACACATGGCTAGAGGGGAAGGGGCAACCCCTAACTGTATGGAAACTTTCACTGTTTTCCTTTTGTTTCAGGGGCAAAGGAAAGTTCCCGTTTGGCACAAATTAAAATTGTGGAGCAATACTGCATGTACCGAACATGCAATGGGGCATCTCCACGGTGATGGATATCGACTAGCAATGTGGAGTTTGCCTACATTCAGCTCATACCTGGATAGCAGGGCCTCTGCGTATTCATAACCATACACAACCCAACCCTGGTCATCCCTGGAGACGACCAGTATGAGTTGTTCAAACATTGTTACAGAAAAAAACCAACTCTATTGCATCAGGCTTGAGTAAAAAAGAACTGCTGATTATTTTGCTTGTGTTTAGTACAAGAACATTTTGGAAGAATTTAGACTGTTTTCTGACACTCATGTAAACGCAGGAGGGTTCATACCTTTCTTTACCCTGCAAACAAAGGCGAACGCCTGCTGGTTACAAATAACCAGGTGGGAATTAACTAAAAATTATCAACAATACTAAGCTCGGCCTAAATGCTATGGAGGAAGAACTAAGAGCCATCCGCCTCATGGTGATGCAACATCGGCATGTGCTGCACCTGATGACTGCAATAGAGGTTGGGGTGTGTACCAAGATCAGTACATCCTGCTGTACTTTTATCCCTGGAAATTATATGAACAATAGGACACTGACTCTTGCCATCCAAGCATTGCATCGTCTACAAGCTGACATGAAGAAGGAGGGAGGCTCCACTGAGCAGGACTGGTTCATTGATTTTTTTTTCCTGGCTGCCCCAGTGGGTGATCAGACTATGCATGTCATTGCTCCAGATTGTCATTTTTGTGTGGTTTCCTACAAGTGGGGATTTCCTGCTGTAAAAAGAAGGCCTGGGAGGTCCGCTAGGAAAAGGTTAAAAGGTTAAAAAGCAACGGGGCTAGGACGCACCCTTGTTTTAGCCCTTGTTTCGATAGGTGCTTCCCAGCACCTAGTTTTATCCTGAGCCAGGTATCGGTTTGCAGCTGCCTAATTTGATCCAAAAGAGGTTTGAGTATCCCCCATCCTTCCCGCTTTTGACCGGAGCTTGGTACGGTCTACATGATCGAAAGCTGCTGTGTACTCTATAAAGCAAAGAAATAGGGGCTATTTTCCTACTTTTACTGCATCCGTTAACAAGGTTAGTGCCATGATATTGGTTGTGGTGCCTAGCCCTTGACAGAGCCCAGTTTGGGTTGATGGCACTATATGATTTTCTGAAGCCCAAGAAGCTAATTCATCCAGGATTGTCCCTGCGTAGTATTTAGCCTCAATGTTGATAAGGGCGATCAGCTGGTAATTGTTCGGAGCATTCCTTTCGCCCTGTTTATAGATTGGGCTGATAATTGATCCTCTCCAGGATTCTGGAATTATAGCCATACTGATTACATTCCTAAAGACTGGTACTAGTGTCTTACACCAAAATTACGCGTCATGTTTGTACAACATTGGGGGTATGCCATTGGGCCCTGCAGGTCGGCCCCAGGCTATCTGTTTCATTATCTGCGATGCTGATGGGCCGCTTCGCTCCTCTGTTATAATTACTGGGCAGGATGTGCCTAAAAGTAATTCTGTCCCCTGTTGTCGTTGTGCTACTGGGGTAATGCTTTGCTCTATAGTTGCGAGGTTCTGAGTTGTTACTTCCCTGTTGGTTGGGAGCACCAGTACTTACGTTCCTCCGATATTTAGTGACAGCATCTTCATTTTGTCCTTTTTTGTTGAAGTGGTTGAAAAGATAATCAACCCAAGCTGCCTCGGTTATGTTAGAATTTATACCGTAATGATTGGGCCGCTGTAGTGTGTTAACTGTATGCCAAAACATGGCACTATTGTTTTGTTTTCCATCATGGAGCAATTTCGCCCATAGTTCGTCGTCCTTAGTTCTTTTTTCCCATTTCCTTTGCTTTGTTAGTGCCTTCGATTCTCAGAGGATGCGTTGCAAGCTCAAGTCTTGTGATGATTTACGTAGTCACCTTAAAGTTTGATTTATAGTGTACTTGAGTTTTTTTGAAACCGGACTATTCGCCATCCTTGTTGGGGCGGCTGCCATTTTTCTTGACTTTGGCCCTGTCCTGGTTGCAAGTTTTTCTCCAAGGGTTGATCAAATTTTACCAAGTTTTCAATGGTTGAACTAATATGTCCTTCCCTTGGTTAAATAGATCTTTGGCAGTTGCTGATAATGCCTCTATATTGCTGGGATTGCATCTTATTCGTTTGGGGTTTATGATTTCTGCAGAGCTGATGGTTTTACACACTTCTAACACAAGGGTTGAGTTTGCTTAGAGTCTCACTTCTAGGGGCAGGTGGTCAGTGATTTCCTTTTTGCCTATTCTAAAGGAGGCGATTTTATTGAACATGGTAAGAGTTATAAAGGTATAAAGAGTTATAAAGGTAAAATCTAAATGAGAGGATACTTTGGATGAATGGTATGTGGCGACTGGTTGATTGTCCCCCTCAAAAGGACCATTTAGTGCTCTCAAAATTAGGTACTCTAGTTCCTGGAGCAGGTACTTAGAGCATCTTGTTGTTTTATTCATTTTTGAAAGGCCCTGTGTTGGTATTCTCCAGGCAACAGTTAGATCTTACATTGAGCCCTCTTTTTGGCCATTCCTTAAGATGTCCATATTGAAGTCGCCCGCCATAATAATATGGTTGGTGTCCTCTTCTTCCATTACTCTTTTTAGTTCGCCAACCAACTCCTTAGCTGCTTTTAATTTTTGTTTAGGATGCACGTGAAAATTAATAATTATCACTTTATGGTGGATCTGGTTGAACTTGAGCGTTGCTATTGCAACCTGGATGCAACTTGGCCATTGGTTTTCGTGGTTAGGCCGTTGATAATCCAAGTACACATATTAATTATAGACTATGATTTAGTGTTTTCAGAAGTCCGTATTAAGAAGAACATGATTATAGTGAGTAGTGCGAGAAATGAAGAGGATATGGGAGACTTTTTTCATACTACTAAATCAATAGATACTGTATATTCATCAAAACAATCTAACCTTTTGCTTACATAGTGTAGAAATGGAGTTTATCAATACTGTAGAAGATAGCCAACAAGATTTTAAAAGAAAAGCTGCAGAACAAAAGACTAATATAACTCCATGGGCTCAAAGGGAGGATAATTACAAGAAAGGTGAGACATATGCTGCAATGACTCTAGATTGGCATCACAATGGGAAGCTTTGCTTACTAAGACAGAAGACTGAATATAATAATTATTTCATTGGTTCTAGTAAATGTGAACATACTTTCTTAATTACAGGGGGTTGGGGACTTAGAGGTGGTACTGATCCAGTTTATCCTGGAGTTTATTATGTGTGTGGTAAAAATGCTAACTATAGGTTGCCACAACATTGGTATGGGTGTTGTTAGATGGGTATTGTGTGTCCCAAAATGAATCATAGAACCAATGAAAAGAAACTAACACAGAGTAAAAGAGGAATTAGTGCTGCAGAAATAGTAGGTGATATTTTTGGTGCATTGATACTGTCAGTGAGAAGTTGTTTACAGTGGTTGATCATTTATCAACGGATACTGCTGGTGTGTTCTTAATGATTGATACAGAAATGGTGGCCATGAGATCTATGGTTTTACAAAATAGACTTGCCCAAGATGTATTATTGGCAAAAGAGGGTGGAGTATGTTGTATGCAAAAGATTCAACAATGTTGCACTTATATCCCTGACAAACGTAAAGACTTAGAGGGATATATGATTAACATTACACATTTGCATAATGATTTAACCGAACTGAAGGTTGATGGGGCATGGGATAAACTTGGTAAGGGTTTTTCCTCAGTAGGTAATTGGTTTTTAACACTAAGTAATAGCTTATTATGGAGAATACCAACACCAATAATTGCTATTGTTGCTGGCATATTAATGATAATACTAATATATAAATGCTGTAAATGCACAACAAAAGAAACAAATGAAGAGAAAGAAAAAGGAAGGAAAATCTTGCTTGATAAAATCTGCTCATACGTTTGTTATTAATAAAACAAGTGACTAATCGTGTGAAAATTATTAACATGGGAATCTAAAAATAATAGCGGGAAAAATGTGCAAGAGAGATGCAGCACATTCAGTAATCAAAAGCTGCAATAATTTCTGTGCAGAGAGCAAATGAAAACATGAATTTTTCTATGTAAACACATCAGAAATGAGAAAGAGACTTTCTAAATATGTACTAGAATCTTCATAAGTAGAATATCGAAATAGAAAATAATGGAAACATTTGCAGAAAAAGGTTTTCGTGAATATTTGAAACATTAATCATTAGTAGTTAATATTCTGAAAAGATTATACCTATGGGGTTTAATTAGAATAATGAATCTCTACAATAATGATTTCTTATATATTTCTTTGTGATCATTTAACTGAATTATGTTTTATTACTTTAGAAGAAAAAACAATGAATTTACAGTTGCTCCAAGAATGGCCTCAAACGCTGCAAAAGTTATTTCTCTTTTCCAACATAGGCTTCAGATGAATGTATTTTGTACTTCATTATTTTCTTAAAGGCAGACTTATTTGTTTAGTTATGTGCGAGGTAATCATTGGGATTTCCTCTTCCTACAAGCAGAATATCTCTTTTTGAACAAATTGTGTCGACTATGTTGCAAGCCGTCCAGACCGAACTGCCAAGCCAGGTCCTCCCTGGACCTGGACCAGAAACAAACATCCTGGGACCGGTTTCTGGGTATTACCCTTCATCAGCCAGGCTAGCTTGAATCTACTGGCACAGTGAACAAGGGACCCACGTCTGGGCATACACATCCCACTTAGGGTGAAAAGTGCTATGCAGTTGTCACCCCGAGTAGGACGGGTATGCCCAGACGAGGGTCCAGTGCTCTCCTTGCCACTGGAGTCAAGCTATCCTGGCTGATGAGGGGTGAAACCCCGAAACCGGTCCTAGGATGCTTGTTTCCAGTCCAGGGAGGACGTGGCTGGGCAGTTCGGACTGGACTGTTCCCATGAGGCACAGGGTTAAGACAGATTTGCATATGGCTGGGTCCAAACTGGAATGGCATGGTGAGCAAAGAAACAATGGATTTAGGCCCAGATCTCTGTACTGGGGCGAATGTATGACATTGTTCTGCATTCTGCCCATCAACTGTTCTTTTTGTATTTGTAACCCCGAGTGGGACAGGTATGCCCAGACGTGGGTCCCGTGCTCTCCATGCCACTGAAGTCAAGCTATCCTGGCTGATGAGGGGTGAAACCCCGAAACCGGTCCTAGGATGCTTGTTTCCAGTCCAGGGAGGACCTGGCTTGGCAGTTCGGGCTGGACTGTTCCCATGAGGCACAGGGTCAAGACTGATTTGCATATGGCTGGGTCCAAACTGGAATGGCATGTTGAGCAAAAAAACGATAGATTTAGGCCCAGATCTCTGTACTGGGGTGAATGTATGACATTGTTCTGCATTCTGTCCATCAACTGTTCTTTTTGCATATGTATGTTAGTTAGACATTTCTTTCATTATAGGTCCTCATGAAGGGAATTTCATCTGTCTCTCATTATCGAGTCCCTATTAGCTCTACCAAAGGTTCATCGGAGGACCTGGTATTATAAGTGGTTTATTACATTTAGATGGGCTCAAATGCTTTGTTATAGGAAAGATCCTGTTTATTGGGAAATAGAGTTATTGTGTTATGTTATGTTATGTTAAAATGATTTGTTAAGCGCACGTACACCAAACGGTTTCTTGGCGCTGAGCCAAAGCAGTTACAGACACTAGACAATGAATTCCGTTATAAGCCTGTGAGAATAGCCATGTCTTAAGTAATTTCTTGAACTGAGTATAGGAGGTGGCCAATCGTAGTTCAGGAGGGAGAGAATTCCAGAATTGAGTTGCCAAGGTCGAGAATCTGAGGCCCCCATGTTTTTTGCGTTTAAAAGAGCTGGAGATCAGTAGGTTTTTATTTGAAGAGCGTAAGTCGCGGGAGGGAGCATACCGCTATATTTTTGAGGCGATGAAGGCTGGACCACAACCCAAGAGGGCTTTGTAGATGGTGCAGCCCAGCTTGAAGAGGCAGCATTGGGCCACCGGGAGCCAATGGAGGCTCTTCAATAAAGGTCTCACGTGATGGTGCTTGGGTTGACCATAAATAAGTCTGGCCGCTTGATTCTGAGCCAATTGAAGTCGACGTAGTTGGTATGCAGGAATACTAACATACAAAGAGTTTGCGTAAATCAATACGCTACATTACCAGTGCGAGGATGACTTGAATCAGATCCTCAGTGGTCAAGAATCTGCAGATTTTCCAGATTCTCCGCAGATGAAAGAAACAAACGGAGACCACTGAGCTGATCTGGGCCTTCATAGTGAGATCATCACTAATCATGATTCCCAAACTTTTGACCGAGCTCACAGGGGAAGGGGAACACCCTAGTAATGGAGGCCAAAAGTTAGAATTCCACGGATTGGATGAGCCACCAGTAAGAATAAGCTCAATTTTATTGGGATTTAATTTGAGCTGGTTGGCTTTCATCCAATTACTGATAAAATTCATTGCAGATTGGAAACTAGCCATCGATGATGGGGAGGCATCGATCTTGAACACTAGCTGAAGAACGTCAGCATAGTTGAAAGTTACGACTTCTCTCTTTCGGAAGGCCAGAATTAGGGTGGAAAATTTACAAATTAAACAAGAGAG
The DNA here is from genome assembly GCF_964204655.1 of Triturus cristatus. Taxonomy (NCBI): domain Eukaryota; kingdom Metazoa; phylum Chordata; class Amphibia; order Caudata; family Salamandridae; genus Triturus; species Triturus cristatus. The sequence continues at coordinate 451,629,808 of NC_140587.1, forward strand.
GTGAGAGGGAAGAGCCCTGTGGGCCACGCAGGTCAGTCTTCTCTTCTTAGCAGAAAGGTTGGCAAGACGAACTGCTTGGAAGCGATTGCTGAGAAAAGAGGAGACCCACTTCAATGCCAGACCCTGGATCCCGGCACAGCGGACACGGCCGATCAGCAAGTGATGGTCGACCATGTCAAAGTTCGACAATTTTATAATCAATTGTGAATGATTATAAAATTGTTACACCATTTCTGCTGGATCAGTTGGTATTATACCACTTATGGGGGCTGAGGAAAAGTTTAAGAGGACGTTACTCCACCTTGGTGGGACCAAATTGTGAGCAGTGGCCCCCACACATTGTAAATTATGTTTTATCACATTCTGCATATGCCCCACAGCAGTCAGCGGGCGCTTGCATGTAGAAAAATAGTACTAAGTACACAAGGCTATGTTTAGATGCCCCACGCCAGGGTGGGGATGCACTGAAAATGACCTCATAAGGTGGGATCCCCAAAGACTACGAGATGTTTATGTGAAGGAGATGAAGGGCACCTTTAAAATCAAGAGAGCTTTCGTGGTGGCTCATGAGGAGGACACGTTGCAGACATAAAGAGGCAATTCTACAGCTGCTGTAAGCAGTGACCATCTGTCTATCAGCTGCACATTAGTCAGCTAGAACAGTTCAAGTGAGTTCACTTGTCCGAGGCAAAGCCAATGAAAAGAGCAAAAGGGGCATGGAAGACGCCCCAGGTGAACCTATTCATAATGCTGTATTGTGTCTGGTCTTTTTTTACGTCTGAATATTCCAACCTTTCTATTTCTCCACTGTACAATTAGTTGGTAGCTTTGGTGAATGGCTTTAACTTTCTTGTTTTCTTTAAGGTTTGCAAGTCCAGAGCGGCACCTGTGTTGTAATAAAAGATTATATAGCAGAGATCGAGATCCCCGGTCTGAAAGGTTACGTTTAAGAGCGGCGTGTGTAGCCTCAAACTCACTGTGGGGGGCATCGGGTGGTATGCCAGGTTAGAGGGGTGCACCTTGATAAAGAAACAGTCTGACCGTGGGCTGTAGTACTTAAGTGCCCTGGGTGAGCAATGGGCATCACAGCTCACTTTGCATGCCTCAGGAGCCCTATGGTATTACAGAAGGGGCCGCAGACGCTTGTGCGGACCCTTGTGTAATACAGATAGTGCTGGCACAGTGCATTGACAGAATATTGAGTAAAACATATCGAGTTGCACAAATATTGATATTTATATATTTCTGAACCATTAATATGGTGGTTCAGAAATATCGACAGCAAGAATATCATGGTCAAGAATATCGACTTGAGGTAAGTTATGTTGATTTAAAAAATATCTAATTGTTTAATATAGTTTGCAAAAATATAGTTGTTAAAAATATCGTTTTTTTATTTATGTTATTTATTTTAGTATATATTTTATATGTATGTGATGTATGTTTTTTTTATAAGAATTGTTTGTATTTTTAATATATGTGTCAAATCTTTAGTAGTTATTAATTTTTATTTATTTTTATTTAGCATTTTTAGTTCCCTCGCGGGATGTTGGTTTATAGGGGAATAGGGTGGGAAGTAATTTAATTATATTAAATGTATTGATTATTTTTCATTTATTAATATTTGTTTAATTGATATGTTATAGTGTTAAAAATGTAAAGTAATGTTTTAATTAATTAATAATTGGTCGTTAATTAATATTAATTTAGAAATTGCTAATTAATTATGGTATTTATGTAATTACTTTTAGGTGTGTGGTGTTTATAGGTGTAATGGGTGGGAAGGGTGGGAAGTACTTTTTTTAAATTTATGAATTAATAGTTGGTTGTCAATTAATTTTAATTTATTAATTGGTAATTGTGTAATTAATTTTAGGTGTGTGTTGTGGTATTTATTGGAGTAAATGGTGGGAAGTAATTTGTATATAATTAATTAATATATTGGTGCCGATTCCGATCCGTTAAAACAAATTACCGTACGACTCGTATCCGTATTTTTTTACGTACGAATTGTACAAGTCCCGTACAAACGGCGAAGTACGATTTGTAAGTGAAAAGTACATACGAATCGCCTCGGGAAAAGTCTATGAGACGTCCCCGGACAGTTTTACATACAAATCGTAAAACTGAAGTCCGAGCGTGCAAGTACGATCCGTACCGCCCGTCCGAAAACACAAGCGCATGGAAAAGGCTCCGTACTGAGCGAACTTTGTACGACCCCTACCCCAAGTACACTTGTGCCCGGGGTCGAGTCGTAAGCCCCCCCAGCCTCCCACCCCTCCCGCATACTTCCGCATACCTCCGCACCATACACCCACCCGCGTATGTCTGCACCGTACCCCAGGCGTACCCTCCCGCGTATCTCCGCACTGTACCCCAGGCGTACCCCAATCCTCACGTATGTACGGTCCGTACATACGTGAGGATTGGGGTACACCTGGGGTACGGTGCGGACATACGCGGGTGGGGGTACGCCTGGGGTATGGTGCGGACATATGCGGGTGGGGGTACGGTCCGTACAAACGGGGGGGTGGGGGGTATGGTGCGGTTGTAAGGGGGGTGGGGGGTACGTTCCGTACAAACGGGGGGGGTGGGGCGGGTACGGTACGGACGTACGGGGGATGGGGTGTACGGTCCGTACAAACGGGGGGGTGGGGGGTACGATGCGTACATATGCAATGTTGAGGTACTCATCGTACATGATGATATGTACGATGTGGGTGATGGCGTGTACGTCGCGTAGCGGGCCCCCTTTCTGTCGTGCATCGCAGCGTACTTAGCTTTTCTGGCACTTTTTGGCGTGGAGTGCTGTAGGTACGAATCGTACTTGCTGGTCTGTAAAACGCTGCCTGACTCCGTGTGGACGTCGCGTACGCGCTGTCCAGAATCAGAATTGTATGTATTTTTTAGCCGTACGGTGTTTTTTACGATTCGTATGAAAATTGTATTTCTGTACGAATCGTACTTGCTGGTTTGTAAGGTGGAATTCTCGGGTACGAGTCGTACGGAGAAAACGCTCCGTACGACCATTCGTACCCGGGTTTTACAGGATCGGAATCGGCACCATAGTTGTTAATTAATGTTAATTATTTTATATTTATTTTGGGTAATTGTTTATTTTTGTGTGTGTTGTTTTTACTTTTAAAGGGGTAAAGGGTGGGTATTAAATACATTTTAATGACTTTATTATTAGTTGTTAATAGTAATAGTTTTTAATTTAAAAATAAGTTTTAATTGTGCTTTATTATTTTATATTTTAATTTAGGTGTGTTTTGTGGATATTATAGTGTTAAAGTGTGTGTAGTCAATTAATGTTTATTAGTTTTTGTATTAATATTTTTTTCATTGATTTTTGATTTTGTTAATTATGGAAGAAAATGTTATTAAAAAAGTTGAAGTGTTTTGTTATTGGTGTGGTGTTATAAGGTTGGAAATAAAATAAATACATTTATGTATTAATTAATTTTTTTGTTTGTAATTATTTTTTATAAATGTATATATTATTTGATTTTATATATTATTTGTAGGTTTTTGTTATATGTAGTTAATATTATATGTTTTCTTTCTATATATTTAATATATTTTATTTTTTATTTTTTAAATATTGCTGATTTATTTTTATGATTTTTTATATTTTTTATTTTTGTTTTAACTGTATGAGAGTGTGTAGTAATTTTTGTCTCTCTGCTATCCAACACTTTCCCTAATGTTGCACTCACTTGAGTGGGAATAGTCATTTTTACCTCTCCGCTATCCAGCACTTTCCCTACTGTTGCACTCACTGGAGTTGGAATAGTAATTTTTACCCATCCGCTAGCCAACACTTTCTCTACTGTTGCACTCACTGGAGTGGGAATAGTAATTAACACTTTCCCTCCTGTTGCACTCCTTGGAGTGGGAATAGTAATTTTTATCCCTCCGCTATCCAACATCATACCTACTGTTGCACTCACCGGAGTGGGAATACAAACTTTTACCCCTCTGCTATCCAACACTTATCCTACTGTTGCATTCAGTGGAGTGGGAATAGTAATTTTTGTCTCTCTGCTCTCCAACACTTTCCCTAATGTTGCACTCACTTGAGTGGGAATAGTCATTTTTACCCCTCCGCTATCCAGCACTTTCCTTACTGTTGCACTCACTGGAGTGGGACTAGTAATTTTTACCCCTCTGCTATCCAACACATAGCCTAGTGTTGCACTCACTGGGGTGGGTATACAAATTTTTACCCCTCCGCTATCCAACACTTGCCCTACTGTTGCACTCTTTGGAGTGGGAATAATAATTTTAACCCCTCCGCTATCCAACACTTTCCCTACTGTTGCACTCTTTGGAGTGGGAATAGTAATTTTTACCCCTCCGCTATCCAACACTTTCCCTACTGTTGCATTCACTGGAGTTGGAACAGTGAATGTAATTCCTCTACTATCCAACACTTACCCTACTTTTGCACTCAGTGGAGTAGGAATAGTTATTTTTACCATGTTCCCTACTGTTGCACTGACTGTATTGTGAAATGTAAGTTTAAATATTTTTTAATAGTTTAATGTTTTAATTTATTATAGATTTTAGTTTTTGTTATATTTTAATTCATTCATATATATTGTTATTTTGTATATTATTATAAACTTTTAACATAAATTAAAAATAATAGTTTATTCATTGTTTTAAAGTCAATATATATGTATAAATTATTATGTTTGTGTGTTTATTTTTTATTAAGTTTATTTTTTATATTTAATTAGAAATATATACTACATTTATTTTATTTTGTTAAAATTATATTTAATATTTGATATATATTATTTTATATTTATATAAAAGTCGATATTTTATACATCTATATTTTTCTCATCAATATTTTTTGTCGATATTTTTGTACTTTCCTGTTTAAGTATAGGAGTCAATATTTTTGTTGTCTATATTTTTTACATCAATATTTTTTACATCAATGTTGTGTCAGTGAACCCGCTGGCACACATATTGCTCTGTCATCAGAAGGTGTTTCTTCATTTGCATATTTGTCTGGCCCCCATGCAAATTAGGGAATCCCTTTGTTTCTGCACCCATGTCGTATTATATACGCAGGCACAGAGGCAAATAAGCTGTCAGAAGGCGCACTGACAGTGCACCACCTCAACGGTGGCGCATGGTCAGTGCACCCCCTGATCGCAGCCCTCTGAAGAGAGTAAATGGGGTCTTTGGACCCCTCAGACATCTCCTTGCAGGCAGGTGCTATCACTCACTGCACCCGCCTGCAAAGGGATCTCTCCCCTCTTAAAAGTGCATACGGGTTGCTGCCTGCACAGTGAAAAACGGAGTGGCTGCTACAATGCTGCTCTGTCTTTCACTTAAATGCACTGCCCCCAGGTAAGCGCAAATTAGCAGCTATCCTGGGGGAAGCAAATTCAATGTAATAGGGTTCACTTTCCCTGTTTGTGCCCAGAGCAACTGTTTTAAGGTGCACCGTTGCACATTTTCTCTGTTTGCACCTTGGCACACATTAGAGCAGGTGCGCCGGGTGCAAACGGGGAAAATGCACCCTATTTCATTGAATGGGCTGCCTCCATGGCAGCTGCAAACTTGTGCTGGCGTGGGGGCAGCACATTCATGTGAAAGACAGAGTGGCTTAGAAGCAGGTGCTCTGTTTTTCACTGTGCAGGCGGCAACCCGCCTGCACGTTTAAGAAGGGAGAGATCCCCTAGCAAGAGGGTGCACTGAGTGACTGCACCTGCCTGCAAGGGGATATCTGGGAGGCCCATAGATCCCCCTTTTCCGCCTCCAGAGGGCTGCCATCAGGGGGCGCACTGACAGCTCCTTTGTCTCTTTGTCCACGTCTATAATATGGTGGTTGCGCAGGGGCAAAGGGATTCATTAATTTGCATGGGACCACACCCCCTCGCAAATGAGGGAACGCCCTCTGGTGATAGCGCTGGCGCTATATGTGCACCAGCGATATCTGAATTACTGAAGGGGCCGCACAAGCATTTGCGGTCCCTTCTGGAATTTCAAGGTGCCCCGGGACGTGCAAAAAGGGCGCTAATGCTCGTTGCACCCCTGGGGTACTTCCGTAGCACGGCCCCTGGTGTGTAATTGTAATGTAATGTAATGATCAGCAGTGTGTGGACTGTTGAAGTGGACCACTCCCCAAGAAGCTAAAGCCGATAATCTGCATGTTTTGATGTAGGGACATCACAGGTTTTCCTCCGGATCCACAGATTATATTCACTTCTGATCAAAGTTTTTTTTTTTGGGCAGTCGAAGAGTAAATTCAAGGAGTTTACCCAGGGATGTTTGGTTGTATTCTGGGCAGCGGTAAACTACTTCTGTGGTGAATTAACAGTTGGGATCCACCATGCATTAGACACCTCTTGAGTAATTTGCATCATGTGTTAAATAGTTCTGTACACGTTAACATGACTGTAGAGACCAGAGCTACCCCTCTCACTCCCCTAGCCTGTCTATTTCTGTAGAAGATCCTGAGTCCCCTAGGAAAAAGGTAATTGGAAATGGAGCTAAAGTTATCTCTGAACCATGTCACAGTGGGGTCTGCTGATTTAGGATAGAAGGTTGCATGTGTGAAGTGCACGTCCATGAGGATTACTTTCTGCTGTGGGATAAATATATTGGCTAGATAACTGATAAGTGGCTGAGTGCTATGGGTTGTTCAGTGTGAGTGCCTGGGTGGCGAAAAGCATTTTGGGGTGGGGGAAATGGAGAGATCTACCTGGGAGCAGGGAGAGGGGTGTAGGGTAGTATCTCTGGCATGTGCCTGGTAGTTAGTTCAGTTAGGCTTTTATCGCAGCTTGTTTTGGGTCAAAACCTGAGCTGTTGTGTTGATCATTCGTAGCATCATGGTAGACATAGAGGATTGGCCACAATGGTGTTTCTTGGGTATTGAGGGATCAGGCTGAGGCACAGCAAGTGAGGGTTCTGGAGTAGTTTTTTAAAGTTTTTTTAAGCTTCCTGAAAGGCCTCTTCAAAAGCAGATAGATTCTTGCTAACGGTTTGAATCATAAGCATGAAGAGGAAACAAGACCTCACCATGGGATGACCTACTGAGCTAATACCAACACCCACTGACCATGCCTGAAATCTGGGTATCATTCTGGATGTCAAGCTCAACATGGCGGCTCAAGTCAACTCAGTGAGCACCACCTTCTTTCACATACTGCGCATACTATGGAATATCTTCGAAGGGCTGCCACAGAACACCAGATGGACCGTCACACAAGCTGTCATCACAAGCATGCTCTACTTTGGCAGCTCACTCTATGCTAAACTCTCTAAGCAGCACCTAGACAAACTTCAGACCATCCAAAACGCTGCTGCAAGACTCATACTTAACCTCCCACGCCGCACCCACATCACACAGCCCACATCAGAGAACTCATCCGGCTCCTCATTCACAAACGCAGCCAACTCAAACTTCTCACATAGATATACAAAGCATTACACAATACTGACCAGCATAATTAAACAACCTCATATACTTTCTCCAGCCCACCAGACACCTAAGCACAGCCTCACTCTCACATACACACATCTCCCAAATTCACAAAAGCAGAATAGGAGGCCACTTTTTCTCATATATCAAACCAAAAACATGGAACGGCCTCCAACAACACATCAGAGCCCCCTCCTCGCTTCTGCAGGAAGCTGAAGGAAGACCTGTGGGGACCACTCTTCCGCACACATGCTCAAGCGCCTGAAGAACCTCATGGAAGATTAGTGTGCTCTCCAAATCGGCATAACATAACATTCGATTGATGCAGATGTTAATAGCGAGGAAGGCAATTAATTCTGTTTCTGATATCAGGTTTATGTTGAGTACTGTCTTTAATGTGTGCCTCCCGGGTATTTGTGGAGAATGGAGATTCCTTTTTATTGAGGAATTTCAGAACTCCTAAGTGCAGTTTACGAATGGAGCGTCCACCAATCCAGATTCTGTAAATTTTGACGTGGAACCTACTAAGGAAAATTGCATTATCACTTAAGTGTGTAAACACGTTTGTGAAAGGGTCTCGGAGAAAGTTACGTAACAATTTTCTACGTGAATTGACCTGCGCCTTGTAAACGTGACAAGCTATTGCACATTGCAATACCATTTAATGACAGTAGATGACAGGCTTGAGTTAGATAGAAGAAAACGAAGGAAAGGAAAACGCAGTACATTGCCTATTGAAAACGAAACTCAGTGCAGACTGTTAGAAACTAATTCATTTAGCACCATGGCTGTAAACAAATTGAGTTTTGTACTCTCACCCCCCAACCGGCCCCATCGCCCCGCCGCTCTTGCCTGCACGGGGCCGCAGCTGCCACTATTACAAGCAATACTGCCGCCAGGGTTTTGCATCAATGGCTTTGATTGGTGTTTTCGACAGTTAGGGGTTGGAGACAAGGCTGTGTCTGAAATAAAAGTTGACGTGAAAGTCAAGTTTACATTCTATGCCAGTGGAAAACAACGTGGCGAAATAAAGCACGTGACTTGGAGCAAATTAGTATTAATCTGTATTGTATTGTGCTGTAGCATTCACACAGGCCTTACTACCCTTGTGTGGGGCGCTGCAGTGATGACCCACATCAGCGTCCTCGGCGAATGGTCTTCGGAAAGCCGCCCATTTCTTGATATGCTGCAAAATGTTGTAGCGGTCTAGTTGTTAGCGCGTCACGTGACGTGACGCGGCTACGCACGTTGGCGCCGCGAGGCGCGCGCAGAGGTGAGCGCGTAGCGGGAGAGAGAGTGAGTGCGCGGCAGTGAGCGTACAGAGTGGTGGCCGGCGCTCCTCGGTGTAACTGCTCATTAGTTGTGCCAATAAATCATAGCAGAAGGATCACCGTGTTCCGAGTGTTGATTGTCCAACGTTACAGTGGCGACGAGGTCGGGACGGAAACCAGACCGACGGGGAAGCGCAGTAGAGGGCAACACTCCACGTGGCCCCACGAGTCAAAGGAAGACACGCCACCAGGCCATCAAGCCCAAACAAAACACCGCACAGGCCGCCTGGAAGAGGGAAGTCACGGGATACGCCCCAGCCAACTGCGGAGGTCGACCCCAGGCACAGAGCATCCGAGGAGCGTGGCAGTGCCACGGTACAATAACCGAACCACATACAGGCCAAAGGGACGACGCCGTCCACAACCAACAAAAGCACACGAGCTGCCTTCGCACGTAATCAAGCACATAAAGCGCTGCACTGGCTACCAAAGAGGAGGAAGTGGGGTCCAGTGACAAGAGCCCTCAGAGGATCAAGCACACAAGAAACAACGACAACACCCCAGGCAGCCCCCCGGGCAAAGCCACCGACGAAACAAGCACCAAGGAAGCAAAGATGAGTACCCCGGCAGGGTATGCGATTGCACCGGTGCAATTCCTAACGAAACCCGGTGAACCAATGATGAAATGGGAGGACTGGAAGGAATACATAGACAATTTCATAGGGGTTTTGGAGGACGAGAACGAAGAAAAATTCACGCCCCAGAGGAAAAAACGCATCCTGCTACTAAATCTAGGGCCCGAAGGGCTGAGAATATACAAGAGCCTAGTGCCCATGAAGAGAGAAGACACAGACGATGATGTGTATGCGCACGCGGTGGAGGACCTGGATGAGCGTTACCGCCCCACCGTCTGTGTTTCGGTAGACAGATATAATTTCCAGCAAAGGAAACAAAAGGTGGGGGAATCCATCGAAGAGTATGTAGCAGCACTGAGGAAGCTAGCAGCCCCGTGCAGGTACGCACTGTGGGAAGACGAATTTATAAAAGATCAGGTGATCATGCACACCACCAGTACAAACGTGCAAGACAAGCTGTGGGCGAGTGGGGACACCACACTCAAGGAAGTAATGGTCATAGTGAAGAGGGCGGAACTCTCAAAGAGGTGCGCCGATGCTACCAGAAAAGACACAGGCACCCCAACCATGGTGAACAGGATACAGGAGGGAGATCACCGCAGGGACCAGAAAACCAAGTCTCCCACAACCAAAGGGACCAGCAGATGGCAAGGGAAACAAGCGGACGGTGAGAGCAAGAAAACGTGCTACAGGTGTGGAAGTTGGTCCCACGAAGCCCACGACAGACGTTGCCCGGCCTTCAGAGCCAAATGCATGCACTGCGGTATCATGGGCCACTATGAGAAGGTGTGTCGGAAGAAACAACAGAAGGGAGTGGTGAAATACATGGACCAAAGCGCGGAAGACCAGGAAGACGCCACGGAGGAAGAGGTGGTCACCGTACTGTGCATATACGATCAGGTACTGAGCGTGGATGCCAAGAGATCAACCAAACCGGTCCTGGAGATGTCCATGGGCGGCATAACCATCTCTGTTGTGGCAGACACCGGATCCCCATTCACCATCGTACAGCGTACAGTGTGGGTAGAACAATTCCAACCCAAGTTGGGCCCTGGGCTGGAGAAACTAGACATACGACCGGTGACATACAATGGTGATCGCATTCCCATGCTAGGGTTCAGACGTCTGTTGTTCGAGTTCAGAGGCCGTGCAGCGTGGTGCAAGCTGTATGTGGCCGAGAAAGGACCCTCCGTCCTGGGATGGTTGGACCAGGGCGACCTGGGCATAAAACTCGACCCAGGAGGAAAGGAACAGATCCTGCTCACAGACCAGGTGGAATGGCTGGACATGGACAGATGGAAAGAAAACTACCCAAGAGTATTTGGGGGCGCAGTAGGAAAAATTGAGAAATTTCAACACAAAATAGTACTTAAGGAAGGAGCCACACCAGTAGCACACAAGGTGAGGAATGTGCCCATAGCAGTAAGGGAAGCTGTCCAGACGGAACTCCAAGATCTGGAGAAGAAGGGCATCATAGAACCCATAACCTGTGCCGAATGGTTGGCGCCTTTGGTGGTCGTGATGAAACCCAACGGGAAGGTCAGGCTCTGCGTAGACTTGAGAGAACTCAATAAGAACATAGTGGTGGAGAAATTTCCCCTTCCCAAGATAGAGGAGATGCTGGCACGAACCAGAGGAATCCAGTGGTACTCCACCATCGACCTGACATCAGCTTACCACCAGGTAGCCCTACACCCGGACAGCAAAAGTCTCACATCGTTCATTACCCCGTTTGGGTGCTACAGATTCTGTCGCATGCCGTTCGGGCTAGCCTCGGCGGCGGCCGTTTTCCAGAAGATGATGCACCAACTGTTCAGAGACTGCAAGGACGTGCAGTACTTCCAGGACGATATACTGGTGATGGGCAGAGATAGGAGGGACCATGACCGGACACTGGAAAAGGTATTACGGACACTGGAAGCTAAAGGTCTCACGGCGGAATGGTCGAAATGCCGGTTGGGAATGCAATCGGTGACCTATTTAGGCCACGAAATAGGGCAACAGGGGGTCACCCCCAAGATGGAGAACGTGAAGGCCATCGTTGAAGCTCCGGCCCCCAAGAACAAGGAGGAGGTCAGGTCTTTCCTGGGGATGGCGGAGTACTACAGTAAATTCGTGGTACAATTCGCATCCAAGACCTATAACTTGAGGAGGCTGACCAGAGAAAGCACGGTGTTCCAATGGACACCGGAAGCCCAAGCGGAATTTGAAGTCATCAAAAAAGGGATCCTAGAAGCAATGCCTCTCAAGGGTTATGACCCGCAAGGCGCCACCATACTCATCACGGACGCCAGCGACAAGGGGTTGGGCGCTGTACTCATGCAAGACCGAGGAAGTGGAGTCATGGAGACAATAAGCTTCGCCTCCAGAGCACTGACGGTGACAGAAGGCAAGTACAGCGTCATTGAGAAGGAGATGTTAGCGGTAGTGTGGGCCATGACGAGATTCCGGCAATTCCTATGGGGTACCCGATTCCTGCTCAAAACGGACCACAAGCCGTTAGTGAAGGTTCTGACATCGTGTGGACACGCCAGCGCCACACCCAGGATATCGAAAATGTCCCTAAAATTGTTGGACTACAGATATGACGTAGAGTACATCCCGGGAAACAAGAACCGAGTGGCAGACTACCTGAGCCGAGCGGCGGCCATGGAGCCGGGAGAAGAAGACCCTGCGGACAGAGGGGAGATGGTGGCTCTCATTGAGGATCAAGAGAAGATCATCAGCAGACAGGAGTGGGCAGCCGCGTATGACGAAGATGCGGACCTGATGGAGGCGAAAGTTCACATCACCCAAGGGTGGCCCGATAAGAAAAAGGTGAAACCCAACCTCAAACCTTTTTATGAAGTGAGAGAGGAACTGACTGTGGGAGATGAGGGCATGTTCATATACCGGGGAGACAGAGTAATTCCCCCCACGAATCTCATCAACAAACTACTGGACCTATTACATGAAGGCCACCTGGGTATTGGGAAACTCAAAGCTAGATCGAAACAGAACTACTGGTGGCCAGGCATGGACGTGAGAGCAGAGAGACATGTCAGGGAGTGCCCCCAATGCCAAGGGGCTGACAAAACGTTGAGGCCATTACGCCCGGCTCTGGGAAAATTCGACACTCCCGCAAACCCATGGGAAGAGTTGTCCATAGACATTTTAGGGCCGGTGCTGGATGACCAGAGCGTACAGAAATACGTGTGTGTCCTCATCGACCGTTATTCTAAGTGGCCAGAGATAAAAGTGAGCGAAACGATGGACACGGAGAACATCCTGGAGTTCCTATCGGAAACATTCACCCGAGAGGGAATTCCCAAGTCCATCTTAAGCGACAACGGCCACAGTTCACATCAGAAAAATGGAAACAGTTCATGGGGAGAAACGGCATCGAGGTAAAGCACACGGCCATATACCATCCAGCAGGTAACGGTCTAGTGGAACGATTTAACAGGGTGGTGATGGGGGCCATACAAGCAGCCATCACCTGTAACAAAGACTGGAAGAAAGCGGTGGAGAATATGGTATGGGCCTACAGGATAACGCCCACAAGCACAGGGTACAGCCCGTTCCAAATATTGAGAGGACGTGAACCTTTCACGCACGACAACAGAATCTGGAAGGAGAAGGTAGTGACCAGTGAATGGTCTCCAGCAGTCGTGAGAGCAAATATGGAGAGGGCTCAAGCCATCTACACCAACAACTACAATAAGAGGAGGAGTGTGAAGGACACTCGGTTAGTGAGAGGAGAATGGGTGAGAGTAAAGTTGGCTACCCTACAGAGGAAAGGAGACAGCAAGTACAGCAAGCCCATGCAGGTCAAGGAAGTGTATGATAGAGCGGCTCTGCTCAGTGACGGGAACGTGTGGTCGCAGGACCGCATGGCCCGGTGCAACAAGATATTGAGATGGGAACAGTGGGAGACGGAAGGTGAAGGCACGGGAGACGTGGATGAAGAGAATACGGCGAGTGGAAGCGAAGAAAGGGAAGAAGCAGGAGCAGGAGAGGAGCAAGGAGGAGAGCAAGGGGGTGAGACCCCAGTGACAGAGATGGACAGGCTAGGAGGTAATCTGAACAGTGGAGGAGCGATGGCCGAAGGGACAGAACGGGAGGAACCACAGAGCCAAGGGGCTCGAGGGTCTAGTGGTAAGGTGACCAGGAGCGGAAGACAAGTAGTAAGGCCTTCCAGGTTCCAAGACTTTGAACTGGACTGCGAACTGTAAGTGACTTATTGTTGGGTCGGTAAAAGGGGGAGATATGTAGCGGTCTAGTTGTTAGCGCATCACGTGACGTGACGCGGCTACGCACGTTGGCGCCGCGAGGCGCGCGCAGAGGTGAGCGCGTAGCGGGAGAGAGAGTGAGTGCGCGGCAGTGAGCGTACAGAGTGGTGGCCGGCGCTCCTCGGTGTAACTGCTCATTAGTTGTGCCAATAAATCATAGCAGAAGGATCACCGTGTTCCGAGTGTTGATTGTCCAACGTTACAAATGTCAACTTTTATGGTACGTTATACTGTATGATTAACCAGACACAACACTGCTTACTGCCTCCCATCTAACAATCTTTTCACAGAACAAGCATTGGCAAAGCCAATGTGTCTGGCCTGTGCAAGAGCTATTGGCTTTGCTAATGTGTTTTAGACATGTCGTAGACTAGTGTGGCTGCTGTTCAGCATGGCTAAAAGTTAGAGGTGTGGTGGAGAGTGGCGTGGAGTGTCGAGTGAAATGGCAGAGAGTGGAGTAGAGTGGAGTCGAGAGGAGTGGCATGGAGTGGAATAGAGTGAAGTCAGCTAGTGTGGTGAACAGTAGAGTAGAATAGATTGCAGAATAATAGAGTGGACTGTTGTAGAGTGCATTGCGCAGCATGTTGCAGAGTAAAGTGGTGTAGAGTGCAGTGGCGTAGAGTGTATTGACATAGAGTACAGCGGAGTAGAATTCAGCAGTGTTCAATACAGTGTTGTAGAGTAGAGTGTTGAATAGTAGAGTGTGGCGTAGTTTCCAGTGCTGCCGAGTAGAGGAGAGTGGCATAGAGTACAGTGGTGTAGAGAGCAGTGGTGCAGAGCTGAGTGACACAGAGTGCAGTTGCATAGAGTGGTGCAGAGTAGAGTGGTGTAAAGTAGAATATAGTGCAGTAGAGTGCAGTGGCATAGAGTGCAATGGTGTATAGTAGAGAGCTGCAGAGCGCAGAAGTGTAGAGTGGAGTGGTGTGGAGTGCAGTGGCATAGAGTGCATTGGTATAGAATACAGTAGTGCAGAGTAGAGTGGCGTTGAGTTCAGTGGCGCAGGGAGCAGTTTTGCAGAGTAGAATGTTGTAGAGTACACCCTCAAGAAGGTAATTCAGCGAGGATCGATAGAGGAAATCGATCTTAACCAAGTCATGTGTCAAGCCCTTCGTGCCTATTGATCAACTCCTCACTCCACAACTGATCGGAGTCCTGCCACCTTGCTATTTGGAAGAGCCATCAGAACCAAACTACCACATTGGACATCGGACAAATCGATGAATGCCGATGATTTTTGTGTCACAAACACTTCTGGAAAGTGCAAGATGAAAACATATGCTGATCAGGGCCGATGCACCAAGGAAGCAGTCTTTAGAAAAGGGAACTAGGTACTGGTCAAACAGAAAAGGAAGCAAAACCTGAACACTCTGATGTGGACTCTTTGAGGGTTGTAATGTGCAAAGGACACAAGGTGACAGCGCATTGCCCTGGAAAATCCATTACACAGGATTCGTCACACTTTAAACATCTACCTCCGTATTCGTCAGCTCCTGATATCACAAGTGAGGCGACCCCCACCTACCTGTCCAGATCAAGCATCTGAACCGATGCCTTCGGTGCCTGATCAGGGTGCCCCTCAACTACCTCATACCACCCGATCTGGCCGACCAGTACGAGCGAGTCAACGACTCATTGAGGAACTATGATGCTATTGATATCTGTACTTTGTATTTAACAAAGCAGGAGGTTAGTGCCTTGAGATTATGCGTGCTTGGACCCTTGCAGTTCAGGCGGACTTAAACAGGAATTACGTAGTCTGCTGGGAGGTGTTTAGGTGTTGTTATAAAAATTTTGACACAATGCATGCAATGTATGATTGTATGGTGAAGATAAAGACGTATATTCCAGAGCTCCGCGTGAGACGTATTTTATTTGCATACTCCCGGGCTGGGGAGGACGCTGCTATTGGGTCCCTGCCATTTGAAGAATTACAAATCTAATGGGCACTCTTCCTTCAAGACCCCGCCTCCTGTGCTGCTAAGCTCTTCATAACACCCTGTAACACTGAGAAAAAAACACATGATTACAATGAGTACAGTAACAAAGGTAATATACTTTCTTATTCACAATGAGTTGTTTGCTCTAACATCAAGTAAGCGACTGCCAGAGAATGATAGATGATAACATAGACGCATTTCTCTGGAATGTCTTCTACCACCTGCACCTTGACATCCCCCATGCACACACGTCTCTGAGCATAGAAATTCATTTCCTGCAGATCATTGTCATCTGTGTATTTTTTAGATGTCTACGGTGCTGTGATGATAGTGAGGTTAGGACAGTTTTTGAAGGGAGGATTATGAAAGCAAGATTGTTAATTTCAATCTGGAAACCGACAGGGTCTATTGCTATGAGGAGTGCTGCAAGCCGCCAATTAAAGCTTTAGGGCTCAGTGAAGTGGACAACATGCTGTCACCACATCTCCTTTGTTATTTACTTACTCCTGACTGTACGCCTGCAACGCATATTTGCAGATAGTGCCCCATTTTCAACTACATCACCTCTAGACGCTACCAGAGGTAACTGGATCCCTAACAGAGGTACGGTAGAACAAGGGAGGATTCAGTGTCAGTATGAAAATTCAAAGCAGTCCTGCACCAAGGTAAAGTCACTGCAGAATAATTTGTAAAAGTCCCATGAAGGACCCAAGGGAGCTGTGAGAAACTTCCGAGCACGAGGTGCTCATATTATGTACAGCGCTTTGTGGGTGCAGGTAGCAGCTCGAAGCAGTAACATCCTCCAGACTCCCATGGAAGGCTGGGGCTCTCACACTGCTGCCACTATTGATGATGCACATGTCATTCTCCATAATCAAATTAATGTGGAATACAGGAGATGCAACCTTATTTTTTGCTCACCAAAATATATATGTGGATTGTTAGACCTGTCAGCCCTTTGGGTGGTCCCTCCTCATCATTATTTATTTTGTCCCACTTTTGCCTCAAACCCTGTTATAATTTTTCCTTTTTGGGAACCACCAGATTTTTTAGTGTTGATGCAGGGTCAGGGAGCCATTTTCCCTACCCCTGGAACTTCTGTCTGAGGGCCTGAGACACAAAATGGTGGCCACCCATTGTCACCTGTGACATCATCAGAACCCACTGGAGATTTCTAGAACCTTCCGTAACATTCTGGAACCCCCTAGACAGTGAGAGGCAGTTTAGAATGTTGGGAGGCCATCTCAGAGTGGCAGTTGGCAACTGACTGGAGAAGGGAGAGGACAGAGATAGAAGGAGGTCGGAGTAAGGCAGCAGAGGTGGAAACCAGTGCTTGGAGTGGGGTCCAGAAACCCACCCTTGATGCTAGTCTCTACTGACCAAGCCCAACCTAAAGCCCTGTGTGGGATCAAGATCAGAAGAACCATCTTAAAGGACTGAATATTTGAAACAGGCCTTAAAGAAGAAGAACAGCAAGTTCCTGACCTGTTTAGCAGTGTCCTCCTAGAGTCCTGACGTCGAGAAGCCTGGAGACCTGGGGCCTGAGGTGGAGAAGCGGCGCTGACAGAAAACAGACGTCGTACCCGGAGTCACCCGAGGTCGAGGTGAGGGCGCCGACGGAGGTCGTGGAGAGGCGCCGGAGGTCGAGTCGGGAGTCACCTGAGGTCGAGGTGAGGCGTCGACGGGGGAGTGAAGTCCGCCCACCGGAGTCGCCGGAAACCGAGGTGAAGCGCGCCGGAGGTCGGGAGTGGAGATCGCACTCCGGAGACACCAGGAAGTGGGGAGTCCGAGTCCCTGTGACGCCGGAAGGCGACATCGAGACGAGACCGCCCAGCGACATCGAGTCAAGGCCGCCCAGCGACATCGAGTCGAGACCGCCCAGCGACATCGAGTCGAGACCGCCCAGCGACATCGAGTCGAGACCGCCCAGCGACATCGAGTCAAGGCCGCCCAGCGACATCGAGTCGAGACCGCCCAGCGACATCGAGTCGAGACCACCCAGCGACATCGAACCGGAACCGCCTCACGGCGTCGAAACGGTGCCGAGCGGAGCCGATCATCTTAAAAAGGACAGTAAGTGGTAGAGGGGGCGTCTAAGGCCCTGTGGAGCCCTAAAAGACCATTCTAGGGGCTAAAGGGGTGCTAGAACCAGCCTGAGAGTGCCAGGGGTGAACTGAGACTGGTACAGTGACCTACATTAAGAGCTGTGTCGTTTGAAGGGCCAGATCTGTAGGTTACTCTTGTTCTACCTCAGCTTAGGCCCCAGCCTTGACCAAATCTAGATGGGACACCCCCATGCCATCCAAAGGTCCTTAAGTTGTGTAGGGGCAAAGTAAGACCAAGTGACCTCATGTAAATGATTTGAACTGTAACTGTCATTGATTGTTTTACCCTATTTATTGAGGTGCTTTATTTATTGTCATCCACTAATTTATTCCTGCACTATATTTATTGTCTGACTGTATTTATTTGCCATCTGTATTTATTGCACCCTATTTATTCCTTGCTTATTTATGACCTGAACCTATTTATTGAAATTCCAATGTAGTATTATTTATTTGACCTGCTCTTTGGAGGAAAATCTTATTGTATTGTATTTATTTTATGAAACCTGCAACTAAGAGAAAATAAGATAAAGACATATATATTTTCAATTTGACTTGCATAATTTTTACGGTGTAGTGTCGTTTTTGGAACGGATGAACGCATGGTTATTGTGAGGGTGTGACGTACGCTTAACACAGTGCCTGACCCCCAACCGCTCGAGCCAAGCTACCATTGTGCTGGGAACCTGGTGACTGCTAACCCGGTTGCCCGGTTTCCAACATAAAATTGGTGTTCAGTGGTGGGATAGAGCTGTGCTTGCGTCTACTCGACAATAACTGTGGGTAGTCCATAGGCCTACACCGGGAGTTTTCTCCAAGCGGACTTCCTAATTTTGAGTTTTGTTTTTTCCAAATTTACTTCTGGTGGTGGGAGGAGGTATTACAAAAGGTACCCCCCTGCATAGCTTCTGTAAGCAACTGTCTTCTATCCTGAGTGGGCAAAATGGAGTTTGTATTAGAGGATGTGGAAACTTATACTGTGGCCCAACTCAGAGAGTTTTGTGAGCGAGAGGGGGTGTTTTGTCCCCAAGGTGCAAAGAAGGGTGAGCTCCAGACCAGCTTAAGGGCTTGGGGGGAGGCACGACGAGAAAGTAAGGTGGAGAAGGAAGATAGGGATGGAGAGCCTGTCAGCGAGGGGGCTGGTTTGTACCAACCTGAGGTGGGGGACCTAGTAGCGGGGCCCAGAACACTTTCAAGGAAGGGCAGCAGTGTCTCTAGCAACGGCTTATTAGAAGCAGAATTCACTGACCGGAGGGAGAAAAGACAGCTCACACGGGATTTGGCGAAGCTGGAGAAAGAAAAAGAGGAACGGAGGATGGCTCACGAGTTGAGGCTCAGGGAGATAGATCTCCAGATCCTACGGGTCGGGGCACACCCTGTTCCTAATGGTGGCAGCGAAGAAAGAGAAATCACCAGGGAACCCAAACCCTATTTGCCAAAAGACATAGTAGCTAGCTATAGTGCAGGTGATGATATCGCCAAGTGGCTAGCGGCCTACGAGATCTCATTAAGAGTCCATGGGGTTCCAGAGAAGTATTGGGGAGGGGGATTGTATAAATACATGCCTCCAGCTGGTAGGGATACATTATTGGCCCTGGCGCAAGATGAGCAGACCCACTACCCCACCATGAAAGTGGCGCTCGTGAGGAAGTTTGGACTAACACCCGAGAAGTATAGACAGAAGTTCCGGGGTAGCCACAAACTGGGCACACAGAATTGGGTGGATTTCCTGGACTATGCAAAGAAGGCATTAGAGGGTTGGATACAGGGCAGGGAGGTGAGGGACTACGAGGGGTTGTTTGATTTGATGTTGAAGGAACACCTGCTCGAAAAATGTTTCCCTGAACTGCGTCAACACCTGGTGGATAGCAAGCTGACCAATCCCCGGAAGCTTGCTGAGGAGGCGGACATTTGGGCTAGTACCCGGGTGTCCACAAGGGGGACTGGAGGGGACTCTCAAAAGACCGGACAGGGCGCCCCCCAGAAGAAAGAGGGAGGGGAAAAGAAAACGGAGTTCTCTAAAGGCCCCCAAAATAGTTCCCAAGGGAAGGGAACAGGATTCACCCCTAGGGCTAACCCACCCAGAAACCCTAATCCTGGTCAGAGTCAGCAGCCAAGGGTTGTCCATTGCTACGAGTGCGGTGGTGTCGGACACTATAAGGGAAATGTGAAGTGCCCGAAAAGACCACCCCCTCCCATCGGAGGAAAGGCCCCCGGAGTAGCTAGTGTAGTGCTCGGGGAGGAGATGCCCTTAGATAAGGGAAGGGAGTGGGCGGGTGTCACTTTAGTGTCCCTGGGAGAACGGGAGATGGTTCCTAAGATCCAGGTGCCCGCAAATACCACAAAGTATGGGCAGTGGGTCACCATCAACGGCCAAAGAGGGGAGGCTCTGAGAGACACAGGAGCCAGTATGACTATGGTACGTAGCCAACTGGTGTCTCCAGAGCAGGTGATTCCCCATGTACTCCACCCTGCCGCGATGGCTGACGGCAGAATGGGCCACTATCCGGTGGCCGAGGTTCCATTTGAATGGGAAGGGGTTGCAGGGTTACTTCGAGTTGCCGTAAGCCCTGCCGTGCCAGTCGATTGTCTGCTTGGGAATGACATGGAGCATAATGCTTGGAAGGAGGTGGAATACCGGACTCATGCTGAGATGCTGGGTACACTTGACTGGGCCTGTGTCAGCACAAGGTCTGCGACTACCCGGAGAGGGAGTTCGTTTAGGCGGGAGCCTGGAACAAAGGCACCGCCGGCTGCCAAACAAGGGAAGAACCGAAGGCAGGAGGAGCCTGCCTCGGCATCCGCGCCCCGTGTGACGGATAGGCCACCGGAGGTGGTGGACCAGGAGTCCGCAGAGGGGGATGTTACCAAACTGGAGAACCTACCCATCCCGGCCGAGTGGCACGTGGAGGGAGGGCCGACCAGGGAGGAATTCTGCAAGGGCCAGAGGGAGTGTCCTACCCTTGAGGGACTGAGGCGACAGGCCGAAGCCCAGGCAGCAGGGAACGTTGAGGGGAACTACAATATTTACTGGGAGGATGGCCTCCTCTACAGTGAACCCAAGGCACCCATGCACGGATCGTCACGGGCCTTGGTTGTCCCTCAACGTTACCGAGCCTTCCTTCTGGAGTTGGCTCATGAGATCCCCTTGGCAGGACACCTGGGGCAAGACAAGACCTTTGCCCGTCTTGTCCCACACTTTTATTGGCCTCAGATGAAAGTGTCGTCCGACACCTACTGCCGGACGTGTGTGTCTTGTCAAGCCAGTGGGAAAACAGGGGTGAAGCTGAAAGCTCCCCTGGAACCACTTCCTGTCGTTAGCACCCCCTTTGAAAGGGTGGGCATCGACATTGTGGGTCCGTTAGATCCACCTACTACAGCTGGTCACCGGTTTATCCTGGTTTTGGTGGATCATGCCACACGGTACCCAGAGGCTATACCTCTGAGGACCATTACTGCACCTGTTGTGGCTAGGGCCCTGATGGGAATCTTTACCCGAGTGGGTTTTCCCAAGGAAGTTGTGTCCGACAGGGGGACCAACTTCATGTCAGCATATATGCGGGCGATGTGGAAGGAGTGTGGAGTGACCTACCGGTTCACCACTCCTTATCACCCCAGACCAATGGTCTGGTGGAGAGGTTCAATAAGACCTTGAAAGGCATGATCAGAAGTCTGCCTGAAAGCCTGCGGAGGAAATGGGACGTCCTCCTACCCTGTCTATTGTTTTCCTACAGGGAAGTGCCACAGAAGGGAGTGGGCTTCAGCCCCTTCGAGCTTTTGCATGGGCACCCTGTGCGTGGACCTCTCAGCCTGGTGAGAGACGGATGGGAAAGAACTCCCAGAAAGCTTCCCCAGGACGTGGTGAGCTACATGCTGGCCTTCCGGAGCCAAATGGCTAAGTTGTGGAAGCAAGCTTCTGACAACTTGGAAGCCAGCCAAGCAGTGATGAAGGCGTGGTATGACCACAATGCTCACCCGGTGGAGTTGGAGCCTGGCCAGAAGGTGTGGGTGATCGAACCAGGAGAGCTTAGCGCCCTCCAGGATCGCTGGTCAGGACCCTTTGAGGTGTTGGAGAAGAAGGGTAAGGCTACCTACTTGGTGGACCTGAAAACCCCTCGTCAGCCCCTACGGGTGCTGCATGCCAACCGCCTCAAACCCCACCATGAGAGGCCCGAAGTCATATTGCTGATGGTGACTGACGGAGCAGAGGACGTGGAAAGCGAGCCTCTCCCCGACTTATTTGCGTCTCACGAGAGGGATGGGTTGGTGGAGGGAGTGATTCTCTCCCCGTCCCTAACTCCTGAACAGCAGGAGGACTGCCGCCAGGTCCTGGGGCAGTACTCTTCGTTGTTCTCCCTTGTTCCGGGTAGGGCTCACCTGTGCGTCCATGACGTGGACACAGGAGACAGCCCACCTGTGAAGTCAAAGATCTACCGGATGACAGACAAGGTGAAGGCCAGCATTCACAGTGAAGTCACTAAGATGCTGGAGCTAGGAGTAATTGAACCTTCCAGCAGCCCCTGGTCCAGTCCGGTGGTACTAGTACCAAAAGCTGCACCACCGGGGGCCCAACCGGAACTGAGGTTCTGTGTGGACTACCGGGGACTGAACTCAGTAACCAAGACTGATGCTCATCCGATCCCGAGGGCGGATGAACTGATTGACCGGCTGGGAGCTGCCCAATATTTGAGTCCCTTTGACTTTACTTCCGGGTACTGGCAGATCTCTCTGACTGATGGAGCTAAGGAAAGGTCAGCCTTCTCCACGCCCAAGGGCCACTACCGGTTGCCCGGTTTCCAACATGGATAAACAGCAATAGCATGTTAAATATATAAATATGACTATCAATAAAAATGTCTCAAAATTAATTTCATCCCTGATGCCTGTAGGACGAAGAAGGCCCTTCTCAGCTGCCCACAAGTCCATGCATGGCTAAGCCCCACGACGTCTAAAAGCAGGATACAAGGGTATGAAGCTGAAAAAAAAACGCAGGTGAAGTGCTAAACACCCATTGAGAATGTATCCTTGTGTAATTTAACTGGTGCTCATGTAAAGCACCCCAATACCTTGACCTTGGGTTTGCGCTATATAAAAACTGTAATAAATAATAAAAGTCACCTAATCGTCTCATGCCTCCATAAAATGAATATGTCTTTGTATAATGTAACAAACGGAGACCGACAATGGGAGGGTGGGAGGGGGCAGACGACAGAGCCAGATACAAAAGATGCACTCTGTAGAGTTGCTGAACAAAAAGGAAAGAAATAGCTCCCAAAATCGTGAGCAGTGTAAGGACATAAGTACTTGGGACATGCTCTAGAGGACGCTCACATGCAAGAAGAGGGAAGTGCTGACAGCAGAGCTGACCAGCACTAAACAAGCAATCGAAAGTAAGTAAGTAGGTAATGGGCTGCCTCCAAGGCCACTAATAGTAAACAACATGTCTCTTTGAGACAGCACATGTGCTGTCTAGGTGAGACCTAAAAAGGAGTCACTGATTCAAGCAAGAAACACAAAACTATGGTAAAGTAGTAAGGCAAAATGGACATGTTGGTAAAGGAGGGAAAATAAATTAGCAAGCTGGAAGCTCTTGATGCCCAGTATGCCAAGGATAGACAATATTAGATTCTGCATGCAACTGAGAAGGCAGAATGTAGGGAATATCTGTAACTATGTACAATCCCTGTTTGCGCAGGTACTGTCACTTAAAAAGGCGAAGCACTTGGATTTGAAAGCACAGAGTGGGCTCCAGAAGGAAAGATTTTGACGTTGTCGTCGAAATGCCATTGTACCCCAAAAATGAAGCAATATTGTGAGAATCAAGGAAAATGTCCACCCTCCATTTGGAGGTAATAGGATCGTTCAGCATTAGGAATAATTGCAGAGTAACTTGGAGAAACGGAAGCTCTTAATCCAATCATAGACATTCTCAATAAGAAAGATATACAACTTATATGGACCTTGCGGTGCAGAGTGAATTGTCAATTAGAAAGAGCAGACTGCACCATGCTAGTGGTCCATGAAGGTCTCGGCCAAAACATCCATGCAAACTATAATTTGTAGACCAACTCTTATGACCTTACCCTTGTTGTGACAGATGGCATTACGAATGTAAATAATCTTACAAATGAGGTTACATGTCACATTACCACTAAGAATGAGAAAACAATTAATGTAGTATTAGTTGTTTGGATTGAGTATGTGCTGTTATTTAACTGTGTTGTGATTCTAGGTGTTTTTACTTATTGGTATAAATATTGTGAGATCATAAGCATTGTGTTTGGTGTGCATGTTATCCTTTGCCAAGCTATTGTGCAAGTTATGTACTGAAGAGCTAACCATAACTGTAAAAATCCAGATGTTTTAACTTCATTGTAATTGTGTTTTTCACCCCTTAAGGGACGAGAATTTAGCCCCTAGTGCTGATCTCTTTTTTGATGTTTGTGACAGTTTATGCTTAAGCCTCATAATTTGTTTTCCACAATATGTATCCAGGCAAAAGTTGCCTCATTTTTTCCAACATGTTGGGCATTCTAGAGGTTCCTAGGGTTTGTGGCTTTCACTGGAGGGAACTGAGAAGATAGACAAAACATGGCAAAGTTTTGTCTTTTTTCATACTCGTTGATACATCTAAAATGGTGCACATAGTCTGTGGTCTAGTTTTCTGGGCCGCAGGCGTTATGTGACATCTTATTACCAACAAGCTCACAGTTTAAAGAACTAGTTTGCAGACTATTGCTGCCATTTTGAATCTATGTAGTCTGCAGTCTTCACAAGTAGTATGCGGACTACTGCACCCAGTCTTTTTGTTTTCATTCTTGTACTATTGGGGCCATTTGAGGGATCCACAGGTTTGACCTTGAGGTCAAAGTGTGCACACCCAAGCCCTTTATATGATTTTTATTGTTTGCTTTGGGGATGTGGGATTTTATTTCCCCACATCCTGAAATCACTACTGTAAGAAAAATGTTTCTCCTGCGTACAGCCAATTGGAGCTTTTTGGGTCTGCAGATCAAATTCGATTCTGGAACCCCCAAAAAGCATCATGGGAAAAAAGGCTTCTTCATCCAATGGAGGACTTTATTTTTTTAATGTTGGTCCCCAAATGGCCACGGATTTAGTCTCTGAACCGTAGCAGACTAAATGGCTAAGATACACAAAAGTGATAACCCGTTCAATTCAACTCAGCACCTTTTAAAATACTTATATTTCAATTTCTATGCAACGTATTTGCACCAATTCAATGAAAGAACGCTTTTTCATTAAAGATCTAATTTCTTGCCAAGTTTGGCTTAAATCCATTCAGCGGTTTGGACTCTAGACACAAGAAATATTACCAATGGGGACCTAACAAGGAAAACACATCTTTTTCGATCCTCCCTTAAGTTTTTTTTTTGTCCCTGGCATCGAACTGCACAAAAGTTTACATACAGACCTCTAGTTGACTACCCCAAGTGACTGCAAAATTTGGTGCAGATCCATGCACTGGATTAACAGTTATAGGCCAACTAAAAAAGGCTTTCCAAAGGAAAGTGTGGCTGAACCATAACTTACTGTGACCACGACCACTGTGTAATATATGCAACCTTTTCTAAAGTTTTTCTTTTTTTAACAGTAAATTACATATTTATATTCAAATATTTTTAAAATGAACTTTATTTCTTTTTTTCTTATTATATCCTCAAGCATTACAAAACAAAATATTGTTGCCTTCATAGTAAGTGTTGCACAGATCTGTCAAACAGGGGCCAAGATAATGGAGGGGGTGGTCCAAAATGGTGATTTACCATTTTAATCCCCTGCGGACGTTTGCACATCGGTACAGATAAAAACGGGATAACGGAGTTAATCCAAATTTGGCATGAAGTTAGGACTTTACTCAGAAAGCTAGCTCTTTATTAATTTGATGTGAATATGTTTGATATTTTTTAAGAAAGCAGTGTTTTAAAAAGTGCTTGAGCGGGCATGAAAGGGTTAACCTTGAGAAAAAGTTAGAGCTGTCTGGGCCATTATTTCTTGGAGGATCTGCTGTACTGGTGCAGTGAATCGTTGCCAAATCCAAGATAAAAAACAAACGAATTCGCCTTTAAGAACGTTTTCTAACATCCACCATTTGGTACTGGAAAAGGATTCATGGTACTGAAGCAAGATTGGCTCTGCCACACCCCGGCC
Organism: Triturus cristatus; assembly: GCF_964204655.1. Classification (NCBI taxonomy): domain Eukaryota; kingdom Metazoa; phylum Chordata; class Amphibia; order Caudata; family Salamandridae; genus Triturus; species Triturus cristatus. The sequence goes on from NC_140587.1 coordinate 451,655,646, forward strand.
TATTTTAAGGTGTAGGGGGCCCAAAGGAGCCACCCATTTTGTAAAAAAATGAAAATATATATTTATTTGCAGGTTTCACTTTACTACAGCAGAACCCAGTAAGGCCCCCCTATCTGGTTCTTTGGAATTACCGTGATCCTGGTGGGGGCCAAGCCCAGCTGGAGTTGGCTGCTCGCAGAGGGTTGGCCACCCACAGAGGGTTGGGTGCAAGGTCTAGCCAGACATTAGTTATAAACAAAGGTGAGGTAAAAAAAAAACACTTTGCAAAATGAAAATACAAAAATTAAAAAACAGATCAATGTGACCTAAAACTGGGTTTGGTAAAAGGATCATAACTTATAATTAGGTTTGGTAATACGTGCTTAACAAACTCCAGAAATGCACTGCAAATACCACAGCTAAAATTTAGTTCTGGTTACAAAACCCCAAAACCACTGGAAATCACTAGTTATAGATAAATAAACTCACTATAACATGCGCCTCTGTTATGCACTGCTTTTGACTTTACTTATTACACCACACAGGAGATGTTAATTGACACCATTGATGAAATCACTGATAAAAAATTGTGGGCGTTTGCTGGCTGAGCATATGAGAACTGTTGCGATAGCCTGCTTTCAGAGCCCAGAGTTTGTAAGATATCTGTAACCAGAGCGATCACTTTGTTGTCATATGCCTGAGTCTATAAAATCTCAATAATTTGAGTGATGGTTATGTTCTGTGGTCTCGGGTAACCTGAGGAAGAATTTTGCTGTCAGGTGCCTGATTTTGGAACATCTCTGTAATCTATGATAGCTCATTTACCATGGGCCTGTGTGATTTGTGTAATGTCATGAAATTGACACTTTGGTGCCGATTACGATCCGGTAAAAACCGGGTACGAACCGTCGGTCGGAGCGTTTTCTCTGTCCGACTCGTACCCGGTTGTACAACTTTACAAACATGGAATTACGAATCGCACGGAAACACTATTTCCGTACGAATCGTAAAAAACACCGACCGACGAAAATATACATACGAATGTGATCCGGGAATGCTGCGACGTGACGTCGGGACGCTTTCAGGCAGCGTTTCACGACCCAGGAAGTACGATTCGAACCGACAGCAGTCCGGACGGCAATATTTTCACGGCACCCAAAAAGTGCCGGAAAAGCGAAGTACGCCGCGAAACGACCAGAGTAGGTGGCCCGGTACACGCCGTACCCCCCCCCAGCCCCCGCATGTACGCGCCGATCCCCCCCAGCCCCCGCATGTACGCGCCGACCCCCCCCAGCCCCCGCATGTACGCGCCGACCCCCCCTAGCCCCCGCATGTACGCGCCGACCCCCCCAGCCCCCGCATGTATGCGCCAACCCCCCCCCAGCCCCCGCATGTACGCGCCGACCCCCCCAGCCCCTGCATGTACGCGCTGACCCCCCCCAGCCCTCGTACGTTCGAGTCGTACCCCCCGTGTATGTACACCCGTGTACGTGTCGAACCCCCCGTGTATGTACACCCGTGTACGTGTCGAACCCCCCATGTATGTACACCCGTGTACGTGTCGTACCCCCGTGTATGTACGGTGCGTACCGGGTACGCACCGTACATACACGGGTGGGGGTACGACTCGAACGTATACGGGTGTACATACACGGGGGGGTTCGACACGTACACGGGTGTACATACACGGGGGTACGACACGTACACGGGTGTACATACACGGGGGGGTTCGACACGTACACGGGTGTACATACACGGGGGGTTCGACACGTACACGGGTGTACATACACGGGGGGTACGACACGTACATGGGTGTACATACACGGGGGGGTTCGACACGTACACGGGTGTACATACACGGGGGTTCGACACGTACACGGGTGTACATACACGGGGGGATTCGACACGTACACGGGTGTACATACATGGGGGGTTCGACACGTACACGGGTGTACATACACGGGGGGGTTCGACACGTACACGGGTGTACATACATGGGGGTACGACACGTACACGGGTGTACATACACGGGTGGGGGTACGACTCAAACGTACGGGGGCTGGGGGGGTACGACTCGAACGTACGGGGGCTGGGGGGGTCGGCGCGTACATGTGGGGGCTGGGGGGGTCGGCGCATACATGCGGGGGCTGGGGGGGGTCGGCGCGTACATGCGGGGGCTGGGGGGGTCAGCGCGTACATGCAGGGGCTGGGCGGGGTCAGCGCGTACATGCGGGGGCTGGGGGGGGTCGGCGCGTACATGCGGGGGCTGGGGGGGGGTCGGCGCGTATGTGGGCACATGTCTCCATGGTTGCAATGGGAGTTCGGTGCGGACGGTGTTTTTACCATACGGTTGTAACGTCGGACGCACGGGATAGATCGTGATTCCGCGGTCGGACTTCACTTTTCACATTTGTACGGTAAATCGTCCGAGGACGTGTCGGACACATTTTCCGACCCGAGGACGTGTGGGGAATGATTCCCAATGCGATTCGTATGGACTTTTTCCCATGCGAATCGTAATTGGCAGTTTGTACGGCACTTGTACGATTCGTACGGTAAAAAGACCGGATACGAGTCGTACGGGGAATTTTTTTACCGGATCGTGATCGGCACCTTTGTGTTTGATTTCTGTAACTTTAGTAATGGTTTGCTGTACAAAGCCTCAGATATCTGTTTAACATGAGGGATAACTCACCTGTCTGAAATCTGATTCAGTAGTATCTCTATGATCCGAGGGAGTCTCTGAACTTATTAGATCCCTGTTCCCTGAAGGACGGACACCTTTGTCTCCATGATAAGTTTGATTTAAGTGATAGCTTTCTGCCCAAAGCTTGAGTCAATGAGATCTATAGAAAAGTATGGTTAGTTCATCTGTCTGAGACCCTAGCCTGTCATACATTGTACTGTGTAAGTGTTTTCAGTCTTTAATCTGTCTGTATGTTTTCTATAACAGGTTGTAAAATGCTGTACAAAGCCCATAATATGTGTGCAATATGTGGCATAGCTTCGCTGGCTATGATATGAACATGTAAAATCTCTGTAGTCTGGGACAGCTCTGATTCCTGAGTCTATAAATTCTCTCATCTGAAGTTTACTAAGGGGTTGATTTAGAGTTTGGGCTTGATAAAATGGGGTTGATAAGGCGCTTTTAGCAAAACACAAAATAAAATAGTTAAAATATAGGTTTGATATTCATTTTTTTTTTTTTTTAAACTTATTTTTATTGCCATTTTCATATTTCATACATTGTACATCATTCATATTCTTCAGGTGAGCGTATCCGATCATACATCCTGTAATGGTGTTTAACAACTGTACTGATTGATGATTCGTCACCAGGAAGCATAAATAATGCATACAGTTATCCTGACGTTTAGATCCTGCGATCTCGGGATTAACATAGGCATAAACTAGGGAATGGATATGGAGGAATATGTCCAATTACACTGGCGAGGGAATGTAGCGTCGTGATGGTGAGGCACCGCTGATACTTATGTTTGCCTATCCTAGTCGGTGCGACCGAGAAGTGCAATAGTGTACCTAAAGCTAAGGCTTGTCAAGAGCTCGTGTGGTTGGGTGTCTACGGAATCAGGGGGGTAGGGCCTGTAACTGTGTGCCCTGGATTAGTTGTGTAGATGCGTCGTCTGGTGGGTCCGCCCCTGGGGAGAGTTGCCCAAACTGGTACAATAACATGGCCCATTCCATTGAGATAGGATGCTTGCGGGTCCCTTTCACCTCCTCCTCCCGTAGTGTCTCCTCCTCCGCCGCCGCCCATTTGCGCGTAGCTCCCACCCACGCCGCCAACGGGGGGCCGGCGGGGGAACGCCAATGCATGGCTATGCTGCGTTTGGCCAAGAGCACCGCTAAGGAGAGGAAGCGCGTCTGCACCTTGTGTTGCTTACTTACGCGAAAGATGCCTATGGCGCTGGCCTCCCAAGTGTTCATGTAAGTTAGCCCAGTGAGGGTACCCAAAGCAGTGTGAATGTGGTGCCAGAAAATTTGAATGACGGAGCAGCTCCAAAACATATGTCGAAAGTCTGCATCTTGCTCATGACATCTGGGGCATAGGAACTGAGTGTCGGGGTAGAATCGTTGGAGACGTGCAGGTGTTAGATAGGCCCTGTGTAGGATGTAATATTGGATGTTTTTAAAACATGCGTTTCTGGAGACCTTCTTAGGGTATCTCAAGGCTCTCTCCCATTCCCTCTCATGGAGCACCCGCCCGATCTCCGCCTCCCAGGTGGCCCGGAGGGTCTCCAATGGTTTATTAGTCAATTCCCGTATGGCTTTATAAAGCCATGTAGTTAGATGGCGACCTGCTCCCATGTGTAGGATCGTGTGGAGCACTGGGTGTGTGTGTGGTTCCCCTTTACTGAGGTCCTGATGCGGTCTGAAGCTGCTCAGGAGCTGACGGTGAAGCAGGAATTGTCCTGGGGGAAGCTCGTACTCCTCCACTAAGCTAAGGAACGGTCTTAGTTGCCCGTCCTCGAAAAGGGACGCCGCCTCCGTTAAGCCACACCTCGTCCATGTGCAAAGCGCGCTAGTTGTGTAGTAGTGCTCCCGTTTGGGCCATCCTACCAGGGTGAGTAGAGGGGAGTACAACGGGGTCCCCGGGGACATGCGGTGTATCCGCAACATGCACTTACGTGCGACCAACACCTGCAAAGGGTATGTGGGCTTTGGGCGTGTGCCAGGGAGGAGCAAGCGACGGATCTCCGGAACCGATACCTGTCCTGCGACGGCATGCGTTTCCACATTATACCTGTCTGCTGTCCAATGAGACAGCCATTGCAGTTGTGCTGCCAAGAAGTAGGCCTCGAATGATGGGGCTCCCAAGCCACCCTGCGTGGTGGGCAGTTGTAATTTTGTCAGGGCTATTCTGTGCCTGGCGGACCCCCAAATGAGCGTGCTAAGAAGGGAGTCTAGGTCCCGGAAGAAAGTTCTGGGCGGGACCACGGGTAGATTGGTGAAGAAATACAGCAATCTCGGGACCATGATCATTTTGGCCAATGCCACTCTCCCAATTGGGGCCAATGGAAGGCTCTTCCAAAATCCGATCGTAGCTCTAATACTCGCCAGTGCCCTGCAATGGTTACCCCCGAACATATCTGCGGAGGAGTGGTAGAGACGAATACCAAGGTATCGGGGGGCCTCCGCGCTCCAGGTCACTCGCTGAGCACCTATGTGAACCCCCTGCGGAGGGAGTTTCGGATGCAGTGGATAAATTGTGGATTTATCCCAATTCACCCGTAATCCCGAGGCCGCAGTAAATTCCTCCAAAGTTTCCCAAAGGGGCGTCAGATCGTCCGTAATGTCCCGCACATAGATCAGCAGGTCATCCGCGTATAAGGAAACGCTATGCACCGTGCCTGCGATCGGGATGCCCCAGCTCTCCCCTTCCCGCCGGAGTCGTATGGCCAGAGGCTCCACTGCCGGGGCAAAAAGCAGAGGGGACAACGGGCAGCCCTGTCGCGTGCCCCTCCGAACCGCAAACTCCGTCGATATGTATCGGCCTAGGCGCACCCGCGAGGTCAATCCAGTGTACAGTAAGCGCGTTTAGGCTAGGAGGGTGGGCCCAATGCCTACTCGCTGCAGCACCGAGAACACAAACTGCCATGTGAGGGAATCGAAGGCCTTCTCGAGATCTAAGATGAGACAGGCCGCTCGAGGGTATACCCCCCGTACCTGATCCTGAATGTGGAAGACTCGGCGTATATTTTGGGACGTACATCTGCCGGGTATAAATCCGCACTGATCCGGGTGAACCAGAGAGCGTATAATTTGGACATATCTATCCGCCAATGTCTTCCCGAAGAGTTTGCAATCTGCTGATAATAGCGATATTGGACGGTAGGAGGCCATTCGCTGCGGGTCCCTATGTGGTTTCAGGAATGTCACGATCACGGATTCTCGCATAGATTTCGGCAGTTCTCCGTTCTTCCGCGCCGCCGCAAACACCTCCACTAACCGAGGGATTAGGTGCACCGAAAAAGTCGTGTTATATTCTAGGGGGAACCCATCCAGCCCCGGTGCTTTATTTCGGGCCAGGGCACGCAGGGCCCGTGTCACCTCCGCTGAGGTTATTACGGCGTCTAAGGTCTCCTTCTCTGTCCTCGTGATTGTTGGGAGAGATAAAGGAGCGAGAAAGCGATCCACCACCTCTTGCGGAGTAGAGGTGGGGTCGCTATATGTCTCAGCATAGTAGTCGAGGAAGGCCCCCAGAATCTCCGCTTGGGAGCGCACTAACACCCCCCCAGGGTCCAGTATCTTGGTGATGGGTTTGACTTCCGTGTCTTGCCTGGCCAACCACGCCAGTAGAGTGCCTGTCTTGTCCCTCTCTCTATGCATCCGTGTAGCATATGAGCGGAAGTTGTACCTGCGCAGATCCGCGGAGGCCGTTTGGTAGGCCGTTTTTGCTTCGGCTATACACCGCGTCTCCTCTTCGGACGCAGCGTCCCGTTTGGTGAGGGTCGCCAGGCGGTGTTCCGCTGTAGTGAGGGCCTGTTCTAGTACGCGCTTAACACCCGTTATTTGTTTCAAGCACTCTCCCCGGGCCACCACCTTAAACGCATCCCATTCCACTAACCTAGATGATGCTGTCCCCGAATTGCGCGTGAAATAGTCTTGGATGCTACCTCCCTGATCGTGACAAAAGATCTGGTCTGATAGACAGTCCCGCGGTAAACGCCACGTGGGGACCGGTGGGTGTGGGGGCCGCCAGTGTAACTGGAGAATGTGAGCATCATGATCAGATATGATCCTGCCCAAGTAGTCTGTGTGAGTGATCTTGGGTAATATAGTCGCCGTACATAAGAAGCGGTCCAGTCGGACGCGCAAGTTATGTGGGATGGAATGAAAGGAATACAAGCGGTCCAGGGGGTGGCGCATCCGCCAGGCATCGGTGAGCGACCAGTGCGAAATCCAAGCCCGGAATCTATCCGTTTGCTTATGCGCCGGGGAATGCAGTGGAGGCGGGTGCGACCGGTCAAGGTTCAAGTCAAGTGAGCAATTATAGTCTCCTCCCAGGACCCAGGGTATAGAGGCGAATGGGGCAAGGACCCCTGTAAGGTGGTCCCAAAACTTGTCTTGGTCAACATTAGGGGCGTAAATGCTACCGAGAAGTACTACCTGCCCGTCTAGCAGACCCTCCAGTAGCGCATATCTACCCTCTTTGTCGACTACCCTCCGCAGCTCCTGGAAGGGAGTTCCCGGTCGCACCCAGACCAGCGCCCCGCGTGCATACGCAGAATAGGTTGTGGCACACATGAGACCCCTCCATTTCGATTGTAGTTTCCCGACCTCCTTTGCAATAAGATGTGTCTCTTGTAAAAAGACTATCGGGGTGCTGTGACGCTTCGCGTAGGAATACACCGCATATCGTTTGCGTGGAGTGTGAAGCCCCCTAACATTCAGGGTGAGGATGGTAACATCCGTGTGTGGCGTATGATGTGTCATGTTCTGTGTCTGCTCGCAAAGCGCAGGGATTACGCCTATGGAGGTGCGCATATCTCGGTCGCTCCAGTTGGCTATGGGTGTCTGTGTCCTCCAACGCCGCATAAGCATAAGTGGGAGATGGCTGGATCTGTGTCATTCCAAGTGGGGGGTGGGAAAAGTGTTCAACTGGGGTATACAACGGAACAAATGGGGTCGGGGAACTTCCCCAATGCCTGGGACCCATCATCAAGGACGATGCGTCCAAACCTGTTTACCCAATTAAGGGGGATGCAACAATATAAGAAGGGGGCAGCGGTGCATGCGCATCGGGCCAGGAACGAATCGGGCCTTTAGTAGGAAAAATGGACGTTGCACCTGCTATAGTAGGCTACGAGGTTGGGGCCGGCGTTCAATAGGTGTGGAAGAAAGTACATTTTGGCTCAATGGTAGTTCCAAGAGACCCTTCTTATTTCGCTCGGGAGCCAGATTGTTCATCTAGAATGTGGTCTGCCGTCTGCCGAGTGACCACGGGGGGCGTCATGGAGTCCTCCCCCGTCCTTGTCCCATCACTGTCATTCTCCTCCTCCGAGGTAAAGACATGCGGTGGCCGGTCAATGTCATCCGGTAGAGGGGATGCCTGCAGGTTGATCACCGCTTGCAATGCCTCCCTCCGTTCTTTCACAATTTGCTCGAGGTCAGGAGAGTCTTGGGTGCGTGTACGAGCTCTGCCACTCACGCCCCCACGTGGGCGCCGCCGAGATCGTTTTCCGGATCGTGGAGGCCCAGGATGCGGGTCTCTTGTGATCTCTGCCCTAGATTGTCGTGTGCAGTGCTGATCCGCCCAATCCTGAGCCTCCGTGGCATTCGTGAAAAACACAGTAGAGTCGGCGTAGACCACCCTGAGGCGGGCTGGGAAAAGCAAGGAGTATTGAATATTGTTCTCGCGCAGCCGTCTTTTTACATTCAGGAAGGAGGCCCGTTGTTGTTGAACTGCCCGTGCATAGTCGGGGAACACCATAACACGCTGGTTGTCGACCCGCAGGGTGCCCGCCACTCGTGCTGCGCGTAGCACCGCATCTCTGTCTCGGAAGTGGAGGAACTTTGCGAGCAGCGGCCTCGGGGGCGCCCCTGGGGGTGGTCTGCGGGCCGGGACCCTGTGGGCTCGTTCCATAGAGAAGAATGCGGAGCGATCCTTATCCGGAGTGAAGGATTTTACCCAAGTCTCTAAGTATTGCAGGGGGTCCGCGCCTTCGATTCCCTCAGGTAGCCCTATTACGCGAATGTTGCAGCGTCTTGAGCGCCCTTCTAAATCGTCCGCCCGCTCCTCCATGATGGTTAGGCGATGTAGCACGTCCTGGAGCGTCTGCTGGTGCTTATCGAGCGTTGGCTGTATGTCGTCCATCTTCTTCTCTCCGTCCTTCACTCTATCCACCAGCTGCCGATGGTCGTCACGGATAAGGCTGATGTCCGTCGCTAGCGTTCCGAGCCGCTCCTCCATTGAGACTCTGGAGTGTTCTATGGCGGCCAGAACCTGGTCCAGCTTGACTGACACCGAGGAGTCCGGCGGCGGCACCACCGCGCCCACCCACGAGTGGGCCCTGGGCATCTTCTCTGGGGCCGTCTCGGGAACCAACGTCTGTTGGGTCCCCCGGGGCTTCCCCATGGTTGCGGTCGGGATACGTCTGCTGGGGGCACGGGCTCCCTCTCTTCCCGAGGAGGCAGGGGGGTCCGTCTCGTCGCCGGTCTCGTTCTCAGCAATGCCGTGTGTCCCCACCTGGGTTCCTCGCACTCCGCCACGGGCCTCCTCAGCTCCACGTGATCCTCCGCGCCCGTCTGTTGGGGGACGTGGGCCCCCTCCCCTCCCGAGGAGGCAGGGGGGTTCGCCCCGTCGTCGATCTCGCTCCCACCAATGATTTGCGTCCCCGCCGGGGTCCCTCGTGTTCCGCCACAGGTCTCCTCCGCTCCACGATATCCTCCGTTATCCTGCCCCCATCTGTGCGCCACTAGGAGGTCGCCGTCCGTTGATCCTGGGGACTGTTATTCAAAGTATGCGGGCGGCGTCGTCGCGCCTCGTGCCTTCTCTCGAAGTGGGCCCCCACAGGCTACTCTTCGATAGATCCCCAGGATGGCCTTTCTCATTATTCTGGGTGTCTTCCAGGGGTATGCCTCCATGCAGAATGGGGCGTCTCGGGATTGATCTGGGAGGAACGGGGGGGCGCCCTCCCCCAACATCGGCGTCCCCTGCTCTCAGTTACGGGCTCCAGGCCTCACTGTGGCGATGTCCCGTCGGGCGCCATCTTAGGGTCAGGCGTCCCGGCCCTGCCTCCAGACCCACCGGGGCGCCCAACGTAGCTCCGCACTCACCGCGGCAGTTGTAGCCTCCAGGCGCCCCCAGGGAATGCGTCGGCTCTTGACTGAAGTGCCTCGTCCTCTCAGTCGCGGGGCTGATTGCTGCGTGGAACGTGTGCTGCAGGCATCATGGCCGCCCTCTCTCTGCCCACTCTCTCGACCCGCCTCCGGAGCTCCACCAGACCTCAGCGGCGTTCAGGTACCGGTCTAGGCCCAGTGGGGGTTCACTCGGCAGTGTCGTCGGCCGCACTCTCGTTCCAGCTGTCCTCCGGGCACTCGATCGCGGACCTCAGGGACAGTCCGCCGCCATCTTGTGATCCCCGGTCCCGGTCTGGAGCCGTATGTCGCCGCCACTCCGTTCCTCCCCTTTATCGCTTCACCTCCTCGGAGCAGCAGACACCCGGGCCACTCCGACACCCAGAGATGCGTTTTCCGGAGGGTGCAACGTCTGGAAGTGGTTGCTTATTCGGCCCGATCGCGGAGCCCTAGCCAGATGCAGCCGCCATGGTAGCCGGCTTGGCCACGCCCCCATAGGTTTGATATTAATGTGCAGATTTTAAAATAAATAAAATGCATATCTTATTAGTGCAAATGTAGCAACTAGCCATACTTGCACATGCGAGGCCTCAAAATTGTTTAAAGCAGCATTGCTTAGAAAGTGGTTCGACTAAAATGTGCTGATCTATGGATTAAATGTTAAATTCTTGACCTTTCCATGATCGTATTTTATGAAACAAATGTTGCACATAGCTTTGCAAAATATTCCTACTTATACTGAGAAGAATTAATAAATGGCTGTTTTGAATTTATTATTTAGTAGAATTATGACGATTGGACCACATGGAAGTAGAACAGTAAATTGAATGTGTTTTCTTTTAAAATACTTGTCTTGTTTCCAAGGATAAAATCTTGAAGAAAATGTTCTTTCATTAATACAGATGTCTCTATTTCTACATAGCCCATTGTTCAGCTAACATACAATTTGCTTTATTAGAAGGATAGAAATCTAGTTCAACTCGTGGGAAGGGATGTTTAAAGTAAAGAAACCTCATGTGTATTTGGATTTCGAAACAACCAAGTTGCACACTCGGAGGTTATTGTCTGAAATGCTATGGTATCTCGTGTGAAACACCAAGGAGTGAACCTGTTCCCAGGAAAAACAGTGAAAGAGGATTCGATGAGAGGGGAAGAAGATGCAACACTAACTGAAACATTAATATTGAGTATTATAATTGTATGTGTTCCTAGAGTAGGTTGCACCACTCTACCCTTTTCTTTCCAAGCCATTTTACCCTGTGCCATTGATTGCTGTTGCTCCTCCTGCTGCACATTTTCCGTGCCCTAGTCCAGATTGCCTCGAGACTATTGATTTTCATGAACATCCCTTTATGAGTTCTTCTTTGATTGATTATTGATTTTGGATATTTTGAGCTTTATGCTTAAATTTACTCTCTCTTGAACTTGAACCCTTAATGGGTTCCAACTGACACCTTTTCGTCTCAGTCTTAGACTAGGGATTTTCTTCCTTTATGGATCACACTTAATGCATTGTAATTTGATTGAACTAATCATTATTATTTTCCTATAAATTCTGTAAAAGATTGATCATACAAAACTAATACGAATAAAATGTATGTTTCTGAATCACGCAAAATTACTAATCTTTGGATTAATAAAACCCTTAAAATCTTCAATCTCTCTCATTACTGACTGAATTTAGAGATTGTGATTAATATTTACGTGATGATATGCTCCTGATTCACAGATACGGTGTCCAAGGTCCATTGGCCTTTCAGATGAAATACAGTGGGAATCAGCCCTGTGTGTGTGATGATAAACTGTGCTTTATTTAACCCCTTCAGTGCCCATGACGAGCTGGACTCATCATGGGCTGCGGTGGCGCTGTGCCCATGACGAGTCCAGCTCGTCATGAACTCCGCCCGCTAATACAAAGCGCGGCACTGGGCGGGGAAAGGGGCGGGCATGCAAGGGGTTAAACTGATTCCTGCTGCGGCAGGGTAGAGGGTACTCTGTCGCAGCAGCGACGGCGTACCCTCCCTGCCAACCTCTTGGTTCACTTGTCCTATTTAGAGGTAAGGGGACCGGCAGGTTTACGCCAACGGAGTAAAATTTACTTTGTCAGTGTAAACCGTGCCATCAGAGGTAAGTCATCAGATCATCCGGCGTGTTTCGAGTGAGCAGCTGGATGGCCTCACTATTTTTATAGTCCGTCACCAAGTGACGGTGAGGGACAGAAAACAAATACCTCCACACCATGGGAAAAAACTACTATTGTGCAGTTGTCGTTGACTTTTTTCATGTGTTTCATAACTATAAAATCTTAGTATTTATTTATTCACATAGGAGTAAGAACTAAAGTGACATGCAGTGCAAAGGACTCTGGTTATGCCCAGATGCTGCTTATGTGTGTCTAATGTCTTACAGGACTAAAGCTTTCTCATGCTGTATAAAGTTCGTTGGCACCAGGATACCCTCGGGTAATTGCGTGCCCTATAACACTAATAAATAAATCTGCTGTAAAATAGTTTTTTACCCACTTTCGGAGTGTTTGTGTTTCACTCACAGAAACCAAATAAATAATCTAAAACTGGTCTTTTACTTCCCATTTTATATAGGAAATTTCCAGTATGAAATGCTTATCTCTTGTCAGCACGGAATGCTTATCTCATGTATTTCCACAACAGCAAAGGTCTTTGCTAACATATATTCAGATAATAGATTGCTACCATGGGTCTAACTTCCTAGCAGATCTTTTGATAACGAGAAATATTCCTAGATTAGAGTTGGAACGTGTCCCGGCCCATGATAACTTATGAATATTTTTGCTAGAACAGGTTTCATATGGAGCCTGACCCCACCTCAAATTAAAGAGGCCGCATATGGATAGACCCTGCTAGGATCTTAATGCCTAAGTCTAGACTCGGAGCTCCTAAGCGGGTGCCTGGGGTGATACCTAGTAGACTACTAAGGAGCTGGCTGTCTGCTTTTTGTAGTTTGGGAATTTTGCAGACGCCCACAATCTCTGCACCACATGTGGTAGCAGTGACTCCCTTCTCTTTGTAGATTTGTAAAATGTATTTTAGTGGGTTTCCTCTAATGTTGTTTTTGCAGGGTAAAACAGCACCCAAAATATAGCTAAGGCTCTCTGTGGATTTCCACCACTGGTGGACAATTCTGATACTGAGGAAGTCATAGCTACTAACTCTTTCTAATTTTTGGCTGAGCCAGATCATCTCAGTTTGGCCCTCTAGTTTGTGATCGTGAAATTGTTCTTGGCAGCATTGCTAGTGAGCCCTGCTTTGCCGCGGCAGTACAGTTCGAAATCGTTCGGTAGACGGTGTATCGCTACTTCGGCTAGAGATAGTAGAACTTAGTCCGCAAAGAGAAGAACTGCTGTTTTCTCCCCTCTAAGATTAGGCATATCCAAGTTCAACTCGGTAATAAAAGTGCAGGCGGAGTTTAGGAGCAGGTTAACTTGTAGATGGTCCTGTACGCACCATGGTGTCTCCCAATACTGGTAAGGTATTTGCTGGTACTTTCCACTGTCCTACCTGCTTTGGCAGTATTTTGGAAACTTCCAAGTTTTAGAGCCTGGAGTAGATCGTCTAGCAGTCCATGTCGTTTCAACAGGCAAGCAACCACTGTACTGAATCAAATGCCATTTTTAGGGAGGTACAAGGTTGATTTCCTAAGTTGTGAATATTCTCAGAAAATCAGTAGGACCTTGCATGCAGCCTGTCCTACAGTACCCATGTCTTTACTGAAGCCATCTGGGTTCCACAGATGATGTTGTTTCTTTCAGCCCAGTGTTGTATTTTGTTTAGCAGGACTTTCCCATGGATTGTCACTGCCCCTTCCAGCAACTACATCGGGCTATAGTTTGCTGTATCCAATCAATTGCCTTTCTTAGGTAGTGGCATGTTTTTTTGCCGACTTCATACATAGGGGTTTTTTAACCACTCTTTGAAAATAGAATTGAAAACTTTACTGAGGATGAATGCCTGCAAGTGGACATCGTCACGTGAAGGTCTGCTGGCTCGCTCCCACGGCCAGGAGCCTAATGGGTTTTTAATTGACGATGCAACAGTGACTTCCGGTTCGGTGAATTGCTAGACCTAGCACAGCCTGCCTTCCGGCCGTGTACCCTGGCTGGGCCTGTTGGATTTTCTGTGGAGTCATCCATTTATTGTTCCTTCGGTTTAGGCTTTATACTCGGTGCTGTCATATTTTAGCCATTCATTAGGCCCTACTTCCTAATGCATTCTCCTGGGGTTGCCTTCGAAGTGCCCTGTGACTAGTTCGCAAAACGTCTGCTGTCATTTCCATCGATGGCTGTTTTTGAGGTTTCTCGGATACCTGCATGCCTGCTTCTTTTTATGTGCTATAAAGCTTCTTGTATTCTTTCTTTCGTGCTTTTAGTGCCAGCTCACCATCCGGGCTCAAGTCAGCTGTCAAGTCCTCAGTATGGTGTTTCTTTTTTACTTTTTAGGTAATATTCTTTGTCTTGCAAATTCAGCCTATTTTGATGCTTTCTGACATTACGTGGTTATCTAGTGATTACATACCTGAGTGTGAGCTTCCCAAGCAGGCTCTGAAATTCCTTAATTATGGCCTCTTCTGTATGTAGGTTTAGTTCTTGATTTCTTCGTTGAAGGCCTCTACCATGTTTAATATATGTGGTGCAATAATGGCATGGTTTTTGGGCTCCCTCTCGCAGATCTCTTGATAGATGTTGGAACTATCTCTGCTGAGGCCAGAGTCAGGTTCATGTTGTTGGTTGGTAGCCAGCCTAGAGCCAGGGAAGTTATGAGCATAATCTTCAGATTTTCGCAAAAAACAAACAAAGAAACAGTCACTCAAACAGGTCAAAAGTTACAAAAACCATAGTGCAATTGAAGGACTTTTACAAAAATTAACTGATACATTTTTTTTGCTCATTGCTTTATTCTGATACTAACCTCGTTCTAATGAAGTGAAACATTTGCCCAAAGAGTGCTAACATGTAAACATGAAAAAAGATACTACTCGTAAATCCCTTTGTGAATACCAAACAATCGTCAACTTACACAAAAGTGTAAGCTTAGCTTTGTGAATCAGGCCCCGCTTCTGTGAAAGAGTGTGATGATAACCACCATCACTGCTGGCCTCCATCTCATTGCCAAAAATGTGGTAAGTAATTCTGGTGCCACGCTGATGAAGCAAGAAGGTTTATTAGGACAACAGCTCCGTGATGACCACCAGAAGGCACGCTGGGTTTCCAAATGTCCCACCCGGAATCTTTTCAACAGTAGATTGCATCATACAGAATGCTAGGGAATCAACAAGGCTTAAAGCTACAATACTGACACTTCACATTCACCCTCCTTCTTATGCAGAAACGTTTATAAAGGATATTACCCCGATTCAGAATCATAATTTCAGGACTCTTTTCCTTGCTCATCCTCATTGGGTTCTGTGATGTTATTCACCCTTGTGTTCAGGTGTTTTAACAGCTTTTCTAGTTATATAACCATGGGCCAGATGTACTAAGAATGGATTTGGTAAAAGTGGTCACAAATTGTGCAGCTTTTTAAACCGAATCCATTCTGTTTTGTGGACTGACCTATGTACAAATAGGTCGGCTTGCAAAAACCCGATTTGTAATTCGACCTACCTCATAAATATTAATGAGGTTGATTGCAAATTGCAACCCATTAGGAATCACCGCCATCACAGGTATGGTGGCCTGCTGGAGTCAGTAAATCACTATGTCTGTGATTGCTGTTAAATTAAGTCATTTTTTAAAATGCAAACCGTTTTCCTTAAAGGAAAACGGATGCGTTACAAAAAAAAAAGAAAAGTTCAAGTAACATTTTTTAACCCCTTCAGCGCTGCGCGGATTCCCCCGCGGTGCTGAAGGGTTCGAGCGCGGGCGGGGCCATGACGGAACGGTTCCGTCATGAGCACAGCTCAACCGATGCTCATGACGGAATCGTTCCGTCATGAGCATGGAAGGGGTTAAGAGGAGACAGTGGTCCATAGGGCCCCTGCTGACTCTTAAAAATGTTTTTGTAAACATTCACAAAGGAGAAGGGGTCCTTTGGGGACCCCTTCCCGTTTGTGAATGGATTACCACTATATTTGTGTAGCTGGTAAAATCTGAACGTTTTGCAACCGTATTTCAGTTGCAAAACATTAATACATTCAGTTCTGAATAGTTATTTGGAAAATATGCTGTAAGCATGCCCCTTCCAAATACCAATTCGGTATTTGGTCGCAATTCTTTAATTGCAATACTGTATCTTGTTACCGAATTACAGTTTGGGTTTCATGAGTACTAAAAAGCCTTTTTGTAGTTTGTAAATAGCCCGATTTTGCGAATTGGACCTTTTGCAAAGTTTGTATATTGAGCCCACTATTCACTGTAGTTCCGGGTTTCCTGCTAGGTATAGTTTTCTCGAGTTCTTTTGTCACATATATTTGGTTACATCTTGGGGTGGGCCACTGGTGTTCTGTTGGGTGAGCTATTATGCTCCACTTATTTGATCCGACCTGTTAATGGTCCGCTGTTTTGTGTTGTTAGGTGGGCTATTGGTCTGAAGATCCCATCAAACATAGTATATATATAGCTGTGCACGGCCTTAGAATACTCAACCTTAGGAGCTTGTGATGTGGAAAATTGTCCTGGTGGTTTTCGTAGTAGGCTGAGATCCATAGTTAAGCTATGTGCAACTGCCCTGCCCTTGTAAATCAGTTCTGGGAAGAATCAGTATTTATGGGCTTACTGGTGACGTTGGTCTACATGCTTATTGTTTTCTTGGTTGGTTTATTGCCCTCCTCAGTCCCGAGTTGGGCGGCCTGAATTAGGATTGCCAACGTCTTTTTTATACTTATTTATATTATAATGCTGCATTGTTAATTACAAAAATTATTACATTTACTCGTAATCTGCCCATAGCCCATCAACAAGGATTACATTGCAATGTGCGTGATGTATCCGGGATACACAGTCCTTGTGCAGTAATCACAATAATAAAGATCATATAGTAAGGATTGCCAACGTCTAACATGTCAACTGCTCTGGTGCTGGCTGGAATTCTTGTTAAATATATACATACTTTGCAGGATGCAGAGCAGACAAGGACCACATTTTTGTTAAAAATTTTACTCTTTTTTTTTTTCACAGTGCGGACTTGGCAGAGCGGAATGGGTTGCTCTTTGCACCAACTCCTCTACATGGACCCCGGTTCTTCTGAGTTAGGAGAATGTGGATTCTAAGCGCCTTTTTATTGGCTTGGTTGGCTGGGGACCTCTCTGATTGGTGGATAGTCCCTTGCATTTTAGACCTGCTGCTCTCTCGATAGGGTTCATCCCTATTGTGTGCAGCGTGTTCGAGGATAGCCAGATGCCTTTCTACTGTTGGCAGTTTAAGGTTTGCTCTTCTCCTTGGGACTTGGAGCTCTCAGTGCCTTTTTCGATTCCATCTTTGCTGTCAGAGATTATGGTCTGGATGATTACATCCAGTACAATGCCCAGTTTGGCTAGGATTGCAGAGCAGTTTCAGTTTTCCAATTTGAACCGCTGTCTGGGGCGGATTCAGCTGCTACGTACGCCTTCCAATATGTCCATCCTCCTATCTTGCGTTCTAGATGTATGCTGTTAATACACACATCCGGTCACAATGTGATGCCATTAGTGCATGCAAGGTGAATTGAAGGTACTACTTTATTTCACAGGGAAGCCACAATATTAAGTCAACGGCACAGTCTGTAACTATATAACCATCACGATATGCTAGTGCCATGAATGATTATGGATGAAATTAGAGTTTTGCGAAAGACATCTTAAGCAAGGTTGTATGCAGGAGCTAAATATGATAGGTGATGTCAGCTAAGACTGCTTAACTCTCTAAGCTGTAGTGTGATAAAGATAGATAAAGGTATAGTCAAAAGTATACTCGATATACTTGGACTAATTCGGCTGAGTATCAGCTGTAACTCAAACACATTGAGATAAACATATAGAGTTTGATCGTAAGATTATTACATCATGATAATTTTTAACAAGTATTTAGGAGGGCTTAGTGACTTAATGAGAGAATCAACAGTGGAGTTGACATGCGTGGTTTAGTCTGGAAATGAGTGGATCATAAATCATACATGTCTTGGGTGTGCTTTGAAGGAAGCGAGACAGAATTTGTTTTGTAAGATAGTTGAGTTGTGAAAGAGTGTGTCTTAAGGGAGGGAAACCCTCTCTTGAGGGAGTTGATTACGGAGGATTGTAGCTAAGTAGCTTTGAGTCCAGTGAATACCAGATAGGGGAGGGGAACGCCATGGCGAGATTTGTAGTGATACATTATCAGCGCCTCTGAGGAAGCTGATCCACTCTTGCCACATTCAAAACTATATTGCTTTGAAGTTCTTCCAGTTGTGTAAGATCAGTTTACATGCTAAAGTAAGCATAAGATCTAACAGGTGGCGATCACCTTCAGTTTTAAGCTGATTGTCTAACGGGCCGAGGAGGATATATGAGAATTCCCACATTGGAGTAATATTGAAAATGTACTTAATGAAGTCCAATATTTTACTCCAGAATGTGTTTAAGATCGGACAGTCGAACAGAATGTGTGCTAGATTGCCTTCTTGTTCCTCACAGTTCCAACAATTGGGACTAGGGATGAGTCCTAATTTAAAAAGTCTAGAGGGTGTCCAGTATGATCTGTTGATAATCATGCATTTAGTTTGTGATAAGGATGGAGATATCTTGTTAGAAAAGGGCGATCTGTTAATGTAATCCCAGTCGAACGTCGTATTCCTAGTGTTCAATTCCGCTTCCCATTCTACTTGTTTACGTGAGAGTAACTTAGTTAGATTGGGTTGCAAAAGCTTATATGTACCTGAGACCATATGACCAGATCTGAGTAAACGGCTTAATAAATTAGGGAGACATGGAGATAACGCTTTAAACGATTTTTTAGAGATCCGGACCTTGAGTTGCAGTAGTTTATAAAAATCCAAGTTTTCAGGTTGAATTGATTCTGTAATGTTGAGAATGGCAGTGGTGCAGAGCCTGAGTATATATCTTTTAGTAGATTGATGCCACAATTAGACTAATCTGCCCAAAATATTGGGGAACCATTGATTTTGAGATTAGGATTGTTCCATAGGGATGTGAGATTTGGAGTCTTTTAATTTTACTTACTTCCGATTGCGAATCTAGGAGAGCAGTCTTTGCGTTTTGTATTTTGTTCTTAGAATGTGGTAAATGTAAAGTATGCATAGTTGCCATAGCTGCAAGAGGTGCATTATTAATGAGAGATCTTTCTATGACTAGCCACGCTGGTTCGTATGCTGGGTTGTTAATGAACCAATTTGATCCCTGCTTACAGAGATATGCAGTTTGATAGTTCCTGAAGTTAGGCAAGTCGATTCCAACTTTGTTTTTAGCTAGTTTTAGTTTCTTTAACGAGATTCTGGGCTTCTTCCCTTGCCAGAAGAATTTGTTATAAGATTTGTCCATTTTGTTTAAAAAGTCTTCAGATAGCATCATCGGAAGCATACTGCTAAGATAGTTGACTAGTGGTTTCACCATCATTTTTAGAGTTTCTGCTCTGCCCCAGAGAGGAATTTCGGTGACCATGAGTCTAGAAGTGAATTAATTTTTTTACATAAGGTGTCCTAGTGGAACAAAGATATTGTCAAAGAAGTGCTTCAAAGGGCAGCCTTATGTCGGCAGATCCAGCACACCTACTTCCAGTACCTTTGAAACGTATGCTGATCTAGCACATTTACAATGTATTAAAAATAAAAAAACAGTCCAATGGTAAATCCATTGAAAAGTATTATTGACCAGAAGCAGTAAGGCAAAAATATGATCTGGCATTGCAACTGACCGGCCATTGGACTGGCCATGTGACTAACCTCAGCTGTTAATGGCATGCAGGAGTTGGCCAGGACCTTTGGCCAACCCCAGAATTGCACAGCTGAAGACCATGAGCAACCTGGGTTGGCTGTCAATGGCAGAATGGATGCAAGGCATAGTGGATTGCCAGGCATAGCAGCCAACTTCCACTGCACATGGTTGACGGCTGTGTGCAGCAGGGGTTCAGCACCTGCAGTGGCTTGGTTTCCTGTGGTGGGATAGAAACAGGGTGTGGTGGAAACCCCGGTCCTGCAGCCTCCCCACTGTGAATGGCCAAAATGTCATGTATAGTCAGGGTTGACAACTTGTGCCTGGTTTGGAGAAGGTTTGGCTGTAGGTCTGTGGCTGGGCCCTGCACCCAACCTTCAATGATGCCTATCTCCTGCTACACACGGCATTTGGCAGTGTGCATTGGGTTTGGCCAAACCCTGTGTCCAACCAACCACCACCAGCTAACCCTGCATGGCTGTGCACAGTGGGGGTTGGCTGCAGGAGCTGTCTAGTAGGAAGACCCTGTTTTTTTGTGAGATGTAGATTGGGTCCTAATTATAACCCCTCAATAGCAGCACTTTAACTTTAAGTGAATTTCTAAGGCTGATGATTATTAGCCTCCGGTGTGCCAACTAACCCACTGGAGGGCAACAAAGTGCTGATTTGAACTGCAGGTTCCGGCATGCAGCGGGAGAGTGAATAAATTAAGTGGCACACCGGAGGTTAATAATCCTCACTGAAGTAACATGCAGGGAACAGTGCAGGCGCACGTAATGAAGCTGCTCGTGTTTGGCCTCTGATGAAAGGGAATGTTTTCCCTGAAACGCGTATGGCCAAAGGACAATCACGGAATGGGAAGCAGTTTGTTTTTTAAATATAGGTTGTTACCTACCTGAACACGGAGTGCGGCTCCATCTCTGAGCAACTCTTTGAAAAAATGGACACACGGCGGCTCCAGGCCGTGGCAGCGACGCACCGCCCTTGGATTAATTTGGGTTTGCGTGGGGGATAAGATTTCCCTCACGATCGGCGTGGACAGGAAATTCCTTTCAAACAAACTGAGTCTCATTCGGAGGCTCAATATGGAGCTGCACTATCAGTCCCTTTATTGAAACATGAGCAACTAACCCACTGGAGGGCAACAAAGTGCTGATTTGAACTGCAGGTTCCGGCATGCAGCGGGAGAGTGAATAAATTAAGTGGCACACTGGAGGCTAATAATCATCACTGAAGTAACATGCAGGGAACAGTGCAGGCGCACGTAATGAAGCTGCTCGTGTTTGGCCTCTGATGAAAGGGAATGTTTTCCCTGAAACGCGTAAGGCCAAAGGACAATCACGGAATGGGAAGCAGTTTGTTTTTTAAATAAAGGTTGTTACCTACCTGAACACGGAGTGCGGCTCCATCTCTGAGCAACTCTTTGAGAAAAAAAAAAATATATATAGATATATATATACACACAAATATATATGCAAAACAATAGAGCACTCGAGAGCACTCAGATTCGAAGAGGAACACTGCAGAGGGTTTAGTAAAGGCAACAGTATTCACTTCACTTGGAGAAAAATAAAAAGCCTAGTGCTCTCGAGTGCTCTATTGTTTTGCATGATTAATTACGGCAAGCCTCCTGAAGAGAGAACCACCCTTGAACTGTAAGGGGCCAGGGAGATAAAGTACTGGGCTGGAATCTTCCTGATGGTGCGAAGGATGGCATTACAGAGGAGGATCTGAAACTACGGAGGCCCACTGGAGGGCGAAAATAATTAAAATTAATGTTGTGAAAGCACGAAGCCAACTGTTGGGAACAATTGGGAAGGGCACTGAAAGCCTACTAAGGCAACAATTACTACAAATCCCAGCATGCTGCATCTGTGGACTCACCCAGTGTCTAATGAAGGACTTAATAAATGACGTGCTGGCAAAAGTGTTCTTACTGCTTTTTTTGCATCTACACATGGAAATGCCTGTGAACAAGGAGCAAACTGGCTCCGAAATGCGTAAGGCTTTTTATTTTTCTCCAAGTGAAGTGAGAATCCTCTTGCCTTTACTAAACCCTCTGCAGTGTTCCTCTTCGAATCTGAGTGCTCTCGAGTGCTCTATTGTTTTGCATCTATCTATCTATCTATCTATCTATCTATCTATCTATCTATCTATCTATCTATCTATCTATCTATCTATCTATCTATCTATCTATCTATCTATCTATCTATCTATCTATCTATCTATCTTATCTATCTATCTATCTATCTGTCTATCTATCATAGATAGATAGATAGATAGATAGATAGATAGATAGATAGATAGATAGATAGATAGATAGATAGATAGATAGATAGATATAGATATATATCAGCTGTGTTCCCACCAATAGGAGTGCGGAAACACTTTTAAAATGGACTACAATGAAAAACCCCTGTGTTCAGGCATTTGAGAAAGGCATATTCGCTGAAACGCATCATGCCGTCATTGAAATAAAACCGTATTTTCTGTGACCCAGCTGTGTCCCTTTGTCTGCTTTTCAGAGGAAGTGACCGTGTGGTATATGTGCATGTAGTCAATTGAAATGCAGGGTAACTGTCCTGAAAAGTCCGAGGTCTACATTGGCAACTGGCGAGCAAAATACTTCCAAGTTATTGGAAACCTCGGACCGTCGCAACCGAAGAAGAGCAAGTACGGCTGAGAATTCAGTCGGTGACTTCACGGAGAGATGTAATCACTGCATTGGTGTCTCTGGGTATGCCCCAAAAATGGCATTGTGGCAGGATGCAGGGGACCAGAAAACGGTTTTAAATTTACCTAATACCGGCTGGGGCAATACGAAAAATTGGTAATTACCGGGTCCAAGATTAAATCATCCCGTACTCACCATGAGGACATTAACTAACGGGGCTCAGAAGAGACACTCTCCCTGGTCTAAAGGAAGATGCATGTTGGGTAATGCAGTGTGGAAAGCGGTGCTGCAAGTGCGCTTGCATATGGACTTGGATCAGCTGTGTTCCCACCAATAGGAGTGAGGAAACCCATTCAAAATGGACTACAGTGACAAACCCCGGTGTTCAGGCATTTGAGAAAGACATATTTGCCGAAACGCGTCATGGCTCCATTGAAATAAAACCGTCTTTTCTGTGACCCCGCTGTGTCCTCTTGTCTGCGTTTCAGAGGAAGTGACCGCGTGGTATATACATATATATATATATGCCAAGTTCTCCGCTCTCTGTCGCCCATATCTACCGGAAAAGGACGGACACAGACCACAATTCTCAAGTGCATTACTGTTCATTACTGACTGTCCGCCATAACGCGTTTCGCCCTGAACAGGCCTTGATCACATGATAGCAGTGCACTGTGTTACAAGAATATTTAAAGTGACTTATGAAAACCATTGCCATAAAGACTGGAGACAGACTACAGTAAAATACCTCAGTGTCATAAAAACCTGTGTTATCAAATTGTTCATAATCATGTAAACATTATTAGCATTTTGTCTAAATCAACAGAAGTCATACTCCATATGTTGAATTCTAATACAAGCATAAATGCTGTTTCGACAACCCTTACTTATACTATAATCACATATCATTTAAGCAGTCTTGAAAAGTGAAAAATGGCTAAAGTGCATAAATATTAAAGTGTAAATGTGAATAACTGTATTTAATATATATGTTTTCTCAATTTAAAGTGCCAAAGCTCAATTAAAATAATTATGTTGGGTGACTAGCAGCAATGTAAAGTAAATAATGGACTGGTGTCCCAAAAAAATCTCTCTGTTCAGCTCCCTCCATTTGTTACTGGTGCACCATTATATTGATAATAATGATGAAGACAAAACCACTTACAGCGATTGAAATTATTATAATTTTTTTTATATAAAAGATTATATTTAAAGTATTTGGACTTCCAATTACTTAACTATAGATAGTTTCAATAGATAGATTATCTCTCAAAAGTTGATTGATTAAATTATATCCTTATTTCATGACTAGTTGTTTGGTTTGAGATTGTCGTATTCCCTAATGGGGGATAACTAATATCGCCCTAATAAATAAATAATCCTTATCTAACCTATAATCCCCTATTGATACTAAGGACAAGTGAACAGGTCCTCACTGGACTTGAACCCCCAAGCATCTTTGTGTCTAATTCCGGAATGTAACGGGTCTCCAACTTTCTTAAAATTGACTCTCTGTTACCACCCCCTTCTGAGATTTGGAACTGCATCCAGTAAATAATAACTTAAATGTTCCAAGTTGTTGTCATGCTTCTCTTTGAAGTGACGGGCCACAGGGTAGGTGACATCCGAGTTGGTGATTGCCCGTATGTGCTGAAGTACTTGTTTGTGGGCCTGTAGCTTGGTACTGCCAACATATCGCAGTCCACAAGAACACTCCAGCACATACACTGAATAATCTGTCTTACAAGTAAGACATTTATTTATTGTGATGGGTCTATCACTTAATGGGGTTGAGTAGGAAATGTTATTCTCCCCAAATTTGCAGGTTCAGCAAGTTGTACATTTGAGGAAGCCTTTTCTAGATGATAACCAAGTGACCCCCACCATTAATTCTGGACTACTCTTGACAAGAGCATTACTCATGGAGTTGGCTTTTCTGTATGTAATAGACTGTGCTTTGGGCAACAGGTGACCTATAACGGGATGATCCAATACTAATGGCCAATTTTGCCTGACGATGTTCCTCAGTTGTTTTTCTTGTTTGTTATACCTGATGATCAATCTCGTTTTATCAACTATATCTGTTGCATGGGAGGTTTGGAAGTTGTCTCACACCTTTTGTCACCAAAAGCAACTCAAATCTATTACATAGTTGTGATTTGGTAATTGCTGAGTCTATTGTTTTCTTAGAATAACATCTCACCAAAAATCTCAGTTTGCTGTCCTGTTGGGCTCTTGCTAGGTCAGTGTTGTTGCAGCATATTCTCTTCAACCTAAGTATTACCCCTACAGGGTATACTCTGAATCAAATGGTTAGGATGAGAACTAGTGGCATGCAGCATGGAATTACCACCTGTTTCCTTATGGTGTAACTTAGTATGTTGTCTACAATGCAGACCTGTACATCTAAAAGGTTGACTGTTTGTGAGCTCACTGTTGCTGTGAAATTGAGATTTATATCATTAACATTAATCACTGAAACAAAATCCAAAGCACTCTCCTTGGTGCCCCACCAGATGACAAACAAATCATCAATAAATCGTAATCATGCCACCACATGTTTATTCAAGATAGCCCCGCAGTTAACCTTGAGGATCAGCTCCTCTTACCAGCAGATGTGAAAACACGAGTAACTTGAGAAGAAGCTGCCCCCATGGCAACACTCCATACCTGCTGATAAATCTGATTTTGAAACATGAACATATTGTTCTCTAGACAATATGATGTCATATTGATCAACATTTTGCTGTGAAACAAACAGATCGCTCTATTGCTTAGGTAGTGCTCCAGTGCGCGGATGCCATCTTTATGGTTGATGTTCGAGTGCTCGGATGCCATCTTTATGGTTGATGCTCGAATAGAGCGATGTGACATCCAATGTCATAAGGATGTAGTCATCATTCCAGTCTATATAGTGTATCCTCCGGAGAAAATCACTTGTATCTTGTATATAGGAAGGTATTCCTTTGACATATTCTTGTAAAAAATAGTCTCCATAGCGAGAAGTATTCTCAAATAAGCTATTTCGTGCAGAAATGATGGGTCAGCCTGGAGGCTTAACTGTATTTTTATGTATCTTTGGTACAAGATAGATTACAGGCATGACTGGGCACTCATTTTTGAGATATTTATGTTCTTCCAGACTCAAGAGACCTGCACTTTTCCAAGCTAGTAACTTTGTGTAAAACTTATTATGAGTCACACATGCTGCCTGAATGCTGCTTCTTTTGTAAGTCTCTCTGTCATTCAGTTGAGACAGTGCCTCCTCCAGATAAGCTTTTTTGGGCCAATTGACGATATTCCCGCATTTATCAGATTTTTGTAATCATGTTCTGGTTGTTTTTCTGCAGCTCGTTGATCAATTGCCAGTGCTGGAACTCCTGATTGCTGAGTTTTGGCCTAATTCTTTGTATATAGTGGTTACATTTTTTGATCAGAGATGTAAGTTGTTCATTAAATAGGTCTATTGAATCTTGGGGCATGATCGGATTGAATGTAGACTTTGACCTGAAAGGCGTGCAAGCCTTTGAAAATGTGTTTAACTGATGAAGCGCAACTGTAGCTGTAGATTGCACCAAATCACATTAAGGTGTATTGTTTTTGTTGACTGTTCCAAGATGTCTGCCATTTTGATGTAAGTATGCAATGAATCAAGTTGAGAGAGATAGAAGGGGATGTGGTCCATTCACCTTCTGGCAGGTAGTTTATAATCAAAAATAGAATGGATCACTTGTACCTGTTTTCCAGGGTTATGTGGTTTTTCATCTATTCCTTAAAAAACCCTCATTCACGTTTAGGTGGTTCGTAGGGCGGTAAATCTTGATTCTCCGCCTAGAAAACGTGACAGCATCATCCTTGGGTTTTTGTTTATGCTTCCTCCACCCGGAGGGAACCACTGGATCTTTGCAGTAGTGATCAGAAATAAAAAATAAAAGCTGTGATGAAGTGCTCGTTAAAAGTTAAAAAGGATTATTCCCTCATGCTACCTGGACTGTATTTTTTTATTGTTGTCTGGTGCATGGGAAAAGAGTAAAAAAAGGTGGGAAGTTGTGCATAATGGGCGTATAATGTGTCCACTGCACAATCAGTCCGAGTGATGGGTCGACATGTTTCAGCCCTTTTTTCGCCCCGAAGGGTCGAGGGGGCTTTTGTCAGGACCTTAAGGGTGTTAACGGGTGGTGAGATAAAGGGATAATACCCCAAATCAAGAAAAGGGGAGTTCAAGTACCAATTTGTAGAGCTCCTAAAGAAAGGTTATTACCTGTGGGGGAGAAAGAGTACAGAGGTAAAGAGTAAGGTTATCCCACCACTAAACCCCTTTTTTGTAAACCTTGTCTCGTTTTCCCCCCTCCCCTCTTCCTTCCCTTCTCAGCAGTAAAATCACGTCTGTACCTATTTTTTGAAGTCTCGAATCGAAGCACCAGAAGATATACGGACGATGCTATGTATATATTTAACTTTTTTGTTTGGTTTCCCGCTTCTTTGACTACGAGCGCTATTCAAGCACCATGATCTGTAAATACGTGTTAAAACGCCCAACATAGTAGTAAAAGCATATTGTATTGCACGGGAAGTGGCTATACCACTTGACAACGGTATTTTTAACTACCGCTTATATACCATAATTTGACCCCATTAAGTCTAACGAAAAACAGATTATTTTTATTTATTCTTACGCCTGTTTACTCCCCTTAATTACTTACAGCACATTGTTGAAGCGCCTTTGTAAGGGCTAATAATTTTGAGGTTAGTAGTGCACGTAATGCGGGTACATTAACTAACATGCCGAGAGTGTCTTCTTCCAGTTCATTACAACGCAACTTACACCAATGAGATTGACGAGGAACGACTATACCAAACACGCATACAGATATCTGTGAATAAGATTTGCCATTTTTATACTTGCTTTTGTCTCAAAATGTTGTCTACTACTAAGCTAGGTGTTCGAAAACCACTTGCTTTTACTGTATCAATAAGATTTGCCATTTTTTGCTTCATTAGCGATTTCACTTTAGCATGCTCCTTCATTGGTTTTTAACATACGTCCTACTAAATACGTAAGGACATTGACATACTCTTTACCTCTGTACTCTTTCTCCCCCACAGGTAATAACCTTTCTTTAGGAGCTCTACAAATTGGTACTTGAACTCCCCTTTTCTTGATTTTGGGTATTATCTCACCACCCGTTAACACTCTTAAGGTCCTGACGAAAGCTCCCTCGACCCTTCGGGGCGAATAAAGGGCTGAAACATGTCGACCCATCACTCGGACTGATTGTGCAGTGGACACATTATATGCCCATTCTGCACAACTTCCCGCCTTTTTTACTCTTTTCCCATGCACCAGACAACAATAAAAAAATACAGTCCAGGTAGCATGAGGGAATAATCCTTTTTAACATTTTCTCACAGAACACGAGCACTTCATCACAGCTTTTATTTTTTATTTCTGATCACTACTGCAAAGATCCAGTGGTTGCCTCCAGGTGGAGGAAGCATAAACAAAAACCCAATGATGATGCTGTCACGTTTTCTAGGTGGAGAATCAAGATATACCGCCCTACGAACCACCTAAACATGAATGAGGGTTTTTTAAGGAATAGATGAAAAACCACATAACCCTGGAAAACAGGTACAAGTGATCCATGCCATTTTGATGTGACATACATACATACATTCTGTTGGTGTCCTTCATTCATTACCACAGTCCCACACTTTATTAAGGCATTTGTACATGCACAATTATTCACGTGATCAAGGCCTCACAGCCGAAACGCGTAGTGAATAAACACCTTTGGAATCGTTCTGTCGTGTGGAGTCTATCACTACTGAGAGCGCACGTTATTTACTGTATTGGAGGATATATATATATATATATTCACTGAAAAAACCATAGGTTTCACACACGTTATAGTTAGGAATTAGCATTTAAAAAACCTTGCAAATTCACTTAAAAAACCATAGGTTTCACACATGTTATAGTTAGTAGGACATTTCACTCGTGAAAAACCAATGAAATTCCCCCGTTATAGTTAGTGCAGGCAACTATAACTCACGCGACCGCAATCCTCTGCTGATGACGTCAGATATTACATCACTGTATTTAGACACTTATTTACCCATGTCTTCTTCCATTAATTTTTAGCTATACATATATTACAAATATTTTTTTTTCAGAAAAACACATATGTCATCAGTGATGTAATATCTGACGTCATCAGCAGAGGAATGCGGTCGCGTGAGTTATAGTTGCCTGCACTAACTATAACGGGGGAATTTCATTGGTTTTTCACGAGTGAAATGTCCTACTAACTATAACATGTGTGAAACCTATGGTTTTTTAAGTGAATTTGCAAGGTTTTTTAAATGCTAATTCCTAACTACAACGTGTGTGAAACCTATGGTTTTTTCAGTGAATTTGTACGGTTTTTTAAATGCTAAGTTATGTAGATTTTTAAAAAAAATGTTGCCGTGCGCGCACGGTTCGCGTAGTCGCGGAATCGGTACGCGAAGTTCGCCGAATTTTTCCGTTTACGCCGTGCGCTTACGCTACGCGCATTCCGCGATTTTTTAAAAAAAAATTACAATTAATTTTTGCCCTTGGGGGTCCTTCTGGGACCCCCTGACAAAGGCTAGGGGGTCAGGAACTGTCCACCCTGCCCCCTTTTCACGTTCTCCACCTTTGTTTTTCACCCCCTCAGACTGCGAGAGACAAAATGGCGGCCGACACTTCCTGGTTTCGACCGATTCGAATGTTTACTAAGAACTAACAGCCAATCAGAATCGCGCTCGCGCACGGCGGCGTGCGCGTACGGTAAGCTTACGGTACGCGCTCGGAGCGCGCCTATAGATATTTATATTGATTTAAATGCTATTTTCTCAGGAAATACTGAACAGATTTACACGAGACCTTCAAAAGGCACATCCCTGACCTGAGGGCTACCTCTCTGCCAAATTTCAAGTAATTCTGTTCAGCCGTTCGGGCTGTAGCTGTGTCTAATGGTCCTATGGAAAAATGCATGGGGAAAACGCGTTTTGGGACCCCCCTTTTTTCTCAGCCCCTGCTTGACGAATCACCCCGAGACTTTCAGGGTAGGAGCTGAGCGGAGCGCCCCATTAGTTTTGAAAATTTCGCGAGGATTCGTCAACCGGCGCCAAAGTTATTCAAAATAGAATTTTCAGATTTCCTATGGAAACACGGTCCTAACTATAACTATCTACTGGCGACCGCCAGTAGATAATATATATATATATATATATATACTTATATATTCACTGAAAAAAACATAGGTTTCAGGGACGTTATAGTTAGTTGGACATTTGACTCATATTAAACCAGTGAGCTCAACTAACTATAACGGGCGAATTTCTCTGGTTTTATATGAGTCAAATGTCCAACTAACTATAACGTCCCTTGTTTTTTCAGTGAATTTCTAAGGTTTTTTAAATGCTAATTCCTAACAATAACGTCTGTAAAACCTATGGTTTTTTCAGTGAATTTCGAAGGATTTTTAAATGTTAATTTCATATTTTAATATTTAAAAAACCTATATTTTTTCTATTTTTTTGTAATATTTTGGAACTCTATAAACCTTTTTTGTTTTTAATTTGAAAAATATGTAATGTAATGTAATGTAATGTTTTATATCTTCAAAAAAAAGTATGTATATAGTTTTTAATTTTTTGGGAGAAAACTGATGTCCCGTACCAATAGTGTACCAAGCTCCATCAGCACGCCAATCCCGTCCGCCATACTGCTAAACTCATAAAGGATGCGCATTTCGAATCCGATGGGTTTGTGGCACCGTGACCTACGTAACATCATATATGTATGTGGTCGCGCCAGCTGCTACTTTGGTATGCGATGGGTACCCAGTACCAAGTCGCGCCTTACATCATGTACGTATGGCCCTGTGTTACGTCATAGACTTATGGTATCGCGACGGGAATGCAATTCACTCATTTTTTTTGTCTCAAACCTATATCTAAATAAGTTTAAAGTGTATATGAGAACAAGCGATAATCTAAAATATTTTAAACATTTATATATTTCTAACTGTAATAAACGTATATTATGGTAATATTTTCTCAAAATCCCGTCGGGTGCGGTCTCCTTGCACGCTCGCTGCGCGATTGCCATGTGACCTTAAAGAAAAGCATTTGATTGGTTCATAACATTTCCCATTGTAACAGTTGGAGGACCCCACCCATTTTCGCAATTCTCTCTACAGCGTTTGATGAGAGACTCCTCTTCTCCTTACAGAGTTTTTTTGAAAACTTTTTGCTGTGTACACATATCTGACAGTACACACAACATGCAACCATCATCTTCATCAATATTCATGCTCTGTAAAGTAGCCTTCCACGTGTGATAGCCATGCATCTAAAAGCTACATAACAGAACTTTTCCCCACTGCCAGAGGTTATATAGTTGCATACGCTGTCCACAGCACAATGTAATGTGGTACGGCCCATAGGCAGTATCATGCATACATAATGAACACACGGACACAGATAGATAGTGGAAGTGGGTACGGGCACGTGCGCTCGACTCCTTTTTATTACCAGGGTTACATATCCAGTGACGTCTGAGCTGGATGCGTATGGGGTGAGTGTAATGCAGCCCTCAGGGAATGGTTGCTGCTAGCATCAACTACAACAGTAATCATTGGATCACACACAGAGATTCAATAATAAAAGGGTCAATAGTTTGCGCTGCAGTAAGGTAGGGACACTAGATGTGAAATAATACAGAAAAGATTTTATTGTAAAACAACCATAACTTGTGGTATACTAAGATACAGGCAGTAGATCTGAAATAATACACAAAAAGATTGTATCATAAAGGGTCCATCAGGTCTAGTGCACTTAGATAGCCACATCAAAAGCATTCAGCATGTGCACAGCCAGCGATGATGCGTGCTGCGGGCGGGCCGTACTAGGAGCAATGTCTGTTGCCTACAACACTACATCATCTGCAATAGCGACTCGATCTGAATTGTAAACACTGCTGTCTGCAGTGTAGGCCAGAGAGTGGTCAGCAAGGGCCCACAGCCACGTGGCGTTGACTTGAGCTGTCCTGTTTGCCGTAGGGGAAGCAACAAAAACCGTGTGCGGACCCTGTGATGATGCGTATGCGTGGTGCGGACAGAGCGCACTGGAGCAATGTCTTTTGCCTACAGGACTGCGTCATCTACAATAGTGACTCGATCTGAATTGTGAACACTGCTGTCTGCAGTGTAAATTGAAGGCAGTAGTGAGCACAGTCTTCCATGAATACCTTTTCTCACTTCCTCTTCACAAAATACAACAACATAAATTACACAAAACTCTGCAATAAATAAATCAAAACAATTCAAATTGCGATCTCTGCTGTCCACTGTGTACACTGTTATTCAGTGTTCTTTACAGCTACCAAGAAGAATTTGGTCATTGTACTAGACCTATAAGTCATCCTAAAAAACTTCTTCAAGGAAGTATACTAAAAGGCTATTGTGTATATTTCAATAGACGTTGTAGTTAGTTGCCTACTGGATTCTGTAATTAAACAATCACCACTCCATCTGACTTGTGAGCCCTGCTGACTGCACTGTAGGCCAGAGGCAGTTGTCATTAACGCCTCACAGCCACGTGCCGTTGGATTCGGAAGCACGCAGTTGGTTGCACCTGATCAGAGTGGGTACACAGAAATCATCACAGACTTTAACTTCTGACATCCTCAATCACAGAATTAACACCCCGTTTCACTGTTCCCACCTGCTGTACCATGGTGTACTCCACTGACTGCAGTAAAACAAGCTCAATAATCATGTGCAGCAGTTAGCTACGGAAGCACAGAGTCTGATGCACCTCAACGGAGGGAGTTCTGTCAAAACCAAGCAGCAAGTAATATCGGACATCGTCCATTTTGGGATCAAGACACCGTCACACTGTTGGGACCTAGAGTTGCTTGCACCTGGTTGAAGGGAGTACCTTCATCTCCACTCTCAGATACAGTTCTAACATCATCCATTGTGGGTCAAGACCCCGTCCCACTGTTCGGACCTGCTGTACTCCACCGACTGCAGTCACCCAACCCCAATAATCATGTGCAGTAATTAGCTACAGAAGCACAGAGTCTGATGCAAATCAACTAAGGGAGTTCTGTGAAAACCAAGCAGCATGTAGTATCGGACATAGTCCATTCTGGGATCAAGACACCGTTCCACTGTTGGGACCTAGAGTTGGTTACACCTGGTCAAAGCGAGTACCTTCATCTCCACTCTCAGATTCAGTTCTAACATCGTCCATTTTTGGAGCAAGACCCCGTTCCACTGTTCGGACCTGCTGTACCACGGTGTACTCCACCGACTGGTGTCAACCAAGCACAATAATCATGTGCAGCACTTAGCTACGGAAGCACAGAGTCTGATGCACGTCAACGCAGGCACTTCTGTGAAAATTCACAAGCAGCAGCTAATATCAGACATCGTCCATTGTGGGATCAAGACACCATTCCACTGTTGGGACCTAGAGTTGCTTGCACCTGGTCGAAGCGAGTACCTTCATCTCCACTCTCAGATGTAGTTCTAACATCGTCCATTGTGGGATCAAGACACTGTTCCACTGTTGGGACCTAGAGTTGGTTACAGCTGGTCGAAAGGAGTACCTTCATCTGCACTCTCAGATGCAGTTCTAACATCGTCCATTGTGGGATCAAGACACCGTTCCACTATTGGTACCTCTTCGACTACTGTATTAGTAGTATACAGAGCACTTCACGGTGCTGGGCCTCAGGCTGGGCGCTGTCCGCCTGTGTCGCGGTAGCCAGCGTTGATCTCAGGAGCCTTCCCAGCTCGCAGACCTCAGCCCAAAAGCTTCCACCGGCATGTGGTGGGCCCTCTTTCTCATACAACGGTATCAAAAGGTGAACTGTGGGGCATATGTGCGTCGCAGGGGCCATGACGGTTTCTGGGTAGCAGTAGGCTGAGAGCATTATTCCCGCAGCCACCCTCGCTCACGGCGTCAGCCTCGTGGCGGTGTAAGCTGCGCAGACCTGACAGACATGTTCGCCATTCCGGAAGAGAACCACACCCAGAGAAACGTGCCTTTAATTCATACCCCTACGCTAGCCTTGCATACGCTGAGCCACCCTACTACGCTAAAGATTTGGGTGGGGAGGGGGCACGTACGCGCTATGTTTTGGTAATCTTCCCTACTGACTGCACTATCATAGTTGCGTCCACTGTCGACTTTACTCAATAGACCATCAGTGTATGTTGACATGTAAATGTCTGTGCTCTGTATACTCAAGTCTCTCCGGCACATCCCCATAAAACTTTGCATTGTATACTTTTATAATCGAGAATCACTTGCCACCTTCGCACATACTTTGCTTCCATCTCTCCCCGCATTCTGCATTGTGTGGCAGAGGTGTCATGCCATGTTTGGTTTGTGTACATGGCTAGCCACGGTTCCCATAGTACATAGTGTCGTTGTGTCTGCTAGGTGTACATGTTGTTTGTCATGTTGTATGTGATTATATAAGGTAGCGGGTTTATTCATGAGCAGTGGTTTCTCCCATTTACATATTGCTGTCTTAAAGCGGATACAGAAGTTTTTCTCACAGGTGAAAAGTGCGACCACAATGGCAGTCATTCATTACTATGCAAGAATGTCCAACTGTACGATGCTTCTAAGCTTACAGCCCCCAATCTTGCGTGCTTTCTTCAAAACACGCCAACTCTCACAATCAGACCAACATTCACACAGCTTTCTAACTGCTTCTTAATAACATGGACTGCTACGCAATGTGAGCTGGCATACCGTATGTCCTTACTGTTTCAAACCGGATAACTTCCTCTGGCAATCTCTATTCCCACCCACACAAAGTAACTCCCAAAGTTCAACGTGGCCTTCAATACCTACTTTGAAAACAGATTTTATTAAACGGAGCAAACTGAAAGCGTTTTTGTTTCAAACAGAAGTGTCCCTCACTTCTCCAAAAGTAATTTATCGACTGCAGATAGCACGAACTTCAAGTAAAATACACTCCCTTTTAAATACGAACCTCCCATTACACTTTGTGAATTGTTACACAATTTTCAACACATCTGCCATTTAAGGTCTGGCACACTTTTTTAACATTGTCTCCTCCGGCCTTCTCACAGGCTTTCAAACTGTTTTTAGTCTAATACCAGACTTCATTCATTCGATCATCTCTGGAATAACAGCAACAGTGCCCATAATTCTCGCTCTGTTTGCGGCCATCCTACTACTACTTTAGCTTGTAAAAATGGCTACGCTCCCTGTGGTAACAAGCATGTCCGAAAGAATACGCCTCCATGCGAAGCTACATCAATACCGTGAAAAAAATGAACAACTTTTCGGCTACCTGCCTCTATCTATTATCGGAGCCACCTACAACATGACATGTATTTACACATATACAATCTGCGTGCAACCATCTTTTTATTGCAAAACTTGCCCAATCGACTGGCTAATGGATCTATGCCTTGCCAACATCCCAGCAAACGCTCTTGATATCTAGCAGGTAATGGAGTATCTTGAAAACCATGAACTTGATTGTTTGGGCAGTGGAGCAATGGCGGATGCAACGCAAAAAGGTATCCTGGCTTTTCTCACACCATGGCAACAATCGCCTCTTGGAACATTACGCATCTCAAGCCGCAGAAGAACTTCCGGACTGCAATCTCCAAGACTTGTAAGAAATGAACTTTATTCTTGGATTGATTTTTTCCAACTTTTTTGACTTTTTCCTATTACATTTTTTAGTACACTTCATTGAACTATTTTCATATAATAACTTTCTAAGTATGCTTAGCCATTTGAACTCTGTTTTCATTATTGGCCCTTACCTTTCCACACTAACCAGGAATGGATAATGTATGGCCTATGTGAATACGCTATTTACTTGCTAAATTAGCCTAAACCCGACATCCATTTTGAAACCATATCTATTCTTTGTACACACGTCTCTCTGCCTGCCTCTTATCCACAAAGCCCTTTCACACAAATTAGCTCATCCACAGCCTCTGCTCACGAACTGGCGATCAAGATAAAAAAACACGGCATTGTTTAGGAACTGGTTGGCACAGTGTGGTAATCGTAGCCTACCTTTATTTTCATTCTACAATTTACAGTCATTCATGTCTAATAGGTATTGTTTATGTCACATGGAACTGTAACATGTAATGTGGAATTGACTGATGCAGGAGCTTACGTTTGAATACAACAGAAGCGGTTGGAGTTTGCCTCAGCTGGATGCCTTAGCTCTTGCACCAGTGGTTCCATTTATGGCACTTACATAAAGACACTTTTTATATAACTTGCCGACTCCATCGCTTTATCCCACACAACCACTTTCTTAAACACACCTGATTTCACCATTTGTCTTCTGTTGCATTGCAACATTCATGATTATTTCTTTATTCCTGATTGCTAAAACACTCCATTCGAGTCTTCAGACCGGTAGGGGTGAGTAGTTTGCTTCCCACTCCCGCTATAGTCTAAACCCATACTAACACCACTTGCACAGCTATGCTACAGTGGCCAGTATGATACAGCATCCAGAGCACATCAGTTTACTGCAATCAGCTCACGGTTTTATCCCCGAGTGTACCGGCACCTCACCTCAGCAGCATCTCACTCTGGGCAAAACAGCACTTTCACACCGGTAGGGGTGAATACTTCACTTCACACTCCCTGTATAGCATACCCTAACCACCCCACAGAGCTCACACCGCTATACTCTAAACCCATACTAACACCACTTGCACAGCTATGCTACAGCGGCCAGTATCCTACAGCGCCCAGAGCACATCAGTTTACAGCAATCAGCTCACGGTTTCATCCCCGAGTGTACCGGCACCTCACCTCAGCACCATCTCACTCTGGGCAAAACAGCACTTTCACACCCGTAGGAGTGAATACATCGCTTCACACTCCCTGTGTAGCACACCCTAACCACCCCACAGACCTCACAGCACTCCTACTCTCCTCTTTCCTACTCTTTTTGCCCTTTTTTCCCCATACTCGCTTCAATGGAATAACAAAATGGCGGCCAATGCTTCCTAGTTGCAACCGCTCGCAGCGCTCACAACCAATAAGCAGCAAGCTCGTGCTCGTAACGCCTCAGCCAATCAGATGGCAGAATTCCCAAATATCGATATCTGTAAATTTTGATATTTCTCAAAAACTACTGAGCGGATTTACACCAAATAAACAAAAGCGTGCTTTCTAGACCAAGACCCATCTCCCTGCCACATTTGGGGTAATTCCGTTCACCCGTTCGACCTGTAGCCTTGTCTAAAGTTTCCTATGGAAATAACATGGAGAAAACACGTTTTGGGACTCCCCTTTTTTCTTGCCCCCCTTGACGAATCACCCCCAAACTTCCCACAGAGGAGCTGATATGAACAAAGAATTAGTTTGGAATATTTCATGAAGATTCATCAAACGACGCCAAAGTTATAAGCAAAACAAAAAATGCTCTTCCTATGGAAACTTGGTGCTAACTATAACTACCTTCTGGCGACCGCCAGTAGGTAATATATATATATATTTCAAAGTCCTCACGTCACAAGAACATCAGTAAAAGCCGCACTCAGGAGGAAGGAAACAATAAGAATTTTAATGACTGACGCGTTTCAACCTGACGGTCTTTGTCAAAGTCTTATATAGATACATATATGTATGTATATATATATATATATATATATATCAACGCTCCAGTTTCAAAGAAACTTGCTGCACTCACGGGGTCCCTTTAAAATAACTTTATTTGCAAGGACGCGTTTCGGCTGTATGCCTTCTTCTGCTTGCTTCATAAATAAAACGTCACTGGCATGATTCTGCTTTTAAGTTCATACCTGGATCTTCATTGGTCCCTGCACAGTAACAGGAGAGGGGATTGGATGATCATGGGCCAATGGCAGTGCCCCGTTTCAGATTTTACATATTGTCCATGTACTTCGGCGTTGGTGAATGTTTGGTTCTTAGGCTGTATGCCAATGTTCTTTTTCATATTGCGCCCCCAGATGGGCACCTCCGAAGCACACGAATCTCCATGTTAATGAACACACTCTTTTTCCTGTACTGGCCATTAACGCTGTGGTGACGGTCATCTTGCGGGATCCCTCGTCCGACCGTCAGGGTTCTCAGCACGTCACGCAGGAGTCGGTAGATAGCCGTAACTCCAACAGTCTGTATGACTGTCGACTATGTCGACGTTTCCTGCCAGGATTCCCTTCAGGCGGTGCAAGACGCCATGTATACAATACTTTGCTCCATAGTCCACCTAAAGGCGCAGCTGCACTCTTCACGACGGGTTGCAAGCACGCACGGAGGTGGGTCCATGCCAAATATCAACGCTCCAGTTTCAAAGAAACTTGCTGCACTCACGGGGTCCCTTTAAAATAACTTTATTTGCAAGGACGCGTTTCGGCTGTATGCCTTCTTCTGCTTGCTTCATGAATAAAACGTCACTGGCATGATTCTGCTTTTAAGTTCATACCTGGATCTTCATTGGTCCCTGCACAGTAACAGGAGAGGGGATTGGATGATCATGGGCCAATGGCAGTGCCCCGATTCAGATTTTACATATTGTCCGTGTACTTCGGCGTTGGTGAATGTTTGGTTCTTAGGCTGTATGCCAATGTTCTTTTTCATATTGCGCCCCCAGATGGGCACCTCCGAAGCACACAAATCTCCATGTTAATGAACACACTCTTTTTCCTGTACTGGCCATTAACGCTGTGGTGACGGTCATCTTGCGGGATCCCTCGTCCGACCGTCAGGGTTCTCAGCACGTCACGCAGGAGTCGGTAGATAGCCGTAACTCCAACAGTCTGTATGACTGTCGACTATGTCGACGTTTCCTGCCAGGATTCCCTTCAGGCGGTGCAAGACGCCATGTATACAATACTTTGCTCCATAGTCCACCTAAAGGCGCAGCTGCACTCTTCACGATGGGTTGCAAGCACGCACGGAGGTGGGTCCATGCCAAATATCAACGCTCCAGTTTCAAAGAAACTTGCTGCACTCACGGGGTCCCTTTAAAATAACTTTATTTGCAAGGACGCGTTTCGGCTGTATGCCTTCTTCTGCTTGCTTCATAAATAAAACGTCACTGGCATGATTCTGCTTTTAAGTTCATACCTGGATCTTCATTGGTCCCTGCACAGTAACAGGAGAGGGGATTGGATGATCATGGGCCAATGGCAGTGCCCCGTTTCAGATTTTACATATTGTCCGTGTACTTCGGCGTTGGTGAATGTTTAGTTCTTAGGCTGTATGCCAATGTTCTTTTTCATATTGCGCCCCCAGATGGGCACCTCCGAAGCACACGAATCTCCATGTTAATGAACACACTCTTTTTCCTGTACTGGCCATTAATGCTGTGGTGACGGTCATCTTGCGGGATCCCTCGTCCGACCGTCAGGGTTCTCAGCACGTCACGCAGGAGTCGGTAGATAGCCGTAACTCCAACAGTCTGTATGACTGTCGACTATGTCGACGTTTCCTGCCAGGATTCCCTTCAGGCGGTGCAAGACGCCATGTATACAATACTTTGTTCCATAGTCCACCTAAAGGCGCAGCTGCACTCTTCACGACGGGTTGCAAGCACGCACGGAGGTGGGTCCATGCCAAATATCAACGCTCCAGTTTCAAAGAAACTTGCTGCACTCACGGGGTCCCTTAAAGGGACCCCGTGAGTGCAGCAAGTTTCTTGGACCCACCTCCCTTAAAGGGACCCTGTGAGTGCAGCAAGTTTCTTTGAAACTGGAGCGTTGATATTTGGCATGGACCCACCTCCGTGCGTGCTTGCAACCCGTCGTGAAGAGTGCAGCTGCGCCTTTAGGTGGACTATGGAGCAAAGTATTGTATACATGGCGTCTTGCACCGCCTGAAGGGAATCCTGGCAGGAAACGTCGACATAGTCGACAGTCATACAGACTGTTGGAGTTACGGCTATCTACCGACTCCTGCGTGACGTGCTGAGAACCCTGACGGTCGGACGAGGGATCCCGCAAGATGACCGTCACCACAGCGTTAATGGCCAGTACAGGAAAAAGAGTGTGTTCATTAACATGGAGATTCGTGTGCTTCGGAGGTGCCCATCTGGGGGCGCAATATGAAAAAGAACATTGGCATACAGCCTAAGAACCAAACATTCACCAACGCCGAAGTACACGGACAATATGTAAAATCTGAAACGGGGCACTGCCATTGGCCCATGATCATCCAATCCCCTCTCCTGTTACTGTGCAGGGACCAATGAAGATCCAGGTATGAACTTAAAAGCAGAATCATGCCAGTGA
Source organism: Triturus cristatus (assembly GCF_964204655.1). Lineage (NCBI taxonomy): Eukaryota > Metazoa > Chordata > Amphibia > Caudata > Salamandridae > Triturus > Triturus cristatus. The sequence goes on from NC_140587.1 coordinate 451,695,312, forward strand.
CGTTTTATTTATGAAGCAAGCAGAAGAAGGCATACAGCCGAAACGCGTCCTTGCAAATAAAGGTATTTTAAAGGGACCCCGTGAGTGCAGCAAGTTTCTTTGAAACTGGAGCGTTGATATTTGGCATGGACCCACCTCCGTGCGTGCTTGCAACCCGTCGTGAAGAGTGCAGCTTCGCCTTTAGGTGGACTATGGAACAAAGTATTGTATACATGGCGTCTTGCACCGCCTGAAGGGAATCCTGGCAGGAAACGTCGACATAGTCGACAGTCATACAGACTGTTGGAGTTACGGCTATCTACCGACTCCTGCGTGACGTGCTGAGAACCCTGACGGTCGGACGAGGGATCCCGCAAGATGACCGTCACCACAGCGTTAATGGCCAGTACAGGAAAAAGAGTGTGTTCATTAACATGGAGATTCGTGTGCTTCGGAGGTGCCCATCTGGGGGCGCAATATGAAAAAGAACATTGGCATACAGCCTAAGAACTAAACATTCACCAACGCCGAAGTACACGGACAATATGTAAAATCTGAAACGGGGCACTGCCATTGGCCCATGATCATCCAATCCCCTCTCCTGTTACTGTGCAGGGACCAATGAAGATCCAGGTATGAACTTAAAAGCAGAATCATGCCAGTGACGTTTTATTTATGAAGCAAGCAGAAGAAGGCATACAGCCGAAACGCGTCCTTGCAAATAAAGTTATTTTAAAGGGACCCCGTGAGTGCAGCAAGTTTCTTTGAAACTGGAGCGTTGATATTTGGCATGGACCCACCTCCGTGCGTGCTTGCAACCCGTCGTGAAGAGTGCAGCTGCGCCTTTAGGTGGACTATGGAGCAAAGTATTGTATACATGGCGTCTTGCACCGCCTGAAGGGAATCCTGGCAGGAAACGTCGACATAGTCGACAGTCATACAGACTGTTGGAGTTACGGCTATCTACCGACTCCTGCGTGACGTGCTGAGAACCCTGACGGTCGGACGAGGGATCCCGCAAGATGACCGTCACCACAGCGTTAATGGCCAGTACAGGAAAAAGAGTGTGTTCATTAACATGGTGATTTGTGTGCTTCGGAGGTGCCCATCTGGGGGCGCAATATGAAAAAGAACATTGGCATACAGCCTAAGAACCAAACATTCACCAACGCCGAAGTACACGGACAATATGTAAAATCTGAAACGGGGCACTGCCATTGGCCCATGAGCATCCAATCCCCTCTCCTGTTACTGTGCAGGGACCAATGAAGATCCAGGTATGAACTTAAAAGCAGAATCATGCCAGTGACGTTTTATTTATGAAGCAAGCAGAAGAAGGCATACAGCCGAAACGCGTCCTTGCAAATAAAGTTATTTTAAAGGGACCCCGTGAGTGCAGCAAGTTTCTTTGAAACTGGAGCGTTGATATTTGGCATGGACCCACCTCCGTGCGTGCTTGCAACCCGTCGTGAAGAGTGCAGCTTCGCCTTTAGGTGGACTATGGAACAAAGTATTGTATACATGGCGTCTTGCACCGCCTGAAGGGAATCCTGGCAGGAAACGTCGACATAGTCGACAGTCATACAGACTGTTGGAGTTACGGCTATCTACCGACTCCTGCGTGACGTGCTGAGAACCCTGACGGTCGGACGAGGGATCCCGCAAGATGACCGTCACCACAGCGTTAATGGCCAGTACAGGAAAAAGAGTGTGTTCATTAACATGGAGATTCGTGTGCTTCGGAGGTGCCCATCTGGGGGCGCAATATGAAAAAGAACATTGGCATACAGCCTAAGAACTAAACATTCACCAACGCCGAAGTACACGGACAATATGTAAAATCTGAAACGGGGCACTGCCATTGGCCCATGATCATCCAATCCCCTCTCCTGTTACTGTGCAGGGACCAATGAAGATCCAGGTATGAACTTAAAAGCAGAATCATGCCAGTGACGTTTTATTTATGAAGCAAGCAGAAGAAGGCATACAGCCGAAACGCGTCCTTGCAAATAAAGTTATTTTAAAGGGACCCCGTGAGTGCAGCAAGTTTCTTTGAAACTGGAGCGTTGATATTTGGCATGGACCCACCTCCGTGCGTGCTTGCAACCCGTCGTGAAGAGTGCAGCTGCGCCTTTAGGTGGACTATGGAGCAAAGTATTGTATACATGGCGTTTGCACCGCCTGAAGGGAATCCTGGCAGGAAACGTCGACATAGTCGACAGTCATACAGACTGTTGGAGTTACGGCTATCTACCGACTCCTGCGTGACGTGCTGAGAACCCTGACGGTCGGACGAGGGATCCCGCAAGATGACCGTCACCACAGCGTTAATGGCCAGTACAGGAAAAAGAGTGTGTTCATTAACATGGTGATTTGTGTGCTTCGGAGGTGCCCATCTGGGGGCGCAATATGAAAAAGAACATTGGCATACAGCCTAAGAACCAAACATTCACCAACGCCGAAGTACACGGACAATATGTAAAATCTGAAACGGGGCACTGCCATTGGCCCATGAGCATCCAATCCCCTCTCCTGTTACTGTGCAGGGACCAATGAAGATCCAGGTATGAACTTAAAAGCAGAATCATGCCAGTGACGTTTTATTTATGAAGCAAGCAGAAGAAGGCATACAGCCGAAACGCGTCCTTGCAAATAAAGTTATTTTAAAGGGACCCCGTGAGTGCAGCAAGTTTCTTTGAAACTGGAGCGTTGATATTTGGCATGGACCCACCTCCGTGCGTGCTTGCAACCCATCGTGAAGAGTGCAGCTGCGCCTTTAGGTGGACTATGGAGCAAAATATAAAAATATATATATATGTATATATACATGAGGGTCCACAGGTGTCCAAAAACAGAGCGCACTCATCATCGGGTAACCGAAGTTAAATATGATGGCAGGTAAGTTTGGTGCATGCTGTCAGTAATCTCAATTATAATGCCCAACGCGTTTCAAGCTGAAATAGCCCTTGGTCACGGGCAAGCGGCAGCAGAAATAAAGAGTGCGGGTTTGTTCATCAATTTAATTCCCCACAGGTGAGTTGAAAGTTCAAAAAATTGCACCATGGGACTGGTAGTCCAATCATATCACTCGTAATATCATGCCACTTCAAATAGTTACAATCTTGCCTAAAATAGGCCAACAGTTCCATCACCAGCTTTCCCTGCAAATAAACATCTCCCAATGTTCCCCATTGCCTCGCTGTTACGAAGCCAGGGACCCGCCGTACATTCAAGGCGGAGGTGCAGCTCCAACGGCTGGACTGCCGTTATACAAGAGGGTCCACAGGTGTCCAAAAACAGAGCGCACTCATCATCGGGTAACCAAAGTTAAATATGATGGCAGGTAAGTTTGGTGCATGCTGTCAGTAATCTCAATTATAATGCCCAACGCGTTTCAAGCTGAAATAGCCCTTGGTCACGGGCAAGCGGCAGCAGAAATAAAGAGTGCGGGTTTGTTCATCAATTTAATTCCCCACAGGTGAGTTGAAAGTTCAAAAAATTGCACCATGGGACTGGTAGTCCAATCATATCACTCGTAATATCATGCCACTTCAAATAGTTACAATCTTGCCTAAAATAGGCCAACAGTTCCATCACCAGCTTTCCCTGCAAATAAACATCTCCCAATGTTCCCCATTGCCTCGCTGTTACGAAGCCAGGGACCCGCCGTACATTCAAGGCGGAGGTGCAGCTCCAACGGCTGGACTGCCGTTATACAAGAGGGTCCACAGGTGTCCAAAAACAGAGCGCACTCATCATCGGGTAACCAAAGTTAAATATGATGGCAGGTAAGTTTGGTGCATGCTGTCAGTAATCTCAATTATAATGCCCAACGCGTTTCAAGCTGAAATAGCCCTTGGTCACGGGCAAGCGGCAGCAGAAATAAAGAGTGCGGGTTTGTTCGTCAATTTAATTCCCCACAGGTGAGTTGAAAGTTCAAAAAATTGCACCATGGGACTGGTAGTCCAATCATATCACTCGTAATATCATGCCACTTCAAATAGTTACAATCTTGCCTAAAATAGGCCAACAGTTCCATCACCAGCTTTCCCTGCAAATAAACATCTCCCAATGTTCCCCATTGCCTCGCTGTTACGAAGCCAGGGACCCGCCGTACATTCAAGGCGGAGGTGCAGCTCCAACGGCTGGACTGCCGTTATACAAGAGGGTCCACAGGTGTCCAAAAACAGAGCGCACTCATCATCGGGTAACCAAAGTTAAATATGATGGCAGGTAAGTTTGGTACATGCTGTCAGTAATCTCAATTATAATGCCCAACGCGTTTCAAGCTGAAATAGCCCTTGGTCACGGGCAAGCGGCAGCAGAAATAAAGAGTGCGGGTTTGTTCGTCAATTTAATTCCCCACAGGTGAGTTGAAAGTTCAAAAAATTGCACCATGGGACTGGTAGTCCAATCATATCACTCGTAATATCATGCCACTTCAAATAGTTACAATCTTGCCTAAAATAGGCCAACAGTTCCATCACCAGCTTTCCCTGCAAATAAACATCTCCCAATGTTCCCCATTGCCTCGCTGTTACGAAGCCAGGGACCCGCCGTACATTCCAGCCGTTGGAGCTGCACCTCCGCCTTGAATGTACGGCGGGTCCCTGGCTTCGTAACAGCGAGGCAATGGGGAACATTGGGAGATGTTTATTTGCAGGGAAAGCTGGTGATGGAACTGTTGGCCTATTTTAGGCAAGATTGTAACTATTTGAAGTGGCATGATATTACGAGTGATATGATTGGACTACCAGTCCCATGGTGCAATTTTTTGAACTTTCAACTCACCTGTGGGGAATTAAATTGACGAACAAACCCGCACTCTTTATTTCTGCTGCCACTTGCCCGTGACCAAGGGCTATTTCAGCTTGAAATGCGTTGGGCATTATAATTGAGATTACTGACAGCATGCACCAAACTTACCTGCCATCATATTTAACTTTGGTTACCCGATGGTGAGTGCGCTCTGTTTTTGGACACCTGTGGACCCTCATATATATATATATATATATATATATATATATATATATATATATATATATATATATACATATATATATATATATATATATATATATATATATATATATATATATCCACATATCGACCAAGATTACTGGAGTCCCATTGGCCCGTAGACAGGTGGCGGGTTCAGTCGGGCAGGTCTCCCAGCATGTAATGTAGCACACAAACGTCTTCTTCAAAGAACGACCCGCACTCGGAAAATGAACCACAAAAGTTTAATCCTGTAGGTTACGCGTTTCGACAGCAAGCTGTCTTGATCACACAGTATACTACAAGGTGAGGAGGCATTACATAGATGTAAAAAGTGATGACGGACTTTGTGTTTGACAAAAGAATAGCGATCATCATGGCAGCCATATTTGAATGTACTTGGGTTATATTAACTTAGATACATGTGTACATGTGGGTTTTAAAAAAAGCCATCGATAGAGTCAATCAAATTGACCGTAGCCAGACTCTTAGTACTAAATAGGAGACTGAGAATACCCCTAATATGGATGAAACTGACAGGGTTATTCTCACCTATAATGGAAATTCAGGGCAAATACACAAGATATTTGCAGACAAATGGGAAATTTTGACAAGTGACTCCATCGTGGGCCCTACTTTTCACCATCGTCCTAAAATAACATACCGAAAAGGGCGCAGTCTTAGAGATATTCTTGTCCACAACGACATAACACCAATGGCCAATTCCAGTGAACACAATCTTAAAGGCTTCTTTCCATGCGGGCATTGTAAAGCTTGCCGCAATAGCTACATGATTAAGTCTTTTAATATCCCGGGTCAAAAATTACCTAGGAATATAAATCAATTTCTAACATGTAGTACCACTTACTGCATATATGTGCTGGTATGCCCATGTGAGTTATGGTATGTGGGGAGCACTACATTTATGGCGAAAAAAAGAGTATTGGAACATCTACGCGCCATAAATAAAAAAGATAGTCATTATCCCATTGCCCGACATTTCGAGCTATTCCATCTGTCCAACAGTTCGCAATTGCGATATTTTGTGTTGGAACAAGTTCACAGTGGTCCCAGGGGAGGTAATAGAAATTTACAACTTCGTAAACGAGAATGTAAATGGATAATTGAATTAGAAACGATGTACCCCACAGGCCACAATCTGGATGAGGAACTAAGTACACACTTACGTTTTGATTGATGTATTATCAATTCCTTCTATACTGTACTATGTAGCTATCTGTAATATGCTGATTCTGTTTCTGTTCAAGATGTAATATTTTTTAACCCATTAGTTTTCACTATGCAATTTAATAGTGGACCTAATATTCATTTTAACACAATCTATTTTGTTTTATATACAGGAAGAGAGGAGGGGTCGTACCGTCAGCGGACTGTCTCATCCGTTCCGGTTTCCCTAAACCTTTCTTCCATGGTCTCTGGTTCTTCCTCAGATAAGATAATTTTGTTATTTCTTTATTCCCTTTGGGCACTTCTCTGGTTGTTAAAGGCTTACTGATTTTGAAAGTTTCTTGGTGAATAGCGATGTCAGTAGATTAGACGCATTTGGATTTGAGTATTGGGTTGCATAATATTATACCACTAAGGTTTAAATATCTTTGCAAACGTATATGCAGCATATCTATGTGATCATGTAGAAAAAATGTCTTTCCATGTAATGGTATATTGGTGTTCATACGTACATGGCATGTAGGTTTTATTACATTGGCCCACTTGGGGACAGTATAACAAGTACAGTATATTATAGCCCAAAAATACCAATATGAGTTTTTTCAGCCAAGGAATAGCATAATACTGCGCAATATGCATTTTCTATCTAGGCTTCAAATGGCTGATCTGTATTGGTATTTTTCCCGTTTTTTCCGTTTGATGTACTAGACAACTTAAAATTGCTCTATATTTCATTTAAACAACGGAAATTAACATGTATTTAACTAACTATACATACGAGTGTTGCACTGATTGAATTGTATTTATTGAGATGACATCTATTTCTTTTTTGAGGTACACATGTATCTAAGTTAATATAACCCAAGTACATTCAAATATGGCTGCCATGATGATCGCTATTCTTTTGTCAAACACAAAGTCCGTCTAGATAGTTATAGTTAGGACCGAGTTCCCATAGGAAATCTGAAAATTCTATTTTGAATAACTTTGGCGCCGGTTGACTTATGTTTGTGAAATCTTCAAACCTAATGAGGCGCTCCGCTCAGCTCCTACCCTGAAAGTCTCGGGGTGATTCGTCAAGCGGGGGCTGAGAAAAAAGGGGGGTCCCAAAACGCGTTTTCCCCATGCATTTTCCCATAGGACCTTTAGTCGAAGGTACAGCCCGAACGGCTGAACAGAATTACTTGAAATTTGGCAAAGAGGTAGTCCTCAGGTCAGGCATGTGCCTTTTGCATATATGGTGTAAATCCGTTCAGTAGTTCCTGAGAAAATCAAAAGTAAAATCATATACATATCTGGGGGGAGCCTAACCACACATCTCATTGTGAGATCTGATTGGCTGTCAGCACTTCATCCAAGAAGTGTTGGCAGCCATCTTGGGACCAATATACATGATAGCACCTCATTAAAAAGCATTGCAGTTAATAGAAGGTTTTAAGACTTTAGTTACATTATAAATCATTTGTTGATGGTACCATACTCATTTTAGGAATTGTGGTATGTTCTAAGGTGATTTTACCATGTGAAAAAGCCTTCTGCTGGGATATCATGAATCATCTTTGAGAGAAAACTATTTTCACATGCTTTTCCCACAGAGGTTTGGAAGGTGATCTATAAGCTAAAATGAGAGCATATTTTCTGTAAATTCACATTATCTTTCTCAGTCATGTGAGAATGAAGTCTGCCATTCTCAGTAAAACATTTACATCCAACAAGGGCAGAGACTGTCAGTTGATTCCTTTGTGTTCTACTGCAGCTTCCCAGAGTGTTCCAAAGAACAGCTAGAGCGCTAACAGTCTTACTTATGACAAAGGTATGGCACACCTGAAGCCATCTTGATTGGAATAAAGTGGTAACATTTAAAACATTTAATTTAAAAAGGAACAAAATGAGAGGGTTCATTTTGCCATAGAATGTATGATTAGTGCTGCAGAAAGAAAAATTAGGGCACATTTTGAGTGACTTCTCAAATCCTCTTCTATTTCATTAAAGAATTCTGACATGCAGACTGAAACATGCACTTTCAATACCAGCAGCAGACTTCCCTGGTGAGCAGTAGCTTTACTACAGTGATCTAATGAGCAACTAGAGTGCTAACATTCTGAATTTATGGCAAATGTGTGACACATCTGAATGCCTTCTTCATTGAATCAAAGTAAAAAACTGACAGTATGCCTACTGAGGAGACTGCAGTAAATGAGGAAATTAGGAAACTTCATAACAAGTCTCCCAAGATGGCCACCAGAGACAAAAGAGCCCAAATGTAGCACAAATATCACCGAGATGTAGCCCAAGTATAGCCCAATGACAGAAATCCCAGAGTGTTTTAAAGAACAACTAGAGCGCTAACAGTCTTACTTATGACAAAGGTATGGCACACCTGAAGCCATCTTGATTGGAATAAAGTGGTAACATTTAAAACATTTAATTTGCAAAGGAACAAAATGAGGGGGTTCATTTTGCCATAGAAATTATGATTAGTGCTGCAGAAAGAAAACTTAGGGCACATTTTGCCTTCTCAAATCCTCTTCTATTTCATTAAAAAGTTCTGACATGCAGACTGAAACATGCACTTTGAATACCAGCAGCAGACTTCCCTGGTGAGCAGTAGCTTTGCTACAGTGATCTAATGAGGAACTAGAGTGCTACCATTCAGAATTTATGGCAAATGTGTCACATCTGAATGCCTTCTTGATGGAACCAAAGTAAACAAGCATTGAAAATGCAATAGGTCTCGCCCTCGTTTAAGTTAAAGCAATTCTGTTTGTAATTAGGTGGCTTTTTAGCTTTGCTTTTATTAGTGTTTTTCAAAATTTCATGTACATAACATGCATATATGTATATGTATGCATGCATTTATATTTGTATTTATATAGATATGCAGATTATATATATGTTTATATATGTATGTATATATATATATATATACATACATATATATAAATGCATATGCATATATGTGCGTGTAGAGAGAGGTAGAGAGGTAGAGGTGTAGAGGTAGCGATGTAGAGGTAGAGAGGTAGAGGTAGAGAGGTAGAGAGTAATAGAGAGAGAGGTAGAGAAAGGTAGAGAGGTAGAGAGTAGAGGATGAGTAATAGAGAGTTGAGAGAGAGTAGTAGAGAGTAGTAGAGAGAGTAGCAGAGAGTGAGTAGGAGAGAGTAGTAGAGTGAGTAGTAGAGAGTGAGTAGTAGAGAGTGAGTAGTAGAGAGTAGTAGAGAGTGAGAAGTAGAGAGTAGTAGAGAGTGGACTTTGTGTATCGATTTCTGGGCTAACAGCGTCGCGGGACTGCGAGGACCACAACCCCCTGCCTGCTCCACCTGTGTCCTCTTCCCGCTTGGACCCGCCGTCTGCCCCCGAGCACGGATAACTTCTCCCGGCCCCCGCTTTGTGGGTGCCGGTCGTAGGAGTGGACTTTGTGCATCGATTTCTGGGCTAACAGCGTCGCGGGACTGCGAGGACCACAACCCCCTGCCTGCTCCACCTGTGTCCTCTTCCTGCTTGGACCCGCCTTCTGCCCTCCGGATATCACTGGCCTATCTCACCGCATCGCGGGACGCGAGCGGGACGCGTCCCGGGCGAAACCCAGGCCAAGGGCGGGCCCGTTTTTGCCCATTTGTGCCCGAGAGAGACCGGACCGGGCTCACTCTCTTACTTCCACCCATCCAGTGAGTACTTTTAATCTTTGTTTAATTTGTTTGTGAACAATGCTGAACAAAAGGGGCATGAAATCTACTACCACAGACCATGTTGCGGGAACGCTCGATAAATTTATTGTAAGGGCTTCTTCAATACTCGAACATGAAATAGCAATTACCGAGCGACGGTTGTCCATGGAGCCGGTCCCTTCTAAACGTTCTTCACTGGGCTCAATTGCGCATTGTCGCTCTCCTGTTGTCCTTGCTTCCACTCCTTCTACCATGAGCTCACATAGTGGACATTCTCCTCTAGCAACTCCAACTATTGCTCCCGCTAAAGGTTCTATTGACTCGGCACCAAGTGTACCACTCTCTGATCAGGTTCCTTCCACCTTGCCTGTAATCCCAGTTCGGGAAGCGGGCACCATCCCAAAAAGGAAACTGTTGGAAACAGCCCACTCCCACTCCGCAGGGTGGTGGTGGACTCCCCGAACACACTGTGGTAGCTTGGCTCGAGTGGTCAGGACACAGGCGCAGTGCTAAGCATACAATATACCCATACAATAACCATGCGTGCATCCGTTCCAAAAACGACTCTACACCGTAAAAATTATGAAAATATTCTTCTTTATCTTTTTCTCTTAGTTGCTGATTGGGAAAATAAATAACAATCACAGTATATACATTTTAAATAGAGCAGGTCAAATAAATACTGGCTGTTTGCTGAAATAAATAGGGGTGATCATAAATAACAGGGCATAAATACAAGTGCAATATATACAGACAATTAAATACTTTGAGGTAATAAATACTGTACCAATAAATACTGTACCAATAAATACTGTACACCAACAAGTCCCGTGGACCTATGAATTCAGTGCAGCAATAAATAGATAAGAACTTAATAAATACAGTATCCCCAATAAATAATTAGAAGTATACAGTACACTTTGTGAATCAGATGGCACTTCAACTCTTAAGGGCTGATTTGGCCCAGGTACAGCTTGTAGGGTGTGGAAGGCTTGAGGGGGGCTACTCCCTGGCTGAGGCAAAGGCTGAGGCCTAAACTGAGGTAGATCAAAAGGGGGGAATTCCAATGCCCTGGCTTCCCTCTCCACACAACCTCTCTAGGTCAGTCCCAGTTCACCCCAGGCACAGTCAGGTGGGTTTCAGCACCTCCCTAGCCCCTCAGAGTAGTCTCTCAGGTCTCCACAGGGCCTTAGGCGCCCTCTACTCCACTTACTGCCCTTTTCTGATGTTCCGACGCCGCTGGAGTCGTGTCGACGCCGTGAGGCGGTTCCGGTTCGGTCTCGGCGGCCTCGGCACACTGTCAGTTCTTTGACGACGCCGGTAGGCGGTTCCGGTCCGATGTCGGTGGCCTCGGTTCGAACTCGACCTCCGATTCGACGGCGTCGGGCAGTCTCTTCACACGATGTCGACTTCGGGCGGCTCCGGTCCGATGGCGCACTCGGCTCCGATGACGTCGGCCGGCCTGGCCTCGCTGTCGACTTCCGGCGACTCCGGGGTGCGATCCTCACCCCCGACCTCCGGCGTTCCTCCTTACAGGTTCCGGGCGACTCCGGAGTGCGATCCTCACTCCCGACCTCCGGTGCTCCTCGACCTCGGTCTCCGACGACTCCGGAGGGCGGACTTCACCCTTCCGATGACGCCGCTCACTCGACCTCGGTTCACTTCCTCCTCGACCTCTGGTATTCCTCTCGACCCCCGCCGGCGCCCTCTTACGACCTCAGGCGGCTCCGGGTACGACGTCTGCTACCTCAGTCAGCGCCGCTTCTCCACCTCGGGCTCCAGGTCTTCGGCTACTCGACGCCAGGCTCCAGGGAAACCAGTTCTCAGGTCAGAATCTTGCTGTCTTCTTATTTCTAAGGCCTGTTCCTGCTGTCCAGGTCCTTAGGATGGTTTTCTTCTGACTTCTTCCCACACAGGGCTATAGGCTGGGATCCATCAGTAGGGACAAGTATCAAGGGTGGGTTTATGGACCCCACTCCAGGCACAAGTTTCCACCCCTACTGCTTCACTCCTTCCTCCTTCGCTGTTGTGCTCCTCTCTCTTCACCAGTCAGGTGCCAACTGCCAGCTCCAACTGCCAACTGCCTCTCTTATCCTCCCAACATTCTAAACGGTTTCCAACTGTCACAGGGTTCTGGAAGCTCCTGGAATGTTCTGGAAGGTGCTGGTAGGTTCCAGTGGATGCTGGTGATGTCATGGGAGGCCACCATTTTGTGCTCCAGGCCCTCAGACAGAAGTTTCAGGGGTAGCTAAAATGGCTCCCTGAATCTGCAGCAACACTAAAAAGTCTGGTGGTTCCCAAAAAGGAAAAATTCAAACAGGGTTTGAGGCAAAAGTGGGACAAAATAAATAATGATGAGGAGGGACCACCCAAAGGGCTGACAGGTCTAACAGAAACGAACTGGGATTTCACCAAGAGGCAGGAGGAAAAAACTACAGAAACCGAATTCTGATCTTTTGGATTCTTCCTTGCCTGTAGTTATAGCTCCCTCCCAGTCAACTTGTACAGAGCGATCTCCTCTAGATATAGTTCCACAGTCATTTGATATAGACCTGCTACTTGGGAAAATGTCTACAGTGCTAACATCAGCCATACAACCGCTTGAGCATAGATTAATAGCAATTGAGAATAGGTTGGCTGCACTGGAGGTTGCTACGGATAAAAATGCTAAACTCTTACAGGACTTGAAACCTTGTTCACATTTATGCCAAAATCAAGATAAAACTTCTAGTCCTCCTATTACCGTACAAAAACCATCTGATATTCAACAGATTCAACAACGGGGAGTACCATGTAATCCACATCTAAGTTTACGGCGGGGGATACCTTTGCCTAATGCCACAAATGTGTCTGATAGTTTATTACCAACAAACAATCATTGTCTAGAGCCTCCTGATGAGGCCCCTTCTCCCATGGACTTTCTACGTATTGATCTCCCTCCAGAAAGTGCCCCTTATGTGGTCGTTTTGACTGGTGTCCCCAAACTGGCTACTGAGAGGTATGAATCATTCCAGGAACTTAAAAACAAAGTAATGTACTGGTTGAACATTAACAGACCATTGCCTAGGAATGTATGTTCACCTATTCTGTTTGTTAGGAGAGTTGGTTGGGTGGGTCACAAACCAAAGGATGTGGGAGGTGACTGTGTTGTTATCAACTTTAAAAATCCTGAGGTAGTTGATCACGTATGTAGTCCTATCTTCGATAATGTAACCTCAAACATCAAAACATTTAACTTAGGTCATTTTTATTTTCCCCCCAATAAACCCTCTTTTCCTTGTCTAAGGCCCCTCGTACCGCCCCGTAACCATTATGATCGAGGGCAATTTGTTGATGGCATGCGGGGTAGGATGACCGATAATGAAGTTCTAGGTTTTCCAGTTAATAATAGGTATAGCTCCTTGGATGAGGTGGAATGACTAAGGACGCAAGGTAATCATCATTTACCTTCCATCTCTCCTGTTGATGAGAATGGTGACAAATGTGGTTATGGAGTCCCAATGGTGATTTCACCTATGGGTATAGAACCATTGGACGCTGGGGTTATTTCATCTACTGGCCTAAGCATTAGGAGGGATGACTCCATCCAATCTTCAGATTGGGAGGATATACCCAATAATCTACCTGTAATTATTGATACTCTACCCACCCAGACTAACTCCGCAAATGATTTGTTCTATCCTGATAGAACGCTTAAAATTCTTAGTTGGAACATCGCGGGCCTGACTACCAATATTGACAACCCAGAGTGGTGTTCCTTTATAGACCTCTTTGGGATTTGTTTATTACAGGAAACGTGGTCAGTGGAACCCACACATAGATTGGGGTACACTACCTTTATGCAACCAGCCCTAAAAGGTCCAAAAGGCAGACCCTCGGGGGGTCTGTGTGTTTGGGCAGGCACTCACCTTGGCTTCAAGATTAAAAGGGTTGAAACCAATAGCAGAGACTTAATATGTATTCTTTTGTCCCACAGGAAGACCCCTAAGATTGCACTTATTAATGTTTATTCGCGTCCTACTTGTCGGGGTGGTACATCATCTACTCTCGAGTCTTTGTCATCTCTTTTGGAATCTCTCCCAGATGATGTCGTCTTGATGATTGGAGGTGATTTCAATTGCCATTTCACGCCCCTGAGTGGAGAAACCCCAATTTCATACGAGGAAGATGAGGTTAGATCTATTCCACCCACCAGCATGTATACAGTTAAACGCTGGACTCCCCTGGTCCTTCAACTCACCTCTCTCACCTACTCATTCTCCTTGAGAGCGTGTAATGGCCGTTTCAACGGGGATATGCCGGGGCAGTCAACTTATAGGGGAATGGGACACGAATCTGTGATTGATTATCTTTTGGTTAGCCTAGATTTGTGGCCCAAAGTGTTGGATTTTAAAATAATTAGGCGCATGGAGAGTGACCACGATCCCTTAATAGTAGATCTGAATTTCCAACTGTTGAACGCAGGGCCAGATAAAGATACTCTTCCAGCAGGGAATACAAGAGTCATCCAAGGGGGGAAGCGGATACACTGGCTTACTGTAAAACAGTCTGACTCAGCCATTGCCAGTATGTACCAAAATATTCTTCCTCTCCTTGAAAGGGTGTTCAAAATGGAAGTTAATATCCCTGTGGCTGGTAGAACTATGGATTTGGCTAAAACTCATAAGGATCTTGTCGAAATACTGTGTGTTTTTTTTTATAAAGTAGGTACAGTAAACCCAAAGAAGCAGGGGAACACAAACCCGTGGTTTACAAAGGGCTGTAGGGCAGCCAAACAGGAACTACTACAGGCCATTAAGGCAGGCAATCGCCAACATATTCTGGAAGTAAGGCGGGCCTATAGGAAGATAATCCTTAGTGCCAAAACTGAGTGGGAAGAGGGAAGATGGGTTGCTATTAGAACAGCCCTTATGGTAAAAGATTCAAGGTCCTTTTGGAACCTTGTTCACACTGGGAAATCGGAGGGTAAAACCACGATTGACCCCAATGTTTCCGAAGATGCATGGGCATCGTATTTCAAAAAACTCTACTCCAATAACACAACTAGGAGAGATGATCCCCCTGCAATTTTAATGACCCTGGATCCATCCTGGGATGCTCAATCCTGGACGATAATGGAAGTGGATTTGGCACTGGATAATCTTCAACCAAATAAGGCCCCTGGGTTAGATAGGATCCCTGGGGACCTTTATAGAGATGAAAGGACAGTTTGGGCACCCTACTTCCTAATCCTCTTCAATGCTATTCTGCAAGGCTTACCGGTTCCATCTACCTGGATGGGTGCGGAAATTATTTCCATTTTTAAAAAGGGATCCCCCCTCGACCCGGGTAACTACAGGCCTATAAGCCTTATAGACGTGAGCCAGAAAATTTATTCGAGACTTCTCCTGCAACGGTTGCAGAATTGGATCGAGGAGAATAACATCTTAACCCCACTTCAAGCGGGATTTAGGTCCAAAATATCAACTATGGACCAACTATTTAGGCTCCAGATCCTCTACTGGAAACACGTTATATTGGAGGGGGGTAGTCTATATTTGACCTTCGTGGATTTGAAATCTGCATTTGACATGGTGGACCGCAATCAGCTCTGGAATTTATTGCTAGCTATGGGGGTTCCACCTTATCTATGCTACCAATTGAAGATTCTCCACGAAGGGACATATGCTAGAGTTCGCTATGTAAAACATGGTCACCTGACCGGCCCTTTTCCAGTAGAGAAGGGTGTGCGTCAGGGCTGTGTCCTTGCCCCAACTCTGTTTTCACTTTTCCTCAACGGGCTCATTGATGATCATCTGGAAACTACAGACATTGATGCCCCAAAATTGGCCTCTCGAAGATACCCTGCACTTATGTTTGCAGACGACACCTTGCTGTTGTCAAAATCGCCGATGGGCATGCAGCGGGTGTTGAATCAGTTTACCAACTTCTGCAGCAAAAGTAATCAGGTGGTCAACATAGATAAAACAAAATATATGGCCTTTAACGTAAAATCTTCCAATTATCCACATCCCATGATGGAAGGTATCCCTTTGGATCGGGTTTCTACTTTTGAGTACCTAGGTCTGACCTTGAATGATAAAATGGGATGGTCTCCTCAAAAGCTTAAAGCAAACTTAAAACTCACCCAGGCTATAGGGGGCATCCTTAAAGTCCATAAAAAATGTAGCTTAAAAATCATAAGTGCCCCCCTCGAAATTTACATTGTGCAATCCAGGTCCTCGACACTCTATGGGGCTGAATTATGGGGCCATACTCCTACAAATGATATGGTCAGTACCGAAAACAATTTTATTAGGAAACTTTTAACCCTTCCAAATAATACGCCGCTCATGCCATTGAGGTTGGATCTAAATATTCGCCCCATTTCAGAGGTTGCTGCCTCAAGGCCATTGATGTATTGGAGGAGGATTTGGAGTACAACCGAGTTGGCATGCTATAGAGACGAACTGAAAGTAATCCTGGGTACACTAGGAGCCGATTAGATCCCCTGGCTCCAGTATGTTAGGCAGACACTTAACCAGATTGGTCTTGCATACCTCTGGGATAATCCAGAGGATTCAATCTCAGGCATTACCAAGAAATCTCTTGCCACAATACTCAAAGATTACTATTTAATGAAAGCTTACAGCTCGGCTAAACCATCAAGTCTGACTGATGCTTTCCTTGATGTTAAGCCATATTACGCCTTTGTACCTGAACGTGATGTTATCCAGCCAACCTTAGCAAAGAAGCTATATGTACAGTTCAGATACGGAACCCTTCCCTTATATTCATTCACTGATCGATGGGCGGGTGGATTACATCATGTATGCCCTGGTTGTTCAACTGAACAGGAAACCACGATGCATGTCGTGCTTTTTTGTCCGGCTTATGCCGGTATTCGGAAAAAATGGATTATACCGTTATGCTTAAATCTGGGTGTTAGGAGCTATCTTGATTTTTATAGGATTCTGAGAAGTGATACAAACCCACTTATTGTGGTTTCAGTTACCAAGTTTTTGTTTTCAATGTGGTTAATTCGCAGGAAATTAACTAGCAAAATTATCCACTGATATTCTGGTATCAAGCGTGGCTAGAATACTGCTAAACCACATTGTTATTTGATTATTATTCACTGGCATTTGTACCTTCAAATTGACTGGAATATGTACTTTATTATGGAAATTGTGATATTAAGACTGTACTTTTATGATTTTAAACAATCGCAATAAAGTTTTTGATTGATTGATTGAGTAGTAGAGGGAGTAGTAGAGAGTAGTAGAGAGTGAGTAGTAGAGAGTAGTAGAGAGTGAGTATTAGAGAGTGAGTAGTAGAGAGTAGTAGAGAGTGAGTAGTGGAGACTGAGTAGCAGAGAGAGAGTAGTAGAGAATGTGTAGTAGAGAATGAGTAGTAGAGTGAGTAGTAGAGAGTAGTAGGGAGAGTAGTAGAGAGTGAGTAATAGAGAGTAGTAGAGAGTGAGTAGTATAGAGTAGTAGAGAGTAGTAGAGAGAGAGTAGTAGAGAGTGAGTAGTAGAGAGTGAGTAGTAGAGAGAGAGTAGTAGAGAGTGAGTAGTAGAGAGTAGTAGAGAGTGAGTAGTACAGAGTGAGTAGTAGAGAGTGATTAGTAGAGAGTAGTGGAGTAGTAGAGAGTGAGTAGTAGAGAGTAGTAGAGAGTGAGTATTAGAGTGAGTAGTAGGGAGTAGTAGAGAGTGAGTAGTAGAGTGAGTAGTAGAGTGAGTAGTAGAGAGCGTGTAGTAGAGAGAGAGTAGTAGAGAGTAGTAGAGAGTGAGTAGTAGAGAGTGAGCAGTAGAGAGAGTAGTAGAGAGTAGTAGAGTAGTAAAGAGTGAGTAGTAGAGAGTGAGTAGTAGAGAGTAGTAGAGAATGAGTAGCATAGAGAGTAGTAGAGAGTAGTAGAGTGAGTAGTAGAGAGTGAGTAGTAGAGAGAGAGAGTAGTAGAGAGTGAGTGGTAGAGAGTAGTAGAGTGAGTAGTGGAGAGTAGTAGAGAGTGAGTAGTAGAGAGAGTAGTAGAGTGAGTAGTTGAGAGTGAGTAGTAGAGAGTGAGTAGTAGAGAGTAGTAGAGAGTAGTAGAGTAGTAGAGAGTGAGTAGTAGAGAGTGAGTAGTAGAGAGTAGTAGAGTGAGTAGTAGAGAGGGAGTAGTAGAGAGAGAGTAGTAGAGAGTGAGTAGTAGAGTAGTAGAGTAGTAGAGAGTGAGTGGTAGAGAGTAGTAGAGAGTAGTAGAGAGTGAGTAGTAGAGAGTGAGTAGTAGAGAGTAGTAGTAGAGAGTAGTAGAGTACTAGAGAGTAGTAGAAAGTGAGTAGTAGAGAGTGAGTAGTAGAAAGTAGTAGCGAGTGAGTAGTAGAGAGTGAGTAGTTTAATTTAAAAGGAACACAATGAGGAGGTTCATTTTGCCATAGAAATTATGATTAGTGAGGAAAAAAGAAAAATTAGGGCACATTTTGAGTGACTTCTCAAATCCTCTTCTATTTCATTAAAAGATTCTGCCATGCAGACTGAAACATGCACTTTCAATACCAGCAGCAGACTTCCCTGGTGAGCAGTAGCTTTACTACAGTGATCTAATGAGCAACTAGAGTGCTACCATTCAGAATTTATGGAAAATGTGTGACACGTCTGAATGACTTCTTGATGGAATCACAGTAAAAAACGGAAAGCATTTCCTACTGAGGAGACTGCAGTAAATGAGGAAATTAGGAAACTTCATAACAAATAAATCTCCCAAGATAGGCACCAGAGACAAAAGAGCCCAAATGTAGCACAAATATCACCCAGATGAAACCCACGTGTAGCCCAATGACAGAAGTGTGCAAAACACTTTTTATTTTTTGTGTTTTTGCAGTTTTATATAGCGCAGCCTGGTCAGGTATTGGAGTGCTTTACATGAGCATTGGTTACATCACACTAGGACAAATTCATTTCGGTTGTAGACATGGGGAGATTAAGTGATTTGACCAGAATCACAGAATGTCAAGCTGAAGCAGAAACTCCAACCTGGTTCCCCAGTTGCAAAGTCTGCAGCTCTGGAAGTAACACCACATCCTCTCCCCTAAGTTCAACATTTAATCAAGTGGTTAACTGGATAAAAAAACATAATGATAATAAATAATTTAAAAGTGCTTTGTCGCTATTTGAAAACTCAGAAAACATGTCCTCATTTTAGTTTTTTAGAGCACTAACCATAATTTCGATGCAAATAAGATCCTCTCATATATGTAATTTCTAAAAGAAAAGCTCTAGGTATTACAGTTTTGATTACATCAAGATGATGTCAGGCGAGCCACACTTTTGTAATAAATATAGAATGCTAGCAATCCAGTTGTTTATTAGGCTACTGTTGAGAGGCAGAGGCCAGGGGCACGGACTCAGAAAATTGAAGGCAGGTAGGTGGGTGCAGAGGCAACAATTTGACCACACTGGGCGGGCAGGAGGGGCAGTGGCAGCACAACGGACTATGGAGGGCAGTGGAACTGGGGGGCAGGGGCAACAAACCAACAATACAGGACAGGCAAGAGAGGCTGTGGCAATATAATAGACCATTGTGGGCGGAAGGAAGAGGCAGTGGTAGTACAACCATACATGCCAACAGACCCGATTCAGCCAGGAAACGCCCAATGTTTTAAGCCCAAATGGGATTTATTTGATGTGTCTCCTGTCTACAATCTCCTCCTTTTCAATGAAAGTCAATGGGGAAAATCAATACCCCAGATTTTTTCAAAAACTCCCTCTTACCTAGTTCAAAATGTTAGCGAGCATGGTACATTGGATCATGGAAGGCAGGAGGAATTGGGGTAGGGACATGGACTCGGATAACAGAGGACAGGAGGGACATGGAGAGGTGCACCAAACTGACCTTACAGGACAGGCATCAGGGTTTGCAGCAGCACAATACACCACACAGGGCATGCGGGATGGGAGTGCAGTACAACAATCCATAGAAAGTAATAGGGAGGGGACAGGACCATGCAAATGGACAACAGAGAACAGAGGGGAAAGAGGCAATGGCATGTAGCTGACCATAATGGACAGACAGGAGAAAAAGCAGCAGCATAACAGACCATAAATCAATCAATCAATCAATCAATCAAAGCCATTTATAAAGCGCACTACTCACCTGGAGGGTCTCAAGGCGCTAGGGGGGGGGAAGTGCCGCTACTGCTCGAACAGCCAGGTCTTGAGCTTCTTCCTGAAGGAGAGGTGGTCTTGCGTCAGGCGCAGGTCGGTCGGGAGGGAGTTCCATGACTTGGCGGCCAGGTAGGAGAAGGACCTTCCTCCTGTTGTCGCTCTTCGGATGCGGGGGACGGCGGCGAGGGTGTGGCTGGCTGATCGGAGATGGCGTTTGGGAGCGTAGAAGTTGAGGCGGTTGTTGAGGTAGCTCGGGCCTTGGTCGTGTAGGGCTTTGTGTGCGTGGGTGAGGAGACGGAAGGTGATTCTCTTGTTGACGGGGAGCCAGTGCAGGTCTCTCAGATGTCCGGAGATGTGGCTGCTTCGGGGGATGTCGAGGATGAGTCTGGCTGAGGCGTTCTGTATCCGCTGGAGTCTCTTCTGGAGCTTGGCGGTGGTTCCGGCGTAGAGGGCGTTGCCGAAGTCCAGTCGGCTGGTGACAAGGGCCTGGGTGACCGTCTTCCTGGTCTCGGTGGGGATCCACCGGAAGATCTTCCGTAGCATGCGCAGGATGTTGAAACAGGACGAGGAGACGGCGTTGACTTGTCTGGTCATGGAGAGGGAGGAGTCCAGGATGAAGCGTGGTCTGTCGGTTTGGGTGCGGTGCCCAGGGCGGGGGGCCACCAGGAGTCGTCCCAGGCGGAGGGCGAGGAGCCCAGGATGAGGACTTCCGTCTTGTCTGAGTTCAGTTTCAGGCGGCTGGTCATCATCCACTCGGCTACGTCTTTCATCCCTTCGTGGAGGTTGGCTCTGGCGGCGGCGGGGTCGTTGGTCAGGGAGAGGATCAGCTGGGTGTCGTCGGCGTAGGAGATGATGTTGAGGTTGGGAGGGATCAGGGGGCATAACAATGGAACAGACAAGCCAGGAGGGAGGGAATAGGGGTCTACATGGAAAAAAGAGGGCAGGGGGCAAGGGGGAAGGCAGGAGCAGCAAGCTGACCATGGAGGTCAGGCAGGATGGGCACTAGAGGCAAGACACACCATTGAGAACAACAGTGAGACTATAATGGCATACACACAGACCATGGAGGGAAGGTGGGAGTGGGTCAGGGGCAGTTAGCTGACCACACAGGGATGGTGGGAGGGGCCGTGGCAGCATAGAAGACCATGCATGGCAAACGGGAGGTTTAGTGTTAGCACAATGGCCATGATGGGCAAGAAGGAGGGGGCAGTGGCATGCCCAAAGGACCATGGAGGATAGAAGGGAGGGGTAGGAGCTGGGCGCAGACAAGAGAGTTCAGGAGAATGGGCCTCACAGCTGACCACACGGGGCAGGCAGGAGGAGGAGTTGCAGCACAACAGACCAGGGAGGGCAGAAGGGTGTGACAATAAAATGGACCATGGAGGACAGGAGGAAGGGATAGGGGCATGGAACGTGGACAGGCAGGATGGAGGTGGCAGGGACAGCTTACAGTCATCTGACAATGCTAGGCAGGTGGGAGGGGAGTGGCAGCTTAACATAACACTCAGAGTAGATAGGAGGGGCAGGTCCATGGAACATGGTGGGCAAAAAGGATGGAGCAGGGGCATGCACACACACATCAGAGGACAGGGGGAAGGAGTGTAGGGGCAAGAAGCTAAGCACAGAGGCTAAGCAGGAGCTCAATTAAGGGGCATAGGATTGGGTGATGGAGGCAGGAGGGAGGAGGCTAGTGCATGGATTCAGAAAACATAGGATTGGGAGGAGGTGGATGGGGCAGCAAGCTAAATGTTCAGAGAAGGCGGGAAGGCCAGTGGCAGCACAACGGCCACACAGGGCTGTAATAAGAGAGCAGGGACTTGGACTTGGACAATGGATGGCTAGGAGGAGGGGAGGCAGGAGAAGCAATCTTGGGTGGGGCAGCACAATGCCAGGCCAGGCCCTGCTTCCAACCCCCCACCATCCATTGTGATAGGCATCTTACTTAACGTTAAAAAAACTCGAAAGTTAGACTCAGATTTCACTCATACACAACCAGTGAAATTCAGCAGTTATACTTACCTGAGCTAACTATAACTTACGCCCCCGCAATATACTGCTAATGACTTCAGACATTAAATCATTCATGACATTGTCAGTTAAATCACTCATGACATCTCAAATGAGCTGTGAATGGAATGGAACTATAATCGCTAGAACTTTATTTAGGGATAGTGTGTGTATATTAACACCCCTTTTCTTTCTTTTCTTTTGTGTAAGAACCATTATAATACACAACATGCCCAGAACAATATGGCCGATAGCCTTTCACTTTAAAGTAATGTGTAGTCCATTGTTTATGTTGCTGTTTGCAATCCTAAGTATGTTTATTATGAATAAGTCATGTTGACGAACATTCAGGTATGGCGGTCACGGGGCAAGATATGCTGAAATGACATTGTGTGCATATTAACACTTGTTTTCTTTTCTTTATTGTATCAATTCCTGAATTTTCACATCGCGACTAGGCCAATATGGCTGCCAGCTTTTTGGATTAAAGTAATATGTAGTCCTTTGTTAATGTTGGCAACTGGAGGCCTTTGTACATTTAAATAAGGAAGCTACAATGACATCTTGTATTGTTATCAAGGTTCGGACGAGCCGAAATGCGTGGATCGCGTTCTTTGCAGATTAAATACTTCAAAACTACAACCTGAGTTCTGATTCCTTCCTTGTAAGAGTGAGAGGAGATTAAATACATATATAAAATTTACTGAAAAAACCACACGTTTCAGGGACGTTATTGTTAAAAATTAGCATTTAAAAACCTTAGATATTCAATGAAAAAACCACAGGTTTCAGAGACATTATAGTTAGTCTGACATTTCACTTGTACAAAACCAGAGAAATTCAGCCGTTATAGTTAGCAGAGCTAACTATAAATCACGCCCCCACAATGCACTGCTGATGACCCTACACATTACCTCACTCATGTCATGGCCAGTGACATCACTGATGACATCACTGATGACATCTCAAATGACATCACTGATGATATCACTGATGACATCATCCAGTGACTGTGAGTGTTTCTAAAAAGTTTAAGAATGTGATATATATATATGATGATTCAGTCAGTGTGTGACTGACTGTATAAGTGAGTGATTATACCTGTCTGGGTGAATGTATGAGTGAGTGACTAATCTGTGTGAATGTCTGTATCAGTCTGTCAGTTGGTGTGTAAGTGGCTGCATGGGTTGGTGACTAGGTACATGAGTGTCTCTCTGTCTGCCCGACTCTCCTATGTTCAAGATGTGCATGGCTGACCGAATGTATGGTTGCCATTTTCTGTCTGAGTTCCCATCCTCTTGTCATTCCATTTGTCTTTTGTCGAATTTCTTTTTTACCCTTTTGTGTCTGTGTGCCGTTTGCCCATTCTCTGTCCTACTGCTTAATATTTGTTTTACTTTTAAGTCTGTCTTTCGTCATTTTTTTATTTGTCTGTCTGCCTGGTTAAACCTATTTTTTGCCATTTTTTTACTGCCTGTTTTTTTTTATATTATTGTATCTGTCCCTTATCCTACCTTTCTTCATTTTCCCCTCTTGGTTTGCTTGTGTGTATGCCTTCTTCAACTGCCTGCCTCCCTTGTTGTCATTCTCTGTTTGCTTTTACTTTTTCCATAGTTAGCTTTTCTCTGCCTTTTCTCTGCATTCCTGTGTCTCTTTGCTGCATGGCACCTGTCCGTCTGAATATTTGTTCATCCTTTTGCCTTTTTTTCTATCTGCCTGCCTCCGCTTTAACTATAGCTCACTGTAACTGTCTCTTTGTTGTGATTTTTTTCATCTGCGCGTTTCCCTTGTTACCCTTGTTCCTGTCTGTGTTTTCTCATTTTCCATCTATCTTAATCTTTTCTGCCTGCCTTTTGTGACAGATGACCACTCTGTCTATTTTCCCCTCCTGGCCCTCTGCCCATCTTTTCCCATTTTCTATGTGTGCATCTTCTCTGTTTTCTACTTTACTTGCCTTTTTTCGAACACTCCAATTGTCAGCCTCCTCACGACCCCTTGCCTTTTCTATATGTTCCTGTTTTATTCTCATTATATATATATTTTTTTCTAATTCTCCAGCTTGTTTTGTACCTAACTCTAAACATCTGTGAAGTCATGCCATCTTGTCCCCTAGCTCTTTGGTTCAATGCATGTAGATGCTGAGCAACTGACAGTACTACATGACAGGCTTCTGCAATGGTTTATAAGGCTCACGTCATGGGTCAGAGGGACCTGAAGATAGACCGGTATTTCACAGCACATATGTGCCCACACAGCGTACCTCTCCACTCCCTGCAGCAAGCCCGCCAGTGGTGAACCCTAAGATTCTAGAGAAGCAAATGGTACTGCATGGATCAATATGTCATAAGCCTCTTTATGCACCTCTGTTGGCTCTTTCTGCATTGCACCTCTTTTACAAATTTCTGCATCCCTTTTGCCTATTTCTGCACCCCTCTTCCTGTTTTGTCCACTTCTCTTGCTTCTTTGTGCACTTCTCGTGTTTCTTTCTGCACTGCTCTTGCTTCTTTCTGTACCTCTCTTACAAATTTCTATATCCTCTTGCCTCTTTCTGCACCCCTGCACCCGTTCCCCCTTTCTG
The DNA here is from genome assembly GCF_964204655.1 of Triturus cristatus. Taxonomy (NCBI): domain Eukaryota; kingdom Metazoa; phylum Chordata; class Amphibia; order Caudata; family Salamandridae; genus Triturus; species Triturus cristatus. The sequence continues at coordinate 451,719,849 of NC_140587.1, forward strand.
TACCTTTCTTGCCTGCTTCTGCACTTGTCTTGACTCTTTCTGCACCCCTCTTGCCTCTTTCAGCACCTCTGTTGCTTCTTTCTGCACTTCGTCTGCTTCTTTCTGCATCCCTCTTGTCTCTTTCTGTACCCCTTTTGCCTTTTTGTGCACCTCTCCTGCCTCATTCTGCACCTCTTTTACTTCGTTCTGCACTTCACTTGCCTCTTTCTGTACCCCTCTTGCCTCTTTCTGCACCTCTGTTGGTTCTTTCTGCACTGCTCTTGCTTCTTTCTGCACCTCTGTCCCAAATTTCTGCATCCCTCTTGCCTCTTTCTGCATCCGTCTTCTCTCTTTCTGCACCTCTCCTGCCTCAGTCTACCTCAGTCTGCCCACCTGTTCTCTCTTTCTGCACCCCTTTTGCATATTTCTGCAACTCTTTTGCTTCCTGCAGTTCTCTTGCCTCCTTCTGTACCTCACTTGCCTCTTTCTGCACCTCTGTTGGTTCTTTTGCACTGCTCATGCTTCTTTCTGCACCTCTCTTGCACATTTCTGCACCTGTATTGCCTCTTTCTGACCCCTCTTACCTCTTTCTGCACCTCTTTTGCCTCTATCTGCACCCCTGTTCCCTTTTTCTGTACCTCCTTTGTCTGTTTCTACAAGTCTCTTGCCTCTTTCTGCAGTTCTCTTGCCTCCTTCAGCACCTCTGTTGCTTCTTTCTGCACTTCTCTTGCCTCTTTCTGCACCCCCGTTGCTTCATTCTGCACTTCTCATGCTTCTTTCTGCACCGGTCGTGCTTCTTTCTGCACCCCTGTTGTCTCTTTCTGCACTCGTCTTTCGTGCTTCTTTCTGCACCCCTGTTGTCTCTTTCTGCACTCGTCTTTCCTCTTTCTGCACCTCTCTTGCCTCTTTCCGCACCTCACTTGCCTCTTTCTGCACTTCTCTTGCTTCTTTCTACACCTCTGTTGCTCCTTTCAGCAATAACCTTGCCTTTTTCTGAACTTCTCTTGCCTCTTTCTGCACTTCTTGTGCCTGTTTTTGCACCTCTCTTGCCTCTTTCTGTACCTCTCCTACCTCTTTCTGCACCTCACTTGTTTCTTTCTGCACCGCTCTTGCCTTTTTCTGCACCCCTCTTCCCTCTTTGTGCAATTCCCTTGCCTCTTTCTACACCTCCCTTCCCTCTTTCTGCACCACCCTTGTCTCTTTCTGTACCTCTGTTGCTTCTTTCTGCACATCTCTTGCCTCTTTCCGCACCCTTCGTGCCTCTTTCAGCACCTCTATTGCTTCTTTCTGCACTTCTCTTCGTTTATTTGTCACCCTTCCTGCCTCTTTCTGTACCCCTCTTGCCTCTTTGTGAACCCACCCCTCTTGCCTCTTTTTGCACCTCTGTTGGTTCTTTCTGTACCCTGTTCCAAATTTCTGGATCCATCTTGCCTCTTTCTGCACCCCTCTGCCCTCCTTCTGCACCTATCTTGCCTCAGTCTGCCCACCTGTTCCCTGTTTCTGTATCCCTTTTGACTGTTTCTGCAACTCTCTTCCCTCTTTCTGCAGTTCTCTTGTATCCTTCCACACTCTGTTGCTTCTTTCTGTACCTCTCTTGCAAATTGTGGCACCCCTCTTGCCTCCTTCTGCACCTCTGATGGTTCTTTCTACACTGCTCTTGCTTCTTTCTGCACCTCTTTTGCCTGTTTCTGTACTTCTCTTGCCTACTTCTGTACTCAAATGGGAAGTGCAAGCTGTCAAGTTTAATGGTCTGTGTGCTCTCGTGACTGAGGTATATGTCTACTTGTATATGTATTCTTACATGTGTTATGTATGTGAAGATCGTAGCTTAAACAGCAGGTAACTTCTCCAATAGGTGGTCAAATCTTCTCAGTTCCGCTCTGTCGTTCGGTTGCACAGGCATGTCTTATGTATATATGTGTTATAGAGCCCCTCAAATAAACTATTGAATACCCATGTTCCCTGTATTGTGAGCAGACACCTTATTTTACACACATTTACAAAGTATTCTGTTTGAAACTGAGGTATCAAGTTTTTGTATGTTTATTTTAATTTAACATGTCACTAGGTAAAAGCATAGACTCGCATGCATACCTTCACAAACTTGGTCAGACTTACAACAGTGATATGCTTAGGATTGCTGTTTTATATTTGGTAGGCCTAACATTCTGAGCAGTTGATTAATATTGAACCTTCAAGAGAAAAGTGAGGTTTAAGACATCTTCGGAGTAGGATTAGTGATTAGGGTACTTTGTATGAGTCTGTTGTAAGGTACACCCAAAGTAGGCCTCTTTCTGCACCTCTGTTGGTTCTTTTTGCGCCTTTCTTCAGCTTTCTGCACGTCCTACCTATGTAGGCATATTGAAAAACTAGCATTTAAAAAGCCTTACAAATTCACTTAAAAAATATTAGAGGTTTCATGGACGTTATAGTTATGAATTAGCAGTTAAAAAACCTTTAAAATTCACTGAAAAAAAGAGGTTTCAGGGTCGTTATAGTTAGAAATTAGCATTTAAAAATCCTCAGAAATTCACTGAAAAAAACCACAGGTTTCAGGGATGTTATAGTTAGTTGGACATTTCACTCGTACAAAACCAGAGAAATTCAGCCGTTATAGTTAGTTGGGCTAACTATAACTCGCACCCCCGCAATGCACTGCTGATGACGTCACATATTACATCACTCATGACATGGTCAGTGACATCACTGATGACATCACTGATGACATCTCAAATGACATCACTGATGACATCATCCACGTGATCATCTGATGCACCTCCTCACACCCTAATATAACCTTTGATACACCCCCTCAAAAATACAGACTACCATTCTCGAAACCATAGACACACCAATACCAGTCAGTACATACCCACTCACTGATTCATAGGTCTACACACACATCCACTCACCCATACAGTCACTCATACACGCAGTCACTCATCAATATAGCCACTGAAATATGTACTTATACACCTGTACAGATACTCACACACCGTCACTCACTCATAGAGTTCCTCACACACCTAGTCAGTCTTGCAAAAAATCAATCACACTCCCATTTACTCACCTATACAGTTATACACACACCACCTCACTTATTCATACAGATACTAACACATATTTACTCTCTTATACAATCACTGACATGAGCACACACTCATCCATACAGCCACTCTCACAATCACTCCCTCTCACATATAGTCATTTATATAGTCCAACACTCACATATACTGTAATTCACATATGTAGTTACTCACACATGTACCACTGAGATATCCATTCACTCACCAACACACCTATACAAACACTCACCCACCCATACTGCCCTTCACAGATTCACTCTTGAACCTGTACACCCAGTGAATCACCCACTCACACATCTATGCACAGAGTCACACCCCCCCACCCATCCACACAGACACTCAGGTACCCATACAGATACTCAGACAACCAATCAATAACCCACATAGATACTCATATAGCTACTCACCAACCCATGCAGCCGCTTACACACTAACTGACTGACTGATACAGACATTCACACAGTTTAGTCACTAACCCATTCATTCAGTAAGACACATTTAATTACTCACTTATGCTGTCAGTTACACACCTACTAAATCATCCATTCAGACACTCATACACCCACTCATTCTTCAATACACCTTGGCATATATATATACATATATATATATTCACTGAAAAAACCATAGGTTTCAGGGGTGTTATAGTTAGCTGGACTTTTCACTTGTACAAAACCATTGAAATTCCCCCGTTATAGTTAGTTCAGCTAACTATAACTCGCGCACCCGCAATGCACTGCTGATGACGTCACATATTACATCACTCATGACATGGTCAGTGACATCACTCATGACATCACTGATGACATCTCAAATGACATCACTGATGACATCATCCAGTGAATGTGTGTTTTTCTGAAAATTAAATATGTTTTATATATGTATATCTCAAGGTCGATGGAAGAATAAATGGGTATATAAGTGTCTAAATGGATGATTTGTTTTTGAAAAATTGATTGTGTAACTGACTGATTAAGTGTATTGTGAGACCGGCCTCGTGGCGTGGGCCCTCCCGACCAGCAAGTTACACTACAACCACCCTGAACCTCGTGGGCACGGCCTCCCGGCTTCCGTGGACCAACATCCCGAGGGCCGACCAGATCCCCAACACCCATGCCCGGCCGAGGGAGAACGAAACCCCCCCCCCAAACCAGACCGAGAGGCGCCGACCCTGTCACACCTCTGGTCTCTTCCCCGAGGGAGGTTTCGATCGACCACCAGGCGCCCGGTGAGCGGGCGCCTCTCCTGCTGGGTGTCTGGAGTCCCTCCCGGACACACCTGAACAGATCAAGGGGCCGAGCGACAGGAAACCCCGACACACCGCCCCCCAGGCACCAGACCCCTCTACGCGAGAACTCCGGACTTCAAAGAGGAGGGGGAGTATAACAAGGGGTGCTGAAGGGACGAGAGGCAGAGAAGACCTGGACTGACGAGAGCCTGCGGACTTGGTCGCGGCTCGATCGCTCCCCGAACAGAAGAACGCTCCCCGAACTCTGAACCATCTGAGCCCTGCTGACGCTGTCGCGGCTCCCCGAACTCTGAACCATCTGAGCCCTGCTGACGCTGTCGCGGCTCCCCGAACTCTGAACCATCTGAGCCCTGCTGACGCCGTCGCGGCTCCCTGAACTAAGACCCTCCGGTGCCTGCTGAGTGACTCGCGGCCCGCTCCTCCAAGAGAATCGGCAGATATCGCCGAGAGAAGCAACATCCCCTCAGCTCGAGGATTGAGAGCTGGGCGCCGGATACCTCGCAGAGACACTGATTGAAAGACTGTCCCGCTACCCCTTTTCCCTCCATCATAAGATCGCTGCCGCTTGTGGCATTAATTCTGCACCTGCCTGCCGGATCATAAAGATCCCTGATAACCACCGATAAAAGCTTATTATCTTACAACGATTTACTGTGTGGGGTCCCTCTATCCGAAGAAGAGAGAAGCGTAGTGTGTGCGATCCTAGGTGCGAGACCCTTCCAGGAAGGGCCTCCCGGCTCTTGCTCGGCCTAACTCTGGGAAAGGTGGGCCTCAGGGTGGTCAGGAACACATTCCGCAGCCTCCCCGGGGAACGCCTTCCAACATGTATCATAGTGAATACATGACTTAGTGAGTAATGTTTAAATATGTAAATATCTGTATCAGTCTCTCACTTTGTGTATAAGTGGCTGCATGGGTTGGTGAGTAGCTACATGGGTGTCTATATAGGTTATTAGTTGGTTTTTTGAGTATCAGTCCGAGTGTCTGCATGGTTCGGTGGGGGGTATTACGTAGTGCATAGGTGCATGAATGAGTGACTCACTCTTTGTATGTGTTGAAGACAGCATGTGTACAGGACTGTATGGGTGGATGAGTGTGTGTATGGGTGTGTTAGTGAGTGAATGACTGTCTCAATAGTGTCTTTATGAGTAACTACATATTTTTTAAACTAGTATATGTGACTATTGGTGTATATAAGTGAGTATATGTGAGAGTGAGAGATTGAAAGAGTTCCTGTATGAATAAGTATGTGTTTCTATAAGTGATTGTTTAAAAGACTGTGGTGCCAATTACGATCCTGTAAAAACCGGGTACGAACCGTCGGACGGAGCATATTCTCCGTCCGACGCGTACCCGGTCGTCAAAATTTACAAACATGGAATTACGATTCGCACGGGAACACCATTTCCGTACGAATCGCAAAAAACCCCGACCGAACAAAATAAACATACAAATGCGATCCGGGAAAGCGCCGACCTGACGTCGGGACGCTCGCAGCCTGCCATTCACGAACCAGGAATTACGATTCGCACCGACGTCATCCCGCACGGTGAATATTTTCCGGCTGCCAAAAACTGCCGGGAAATCAGGACGACGCGAACAAGGACCACCAGTACGCGACGGACAGACAGGACGACGGGAACAAGGAGGACCAGTACGCGACAGGACGACGCGAACAAGGAGTACCAGTACGCGACGGACAGACAGGACGACGCGATCAAGGAGGACCAGTACGCGACGGACAGACAGGACGACGTGAACAAGGAGGACCCGTACGCGACGGACAGACATGGACCCGAACCTACGTGTCATCCCGGCCCTCATAGCAGTCGACCTCCTCTACAGGTTCGGACGCAGACGCTGCAGAAGGTCAGAACAACTAAGGGAGGGGGGAAAGTGGGGTGGGGTGGGGGTGGCAGGACCAGGGCAGGCCACAAACCCCCCACCAAAGTCACACAGCACACATGCCCAGAACATACCTGACTCCCATGCCCTGGTCACTACGAGGGGGTGGGGGCGTGTCCAGCTAAGCCAGCGACCGCCACAACGGAAGTCCGTCACGACGCGAACCGGCAACACAACCAGACCGGTACGTCCCGTACCCACGCCTGAAGAGCGTGGGTACGAGTCGTACCACGCCCACACCCACGTCACCCCAACAATGGCGGGACGGCTCGTACCCACGTGGCAAAGGCCTGGGTACGGCCCACACAAGCATCACATAGCGTGGGGACGGATACGTACGGACCCTACCCCCACCCCGTATGCATGGAGCGTACCCCCACCCCAACAGTGTAAGTACGACCCGTACCCACACCCGCGTACGTATGGAGCGTACCCCCACCCCAACAGTGTAAGTAAGACACGTACCCTCACCTCGAATGCATGGAGCGTACCCCCACCCCAACAGTGTAAGTACGACCCGTACCCCCACCCGCGTACGTATGGAGCCTACACCCACCCCAACAGTGTAAGTACGACCCGTACCCACACCCGCGTACGTATGGAGCATACCCCCACCCCAACAGTGTGAGTACGACCTGTACCCACACCCGCGTACGTATGGAGCGTACCCCCACCCCAACAGTGTGAGTACGACCCGTACCCACGCCCACGTACGTATGGAGCGTACCCCCACCCCAACAGTGTAAGTAAGACACGTACCCTCACCTCGAATGCATGGAGCGTACCCCCACCCCAACAGTGTAAGTACGACCCGTACCCCCACCCGCGTACGTATGGAGCCTACCCCCACCCCAACAGTGTAAGTACGACCCGTACCCACACCCGCGTACGTATGGAGCATACCCCCACCCCAACAGTGTAAGTACGACCCATACCCACACCCGCGTACGTATGGAGCGTACCCCCACCCCAACAGTGTGAGTACGACCCGTACCCACACCCATGTACGTATGGAGCGTACCCCCACCCCAACAGTGTAAGTACGACCCGTACCCCCACCCGCATACGTATGGAGCGTATCCCCACCCCAACAGTGTAAGTATGACCCGTACCCCCACCCGCGTACGTATGGAGCGTACCCCCACCCCAACAGTGTAAGTACGACCCGTACCCACACCCGCATACGTATGGAGCGTACCCCCACCCCAACAGTGTAAGTACGACCCGTACCCACACCCGCGTACGTATGGAGCGTACCCCCACCCCAACAGTGTAAGTAAGACACGTACCCTCACCTCGAATGCATGGAGCGTAGCCCCACCCCAACAGTGTAAGTACGACACGTACCCCCACCTCGAATGCATGGAGCGTACCCACATCCGTGTATGTCATGAGCGTACATATTGTGAAATTGGAGAGGTGGGTGCAGAGTCCTCCCAGCAGTGCCCTGAGACAGGAGGGGTGGGTGCAGAGTCCTCCCAGCAGTGCCCAGACACAGGAGGGGTGGGGGCCTATCACTCCCAGCAGTGCCCTGAGACAGGAGGGGTGGGTGCCTATCACTCCCAGCAGTGCCCTGAGACATGAGGGGTGGGGGCCTATCACTCCCAGCAGTGCCCCGAAACATGAGGGGTGGGGGCCTATCACTCCCAGCAGTTCCCTGAGACATGAGGGGTGGGTGCCTATCACTCCCAGCAGTGCCCTGATACAGGAGGGGTGGGTGCAGAGTCCTCCCAGCAGTGCCCTGAGACAGGAGGGGTGGGTGCAGAGTCCTCCCAGCAGTGCCCTGAGACAGGAGGGGTGGGTGCAGAGTCCTCCCAGCAGTGCCCTGAGACAGGAGGGGTGGGTGCAGAGTCCTCCCAGCAGTGCCCTGAGACAGGAGGGGTGGGTGCAGAGTCCTCCCAGCAGTGCCCAGACACAGGAGGGGTGGGTGCAGAGTCCTCCCAGCAGTGCCCAGACGCAGGAGGGGTGTGTGCAGAGTCCTCCCAGCAGTGCCCTGAGACAGGAGGGGTGTGTGCAGAGTCCTCCCAGCAGTGCCCAGACGCAGGAGGGGTGTGTGCAGAGTCCTCCCAGCAGTGCCCTGAGACAGGAGGGGTGTGTGCAGAGTCCTCCCAGCAGTGCCCTGAGACAGGAGGGGTGGGTGCAGAGTCCTCCCAGCAGTGCCCTGAGACAGGAGGGGTGTGTGCAGAGTCCTCCCAGCAGTGCCCTGAGACAGGAGGGGTGGGTGCAGAGTCCTCCCAGCAGTGCCCTGAGACAGGAGGGGTGGGTGCAGAGTCCTCCCAGCAGTGCCCTGAGACAGGAGGGGTGTGTGCAGAGTCCTCCCAGCAGTGCCCTGAGACAGGAGGGGTGGGTGCAGAGTCCTCCCAGCAGTGCCCTGAGACAGGAGGGGTGGGTGCAGAGTCCTCCCAGCAGTGCCCAGACGCAGGAGGGGTGTGTGCAGAGTCCTCCCAGCAGTGCCCTGAGACATGAGGGGTGGGGGCCTATCACTCCCAGCAGTGCCCTGAGACATGAGGGGTGGGGGCCTATCACTCCCAGCAGTGCCCTGAGACATGAGGGGTGGGGGCCTATCACTCCCAGCAGTTCCCTGAGACATGAGGGGTGGGTGCCTATCACTCCCAGCAGTGCCCTGAGACACGAGGGGTGGGTGCAGAGTCCTCCCAGCAGTGCCCTGAGACAGGAGGGGTGGGTGCAGAGTCCTCCCAGCAGTGCCCTGAGACAGGAGGGGTGGGTGCAGAGTCCTCCCAGCAGTGCCCAGACACAGGAGGGGTGGGTGCAGAGTCCTCCCAGCAGTGCCCTGAGACAGGAGGGGTGTGTGCAGAGTCCTCCCAGCAGTGCCCAGACGCAGAAGGGGTGTGTGCAGAGTCCTCCCAGCAGTGCCCTGAGACAGGAGGGGTGTGTGCAGAGTCCTCCCAGCAGTGCCCTGAGACAGGAGGGGTGGGTGCAGAGTCCTCCCAGCAGTGCCCTGAGACAGGAGGGGTGTGTGCAGAGTCGTCCCAGCAGTGCCCTGAGACAGGAGGGGTGGGTGCAGAGTCCTCCCAGCAGTGCCCTGAGACAGGAGGGGTGGGTGCAGAGTCCTTCCAGCAGTGCCCTGAGACAGGAGGGGTGGGTGCAGAGTCCTCCCAGCAGTGCCCTGAGACAGGAGGGGTGGGTGCAGAGTCCTCCCAGCAGTGCCCAGACGCAGGAGGGGTGTGTGCAGAGTCCTCCCAGCAGTGCCCTGAGACAGGAGGGGTGGGTGCAGAGTCCTCCCAGCAGTGCCCAGACACAGGAGGGGTGGGTGCAGAGTCCTTCCAGCAGTGCCCAGATGCAGGAGGGGTGTGTGCAGAGTCCTCCCAGCAGTGCCCTGAGACAGGAGGGGTGGGTGCAGAGTCCTCCCAGCAGTGCCCAGATGCAGGAGGGGTGTGTGCAGAGTCCTCCCAGCAGTGCCCTGAGACAGGAGGGGTGGGTGCAGAGTCCTCCCAGCAGTGCCCTGAAACAGGAGGGGTGGGTGCAGAGTCCTCCCAGCAGTGCCCTGAGACAGGAGGGGTGGGTGCAGAGTCCTCCCAGCAGTGCCCTGAGACAGGAGGGGTGGGTGCAGAGTCCTCCCAGCAGTGCCCAGACGCAGGAGGGGTGTGTGCAGAGTCCTCCCAGCAGTGCCCTGAGACAGGAGGGGTGGGTGCAGAGTCCTCCCAGCAGTGCCCAGACACAGGAGGGGTGGGTGCAGAGCCCTCCCAGCAGTGCCCAGACGCAGGAGGGGTGTGTGCAGAGTCCTCCCAGCAGTGCCCTGAGACAGGAGGGGTGGGTGCAGAGTCCTCCCAGCAGTGCCCAGATGCAGGAGGGGTGTGTGCAGAGTCCTCCCAGCAGTGCCCTGAGACAGGAGGGGTGGGTGCAGAGTCCTCCCAGCAGTGCCCTGAGACAGGAGGGGTGGGTGCAGAGTCCTCCCAGCAGTGCCCTGAGACAGGAGGGGTGGGTGCAGAGTCCTCCCAGCAGTGCCCTGAGACAGGAGGGGTGGGTGCAGAGTCCTCCCAGCAGTGCCCTGAGACAGGAGGGGTGGGTGCAGAGTCCTCCCAGCAGTGCCCAGACGCAGGAGGGGTGTGTGCAGAGTCCTCCCAGCAGTGCCCTGAGACAGGAGGGGTGGGTGCAGAGTCCTCCCAGCAGTGCCCAGACGCAGGAGGGGTGGGTGCAGAGTCCTCCCAGCAGTGCCCTGAGACAGGAGGGGTGGGTGCCCATCACTCCCAGCAGTGCCCATGGAACGCAAAGGGTGGAGTAGTCACAGATACCATGCCCACAAATGTCAGTCAGGTGCACAAAGACCCTGCAGTACATGTACCACATGTGTGCGAGGCTGGGAGTATACGCATGCATAGCGCAGAAAAGAAAACATGTACACATGAAGTCATGTCAATAGGCCACATACACAAGTACAATGACTACCAAGGATGCCACGAATGATGCAGGTGGAGACATCGCTCAGCATGCATGTGCAAAGGTGAAGGACTACGTCACACACCCAGCTAATGGACACACAGCTCTGTGCCAAAGTCAGGGGACACCCTGCAGGGAAGAAGTCAGGGTACACAGAGGAAGGAATACACCTTGGGACAATTGCAACATGCAGCAACTGCTTACATGAATGGAGAAAGGTAGCTAACACCGTGTGATGGCACACAGATCCCAGGGTCCCCCCTATGAGCAGCACACTACTACATTTCCCACACACCCAACACTGACCAACACCTACAACCATGTAGCAGCCCCACCAACAGCAATGCCAGCAATGCAGGAGTGTTCCAAGGGCAAAAAATAAATAGCTTTATTCAGCATGAGGAAAAAACTAGTATGACGTAAGTCCAATATTAACAAAGGCCATAGGGCAGTCCAGGAGTCCCAGCTGGATGGGGGACACAGTGGGATGCGTGTCCCCTAGCTTGCCTGCACAGTTACAATCCGTTGTCTTCCACAGGGGTGAGGGCATCATGTGGGGGGGGAAGAAACAGGCACCACAGGGACAGGAGGGTGAAGGGTAGGCGTCGTGGGTGCAGGGATGGAGGACTCCACCACAGGGGGTGGGGCAGGGCCAAAGGCGGAGGCCAGGATCTCGCTGCACACCTTAGCAAGGTCCTCCAGGGACTCCCCTGCACCCGAAGGAACCACAGGCCCCAAGGAGGGGGGGGTCAGAGGGATGGGTCGCAGCGCCACTGGGGGAGGGTGTGGACAGGGGGGGGGACTCAAGCACCCTGACCGGGGACCTCCTTGACCGCTTGCGGGGTGGTGTCACTGTGGGGCTCAGGGACAGAGCGGCCATGAAGGAGTCTTTGGGGGAGATGTGGCCAGGAGAGCTGAGGGGAGGGGATTTGGAGGGAGTGGATAGGGTGGAATGCGGACTCCCACTCTGGCTGCGTGTCACACGTTTGCCCCCCGACCCAGTGGGTGTGCCTACTGCACCCTGTGTGTGCGTGTCAGGAGGTGTGCGGCGGACCTTCCCTGCTGGTGTGGTGCCTGTGTCTGTTGTGGTGGGTGCATGCTTACGTCTGGGTGTATGTGGGACAGGCATGGGAGTGGGAAGTGTGGAAGGAGCAGGGGTAGGGTGTGGGACGTAGCGCTGCAGGAGACCCACTGCTGCAGTCAGTGTGGAGTCTATGGACCTCAGCAAGTTGCGTTGGTCAGCCTGCGATGAATGAATGCCCTCCAAGTATGCCTCCATGTTGTTGAGGACCTGGCTGTGGCCATGGAGGACATTAAGGATCGCAGTCTGACCAATCTGCAACTGCCGCTGGATGTCCACAGACTCAGCATTGGCGGCAGCAGTGGAGACAGGGGCAGGGGGTGCGGTGCCTGGCAGGAAGGAGACATGTGGTGACCGGGCACGTTGGGAAGGGACACGAGCATGTGGGAGGCGGCTGGTGCCAATGGAGGGGGCGGTGCCAGATGTAGGGCTGCTGTCAGATGGAGGTGCAGCCACCGCCCACTCGGAGAGATCATCCTCGGACCCGTCAGCTTCATACTCTGTTGTGCCAGTCGACAGGTCCCCGGGTTCACTCTCCTCCGCCTCAGTCCCACTCGAAGTGCCAGCCCCGATGTCACCGCTGGCACTGGTGCTCGGTCCCTCCGCGCCGTCTGTGTCCATGTCTCCCTCCGTGTCCCCCGACGATGCTGTGGGCAGGGTGAAGAGACAGAAAGTAATCATACACCTGTATACATATGTCACATGAGTACAATCTACGTAGGTTACAGTGCATAGCCTGAAACAAAGGATGAGTTACAACTACAAAACAAGGTACATACGTAGGCCCTGCAAGACACAGTTGTGTGACCCACCATGCCATGGAAAAACTATGGAGAGCATGACACAATAGCAAATGAGATGACATGCTATTCTGACTGAGGAGCAAGGCCCTGGGGACAATACAGCACTGCATCTGCACCACACAGCGTGGCAGGAAATTGGGATGAGCAGGGACCAAATCCAGGAACTAGAGGCACATGCAGCATAGGTAATACTGAGAACATGCCCACCCTGACTGGCACGCTGCACCTTGAGTGTATGTCCAGACAAACATCACACACTGGCCAGTCCGAGCAAGGAGATGACAGGTCTTGACATGTAGGCCATGGCCGACCCACCCACCCCCTACATGAGACAAATCTGTGGAGACACAGGAAGCACTTACATCTCTTAGTCTGGGTAAAATACACATGGGATGCAATAATTCAAGATTGCACACCAAATACCCAAGGTGCGCCTGTCCAAAGAATCATGTACAAATGGGCATCATCAGATGATTGCTACAAGACACACAGGCAATGGCCACCGTGAGTATGTACTTGGAAAATCAGGTCAGGCTGGACAGTGGACACTTGTAATACATCTCACGTCAAGAAACATGGTGCCAGGGGACAATGGCACAGAGCACAACCTATGCTGTAGACACAGAGATTGTCGACATTCTCGGATTACACACATGATACCTAGGAAAAGATGCCCCTGGGGACAGTAGTGGCCACACAACTCCATGCTCCTGAATGGAAATGACTGCAACACACGCTAACATCCCTGCACTATGTGTGACGCACACTCATGCACATCATGTCACAGGCCACCACATGGGACATGCCTGCTGGAAGGCCTCGCACTCAAGAGATTAACTCCCATGTCTGAAATCAGCATTAGTGCCAACTGACATGGAACCCACAAGTCCAGAACTGGACAGGGCACAGGCAAGGTCACTAAACCTGTTACACACCACCCCCACACATGATGCTGCAGGCATTGTACACTTGGAGAAGGTGTCAGCCTACATAACTTTGTGATGGAGTGACTACACAGAGACCAGGGAACACATTGCAAGGTGGGGAAGGGAGGCAGGAGAGGCCTGCAACACTGTGGGTAACAGGATCTGCACAGCACCATAAACCCTGGAAGTGTATCCATGGAACAGTGCACTTACAAATGCTGGTGAAACACAACAAACACACACATGTACCTACCCCCTTCCGGCTGCTGCATGTCCTGTAGACGCCTGTCCAAGTCAGGAAAGACCACCGCCAGCACACGTTTCTGGATGTGGGAGAGACGGCGGCGCCCGCGGTTCTTGTGGCTCTCAGGTGAGTCCCCCAGCAGGAGCCGTGCGATCCTCCGCGTCCAGCACCGGATATCCTGCCAGCGTTTCCTCACCTGGGACAGGTGCCGCCTCCGACCATCCGCACTCCTCACGGCGCTGACGGCGTCCAGCCATATCTGCTCCTTGGCAGAGGCGTCTACCTGTGAGGATGAACAAGTGACACTACATCAATACACCTTGCACATGTCACGGGGACACAGATTAGAACACATTTGCTGTTTACAACAAGGCATAGTATGCATCCAACGCATTGCACCTTTGTCATAGGGACATGATCCTGTGGGGGAAGGCCAAAAGCAGTACGTGCCATTGAAAGGACACAGGTGGAATGAGGGCAACTACACAATCAATGATCCAGGCTCACACTGTGCATCACACCCACCCCTCCTGTCTCAGGGCACTGCTGGGAGTGATAGGCCCCCACCCCTCCTGTCTCAGGGCACTGCTGGGAGTGATAGGCCCCCACCCCTCCTGTCTCAGGGCACTGCTGGGAGGACTCTGCACACACCCCTCCTGTCTCAGGGCACTGCTGGGAGTGATAGGCACCCACCCCTCCTGTCTCAGGGCACTGCTGGGAGGACTCTGCACACACCCCTCCTGTCTCAGGGCACTGCTGGGAGTGATAGGTCCCCACCCCTCCTGTCTCAGGGCACTGCTGGGAGGACTCTGCACACACCCCTCCTGTCTCAGGGCACTGCTGGGAGTGATAGGCACCCACCCCTCCTGTCTCAGGGCACTGCTGGGAGTGATAGGCACCCACCCCTCCTGTCTCGGGGCACTGCTGGGAGTGATAGGCCCCCACCCCTCCTGTCTCAGGGCACTGCTGGGAGACATCAGGCATTCCCCCCCCTGGGACTCCCCCTACAGTACATAGCATGTGTGTCACACCTGGACACAATGGCAGAAGTCACAGTCACTAAAAAGGGACACAGTCTGTGCCAGTGGACACTGAACTCACCTGATAACCTGGTCGCCCATACAGCATGGGGTACCGTGGGAGGATCACATCCACCAAAGCCATGTTCTCCTCCAGGGTGAATGGCTGTGACCTCTCCACAGCCCTTGACATGGTTCCAGGGAATCAGTAGCAGCAGCTGGGTCGTGGAATACAAAGATGTGCAGGCAAGTGCTCCCTCATGGGACCTGGCTGCCTTATATCTGCCTTGCTGGCCCATCTCATGCACAGGAGTACAGAGTGATTGGTCACTCACATTTGCATCCTATGTTTCCTCCAATCCCTTCAAACCTAGCAGTCTGTGTGTTCTCTATCGGTTTCATTCTCCTGCATGATGTCAGCCCCACAAACACATTGCAACAAAGTAGATTAATTCCAACTGACTTCTGCTGTGCACCTTCCAGAACAAATTCAAAATTTGAACTTGGTCTCCATGACAACCAGCATGCATGTAGGCCTTAATACTTGTCCCTCATGTGTCCCCTATGTAATTTGGAGCTTCACACACAGGTACGGTGCGTTCCGGGGCCCTAGGGCACCCCAAATGCATTGCAACGGCCCGTACACGCGTGCCTACGTTCACTATCACTATGGGTGTCCTCGCGTATGCGTACTCGTAGTGGTACAGGCCGTACACACGCCTGTACGCTCCCTATCACTATGGGTGGCCTCGCGTATGCGTACTCGTAGTGGTACGGGCCGTACACACGCCTGTACGCTCCCTATCACTATGGGTGGCCTCGCGTATGCGTACTCGTAGTGGTACGGGCCGTACACACCCCTGTACACTCCCTATCACTATGGGTGGCCTCGCGTATGCGTACTCGTAGTGGTACGGGCCGTACACACGCCTGTACGCTCCCTATCACTATGGGTGGCCTCGCGTATGCGTACTCGTAGTGGTACGGGCCGTACACACGCCTGTACGCTCACTATCACTATGGGTGGCCTCGCGTATGCGTACACGTTGTGATAGTGAGCGTACAGGCGTGTGTACGGCCTGTACCACTACGAGTACGCATACGCGAGGCCACCCATAGTGATAGGGAGCATACAGGCATGTGTACGGCCCGTACCACTACGAGTACGCATACGCGAGGACACCCATAGTGATAGGGAGCGTACAGGCGTGTGTACGGCCCGTACCACTACGAGTACGCATACGCGAGGCCACCCATAGTGATAGGGAGCGTACAGGCGTGTGTACGGCCCGTACCACTACGAGTACGCATACGCGAGGCCACCCATAGTGATAGGGAGCGTACAGGCGTGTGTACGGCCCGTACCACTGCGAGTACGCATACGCGAGGACACCCATAGTGATAGGGAGCGTACAGGCGTGTGTACGGCCCGTACCACTACGAGTACGCATACGCGAGGCCACCCATAGTGATAGGGAGCGTACAGGCGTGCGTACGGCCCTACCACTATGGGTGTTCTTGCGTATGCGTACTCGTAGTGGTACGGGCCGTACACATGCCTGTACGCTCGCCATCACGATGGGTACACATACGGCAGCACTCCCATAGTGATATGGGAACGTACACAGGCCCTCTTCGCAGCAGTACAGCGGTTTTCACACATCACAGTGGTGACAGGCGGCACACAGGTAGGGATAGGGCGGACATACTTGTCCATGGATGGACATACTTGTCCATGGATGGACATACTTGTCCATGAATGGACATACTTGTCCATTAATTGACATCAAGGCATCGTCTGTGCATTACTACATGTGTGGGGCACAGGTGTGATGGCCTGTGATGTGGAACATTACTCCTGAGTCGAGAAGGCACCAGATGTATGATGAGATGTCTACAGATGTACTGTGTGATGGTGCAATGTGTGCCAGGCATGCCCTTGACTCCTTTGACATGTGTGCATGTCGTACTGCACACTTGGGGTGAGCGTCACTGGCATGGCACGGACACCAACACACGGAAGTGTCCCCTGATGCCCGGTACAGGGGTTACCACACCTGACTTGTCACTACCCACGGTGCACAATGTGACTATGTCATGTATGTGTGGGGGCTTCCCATCAGGTTGATGTTGGAGCACCCTCAAAAGCTGCAGCCGTTGCAGCAACCAACATGTGTCTGTGTGTAGATTGACATTGCACACTGTTCCGCACACCATGCCACATGTGGTATCGGATGTGAGGTGCACATGTATGCATGGGACACGGAGTAGCGTGACAAGGACATGTCTGCATCCTCACAATGAATGTGTGGTGAGTCATGACATGTACACCTTCATGGCAAGGTGTGTTGGCTGTCCTAGTGTAATGTCATGTGACCTGTGGCTCTAGTGTTCCGCTACCAGTCTCTGCAATCGGCATCCTACTTCTGCTGATGTGTGGGCGTATGTCACTCCTGTCTTGCGTCTGGCTGTTCACTTGCACTGGGACACAGCTATTCCCATGGCATGGCATGGGGAGGTTCTCAATCTCCGTGTGTAGCTGGGTCTTGGTAGGAGTGTCACCTTGCATCCATACGTGTCCTGGGCATGTAGCACATACCTGACTCCCTATGTAGCATATGTGTATTGACAGATTAACATGTGCTCAGTACATATGAATTGTTGTCGTAGTGCACTCACTCTTCCTTGTCACTTCCAAATTACTGCAGAGCGCCGCCTCTTGCCCGACCAATTCCGGACTTGGCTGACATGCGGGAGAATGACAGCATCCGGCTCTACCGCTTCCCCCAACCGTTGATTCTGGAGTTGACGGCGAGACTGGCACCACACCTGCAACCGCAGCACAGGTATCCTACGGCACTGACACCCCAGCTGAAGGTAATGGCTGCCCTACATTTTCTTGCCACGGGTACCTTTCAATATACCATAGCTCATGTTGGTGGCATGTCCCAGAGCATGTTCTGCCGTGTGCTGCATGATTTCTTAGAGGCCATGTTGATTCACCTGGATGACTTCATCAAGTTCCCAACCCCTGAACAGTTGACTGCGGTCAAGCGTGGATTCTATGCCCTGGGAGGGATGCCCCATGTCATTGGGTCCATAGATGGGACATATGTAGCTTTGGTACCACCACACGCACGGGAGGTGGCGTACCACAATCGGAAGCACTACCACTCCATCAATGCCCTTGTGGCGTGGCAGTCCAACATGGTGATTTCACATGTCTGTGCTCGTTTTCCAGGATCAGCACACGATGCCTACATCATGAGGCGTAGCAGGATGCCTGAAATGATGATGCAGCTGCGCAACGAAAGAGCATGTGTTGTTGGTGGGTACAGTCTGTCTGTCCTGTATTTTGCATAGCCTACCAGCACGACCGCTTCACCACTTCTAACGATGTCCATGTGCTTCCCATGTAGGGGACGCTGGCTATCCCAACATGCCATGGCTGCTCACACCTCTCCGCAACCCCATCACGCCGGCCCAGCTCCGCTACAACACCGCCCATGACCGGACAAGGCGAGTGATAGAGAGGACGTTTGGCCTGCTGAAGAGCCGATTTCGGTGCCTCCACAAGACCGGCGGCGCGCTCCCATATGCCCCTGCGAAGGTCTGCAAAATCTTCATGGTCTGCTGCATGCTGCACAACATGGCAGTTGAGAGAGCTGTGCCACTCATCCTGGATCAACATGACGAGGACCATCCACCCGTGGAGGACGAAGGGCTTGGCAATGGGGCTAGTAATGTGGAGGATGTGGAGCCGCAAGAGGACATCCGGACTCGGCTCATACGCGACTTCTTTGCTTAGTGGTGAGTACCAGTGTCTGAGTGTGCACGCATTGGTCCCCGTGTGGCATGTGTTGTGATGTGTGTCTCCACCTGCATGTATGGCACGTGAGTCAGAGGTGTGTGTGGGTGTGTCACTGGAGTGATGGTGGCAGTGATGGTTGTATTTCCCCAGTCATAATTGTGACCTAGCATGTTGTCATCCATACATGTGTCGAGTAAATGCACATGCAAGTGGCTGTGCTTTTTGTGGCTGACTTCTTGTGTGTCTCTCTTCCCCAGGTACTTGCGCATGCCGTCTGCTGCTTGCATTGTTGTGGCACTGCTATTCCTCATGGACACGTCATCGTGGGCTGACTCAGCGTTACAGGCACGGACACGTTTGGAAGTCTCCATAGGGTAAGGGATGCATCAGGGGTGTATTGGGTGTGGCAGTTGTTCACGATGTATGCACACTGCCCCTGTCGATGTTTGGTTCCTCTGCAGCCATGTAGCATCACCATGGGACACGACATGCAGCTGTGTACACCTGACTAGATGGTCTGCCTGGTTGACAGTCATCAGTGATGGGATAGTGGATTGTGATGATGGCATCAATGTGTGTGACACTGCCCTCGGACACATACGGTTAGCATTGGCTTGACATGGTGTGGGACTTCCACATCAGCGGATCAATGGTGTATGGCAGTCTCTCCGTGAGCAGCTGTGGGTGTTTAGCTGTTAGCCGACAATTGTGTGCCAGTTCCATGGCTAACACGCATTTGTGCTGCAGAAGGGGGGTGCCAGTGTTGGACCCACATGTTACTCCACAAGATGTGTTCATGTGTACTTCAAGTTGCCTCTGCAATCCCGAAAACATGACTAATAAAGGTGTCCCTATGCCTCCAAGGTGCCTCTTCTCCGTCAATTCTGGTGTGTTGCCACGGTGCATCCAGCATGTCTGGCATGGTTTTCCCTGGTAGTGGCTATGTGTCGATGTGTCGAGTAGCAAGATGCAAGCTGTGTGTGTGGGCTGAGACTGTGTATTGGGCATGATGTCCATGACTGTGTGGGTATTGTGACATGTGCCATCCCCATGCATCCAACGTTGGCCAGGCCCCCATTCTCTGCATCCACCGGACTCAAGCTTGCAGGACATGGTTCTGCCACCTGTCTACACATACCTGGGTGCCCCCCAGGACCCAGGACCCTGGACATGATCCCTGACCTCTGCGCATGACTGTTGCTGTACTCAATGTGTCTGTCAGCACGGTTGTGCGGCCACCCCCTCAGCTGGTTGGGCCCATCACGGGTGTGTATGGTGCTCCATGTCTGTCTTGACTAATACACTGTGACCCGTGTGTCCTGTGCCAGACTCAGGCCCCAGGGTGTGGATGGTTGGAGTCAAAAGAGAGCTCAGGCATGTTTAGACTTTACAACACACATGTCAGGTAATAATGCAACCAGCAGGCATCTTCTCTTCATGGTGTGAATTTTTATTTTGGGGGAGGGGGGGATAAAGTGAGGGGCTTTCCGGGAGTTTGGAATCCAAAGTTCAGTAGGGGAGTTGGTGTCCTTGCCATTTGAAATCCTCAGAGTCCATGCCACAGTCTTTGTCAACATTGGTCAGACAGTGACCAGCAGGGCCATGTGGCAGAGAATGTCTCTTGATGCTGTGATGCTGTTGCTCCAGTGGGCCAGGTGCCAGGCCAGGTGTCCTGGGAGATGGTGATGTTGCGCCGACCCTCACGGTCTTTTCCGTGGACAACCCGCCCTCCTGCGGGGACCCTCAGAAGC
The DNA here is from genome assembly GCF_964204655.1 of Triturus cristatus. Lineage (NCBI taxonomy): Eukaryota > Metazoa > Chordata > Amphibia > Caudata > Salamandridae > Triturus > Triturus cristatus. The sequence goes on from NC_140587.1 coordinate 451,740,101, forward strand.
AGGCCGTGACGACGTCTGGGATGCTCCATCGGATGTTTCCTCCTCCTCCTCCTGATCCCTCCCTGTGGGTGGTGATGTTCTCCGCCTTCTGGCACAGGGAGGGTCGGCCATGTTGTCGGCCATCCGACGGAGTGTATCGTGAATTCCCGTGTACGCCGTCACGAGCTCAGCCTGTCCGTCCTCCATCCTCCGTTGGTGTTGCAGTAGACAGGCATGTAGCTCCGCATGTTGCTGGGCCTGCTGGGTCTTGATCCCCTCGAGGACAGACACAACCTGGGCCAGGCCCGTGGTGTCCTGCCGGTATGTGTCCAGGATGTTACGGACATGGGAAAATACCGGTTCCCCAGCCAACTGGTCAGGCTCGCGCCTCCGCCGTCCTCCACTCCCACCACCCCTGCCCACTTGCACCTGGCCTGCCCTTGTGGGTACATCGGGTCTCCGGGACCCCTGAGGGGTGGCATTGGCGTTGTCGCCTGCCTCCTCCTGGGTGCCCGGGACACCGTGTCCCTCCTGGCCAGCCTGGCTGCATTGTGGTGGTGGGGCAGGGATCCTGGGTGTCTCCTGGGATGTGGCAGGAGTGGGGGTGGTGGTTGGCACAGTTGTACCTGACGCAGGTGCTGCAGGTGGTTGGACACCAGAGGTGCCAGGTCGGTCGGGGTCGTCCACAGAGTGGTGAGAGTCGTTGCTGCCGGTGGGATCGGGCTCCCGCAGATCCGGGTCCTGTGAGTCTTCCCCCCCAGTGTTGGGGGGTGAACCACGACGTTGACCTGTGTGTGAGAGAGACAATGTTAATTTTGGTCCATGCAACATCCATGTTTCATCAGTTTCAAATTTGGCACTTTTCCTCTTGGAATTAGGATCTGTCTTGCATTCCACTCACAGTGCACTTGTGCATGGGTGTGTCCCTTGGACACCACTTTGGCCCCTTTAAATATGTGTGGCACAGTCTTACTTGCTGCGTCAAGTGTGACTGCAGTCAGCAGTGGAGTAGGCAGGTGTGGCGAGCCATGCATTGGCGCCTTCCGTGTAGCACTGTACATGTGCACATGGAGTGGATCCACACACTTATATAATGCAGGTAGCTGTCGTTGTGCTCGTGAACAGGTTGTGACATGGGCCTGTGTTTTGCCATGGGGAAGAGGGGGGGTTCTGGCACTGGCCACCCTTGGCTACATGCACGCAGTCTACCTGCTGACGAGCAGACATTCCCACACACCACACGGCTGATTTGCTCTCCCTGTGTCTCCCCCCCTCTCTGTCCCCCTCTCCCTCCCTCTGTGTGTCAGCCTCCTCCCTCTGTCCATGTTCCTGTGTCTCCCTCCCTCTCTGTCCCCCTCTCCCTCCCTCTCTGTCCCCCTCTCCCTCCCTCCGTGTGTCTGCCTCCTCCCTCTGTCCGTGTTCCTGTGTCTCCCTCCCTCTCTGTCCCCCTCTCCCTCCCTCTCTGTCCCCCTCTCCCTCCCTCCGTGTGTCTGCCTCCTCCCTCTGTCCGTGTCCCTGTGTCTCCCTCCCTCTCTGTCCCCCTCTCCCTCCCTCCGTGTGTCAGCCTCCTCCCTCTGTCCGTGTCCCTGTGTCTCCCTCCCTCTCTGTCCCCCTCTCCCTCCCTCTCTGTCCCCCTCTCCCTCCCTCTCTGTCCCCCTCTCCCTCCCTCTGTGTGTCACCCTCTGTCACCTCAGCCCAGCTTCCTAGACACACACTTTTTCCAGTCCTTTGAATGGCCCTTGGCTTGTTGCTGTGAGTTTGTTTCTGATCTCCAGGCACCCATTGGGTGTAGTGTCTGTGTGTGCGCTGCTGCTGTGGTTGTGTGTGCTGCCACTCTTTCACAGTGTTGGCTGTTCATTAGCTGCTGTCATGTGCAAAACAGTGCCTTCACCCCCATGTGTTGATGCAAGGCGTCCGCCATTTGCTGGCAAGTCTTTCCTGTGTGGGGACACACTGTTTGTCTGGCTGTGACCTGGGCCATATGGGCAGTGGGCATTGTTGTCTGCTTCTGAGTTGCACTATGTGATTTTTGGGGCCCACCCTCCCGCCATCCGGGTTACCGTGTCATGTGTTGGTGTCTGCTGTGGCCTGTGACTTGACATTGTCCAGCTGGGTGCATGGGGCATGGTGGCGGCAGTGGCATGTGCGTGTTCATGGAGTGTGGGTGAGTCATGCGATAGCTTGGGGTGGTTGCGTGCCTGTTTGTGAGTTTGGTTGTGGATGACGTTCCCCCCATGTGAGGTGCGTTGTTTGTGTACTCACCCGGGTCTCGGAGTCCTCCTAATCCTTCGACTGCCTCCACCGGCTGTATGGCCATCACCCTCTCCTCCCAGGGCTGGTAGTGTACGGGTCTGCGGGAGGGCCCTCCTCCAGTGGCGTTGGCCTGGTTGTGTTCCTCCAGCATCTTGGCTCGGACCCTCCTCCGCAGATCGTACCACCTGGCTTGGCATTCCTGCCTGGTCCTTCTGGTGTCCGCAACAGCATTCACAGCATCGACGATGGTCTGCCACATGGCTGTTTTTGCTGCAATGCTGGTCTGTCTGACCAATGTTCCAAAGAGCTGTGGCTCGACTCTGAGGATTTCATCAACAAGGCCCTCCAACTCTCGGTTACTGAACTTTGGATTCTTGTTAGTGGGCATGGTGAGGGGTGTGGGTGTGGATGGTGGGGGGTGTGTGTGGATGGTTGTGGGTGTGGTTGTGCAGGTGTGTGTGTGTGAATGTGATGAGGAGGTGTTTGTGGAGGTGGTTGTGTGAAGGTGTGCAAGTGTAAGGTGTGGTGAGGCTTGTAGTATGGTTCTGTGGTGTCTGGCAGCAGTGAGTCTGTTGCAAAGGCTCATGGTTTGTGTGTGTGTGCCCTTTTTATTGGTCCATTGGTGGGTGTGGCTGTGTTTGAAGTTTGGGTGGGTGTGTTATAAGGAGTGGTGGTGTTTTGGGCCTCTGTTTGTTTTTGGCAGTTGCAGGTCAGTGAAGGTGTTTTTGTAGTGTTTGTTGGCCATGTTTAGTGGCTTTGTGCCATTCGTATAGTGTATTCTTGTGTTGTTTTGTTTTGTCCTGGTTGTGTACGTGCGTTTTGAGCGTGTGTACGGTGTGTACATGGGCCATTTGGTTGTACGGTGCTGTCCTTGTGTGTGGCTTGGTACGACTCGTACATGCGGTTGTGATGTTGGGGCCTGGGGTGCGCTCCGTACTTAGGAGGTTGTGTTGGGGGTGCGACGGGAACGTACTGGGGTGTACATAGACGGTGGTACGACACGTACAGGGGTGGGGGTTCCACTCGAACGTACTGGGGTGTACATTGACGGTGGTACGACACGTACAGGGGTGGGGGTTCGACTCGAACGTACTGGGGTGTACATAGACGGTGGTACGACACGTACAGGGGTGGGGGTATGACTCGAACGTACTGGGGTGTACATTGATGGTGGTACGACACGTACAGGGGTGGGGGTTCGACTCGAACGTACTGGGGTGTACATAGACGGTGGTACGACACGTACAGGGGTGGGGGTTCGACTCGAACGTACTGGGGTGTACATTGACGGTGGTACGACACGTACAGGGGTGGGGGTTCAACTCGAACGTACTGGGGTGTACATAGACGGTGGTACGACACGTACAGGGGTGGGTGTTCGACTCGAACGTACTGGGGTGTACATAGACGGTGGTACGACACGTACAGGGGTGGGGGTTCGACTCGAACGTACTGGGGTGTACATAGACGGTGGTTCGACACGTACAGGGGTGGGGGTACGACTCAAACATACTGGGGTGTACATAGATGGTGGTACGACACGTACAGGGGTGGGGGTTCGACTCGAACGTACTGGGGTGTACATACACGGGTGGGGGTGTACATACACGGGGGGTACGTCTCGGACGTACGGGGCGGGGGGGAGTGTTGGGCGCGTATGCGGGCACATGTCTCCATGGTTGCTATGGGAGTTCGGTGCGGACGGTGTTTTTTCCATACGGTTGTAACATCAGACGCACGGGATGGATCGTGATTCCTCGGTCGGACTTCACCTTTCACATTTGTACGGTAAATCGTCCGAGGACGTGTGGGACACATTTTCCGACCCGAGGACGTGTGGGAAATCATTCCCGATGCGGTTCGTATGGACTTTTTACCATGCGAATCGTGATTGCCAGTTCGTACGGCACTTGTACGATTCGTACGGTAAAAAGACCGGATACGAGTCGCACGGGGAATTTTTTTACCGGATCGTAATCGGCACCTAAGTATGTGTAAGTTTCCGTAGAAGTAAGTGTGGTGGTGTGTGTATAACTGTATATGCAAATAAATGTATATTTGATTCTTTATTAGCATGAGTGACTATGTGTGTGAGTAACTCTATGGATGAGTGGCATTGTGTAACAGGATGTATAGGTGTATGAGTACATATGATGAGTGAATACATGTATGAGTGACTGTATAGGACTGTTGGTGAATGAGTGGATGTGTATGTGGATCTTAGAATTACTGAAGAGGTTGTTGTAACTGGTATTGGTATGTCCATTGTTTTGAAAAGTTTAGTCTCTATTTTTGAATGTGTGTATCAAAGGTTATATTAGGGTGAGAGGAGGTCTGCCACTCTATCACAAGGATGATGTCATCAGTGATGTCATTTGAGATGTCATCAGTGATGTCATGAGTGATGTCACTGACCATGTCATGAGTGATGTAATATGTGACGTCATCAGCAGTGCATTGCGGGCGCGCGAGTTATAGTTAGCTGAACTAACTATAACGGGGGAATTTCAATGGTTTTGTACAAGTGAAAAGTCCAGCTAACTATAGCACCCCTGAAACCTATGGTTTTTTCAGTGAATTTCTGAGGTTTTTTAAATGCTAATTCCTAACTATAACGTGCCTGAAACCTATGGTTTTTTCTGTGAATTTCAAAGGTTTTTTAAATGCTAATTTCTAACTATGCCTACAGAGATAGGACATGTGAAGAAAGAAGAAAAAATGCACAGAAAGAAAAAAAAGAAGTGCAGAAAGAAGCAACAGAAGTCCTCAAAGACGAAGAAAAGTGCAGGAAGAAGGATAACGTGCAGAAAGAACTAAAAGAAGAGCAGAAAGAAGCCTTGTTGCAAAATCATCCTTTACTCTCAACTTTTTCAGACAGATACTGGTGGTAACTGAGTCTGACTAACCAGTCCTAGAGCCAGTGCTATGTTAAAAGACACTTAGAATACAGTGAAAACACCTACATACACTAGGGAACATTATGCGTTGGGGTCCCCCTGTGATTAGCATGACCTCCTCTGTAAGCCCCTAGTATATAATAGGGCAGGGGGATTAAAACTACCTCTTAAAACAGGCCACAGGGCGTATTTGCACACGTTAACTCAGGCCCCGTCCCCTCCCTTCACCACTGTGTAAACACGCCCTGTGTACGTTTTTAGTTGGGAGATTAAGTTCATTTGAATCCTGAGGGTCCCTAGGGTCAAACTAGACCACTAGGTACCTCCAGTAAGCGCCACAGAGCTGCGTTGCAGAGAGGTGTAAAAAGGGGCTTGGCCTCAGAACACCTGTCTGCAGCGCAGCTCCCTGGTGCATACTGGAGATGCCTGTTGGGCTAGTTGACCCTCAGGGACCCTCAGTATTGAAGAGGAATTAGTTCCCCAACTTACAACTCGCCAGGGGGCGCGTTTGCAGAGTGTTGCAAGGAGGGGGCGTGGCCTCCGGCACGATGCCAGTCTTTTATTTATTTTAATTTTTTAAGAAGGAGGGCTGTGTGGTTCCCCTTCTTATTCTAATTTATTGGCCCTGATGACCCCATCCCCCAGGGCCTGTCTCCTAATTATATTTTTTTGACCCCAATCCCCAGGGCCGGCCACTGTTTTTTATTATTTTTAAAAAATATATATTTATAGACACACCTAGGACATGCTGAACAAACCGTACGTACCTATCACCATGACGATTTGCGTGATATTCATTAAAAGGCGACTATGCATACAATAAATCCACGTGGAATGTATTTACACCACTAGTGAAGCTCTGACATGTTTGATGCCCTACCGTGCTTAATCCCGGTAGACACCCTTGTCGTTTATTTATACAAACATGGGTAGCTATTGACGGGCACATTTAATACATATGCACACCAAGCCATTCAAAGGGGATTCGACAAAAATTCGACCAAAACTATGCAAGAAACCCCCCTCACGGTTAATAAAACACACATCCACTGCCGGATGTGAAATACTTTTTATTTTACTCTCTGGAAAGGGGACGAACATCACTTGAGAGTCACAGCGCGCTCCTGGCAGAGCCCAATGCTGTGTTACACCCACCATTGCCTGCTGAGTGCCACACACCTCTGTGTTGTATTCCACTAGCTAGTGCATATGCTATGACACTCTCTAGCCCATGTGCACTGTAACACCACCCCGTGAATATGTCATGCCACACTTGTCTTCGCACGGGTTATATTGCCCCATCTAACGTGCCTTCCTCGATGCCTATGTTATAACGCACAGTGCTATGCCATACATATTACAATCTGGGATCCATATCTTTGTCACAGTGCATATGCAACGTTACACTCCCCAGCACATATTTTATATTACAACTTTAGAGACTAGTTAGGTTACACAACACTGCCCTGTGCCTATTACACTCCAAGGCGCATATCGCATAGCACGCGCTAGTGCCTGTGCTATCTCGCGCTCTCCAATGAATCTGTCATTGCGCACAATGTATTGCATATTATATTTCACGCCCGGTTCATCTTATATCACACTTTTTGGTGCATAGTTTATACCATACACTATATCTAGTTTTCATTTTCAATCGTGCTCTCAGGACTATGTTCTATATAACACTGTGTTCACCTACCCTTTTCACGGGCATTACATTTTGCGATAGGGGGTGGAGGGTCAGGGGGTGTTTCTGCCAAGTGAGCCCGGAGTCACAGTCACAAACGTCCTCTTCTTCCTGAATAAAAGTGAGATTATGCTGCATACTTGTTCATATTTTAAGTAGTTCGCACAGACACACGTTTTAAAAACAATAAAGTTCCTAATACCCACCTTCTCTGAACAGTTAGCTTGCTGCCCCATCCCCCTCCTCCCTATCCTCTGTTGTGTGAATCCATGGACTAGCCTCCTCCCTCCTGCCATGCATGGTCTGATGTGCTGCCACTGCCCTCAATTTAGTGTGATGTACCAGTCCACTCCTCCTGCCCTCCATTGCCCAATTCTATGCCCCATCATTGACCTCCTGCTTAAACTCTGTGCTTAGCTTGCTGCCCCTATTCTCCTTCCCCCTGCCCTCCGATGTCTTTGTGTATGCCCCTGCTCCATCCTTTTTGCCCACCATGTTCCAAGGACCTGCCACTCCTATCTACTCTGAGTGTTCTGTTGAGCTGCCACTCCCCTCCCACCTGCCTAGCATTGTCAGATGACTGTAACCTGTCCCTGCCACCTCCACCCTGCCTGTCCACATGCCATGCCCCTATTCTCTTCCTCCTGTCCTACATGGTCCATTGTACTGCCACACCCTTCTGCCCTCCCTAGTCTGTTGTGCTGCAACTGCTCCTCCTGCCTGCCCCGTGCGGTCTGTTGTGAGGCCCCTTCCCCTGAACTTTCTTGTCTGTGCACAGGTCCTGACCCTCCCTTCTATCCTCCATCGTCCTTTGTGCATGCCCCTGCACCCTCCTTCTTGCCCATCATAGCCATTGTTCTACCACTAACCCTCCCACTTGCCATGCATGGTCTTCTGTGCTGCCATGGCCCCTCCCACCTTCCCTGTGTGGTCAGTTAGCTGCCCCTGAACCCCTCCCACCTTCCCTCCATGGTCTGTGTGTATGCCATCACAGTCTCACTGTTGCTCTTCATGGTGTGTCTTGCTTCTAGTGCCCATCCTGCCTGACCTCCATGGCTATCTTGCTGCTCCTGCCCTGCCCCCTTGCCCCCAGCCCCCTGTTTACATGTGCAGACCCCTACTCCCTCCCTCCTGGTTTGTCTGTTCCATTGTAATGCCCCTGATCCATCCCTCCTGCCCTTTATGGTCTGTTATGCTGCAGCTTTCTCTCCTGTCTGTCCATTATGGTCCTGCCTCTTGCCCCTCTGTTCTCTGTTGTCCATGTGCATGGTCCTGTCCCCTCCCTCTTGCTTTCTATGGATTGTTGTGCTGCACTCCCGTCCCGCATGCCCTGTGTGGTGTATTGTGCTGCTGCAAACCCTGATGCCTGCCCTGCAGGGTCAGTTTGGTGCACCTCTCAAAGGCCCTCCTGTCCTCTGTTATCCAAGTCCAAGTCCCTACCCCATTTCCTTCCATGATCCAATGTACCATACTTGCGAACAATTTGAACTTGGTAAGAGGGAGATTTTGAAAAAAAACTAGGGTATTGATTTTCCCCTTTGAGTTACATTGAAAAAGAGGAGATTGTAGACAGGAGACAGATAAAATAAAGCCCATTTGAGCTTAAAAACATTGGACGTTTCCTGGCTGAATCGGGTCTGTTGGCATGTATGGTTGTACTACCATTGCCTCTTCCTTCTGCCCACAATGGTCTATTACATTGCCACAGCCTCTCTTGCAAGTCCTGTATTGTTGGTTTGTTGCCCCTGCCCCCCTTTCCACTGCCCTCCATAGTCTGTTGTGCTGCCACGGCCCTTCCTGCCTGCTCAGTGTGGTTAAATTGTTGCCTTTGCACCCTCCTACCTGCCTTCAATTTTCAGAGTCCGTGCCCCTGGCCTCTGCCTCTCAACAGTATCCTAATGAACAACTAGATTGCTAACATTCTATATTTATTACAAAAGTGTGGAACGCCTGACGTTATCTTGATGTAATCAAAACTGTAATACCTAGAGCATTTCCTTTAGAAATTACATATATGAGAGGGTCTTATTGGCATCAAAATTATGGTTAGTGCTCTAAAAGACTAAAATAAGGACATATTTTCTGAGTTTTCAAATAGCGAGAAAGCACTTTTAAATTATTTGTTACCTTTATGTTTTTTTATCCAGTTGACCACTTGATTAAATGTTGCACTTAGGGGAGAGGATGTGGTGTTACTTCCAGAACTGCAGACTTTGCAACTGGGGAACCAGGTTGGAGTTTCTGCTTCAGCTCGACATTCTGTGATTCTGGTCAGATCACTTAGTCTCCCCATGTCTACAACCAAAATGAATTTGTTCTTGTGTGATGTAACCAATGCTCATGTAAAGCACTCCAATAGCTGACAAGTCTGCACTATATAACACTGCAAAACACAGAATAATAAGTGTTTTGCACACTTCTGTCATTGGGCTATATTTGGGCTACATCTGGGTGATTTTGGGCTACATTTGGGCTCTTTTGTCTCCGGTGGCCATCTTGGGAGATTTATTTGTTATGAAGTTTCCTGATTTCCTCATGTACTGCAGTCTCCTCAGTAGGAAATGCTTTCAGTTTTTTACTTTGATTCCATCATGAAGATATTCAGATATGTCACACATTTGCCATAAATTCTGAATGTTAGCACTCTAGTTGCTCATTAGATCACTGTAGTAAAACTACTGTTCACCATGGAAGTCTGCTCCTGGTATTAAAAGTGCATGTTTCAGTCTGCATGTCAGAATTTTTTTATGAAATAGAAGAGGATTTGAGAAGTCACTCAAAATGTGCCCTCATTTTCTTTCTTCAGCATTAATCATAATTTCTATGGCAAAATGAACCCCCTCATTGTGTTCCTTTTTAAATTAAATGTTTTAAGTGTTACCAGTTTATTCCAATCAAGATGGCTTCAGGTGTGCCATACTTTTGTCATAATGAAGACAGTAAGTGCTCTAGTTGTTTTTAAGAACACTCTGGGACATTCTGTCATTGGGCTATACTTGGGCTACATCTGGGTGATATTTGGGCTACATTTGGGCTCTTTTGTCTCTGGTGGCCATCTTGGCAGACTTATGTGTTATGAAGTTTCCTAATTTCCTCATTTACTGCAGTCTTCTCAGTAGGAAATACTTTCAGTTGTTTACTTTGATTCCAAAGGCATTCAGATGTGTCACACATTTGCCATAAATTCAGAATGTTAGCACTCTTTTTGCTCATTAGATCACTGTAGTAAAGCTACTGCTCACCAGGGAAAACTGCTGCTGGTATTGAAAGTGCATGTTTCAGTCTGCATGTCAGAATGTTTTAATGAAATAGAAGAGGATTTGAGAAGTCACTCAAAATGTGCCCTAATTTTTCTTTCTGCAGCACTAATCATACTTTTTATGGAAAAATGAACCCCCTCATTTTGTTCCTTTTTAAATTAAATGTTTTAAGAGTTACCACTTTAATCCAAGCAAGATGGCTTCAGGTGTGCCATACGTTTATCATAAGTAGGACTGTTAGCGCTCTAGTTGTTCTTTGGAACACTCTGGGAAGCTGCAGTAGAACACAAAGGAATCAACTGACAGTCTCTGCCCTTGTTGGATGTACATGTTTTTACTGAGAATGTCAGACTTCATTCTCACATGACTGAGAAAGATAATGTGAATTTACAGAAAATAAGCTCTCAGTTTAGCTTATAGATCACCTTCCAAACCTCTGTGGGAAAAGCATGAGAAAATATTTTTCTCTCAATCATGATATCCCAGCAGAAGGTTTTTTCACATGGTGAAATCACCTTAGAACATACCACAATTCCTAAAATGAGTATGGTACCATCAACAAATGATTTATAATGTAACTAAAGTCTTAAAACCTTCTATTAACTGCAATGCTTTTTAATGAGGTGCTATCATGTATATTGGTCCCAAGATGGCTGCCAACACTTCTTGGATGAAGTGCTGACAGCCAATCAGATCTCAGGATGAGATGTGTGGTTAGGCTCCGCCCACATATATATATGATTTTACTTTTGATTTTCTCAGGAACTACTCAACAGATTGACACCAGACCTGCAAAAGGCACATCCCTGACCTGAGGACTACCTCTCTGCCAAATTTCAAGTAATTCTGTTCAGCCGTTCGGGCTGTACCTTGGACTAAAGGTCCCTATGGAAAATTGCATGGGGAAAACGTGTTTTGGGACCCCCCTTTTTTCTCAGCCCCCGCTTGACGAATCCCCCCGAGACTTTCAGGGTAGGAGCGGAGCGCCCCACTTATTTTGAAAATTTTGCGAGGATTCGTCAACCGGCGCCAAAGTTATTCCAAATAGAATGTTGCGGATTTCCTATGGAAACACGGTCCTAACTATAACTATCTACTGGTGACCGCCAGTAGATAATATATATATATATATATATATATATATTCACTGAAAAAACCATAGGTTTCACACATGTTATAGTTAGGAATTAGCATTTAAAAAACCTTGCAAATTCAGTGAAAAAACCAAAGGTTTCACACATGTTATAGTTAGCTGGACATTTCACTCGTAAAAAACCAATGAAATTCCCCCGTTATAGTTAGTTCAGCTAACTATAACTCGCGCGCCCGCAATGCACTGCTGATGACGTCACATATTACATCACTCATGACATGGTCACTGACATCACTCATGACATCACTGATGACATCTCAAATGACATCACTGATGACATCACTGATGACATCATCCTTGTGATAGAGTGGCAGACCTCCTCTTCCCCTAATATAACCTTTGATACACACATTCAAAAATAGAGACTGAAATTTTCAAAACAATGGACATACCAATACCAGTTACAAGAACCTCTTAAGTAATTCTAAGAACCACATACACATCCACTCATTCACCAACAGTCCTATACAGTCACTCATACATGCACTCACTCATCATATGTACTCATACACCTATACATCCTGTTACACAATGCCACTCATCCATAGAGTTACTCACACATACTCACTCATGCTAATAAAGAAACAAACATACATTTATTAGCTTATACAGTTATACACACACCACCACACTTACTTCTACGGAAACTTACACATACTTAGTCCTATAAACAATCACTTATAGAAACACATACTTATTCATACAGGAACTCTTTCAATCTCTCACTCTCACATATACTCACTTATATACACCAATAGTCACATATACTAGTTTAAAACATATGTAGTTACTCATAAAGACACTATTGAGACAGTCATTCACTCACTAACACAACCATTCACATACTCATCCACCCATACAGTCCTGCACACATGCTGTCTTCAACACATACAAAGAGTGAATCACTCATTCATGCACCTATGCACTACATAATACCCCCCACCGAACCATACAGACACTCAGACTGATACTCAAAAATACAACTAATAACCTATATAGACACCCATGAAGCTACTCACCAACCCATGCAGCCACTTATACACAAAGTGAGAGACTGATACAGATATTTTCATATTTAAACATTACTCAGTAAGCCATGTATTCACTATGATACACTTAATCAGTCAGTAACACAATACATTTTTCAAAAACAAAGCATCCATTTAGACACTTATATACCCATTTATTCTTCCATTGACCTTGAGATATACATATATAAAACATATTTAATTTTCAGAAAAACACACATTCACTGGATGATGTCATCAGTGATGTCATCAGTGATGTCATTTGAGATGTCATCAGTGATGTCATGAGTGATGTCAGTGACCATGTCATGAGTGATGTAATATGTGACGTCATCAGCAGTGCATTGCGGGCGCGCGAGTTATAGTTAGCTGAACTAACTATAACGGGGGAATTTCATTGGTTTTTTACGAGTGAAATGTCCAGCTAACTATAACATGTGTGAAACCTTTGGTTTTTTCACTGAATTTGCAAGGTTTTTTAAATGCTAATTCCTAACTATAACATGTGTGAAACCTATGGTTTTTTCAGTGAATTTGCAAGGTTTTTTAAATGCTAATTTCTAACTATAACGTGTGTGAAACCCATGGTTTTTTAAGTGAATTTGTATGGTTTTTTAAATGCTAATTCTTAGCTATAACATATGTGATTCCCATATTTTTATTTATTTATTTTTTTTTTTTTTTTTTTTATAAATTCTTATATTAAGTGTTTTTTTTTTAAAAAAACAAGTTTTTTTTAACTTTTTATTCTCTTAAAACACTGTTTTTTTTCTTTAAAATCTGCAATATTGCAAGATTTTTTTTTTTTTTTTTACCAAACAGGTAAGATATATTAGTATAACTTTGAAAATATTTTTGTGTTTTTTTTTTTTTTTTTTTAGTGCGCGTACGGTAAGCTTACGGTAAGCGTACGGTTTACGCAATGTCCGTAATTTATCTACGCTGTTTGCGTATAGTTACGCAATTTGCGTAGCCGCGCGTACTGCGCGTGGGGCGCGTACGCGTGTACGCTACACGCGCACGTTACGCGGAAGTGTTGGGGAGTGACTGTTATGCGCATGCGCGCGAGCGCGTGTCTTTTTTACGCGCATGCGTACTTTTGCCGTAAGTGCACCGTAAGCGCACCGTAAGCGTACGGTTGGTCATGTGATCATGAAACACAACTTTTGATTGGTTGAAACTACTTTCAGTTCTAGAACTCTCCTACACCACACCCATTCCCCTCATTTCTGCTTGTGATCCCTTAGGAGAAGGAGCTGGGTTGTCTTTGTGATACGATGGCAGAACAGCAGAGCCCTTCTGAGAGTGAGGCTAGCAGCACTACCTTGAGGCAGAGAGCGAGGAAACAAAAGACCTCTTTCATATGGGAGTATTTTACTTTTCCAGAGGGCCAGCAAAAGGTAAATGCACCCTTAGTGACTTGTAAGCTGTGTGGCCGTGTACTTTCAAGAGGGAATCCCGACAGGAAGTATTCCTTCGGGAATCACACCATGATGAGACACCTTAAGGATGTACACAGAAGGACACATGCTCGACTTACTGAAGGTAACCCTTCAGTAAATCAACCAAGCACATCCACAGCAGCTCAGCCTGGACCATCATCTGCAGTGCCGAGTCCTTCTTCTGCAGGTCAGGTGAGCCCTTCATCTGTGGGGGGAGCATCTCCTTTTTCTTCTCCTCAGGAATTTAACCCTCGGTTTCTGAGGGTTGAAATACGGTGCGCCACTTGTCATGATCTAATTTGTTATAGGGAGACCAGTATTTCCCTAGTGAACAATAAAATAGATCAGCACACTTGTCGTACCATCTAATATTCCCATTCTTTCTTTCCTCTGTCCCTGCATGAACACAACGGCTCTTTTAAGAGCCAACCTTACCTTTCATCTATTTTTTATATATGTTTTAAAAACTTTTTTTTGTTTTTTTTTTTACCGTACGCGTACGGTACGCGTAATTATTATTTTTTTTTTAAAAAAACACTAAAAATCAATTATCACATTACAAGGTCCTTGAGAGACTACAAAGAAAAACTGAAAATGTGATTGTGGAGAAGTGGAAAAAAGGGACCATGATATTTTTGACTTACCATACCCACTCAAAAAAATATTTATTCATTTAATTTTTTTTTTAATTGCTTTAAAAATGATTCTAGTTTTCGAAAATTATCTATCTCAATCTGAAAAAAAAGAAAAAAGTATTAATATTTAATAAAACATTTTATAATACAGTACACATATTTACATATTTTTCAAAAAAAAATGTTGCCTTTTTTTTGCTGTTTTCAGAATATATTGCATTTCACTATAAATTGAGAAAGCAATTGCATTCATCATTTAACAGCGGGCAAAAAAAAAATAACAATCTCAAAGATTGTATAAAAAAAGCCCAGAATCTCTTTTAACTTAAACATAACATTATAGAAATGCATAATATTCTAAAAAAAATATCAACTAATATCAATACTTATTTCTTTAAAATACCGTCTGATATTTTTGTTTCAGAAGTATAATCCCAAAAATATATCTCAAATAACTCCACAATACATCTGGTTCCATTTCCTTTAGGCCAAATAGTAATTTTAAAATTATTTTTTGATTAAATTTCCAATGTTAATCCAATAAAAAACTAAAGTTTAAATTGTACAGATCTCACCGATTCTCTGTAACATTTTGGTTTCCGAAAGATTTATTAATAATTAAATAAGTCCACAATAGAATTGTTTACCTTTCCGCATGGCCAAATAGTAATTTTAAAAATCTTTTTTGAATAAATTTCCAATGGCAATCCAATAACATTCCAAAATTTAAATTGTGCAGATGTTACCGATTTTGTCTAAATTTTTGTTTTTCCAAAGTTTCATTAAAAATTAAAAAAGTCCACATTACAATTGGTTACCTTTCCATTAGGCCAAATGGTAATTTGTAAAATCATTTTTTTTGAAAATTCCACTGGTAATCCAATAAAATTGTAAAATTGTTTTGTCCAGATGTTGCCAAATCTCTCTAAAATTTAGGTTTCAGGAAGATTAGATAGGAATTTGCTAAATCAAAAGGCAAACGTTGCTTAAAAATCAATTGGGAATCATTACACAGTGTCCAGCCTTTTTCACATTTAAGATAAACTGTGTAATGTCCAGAAGTTACAGTAGGTCCATCATGGAAAATTATTGCAACTGTTACAAAAGTTTTTCCTGAAATTGATAATTGCTGTCCTGTAAACTTCTTTATTAAAGTATCTAATTTTGAACCATCAGCTTTACAGCGTTGCATCATTAAAATTACATGCTGTCCGTATTCCTTTAAAATTAACGTTGAAAACATGTCAGATTGACACTCACTGCATTCCATGCTATGATTAGCATCTTTAACTAATTTAGCAAAAGTGACTGTTTTACTTTCTGGCAATGTTAAATAAATAAACCTTTCAGAATCAACATTAGAGCCACATATATTATAACAGTTTTCACAACTATGTTCCCATTTATAAGAGAGACCAAATACATTTTTAATGGGAACCCCTTCTTCTTCCAGTACCTGAAGAAAAAACATCAAGAATTCCTGTGCGTCTTGCTGTACATTTTGAGAAAACTGTGTTCGTCCTGAACATACATCTAAAAGTTTTCTAATTTCAGTGGCACTTTCTATTTGAGTTTTATCATTACTCAGCTTTTGAAAAAGGAGACTCAACTCAGAACAGAATCTTTTTCCCTGATTTACTATTATCTGCTCTTGCACACTTTCCAGATAAAATGCAACATTCAGCACTACATTAGCGTAGCAGTTGACACCAGAGCTATTTTCAAAATGACATCCTACAACCTGTTCTTCATTTTCCTTTTTCTTTTTGCTTGCAATTACATCACTCCTCTTTTTTTTCCTCCTCTCTACATCTTCATTACAGATATTCTCATTTCTCCTTTTACGAGAAACTACACGTTTCTCCAACACAGGATACTGACCTAAATGAGGAGCATAGCTTCTTCTTAATCTATTATACTCCTTTACACAATTTGCATCAGCACTAACTTTTGAGTCATCAAAGTCTATCATGAATAAACCTGATAATGTTTTCACTCGTGACAAAGCAACATATGCCATACCTTCTTTGAACACAGTTGAACCAATGTTCACAAATGCACAATCTACAGTCAATCCTTGAGACTTGTGAATAGTTACAGCATATGCTAGAGAAAACGGAAACTGCTTCCTACGTACATATAAATCTTTCACAAGCATGAAACGAACTGAACAACGACAAATGTCTTTAACTTCTTCTATCTGATCAAATTTTATTTTTAAACATTCAATCCCATCTTTCTTCTGATAATTAATAAAACCCACAACTCTTCCCATAGCTCCATTAACTAAACCTTTTTCAACATCCAAATTTCTCCTTAAAAATACTCTACAGTTCATGCAAACATATAGATTTTTTTCTAATCCAGCTGTTTTGGAAATGTTCTTCTCTAGTGAATCCAATTTATTTTTCAGTGTTCCTGTTAATGTGACAGTAATTCTTCCATCCTCAATTTTGTCCACTGCTTCCAATTTCTTGATATCTCCCTTTTCCAATTTCAAAAGCTCCTCATTGAATATTGAGCATTCACGTAGAGTTGGCATTAAGCAGATGACACTTTTCTTTTCTGCAATGTTCTTGTATATCTTCTCTGCAACTATTTCTTCCTTTGGAAATAAATTATGTAGCAGCCGACTCTGTAATGCTTTTTTGCCAGCTTCAGTGAGTAGTCCAATTCTGATATCTTTCAGAATACTTCCATATTCTTCATCGTTTGCTTGCCTCATATTAGTAGTTAGTTCCTTGTACTCAAAGAAGGACCAAATATTTGCATTACCGATGCTTCCCAATGACTTCTTTGTGTCTTCATGTGTCACAGTATTAAACACTGGTTGTCCTTTAACTGGAGTAAGTTGCAAAAGATCTCCAAAAACTATGACGTGTTTTCCTCCAAATAACACGTCATAGTCTGTCTTCAGAATTTGCTGCATTCTTAAATGCACAAAGGCAAGCATTAAGTTTGATGCCATGCTCACCTCATCAATAATGAGAACTTGCATCTTCTTCAATACTCTTGAAACTTCCAAGCATGCTTCTCCAGTTAGCTTGTTGTATTGTATTTTGTTCTCATGCTCCACTGGTAACATTAGCAAACGATGTAAAGTGATTCCTTTTATGTTATATGCTGCTAACCCAGTTGGAGCAGTAACCACACAAGACAAAGTAGAATCCGTTTTTTGCTGTAGGTAGCTTCTGATGACTTTTATAAGGAAACTTTTTCCAGTTCCAGCTTGTCCGCTTACATACATCCTGATTGGATGAAATGATGTGCATGAGCACTCTTTTTTTTCATGTAGAAATCCGTGATCAATTTTGTTTCTGATCTCTTCATAAATTTGTTGCTGCTCTTCGTTCAGTTGTCTTTCCAAATTTTGTAAGTCTATAAATTCTTCTTGAGCTTGATTCATAGCTGTTTCCACTTCATTCATGGCTATTGATGCTTCATTTTCAACGATTGGTTGTCCTAGGGGATCTTGACTGAGTGTTCCTGAACTTTGGCTGTCCTGAGAACTGTCTCTAGCTACTTCTGCTGCAATTGTAGTTTCCTGTTCAATTTCTTCATTTAACATTTGCAGATAAGTTGAGAATGTACTACATTGTATGCTGTCTTTGCAAGCATTAAAAGAATCTTCATAGCTTTGAAATTCTCCCAGTAGTTCATCCACTGTACGCCATGGTTTAAACAGCTGTAAAAGAGCCAAGTAGTAAAATTCCTTTTTGTCAGTAGTGTCGCAACTCAGCTTCCTGTGATTTATCAAACTTCCTTTTGTTTGCTTCACCAAACATCCTTCCTCACCAATGACTTTATATTTTCCATTGTTGATGTCTTCTGCGGCTTTCCGTGAATAAATGTAGTTCTGCAGCACTTCATACAGACACATGTTCTCCAGATGATGACTTCTCTTTGGGTAATATGTGTCCAACATGTTTGATTTCAAAATATCTGTACTTTCTGGGTCATTCTCGGCCAAATATTCAATTTCTCCAACAGATTTCAGTACCCGATTTCTCATTGCTGCAAGGCCTAAACTTGCCCAAATTATTCTTCTTGATTTCGAGTAGAGACTTGCAGAAGATAACCTATCTGAACATTCGTAGGATCCAATTTCTCGATGCGATAACATCTTCAAACTGAAACTGTACAGCTTCTTACTGACAGTCTTCTCGTGAGAAATCTCTTCCCACATTTCCTTCAATTCTGTTTTTTCTGATTTCGTAATGTAAGACGTTACATATCGAGCAACAGCAATGGAATTGTCAGCTACATACTGTATATCCATGTTAGCATTCCACATGGATAAAATGACTGGGTTGTAGTCATTTATATTTTTTGATTCTTCTTTTCTTTTAAGGTTGTAGGTATTCTTAGGTGATTTTCTTGTGATAGTATGTCTCACAGATGACATAAAACTGTTTACTCTTCCATTTGAAAGAACAGGTCTAGGAAATCCAAATCGACATTTAGTGTAGTATTTATCTTTGCTCTTGTATTTCCGTCGACAGTATTTTCCACACCGATGACTTTGGAAACGTAAAACTTGCTACTTTTTATCTTCTGTGCTTTTTGGTATAGCACATGTTGCATATTCTTCAATGTAAGATAACACTGCTTCATCAGCATCTGTTCCAAACTTTGGGGCATCCTTGATCCACAACAGCATATGAATATGAGGAGCACCTCTTGCCTGGTACTCTTTTCTCCAAAAGAAATCCACTACTTCTCCTAGAGGTGGATTTTTTTTATTGCAGATGAACGACATCATAGCCTCAAATCTATGATTGAAATATCTGCAAACATTAACCAGATCCAATGAGCACAGTTCTCCTGCTGTCTTGTATTCGATGTTTTTAATGTTTGAATTTGCCTCTCGTAGAAAATCCAGTAAATCATCCCAAGCGTACTCAGCACAGCTTAGAGTAACGAACCATGTTGGTGTTCCTAAATTCCGTAACATGCATTTTAATTCACCATGACGTCGGTACCAATATTCATTTGTCCCACGCTGACAAGCCATCAGATTGATCAGTTGTGTTTCCAAATGATCATCTCGGTGCTGCACTTTCTCCATAAAATCCTTAGCAGACACATTTTGTAAATGTACTCCACTTTTTAAAATGTGATTTACTGCATAAGACAGTGCAGACAAGTCGCTTTCAAATAAAAGATGGACCAAATAAGGAATACTTTGTCGAAATCTGAGATCTTCGGCATATAGTCTTGTAGTCCGATACTCAGAAGCTGGAATCTGTTCTGGACGTTCATCGTATCGTCCTCCTTTTCCTGTAGGAAACAGCTGGGGAAAACACCGAGCTTCCAAGCTCTCCTCCCATACACTCACGGGAGTTCCTTTTGCTTTCTTCATCTGAAACAGATCAATATTGTCTCCCATAACTTCTTTTGAATGAAGAGGATGTATGCTAAAATGTTCATAAATTTCTTCTTCCTTTGACTTGTCCACTTTTTCAATTTGTCCAGTTGGTGTTTCTGTGTCTTCTTGTAAATCTTCTTCTTCTTCTTCTTCAATATAAATTGATTCATACCATTTGTTATTCCTTTTCAAATACAAATTTGCTCTTTGTACTTTCCGTACATCTACCAGCTCCTGCCAAATCTTCTTATTCTTTGTAGGTACACCATTAACCAGAATAATTAATGGTTCAGTTTCCAAAGTATCCGCATCAATAGTTTCCATATTTTTTTTCAAATCCAAGGGCAAATACACCACTCTACCTTTTAAACCTCTCAGTAAATCTGAAGGAGGTAATTTACCAGTTTTGGGCTCCATACGTACTATGGTCTGGAACGGATGAACACATTGAATGAGTATAGACTCATATGTATTTAATTCAGAAAGTTCAGCAGGAATTGCATCCAATTCTAAATTATTATGTACAGCTCTGGTCGGCATTCTATTTTCTTCTAACTTATTATAACAGTATTTACAAATACGCTGAACTTCACCCAATTCAAAACAATTTTAAAGAAATATATATGTGGCAAAATCCTTCCACTTATAATTATCTTCATTTTCACTTTTTCTATAGAGATCAACATACCTGGTTTGTTTTCTATAATGAGTTCTGCGGCAACAAATACAAGTAATATTTGGTCTTTCATTAGAGATTATTGCAAATTTTGTTATGTGATCATTAAATGTCTTACTTACAGAGGGTTCTACATTCTCTTCCACTTCTTCCTCATTTACTGTGTCCTTTTCTGCACTGTTTTGTTCAGGACCAAAGTAACAAAACTGAATTTCATCAACAACCTTCTCTACATCTGATACCGATCCACGGAACAGAGCCCTATTCAATTCATCTAACTTTATTGCTGGACTTTTAGCAAAATACAACCGTCTCACAAACTTTCTCATTTCAGTATGATGAACAGCCAGCATCCTAAAATGATGGAAAACACTATTACACACTTTTCTAGATAGACAAGCCAGAGAATGACCCTGCAAACCAGTATTCTCTCTCACTCTGCATGGATCCAGACTTTGAAGCACCTTAATCTTCTGTTTTACACTTTTTTTACTATATTCTCTTAGAAACTCACGAAATTTATCAATAGATTCCTGACGCACAGTGCAAATACTACTACAATTCCAAGTGTACACTGGGGCTTTAGGACGTCTCCCCATAGCCTCATCCGCCATCACTTGTACCTCATCTCTTGGAACCATTATCTCCTTCTCCATTATGCAACCATTTTTCACTTCGTAAGCACGACCTCTGGTGTCAACTGCATGCAGCAAACTATTACTTTGAAAATAGCTCTCTTCATTAAAAAAAGGTTCACTACTTGAACTATGCATCCATTTTCCTAAAAACACTTTACAAAAGTTTGTTCTGTTCACTACTCTTTTCCTTTTGCTTTGTGATTTCAGTACATTAACCATTTTATCTAATGTACGCATCCTAATCAAAATTAAAATGAATAGTTTCCTTTTTAATTCTAATGCCTTTGCTGCAATGGCTTCAATTTCTTTTTTTCTCTTATAAAACTTAGCCTTTTGCTTATATTTCTTCACATCCTTTATCAAATTGGACATAACTCTTCTCTGAAACATTTTTCTACGTATCTCTTTAAACGCTGTTTTTCTGTTTAAGTTTATCTTTTTAGTTGCAGAAGGTATATTTGCATTAACTAAATGCTCAATTTTTTCCTCTCCTTTTCTATTGAAAACATTTTTTCCAGTACAGACATTTTGTACATTTTTCCTTTTTTTGAATATGTTCTTTAAAAAATCTTTTGTTTGCTTACCAGAAGATTTTTTCTTTTTCCCAACATGAGCATCTCCAACTAACTTAGGTCCTCCAGTTGTCTTCAAATATAGGTTTTTTTTGTGGTCTTTCTTTACTCTGGATTTTGTAGGCATCTTAAATTTTGTTCACTGCTCTTCAGCAATACCTGAAAAAAACTAAAAAAAAATTCCTTTATTTTATTTAAATATATTACTACATTTATTATGTTCTTTAGAAATCTTAAAATACTATAAACCCCTTTCCTATAAATGAAAATCACAATAACACCTTCACAAATTAAATTTCTAAAAATAATTCCTGTGTGCACACAAAGTCATGCTTTGAAATTAGGCAGAAAACTGCTTTTTCAGACCAGCACCATGTGTAACCTGGTTGACTGCCTACACTCCAGCAAGGGCAACCAGCCTTAGTGATGCTGAATGTATTTGCATTACTGACTGAAACCTCAAACCCCACTCGCTTGTGATTACTGTGCATGATTCCACAGGGTAAGCAGCTAGGTGTGTGCTAAGAGTCTGCTTCTCCACCAAAAAATGGCTCCCCCTTTCCATCTAATGCAACTGTGAAATCACCAGTGCAATACGCAATAAATCTCTGCCTGTAATTCCTATATGCACACAGAGTCATGTTTTCACATTAGTCACAAAACAAAATTTCTTTGCCATTTTGAAAGCACACTTACTACTCTTTTTTTTGGCAAGTGATAAACACTTTTACAGACTGACACATTATGAATCCACTTTTCAGATTCTTAAAAAAGCACATGTCCAAACTGCTTTTTCAGACCAGCACCATGTGTAACCTGGTTGACTGCCTACACTCCAGCAAGGGCAACCAGCCTTAGTGATGCTGAATGTATTTGCATTACTGACTGAAACCTCAAACCCCACTCGCTTGTGAATACTGTGCATGATTCCACAGGGTAAGCAGCTGGGTGTGTGCTAAGAGTCTGCTTCTGCACCAAAAAATGGCTCCCCCTTTCCATCTAATGCAACTGTGAAATTACCAGAGCAATACGCAATAAATCTCTGCCTGTAATTCCTATATGCACACAGAGTCATATTTTCACATTAGTCACAAAACAAAATTTCTTTGCCAATTTGAAAGCACACTTACTACTCTTTTTTTTGGCAAGTGATAAACACTTTTACAGACTGACACATTATGAATCCACTTTTCAGATTCTTAAAAAAGCACATGTCCAAACTGCTTTTTCAGACCAGCACCATGTGTAACCTGGTTGACTGCCTACACTCCAGCAAGGGCAACCAGCCTTAGTGATGCTGAATGTATTTGCATTACTGACTGAAACCTCAAACCCCACTCGCTTGTGAATACTGTGCATGATTCCACAGGGTAAGCAGCTGGGTGTGTGCTAAGAGTCTGCTTCTACACCAAAAAATGGCTCCCCCTTTCCATCTAATGCAACTGTGAAATCACCAGAGCAATACGCAATAAATCTCTGCCTGTAATTCCTATATGCACACAGAGTCATGTTTTCACATTAGTCACAAAACGAAATTTCTTTGCCAATTTGAAAGCACACTTACTACTCTTTTTTTTGGCAAGTGATAAACACTTTTACAGACTGACACATTATGAATCCACTTTTCAGATTCTTAAAAAAGCACATGTCCAAACTGCTTTTTCAGACCAGCACCATGTGTAACCTGGTTGACTGCCTACACTCCAGCAAGGGCAACCAGCCTTAGTGATGCTGAATGTATTTGCATTACTGACTGAAACCTCAAACCCCACTCGCTTGTGAATACTGTGCATGATTCCACATGGTAAGCAGCTGGGTGTGTGCTAAGAGTCTGCTTCTGCACCAAAAAATGGCTCCCCCTTTCCATCTAATGCAACTGTGAAATCACCAGAGCAATACGCAATACATCTCTGCCTGTAATTCCTATATGCACACAGAGTCATGTTTTCACATTAGTCACAAAACGAAATTTCTTTGCCATTTTGAAAGCACACTTACTACTCTTTTTTTTGGCAAGTGATAAACACTTTTACAGACTGACACATTATGAATCCACTTTTCAGATTCTTAAAAAAGCACATGTCCAAACTGCTTTTTCAGACCAGCACCATGTGTAACCTGGTTGACTGCCTACACTCCAGCAAGGGCAACCAGCCTTAGTGATGCTGAATGTATTTGCATTACTGACTGAAACCTCAAACCCCACTCGCTTGTGAATACTGTGCATGATTCCACAGGGTAAGCAGCTGGGTGTGTGCTAAGAGTCTGCTTCTACACCAAAAAATGGCTCCCTCTTTCCATCTAATGCAACTGTGAAATCACCAGAGCAATACGCAATAAATCTCTGCCTGTAATTCCTATATGCACACAGAGTCATATTTTCACATTAGTCACAAAACGAAATTTCTTTGCCAATTTGAAAGCACACTTACTACTCTTTTTTTTGGCAAGTGATAAACACTTTTACAGACTGACACATTATGAATCCACTTTTCAGATTCTTAAAAAAGCACATGTCCAAACTGCTTTTTCAGACCAGCACCATGTGTAACCTGGTTGACTGCCTACACTCCAGCAAGGGCAACCAGCCTTAGTGATGCTGAATGTATTTGCATTACTGACTGAAACCTCAAACCCCACTCGCTTGTGAATACTGTGCATGATTCCACAGGGTAAGCAGCTGGGTGTGTGCTAAGAGTCTGCTTCTACACCAAAAAATGGCTCCCCCTTTCCATCTAATGCAACTGTGAAATCACCAGAGCAATACGCAATAAATCTCTGCCTGTAATTCCTATATGCACACAGAGTCATGTTTTCACATTAGTCACAAAACGAAATTTCTTTGCCAATTTGAAAGCACACTTACTACTCTTTTTTTTGGCAAGTGATAAACACTTTTACAGACTGACACATTATGAATCCACTTTTCAGATTCTTAAAAAAGCACATGTCCAAACTGCTGTTTCAGACCAGCACCATGTGTAACCTGGTTGACTGCCTACACTCCAGCAAGGGCAACCAGCCTTAGTGATGCTGAATGTATTTGCATTACTGACTGAAACCTCAAACCCCACTCGCTTGTGAATACTGTGCATGATTCCACATGGTAAGCAGCTGGGTGTGTGCTAAGAGTCTGCTTCTGCACCAAAAAATGGCTCCCCCTTTCCATCTAATGCAACTGTGAAATCACCAGAGCAATACGCAATAAATCTCTGCCTGTAATTCCTATATGCACACAGAGTCATGTTTTCACATTAGTCACAAAACGAAATTTCTTTGCCATTTTGAAAGCACACTTACGACTCTTTTTTTTGGCAAGTGATAAACACTTTTACAGACTGACACATTATGAATCCACTTTTCAGATTCTTAAAAAAGCACATGTCCAAAGTGCTTTTTCAGACCAGCACCATGTGTAACCTGGTTGACTGCCTACACTCCAGCAAGGGCAACCAGCCTTAGTGATGCTGAATGTATTTGCATTACTGACTGAAACCTCAAACCCCACTCGCTTGTGAATACTGTGCATGATTCCACAGGGTAAGCAGCTAGGTGTGTGCTAAGAGTCTGCCTCTCCACCAAAAAATGGCTCCCCCTTTCCATCTAATGCAACTGTGAAATCACCAGAGCAATACGCAATAAATCTCTGCCTGTAATTCCTATATGCACACAGAGTCATGTTTTCACATTAGTCACAAAACGAAATTTCTTTGCCATTTTGAAAGCACACTTACTACTCTTTTTTTTGGCAAGTGATAAACACTTTTACAGACTGACACATTATGAATCCACTTTTCAGATTCTTAAAAAAGCACATGTCCAAACTGCTTTTTCAGACCAGCACCATGTGTAACCTGGTTGACTGCCTACACTCCAGCAAGGGCAACCAGCCTTAGTGATGCTGAATGTATTTGCATTACTGACTGAAACCTCAAACCCCACTCGCTTGTGAATACTGTGCATGATTCCACAGGGTAAGCAGCTGGGTGTGTGCTAAGAGTCTGCTTCTGCACCAAAAAATGGCTCCCCCTTTCCATCTAATGCAACTGTGAAATTACCAGAGCAATACGCAATAAATCTCTGCCTGTAATTCCTATATGCACACAGAGTCATGTTTTCACATTAGTCACAAAACAAAATTTCTTTGCTATTTTGAAAGCACACTTACTACTCTTTTTTTTGGCAAGTGATAAACACTTTTACAGACTGACACATTATGAATCCACTTTTCAGATTCTTAAAAAAGCACATGTCCAAACTGCTTTTTCAGACCAGCACCATGTGTAACCTGGTTGACTGCCTACACTCCAGCAAGGGCAACCAGCCTTAGTGATGCTGAATGTATTTGCATTACTGACTGAAACCTCAAACCCCACTCGCTTGTGAATACTGTGCATGATTCCACAGGGTAAGCAGCTGGGTGTGTGCTAAGAGTCTGCTTCTGCACCAAAAAATGGCTTCCCCTTACCATCTAATGCAACTGTGAAATTACCAGAGCAATACGCAATAAATCTCTGCCTGTAATTCCTATATGCACACAGAGTCATATTTTCACATTAGTCACAAAACGAAATTTCTTTGCCAATTTGAAAGCACACTTACTACTCTTTTTTTTGGCAAGTGATAAACACTTTTACAGACTGACACATTATGAATCCACTTTTCAGATTCTTAAAAAAGCACATGTCCAAACTGCTTTTTCAGACCAGCACCATGTGTAACCTGGTTGACTGCCTACACTCCAGCAAGGGCAACCAGCCTTAGTGATGCTGAATGTATTTGCATTACTGACTGAAACCTCAAACCCCACTCGCTTGTGAATACTGTGCATGATTCCACAGGGTAAGCAGCTGGGTGTGTGCTAAGAGTCTGCTTCTACACCAAAAAATGGCTCCCCCTTTCCATCTAATGCAACTGTGAAATCACCAGAGCAATACGCAATAAATCTCTGCCTGTAATTCCTATATGCACACAGAGTCATGTTTTCACATTAGTCACAAAACGAAATTTCTTTGCCAATTTGAAAGCACACTTACTACTCTTTTTTTTGGCAAGTGATAAACACTTTTACAGACTGACACATTATGAATCCACTTTTCAGATTCTTAAAAAAGCACATGTCCAAACTGCTTTTTCAGACCAGCACCATGTGTAACCTGGTTGACTGCCTACACTCCAGCAAGGGCAACCAGCCTTAGTGATGCTGAATGT
Source organism: Triturus cristatus (assembly GCF_964204655.1). Taxonomy (NCBI): domain Eukaryota; kingdom Metazoa; phylum Chordata; class Amphibia; order Caudata; family Salamandridae; genus Triturus; species Triturus cristatus. The sequence continues at coordinate 451,766,900 of NC_140587.1, forward strand.
ATTTGCATTACTGACTGAAACCTCAAACCCCACTCGCTTGTGAATACTGTGCATGATTCCACAGGGTAAGCAGCTGGGTGTGTGCTAAGAGTCTGCTTCTACACCAAAAAATGGCTCCCCCTTTCCATCTAATGCAACTGTGAAATCACCAGAGCAATACGCAATAAATCTCTGCCTGTAATTCCTATATGCACACAGAGTCATGTTTTCACATTAGTCACAAAACGAAATTTCTTTGCCAATTTGAAAGCACACTTACTACTCTTTTTTTTGGCAAGTGATAAACACTTTTACAGACTGACACATTATGAATCCACTTTTCAGATTCTTAAAAAAGCACATGTCCAAACTGCTTTCTCAGACCAGCACCATGTGTAACCTGGTTGACTGCCTACACTCCAGCAAGGGCAACCAGCCTTAGTGATGCTGAATGTATTTGCATTACTGACTGAAACCTCAAACCCCACTCGCTTGTGAATACTGTGCATGATTCCACATGGTAAGCAGCTGGGTGTGTGCTAAGAGTCTGCTTCTGCACCAAAAATGGCTCCCCCTTTCCATCTAATGCAACTGTGAAATCACCAGAGCAATACGCAATAAATCTCTGCCTGTAATTCCTATATGCACACAGAGTCATGTTTTCACATTAGTCACAAAACGAAATTTCTTTGCCATTTTGAAAGCACACTTACGACTCTTTTTTTTGGCAAGTGATAAACACTTTTACAGACTGACACATTATGAATCCACTTTTCAGATTCTTAAAAAAGCACATGTCCAAAGTGCTTTTTCAGACCAGCACCATGTGTAACCTGGTTGACTGCCTACACTCCAGCAAGGGCAACCAGCCTTAGTGATGCTGAATGTATTTGCATTACTGACTGAAACCTCAAACCCCACTCGCTTGTGAATACTGTGCATGATTCCACAGGGTAAGCAGCTAGGTGTGTGCTAAGAGTCTGCCTCTCCACCAAAAAATGGCTCCCCCTTTCCATCTAATGCAACTGTGAAATCACCAGAGCAATACGCAATAAATCTCTGCCTGTAATTCCTATATGCACACAGAGTCATGTTTTCACATTAGTCACAAAACGAAATTTCTTTGCCATTTTGAAAGCACACTTACTACTCTTTTTTTTGGCAAGTGATAAACACTTTTACAGACTGACACATTATGAATCCACTTTTCAGATTCTTAAAAAAGCACATGTCCAAACTGCTTTTTCAGACCAGCACCATGTGTAACCTGGTTGACTGCCTACACTCCAGCAAGGGCAACCAGCCTTAGTGATGCTGAATGTATTTGCATTACTGACTGAAACCTCAAACCCCACTCGCTTGTGAATACTGTGCATGATTCCACAGGGTAAGCAGCTGGGTGTGTGCTAAGAGTCTGCTTCTGCACCAAAAAATGGCTCCCCCTTTCCATCTAATGCAACTGTGAAATTACCAGAGCAATACGCAATAAATCTCTGCCTGTAATTCCTATATGCACACAGAGTCATGTTTTCACATTAGTCACAAAACAAAATTTCTTTGCTATTTTGAAAGCACACTTACTACTCTTTTTTTTGGCAAGTGATAAACACTTTTACAGACTGACACATTATGAATCCACTTTTCAGATTCTTAAAAAAGCACATGTCCAAACTGCTTTTTCAGACCAGCACCATGTGTAACCTGGTTGACTGCCTACACTCCAGCAAGGGCAACCAGCCTTAGTGATGCTGAATGTATTTGCATTACTGACTGAAACCTCAAACCCCACTCGCTTGTGAATACTGTGCATGATTCCACAGGGTAAGCAGCTGGGTGTGTGCTAAGAGTCTGCTTCTGCACCAAAAAATGGCTTCCCCTTTCCATCTAATGCAACTGTGAAATTACCAGAGCAATACGCAATAAATCTCTGCCTGTAATTCCTATATGCACACAGAGTCATATTTTCACATTAGTCACAAAACGAAATTTCTTTGCCAATTTGAAAGCACACTTACTACTCTTTTTTTTGGCAAGTGATAAACACTTTTACAGACTGACACATTATGAATCCACTTTTCAGATTCTTAAAAAAGCACATGTCCAAACTGCTTTTTCAGACCAGCACCATGTGTAACCTGGTTGACTGCCTACACTCCAGCAAGGGCAACCAGCCTTAGTGATGCTGAATGTATTTGCATTACTGACTGAAACCTCAAACCCCACTCGCTTGTGAATACTGTGCATGATTCCACAGGGTAAGCAGCTGGGTGTGTGCTAAGAGTCTGCTTCTACACCAAAAAATGGCTCCCCCTTTCCATCTAATGCAACTGTGAAATCACCAGAGCAATACGCAATAAATCTCTGCCTGTAATTCCTATATGCACACAGAGTCATGTTTTCACATTAGTCACAAAACGAAATTTCTTTGCCAATTTGAAAGCACACTTACTACTCTTTTTTTTGGCAAGTGATAAACACTTTTACAGACTGACACATTATGAATCCACTTTTCAGATTCTTAAAAAAGCACATGTCCAAACTGCTTTTTCAGACCAGCACCATGTGTAACCTGGTTGACTGCCTACACTCCAGCAAGGGCAACCAGCCTTAGTGATGCTGAATGTATTTGCATTACTGACTGAAACCTCAAACCCCACTCGCTTGTGAATACTGTGCATGATTCCACATGGTAAGCAGCTGGGTGTGTGCTAAGAGTCTGCTTCTGCACCAAAAAATGGCTCCCCCTTTCCATCTAATGCAACTGTGAAATCACCAGAGCAATACGCAATAAATCTCTGCCTGTAATTCCTATATGCACACAGAGTCATGTTTTCACATTAGTCACAAAACGAAATTTCTTTGCCATTTTGAAAGCACACTTACTACTCTTTTTTTTGGCAAGTGATAAACACTTTTACAGACTGACACATTATGAATCCACTTTTCAGATTCTTAAAAAAGCACATGTCCAAACTGCTTTTTCAGACCAGCACCATGTGTAACCTGGTTGACTGCCTACACTCCAGCAAGGGCAACCAGCCTTAGTGATGCTGAATGTATTTGCATTAATGACTGAAACCTCAAACCCCACTCGCTTGTGAATACTGTGCATGATTCCACAGGGTAAGCAGCTAGGTGTGTGCTAAGAGTCTGCTTCTCCACCAAAAAATGGCTCCCCCTTTCCATCTAATGCAACTGTGAAATCACCAGAGCAATACGCAATAAATCTCTGCCTGTAATTCCTATATGCACACAGAGTCATGTTTTCACATTAGTCACAAAACGAAATTTCTTTGCCATTTTGAAAGCACACTTACTACTCTTTTTTTTGGCAAGTGATAAACACTTTTACAGACTGACACATTATGAATCCACTTTTCAGATTCTTAAAAAAGCACATGTCCAAACTGCTTTTTCAGACCAGCACCATGTGTAACCTGGTTGACTGCCTACACTCCAGCAAGGGCAACCAGCCTTAGTGATGCTGAATGTATTTGCATTACTGACTGAAACCTCAAACCCCACTCGCTTGTGAATACTGTGCATGATTCCACAGGGTAAGCAGCTGGGTGTGTGCTAAGAGTCTGCTTCTGCACCAAAAAATGGCTCCCCCTTTCCATCTAATGCAACTGTGAAATTACCAGAGCAATACGCAATAAATCTCTGCCTGTAATTCCTATATGCACACAGAGTCATATTTTCACATTAGTCACAAAACGAAATTTCTTTGCCAATTTGAAAGCACACTTACTACTCTTTTTTTTGGCAAGTGATAAACACTTTTACAGACTGACACATTATGAATCCACTTTTCAGATTCTTAAAAAAGCACATGTCCAAACTGCTTTTTCAGACCAGCACCATGTGTAACCTGGTTGACTGCCTACACTCCAGCAAGGGCAACCAGCCTTAGTGATGCTGAATGTATTTGCATTACTGACTGAAACCTCAAACCCCACTCGCTTGTGAATACTGTGCATGATTCCACAGGGTAAGCAGCTGGGTGTGTGCTAAGAGTCTGCTTCTACACCAAAAAATGGCTCCCTCTTTCCATCTAATGCAACTGTGAAATCACCAGAGCAATACGCAATAAATCTCTGCCTGTAATTCCTATATGCACACAGAGTCATGTTTTCACATTAGTCACAAAACGAAATTTCTTTGCCAATTTGAAAGCACACTTACTACTCTTTTTTTTGGCAAGTGATAAACACTTTTACAGACTGACACATTATGAATCCACTTTTCAGATTCTTAAAAAAGCACATGTCCAAACTGCTTTTTCAGACCAGCACCATGTGTAACCTGGTTGACTGCCTACACTCCAGCAAGGGCAACCAGCCTTAGTGATGCTGAATGTATTTGCATTACTGACTGAAACCTCAAACCCCACTCGCTTGTGAATACTGTGCATGATTCCACATGGTAAGCAGCTGGGTGTGTGCTAAGAGTCTGCTTCTGCACCAAAAAATGGCTCCCCCTTTCCATCTAATGCAACTGTGAAATCACCAGAGCAATACGCAATAAATCTCTGCCTGTAATTCCTATATGCACACAGAGTCATGTTTTCACATTAGTCACAAAACGAAATTTCTTTGCCAATTTGAAAGCACACTTACTACTCTTTTTTTTGGCAAGTGATAAACACTTTTACAGACTGACACATTATGAATCCACTTTTCAGATTCTTAAAAAAGCACATGTCCAAACTGCTTTTTCAGACCAGCACCATGTGTAACCTGGTTGTCTGCCTACACTCCAGCAAGGGCAACCAGCCTCAGTGATGCTGAATGTATTTGCATTACTGACTGAAACCTCAAACCCTTAAAGTATTCTTTATTTTTACCAGTACACCTTAATTTATGGTGAAAACATAGTCCATATTATTTTACATGTTCTTCACATTTAAATTTCTCCCAAAACAGAAAATAATAAACACAACTTCAACAAAAGGAATCCCATTTCTATTATTCATTTCTTAATTTACCATATACATCCCCTCTCAAACTCTAAACTCACCTTTAAAATTAGTTAGTTGTGAAAGAAATGTGGCACTCAAACAGCAGATTATCAGAGCCAGGATCTCTGTTCTTTACACCTCTCTCCTCTCAGCAGAACCAGATAATGGCAAACTTTCCCTCTCTTTTTCCACACATATACATGTTAGTTTCAAATCTCAGTGCTTCCCCCTTTTTTTCAAATGTAATCACACATTTCTATTGGTTGAAAACCAACCCTTTTCCGAAAGTACCCTTCCCCCAACTTGACTTCTGCCTAGTACCCTTCCCCCAACTTGACTTCTGCCTGCTACCATAGCAACAGCTCATGGAACACTGCTGTGTGGAGTTAGGTCAGAAGTTCACCAAACAATGTTTCAATTCCACAGAGCAAGAGTGCTTGACTTTTCAAACCTAACAGCAAATCCATAGTACTGTTCTTTGGTAATACATTTTTCTGTACCAATACAAAACATGCTTCTATTAATTTACACATACAGCCTAGTTTTTATTGTAGAATGGTATGAAACAGCCAATCAGTTCTTTTTTTTATGAAAAAAATATGTATGCCTCCATTTCCAAACTGTCTTTCTTTTCATATTGCCATTCTACTGAAAGACACCTCCTGAGTGCATCCAGTTCTCCTTTGAAGATGTTCACAGTGTGGATTGTAGGGCACAGCTATGTCTTCTGGAGTGAAAAGTATGCAGAGAAAACAGATATGGTGAGAGACCTTGCTTTGCCAAATGTAGACATTAAATGGATTGGTCAGAGAAGGTTAAAGTGGCACCAATTGATGCCATTGGTGAAATCCTTCATGCACATCCAACACCCTGACCTCATAATAGTGCACTGTGGTGGCAATGACCTAGGCACTTTGACTGGGGTAGGTCTGGAAATGCTTATGAAGGACACCTTTGCACAACTGTTTTCACTTTTCCCTAAAACTGCCTTTGTGTTTTCTAACATATGCCAAAGGCAAAAATGGAACTGGTCCAATCATTTCTGTCCGCAGATTGACAAAGCAAGAAAGCACGTCAACAAATCTGTTTCTGCTTTCCTCCGTGACTATGGTATGGGTTCCATTTACCACAACAACTTGCGTTACGACATGCAAGACATTTATAGAGGAGATGGTGTGCACTTCAATGATGAAGGGAACAGAGTCTTCCTCTTGAACCTTAGACTCTGCATCGGTACTTACTTGTAGGTACCACTAAAAAATCATTTCATAAACACAACGGCTCTTTTTAGAGCCCCCTAATATCTAAACACTTAAATCTGAATTTCATTTATTTATTTATTTATTTTTTCTACCGTACGCTTACGGTAAGCTTACCGTACGCGTACCCCGCGATTTTTTTTAAAATCAATAAATGTTGTCTTTGTACTTTTCTGTCCTTCTTTGACCCCCTTACAAATGTAAGGGGGTCTGTAACTCTCCTCCTTGCCCCCTTTTCAAGATATCACTCTTTTTTTTTCTGAGTGAAACACACGAAATGGCGGCCGCCGCTTCCTGGTTTCGACCGATTCGAATGTTTGTTAAGATCTAAGAGCCAATCAGAATCGCGCTCGCGCACGCCACCGTACGCGTACGGTAAGCGTACCGTAAGCGCACCGTAAGCTGGCTCAGATATATATATTGATTTAAAGGATATTTTCTCAGAATCTACTGAACAGATTTACACCAAACCTACAAAAGGCACTTCCTTGACCTGAGGACTACCTCTCTTCCAAATTTCAAGTAATTCTGTTCAGCCGTTCGGGCTGTAGCTGTGTCTAAAGGTCCTATGGAAAAATGCATGGGAAAAACGCGTTTTGGGACCCCCCTTTTATCTCAGCCCCCGCTTGACAAATCCCCCCGAGACTTTCAGGGTAGGAGCAGAGCGTAGCGCCCCACCTATTTTGAAAAATTCGCGAGGATTCGTCAGCCGGCGCAAAAGTTATTCCAAATAGAATGTTGCGGATTTCCTATGGAAACGTGGTCCTAACTATAACTACCTACTGGCGACCGCCAGTAGGTAATATATATATATATTTATATTCACTGAAAAAACCATAGGTTTCACACATGTTATAGTTAGCGGAAATTTTACTGATAAAAAACCAATGAAATTGCCCCGTTATAGTTAGTGCTGGCAACTATAACTCACGCGACCGCAATCCTCTGCTGATGCTAATACTGTATTTAGACACTTATTTGCCCATGTCTTCTTCCATACATTTTTAGCTATACATATATTACAAATATTTTTTTTTATAAAGACACATATGTCATCAGCAGAAGATTGCGGTCGCGTGAGTTATAGTTGCCAGCACTAACTATAACGGGGCAATTTCATTGGTTTTTTATCAGTAAAATTTCCGCTAACTATAACATGTGTGAAACCTATGGTTTTTTCAGTGAATTTGCAAGGTTTTTTAAATGCTAATTCCTAACTATAACGTGTGTGAAACCTATGGTTTTTTCAGTGAATTTGTACGGTTTTTTAAATGCTAAGTTACTTTACGCCATTCGAGGCGTGCGCGCCCACTTAACGCAGTGCGTTCCGTGCACGGTTTTTATCAACTTTAATAAGCCCTGTACATTTGGTGGCCTTCGGCCACCAAAAGCACAGGGGGTGGGGTCAATGTGGATAGTGTTTTTTTTATTTCGATTTTATAATTTCATGTTGCCAAAATATAGTTTTTTTACTGATGTAATAAGCCCTGAACATTTGGTGGCCTACGGCCACCAAAAGCACAGGGGGTGGGGTAAGTGTGGATAGTGTTTTTTTTATTTCTATTTTTTACCGTACGCTTACGGTAAGCGTACGGTAAGCGTACTCGGCGAAATTGCCGAAAAAAAAATAAAACAGTTTTTGCTCTTGGGGGATGTTTGGGGACTCCCTCAACATGACTATGTGGGAGGGAGTTGTCAAAACAGCCCCGTAACATGTTTTTGGGCATCATGTTTGATAAATAACACTCAGTGCGAGAGACAAAATGGCGGACGCCGCTTCCTGGTTTCGGCCGATTCGAATGTTTACTAAGATCTAAGAGCCAATCAGAATCGCGCTCGCGCACGCCACCGTACGCGTACGGTAAGCGTACGGTAAGCGGGCTCAGATATATATATTGATTTAAAGGCTATTTTCTCAGAATCTACTGAACAGATGTACACCAAACCTACAAAAGGCACTTCCTTGACATAGGGACTACCTCTCTGCCAAATTTCTAGTAATTCTGTTCAGCCGTTCGGGCTGTAGCTCTGTCTAAAGGTCCTATGGAAAAATGCATGGGAAAAACGCGTTTTGGGACCCCCCTTTTATCTCAGCCCCCGCTTGACGAATCCCCCCGAGACTTTCAGGGTAGGAGCGGAGCGTAGCGCCCCACCTATTTTGAGAAATTCGCGAGGATTCATCGACCGGCGCCAAAGTTATTCAAAATAGAATGTTGCGGATTTCCTATGGAAAAGGGGTCCTAACTATAACTACCTACTGGCGACCGCCAGTAGGTAATATGTACATTTATATATATATATATATATATATATATATATATATATATATATATATATATATATATATAAAACATATTTATACTTTACAGAAACACACAGTCACTGGATGATGTCTTCAGTGATGTCATCAGTGATGTCATTTGAGATGTCATCAGTGATGTCATTTGAGATGTCATCAGTGATGTCATCAGTGATGACACTGACCGTGTCATGAGTGATTTAATATGTGACAGTGCATTGAGGGGGCACGAGTTATGGTTAGCCCACTGACTATAACGACTGAATTTCTCTGGTTTTGTATGAGTGAAATGTCCAACTAACTATAACATCCCTGAAACCTGTGGTTTTTTCAGTGAATTTCTGAGGATTTTTAAATGCTAATTTCTAACTATAACGGCCTTAAAACCTCATTTTTTTTCAGTGAATATCTATATAAATATCTATATCTATAAATATATCAGGCTCAGAGGGGTTTGTCCAATAGATTGAGACGCACTCGAACTCCGCTCAGCTTTACCCCAAAGAAAGCCTTTATTTAAGGTATAAGCTGCCACACAGTCCAGACATTAAAAGCACACAGACCGCTGCCGACGCGTTTCGAGGAGTTCTCTTTGTCAAGGACTGACACGGTCTGAAAGCGCATGTATTGGCCCCACCTTCCTGTTATGCGCTATCGTACGTCATGGATTGACGACTCTGTATGAGAATACGTTGCAGTCTGGGAGGTGAAGTCCTGTATTTCCCCATAAATGGATGCGCTCTAATAAATGCAAAACAAGGCTCTCCATGAGCCCCCAGAGAGCGTGGCTGCTCTCAATCCTCGAGCGGAGCCCCACGATAGGAGCACCACCACTGTAATGCTCCGTGGCCCCCTTCCCCGGGGTGGTGCAGGCTCTGCAGCAGGACGGCCGCAGTTATATCAGGCTCAGAGGGGTTTGTCCAATAGATTGAGACGCACTCGAACTCCGCTCAGCTTTACCCCAAAGAAAGCCTTTATTTAAGGTATAAGCTGCCACACAGTCCAGACATTAAAAGCACACAGACCGCTGCCGACGCGTTTCGAGGAGTTCTCTTTGTCAAGGACTGACACGGTCTGAAAGCGCATGTATTGGCTCCACCTTCCTTTTATGCGCTATCGTACGTCATGGATTGACGACTCTGTATGAGAATACGTTGCAGTCTGGGAGGTGAAGTCCTGTATTTCCCCATAAATGGATGCGCTCTAATAAATGCAAAACAAGGCTCTCCATGAGCCCCCAGAGAGCGTGGCTGCTCTCAATCCTCGAGCGGAGCCCCACGATAGGAGCACCACCACTGTAATGCTCCGTGGCCCCTTTCCCCGGGGTGGTGCAGGCTCTGCAGCAGGACGGCCGCAGTTATTTCAGGCTCAGAGGGGTTTGTCCAATAGATTGAGACGCACTCGAACTCCGCTCAGCTTTACCCCAAAGAAAGCCTTTATTTAAGGTATAAGCTGCCACACAGTCCAGACATTAAAAGCACACAGACCGCTGCCGACGCGTTTCGAGGAGTTCTCTTTGTCAAGGACTGACACGGTCTGAAAGCGCATGTATTGGCTCCACCTTCCTTTTATGCGCTATCGTACGTCATGGATTGACGACTCTGTATGAGAATACGTTGCAGTCTGGGAGGTGAAGTCCTGTATTTCCCCATAAATGGATGCGCTCTAATCAATGCAAAACAAGGCTCTCCATGAGCCCCCAGAGAGCGTGGCTGCTCTCAATCCTCGAGCGGAGCCCCACGATAGGAGCACCACCACTGTAATGCTCCGTGGCCCCCTTCCCCGGGGTGGTGCAGGCTCTGCAGCAGGACGGCCGCAGTTATATCAGGCTCAGAGGGGTTTGTCCAATAGATTGAGACGCACTCGAACTCCGCTCAGCTTTACCCCAAAGAAAGCCTTTATTTAAGGTATAAGCTACCACACAGTCCAGACATTAAAAGCACACAGACCGCTGCCGACGTGTTTCGAGGAGTTCTCTTTGTCAAGGACTGACACGGTCTGAAAGCGCATGTATTGGCTCCACCTTCCTTTTATGCGCTATCGTACGTCATGGATTGACGACTCTGTATGAGAATACGTTGCAGTCTGGGAGGTGAAGTCCTGTATTTCCCCATAAATGGATGTGCTCTAATAAATGCAAAACAAGGCTCTCCATGAGCCCCCAGAGAGCGTGGCTGCTCTCAATCCTCGAGCGGAGCCCCACGATAGGAGCACCACCACTGTAATGCTCCGTGGCCCCCTTCTCCGGGGTGGTGCAGGCTCTGCAGCAGGACGGCCGCAGTTATATCAGGCTCAGAGGGGTTTGTCCAATAGATTGAGACGCACTCGAACTCCGCTCAGCTTTACCCCAAAGAAAGCCTTTATTTAAGGTATAAGCTGCCACACAGTCCAGACATTAAAAGCACACAGACCGCTGCTGACGCGTTTCGAGGAGTTCTCTTTGTCAAGGACTGACACGGTCTGAAAGCGCATGTATTGGCTCCACCTTCCTTTTATGCGCTATCGTACGTCATGGATTGACGACTCTGTATGAGAATACGTTGCAGTCTGGGAGGTGAAGTCCTGTATTTCCCCATAAATGGATGCGCTCTAATAAATGCAAAACAAGGCTCTCCATGAGCCCCCAGAGAGCGTGGCTGCTCTCAATCCTCGAGCGGAGCCCCACGATAGGAGCACCACCACTGTAATGCTCCGTGGCCCCTTTCCCCGGGGTGGTGCAGGCTCTGCAGCAGGACGGCCGCAGTTATTTCAGGCTCAGAGGGGTTTGTCCAATAGATTGAGACGCACTCGAACTCCGCTCAGCTTTACCCCAAAGAAAGCCTTTATTTAAGGTATAAGCTGCCACACAGTCCAGACATTAAAAGCACACAGACCGCTGCCGGCGCGTTTCGAGGAGTTCTCTTTGTCAAGGACTGACACGGTCTGAAAGCGCATGTATTGGCTCCACCTTCCTTTTATGCGCTATCGTACGTCATGGATTGACGACTCTGTATGAGAATACGTTGCAGTCTGGGAGGTGAAGTCCTGTATTTCCCCATAAATGGATGCGCTCTAATCAATGCAAAACAAGGCTCTCCTTGAGCCCCCAGAGAGCGTGGCTGCTCTCAATCCTCGAGCGGAGCCCCACGATAGGAGCACCACCACTGTAATGCTCCGTGGCCCCCTTCCCCGGGGTGGTGCAGGCTCTGCAGCAGGACGGCCGCAGTTATATCAGGCTCAGAGGGGTTTGTCCAATAGATTGAGACGCACTCGAACTCCGCTCAGCTTTACCCCAAAGAAAGCCTTTATTTAAGGTATAAGCTACCACACAGTCCAGACATTAAAAGCACACAGACCGCTGCCGACGTGTTTCGAGGAGTTCTCTTTGTCAAGGACTGACACGGTCTGAAAGCGCATGTATTGGCTCCACCTTCCTTTTATGCGCTATCGTACGTCATGGATTGACGACTCTGTATGAGAATACGTTGCAGTCTGGGAGGTGAAGTCCTGTATTTCCCCATAAATGGATGCGCTCTAATAAATGCAAAACAAGGCTCTCCATGAGCCCCCAGAGAGCGTGGCTGCTCTCAATCCTCGAGCGGAGCCCCACGATAGGAGCACCACCACTGTAATGCTCCGTGGCCCCCTTCTCCGGGGTGGTGCAGGCTCTGCAGCAGGACGGCCGCAGTTATATCAGGCTCAGAGGGGTTTGTCCAATAGATTGAGACGCACTCGAACTCCGCTCAGCTTTACCCCAAAGAAAGCCTTTATTTAAGGTATAAGCTGCCACACAGTCCAGACATTAAAAGCACACAGACCGCTGCTGACGCGTTTCGAGGAGTTCTCTTTGTCAAGGACTGACACGGTCTGAAAGCGCATGTATTGGCTCCACCTTCCTTTTATGCGCTATCGTACGTCATGGATTGACGACTCTGTATGAGAATACGTTGCAGTCTGGGAGGTGAAGTCCTGTATTTCCCAATAAATGGATGCGCTCTAATAAATGCAAAACAAGGCTCTCCATGAGCCCCCAGAGAGCGTGGCTGCTCTCAATCCTCGAGCGGAGCCCCACGATAGGAGCACCACCACTGTAATGCTCCGTGGCCCCCTTCCCCGGAGTGGTGCAGGCTCTGCAGCAGGACGGCCGCAGTTATATCAGGCTCAGAGGGGTTTGTCCAATAGATTGAGACGCACTCGAACTCCGCTCAGCTTTACCCCAAAGAAAGCCTTTATTTAAGGTATAAGCTGCCACACAGTCCAGACATTAAAAGCACACAGACCGCTGCCGACGCGTTTCGAGGAGTTCTCTTTGTCAAGGACTGACACGGTCTGAAAGCGCATGTATTGGCTCCACCTTCCTTTTATGCGCTATCGTACGTCATGGATTGACGACTCTGTATGAGAATACGTTGCAGTCTGGGAGGTGAAGTCCTGTATTTCCCCATAAATGGATGCGCTCTAATAAATGCAAAACAAGGCTCTCCATGAGCCCCCAGAGAGCGTGGCTGCTCTCAATCCTCGAGCGGAGCCCCACGATAGGAGCACCACCACTGTAATGCTCCGTGGCCCCCTTCCCCGGGGTGGTGCAGGCTCTGCAGCAGGACAGCCGCAGTTATATCAGGCTCAGAGGGGGTTGTCCAATAGATTGAGACGCACTCGAACTCCGCTCAGCTTTACCCCAAAGAAAGCCTTTATTTAAGGTATAAGCCGCCACACAGTCCAGACATTAAAAGCACACAGACCGCTGCCGACGCGTTTCAAGGAGTTCTCTTTGTCAAGGACTGACACGGTCTGAAAGCGCATGTATTGGCTCCACCTTCCTTTTATGCGCTATCGTACGTCATGGATTGACGACTCTGTATGAGAATACGTTGCAGTCTGGGAGGTGAAGTCTTGTATTTCCCCATAAATGGATGCGCTCTAATAAATGCAAAACAAGGCTCTCCATGAGCCCCCAGAGAGCGTGGCTGCTCTCAATCCTCGAGCGGAGCCCCACGATAGGAGCACCACCACTGTAATTCTCCGTGGCCCCCTTCCCCGGGGTGGTTGCGAGGATTCGTCAACCGGCGCCAAAGTTATTCCAAATAGAATGTTGCAGATTTCCTATGGAAACACGGTCCTAACTATAACTATCTACTGGTGACCGCCAGTAGATAATATATATATATATATATATTACCTACTGGCGGTCGCCAGTAGGTAGTTATGGTTAGGACCCTGTTTCCATAGGAAAACCGCAACATTCTATTTGGAATAACTTTGACGCCGGTCGACGAATCCTCGCGAAATTTTCAAAACTAATGGGGCGCTACGCTCCGCTCCTACCCTGAAAGTCTCGGGGGGATTCGTCAAGCGGGGGCTGAGAAAAAAGGGGGGTCCCAAAACGCGTTTTTCCCATGCATTTTTCCATAGGACCTTTAGACACAGCTACAGCCCGAACGGCTGAACAGAGTTACTTGAAATTTGGCAGAGAGGTAGTCCTCAGGTCAAGGAAGTGCCTTTTGTAGGTCTGGTGTAAATCTGTTCAGTAGTTCCTGAGAAAATAGCATTTAAATCAATATATATATCTGTGGCAGCTTACGGTGCGCTTACAGTAAGCTTACCGTACGCGTACGGTGCCGTGCGCGAGCGCGAATCTGATTGGCTGTTAGATCTTAGTAAACATTCGAATCGGTGGAAACCAGGAAGTGGCGGCCGCCATTTTCTCTCTCGCACTCTGAGAGGGGGTTAAAAAACAAAGGCCAAAAACATGTAAAGGGGCTGTTTAGACAGCTCCTAAGCACCTAGCCATGTTGAGTCCCCAAAGATCCCCCAAGGCCAAAAACGGAATTTTAATTTTTTCGATAATTTCGCCGATTACGCTTACCGTACGCGTACGGTAATAATTATTAAACAAAAAAAATATCCATACTTTCCCCACCCCATGTGCAAATGGTGCCCGAAGGGCACCATTTGTGAATGGCATATGTATTTACCCAAAAATTAAAATATTACCTTTCACAACGAAGCGCATCATATGTCCTCCATGTGCGCACGGTGCCTCCATGTGCGCACGGTGCGCGAAGCGCATCGTGCGTACATGGCCCATCTAGCGTAACGTGGGCACGCGGTGCGCATAGCGCACCGCGTGCCCACCGTGCGTGCACGGCACTAACTGCGTAAAGTGGGCGCGCACGCCACGAATGGCGTAAAGTAACTTAGCATTTAAAAAACCGTACAAATTCACTGAAAAAACCAATGAAATTCCCCCGTTATAGTTAGTGCAGGCAACTATAACTCACGCGACCGCAATCCTCTGCTGATGACATATGTGTCTTTATGAAAAAAAAATATTTGTAATATATGTATAGCTAAAATTTAATGGAAGAAGACATGGGAAAATAAGTGTCTAAATACAGTATTAGCATCAGCAGAGGATTGCGGTCGCGTGAGTTATAGTTGCCTGCACTAACTATAACGGGGGAATTTCATTGGTTTTTTATCAGTAAAATGTCCTGCTAACTATAACATGTGTGAAACCTATGGTTTTTTCACTGAATTTGCAAGGTTTTTTAAATGCTAATTCCTAACTATAACGTGTGTGAAACCTATGGTTTTTTCAGTGATATATATATATATATATATATATATATATATATAACATATTTATACTTTACAGAAACACACAGTCACTGGATGATGTCTTCAGTGATGTCATCAGTGATGTCATTTGAGATGTCATCAGTGATGTCATTTGAGATGTCATCAGTGATGTCATCAGTGATGACACTGACCGTGTCATGAGTGATTTAATATGTGACAGTGCATTGAGGGGGCACGAGTTATAGTTAGCCCAACTGACTATAACGACTGAATTTCTCTGGTTTTGTATGAGTGAAATGTCCAACTAACTATAACATCCCTGAAACCTGTGGTTTTTTCAGTGAATTTCTGAGGATTTTTAAATGCTAATTTCTAACTATAACGACCCAAAAACCTCATTTTTTTTCAGTGAATATCTATATAACTATCTATATCTATAAATATATATATATATATATCAATCATATATTAACATCTAACTATGACGTTGCTTTAACCTTTATTTTTTCAGTGAATATAAAAAAACAAAGGTTAAAGCAACATCATAGTTAGATGAAAAATTCAGTAACAAGGTAACATTTTAAAAACTAAAAACCACAGAAAATCACCAATTATAGTTAAAGTTATTTCAAGTAACTATAACTTGCACCCTGAAATACACTGTTTTCTCAATGATTTCACCGCAAATGTTACAGTGATATTATCAATGATGTGATCAAAGATGCCATATGTTAAGTATGCAGTATGCAGTGCATGGTGAGGGTGCGAGTTCTAGTTACCTTAGGGAATGGGTTTTCCCTACAATATCGTGAGAATACCATGGGATTTTGGCAAAAACCCTGATTTCAAAAAAACATTCAGCCCCAGGGTTCCTTCTAGGGCCCCCCTCAAGGGCTCTGGTCAGGGTATCCCCACGCTGCTCCTTCATATCCTTTTTTTTCAGCATCTTCAGGACAGGGATTTTCTTTCATTTTGCATCCATCCATTCAGAATGCTTGTTCCTGCTGGAGTCTCACTCCTGCGGGAGTGAGGAGGTCCAAGGGAAAAAAGTGCCCTTGGCCAATCAGAACCCTCTATTTTTTAAGTTGAGCTTGCAGGGCTCTCACTAGAGCCCCACAAACCCATCTGTCCTGATATACAAATATGTTTGTACCTTAATTTCTCAAAAACTACAGAACAAATTTACATCAAATCACATAAAGCACAATTTCCGAACCAAGATCTAGCTGCCTGCTAAATTTGGTGTAATTCCCTTTATGGAAAATACATGAGGATTTTGCATTTTGGGAACCCCTCCTTTTTCTTGGCCTCTGCTTGACAGATCACACGAAACCTTCACATGGAGAAAGTAGGTAAAAAGAGAACCTTCTTGGAAATGTTCTTGAAGATTTCTCAGCAGTGCCAAAGTTCTTAGCAAACCTAACTATAACTACTCAGGGCCTAATTCCAATGCGGTTGGGAACGACTCCGACCGTCGGTCGGAGCCGTTCCGACCGCATTGTAATTGCCCGTTCAGATTCCTTTCTGAGCGACTCATTTCGATGGGCTCGGTCAGAAGGGAATCCGAATCGGTTTTCCAAATGGCCTCCGAAGGGCTCGGAGAGCCTGTTCACCATTCGGAAAGCCCTCAGTAATCCCTTGGCCGGCTCTTTCCGGCCGAGGGATTACGATGGCAGTTTCCCAATGCCTTTCTGTGCTGGCCTTTCCTACACAGAAAGGCATAGGGAATCTGTCTTTGGGGGCCCCCAGTGGGGACGCCATGTGTGCAAGGCTTCCAGATGGTGGCCTAGGGGGCACCTATGGTGCCCCCCTGTTGATCCCTGCACCCGGTGGCAGGCACCTTGAGGTGCCTGCCTCGGGGTGCTGAGATTAAACTGCACCTCTCCTCTTTATAATGAGAGCATGCATTCCGTTTGGAATGCAGGCTCCCATTGTAAAGAATAGGCATGCGACCGAACAGGGCTCTGTTGCATCCTACTTCCTGGGCTGCAACCGACAACAGAAGGTAATTCGGTTCCAGTCCCAAACCGATGTCGGGTGGACTCCGGTCAATCTGACATTGGAATCAGGCCCCCAGGAGCAACTTCCACTGGGTTATATATATGTTTTATGAGGAATTTTAGGGAGCACTACAATTTACCAATTTACAATGTGATTGCTTCAGATTGCTTAAAACCTGTAAACAATTTCCCGATTACAGAGTAGTTATGATATCGCTCACTACTCACCAATGATAAGAAATTACATGACTACTCTACAGTAATAATGGATCACATTTGAGCTGTAATGCTACTGGTAAATACTCGGGCCGCATCCAAATCCATTGTTATTTTGCACACCAGGGCATCTCAGTTTGGACCCAGCTATATGCAAATCAGTCTTGGCCCTGCTTCAATTTGAACAGTTCAGCTGAACTGTCAAGCCAGCCCCTCCCAGAACTGGAACACAGGTAACCCAGGACCGATTTTGCCCTAGTTATGGGCTCATCAGCCAGGTACAGCTTGGTTTTAGTGGCACAGTGTGCACAGGACCCATGGCTGGGCATACCTGTCCCACTTAGGGCAACACACTAAAGTATACAAACAAGTGATGGATGGAATTCTTGAATTAATTTCAGCCTAGACACTCTGAAAATGAGAGAGGTCACTGAGCGAAATTGCAAGCAGGCCATAAAGCATTACGCTCACTTTACTGTGAACCTTTTTATCCTCAAAATTTACTGTCATTTGGTAAAAGGAAACATTTATAGCAAAGAGATATTTTATTGCATTGCTGCAGCTCATTACAGAAATGCAGGGAAATATCTGTGTTTTACTACACTTTCTGAGGTAGCGCGGGATTTGAAAGTCACTTACATTAAACTACTCACCATATGCGCTGTCACTTAATTGTAAGCTGCACTATTATATGTTTAATTTCATCTGATGTCTCCATTTCATACAAATCAACAAACCAAGTATTTAGAAGAGGCTTGGGAACGTTGGTATGTTATAAGGAACAAAATACCTCCTCCCAAGCATTAAAAGGATATTGCATGTTGCCTCAGAGATCCACATCGCCTTAAGTGAAATTTGTGTAGTTTTCCTTTGTATGGTAAAGGAACACCTTGTGATTTGAAATGCTCTTATAACTTGGGACAGGAAGTACTTTATCTCATACATAATATCAGGGGCGGCTCCTCCATTTGATCAGAGGAGGGTCTCCCCGCAAGACCCAGAGGTGAAAAATAAAACGATAATAAATGTTATTTATTTATTAACGGTTTATTTTTCAGCAACCTGTCCTAAACTGAGTGTCAGGACTGGGCAGGGCCAGCGCTGCTGAGTGGCAGCAGCAGGGAGCTGCGTGCTTTAAAATGCGCATGTCTCTTTGGCCAGCTGTCTTGGGACGGCCAGCTAGACGAGCGCATTTCAAAGTTCTCTAACCTAGCTGTCTTAGACAGCTGCGTTAGAGAAAGCACAGGCCTCCAGTGCTCTTAGGAGCTATGGGAGAGCCTGCTCTATTCAATCTGGGCCCTGGTGTCATGCTGTGAAAGCAGCACCAGGATTGGGTAGTGCAGTTTCCTGCATCGGGAGCTTCCTGGAAGACACCGAGGGAAAAGGAAGTCAGGCTGTGAATGTAAGTGAATTTATTTCATTACTTATTTTTGTGTCACCCCTGCAGCCTTCCCCCCCACCCCACCACCATTGGTACAAGCCTGACCCCAATGCATAATATCCCTCTCAAACTAGGTCTCTATGCATGGAATGCATCACAGAGAATTATCTAGAGAAAAATGTGTCTCTAATCTCACATTGATCAATGTCAGGATCTCCTAAGCATCGTTTATCTGCTGCTTCTTTATGGCACCCTAGAAACAAGAAGGCCATTTGCTGCCCCTGTTATCCCAGATTCATGGCCCGTGGCAACTTCTGGCAGTAAGGATTAAGATATAAATATTTTTTTTAAACATATCAGGGCAGAATGGCCACTGCGTTTTTTCTCTGTGAAAACAAGCAGATTCAAACAAGAAAACCAGCTCAGTCTTGTGAAGTAGGCTTGTGGCAGAGTAACTAACACCAGATTCAAATGAAAATAAATTATATTGGAAGGAAGGTGCTACTTACTATGTGCCTGCCAGGGGAATTATACTGGGTCATGCAGAAGGTAGTAATTATCCATTGCTGGAAATGCTCTTTCAGAGTAGGTTGTACGTATTACAGGTCAGCAAGACCAGTTTCTGAGGTGAAAGTCTTTGAAAGGTGATATTTGATTATTTTTTCGTAAAATCCTTCCCTGTCTACTCTACTGAATGGAGTTGCAAATAAAGTTGCAAAGTTGCGCAAGAGGAGCAGACACATCTCTTGTCATATAACTCACTATGAGACTACTGTTAAGCCCACCCTGCCCTGTTGGTACTCTTCTTAAGTAAATGCAAAATGCCTAAAAACAGACAAAACAGTTGTAATGTATTTTATTACTCTGTTATTTAAGGTGTGAGGAAAGTTCCTAGAGCACCATGCAATGGTTGGGCACCAGGGGCAGTATTATACATGATGTCCCGCTGCACAAAACACGTGTACGTCAACATTGTGCTCCCCGGGGCACAATAGTGTTGTGGAAGGGGCTGCAGATGCTTGTGCGGACCCTCTGTAATACTGATAGCTCTGGCGCACATGAAATGCCATTGCTATCATGAGAGGGTGTTCCCTCGTTTGCACGGGGGTGTTGCCCATGCAAATGAGGGCATTGCTGTGCCTCTGGGCTCACCCTGTATTTTGGCCGTGGGTGCAGATGCAAACAGGTCCTTAAAAGGAGCCCTCACAGCACAACACAAAAAGGGTGAGCACTGTCAGTGCGCCTCCTGAAGGCAGCCTCTGCAGGGGTGAGAGCAACCCATCCCAGTGCAGGCAGGTTCAGTCACTCATTGCACCCGCCTTCAGAGGGCTCTCTAACCCCTCATTAGAGTGCAGGCTGCATGCGCCTGCACAGAGGGTCTTTGAAGGAGCCACTCCATATTTCACTGAATGGGTTGCTTCTAGGGCTGTGAGAGTCCACAGCTTCCCTGAGGCCACACATTTATTGTAATAGATCACACTGTCCTTGTTTGCAGCCGGTGCACCTGTTTAAAGATGCGCTATGGCTCAAACAGGGACAGCGCGCCCTTTCCTTAATACAGTCCCAGGAAGTTATTGTTTCGAACAATAAGTGTGATGGCGTTACGAACAGAAGAGAACAATTCTAAGAGGGGAACATCTTACTGTTATGATTAACAATACGATTAAGGGATCCATGGCTAATATGTGAACCAGATGAAAGAGTATAGAGGTAAAGAGAACTGCTGTCAGGCTATGGGAGAGAGAGGCCACAGAATTGATATGAGATGTGACTGAGCTCCCATAAGGGCCAAACATTCTCATCAACAAAGGAGGACTGTTTTTTGGAGGATTCCATGGCTAACTCAAGGTCACGTGGCTCATGTAGCCATGCCTTCCTCAAAGAAAATGCATATACTACGCATGCAACAACTAGCCAAACAACAGTATAGATTTTTTTTAAACGTACCCACTTCCTCGGTACATAATTTGTGACATTAAAAATTTCATAATTCTATCGCCAAAACCACATTCTTGAATCTCTGTGTAGGGGCTGTCTTAATTTTGATGGATTTATTGAGAGGTTTGTATAGTGCTGCATGTAGCCTAAAGAAATCTTCAGTACACTGACAGTTAAGGGAATGCTGCTTAATTGTTTGAAGATGGCTTTCGCATCTATGTCCGCTATTTTTCAAAATAACCCATTTTCTATTGGATCTCACTTGAAGGCAAAAATCGGATGGTCAGATCTTGAGTGAATGTTTCTGGCAGGGAGTTAGTGTAGTGTAAGTTTCCACAGGAATGCAGAACTTTTGCCTCAGTAGTTTTGATGACGGTGCATATGACCTTGGATGTACTCCTAGCATCTACTGGAAGTGAGTAGGATGTTTTAAGTGTGGGTTTGATGTGGTGTCACTCACAGAGGCTAAAGTCCATTCTAACTGCCAGGTTATGAAGTCTTTGGCAATTGACAATAGGTTTATGGAGGAACAGAATAAAATATAGAATGGAAAGCTGCACTTTCACTGATTTTGCCACAAAATTGACTTGTGAAGCAAAGATGAGGTCAATGTCGAAGTGAATTCCAAAATCCCTTACATTTGGCGAGGTAGACATAGGTACTGTGAAGTTAGTAGGGCAGGCAACCAGTAGTTTATTAAGCTCTATTAGCTCCCACCACTAGAAGGTCTGTCGTGGTGCCACTCATGCACAGGATGTTTTCCTTCATCTAATGGACCACGCGGTTCAAGCACAAGGTAAGATTGTTTCGATTTTCTGGACTGTTTTCAGAAGAGAACAATAATACTAAGGTTGTTTCCCCTACTTTACCCATATCTAAGACACAAACCAATCCTTCCGGTATAGTCAACAAAGTAGGTGTCCATACGTTTACTTTTTTAAACATCAATTTCCGCTCGCTTCCTAACCACAAAGCGGACATTTTTGATTTACTGTTTAATGAGCAGCCATGTTCCTTACAGAAACCTGGCTACATGATAGCGCCGGCCCTGATGTAGCTACCGCTTTGCCTGCCAACTATTCAATAATGAGGAAGGATAGGAAAGAGAAATTATGTGGTGGCATTGCGATAATTTATAAAAACCTTTATACATGCAAATTTGAAGACTTAATCTTCACAGGTTGCGAAGCTGCCTTATTTAGACTGACCCTAAATCCCCAGTTCACTTTCTCAGGGTTCTTGTTTTATCATCCCCCTGAGCCTGCTGGCCCGTGGGCTGCTGCCCTCCCCGATCTAATTGCTCCTTACCTTTTACATTCTGCCAATCTTTTTTTTTTTTTTTTTTTTTTAAACCGTTTATTGCAATCTCAAATATATACAAGTATGGGCCTACAACCTTCCGGCCGGCCGCTAAAGTGACAGAAGCAAATGACATACATACAATAAGGCACCTGACTTTGCAGAGACGATAAAGCAGGAGGTATCAACAACGTGGGCCACATGACTCTGAGCCCACAATACGGTTTCGTTTTATACAACACAACAACATAAAACCACACCCGCAAGGCAACCCGCGATTGAAAATGACGACACGTGCTCCTCCAGTGGGGGACCCCAACCATCCAAAGAAATCCAGAGAGGGGAAGGGAAACAGATCCGGGACTGGGAGAACAATGTGCCCGGGGCTGAGGGAGGGGGTCAACTAGGGGGATGGAGCTGGTGAAGTGGGAGGCAACAACGGCGGCTCGCAAATACCCCCGCGGTAGGCGTTCCAGGGGCCCCATATCTTCACCCATGCCCCAGGCTTACCCCGCGCCACATACACCACCTTTTCTCGGAACATGCACCAATCCATGTGTTCTTTCCAGGCTGACACCGCCGGGGGCCTCTGGGATCCCCACAGTTGAGCAATGTCACGTTTAGCTATCATATATCCCAGAGTCACCCATCGCGTCTGCGGAACCGAGTAATCGGTCGGTTCCCACACATTCAGCAAGCATCTCCTCGCTTCAGGCAACAGCGCGACATGCGTAACCGCTCGCAGGACCTCATGCACACCACGCCAGAATCGCTCCACCCTCGGACATTCCCACAGGATGTGCAAAAAAGTCGCCAAAGCACCACACCCACGCTTACACAATCCATCCTCGGCATAGCCCATACGCAGAAGCCTTGGCCCCGTCATATACACCCGGTGGAGTATCTTAAGCTGGACGAAGCGAAGGCGAGCCGGGATGGCCACCTCCTTCGGAGAGGCCACCGCGGAAATCCAGTCCTCGTCGTCCAACTCCAGCCCATCGGCAACCCAAGCCTCGCGGAGGCCTGTCAGTAAGCCCGAGCGGTCATTTATCAATTTCTTGTAAATGAGGGAAATCGTGCTGTCCGGAACGTGGCCATCTAGCACTCTATCCTCCAGGGGGGAGGACTCCGGGATGGAGGCCACGTCTGGGAAGACGGAACCCAGTGCGTGACGGATTTGCAGGTAGCGAAAGTATTCACTGCCCTGCAGCTGAAACTCCGCCTGCAGCATCTCGAATGTTTTGAATCCTCCCCTCGTCCAGAGATCTCCCACTGTACTGATGCCTATCATGTCCCACCTCTCGAAGCCCTTCGAGGTCCACAAAGAGCCCAGCCTCTCCGACGCATACAACGGTGACGCTCGGGTTAAACGGTCCTTCCATCCCATAGCTGCATTAGCCGCGTGCCATACTCGCACCATGACACGCGTGGGTCCCGTCAAGCGGGAATCGGGCACGCTAGTGTAGAGCGCTCGATTGTAGTCGCCACCGGGCAGGAGCATTTTGTCCATTTCAAATGCCGGGTTTAGGGCGGGCCCATAGAAACCGTGATTAATTGCAGCTAACTGGGAGGCCCAGTAATACCGCTTAATATCCGGGAGGGCAATCCCTCCATCGTACCACGGGAGCGTCAATTTTGCCAGAGCTATACGCGGCCTCCCGTCCCAAAACAGACGGCGCTGCAAGCTTTCCACCTCACGGAAGTAGCGCGCCGGGACCAAGTCCATAGTGTTCTGGAGAGCGTACAGAAAGCGCGGCAGTGACATCATCTTGAACAATGCCGCCCGGCCGAGCGGCGAGAGCGGCAAGCGCCGCCAGCGCGCGACGTCCTCCTTCAAGCGCTGGAGGGGGGGAAGCAGATTTCGCTCGTAGCGGGCCACCGGGTCCAGCGTAATATAGACCCCCAGGTATCGAAATCCCTGCGAGGCAATCTGGATCGGACAACCCCGGGGGAGGACAGGAGCCTCCCCGGAAAGCACATAGACACAGGATTTAGCCCAGTTGATGACAAGGCCTGAATTACGGCCAAAGGAGCGCAAAACATCGACCAGGACAATCAGTGACTTGCGCGGGGAGGCTAAGTACAAAAGGATATCGTCAGCGTAGAGGGACACGCGGTCCTCATACTCGGGGGTCCAACGGAGACCACGGATAGAAGGGTGCCACCGCAGCCACTCCGCCAGGGGTTCCAAGGCCAGTGCAAAAAGGAGTGGCGACAGGGGACAACCCTGTCGCGTGCCCCGTCCCAGCACGAATGGGGCCGAGACTCGACCATTCACCACCACCTGTGCCAATGGGTCCGAGTACAACAATTTGACCCAACTGATGAATCCCGGGCCAAATCCAAATTTCGCCAGCATCGCCCAGATGTAGGGCCATTCGAGCGTGTCGAACGCCATGGTGGCGTCTAAGGACGCCAAGATGGCCGGCTCCCGCACGAACGGAACACGCGCGAGCACCCCGTGCAAGCGCCGCAGATTAAGGGCCGTATTGCGATGGGGAATAAAGCCGGACTGGTCTTGGTGGACCAAATCGCCCACCACGCCGACCAGCCGGTTGGCGAGCACCTTGGCGAGGATTTTAGGCTCCGCGTTCAAGAGCGAGATAGGCCGGTAGGATGTGACCCGGTCTCGCGGTCTCCCCTCCTTGTGGATAACCACGATGGTAGCCAGACGCTGGTCCGGCGGGAGGGAGCCCCGCGAGTGGGCCGCAAGGAACATTGCGCGGAGATGGGGTGCCAGTACATCCGGTCGCAGTTTATACAACTCGATAGGAATGCCGTTCGGGCCCATGGCCTTGCCAGAAGCGACTGAACGGATAGCGAGGGCAATTTCGTCCGAGGTGGGGGCGGCATCCATCAACTCCCTGTCCTCTATTGAGAGGGAGGGCAGCGCGATGTCACGCAGCAGGGCATGGGAATCCTCCTCCGGGCAGGGAGAAACCGGGGAATATACCTCGCGGAAATAATCTGCGAAGCAAGAGACAATGCCTTCCGGCTCAGTAACACGTACACCATCCATTCTCTCAATCAGCGGGACCACACGACTAGCTCTCTCCTTCTTATCCAACCACGCAATCAACTTGCCAGCCTTATCACCCACATCATACAATCGCCCCTGTTGCTCTCTGCTGAGGCCCCTGGCCGCCTCCGTGACGAGGGACCTATAGGCCGCCTGCTTAAGGTGTAGAACGTGCAGCGCAGCGTCAGTCACCCCACTCCCCAGATCCCCCTCCAGTTCAGTAATTTCGGCCTCCACCCGGGTCACCTCCTCCTGTGCGCGCCTCCGGGCATGGGAAATAAAGGAGAGGGCCTCCCCTCTAAGCACTGTCTTGAAAGCCTCCCACAGGGAGATGGCCGACGAGACAGACCCCACATTCTCCTCAAAATACCGTTGCAAGGATTTAATCAAGTCCGCACGAATAGTGGGGTCGCGCAGGTACCAGGCATTGATTGGAGCTACCCTGCCCTCCCCCCTCGGGAAGACATCAAAGTGCAACAGGAGTGGGGAATGATCTGAAATACCCCGCGCCAAGTGGCGCACCTCCCCCACTCTCCCGGCATAGGCCGCAGGGACAAGGACATGATCAAGCCGCGAAAGGCTACCATGGGCCCCCGAATGGAAGGTGTATTGCAGCTGAGTGGGATGCTTTAGACGCCAACAGTCCACCAATCCCAGTGTGTCCAAAAGGCCAGACAGCCACGCTTGTGCCCGGGGGTGGTCCCTAGGGGGATAGCGATCCATAGTCCCAGAGGCCACCGCATTGAAGTCCCCCCCAACCACCAGAAGCCCCCCCGGAAGGTCAAGCAGGAGGCGTCCCAGGTCCGCAAAGGTGGTGGACTGTAACCCCGGTGGGACGTACACTGAGACAAAGACGACTACTTTGCCCTCCATTCTCCCCACCAAGACAGTGTAGCGTCCCCTCTCATCATGGCGCACCTCGTCTATTTCTAGCGGGAGCGAGGTCTTGACCATAATGCCCACCCCTCGTGAGCCTGATGTGAAGCCCGAGTGGGCCACCAAACGATAGCCACGCCGATTCATGGCACAAAAGGTGTTACCAATGAGGTGCGTCTCCTGCAAAAAGACCACATCAGGCGAAATCCGTTTCAGATATTGCAGGACCACACCCCGCTTAATCCTATCACCCAGTCCGTTAACGTTCCAGGACAACAAAGTCAGGTCCCTACCCCCCATCACATACAGAAGCCATCATTTGTCCCCCGGAGAGCATCTCAAAAACACCAATACAATGAAGGGTTTGCCTTGCGGTAGAAACGAACCACACCCCACCCCAACCCACCCATCCCAACAGAACTCCCCCCACCCTGCACCCCTGCATGAGCCCAAACAGCCCCCCCAAAGTGCAGTGTGCCTGTCGCCCCATAGAAAGAAAACTAACTAGTCCCCCAGAGGAGGAGGGAGATCCCCCAAGAGACCCCACACGACCTCCACAGGAGGGGAACTTACCCTAACAGTCAATGGTGACAATAACACAGTCCCGAGCAAGGCCTACCATTAGTCCCTCAGTCCTGATCCGGCGGGCCCTCCCCACCAACCGCTCCCCCCCACCCCCCCGGCCCCGATCTCCGGGCAAAGTGTCCAGCCAGTCCCCGGCCGCTTCTGGACGATCAAAAAAGTGCGTGCGGCCATCCACCTCCACCCTCAGCTTAGCCGGAAAAAGCATCGCATATTTGAGATTCAGGTCCCGTAGGCGACGTTTGACACCGAGAAAGCTCTGTCTCTGCTTTTGGACCGCCGGAGTAAAGTCAGGATAGAAATTTATATCCATGTTATCAAGTCTGACCGGCCCTTGTAGCCTGGAAGTCTGCAGGATAGCGTCCCTGTCCCGAAAATTGAAAATCCGGGCGATGAGAGGCCTCGGAGGGGCTCCGGCCTTAGGCCTACCCCCGGGGACCCTGTGGGCACGTTCCACTGCAAAGAATTTACTCAGCCCCCGAGGCTGGAGATGGGTGAGGACCAAGTCCTCCACAAACAGATCCGCTGCCTCTGCCTCGCTTCCTTCCGGCACCCCGATAATGCGGACGTTGTTTCTCCGGGCTCGACCCTCGGAATCCTCCAGTCGACGATGCATCAGGGCGCTCGCCTGGCCAAGCCTGCGCACCTCCTGTTGGAGGGCCGCCACGTCAGATGTGAGGCCCGAGATAGAGTGGGCCAAAGAATCGACCCGGTCATTTGTTTTTGACAGATCGGCTCTCACGAGGCCCACGTCCACGAGGACCGAGTCGATCTTCTGCGCCAGAGTGTCAAAGCGCTGGTCCACCGAGGCCTTCATCTCGGCGATGGCGCCCATGACGTCTCGGAGGGTCAGGTCCGTGGGCAGAGCAGGAGCATCAGTCGGGCCCGTGGGGGACCTACGCAGCGCCTCCGGAGACCCCTTCTGGAGGGTGTAGCGATCCATGTTGTTGGATTGATGGGCCGCGCCACGACGGGTCGACTTCACCTTAGCCCGGTCGCCATCTTGTTTTGTGGCCATGGTCGCGGTCCCCAAATCGAGCCAATCTCCTCAAAAAGGGGGGTAGACAATCCCGTTCAAGGGCTCTGGGGGGGGGCGACCACCGCTCCGCAGGACGGACCGCCGCCGGCGGGCCGGCAGGGCACCCCAACGAGGCCACACCACCGCACACCGCTTCGCGACCCTACCTCGCCTGGCAGCAAGGAGGGCGCAAAAGCGAAAGTGAAAGTGCGGGGTGCGTGAGTCGCCCGGCCTCGCCCGCCGCTGTTATTCACTTTGTCGCCGGATCGCCCCACAACTCCAGTACGGGGGGCCGGTGTGGAGAAGGCCGCAAACCTTAATCGGTGCTCCCGCCGGTGTCCGAAGTCCGAATTGAAAACGGAAAACGGGCGTCACCTCAGTTCGGGTTCACAAACACAGTCCCCTCATCTAGGACAGGATTCGGTCAGGATTTATGCAGGAGGTCGCGGAGGTCCTCGGGAGCCTCGCACCTACGCGGCCATCTTGGGTGCGCGCTAGGCTCCTCCAATCTTAAACTTTAAATCTGCATTTGGATGACCCTACCTGTGGGACTGGTACTACTCTGATCTCAGATTTAGCGGCTATGAATATTTTACTTCATAATTCTGGTGCCACCCACTTGGCTGGGCACTTGCTTGATCCTATTTTTTCCAATCTTTTAAAGATTGACTGTTCCCCAACTCTCCCTGTGACGTGGTCAGACCACTATCTAACTAGCTTTAGTATTAAGCAAGCTTTGTCTAATCCACGCACATCTACTATGGGTGGTAAAGTTAAATGTAGAAATTGGGGGAAGTTGAATCTTGAAGTTTTTAACCAGGATTTAGCCAAAAATGCTCCTGACACCAACCAGGTCTCTTTAGCTGACCTAGAAAATGTTCACTGTTGGCTTGAAAAATCTATTGACATATGTCTTCCTCTCTCTAAGAAGAAATTAAATAATCTTCGCCCTCCTGCCCCCTGGTACTCGGAGAAGCTAAAGCAAGAAAAAAGTAAATGTAAAGTTTTCGAAAGACGCTGGAGGAAGGATTATTCAATCAAATCTAAACTTGCTTATAAAACAGCAATATGAGCCTATCACTCTTCTTGCAATACTGCTAAAGCTGAATACGTGAATATCACCATAAATAACGCACAGACCTTGTTCAAAGTAGTCCAAAATTTGTCTGGTGCAGGTAATCTTCCCAGCCCTCCTACTCTTACCGAAATTCAATGAGAGGATTTGGCAGAATTCTTCCTCGGAAAAGTAGAAAAAATGTACACTGCTCTGAATGTTAAACAGGTCAGTTCTCCACAGACTACCAACCAAACTCTTATAACATCTAATATAGCTGAACAGTTGGATGGTAAGCATGTGGAATCTGGTTCCTTACTTGAAAATTGGGCACTTTTAGATGCTACCTCTTTCAAGCAAATCTTAGGCAGCCTTAAATCGGGTTCACCAGGAAATCAACTTCCTGTTATGGTAATGCAGAAACTGGATTCAGCTGCCTTGAAAGTGATTATGGAGCTACTTAATGCTTCCATTCATGAATCCACTATTCCTGCGGAGTGGAAACATGCCATGGTTCGCCCGCTCTTAAAAAAAGCAAATGCTGACCCGCCGCAATTGTCCAACTTTCGTCCAGTTTCCTTGCTTTGAGTGTATTCCAAAATTCTGGAAAAACATATCAATATTCAATTAACTAAATTTGTTGCCCCTCAATTTTTTTTGCATCCATCGCAGTCAGGCTGCCGGGAAGGCTTTTCGACTGAAACTGCGCTCCTAGGGGTCACAGAGAAGTTATGCAGTCATCTGGATGCTGGGGATACAGCGGCGCTTATGTTGCTTGATTTAAGCGCCGCCTTTGACCCGGTGTCTCATATAGTGTTACTGAAAGCTCTGCGTTTGCTGGGTGTTGTTGGCCCAGCCCTTAATTGGCTTAGTGACTTTCTGACTAACCGCACATTCCAGGTTTTTTCTTCTGAGGAAGCATCTAAAACTCATTTGTCACCTTATGGTGTTCCTCAAGGCTCTATTTTGAGCCCTTTATCATTTAACATTTATGTTAAGCATTTGGCAATTATTGCTGAAGAAGCAGGATTGTCTATTTTTTCCTACGCTGATGACACACAAATAATCTTTTCTTTATCGGCGAATAGGACTTCTAAGACATCTTCTCTTCAGACAGGTCTTAGGAAAATTGCTGGATGGATGGAAGCCAATTCACTAAAACTTAATGGTGACAAAACGGAGGTCCTTATTCTGGGAAAGAATAGGGACCTCTGGGGCCCTCAGCACTGGTCGCCTGAAATGGGAAGTCTCCCTCAACCCACTGCTCAAGTTCGCAATCTGGGTATTATTATTGACAACCAACTTTCAATGAAGCAGCAAGCAGTAAAGGTGGCTTCTACCTGCTTCACCATCCTGAAATGGCTCAGAAAGATCCTTTAGATGTTGCCTAGTTCCACTGAAAGAACGGTAGTCCAAGCTCTTATTACATCTAGACTGGACAACGGCAACATCCTGTACTTAGGAGCCAATAAGGATGCGATACGCAAATTGCAAGTGGTGCAGATGCGGCGGCCCGGTTGCTTTGTCAGATCCCGAGAATGGCCTCTGTTTCAAGCTCCCTTCATGAGCTTCATTGGCTCAGGGTTGAGAATCGTGTGAAGTTCAACACCCTGAGCTATATGTTTAAAGTGAAGTCTGGTAGTGCCCCTCAATATCAAAGGGCCATTGTTGATCCTTATACACCTTCACGTTCTCTCCGCTCTTCTACCCAGGCTAAGTTTTCAGTTCCTTAGATTAGACTGTCTCGAATGGGAGGTCGGTCTTTTGCTTACCTGGGTCATAATTTGTGGAATTCCCTTCCCCTATTTCTCAGGAATTAAACTATTTTCAGCAATTTTCGTAAACATTTAAAAACTTGGCTGCTTAACCAATAAATTGCAGATAATGTTGGTTGTTTTTCCCCTTTTCCTGTCCAGCGGTGCTGGGAAACCTTTTTGGTAGCTGTGCGCCTTATAAGATTAAAAAATAAATAAAAAAATAAACAAAAGCAACAAGTTGGAGTTTATCTCAGCAAAAACACTTCACATGTTCAATGTGTCAGGTTTGACCATGCAAACAGTGACTGTGGGTACAAACCCTGTTTTTACTGAATTTCAAAAGATCTCACATTTGAGGTTGTTTCACTTTTCACTTGAATCCCTGTGCAGGACACAGGATCGAATGTGACCATGCAGCCAATAAATTGTGTAAACAGATGTTGACCTTCAGAAAAATGTTTTTTGTGTGAAGATTAGGGAACCATACTGGTTACCCTTTTCACGAAGGAAAAGCGGTAGACCTTTGCGGATGAATGGTCAAAAAGTAAAACACCACTGTGCTCCAAATGAGTTTCCTCTGCTATGAGTTTGTGCAATACATCCAAGTATACCAGTGAACTGTTGAACGAAAATGGGAAAAGCACATTTCAATGTTCATAACTAACTTACTAATCACTCTGTTCTTCAGAAAAATGCCTTCCACCCCCCACCAGCACATTCTGTACTGACTTATGACCAAGAAGGCACTCAGGCTCCCTCCTTTGACAATTGGCGAAAAGGTCCTCCAACTTATCACCCTCCAAACAATCAGGGAACCCCAAATTGTCCCGCACATGTTCCAGATTACTGTGAAGGAATGCCCCTTAGACAAACCAACCCTTCACCTCCTCATATGATGCTTCATGAGGATCATGGACTGCCGGGGCATCCAACTTCTGCCTTTTAGGCCCCTTGGACTCCCTAGCCTGAAATGCCGCAGCCACAGCAGCTTCAATCATCTTCTGCACATCAGATAAGGAAGGAGCAGAGGAGGGCACAGCAACCAGCCCCTCCTCCTCCAGGTGCTTACCCTTCTCTGACCGTTTCCCATCCATGACGAGCTACGGTCAGAGGAACACCTACAACCTATATAGGCCAACCATTTAACCACAGACCCTGTAATGACCAGTCAGAGGAAGCCCATACATAAACCAGCCAATCCTCACATGACAGGAGGCCAAATCCGAGATACTCAACCTCACTAAAAACTAAGGACCGAACCAGACCCAGGCCCTATGCACCTGATGCAGAGCACCAGACGAATCCCCATGCAGGTCAATCACCAAACCAGGAGGAAAATGTAAGTAAAATAGCCAGACAAGAGATTCCCTGAAGCAAGACGGCCCCCACAGAATCCAAAAACCAGCCCATAGCCATGCAAGCAGGCCTGGCCGAAAAACGTAGGCCGCAGCCCTCCCGCAGGTCTGAAAGAGCACAACCGCCCTTGTGAACCAGCCCTAAGGGACTGGCCGCGTTTATTTGAGGCAGACATACCAAAACGGAGCTTGCGGCTCCCAGTCGCATCTGGCGCCGAGTCACTACACCCCAAATTAGGTAACGCGATGAGACCCACGCCCCAACTGAAAAAATGCTCCGTCAACGCAGCACTTCCCCCCTTCCCTAGAGGAGGGACCTCCCCCCCACTCCCCCGGCGTGCCGGTAAAGCATGGCTACAGCATTTCACAACAAAACCCCCCAGGCGGTCCCGCTGAAGCAGGGACTGCACCCGGAAGTAGGGTGATCAGTCTCAAAAGAAAAAACGGGGAGAGGTCATAGACATAGAAGTAGGGCTACGGTTTGCAGTAACCATCGACATAAAAGTAGGACTATTTGACAGCTGCCATAGACATAGAAAAGGGACTACAATGATAGCTCCCTCCACAGACCGAGTGGGCACTGGCTATGCAGAACCAGTAGGTTGCGAAGGAAACTCACACTGTCACAGGCTGCTTGAGCAGGACCCTAGGTGTACATACATTTGTGAAGGAAGCTTACAGTGCCACTGTCTGTGCTGAGCCTGTACTGTATAAGAGAAACACGCACTGCCACTGCACATGCTGCCAGGCAAGTGTGTGTGTGTGTAATGCTTGCATTGGTGCTGCGTGCATTATACCTGCTCTCTACAAGACAGGTGTTTGCCCTATCACTGCCTGTGCTTTCGCTGGTGTGTGTATGTGGTGTGTTGCAGCCTGAGTGGAATAGATTTAGCAGTGGGGGTATCAGCACAGTTCTCACGAATGCACCTCAGGTGATGGAGTTTAGTCGATATGTCACCTGTAGGATTAGGAAGACCTGTGTTGTTATCCTGGCTGTCCTCACTTGACCGGATTGTGGGATCCTACGCATGACTTGCTCTTATGTACTGTAAAGAAAAGGGCAGGATGTAAGCAGGCACAACGTTTGAAAATAAGCATGATGGAAATTATACAAGATGCAATCTAATTCCTCGCCGCATACTTTGGAAGCAGAAGACTGGCGCTGACAAATGTAACATTATTTCCTTTTCTGTGCCTCAGTTTACAATGTGGGCTACTCGAGAACATTAATTAATTAATTCAAGAGGTTTACACTGCATGTCACATAGGGAATTCATGGGTGTTCCATATACAGGATATGTAAGAAAGAAAGCCAGTTTGTCTCGGTGTCACAGAATGTGCACTCATCAACTTGCAGGGTGTTCTCCATACAGGTGTTTCCCTGGCTAAAGAGCGTCCCCACCGGTGAATCCCTCATGCATTATATTAATGTGCAGATAAAATTCCTCAGGTGGTAACCATGTTTAGGTTGAATTCGTAAAGTACGATTTTGGTAACTGTCCAAAGGAAGATGCACAAAACTTTATAAGGAGCATCAGTTTGCAACACTTTTTTTTAAAGCGCTTCAAATCATCACTTTATTCATTTCGACCAGATGAAAGTCATTTGTGGGGCTGCAGAAAACCTCACCGAACATCCCTGACAAAATGGTCAATTAAGCTGAGCAGGTATACGTTTTAAAGGAGAATATTAGTGTACTCAGCAGCGGCCTGCTATTTAAAAGACTGTATTCCAAAAAATGCAACACCCACTCGTTCCAGTAAATTAAATCTTACTTTTTTCCTCCTAAAAACGGACAATGGCTGAGCAGTGTATTTACAGGTTTGACTAGACATTTGTCATTTTCCCCCTCCATTTCCCCCCCCCCAGCTTTCCCTGATCAGACTGATAGACTAAGATTGCCATCAGCAGGGCAGCTTCTCCCTTTCATTGGCAGAGACTTTTGAGATCCCATAACTGCAGAGACTTGTGTTTACATCAGGTACCGAACCAGTATTAGTAGGCGGTCACAGCAGTTAAAAGGCCCATGTTGTACCGCAAGCAGGACGCGAGGATTTGTTCTAATGTGCACATGAGGCCTGATTAACATCTTTGCAACACGCCTGTGCGGGCACCTCTTGGAAGTCAGCAAAAGTACGTAGGTGGCGCTGCGTGGACAAAGAGAAGGGAAATCCCG
Source organism: Triturus cristatus (assembly GCF_964204655.1). Taxonomy (NCBI): domain Eukaryota; kingdom Metazoa; phylum Chordata; class Amphibia; order Caudata; family Salamandridae; genus Triturus; species Triturus cristatus. The sequence goes on from NC_140587.1 coordinate 451,800,629, forward strand.
AGAGAAAATGACTCTCTTCAAAGGATTTCCCTTCCTGCTACAGCGCTCACCTCAGTCACGTCACACGCAGTGCAAACAGAGCATGCGCGCAACCAGACCAATGAAAAAACGGGACATTTGTGTGTTTAACCCGGACACTGTTAGAAAACGTGGACATTTGACTCATTTGGAGAAAAGTGTCGGGATACGGGGACACTTCTCCAAAAACGGGGACCGTCTGGGGAAAACCGGGACGTCTGGTCATCCTACCCCGAAGGGAGAATCCCAATAACAAGTCTAGGAATAGGGGTAGTTTCGGGTAGTCAAAAATGAGGGCCAACAGGCAGCCCGACAAGGAAAGCATGATCCCGCTATAGCAGGAACTTAAAGCACAAGCCCCACACAGCGGCCGCTGCCGCAGAAAGCCGCACACTCATCTGAAAACAAGAACTGGAGCCAGCAGTCACCTCCAGTAGAGAGTCTTGCACAGAGATGTCCGCACAAAAAAACAACAGGAGGTGCTGGAGTGGGTCAGGGGTTATGAACAACAGGATGTGGGAGTGGGCTGGAGGGTAGAGATGGGCTAAGGGAGTTTTGGTTGGAAGTTCTGTGGGAGGAGCTATTGCTCATGCATTAATGACTGTGACGGGGAGGTCTGGCGAAGGAGGTAATGACCGGTTACTTACCGGTAATATTCATTACTTCGAGTCGTAGACCTCCCCATCACAGTCCTGGTTCTCATCCCTCCCTCCCTGCTAAAAAAGTAACATTACTCACACGTCTCTCAAATAACTGATGAACTCTGTGTGGCTCATAAAGTAAAAGAATAATACGTAATTTGCACAAAAGACCTGTGTATACCAGTTATGTTAGTTTAACAACCAATCGGTGAACTTCACTGCAAGAAAAAACTAAATATAAACCTTTAGTCGGTAATACAGACTCTGAATCTGTGTCATTATTGTTTTTTCTGTTTAGAATATCCCCTGAAGAAGGGAGTGAATCCTGAAATGCATTTGGCAGATCGCTTATTGAACAGACCTAACACAAGAATTGATTGTTGTAATATTTTAAAATGTATATAAGAAAATGAGTTCAGAAGCTACAGGTTTGGTCTCTGTATTAGAATAGGGACATACTAAAATACTGGCTAAGAAACACAGACAAATATAATTAAGAACAAAATTAAAGATTGTTGACATGAAATAAAAATTGGTGTAATTGTATTAAGTTAAATGATAAATTCACAAAGCTGGGCACACTGAGTCCGAGAAACTAGATATTCTTGACCACACTAGTAAAATACCTTGTACCATAGGCAGCAAGGAAACCGTTCAATCAAAATCAAATATTATACTTTAAACGCAGATACTTGGATATATTTTTTGAATGTATGACGTTACATCGCATACATTCACAACACGGTATTTTACATCGTGTTTGTTACAACGCAAGTCATTACAATGATTTGCGCTGGAGGGCGCTGGACTTAGGAATAGTATGATTTATTATTCCAACTCCAGCCTACGTAACAGTAGGGAAGGTGTTTGAATAGTAAATCATACTATTCCTTAGTTTAGAGCACTATCCAGCGCAAGTCGTTGTAACGACTTGCGTTGTAATGACCGCTAAGTAAACATACAGCGGTGTAACGACCGCGTTGTAAAGGTCGTCCTCCATATTTTTCACTCCTAACACACATATATGTATTTGGTGCAGCTGTGCAGTGGATATGTGCACATACAAATATGAAACCTACTTATTTGATACTAGAAGGGTTGAGTGCAAGAGAAGAAAATTACATAGGGCATCAAAAATACTACTGAATCAGAGGCCAAAATATATATGAGTGCAATTGAGTAGGGAAAGAGACAATATTCTCATGACCTCACCCTCATCATATAAATATTACAGAAACTTCATGACTTGGGAACAATTACTGCCTTCAAGACAGATCATCAATTACTGGTATGCGAATACTGATACTGTTGTGACAGGGACAGATGGCACTCTTGGTGCACTCGTAAATTGACAATGGCAAACGATAACTACAAACTCTTGTCGCTTATGCAGAGAAGCGGTCCATTTTCTCATTTGTTGCTTCCAAGTCCTTGACTTAAGGAGCAGAGTTTGGGATTGATGGGGCTTATATCTGAGTTGAATGAATTTAGCATTATAAGGTACTAGCTGATGCACTCAACCTGTGTTAATAATAGGTCTAAATTGATAATATTTCTGGAAAAGGTGGTGAATATGATGCCTATGTCAATTCGGGTAATTGTAATAGAACTCCTGGGTGACGATTCACCAAAATGCCAGGGGTAGCAAAAGTGACATCACACACTCTTGACATTAATGACATCACAGAAAGTGACAGAATGCACTGTGGCTCTCAGTCTTCCCAGGAAGTGATGCCAAATGCCCTTAACCCTGATGACATCACAATAATAGACATCTCTGAAGTTCCATATTAAATGCATGATTAGTATAATAACACAATATGGACAAATGTCTGTCATATATATATATATACCACCTGTACTGTGGTGCTGACGTGATGTGCAATTGGATCATTACACATTTCTCTTAGTTTTGCATGAAAAATGTATGTGTTCATCTGAAGAGTATTAAATGCCACAATACACACAAAAGCACTGGGAATCTATTTTTTTTATACGTACTGTCATGACTTAGTCGTTTTTGTACTATATACTACAATGAGAAAGGTGTTGATAAATTATGGGGAGAGAAAGTTAGAGATTTAAATAAAACAATAGTTATGTCCATGTGTCTTCATTGAGGGAGCCCGTACACTGAGTATGAACTCAAGCATTGGCCTAAATTATTCCTCGCTGTTAAAACATTTTAATGTAGGATCATTTGCAAGGTTCTATCACTCATCTGAAGTACGGAGGTGAAGGTTGTATCCAGGCACGTCATTATTTATGTATTCACAAACATAAAACATGAAAACAACGTATTTAAAAAATGTCATTTTTTAATTTAAGCTAAACAGTGTACATTGCACTGCTGAATGTATAATGTAATGTTCTAGTCACCATCCCACTGGGAGCTGCAGAATGTAAATAGTGCACATCAAGACACTGTTTACCTTCTGTTTTTGAAGCCGCAGCTAGTGATTTTGGGCCGTCATACTTACCCAGAATTGTAGCGAGTAAAGAGCCTGCCATCTCGAGCAGTGGCGGGGCTCTTCGCGCCACATCTACCCTTCGCTCAGTGTGGAATGAGTTTCTCAAAGGAGTGAGTGGTCCTGCCACGTACAAGGTACCAAGTGAGCATTTCCATCTTGCCTGACTGCCTGGCTTCCTTGTGCTGACACAATTCCATCTTCCTTTCACCTTGTCCTATCCTTCACGCTCGCTAACTCATTCAGTGTCTTTTGCTCACTGTGATGTTTCTAAAATATATTATTTTAGCTGTGATGTCTTCAATTCCACGTTTCCACGCCCTCTAGCGGCTGACGAAGAAAATGAACTGCTGATCTGAGCTCTATCATACTCAGTTGGCTTGGTTAATTCTCTTGTGGTTGAATTAAGGATATGCATGCATTATGGTAAGTGTTAAGGTGTTTTTTAATGGGAGGAAAAGAAAGAATAAGGTGTGTACAGCTAAAACTGAACCGTAATTATTGTTCAACTATGCAAGTATAAAGCAAGAGGTAAAGTGTATACTTATATCAAATCACCGCATTGTGTGCACTGCTACATTAATTACCGCGGAAGTTTACTTGTGGTTCAAAGGAAAAACTGAAAAATAGGGGAAACTGGCCTATGTGCATTTAGTTTAAATGAAGCCTAATAATATACTACACAGGAACGTGAAAAACAGCATTTGACAGTTTGAAATTTCTATCGCACGGAAAACTCAAAATGCCTTTGTTCTAATTTGTTCCTTTGAAACCCCACATTTTGTTACAAAAATAGCAGAATGCGCATCTTTGAGAAGCATATGACGTCGCACAGGAACGGCGCAAGTTATTTGTTATTTTATTCACCGACCTTCTTTAAAGTACATTTAAAAAATCGGTACATGCAAATAATTTTAAAAAAATCTTTCCTTGAGTTCTGCGCAATATGTAGAAATATGTGACCCATTGATGACCTCAGCTGTACTTGAATCGACTACAACAGATAAAATGCGGTGAAACGGGAGCTAGTCGATAAGCCCGAATTTAAGTGGCCCTGGAGACCTCCGCATTAGCGTCTTGTGGGTGATGTCTAAATTAGATGGCAGTCAGGTATGTATGCGCGAGGGTGGTCATTAGAGCGGCCAGATGTGCTCTGCTAATGGCTGACAGCGGAGACTGCTGCAGGGGGAATGCGCGTCGGATAAAAATGAGCTCGAATGAGGCACTGGGGCATTAGGGAGGGTGCTCGCATATGCTTCACAGCAGCATCGACCGAAAGCACGCCGTTTTACTCCTCTAATTAGCAGCGGTCTGGATGTTCATGCTTTGCAAGTTGACGGGACGTTTTAGTCTCTGCACTGGAATTGCTGAATTACAATTCCATCAGAAGTAAACATTTGTATTTGGAAACAGTGTACGCGCGACCTCTGCCCCGGGCGGCAGCTGTGCAGGGCCAATGACAGAGCAAAGCTTCTACCCAGGGAAATCCAGGCTGGCCTCGAGGAGCACATGTCGCGCCGCATAGCGCTGATGCGCCAGATGCGCGCCCCTGCGAGAAGCGTGCGCAGCATATGCCTGTCGTAGAACACGGCTTAACCATTCCTCGCCTACACCGGTGAATTGAAAGGGACAGGCCGAGATATCATAATTCAGAATGATGTTCAGGGGCTGCCCAGGGCTGCCGCAAGCCCCGCGGTGCATTGTTCTGTACCGTGAAAACATGTAGCTAACATTTGTATTTTTTGGGTGAGAAATCCTGGTTTCATAGGGCCTTCTAACGCTCGCCTTTCAGTACAAAAAAACAATAATCTCTGGGCAAATTGATGATTTTATTTATAATGTCTGCCAAAACATTGTGATTAGCTGTTACAATTTCAGGTATATTAAACCAGTGCTTTGGGTTTTGCATAGGTATGCGACACACATTGAACTATCTGAGGCTACGTGCCACACAGTGGAGAGTGCGGTTTTTATTCCTAGGTCCGAGGCACATTGGAGCCATGACCGTCTTTGAGGTATTTACTGTTTTTTAAATTTTGTTGATGAAGAGTCCTATTTCTCTACCTATTGTAAAAGGTAGTGCATTGGAATTACAACACAAACAATTTAATAGCGTATATAGGTGAGCATATACATTTATTGGGTTACTAGCATGTTAAACGGACAAGGTTCCATTTTCCGGAGGTACCCTGAACAACGAACAGTGTTGTGTATCTGTACCCCGTATATTATTCGTGAAGGCTGAATTCTTTTGGTCTCTGTCTCACTCTGGTCTGGCCGCGAGATCCCCGCGAGACACAACCGTTGGCGTGCAGCCACAGCCACCGTTTTTTGCAGAGACTTTCCCCCTAGCCTCGAGAACCCCATTACCTTTGAACATCCTTCCCCACTGCAGGCGCCGCTTGGTGAATGTTTGCCACTAAGAATACCACCACTCACTCACCGGTCTTCCCAAGCCTTCTGTAGCTAAGCTCTCCGAAATACCATTTTAATTGTTAGTCACTGAAGCCCCAGTATGTGTCAGTGCTGCAGCGATGCACTCACGTGATTCATACAAGTTGGAGTTGGCTGAGGTTCATAACTTTTGCCTACACTCTCACAATTTGCTTCGCTTGGCTTTGGGCACCAACCTCGACACTCAGTATCATTTAAATGGCTGGCCTCTTTTTGGAATTCACATTTCCTTTCCAGTTTTTCTTCTCTCGTTTCAGCTTGCACTCTTTGAAATGTCTGCAGCTCCTTCGCATATTTATGCACATCGACCACAAGCTAGGCCTCGCGCATGTCAGTAACAGTAAGAAGAGGAAAAGCATAATTATTGCCCCAAGGATTCAAATAATCAATTTCTTCAACATGGTCCTATAACTTCGCCCAAAACCCTGGTCTGCTCATGTATGTTGTGTTATTTTTGTGAAACCTTTGAAATGCCAACTATATGGTCTTGCCAAAATCCTGATATTATCGGGGATGAAAGTGCAGACCGTGTTTTTATTATTTTACATATCCTGCCCTCCTTAGCCAGGATCAAGGCTAGAGACATTCTGTTTTGCATAATCATGCTGCACGTTGTGGCAATTTCTTCAGTAATGTTAGAAAGGGCGGCAGCGGTGTCATCAGCTGGGCTTGCTTTCTCAATTTTACTACGGTTAAAGCTATACCGATTGGAGGGGTCATAGGTGAAAACGTTTCTAAAGTGTCCTCCTCTGCATCTCTCATCCGACGACAAAAAAGAACCCTCCACCTGACTGATAGTGAAAAGTAAGCTCTTTTCCCACAGACAAGATACATATCCTTATAACTTTGTGCCTTTTTATAACCCATAAAATTCTCAAGCTTATTAAACATATATGCAGTTATTCACACCTACTCTTGCAGTTCCCTTGCGGGCTATGCAAAGTGTCCCTGCCCTTTGTTGCCACAAATTCAGAGCTGGGTGTAGTAGTAGCGTAGCATTCTCGCTTGATTCTGAGTCATAAAATCCCAATACTACTTCCTGTAAATGTGGGTGATGTATAATATCGTTCTCCTATTTTGAACTACTTTTCCCCATCAGACAACATGCATTTTACATCTTTAGGCACTGCAACCCTAATTCCCTTTGGTTTCTCATCTTACCTCGTGAATTCTTGATCTCTGGTAACAGATTCCAGGTACCTGTGAGCAGAAAGGGAGCAAAGAAAGAAAAACACATGACCATGCAAAAGAAAGAGGTCTCCGTGCACAAGTAACTCCCTCAGCTCGAGAAGCAGGCACCTGAGTGCACATGCGACTAGTCGACTAGTAGGCTTAGACCAGCTGGACATTCATGTTTTGTGTGTGTTCCTTTTGATGAGTGCACTCATTCTCATAATTTCCTTCCTTTTTACAAAGTACTGTTAGGGTGGAGGGCCTACCATATCTTACTGGATAAATCATTTGCATCAACAACACAGTTATCAGTCCAATCATGCTTGTGGCAACTGCCAGCCCCATGCTGACTAGGACTGCATTTTGCCTCTTACCCCTCATTGCCTTTTCTTTGTATTTTTATGATAATTTATTCTGCTGGCTTTGAGTAACTGGATAGCTCATCTCACTTGCTGATTCTTGAAACAGATCTTGGCTGGAACAGTTTGCTTTTAGGGGGAAGGGGTCTTTCCACCCTTTTCTGGTGCTCTCTACTTCTTTGTGTGTGATGCATGCACCTAGGTCGCTAGTCCTTCACATTTTACAGAAATATATATATATATATATGTGTATATATATGTATATATGTGTGTGTGTGTGTGTTTTTGTAAACAAGAGAACCCAATATGGTCCTTTCCATTGTAGCTGAAAGCAATATTTCTGGGTACGACTTTTCACTGGTACCCAGTCTCCATGTTTCAGACTGTGAGATGCAGCTGTTGATTGGCCAGGGCCGGTCTGTTGAACCTAGAGAGAAACAGGGTGTGCACATCAGATATTTGTTTTCAACAGTCTATGATCAAGATATCAATTATTATCAACAGTGCAGCAATCGGTACCCCAGGCACTCTCATCGGACTGCCCATTAGGATTTCATATGGGGAGGCAGTCCTGTATTTCTGTTTGGAGCGCATTGGGAATTCATGAGCACCAGAGGCAGGGCAACGGGCCACTTCAAGGTGGTGAAGGCATAGAGTTTGGCTAGCTTTTTCTTTATCACAGCATTCAGTCTCTCCTCCTGACATGAATTTTGGGGTTGATAAGCCCAGTGAAATCCCTGGGTTATGCCTACAGTCTTACAGATTAGTCTTATTATTTCATTCTTGAAATGTCCACCCTGGTCACTTTCTTTGTTCATCATACACCTTAAAATGCTAACCAGGGTTCCTTGTCTTCATAAACACCCCCAGGAGTACAATACAAAGAACATTTCATTTTGCAAAAGAGATCCCTCTACAAAACAAATCACAGGAATAGTGTAGGTGATCAAAAAATAATGTTGCTTGGTGATCGGTCCTATAGTTACAAGAATATGCATTGAGATGGGATGAATAATAGAATTTGAAATACTGACTGCTTACACTGTGTTTCCGGAAAGGGCTAATTGGGGAACTTCTGTAGGTCTTGTGGTAGAGCGTGCAGCTCCACCACCAACCAAGGAATCAACACGATGTCATTCACTTTCCCAATCATGTAGGGAACATTCTGATCAACTGGGAACATAGGAGAGTGCAAGCAGATATACCCCTTGGGCAGCCCAGTGGGACACAACTCTGTTATGGCATCAAAATGAGGGAATGGTTTTGTGCAATACTGACATCAGCTGGTTTGCTGACATCGTAGCAGGAGGTGGGGCTGGAGGAAAGAATTGAGTTGGCACTGCAGCTGGGGGAATGGGAGATGCTGGAAAACCTGGGGCAGATGACACTTCAGATGAGGTAGACTGACTCTTCAGATCTACCCCATTGACATTTCCCTTTCCTATCTCCAGATATTCGCTTCTCCTGTGTCCTAACATCCCACATTTGAAGCATTCATCTGAGTGCCCCTTGCCATTCCATAGCCACCTCAGCCTTTTCTCCCCCCTCCTGCCTGAGCTGATCTTGCTGCATGTCAAACCCTATGGGGAAAGGGGGTACGATTGGATGAGTTCTGCTTGCACCACCATCAACGTATCCTTCCATTTCCAATCAAGATATTTACTACAAATCTGTGCACACAGCAACATTTCCTGAATCATTTTAGCTTGCCAACGCATTATAGATTGCTGCATTTGGTAGCCCCATCACAAAAGCTGACAGCATGCCCGGGATTCCCTATTGAGCACCGTTCTCTCCTCCACGTCCTGCTTTTATACCTGCAACAGCTTCTCATAATAAGCATACACACTATCAAAATTTGCATAATCTTGGGCCAAGTTACATATTGGAGCAGCACTTTTTTCTTCAAGTATTGCATCTTCTCCTTATACTTTTCCAATACTATCGAGGTGAGCTCGAATTTGGAACCCACAAACTGTGGCTCTGCTACGAGCCACTTCACAGACACCTTACAACTACAACACACATGTTGAGTACTACAATAGAGAACAACATATCCAAATCTGACCACAATAATTCTGACAATTTTGTTATTCTCACTACTTCTGTATATCACTTCACAGGGTTTCTCGCAAACTTGGAAAATCTTTAGTAAATCACCACACGTCATACCTGGTTCATGGCACATGAATATGTATTGTTGTATCCTGGTACTTTTAGCAGCAGAAACTCTGGTGCAACAAACTCAAGCAATTGTATTCCCAGAATTTCACCTGCACCATCTCAGACCCTGTTGCTTGTTCCTCAGGCCTCCCTACAGGGCATTCTTACTTCAGTCCTTTCACATCCTTCCACTTTTCTATGGTGTCCAGACCCCTCAAGGTCTCCAGAAATTATTAACGCGATTTCAGGAGTTCTGTGGTGCAAGAGGATTAACAATAAATGTGGATAAAACAAAATATCTAGTCCTAAATCCTCCTAAGAAACTGGGCCGCCCACCGACACTTAACTCGATCCCCCTAGAGAAAGTAGCCGAATTCGATTACCTCGGTATTCGGATTACGGATAGGATGTCTTGGGCTAGTCATATTGATAAAATGGTCCTCAGCCACAGGAGAGTGGGAGGTGCTCTAATGAGGGAGTTCAGGGCCTCTCCAAGGAGATCACTCACCCCAGTAGTTGTTATCTACAAGGCTAAAGTAGTGTCATCAGCCTTGTATGGGGCAGAATTGTGGGGCCACTGTTGCTTGAACGCCCTAGAGTCAGCGGAGAGCAAGCTATTGAAATCCCTTATTTCCGTGCCCCTGAGCACTCCATCCGTACCTGTTCGGCTGGACATGGGCTGCAAAAATATTAAAGACCAGGCCCAGCTTCGCCCCCTTTTGTTATGGACACGAATCTGGAGGGGTGAAGAACTAAAATCTTATGCTGATGCCCTGGGGGAAATAATGAGCTTGGGGGGTTGGGCTAAGATAAAGTGGCTAAGAGATACTAAAAAGCTTTTGGAGAATATCGGTCTAGGAAGCTGTTGGTCATCACGTTCAGCCCCTCCAAAAGAAGTTGTCAAGGCGCTTTATTGGAACTGGTGTGCGGAGCGTTTAATTACTAACTCTAATCACTGCAAGTCGACTGTCGCCTTTTTGCAAATTAAAGACACTGTGGCTTTTGAACCCTACCTGGACTTGATAACTCTCCCTTTTGATCGAGCCCTTTACTTCAAATTTAGAGTTGGATGCCTCCCCCTAGGCGCACTGGTATCAAGTTGGTCACCTGTGGCCCGTATTTCTCCCAACTGTGCGTGTTGCCGAAGCAAGGCCGAGACCATTGTACATGTCTTGTTTGTTTGCCCTGATTATGCAAGACCTAGGAGTGTCTGGTTGAAACCCCTTTGTCGCAATATGGGCACACGCAGCTACCTTGAAGCCCTACGTATCCTAACTACGGACACTTCCCCCCCCTTAGTGTGTGGAATTGCAAAATTTTTAAAGTGGTCTTGGCTTATTCGTTGTAAGAGATAGTCAGTAGCTGTTTAATTCTTTTTTTAGTTAATTTATTAATGGGCAATTTATGTCCTTTTATCTTTTTATGAATTTCCTACTGGCTTCTTGTAGCTTGTGTTTTTATGTGCTTATTGTAATAATTGTATTTCTTATGTGCTTACAAGATATCTTGCATATCGAATAAAAGCTTATGACTGACTGACTATGGTGTCCAGCAATTCCAAAAACCTATACCCCAACGTTGCCATTTGTTGCTTTCTAACCCTTTCTGCGCTCAATTTCAACAAAAATGATCAGTGTATCTTCTTGTTCTGCAGATATAAGTAATAAGTCTATGGCATGCCAACCTCGTCCAACCACTCGCCTGTCCTATAAATTCAACAAATACATCTCCCTTTAAGTCTTCCCAAGTGACTTTTTCTTCAGGCATTTGACATAAAACTTTGAAGCCTTGTTTCTCAAACTGTAGATCTTGACCTGATTTTGGGTGGGTCCTAAAAGCCCAAGGAATAAATAAAAATCCCTTTAAATTTGTATTTATCTTGTCACATTTGCTGCACTTTAAAGACAGACGTCAAATATCAGGATGTCTTTTCTGACAAATTGCTGCTTATTGTTCAACATGGGGATTGGTGTTTACAAATACCTCTCACTTTGCAGTCAGAAAAAGAAAAGTTAAGGTAATTATGTGACAATCTCTCTGGGGTAGAAGGAGTGTGAAAGGAAAGGCTGTAGGAACTCATTTGATTGTAATTCACAATAAACGTAAGTACCTGTAAATGAACTTTACACATTTAGCAGTTAGAAAACACATGTCTTTGTAATTCTGAAGTGTGATGGAAGCAAATATTAGAATTGAATCAAAACAAACCAGGACACTTTACTAGGAGGCACAAATGTTAAATATACACTGAAACCCAATTTCCACACATTATTATTATTTGTGTGCAGTATAGATTTATCAGTAAAACTCTATATCTGTGCAAATACTGTGGCAATTTCAATGTAAAATGTGCTTTCGGTAAATGACAGTGCGCTAACACATGATGCTTTTGTTACATTAATGAATCGCCCGCCTCATGCACCTTAAAGCTAGGTGGGTCGTGAAAGTCTCCCATTCTAAAAAGTGGGTCATGGTTCTCAATAGCGTGGAAAGCACTACTTTTAAAATGTATTTTTCTCCTCGGGCATTTTTCCATTGACTTTTTAGGCGCATACAGCGGAGGATGAACATTGAACACATTTCAGCAAGATAATCTTCATCTTCCTTCGGCTCCTTAGGAGCCAAAGGTGCCACCAATGAAGGATGCAGTCCGATTCCTTTTGACCTCTTCTCTCCAGCACTCTTTGCTTCTGCAAAAGTGAAAGAAGTGTCCCTTTATCTTACTGCCATTCACTTTATCTGTAGCATGCTGTTCCCATTCAATCAGTGCCTCCACCTCTGCAAACAAATCATTTTCAGGAAATCTCAATTTCGCAACTTTTTTTTGTAAGATCATGACATTCCCTCAACCATAAATAAGTATTCATTCCCACCTTTATTAACATTTCATGCTGTGGCATTCCCTCAGAGGTGGTGGGGGTGGATGTGCCTCTTCTAACCTGCCTTTGTAGGATGCTTGAGCTGGATATGGTGACTTGGCAATGACAACAGCTACAGGCCTGATTGGCTCACTATGAAAGGTATTTCAGAGTCCAGAGTTCTGGCTTGTTTATTATGAAACATTACCCATGACTTCAGGTGGCGGAAATTACCACTCATTCGCCTGCAGGTGAACCGCCCTCCTAAAATACTTCCATACACATAACCTGGAGGGGAACTGCACCTCCTCAAATATTTCCACACTCTAAGGGTGAAACCTGTCACAGTTCATCTATCCTCCCTGCCAGTGAGATTGTAGTGTAGTTCCTATATCCCTTATAGGCTCTGCGCATTGGAATAATATACACTATAGTTTTGACATAGAACTGAGGTCAGTATGTCTCTATCGAGTACATTAAACTTAATTACTTGTGTGTGCCAGCTAACTCAGTAGTCACTAGAAAACTTCTCAAATAAACAAGAAGGGATTAGTTTCTGATAACCGCATAAACATGACAAATTTGTTTCCCTTAGAATCGTAGCAATCTCAGAATCGTGGAAACAATAGATAACAGTTTCACTCAGTCAATCGTGCATGCTTCATTGCTACAGAGTTACACAGAAATAGATAGATGGGCATTTCAATAAAAAGGGTTTATTGAACAGTCTTATTTCTCATGCAAGAGATATGAACTGCTACAATCGTAAGACAGAATTAGAAGTATAATATGTACAGCGTTAGCAGTAAGATAAAATAATACTGCACTAGCAGGGTTTGTAGCTATGACAGATATTCATAAAAATACATACATAAATAACACAGGCTAAAATGTTAATACTCATCTGATGCTTCTAGCTAGGTCTACCCCAGTGTACCTAACCTAAGTGTAGTACGAGGTAAGAAGTAGGTGCTGTTTGTCTATAGTCTAGTTTAGCTATAGTTGCCAAGATGTGCCAAAAGTCCCTCTAGGTTCTAGTCCACTCCATGCCTTAGAATGAGTGAGGTTGGAATCTCTTTCCGAGTCTCGATCTCTAACACCCCGCAAGGGGAGTCAGAAACACTGGCGCTGGATTCTCTGCAAGGAGGATGACAGCGTCTGGTCAGTGCGTCAGGCGGGGACTTGACTTCCTTCCGAACTTGTCGCGGCGAGCCACATCGTGCAAGTAGGCAGCCGAACTGTGGTTTGCCATATTAAGTGAAGGTATATTTATACCTTGAAGGTGTTTACGAGTGCCAGTATTGACGTAAAAATCGGGCAGAAGAACGTCATGAATGAACCCCTAAGGAATAGATGTTCATGCATAATAAATGCGTTCTTGGAGAAATCAATATCCAAGCAAGGGGAAGTCCTAAAGGCTTAAGAGTCTGGTTTTCCAAGTACTCGTTGTGACGTAGATGAACGGATGTAGGTGGCCTTGCCTGTATTTGGTTAGCATGCATAATGCCTAAATAAGGGTAGGATTTCTATGCGTAAATATGGGCAATGCGAATTGTGCCTATATAAGGACATAAATCGGGAAACCTATACACGGTATCTAAATCGACACACAACACCCACCCCACTTTCGTATGAATGACATTACTAAATCCTAAAAATGCGAATCATATCTAAAATATAGCTACATATGGATGGCTAAGAACATGTCTAAAATACATTGTAAAATGCATAAAAACTGTTGCCATGCATAAAAATGCACTGGTGCTGTACATATTAAAGCAATGTTTCATTCTAAGCATATATTTACATTGAATGCTAAATGAATGAACATACATATATATATACACATTATGAAATGGCTCGTAAATACAGAAGAATAAAGGCCAAAACCATTTCATGCCAAGTTACATAAATCAATTGATATTGACAAGGTGACATATTGTCTCTAAAAGTGTATCAAAGAATTCTGTTCTCTATGAATAGTTCTACTATAAGCAGATTACTGTGCCATAAAAAGAAAAATTCAAATTTGGAAAACAAATTAATCATAGGAAAAAGTTCCAAGATTAGTCTTTGTTTTGAAAAATGAAGGCCAAATTCAGAGTCTTCCCGGTACACTGTGTGCTGAATCAAAAGGCAGTGTATGGGGATGGAGAAAACATGAAATCTTCTAACTCTGTAGACAAAAAGTCATCTACCGTTGTAGGTGAAAGTTGGATTACCTCGTTTAGAAGACTAACCGCACATAGATAAGAAGCATCGCTGTCAGCATTGGTCGCATCAGCAATGTTCGTATTGGATGTTACCTGCGTGCCTGTTGTTTCCTCTCGTACCTCAGCAGTAACAATTTGCGTCTGTGAGATCTCAATGAATGCCGTCATCAGGATTGGTAGCCACTGGGGACAACACACAGCATGGGCCGTTACCGGGTCCAGCAGAGTATCGATATCTATAGACATGACTGATGGGAGTGTTAGACATATGTCTAGCACGCATTCTTTACCGCAAAGCAGGCAGCGTAGAACAGGTAAGATGCAATCTTGCTAGATTGGTCTGAATGATAGAAACCATGTGGTATTTAATTCTCGTAGACGAGGTAAACCTAAAATTTGGACAATACGCTCGTGACACTTCATCTCCAATAGAGCTCTCTCTATGGTGCTCGGAGTGACGCTGATGATTTGGCTTGCCATATCGGAGCAGTGGGAGCAAAAATAGGATCCCTGCAACGAGTCAGAAAAAGTAGTGGTAGTCCGCCAAACACAGAGTGCACGAAGTTGGGAATCATTCCGAGGACTGCTTGAAAAGGTGCTAACAGTCCTGAACACACGGTCTTAAATACATGTACAACACCACTAGTATCAGACATGTTTAAGATATGTTCCAACATTTCTGAGAAATGTATAGGGCAGTTTGTATTCAAAAGGGCTTGTATCTCTGCAGAAGTCCTTGCGACTTGTAGATCATAGGTTTCTTTGGCCGAGGTCAGTGGCACAGTTTGTTGTAAAAGAATGGCTTTCATTCTGCTTAGAGTATCAATTTGGATAGAAGAGATGTTCAGTGAAGGCCATAGAGGTGACTCCCTGACTGTCTGTATTTGTGGAAACAAGACTTGCATACAGCAAGTGACCCTGGATGTAACTGTTACTAGATATGGGATACCTGGCAACATGCCACAGCAGCTGTGATCAGTCAACATGAGGTAACTTCCATTTGAAAGTCGTCCAAAAATTGAATTCATCACTGCAGCTGGTGAGCCTTGCAGGTGACATGATAAGTTTGTAGTGGAACCATCGCAGGCCCCGTGTAAATTAATACCCTGACAAGGAGAGAACCGCTTAGTGCGTTTTCACAGTTTGTACCGCTAAGAAACATTTCACGCCCCCCACTCCAACATCTATGTGTGTGAGGTAAATCCCAAGATGTCTTGATGTATTCTTTACCCAACCTTTCATATTTGCCTGCTGGTATATGTTTTAGGCAATATTGAAAATGGAAAGTTGTAACAGGCAGAGTAATTTTACCATGTATGATCCACTCAGTAGCTGGTTTTTCTGACACCGTGAATGGTAATTTTTCCACTTTTTCAATGCTCAGCACCGTATAGTCTGCTCCCCTTTGTGCCAAATTGATCTGTTTATCAGTGAGATTGAATTCTGAAAACAGTGACGTAGTGTTGATTAAACGCCAAGGCACATAGCCTGAACGCAAGTTTTGGAGCGTCCAGCCTAATAGCATTATAGTACGTAATTGAGACTGACCATGTTGCAGCATGACCAAGTCTTGTTCCATGATGTCTATGGCAGAAGACACAATGCTGTCCAATGAATATATCCTGGACGACAGAGTTGTTAACCCATTGTCTACTACAGAGAGAGATTTCTCTAAATTAATGCGATCAATTTCTCTTATTCATTCTGCAGTCTTTGCTTGGGTAATCTTCCATATTTCATTATAAGCAGCGTAGATACCGGCATATATGAAACGTTTTTGACGCGGTTTTCTCGGTCCTAGCAAGAATTCCCTAAGGTCTGCGCCTTCTTTAAGTAAAGATAAGTGTTGTTTTACATCCTGCACTGTAGCTTTCTGTAGCCAATCAAGGCAGAGTTTCCCTACACTGTATGTTGTTACTACCCCTGGATGCTGTCTTTGAACATAGCGTGGGTCTGGCCTATTGATAGTGAAACCCTGTGTTTTGCTCAGGAATCGATCTTGACAGTTGTTTGTGTCTGTGGGCCAGAGCAACCATTTTTTCCATTCCGGATCTGATCTGTCGTGATGCAAAATATTATGTACGTCGACCTCCCCCCGTGTAGTGCTATTACTTGCTGGTATAGGTATGGTCGGTGTGTTCATGTTTTTGATCTTGGCTAACCCAAGGCAAGATCTTTGTTGGACGGTGCCATTCAAAAACATAATTTGCTCAGGGATGATACAGGCTCTAAACAAAGCTTCTACCCCCTGCCATTGCCAATCTTTTGTACCCCATACAGATTTTGTCTCAATGTTGTCTTTCCAAAAGTCGAAACCCTGTCTAGACAGTTGGGCAATAAAGGCTGCAGAATAAATCTGTTTTGTATTGGTTAACATATTTTTTGTTCCTGTCTTGTTCATATTCTTAAAATAAAACGATTCTGGATTTGATAAATTGAACCCTGAAAAATATGGAAATTTCATTGCAAACGTTTTTGAGCTACCCTTTGGAGGTGTAGGACAATGTTCCCATTGGTTATACATAAATACATACAGTGATGCAGTTGATGCAAGAAATGATGACCATAGTGGTTATAACAATACATGTGTTCATAGTCTGATGAACCCTGTAAATATTCATGATTTGTGAATACTGCAGACATCTCTAGATCAGACATCATGTTATTAACAGTCTCGAAGTCCCAATCATCAGAAAAGGTATTAGAGGTAATAAAGTCACTTAATGAAATTTTAAATAAGTGTGGAATCTTCAAATGTTCTGACGGGCCAACAATGTCATATTCAGTTCTGTCCCCATCACAGCCGTTCCTATACCAGATGGTAATCTGGTATAGGAACGGCTGTGATGTTCACTGCTGACAAGTCTCTTGCTTCACGATGGGATGATTTGTGTGGCTGGAGAAGTAAGTTCACTCTTTTACTTGTTGTGTCCATTTGAATATATCTTCCATTTATCAGCATACCCAGAGTTATTACCAGAGCTAACCAAAGTAGAAAGAAGAATATTCCCAAAACAATCCATAGTTCAATCCATGGTGAAACCAGATAAGTCTTTTTCAGGAGATGAAAAAAGTCTGTTGCTTGTTCTTTGAAAGTTCTTTGTGCTGGCATCGTTTCAGGTTCGCTGGGATCCGCAGAAAACGTATCAAAGTTAATGAAATAGCCAGAGGCAGTTCTGTCAATGGTTGGAATTGCATCATGATTTGTTGAAATCGCTAGCACCAGTTGATCACTTGTTACTTCGTTGTAGACAGGTGTATCAGGACAAACTGTTATTTGGGTCTCAAGAGGGACAAGTTCCAGAGCTTTGTTGCTTAGTCCTTCATTTCTCACTGTAGAATCTTCAAAGGTGATGAGTCTCTCAGTTTGAACCTCTTGGATTGTAGCTAGCGGAGTGCTCCTGCTACATTATCAGAGTCCACTAGGCCTACTGCTTAGTATCGGCCACATAGTGTGGTTTGATCAGGTCGATGGATACAAACCTTTTCTCCTTTTTACCAGCAAGGGGCGGCAGTAGTACTGTTCTCGATCCGTGGATTGCTTAGGACAGGTACTGGTTGTCTGTAAGAAGGCCCAAATTCCTTCTTGTCCGCGATCTTTTCTCTGACTAGATCACCAAGCTTTGGGATCCAGATAGGCCTTGCTGGGACGGTTGGTCTTTTCCCAGTGGTGGTTGGCTTCAGGAACACATTGCTTTGTTTCAATCTTAGTTCATTTAAGTCCTGTGAAACAGCCAAACAATCTTTGATATCAAACTTTTTATTTTCCACCACAATGCCTTTCATGTCAAGGTCCGGAATCAATATTCTAGTTCCAAATAGGACTTCATATGGAGTGACACTTCCTAGAGAACTTATTGGAAAATTGTTTAATGAGCGTTGGACCCCAGAATGATGTTTGACCCACCCATCACCAGAACATAATACCCTAGCTGTTATAGACTGCTTTATGTCCCAGTTTTTTCTTTCCACACCAGAATTTCTCTCAGGATGGAATGGAGAAGAATACCGCAATGCTACGCCCAAACTGGCCAGGGCTTCTTTGTAAGCTCGAGAGCTAAACGCAGGACCCTGGTCAGAATGTAGTGTGCCAATTGCGTATGTGCTGATGAAGACTCGCAAATCTTTTATAACAGTTCAAGCGTCAGCTGAGCGCTGAGGCCACATCCAAAGGAACCTTGAACACGAATCCACTGCGACCATGATATATTTATAGTTACCATCCCTTTGTAAGGGACCGCAGTGGTCCAGGTAAACACATGCTAACGGTTTATCTGAATTTAACAGGGTCGTCTGCGCAGGACGTTTCACAGTAGAGACGTTAATCTTCTGGCAGTCCAAAACATAATTCCTGGTCTGTTTCCTAATGCCTGGCCACCAGTATCTCTGTTTTAATAACGATACTGTGGCTGAAAAACACCTGCATGGGCAGAGGAGATCCCTTCATGAGCTGCTAGGATTAGTCCTAATCTATGTTCCATGTTTGGTATTACCCTATCCCCCACTTCAGGGATTCAAGCAAACGGAACATTGTTTCGCATCAATTATATATGAGTATTTGAGTGGAAACCTTTTAGGTAACGCAGCACCGCTGCCTTTGCTTGAAGCATTGACAGCCAGTATTATTTCACTGTGAGAAGTTGGCCTGGTATATGCTGTTCACTTTTTAAAGTGGACACCTTGCACCATTACAATTCGACGCATATGGTAGTAGGTTTAAGACAACCTTTCAAGAAAGCTATCCTAGCTGTGGAGAGCAGCCTTCAGGCTAAGTCTTTAGAGGAATGTAAAGCAGCTTGTTTTACCTTATAATCTCTTGAATCACTAAATGAAAGGACACCACACAGGTATATATATCAAATATATATGTATTTATTACTAACAACTCTCTGTTAATCTCTTTATGAGATTAGAAGTCAGGAACATATGCATAAATCAACGTTTCACAATAAATTAAGTACAAATATGGCTGGGGCCCTAGGGGCGTACCAGACCATATACTAAAAAAAGAGACTTAAGAACAACGATTTGCAAAGGGACAAGGCCTAGTCCTTCAGAAGCGCTGGGGCCTCACGAAACCACCCAAGCTTTGTAAGTAAGGGACCCACGGGAGTCGCATGCAGTGTGAGAACACAGCCGCGAATCCGTATTGACTTCAATGGAGCAAGTCACGATTGGAAATTAAGAGTTTTAGGATACTTTGGGAGAGTCTACAAGCAAGTTACTTACAGGGTAAGTAGTTCTAGAGCCAACACCCACAGGAGCACCGTAGTGCTGGAGTTACCTCACCCAGGGAAGCCGGGTGAATAGGTGTCTTTTGGTGTCGGGTCGCGGCGTCATTTTCAATGGGAGCCAAAGAAGACTTGCTGCTTGTGAAGACAGGAGAAGTGTCCGGTGGAATCCAAGGCTGGATTCAGAAGAATGAAGACCTGAAAGCAGAGGGGACAGTGTTCAAAGTCACTTGGCAGTGACCCGGGGCAAGGAAGATGGATGCCCACAGTCGTTGGGTGATTTCAGGTGATCCACAGGTGTCTTGACTCTTGAGCCACGAGGTCCAGGAGGCGTCGACGATGACCAGGAGCTGGATTCGGCGTGATCCATGAAGTCTGCAGCTTACTGCGGTGTCGGTGACCAGATTGGAGCCAACAAGCCTTGGTAACAGCAAGTCTTGTGGAAAGGATAAAAAGTCAGCGGTGCAGACCAGCAAGGTCTGAGGGACTCACCCAGCAAGGGTAAGTCAGGGCAGGCCTGGAGCAACCTATGGAACTGTAGAAAAGTCTTTAGGGGACCCACAAGCCAACCGGCAAGGGATCGCGAAGACACCTCAGGAGGATCCACTCAACAGGGGCCCACGGTCACTCGGGATGGGGTAGGCCTCTGATCTTCGGAGGGATTCCTGCTAGAGGCTTGGACCACACATCGCCCAAAACACAGGTTCGTAGAATGTCGTAAAGGGGTTGCACTCGAAAATAGTGCACGGTACCCAGGGATTGCGGTTCCTCGTCACTCGTAGGGTCCACTTGCCTCAGTGGCGCTGGGGACTCACGATGGCCTTGAAGAAGTCAGGAAATCCTCTTCCTGGGCTGCAGGGACTTCGGGCTCCAGCGGGAGCAATGGAGTTTGCGACCGTTGATTGCAAGATTTGGTGCCTGCCAAGCAGGGGAGTCACTCCTTGACTCCGAGGGAGATTCTTCCGTCTTCCAGAGGTAGTGGAACGTCGAAGGTCAGGGATTCGTCTTCAGAGCGTCGTCCAGGGGTATCTAGTTTGCAATGGCAAGGGTTCCCTAACTTATACTGAAAGGAAGGGAGGGACTAGCTCTATGACCCCACCTATGGGAGGGTATGGGGAGTGGATGGCTACACCCACTTCCCTTTGTCCAGTTTCGCGCCAGAGCAGGGGCAGGTAGCCCCTGAGCCGGTTTGAACTGGTGTATGCACAGAGGAGCCTACTGCTCCCCCAGAGCAGGACTTCAAAGCACTCTAGGAGTGCACCCACCCAGCCCCAATACACTAAACCCTGTCTGGGAGGTGGTCACACCTCCCTGTGACAGGATACCTATTGTTGGGCCTCCTCCACTGTGAGTTTCGGTCATCAGCAGGAGGGCAGCCCAGTGTCTGTGACTGGTGGCATCCATTTTGTGATGCCAGGGCTCTTCAGGATTCTACCGTGTTACCACAGAAGGTATATGTCTATCCCTCTAGAAGGGTGGGATCATACTATGATTCCAAAGCGTTTGACACCAAACATGACATGTTTTGATGCAGCATCCCAAAGTTAGCATTTACAGCGAGGTTATAATGCACTTAAGAGTATATGGTTTGACCGCATTCACAAACAGCCCCAGAGAATGGACTCTGAGAGCTGCAGAGGGGCCCTGCTCAGGCAGAGGCACCCCCTCACATGGAAACCAAGCACCCTGCCCTCAGGATTGATAGGACCTGCCTTAGGGGTGACTGATAGTGAGGAGTGCTAGTACCACCTCACCCAGGCTGCAGTAGCAGTCCTGTGGTGTCAGATTTAGTCTGCTTCCCAGGAGTGGCATAATACATGCTTCAAGCCCTGGTAGGCCTGTGAAGTACCTATGCCCTTGGTACTTAAGGTACCATATACTAGGGACTCAGAAGGCACCACAGTATCCAATCACTAGTGCACCTAATATGCACTCCAAGTTGTTTAGAGAGAACAGAGAGGCTGGGGCCCTGATTAGCAGGGTCCCAGCCAGACTATAGCCAGAAACCAGTGTAAACATCAGGAAAAATGTGGGGGCAACATAAGAGGCAGATCCTACTCTCCTACACAACCCCTCCCCCCCAAACGCAGGGACACTAAACTAACCTTGACCAGTTGAGTCTTCGTGTTCTAAGTGGAAATACCTTGAGAGTCCATCTGCATTGGCATGTTGGGTGCCAGGTCTATGTTCCACTGTATAGTCCATCCCCGTAGGGAAATGGACCACCTCAAAAGTTTTGGGTTTTTACCTTTCATCTGTTTAAGCCATAGGAGGGGCTTGTGGTCAGTCTGAACTATGAAGTGAGTGCCAAACAAGTATGGCCTCAGCTTCTTAAGGGCCCACACCACAGCAAAGGCCTCCCTCTCTATAGCTGACCAATGTTTCTCTCTAGGGGTCAGCCTTCTGCTAATGAAAGCTACTGGCTGGTCTTGACCTTCATCATTCAGTTGAGACAGTACAGCTTCCACACCCAGCTCAGAAGCATCTGTCTGGACAATGAACTTTTTGGTGTAATCTGGACTCCGTAAGATGGGAGCAGTGTACATGGCCTGCTTTAGGTCTTCAAATGCCTTCTGACAGCTCGCTGTCCACTGAAACGTTTTCGGAATTTTCTTTGAGGTAAGATCATTCAAGGGGTCACTATAGATCCATATCCTTTTACAAACCTCCTATAATACCCAGTCAGGCCTAAAAAGGCTCTCACCTGTGTCTGGGTGGTTGGAGCAACCCATTCCATGATGGTTTGGATTTTGCTCTGTAAAGGCTGAACCTGGCCCCCACCTACAAGGTGGCCCAGGTACATAACCTGACTCTGCCCTATCTGGCACTTAGTGGCCTTGATAGTTAGGCCTGCTTTCTGCAGGGCCTCTAAAATATTTCTGAGGTGGACCAGGTGATCCTGCCAGGAGGATCTAAAGACAGCAATATCATCTAGATAAGCTGAGCAATAAGTTTCCATCCCTGCCAGAACTTTGTTCACCAACCACTGAAAAGTGTCAGGTGCATTTTTCAATCCAAAGGGCATCACCACAAAGTGATAGTGCCCACTAGGGGTCGAAAATGCTGTTTTGGCTTTTGCATCATCAGCTAACCTAATCTGCCAGTAGCCAGCTGTTAGGTCAAATGTACTGAGATACTTGGCTGAGGCCAAAGTATCAATCAGTTCATCTGCCCTTGGAATTGGATAGGCATCAGTCCTGGTGACTGCATTGAGGCCTCTGTAGTCTACACAAAACCTCATTTCTTTCTTACCACCCTGGGTATGAGGTTTGGGTACTAGGACTACTGGGCTAGCCCAAGGGCTATCTTAGACTTAGAATTAGAAATAGATTTATTGAGCGCGGTTGCTGCCCAAGGGCGTCCAAGCTCTGAGATGAGAATTGGAGAGACATGCTGAGTGACAGATTAGAGCTCGGAGGCTTTGGCGAATAATAAAGTCTTCAGCTTTTTTCGAAAAGAGAGCAGGTCCGGGTTGGAACGGAGTGAGAGGGGGAGAGTGTTCCAAAGTTTAGCTGTGTTCAATGAGAACAACCTGCCCCCGGATCTGGCTCTCTTCACTCTAGGAACCATTGCCAAGAAAGCCTCAGTGGAGCGGAGGTTCCTATTTGGGTGATAGGGGATGACAAGGTTGCTGTTAATTGCGGGTCCTGTTTTCCAAAAGGCCCGGTGCGCAATGCACAGTGCCTTGAATGTCACTCTGTGCTTGACTGGTAGCCAGTGAAGACTTTTTAATGCAGGTCTGGCTGACTGGGCTCGTGGAATCTGTAACAGGGTGCGTGCTGCGCAATTTTGCACCACCTGGAGTTTCCGGAGAGTCATCTCGGGAGCCCCTACATATAGGGCATTGTTTGAGTCCAGGCGGGACTGGATGAGGCCTTGTACTGCCACTTTCTTGGCTTCTAGAGGCAGAAGTGGAAGGACTTTCCTCAAAGTCTTGAGGATGCCAAAGCAGGTGGCGGACAACTTAGTAGCCTGGGTGGAAAAGGAAAGCTTCCTGTCCAGCCACACTCCTAGGCTCTTGACACTTTCCTTGGGGGTAGGGGGAGTGCCCAGAGCTTGGGGCCACAAGGAGGTGAAAGGTATTGGCGAGGCTGAGCCTAGAAGCAAGAGCTCTGTTTTGTCTCCGTTTAGTTTAAGGGAGGAGCTGGTCATCCACTCCTTAACATCTTCTAGGCAGCTCAGCAGGCCTCCATGGGGTTGGCTGATGTTCTCTTGAGCCAATGATACCACTAACTGAGTGTCGTCGGCGTACGACACAATTTTGATGCCGTACGGTTCGACGATCCCAGCCAGTGGTTTCATGTAGACATTGAATAGCACAGGGCTCAAAGAGGAGCCCTGTGGTACTCCACAGCTGAGAGGCTTGCTGGTTGATATTATGTCGCCGTCGAAGATCTGAAAAGATCTATCGGACAGGAAGGAGTCGAACCACCTTAGAGCGTCACCTGAGACTCCGATGTCCCGGAGACGGTTCAGCAAGGTGGCATAGCTGACCGTATCGAAAGCGGCGCTTAGATCAAGGAGGATCACTGCCACTGATCCTCCCTGATCCAGAACCATTCGGGATTCCTCGGCGACCGCTAGTAAGGCATTCTCGGTGCCATGTTTCGGCCTGAAACCTGTCTGGGATACATCCAATAGGGAGTGATTTTCAATGAACTGGACCAGCTGGACATTTATGTATTTTTCCAATACCTTGCCAGCCCAAGGGAGGAGTGAAATGGGACGATAGTTGGAGTGATCATCGGGGTCCAGGTTCGGTTTTTTCAGCAACGCCCGTACCATGGCTTGTTTCCATGCTGTAGGAACGGCACATGAGGCTATAGATGTGTTTAGGAGTTCCAAGATAACAGGCAGGGTAGCTTCGTGTGCTTGTATCAGAACTTCTGGTGGGGCTGGGTCACGCGGGGAGCCGGATTTAACTTGGCGTGCCATTTTGCCGAGGGTGTCGAGGTCCAGGGGAGGGAAGTGCTCGAGGGTTGGCTGGTCTGGGGGAGGGAGGATTCTAGGAGAGGGTGGGTCGGCTATCTCCGAAGCTGTAGCTCCCGTTTGAAAGGTGGAATATATTTTCAGGACTTTGTTGTAGAAAAAGTCCGCAAGCTCGTTGCATTGGTCTTGAGTTTTGCTCGGAGGGGGGGCGGTAATGACACTTGAGCAATGATTTATTATCTGAAAAATTTCCCTGGGCTTAGATTTAGCCTCTAGGATTTTATCAGAATAGAAGGTCGCTTTCGCCGTCCTAATCCCATCTCTATAAGCTTTTATCGCCTCTTTGTAGGCTACCTTTTTTTCCGGGAGAAAGTCCAAACGCCAGGCTCTCTCTCGTTGCCTGCAGCAGCGTTTTAGTTCTCTTAAGGAGTCGGAGAACCAGGGCGCGGATTTATGCATTCTCTTAGATGAAGATCTCCGGAAAGGAAGGATCGTATCTAATGAGTTAATGATCCAGCTGACATAATTTTCGTTTGCTACACTAGGGTTTGAGCAAGGGGGCGGGCGGGTAAAGTCCAGGCTGTGCCTCCAGGATTCCAGCTGGAGTTTTGACCAGTTCCTCCTGATTGTTGTCCGGGGGGGTGACTGGGGGACCTTGTGGATGGCCCAAGCAAACGGAATCAGAAAATGATCTGACCATGGGAGGGGGATAGGATTGTCAACAGTCAGATCGCTGCAGCTGCTGAAAATTGGATCGAGCAGATTGCCCTTCTCATGGGTTGGAGCTGTGACCAACTGGCACAGCTGAAGAGCTCCAAGGTCGTCTATTAGCTCCTTGGCAATATTATCTGCGGGGGAGTTGAAATGAAGATTCAGGTCTCCTAGGACTGTGTAATTAGCCGCAAATAGAGTTCTTTTCGCTATTATCTCCGGGAGCGACCTATGGAACAGTTTTGTTGGATCAGGGGGACGGTAGATCAACGTGCCCGAGAAGGAAGTGTTGGCGTTGAACTCTATGCAGAATTCCATGCTTTCGCACTCGGGGATACTTTCTGCTGTGGTGCGGCAACGGTACTGGTTTTTAAGAATGATAGCCAGACCGCCGCCTCTTCCTACTGGTCTGTCCAATCTAACGATGTGGTATCCACTCGGTAGAGCTGCGACTATGTCTGGGTCAGATTGAGTGGAGAGCCAGGTCTCTGTTAAAAAGATAACATCTGGCTTGCGCTCCTCTAGCAGCATGGACATTTGAATGCTATGCTTTGGCAATGATCTACAATTTAATGCCAACATGCAATATTTCTGTACCGAGGGGCCTGCCAGGGTGTTTCGGAAGGAATGTTTGCATTCGGAGCAGCAGGGAGGGAGGGATGTGGCTGCAAAAGTGCGGGTACATAAGGCGGTAACTCTGCTTCCTATGAGGCGTAAGGCAGTGGAGCTGTAAGTCCTGACCGGAGGAACGGGAGAGGCAGGGGGGGTGGCCCCTGGTCCCGTCTGGTCGCGGACGGGCGCAGACGGGCTTGCCTTAGGCACGCCCTCGGCGAGCAAACGGCGCTCCCGCTGCGCTCGTCCGCTGCGCTTGCGTGGGATACACATTTATGGAGAGAGAGGATGGGCGTGGCCTATCGTGTGGGCGTGGCCTCGCGTTTCCCAGCGATGGCGTCCGTGTGCCGATTCCCTTTCCCAACAGCGCTATGTTCCGCTGATTGCGGGTGCCTGCTTGGCCGGGAAGTGGTTGCAGTGGCTGGGGGTAGGTGCACAAGTTTTAAAATACAAATAAATCACAGTTTTCAAGTTTTTAAAAAAATACGAGCGTGATGACACCTCCGGCTTCCGCCTCAGAGGTCAAGCAATTCTAATGGCCGGCGCTCTTGATCAGCGCTTACATAGGGTAGGTGGTGGGCGTGGCCTATCGTGTGGGCGTGGCCTCGCGTTTCCCAGCGATGGCGTCCGTGTGCCGATTCCCTTTCGCAACAGCGCTATGTTCCGCTGATTGCGGGTGCCTGCTTGGCCGGGAAGTGGTTGCAGTGGCTGGGGGTAGGTGCACAAGTTTTAAAATACAAATAAATCACAGTTTTCAAGTTTTTTAAAAAATACGAGCGTGATGACACCTCCGGCTTCCGCCTCAGAGGTCAAGCAATTCTAATGGCCGGCGCTCTTGATCAGCGCTTACATAGGGTAGGCGGTGGGCGTGGCCTATCGTGTGGGCGTGGCCTCGCGTTTCCCAGCGATGGCGTCCGTGTGCCGATTCCCTTTCCCAACAGCACTATGTTCCGCTGATTGCGGGTGCCTGCTTGGCCGGGAAGTGGTTGCAGTGGCTGGGGGTAGGTGCACAAGTTTTAAAATACAAATAAATCACAGTTTTCAAGTTTTTTAAAAAATACGAGCGTGATGACACCTCCGGCTTCCGCCTCAGAGGTCAAGCAATTCTAATGGGCGGCGCTCTTGATCAGCGCTTACATAGGGTAGGCGGTGGGCGTGGCCTACCTGAAGGCTCAATCACACCTAATTCCAATATTTTCTGGACTTCAGTTCTGATACAGTCCCTGACATGGTCAGGTTGCCTGTAGATTTTACTCTTGACAGGCAGACCGTCCCCAGTGTCCACCTCATGGGTGCACCAGGTAGTCTGACTAGGGGTCAGGCTAAACATATGTCTGTACTGTTGCAGAACTTGTCTGCATTCAGTTTGTTGATGGGCAGTGAGGCTGCTTGCCAAAGCAACACCATCTAATGACCCATCATCAGGGTTCTGTGAGAGCAGGTCAGGGAGAGGGTTACTCTCCTCCTCCTGTTCCTCACCAGTTGCCATGAGCAAGCCCATGTCAGCCCTGTCAACATATGGTTTCAATCTGTTGACATGAAGCACCCTCAGGAGGCTCCTGGGAGTTCCAAGATTCACCAGATAGGTGACTTCTCCCTTTTGCTCAACAATGGTATGGGGGCCACTCCATTTGTCTTGGAGGGCTGCTGGGGCCACAGGCTCCAACACCCACATTTTCTGTCCTGGCTGGTACACAGTCAGCACAGCCTTTTGGTCATGCCAAGTTTTTTGTAATGCTTGGCTGGCCTCCACAGGAGCACCATAGTGCTGGAGTTACCTCACCCAGGGAAGCCGGGTGCATAGGTGTCTTTTGGTGTCGGGTTGCGGCATCGTTTTCAATGGCAGCCAAAGAAGACTTGCTGCTTGTGAAGACAGGAGAAGTGTCCGGTGGAATCCAAGGCTAGATTCAGAAGAAGGAAGACCTGGAAACAGAGGGGACAGTGTTCAAAGTCGCTTGGCAGTGTCCCGGGGCAAGGAAGATGGATGCCCACAGTCGTCGTGGGATTTCAGGTGATCCATGGTTGTCTTGACTCTTCATCCACGAGGTCCAGGAGGCATTGACAACAACCAGGAGCTGGATTCGGCATGTCCCACAAAGTCTGCAGCTTTCTGCGGTGTCGGTGACCAGATTGGAACCAACAAGCCTTGGTAACAGCAAGACTCATGGAAAGGATAAAAAGTCAGCGGTGCAGACCAGCAAGGTCTGAGGGACTCACCCAGCAAGGGTAAGTCAGGACAGGCCTGGAGCAACCAGGGGAGCCCTTTGGAACTGTAGAAAAGTCTTCAGGGGACCCAAAAGCCAACCGGCAAGGGATCGCAAAGACGCCTTAGAGGGATTCCTGCTAGAGGCTTGGACCACATGTGACCCAAAACACAGGTTCGTATAATGTCGTGAAGGGGTTGCACTCGGAAATGGTGCATGGTACCCAGGGATTGCGGTTCCTTGTCACTCGTGGGGTCCACTTGCCTCAGCGGCACTGGGGACTCACGATGGCCTTGGAGAAGTCAGGAAATCCTCTTCCTGGGCTGCAGGGACTTTGGGCGCCAGCAGGAGCAATGGAGTTTGCAACTGTTAATTGCAAGATTTGGTGCCTGCCAAGCAGGGGAGTCACTCCTTGACTCCAAGGGAGATTCTTCTGTCTTCCAAAGGTAGTGGAATGTCGAAAGTCCGGGATTCGTCTTCAGAGCGTCGTCCAGGGGTATCTAGTTTGAAATGGCAAGGGTTCCCTAACTTATACTGAAAGGAAGGGAGTGACTAGCTCTATGACCCCACCTATGTGAGGGTCAGGGGAGTGGGTGGCTACACCCACTTCCCTTTGTCCAGTTTCGTGCCAGAGCAGGGGCAGGTAGCCCCTGAGCCGGTTTGAACTGATGTATGCACAGAGGAGCCTACTGCTCCCCCAGTGCAGGACTTCAAAGCACTCTAGGAGTGCACCCACCCAGCCCCAATACACTAAACCCTGTCTGGGAGGTGGTCACACCTCCCTGTGACAGGATGCCTATTGTTGGGCCTCCTCCACTGCGAGTTTCGGTCATCAGCAGGAGGGCAGCCCAGTGTCTGTGACTGGTGGCATCCATTTTGTGATGCCAGGGCTCCCCAGGATTCTACCGTGTTTCGACAGAAGGTATATGTCTATCCCTCTAGAAGGGTGGGATCATACTCCCACACCAGTTACTGGTGTGGGGGTATGATTCCAAAGCGTTTGACCCCAAACACGACATGTTTTGATGCAGCCATCCCAAAGTTAGCATTTACAGCGAGGTTATAATGCACTTAAGAGTATATGGTTTGACTGCATTCACAAACAGCCCCAGAGAATGGACTCTGAGAGCAGCAGAGGGGCCCTGCTCAGGCAGAGGCACCCCCTCACATGGAAACCAAGCACCCTGCCCTCAGGATTGATAGGGCCTGCCTTAGGGGTGACTGATAGGTTTAAATGTGTGTGCAGGAGAGATATAGTGAACCTATATCTCAGTTAGGAGTGCTAGCCCCACCTCACCCAGGCTGCAGTAGCAGGCCTGTGGGGTCAGATTTAGTCTGATTCCCAGGGGTGGCATAATACATGCTTCATTCCCTGGTAGGCCTGTGAAGTACCTATGCCCTTGGTACCTAAGGTACCATATACTAGGGCTCAGAAGGCACGACAGTATCCAATCACTAGTGCACCTAATATGCACTCCATGTTGTTTAGAGAGAACAGAGAGGCTGGGGACCTGATTAGCAGGGTCCCAGCCAGACTATAGCCAGAAACCAGTGTAAACATCAGAAAGAAAGTGGGGGCAACATAAGAGGCAGATCCTACTCTCCTACATATACTGTCTATGTTCGTTTTTGAATGAGTGATTGCTGCTACGGAAGCCGTTTGCACAGCGCCTTTCGCGGCTTCATCAGCCAATGAATTACCTTCAACGTGAGCGCCATCACGTTCATGACTCAGCGTGTGTATCACCTGAGTGTTTTGTAGTCCGTTTCGCAACTGAACTTCTTGTTCCCAAAGCGTTTTATGCTTGATTGTGACACCTTTTGCATCTTTGAAACCATTTTGAAGCCAATTCTGTAAATATTCATTGTATGATTGAATACAATAAAAAGAATTGCATACTATGAATTTGCGGGGAATTTGCGATCCGTAGTTTCAAGGGCCAATTTAAATGCTTGTAGTTCAGCTCGCTGAGCTGTACAATCTCCTAAAGATTGTGTTTTTGTGACCATTGGTCTAAATTTGCCATCGAGCATACAACCTTTTACGATCGCGCATGCTGCACTATAAGCTTGCTTACCCTCCGTAGCGGGTTGTGCAGATCCGTCAGTATAAATTATAAATTCATACTGGTCAAGAGGGAGATTTTCAGTAGGCAGAGGACATTCATGTTCGTATTGCAGGAATGCTTGTGTTTTTAAATAAGTATCAAAAACATATTCAACATCAGTTGCAGCAAGAGAATTAACCCACTGTATCCATCTTGGATGTAAAGCTTTTGCATCCAGAATACTCGCTTTTGTAACTGCCTCTAAGGCTGTTACAGGGGTTACGACCATAATGCGTTTCCCCTGTGCTAGGGCTCTTTCTTTTGCTACAGCGGTTTGAACTGCTGTCAGAATTTTTTCTGTCGATGTAAATTTAATTTCTGCTTGCGTATACAAATGTGATTTGTATGCAATTGGTACTTTTTTACCTTCGTTAAAAGTTAAGTAGGTGAATCCGCATTGACCCGGAGTGAATCGGATCACTAAGTTGCGTACGTTTACACGTGTTTGTAAGTGTTTTGTTGCTAACATGTCAGCTTGAAGTGAACGCAGGATATCTGTGTGTTCCTGTGTCCAATGTGTGATTTTAAAATCAGGTTTGATTAATTCGTAGAGGGGTTTAACCCTTTCTGCGTAGCTTAGAATGTATGTTCTTCCCAAATTTAGGAAACCTGAATCGACTGTAAGTTTTTCATTGTTTTTGGAGATTGGAGCAGCGCACACTTTCCTAAAAAGTTGGCTGCTTGGCTTTTGCCTTCACTTGGTAGTTCATATCCTAGGAAAAGGATGTTTGGATGGGCAATTCTCGATTTTTTAAAATTGAATTTATAACCTTCAGAGGTGAAGCCCAGTATAATGGTATTCACCCTGTTCAAGTGCCTGTTCAGGTCATCATCTGTCAGATAGATATCATCGACATATGACAATGCCTTGCCATCATAAATTTGTAGTAACTCTGTTACCCTTGCTGAGAATAACCCTGGACTATTCTTGAATCCCTGAGGGACACGACAGAATTGACGCTGGGTCCCCATTATTCAGACAGCTGTCAAATACCTACTTTCAGGTGCTATGTTTTGACAAAAGAAACCGTTAGAAATATCTAATGTGGTTTTATATTTTTTTTGCACAATGTTATTCATTAATGATGTACTATGTGCATTTTGCACTGCAAATGTTTTACAACAAGAGTTTAGGTGTCTGTAATCCAAAACTAGACAATATGTACTGTCTGGTTTGGAAACAGGAAACAAAGGATTGTTCATTGATGAGGTGCATGTTTCAATCGCCCCTAGGTATTCAAGTTGATCTAAGATCTCCCTGACCTGTTTTTTAGCTTCTTGCTTAATTGGATACTGACCTGCTACTTTCTTCTTGGAAAATTGAGGTTTTGGTTTGTTTTTCTGAATGTGTTGATTGTCTTTGGACTTCACGCATTCTTCTTTTTGATCTGACTGTCCTCTTCTTTCGGATGTCTGTGACGGTATCTGAAAGGGACGAGTGGAACGTGTATCAGTATCTTGATACCCGTCAGGTTTTCTCAAATTATCCCTATTCCTGAGGTTATACCTACTTTCAGAGTGCTCCTTTTGAGTAGACCTACCTCGGGATTGAGAATCTTTCTCTTTTGAATGTTGTTTGTTATTTTCCCACTTCTTTTTAGAAGAGGTAGGATTGCTTTTAGTAAAGGCCTTTTCAGGACTTTCAGACAGTTGTGGTTTAACTGTGGAATTCTATTAAATTTTGTATCTGATTAAGTAATTCTACATCTGACATTGCTTCAACGTCCAGATGAGGCGTGTAGCCGGCTAAAAACGGCCATGTTGCTCCTGGTCTACCTAGTGGACCGAGCCTGGTAATGTGATTGTAATGTTTTAGGGCGCCTTTAAACCAGAGATCATGCTCCTAGTATGTGAGTGGAATTTCAATATCCTTGAAAGGAATATATTCCTCAGGTGGTTCATCTTCTTTGTAGAAGTGAAACGTTTTAGTTACTGGATTTGATTCTGGGAATACTATCAATGAATAGAATACCTCTGTCTGGTGAGATTTGTGTGCCTCTATCACAAAATCTGCTCTACCACCTCTTGGTGTTAGGCCATGTTTTATAAGTTTTAGTGTGATGGCTCTCCTTAAATTTGGAGCTATAATTTTCGCATTTTCTTCGGTTTCATTAAAACCTGTATGATCAAAAGCTGCTGCGACATCGTCGGGTACAGCTCCACCGGTTCCGGTGTTATTATCCCCGTTTAGGGACATTTGTTTAATGAAAGTTGCAGAGCAAGTTTCAAGGGAACAAAGATAAGGTGCATAATATTTTGGAACACTGTATCCTTCAACGTTGAACAAACCAAACAGCTAATACATAGGATTTTTGTCCTACTCAGCTATGGCGGATATTATCCCTACCCATTCCAGACGTCTTATGGAGTATTATCAGTAGGGGTCTCTGAGAAAAACACGACTGAGTTACTTCAGTATCTAGCGTTAAATTAGTACCTTACCAAACTGTTGGGCGCCATGTAGTGTAGTTCCTATATCCCTGATAGGCTCTGCGCATTGGAATAATATACACTATAGTTTTGACATAGGACTGAGGTCAGTATGTCTCTATCGAGTACATTAAACTTAATTACTTGTGTGTGCCAGCTAACTCAGAGGTCACTAGAAAACATCTTGAATAAACAAGAAGGGATTAGTTTCTGACAACCGCATAAACATGACAACTTTGTTTCCCTTAGAATCGGAACAATCTCAGAACCGTGGAAACAATAGATAACAGTTTCACTCAGTCAATTGTGCATGCTTCGTTTCTACAGAGTTACACAGAAATAGATAGATGGGCATTTCAATAAAAATGGTTTATTGAACAGTCTTATTTCTCATGCAAGAGATATGAACTGCTACAATCGTAAGACAGAATTAGAAGTATAATATGTACAGCTTTAGCAGTAAGATAAAATAATACTGCAATAGTATGGTTTGTAGCTATGACAGATATTCATAAAAATACATACATAAATAACACAGGCTAAAATGTTAATACTCATCTGATGCTTCTAGCTAGTTCTACCCCAGTGTGCCTAACCTAAGTGTAGTACGAGGTAAGAAGTAGGTGCTGTTTGTCTATAGTCTAGTTTAGCTATAGTTGCCCAGATTTGCCAAAAGTCCCTCTAGGTTCTAGTCCGCTCCATAACTTAGAATAAGTGAGGTTGTAATCTCTTTCCGAGTCTCGATCTCTAACACCCCGCAAGGGGAGTCAGAAACACTGGAGCTGGATTCTCTGCGAGGAGGAGGACAGCGTCTGGTCAGTGCGTCAGGCGGGGAATTCACTTCCTTCCGAACTTGCCGTGGCGAGCCGCGTCGTGCAAGTAGGCAGCCGAACCGTGGTTTGCCATGGTAAGTAAAGGTATATTTATACCTTGAAGGTGTTTAGGAATGCCAGTATTGACGTAAAAGTCGGGCAGAAGAACGTCATGAATGACCCCCTAAGGAATAGATGTTCATGCATAATAAATGAGTTCTTGGAGAACTCAATATCCAAGCAAGGGGATGTCCTAAAGGCTTAAGAGTCTGGTTTTCCAAGAACTCGTTGTGACATAGATGAACGGATGTAGGTGGCCATGCCTGTATTTGGTAAGCATGGATAATGCCTAAATAAGGGTAGGATTTCTATGCCTAAATATGGGCAATGCGAATTATGCCTATATAAGGACATAAATCGGGAAACCTATATACGGTATCTAAATCGACACACAACAAGATTACCTGGGTAAGGGTAAGTTTCTCAATCAAACCTGGATTTAACCTCTAATCAGCTCTCATACCATGAAGGGCCTACCCCTTCAGCAGACTCACTCATATACCTGGAGGGGAAACACCCCTCCTCTGAAGGAAAACCCATGCAGGTTTCTTTTGCCACTCTGCCTTTTTAAATTGTGTCTATGGCGATGGTAAAGGGAAGAAAAAACCTGCTATGCCTTTCATCTCTTACAGGTAACCTGATTGCAGTATATCTATGTATTTCTTGCTCAAGCTTTACTCCCTATCCCTGCCCTACTCCTCAGGTCCCTTTCAAGAACTACTAGAGCTACGCACATGTCACCAGTGCTACCAAATTGGGCCCACAAGCAGATGTTGGAATATTACGGGTATATCCCTCTGTTCGGGGTGCTTTCCACATCTTCTGGGATCACTGTGACTTAGCTGCTGCGGATCCTCTGACCACGTTTCTCCACCAAATAGTCAACACCAAGTTCCTAAATCACATTTATTTTGCAGGATCGTTATTTGGTTCTGAAGTTCATTCAACTGAATGACATACACCAAGATGATGCTCAGGCAATTTCTGAAACACCAAGTCTAAACATAGCTGGATATACCCTTTCCCAACAATGGAAATTTACCCAGCACTTTGGTTCTCAAGCAATGAACACAGTTGTGCATTCAATAAACATGTAACAACTCCCTTCAGGTACAATTGATAACATTAGCAAAACAGCATTTTCTTCCCACTGTGTGTGCAACCTTGGGAAATAAATGCCAACGAGAACATCATATCTCACTCTCTAGTCTTCCCATGCTCTCAGTAGCTAATCTCTGCAAAACCCCATTTTAATCGTTACTCCCTGAAGCATATACATGTGTTAGTACTCCAGCAATGCACTCACGTGATTAATCCAAGATGGAGTTGATGTATTTTCATAATTTGGGCCTTTGCGCCAATATAGGCAGTAAGCATTTTATAGGTATAACTGAAAAGGTGTTGTGTGGTGGGTTTTGTTGGGTAGAAATTACTGTTAGCTGTCCAATGATAGTCGAAAAAGAGACACATCATCAATTTATTGGGTGCATGTGGTAAGGTCTGTCTAGAGTGTACTGATTGAGTGGTTACGCACTGTTTCTTGGGTTTATGTCATGTTTTTTATCATAAGAATAGCCAACTATTTCTTAAAACCGAAAGGCATTGCATGCATAAGGGGTGTTATGTCAAGTAAAGTCAAGTGATAGCTATGTTTTCCTGTGGAAGAGTAAAAGGAGAAAGCCAAACTGTACATAAAAGTGCAGGTTTGGAGTCATCAGTACACTGCTGCTAATGTGGCAAAGCAAATGGGATAAAATGAAGAAGGCATTTGAAAAAAACAATGCATAGCTAATAATGTGTTTTTTAGAAACACAATGGCCCTTCCTATTGGTTACTTTGGAAAGAGCAATATGACAATAGAGTACTATATGCAGAAATGTGTATAGAAAATGGCTTTGCTGTTTCTATCGCAGATACTGTATTTCTCACTGCCATATCCTGCATGGAGTAAAATATGTAAGACAGCTACGTGGGCTTTGTCACACACATTCTGCAAGCATTACTTTTTTTTTACTGAAAGTGGATTGACTATCTGATCTTGAATTTGCTGAAAAAGTATTAGACTGATATTTTAAATTAAGCCTTAAAATGATACCAGCTCTCAGTACAGTAGTCCCATTCAAGTGTTATTGCATCTTGTGCCACTATAATTTGTTATTGATGTGGCCTATTGAGGAGAAGAATGACAAACAGCTTAGAGTCAATACTAACCTCAACAATAGAAATACTGTTGCAAATCAGGGAATTTAGAGAAGACAAAAGAATCTGCTTATGCCAGTAACCTTGTGATGATAAAAGCACACTTACCTTTACAGGGAAGCTGAAAGCTGTGACAAAAGGGGAATGAGGAGGAAGCCAGCCAGGAAATTAAGGAGATGAAAACAGAGTGAGGTTCATGAACTATGAGAGTCTGGTCTCAAAATTAAGGCTGTCATATCTTGGATTGACATTTTGAAAGAATATTTAATATCATACTTTGAAACAAATGTAGAAGAAATTAAAAACTAGTAATGAAGCTGATAAAAGGTAAAAATAAACTTATATTGTTTTAAATAAATAGAATGAATGAATGGATTTATTTGTGTGAGTATTTAAAATCATTACAATTTAAAAGGCAGAAGAGGCTGAAGAACAATCAAATGTAAAAACATTTGTAAATACAAAAATGCTCTGTAAAATCATGTCAACAATTAGTTCTCGTCCCAATATCTTGTGGCTGAATAATTTTTCTTTGTGGCAAATTTAACAAGCATTGGCATAGCCAATAGGTCTCGCTTTTGGGACCTTATAAGTGTTTACCCATGCATCAGTTGATGTTGTTGCACCAAGGATATTGTGCTGCATAACTGAATACTTATAAGGTCCCAAAAGCGAGACCTATTGGCTCTGCCAATGCTTGTTTAAAGGGGGCCTCGAAATGGGTCTCTATCAGGCTCCGTTTTGTGCCCTGGCACAGGCGGTCCGTTTTTTTCCACACTGCAGTGACAGCAAGCACATGATGTGCACAAGCTCACACTGCTCACTTCTCACTAGTGGAGAAGTCACGGCATGACGTCATGCCAGGGGAGCGCTGTGGGGGAAGGGAAATCCTTTAAATTGAGTAATTTTCTCTCTGGATTTCCCTTCTCTTTTTGAAACTCAGGAGCAGCAACTTTGTTGTGGTGTCACCAGGGCTTTAAGCGGAAGCGTTTTCAATATTATATACAAGCCAAAGGTGCTGCTTATTTATCTTATGCAGCTAACAAGCACTGACAAAGTTAATAGTCCTGACTTGTTGTAGGTATGATATTACTTGTTGTATCATATATCTGGATGCAATAACAGAAACAGCAAAATACAAGTCGGGCGGCACACTATGCTAAGCACAGATTTTTAGCTGCCGTGTTTTAAGCCACGCCCTTAATTGCATTGGCCACGCCCCTTTGAGAGACCCCCCCCCAGTTTTTTCATCCCACTTAAAGCCCTGAGTAAAGGTACTGCATAAGTTGCAGCAGTGAAAACATGCCCACATACACACAGACAACACAGTGCCTGTGCAAGCTTGTTACACAGAAGTTTCCTTAAAGTGCAAGACAAGTAGGGCACCCTTTCGACGCAAAGAAAAGGTAAAATATGGTCGCATACCAGTTCACGCATACATTCGCAGAGAAGAGCAGATGCATACTGGATGAAAAGAAGTAGCACCAACAGAAATCGGCTGTCCAACACACATCTAATCAGCCCGGTTTTGTGCTTTAAGAGAACTCTGCGTTAATTCAACCCTCAAACGCACCCAATCATTGGCAAGAGATGACATAGTCATGTTAAAATTAGTTTTTGTTATTAACGTAAATCTCCCTTGTTTTCAACTAAGTAAAGCCCCAGTTCTAACTCGAGTATATTGGAGTGTTAACAAATAAAATGGCATTTGAATTTTACATAGTTGGAAGTGTAGCCTACATTGGGCTCTCTTTGAACCACATCCCTATTGTTCTAATTAAATCCCGAACTAATCTTTCATGTGCCTTGGGCCTACGACAGAAAGCAGACGGGGCCCTCCAATAAAAATCAGAAACAGCAAGCGGGAGAGCAGCGGAAAGGAGAGAGAAAAGCGAGAAAGCATTGGCCGTGCGGCAGTAAAAGTAACACCGTGCGGCCATAAAAGCGAAAGTCATTGCGATCGCTCTGAAAACGAAAGTCATCGCGATGACGCGCTAAAGCACAAGTTTTTAAAGTGCTGCTAAAGGCTAGCGGTTCACTCGTGCACGCTCGCATGAACGCAAGCGCTAGGCCAGCCAGCAGCACCTTGAATACTCACCTACAAAATGTCTCTCCGAGCCAGCGCATGCGCTGGGCTCAGCGAGACCTAAAAAGGGGGTACTATGAAGATTGGGCTATATTAATTTGGAGGTCTTCAGTAAAGTGCCAGTGCTTTTTAGTCCAACATGCCACAGTGGAAAGAATGGTATTTTGCTGTCAATATGTCTGTGCAGCCATATGTAGAATATGTGGGGTCAAAAATGTCCATGATGGCTTTGGGTACTGTTAGCAATGGAAAATCATGTAGAAACAGGCCCCGAGTGGTGTGAGACTCGCCTGGCTGTTGGTCGCTCCCTGCTATGGCCATTGTGTCTTTCAGAAGGAAGCGGGTGTGCTGTACAAATTTACCAAGATTGGCTATGCCTTTCACAGTGTCCAAAATGTAAAACTGGCGAACAGCTTCAATTGCTGTACGAGTGCCATTATGGAGGAAGATAGGCCTGAGATGGATTCGGAGGGCCTGTTGCAGTGCCAGGCAACATCAAAGTATATGTGCCACTGATTCCTTTTTGTATTTGCACAGTCTGCACTCTGTGATGCATATGAGCGGCTTCCAGGTTGGATGCAGTTCTCCGAAGGGAAGTGGGAACAGCCTTGCTGCTAAGATCTGATTTAGGGCCCATCTCCCCAGGGCCTGACTGAGGTGGAGCTTTGTTGTTGGGAATGTTTGCAGCAGTTTCATTGTTTCATGGATATTCCTTGTCTGGAGAGATTCAATATCTAGAGTACGAGACCGAAGCCACTGTTGTTTTTTATTGTTATTTTAACGGTTTTATAATCAAAATTACTTGGATCCCAGTTCTCCATGGCCAGTTGTAAGGATTCCTCTGCTGCCGAAAATTTTGCAGACAAGAGGTTGTTGAGTCTGGTGAAAACCAGAGTGCCTTCATAAAATATTCTGGGGCCGCAGTTGCCTGGTAAAAATATTTTGCCAGAGCGGCCAGCCCTTTTTTTGTTGGGTAAGATCGAATTCTAGGCAGATCAAGGGGTTTCTTGTGCAAGAGGGAAGATGGAATAGTTTCTTGTAAGCTGAGCATTGTATTTTTTCAGATCCTCAGCTAGCATACCGGGGAATGACTGCTGCGTGTAGTTGACCGACGGAAGCAGTTCGGCTTGTATTACCTTTCGTATAGCCGTCGTTGCAGGACTATCGACGGCCGTGTTTAGCTTGCAAAGGGCGTACGTGACCATCTTCCCTTCCAACCTCATATTTTGTAGATAGAGTGAGGGACGGCCTGTTTCGCATAACCAGGCACCCAGGTAATTAAATCCTTGTACACAGTCCAGGCTGAGTGTTCCCAGCCACCATTTGGTTAGCTTTTTTTTTGTGTGGCTCCGAAAGATCACTATTTTAGATTTACTTGCGCTGGCAACCAGCTCATTCTGGAGTTGTATTTAGCCAGTGCATTGAGATCTTTTTGAAGGCCCACTTTGGTGTGGTCCAGGAGGACTAAATCGTCAGCGTATTGCATCAGATGGATTTTTTTATTCCCAGTGCTTGGTGTGGCAAGAGAGGCCCACATAGTGCCGGGGCCAGATCTGCGGTGTATAGATCTAAATAATAATAGTGCCAGCACGCATCCCTGCTTCAACCCTTGGTCTGTGGCAATTTTTTCTGTGGCAGGCTCCCCTATGAGTTTGATCCTTACCAGGGTTCTAGAGTACAGTGACTTAATAGTTCTCCATAATTTCAGGCACCCCTTCAGTTTCCGCCAGAGGACTACCCCATCAAAGGGTGCTGAGTAGTCAATGAAAGAGGTGGAAACTGGGTGGGGAATGCAGGATACTGCTTTTCGGGCTAGGTACGAGAGGGCTATGATGTTAGCAACTGTCAAGCCCCCTCATCAAAACCCTGTCGGATAAAATGGTAGGAGACCCTTCGGTGTGTGCTCAGTCTGCTATTTCCAGCAAGAGACTGCTGACATAAGCCTTTCCCTCGATATCCAATAGGGCGATCATGCAGTAGATTTTTGGGTCAGTGTTTGCCTCTTTCTTAAATATAGGCTGCTGAAGAGAGCCCCTCCATGAGTCTGGCACGTCCTCCAGGAGCCTACATTCTGCGTACAGCGGTGTTAGGGTTGCAGCCCAAAAGTTTTTGTACTCTCTGAAAAGGGTGCCTGGCAGGCCGTTTGGACCCGGGGAACCGTCTTTTCTGATTCTTTTTAGGACGATACGTATAGCTGCTTCGCTTGGGCCAATATGTACTGCAGGAGGCATGGACACCTCAGCTCCCGTTTCTTCTGATGTTCTTGGCGGGACATATTAGTTTAGGCAGGTGTTTTCCTGGTCTCTGGTGTAGAGTGACTTCATTTGTGTAACCCATGTCTTAGCTGAAACCGAATTTCCTTTATTTGATGCCCTGTAAGTGAGATTATTCAGGTATTGCCAGAATTGTTGGGTTTTATTGGGGGCCAGCAGCTCAAAAATGTTTATCCATTTTGTCTCATGTGCTTTCCATTTAAGTTTCCAGATAAGTTGTTTATGTTGCTTTGCTGCTTAGTGTAACTGCCTTTTTGAGGATTCACTTTTTATTTTCCTACGTGCTCTTTGTTTTATCTTTAGCAAGCGTTTGCTGTGTTTGATCTCTGGGACTGTACCAAGGGTATGAGTTGCCATATTTGTTTTTTTCTCGGCCTCTTTCCTCTGAGCAGCGTGTCCAATTCTAGGGCAAGCTTTTCCCGGGCCACAATGGTGTCCAGCTTGTGTGTCGCTGATGGCCAGCCTTCCCACGTAGATTTCCATCTATAAAATGTATTGGTGGCCATTTGTGTTCATTTTATTCTCTGCAGAAGTCTGTGCTGTTCCTCGCCATTAGCCCTCCCGAGAGGGTAAAGCATATGGCGTGTTCCAGATGTTACATCCAGTCGGAGCAGCAATGTTGCATGAACGCTTTCATCCTGGGGGTGCACGTCGTGGCTTAGCATCACCTTATCTATGCCCTGGCTCAGAAAGATGTAATCAATAGTTGTTTGATTGTTGAAAGTGGGTGGGTAAACTGACCCAAATCCGGCCTGTGTTGGTGTGAATTGTGCTAATTCTAAGTTGTGAGCCTGGAGGAAGATGTTGAACCCCGCTGTGTCGACCCTGCCATGAGTGTTTCATTGGCTGAGCCGGTGCATGCTAAAGTCTCCGAGAATTATGATTTCCAGGGATGCATTCTGTGCTGTTAGTGTTTTGATTTGTTTGATTAGTCGATCCAACGTATCAGTGGGCCCTGGGGGTTATGGTATACGTTAATTATTAGTATGGGTAGGGGCCCAGCAACACTTTTAAATCTGTTTAGAATACCCGCTAGGAGCACGTTGGAGGTGTTTGTTAATTCAGCAAAGCTCAACTTTAGTGAATGTTTAAAGTATATGGAGATGCCACCCGAAGGCTTTCGAAATTAGTTGGTTTTCCTGGGTTTATGAAATTCCACAGATCCTGGTAGTGGGGTTGGTGTTAGTGCCCACGTTTCTTTACCCAGATGAGGGCTGCCCCCTCAAGAAATGTAGTCGCAGCCACACTTTGGAGGGTCTTATAGATGCCTGTCATGATGTTAAAGGGTTGTTTTCTACCTTCCATACTGTGGGGGCAGAGGAGCCCTCTACTAGGGGGATAACTGTATTTTTCAATGAGGTTGGAGGAGACCCAGCCCCAGCAGGCTGAACTGGAGGAGGTGGGTGGGCGCGAGAGTACGCTGCATGTGGTAGTGGTGGTTACTTGCCTACCCCCGTTCTGGCTGTCCACCCTACCTTTTTTAATAAATGGAAAAGTCTAACAAATATCCTTTGAACTTTCTTTTGATAGTCTACAAACTTGGCGACGTCCCATATATAGATGATGTCCTTAACCATCATACAAAGGGAGATTGTTGGCAGGGACCAAATAGCTGGACATGAGCAGTGTCTTGAAGGTTGAAGAGGGGACAGAAAAGCCAATTTAATAAGTAATCCAGTATATTTAGTATCCCACAGTATGACTACAGTGCTATTTATGTGACTATCGACAGTTGTGGGACAAGAAGAAAGCTAATCTCGCTTGGTGAGATATCAATGAAATCTGTCAAGAACACAAGCTTTAACAGCCAATTCTCAGCAATCCCTTAATGGTAGAGTATCCTCTGAAAGTCTCTTGGTATAGAAAAGAACAAACCTATCAGTATAATTCCATTCAGGCAAGCTACGGATCGCATAACTAGTTATTTTAGTTATCATTCCAATAACAAACATGACCTCTTCATGCTAACTAGTTACGTAACCCCCAGCTTGACTGAATGGAATTAGACTGATACTCATGCTTTTGTGTTGGAGGATGAAGCAAGAGTGAGTTAGAGGATGGATGATGGATGCAAGAGTGCAAAGATGAGGGACAGAATGCACTTATGATGACTAATTTAGAGGCTAATGCATTAATGACACAAAAGTCACTTTCATATACTTCACCTATTGCCATTGGCAATGCTTGTTTAGTCAAGGCACAAGTTGTAGCAGAAATACAAAATTAATTTCAGACGGTCAAGGAGAAGAAATACCTGAATGCGAACAGCATTAATCAATTACAGACCAGTCTTGAATAACTACCAACGACCTCCACTTTTTTTTTTACTTTCTAGCTTTTGCCATAAAAGGGATAAACACTAGTTTAGTGCTTATTACCTCTACAGATGCTACCAAGTAAACATCATTGTTGTCTTAATAATGAAAGCTGCATTAAAGTCAGCTACCTCACTGATTTTGAAAAATAGTCCCTGGATGACTGACTGCACTGTAAGATCTTCAAATTGCAAATTATGCCAGTATTTGAACTGCAGCTTGTAGTCTAAGATGCCCGTACAGGAAACGCTGCTTACACCCAGCGCTGTCAACACTTAGAGGGCATTTAGAGGTGGATTGTGATGGAAAAAGGGCCAAAGGCCATATGTGTAGTGGACATTCATGGTGAACCTTGCCTTCTGGTCTGTCTTTCAAATCCGACAATATTTCAAACATCCATTGGTAGACATCTTACATGAAATATAACATATACATTAACAAAAAGAAATCCCGTCTACTGCTAGGTACTGAAAATACAATGCATACTGCAAATATTAGCCTTGACTCATGCGTACTATAAGTTGTACATGAAATTTTAAGAACCGTGTACGGCATTTTAATGCACAAATCATCACAGGAAAGCTGTAGAGTGGTGGCCAATTCCTAAGTAACTCAATTACATGTCCTGCAAATGAGAAAATTCATCCACTCCCATAATGTGGCAGTCTATCAAATCTGAACCCTGGTACACTGCACAGACAACACATTTGTAATTTGAATAACTGCCAACGCCCTCCACTTTTTTTTTTACTTTCTAGCTTTTGCCATAAAAGGGATAAACACTAGTTTAGTGCGTATTACCTCTACAGATGCTACCAAGTAAACATCATTGTTGTCTTAATAATGAAAGCTGCATTAAAGTCAGCTACCTCACTGATTTTGAAAAATAGTCCCTGGATGACTGACTGCACTGTAAGATCTTCAAATGGCAAATTAT
Organism: Triturus cristatus; assembly: GCF_964204655.1. Taxonomy (NCBI): domain Eukaryota; kingdom Metazoa; phylum Chordata; class Amphibia; order Caudata; family Salamandridae; genus Triturus; species Triturus cristatus. The sequence continues at coordinate 451,843,883 of NC_140587.1, forward strand.
GCCAGTATTTGAACTGCAGCTTGTAGTCTAGGATGCCCGTACAGGAAACGCTGCTTACACCCAGCGCTGTCAACACTTAGAGGGCATTTAGAGGTGGATTGTGATGGAAAAAGGGCCAAAGGCCATATGTGTAGTGGACATTCATGGTGAACCTTGCCTTGTGGTCTGTCTTTCAAATCCGACAATATTTCAAACAGCCATTGGTAGACATCTTACATGAAATATAACATATACATTAACAAAAAGAAATCTCGTCTACTAAAATAAAAAAATATGCAAAACTGTCTGCTTAAAAAAAACGCCCTCAATAAAAAACAGAGCTAAATGTTTGTCAGGAAAGGTTGGCGTGAAAGGAAAATTTAAAATAATTATAACAATAAAAACATACAAAAACTCCGTGTTTGGAAACAAACAAAATATATACATTTTAAAGGAACAAGCAATAGAAAATTGCAAGCAAAAAAATGAAGATAAGATATTACATAATGGTAGGCAGGACCAGACTGGAATAGAACATAGGCCTGGCAGCAAATTAAAAAGGCCCCAATTATCGAAATAAGTGTCCCACATTTCCAAAATCAGGGCAGCTTTACCATGCATGTGTAGGTGTTTTGCTAGGTATGGGAGACTGCATGGATTTGAGCTTGCTGCAGGCAATGTTTGTGGTAATGTCAACTGTAAAAACCAGCTCAGAAGACCATAATACAGGCCCACAAACATCCAAAAACCTGCCATAGACTGATCTGTGAGACCGGACCTTTAGGCACTTCCAGGGTGTCCTCCAGTCCGACCCTGGTGGCAGGTAAGTCACCCTCAAACCATCTGGAGAAAATGCTGCTTTACTAGTCATCAGTTTCAGCTTTCACCATCACCTATAGGACCTAATTTCCCTCGGGGTATAGTCTGGTGGGCCTAAAATCCTTGGCGCCCCATGAATGGGGAGCTGAGAGCTCAACAGTCTTCAGAAAGGTGATAATAAAGGCGTGGGTGAGGTGGAGAAAAGGAATCATGAGTTGACTATAGACAGACAAATCTGTGACATCCTCTCTGAACTATAGTGTGCCCCTGTGTGGATATTCATGCCTGCGCCCTCTCCGTGTGTACCAATTTTTGAGATTCTGATGCAGACACACCATCCTATGCCTCCTGTGGCACAACCTTTGACCACAAAATTGCTCTCCATCAGGTCTACTGCTAGGTACTGAAAATACAATTCATACTGCAAAAATTAGCCTTGACTCATGCGTACTATAAGTTGTACATGAAATTCTAAGAACCGTGTACGGCATTTTAATGCACAAATCATCACAGGAAAGCTGTAGAGTGGTGGCCAATTCTTAAGTAACTCAATTACATGTCCTGCAAATGAGAACATTCATCCACTCCCATAATGTGGCTGTCTATCAAATCTGAACCCTGGTACACTGCACAGACAACACATTTGTAATTTCTTACATGTTCTGACATAGCTGGGGGGAGATGTGGCATAAAGGCTAGAGCTTCTGACTTTGGAATCGCTGGGCCCAGGTTTGAATCCCCAAAATTGTGTCATTCTGGACAAATCACTTCATCTCACTATGCTTAAAACGTAATGCATGTATTGCAGTTGGGTATTCTCTATTCATGTGCACGATCTTGTAGCTCGTCTCCCATACCCTCAAGTAATGTATAGCGCTGCATTGCTTCTGAGCTAGGTTTGCACTGTATAAATACCAATACATACATACATATGTCGTAGATAATATTTGTTTGAGGGAGGGGGACAGAAATTTAATAAGCATGGATGCTGGCAGATGAGTGTGTTTTTTTACAGTGTGAGCGCATGTAACTTCATCTAAATAATTATTTCACAGAAGGGTGGAAATGTGTTGAAGGTTCTCAAGCTGTATTCACATATCCATGCGAGATATGTATGTCTCAAGTGCGTTCAGTTAGTCCCAGTTGCCAAGCTGATCTATTGGCCAGATAGATGGGGCCATCAGGAGGACATGAAGGCCAGCATACTGTCACTGTGACCTTTGATTACACACCCTGTATATGACAGAAAATGTCCAACATATACAGATGTATACATGAGATCACTTGTAACAGTGTCTGACAATAGAGTGAATGGTCACATGAGAATAACAAGCATTGGCATAGCGAATAGGTCTCGCTTTTGGGACCTTATAAGTATTTAGTTATGCAGCGCAATATCCTTGGTGCAACAACATCAACTGTTGCATGGCTAAACACTTATAAGGTCCCAAGGGCGAGACCTATTGGCTATGCCAATGCTTGTTTGTAATGCACACAAGAATAAATGAGTCGCTGGCTTTTAGTCTTCTACAGGCCTATATTTTTTTAATCAAGCAAAAGTACTATGCATAAGCAGTCTACTTGTGCATGACCACTTTATAAGAGACAGTGGTAGATTTAATGAGGATTTGCTACAACTAATAATAAATATTTTGTTCTCAGCCTGAGGTTTAAGTGATCTGATGATCATAAAATAGAAGCGCTAAGGGTGGCAATACCCACTAACAAACCTCTGCTTCTGGATGGCTTCACAGGAAACAGGAATAAAAGCTGATTAAAAAAAAAAAAGTAAAGTACAAACAAACATGAAATCTCACTACGTGCCTTGGGTCTAGGCACATCGAGCTTCCTTTGAATAGCCGATGCTTCCAAAAACAACAAAGCGAGATGTCCTGTTTACCCGGTTTGGATTCGACGCCGAAGGGAGGTGCGCTGCAGCGCCCCTAGTGCCACGGCCTGGTGGTGGCACTTGCCAATGAAGACGTGTGGCTGGGCATGTAGCATTGTTACTCCTGTAATGAGGAGCGCGCAAGTGTGTGCCTGACGCACGATAATTAGGACAGGCTGCTGATTAGAATGGCAGATCGCTTTCAAAAGAGCCCAGCGAGTTTGCCACTGAAGCAGAGCAGGAAAGAGTTGTGGTTAATCGAAGAGGCCAAGAGTAGACACAGATTGCCCTCCCCTGCTTTTCTTTCCATAAGTGGTCGAATCATTTCCCATGCCTTTGTTTCTTAAAAGCTGGGGGATACAATATAAGCCAGAGAAGGAAGAAAAGATAGGGGTTAGGAAGAGAGGGGTAACATTGGTTATAGACCTAGAAATAAGGGAAATGAAAACAAGGGACTGAATGAGCACAGAATGGTATATGTGCATAAAAGGTGGAAAAAAGAAATATTCGCAAACTGGAGGGCGGAAAATAAAAGAGAAAAGGGTATGAAAAAGGCAAGAATGAAATCTAGTGAAACAGCAACCACAGAGAAAAATAAATATAAGAGAGATGGAGATGAGAAAATCGCAAGTGAAAATATACAGCGGAGACAGAAGAGAACAAGGCGGCAAAAGTGAAAGCAGGGGTGCGCGCGCGACGGCAAACACGCGAGCGGCAAAAGTGAAAGTAATCAGGGTCCAGATGGCGCCTCAGGCGCTGAAACCTGGTGGCTGCGCGCGCTTGTGCGTGTAACAGTAAGCTGGTGGCCGGCTGTCTCTGGGTAGCACTTTCAAAACCCGCTTACTAAATGTCTCGCTTGAGACAGCGCATGCGCTGGCTCAGGCGAGATTTAAAAATGGAAGTCATTGTAAAATCTGCTTCCTATCCCTTTCCAAATGTTAACAGATTTCCTCCAAAATATGATGCTTCAGTCGTCAGAATCTATAAGAGACAAAATATGGTGCACGCTTCAGACAATGTCATGCACTTTAAAACCAATAGAGAGAATGCCTTAATTTTATCAAACATTCCCTTGCTACTGGTGGCCCTACAGCTGACCTTTTCTTCCACTTCTGCTTTGCTTTGCCTTTTGCTGTTTGCATGTACATATGTAATGTGTTATTAATTCTGGTTGGAAATATTCTATTGTCCAAATATGGGTAATGAAGCAGATTTTAAAACTGATATTTATGTGTTTATTTGGTATTCCTAAACTTTCACAATATTTCATCATATTTGACTCAATTTTATGCACCTTGTAACAGAACATTCCTTCTTAAGCTTAAATTGGGCCACCTTCCTCTTCGTCCACTGGAGGCGAGGCATGGTAGAGAATCCTCCCTCACATCAGATGAAGAAGAGAGTGTGTTGGGGTTATGCCCTGACTGCAAAAAACCGCACGTTTTATTTATAAAAGCAGTGTTTAAAGAAGTTGAACTTGAACAATCAAAGATGATTTTTATGTTTAGTTTACGACAGAGAACAATCGGATTTGTTTTTTATTAGTGTACTGTATTGGCCATTTTAAATCAGTTGCATGCAGAGGCACTTTGCATTTTAACTTGTTAATTGCTGGTGTTCTTAAGACTCTTCTCAATTGTGGTATTTGTTGGAATTTAAGTCACATTTGAAAAACCAACACAATTAAATCTGAGACAAGCACGCCCGTGCATACTGGTGTTAAGCATTGCAGCGGATACACAGGGACATATTTATGAGAGGAGTCGCGTCGCTCTTGCAACAACGCAAGTCCAAAATGTGATTTATGAAGCCTTGCAAAACCATCTTGCGGGGCCCCTAAGGGCTTCATAAATCTGGAGCTACCGCGCTGTGCTACTCTGCCCTGTAAAGACGTTCTATGGGGGATGTGCGGGTGTTCCCACGCAACTCCCATGGTTTTTGAAGCATTTTCAGATTTATCATAAGTGGTAGACCTGGGAAAGTCCCAAAAAGATATGCCTTCTCAGGGGAGGCATAACGCAGTGAAATATCTTTATTGTTTCTTACTACTGCCTCTATCTATGTCCATAGAAAGAGGAATCTGCCTCTCAGGTTTGTTTTTTGCAAGAAGGCGCCCCTTCCTACAAAAAAACCAATCCTGCAGGCAACACAGGCACCCTTGCAACATGACGAAAGGGGGCCTGCGTTGGCGCTAGGCAGCAAAAATGGCACCAAACGCAGGGACAAAGGCAGGAATGCACTGTATTCTTTTAAATACAGCGCATTTCTGCCCTTTCCCTGTCACACAGTGCAGCAAGGTGACCTGCTGAGGTGTGGGACTTTGTTATAAATGTGCCCCACTCTTCAAGGGTATTACATGGCCTAGTGTTAAAGAGCAGAGTCCGGGCTCTACTTTAAAGGGTTACGCTGCCTGGCACACTTTAGAATTCCAAACATGCACATTTGAGCACGTCAGATAAAAGAATATGGGCAACAATGGAGGAGCCATGATTTATCGCTCCCCTCACAGATACAATGTATTCATTGCATCCACCAGCCACCACAGATGGCCAGAAAATTGGCTTTGTGCAGGAATGTGGATTCAGGCATGAATATTAATATGAGACAGATGTAAACGCATATTAATGTGCATTCGCTCCGCACGGACTGACATAACAATATTTTCATTAAGGAAAACACATTTGATACGGGAAGTGTGGGGTTACTTTTTAGATAAATTGCGCAAGTACACTACAAAAATGCATATTACATTTTTTGCAAAGCAATAAAAAAACATATTACTTAATTGTGTTTATTATAGCGGGTAATGGAGAAACCAAGAAAAGCTGCTTATCTGGCTTGTTTGTACTTAAATATTTATCATTTTAGGTTTGGTATTGGGACAAATCGTGCCGTTTTAGCAGTAATGAAACCATAGCAGTGTGCGTCTGGCTGCATAGATGTGATATCAGCATATGCAAATGTTGTAATGGGGTGACCAACGCTGCCATGCCTCATGTCTCTGCATCGTCTGCACCATTTCAATTACAGCTGTACTAATGCGCTACACTAAGATTGATGAAGAAATAACACTTTTGTAAAATTTGTGTGCTAGAAATACAGAAGTGACTGTGTTCATGGTACTGTACTCTGTGATATACGCATAGCTCTGGGATAAAATGACATGGAACAGTGTCTATGCAACTAAAGAAAAGGAGACACGTGGCTCTCATTCATGTGCGAAAAGGCAACAGTCCTAATGATTGACCAAAGAAGACATTTGTGCTTAGTTCTCGTTTTACAGGCAATTATCACGGCAGTGTGCAGGCCCTAAAAGCGTCTCTCGGCCTGCTTCTATCCTGAAGTTGAGGGCTGTGCCCATCGTGTGGCACCAGCACACTTCCTAAGGAGGTCTAATCACCTTCTTGTGTAGCTAGTAAGACTGCAAGCGCTCTCTCTGCAACCGGGAGGTATGGGGTAAGGGTAGAGCAGGTTCTCTATTGCTGTGGTCCGGGATGCTTTTTGGTCTTATGACTGTGTCATGCATTGCAATATTGCATGGTCTATTTACATTTGAATACAGCCGGTGAGTGACTCCTTCCATTTGATAGAGCGTCATGAGATTCGGAAATTTGTAGGGGTGCATCATATTCACCGTTAGTCAGCACCCACATATTAATCGATGTATGTTTAGAAGTGCCATAGAAATGTATTGCTGTAATCGTTTAACATAGAATTGATTAGAAATGTAATAACGCTTTTGTGAAGATCAACGTTGCAAGTTATCGTGAATGTAATTAGTACATGCATAATGATTTGTTTTCGTGCAGTGCAATGTATTAGGTTAAACGTGTGCTATGTTAAAGTTACACGTGTAGATTGCTTATTTACGCACATGAGAATAATGAACTAATGCTTATACTGTGAATTAATAGAGTGTTTGATTTTGTAAAGGCCTGATCGCATTTCCTTATGTTAGCTAATGTTGTAGGCCGAAAATGATTCCCTTGGTAAAGGCTTTGGGTTGCAGAGAAATGTAAAATCTTAAAGATGTGAAATGGTTTTCTCGTTCCCATGTTTCTATTGCAGGTGCAAGGACATGTAGCTCGTTAGTGAGAATAGGTCTTTGTTTTAGGAGTTAGGATGCTGTGAGAAGCCAACAGGGGAGTGCATTGGAATGTGGAGATGATACTTTCAGCGGAGAAGGTGCCTGGGACCCAAGGTCAAGCTAACCGTCGTTGGACGCAAGACAAATTTGTGGAAAACCACAGAGAGAAGACCTGGCTGAATAGGTGTGCTGAAGGGAGTGTTCTATGATTTTGGGGTTTTGTATTAGGGACAGTGCCCTGTGGGTGGAGCAGATGGGGTTTAGACGGGAAGCTAGAAGGAGCATCTTAGATCTAGCTCTGACTAAGTGAATGACACCTTTTTCTTGATTCTCTTGCCTGGGATGAGAATGCTAATTAGGGATATCACCTTAGAGACAGTGTAGGGATAGAAATGTTTTTCCTTTGACTAATGATTCCTAAAATAGATATTAGTTTAACTATCGTTTTCTTGATGATTTTGGAATCGGTAATTCTTTTTGTTTTGAGTCGAATGAGAATCTTGCGTAGACTTGCTTTTGTTTTAGTGCCCATTTACCTTTTACACATTGTATTGAGGTGTTTGTATGTTCAGCTGTTTTTGGTTGTAATAAAATCTTACAAATTTTAGATTCGGAGTCAGTGGTCCTTTCCAAATGAAATCTAATTTTGGTAAATATATTTTGATAATTGTGTTCGTCCCCTCTACGCTATTTGGCAGATAAAAAGATCCTGGCGACCTGTGAGGATTCATGGAGATAACCAGGTAGGCAAGAATCCAGTCCTATCACATTTGAAGGGTGTCATAGAGTGGAATGTTTTGGTCTCAATCAGAAAATGGTTGTTAGTTTCAAAGGTTCCAGCGTGTATGCGAAGATACGTTGTGTACTGTTTTCCTAATTCTTAAAATTATAACTTGTGTTTCAATAAATCAAAAGTCATCTGGTACTTCAACACAGATGGGGGAGATCAGTTTGAGGAAAGTTTTAGGGAAAGGAGTACATTCATTGAGTGTGGCTTTGAGCATTGTGAATGGGGTCATGGAGAGTATTGGCCTTTCACTAGGTTTTACAAGATGTTCCTTACACATTTGGCACTTTGATTGCTGATGGTGTGGATGGAGGAGATAAAAAGGAGGACACTTCCTAAAACCAAGTGAGAGGCCATCTCAACTTTATTGTCTCAGCCAAACAGGATTTTTTAATTTCTTTAATTAATGAATGTATTAATTTGTGTTTTAATAGTGCTTGTACTCGAAGTACAATACTCAATTATATGAGGGTGATATAAAAGGACAAAGTGTGCCTGGTATAATGTTAAAACCACCAACATTCCCTGGAGCAGCACGAAGACTAGCTAAGAAGATACATTTCAAGATCCCCCTACCAGGTTGCATCAAATTTAGGGGAGAGTTACTGAGGAATGTCCCACTGGAGGAACGATATTAGGGAAGGATCTGATGGTAGAAAGAATATGTTACAAAGACACTTGGTCAGTTGAGTAAAGTTCAAGTATAAATTTTATTCGGCCTCCACTCTGGAACCTCCAACAAGATACTATCACAGCACAGCACAAGAACTCGCCAGTCAGGCAGCCTCTGTCAACATTCTAAGGCAGCCTCTGGATAAACTGTCAGAACATTCCAAAGGGCAGAAAAGGAAGGGGTGGAAAGAAAGAGGGAGAAACCAAAGGGGTAATAAATAAGGCAATAGAGCAGAAGGTGAAAGAGGGTAGATTAAAACATAATATAATGCCAAGAAAACAAAATTAAGTAGGCACCTGTCCAGCTCTGTTGGATAAAGCCAAATTTACCCTTGGGAGTGTATCCGAAGAGGTGTGTTCACACCTCCTTAAGGGACCACTGTTCACTAGTATATCAGAATAGAGAGTAATGCGTTCCTCTACAAATAACAGTGATACAGAGGAAGCTCTAATGAGACACTTACACCTATGCCAAGCGCTTACCAGAACGTGTGAGTAGCAAGATGTTGGTGCACTTACTGTACAGTCCACAGCATATTATAGGGCACTGTCCACATAGTTTGGCTGGGCATCCTTGCCACCTTCACCGTGCTGCATTTTTGTGCTGTTGAATGCCTCTGGAGGGCTGTGCCGTGACCAGTGGTGAGCCTCTGATGGTAAATGCAAAAACAACAGTTGATGGACAGAATGCAGAACAATGTCATACATTCACCACAGTACAGAGATATGGGCCTAATCCATCGTTTTTTGCTCACCATGCCATTCCAGTTTGAACCCAGCCATATGCAAATCAGTCTTGACCCTGTGCCTCATGGGAACAGTCCAGCCCGAACTGCCAAGTCAAGGCTGAACTGGAAACAAGCATCCTAGGACCGGTTTTGGGGTTTCACCCCTCTTCAGCCAGGATAGCTTGATTCCAGTGGCATGGAGAGCATGTTAAAGACAGCAATGGGACTGTGAAGATCTGCACTGCCAAAATGATTTCAAACTTAGGCTTCATTTTCATTTGAGAGCTCGAATCATGTAATATTGGAAAGGAGCATGGACAAGGCTTACGAACTGCCCTTTCCAAGGTGGTGGAATGTTCAGAAAATCTGCCTGAGGTTCCTCATTTAAGCTGACATTGAGTGTTTTCCTGTGATGTCAGTTCCTGTTTGAATCATGTACAAGGAGGCATTTACGAGGAATGGATGTGGCGCATTTGTTGCCTTATTGACCGTCACATTCATTGTCCTCTTTTTTTTTTTTTTTTGGACAGAGTTTTATATAGCGCAAACTTTGACCCGAATCATGTATCAGAGCGCTTTACATAGCACCAGTTACGTTACATGAGGACACACATTCATTTTTTGTTAGGCACGGGGAGATGAAGTGATTTGCCCAGAATCACAGGAAGTTCAGCGTCATTACCGAGACTCGAACCCAGTTCCCCAGGTCCGAGGTCGAGCGCCCTAGCCATTAGGCCAACTCCTCTCGCTTGCTACTATTTTGTCCTTGACTTTCTTCCTTTCATTTGGAATCCTTGCTTGTCTGTTTCCTCTTCCTTGAAGTCAGGAAGATATTGGTGCCTTGCTATCTATTCTGTATTAATCCTCATCTTCAAACCAGAACTACAAGATTTCCATGGTGGTGTTTTGCTCTTTGTGGCTTTTTGTCTTCTAATTGGGATCCTCTAAAGAAGGCAATCTAAATCTTTCACGTGAACTAGTCTATGCATTGGGGCACAATGGCTACTGGGAGTAGTCACCCTATCCTCTAGCAATCAAAAACAAAACTAAACAAACTTCTCAGAATCCAATGCTTGACACATGGCAGCGCCAATTAATTCGTAGGATAGATTACAATATGGATTAGGCTGAGGACATAGCACAAGAGTTACAACAATGACACCTTGAGGATTCAGCTTTGAAGCAGATCTTGGTATCACTGTCTTCTGTTATCTCAATAGTTCTTTCAAGTGTCCTGTCAGTTTCTGGGGATCCAGTGAAGTTAAGAGAATTTTTGAATTCTCATACCGTGTCTTATTCTTCTCTCCCTGCACAGTTTAATGAAACTTGAGCACTTAATTGGTTGTCTTACAGAATCTGCAATTGCCAGCCAACTCTTTTAGTAACAACTTAAGATACCTGTTTGGAGACATGTTTTCTACTGGCATGTAAAATGTTTGAATGTCCTTACTTGGAGTTTGTCCTCAGCGCTTCCTGTAATTAGACGTGGAACGCTTTCCAGCGCCTCGTTCAGCTCGCAGGCCACGCCCCCTGCAGAGGCCACGCCCACCGATCGTCACTATAAAGGGGACGCTGATTACGAGCGCTCCCATTTGTCGTGACACACTCCTGAGGCGGAAAGCCGGGAGACTGCTTATTTTAAAAATTGCTGTTGTTATATTTCTTGTTTTAAAAACTCAGTCACCCTCACTTTGCACGCTTGAAAAGCGGACTCAGCGCTTCCTGTAATTAGACGTGGAACGCTTTCCAGCGCCTCGTTCAGCCCGCAGGCCACGCCCCCTGAAGAGGCCACGCCCACCGATCGTCAGTCCATTCTTCTATAAATCATGTGCTTTCCCCAGAAGCGCAGCGGACGAGCGCAGCGGGCGCGACGAATGCGCGCCGAAGGCGCGCCAAAGGTAAGCCCGTCTGCGCCCGTCCGCAACCGACCGGGACTAGGGGCATCTCATAATACCCAAACATTCCATTACTCCAGGGTCGATTTATTGGAGTGCAATAAAAACATTGATCATTTACTGCTACCGAAGGACACACTCTTCCAGCTCTGTAAGCATGGTATCTTGAGACAAGGCTGTCACCTTTCCATTCGTGCAGCACGTTTGGCTCCACCCAACCCACCCCTCAATTCGCTTGTTATCCTTTACCTCAACACTCGTTCCCTTGTCAAGCATCAGATGGACATCTTTCTGTTACTTGACACGGAGAAACCTGACATCCTTCTGCTGGCAGAAACGTGGCTATCTTCCACCTCAGCACCCGATATCATAGCAGCTCTACCACCTGACTACTATATTATCCAGGCAGACCGCGCTAGCGGGAAAGGAGGAGGTGGAGTTGCGGCGATTATTCGCTGTAGCCTGGATGTCACTACTCTTACTTGTCTGACACTAGCCAACACAGATAATCTTGTATTAAAAATTGCCACTCCTCACATGACTATAGCATGTGTCCTTTTGTACAGACCGCCCATCTCAATGGCATGGTTTCCCTTGGCCTTTAGTGAGCAAGTTGCTAATCTAGCTTTGGATCACGCCAGGGTCATGTTAGTAGGTGATTTCAATTACTGGTACAAAGATCCATCAGAGGGCTCTCAATCGGCGGAACTGACCGACCTCCTGTCTAACCTCAATTTTAAGCAACTGGTGCTTTCCCCCACTCACGATAAAGGACACATACTGGATCAAGTGTGGTCTAATACCACTTGCGTGACCTCTCCGCTAACTTTGCCTTGCCTATGGTCAGATCATCTTATCCTTAAATTTAAAATTTGTGTCACTCACACCAGGACCACTGTGCCAATTGCTGGCAGATTAGCCAAGAATTGGAACGCTATGGATAAGACTGCTTTTTTACAGTCACTAGCTAATGATGTCCCCTTCCTGGACAATGACATAAATCTGTCAGTTTCCTCTCTAACTGACTGGCTACAAGCGGCCAGCAATCTCCATGCCCCGTACAAAAGAATCAAACTTGCACGGCGCACGGATGCCAATAGATGGTTTTCCGCCGACTTGAAAAGTAGGAAACTGACTTTACGTCAGCTTGAGCGCTTGTGGCGCCGTGATTATGACACTGAGGGAAAAATTAAATATACTAGGGCGAGGAAGGAATATATGAATGCCATCTCTGCAGCTAAGGTGGAGTATTTCTCTTCTCGCATTCTTGACTGGCTCATCAAACAAATCTAAAGACATCTTCTCTGTCTTTAATGAACTGACCAACCTGGAGAATGTTCGTCCTAAAGTAATCCCCACTCAGTGTCTGTGTGACTCACTGAATTCTTACTTTAGTGACAAAATCACAGACATAAAAACTAGCATTCCCCAATCTAAGACCTCAATCACAACCGGCATGGCAATAAAGACTGGCTGTGCCACTCTTATTAATTTTCAACCCATAACTCATGACCAGCTCTTGGAACTAATGATGAGAGTCAAATCTGGCTCCCCACTGGATATCTGTCCCCCTCGTATCCTGAAAGAATGCTTTTCCACCTATCCAACCCCTGTCCTTGCCCTTCTAAATGATACCCTCTTGTCGGGCATAGTCCCGTCCGCTTTCAAAGAAGCCACGGTCATACCACTATTAAAAAAACCCGGGGCGGATCCTGGTTGTAAGGCAAACTACAGGCCCATCTCCCTATTGCCTTACTTGGCAAAATTCCTGGAAGCACACGTGGCGAAAACTCTTTCTAATTTTTTGGAGGAGTCCTCCTGCTTTGACCCTCATCAGGCTGGATTCCGGCCTGCACACTCTACGGAGGCAGTGGTCACTGCAGTTTTGGACACACTTCGAGACTGCGCAGATAGACATTCTCCCCAGGCCCTGGTGCTTTTGGACTTGTCGGCCGCCTTCGACACGGTCGACCATAATATCCTGGTCGAGCGTGTCAGACAGGCCGGCATACAGGGCGTGGCGGCCTGCTGGGTGAGGTCCTTCTTGGAGGATCGCTCCCAAGCGGTGCGTCTGGGGGTCTTTTTAACATATACATACTCCCCCTTATACAAACCTTGAGGGACAAACAGGTGAGAGTTTTTAATTATGCAGACGACCTGCAGCTACTCTTTACCATTGACAACTCGGAAAAATCTGTGAGTCATTTCCAGTCAACCATGAGGTTTATTAAATCCTGGATGGATCAAAATCAGCTGAAACTAAATCCAGGTAAAACCGAATTGGTACTGACTGGGGACAGTGCTAAGTACTGGGGCCCTCACTATTGGCCTTTAGATCTGGGTCAAGCTCCGCAACCCTCACCATCGGCCAAAACGCTTGGAGTCATTGTGGACAGTGACCTTTCACTAAAAGCACAAGTGGGACAAGTGGTCTCCAAGTGCTTTTATCAGCTAAAAAAAATCAGGAAGGTCAGGCGATTATTAACGCCAGAAGCTATTACCCAGGTTGTGATCGCCACTGTTCTGTCCCATCTGGATTACGCGAATGCCATCTACTTGGGTCTCCCAAACTATTTACTCAAGCGTCTCCAGATGGTGCAGAACTATGCTGCTAGGCTGATCCTGAAGCAGCCTAGGTGGCAGGCGGCTACTCCTCTTCTCATTAAGCTGCACTGGCTTCCGGTCATACAACGTTGTTCCTTCAAAGCAGGCTGTATGATCTTTAAGTCATTACATGGTAAAAGCCCTAAATTTATTAATCAACTAATCTCCAGATATGTTCCCTCCCGTAATCTTCGCTCACTTCACTTAGGCCTTCTCCAGACCCCTCCCTTTAAACTTAAACGCTCTGGTGGACGTAGATTTGCCACACTGGCCCCCTGCCTATGGAACACCTTTCCCCTGGAAATCCGGTCCTGCCAAAATCTCTTACCCTTCCGGAAAACACTGAAGACATGGCTCTTTAGACAAGCTTTTTAATCCATCTCTTCCACCTCTGATTGTGTTACTGTCAAGTTTAGCGCCAAGAAACTAATCAGTGTTAGTGCGCTTAACAAATGATTTAATAACATAACATAACATAACAGGATTCACTACACATTAGCAATATCGAATATCACCACCCCCAGGGGCAGTACATTGCTCACCGCCATATCAATTGTCCCCACGATCCTACGGGTCAGTTCATACAAATACCTCCCCACCATAAACCCTTTTTGATCATCGTGTATTTGTGCCTTCACTTCTTGGGCCAATTTTTTTGCCATAACCGCAGCAAAGACCTCAAAGTCACAGTTTAACAGAGAGATCAGTCTGTACGATTCACACTTACTTGCAGGTTTATTGCGTTTCAGTATCAGACTAATTGTAGCCCCACTCCATGTTGCTTTTAATGTGCACTACCTCCCAGGATATCATTGAACAGGTTCTTCGAAACTGGAACTCTTCTCTCCTTGAACCTTGTGTAGAGTTCAGTTGGCAGCCCATCAGGACCTGGTGCCTTTCCCTTCTTACAGGATGCCAGAAACCTCTCTATCTCTTGATCGCTTATTTCACTGGTCAGAGCCCGCTGCTGCTCATTACCGATCTTTGTCAAGTTCTTTGACTCTAGCTATTGTCTTATCTGCAATCTCTCTGGGGTCCTATCCTTCTGGTATAATCTACTAAAGAAGTCAAACAAACCTTTGCCAACCTCACCAGTCATGCCCTTCAAAGCTGTGCCAGCTCCACTCACCTGAAATACAGGTACTGCAGGAACGAAGAGAGTCCCATTCACCCATCCACCCACCCTGTACCTTGACCCTCCGTGCCCACCAAGACAAGAGCATGGGCGGACAATGCACTGGGGGAAGGTAGGAAGGAAAAGAAAACAAGGATGGCATTGGTAACTCAGGTCAGTTTCTCTTGGAACAGCCCCAACCATCAGGCACACCAATGGACCCCAAGAAGTTATGCTGCTGAGAAAGATAGAACAGACATAAAAAAAAAATACTCAAAGGAAAAAACTATATACTGCAGTAATCATAGCAATCCAAGAAAAAAAAACCCGGCTCACCCCCTGTCTGTTGGGGACTGGTCTCCAGGGACTCCAGTAAATGTCTCCTTCCGTATATGATGAAAACAGAAGTACAGAGTCTTTCAAAACAGATTATAAAAACTGCTCAATTACAGGTAAGGGATTCCATATGAAATGCATGAGTTGCGGGAAAAAGCACAAAGGCACAAAAATACCCGCTTATTGTCCAAGAGTATGACTCCAAACAAAAACAACCCTTGAGTGCACTGGGAAAGCTAGCAAAAAGAAACCAAGGATCATGGGAAACGAGGTAAAAAAGCACCTGCATCTTCAACTGTCATAACGAACGCCACTCACGGATTCCAGGACTCTGGAAGAAGGAAGGAAGACTTGATGAGTTCCAGCCAGAACAGATTGCTGTTTGGAGCCCCAAACATCAAGAAATCCAATCGGTACAACAGGGAAAATCCAAAACAGCGTCGGTGTCCAATTTCATTCCGGGTCACGAACCGGAAGAGAACCCAAGTGAGGAGGATCAGGAAGGTGATTCTCTTATACTCCCCATACCACCCTCCACACCAACAGCGGCTGCGCAGACCAAGTGAAGGAGAACACTGCAGCGCACGGAAAGCAAAAGAAAAGAAGGACCCCTCCCCCAACGAGGAGTGAAAACGAAAAGAAAAGAAAAACAATCACCACAAACAGCACAACCCAAGCACACGGGACAAGTAATGGTAATCAGACCGCAACAGAAGCCCTATCCCGAACTGCCTCAATATAACTTCTATTTTGATCAGATTTTGCCTTCCATGCTAACATCCTCCCACACTCCATACTCAAAGGGACCCAGCTTACTTGCTTCTTAATTCTGTCTGGACTGCCTCTCGAGCCCAACCTTAAACTCCTCCAGCATTACATATATTCTATTTTTCCTCCCTTCTCCATATCCAGACTCCTGTTCTCCAGGTCTCCCTGCAATTCACCAATCTTCTCCATATCTCACACCTCTGCCTTTCTTTTCTTATTCAGATGATAATTTAAACTCATGATCTGCACTCTCATAAACACTTTGTATACATCCCATACCACATGTACACCAGCTGAAACTATATTCCCCTAAAAACATACTCTACACCAGTTTTTCAAGTCTTGAATTCTTTCTTCCTTGTGAAGCACTTGCCTGTCCATGGTCCATCTCCTTTCAAGCCTTTGTCTTGTAGTTAAGAGTTCCCAATATACAACCACATGATCTGATAAGTATTTGGGTTGATGTTCTAAACATTTCACCCTGTCCAATTCCCCTATTTCTAACAAGAAAAAAATCTAAACGGGAAGAGTGCCCATACTTCTTGGAATGGTATGTGTATCTTCTTGCTCAAACCCAGTTCTTACACCATGAAAGACAAAAAGGTGCATGACGTCAGTGATGCAACCTGATCGCAGGCCGTTGACCTATCCAAGCCATTATTTAGCAGGACATTAAAGTTTACCCCTACATTCACTGACAAATTACAATCCAACAGGTTTAAAAATACCTCTCTCATTGGCTATGGGTCCTCCACATTCGGTCTATAGAACCCAGCACACACCATCATCTTAGCGTATACCTTAAGCTTTGCAATCACCCACCTTCCCTTACTATCTGCGCTACTTTCTAATACTCCCACCCCAGAACACCGCCTTACCAGAATCACCACCCCTTTGGAGCAACATCCCTGGTCTGTAGTAATTGCTTGCCCTACTAATCTCTCTTTCCCAAACAGATCCAGGGCTTCTTTTCTCAGGAGATGTGCAACCTGGATTACCATCACTACAGCTCTGTGATCTTTAAGATAGTCAGTCCCAAGACACTGTGTTTTTCGAACCCTCAAACCATCCACATTCCATGTTAACAAGGACATGTTGTACTCTTCTCTGATAGCCACTCCTCTTTTCTGGATCCACCCACTTCCACACTAACTTGTAGGCATATGAGGACATTTTTTCATTTTCTCCCTTCTGTTCCCCACCTGAAGGGATCTGCACCTACACCTCCTGTGCTTTCCCAATAACCCTCTCTCCCTGGGGCACCCTAACACCTACTATATCAGGCATGCCAATTACTAAAATGAGCCTAGCCTACAGGGCCTTCTCCATCCACTTGTATCTCACAGCAATCGCTACATCTCATTCTCAATCTCCTTTTAACTTGTACTCATTATTTCTACTTTCTTTTTCTACACTTTAACTTAAAAATAAACAGACCCACCTCCTCCGTATTTCTAACATTGCACATTTCATTATTATACATCACTTTCCAAAGCACAAGAAACCTCATCTGTGTCTTAGCTCCTAACCCCCCCAATTTCTCCATTGTCTTTCCCAACTCCCACTGTCTATCATGCATTTTTCTAGAGAGATCAGAGCGTACAGTGAAGTTAACACCTTTCACCTGTAGTCATTTTGCTTTGAGTCCAGCACCCAGTATCTGTTCCTTCACACTGTATGTTAAAAAATTAACAAGATCCTTCTTGACTTCTTTTGCCCCTGACTCAACTTAAATGGATCCTGATGCACTGTCTGGATATCTCACACACAATCAACACCTGGATCTGTTGATGTCACTATGACTTGCAACAACTCAATCACAAAGGACTTTAAATCATCTCCTTCAGCCCCTTCTGGAATGTTCAAAACCTTTATATTGTTCCTGCTTGCATTGTTTTCTAATCTTTTCATCCTCTCTAGGACCTCTATATTCTTCTGTTTCAGCATGTAAAGTTCAGCAGGCTTATACTCAACTATCCTATTGAGCTCACCAATCCCCTCTGCCAATGCCTCAGTGCACAAAGCCATCTTCTTTTCTAGAGGCTCGAATGTTTCTTGTATCCTTTTCTGGTTAATTACTGACATCTCTAACCCCTTTCGCATCTCTCGGGAAATACTCTGTAATATCTTGCTGACCTCCAACTCACCAACCTCCTCTTAGCTTCCTAAATTGTTCTGACATTCTCCTCTCTCTGCCTGTTTCAGGGCCTCCAAATCCCCCTCCTGCTCAAGAGCAGCACCCCCATTTGCCTCACTGCATCTGTAGAGGGTAACCTGCTCACCCAAACTCCTCCTTGCCCCCGTAATTGTCCAAGACCTTGCTCCTCCATACAACCACCTCTGGAAGTGTTTTCCATCACCTCCATCCCTTGCCCTCCAGGACTATTACCATCCATTATTCCTGTACACTTCCCGCCATACCATCCCATTTGTTTTTGCTAGCAACCTTGAGCTCAGCTCCCACCTTAAAAAAAAATCTCAAGGATGGTGTCCCCTTGGCTTGGGGGCCACTCTTTATCTGTCTCTCTTTCTGGAATATGTCTCTTTTATTTGCTATTATGTGAGGTCTTATGCCCAGCTGAATGCAAATAGTGTCCACATTCCAACCTGCTTTACTGCCTTTGCCTGCTTGCTGCGCCAGACCTAATTCAGCGGCTTACCTTGACCTCAAACTGCACATACTAACCTTTGGTGGCCCAGACAAAGCTTCACTCTTCCCTCCCACCTCCTCACTCACAGTCACTATCACATTGGAGTGACTGATGCACTTCTTCTTTGCCGCCCTACTTCAACTCTCTCAACGTCCCCTCCCCCCACCTTCCTGCCTCGATGAGTTCTCTGCACCGGTTCCAGCAGTGCTTCAGCTCTGTGCAGTGATCATCACCTCTTGTGTGCTCTCGGGCCTACAGGCTCATGCATTTGCACTTCGGGGCTCCCTTTCATTGCTCAGCAACTGGTACATGCTGATGCCACCATGCCTCAACACGGGTAGACATGTTGGGTTGCCGCTAGACCTCTTCTTACTTCCCGTGCTGCCAAAATCCAGTTCTCATACTCTGAACACATTAATCCAGGTTAGCAATACACCAGCAATGCCGCTCCACTCGTCACTCCCCCCTGCATTGATCAGTAGCTACCCACTCTGCTTCCACACATGTTCACCGTAGACCGACTCCCGACCTACTGATTCAGCAGTTTCCCCATGAGATTATACAGAAGTATTGCCTTTTGACATTATCGCCTTATCTAATTATGCTGTAAAAAATGAATATCTTGTTTAAAGAAGCATAATATATTTCCACTTGGACAACTAGAGCTATATTTTTCTCATTACATATTTACCATATTAATCAGTATGCTTCTGAAAGTTATTGTTCATTAAATGATGATATAAATGATTCCACAGCAACCTTAATTATGAATAATAATTTTTTGGACCACTACAGTACCATGCTTTTTTCCCAGTGTTTGCTAAGCCCAAAATGTGTGTACTCCCCTCTCAGGGAATATGATTATGGCATGTCAATTGAATCTTGCACTTTGTTCCCTTTGACCATATTTACTCCTTAGCAGAGGAATAAAAGATATTGAAGACTTACCTACAGGGGCATTTGCAAAATGGGTCATTTGTACTATGTTCTTTATGAGATGGGGCACCTTTGATTTTTATATCAAAGAATGATCAAGATCTTTAGCTCTGTATTGATTATACAGGTTTAAATCAGATTACAACTACAGATTGATATCCTTTACCTATCATTAAGGATATTTTGGAGTCAGTTCAAGTAACACAAAACTTCACTATACTTGATTTGCAAGTTGCTCATCTTATGCATATAATGGAAGATGATGAGTAGGACAGAACTTTCTGCACCCCATTTGGGCATTTTGAATATTGTGTCATCCCATATGAGTTGTGCAAGGCCCCTTGTCCTTGCAACAAAACTGCCCCAATAGCCCTTTTAGAGCCATCTGTTCGCACAACGTCTTAGAAATTTAATGAAAACATAAAAGTGATGCTTGAGTAAACATCTCTTTGAGTGTATAACAAGCCATTCAGATTGGTCATCCCGGAAAAAACTCCTTTTTCAATATTTTCTTTTTGATACCCCATTTCAATAGCTTATCTCTGCAATGTTCCTAATAAATTGATGATAAAAATGCGCGAATCCTAGGAGACTTTGGGTCTCTTTAATACTAATAGTTGAAGGACTTCCCAAAATAACTAATACCTGCTTTGGGTCTATGAAAAGTATTCAATGTAAATTCAAGATATTCCACAACGACATTTTCAAATTCACACTTTTCAAATAACGTTGCTGTAGTTGTGATGATACCAGACTAACAGGTTTTTGATGGTCCACAGGAGTTGTATAAAGTACTAGAATATCATCTAAGTAGAGCTTTACAAAATGATTCCAAACATCAGAAAATGTTTAGTTTATAAATCATTGGTTGTGAATCCTTAATATCACGATCAGAATTTCAATGGTACCAAATATCAAAGTAATAATATTGTGGGTATCAGTATATCAAGGTATTGGATATTGATGGTAAACATATCCTTTACAAACAATAATATTGAAGTTTTAAATATATATTACTTTAATATTCTAGTGCTTGCTATTGTTTTAGGTGTTTCATATTAATAATGTCTAAATTATTTATTTTACAATTTTTAATGTGTTTTTGTTTTTGGTTTTATAGTCATATTTTGTTTTGGTTTAATGTTTTTGTACTTTCTGGGTTTTTAATTTAATTATGTAAGATTTCTAATGTGAGTGTTTTTCATGTTGTGTTTATAGTAATATTTTTTTTAGTGATTTAATTTAATTTTAAATTTTAAATTTTAAACTTCTTTAAAAAAAAGATATTTTATTTTGGGTTGGTTTTATAGAGTTATAGAGGATTGGGTTTATTAGTGCTTTAATATTTGTTATCCATTTTTTAAAGTTGTTATATGTATTTCAATTATTTCATTTTTACATTTTGTAGTTATTTAAACAATCATGTATTTATTTTTACGTGATTTGTTTTGCAAGTAGTTGGGTTTTATAGCTATTTAGGTTGGGTAGTGTTTTACATTAAATAAATGTTTGGGGTTTTTTGTTATAATTTATTACAATAATTGATTTTAATTTGTTATTTGTATAATAACGCTTAGTATTAGTGTCTAGTTTAAAACTTGGTAAAAATATTTTTTAATAATCAGATTTCAAAATGGAAACAAATTGTGTTTATTTAATTAGTTTTTTTTCAATAACGAATTAGTAGATATTACATTTAATTTTATTTTTTAAAGTAATCATAGTGTCAGTATTAATTTCTACATTAGAGAAGATTTCATTTTCTAGCTAAATTATTGTATTGTATTCTTGTATTGATTTTAATTTGTATGTCTTTTAAATTAGATTGTTTTTACATTTTGATGTCATAAATTAACCTTTTAAGTGTAGGTGTCGGCAGAGCCCCCACACCCATCAAACACCTCAACACTCTTTCGACAGATAGGAGATGATTAACTCCAATCTTTACACCGGAGGCAGAAAGCCCTCTGACCCCAGTGAGTTACTTAGTGAATATAAATATAAAACAAGCACTGGAAATGCAATCAGTCTCGTACTTGTTGGAATTGGAGCTATTGGCATTATAAAGCCCAATGTTTTTTAGGTCTCGCCTGACCCAGCGCATGCGCTGGTCTGGCCAGACTTAAAGAGAGGGCTCCAAAAAGTGCTACCAGGCCAGCCTAGAGCTACAGTGCATGTGCGCGGGCGCGTGCGCCGCACTTGACCACGATTACTTTCGCGGACGCACGGCCGCTTGTTTACTCTCTTTCTTGTGAGTTGCTCTCCCCTTACACTTGCTCTCCGAGTTGCTTCCCCCACCTAATCCCCTTCCCATTTGGCATGTTTTTAAAAATAATTTATTTAAACCATCTCTACGTTCTATCCCTTGCTGGTGCCATTGAATGGCTGACTCTACCCGTCCCTTCCACTGTTTTTCCCGGGATATCGCAGGCACCTCAACTCGCTTTAAAAACTAATTCACAATCCCCCTTCACCCAGCTCCTTTATTGCCTCACACTTCAACCACAATTACGGCAACCTGGCCCTACTTCACTTAAATGGAACCCGCTCGCATCTCTTAAATTGCCCCCCCACCCCCCATCACCACTTGCAAATCTGTCATCATGCTCATAAGCTTAAAAACAAGCATTGGCATAGCCAATAGGTCTTGCTTTTGGGACCTTATAAGTGTTTAGCCATGCAACAGTTGCATAACTAAATACTTATAAGGTCCCAAAAGCGAGACCTATTGGCTATGCCAATGCTTGTTTACCTATGCAATAGATATGCCCTCGCCACCTAAATGAAATCGTGTTTTTTTATGTAGTACACTTGCAATGGTGCCGTAGCGCTGGGAGTGAAAATGGCAGTTTCGACTCCACGTTAATGCAAGCAGTGTTGTGAGGGTACAGTATCACAGGCTGTCACCAGGTGTCCCTTTTGGCCATATATAGTAATGCACCCTGCTACATGGCTAGGCAAAGGATATGGTGCAGTGGTGAGAGATGCCAGCTAGTGAGCTGGGGATCCGTGTTCAAGTCTGCTGTCAGCGCAACATCCTGTGATGACGGGCTGATTGTTTAATCTCCCTGAGCCCATGGCTAGGTGCGCTCTATAAATAAAATAATGTAATGTCAAATAACATAAGAACTCAATGTAATGATAGGGGGCAGCAAGCAGTGTCGTGCCGGGGGGGGGGGAAGACGGCAAAGGGATGTTAAACAAGTGCACTGCATTGCAAATTATGCCTGAAGTAAATAAAAGATTAAAAATTAGCAAAACAGCAGTGGCCTCTGAAGTGTAGTGGGGGCCTGTGAGCAGTGTTGTGGAAGGGGTGAGTGGGCGGCACAGGGAGATTAAGGGACATGAAGCAACCAAAGCAGTGTCGTGGGAGGGGGAGGCACGGGGAGATAAAGTGACAGCAAGCAAATGATGCAACCGAAGTTTCATTTCACAGGCAGAACAGTTAATGAGAAAAGAGACTGGCCAGCTAAAAAAAGAGTTCTCTCTAATTGTAAATAACCTGAACAGTAAAAACACATGTAAGAGGGCCAGTCCTCATGGGAGGATACAAAGTTCCAAAAGGAGGGACTACTAAGTGTAGTCACCAATGAAAAGCCAGCATTCCTAAAGGACAGCAACAGGAACAAATCAAAAAGATAGGCATTTTTTCAAGCGCATATCCTATTTACAGCATGTCTCGAAGAGACAGCGAAAGTGCTGCCTAGGTGAGACATAAAAAGACCCTACCCAGTCATCGGACTATTGCCTCACCTCATTAAACACCCAAGCAGCCGGAAAGTCCACAAGACACCAAGGAAATGTATGTGTCAAAATAAAAGGGGCAGTGGAGGTATCCCCATGTTAATGGGCTAGTGCTCCCCCTCCTCCCAGGTACCACAGACTTTCCCCAGGAGGGCAAAAAGGCCAAAAGTCACATGGGCAAAATAGGTCCAATATAAAAGGGGTGGGCGTGTAGCATCTTCCTAGCCTGTGTACCTGCCAATGCTGAGGCCACAGACGGAGCTTAGTATTGCATGTCTTTATTCTGCTGCGTGTAACTGCAAACTCAACATTCTAATACAAGCTTTCATGGTATTGCGCTCTGACATCTTTGATGGAGCGGGTAATGCAAAATTTTGTATACCTCCTCTATTCTGCATGAAAATACTAATTAAATAATCTATTAACTATAATATTATTAAACGAGTTTGCATGTTTATTAACCAACATTATTAACATTCGAATTAAAAGGTGAATATAATGGCTTTAAATGTTGCTATACGCCAGATAAATACAAGCACTTAGAGGGATTAGTAAGGGGTTAACATTAGATTTATTATTTCTATGTATTAATTACACTTTTGTATTTGTTTCGCTTAAATTAGCATTTGGGCCTAAATCCAAGATGTCCGCTGACACCACACGACAAAGTGGTCACTGTTCCATGAGGCGCGGAGTGAGCTGCACATGTGAGCGAAATCTCCTAAACCTCATCACGACCTTTGTTCACCATGTACCCGAACAAGGACAGAGTGGGACAACAGCCAAAACCAGAGAACAATCGACCTTACAATAAACCGGAACAAGCCGACTTTTGGACTATCTCATGACATCACCCCTCGAACTGAACTGAAAACTTAAACTGACATCGGACGATCTTAAACAGCCAATCACGACTGTCCTAAATTATTATATTGTATCTTCTTGACATTATTGTATTATAAAAGAAGTGGTAGAATAGAGAGGGTGTGTTCGCTTCGCTCTTACCTTTGGGTCACGTCGCTTATGTTGCCTTGCTTCGTTTTGTGCATTCTCCTGAATTCTTGAAGGTCCAGATGCTGCCCGATCATCTGATGACTGCAAACTTTTCCTAAATCTATGGGCAATGATAGATGCTTGCACGTCTCTGGTCCTTTGCCGATCTTTGGGACTGTAACGTGCCGAGCTAAGAACTTTGAGCTTTGGCTTGCTTTCGGACGATTTATGACAAAATTATGCAGAGCCAATGAATTAGAGGACTCCAAATAGCTAGATTAGGTAAATATGATGTTCTGCAATTCACTAAAAAATTTGATATAAACTTTCTAAACTTTGACGAGACAAATGCGAATTTAAATCATTATGAAATTTTAGATAAACAATTATTGATTAACGAGAATTCATGAGTTTCATTTAAGAGATAGATTCTGAAGTCTTAAAATGTGTTTTAGCTGGTTCTAAATCACCATCAACCAATCCAACTAATTTGGTCCATTGACCGAAGTGAGAGGAGTGCCTTGATGTTTTAGGATTAAGGATCTGTCGGCGAAAGGGTGTTAATGTATATTTTGTAAATGACTTTTCCTTCCCTATAGGTTATAAGGTGTTCCCCCCACATGTCCGGCGCTTTAATCACTCATCCCTCCTGAGCGTGCAGACCAGTGTGGAAGTAACGTGTGAGTGTTGGTATTATGGGCCCCACCAATGACTGCATGTGTGAATGAGTTAGTGTGACGTCGGGTCTGTGACACAGGGAGGATACCGGTACGGGTTGTTTCCCCGTTGCTAGGGTTTTTGCGCTGGATCAGTTTTTCTGGTAGCAAGATGATGGTTTTTATTGTTTTGGTTTGGTGATTATTGCTTGTAAATTGCTTATTGATGATTGTGGGATAAGTATTGGTTTATGTATTAACACTCTATGTTGAGTCGCGTCAAGTTCTATGTTGTTTGACGGCTTCTGGGATGTAGGAAGTCGGAAGTTTGTAACTGTTTCGTAGTAGAGCAGAGGTAAGCGCTGCTCTCGAGAAAGACGAAATTGTTGTTGCCCTGTAGGTACACGGGGAAAACGTGTAACGATTGGAGTTGCACGACGCATTATCTGGGTTCGATTCGGTAACATTGTCGTGTGCTGCCATTAGGGACATTTTCTCTATGAGAGAAGTGTGTGGTAGCGAAGGTCACCTGTGAAATTTTGGTCTTAGGTACCAGGAGTCCAAAAGGCACTCTGATTACGCTTATCACTGGAAAGGTAATAGGTGTTCCCTAAGCTTGCTAGAAGGATAAAGTAGAGGGAAGTGCTACTTTATTAACGTGTGTCATAATTCTGTAGTAGGACAGACTGTTTGCTGTTCTCGGGAAAGACAGAATTCTGTGTGAATTAACTACATTTTCCGTATGAAAAAGTGCGTGAATGAAATAGCATTCAGGTTAATTGTGAAACTCTGGTTTTATTTCTCAGGAGCAGAGCGTCTCCAACTGGATGTATGACGTTACAACGCGTGCTGTTACAACGCATGCTGTTACAACGAAACTGTTACAACGCAAGTGGATTTACAACGCATGCCTTTACAATGCACGTTTTTACATCGACTTGCGCTAGATGGCGTGCTAACATTAGAAAAGTGTAATTTACTATTCCAACTCCAGTCCACTTAACAGTAGGGAAGGTGTTGGGATAGTAAACTACACTATTTGTAATGTTAGCACGCCATCTAGCGCAAGTCGATGTAAAGACTTGCGTTGTAATGGCATGCGTTGTAAATCAACTTGCGTTGTAACAGTTTCGTTGTAATGGTAGTGCGTTGTAAATGTTGCGTTGTAAAGGTTGTTCCCCTCTCCAACTAGGTGTCTTAATTCTGGAGAAATTGTTAGCTAATGTTTGTTAGAAGGTTAAGGTAAAGGGATGTGCTACTTTATCAACGGAAGTAACGATTCCGTAGTAGGGCAGAGGTAAGCGCTGCTCTCGGGAAAGACGGAATTCTTGTAAGAAAGGTCATTAACTATTCTTTGGTTATCGAAACAGATAATGGTGGTGTTTTTATGTCGTTACTAACAGATTTGTAAGTTAAAAGAACGTAAGGAGCTTACAGAGAAAATTTTGTAAAGGAGGGGTCAGCTGAAGCAGGAGTAGAGAGAAAACTGATGTCAGAAAGACCGCGCTGGGATTGGCTAGTCAGTAAGAAACATAGACGCCCCTGATTGATGCGTTAGTGTATGTCGCGCTGAGATTGGAGAATTACAGGGTGACGTAGATGCTCCTGATTGGTGCGTTAGTGTGAGTCGCGCTGGGATTGGAGAATTACAGAAGAGACATAGACGCTCCGGATTGGTGCGTTAGTGTGAGTCACGCTACGATTGGTTAAGACAACAGAATAGTCGTAGGGAAAATCTAGCGATACACGGAAGACAAAATTATGTATTACGATCTACCAGAAAAAGAGAAAAAGTCCTGGTTTGGAAAGATCAAGAGTTTATTTAAAAAGGACAAACCGAATAAGACTAGAGAGGGACAGTTGCTTTCCCCACCGAAATCGCCCGCATCCTTTATGGTTGCAAAATATGGATATCATACTTGTATTTGGTTGGACAATTGGGCAAAGTATACAAAAGATGATGGAGTTTTGGCATTTTCAGAACATGGTTCATTTAATTTAGCGGTTTTGAGGAATTTGAGAGAAAGAATGATGAATCTAGAACCAAGACCAAGACCAACACAGTATGAAGCATTGACTGAATGGGAAGATGAGATGCATGACAGGGAACGACAGAGGAGTGGCGGAAGGTATAGATACATGTTTGGTAGATCACATGGACAGGAGAATCATGATGACAGAATGAGGAGATGGCGAAGTGCGAATATGACTGATGGTTTGTTTCCTGTGAGACATGCTGAAGAAGTTAGCGGAAGAAAATGTACAGAAAAGAGACATAATATAGAATCGGGAGGGTATGGAGTGTATGAATCGGAGGATGATGTTCTTGACGACATGTTTTATAAAAATCCACAACCGTATCAACCAGACTGACATGTTGACACCAAGTGCCCCAATGAGAGAGACTTTGCGAAACATAAAAGTTGAATCAATACCCCAAGAGATAGGGAGAAATAATTCTTTCAGAGAAATAGAGAGAAAACGGATGGTAAAATGAGTAATGAAAATTCGGCAGAATTAGGAAAAACCACTTTAGAGTTAACTGAAAAGATTAGGGAATTGACTAAAAACTTAGAAGCCGTGACTGTTCCCGTAACTATAGGTCCTGGAATGCCTATTTTTGATATACAGAAAGATAATGAGCATTGTCTAACGGTCCCTTATAAAAGTAATAGACAGATTGAGAAGCCAAGAAAAAGTTCAGACGAGAACCCATGGAGACAAACAGCTGAGGCTTGAGCCGGGTGTGAAGTTGGCGCGCTGTCAGCGAGGTATTGGTGAATTTTTAAACCTTGTTTTAATTATTTTTACGCTCAGGCTGTGATTGCGAGTTTGCACATTAAAACCATTGGTTTTGCTCATTTGCACATCTACCTGTACTCTACCCTGGGAAGCGAGAGCAGACCGCCATCTTTCTTGTACTGGGGTCGGCGCTCTAGGCTTCCACGGAATTTACTTACTTAAAGCCGATGCCAGCGCGAGCGCGCTCAGAAGACACCTGAGGCTTGAGCCGGGTGTGAAGTTGGCGCGCTGTCAGCGAGGTATTGGTGAATTTTTAAACCTTGTTTTAATTATTTTTATGCTCAGGCTGTGATTGCGAGTTTGCACATTTAAACCATTGGTTTTGCTCATTTGCACATCTACCTGTACTCTACCCTGGGAAGCGAGAGCAGGCCGCCATCTTTCTTGTACTGGGGTCGGCGCTCTAGGCTTCCACGGAATTTACTTACTTAAAGCCGATGCCAGCACGAGCGTGCTCAGAAGACACCTGAGGCTTGAGCCGGGTGTGAAATTGGCGCGCTGTCAGTGAGGTATTGCTGAATTTTTAAACCTTGTTTTAATTATTTTTACGCTCAGGCTGTGATTGCGAGTTTGCACATTAAAACCATTGTTTTTGCTCATTTGCACATCTACCTGTACTCTACCCTGGGAAGCGAGAGCAGGCCACCATCTTTCTTGTACTGGGGTCGGCGCTCTAGGCTTCCACGGAATTTACTTACTTAAAGCCGATGCCAGCGCGAGCGCGCAGCAGACGCACGCAGCGGGCGCGCCGCGCCAATGGCGCACCTAAGGCGAGCCCATCTGCGCCGGTCCGCGCTCGGCCCGCGCTCCGTACCAGTACCCCTGGCCGGCTCCCGACGGATCTCGTGGGGCGCCAGATATACTCAAGCGAGGCGCTGCATATGCTCAGTACCACAAACCTCAACTGTAATCGAAAATGCATCTTCCCGGACATCTCATCTGGCCCTAGTATGACCACATGTACTAACTGTGGAACCAAGATTCAGCTCCTTGGGCACAAGATAGCCAACAGTAGAAAAATCACAACGAGGGTAGGAACTAGTAATAATATCAAATGTCTGTTACTCAACGCTAGGTCACTAGTAAAACATAGCACGGAACTGGCTCACCTCATTGAAAATGAAGGAACTAAAATAGCCTTCATTACGGAGGCATGGACAGATGAAGCTTCTGGCCCGGACATCGTTAAAGCCACACCCCCTGGTTACAGCTGCCATACCCAGAATAGAACTAACAAAAAAGGGGGGGGGATTAGCCATAATCTACCACCAGTCCATCAAAGCCACCTTTAATAACTCCACCAATGCTGACTGCGATGCTTTGGAATTTCGCTTTCGCCTTTCCCATCGATATACA
Source organism: Triturus cristatus (assembly GCF_964204655.1). Lineage (NCBI taxonomy): Eukaryota > Metazoa > Chordata > Amphibia > Caudata > Salamandridae > Triturus > Triturus cristatus. Next base: position 451,872,698 of record NC_140587.1, read on the forward strand.
TTTAGAGGTACCTTACTATATAGACCGCCTGGTCCCAAAGCAGGGTTCCTAACACATGCTAGCACCTGGGTTAAAAACGAACTAGGATCAAGTTCTTACTCGATCCTAGGACACTTTAACTTCCATTTAGAAGCTGAATAGGACCCAGACACCAACAAACTCACTGATTTATTCAAGACAATCGACCTAACTCAACGAGTTATGGGACCCACGCATAAAGCTGGTCATACATTAGATGGGATCTTCACCAATAACACAGATGTTACCTTTAGTGAAATACTACCAATGACTTGGTCAGATCACAATGCTATCATTTTTCTGATCTCACCTTCAACGCATAACACAATAAAAACCACGGCCAACTACACGGAGTATCGCTCCTGGAAATAAGTTAATGCCGATGTCCTCAACAATCTTCTGAAAAATTCTCTCCCCATTATTTCTGAGGATTTGGAGGCCGCAGCTATTGACTATTCCATGTGGCTGGACTCAGCATGTACAGAATTGGTCCCCAGGAAAACACGCCGCAACTTCAGAGTCCGACCATCCACCCCATGGTACTCGCAAGATCTGAGAGAACCGAAACGTGATTGCAAACGTCTGGAAAGATTATGGCGTATCAATTACGATTTTCAAGACAAAAAATGTTACAAGATCTGTTTATCCCAGTATAAACAACATCTTTTTAAAACAAGAATTTTTCGCCGCTAAAATTAAAAAAGCAGGAAACTCATCTAAGGAATTGTTTAAAACGGTTAAAACCCTCGCGGAGCCCACTATCTCCCAGATAGAATCCAGCTAAGAATTGTGCGACAAAATAGCAAACTTTTTCTTTGAAAAAGTTAATAATATTTTTTCTACCTTTACCCATTCAACCATGTTAGGGGCGTCAAATTCACACGACTCTTCCAATAACTCTGGGACGCTAAAGACTTTTTCACCCATCTCCTCTGTTGAGGTTCTTAAACTTTTAGATTCGACTAGATCAGGCTCCCCGATGGACCCCTGCCCCCTTTCAGTACTCAAGCTAGCCCCTGAACCAGTCACGGAAACCCTTACATCTATTTTTAATTCTATATTCGTCAAGGGTTATTTTCCCAGGATCTGGAAAACAGCTTCTATCCTACCGCTATTAAAAAAACCCCAGCTAGATCCCCTGGACCCAAACAACTTCAGACCTATATCAAGGCTGCCTCTCCCTGCCAAATTAATTGAAAAAATCATGAACATACAACTTAGCAGATTCTTGGATGAGGCCCAGGGTTTAGACCCCACGCAGTATGGATTTAGATCAGGACATAGCACCGAATTGGCGCTAGTCAAATCAACAGAAGAAATTAGAGCTACTTTAGATTAGGGTGGAAAGGCGGTAATGATCATGTTGGATCTATCTGCTGCCTTTGACACGGTCCACGGTTTATTGATGGACCGGCTACAAGAAATGGGGGTTAAAGACAAAGCATGGAGTCTTATTAAGTCCTTCCTAGCAGACAGAATACAGGTGGACTCGCTGGGAGACTTCACTGCTAAAGCCTTCTCCCTACCGTGCGGGGTGCCACAGGGATCCTCCATCAGTCCCACACTTTTTAACGTATATGTAAAACATCTTGCTTCATTGGTAGAATCCTTTGGATTCAACCTTACATCCTACGCAGATGATACCCAGATAGTGGTATCTTTACTACCTGCGGTCCTTACCAATGTAGCGGAAGACTTTAAAGAGTGTATGTCAGCAGTGGGCAGATGGATGACTCAAAATTGCCTCAAGCTGAACTCCAACAAAATGGAGGTGGTCTTGTTTGGAAATGACCTTAGTTTCTGGACACCTTCCTGGTGGCCAGACTCACTGGGTCCACTACCCACGCCCTGTAGGAAAGTCAAGAACCTGGGTATAATCATAGATGATAAACTTTTGTTCAAGGACCAGGTCAATTCCGTTATCTCCTCTACTTCTTTTATCCTAAGATCATGCAGGAAGATACTCCCACTGCTCCCCAAAGAATCACATAGGATGGTCATCTCTGCCCTTGCCTTATCTAGACTCGATTACTGCAATAGTCTCTACCTCACTATGCAGGAAGGACTACAGAAAAAGCTGCAGCTACTGCAAAATGCAGCGGCAAGACTGATATCTGGCATTCCGAAATATGCCTCGATCTCGGCCGAAATAAAAAAACTACACTGGCTTCCAATAAACAAGCGAATTCTGTTCAAAGCACTGTGCATGACCCACAGAGCTCTTCATAATAATGGTCCTCTCCATCTAATTAGGCTCTTCCAATGGTATTCTCCTGAAAGAACTCTGCGGTCTTCTAAGGCTAATTTAGTTGCAGTCCCCAAAGTAAACAAAGCCAACTGGGGAGGACGCAGTTTCCTGGTAAAAGCCACCAAGGCCTGGAACGCACTGCCGCTATACCTGAGACACAACCAATCATCTAGAATTCAGGAAGGCGCTCAAGACCAGCCTTTTTACTTCTTAATACCTTTGCACTGCCATTATTCAGGATGATCTTCTGTTCTACAGCACCAGGACACCCTCGGGTATTAGCCGCGCTCTATAAAACGGAATAACATAACATAACATAACATAAGTACATCAGAACAGAGTACGCCTACAAATTTGACAGTAAATCCAGGTTTAGTGGAAAGACTGATAATGGCTATAGAATCTGTATCAAAAACTCCAAGAGACCCAGAACGAGGTAATGAGGAAAAACCAGTAGGTCCTACTTCAGAAGAATTAAGCGAATGGTTAAGAAGTTTACAGAGAAAAGACAGAGAATCTCAGTCTATAGATGTGGCCAAGATAAAGGATGGTTTTGGAAGAATTAATAGTAGGGACTATCCCCACAGAAAGGCTAAAAAATCATCAGGATGAAGAATTACTATTTCTATGCAAAAGCATAACTGGAGAGCAAAGAGTTTACATGAAAGACTAGAAGAAGTGGCAAATGAAATGGGTATAGACATGGAAAGAGTAAAAGCCTTACAAAACCCCTACAGAGTAGATTTTTCTGAAAAAGATATTGAAAATCTGAACACTACAGGAAGAATAACTTAGATTAAAGACATAATCATTTTGTTGAGAAAATGGGGAGATGTAGATAAATGTAAAAGTGGATGGTTTAGAAAACGAGATGATGCCTCAGATAAAACATTTGCAGCTTTCCCCGTAAGAGAAAAAGAAAAAGTAGTGACAGAATGTCCCATGAGAGAAATTCCAGGAGGAGGATATGTACATGTTCCTTGGACTAGGCAAGATATTTTGTCATTTACAAATGATTTCCCTCGGCTACGCGAAATACCAGTCGAGTGGTATAGGCAAGTGGATAGGTTTGTAAATTTATCGAAAGTTTTGTGGATTGATCTAAATAGTCTATTTGACATAATAGTACCAGCAGATCTATGGACAGAGTGCAAATTGATGATAAACTGGCCTACACAAGAATACCCTAGGGATCCAAAAACAGGAGCCCCTGACCCGGAATTCATGAAACAATATGAACAAGTAATTGTTTTCCTGAAAAACAAGGTACCTCCTAAAGAGACGGATTGGGTAAAAATAGACCGAACTCATCAAAAAACTAAGGAGTCAGTACACGCATACTATGAGAGGTTAATCCTTGCCTTTAAGCAGTTTAGTGGTGATGAAAGTTTAAGTGAGAAGGATTTGAGTCATTTTGTATACAGATTTGTATATGGTCTACGTCCAGAAATCAGTGAAATGATTAAACAGCATACAGTGGATTGGCAAAATAAGAAAATAGATGAAGTACTAAGACATGCAAAATATTTTAGTGATGAAATTGAAGCCAAGCAGCGAAAGTTAAAAGAGAAGGCTATGTGGGCACAGGTAAAAGTGGCAGAAAGACAGGAAGCTCAGTTGATTGAACAAGCAAATGGTGCAGGACCAAAACCTAAATTTAATGCTGGGAATGGAAAGGGACAATTCAATATAGAAGAAGCCAAGAAGAAATCGCCATGTCACAATTGCGGAAGAATAGGGCACTGGAAATCTGAGTGTAAATTTCCCCCGAATACTAACAGTGATAATGTATCATTGAATCCGCAGGTGCAGAAAGAGGTGAGTTGTCAACCGCAGCGACAGCAGCAGGTTGTTACCCAACAGAATCAGGCGCCAAAACCGCCTTTTCCACAGAGCAAAAATTCACAGAAATTCAGTAATGAGACAGGATTCTACAACGAAGAACAGGTAAATAAGCTGCCGTGCGCTACCGCTGTTTCGCAGTATTGGCTACAAAGTGATGAGAGTGAGTCAGAAGAAGGTTATTGACAGTGCCGAAGGGAGGAAGAAGAGTGCGTACTTGGCGCAACTCTAGAAGTAGACCATACAGGCCCTTTTGTGGACGGAAAGGTAAATAATGAAAATATTACTTTCCTAGTAGATACTGTTGCTACTCGATCAACTGTTAGGTCAGCTGATGTTAAGAATCTTCCTCTCTCGGACGAAACAATCCAAGTGGTTGGAGTATCCAACAGACAGATTAAAACGTATCTTACAGAACCAGTAAAAGTCAATATAGGGACATTTTCTGAAATGCACCGCTTTGTTGTGTGCGATTCAAGTCCTGTAAATTTGTTAGGAAGAGACTTACTGTGCAAGATGAATTGCACCATATTTTCTACCCCTGATGGTATAGCATTTGAAACCCCTGATGAAGACGTACTGTATAAAATGACTATGGCTAATATGAAAACTGAGATTACTGAAGCCTTTGCAGTATTTAACCCTGACGAACTACCAAAAGAATTAAAACAGACAGTAAAAGCAGAAGTCTGGGATTTCACAGGAGAAGATGTAGGATTAATGAAAAATGTAGATCCCGTAAAAATAGCAGTGAAAGAAGGAATAAGCTACCCAAATGTTCCACAATATAAATTGACACCCGAGATAATTGAAGGAGTTACTCCTGTAATTGAGAAAATGGTTAAAAAAGGTATTTTGAGAGAAATAATGAGTAGTCCATGTAATTCACCAATTATGGGACTGAAAAAGCCTAATGGAAAGTTCAGAATAGTGCAAGATTTGAGAAAGATAAACAAAATTGTTGTGTCATGTTGTCCTATTGTACCAAATCCGTCTGCGATTTTGAATCAGATTTCACATGATGCAGAATGGTACACAGTGATTGATCTGTGTCATGCTTTCTTTTCCATCCCGTTGCATCATGATAGCCAGCAAATGTTTGCGTTCCGTTTTGGCAAACGTATTTTGGCATGGTGCCGAATCCCACAGGGGTATACAGAAAGCCCCTCGGTATTTAATCAGATATTGAAAAAGTCCTTAGAAGGCCTAGAAATGCCAGAGAATTCAGTGCTAGTTCATTATATTGACAACCTACTTGTGGCGTCAAAGACTCGAGAAGCTTGTGTAATGGACACCATTGCATTGCTAAATCATTTGGCAGATGGAGGACTTAAGGTATCCCCATCAACATTTCAATTTTTTCAGAAAGAAGTACAATATTTAGGCCACAAAATTGAAAAAGGACTGAGGAAAATAACTACAGACAGAATCCAGATAATAAAAGGAATGAGAGCCCCAATGACGCAAAGAGAAGTGAGAATGTTTCTTGGAATGGTTGGATATTGTCGTCAGTGGATAAGTAACTTTTCCTTGATTGCAAAACCTTTGGTACGCCTGACGAGAAGTGATGTAAAAGATCCCATTGACTTAAATAGGGAAGAACTAACAACTTTTAAACAATTGAGAGACAGTTTGTGTGAAGCACCAGCATTAGGAATGCCTGATTATGATAAGGAGTTTGAGTTGTACTGCAGTGAGAGGAATGGATGTGCACTCTCTGTACTAATACAGAAACATGGAAAATTGAGAAGACCAATTGCATATTTTTCAGCTATGCTAGACCCTGTAGCTGTAGCGTTGCCAGGTTGTTTGAAAGCAGTAGCTGCTACTTGTAAGAGTCTGGAACAGAGTGAAGGAATTGTGATGGGATATCCTGTGCGAGTGTTTGTACCTCATGATGTGGCAATCCTTTTAACAAGGAGTCGCACTCAGTTCATGACACATAGTCGGCTGACTATATATGAAAAGGTCATATTAGGTTCAACGAATGTGAGCCTTGTGAGATGCTTGAATGTAAATCCTTCAACATTACTGCCTGATGCTGAGAATATAGAAGTCAGAGACGAAGTGGATCATAATTGTTTGGATGTACTTGATTTCTGTACCAAACCACGTCCTGATATAAAAGATGTACCATTGTCAGAAAGTGACTTTGTGATGTTTGTGGATGGGTCATGCTTGAGAACAGATGAAGGAATTCTAAGTGCAGCATATGCAGTATGCACAGTTGCAGCAGTAATGGAAGTATCTTACCTGAAGGGAGTAAAATCAGCCCAGGTTGCTGAACTTGTAGCCTTAACTAGAGCATGCAAGTTGGGAAAGAATGTGAGAGTGACTGTGATAACTAATAGTCAGTATGGCTTCGGTGTTGTGCATGATTTCGGTCAGATATGGCTGCAGAGGGGATTTCTGACTTCAAGTGGAACTCCTATAAAGAATACTGAAGTGGTTGGGAAGTTGCTTGAGGCGATACAGCTGCCTAAGCAATTGGTCGTTGTGAAGTGTGCTGCCCATGTCCAGACGGGAGACTATGTCGCAGTTGGTAATAAGTACGCCAATGATATGGCTCAATATTGTGCTCGTAATCAGAATTCGATCAATAGGGCGAAAGAAAGGGAAATTAATTCTTACCCCCTACTGTTTACTAACATTGTGAGTACCTGGGAAGAAGTGAGGCAGTTGCAGGAAGAAGCAGGAGATGAGGAAATCAGACAATGGGTAAAAGCAGGATGTGCACCTGGAGAAACAGATCATGTGTGGGTCTATCGAGATGGAAGACCAGTCACGCCTGATAGCATGGTGTCTGCCATGGCACGGATGTATCATGGACAAGAACACATAGGGAGAGACGCGATGATTAGGTCATTTAAACAAACATGGTACAATGCAAAATTCAGACTTGTAGCTGAGAGCCTTTGTCAAAGATGCCTTATATGTCAGCAGTTCAATCCTGGAAGGAAAACAGTGGTAAGTCTAGGAACGATAGGTCGAGAAGGAGGGCCTTTCACCAGAATGCAGATTGATTTCATTGAAATGCCTCCCTGTAACAGGTTGAGGTATGTTCTAGTGATGGTCTGTTTGTTTTCTAGATGGGTAGAAGAATATCCCACCAGAAGAAATGATGGAATTACAGTAGCAAAATTACTTTTGAGGGAATTCATCCCTAGATTTGGGTTCCCAGTCACAATTGAATCAGATAGAGGAAAACATTTTCATAATGAGATCATGAAATCGATTTGTGAAGCATTGAATGTACAACAGAAACGACATTGTGCCTATCGCCCAGAGGCTTGTGGTGTGGTGGAACAAATGAATACCACCATTAAAAACCGATTGGGAAAAATGTGTTTAGCCACAGGTTTGAAATGGCCTGATGTCTTGCCTCTAATACTCATGACTATTAGATCTATTCCAGATAGGAACACAGGTCTGAGTCCCCATGAAATTGTCATGGGAAGAGCAATGCGACATGTTTTCATACCAGTCAACAAGCTGTTGCCTATCACTGATGACTTGGTGTTAGATTACTGTAAAGGGCTGGCTGACACAGTTCATCCTGTGTTTCATCAGGTTGGATCGGATGCCACCACCCTTGTAAAGAAGCAAGCTCATGATCTGAGCCCAGAAGACTGGGTGAGAATTAAAGTACACAGAAGAAGGAACTGTCTGGTCTCACGTTGGGGAAAACCACAAGTGATTTTGACCACAACAACAGCTGTGAAGTGTGCTGGAATAAAGAACTGGATTCATGCTAGTCACACATTGAGAATCCCAAATCCAGTGGATAACAAGGAAGGAGAATATTTTGAAGAGTCAGAGACTAGTTCTGAATCAGATGCTGAAGAAACAAGAACAAGAGAAAATCCTGAAAGGGGGGAATCAGAACCAAATTTGACTGTTGCCCCAGAAAATATTCCCTTGAGAAGGAAATTACAGATTTCGGATACCAGCTCAGACTCAGAGACTGAACAAGAACAGGTGCATTGGAGAAAAGAGAAAAGCAGTGAAGAAACAATCAAAGAAATTGTTGAGTTGAGAGAAATTCCACCTGAAATAATAAAAATAGATGAACAGGTGCCAGATACAGAAAGTGAATGAAAGATTCTTGCGGAAGACCCCCGAGGAGATGTAGGGAATTCGAACACCCATTTAGAAGAATGGATAGTTAGTCAGCAGGAAGATTGTGTGCAAGAACCATGAGGAGGGACAGAAGTAGGGAAAATTAAAGAAGTGGTGGAAAGAAGAACAGCTGAAAGCAAAAAGCAAGTTGAAACAGAATCAGAGGATAGTGATGAAGAAGTACCAGAAGGTCGAGTCCTGAGAAAGAGAGCATGGAGAGCTGAAAAGAATGATAAAGCAAATAAATCGAAACAAGATGAAATCTGCCCAAAAAAAATAAAGAGATTGAGATACCGACTGACACGAGTGAAATTTCCAAGAGCAGAACAAGTGAATGAAGTATCTAGTCAAGAAAAACAGAAAAATTAGAAAATAACTACAGCAGAGGAAAACAAAAGAACGAGAAAACCCAACCAGAAGTATAAGTCGCCGGAATGGACGTATGTGGCCCTGACTGAAATAAAAGAAGAGGCGGATAGCCAAGAAAATCCAGAGGTGACTGTACAAGAAGTGGTTGAGGAAGATGAAGAATCGGAAATCCTGAGAGTTCTCTTGTCCGATATTGGAGAAGAAACGGATGTTCAGGAAGTTCTGTATCAAGATTGCGAGAGAAAAGTGAAAGACGATCAAATGCCAAACTGAATAAGACAAAAAGTACTGCTAAATGGAAAGACAATAAAATACGGAAAAAGACATAACTGATAGAACCAAGTAGGTGCTTAGAGCCTTGGGTTAGACAAAACTAGTTGTGAAGTAGAAGAGGCTAAGTCAAAAGACATTGATCCTTTTTACGAAAATGGCAAACACAGAAAGTAGAAAAGCTAAATGTACATTTCTTAGAAGGTGGTTTAAAATGTGTTGTTGTTGTACAGGATTACTAATGCTTCTGTGGAGTGTATTAGCTTTGATGATATCATTTAAAGTTACGCTAGAAACAATAGAAGGACATAGTGAAAATAAAACTAATATAGAGAAAATTCAGAAAGTATATCCGACTAAAATAGATAGAAATTATCTTCATAAAGACAGGTCTATTAACGATTTCTCTAACAATGTGTTTTCGAAACTATTGTATGAATATGTATAGACAATGGATGTGAGGGATTGTTACGTCTGTATGCAGTTACCTACATCTGTATCGGAGGGAGTGACCTACCATCACCTTCCAGCAACCCTATGGAATAACATGTAGTGTGATAGCTAGTTTGTTTTATATAATAGGGAAATTAGAATATTATTTTTCAGATGTAGATAACATATTTTCACAGGTACCTGCAGTTAACAAATTGAATAAAGTAAAGCCTGCAAAAGTGTTAGGTGAATTTTTCTTAGAAACTAAAGAACTAACATAAGAATATATATTTAGAAATAATTTGACTTGCAGTTTAAAGAAAGAGGAAAAGACGTTCTTGGATATGGTTGAAGAAAGGAGATTGAAAATGCAAAAGAGAGCATCTGAGGGAAGAGAGGAAAAGACAGTCAGGATGTTGAAATGGAAAAACATTTGAAGGGAGAAGCTAGTCCAACTATGGGTTTAGATTGGCCTCAGAAAGGAAAGTTGTGTATTGGAAGGAATCAAACTGCATATGATAATTACTTTGTAGGTAACAGTGAATGCCATGATACATACCAAATCATGGGTGGATGGAGATTTAAAGGAGAAAATGATCCGGATTTTCCTGGGTTATATTTTATCTGTGGGAACAGGGCATATTATCGGTTGCCAGATCATTGGTATGGCACATGTTATGTAGGTCTGGTTTTCCCAAAGATATTCCACATGGGAAGAGGAGAAGATGGTGTACATAAGTTAGGTAGTCTATTAACACGTAGATAGAGAGAATCTTGGTCAGAAATTGTAGGAGACATTTTTGGAGCATTGATAGCAGCAGTGGGAATATCTCTGAATGCACACAAAATTAGAAAGCTATCAACAGTAGTGGATCGCTTGTCAACAAGCACCGCTGGAGGATTCTTATTGGTAAATACTGAAATGGTTGCCATGCGTGCCATGGTAATGCAAAATCGACTTGCCCTTGATAATATTGGCAAAAGAGGGTGGAGTCTGTGGAATGCTGAAAGTTCAACATTGTTGTACTTACATTCCGGACGAAAGTAAAGATATGAAGATCTTCATTAAAAATATAACTGAATTGCATGAGGAAATTGCACCACTGGAGGTTGAAAGTGTTTGGGAAAAGATTGGAAAGAAACTTTCTTCCATTAAAGATTTCTTTTTAAACTTAGGTAGTACATTTATAGGTAGGATCTTATTTCCATTAACATGTGTGATTTTACTAGTGTTAATTTTAAGACTAGGATGTTTATGTTATAAAAGAAAGAAAATACAGAAAAAGTTAAAAAGAGAAAATTTGAAAAGAAGACAGAATAAGAGACAAGAGAGGGAATTTGAAGAAGTGGAATTTTAAGAGATGAAAGATAATGGTGCCGATTACGATCCTGTAAAAGCCGGGTACGAACTGTCGGATGGAGCATATTCTCCCTCCGACGCGTACCCGGTCGTCAAAACTTACAAACATGGAATTACGAATCGCACGGAAACTCCATTTCCGTACGATTCGTACAAAACCCCGACCGACGAAAATAAACATACAAATGCGATCCGGGAAAGCGCCGACGTGACGTCAGGACGCACGCAGCCTGCCATTCACGAACCAGGAATTACGATTCGCACCGACGTCATCCCGCACAGTGAATATTTTCTGGCTGCCAAAAACTGCCGGGAAATCAGGACGACGCGAACAAGGAGTACCTGTACGCGACGGACAGACATGGACCCGAACCTACGTGTCATCCCGGCCCTCATAGCAGTCGACCTCCTCTACAGGTTCGGACGCAGACGCCGCAGAAGGTCAGAACAACAAAGGGAGGGGGGAAAGGGGGGGGCAGGACCAGGGGCAGGCCACAAAACACCCACCAAAGTCACACAGCACACATGCCCTGGACATACCTGACACCCAGGCCCTGGTCACTACGAGGGGGTGGGGGCGTGTCCAGCAAAGCCTGCGTCCACCACAACGGAAGTGCCTGACGACGCGAACCGGCAACACAACAATACAGGTACGTCCCGTACCCACGCCTTAAGAGCGTGGGTACGAGTCGTACCACGCCCACACCTACGTCACCCCAACAATGGCGGGACGGCCCATACCCACGTGGCAAAGGCCTGGGTACGGGCCACGCAAGCATTCCACAGCGTGGCTACGGATATGTACGAACCGTACCCCCACCCACGGACGTATGGAGCGTACCCCCCACCCCAACAGTGTAAGTACGACCCGTACCCTCACCCGCGGACGTATGGAGCGTACCCCCACCCCAACAGTGTAAGTACAACCCGTACCCTCACCCGCGGACGTATGGAGCGTACCCCCACCCCAACAGTGTAAGTACGACCCGTACCCTCACCCGCGGACGTATGGAGCGTACCCCACATGTCAATAGTATACGTACGGACCGTACCCCCACCCCGTATGCATGGAGCGTACCCCCCACCCCAACAGTGTAAGTACGAACCGTACCCCACCCGCGTACGTATGGAGCGTACCCCCCACCCCAACAGTGTAAGTACGACCTGTAACCCCACCCGCGGACGTATGGAGCGTACCCCCCACCCCAACAGTGTAAGTACGACCCGTAACCCTAACCGCGTACATATGGAGCGTACCCCCCACCCCAACAGTGTAAGTACGACCCGTACCCCACCCGCATACGTATGGAGCGTACTCCCACCCCAACAGTGTAAGTACGACCCGTACCCCACCCGCGTCTGTATGGAGCGTACTCCCACCCCAACAGTGTAAGTACGACCAGTACCCTCACCCGCGGACGTATGGAGCACACCCCCCACCCCAACAGTGTAAGTACGACCCGTACCCCACCCGCGTACGTATGGAGCGTACTCCCACCCCAACAGTGTAAGTACGACCCGTACCCCACCCGCGTACGTATGGAGCGTACTCCCACCCCAACAGTGTAAGTACGACCCGTACCCTCACCCGCGGACGTATGGAGCGTACCCCCCACCCCAACAGTGTAAGTACGACCCGTAACCCCACCCGCGTATGCATGGAGCGTAACCCCACCCCAACCGTGTATGTACGACACATACCCCCACCTCGTATGCATGGAGCGAACCCACACACGTGTATGTTCTAAGCGTACATATTGTTAAATAGGAGGGGTGTGTGCAGAGTCCTCCCAGCAGTGCCCAGACACAGGAGGGGTGGGTGCAGAGTCCTCCCAGCAGTGCCCAGACACAGGAGGGGTGGGTGCAGAGTCCTCCCAGCAGTCCCCAGACACAGGAGGGGTGGGTGCAGAGTCCTCCCAGCAGTGCCCAGACACAGGAGGGGTGGGTGCCTATCACTCCCAGCAGTGCCCAGAGACAGGAGGGGTGGGTGCAGAGTCCTCCCAGCAGTGCCCAGACACAGGAGGGGTGGGTGCAGAGTCCTCCCAGCAGTGCCCAGACACAGGAGGGGTGGGTGCAGAGTCCTCCCAGCAGTGCCCAGACACAGGAGGGGTGTGTGCAGAGTCCTCCCAGCAGTGCCCAGTCATAAGAGGGGTGTGTGCAGAGTCCTCCCAGCAGTGCCCAGAGACAGGAGGGGTGGGTGCAGAGTCCTCCCAGCAGTGCCCAGACACAGGAGGGGTGTGTGCCTATCACTCCCAGCAGTGCCCAGAGACAGGAGGGGTGGGTGCAGAGTCCTCCCTGCAGTGCCCAGACACAGGAGGGGTGGGTGCAGAGTCCTCCCAGCAGTGCCCAGAGACAGGAGGGGTGGGTGCAGAGTCCTCCCAGCAGTGCCCAGACACAGGAGGGGTGTGTGCAGAGTCCTCCCAGCAGTGCCCAGTCATAAGAGGGGTGTGTGCAGAGTCCTCCCAGCAGTGCTCAGAGACAGGAGGGGTGGGTGCAGAGTCCTCCCAGCAGTGCCCAGACACAGGAGGGGTGGGTGCCTATCACTCCCAGCAGTGCCCAGAGACAGGAGGGGTGGGTGCAGAGTCCTCCCAGCAGTGCCCAGACACAGGAGGGGCGGGTGCAGAGTCCTCCCAGCAGTGCCCAGAGACAGGAGGGGTGGGTGCAGAGTCCTCCCAGCAGTGCCCAGACACAGGAGGGGTGTGTGCAGAGTCCTCCCAGCAGTGCCCAGTCATAAGAGGGGTGTGTGCAGAGTCCTCCCAGCAGTGCCCAGAGACAGGAGGGGTGGGTGCAGGGTCCTCCCAGCAGTGCCCAGACACAGGAGGGGTGGGTGCCTATCACTCCCAGCAGTGCCCAGAGACAGGAGGGGTGGGTGCAGAGTTCTCCCAGCAGGACCCAGACACAGGAGGGGTGGGTGCAGAGTCCTCCCAGCAGTGCCCAGAGACAGGAGGGGTGGGTGCAGAGTCCTCCCAGCAGTGCCCAGACACAGAAGGGGTGTGTGCAGAGTCCTCCCAGCAGTGCCCAGTCATAAGAGGGGTGTGTGCAGAGTCCTCCCAGCAGTGCCCAGAGACAGGAGGGGTGGGTGCAGAGTCCTCCCAGCAGTGCCCAGACACAGGAGGGGTGTGTGCAGAGTCCTCCCAGCAGTGCCCAGTCATAAGAGGGGTGTGTGCAGAGTCCTCCCAGCAGTGCCCAGAGACAGGAGGGGTGGGTGCAGAGTCCTCCCAGCAGTGCCCAGACACAGGAGGGGTGGGTGCAGAGTCCTCCCAGCAGTGCCCAGAGACAGGAGGGGTGGGTGCAGAGTCCTCCCAGGAGTGCCCAGACACAGGAGGGGTGTGTGCAGAGTCCTCCCAGCAGTGCCTAGTCATAAGAGGGGTGTGTGCAGAGTCCTCCCAGCAGTGCCCAGAGACAGGAGGGGTGGGTGCAGAGTCCTCCCAGCAGTGCCCAGACACAGGAGGGGTGGGTGCCAATCACTCCCAGCAGTGCCCAGAGACAGGAGGGGTGGGTGCAGAGTCCTCCCAGCAGTGCCCAGACACAGGAGGGGTGGATGCAGAGTCCTCCCAGCAGTGCCCAGAGACAGGAGGGGTGGGTGCAGAGTCCTCCCAGCAGTGCCCAGACACAGGAGGGGTGGGTGCCTATCACTCCCAGCAGTGCCCAGAGACAGGAGGGGTGGGTGCAGAGTCCTCCCAGCAGTGCCCAGTCATAAGAGGGGTGTGTGCAGAGTCCTCCCAGCAGTGCCCAGAGACAGGAGGGGTGGGTGCAGAGTCCTCCCAGCAGTGCCCAGACACAGGAGGGGTGGGTGCCTATCACTCCCAGCAGTGCCCAGAGACAGGAGGGGTGGGTGTCTAACACTCCCAGCAGTGCCCATGGAACGCAAAGGGTGGAGCAGCCACAGATACCATGCCCACAAATGTCAGTCAGGTGCACAAAGACCCTGCAGTACATGTACCACATGTGTGGGAGGCTGGGAGTATACGCATGCATAGCGCCAAAAATAAAACATGTACACATGAAGTCATGTCAATAGTCCACATACACAAGTACAATGACTACCAAGGATGCCACGAATGATGCAGGTGGAGACATCGCTCAGCATGCATGTGCAAAGTTGAAGGAGTCCGTCACACACCCAGCTAATGTACACACAGCTCAGCGCTAAATATTGGGAACACCCTGCAGGGAAGATGGCAGGGTACACAGAGGAAGGAATACACCTTGGGACAATTTCACCATGCAGTAACTGCTTACATGAACAGAGAAACCTAGCTAACACCGTGTGATGGCACACAGATACCAGGGTCCCCCCTATGACCAGCACACTACTACATTTCCCACACACCCAACACATGATTACCACCCAAAATCATGTAGCAGCCCCACCAACAGCAACATCAGAAAAGCAGTAGTGTTCAAAGGAAACAAAAATGGCTTTAATCAGCATGATCTTAAATAGTGTGTTCGTAGAAAGTCCAATATTTACAAAGCCCATAGGGCAGTCCATGAGTCACAGCTGGACGGGGGACACAGTGGGACGCGTGTCCCCTAGCTTGCCTGCACAGTCAGACTCCTTCGTCTTCCACAGCGGGGAGGGCATCATGTTGGGGGGAAGAACCAGGCACCGCAGGGCCAGGAGGGCGAAGGGTAGGCGTTGTGGGTGCAGGGATGGAGGACTCCACCACAGGGGGTGGGGCAGGGCCAAAGACGGAGGCCAGGATCTCGCTGCACACCTTAGCAAGGTCCTCCAGCGTCTCCCCTGCACCCGAAGGAACCACAGGCCCCAAGGAGGGGGGGGGGCGGAGGGATGGGTCGCAGCGCCACTGGGGGAGGGTGTGGACAGGGGGGGGACTCAACCACCCTGACCGGGGACTCCCTTGACCGCTTGCGGGGTGGTGTCACAGTGGGGCTCAGGGACAGAGCGGCCATGAAGGAGTCCTTGCCCGATATGTGGCCAGGAGAGCTGAGGGGAGGGGATTTGGAGGGAGTGGATTGGGTGGAATGCGGACTCCCACTCTGGCTGCGTGTCTTACGTTTGCCCCCCGACCCAGTGGGTGTGCCTACCTCACCCTGTGTGTGCGTGCCAGGAGGTGTGTGTATGACCTTCCCTGCTGGTGTGGTGCCTGTGTCTGTTGTGGTGGGTGCATGCTGACGTCTGGGTGTACGTGGGACAGGCATGAGAGTGGAAAGTGTGGATGGGGCAGGGGTAGGGGGTGGGACATAGCGCTGCAGGAGACCCACTGCTGCAGTCAGTGTCGAGTCTATGGACCTCAGCAACTGGCGTTGGTCAGCCTGCGACGAAAAAATGCCCTCCAAGTATGCCTCCATGTTGTGCAGCACTTGGCTGTGGCCATGGAGGACATTAAGGATCGCAGCCTGACCAACCTGCAACTGCCGCTGGATGTCCACAGACTCGGCATTGGCGGCAGCAGTGGAGACAGGGGCAGGGGGTGCGGTGCCTGGCAGGAAGGAGACATGTGGTGACCGGGCACGCTGGGAAGGGACACGAGCAAGTGGGAGGCGGCTGATGGCAATGGAGGGGGCGGGGTGCGATGTTGTTCCGCTGTCAGCTGGTGGTGCAGCCTCCGCCCACTCGGAGAGATCATCCTCGGACCCGTCGGCTTCATATTTGGTGGTGCCAGTGGACAGGTCCTCGGCCTCACTCTCCTCCGCCTCTGTACCACTCAATGTGCCAGCCACGATGTCAACGCTGGCACTGGTGCTCGGTCCCTCCGCTCCGTCTGTGCTCATGTCTCCCTCCGTGTCCCCCGACGATGCTGTGGGCAAGGTGAAGAGACAGCAATTAATCACACACCTGTATACATATGTCACATGAGTCCAATCTACATAGGTTACAGTGCATAGCCTGCAAAGAAAGTTAAGTAACATCTACAAAACAAGGTACAGATGTAGGGCATGCAACACACAGTTGGTTGACCCACCATGGCAATGAAAATCCATGGAGAGCATGACACAATAGCAAATGACATGAAATGGAGTGGAGGGATGAGGAGGGACCAAATCCATGAGCTTGAGGCACATGCTGCATAGGTAATACTGAAAACATGCCCAACATGACTGGCTCACTGCACCTTGAGTGTATGTCCAGACAAACATCACACACTGGCCAGAACTAGCAAGGAGATTTCAGGTTTTGACATGTAGGCTCGCCCCGCACCAACCACCCCCTACATGAGACAATTTGTTGAGACACAGGTGGCACTTACATCTCTTAGTCTGGGTGAAATACAAAGGGTATGCATTAATGCAAGATTGAACGCCAAATACCCGAGGTGCGCCTGTCCAAATAATCATGTACAAATGGCCATCATCAGATGATTGTAACATGACACACAGGCACTGGCCACTGTGACTATGAACAAGGAAAATCAGGTCAGGCTGTACAGTGGACACTTGTACTACATTTCACGTCAATATACATGGTGCCAGGGGACAATGGCACAGAGCACAACCTATGCTGTAGACACTGAGAGTGTCCACGTTTTGTGATGACACACATGACACCTAGGAAAATATGACCCAGGGGACAGTAGTGGCAACACAGCTCCATGGTCCTGAATGGGAATGACTGCAACACACGCCACCATCCCAGCACTATGCGTATCGCACACTCATGCACATCATGTAACAGGCCACAACATAGGACATGCGCGCTGTAAGACATTACACTTGAGAGACTAACTCCCATGTCTGGACTCAGCATCAGTGCCAACTGACATGGAACCCACATGTACTGAACTGGACAGGGCACAGGCAAGGTCCCAAAACCTGTTACACACCACCCCCACACATGATGCTACAGGCATAGTTCACGTTGAGAAAGCGCCAGCCTACATTACCTTGTGAAGGAGTGACTACACACAGACCAGGGAACACATTGCAAGGAGGGGAAGGGAGGCAGGAGAGCACAGCTATACTGTGGGTAACTGGATCTGCACAGCACCTTTAAACCCTGGCAGTGTATCCATGCAACTGTGCACTTACAAATGCTGGTGAAACACAACAAGCACACATGTACCTACCCCCTTCCTGCTGCTGCATCTCCTGTAAGCGCCTCTCCAAGTCTGGAAAGACCACCGGCAGCACACGCTTGTGGATGTGGGTCAGTCGGCGGCGCCCGCGGTTCTTATGGCTCTCAGGTGAGTCCCCCAGCAGGACCCGTGCGATCCTCCGCGTCCAGCACCGGATATCCTGCCAGCGTTTCCTCACCTGGGACAGGCGCCGCTTCCTACCATCCGCACTCCTCACGGCGCTGACGGCGGTCAGCCATATCTGCTCCTTGGCAGAGGCACCTACCTGTGAGGATGAACAAGTGACACTACATCAATACACCTGGCACATGTCACAGAGACACATATTAGAACACATTTGCTGTTTACAACAAGGCATAGTATGCATCCAACGCATTGCACCTTTGTCATAGGGACATGATCCTCTGGGGAAGGGCAAAAGCAGTACGTGCCATTGAAAGGACACAGGTGGAATGAGGGGTGCAACACAATCAATGATCCAGGCTCACACTGTGCATCACAAGGTACACCAGGATAATGTGCAGCACCTCTAAGCAGTCACATGCCACAGGCCACTGACGCTACCGCAGCAGAGTACACAGACACACACAGGCACAGGACATTCACCTGCCATTGCCAAATGCTGCGACAAAACTCACTCTGCACATGTGCCACTAGACGGGGGGCTCACAGGTGTGGGGCTGGCTCTGCACGTCAGACATACAGCACTGCTCCCTGCTCACATCACATGGGCAGGGTATATCCATCCCTCATGCAGCCCGGGTGCCACACCCCACATATGCACCCACCCACATGACAGGGGACTTACACACACACAGATGTCCAGGGTACGCCCACATCATGTGGACACTCTCAGCACAGGTACACAGAACTAACACACATCTGTGGGTACAGTCACCTGTCACACTGGGCTGACCACATAATCACATGAGGACTGTAGAGGCTACATTCCCAGGAGGGTAAGACAGGCAGAATGTTGCATGCACCATGCAATGATTGTCACAGTAAACACAATGCAAGTGAGGACGGCAGACATGCACCACAGCATGCTCTGGCTGGGAGACATCAGGCATTCTCCCCCCGGGACCCCCCCTACAGTACATAGCATGTGTGCCACACCTGGACACAATGCCAGAAGTCACAGTCACAAAAAAGGGACACAGTCTGTGCCAGTGAACTCTGCACTCATCTGATACCCTGGTCACCCATACAGCATGGGGTACTGTGGGAGGATCACATCCAGCAAAGCCAGGTTCTCCTCCAGGGTGAAGGGCTGTGACCTCTCCACAGACCTTGACATGGTTCCAGGGAGTCAGTAGCAGCAGCTGTGTCGTAGAATCCAGAGATGTGCAGGCAAGTGCTCCCTCATGGGACCTGGCTGCCTTATATCTGGCTTGCTGGCCTGTTTCATGCACAGGAGTACAGAGTGATTGGTCACTCACATTTGCATCCTATGTTTCCTCCAATCCCTTCAAACCTAGCACAGTCAGTGGGTTCTTATTGTGTTTTTTTCTTCAGCATGATGTCAACCCCACAAACACATTGCAACAAAGTAGATTCATTCTAACTGACTTCTGCTGTGCACCTTCCAGAACAAATTCAAACTTTAAACGTGGTCTCCATGACAACCAGCATGCATGTAGGCCTTAATACTTGTCCCTCATGTGTCCCCTATGTAATTTTGAGCTTCACACACAGGTACGGTGCGTTCCGGGGCCCTAGGGCACCCCAAATGCATAGCAACGGCCCGTGCAGGCGTGTGTACGTTCCGTATCACTATGGGTGTCCTCGCGTATGCGTACTCGTAGTGGTACGGCCCGTACACACGCCTGTACGTTCACTATCACTATGGCTGTTCTCGCGTATGCGTACTCGTAGTGGTACGGCCCGTACACACGCCTGTACGTTCACTATCACTATGGGTGTTCTCGCGTATGCGTACTCGTAGTGATAGTGAGCGTACAGGCGTGTGTACGGGCCGTACCACTATGAGTACGCATACGCAAGAACACCCATAGTGGTACGGACCGTACACGCGTGCGTACGTTCACTATCACTATGGTTTTTCTCGCGTATGCGTACTCGTAGTGGTACGGCCCGTACACACGCCTGTACGCTCACTATCACTACGAGTACGCATACGCGAGAACACCCATAGTGGTACGGACAGTACAGGCGTGCGTACGTTCACTATCACTATGGTTGTTCTCGTGTATGCATACTCGTAGTGGTACGGCCCGCACACACGCCTGTACGTTCACTATCACTATGGGTGTTCTCGCGTATGCGTACTCGTAGTGGTACCGACCGTACACACGCCTGTACGCTCACCATCACTATGGGTACACATACGGCAGCACTCCCATAGTGATACGGGAACGTACACAGGCCCTCTTTGCGAAAGTACGGTGGTTTTCACACATCACAGTGGTGACAGGCAGCACACAGGAAGGAATAGGGCTGACATACTTGTCCATGGATGGACATCAAGGCATTGTCTGGCCATGTGTGGGGCACAGGTGTGAAAGGCTGTGATGTGGCACATTACTCCAGAGTCGAGAAGCGCCAGATGTATGATGAGATTTGTACACATGTAATGTGTGACGGTGCAATGTGTGCCAGGCATGCCCTTGACTCCTTTGACATGTGTGCATGTCGTACTGCACACTTGGGATGAGCGTCACTGGCATGGCACGGACAACAACACACGGAAGTGTCCCCTGAGGCCCGGTACAGGGGTTACCACACCTGACATGTCACTACCCACGGTGCACAATGTGACTATGTCATGTATGTGTGGGGGATTTCCATTAGCTTGAGGTTGGAGCTCCCTCAAAAGCTGCAGCTGTTGCAGCAACCAACATGTGTCTGTGTGTAGATAGACATGGCACACTGTTCCGCACACCATGCCACATGTGGTATCGGATGTGAGGTGCGTATGTATGCATGGGACACGGAGTAGCGTAACAAGGACATGTCTGCATCCTCTCTATGAATGTGTGGTGAGTCATCACATGTACACCTTCATGGCAAGGTGTGTGGGCTGTCCTAGTGTAATGCCATGTGACCTGTGGCTCTAGTGTTCCGCTACCAGTCTCTGCAATCGACATCCTACTGCTGTGTGGATGTATGTCACTCCTGTCTTGCGTCTGGCTGTTCACTTACACTGGGACACAGCTAATCCCATGCCATGGCATGTGGAGGTTCACAATCTCCGTGTGTAGCTGGGTCTTGGTAGGAGTGTCACCTGACAGCCATACGTATCCAGGGCATGTGGCACATACCTGACTCCGTATGTAGCATATGTGTATTGACAGATTAACATGTGCTCAGTACTAATAAATTGTTGTTGTGGTGCACTCACTCTTCCTTGTCACTTCCAAATTACTGCAGAGCGCTGCCTCTTCCCCGACCAATTCCGGACTTGGCTGCCATGCGGGAGAATGACTGTATCCGGTGCTACCGCTTCCCCCAACGGTTGATTCTGGAGTTGACGGCGAGACTGGCACCACACCTGCAACCGCTGCACAGGTATCCTACGGCACTGACACCCAAGCTGAAGGTAATGGCAGCCCTACATTTTCTTGCCACGGGTACCTTTCAAAATACCATAGCTCATGTTGGTGGCATGTCCCAGAGCATGTTCTGCCGTGTGCTGCATGATTTCTTAGAGGCCATGTTGATTCACCTGGATGACTTCATCCATTTCCCAACCCCTGAAATGTTGACTGGGGTCAAGCGTGGATTCTATGCCCTGGGAGGGATGCCCCATGTCATTGGGTCCATAGATGGGACACATGTGGCTTTGGTACCACCACAGGCACAGGAGGTAGCGTACAGGAATCGCAAGCACTACCACTCCATCAATGCCCTTGTGGTGTGTCTGTCCAACATGGTGATTTCACATGTCTGTGCTCGTTTTCCAGGATCAGCACACAATGCCTACATCATGAGGCGTAGCAGGGTGCCTGAAATGATGACGCAGCTGCGCAACGAACGAGCATGTGTTGTTGGTGGGTACACTCTGGCAGTCCTGTATTTAACGCCATCTTCCTGTCTTACTGCTTCTCCTGTTCTACTTATGTCCATGTGCTTTCCATGTAGGGGACGCTGGATATCCCAACATGCCATGGCTGATCACACCTCTCCGCAACCCCATCACGCCGGCCCAGCTCCGCTACAACACCGCCCATGGCCGGACAAGGCGAGTGATCGAGAGGACGTTTGGCCTCCTGAAGAGCCGATTCCGATGCCTCCACAAGACCGGCGGCGCGCTCCCATATGCCCCGGCGAAGGTCTGCAAAATCTTCATGGTCTGCTGCATGCTGCACAACATGGCAATTGAGAAATCTGTGCCACTCATCCTGGATCAAGATGATCAGGACCATCCACCCGTGGAGGACGAAGGTCTTGGCAATGGGGCTAGTGATGTGGAGGACGTGGTTCCGCAAGAGGACATCCGGAGTCGGCTCATACGCGACTTCTTTGCTTAGTGGTGAGTACCAGTGTCTGTGTGCGCACGCATTGGTCCCCGTGTGGCATGTGTTGTGATGTGTGTGTCCATCTGCATGTATGCCACGTGAGTCAGAGGTGTGTGTGGATGTGTCACTGGAGTGATGGTGGCAGTGATGTGTATTTCCCCAGTCATAATTGTGACCTGGCATGTTGTCATCCTTACATGTGTCAAGTACATGCACATGCAAAGGCTGTGCTTTTTGTGGCTGACTTCTTGTGTGTCTCTCATCCCCAGGTACTTGCGCATGCCATCTGCTGGTTGCATTGTTGTGGCACTGCTATTCCTCATGGACACGTCATCGTGTGCTGACTCAGCGTTACACGCACGGACAAGTTTGGAAGTCTCCTTAGGGTAAGGGATGCATCAGGCGTGTATTGGGTGTGGCAGTTGTTCACGATGTATGCACACTGCCCCTGTCGATGTTTGGTTCCTCTGCCGGAATGTCGCATCAGCATGGTACACATTACATGCAGCTGGGTACACCTGAATAGATGGTCAGACTTGTTGACAGTCATCAGTGATGGGATTGTGGAATGTGATGATGGCATCAATGTGTGTTACACTGCCCTCGGACACATACGGTTTGCCTTGGCTTGACATGCTGTGGGACTTCCACATCAGCGGTTCAATGGTGTATGGCAGTCTCTCCGTGATCAGCAGGGGGTGTTTAGCTGTTAGCCGACACTTGTGTGCCAGTTCCATGGCTATCACGCATTTGTGCTGCAGAAGGGGGGTTCCAGTGTTGGACCCACATGTTACTCCACATGACCCGTTCATGTGTACTCCGAGTTGCCTCTGCCATCCCGAATACATGACTAATAAAGGTGTCCCTATGCCTCCAAGGTGCCTTTTCTCAGTCAATGCTGGTGTGTTGCCACGGTGCTTCCGGCATGTCTGGCATGGTTTTCCGTGATAGTAGCTATGTGTCTATGTGTAGAGTAGCAAGATGCAAGCTGTTTGTGTGGGATTAGACTGTGTATTGTGCATGTAGTCAATGACTGTGTGGGTATTGTGACATGTGCCATCCCCATGCATCCAACGTTGGCCAGGCCACCATTCACTGCATCCACCTGACTCAAGCTTGCAGGACATGGTTCTGCCACCTGTCCACACATACCTGGGTGCCCCCCAGGACACTCCACATGATCCCTGACCTCTGCGCATGGCTGTCGCTGTACTCAATATGTCTGTCGGCACGGTTGTGCGGCCACCCCCTCAGCTGGTTGGGCCCATCACGGGTGTGTATGGTGCTCCATGTCTGTCTTGCCTAATACAATGTGACCCATGTGTGTCCTGTGCCATACTCAGGCCCCAGGGTGTGGATGGTTGCAGTCAAATGAGAACTCAGGCATAGTTAGACTTTACAAGACAAATGTAAGGTAATAATGCAATCAGTAGGCATCTTCTCTTTATGGTGTGACTTTTTTATTTTGGTTGGGGTAGGGGGGGGGGGGGGTTTGACATGAGGGGCTTTCCGGGTGTGTGGAATCCAAAGTTCACTAGGGGAGTTGGTGTCCTTGCCATTCGAAATCCTCAGAGTCCATGCCACAGTCTTGGTCAACATTGGTCAGACAGTGACCAGCAAGTCCATGTGGCAGAGAATGTCTTTTGATGCTGTGCTGCTGTTGCTCCAGTGGGCCAGGTGCCAGGCCAGGTGTCCTGGGAGATGGTGCTGTTGCGCCGACCCTCACGGTCTTTTCCGTGGACGACCCACCCTCCTGCGGGGACCCTCAGAAGCAGGCCGTGACGATGTTTGGGATGCTCCGTCGGATGTCTCCTCCTCCTCCTCATCCCTCCCTGTGGGTGGCGATGTTCTACGCCTTCTGGCACAGGGAGGGTTGCCCATGTTGTCGGCCATCCGACGGAGTGTACCGTGAATTCCCGTGAACACCGTCACGAGCTCAGCCTGTCTGTCCTCCATCCTCCCTTGGTGTTGCAGTAGACAGGCATGTTGCTCCGCATGTTGCTGCCCTGCTGGGTCTTGATCTCATCGAGGGTCCCCTTCATATCGTTGAGGGTGGACACAACCTGGGCCATGCCCGTGGTGTCCTGCCGGTATGTGTCCAGGATGTTTCGGACATGGGAATATACCGGTTCCCCAGCCAAACGGTCAGGCTCGCGCCTCCGCCGTCCTCCACTCCCACCACCCCTGCCCACTTGCACCTGGCCTGCCCTTGTGGGCACATCGGGTCTCCGGGACTCCTGAGGGGTGGCATTGGCGTTGTCTCCTGCCTCCTCCTGGGTGCCTGGGACACCGTGTCCCTCCTGGCCAGCCTGGCTGCATTGTGGTAGTGGGGCAGGGATCCTGGGTGTCTCCTGGGATGTGGCAGGAGTTGGGGTGGTGGTTGGCCCAGTTGTACCTGACGCAGGTGCTGCAGGTCGTTGGACACCAGAGGGGCCAGGTTGGTCGGGGTCGGGTTCGTCCACAGAGTGGTGAGAGTCGTTGCTGCCGGTGGCTCCGTCATCCCGCCGAGCCGGGTCCTGTGAGTCTTCCCCCCCAGTGTTGGGGGGTGATCCACGACGTTGACCTGTGTGTGAGAGAGACAATGTTAATTTTGTTCCATGCAACATCCATGTTTCATTGGTTTCAAAGTTGGCACATTTCCTCTGGGAATTAGGATATGTGTCTTGCATTCCACTCACAGTGCACTTGTGCATGGGTATGTCCCTTGGGCACAGCTTTTGCAATTTACCTATGTGTGGCACAGTCTTACTTGCTGCGTCAATTGTGACTGCAGTCAGCAGTGGAGTGGGCAGGTGTGGCAAGCCATGCATTGGCGCCTTCCGTGTAGCACTGTACGTGTGCACATGGAGTGGTTGCACACACTTATATGATGCAGGTAGCTGTCGTGCTCGTGCACAGGTTGTGACATGGCCCTGTGTTTTGCCATGGAGAAGAGGGGGGGTTCTGGCACTGGCCACCCTTGTCTACATGCACGCAGTCCACCTGCTGACGAGCAGACATTCCCACACACCACAAGGCTGATTTGCTCTCCCTGTGTGTCCCTTTCTCGCTCCCTCTCTGTCCCCCTTTCCCTCCCTCTGTGTGTCAGCCTCCTCCCTCTGTCCGTCTCCCTGTGTCTCCCTCCCTCTCTGTCCCCCTCTCCCTCCCTCTGTGTGTCACCCTCTGTCACCTCAGCCCAGCTTCCTGGGCACACACTGTTAGCAGTTCTTTGAATGGCCCTTGGATTGTTGATGTGAGTTTGTTTCTGATCTCCAGGCACCCATTGGGTGTAGTGTGTGTGTCTGCACTGCTGCTGTGGTGGTGTGTGCTGCCACTCTTTCACAGTGTTGGCTGTTCATTAGCTGCTGTCATGTGCAAGAACGTGCCGTCACCCCCATGTGTTAATGCAAGGCGTCCGCCATTTGCTGGCAAGTCTTTCCTGTGTGGGGACACACTGTTTGTCTGGCTGTGACCTAGGCCATATGGGCAGGGGGCATTGTTGTCTGCTTCTGAGTTGCACTATGTGATTTTTGGGGCCCACACTCCCGCTATCCGGCTTACCGTGTCTTGTGTTGGTGTTTTCTGTGGCCTGTGACTTGGCATTGTCCAGCTGGGTGCATGGGGCATGGTGGCGCCAGTGGCATGTGCGTGTTCATGGAGTGTGGTTGAGTCATGCGATAGCTTGGGGTGGTTGCGTGCCTGTTTGTGAGTTTGGTTGTGGATGACGTTCCCCCCATGTGAGGTGAGTTGTTTGTGTACTCACCCGGGTCTCGGAGTCCTTCTAATCCGTCCACTGCCACCACCGGCAGTATGGCCATCACCCTCTCCTCCCAGGGATGGTATTGTACGGTTCTGCGGGGCGGCCCTCCTCCAGTGACGTTGGCCTGGTTGTGTTCGTCTGTCAATTTGGCTCGGACCCTCCTCTGCAGATCGTACCACCTGGCTTGGCATTCATGCCTGGTCCTTCTGGTGTCCGCAACAGCATTCACAGCATCGACGATCGTCTGCCACATGGCTGTTTTTTCAGAAATGCTGGTCTGTCTGACCAATGTTCCAAAGAGGTGTGGCTCAACTCTGAGGATTTCATCGACAAGGACCTCCAACTCTCGGCTAGTGAACTTTGGATTCTTGTTAGTGGGCATGGTGAGGGGTGTGGGTGTGGATGGTGGGGGGGTGTGTGGATGGTTGTGGGTGTGTAGGTGTGGTTGTGCAGGTGTGTGTGTGAATGTGATGAGGGGGTGTTTGTGAAGGTGTGTGTGTGAAGGTGTGCAAGTGTAAGGTGTGGTAAAGCTTCTAGTATGGTGCTGTAGGTTGTCTGTGGGTTCTGGCAGCAGTGAGTCTGTTGCAAAGGCTCATGGTTTGTGTGTGTGGGCCCTTTTTATTGGTCCATTGGTGGGTGTGGCTGTGTTTGAACTTTGGGTGGGTGTGTTATAAGGAGTGGTTGTGTTTTGGGCCTCTGTTTTGGTTTTTTGCAGTTGCAGGTCAGTGAATGTGTTGTTTTAGTGGTTGTTGGACATGTTTTGTGGCTTTGTGCCATTCGAATGGTGTATTCTTGTGTCATTTTGGTTTGTCCTGGTTGTGTACCTGCGTTTTTAGCGTGTGTACGGTGTGTACTTCGGGAATTTAGTTGTACAGTGCTGTCCTTGTGTGTGGCTTGGTACGACTCGTACATGCGCGATGTTGTGTGAAGGTGGTGATGTTGGGGCCTGGGGTGCGCTCCGTACTTAGAATGTTGGGGTGGGGGTACGCTCCATGCATACGCGGGTGGGGGTACGACTCTAACGTACACGGGTGTACATACAGGGGGGTACGACACGAACGTACAGGGGGGGTACGACATGTACACGGGTGTACATACAGGGGGGGTAAGACACGTACACGGGTGTACATACACGGGGGTACGACTCTATCGTACACGGGTGTACATACACGGGGGGTACGACTCTATCGTACACGGGTGTACATACACGGGGGTACGACTCGAACGTACACGGGTGTACATACACGGAGGGTACGACTCGAATGTACACGGGTGTACATACACGGGTGGGGGTACGACTCGAACGTACACGGGTGTACATACACGGGGGTATGACACGTGCACGGGTGTACATACACGGGGGGTAGGACTCTAACGTACACGGGTGTACATACACGGGGGGTATGACTCGAACGTACACGGGTGTACATACACGGGTGGGGGTACGACTCAAACGTACACGGGTGTACATACACAGGGGGGTACGACACGTACACGGGTGTACATACACAGGGGGTACGACTCTAATGTACATGGGTGTACATACACAGGGGGGTACGACTCGAACGTACACGGGTGTACATACACGGGTGGGGGTACGACTCGAACGTACATGGGTGTACATACACGGGGGGTACGACACGTACACGGGTCTACATACACGGGGGGTACGACTCTAACGTACACGGGTGTACATACACGGGGGTACGACATGTACACGGGTGTACATACACGGGGGGTACAACTCTAACGTACACGGGTGTACATACACGGGGGTACGACACGTACACGGGTGGGGGTACGACTCGAACATACACGGGTGTACATACACGGGGGGTACGACACGTACACGGGTGTACATACACGGGGGTACGACTCTAATGTACACGGGTGTACATACACGGGGGGTACGACACGTACATGGGTGTACATACACGGGGGTACGACTCTAACGTACATGGGTGTACATACACGGGGGTACGACACGTACACGGGTGTACATACACGGGTGGGGGTACGACTCGAATGTACACAGGTGTACATACACGGGGGGTACGACTCTAACGTACACGGGTGTACATACACGGGGGGTACGACACATACACGGGTGTACATACATGGGGGGTACGACTCTAACGTACACGGGTGTACATACACGGGGGGTACGACACGTACACGGGTGGGGGTATGACTCGAACGTACACGGGTGTACATACACGGGGGGTACGACTCTAACGTACACGGGTGTACATACACGGGTGGGGGTACGACTCGAACGTACACGGGTGTACATACACGGGGGTACGACACGTACACGGGTGTACATACACGGGGGGTACGACTCTAACGAACACGGGTGTACATACACGGGGGGTACGACACATACACGGGTGTACATACACGGGGGTACGACTCTAACGTACACGGGTGTACATACACGGGGGTATGACACATACACGGGTGTACATACACGGGTGGGGGTACGACTCGAACGTACACGGGTGTACATACACGGGGGTACGACTCTAACGTACACGGGTGAATATATATATCTATGAAAAAAGGTATCAAGGAAAAAATATACATCAATCATTCATGAAGAGAGCACATTTAATTACCCCTTCAAGAGTATCAAATAATCATTTAGAATACATCTGGCATCGTTTTCAAAATATCACAAGAACACAGGCGTTTATACAATGAAAGATACAAAAACATATATCACACAACATCAAATAAATGTATAACACACAACAATTAACCCAAAAGCAAATAATTTTCATCAGTGTCCCCTTCTAAGTATCAGGCGGACCACTTGGAGGTAGTCAAACTAAAAGTGGGAAACACAAGCAAAGGGGGCAACAATGACCCAAAAATTATTTCAGGTGTCCCAACGACAGTCTGTGAATCACTGAAGCTCAGGTGACTCCTCCATCCAATGTCTGTCGACGTGACCACGTTTCAGCCAAAGTAAACTTAAGGCCTCTTCAGGACAGGGGTTGAATGACAAATGTATCTTCTAAATTTATCACTTCCGAGGCTGCTCACTCGATATAGACAAAACGTTCTTTTAAAACGCTGCGCGCGCTTCTAGTCTGCTCCTTCCCTTGAGATCCAACCACCGGTTCTCCACTCTGTTTTCGGTCAAAGTCGGGTCAGTCTCTACGCGGGAATCTTCACTTACACGCCAATCCAAACGCACAAATGGTGACGGAACAACAGAACCACGGGTGTACATACACGGGTGGGGGTACGACTCGAACGTACACGGGTGTACATACACGGGGGGGTACGACACATACACGGGTGTACATACACGGGGGTACGACACGTACACGGGTGTACATACACGGGTGGGGGTACGACTCGAACGTACACGGGTATACATACATGGGTGGGGGTGTACATACACAGGGGGGTATGACTCGAACGTACGGGGGCTGGGGGGAGTGTTGGGCGCGTAATCGGCACCAATATGTATAAAACAGCAAGAAGAGAAGAAATTGGGGAAACTGAAATGTGAACTAAACTAAATAATTAATTTAGCTTTTTATGACAAATTAATACAAAACTTTAATGGTGTGGTGATAAAATCACCAAAGGGGGATTGATGGAGCGGGTAATGCAAAGTTTTGTATACCTCCTCTATTCTGCATGAAAATATTAATTAAATAATCTATTAACTATTATTAAACGAGTTTGCATGTTTATTAAGCAACATTATTAACATTCGAATTACACGTGGGATTTGCATTTGCATGGCTAAATAACCTGTATAACTAAAATCTGTACGCATATTAACAGTGGTATATGTGGTAATTAGAATACTGCATGATATATGCTGCCTTTGTAATGTTGCCCAAGAGGAGGACCGAAAAGGTGAATATAATGGCTTTAAATGTTGCTATACGCTAGATAAATACAAGCACATAGAGGAATTAGTAAGGGGTTAACATTAGATTTATTATTTCTATGTATTAATTACACTTTTGTGTTTGTTTCGCTTAAATTAGCACTTGGGTCTAAATCCAAGATGGCCGCGGACACCACACGACGAAGTGGCCACTGTTCTACGAGGCGCGGAGTGAGCTTCACATGCACGAGAAATCTCCTGAACCTCATCACGACCTTTGTTCACCATGTACCCGAACAAGGACAGAGTGGGACAACAGCAAAAACCAGAGAACAATCGACCTTACAATAAACCGGAACAAGCCGACTTTTGGACTATCTCATGACATCACCCCTTGAACTGAACTGAAAACTTAAACTGACATCGGATAATCTTAACCAGCCAATCACGACTGTCCTAAATTATTATATTGTATCTTCTTGACATTATTGTATTATAAAAAAAGTGGTAGAATAGAGAGGGTGCGTTCGCTTCGCTCTTACCTTTGGGTTACGTCGCTTACGTGGCCTTGCTTCGTTTTGCACGTTCTCCTGAATTCTTGAAGGTCCGGATGCTGCCCGATCATCTGATGACTGCAAACTTTTCCTAAATCTATGGGCAATGATAGATGCTTTCACGTCTCTGGTCCTTTGCCGATCTTTGGGACTGTAACGTGCCGAGCTAAGAACTTTGAGCTTTGGCTTGCTTTCGGACGATTTACGACAAAATTATGCAGAGCCAATGAATTAGAGGACTCCAAATAGCCAGATTAGGTAAATATGATGTTCTGCAATTCACCAAAAAATTTGATATAAACTTTCTAAACTTTGACAAGACAAATGCGAATTTAGATCATTATGAAATTTTAGATAAACAATTATTGATTAACGAGAATTCATGAGTCATGAGTTTCATTTAAGAGATAGATTCTGAAGTCGTAAAATGTGTTTTAGCTGGTTCTAAATCACCATCAACCAATCCAACTAATTTGGTCCATTGACCGAAGTGGGAGGAGTGCCTTAATGTTTTAGGATTAAGGATCTGTAGGCGAAAGGGTGTTAATGTATATTTTGTAAATGACTTTCCTTCCCTATAGGTTATAAGGTGTTCCCCCCACATGTCAGGCGCTTGAATCACTCATCCCTCCTGTGCGTGCAGACCGGTGTGGAAGTAACATGTGAGTGTTGGTGTTATCGGCCCCACCAATGTCTGCATGTGTGAATGAGTTAGTGTGACGTCGGGTCTGTGACGCAGGGGGGATACCGGTACGGGTTGTTTCCCCGTTGCTAGGGTTTTTGTGCTGGATCATCTTCATCACAGTTCTACAGTGTCAGTCAGGAGCCATAATGATTCTGTCATAAAACATCACAAGACTCTACACAGCGGGTCACCCTGGGATTGTGCCATACCCCAAGCCAGAAAGGATACATCAGTCTTTCTGCCCCCCAGCGTTGGATTGGGTATGTTTACCCAAAATCTTCCTGGCATCGCAGCATTGCCCCCACCCGCCGTAGAGTCTTTTTGCCACCCTGTAGGCAGAAAAGAGGTTTGTCCCAACTGGGGAGGTGTCTCACTATCTGCCCCTACCAGGGGTTCAAAACCCGCTGGACACCAGGGATGATACATTTGGGCAAAGCAAAGGGCTGCGGTGTCCTATCCTGAGTTGGGCTGTACCCACACTCCATGTGGGGTAAACCAATCTTTTGTGTCCCCTGGGGTGATGGGCACAAAAAGATCACAAAATGGCAGGAAAATGTTTTTTAAATAATGAGGTGGGGTCTGGTTCATTTTGACATGAGGCCCAACCTGCATTTCAAAGACTCAATGATCTTTTTACTACCCTTGGGACTAAAGCATCCACATCTTTATGGCAAGGGAGAGGAAATGTAGATTTGTTGGCCATTGTTTTTACATGTGGGCTAGCAGAGAGCTGCTAAATCCCAATATCATCCCATTTTCCATGCTGAATGGCTGCACTTTTTTGGGCTCGGGTCGGGTGCCACCTAGGGGAAACCTACCAAGCCCTGACATTTCTGAAAACTAGACATGTTGGGGAGTGTAGGGTGTTGTTTTACGCGTGGATCTCGCAATATTTTCTTACCCACAATGCCTTGAAAACCTCAAATGTTGCTTTAAATTGCGCATTTTCCTTGCAGTTCTGTGACATAAAGTTTTGGAAGCCACAAGGTTCCACACAATTCCTACCACCCAGTTCCCTCTCTTGGTCCAATGTAAATGCTACCACATCTGTATGGCTGGGCCAAGCACCCACAGCATAAAAGGTACGAAAACGCAATGCAGAGAAATCAGCAATTGGGTTAGCTGTGGTATTTGGGGACAGGTTCGGTGACCACCTAGGAAACCTACCAAACCGGCTAGACTCCTTGGGAAGTCCATCAGAGGAATAGTGGTGTGCCTCCCGTGGATCCCACAATGTTATCTTACCCACAATACCCTGCAGACCTCAAACCTTTTGTGCATTTTCCTTGCAATTCTGTGACGTAAAAATGCAAGTCACACCACCCTGAACGCCCCAGGTATCTAGTTTTCAGAAATGTGTTGGATTGGTAGGTTTCCCTGGGTGCCGGCTGAGCTAGGGCCCAAAATCCACAGGAACCCAAATTGCCAATAATGGGCGGGTTTGAGTGGAAAAATTTGGCCTGCGTTTTAGGGCGTTTCTTGTTACGGGCGCTAGGATCAAACATTCAACAGTGTCACATATGAGGTACCATTTTTATCCTGAGACTTGGGAAAACTCTGGGTGGTAGGAAATTTGTGGCTCTTGCAGATTCCAGAACTTTCCTTAACATAAATGTTAGGAAAATGTTTGTTTTTGTACCAAAATGTGAGGTTTGCAAGAGCTTCTGGGAGAAAACCTCACAAGAGCCACCAAGGTAATGCTGCCCTGTACTCCTTTTGTTTCGTTTCCAGAAATGTGTGGAGTTGGTAGGTTACCCTGGGTGCCGGCTGAATTAGGGCCCAAAATCCACAGGTATCCACATTACAAAAAAAGGGATGGTTCTGAGTGGAAAAGTTTCCTGCTGCAGGCACTAGGCCCACAGTCACACAAGTGAGGTACTATTTTTATCAGGAGACTTTGGGAATTGCTGGGTAGTAGGTAATTTGTGGCTCCTGGGGGGTTTCTAGAACTTTCTTTTGCAGAAATGTGAGGAAAATTAGTTTTTTTAAGCAAAGGTTGAGGCTTGCAAGGGCTTTTAGGTAAGACAACTTAAGCAGAGCTGCACAAGCCATGCCACCTTGTACTGCCTTGTTTTCATAAGTTTGTGGATTTAGTAGGTTTGCCTTTCAGACGGCACCCTGATAGACCCAGCTCTGTTCTGCAGAGTCTTTCCCTGATGACCTTGAATCATTTTTAAACAGATTGTTTGAACACTGTTTCCCTTTAAAATATATTTAATGTGGGTGATGTTTGAGAGTTTTACAGAAAAATATTGTGTCTAGGTTTCATGCAATATCCATATATATATATTTTTTTAGATCAAAACAGGATGAGAAATGGGAGGGTGTCACACTTTGCAGTGATAATAGTGAGTTGCAGCGGCGAAAACACGTCACTATCCCTGAATATTAGATGCAAACATATTTAGAAATTGGACTAGTGCACATGTGCACTGTCAGTAACCTGGCCAAAGAGGGCATGGAAGTGCTGAAATGTGATCATATGAATCTAAAGCTGTTCCAAAAAGGATCACCCCAAAATGTGTTTGGCCCAGGGCCCCCAAAATCCTTAGAATGTCCATGGAAAGCAAAGGTAACTTATACTGCAGGCAGGTGAGGATGTGACAGGTAAAGCAGCACAAAGGAAAGAAACCAACAAAATACATGCACTTAAAGAGTGCTGAACAAAAAATAAAGTTGTCTCCTAAAGGTCAGCAGTGAAAGGATAGAACTCGTCTAATCAGAAATACTGTATAACTCCTGTTGTCTCATCATCCTGTCTTGTTTTGTCTTTCTATTTTGCTCCTTGAGGCCTGGCATTTGTGATGGACAAAGCAAATCTACAAGTACCAGAATCCAAAGACTAAAACGAAGATTACTAGACATGTTACTAATGCTTGACATGGAACTACTTGGAAACTCAGCTAGTCATGGCTGCAGAGATGCCCTTAGAACAAAGTAAATTTAAAAGTTCAGAACACTAACTTATATTTCAACGTTTAAAGAAAATATAGCCTTTCTTTGTGAATGTTCTTTGTAATCTACTAATTAAGCTTCAAATGACTACGTGTCACCAAGAATGTTCTCTTACAAAAGAAAACAACACTCACTAAAACATAGTTACAAAGTTTCGTCTTACCGCACTGGTCAGATCTGAGGAAGGCACCCCACTTTAAGCCATATTGTAGCTGACCAGCCTGCACAACCAAAGTAAAAAATGATTAAGAAAATGGAAGACCTAGGGAGAAAATTAGTGTTTTCAGAGAACTACAGAGACCAATCAAGATGTAGCCGATTAAGGTGGCTGCTTGTGATAGCATTACAAAGGGCTCATAGTTATAGTTTTCAACCACTTTAAGTGGAATAAGGCTTACTGTTCACTTAGAAAGACACATAGTGGCTGGATGAAAGTATGTGATGACGCAGACACACTGTTTCATTTTAGGCAGACGAGCAGCAGGATGGGGTGAAATAAAGTCACCTCATAAAGGCATAAACCAGGAATTGGACAACCTGTGCAATGTGGAATAATCGTTAATGTTTTGAGAGTCTTCTTCGTTGCATATTTATAAAAATGTCTTCTCGTGTTTCAGTAAGTTAATACTGCTATAAGAGAGTGTGGTAAGTCACATTTAAAACCCTTTTCTGAGAAACAGTAGCGAGCTGTTGAATCAGGTACCTCCAGCTCCCCGGGGCAAGGGGCCGAGAGCGGCCATCCAACCATACAGCAGTCTGCTTCTCTAAGAATATGATGACTATATTTATTCTTTCTGTTTTGTCTGGTATGCTAGTAACTAGGTGTACTTTTGCACTGTCGTTGTTCAGATGGTGTAGTGATTGTAAGTTAGAGTTCCCAAATCTTATCTTTCAGAATGTTTCTTAAGGGCCACCTCTTCAGCTATTTTATGAGAGTTGCTGTCAGGGCGTTATTAACTAGGCACAGATTCTGCTCTATCCTTTTAAGAGGGTTTTTTTCTGTCCTGTTCCTGGATTGAGTCCTAGTATGTGACACTGTTTAATGTTATGATGACTGGATGTGGGGATTTGCACCTGTTCCTGTTGTCATAACAGCCCATGCCCTGTCTATAGTGTTTGTTCTGATAGAAACTTGTTTGGGCATAGTTTAGAGAATTATGCAATGTAGAAATGCCAGGCCTAGGTATATGTACTCTTGAATAACTTGGAAATTCGCAAACCTGCTAAATAGATGATTTTCCAATGATGGTTTGAATGCTGGTGGTCCTATGTTTGGTGTTTATGTAGTTCCTCTGTCCCTTAAGCCCAATGGCGGTCCTTGTAACTGTAACATTAGTGGCAAATTAAAATAATCTTTGGAAAGCTGCTGCTATGGAGCCACATGCATATTTACTAAAGCATATAGAGATGGACTCCTACTCACACACACCTCCCGCATATGCAGAACCAGATCCGGCAGTCATGTCTTCTCCTACTTGCTCGTAAACACTGAAATGACCTGGCCCTGCAAATCAGAGCCGCCTCCTCAGTCCTTGAAATCCACAAGCAATCAAAGACATGGCTGTTCATCTAACCCCAGTCCTGGCTTGGCCCATACAGCTCCCGCTTAGGCACTAGGACAGCGTCCCGGGTGAGTTGTGCTCAATACAAAGACACATAACATAACAATAGAATAGTGTTGGAAAATGGCCCTCTCTGAAGTGTCACCCCAAACTTTTTGACTTCCTCATTCTCTTTTTCTGACCTTCTTTTTGTTGGCCTTAAGACTCTGAACACTTTACCTCTGCTAACCAGTGCTAAACTGCATGTGCTTCTACCATAAACATGATGACATTGGTGTATACCAGATTGGCATATTTGATGTATTGATAAGTTCCTTGTAAAGTGGTATACCATATACCCAGGACTTGTACTTCAAATGCTACTAGTGGGCCTGCTGCACCAATTGTGATACCCACATAAGTAGCCTTTCAAATCTGCCTGAGGCCTGCCACTGCATTGCATGTATGAGCAGTTTACTGCCACTTCAACTTGGCATTTAAAACTACCTGCCAAGCCTTAAACCCCCCCTTTTATTACATATATGTTACCCCTAAAGTAGGCCCTAAGTAACCCTAAGGACAGGATACCATGTAAGTAAAAGATAGAGCATGTTGGTTCATCTTTACATGTCCTGGTAGTGACAAACACCCACATTTGTTTTTCTCTAATGTGATCACTACCCTTCTCATAGGCTAACAGTTGGAATTCCTTAATACATTTTTAAGCTGAAATTCCTGATCAGACTGGAGTTGCTTCTTCATTTTTCATATCTTTGGAATGGTAGTGATAAATCCTTGTTACTGGTGAAGTTGGATCTCACATTACTATATTAGACAGGCCACTTTTAGAAAGTGAACATTTCTCTGCACTAACTGCTCTGTGTGCCTGACAGCCTGTCTCCAATACACATCTAGGGTGGGTGAGAGCTAGACTTTAGTGCATTCCTTCTAGACAGCCACAATACAGGAAGGATAGGTGTGTCTGAGTACCCATGTACATACATCTGCATTCTGATGGCTTTGCCTGGGCAGGATGGAAGGAAGGGACTGACACTTCACTTGAATAGGTTGTTGATGGTGACCTCAGCTAGGCCTACCAGTGCAAGGGGTTCGTCCTTCTATGCACAGAGTCCTCAGACCAATAGGAAGAAGTTGGCACAGAAACTGGAATAGAAAATACAAAGTTTAATAAACCTCATGAGGTGGAACTACATTCACACAGCACCGTTCAGTGTTCAGTGAAGTAGCACACTGAAAAGAAGAAGCATGGTCCTTTTATCCCCACACAGGGGCTGAAAAAGGCGGTACAAGTACACATGAGAAGAGTTATGCACATAGATGGTCATACAGAAACTGCACAGTCAACAAGTAGGAGGAGTAATAAGTTGCTGACATCAGTTAGAACAGCCTGACAGTTCTATACTAGGAACAGGTGCACTCTACTAGCTAAGCACATCTACGCATGTGCAGGACTCTGGGAGAGGGAAACAGCAAATGTCCAGCACATAGCTAACTAAAATGGCTGCCAAGTACAAAATGGCTTTCAGCTCATGCAAAGAGATTAATGCAATCTTCAACAAGGTTGTGGCCTGTCCTCACACAGAGGACTGATTACCCCCACAGATAGACTGGCAGACAGGACTTTGTTGAAAGGGATCCTTGTGCACTTCAGAGAGCTCTTTGGTGTCGCCCCCATATCAAAGGCACTTTTGGGTATAAGTACTGGTGAAGCTGTGCCAGAAGAATTGCTGTGCTGCTTAACCCCTTCGCTGCTGCGGACATTCCGCTGCAGCGCTGGGGGGGGCAGGGGGGCAGCGCGGTGGGCCTGTGCTCATGACGGAGCCGCTCCGTCATGAGCCACAGTTGAGCTGTGCTCATGACGGAACGGTTCCGTCATGACTCCGCCCATTTGCGTTGTCGCCCCGCACAGGCGGGGAAACAGCGCCGCGCAGGCGGAGCGGCCGCCGACAGGATTGTCATGACGGAACCGTTCCGTCATGAGCACACGCCAACCGTGGCTCATGACGGAACGGTTCCGTCATGAGCAGGGAAGGGGTTAAAGGACTCAATTGGACTGCTGATCTGGAAGGCCTGTGTTTATGTTTGTTGCCCTGCACCCTGCTGCTCTCTGACTCTGCTGAAGGAGAGCTGGACGGTCTCCAAGAGCTGAAGTGATCTCCAAGGTCTTGTTGGCTTGCTTCCTGTTGCTTGAGACTCAAGGATATTAAAGTTTCTAACCCTGCTCCTGTGCTTGGCTGTCCTGAAGCAGAATCGGTGCCTCTACCCGGTTGCGGAGTAAAAGTGGTGCATTGCCTTGGAACCAGCTGTTTGCCTCCAGAGATTAACACATTGGACAGCGTATCACCACCACTTCATCTTGGTGAGATCGATGTACCACCTCGATTGCATGGTAGAATCCAGCTCTTCGCTCAACGCCTCTCGACTCCAGCACCCGATCGCCTTCACTGCGTGGAGTAGATTGACGCATCTTATGCCTGCAGGACTCGACATTGATGCATCTCGTTGTTTGAGACCAAGAAAGGTGCTTTGATAATCGCAGTCAGCCCAAACTTTGACTTTGCCCCGATGCAGCGCGACCTAAAGTAACCTTTTTAGCGCTACTTGCTTTTAATTGCTTTACTGCATTTATTAATTTAAAATTCCATATCTCAACCCTTATACATTGGATTTTTTTCATTATTGTTGGACTTGGCCCTTCTGGCAGGTTCACCCCTGAACTTTTTTGCTTTTTACTGGTGACTTGGTGTGGTGATTTTTTGGTTTCTGCGCACTTTCCCTGTGTCCCAGGGTAAAGTGCGTGCGTGCTCTGAGTGCATGTGGTGAGATAGGCCTGCCCTCCCATAGGAATGCATGGGGAATGTATGTGTCCCTAGTAGTTCCTGATGCGTGGGGTGTGCAGGCCCGAGTTTGGTATGTGCGGACTCGTGGGAGTGAATGCTGCGCGATGATGTGTGCGGCGTGCATGTACCTAGTGTGGAAGTGCCACTTCTAGAAGTGGGCACTTCTGTGTGCAGTGTGTCTGGCGTGTGATTGGCTGGAGCTGGCTGGTGAGCCTGGCTCCAGGAGTCTGGTTGGGTCTGCCCCAGTGGTGAGTGTGAGATTAGCATGCTGATGGCTGGGGAGGAGTGCACCTTGGACCTGAATAGGGCAGGGTTTTCCCCACACAGTGCTGGCTCCGCCCCCTGTGGTGCGACTGGCGACCCTAGCCCTGCCAGTGAATAGAGTGAGGGGCTGAGCACATCAAGGGTGCTCCCCAACCAGCTGCGACTGGTTTTCCCCCTCACCCTGAATCAAGAACAAAGACTTTTGCTGTATAAAAATGGGGCTGTGTCCCCACAGAAACGGTTCTCTGCCAGGATCTTACCTGAGGGGGGCTGCTGCTGCTGGACCAGAGGACCGCCACTTGGATTACCTCCCTGCCTGGAGGCCCAGTGAGCTGGCTCTGGGTCCAGCCTTGCCCCCCACCCCTGCCCTGCTGCATGCAGGGAAGAACTTTGCTGGACTTTGTGGTGTTTTATTTTTATGCCTAAGCGCTGGGAGCGCTTTGTGTCCCTCAAGCGCCTGGAAGCGCTTTTATTTGCCGTTTAGCGCCGGAGCGCTTTATTTCTGAAAGCCGGTGCCCACCCGGCGTTTGCCCCGTCTTTTCAGCTTCTGAATTCCCCTGGCAGGTGCCCACCCTGCCAGGGACATTGCCGGGGTCATTGGCGGGTGCCCACCCCGCTTATTTGTCGTAATTCCTACGGCGGGTGCCCACCCCGCCGTATATCACGTCGCGAGGGAGAATACCCCTCTTATTGCCGAGAGAAATCACCGCCGTGGCCCTTGGGCGAACCGGAAGTCAGGCGTCCCCTGGGGGCGTGTCGCGGGACGGAAGCCTCATCCCGGAACCAGGAAGCGGACGGGAGCCTACCCCGCGCTCCTGTACCAGGTGATTTCAGCCGGAAGCCGACGGGAGGCCACCCCGCGCTCCGGTGCCGCCAGAAGAAGTGCCCGGGTGAAGTCTGCAGGGAACGAGCCCCGCAGACCGAGTGCTGCCGTCGCCACCTCTCCCCCAGCCGGTGAGTGAAAAAGGGAGTCCGGGTGGGGAGAGGCGGGTGCAGAGCGGCCCCGCTTCACAGCGGACCGCTCCAACGGGGCACATTGTTTGATTTAGAGCCTGTAGGCTCCAACGTCTGGGGGCATTGGTCTCTCGAGTCCCTGAGAGGGACTCCGACCACGTGGGCATCTCTCTGGTGCTACGAGCGGCCCCGGAAGGCAGCGGGCCGCTCCAACGTGAATGGGGACATATTTGTTTAGGCTCCCACGTCGCAGCATTACGTTCTCGAGCCCCTGAGAGGCTCCAACGAAGGGGGCAGTGTTCCGGAGCCCCTGAGAGGCCCCAACCTTACGCTGGGCAAAATTGTGTTTTAGAGCCCACGAGGCTCCCACGCTGTTTTGGAGGCATCCTTCTTTTAGAGCCTAGGTGGCTCCAGGGCTGTATATTGTTTGGGAGGCACAGTGGTGCCCACGCTAATTTTCCCAGCTGCCCAGCACTTAGTGGGCAGCTGCAACGTTTAGGTTGTGGCCCTCTGCGTTTTGCCTTGCGCAGCCTGCGCTGCATGGCCCTGACTTTCTGGACGCAGAGCGTCCTTGCCCCTTCAGGGCCAGTTGGCCCAGGGATTGCCACAGATAGTGGCTAATGTGAGTTTTACGCCATTGTACCTTTCCTGCACCTCTGAATGTGTTTATGCGTCATGTGCTTTGCTTTACACCTCTGAATGTTATGCATCATGTGTTTATGTGCTTAGACCCCTACAGGTGTTGTGATACTTAGGTGGTTGTTTTCTCCTAGTACAGGTGGTGCTAGTGAGGTCCGGATTCCCTGCGCAATATTTTCCTAAGGTGGTTAGGGTTGCGTAGGTGGTACTTACCTGATACCAGTAGTTACTGGTTGTGTGCTATATATGTTCTATTTTTAGCGCTACAGTGATTGTATGTGCTATGTTCTAAAATATTAATCCTACGTTCTAAGTGCTATTTCTACAAAGTGCTAATTCCTGACAGTGGTCCATGTGGCCCTGTCCCCTGTATATATAATCCCTTGTAAATTCTGCCCGTGCCTGTTGGCACATTGTAAAGTGTGTGTTTTTATCTAATGTGTTGTGTATAATACAAAGGTTATTTTTATATAATACCTTGTGTGGAGTTTCCTTTGTGGTGGGCCTTGGGTGTTGTTGCTGGGTGCGCGCGCAAACGCTTTACACATCGCCTCAGGGATAAGCCTGTCTGCTCGTGCCAAGCTACCAAGGGGGTGAGCAGGGGTTATCTTTGGTGTGTAACTTCCTTGCCCTGACTAGAGTGGTGGTTTCTGCCTGACTTTGGCGCAAGCCTTAGCCAACCAGAAATCCCATT
The DNA here is from genome assembly GCF_964204655.1 of Triturus cristatus. NCBI lineage: Eukaryota > Metazoa > Chordata > Amphibia > Caudata > Salamandridae > Triturus > Triturus cristatus. Next base: position 451,913,616 of record NC_140587.1, read on the forward strand.
TCTAACATTGGTGGCAGCGGTGGGATTTGGACTTGCGTTTGCGCTGTACCGCAGCAGCGACTGGCTGCACCACAAAACTCTGCATTTAGATAAATCACATGGTATAGGGATTATTGTTCTAAGTTTGTTTTTAATTGTCATTTCTTTGGAAATGTGTTTCTTGTGCACTGTGAGTTAGGTGTCCCTAGCTCGGGAGGGTAGATCATCCCCCTTAGTGCATTGTGTTTTCTGGATTCACCAGTAAGGGTGGGATCCAGTGGTGGCAGCGTAATAGTGTCCAGTACATTTGTCCCCCGCCCTGCGCCCAGAGTTGGTACCTGTGTCACGTGGTGGTCAGGCTGAGGAATCAGGGGTGGTAGAAACTGCCTTACCAGTCCGAGGGGAGGGTTGTGTGTGGATGAATGGTGTGTGGCACTAGGCAAGTGAGTGTGAGTTCTCTGGGATAGAGAGCTTGCTGAATCCTTTGTGAATTGTGTACTCCTGTGTTAAACGCAGACCCCTAGGTTCCCTGTGTGATCTTTTCTCTAGAACGTCTGCCAGAATGGAGCCTGCTTTTGATCCCACTGATCTAGTTTATTACAGTATGCAGGAGTTGGAAAGGTTCTGTAGAGAGAAAAACATAGGGGTGAGAGAGTCAGACACTGTGTACGAACTGAGGAACCACATGATTGGATGGCAAGCAGGTGAATGGGAACGTGAGCGCAGTGAGGGAGACAGGGCCCGGGCCTCTCACCTGGAGGGTGGTGGGTCTGTGGGGAGCCCTGAAGATTCAGAAGATGACAGTACCTGGGCGCCAGTAGAGAGTGAGGACCCCGTAGGTAGGGAGTCCCTTGCTGGGTCCAGCGTAGGAGATAGCGCCTCATCCCTTTCCCTGTCCCCTGAGCACAGTGGTAGTTTTCTGGATTCCCCAGTGAGGGTGGAGTCCAGTGGTGGCAGCGATATAAAGTGCAGTATAGAGAGTCCCAGTCCCAGTTCCCCGAGTGTGGTACCTTGTTCCCGAGAGGAGGAATGTAGGTTGAAGTTCAGGGGCAGTAAGAAGCTGTCTCACCAGTCTTGGGAGGAGGCTGTGGAGGAATGTCATGATGCACTGGTGGACTGGCTGGTGTTTAACCCGGAGCAGGATCTGGATGGAGTACTAAATATGATTATCAAAGAGCAGATGCTCAGTAGTTGTTCTCCAGGGTTGCGCCAACACCTGTTGAGGTATAACTCTTTTTGTCCATGGGAACTTGCAGAGGAAGCAGAGCGCTGGGAAAGGGCCAGAGGTTCTCTAGAGTCATTAGTGAGTGATTCCAACAATAGTGGGTCAGAGATCCTTCAGCCCAGTGTGGTGGAGGAGGCTCAGTGTAGCCCAGCTAGGTCCCAGGATAGCGAGGAGGGTGTAGGGGCTCACTGCCTGGCTCAATGGAGCAGGAGTGAGGGGGTGACCAAGGGTCCCCAGACGCCCGAAACCCTGCCTCAGGACTTGGATGGTTTCAGGAGGGAACACCAAGTTGGGGACCTAGGCTGTCCTGTTAGTCCACTTGAGGAAGATCTCTTAGTGAGTAGAGGACCTGGAGCGCCTGTAAACAGGGCTCCTGTGGTTCTGGAGTCTGGCAGTACTGCTCCGGTAGGGAGGGTACAGAAGTCCAGCGTGAGTGATTGGGGGATGAGTTCCCCAGTGGAAGAGCCGGTGGGTCAGGGACTTCCCAGTTGGGCTAGGATCCCGTGTAGTGACCAGGGTGACACCACTTCTGTTCTGGGGGATCTCCGCGCACTGTCAGGTGGACAGGGGACGGGAGATCAGCGCCAGTCAGACAGTCGCTCGACATATGTGTCATTTGATAGCCTCAGGGGGAGGGAGTGTAAGTCCCCCAAAATCCTGGAGTGCCAGGCGATTATTCCACCAAAGGTTCTAGGCCGGAGGTTGGAAGGCCAGGTTCGGGATCAGCCTGACCTGAAGGGTGGGACGTCTGTAATCAGCGTCCCGACCGGTTCTTCTTCCAGAGGTACCGCCCCAGTTGGTAGGGAGCAGGGCTCTGGAAGGGGGTGCAGAGGGTGGGAGAGCCCACCTCTGGCCCCGGTACAACCTGAGGGGTTAAACCCTGGGTTGGAATGGCGTTCTAGGTGTACCCCTCGCCAGAGGAGGAGGAACCCTAGGAGAAGAGGTAGGGGGAGGAGAGCCTTCCCTGAGACTCCTGGTCCGCCTGAGGGTGTAGACCCTAGGCTGGAGAACCAGTGGCAGTCTAGTCCTGTCTTGCAGAGAGGAAGAGTGGAGAATGGCCGCTATGTGCCAGGGGTTACTACCCCCCACTCTGTGATTAGGCACAGACCGGTGGCACCTGGGTGGCCTAGGGCCTGGTCTTGGCCGCGGACAGCTTGGGAGTACCAGTGGGGTAGCCCAGTTGGTCCAGACAGTGGTGTTAGAAAGAATTCCATGGGTTCACCGTGGCGTAGAACCGGAGGGTGTCCCTGCAGTTGCGGGCCCGCGTCCGTATTCTATCGCCCCAAGCAGGGAAGTCCATCACGGTGGTGATTGGGCTGCCCTGCGTTTTGGCTGGAAGGGGGTTGTGTTGGACTTGGCCCTTCTGGCAGGTTCACCCCTGATCTTTTTTGCTTTTTACTGGTGACTTGGTGTGGTGATTTTTTGGTTTCTGCGCACTTTCCCTGTGTCCCAAGGTAAAGTGCGTGCGTGCTCTGAGTGCATGTGGTGAGATAGGCCTGCCCTCCCATAGGAATGCATGGGGAATGTATGTGTCCCTAGTAGTTCCTGATGCGTGGGGTGTGCAGGCCCGAGTTTGGTATGTGCGGACTCGTGGGAGTGAATGCTGCGCGATGATGTGTGCGGCGTGCATGTACCTAGTGTGGAAGTGCCACTTCTAGAAGTGGGCACTTCTGTGTGCAGTGTGTCTGGCGTGTGATTGGCTGGAGCTGGCTGGTGAGCCTGGCTCCAGGAGTCTGGTTGGGTCTGCCCCAGTGGTGAGTGTGAGATTAGCATGCTGATGGCTGGGGAGGAGTGCACCTTGGACCTGAATAGGGCAGGGTTTTCCCCACACAGTGCTGGCTCCGCCCCCTGTGGTGCGACTGACGACCCTAGCCCTGCCAGTGAATAAAGTGAGGGGCTGAGCACATCAAGGGTGCTCCCCAACCAGCTGCGACTGGTTTTCCCCCTCACCCTGAATCAAGAACAAAGACTTTTGCTGTATAAAAATGGGGCTGTGTCCCCACAGAAACGGTTCTCTGCCAGGATCTTACCTGAGGGGGGCTGCTGCTGCTGCTGCTGGACCAGAGGACCGCCACTTGGATTACCTCCCTGCCTGGAGGCCCAGTGAGCTGGCTCTGGGTCCAGCCTTGCCCCCCACCCCTGCCCTGCTGCATGCAGGGAAGAGCTTTGCTGGACTTTGTGGTGTTTTATTTTTATGCCTAAGCGCTGGGAGCGCTTTGTGTCCCTCAAGCGCCTGGAAGCGCTTTTATTTGCCGTTTAGCGCCGGAGCGCTTTATTTCTGAAAGCCGGTGCCCACCCGGCATTTGCCCCGTCTTTTCAGCTTCTGAATTCCCCTGGCAGGTGCCCACCCTGCCAGGGACATTGCCGGGGTCGTTGGCGGGTGCCCACCCCGCTTATTTGTCGTAATTCCTACGGCGGGTGCCCACCCCGCCGTATATCACGTCGCGAGGGAGCCTACCCCTCTTATTGCCGAGAGAAATCACCGCCGCGGCCCTTGGGCGAACCGGAAGTCAGGCGTCCCCTGGGGGCGTGTCGCGGGACAGAAGCCTCATCCCGGAACCAGGAAGCGGACGGGAGCCTACCCCGCGCTCCTGTACCAGGTGATTTCAGCCGGAAGCCGACGGGAGGCCACCCCGCGCTCCGGTGCCGCCAGAAGAAGTGCCCGGGTGAAGTCTGCAGGGAACGAGCTCCGCAGACCGAGTGCTGCCGTCGCCACCTCTCCCCCAGCCGGTGAGTGAAAAAGGGAGTCCGGGTGGGGAGAGGCGGGTGCAGAGCGGCCCCGCTCCACAGCGGAACGCTCCAACGGGGCACATTGTTTGATTTAGAGCCTGTAGGCTCCAACGTCTGGGGGCATTGGTCTCTCGAGTCCCTGAGAGGGACTCCGACCACGTGGGCATCTCTCTGGTGCTACGAGCGGCCCCGGAAGGCAGCGGGCCGCTCCAACGTGAATGGGGACATATTTGTTTAGGCTCCCACGTCGCAGCATTACGTTCTCGAGCCCCTGAGAGGCTCCAACGAAGGGGGCAGTGTTCTGGAGCCCCTGAGAGGCCCCAACTTTACGCTGGGCAAAATTGTGTTTTAGAGCCCACGAGGCTCCCACGCTGTTTTGGAGGCATCCTTCTTTTAGAGCCTAGGTGGCTCCAGGGCTGTATATTGTTTGGGAGGCACAGTGGTGCCCACGCTAATTTTCCCAGCTGCCCAGCACTTAGTGGGCAGCTGCAACGTTTAGGTTGTGGCCCTCTGCGTTTTGCCTTGCGCAGCCTGCGCTGCATGGCCCTGACTTTCTGGACGCAGGGCGTCCTTGCCCCTTCAGGGCCAGTTGGCCCAGGGATTGCCACAGATAGTGGCTAATGTGAGTTTTTACGCCATTGTACCTTTCCTGCACCTCTGAATGTGTTTATGCGTCATGTGCTTTGCTTTACACCTCTGAATGTTATGCATCATGTGTTTATGTGCTTAGACCCCTACAGGTGTTGTGATACTTAGGTGGTTGTTTTCTCCTAGTACAGGTGGTGCTAGTGAGGTCCTGATTCCCTGCGCAATATTTTCCTAAGGTGGTTAGGGTTGCGTAGGTGGTACTTACCTGATACCAGTAGTTACTGGTTGTGTGCTATATATGTTCTATTTTTAGCGCTACAGTGATTGTATGTGCTATGTTCTAAAATATTATTCCTACGTTCTAAGTGCTATTTCTACAAAGTGTTAATTCCTGATAGTGGTCCATGTGGCCCTGTCCCCTGTATATATAATCCCTTGTAAATTCTGCCCGTGCCTGTTGGCACATTGTAAAGTGTGTGTTTTTATCTAATGTGTTGTGTATAATACAAAGGTTATTTTTATATAATACCTTGTGTGGAGTTTCCTTTGTGGTGGGCCTTGGGTGTTGTTGCTGGGTGCGCGCGCAAACGCTTTACACATCGCCTCAGGGATAAGCCTGTCTGCTCGTGCCAAGCTACCAAGGGGGTGAGTAGGGGTTATCTTTGGCGTGTAACTTCCTTGCCCTGACTAGAGTGGTGGTTTCTGCCTGACTTTGGCGCAAGCCTTAGCCAACCAGAAATCCCATTTCTAACAATTATTATCTTGTTTTGTTCATAATATGATAATCTATTTTTATAAAACTGTGTGGAGTCTTTTTGTGGTATGTTCATTGTGTTACTCTCTGTGTGTGTGTTGCACAAATACTTTACACATTGCCTCTTTATATAAGCCTGACTGCTCTGTACCAAGCTATCAGAGGGTGAGCATGGGTTATCTTTTAAAGTGTGCTTAGCTAACCCTGATTAGAGTGGTGTCTCCTGCCTGGCCTGGGGACATAATTCAGCCAACCAGGAATCCCATTTCCAATAAATCTGGTTAACAGTTTTAGGCTGATTGAGCGGTGTCAGTGGGGCGGAACTTCTCGAATAGTCTGGATCTGGTATCCAGTTTAAAATTACATTTGAACTCTACAAACTATTTGTAGTTTCCCTTTCACCTGGTATTCTTGGGGATAGTGTATACTCGCATAGATAATCCCTATGAAATGTGGACTACAGGGAATCCTGTTTGTAGACATTCCATTCTAATCAAGTCCATCTAGAGTGATTTATCACTGAACCCTGCATTATTGAATGATAAGTTTATATATCATCTAATAATTGAGAATATGTTTTTTAACTCAGTTTTTGGAAACTTTGACTGCTACTAGTGATGAATATGTGATCCATAGACACTGTGGTTTATATATCTTTTTAGGTCTCGCTGAGCCCAGCGCATGCGCTGGTTCGGAGAGACATTTTGTATGTGCGTTTTCAAAGTGCTGCTAGCTGGCCTAGCGCTTGCATTCACGCGACCGTGCACGCGCGAACCGCTAGGCTTCAGCAGCACTTTGAAAACGTGTGCGTCATCGCGATCACTTTTGCTTTCAGAGCGATCGCGATGATGCATGCACGCACACAACTCCCGCTTCTCTCCTCCCCCACCACATATGCGCCTCGCAGCCGCTCGCGCGCGGCCAACGCTTGTTATTTCTTCCAGCCCGAATACTGACCTACTTTACATCTTCGCCCACAGCCGAATGCATATTTTTTGGCACAAATATTAGCCAGGGATTTTCATCTCCATTAAAGGTAAAAACATCCCCATCCCTGCATCCTTGATAAGCAAGTGTAGTAATGTGGTGCATGGACATAGATAATTAGTCTTTATAGGCAACGTTTTCAAGGGTATCATTTTAAGACATCAGATGGAGATAATAAGTGATTTTGCACATTAAATAACTAATAAAGAAGTGCTGGTGATGATAGGGATCAGTGTATTTCAAGGGGCGGCACTCCAGGTTCCAAAAACACACAGCCATGTGGTTCGTAAGCAGCCATTTTTATGAGCACCTTTTGTTGTTGTTTATTGGATGCAAGCTTCAAACTCTGTGTGTGGTTTACAGAGCAATTTGCTGGCAATCACAAAATAATGTTATTCTTCTCTTACTTTGTCTTTGATAGCTAGGAAGAAGAAAGCACCTACTGTTGTTAATTCTTCATTGAATGATTTAGAGTTTTCATGACTGTAGAATTTTCAGTGATATGCATATGTGCCCCAAATACAACCTATAGATATATTGTAGGAAGTATCTCTACAGGACTTTCTTGAAGCAGCGTTTTATTAATTGATGCTTGGATGTTGGAAGGAAAAGACCAGAAAATAGACCTTCTCCTCCTATGCCACAATGATCTAGAACTCCATTTTAACATAGGACAGACTAGCGCCTAAACTCGTCCTATTAATTAAGGAGCTGAAGACACCAATCTTCAAGCAATATCACCACACCAGTAAATGACATCAGCCTTTCGTTGAAAATCGTACTTCGAAAAAGAGAGTTATGCTACATGCAAAGCTAGCTGAACTTTCCTGCCCACAATTGACCCCTCCCTTTTCTCTACACTTGTTCAGCACTCTGTTGATTTATAGCATGGTTGAAACTGTACAGAAGAGGTGTGCATGGTTGCATAGCTTTTTTGCACTTTGCAAAACCCATGGGAAACTTTACAACTTCCTGCAGCTCGAAAAACTTTTCACTTAGACACATCCAAGAGAAAACCGAAACATTTGTGACGATTCACGTCTCATGTATTTCATTTGCATTAAAACATGCTTCTGTTGAGTTGTTCTTCACAGCAAGCATTGACTCCACCTCCTGGAATAACAAATACAGCAGGTAAAGGTAATTCTGGGATATGGGAACACAGAGGAATTGTGAGTGGACCCCTAAGTGGCCCTTTAGAAATAGGGAATCACCAGAGCAATTGGTTCTACTGCACTAAATACCCACATTATTTCCCCATTGTCAGTTGTTTTCCAGCTGGTGAAGAGTTTGGTCAGGGAACAGTGGGATTGCAGCACTCTTGCATTGCTTGCAATTCCTAAGTCTGCTGATAACTCCTGCTGCAAATCGAATCGGACATTAAGACCAGAACCGCTGTATTTACGCGATTTAGCAGTTGTGGTGGTATCTGCATGATTTTAGATTTGCCTTGCCACATAATCCATCATCTGCAGCATTATATGCAGATTTAAACCTAAAAAAATAGTTTTTAGCTCAAACGGATCAAAAGTTACCATAACAGCACCAACAGGTGTTGCTGCTTGCTGGAAGGACCTTCGCGGTGGTTGACTTGTCATCTTTCTATTGCTTCCTGCTGTATGTGGGTGTCAGACTGATACTAATGAGGTGAAGTCTTTCCTTTGCCCAGATAGTGTTAAGGCCTAAACCAAAAATGTCAAAATAATGAGGTTACGCTATCACAAAATGTGCCGCATAAAGCCATATCATTTGCATTTTCTTGTTTTATATTTTGTCCTCCCCTTCCCCATAATTCCACTGGCCTTGATTATGACCCACTTGTAATGAGGCCATTAGAGTTCTTGTCCTCTCTATGAATTGTGCATGGAAGACCTCAGCAAAATAGTACACTTGCTGAAAAAATTATCAGATTTTTTTAGCCAGCAATTATATCGCAATTCTGCAAAAACTTCGCAGGTCATGTTTAGTTTGTTTTGGTTCTAGAAGCACGACAATGATCTCGCCACCTGATTAAAAAACCTTTTCATGGTCAAAAGGGAAGTGGGAAGCATACCAACTTTTTGTGAAGTCCGAAAATCCAGAACATTTTGGGTGAACAAATTGTGCACCCCTACTATACACACACCCTTACCTACATTACCTCCATTTCGGCAATGGCGTGCCATTTAGCTGTACGCTTACCGGTATTGTTTCTGCAACATAGATATGCAGAGCAGCTATTCACCGTAAGCAAAGTGCCTGCAGGGCCGGTCGATCGATACACCGCGCGGCTCCCCCCGTGAGTGCCAGGACCCCTGACCTCCGCTGCTGCCTCGCTCCGGCTGAGCGCCGGTTTGTTGCGCTATTCCTATGACTTGTGCCAGTATTGTGTTGTCTCTGCTTGTGCCCCCGTTTGTTCACCATTCCCTTCTCTTCTTTAATGCTGTTTTGTCATTCCTGTATTTTGCTGTGCCCCTGATTATTTAGCCGTCCCCGTGCACCCGTGATTGTTCCCGCCGCTTCTTCCCCTCCCCGCTCCCCTGCGGCCCCGCCCCCTTTTCTTTCTGTTCCCGCCATTAGCGACCCCGCTCCCGCCTCCCAGCTGCTCCTCCCTCCCACTTGGCTATTTATGGAGGTCGCCGCACGGTGTTGAGCTGTGACCTTTGCCCCTGCCTGCAGGGCCGGTCGCTCGATACACCGCGCGGCTCCCCCCCGTGAGTACCAGGAGCCCTGACCTCCGCTGCTGCCTTGCTCCGGCTGAGCACCGCTTTGTTGCGCTATTCCTGTGACTTGTGCCAGTATTGTGTTGTCTCTGCTTGTGCCCCCATTTTTTCACCATTCCCTTCTCTTCTGTACTGCTGTTTTGCCATTCCTGTATTTTGCTGTGCCCCTGATTATTTAGCCGTCCCCGTGCACCCGTGATTGTTCCTGCTGCTTCTTCCCCTCCCCGCTCCCCGCCGCTGTTCCCCTGCGGCCCCGCCCCCTTTTCTTTCTGTTCCCGCCATTGGCCACCCCGCTCCCGCCTCCCAGCTGCTCCTCCCTCCCACTTCGCCATTTATGGAGGTCGCCGCACGGAAGCGCAGCGGACGCGCCGATTGTGCGCCGAAGGCGCGCCAAAGGCAAGCCCGTCTACGCCTGTCCATGCCTGGACCGCGCCCAGCGCCAGGACCCCTGGCCCCCGAGGACGCCATCCCACTCGACGGACTTACGACACCACCACCCTCAACGCACTCAACGCCGGACGGAATCCCGCCTGCTACCGAGCCACCCAGAAACGCACCCACGGACCCTTCACCTGCCAAGCCTGCATGTTCACCTGCCTCCGGACCTGCACCGCACCCGCCAAGCTGAGCACCAGCAACAACCACCTCAAGTGCATCCTGCTCAACACCCGCTCAGTCCACAGACACGCCGTGGAACTTTGGAACCTGCTCGACACAACATCACCAGACGTCGCCCTCCTCACGGAAACCTGGATGAACGCCTCCTCAGCGCCCGACATCGCCATAGCCATCCCGGACAGATACAATATCACCCGGAGGGACCGCGTCAACCAGACTGGAGGAGGCATCGCCATCGTACACAAGAACACCATCCGCATCTCGACCAACTCCAACGACACCTTCACCGCCGCCGAACACCTCCACTTCCAGATACACACCGACCCCAAGACGACCCTCAGAGGCACCCTCATCTACAGACCCCGGGACCACGCACACAATTCAGCGAAGACATCGCAGACTTCATCAGCCCGCACGCCCTCGCCTCCTCCGACTACATCCTCCTAGGGGACCTCAACTTCCACCTGGAGAACAACAAGGACAGCAACACCACCACCCTGCTGGACAACCTCACCAACCTCGGACTCAAGCAACTGGTGAACACCCCTACCCACTACGCCGGCCACACGCTTGACCCGGTCTTCTCCTCCAGCATGCACATCTCCTTCAGCCACTCCACCGGTCTTCACTGGACTGATCACAGCTGCGTCCACTTCAGCTTCAGGAGAAACACGACCCACCACCACCCACAACAGATCCCTCGCCGGAGCTGGAGCAAGATCACCGCCGAGCAGCTCACCACCTCCCACCGCCAGAACCCCCCCGCCAGCACAACGGACCCCAATGAAGCAGCCAGCAACCTCACACAGTGGCTCACCAACTGCGCCGACGACCTCGCACCACTAAGGAACCCTCCCAGCAGGCCCAGAAGCAAGAAAGCCCCCTGGTTCACCAACGAACTCAAGGTCTCCAAGAAGAACTGCCGCACCCTCGAGAAAGCCTGGTGCCATGATCAGACCTCAGACAACATGACCGCCCTCAAGCACGCCACCCGCAAGCACCACCAGCTGATCCGCACCACCAAGAAGACAGCATTCAAAGAACGACTGGACAACAACGCCCACGACAGCAAGGAACTCTTCAGCATCGTCAAAGAGCTCTCCAACCCCAGCGCCGGAAACAAAGACATCACACCCTCGCAAGACCTCTGCGATTCCCTCGCCTCGTTCTTCCACCGCAAGATCGCCGACATACACAACAGCTTCGGCACACCAACCACGCTCCCAACCGCCGAACCAACGCCCCCTACCACCACCCTCTGCATCTGGACCCCGGTCAGCACCGAAGACACCACCCGCACGATGAACACCATCCACTCCGGATCACCCACCGACCCCTGCCCCCACCACGTCTTCAACAAGGCCGACTCCATCATCGCACCCCAACTGCTGGACATCATCAACACCTCCTTCCACACCGCCACCTTTCCGGAGAGTTGGAAGCACGCCGAGCTCAGCGCCCTCCTGAAGAAACCAACAACAGACCCCACCGACCTCAAGAACTTCCGCCCCATCTCGCTCCTCCCTTATCCTGCCAAAGTCATCGAGAAGACCGTCAACAGACAGCTCGCCGCCTTCCTCAAGTCGAATGGATCCCTCGACCCCTCGCAGTCCGGCTTCCGAGCCAACCACAGCACCGAGACCACCCTGATCGCAGCCACTGATGACATCAGATCCCTGCTCGACAACGGGGAAACAGCAGCCCTCATCCTCCTGGACCTCTCTGCAGCGTTCGACACTGTCTGCCACCGCACCCTAGTACAGCGCCTCAGCAACATCGGAATCCAAGGGAAAGCACTAGAGTGGATCATCTCGTTCCTTGCCGGAAGAACCCAGAGAGTCCGCCTCCCCCCGTTCAGATCCAAGGCCACCGAAGTCATTTGCGGCGTACCACAAGGATCATCACTCAGCCCAACCCTCTTCAACGTCTACATGAGCCCCCTCGCAGCCATCGCACGCCAACACAACCTCAACATCATCTCCTACGCCGACGATACCCAGCTGATCCTCTCCCTCACCAACGACCCCGCCACCGCCAGAACCAGCCTACACGAAGGGATGAAAGACGTCGCCGAGTGGATGAAGAACAGCCGCCTGAAACTGAACTCAGACAAAACGGAAGTCCTCATCCTGGGATCATCACCCTCCACCTGGGACGACTCTTGGTGACCCCCCGCCCTGGGCACCACTCCCAAGACAACGGACCACGCACGCAACCTGGGCTTCATCCTGGACTCCTCCCTCTCGATGACCAGACAAGTCAATGCCGTCTCCTCATCGTGCTTCAACACCCTGCGTATGCTCCGTAAGATCTTCTGTTGGATCCCCACCGAGACCAGGAAGACCGTCACCCAGGCACTCGTCACCAGCCGACTGGACTACGGGAACACCCTCTACGCCGGAACCACAGCCAAACTGCAGAAAAGACTCCAACGCATCCAGAATGCCTCCGCACGACGCGTCCTGGACATCCCCCGACACAGCCACATCTCCGGCCACCTGAGAGACCTGCACTGGCTCCCCGTCAGCAAGAGGATCACGTTCAGGCTCCTCACCCACGCACACAAGGCTCTCCACGACCTGGGCCCCAAGTACCTCAACGACCGCCTGACCTTCTACGTGCCCACCCGCCAGCTACGATCGACCAGCCTCGCCCTCGCCGCCGTACCACGCATCCGCAGAGCCACCACCGGAGGACGATCCTTCTCCTACCTGGCAGCCAAGACTTGGAACTCCCTCCCCATCCATCTTCGGTTGACCCAGGACCATCTTTCCTTCAGGAAGCAACTCAAGACCTGGCTGTTCGTGCAGTAACTTACCCCCCTCCCCCAGCGCCTTGAGACCCTTCCGGGTGAGTAGCGCGCTATACAAATGCTTGATTGAATGATTGAAAGGCTGTTGGGTGGCATTTAAAAATTTCACAGCCGCAATTGTGGATGTACTGAGAGCAAATTACCTTTTATCTAAAAGTTAGGTATAAAACTGCGTTTATGACTGGAACTTGCATTATTACTTTGTACCACAGCACACTGAAGTTATTTTATTTTAATATTCTAATTTCCATCATTCATGCAGGCTTACTGTCTGGATCTTTGCAAGCATGAAGATGTATTTCAGGTCCCATTTGAAAAGGTATCTTTTGTTCTAACAAGTACAGGAACTTCTACCAAGTATATGGGCATCTGAACGAAATCTGCTCTCACTGCTACCACACAGAAACCCACTGTTGAAAATGGCCTTTTCTGCAGGGTCACCTCCAAACTTTTTGCCTTACACCTACCCTTTTTGCTGAATTAATTTTTGTGGGCTTCAGGACTTGTTGCACTTTACCCCTGCTAACCAGTGGTAAAGCGCTTGTGCTCTCTCCTTAAAACATGTTAGAATTGGCATATACCCAATTAGCATGTTTAATTACATCCCTAGTAAAGTGCACCACATGTGCCCAGGCCCTGTAACTTAAACAACTACTAGTGGGTCTGCAGCACTAATTGTGCCACCCACTTAAGTAGACCTTTAAACATGCGCCACGCTTGCTCTTTCAGAGTGTGTGTGAGCAGATTTAAACTGACATTTCACCCTGGCAAAATGAACCTTTTGCCAGGTCCAACCTTCCTTTTTAGGTCTCGCCTGACCCAGCGCATGCGCTGGTCTGGCGAGACTTATTGAGAGGGCTCCAAAAAGTGCTACCAGGCCAGCCTAGAGCTACAGAGCATGTGCGCGGGCGCGCGCGCCGCGCTTGACTGCGATTACTTTCACTTTCGCGGCCGCTTTGATGTTTTATCGCGATCACTTTCACTTTCGCGGCCGCGGTATTTAGTTATGCAACTGTTGCATGGCTAAACACTTATAAGGTCCCAAAGGCGAGACCTATTGGCTATGCCAATGCTTGTTTATGAGTTATTGTCATAGCCACACATTTTTATATTTTATGGACCTAGGATTAATCAATACAAATAATGCATTTTAAGGCATAATGCTGGTGTGGGATGGTAGTCTCAATCAATCAGTCAATAAACCAATCAGGATTTATAAAGCGTGGCTAATCACCCGATAGGGTATCCAGCCGCTTGCAGGTCCCGAAGGCTCATTCGCACAACCAGGTCTTGAGGGCCCTTCAGAATTCCGCAAGTGAGGTGATGGTCCGGAGTTGTGTGGGGAGGCTGTTCTAGGTCTTTGCTTCAATGTGGGAGAAGGAGCATCCTTTATTTCTACTTCGGTAGATGCAGGGAGTATGGGCAAGTGAAAGGGACGCAGAGTATATAGTCTTCTCACGGGTAGGTGGAAGTTCAGGCATTGGTAATATAGGCGGGTCCTTTATTGTGTAGAGCCTTCTGTGTGTGGGTCAGCAGCTTGAATTGGCATCTCTTCGGTATTTGAAGTAGGTAGAGTTGCCTGAGGTGGGGTGTGATGTGGGTTCATCCGGAAAGGTCGAAGATGAGTCTGGTTGTGGCGTTCTGTATGCTCTGTAATCTCTGTAGGAGGTGAGCCGTGATTCCTACATAGAGAGCATTCCCATAGTCCAGTTCGCTGGTGATGATGGCCTATGTCACGGTGCGTCTAGTGAGCAGGGCTAGCCACTTGAAGATCCTACATAGAATGAGCAAAGCAGAAGAAGGCGGAGGAGATTGCGTTGATCTGTGATTTCATGGTGAGCTTGTTATCAGTGATGAGTCCAAGGTTTCTGGCATGGTTGGAGGGAGTAGGTGCGTTTCTTAGTTCTTATGGCCACCAGGCCATGTGTTGCTGCTGTTGAGCAAAAAACAAAGAAATTGGTCACTACGATTGGTGGAGATAAATAAATGTAAGCATTCAAGCAATCCTGCTTTTTTCCCTTGTGTTGATGCGAAGTATCTGCATAATGTCTAGCATATGTTTTGCACAGGAAGGGTACCTTTCAAAATACTATATTTAGACAAAGTTTAAAACTTTGCCCACTTTAGATGGTTGCTGTACTTTGCAGTACATATGCGAAGTCAGGAAAATGTTAAGAAAAAAAAAATCTCTTTTTATCAACATATCAAAAGGACGCAATTTCCTGCACAAACTCCTGTCTACAGATGTTAGTAGATAGGGCTTTGCGTCAGAAACGATGAGTGGTTGCATAGGAATGCCTATATTTCACCCATGGTATGCCCCATTGACGCAAAGCAATGAAAAGCAAAGCAGCGCTACCACTAATTTCCAGGGCAAATACAGTTTTGTGCTGGAAAATAAACACCAAATAACATTTTCACGTCAGTTTGCCTTTTTTTGTCACACAAACCTGGTACAAAATGTTAGTAAATCTGCCTAAGTGCATCAAACATTGGGTGCATTCTTAAACAGATTCTGGGTGCCATGCTGAGTGTCCTGAGGTTCGCACTACTTTTCCAGCTTTTTGGGATCATCTCACAAACCCTTCATTTTACGGACTGGTAGCATTTGCTCCTTCGGATGACTTCATTTATTTATTTGCAGTTTTTGACCCAAGAGGTGACAAAGTACTTTATGTAAGATTTAATGGGTGAGAAGCAACATAAATCAAAGTATCAGAGCAAGTTTTTGTTACAGTTAAGATGTTGAAATATTATTATATGCATATATATTCGCAGATGCTTAAATAGTTCTTCATTAGTCTATCAATTAATACATACAAGTATAGAGAGGCATACTGGCGGCCCAAACTCTCACAGCACTCCCAGATAAGGATTGCTGGAATCTTTTTCTTTTTGAAAGAAGGGTTTTAATTGGGAATCGGATTTCTGAAGTGATCGAAATCCTCATGTCAACAGTGTCTGAGCAAGATATTTAAGGGGATCCAGAGTAGATTTATTTGTGAACACTGCAGGCTAGTTTGAAGATGCTTCTGGCTTCAGTGAGAAGCAATTAAAGTGCGATCAATACCCTGGATATGCGTTTCCATTGTCTCATAACAGAAACCAGCCTTGCTGCTGCAGGGGGAGCAGCTTTCTGTGATTTCCTAAGCAGACCAGTAAGCAGGAAGTGGCCCTAGTGTACCCTTGACAGCACTAGAGATTCAACAACTGTTTTAAGGTTATCTTCAGGCATTAATTCCTCTCAGCGACCTGAACAGATGCTAAGTACTTTTCACTAAGGCATTAACCTGGGCTTGAAGGTGTAGGTTTTTGTCTCAAGTGAAGCGGGGATTTCACATAGCTGATAATGGCTAGACTACCGTCAAGTACATTACATGAGTTTAACCAGCAGCAGATCTTTAATAAGAGAATCCGTGCTCGGCCTATGCCCTCTCCCCATTTTCCTGTAACCTATTTTTTTAAAAGTGGTATTTCAGGCACTGTGCGTATTTGGATGTCACTCTGATCCATGCTCTGTGCCAGGCAGAGGCATATTGCTTCTCACAGACACATGCGCTAGGGTGCAAGTGCCCCTGCTGCATCTTTTTCGGGCTTGTATAATGCCAGTCCAGAGCCTTTGCATCCTGCAACGCTTAAAGCCACACTCACTTGTGATGCACACACAGCTCCCTCGCTGATTGACCACAGCACGGGTGCTGTAGGCTTAAGTGCTGTGCTTAGATAAGAGAAAGAGTTCCCTTAAGGCACAAATAGAAAACAGGTATAAAATAATGTACCTCATAGAAATAACTAAACTAAATCCCTGAACTAAAACAAGATAAAATTAAGACAATGTATATAATTGCGACCTGCACAATTACAAGCAGACAGAACAGTTACAACACACATTTGTTGGATACAGGTTTGTATATTCTTTCTCCGCTCTAATGACACCAGAGTAGTATCACTACCAAATCAGTGTATCTATTATGGTGTTGGAGACTTGAATTATACGCTTTAGGTTGCGTCGACGCGTTTCGGTGATAACTCCTTCTTATAATCACCTTTATCAAGACATAAAATTTGTCTGCCAGAACCAGAGGGTATGTAAAATCGCCCTAGGATTAAATGTCATGCAATAAGTGCTGTGCTCCCAAAGGCTGTGTCAATCAGCAAGGGTGCACCTCTCCCAACTTGTCACTGGGTGGAGTAGTATCAGCAGCCGTCGCTGAACACGCTTCACCCTGTGATAAGTAAGCCTGGGCGGAGTTCGCGGAGCTCCGCAAGCGACAGAGTGTGTTAGATAAATGCCGTTTGCGCTGATTTTCAGTGCCAGGTGCTTGTCTGCACTGTGTAATCATCGCGAACGGCACCATGCACAGCGCAAGCGGGCGCTGCTTCCTTTCTGCCGCTCGAGTAGATTTTTACTTAAGTGGCAGCTTTCTCAACGCGAGTGGTCGCGAGCATAAGCGACCACTCCCAATGAGAAATGTTACCACCCGTATTGAGAAATCTCACAGGGAGGTTGATTTTCCACACTCGTGCTCTGCAATTTGATGTTGACGATCGCGAACAAGGAAAAATCTCACCAGGAGGTGTATTTTCGTCGCTCGCGCTTGCCAACTTGATGTTGGGGACGTGAGCGAGGAAAAAAACTCCACTCCGCAAGTTTTTCGGAAGTTCACAGCTCAGATTTAGTGATAAGGGGCCTCATGTAGGTAAATAAAATTTACAGATTCTTAAATACCGAACCGTACCGAATCGGTATTTAAGAATCGGTAAGTTATATGTAGGTAATAATTCGGTAATATTTACCGAATCGGTAACATTCGGTATTCAAGAATCGGAATTTACCGAATCGGTAAATGCCGCAGTGGTATTTACCGAATCGGTAAATACCGAGGTGGTATTTACCGATTGGGTAAATACCGAATCGGTATTTACCGAATCAGGAAAAGAAAATCACATGACTGGATGAAACAGCCAATCCTGTGCAACCACACCCCACCCAACCAGGAAGTGGCCACACCCAGGCAGGTGCACACAATCAACAGACTCTGGAGAGGCTTGGAGTGCAGAGGAGAGGCAGGGAGCCAGTGCCTGTTTGGGCAGCTCAAAATCATCATGTCCAGCCAGAGGACACAGAGAGATGGAGGGGAAAGGAGGAGGAAGATGAAATTCAGCCCCAAGGAACTCCAGGTGCTAGTGGAGGAGGTGGTGAAGCAGCACCAGAAGCTGTTTGGGAGGCAGTCCCTGCAAGTGCCGGAGTCTGAGAAGCGCACTATATGGCTGGGTATCCAGGCGTGAGTCAATGCTGTGGGAGTGACCCACAGGGACATTGAGGTACTCAAAAAGCGCTGGTACGACCTGAGGATTGTGACAAAGAGGAAGATGGGGGAAATCCAGAAGGAGGCCAGCCAGACTGGAGGTGGAATCAACAGGGCACCTGCCCTCACCGAACTGGAGGAGCTGGTGGAGGCCACAATAGAGCACGAGAGCGTCGTGGGGCATGGAGATGCCGACAGCTCTGCCAGAGCCGCCACCCAACAAGGTAAGACGAATGCACAGCAATGTAGCCCCTCCTACCCCTATCCCACATCCCCCATTGTGAAATGAGTATCCCACTCCAGTCCATGTGTTAGTGCAGACAGGCAATGCATATGGGAGATGTAGTCAGGGAACCCCCAACCATGAAGTGAATAGCACAGGACAACAATGCATGGTACACACATTAGCCAAAAGCAGGCAGAGGACAATGTGAGAGTGTTACATGAATTTATTGTGATGCTTGCAATGCAGCCCTTCAGGTACACTGAGCTGATGTTGCATTTCTGTCCACAGATGTAACATCGCGCAGGACTGCACATGGTACAGGAGAGAGGGCACACCGGCAAGACAGGTCAGCTCTGGCCAGCACGAGTACTGCATAGCCAGCATCACCACCACCACAGCCTGCATCACCACCACCACAGCCTGCATCACCACCACCACAGCCCGCATCACCACTCATGCATGAGTCACCGCCCACATCACCACTTGCAATTGTGATGCCGAGGAGGCGTGCTGCTGGCAGGTTGGCAGCGTTAGAGACCTCATCCGACGACAGCAGGGGCCCGGAGCCAAACACAATGCCCCAGGATGGGAGCTATGCCACTGTGCCCTCCACCTCACAGGGAGCACACACGGGTGCAAGACGGCGCCGCAGGTCGCGGGTTCAGAGTCCACCAGCAGACGGTGACAGCCATGGGGTCTTTGCGGGACTCGAGGGCAACATGCTCAAGCAGCAGCGCCTACAAACAAAGGCAGTCATGTCAGTTCAGCGGCATGTGCGGGGACTGAGAACCACATTCAAAAACATGGACAGGAACATCAGCGCAATGGCGGCGGGGATTACTGACATGGCAGCGGGCCTGCGGGACGTGTCACAGTCCATGAAGCTGTTGTGCAGCAAGTTAGACGCAGATAGAGCTGCAAGGCGCCAGGAACGGCAGAGGGGAGACAGGCACACCAGGGCACTCAACCGCCTGGCAACTGCAACTTCACTACTCTGCCGGCGCTCAGTGAACATGCAGGAGGGCCTGACACACTGCAGCAGCGACGTTACTAGGGGGATGGTGCAGGTCACCAGTGCCCTGGAGGTGCTATTGACCAGTCAGGTGGCCACAAGTGGTGCAGGGGATGCTGCTGAAAGCATCGACACCAGCAGCAGGAGCAGCATAACACCCCCGGTCCCAGAAACACGCAGGAGCAGCAGGCGGCATGGGGCTGGCACCAGTGAGGAGGCTGAATCCGTGCCATCCCACACTGTAGCGCGTGGCCACAAACATTGATGCTGCACCGCGTAGCAAAAGACAATTGGGTGACGTAACCCTGGACTTCAAACTTGTCAATACGCAATGTTGCCAGAATGGCATAATCTTGGTTTCGTGGCCTAGGATGCTTGATTCCGGTCCAGGGAAGACATGGCTTGGCAGTTCGGGCTGGACTGTTCCCATGAGGCACAGGGTCAAGACTGATATGCATATGGCCATGTCTAAACTGGGGTGGTGTAGTGGGCAAAAGAACGATGGATTTAACCCAGATCTCTTGACTGGGGGAGAATGTATGCATTGTCAGCATTCCGTCCATCATTTGTTTGTTGTAACGCTTTTCGCCCTAAGTGGGATGGGTATTCCCAGACGTGGGACCCGTGCTCACTACGCCACTGGAGTCAAGCTATCCTGGCTGATGACGGCTGATAGCCAGAAACCGGTCCTAGGATGCTTGATTCCGGTCCAGGGAAGACATGGCTTGGCAGTTCGGGCTGGACTGTTCCCATGAGGCACAGGGTCAAGACTGATATGCATATGGCCATGTCTAAACTGGGGTGGTGTAGTGGGCAAAAGAACGATGGATTTAACCCAGATCTCTTGACTGGGGGAGAATGTATGCATTGTCAGCATTCCGTCCATCATTTGTTTGTTGTAACGCTTTTCGCCCTAAGTGGGATGGGTATTCCCAGACGTGGGACCCGTGCTCACTACGCCACTGGAGTCAAGCTATCCTGGCTGATGACGGCTGATAGCCAGAAACCGGTCCTAGGATGCTTGATTCCGGTCCAGGGAAGACATGGCTTGGCAGTTCGGGCTGGACTGTTCCCATGAGGCACAGGGTCAAGACTGATATGCATATGGCCATGTCTAAACTGGGGTGGTGTAGTGGGCAAAAGAACGATGGATTTAACCCAGATCTCTTGACTGGGGGAGAATGTATGCATTGTCAGCATTCCGTCCATCATTTGTTTGTTGTAACGCTTTTCGCCCTAAGTGGGATGGGTATTCCCAGACGTGGGACCCGTGCTCACTACGCCACTGGAGTCAAGCTATCCTGGCTGATGACGGCTGATAGCCAGAAACCGGTCCTAGGATGCTTGATTCCGGTCCAGGGAAGACATGGCTTGGCAGTTCGGGCTGGACTGTTCCCATGAGGCACAGGGTCAAGACTGATATGCATATGGCCATGTCTAAACTGGGGTGGTGTAGTGGGCAAAAGAACGATGGATTTAACCCAGATCTCTTGACTGGGGGAGAATGTATGCATTGTCAGCATTCCGTCCATCATTTGTTTGTTGTAACGCTTTTCGCCCTAAGTGGGATGGGTATTCCCAGACGTGGGACCCGTGCTCACTACGCCACTGGAGTCAAGCTATCCTGGCTGATGACGGCTGATAGCCAGAAACCGGTCCTAGGATGCTTGATTCCGGTCCAGGGAAGACATGGCTTGGCAGTTCGGGCTGGACTGTTCCCATGAGGCACAGGGTCAAGACTGATATGCATATGGCCATGTCTAAACTGGGGTGGTGTAGTGGGCAAAAGAACGATGGATTTAACCCAGATCTCTTGACTGGGGGAGAATGTATGCATTGTCAGCATTCCGTCCATCATTTGTTTGTTGTAACGCTTTTCGCCCTAAGTGGGATGGGTATTCCCAGACGTGGGACCCGTGCTCACTACGCCACTGGAGTCAAGCTATCCTGGCTGATGACGGCTGATAGCCAGAAACCGGTCCTAGGATGCTTGATTCCGGTCCAGGGAAGACATGGCTTGGCAGTTCGGGCTGGACTGTTCCCATGAGGCACAGGGTCAAGACTGATATGCATATGGCCATGTCTAAACTGGGGTGGTGTAGTGGGCAAAAGAACGATGGATTTAACCCAGATCTCTTGACTGGGGGAGAATGTATGCATTGTCAGCATTCCGTCCATCATTTGTTTGTTGTAACGCATTACTAAACTACGTCATGACATACAACAACTGGCTGTGTCCCCTTACTTACTCAGAAATAGTTGCATGTGATCTCTGCCCGTCTCTCTCTCCCATCTGTTGCTGTTGGCACTCCAGCAGCGTTGTCCTCTGGCTGACCTGAATCATCATCATTGTCCTCAAAATCTGTTAGTTCCACCTCTGTACCTCTCTTTGTGGCAAGGTTGTGCAGCATTGCACAAGTGGCAATGATCTTGCAACAGATGATGGGTGTGTACTGGCGTGCGCCTCCGCTTTCGTGGAGGCAGCGGAACCTGCTTTTCAATAGTCCAAACGTGCGCTCCACCACGTTGTGTGTAGATTTGTGTGCCACGTTATATCGTCTCTCACTCTGGGTTGATGGGTGTAGGTAGGGAGTGAGGATGAATGACCGCACGGCATATGCACTGTCGCCTAGGTGAGTGAAAGTGAACCATCAGTCACATGTCTCAATACACTCTGATTTGCAAGTCTTATGGGGCGTCACTGTTACTTACCTAGCAGGTATCCGTCTCCAAATTCTCCAGCAAGCAGTCGTGTGTAGATCCCACTGTTCTGGAAGATGTAGGAGTCGTGGGTGCTCCCAGGAAACTTCGCTACAATATCAGTGATGATGTTCCCTGCATCGCAGATTACCTGCACATTGATGGAGTGGGTGGACTTTCTGTTCCTGTAGATGTGCTCAGTGGCAGCTGGTGGGCAGATTGGGATGTGTGTGCCATCAATACAGCCAATGACATGGGGGAACTGTGCCATGTGATAAAAGTCAGTGTTAGTTTTCTGCAGTTCAGCCTGTGTGTTTGGGAAGCTGATGTAGTGGTGCATTCTCTGCATCATGGCATCCAGGAACTTCCTGAAGAAACGGGACAGGCAACTCTGGGATACACCGCCCACCGCAGCTATCACCCCCTGGTAACTGCCAGATGCGAGTAGATGTAGGCTGCAGAGCACCTGCACATGTGGTGGTATGGCATGCGCCCTTCTTGTTGGCTGGTCCATGAGTGGGTGCAGGTCACTGATCAGGTCCATGATGGTTTGTGGGTGTAGCCTGTACCTTTCATGTATCTCTGCGTCAGTCTGTTGAAAGAGTGTAATGCACTGTCTGTAGATGCGTTCCTCCCGTCTCCAAATCCTCAGACCTGCTGCCTGTAGACGTAGGCGCCTTGCAATGACATACAGAGCGGCCATGTTGTCCACGCTGTTGCATTTTGGGATTGCTTATATGCACTGTTGATGCTTACCACCTGATTTCAATCCGTGTTAATTACCGACTCTTAATTACCGAATTTCATGGATTTCTTAATTACCGAATTTACCTACATGTCTTTTTCAGTTTTACCACTTCATATTTACCACTTCATATTTACCACTTCATATTTACCACTTCATATTTACCGATTTGGTAAATCTGTATTCGGTAAATAGGAATCGGTATTTACCGCTTCATATTTACCGAAAACTGGTTTTTGGCCTCCTACATCTCACTTGACTAAATACCGGTCGGTAACGGCATATTTACCGAATTTCGGCCGTTACCGACCGGTATTTAGCTACCTACATATGGCCCAAGATGAGGAAGGGTTGTGACCTACACAGAGCCTGCAAGCACTTTATGAACCTCTCAATGCTTACTACTTGAGTTCCAACAACAGCAGCCACTTATTCCAGTTCAGTTTTAATAGTAGGTTTAACTTGCAGGCTTAACTTATCATTTTATTTGTAGTTTTTTGACACTGTGTATTTTGTAAGCTGACTCCCATGCGTCAGCCCATGATCTAATAAAAGTCGTGAATAAATAAACCATGGAAGCGAAAGTGAACCTCCCAACTTTCTGGAGGATCAACACCCTACCCTGTTTTGTCTGTCTGCTTTTTCTGGCCCATGGTGGGGATGCCGGCGAATGGATAGCAGTGGGTGAAGAAATATGGAGCAGTCTTGTATAGAAATAATAGCAGAGCTCACATTCTCTGGCCTTCATCCCATGTCAAGTGCTCTGGCGTAGTCTCAAATATAGAAAGAGCTCCATTGGCTTGGGTTCGTCCCCGTGAAAGAATTGCTCTCTGCTCTTGAAGATCCCGTTGACATAGAGGTCCCCCCTGTGTATACACTAACTTTATGCAACATTCTGCGGCAGCCAAACTCATGTGTTACCTGAAGATCTGGATACTGTGAGAGATGTAGTCTGGGTGAATAGAGCATGGGTAATGCCAATCTGCCAGCGATAACTCTCAAGCCGTGGTGGTGCATTCTACTGTAGTCTACTGTAGTCTACTGTAGTCTCTGCCTTCTGGCCTATGTGCTATAAAGCCTGTTAAAGGGACATGATCCATATACCCCTGTCCGATGGCTAAGATTTGTATGTAAGGGGGAGGGTGGAACCAAAATACTGCAAAGTGTGCCTGTGCACACAAGTAGTACAATTTCATATCAGGAGCTTCAAAGCCTCCCTGTGAGAAAGGTCGTGTTAGGGTGTCCCATTTAAGTCTGGGTTGTTTCCTCCCCATGTCAGTCTGGTCAGCTGCGCTTGAAGTGTTTTAAAAAAGTGTCGGCCCAGTTTGTATGGTATGTTGAGGAAGAGCTATAACAATTTAGACAATATCACCATTTTCATTAAGGAGATTTGTCCTACCATTGAGAGAGGCATGGTAATCCACCGCTTTATCGAGTCTGTTAGAGAGGCTAAGGTTTTTCATAATTGGCCCGCATTAACTCTGTCCTACCCCTAGTGTCTATTATCCCCAAATATTTGACCTCCGTCTGACACCATACAATAGGGTAGTCTAGAATATATGACCGAGTCGGTTTCGGGAGTGGGAATTTCTGAGTTTTACCCAAGTTTACATTAATTCCAGAGATCCTTCCAAACACAGTGAATTCACGCAGTATGGGGTTTAGGCTGATTCGCGGATGTCGCATGAAGAGTGTTATATCGTCTGCATAGAGAGACACTAATATATGTCTGGTGAGATATCGTATTGCATGTTCTCGACGGTGTTGGTGTAGCTTAGCCACCAGGGGTTTCACTTCCAGTGCAAAAAGCAGGGGTGAGGGTGGACATCCCTGTCTCGTTCCCCGCCACACTGTAAAAGGGGCTGAGCATACTCTATTAACCAGAACCTTCGCTTGCGGCTGTTGCTACAGCACCTTTATCCACGAGAGGAAGCCAGGCGGCATCCCTATTCTCCCTAATACCCCGAGTAGGTACCCCGATTCCACCGAATCAAATGCTATGGTGGCATCTAAAAAGACCGCCACCTTCTCTATCTCAGGGTCAACATCTTGCAGCAACGAGAATTCACAAGTTGTGCGAAGTCGAAATGAACCTCGCCGGGTTGGGCAACACTAGAGCATTCATAAGAAGGCTCAACCTGTAATCAAGCACTTTAGCTAATATTTTAACATCACAGTTTATCAGGGAAAGTGGCCTGTATGACTCACATTTACTGTCTGGTTTCCCTGGTTTCAACAGTGATACTATTATCACCTCCCTCATAGTCATGGGGAGGGTGTCCTCTTCCTTAGCCTCCTCGGACACATGTTTAAGTTTCGGGGTCAGGTATTCTCTATACGTTTTGTTGAAATCGCAGGGAGGCTGTCTGAGCCAGGGGCACTACTGGATAGTAACTGCATAACTGTCGCATTGATTTTGTCCTCGATGTCGGCCTAAAGGAATTCCGTTTATGCCTTCCCAAGCCACTCCAATGCTATATCTTCAAAGTATGTTTCTAATTAAATGGGCTGTGCTCCATTGATGTGTGGAGCTCAGAATATTATTTGGTGAAGGCGTGCAAAATGTTTTCTAAGTCATTATGTATGGTGTTCTTTGCATCTTGTATCTCCAACAAATAGTTGGCGAAACGAGGGTGTTAAATCTGCTCCGCTAATGCCTTCCCTGGCGTTTCCCCTTCTCCATACCTGCGGACTCGAAAATACTTGTTGCAAAATAAGGATTCCCTCTCTGCTTTCTCCTTATACTCCCTCAATTTATCTCTAATATTCCTTTGTGTCTCCCCTGTTGGGATGTCTGAGAGCTCTTTCTCCAATTGTTTCCAGGCAAGTGACTGTGTTCCGTATATCACGGAACACTCCTCCCCCTTTCGCAATACATATGCCACGTATGGTGACCTTAAAGACCTCCCATATTGTGGATATACGAGGGACCGACCGGGCATTTGTTTGAAAGAAGTCTTGTATTTCTTGCCCCACCTCCACACTAAAGGAAGCGTCCAGTAACACTGTTGGGTTAAACCGCCAAGCGGCCCGTGGCATGCAGTCCACTTGGGGGACAAGTGTGATATGCACTGCAGAGTGGTCTGAGAAAGTAAGTGCTAAGTGTTGGGCTTGCACCACCCAGGTGCCCAACCCCTGGAGACAATCCAATAATCACATTTTACAAATCATTGTTTTTAAGTGTGCTTCTCCAACTGATGCAAATCTACACCACAATACCCTGTTTGCACATATGTTTTGTCGCAAATGCACTCATTATTGATTTTGGGGTTGTGCCCTTTGTTCTAGTTATATACTGAACTTTGTAAAAATTAGAGCTTTTCACACAGTATATAGTTTGCTTTTCAATGGACCTTGATTTAAGGTGTTTAGTTTTGCATTACTAAGTTCATTGAAAGTTATGCACTGTACATTATGTAATTCTTACTTTTCAGACTTATCAGTGGTACAGTGAATGCATCTGTATATAAACACTAAGATATTATGAACAGGTGTGTACATTAAGCCACTGATTCTGATTACCATCCACTCTTCCTCCTGCACCTGTATGCATTTTTTAAATATTGTCAGTTAGAGGGTTGATCCACCCACCTCGGTTTTTCATCTTGACCAGGACCATCCAACTGATAGCCAACAACAGACAGCAATACATCGAATGTGGATCGAGGGCAATTGTAATTGCACATGTTTGTGTGAGGATACGAGTGAGTACATGCATGTGTGTGGGTGTTTGTTTGATCAAGGGTGTGTGTGGCCATGTGCAAGGACATCATGAACCCCCGGCTTTAGCAGCTACAGCAGGGATGGTGTTCTTTTTAGGGCCTCTTCTGTCTACAACTCGGCAGACAAAAATTCATTATTAACGCTGGAATAAAGCATTATTAGAAGAGGAAGAAGGAGCAAGGAAAACTACACTTGGTAAATAGATCAGGGAAAGAAAGAAGGAATATTGGAGCCAAGGGTGTAATGAAGGATGATTGGGTGGATGAATGAGAATGTGAATGAGTGAGTGAAAGGATGAGTGAATGATAGGTGGATGGACAGGTGGAAGGATGGCAGAGTAAAGTGATGGATGGATGAGTCAATGGATTTTGATGAACAGGTGAGAGGATGGCAGAATTGGGGTGAATGGATGGATAGGTGGATGGACAGGAAAAAGAGTTGCAGAGTAAAGGGATGGATAGATGAGTGAGTAAAAAAGACGAGTGAATGGATGAAAGAGTGGATGGATGAGTGACAGGATGAATGGATAATGGATGGATGGGTGGTTGATGGATGGCTGGCTGGATGGCAGAGTAGATGGATATATGGCAGAGTTAACAAATAAATGGATAGATGGCAGACTGAATTGATGAAGGATGGATGGATGAGTAGATGAGTGGATGGATGGATGGCAGAGTGGATGGGTGGATGGCATAGTGAATGGATGGACGGCAGAGTGGATTAATCAACGGATCGATGGATGATGGATGGCAAAGTGGATGAATGTATAGATGGGAGAGTGGATGATGGATGGATGGTAGTTTTGATGGATAGATAGATGGATAGATGGAGGAATGGATAGATGGATGGGTGGTAGATTGTAGGGATGGATAGATGGCAGAGTGTCTAGCTGGATGGATGGCAGAGTTGATGGATGGATGGGAGTTTGGATGGATGGATAGCAGAGTGGATGGATGGATGAATGACAGAGTGGATGAATGGACAGGTTGAAGAGTGGATAGATCACAAAGATGATGGATAGCAGATTGGATGGGTGGATGGATGGTCTTCGAGGAACAACTCACTCAAATTCTCAATAAAGTGCTCAGTACAGAACATATTCCCACTGAATGGAAGGCAGCGCCTATCCTCCCCATACTGGAATAAAGCTATCTTGACCCCCAGGAACCCAGTAAAAATAGGCCCATCTCAAGACTCCCTTTCCCAGCCAAACTACTTGAAAAAGCCTTAAATAATGAACTGATGGCCTGCATCGTCAGCAACAATTTGCTGGATCCCTCCCAATACTGCTTTAGAAAGAATCATATGACAGAAACAGCTTTGCTTGGCGCCTCTGAAAAAATAGATGGACCATGGATAAAGGCGATCAAACCGTCCTGATCTTATCCGGATCTCTCGGCGGCCTTTGACCCGGTTAATCATACTATTCTGATCAACCGACCAATGGAGTTGGGAATTAGAGGCGTAGCCCTTACTACTCTGAAAGACTTTCTAACGAGCAGAAGAACTCATGTAGCCCTGAGCAATTTTACATCAAAACAATTCAGTTTGCCATGGGCGGTGCAGCAGGGCTCTTCACTAAGCCCCACCCTCTTCAATTTATATCTCACCCCCTGGCCAAATTGATATAGTCCGTTGGATTCTCGGTTGTGTCCTACGCCGATGACACACAAATTGTGGTGTCAATCTCCAAAGAGCAGGATAAAGTGGGCCATAGATTTAGTTCCTGCATGGTTTAAATCAATCACTGGATGAAAACAAATTGCCTACAGTTAAATACCGGCAAAACAGAGGTACTACTTTTCGGGAACGACAGATCTTTCTGGTCGCCAATCTGGTGGCCCCAGAATATGAGACCCTTACCAACGCCAGTTCAGAAAGGAAGAAACTTGGGAGTTATCTTTGATGATAAGTGCCACTTCTTCTGTATTTTAGATGCTAAAACTAATAAAAACAATTTGTCCATTTAATTCGAACGAACTTCATAAAACAGTTGTCACCTCCCTGATCCTGACCATGCTCCCTTTGTTGGTATCCGAAAAAGACTTTACAAAAACTTCAAACTCTACAAAACGCAGCAGCCCGACTTCTAGGGGGAATCCCCAAACATAAGTCAGCAACCCAAACACTGGTAAATCTGCATTGGCTACCCATAGCAAAACGTCTAGAATTTAAGACATTATGCATAACCTATAAATCACTGCATAACTCAGGACCAAGATATTTTCGTGAAAAGTTGACCTGGTACTCCCCAGGCAGAAAGCTCAGATCCTGAGATGAAATGCTACTATCCT
This sequence comes from Triturus cristatus, assembly GCF_964204655.1. NCBI lineage: Eukaryota > Metazoa > Chordata > Amphibia > Caudata > Salamandridae > Triturus > Triturus cristatus. The sequence continues at coordinate 451,942,020 of NC_140587.1, forward strand.
ACCCCAGAGCAAAACGTACTGCCTTGGGTGGTAGGAGTTTTCTACTGAAAGCAGCTACACTCTGGAACAGCCTACCCCTGGCGATAAGGAAATGTTCTGACTTCCTGATTTTTCGGAAGCAAATAAAAATTTGGCTGTTTACACGCCATTAATCAGTAGCAGCTATTCTCCCTGCAGCACCACACTAGTAAGCAGCAGCCCCTAGACGCCTCCGGGCATTCGAGCGCTATACAAAACCAAAATCAAATCAAATCAAATCTTAAATGAATGGATGGATGGAATGGGGTAAGATTGAATAAAAGAATAATGATGGATGAAAGAATGAATGGATGACAGGATATTAAGGTGAAATAGTGGCTATCAGCAGGTGGATTGAACGGTGAAAGAACGAATGGATAGATGCTTGGATGTAAGAGACAAGGAAGCTGTTCTAGTGAGGTTTCGGCTCACTTGCTTCCCTTGCCTGGTGACATCAGTGCTTTAGCTAAAAGTTTTGGCTATTTGTAATTTTCTGGCTACGCCCTTGGACATGTGTCCATGTATGTGCATGTGTGTGTTTGAGTTATCTGTTTAGCATGCTTTTTCACCTAAAGGCTGCACACTGATTAGAAGTAATGAAATACTGGGTGGGAAATTCACACAAAATAATGTGTTTGTCTAGCTTTCCAATTTTTGTATGTGAAAGGCATGGTGTCTTGGCATGTGCCTTTCTTCAACCCCAACTTTATAAGTGTGGATGTGCGCAGAGCCGAACATTTGCATTCGCAGCCTTAGAGTGAAAAATATTGCAAAATATTTTCTTCAAATTGAACTTCCTGCCCTCACAACATCACCAATGTTTAGAATGGCAACGGGTGTGGAAAAGTCGCCATTTTACCACATTTCTTTAAAAAAAGATCAAAGGTGGGTGAATCTTGAAACCCAGCTTGCAAAAGAAATGCTCCACGCTTGAATATGCAGATAAACTCATGGTTGCCCCGCCACTTTCAAAATTCACTAGCCACCCCTGAGTTTAAACAAGCTTCAATGAGAATGACACGTCAAAGAGGGGCTATTAAAAGGAGCCTTAGTACTGTGTATTTATCCTATTTGTCCTTTGTGTTACTTCTAAAATTGGATTACCTTATGTAAAAATAGTTCTAGTAACTGTGTCCATGATTTCCATACTATTCAGGTGAGCCCATCACAATCATTTTTCCCCTCAAAAATGAAGGTGATAACAAATATAATGGAGGAACATATAAAGGCGCGGAATACCATAACACACAATTTTGAATTGTCTTAAAGGACATTTCAATGTGTTTCGAAGTGTTTCAGTTAAAGACCTTCTGTACAGACATTTAAATATTTGCAAACTAATAATTCTTTGCTTCTTGTTACACAGTGTGGAGGCCTAGCACGACATGCATTCCCTTGACTGAGGACATCAGGCAGAGATGTGCAAGACATGAATGTGGGTCGTGATGAAGAACTAAATAGAGTAATGCCAATTCAGCAAAATATAGTTCACAACATTTTTACTTATATCACTTGCAACTACGTTGCAAAATCTACACATTTACACATTCTATGGAATTCTGCAGATTTGTATTATTATTCTAACTTATTTGATTGTTTCCTACAAATGTTCTGCGACTGCAATTGTGACTGTTCTGTACTAGATACCACCATATACATTAAATACATAGTGAATGTAATCTCTTCAACTTGAGTGCTTTTTGGTTAGTGTCACAGATTACTACAATATATGCCTCTAACATTGTACTACAATGTTAGAGGCATTTGAATTTCTGCTACATTTTTGGTCCATGTGTGCACAATTCTTGCCACGTTTGTAACCATCACAGTGAACTGTATCCATTGATCACGTACCCTCTACAATTTTCGATTGTGAACAGTAATAATTTTAGTCAAAAACAAACTAAAAATAGAAATCACTGATTAACAATCACTGAAATCAGCACATGCAGCGTTTGCTAAAGATGTGCTGTATAGGACCTTTAGCAGAAGCATAGAGCTGTTCTGATACTAGGGTGGTGGTGGTTTGGTCATTTGAGGATTGCGCTGTTGCGGAGTCCAAGTTGTCCGTAGTATTTAGTTTTTAACTTGAAAATGTATATTGCGCATACTGCCTTATAATTAAATGTGACGTTTCATAATGACGAGTGCAGTGATGCACTTTAGTTGTGCTTCTTTAATGCAGTCGAAATATGGTTGAATGACTGTAAGTCTTCGAAAACTGGATGAGCGCCCCAGCTGTTTCTGGGGTAATTGCACATGTAAATAAAGTGGGGTGTCAACTAATGCTTCATTCATTTCCTGTCGGACATGACTGCTGCTGTGCTGTCAATCAACAGATGTACCTCATTCTTGGTAGGCTCTTTAATCTCATTAGTGGCTTCCAGCTGAGCTCATCTGCTGGCTCCTATGGTCCTCCTTCTTGGTGATTGAAATTAGCCTCATCAAATACAGGCAAAGATATCAACGAAGCTTTCGTGGTTACCACGCGCTTGAGAAGCCTGAGCTGTGGGTTCCAGTCAGCCCTTGGAATGGTGAGTAGCTTGTTGCATCATTTCCACAGGTAGTAGCATTTGTGTTTCTGGAGCGGAAGTGTCTCCAGAAGTCCCTTCGTGAGAGGCCCGCTCACTGTCCTTCACCTCTCCCTCGGGTAGGACTTGTTCAGCGGCATCTTCCTTCAGTTGACACCTGGCTGCAAAGACAACATCTTCAAAGGCAGTCTTGTACTCACAAAGTGGGAGCTGCATTCATGGCAACACGGGCGTATCTGTGAGGAGAAAATGCAAGATACAGGTATTTGCCCTCTTTTTCTGAGCCTGCAGGCAGTCTTGTCAGAGCATTTGGGTGGCAGGGGCCAAACAGATTGAGGTCTACTCTTTGCTTTGTGAGCTTAAGAGCAGCTTAAAACTAAGGAAACATGTACCAATGGGAAAGGGAAAACATAGTATTTGGCACCAGCTGCAAGTGTTGATGCATTGGCTTCATTACAGAGGAACAGGCCAGGCCAGCTTTCTACTATTTACATATATTGTATCAGGAATGCAGGCCTGCAGTGAAGAGCCCTGGCTCCCCTCTCCTTGTGACAGTCCTGTCTTCACATCCAATTTCATATAATCAGGACTTATGGGATACGGAAGGCCCACGTCCCTAGATCAGGTGTAAGCCCCAAATTCAGACTGGGTCTCCATATAATCCACAGCGGTTGCTGCTATAGTAAACAGGGCCTGACATGGGGGGTGGGGGAGGGGTGGGTTCTCTTGATCCCAGAAGGATTTTGAAGAGTGACACTACAGTAGAACTGATGAAGCGCTCATGAAAGGTATGTCATGTATTTTGGAAGAATGTGGCATAATAGATCTAGTTCAGTTCAGTAATAACTTTACTTCAGTCAGTTTGACCTTAAAAGTACATCTAAAATGGCATACAATTCATTTGCTTTAAAATTGAAATAGATAAAAAGAGATAGAGCAAGATTGGATCCATACAATAAAAACAATTGGATAAAACATACACAGGTATGGCCTGGAACAACATGAAATATGGTGCAATCTATGGAAGCGGCTCAACAAGTACGAAAATCAGATCATATACGTCTGTAGTTTGATCAGTGTTGGAAACAGTATTAGGGATTCAAAGTGCATGTGCGAGATATATGAGCAGGTCACCGGGCCAAATATGAGAGGTCAGAGCTTTATCTTAGCCACTAGAAGCGTTCAGTTCTCGGGAGCAACAAACTAATATAACAGTCAATTTGAAATGTAAATAAACGGCATCAATGAAAGTGATCTCAATTGGACAGTAAAACAGGTAGACCCACTTAAAATTCCTCATTGCATTAGTGCGAGAGTATAGACCTTATTTATTGAATTGGTTTTAAAAATGCTCTGCGAGTGCACCACATAGAGAATAAAAAGCCTGATACCGAGTATACTATCGGGAGGCTAGAATCGTGTTTCAATATCCTAAAAGCCTCGCAACAGCGCCTGGTACCTAGGTTTCTACAGATCTGAACCACCCACCGTTTTCTCGCTTTGTGGTAGCCGGGGCAGCAAAAGAACACATGAAAGTCATTCTGTGGCGCAGTCACAGGCCGGGCACCCCAGAGTAGATTTGCAATTTGGAAGAGTAAATTAGTTGCGTCATTTGTTGAGCATAGATCACATTTCAAATGTGTTTTTAATATTGGTCAAGTGATGTCAATAAGAGACCCACCTTACTTGCAACGTGCACCCAGATGTGAGTGCAGACTAGTTCTGAATGTTAAACATCTTTGGGATGTGATATAGGACACTTAAAATCTCTGCTTTCCTACATCATCTGTTAGCACTGATTTGATTGTGGAGCAACGAGACAGGAATGAACTCATCCCGGAGGAGTGAAGAAGGTGTGTGAGCTGGATGAGTTTTATTTATTCTCTTGTTACCTTAAATTGTTAGTATGAGGTCATTTATTGATGAAATTAAGAGTTTTAAATTTGATGCAAGATATAGACTGGTTATCAATATAGGGGTCTCCATGACAGAAACTCAGTACAAATCCATGAGTTTCAACTTCAACCGTATGACACTGTTCAGAATTCTTGACTATCGAAGGAAGAGGGGAAGATATTTGGCAAACATGAGTTTACATTGTTCAGTAAATAGGATGTGCAAAGGTACAGAAATATGGTCATGTGGTCGAAGTGGCAAATGTGGGTAGTAATCTTTCCACTGTAATATATTCAGCATGAGTATAGGGTAATTCTGGACAAACATTTTAGGACTGCTTTCCTATAGTCCAATGTGGAGGCATCAACATCTGGGCCATTAATGTACAATCACCCTCTGGATGAAGCACTTTGCTCTGCAAGAGGCATATCTCTAAACTGTCAATGAATTGGTCAGTGCCTCAGTATGGTGATCCAGGTGCATTGCTGAGCCTGATTTGCAAATTTGGAGTAGGGTGATAGATCTGAGGTCTGGCTTTTAATGGAAATCAAAGTGCACTCTAAACAGGCTGCTGACTACCCTGGTGCATCAATAGTGTTTGATATGGTTAGCTGTCATCTGCATTGTGGAGTATGATGGTATAAACTGTTAATATGAGCTCTACCTCCAGCACAATAGGCACATTCATCAAGCCAAGACCATTCAAATTGTGTCAAAAGAAAAGGCAAAAGATTCAAACAAATCTGAGGAGAGAAAGGAACTTTGTTAACATCCATCAAGTGATCCCGGAATGGAACACACCAGGAAAGAAAGGGGAATGAGTGAGGATTGGCCAATGATCTAAACAATTCTAGCCGAAAGTAAACAAAGATGCAGGACATAAGAAAGGTGTATAAAGTCCTCAAAGGACTGACTAAAGAGACTGTCGACTTTTTAAAAGGACTGTTGGCCACTGATTATGTGAGCAAAAAAGATCACCAATCTATGGAGTAAGGAGACCTGTGGACAATATTCTGGAATACTAAGTTACACCTTCACTTCCCTAGTTCACTAGGCCTCATTATGCTTCATGATCTATCTCAAAAGCCTCTCCCTTTCCTTAAGCCTGGCACAACCCAATAATAGTCATTGTGTGCACAATTGATGGAGCTGCATTGGGAATTTGGATGGTTAGCACCAGGTAATGAATGCAACCTAGCTACTAAGGTTGTGTCTAAGTTTAACACCCCCTCTTTGCTCCTCCAGGTCTTCACTTTTTCACCTCCAAACATAAAGAAACATCTTTTAGGGCAGATAAAAGTGGCTGAAAGCTGCCTCCCCATTTCCCATTTCAGAGCAATGACCAATTGGAAACGCACATACTTTTCAAGGAGACACACTAACTGAGACAACTCTTATAAGTTACCGTGGATGGTTAAATTATTACAATATGAGCAAAACAATCAAAATATGCAAAAAATGATAGTGCTATATTTCAGATTTGCCATGCATCAAGATTATATGAGCCAGGACAGAGGGGCACTTGGTCTATGGGTCGCCATTTCTACAGTATCATGTCAAACAGTAATATGCTCCTTTCACTACACCTCGTGGAGTGTATGGGAGGGCGATAGGGGAGGAAGGATTGGGAAATTGAGGAAATTAAAAGGGTTGGAGCTGCAGAGAGCCAATTTATGCCCCTCTCAACCATCACAGCCAGAGCTCCAAAAGCTCTTTCAGCTGTTAGATGAGCACTAAATGCATGTTTCATAGTGTAATGACTGAAGCAGGAGTAATAAAAATGTACTTACTGCTGTCAAAACTAATCTATTAAGAGGAAAGTTTGTGGCAAGCATTTTGTAGCTCATATCCATAGGAAACGGCTCCCTATTTAGAGAAAATGGAGCTGTTGTTATTAAGCAGCAAGATGCCTAGTGTGCAGGTGATTACAAAAGGCTCGCGTTGACCTGGCAATGAGGCACTGCCTCTAAATACCTGAGGAGAAGGAGAAAAACAGAGCTGAAAGCAGGGCCCATCTGTTCGGCTGTAATGATTGTGCTATTTGAAGACAGAGAGGTTTGTCTGGAGCAGCTGGTTTCTTTCCAAGTGACCTTTTAGCATGTCTTCTTGTGCAGCCTGACAGATGTGTCAACTCAATAATTTCAAAAGCCCCTGAATATATAACCAATTGTGAGCAAGGGTGACCCAAAGCGACGGCAAAATGGGTGCCCGCAGCACATTACGAAGCATAATACCTAGCGAAGGAGCCGGGCACATTATTGTAGGTAAAAGCATTTTACTCTTTATATGTGACTAAACGACTTTCCTGCTCACTGATCAGTTGTTTTTCGTGGAGAGGGGAATGCAGAGAGAGCGGAGGGCCTTTGTGGCGCGTTCGCCCTTGGAGCACTTCTATTAGCTGGTTGTAGGACCCAGGTGGTGTATTGGAGCTCAAAATGGATTCCGGCTCACTCACACAGCCCGCAGCTGAGGAGAAAGAGTGAAGGCCAAAGTTAATTGGCTTTGTGAATGATTGAGGGACTGCGGGGAGGTGACTGCAATCAGACCTGGGTGATAGAGTTTAAAGCCTGCTAAATAGTTTTCAGAAATGAGGCGGGCGCTCTCGAGAGCCGCGCGCCGAGGCTCTGGCAAGGTGAAGACGAGAGCGGCGCGTAGAATGCTAAGACCCCGGGGCTTCGAGGAGGCGGCAGGTGTTCTCACCTGGCCTTGTCACACAGGCTCAGTGTTTGCTGCAGAATTATCAGAGGAAAGCATGAATGGGGACACTTTCCGGCGAATTGCTCTCAGGGTGGTGGTTTACGCAGACTGTTCAAAGCTGAGGAGCGTGCAGCGCTGTTGCCAACTCTTTCCTTTTGCGCAACCACAAATTCAAGAGAGGAGGAAACAGCGACTCTCTGAACTGAACTTAAAACTAATAATGTTATCTTTCGTACTGGGCACAAGCTTCGTAGGCCGGAAGCACTGAGGGAGCTTGGGTTCTGGTTCCACTTTATGAAGACGCAATTGCACAGAGTTTGCAAGAGGGCGGCGCCTCTCACGGGCAATAACATGCCAGGTAGAAGGGCATGCAGTTTGTTCTGTTGCAAAGGCGTAACCCCAAATAATGGGGCTCGTGACAACAGCTGGGGAGTGGCAGTACAAATATCACGTATGAAAATCTCTTCACCTAGAGACAAATAGCGTCCAGTCCTGGGCTTGCTAATTACTGATCACTGTTGTCATGAACAGTGCTTTAAATTGAAATACAGACCTATTGGTGCTCACTCTCCACAGTACTTGCTGCTCCTGAGAAGTGCAAGTACTATGCCCATGAAATGCAATGCAGCGGTGTTGAGAAGTGCAGATACTATCCCTTTCATATTAAAGCGCAGCAGTAGCGGTCCGTGGAGGGTTCCGTGGGGCGGTGATGCGGGGCGGGGGAGGGGCAGGGTGGGGGAATGTAAACACCGGAACATGGATGAACGGAGGTAAGTACACATTTAAATAAATAAAACGAATTCCTTTGCGCGCGCTGCATCGCAAAATGCGATGCAGCGCGCTCAACGAAATTCGTTGAGCTACATTCCAACATCACAAATGGTCGGCTCTTAGCATCAGCACCCAACAGCATTTGATAGATAGATGGTAATTCAGCAAAATGAGAAACCTCTTCTCCCATTAAGAAAATTTGCATGTTCTGAAGAATGCAGGCGTAATAATACAGCCTAAAATCCTGAACTGCCCACCCGCCCATCTCTCGGGGTAGCGTCATTAAGCGCATAGCTCTTCGGGATTTCCCTTGGGCCCATAAAAATCTAGCACAGATTGACTGAAGTGATTGCAGCTGAAGGCGGGCGAGTTCTAGTGGGACTGATCTAAAGTAATATAAAACCAGAGGTAAATCATCATTTTAAGAACATTACAGCGCCCGACCAGCGACAAATGTAAGCATTCAAAGCGATCTAGTTGTTGTTTAACTGTCGTTAAGATAGACCCCCAATTGACCTCCACTAGTGCCTTTAGGCATGTTCTTAATTTAATGCCCAGATATGATGCCTCGTCCATGACCCTAGGATCTGTACTGCAGTCTTGATTTAAGCACAAGATCTGTGTTTTAGACACATTAAGTTTATACCCTGAAGCCAAGCCATATCTCTGAGCTAGTTGTTCTATCTCTGGCATAGCAGTACTAGGGTTGGATGTTACTACCGCTATATCGTCTGCATAAGCAAGAACCCGATACTGCTCTTGTCTACAAATAACGAATTCAGGGGCATATCAACAAGGGCTTTATCTCTGCTTTTTTGGCTTTAAAAGCCAAAAAAGGAGAGATAAAACTAGCACCCTATCAACAACAGGGTGCTAACATGCAAATTTGCATGTTAGCACCCTTTTACTCTACACTTCCCCTTGCATCTCTAATGAGATGCAAAGGGGGCGTTCCAGAGTAAAATAATAGGAGAAATTTCGCTAAGCGACATTTCTCCTATCATCAAGAATGTCGCTAACCCTGTTAGAGACAAAAAAAGCAGCGCTAACCGCGGTTAACGCTGCTTTTTTACGTCTGGTATTTTTCTGACTTAGCCATGATATCCTATGGAAGGATGATATCATGGCTAAGTTTGCCTGTCCCTATCAACAAGGTAACGTGAGATTATCGCTGGCTTTCCAGCGATAATCTCACGTTAGCCTGTTAGCGTGAGGATTTTTATCGCCAATGAGATAAGCGTTGCTAATAGCACGCTATCTCAGCGATAAAAATTCACGCTAGCCGGCGATAATTATCCTGGCGCTAAGTGCGCTTAGAGATAATTATCGCCGGTTGTTGTTGATATGCCCCTCAATCCTTAAACTTTGCTCTATCATAATTAAAAAGGGATTAATATACAATGACAACAACAAAGGGGAGCATGGGCATCCCTGTCTTGTACCTCTGGTGATGTAAACAGGTTCAGACTCTAAGCCCATTATACAGACTTTAGCAGTAGGAGTTTGGTATAAAACCTGTATCGCTTTCATAAAACGGGGATAAAAACCAAACCGCCGAAAACTTCCCATAAAAAGTCCCACGCAACCCGGTTGAACGCCTTTACAGCATCTAAAAGAATCAAACTGAATTTATTAACCTGAGTGTTAGCAGCATCTAATAGAGTTATCACCCTATTAATATGGTTAACAGTATTCCTCCCAGGTATAAACCTGTGTTGCCAAATTGACACCAGGGGAGAGATAATTTTCGCCAGCCAAGTAGCGGTTATTTTAGCATACATTTTGCCATCACAATTCGGCGATGATATGGGTCGATAGGACCCTGGGAGATCGGGTTGCTTATCTTTTTTCTTAAAAACGATTATGCTTGCTTCGCCCCATGATAGTGGAGCTGCCCCTAGATGTGCTTGCTGAAATGTTATCAACATATCATCTTTTATCTCATGAAAAAAAGCTTTATATACTTCAAGTGGAAGTCTAGCGGGTCCTGCCGCTTTACCATTAGCAAGACTGTTGATGGCTAATTCGAGCACCTCCATAATTATTGGTGTCTCTAGCATACCGACATCCTGTTGAATTAATATTTCAAAATGAATATTCTGTAGCAAGCTTTCACTTGCCTGTACAGCTGAACCATCTCCGGTGTATAATCCCTTAAAAAAATCATGAAATACATTAAGGATCCGATCAGGAGTATCTACCACATTACCATGTTCATCTACCATGCCATTAATTCTTTGTACCACTTCCCTTGAGCGTAGGCTTTGCGCCAGGCAGCGCCCTGCTGCTTCACCATATTCATAGCTTTGTTCTTTATTAAGAGTGTGTTTGATGGCTATTGCTTTACTCCACTGCAGGTTGATTTTAGCTTTACAGCGTGCAACCTCAGTTTGCCATTTTGCTTTTATTCCTTGCATAGGCATCTCTTCAGCTATTGTAAGTTTTGAATACATACAGTTCCTGCACCTCCATCTTCAACTGCCTCTGCTTGTGTAGCACAAAACTAAGGGTCTCTCCCCTGAACCCAGCCTTTAGAGCATCCCAAATAAAGCCCCATGTGGGAGTTACGATTAACAAGTAAAAACTGCCTGATCCACTCTTTCATATGCACAATGAATGTCTAATCGAGCAGCAATTTCTTATCAAATGTAAAGGATCTAGCCTTTGATCCTGTACTAATTGTCTGTATATCCAGAACTAAGGGGCCATGATCCGCTGTAATCCGAGGGTAGACTTGTATTTTAGCTGCGGTCAATAACACTGTTGGAGCAAAAAAATAATGTTTTTGATGTGGGTGTGAATAAAATGTATAGCCTGGGTCAGGACCTCGTAAAGTAGTCCAGGCATCTGCCAACCCATGGTACACCACCAAATGCTGGAAAGCCTTAAACACTTTGGGCTTGCTACCCTTGTAATTTTTAATGTCTAACTGTAGACCCTGAGGCTCCAAATGTATATTAAAAGCGCCACACAGAATCAGAGGAGTCGGCCATGATGCTAATTCAACATTCAACCCCTCTAACACTGCTGATTCATCCAAACTGGATCCATTTACTGAACATACAGTAGATCTAACACTCCCTTCTGTACATTCAACTATGGCCAACCGCCCTTGTTTATCTGCTAGAGCTCTTCCCGTCCCCTGCACTGTGCTTTTAGCCAGTATCGCTACCCCTCGGTTTGTGGTAGATTGCTGTGTGCTTATAAACATTGAAAATCCAAGCTCGGCCACATGATTTAAATGTGTACATTTCTCTTTTTTTAACTCTTGAATTCTCATGGTTTGTTTTATGCTATATTCCCCCATTCCCAAGTGCCTCCCCACCCCCACCACCCCCCACCCCTCCTTTTCCACCTATGCAGGGCTTCATCCCAAAGCCCTTCCCCCATATCCTTACCCTGAAAAGAGGCTTGAGGATCTATGGTCCCTGAGATGGATCGAGCTTCTCCCCCTGAATCTCCCTGCCTTTCCAGTTAGTGCGTGGCTTGACTACCATATCCCTGTTCCAGAAACTAGAAAGGGGACCAAATACCTTGATTGAGGAGACAACATAGATATGCAAACGTAGAAGAAAAAGAAAAAAAACACCCTCTTACCACCACCTATATACCAAAATTATTTAACACTGTGACCATTTTATAGAGACTGCAAATACTCTTTAGCCTGAACCTCTGTAGTAAAGAATTGCACTTGTTCGTTAAATATAACTCTGAGTTTGGCTGGACTTAACAAATAGGCTTGCGCCCCTTTGCCTTGAAAGGGGGTGATAAGTTGACGTAAATGCCATCTTTTCTCCACCGTCAAAGGACAGTAATCAGGACGTACAAAAAATTCAATCCCTTTCCCTGTTTTCTTTCAGTCTGGATGTGCAAGATCGTAGACAGACTCTCGAGCCAGAAAGTTGTTAATTGAGATCAAATTTGCTCTAGGTCTAGGAGTGCTCTGGCCTGGCTTTATTCGCTGAGTAAAGGGAAACCTGTGTGCCCTCTGGATCTCTCGATTCCAATCCCATTGCACCAACCCTGGGAAGGCTTCGGTAAAGAGCTCAACAATGAATTTTTGCGCGTCCAGTCCTTCCACACCCTCTGGAATTTCCAAAACCTGCAGATTGTTGCGCCAAAGTCGGTTCTCAAGGTTCGTGAGTTTCCATAGGGTGTCATCTTTCGAAGACCGCATTGCTTCCGTAGCTGCCTTTTGCGCTGCAAGTTCATCCTGTAGATTGGGGATCCTTGTTTCTGACTCGCTAAATCTCTCCACAAATTCTGTGCATGATTTTGCAATCCTTCGGACTGAAGTTTAGAATTTCTGGCAAGCTCCTTGCGTACGCTGGCTCTCACTCCGGGTCTCCTCCCTATGGGCCATTATGCTCTAATATATGACCGCTAGTGAGATGTCCTCTGATCTCTCTAATGGCTTTTTACATGGTTACACCCCTATGACCTCACCTCTTGGCCCGGATTCAGACATGAAGGAATAATCCCACTGCAAGGCATTGGTGCTTTCAGCGTTTTCAATAGCTCTGAGTTTGTCACCCGATTCGCCCCTGCTTCCTGGTGTGCCCAGTATATCCGTTCCCAGGTCATCTAAATGGGAGCTGCTAATCCCACTTTGACTGCTGTCTGGGGAACCCCTCCTCCGATTTGAATTAGTTGTTAGATCAATCTCGTCCTCAGAAGTATCAAGAGGGGTCCGATAGGGAAAAAAAATTATCCGCTGAATCAATGTCCTTAGCCAGCCTCTGAATGGTAATATCACTTTGCCCATTTAACTTATCCACATAGGACGGTTCGCCTTTTTGACCATTCACTGTGTTCACTACTGCGGAAGTGTCCTTAATAAGGTCTTTATCAGGCAATGTATTCTGGCTAAGCAAAGGCTCACCAATATTCCAAGTAGCACAGGCCCCTTCCCTGGTGTCTCTTTCCTTGTCCCTTTTCCCTTCTTTTAGGATATTGATATTATCAGGCGTGTCTCCAGTTTGGTAGCCCCCTTCTATATCCGCATCCTTCTGTCCCCAACCAGTATTAGGGGTTCCCCTTTTGCCAATCTGTCCATCTGCCTCCTTAACAGGGCCAGTGTATGAAGGGGTGGTTTTTTTTTTCATTTTCCCCGATAGAAATAAAGAGGGCACAGTCCGCTTACCGATATTGTCATCGTGCATGCTTTCTCTTTTTTCACTTCTTTCAGCTGCGAGATCCCCCATACTGCCATTTTCCCAGCTCGTCCGGTTTTCCCCGTTGCTGCCCTGCCACTGCCTCCAACCTCCACAGGATTTCAGGTTCTGCAGCGTCCCGCATTCGGAGGCATTGCCGCAGCCGAGCCCGCCAGGTCAGCCCCGCCTCCAGTCCCGAGACTCCTTGCGCGCAGAAACCCGGAAGACCGCCAAACCAACTCCAGGAGCCGCAACACGGAGACACGAGAAGCCGCTGCACCAGACCGGGCACACCAGAGCATACCGATTTTTAGCTGCAGGGCTAAGCATCCTAGTACATTGTCGTCAATGTGAAGCATGGGGCATGAAGATCCGGGAACTTGAGCTCACACAACCGTCCGTGCGGTCGCCATCTTACCTCCCCCAGAAGTACACTCACTTTGAATGGATCGAGTAGCATGAAGCTACAAAGCTCGTTCTAAGATGCTCTCTCCTTTCCAGTCATGGCAGATGTCCCCCGGACTCTGTCCCTAACCCCAGCACAAAAATCATAGGACGCACCCATCGTCACATCACATGATCATCCCATCCAGCTGGACACCTCCTCGTAGTTAACTTTACATATGAAAGAGATGCTTCCAGGCGGCTGCTCGATTACCTTGATTCCCAGGCTTTCTCCAGTAAGAATGAACCCCGTCTTATGTGATCGGTACCGCTTGTTCAAATGTATCATATCCTCCCTGAGACTAGCTCCTAAGACAAAAGCGTTATTCTTACTAACAACGAGGAATTTCTCCACTTGCAAGAGAAATGTGAGAAAGAGAAGAATCTGCTTACACATGAATTCTACTAATTCTACAAGAGCCAGTGAGAAATACATGAGGTCTACGAAAAATCAGCTAACATAAGAATCATAATGAAGGTTCATTAAACACACGTATACATGAGCACTATTACTGTGCACATGTAAATCAACACGTGACATAACAGCAAATTTATTTCTCATTAGTCACTTGTAAAATCAAAACATTGAGGCTTCATCATGTCGAAAAAGATTACAATGTTAATTTCTCCACGTTGTACGAAAGTATCTCTATCACATCACTTTACACGTTATTACATTACACATACTAATAACCAAATGTTAACACGACAAAGGATTATAAGTATAGGTGCAAACTGCCCATAATTGTAATGCACCCCTACAAATGGAAGAGCACAATCGCGTTCAATCAGTTACATGGGTTCAAAGTTTAGTCAAAGATATTTCAATGCAAAGGAAGTGCTCAGGTGGACAATGATATGTGAATATACGATGGTATGTGAATATACCATAGCACAGTGGTTCATCATATCATGAATCTTACTTATTGATTACTTATTCAAATAGCATTATCTCATCCAATTTGGGGTTGCACATTATAGTTTCAACTGTGGAACAGTCGTCTGTCTCCATCACTATTAGATGCGCAGGTTCAACGTTTTATCAAGGTTATAGCAATATAAAAAGGAAATACTCAGGAGACCAATGGTATGTGAATATACCATAATTAAGTGGTTCATCATATCATGAATCATACTTAATGATTGCCTATTCATATAGCGTAGTTTCATCCGAATTGGGGTTCACATTATATTCTTAACCCATAGGGTGATCCTCATTATCTCTGTCTCTTTCTATAAACCGTCCTTCTCTTGTGACATGTACAGTATATGTATAAAACTTATAGTGAAATATAAGGGAAAGTTAAATGATTACCACAAGTTCTTATATTCCTCTCACCTGAGAGCCATCCTGTATATTATATTTTTTTACAGAGTTTTATATAGCGCGAACTAGACCCGAATCGGGTATCAGAGCACCTTACATAGCACCAGTTGCATTACATGTGGACACATTCATTTTTGTTAGGCACGGGGAGATTAAATGATTTGCCCAGAATCACAGGATGTTCAGCGTCATTGCCGAGACTCAAACCCAGTTCCCCAGATTCGAGGTCGACCACCCTAGCCGTTTGGCCATCCTCTACACTTTGTAGGCGTAGAATCCACATAGCCTCCCTTCTGCGTATGGTGAGTTCCCTGTTCCCGCCCTTGGGTTCCTGGAAATTGTGTCAATACCATAGAATTTGATTTTATGGTGTCCGTTCTGTGCAGAACATTCAGAAATATGAACGGCTATGGGATAACGTGTATCATTTTATTCCACAGCTCTCATGCATTCACTTATTCTCTCCTTCAATGTTCTAATTGTACTGCCCACATATTTCTGCCTACATTTGCATTCTATGATATACACCACAAATTTGCTTTAGCAGTTGATATTAGAACATACCGTGTAGGTCTTGTTGTTCCACCCCTCAAACTCTTTCTTCTTGTCAATTGCCCATTTGCACACCCCACAATGTCCACATTTGTGGAAGCCCAACATGTAACTATTCATCCATTGTTCTTGTGTTACTACTGTTGGGTAACTAAGGCTTAGTAAGTTCCTCAGGGAAATTTCCCTTCGAAAAGTAAGGGCCGGTCTGGTGTGAATAAAACTCTCCAGTGTTTTGTCTGCCTGGAGAATATGGCAATGCTGTCTCATGCTGCTTGTCAACCTACTGGATAGTGTTGTGTAGTACATAATGAGGTGAGTAACCTCTGTCTTTACGTCTCCCTTCCTTCCAGGATATCTTTCAGAGTATCATGTCGGGTCATTTTTGTAATCCTGTTCTGTGCTTTAACCAATGTGGGCATGTCATAACCTCTCCTGTTGAATCTCATGTTCATATCTTTAACGCACTCATGAAATTCCAGGTCATTACTGCAGTTGAGTCTCGCTCGCATAAGTTCTCCATATGGTATGGCAGAAATATGTGGGCAGTACCATTATAACATTAAAGGAGAGAATAAGTGAACACGAGAGCTGTGAAACAAAATGATACATGTTATCCCACAGCCGTGCATATGTTCAGCACAGAACAGATGCCATAAACTCAAATTCTATGGTATTGACAGAATTCCCAGGAACCTACAGGGCGTGAACTGGGAACTCACCCTACACAGAAGGGAGGCTATGTGGATTCTACGCCTATGAAGTGTAGAGGATGGCCTAAACACAGATCATGACCTCCAATACTCCCTACGTGATCGCTGATCCAGAGTGGACTTAATACACAATTCACTGTTATTATTACCTCATACACTGTGATCAAGAATGTAAATATCCTCCTAATGGAAGCAGAAAATATGATAGGGTTGTATTTATCTATCCCTGTTGACTTCAGGGAAGAGGTGTGGTGCTGCGGCCAGGGCGACTGACTCCGGAATCTGGGGATCACGGTTCGATCCCCAGCGCCGGCGGCATAGTAGCCCAGCATCATGTGACTCTGGGCAATAGCTTGCTTAATCTTCCCGATGGCCCCCAGCGCCTAGAGACCCTTACGGGTGATTGTTCACGCTTTACAAATGTGGATATTATTATTATTATTATTAAGAGTATTGCTTAGGATGTCACTAATATAACGCTACATGTACAGGATGGCTCTCAGGTGAGAGGAATATAAGAACTTGTGGGATATCATTTAACCTTCCCTTATGTTTCACTATAAAGTCTATACATATACTGTACATGTCAAAAGAGAAGAATGGTTTTAATAGAAACCTACAGAGAAAATGAGGATCACCCTATGGGTTAAGACTATATTGTGAACTCCAGTTCTGATGAAACAACGCTATTTGAATAGGCAATCAATAGGTATGATTCATGATATGATGAACAACCTAATTATTGTATATTCACATACCATTGGCGTCCCGAGTATTTCCTTTTTACATTGCTATAACCTTGATAACATTTTGAACCCATGTATTCTAATAGTGATGGAGAAAGACGATTGTTCCACAGTTGAATTTGATTAGTACATAATTATTGATAGATTGATGCTCCTTGTGTGATGTAGCTGCTGTGCCAGTGGGACAACTGTCTCTATTACCGATAATCGTGGAACACCTTTAAGTTTTGGATACTCACATTTCATCGTACACACCAGCCCAAAATGACACTGATATAGAGCCTCTTGGGCAGACAATTTAGATTAGAATTGTCCCTGTTCCATGTTAACGAACATTAATTAAATATGGCGCAGTAGCGGAGCGTTATTTTCAACACATTTCCCACTCACCTTTGCGAGGCGTGGACATATATCCTCACGCCGGTAAGAAATGCGAAGTTTTTACTCGTTCAAGGAATTACTTATACCGCAACGGGGATAAAGTGATTAATATTTAGTCCACTGTTTAATATTTTGGGACATGGTTTGGAGCATGTGAATACTGCTTATCAGGTAGTATCAACTCTCTTATTACGAAAGCGTCCTCTTTACCCTTACAGAAGGGTAGCATACCTTAAAAATACTATATGGATGGACAGGGACAAAATTAAAACCGGACACAAGGTACGTGTTCGGTTCTAGATATCGGGCTCTATTTTTGCGCTATAAAAATGCAATTGTATTTCATTACTCAATTTTCATTGGTCCTTTTATCTAGATTGGAGTTAAAACTTTGAATATATTGACAGGTACCTATGAGACTCTCAGGTATGGGGCTTTCAAACAGCACACTGGTTCTGGAAATCAGTTTTATTTTGCGGACATGACTTATCTTCATGGCAGATTACGCTTTTTGGTAGAGATAAGGATACGGGTCAGATGGCTTGCCACGATTGTCAAGGTGCAGCTGTCACTTAGCATTATCCGTTACTGTTATGGTTTACAATAATAAATATATAATAATCAGGAAATGACTCACGTAAATATAGTCTGAATTTGAAGAAGTGATGACTGTGCATGGGTCTCCACTGAACTGGCATGGATTGTTCACAATCCAAACCTATACCATATCTTCACGAATGTCACTTGATCAAGGGGTTGCCAGCTACATTATGAAATGTTGTAATTACATATGGGGCCATTATTTGTATTTTCTAGCCCTAACAAAGTCACGGGTGTATCCCAAAACAGCGGCAAAACAAAAGAACTGGAACCCAAGAGAAATGAGATATTCGAAGAATTATTTGTGATTTTCTTGAATATTGTCATAAGGATGTCAGAAATCTGTAAAATATAATTGCGAGTGCTTGCAATAAAGGATATACACAGCGTGGGGTAGGTGGGGGAAAAAGAAGTATGGAGGCGGACATAAAGGTTTGAGTCCCGACGCGGGCTCAACATCCTGTGAAACTGGGTAAATGACTCAGGCAGCATGGTTGCTTTACAAAAGGAGATCCTCACTGTACAACGAAACCACCCGCTGCTGTGACCGCTAGCATACACAACGCGGGGTAGGTGGGGGGCAAACAAAGTGCAGCGGTTGACATGAAGATTTAAGTCCTGGCGTGGGCTCAACATACTGTGAATCTGGGCAAATCACTCGGGCAGCATGGTGGCTTTAAAAAAGGAGGCCCTGCTGCACAGCGAAACCACCCGCTGCTGTGACCGCTAGGATAAGCAATGCAGGGTAGGTGGGGAAAAAAAAATTAAGTGTGGTGATGACATGAAGGTTTGAGTCCCGGCATGGGCTCAACATCCTGTGAATCTGGGAAAATCTCTTGGGCAGCATGGTGGCTATATGGAAGGAGGATCCCACTGCACAGCGAAACCACCCGCTGCTGTGACTGCTAGCATTTGTGAACGTACAATTTTAGAACAAGCCCAAAAAAGTAATAGACAATCCACCATCTTTCTGGTTAGTAACAATAAAAAAACATTCTTCCAAAGCAACTGAAAAGGAATGCAAGTGTAAGGGAACTATACTTGGCTGTTGCTGCTCGGCCAAAAATGGAAGTGACATATTGCTGCATGAACTAGTTAGGAGGCAGCAAAAAAGAACGACACTGGCCTGAACCAATGATAAGCAACAGGTGGGAGCAAAGTCATTTATGGACTACAACAGGTCTTGCAGACAGCTCATGCGTGCTGCTAGGCTTGACCTTAAAAGGAGAGGATCTGGCAGTAAGGCCAGAGCTGCCCACGTAGGAGCTGGGGAACCAGGTTCGAGTCTTGGAATTGACTGAACCTCCTTAGATTCTGGGCAAATCACTTAGGCACATATTTATTATGTGCTTGCTTCACGCTTGTACCAAGCAAGCAAGGGTGACACAAAATCTTGATTGGTTTTTACAATGCCACGCAAGGCTACCTTGCATGGCCCTACGTGGCTTGGTAAATATGGAGTAACGGAAAGCAGCGCCAATCGCTGCCTTGCGTTACTCTCCTCTAGGGAGGCATTACATGGGTGCTCCCACGCATTCACCCATGTATTTTCGCACATTCCAAGATTTACCATTAGTGGTAAACCTGTGAATGCCTCAAAATCCTACACCTTCTCTATGCAGCACGCATAGATAGAGTAAAATGTTTCTTAGGATAATTTTTTTGCAAGAAGGTACTCCTTCCTGCAACCATATACAAAAACTTCCAACTCCAATCCATACTTATGGACTTCCTCAACAGATTTGCCAGCACTGCAACCAACACGAACCACAGACTGACCACCTGGAACCTCCTCTCCACCCAGGACACCACCTCCATCATGAAATCCATCCATTCGGGAGCTCCCACAGACCCATGCCCACACCACATCTTCAACCTCAGAAAGGATCGGCCAGGAACTCACCACCTTGCTCAACACCTCAATCACCAGCACATGCCTGAAAATACGCAGAAGTCAGACCACTACTTAAAAAAAACCTTCACTGACCCCAGCAAACTCAAAAACTACTGGCAAACCTCCTTGCTCCCATTCCCAGCCAAGGTGCCGGTAAAGATCATCAAAAACCAACTCATGACACCACTGGAGCAAACTCAGCTACTCGACGCCTCCCAATCAGGCTTCCATAGCATTCATAGCACCTAGACTGCCCTGATCGCATCCACAAACGACATCTGAACCCTAATCGACCGAGAAGTAATAGCAGATCTGATCCTCCTCGACCTCTAGGCAGCCTTCAACGCCGTAACCCACCACACACTGATCGAAAGACTCCACCACATCAGCATGCAAGGGCATGCACTTAGGTGGATCACCTCCTTCCTCACCGGAAGAACACAGAGGATCCTCCTCGCACCTTTCAACTCCAAACTCAAGGAGATCACCTGTGGTGTCCTACAAGGCTCATCTCTCAGCCCCATGCTCTTCAATGCATATATTACCCGCTGGCCAACATCGTCAGATCTCACGGTCTAAAAATATTTTCCTACACAGATAACATCCAACCCATCCTATCACTCACCGATGACCCCACCACCAGAACCTACTTCCATGAATGAATGACAAGCATCACCGACTGGATGAAAACCAACTGTTTGCAGCTTAACATGGACACGACAGACGTACTGATCTTCGGCAAGAACAGCAACCCATTAAACGACTCCTGGTGGCCATCAGACCTAGGACCCACACCCACACCCTCCAACAACACCAAAAACCACAAAATCATCATTGACAACAAGCTCACCATGAAATCATAGATCAATACCATCTCCTCCTCCTACTTCCTCACTTTACACATGTTATGTAAGATCTTCAAGTGTCTAACCCTGCACACGACAGTCACCGTGACACAGTCCCTCATCACCAGCCCACTGGACTACGGCAAAGCTCTCTACGTAGGAATCACGGCACATATCTTAAAGAGACTTCAAACCATGCATAATGCCGCAGCCAGATTCATCCTCGACCTCCCCTGACAAACCCACTTCACACCCCACCTCAGGCAACTCCACTGGCTTCCTGTACCAAAAAGATGCCAATTAAAGCTGCTGACCAACACACACTAGGCTCTACACAACCAAGGACCTGTATACATTAACCACCTCCTGAACTTTCCCAACTGTTGAGAAGACTACGCTCTGCCTCCCTATCATTTGCCCATACTCACGTATCTACTGAAGCAGCAGAAGTGGAGGGCGCTTCTTCTCCCACATTGCAGCAAAGACCGGAAACAGTCTTCTCAAGCAACTCCGGACCATGACATCACTCCCGGAAAGGGCCCAAAGGGCCCTAACGACCTGGCTGTTCAAAAGAGCCTCTGGACCGGCAAGCACCTGGGTACCCTATCGGGGTATTAGCCGCGCTTTATAAATCCTGATTCATTGATCTCTCCCAGAAAATCCCGGTATTTGGAGGACTGTCCCGGAATCCTGACACATTTCAGAAATGAAAAACATGTCCCGGTGTTTACAGAGGGATAGGTTAGCATGAACATTAGTTGAAATGTGCATACTCGCTTTTCCACTAAACCTCTCTAGCTGGCTCACACAGTATACAGAGCTTAACTCTGCTGATGCAACCTCATCTCATTATGAAGCACAGCAGGTATGAGGGGGCGAAGCAGCTTAAGTAGAGCTCCTCAGCCAAAACCAGGTTCAGGAGCCTTTTTCTGGGCTTCAACACAGCATGGGAGAGTGAGAGAGAGAAGCGTTATTTAATAGTAAAAAAACATGTTTTTGTGTTTTATCTAATAGCTTTTTAATGTGCTTTGCACGATTCCGATAGACGAATTTTGCAAAATGGGCCTTGAATGGTTTTTATTTGGGCTCATGCATAGGGATTGAAAATAATTCCCTTTTCAGATTTACACACATCTCTCTTCCACCACCGTCCCACAGAAACATAAAAGCTTATTCAGACTTTCTTTTGTCATTTGCTTTCTGGCACTTTTCACTATGCTTTTTATCAAAATAAATAAAAGAATGCTGGTCAAAGGCTGCAAAGAAAACCATACTGAATGCGGTGTGAAACAGCTCCGAATGTCTTTTACCTCTTCTGCAGGTTTTCTGAAAGGGAACAAAATGAAGAACCTCAGCAACTAGCCTCTATTTTCCTCATTTGTAGTCAATCTTATAGATCTGTGGGCAGGGTCAGCTTTATGGGAGTGCGACTGGTGTTGCTACACCTGGCGCTGAGCTTGGGGGTGCTGTGTTTAGAAATAACGTATGGGTTTAAAAGCACTGGCTGCAACGGTACATGTGTGTCCAGCAGTTTTCAAGCAACAATATACATGTCATGATAACTTTGGTGATTAAAGTTCCTGCTGAAGAGAAATTACAATTTTGTCTTGTGACAGTTTTGCTTCATCATAAGGAATAGCAGAGGGTTAATATGCCTGCTGCAAAGAACGTGTATCATACAGATCACAGAACTGTACTTTATGTTGATAGCTCAGTGGATTTCTGCTTTTGTCACAGAAATCCTTTAGTTAGTTCCAGTTCACAATCCTAGCATAGCATAGCAACCTAGGCAGTGTCTTCAAAGAGCTGCATGCAAACTGCATTGTATAGGTTAGAACGTTATGATTTTTTACTGGTCTTTCATTATCCTAACGTTGCTAAAAAGGGTTAGTTTGGGTAGAAATACATTCTTATTAGTTAAGCAACTCCAACCTCTGTTGTACATTTTAAATCCTGAGATTGTGTTTCTCCAGAATAGCTACTCTTAAAATATACTGGCTACTAGTATGGATGACATGTGATTCCTAAACCTTGTAATACTCATTGTCTTATGTAATGTTTCCTATAGACTGATTTACCCACGTATGATTCATTGTCTCCGTATAATATCTGTGTGATGTAAAATGCTCTGACACCCTGGATTGGTATGAGTAGTGTTATAAAACAAATTAAATGAATGTGAGAGAGGAGCTCTAGAGAAATGAGGGGCACTATTGGAGGGTGGTAGTAAAGGAATAAGTGGACAAGGAGGTCATGGGGGGTGCCAAAAAAGCTGTTGCACTGGGCACTACAGCGCTAAAGCCAGCCCTGTCTGTGGGTATGTGTCCATGTAGTCCTTCTTCTATGTCACTGAGTGCTCTCACTGTAGGGCCTCTACATTCATGATAGGGTGATAACATGTCGATCCACTTCTATGTCTATGTCCTGCCACAGTTTTTGGTTTTAAAAATCTAGTCACACTGACCTGTCACCCAACAGATTACAGGAGTCTATTGGTGCAAATAATTCTAAATTATAGCAATCTCCTTTCAGGAGCCTTGTGACAAAGATATCCTGTACAAAAACACACCAAGTTCATCCAGAATGATAAAATGGAGAGCCTATAGTCACATGTACACTCAAGTACCCTCTTTGCATCTTCGTTTTTTGTTGTAAAATACCAATATATTACTATTTTCCCAAATAAAAATGCCTTCTTGCAGAGTGGTGGCTGGGTGTAATACTTGGCATGGGTTCACCTCACTGTTTTCAAAAATGGCCTATGGTGCTCTATAGGTTAAGAAAAACCTCTAATATGTTGATGCCAGAATTTCGTCATGGGTACCCCCTTATGCCAAGAATGACATACAATATGTCATTATCAGAACTTTGCTAATGATATCACCTATATACCATTGGTGACCCATATGTCAAACATTACCCCCAGTATGTCAGAGTGAGCATTTTCTCATGGGTTGTATCTCCCAACGAGAAATCCCACCCTCAATGTGCCAGGATTGCCAAGTATTAGCTCAAATATGCCTGCACCATCGTTTTGCCCTAGATGCCCCCCATAGGGTAAGAATTACAACCAGTATGTCAGGGCCTACATTTTTCAACAGATGCCCTCCCTGTTTGCCATAAATTACCATCAAAATGCCAGTTACAGTAAGATATTTCAGTGTCCTATAAGCCAAGAATTATCTTGAGTATGCCAACAGCAGACTCATAACCATAAAGTATGCTAACAAACACACTCTTACTCACACTCATCAGGCCTCTGGAACCTAGAGCAGCTGCACCTGCTGAACCATCAATAGTGTCACCCCTGACTCTCTCCCACTCTCTCTCACAATCTCCCTGTGAGAAATTGGGTTACTAGTTGATTGGGGAGTGAGCCATAGCCTAGCAGCAAACACAATCCTTGTTAGGGTAAGCCATAAGCAGACCCATATTAACTTGTGCTCAACCCTCTGGTCGCTTGGCACAGAGCAGGCAGGCTTATCTTACTGCCAAAGTGTAAAGTATTTGTGCAACTCTTCAAACAGTAAAACAGTGAAACACCATATAAAAGTATCCCATGCCAAGCTAGAAAAATAGAGCAAAATCTAACAAATAAAACAAGACCAAAATGACAAAAGCCCAATCAGAAGAACCGGAGTTATGAATTTTTAACTCGTAAAGTGTAAAATAGCACCTAAAAGCACAAAGCACCAAGCACCAACCCCTACTAACTGGTCACGATGCACCGGATCAAATTCAAAAGTTCAGGCCAACCACGATGGAGTGCGGGTCGCATACAGTCCCAGATTTGGCCGGCTGAAGTGTTACCTTCTCAAGTTTTGTGCCAAGAGTCCCATTTGCATTGGAGAGGGCCATGAGGAGCAAGGAGAGTGTCACAAGAGGCTGTAAGTGTGCTGCAAAGAGCAGGCCAGGTGTGTTGAATCTTTGTGTTGGTGGTCCCCCACAAGCGATCGATGCTCCAGAGTGAAGAGATGGGTTGACGGCGCTGCTTTTCAGTGTAAGTGGCACAGTCTTGGTGTGAACAGGCCCGTTAATAGTTGCGAAGATCCCAAATGCTAGATTTCAGTGCCAGTGAGCCACACCAAGGGTCCAGGACCTGGGAGGCACCACTTACAGGTCAGGAGCTGTTTTATTTTTTTTATGTCCCTGAGGCAGAGATCAGGAGGTCAGCCGAATAGCCCTTAGAGTCACTCTGGTGTCCTTGGTTCAAGATGAAGTTGCAGATCCAGTTCTTCTTCTCCAGGTGTTGGAAAATGGCCCTTTTTGAAGCATTCACCCCAAACTGTTTGCCTTCCCCCTCCTCTCTTTCAGTCCTCGTTTTTGCTGGCTTTACGACTTTGCTCACTTTACCACTGCTAACCAATGCTAAAGTGCATGTGCTCTCTCCCTTAAACATATTAACATTGGTTCAAACCGAATTGGCATATTTAATTTACTTATAAGTCCCTTGTAAAGTGCACTACATGTGCCCCGGGACAGTAAATTAAATGCTACTAGTGGGTCTGTAGCACTGTGTGTGCCATCTACATAAGTAGCCCTATAACCATGTCTCAGGCCTGCCTCTGAAGTGTCTGTGTGTGCAGTTTACTGTCACTTTGACTTTGCATTTAAAGCTACTTGCCAACTCTTAAACTCCCCCTTTATTACATATAAGTCACCCCTAAAAAAGGCCCTTTGTAATTCAAAGGGCAGGGTGCTATGTAAGTAAAAGGTAGGACCTGTACTTATATGTTTTACATGTCCTGGTAGTGAAAAGCAGCCTAATTTGTTTTTCACTACAGTGAGGCCTACTCCCATCATAGAATAAGCATTGGGAATTCCCTTACATGCTTCTAAGCGATAATTCCTGATCCCAGGGTAGTAGGTTTATCATGTTTGGTATGCGTGAAATAGTAGTGATAAATGCGCTTTGCTGGTAAGTTTGGATTTAACACTACTAGTGCAGAAATGCCACTTTTAGATAGTGGGTATTTTTCTGCTCTTAACTTTGCTCTCGATGCCCTAGCCTGTCTCCAATACACATTGGACAAGGTGACAGTTCCCATTCATGCATTCCTCCCAGACAGCCATAAACATAGGAAAGCCAGGGGTGGCTGCACCCATCCGCATCAAGCTACATTCCGATGGCCGGCCTGGGCAGATGGGAGGAAAGGGGGCTCACACAAGTACATAAATGGCTGGTGATCCCCATAGATAACCGGGCAGACAGGACTGTTTTGAAAGGGGTACCCATGCCCTTCAAAACCACTCTTTGAAATGTCCCCCACATCAACTGCACATTTGGGCATAAGTACTGGGTCTCTGACTCTCCATATCAGACACTTCTTGACCTACACTGAATCCATGTCAGAAGAACCGCAGTGCTGTTCAAAGGATTGCTTTCCTATGAGGACTGCTACCTGCTCGTAGCTCTGCTGCCTGTGGCTTTCTGACTCTGCTGAAGGAGAGCTGAGCTCTGCCTTCCCTCCAAAGTGATCTCCAAGGGCTTGTTAACTTACCTCCTGTTTCTGAAGTCCGAGGGACACAAAAAACTTCCTGCCAGAGGTTGCTCCACTGCTCTTTGAGCAGTGCAAAAAAATAAAAATAAATTGATAACAAGTTGTTATTATCATTTTAATTTTCTGTGCAGGACTCAAACGAGGTTGGGCGGGGCTGAGCTCGCCAGAGCAGAGTGAGGATTGGTTTGCACTCCCTAAGTGCACATGATGATTTGGCTGACCCTCTTGGGCGGGCCAAACCATTATGCGCACTTAGCGTGTTCTCCACTGGGCTGTGTTGTGCAGCCCGTTGGAGATCATGTCCAGGCTCCCAGGCACTGCACTTTTATCACTATATATTAGTATATATCATTCTCACTGCGCCGTCACATTTTAGGAGTACCCTGTATAAGTACTTCATTATATTGTGTGAATTGAACAATATACTCATAAATGAGATATGTGTAAATAAATACACTAAACACATAATTACTAGAATAGGTTTTTCCTCTTTGGCTAATATAACACTATTGCCGTGGTAGTCAAGGGCTACACTACTCCCATAGGGACCACTTCATTGTTTATTAATTGTTCAGCCCAGGTCCTTGGTTTACTGGGTTGCCCCCTTTTTTATATTTAGATCTAAGCAGTTTATGGAATTTATTTCTTCAACATACAATAACACGACTTCTACTTGATGGATTTTGATCGTCTTGGACTTGTTTTACTCAGAGAAATATTCTCTAGTTTTCTAAACTATTGTAGAGTCTTGTTGTGGATTATTTACTGTGTTGTTGTAAGATTTATTGCACAAATACTTTACACATTGCTTTCTAAGTTAAGCCTGCCTGTTCTGTGCCAAGCTACCAGGGGGTGAGCACAGGTTAAATTAGGATTGTGTTGTGACTTACCCTGACTAGGATTGTGGTCCCTACTTGGACAGTGTGCATACCTCTGCCAACAAGGTACCTGATTTCTAACACTGGGCAAGAGGGCAGCAGGCCAGCACAGCATGTCAGCAGTTTCTTCAGAGTAGCAATTCAGCAGAGCGGCAGTCCTTTCAACAGCTCAACAGTCCTTCTTCCAGGCAGAGTAGGCACAGGTCGGAAGTGTAATATAGTGGTTGTTTCTGAGGTCCAGTATTTATGCACAGTTGCTTTTGGAGTGGGCCAAAGCTTCTAGAGGCAGGCCTTTGAAGTGAACAGATGACCCACCTTCTTGGCCCTGGCTCCAAACAAACTACAGGGGGCATGAAACCCTTTGTGTGGAGACAGGACACAACCCGTTCAAGTGTAAGTGGGGCTGGGCCCATATCTTCCCACCCATCCTGCCATTAATGACCCATCCAGTCACATCTAAGCTCCCCATTATGTGTGATTGTCCGGGAGGAATACTCAAAGCCCAACTGTCAGCTACACCCAGTCATGTAACCCAGAGGCAGTCTACAGGCAGCAATGGGCAAGGCAAGAAAATGCCAACTTTCTAAAAGTGGCACTTTTGAAATCGTAACTTAAAATCTGACTTCACCATAAGTTAGGATTTCAAATTACAATTCCAGAGAGAACAAGCATGAAGGGGGTAATTGTCCCCATTTGGAAATTACAATTATAAAATGTCATAATGTAATTCTATTGTTAGCCTATGGAAGAGGTTGGTCTTGTAATAGTGAAAAACTAGTTTTCACTACCAGGACATGTAAAACTCAAAAGTACATGTCCTGCTTTTTAAATACATTACACCCTGCCCTCTGGGTTGCCCAGGGTCTACCATGGGAGTTACTTATGGGTATTACAAAGTAAGGTTTGGGGCTGGCAAAAGGTTTATTTTGCCAGATCAAAATGGCAGTTTAAAATTACACACACAGGCTGCAGTGGAAGGCCTGAGACCTGCTTTAAAGCACTCCTTAAGTGTATGACATAAGCAGTGTTGCAGTCCCACTAGTAGCATTTAATTTACAGGCCCTGGGCACATGTAGTGCCATATACTAGCGACTTAAAAGTAAATTAAATATGCCAATTGGGTATAAGCCAATGTTACCATATTTTCCTAAGGACAGCAAAACGTAGTTGGCAAAAACAGATGGTCTGAAGGCAAAAAGTTAGGGGAAGCGCATGCCAGGGATGCCAGGTCTAACACTCTCCCTCACTCATTCTAATTCAATCACACTACTTTATTCACTCCCTTGCCCTCAAATTTTCTTATTCACTCTCACACTTACTAAATTAACACACACTCTCACTCAATTTCTTTCTCTCTCAATCACTCACAAACACATTCACATTTTCACTCACACATGCACAGAGAAACAGCTCTGTATTTGTTTACTTATCTTTCTTCCTTTGTTGGCAGGTCAAAGGCTCCATGGCAGGAATTCAGTGCTGGAAATTGGAACCAGCAAGCCATGATTTCTGAGGAGGGTCCAGAGAGAGCAGAAGGGCCACGATTTACAAAAAGACCTACCTCAAGCCCTCCCCCAGCTTCTTGACAGGACTGGAAATACAGCCCTAAAAGAAGCTGGTGCATTGCGAAGGATTCTGCCCCAGCTGCTCTGTGTGACTCCTCATTAGCCTCAGGGATGCACTGATGTGCGTTCCCTACTATCCCACTTTTGCAGATATATTGTGCTGCCTGAGGCATGCGTAGTATGTCTGCTAAATAAAACGGGCTGTGATAGCAGATTGTAGTTGAACTACGCCCCTCACATGCGCCATCCAGCTAGTCATCTACAGAGTGCTGTGTTTAGGCAACATTCTGTAGATGGGTCGTTCCACAGCCCCCTCCGGCCTCTCCTTCTTGTCCTGTTATCAGCAGCTTGAAGCAGAGACTGACAGGGCTGACCTGCACACCAGCAGTGTTCATGAAAAGACAAAAGTTGTGTTTTCATGGACACTGCTAGTTAAATAATTAGCAGTGCGGGAAAAAACACTCAGCATTATGTGGTGCCTCAGAGGTGGCAGGACTTCACCCTGAGGCCCCTAAAGAGGAACTGCCACTGTTCGAGCACAGACTTTCACAAATGTGTTCAACTCAGAAGCCATCCTATTTCAGTATGCAGTAGCTGTTATAGGGGCATATGTATCAACATCACCATTTGCGATTCTCATATAGCGATTTTTAAAGAATCGCTATTTGAGACTTGCAAAACGGGATGTATTTAAAAAATTGCAAACTTTTTGCGATTTCTTAAAATTCCTTAATTGCGATTAGCAAATTGCGAAATCGCAATTAAGGAATACCTGCCCATTCATTTCTATGGGCCAGGAGACCCATAGGAATGAATGGGAAGTAATTCTCAAATAGCGAATCGCAATTTGCTAGTCGCAATTTGAGAATAATTTCAAAGGTGCAAGGGTGTCATGATGACACCCTGATGCACCCCTGAAATGAGAGTGTGTGTGCATATGGCGCACATACATGCCCTAAGGGCATGTATGAGCGCCACGTGGCACTTTGTAAAATTCAAAAAAGTGCATTTTGAAAGGAAATCGCAAATTACCACCAACTGGAAGTTGGTGGTAATTTGCGATTTCTTAAGGATAATTCGCACAACTTGGGTGCTTTTTACATATCATTTAAGAAATCGCATTTTGCGATTTCTTAAATGCTTACGCAAAATTAAGAAATCGCTAGATTAGCAATTCCTTAATTTTGCGATGGGATTTGGCTCATACATCCCGATTACCGATTTTTTAATCGCAAACGCTGTTATTTTGCGAATCGCAGCGTTTGCGATAAAAAAATCGTTTGATACATATGCCCCATAGTCCTTAGACTATGAATCGCAGGTGCTAATACATAAAATACATTTGTGCACGCGCACAATGCACCTTAGTTGCTCATGAACGCTTTTCAAATATTCTTGGCAATAGTTTTGTGCTCAGGGTGATCATTGGTATGCGAAAATTGCATATCTGTCATAGAGGAATACATAAAGCTGACAGGCAATAGATCTATCCGGTGTCTGCACTCCACTGCTTGTAGAAACCCTACACGCCTGATTACAATTTTGTTTCTATCCTTACATTATGGGCAGAAATGTTGTTAAGCGTATTAAAATGTGCAGTCCCTTTTAAGCCTATATATTTTAATATAGCTTATCTTGGTGATGTGACATCAGGAGGTCCTGTTCCTCCACCTACGTGGGTATTGGGGCAGCCTGAGTCTGCACGCTCACTAGCTCTCTTGTCTGAAAATCCTCCATGCCTCAGATCCCAGCTGCGAAATGGGAATTTAAAGAAAATCAAACAAGACCATGCATTTGTGAGTAGCCTTTAGGTACACACATTTTTTAAATTGAGCCCTTACTACGCCTTACTAACTGCCACTGTTCGAGCACAGACTTTCACAAATGTGTTCAACTCAGAAGCCATCCTATTTCAGTATTCAGTAGCTGTTATAGGGGCATATGTATCAACATCACCATTTGCGATTCTCATATAGCGATTTTTAAAGAATCGCTATTTGAGAATTGCAAAACGGGATGTATTTAAAAAATTGCAAACTTTTTGCGATTTCTTAAAATTCCTTAATTGCGATTAGCAAATTGCGAAATCGCAATTAAGGAATACCTGCCCATTCATTTCTATGGGCCAGGAGACCCATAGGAATGAATGGGAAGTAATTCTCAAATAGCGAATCGCAATTTGCTAATCGCAATTTGAGAATAATTTCAAAGGTGCAAGGGTGTCATGATGACACCCTGATGCACCCCTGAAATGAGCGTGTGTGTGCATATGGCGCACAAACATGCCCTAAGGGCATGTATGAGCGCCACGTGGCACTTTGTAAAATTCAAAAAAGTGCATTTTGATAGGAAATCGCAAATTACCACCAACTGGAAGTTGGTGGTAATTTGCGATTTCTTAAGGATAATTCGCACAACTTGGGTGCTTTTTACATATCATTTAAGAAATCACATTTTGCGATTTCTTAAATGCTTACGCAAAATTAAGAAATCGCTAAATTAGCAATTCCTTAATTTTGCGATGGGATTTGGCTCATACATCCCGATTACCGATTTTTTAATCGCAAACGCTGTTATTTTGCGAATCGCAGCGTTTGCGATAAAAAAATCGTTTGATACATATGCCCCATAGTCCTTAGACTATGAATCGCAGGTGCTAATACATAAAATACATTTGTGCACGCGCACAATGCACCTTAGTTGCTCATGAACGCTTTTCAAATATTCTTGGCAATAGTTTTGTGCTCAGGGTGATCATTGGTATGCGAAAATTGCATATCTGTCATAGAGGAATACATAAAGCTGACAGGCAATAGATCTATCCGGTGTCTGCACTCCACTGCTTGTAGAAACCCTACACGCCTGATTACAATTTTGTTTCTATCCTTACATTATGGGCAGAAATGTTGTTAAGCGTATTAAAATGTGCAGTCCCTTTTAACTACCTATGTCACTGTAGCATACATCATGTTCCTTTATATTATTTGCAGTTTGTATCAGTTAGAGCTGATGAAAAATCTCAAGTTTTGCAAAACCACATTGTGCTTTGGTTTCTTTTCCGATGCTGAAGATGGATCTTTTTCTATAGAGGAAATAGGGTATGTTCATGCTGGTTCACTTAAAATAGTAGCACTCAATGGTCCCTGACTGTAGTAACACGGTGAGCAATACAACACTGGTGGACCTGAATGCAGTCCAGAGTAGTTTTAATTGTCTGCGATTAATTGAAGGATTCCACTGGTCCTCTTTGTATGTTTGACTTGACAATGTAGCTGTCGCCAGACCTTATCTCTCTAACCCAAAAAGAGCTTTCAGAAATGAAATGATAGAGAGAGGGGTTTTGCCTCCACCCACATGTTGGTGGACAAGAGTACATGTTTTGATGGGACTGAAGTTGTGTTCTTCCACACAAAAAGTGCTTCCCTTCCACACAGCTGTGATTGTTTTGTTTATTTATCCAGCTGCCAGAGCCAGCAACCCCATGGCAGTCTAGAGAAGACTCACCAACAGGGATAAAGTTTCAACCTTACATGGGATGGAGCTTGACCTCTCTTCGATGAAACACATATGGCACTGTAATGTTATTAACCCCTTCAGTGCCCCGCCCTTTCCCCGCCCTGTGCCGGGCGTTACATTAGCGGGCGGGGTTCATGACGAGATAGTCTCGTCATGGGCACAGCGCAACCGTGCTCCATGACGAGACTATCTCGTCATGGGCACTGAAGAGGTTAAAGTGTCTGAGATAAATACATAATGTACAGTGTTTGCCTTTCTCTGGTTGAAAGACAGATAAGAGGTGGGCAGTCATGAGGAATGCTAGTTGTTTCTCAGTCCCCAAAACCCCTTTCTTTTCCATCGTTAACTTTAGACTTTGTGCAGTTGTGTGTTTGAGAGCAGTATGGGATGCCCAGGGCTGCACTAATCTACACGCAGTTTTAGATCTGGCTTAACAGTGCAGAAGTCGTCTTACCTTATGTGATCAACAAAAAAAGACCTTTCTGAGTTCTACTAAGAGAGGGCTTAAGCTCCCCACCCCACACCTGAGGGTTCCCTAGAGTCCAGGATTTGATAGGGAAAAGGGTGCATCTATTGTATTTTTTAGCTTGTGGCAAAGCTCACATTCAGTACAGCAGGGCTGTGTTGGAAATATGGATAAAGACCTGATCTGTTTATTATGAGATGTCATGATAATGGCAGTAGGCTTCACGTATTTATTCTAAAAAGCATACATTAACATCAATCTATTTCATTGTTATTAGTATGTATGAAAGTCTGCATGAAAACTCACAGATTACTGTAGTAGACAAGGGTTTTGGTGTTGGTTTGTCCTTATGACAAAGAGTAGATATAGAAGATTTGCTCTGTGCAGGGGTGTAACGAACTTCCCTGCAGCCTGTGCTGCACGGCCCCCACCCGACAATTCAAGGGAGCCCTATGCAACATAATGCAATGAATAGCTGTCAAACAGGGATGCTTGGGAGCCCTCATTACATTATGTAAGGGGGCATCAATTTGTGTTAATCCTTTGGCTCTGTGACTATCTTTGTTAGGCCCTTTTAGGAGAGTTAGTATTTTGTTTGCCAGCTGTAATATTGAATGTCTTTGCAATTCTATAAAGGTGTGCCTGATGATTGCCATGTGGCAAAGCTTACTTTCACAACAGTAGGCCTGAGTTAGTTATGGTGACAAGCCAAATACCTGATTGGTGCTCTGGGAAATGTTAGGTTTCATCTGCTTATTATCAAAATTTATGACAAAGGCAGTAGGCCTAGTTTAGTTATTGTAAAAAGCATTGTTGCATCCAGTAGATTTGTATAAGTAGGGTTTTTATCACATTTTGTTGGTGGCTATAGACCGGTATTCTTTAACATGTAATTTATATATTACTGTACTAGGCAAGGATTTTGGTATAGGCCTAATTGGTGCACTGAGAAAGGCTATGTCAGATGCAGTAAGCCTCTAGTCGTATATTGTAATCACACTATTTTACAGCCTGTAGACAGGTATTTCATTACATGCAATCTCACAGATTGCCACAGTAGGCAAGGGTGTTGGTTACCCACTGTGAAAAACCCTGGGAGTAGAAGTTTTTTCACTGTGATGATTCTTGTTAAGCCCTGTTGAGAGGTGTTGTACGTTGTTTTGCCAAATGTAATTTTGTACATATTTATAATTCTGTAACTGTATGCATGATTGTTTTCAGTTTATGCACACTTCAGTAGGCCTGTGTTGGTTATAGTGGAAAGCCAGTAGTAAAGTCTATCGGTCTTATTGGTTCACTGGTAAAAGTTATGTCAGATTCCTTAGGTGTGATCTGTTTATAATAAAAAGTTATGACAAAACAAGTATGTCTGACTTACCAATTGTGAACACATGTTTTAAAGGCAATTTGAGTTTAAGAGTAGGTTGTTATTACCCTGTTCTAAAGCCTGTAGGCAGGTATTTTGTGACACAGAATTTTGCACACTACTGTAACAGGCAAGGGTTTTGGTGTTGGAGACCCACCCGAATAAACCATGGATAATTTGCACTATGTTAATCCTTATTAGGCCCTGTTAGGAAGGACTTTATATTGTTTTTACAACTGTAATTTTGTACATATTTGTAATTTTATTACGGTATACCGGACAGTTGTCTTGTGTGAAAGCTTATGCCCAACAGAGTAGGTCTGCGTTGGTTATGGTGACAAAACAATGTTAACGTTTGAAGTGCTTCTTGTTTATTATAAAAAGCTACAATGAATGCAGTAGGCCTGCCATTTTTATTGCATAAAACATATGTTAGAATCAATAGGCATTTGAGGGTTGATTGTTATTACTGTGTATTTAAGCCAATAGACAGATAATTTTGATACATAGAAATTCACAGATTACCTTAGTAGGCAAGGAGTTTGGTGTTGGTTACACCCTCTGACAAACTATGGGTGTGGATGATTTGCACTGTGAGAATCCTTGTTAGATCCTCTTAGGAGAGACAGCTTGCTTTTTCCAACTGTAATGTTGTATACTTTTGTAATTTTATGTCTGTTGGTTGCCTTGTGGGAATGCTTGAGCTCAACACAGCAGGCCTGAGTCGTTTATGGTGACAAGCCAATGACAACAGGAATACGTTTGATTGGTTCAATAAGGAAAAGGTATTTCAGATGCAACAGGTATAATCTGTTTATTATGAAGAGCTATAAGAAAGACAGTAGGCCTAATTTATTTACCATATAAAACGTATGTTAAAGCAAGTAAGCCTTCAAGGATGGAATGATTTTGCTCCATGTTAAAGTCTACAGTAAGGTATTTTGTTACATAACATCTCACAGATTAGATTTGTATTGAATGATTTGGTGTTGGTTTTCTCCTTTGACAAACCCTTGAGTTAAAATATTTGTACTGTAATAATTCTTGCTAGAATCTCATCAGCAGGCCTTACAGGTAAAGCTGCCAGGATCTTGTAATTTAAAAAAATGATTTCAATTGAACATATATTCATATATATAAGTATACATCTATGTAGAAACATGGAGGACCTTTGGGTCAGCCCTCTTCTGTCAGTAGATTCTCTGATTTTCATTTACGCTCCATTTTCATCCATGACAGCATGCTGCATGCGGTATTGGTTTAATCCACTTTAACCATTGGCTCTCTTGCATCATGAATGACTTCATTTTTTTGACCCCTTGTGCCCATCCTCCTGACAATGAATGTGCTTTAGAGTCAGGACTGGTTCTCCAGTCCTCTGATTTTTACTTTTCTTACAATATAGTTCCCCTTTCATGTCTTTGCTTCTTCTTCCTTTATTTCAATTTTTCTTAAGATGATACTATCGCTGCCCAAGCAGTGCTAATGGGAAGCTTGCTTTCCATAATTTTATCTCCAGTATGCATCATTCTATGTGGCAACTTCTTCTAAACCCGGCGACAATTATTGAATGGACTGCATTAGTTGCCTCCATATGACAACATGCCAAAGAAAAGAATAACTGTGGATAAGTCATACGAAATTAAAACTCATTGCACATAAAAACTGAAATCCTCTCCCTCTCTCCCTAACACAAGCCTGTTTCCTACTCAATGGATCGACTACTTAAACAACACTAGTTTCTCACTGAGGACAGTTAGAACATCAAAATCCCTTGGTCTGACCTTGGATTTTAAGCAACACATTGGCACCCATATAAAGTCTATAGTGAGAGACATGAATAATCTAAGGAAAGTCATATGCAACTGCAGATATTTCTTCCAAGAGATGATGTAAGGAACCTAGGGCCAGATGGACGACCCGTTTTTGCATGCGCAAACGGGTTTGCAACCCGCCTGCGCATGCAAAAACCTACAGGGCCATGTGCAAACCCTATTTAGCAAGTCACAATTTATTTGTGACTTGCTAAATAGGATTTGCAACTCGCAATTAGGAAGGGGCGTTTCAAGGGCGTCCCTTCCTAATTGCGACTCGTTACCCTATTGCGGTCCTAAAACACTGGCAATTTACTGCCCTCTTCAAGAGGGTGATAATGCACTTGCAAATGGGAAGGGGTCCCCAGGGGACCTCTTCCTCTTTGCAAATGCGGGGGAAAATATTTTTAGGGGCAGGCTATGGTCCAAGGGACCACTACCTGCCCTTAAAAAATGAAACAATAACGTTTCATTTTACTTTTTTTAAATGCATACCATTTTCCTTTAAGGAAAACGGGCTGCATTTTAAAAAAAACTGCTTTATTTAAAAGCAGTCCCACACATGGAGGTCTGCTGAGCCCCGAAGGCCACCATACCTGGGAGGGCCAGCCATTCTCGAGGGGGTCGCAAATTGTGAGTGCATCATGAATATTGATGAGACGTGCAATTTGCAACCCCATTGAGAATCGCCAACAGTGTCTCTGACATGTCATTTTGCAAGATGCAAATTGCAACTCGCAACTGAGTGCAATATGCGACTCGCAAAATGACATGATTATACATCTGGGCCCTAGTGAAAGGTATGATCATTTCCAGAGACTAACATTGGAAAGTACCTCTTACAAATCACCTCAAGACTTATCTTGCACCACTCAAATAATTCATATGCTCTGCAGACTGGGTGATCACATTACGTCAGTCTGGGCCTCATTCAACAGGCTACTTCTGAATAAAGACACCCCATTCATCACTTACAAGGCACTAAATGTAGTTCCATCAGAAAAACTCCCTATTTTTCTAGCTAGCCTCATTCCCAAGATACAGCATTAGGATTGTAATCTGTACTCTGGTTTACTACATAAGACAGCTAGGTCTTCTATAGTGAAAAATAGCTTTTGAGTGCTAGTCAATGTAATGGCATGTTAAGATTAACTTTCTACATGTTGTAAGTTTAAATACCATGCACCCTGCCTTGTGGGCTCCAAGGTCTACATAGGGGTGGCATTTGAGCATTTAAAAGGGAGGTTTTGCCTTGTTAGGCTGAATTGCAGTTTTTACACTGCTTCAGTCAAGCTAGCCTGGTAAGCCTGAAGCCATGTTTGCACTACCACTGTAGTGGATGGCACAATAGGTGCTGCAGTCCACTATTGACATTTAACTTCCAGGCCCTGGGTATTTCTTGTTACGATATACTAGGGACTTTTAGGACTCTTACATGTACCAGTTTGAGTATGCCAATTAGGAGTATACCAATTTAACCATGTTTACAGGGGTAGCCTAGGCACTTTAGCACTGGTTAGCAGAGTTAAAGTGCACAGACTTCTAAAACCTAAAAATGTAGGGTCCAGTCAAAGTCAAAAATTATGGGTCAACCTTGCAGAAAAGGCTGATTTCCTACAATAGATATGTATTCTAATTGAATGTTTCCCAGTGGTTTCAAAGCTTTCACAGAAACGTGGTTGTGACTGTAAATTATTTACTGTAATTCATAGTGCTGAAATAATTTGTAGGATTTATAGCTTCCTAAACAAATAAAAAGTGAAATGAATGTTTAACGCATCATTTCACATGTTTCCTACAGTTCTGATAAAGAAGAAAACACTAGTGGTGCCTTCAGAGCATTAATCAGCACACCTGCCAAGCTCACATTTGCAGGCTCATACTTGGTGCAAGCATCTGCAAATAAATGTGCACAAATAAGTATTGTAAACTCAGAACCCTGTTAGGAAAAATGTACAGTTTCTCACATTGCAGTGTATTTTCTTTAAATATGTCTTGTTAAACCTAGTTTATAGTGTCAATGTACTACATATAAAGCACATTTTAGAATGACTTTTTAAAAAAGAAAAACCTTACGATATGCTTACTATTTAAAATTTGACTTATTATAATACACACTGTTGCATACAACACATTAGCACATTGTCCCTAACAAAAACACACATTCTTTAAAATATTGACGGACATATCTGCAGTATCAGGAAAACAATGAATTCTAAACAGATGGTGCTTAAATGCTCTAAATCTTCCAAAACAGTACTAAAAGCAATGAATCAACCATGTAATATGAAAAAATAAATAACAGATATGTGAACTGTTGCCCCATATTAATATGAAAAATAAAAATAACAGGTATGTGAACTGTGGCCCCATATTGCCATCTAAGCGTTCTAGTAGAATGCACAAACCCCTCAACCTTAGGTCTCATGCACTATGAGGTTAGAGGTTGGGCAGCAAACCCCTAGAATGCACAGTCAAAGGATTTACGCAGCAGGGATTTGGGAGCCACGGTGGATTGGTTGCAGGCCAGGTTCTATGCCTAAACCCCACTGCGCACAGTCGATGGCCATGCGCTGTGAGTGTTGGAAATAAAGTAAATCATAAGAACACTTCTGATAGTCAATGAAAAAATACAGTTAAAAATTGAGTTAAGGTTCTGACTCAAACAGGTAAAACAACTGTGTAGCTATGAATAGCTATAGTTATAAATGCACACAACCTGCCATGACTCCTAAATGCCTGCTGCTCACATCCTTTGGCCATGCACAGCAGGACCTGGCCGACAGCCAGGCCATTTGACCAATCTGCCATGGTCTCCCAACCACCTTCGACAATGCACTCCTGGGCTTGGCTGCCCAACCTCCAACAGCCAAAGTAAGTGCGCAGCGGCGTACGCCCACAGAACAAACCTGCCATGTACTCTTAAGCACTGCTGTGCATGGTTTTTGACCATGTGCTGCAGGGGTTGGTCAGGCTCTCCACCCTACCTTTTGTGTCCATCAAAAGCCCTGCAAGCATGTCCTTTGGCTGTGTACTCCAGGGGTTGGTCACTTAAAATATATGTACCTCTAATAATGCTAAATAAGGTAGCTCCCAATCTAAATGCTCCAGATATAAAAGTACAAACAATATATTTACCACGGTGTAGTAACTCCTGACGTAAAGGCATGTGAAGTAACAATCTGCGTTCCACCCAGTGATTCAGGTGTACTTTTATCGCAGTGAAAGTCTGTCTTGCCTGCTACTATGCTGCCTTGCTCTCATGTAACAACCACTAAGCCCCCCAAGTTCTTCATGGAGAATATCTATTCTTTGAAAGCTATTATTGCAAAAAAAAGAGACTTAACTCCAACCATTTTTATTACACACATGTCTATTGCTACTGGTCAAAATTTAAAGAAGTCAAGCCCAATTCTCTAACCAACAGTGTCTCTCTCTCTCTGGTTTTTCCTTTACAGAAGACCTGATACAGAGAAATGCCATACATTAGTCTGAAAATAGTCAGTGCCTGACTCAAGATGTATTCTAAAAACCAGTTAAAACTGCAAACATTTCTCTTTTCATAAACCCAATATGGACCATAAATGTTTGCAAAACTCAGCATCACTATCTCAGCTTCCATTTCTAGAAAAGATCATTGAAAAGGCTAATTTGACCCAACACTTAGATCATACTTAAGTAAATAATGTACTGATCCCCAATCAAACAGGTGTTAGACCATGCGAGTTCAGCGCAGTTCCAGGATGGTCGGATCATTGCTAGATTTTTAAGATTTACGCATTAATTAAAATTGCATACAGTTAATCTAATTAACACATAGTCAATGTATATCCTGAAAATCTAGCTCGATTCAGCCCTCCTGGATGTACATTGGACACCTTTTTCTGAAACCAAAATGCAGCATGTAGATGGCTACTCTCCAAATTGTAGGTGAGGCACTGCATATCTTGAATGAAATTGATGATTGTGTTCTAATATTCCCAGATCTTTCTGGGGCCCTCAATAATTTCTGAGCAATAGAAAATGCTACACATGCTTAGCACTAAGATGGGGATAAGCTAGATCATAATTACTCAGCTTCCTGTAGATCGTGTAGTTTCCTGTTTTCCTTTAGACTACACTGACTGCATGCGTTCTCTCTCTCATGCAAGACATGTCTCACCAGAACTGTGAATTCTGTTAGGTGCCATAAGTGCTGCAGTAACCATGTTCACCACACAAATTCACCAACTGGATAACAATTGGACATACCTAGGAGCTTGCAGACGTGAATATATGTGGATACATACTGGACAGTAGCGATCTGATATATGAGGTCATATATATTTGTGTATTGTAAAGCCTGTGGTTGACATAAGAAATACACGCACACAGATGAGCGAGGGCTCGGTGGGCGTTCCCCAGTGCAACATAGCCATAGAAGCAATTCAAATCTAATTAAGGAACTTTTTAATCTTCTTTTTATGGAAACATATCAATCAACGGAAGCTCTTAAACTCGCACTTCCTATTTTAGAAATTTTGACTCGTAAGTGCTTAAAAACAAAACACAGGTCTATCCAAATTCCTACATGTGAATATTTGAAAGTTTCCAATTTAGGGAGCACGCGCAGCCACAGAACAAGATGGCTGCCTAGATCTGAAGCTCCTCACATTGGCAGGCCCTGCACCTGTCCGCGCCCAGACCACGCCCATCGCCAGAACACCTGGCCCACGCGCACGCCACGACGCTAGACTCCGATACAACACCAGCACTCTCCTCGCACTCAACGCCGGCCAAAACCACCGCTGCTTCCAGGCCACCCCAAAACGCGCTCACGGACCTTTCTCCTGCCGCACCTGCAACTTCACCTGCGACAGATCCACCAAACCTCTAAGGACCGGACCCAACCACCTCCGCTGCATACTCCTCAACACCCGCTCCACACGCAAAACACGCCATCGAGCTCTGGGACCTGCTTGACACCTCCGACCCAGACGTTGCCTTCCTAACCGAGACCTGGTGGAACGACTCCTCAGCGCCCGATATCGCCATAGCCATCCCGGACGGCTACAAGATCACCCGCAGGGATCGCAACAACGGAATCGGAGGAGGCTTAGCCATCGTCCACAAGTCCACCCTCAAGGTCTACACCCACGCAGACGACACCCTCAACACCCCGCCGAACACCTGCACTTCCGGATCCACACCGACATCAACACCACACTCAGAGGAACACTCATCTACAGACACCCCGGACCCCGTGCTCAGTTCAGCGACTCCATCGCCGACCTCGCCAGCACCCACGCACTCGCCTCCACGGACTACATCCTCCTCGGGGACCTGAACTTCCACTTCGAGAACAACAACAACGCCAACTCCGCCACCCTGATCGACAACCTGGCCAACCTCAGCCTCAGACAGCTCGTCACCAGACCCACTCACTCCGCTGGCCACACGCTTGACCCTGTCTTCTCCACAAGCACCCACGTCGCCTTCAAACACACCAACAAACTCCACTGGACCGTTCACCGCTGCATCCATTTCACCTTTAAGAAACCAACCACGCACCACCGCACCCAACAGCTGCCTCGCCGCTGCTGGAGCAAAGTCACCGAAGATCAGCTGACCTCCACCCTCGCCCAGAACCCTCCCACCAACCCAGACATCGCCGCCCACAACCTCAGACAGTGGATTGACGACTGCGCCAACACCCTCGCCCCACTCAAGAACCCCTCCAACAGCCACACCAGCAAGAAAGCATCCTGGTTCACCGAAGAGCTCCAGACCTCCAAACGTACATGCCGGAAACTGGAGAAGAAATGGCTCCACGATCTTACACCGGACAGCCACGCAGCCCACAAGGACACCACCTGCAGACATCACCAACTCATCAGAGCAGCCAAGAGATCCTCCTTCAAAGCCCGCCTGGACAACAACGCACACGACAGCAAAGAGCTTTTCAGCATAGTGAAGGAACTCTCCAACCCCAGCGCCAACACCAACGACATCCCACCCTCACAAGAGCTGTGCGACTCACTGGCCACCTTCTTCCACCGC
This sequence comes from Triturus cristatus, assembly GCF_964204655.1. Lineage (NCBI taxonomy): Eukaryota > Metazoa > Chordata > Amphibia > Caudata > Salamandridae > Triturus > Triturus cristatus. The sequence continues at coordinate 451,983,730 of NC_140587.1, forward strand.
AAGATCGCTGACATCCACGACAGCTTCAACACTACGACTGCCCCGACTACGGCTGATTCCACCTCCCCCGCGAACACCACCTGCACCAACCGCCTGACCTCCTGGTCCTACGTTAACGACAACGAGACACGCAAGGTCATGAACTCCATCCACTCAGGATCTCCATCAGACCCCTGCCCACACCATGTATTCAACAAAGCAGACGCAACCATCGCACCTCAACTACGGAAGGGCATCAACATCTCCTTCGAGACAGCGACATTCCCGTGAAACTGGAAGCACGCCGAAATCAACGCCCTCCTCAAAAAGCCCAAGGTGGACCCCAAGGACCTCAAGAACTTCTGGCCCATCTCCCTGCTCCCTTTCCCGGCTAAGGTCATCGAGAAAATTGTCAACATGCAACTGACCCGCCAACTCGAGGACAACAACACCCTAGACCCGTCCCAGTCCGGATTCAGACAAAACCACAGCCCCGAGACAGCCCTCATCGCCGCCACACACGACATCAGATGCCAGCTAGACAACGGCGAAACATCAGCCCTCATCCTCCTGGACCTATCAGCCGCCTTTGACAGGGTCTGCCACTGCACACTAATGACTCGCCTCCAAAGAGCCGGAATCCGGGAGAAGGCCCTGGACTGGACTACGTCCTTCCTCACCGGCAGAACCCAGAGAGTCCGCCTCCCACCTTTCCGATCTGAAGCCACCGACATCATCTGCGGCATACCCCAAGGCTCATCCCTCAGCCCGACCCTGTTCAACGTCTACATGGCCCCCCTCGCAAAAGTGGCCCGCCAGCACGACCTGAACATCATCTCCTACACCGATGACACCCAGCTCATCCTCTCCCTCACCAAAGACCTGCACACCGCCAAGACCAACCTCCACGAGGGAATGAAGGCCGTCGCCGAATGGATGAGGAGCAGCCATCTGAAACTGAACTCAGACAAGACGGAAGTCCTCATCCTCGGCCCCACCCCCTCTGCCTGGGATGACTCCTGGTGGCCGACCTCACTGGGTACAGCACCGACACCCACAGACCACGCACGCAACCTAGGATTCATCCTCGACTCCTCCCTCTCCATGTCGAAGCAGGTCAACGCCATCTCCTCCTCCTGCTACAACACCCTCCGCATGCTCCCCAGGATCTACAAGTGGATCCCGGCTGAAACTAGAAAAACGATGACCCAAGCCCTCGTCAGCAGCAGGCAGGACTACGGCAACACACTCTACGCAGGGATCCCGGCCAAACACCTACGACGATTGCAACGCATCCAAAATGCCTCCGCCCGACTGATCCTCAACATCCCTTGCTGCAGCCACATCACCCCCCACCTGAGAGACCTACACTGGCTCCCCGTCAACAAGAGGATCACAATCAAGCTCCTCACCCACGCACACAAGGCACTCCACAACACCGGACCAGCCTACCTAAACAGCAGACTCAGCTTCTACACCCCCACCCGCCAGCTCCGCTCCGCCAGCCTTGCCCTCACTGCCGTCCCCCGCATCCAACGAGCGACCTCCGGTGGCAGGTCCTGCCAAGACCTGGAACACCCTCCCTACCCACCTGCGGCAGACCCAAGACCTGCTCACCTTCAGAAAACTCCTCAAGACCTGGCTCTTCGAGCAGTAGCAGCACCCTCTCCCCTCAGCGCCTTGAGACCCTCATGGGTAAGTAGTGCGCTCTACAAGTAACTGATGAACTGATTGATGAGACAAACCGAGCACGCTGGAGCTGCTTAATTATTCAGTTTTCCGGCAGAAGGTCGTTATGAGCCTTGGAGGGCAGGGTGAGCCTGTACTGATGTTAACATGGCTTTTTGGGGATTTTTACGACCTTTATTAGGTCCTTTTCCTTTTCCCTCATTGCAGTGGCCATTTTGGATGCATTTGGCTTCCATCTGAGGAGGTTACTTTTCTCCTGCCTTTCTTCTGTTGTTTGGACCCAGGAGATTTATCAATTTGCTCCGCTATTTCTATGGATCCCATCCAACGCTGTGTACTCCTTTGGCTTCCCTGCTTTGCTTCACATTGTTTATATGAGGCTCACCATGCTTAGGTAAAAAAAAAATCTTAACTCTTCTGCAGTGCTCTATTTCTCTAGCAGTGGAGGCAGAGGTCTGTTTGTTTCCGACTAGCTCTCCTTTCTATTCTTGAGGACCACCATCTTGCAAGTTTTATAGGCAGATTGAAGAAGCTTAAGGCATCTCCTCTTCACGCTATCTCATCCTCACAGAAATTGTTGTCATTCTTAAAGTCTCCTCAAAATCAAAGAGAGGGGGCTCTCTACACCAAAGGGATAGAGCTCCCAATATCCATCAAGTTAGAAAAAAGGTTTTCACTTTGGTCAGAGACAATACTCAATCATTCACACATCAGTAATACCCAGCCAACAAGAACTCCTGAATTTTCACTATGAATGTATGGAAGCACTTATGAAACCAATTATTAAAAAAATATGTCTTTTTAATCATAAAATTCAGTCTAGTTATACAAATTATATCATAACAAGAAAATTAAAAAACTTATTTTTTTAAAAAAAACATGTGCTACAAACAACACAATTCATCAAAAATGTGATATCCCTAAAGGAGAACAAATATAGACAATACACTCTGTCATTTATATGTTAATCTGGATGCCTTATATACAGCAGATAGCATAGGTCTTAATTCCCTGTCTTTTTGACACTGCTGAATAATCCGAATTTAATGAGAAGAGTAGGCGTCGACGCGTTTCAGTGGTATGTACTCATTTAAACCACCTTCATCAGGACGAATAAAGATATTTTCTCCTTAAATTTGGCTGTACTCTTGCCTAATGTGGAAACAAAAATAAAATATAACAGTCTATCAGATGGATTACATTTGTACCAAATGGATCAAGACATTATATTCAATTTCCATTTTTATAAATCATGAAAAAGTTTCATACCAATGTTTTAACAAACCGTTAGCTCATATGTCTACACATTCATTTGATTATACAATCATTTAAGGTATATATCACAAGACTGTCTCAAAAAATATATATGTATTTTATCATTATTCATAAGGGCTTCAGCCATTCCACAATAAAAATATTTAAAAAACAATTTTCCCCTAATCTCACATCAATCTTACACTACTATCATACAACTCATATGTCACGACATCCTTATACTCACCGGTGCAACAGCACTTTAGTGAGTAATCCTCCCACTATTTGATGGAGTAAAGGTAAACCAGCTGATATAATCTGCTGGAGTAATCAAAAAAGAAAAGATTTTAATCAATTCTCTTTATTGTTTTGGAGCATTAACTATGAAATTTCTTTGGGAGATTATACATACTTTGATTAAAAAGCCAACTGTTCCCAAAGTCCAGGTGATCTGTTTGGTCTCGATTGAATAACGTTTTCACTCTTGAAATTAATAGAGAATTTTTGCATTCTGTAGTCTTTTATCAATTGGACTCAAAGGAGATTATATTCTTCAGATTAAATTCTGAAAACAATATATGGGAATTAGAACTACTTTCCATTTATAATTATATTCGCCCATTATCTTCTGTACATTTCTTGGAGTACACACTAACATACTCCATTCTATATAATAAATTCTCACCAATTATGTATTTGCGCCGAGATTCCGGCATTCACGTCCTTTCGATTGCGGGGTAATATTTTTCGCGGCTAGGAAAAAAATAGCAATAATAACTAACCAATCCAAACTTCCCATATGTTACTTACACCTTATTCTGTCCGTTTTTAAGCAGCAATATTGGTTACAGTCTATACTTTATGTCCCTACCCAATTTGCTATATCTATGGACTGGAGTTAAATAATTATGTGTTTTTCATGCTATGTCTCTCTCATCTCGGACTCATGTCCACTATTCATTGTTGTATTGTTCCCGTTTACCCTAATAAAACTCTTTTTAAAATCATAGCAAATATGGATTCCGGCGGATTAAATAAGATCATCCCCTATTACTATTCTAGGTTATAACAAATAGTCTGTTTGTTAATAGAATTTTGCGAGTTATGTCTCATTCAAATTACAATCTATATACATGTTAGCACCCTCAACCCTCTAGTTTTCAACGAGATCGCATAATTTTGTGAATTGCCCAATAGTCCGTTTTTTTAACAAAAAAGGAAAAAGTGCAAATATTCAGTTTTATTATCCCGTCAATAACTCATCAGTTATCAGTTTCAATTGTTAGTTTCCCCATTATATATATAGGATTAAATTCTATTCTAATTGTGATTTGTTTCGAAACGCCCTACGTTCACTCTACAGTGATCAAACAGCACCCTTTAAACTAATTCAAAAAGATGTTGCGTAATTCCATATACCGCCCCATGGTCCGTTATATAAACGGGAGTCAAGTCTCAGTTTTAATCATCCCCCCTGACGGCTCCTTACCTCTCAAGTCCGACGACTACTTTTACCCAGTACGTGGTCTAATTTTGCAGTGGATGCAGTATGTGACTGGCCCGCCTTAGTGCTACCCTTTTAATGTCGCTCAAATGAATGTGTAGACATATGAGCTAACGGTTTGTTAAAACATTGGTATGAAACTTTTTCATGATTTATAAAAATGGAAATTGAATAGAATGTCTTGATCCAATTGGTACAAATGTAATCCATCTGATAGACTGTTATATTTTATTTTTGATCCCACATTAGGCAAGAGTACAGCCAAATTTAAGGAGAAAATATCTTTGTTTGTCCTGATGAAGGTGGTTTAAACGAGTAAATACCACTGAAACGAGTCGACGCCTACTCTTCTTGTTAAATTTGGATTATTCAGCAGTGTCAAAAAGACAGGGAATTAAGACCTATGCTATCTGCTGTATATAAGGCATCCGGATTAACATATAAATGACAGAGTGTATTGTCTATGTTTGTTCTCCTTTAGGGATATCACATTTTTGATGAATTGTGTTGTTTGTAGCACATGTTTAAAAAAAAAAAAAACGTTTTTTAATTTTCTTGTTATGATATAAATTGTATAACTAGACTGAATTTTATGATTAAAAAGACATATTTTTTTAAATAATTGGTTTCATAAGTGCTTCCATACATTCATAGTGAACATTCAGGAGTTCTTGTTGGCTGGGTATTACTGATGTGTGAATGATTGAGTATTGTTTTTGACCAAAGGGAAAACTTTCATTCTTAAAGTCTGCCAACTGTCCATTGAGGGGTACTTCACCTGCAAACAACATCTTCTACTAAAACTGCTCTGGCAGCATCCTCATCTACCGACAAGAGAGTTAAACAGGACCCCCCCTCTCCTGAGCAGTCCTCTTCTCTTATTTCTCTCGACCTGGTACTTGAGGAAATTCGAGCACGCCGTCCTTTTGTGGAGTAAACCAATATGTGCATTTAGAACTTGGATGACAAATGGTCTCAAATGGAATCCAGAGTTACGGTTCTTGAACAACACGTCAGTGATTTGCATGATGAGTCGTTGGAAATTGCAGTCTTGGAGAAAGAGGTGGCAGCATTGAAGGCTCATTCTGAAGACTTGGAAAATAGAAATAGAAGGAATAACCTCTGCCTCTATGGTCTTCAGGAAGAATTGGAGGGACCAGACCCAGTTTCCTTTTTTACTTCTTTTTTGCCTCAGCTGGTGGACTTACCTTCCTTCACACACTTGAACATTCAGAGAGCTCATCATCTAGGTCCTCAACCTCTTTCATCCTCTCCGTCATCCAAGCCCAGAGGTGTCCTGGAATTTACTGATCTATTGAAAGTCCTCAATGCAACGTAAGCTAAAACGCAACTTTTATGGCAATGCAGTAAACTCTTTATTTCACAGGATTTCTCAAGAGCTACAGCTGCCATGCGGAAGGAGTTCCTAGATCTTCACCCTTAACTATGCTCCTCAGGTGCCCACTTTGGTTTGTCTCTTCAAAGTAACATTTCAGAATAAAACTTCCTCCTTCACTGTGCCTGCAGAATTGCAACAATTTCTTCATCTACATTCTTTCAGTTCCATGGAGACTTCTGCTTCTTTGTCAAGATGAATACTTTTTGTGTCGGAGGGTTTTCGCTCTTGCATATTATCTCAGTTTTTTAATGTTTTTTTCTTTACGTAGTTTTATGCTCGTTCTCTTATGCTTCTCTTATGACCATTGCATTCTTTGCGGTTTCTGACTAACCTTCTTTTTCTTTTCAGGTTCCTTGATGTTCTTTATCCTAGTAATTTATATTGTCATGTTCCGCTTGTCTGTCGACCCGTCTCCTGTGCTGTGCAGTCTTACCCAGTTCTGTCATCAACTCTCCCCAAAGTGTACATCCTCATCAGGTATGTTTTTGCAGTCATAATTTTTGACATATACTGTCTATTTTCTGATTTTCTCTACTCTCTAAATTACTCTTCTTTCCTCTGTTTTATTTTTTCTTTCTTTACCTTCTGGTATCTCTTTTGATATTTTCTTGTTTGATGTAATTTGTTGTCTTATAAGACCAACGTTGTACTTCATTCAGAGTTGTTTGTTGGAATGTTAAAGGAGTAATTAACCCTGTAAAGTGGCAGAGAATTTTATTTCATTCAGTTAAATATTCCCCTGACCTCGTTCTCCTTCAAGAGACTCACCTTTCTGAACATGAGGCTTTGAGGCTTAAGCAAATTTGGATGGGCTCTGTGTTTGTTTCTCCTGCTTTACATAAGAAAAATTTAGTTATTCTTCTTTGTCACAAGGATTTAAAGTTGGTAACTGTTTCTCAAAACTTTGACCCTGAAGACAGATGGCTTTTTGTTAAGTTAATTGTTGATGATATCCCCTAAACTATTTGTAATATCTACGCCCTCACCCAAACTGACAATTCTTTTTGGCCTAACATTTCCAAAAAATGTATTCAACATGCTGATGACTTTTAGTGATTGTAATTAAATAATGAACCCCTATATTGATCGTCAGTCCCCAGTTAAGTTTATTCCCCACAAAATGCATAAACAATTCCTTCCCTTTATATCTCAATGTCTTTTAGTGGACTCATGGAGAATCTGCAATCCTTCCAATAAAGATTTTTCTTTGGTCTCCCCTACCCATGGTTCCCTCTCCAGATTAGATTATATCTTTGTCTCTAAACTGCTTTCCCAAAATCTTATCGCTTCTTCTATTGAACCATTTGTGATCTCTGATCAAGCCCCTGTCATTATTGATCTTGATCTACTCCCGGTGCATTCCAAATCCAATAGATGGAGATTCAATAATTATTTTTTACTTGACCCTGACTTTTCTTCTTCTTTTTTGACTTTCTCTGAGGAATTTTTTGAAGTTCATGCAGACCTTACTATTTCTTCACAATTACTTTGGGACACCTTTAAATCTTCTGCTCGAGGTCATAATATTGATTTTGTTTCTCTGGAAAAGAAACCTCTTCTTAAACAACATTAGTCCCTTTTACTTAATGTCAAACCATTGGAGCATCAATATTATTATTCTTCTCCATCTAATTTACAAGAGTTTATTCATGCAATATTAAAGTTTAATAAGATTTCTCCAGACACTGTCTCCTCAATTCTTCTTCGATCTAGTGCATGCTATTACAATGGTCGTAATAAAATGGGTAAGCTTCTGGATATTTATTTGAATATCCGTAAACAGAACTACATTTTAGATTCTGTAAAAAACTGATGAAGGACTTTCTGTATTTGAGGATTCCGAAATTCTTGAAGAATTTGTTAAATATCAATCTCGCTACACTCCTGAATCTATACACTTGCCTTCTCAAATAGAAACTTAATTACAAAATTCTAAGAATTCCCTTGGCACTCACAGAGAGACCTCTCAACCTTAGAGGCTGACATGTCTCTCTCAGAGATCCCTCATGCTCTTCAATCTCTCAAGAAGAATAAATTCGCTAGTCCAGATATCTCTGCAGTTGAATTTTTTCTTCATTTTTCTAATATTCTTCTCCCTAGGCTGCTACAACTTTTTAAATTTTTCTCTACATCTGGTTGCACTAGAGGCTCCTTCCAAGAGGCTACTATCTGTCTTATACACAAAGATGGAAAAGACCCGTCCCTTTGTAAAAACGACGGGCCTATTTCATTAGTCAGTGTTGATTATAAAATATTCGCCAAATTACTAGCTTAACGTCTTAAACCCTTCCTTCCTTTAATGATTGGTAAGGAACAGTCAGGGTTCATTAAAGGAAGAATTACCTCTGATAACTCTAGATTATTCTTTAATGTTTTAAACAAGGCATCTTCTCTTTCTCATCCTCTAGTAACTATGTCTATTGATGCTGAGAAGGTATTTGATTGATTTGACTGGGCCTTCTTGCTCCAATCCCTAGCCTGACATGGGTTAGGTCCTCATTTTATTTAATTTGTTTCCTTTCTCTATCAATCCCCTATGGGATCAGTTTTAGTTCATGGGAAAACCTCTAGTTACTTTCTGTTAGGTTGTGGTGTTTGTCAGGACTGCCCGTTATCCCCTATATTATTTCTTCTAGCTTTGGAATCCTTCCTATCCCTCATCAGAAATTAGTGGGTTTCAAAATAGAGACGATTATCTAAATATTTCAGCTTATGCTGACGACATACTTCTTTACACTTCTACTCCTGAGCTGTCTGTTCCAGCTGTTCTTCAGGAAATTGCTACATTTTCCTTGGTTTTGGGATATAAGATTAATTCTGACAAAACTGAAATCATGCTTCTTACTAAATGAACTTTTAGTCACTCTTTTGATGCCACAGGGTTCCATTGGAATATTTCCAAAATTAAATATTTGGGCATATGGTTTGCTTCTTCCATTAATGACTCGGTTTCGGCTAATGTCAATGTATGTTTAGATAAAGTTGATAAGCTTCTTTCTTCCTGGAATCCCCTCTTTCTCTCCTGGTGGGGTCGTATGGACTCTATCAACATGATGGTTTTGTCCATAATTTTATATACACTTTCAATGACCCCAGTTAATATGCCTGCTACGTTCTTCAAAATATTAGACTCCAAACTTTCTAATTTCCTTTGGAATAACAAAAAAGCCAGAATCTCTCTAGCTTCTCTTAGGAAGGCTAAACAAGAAAGTGGGGCTAATTTCCCTGACTTTCGGTTATACCATAAAGCTTTCTGTCTCCGACAAGCCTCTAGATGGCTTTCTTTGTCGCAATCCTCGTTTACTCCCTATGGTTGGATGATGAATGCCCTATTCTATCGCCTTTTCTCCCTCATGACGTTATAGCCTTCTCGGCTAAACCTTCCATTCTTTCTTCTCTTCTTTTCAAAGATACTTATAATATTTTTAAACCAATTTACCAGTCGCAGCCTGTAACTTTTAATTGCTTTCGTCAATCTCCTCTTTGGTATAATGATCTTATTACTGTTAACAACAAACCGATTTTTTGGAAGGCCTGGAGACAAAGAGGTATCATTTGGGTCAAAGATCTATTTGCTAGTAATGATCCTCTACCCTTTTCACAATTTCATTATTTATTCAAATGCTCTTGCTCCTTTTTACCTGTATTTCTCCTTCTCATAAATACTCTTCTCGATGTTCTCCATTCCTACCTGATACTTCTCTTTCCTCCTCCTCCTCCTCCTCACTCACCTCCGTTGGTTCAATCCTCACCTATATTTCAAATGCTTCACCTATTTATAAACTCCTTAGTTCTCTGTCATATGTCAGAACCAAAACAAAGTTTGAGATGCAGTGGGAATTGGATCTGGGATGTAACTGGACTCTCCCTTTTTGGAATAAAATTTGGGATACACTCTATAAAACCTCTAGAAATGCCTCTACTTCTATATCATAGACTATACTTTACCCCATCTTTTCTAGCAAGGTTCTCCATGAACTCCTCTCCGAAGTGTTGGTCTTGTGATCAATTTCGCTGTCCCCTTACAGTTTCCTTCTGGGACAAGGTCTAGTCTTAATTATCCCTAATTTTTCACTTAAATTGTCCACTAACACCCCTGATACTCTTTTTGGGTAGTCTCTCTGAAGACATCTACTCGTCATGCAGTAACTTACGTTCGTTAGAATTCAGTTTAGTTCTTGGCTTCCAACAGATTTCTATTATTTGCAAATGTGCCTCAAATATTTCTTATATAGCCTGGTGGAATAATGTTTGTCACTATCATAGATTACATACTGCCTTCTCCTGTTTGTATTCTCCATTTACTTATAGAGCGTTATATTGGTTACCTTTAACCTCTTTTTTAAATGATGCTACCCATAAATCCACTATATGTACTGCATCTGAAAATTTTAAACCGCCATGATTTTTCTATTTCTCTGCCATGTGCACTAGTATTGTTACTCCTTGTCCAGGTTTTTATATTACATTTTATTATTATTTTTCTTTTTCAGGTAATGCTCTAACTGCTGTTAACGTGGTGTTCTTGTGTTTATATTCCCCCTTCTTTGCTTCCCTCCCTTTCCTCATTATAGTTCAAAATTGTTAACCAGCTTCAATTCTTTATGATTTTTTGAAGTTTTCAGCTTCACATTTTATCCAAGGTTTTGTAGTGTGCTTCTGCTATGTCATAATTTTTTCCAATAAAGCTGTTTTACCTTAAAAAAAAGAAAGTTTCCAATTTATGTGCACTCCTCCTCATAGTTTACTCACTAATAGAAGATACAGCTTATAAATCAGGACAGCCCTTCGGGGCACAATATAACTTTTTTTTATTGGTGTGCACAGTTAAACCTTTCCATTAAAATTTTGTATGGGCAGTCTGGGAGGGCTGTCAGTTGCAGCAACTTGCATTTAAGCTATAATGTGTTTCAATGTGAATCTTGAGTGGCACTGGAGGCTGAATAAACCACAGCTATGTTGTAGCAGATGGCACATTGGAGGTGTTTCTTGTATGTAATGCAGCATATGGTGACACCTGTATGCAAGGAAAAGAAAATAGAAAACTAAATATAAATAAATGAATTAATTTTGAAATAAAGTTGTAATCTTTGTATAAGTGTGCATTAATGTCAACTAATTATGCAGTATATTTTTAGAAAACGGTTAATTGTTATTCTTTTTCCACAGCCTCACGATCTAGAAGCTTGCACTGTTATCCCACAAGGTGCATACACAGCCATCATAAATGCAACAACAAGGTGCTGCAGAACTAAGGTTGGATGTTTCCAGATTGACAGTGTAGTATCACATTGATCATTAGAACTAGAAAGATAAGAAATAAGCCAAGAAGGGAGGAGCCTAGCGCGCAACCAAGATGGCCGCGTAGGTGCGAGGCTCCCGAGGACCTCCGCGACCTCCTATGACTATCCTGAACATATCCTGTCCTAGATGAGGGGACTGTGTTGGTGAGCCCGAGCTGAGGTGGCGCCGGTTTTCCGCTTCCAAATCGGACCTCGGACACCGACTTTAGCACCGATTGAGGTTTGCGGCCTTCTCCTAGCCGAACCCCGGATTTGCGTTGTGGGGCGATCCAGTGACGAAGTGAATAACAGCGGCGGACAGGGCTTGGTGGCTCGCGTAACCCGCACTTTCACTTTCGCTTTCGCACCCTCCTTGCTGTATATGCGAGTTTGGGTCGCGGGGCTTCGTGTGTTGGTGTGGCCTCGCTGGGGGGCCCTGCCTGCCCGCCGGCTGTGACCCGCCCCGCAGATCTGGGGTAGCACCCCCCCGGAGCCCGTGGACCGACTTGCCCGCCCTTCACGACGTGGCTGGTGCGATTGGGAGACTGGGACCATGGCCACGAAACAAGATGGCGATCGGGCAAAGGTAAAATCGACCCGACGTGGCGCAGCCCACCAGTCCAACAGCATGGATCGCTATACCCTCCAGAAGGGATCTCCTGAGGTGCCACGCAGGTCCCCTGAGGGCCCTACTGATGCCCCCGATCTGCCCACGGATCTGACTCTGCGGGATGTCATGGGCGCCATCGCCGAGATGAAGGCCTCTGTGGGCCAGCGTTTTGACACACTGGCGCAGAAGATCGACTCGGTCCTCGTAGATGTTGGCCTGATAAGGGCCGATCTCTCCAAGACCAACGACCGAGTCGATTCTTTGGCCCACACCGCATCGGGCCTTACGACAGACGTGGCGGCCCTGCAAACGGAGGTGCGCCGGCTTGCTCGGGCGAGTGCGCTGATGGATCGTTGCCTGGAGGACTCCGAGAGTCGGGCCCGGAGGAACAATATCCGTATCATCGGGGTGCCTGAGGGACGTGAGGAAGCGGCGGCGGACCTTTTTGTGGAAGACCTGATTGTTACCCACCTCCAGCCACGGGGGCTGAGTAAATTCTTTGCAGTGGAGAGGGCCCACAGGGTTCCCGGGGGAAGGCCTAAGGTCGGAGCCGCTCCGAGACCTCTCATCGCCCGGATTTTTAATTTTCGGGACAGAGACGCTATCCTCCAATCCTCCAGACTACAGGGACCGATTAGACTTGACAATATGGACATTAATTTCTATCCTGATTTCACCCCTGCGGTCCAGAAGCAGAGACTGAGCTTCCTTGGTGTCAAGCGCCGTCTTCGGGACCTAAATCTCAAATACGCCATGCTTTTCCCAGCTAAGCTGCGAGTGGAGGTGGAAGGTCGCATACACTTTTTTGATCGTCCCGAAGCGGCCGGGGACTGGCTGGATACTCTGTCCGGAGAACGGGATCGGGGTGGCGGGGGTGGAGCGGCCGGGGGAGAGGGCTCGCCGGATCAAGACTAAGGGACTAATATTATGCCTCGCCCGGGACAAAAATGATGCCACTTTTGACTATACGTCGGATTGCTTAAGTTCCCCTCCTATGGAGGTTGTGTGGGGTCTCTTGGGGGTTCTCCCTCCTCCTCTGGGGGTTTAGTTAGTTTAACTATCTATGGGGCGACAGGCACACTGCACGTTGGGGGGGCTGTCTGGGCTCATGCAGGGGTGCAGGGAGGGGGGAGTTTTGTTGGGGTGGGTGGGCAGGGATGGGGTGTTGTTCGTTATTATCACAAGGCAACCCTTTTTTTGTGTTGGTTCTACTGTGCTCTCGGGGGGACGAATGATGGTTTCTGTGTATGATGGGGGGTAGGGAATTGACTTTGTTGTCTTGGAACGTCAATGGACTGGGGGACAGGATCAAACGAGGTGTGGTCCTACAGTATCTGAAGCGACTTTCGCCTGATGTGGTCTTCCTGCAGGAGACACACCTTATTGGCAATTCCTTCTGCGCCATGAATCGGCGTGGCTACCGCCTCGTGGCCCATTCGGGCTTCACGTCAGGCTCGAGGGGTGTGGGTATCATGGTAAAGAACTCGCCCCCGTTAGAAATTGATGAGGTGCTCCACGATGACAGGGGACGTTACAGAGGGCAAAGTGGTTGTCTTTGTGTCAGTGTACGTCCCACCGGGGTTGCAGTCGACCACCTTTGCAGATCTGGGGCGCCTCCTCCTTGGCCTTCCGGGGGGGCTTCTGGTGGTGGGGGGGGATTTCAACGCGGTGGTTTCTGGGACTGTGGATCGTCACCCCCCTAGGGACCTCCCCCGGGCACAGGCGTGGCTGTCCGGCCTCTTGGATACACTGGGATTGGTGGACTGCTGGCGCTTAAAACATCCCACGCAGTTGCAATACACTTTCCACTCGGGGGCCCATGGTAGTCTCTCACGGCTTGATTATGTCCTTGTCCCGGCGGCCCATGTCGGGAGGGTGGGGGAGGTGCGCCATTTGGCACGGGGTATCTCGGACCACTCCCCGCTATTGTTGCATTTTGATGTCTTTCCGAGGGCTGAGAGCAGGGTGGTCCCAATCAATTCCTGGTACCTGCGCGACCCCGCCATTCGCGCTGACTTGATTAAATCCCTCCAGCGCTATTTTGAGGAGAATATGGGGTCAGTGCCTTCAGCTATCTCCCTGTGGGAGGCCTTCAAAACAGTACTTAGAGGGGAGGCCCTATCCCTTATTTCCCACGCCCGGAGGCGCGAGCGGGAGGAGGTGACCCGGGTGGAGGCTGAAATAGCGGAGCTGGAGGGTAATCTAGAAGATGGGGTGACGGACGCTGCACTACATGTCCTCCAGCTCAAGCAGGCGGCTTATAGGGCCCTCGTTACGGAGGCGGCCAGGGGCCTTAGTAGAGAGCAACAGGGGCGACTGTATGATGTGGGTGATAAGGCTGGTAAACTGATAGCGTGGTTGGATAAAAAGGAAAGAGCGAATCGTGTGGTCCCGCTGATTGAGAAAACGAATGGTGTGTGTGTAACTGAGCCAGAAGAAATTGTCTCCTGTTTCGCGGAGTATTTCCGCGAGGTGTATTCCCCGGTCTCTTCTTGCTCGGAAGAGGATTCCCGTGCCCTGCTCAGGGATATCGCGCTGCCTTCCCTGTCCGGGGAGGACAGGGTGTCGCTGGACGCCGCTCCCACCTCCGACGAAATCGCCCTCGCCATACGCTCGGTCGCTTCTGGCAAGGCCATGGGCCCGAATGGTATCCCTATCGAGCTGTATAAGCTGCGACCGGATACATTGGCGCCTCACCTCCGCGCAATGTTCCTCGCGGCCCACTCGTTGGGCTCCCTCCCGCCTGACCAGCGTCTGGCTACAATCGTGGTGATCCATAAGGAGGGGAGACCTCGGGATCGGGTTACTTCTTATCGGCCTATCTCACTACTGAATGCGGAGCCCAAAATTCTCGCTAAGGTACTTGCCAATCGGCTGGTCGGTGTGGTGGGAGATCTGGTTCATCAGGACCAGTCTGGCTTTATTCCCCATCGCAATACAGCCCTTAATCTGCGGCGTTTGCATGGGGTGCTTGCGCGCGTCCCATTTATACGGGAACCGGCCATTTTGGCGTCCTTAGACGCCACCATGGCGTTTGACACGCTTGAGTGGCCATACATCTGGGCGATGCTCGCGAAGTTCGGATTTGGCCCAGGATTCATCAGTTGGGTCAAATTGTTGTATGCGGGCCCAATGGCGCAGGTGGTCGTGAACGGAAGAGTATCGGCCCCGTTTGAGCTGGGCCGGGGCACGCGACAGGGCTGTCCCTTGTCGCCGCTTCTTTTTGCGCTTGCCTTGGAGCCCCTGGCGGAGTGGCTGCGGTGGGAGCCTTCTATCCGTGGTCTCCGTTGGACCCCCGAGTATGAGGACCGCGTATCCCTATACGCTGATGACATCCTTCTGTACCTAGCCTCCCCACGTAAATCACTTATAGTGCTAGTTGATGTTTTACACTCGTTTGGTCGTAACTCCGGTCTCGTCATCAACTGGGCTAAATCGTGTGTGTATGTTCTCTCTGGGGAGGCTCCTATTCTCCCGCGGGGCTGTCCGATCCAGATCGCCCCGCAGGGATTTCGGTACTTGGGTGTCTTCATTACTCTGGACCCGGAGGCCCGGTATGAACGGAATCTGCTTCCCCCCCTCCAGCGTCTGCGGGTAGATGTCGCACGCTGGCGGCGCCTGCCGCTTTCGCCGCTCGGCCGGGCGGCATTGTTCAAGATGATGTCTCTGCCGCGTTTTCTGTACGCTTTGCAGAACACTATGGACTTGGTCCCGGCGCGCTACTTCCGTGAGGTGGAGAGTCTGCAACGCCGCCTGTTCTGGGACGGGAGGCCGCGCATTGCTCTGGCTAAGCTGACGCTCCCATGGTTTGACGGGGGGATTGCCCTCCCGGATATTAAACGGTACTATTGGGCCTCCCAGCTCGCCGCCATTAACCATGGCCTCTTCGGGCCCGCCTTAAACCCGGCATTTGAAATGGACAAGATGCTCCTGCCAGGTGGCGACTACAATCGAGCGCTCTACTCTAGCGCGCCCGACGCTCGTCTGACGGGCCCCACGCGTGTCATGGTGCAAGTCTGGCACGCGGCCAATGCAGCTATGGGGTGGAAGGACCGTTTGACCCGGGCATCACCACTATACGCGTCTGAGCGGTTAGGTTCCCTGTGGACCTCTAAGGGCTTCGAGAAGTGGGACATAATAGGTATCAGTAAAGTTGGGGATCTTTGGACGAGGGGAGGATTTAAAACGTTCGATATGCTACAGACGGAGTTTCAGTTGCAGGGCAGTGAATACTTTCGGTATTTGCAGGTCCGTCATGCGCTGGGCTCCGTCTTCTCGGACGCTGCCTCCATCCCGGAATATTCCCCCCTGGAGGATAGAATGCTGGATGGGCACATCCCGGACAGCACGATCTCACTTATATACAAAAAGCTCATAAACGACCGCTCGGGCCTGTTGACTGCCCTTCGTGCGGCTTGGGTTGCCGACGGGCTGGAGTTGGACGACGAGGACTGGACCTCCGCGGTGGCCTCCCCGAAGGAGGTGGCCATACCGGCTCGCCTTCGCTTCGTCCAGCTCAAGATACTCCACCGGGTCTACATGACGGGGCCAAAGCTTCTGCGTATGGGCTATGCTGGAGATGGGTTGTGTAAGCGTGGGTGTGGTGCTTTGGGGACCTTTATGCATATTTTGTGGGAGTGCCCGGAGGTAGAGGGGTTCTGGCGTGGTGTACATGATGTGCTGCGACTGGTTACACATGTGGCGTTGTTGCCTGAAGCGAGGAGATGCCTGTTGAATGTGTGGGAACCGACTGATTGCTCGGCGCCGCAGACGTGGTGGGTGACTCTGGGATATATGATAGCCAAGCGTGATATTGCTCAACTGTGGGGATCCCAGAGGCCCCCGACGGTCTCGGCCTGGAAAGAACACATGGACTGGTGCATGTTTCGCGAAAAGGTGGTGTATGTGGCGAGGGGTAAGCCTGGGACATGGGTGAAAGTATGGGGCCCCTGGAATGCCTACCGAGGGGGTATCTGCGCACCACCGCTGCTGCCTGGTGCCTCGCCAGCCCCATCCCCTTAGCCGACTCATTCCTCCGATGCCGGGCATTGGGTTCCCCCAGTCCTCGCTCTGTTCTCTTCCCCCTCCTCACACTTCTGTGTATAGTTGGGATCCCCCCTCTAGGGGAGCACGTGCTGCTATTTTTGATTGTGGGTTGCCTTGTGGGTGTGGTTTTAATTTTTGTTGTTCTTAATTTAAAATGAAACCGCATACTGGGGCCTGGATGATGTGGCTTTGACATTGTTACCTACGGAGAAATGCTCCTCCTGTAATACCACGTGTCCATCAATGTATGTCGTATGTTCCTACCATTGCTAGCGGCCGGCCGGAAGGTTGTGGGCCCATACTTGTATACTTTTAAGACCTGTAATAAACGGTTTCAAAAAAAAAAAAAAAAAAAAAAAAGAAATAAGCCAAATGGGGGGAAATTAGTTCAGTGTGCAGTGCACTCCAAATGGATAGTTGCCCGCTATCACAAGAAGTAATAAATATCCATCGGTAGAAAAGGCACCATGTAAGGCCTTCCAGCCTTTAGAGTCATCTTTTCCCAGACATTTTGTTTTCTCCTCTCCTGTTTGCTGAAATTCGTTTTTGTTGGCCTTAGTACTCAGCACTTTACCTTTCTAGCCATTGTTAATGTGCTTATGCAGACCCTTAAAACATGGTGAAATTGGCTTACACCCAATATACACATTTAATTTACATATGAGCCCGTACTCAAGTGGCACTACTTATACCCAGGGCCTTAAAAATTAAATGCTGATAGTGGGACTGCAGCACATATTGAGCCACCCATTTAAGTAGCCCTTTAAAACACATTTCAGGTCTGCCACTGGAGCCTGCGTGCAGTTTTAAACTGCCAATTTGACCTAGCAAAATCAACCTTTTACCTGTTGTAAATGAGTCTCCATTTGTAACACATGTAAGTCACCCTCAAGGTGGGCCCTTAACTGCCCATAGGACAGGGTGTATTATATTTAAATAGTTGGACATGTACTTTTTAGTTTTATATGTTGTGGCAGTGAAAAACTCCTACATTTGTTTTTTACTACTATAAGGCCTACCTCTTCCAGAGGATAACATTGAGTTTTCGTATTACATTTAACAAGTGATACTTTTTGATTGGGAGCAGGTAGGAATGTCCTATTTGGTCTCAAATGAACTGTAATTCAAAACACTCTTTAATGGTAAAGTCGGATTTTAAGTCACAATTCTGAAAATGCCACTAATAGAAATTTCAGCATAAGATTATGGGAGTATCATGTTACTCCCTCCTCAGAAGCACTGCTTTTGTTGCCCGTTACAATCAATGTACCACGATTAAATCCGTCGTTTTTCCTTTTTTCAAATTATTCCAGTGTTTTTAATAGTTTGTTCCATTTCATTCTGTAGAAATTTGGCATTTCCTTGTCCTAACCATTTTGTGCCTGCAACCTGTGTCCTAGGTCACATGACTGTGCTTATCATGGCAGGTGGCCTTTGTGTATTCTTCCCAGACAGTGAGACAAAGGAGGACATAACAATTAACCAATCACAGGGTTTATAAAGTGCACAGCTGCTCTGTGAGTGTCTCAGTGCTATCAGATTTGCTGACCACCATGCAGAACCAATTATTGATATGCTAATTTAAAAAGCCAAGTCTTAAGGTTCTGTTTGAAGGAGAGTGCATTCTTCGGAGTCCGTAAGTGAAAAGGGAGGGCTTTCCAGTCCCCGGCGACAAGCAAGGAGAAGGCAGTGCTACTCCACTTCTCCCACAGGACCACCGCCATAATAGCGTTAGAGAAGCAACAGGTTCTTGCTGGCTGGCGTGGGGTAATCTTTTTTATTTTTTTTATTTTTGAAAAACCTTTCTTGGGCGCAATCAAATCTTACACAGCTTGTCACCTACAACCTGAATGAGCAGGCCGGGAGCGGTAGTGCAGAATAATGAGTAGTGAACATTGCATGACGATGATCAATAGTTTAACACAGCTTGAACGCCTACAACCCTGAAGGGCCGGTAGCGAGTTAAAACAGTCACCGCACAGAAATGCAAGGGCGTGTTGTGACAAAACGGTGCAAAGTCGACAGTGAGTAGTTGAGGTTTCGTTTATCTATAATAACCAACTTAGGAGCCACAAAAACATCAAACTTCAATTCCCTCCCAGGGTGTTTCCACCCTACACAACTTGTGGCGGAAAGGACTGAGCGGCGCAGGGCCGCTGCACAGCAAGGCGCACTGGAGAATGGAGTAGGCGCACAAAGCGGCACAGCACCGCCCCGTATAGCCAGGTCAATCGCGCTGGGGGTGGGTAATGTGAGCGAGTCAGGGAGCCAGAGAATAGTGTCGCCATCTAGAACGCCATAACTCACGATCCATTAAGAAAACAGGGTCTCATTGGTTAGGGGTCTGGGGAAGCAAGAAGGCCTCCGGTCATCCATCCCGAGCATCCGACCCGGAGCGCGCAGACACAGCCGAAAGCGTGCAGCAAGGCAGGGTAGAGCGGGGGCACTGCGTGCGGTGTGTGGTGCAAGGGAAGAGCGCAAGCGGGGGCAAGGTGATGCATCAGCCCCGACCATCTGGGGGGGGGAGACCCTGGCCCGCGCGGGGTAGGTGGCACGTCTCCCTCCAAATCCTCCCTAAGCTCCCCCCCACCATCAGTCGAGGCCTGAGAGCGCAGAAGATATGTCGTGAGTGGTCCCCATAGGTCTTTGGGACGGGATCGGTGTGGCAGAAGGTCAGCATAGCTGTGTAGGTGTTCCTGCCAGGTCGACATTGTGGCCAGCCAGGTCTTGAACTTGGGCGCACGCCCCCGTCCCCATCTGCACGCCACATGACGCTTAGCCAGTAATAGTCCCAACGCGAAAAATTTCCGTTGTGCCCTCAACGAGGGGCAGGAGCGGCCCAGAAGGGCAGTCATTGGGCACAGGGATATGTCCATCCCAACCATTATAGACAGGGCCGCGAAAATCGCGATCCAATACTCAGCCACGGGCCTACATGACCATGCCAGGTGTATGAAGTCCGCTCCAGGCTGACGGCAGCCAAGGCAGCGATCATCATCCCGGAGTCCGAAGCGATGCAATTTGGCCGGAGTGAAGTAAAGACGGTGTAAGTACTTAAAATGTAGCAAGCGGTGTGACTGCAGCTTTCCTCCCACTGGTCGTCTGTCATTGGTGCACCCAGATCGCTGTCCCAGTCCGCCCGAGCCCTATGAGGGGGGGGAGAAGGCGCCACCTGTACATGTTTATATAGCATAGAGACCACGTGTGTCGGGGTGGTCGTCTGGAGCAGGGTGTGCAAAGGCGCCACGACGTCCGGCTCATCCGGGAAATTAGGAGTGATCGCCCGAATATTTTGCCGGAGACGAGTGTAGAGGAATGTATCCATAACCGACGGGGTGTTGTCTCCGAAGAAGTGGGACGCAGCGCGAAAGGTCCCCTGGTGGTATAGGTCGCCCCATGTATGTATCGCCAGCCGTGTGAGCAACCGACGTCCAAGCTCCTCGCGGGTAATACTGAGTCTGGGATCATGGGCCAAAGTCATACGTGGAGAGTACAGAAACTTAACCTCCATACAATCTGCCATGCGCTTCCAGGCCTGTACGGTGCAATCTACCGTGGTGGGGTCACGAGTCCCCATTCTGGTCTCCGTGTACAGATACCCAGCAGGTTTCTCGGGTCTCATGTACCCGTCTTCCACTGCCAGGTGTGCCATGAAGGGGGGGGGGTGAAACCAGTACACCGCAAAGTGGCCCAGGGCACAGTCATAGTAACGTTGGAAGTTCGGAACGTCGAGCCCACCCTGATGGTAGGGCAACATTAGTGTGCGCAGCCCGATCCTGGCCTGTTTCCCACCCCAAACCAGGCGGGACAGCTGGGAATTGAGGGTCCGAAAGAAGTTTGCCCCTGGGCTATATGGTATATTGGTGAAAAGGTACAACAATTTGGGAAGTATTACCATCTTGATCAGGGAGATGCGTCCCGCCATGGACAGCGGAAGATGGATCCATTGCGAGATTTTGTCGGAGAGTTTGTCCATGACCGTACCATAGTTTGCTCTAAGAAGGGCGTCCCGGTTCCTGGTCACCTTAACCCCCCAAGTAAGTTATTTCGTCTGACTCCCACAGCAAGGGGTAATCTAGCGGGAACCTTGTGGTGCTGTCAGTCAGGGGGAATAATGCAGACTTCGCCCAATTTATTTGTATGCCTGATACGGCCCCGAATTTAGTCACCTCCCGCAGCAATGGGTTGAGATTGTCTCGCGGCTTATGTACGTATAGCGTCATGTCATCCGCATATAATGCAATGAGCAATTGTCGCTCCGGGTACATAAGAGAGCGGTGTTTATGGTGCTGGCGAAGTTTGGCCGCAAGCGGCTCAATAGCGAGGTCGAAGAGGACCGGCGAGAGAGGGCAACCCTGACGAGTTCCTCTGTGAATAAGGAATGGGGCAGATCGGGATCCATTGAGCAGAACCGCCGCCTTAGGGCGGCGGTACAGCAGCCGGATCCAGTCCAGGAAGCTGAAGGGAATTCCCATCCGCTCCAACAAGGCCAGTAAGTAATCCCACTCGAGGGAGTCGAACGCCTTGGTGGCGTCCAGGAAGACCGCAGCTGCCTCGCAGTGGGGGTCGATGTCTTGCATCACCGCCTGCAGGGTACAAAGGTTGTGGGAGGTCGACCGATTCGGGACAAACCCGGCTTGGTCGGGAAGAACAAGGCGCTCCATCAGCAAGTTGAGCCGTGTTGCGAGGACCTTCGCGAGTATCTTACTGTCTGTGTTCAACAAAGAGAGGGGTCTATACGAGTCACAGTACTCCGGGGGTTTGCCCGGCTTCAGCAGGGAGGTGATGAGGGCCTCCCGCATCGTCCCCGGTAGGATACCCTCCTCAAGGGCAGAATAAAACAGTTGCTTTAGAATAGGGGCAAGGACATGGATAAAGGCTTTGTAAAAATCTATTGGCAAGCCGTCCGAGCCCGGCGCCTTGCCTGACTTCATGGACATTATCGCGTCCTTGATCTCGTCCAGCTCCAGTTCATGGTGCAGAAATTTCTGCTGGGATGGACCCAACCAGGCTATTGCGGTATCGTCGAGGTACTCAGGGAGTGCAATCGGGATCTGTCTACCGGAGGTGTACAGTCCAATGTAATGATCCGTAAGGACGCGGAGCTGGGCAGATGTGTCTCTCTGCGGGACCCCATGGCTATCCAGCAGAGAGGGCACGTAATTTTGGTAGCGGGGTTGCCGCACCGCCGAAGACAGTGCTCTGCCGGGTCGGTCGCCCTCTCCGTACACCCTCGCAACATAAGGCTTCCCCAGAAATTTGCATTCCTTAGCAGCCGTGTCTGTATACTCATTCAGTTTTTCTCTGAGGCGCGCTGCGATCCCCTGGTCTTGTGTGTTCAGCGCCTGCTCACGCTCTAGTAGCAGCAGTTCAGCTTCCAGTCTATGCACATCTCCGCGCAGGCACTTGAGGAGCCCCCCACCTTTCGCTATGCACCACCCCCTCACAGTAACCTTAAAAGCCTCCCATACAGTAGTGAACGCGGTGACGGAGCCAGCATTGCGGGTGAAGAAGTCTGTGATGTCATCTTCCATTTCTGCAAGGAACACTGAGTCTGTGAGGTGCGCAGGGTTGAGGCGCCAGCTGAGGTATGGGGACACATCAAGGGGAACGCACAGGGAGACCAACACCGGGGAGTGATCGGAGAATGTGCACGCTAGGTGATTCGCCTCGACCAACCACGGGGTAAGGCCGGGAGATAGAAATATATAGTCGATGCGGGCCCAAGTGGAATGTACAGCAGAGTAGTGCGTGCCCTGCCGAAGGGAGGGGTGGAGGTGTCGCCAGGCATCAGTCAACTGATGTTCGTCAGTTAAAGTAACCAGGGCGCGCTGGGTATGCGAGTAGTGGGACGGCTGGGGGTGTGAGCGGTCCATGGCGGGCCGAAGTGCGGCATTGAAATCTCCACCCAGGATTACATGGGATATGCCTAGTGTCTGTATCTTCCCCCACATATTCAGAAGTGTCGCCGGGTCGTCAACATTGGGGCCGTAATAGCAAGCAAACAGTATAGTGTGAGAGTGGAGTCTCCCCCAAATCATGCAATATCTGCCACAGGGTCCCACTTCGGTTCCCGCAGGTATGAAACCCAGCCCGCGCCGTACCAACACTGTCACGCCTCTAGCATAAGATGAGTAGGACGAGAACACCCTGCATGCAGCCCAGCGTGACGCAAATGAGGGGTCCCCCCCAGACCGTAAGTGCGTCTCCTGAAGCATGGCAATGGACGCTCCCTGCCTATCTAGGTACCCCAGGACCTGGCGTCTCTTTCTCGGGTCATTGAGCCCTCGAACATTCCAGGAGATCAGCTTAAATTGTTGCATAGGCCCCTTGTCCCCTACATCCTCCATCGCTCCCGGCCCCGTAATGTGCTATAGTTGTTCACAGCATGGTACAACACAATGAAATAAGCATGACAATCAAAAAGGACCCTACTAGGTACCTTCCCTTTTTCCCGGTTCCGCACAGACTTCACTCGTGTTTCAGTGGCTCGAGAACAGTAACATAGAAACTGAGTCCCTCCTACACCGGCAACCCCAACTGTCCGGGAATCTTGGTCCCACCCATCCCTCCCCATCCCTAAAAAAACCAACCCAGGAAAAGGAAATAGTAAAGCATCCACCCTTACCCCGCTAGGGGGGAGGGTGTATAGGGGCTCGCCCGTAGGGGGGGTAGTATCTAGGGGCGACCAACCTGCCACCCAGCTCCTTACTTTCACCCACAAGAGTCCAGACGGCTAGTCCGGGCCCTTAGCGTGGGACGGAGGTGGGTGACCGAGCACTGAAGTAAGCAATCACCCATTCAGACATGCATATTAATAAAGGGTTACCTCACCCGGTACATTTGGTAGTTGGATCGAGAGCGTCCTGGAGCTGCATGTGTACATTACCATGATACCACCACGAGTGCGGTCAGTCCTGCTGTCCCATTGGTGAGGGCGACCTGGAGCGGTGCGGCGCCTCATTCTCTCGAGTCTCTGCTCTCCCATGCCGCTTAAGGAAGTCCTCAACCTGTTGTGGCTGCTGAAAAAAGAGCTGTTTGCCTTGATGAGTTATTTTCAGTTTCGCAGGGTAGAGCATAGCATAGGGGATCTCACGGGCTTGTAGTTTCTTTTTGACGGCAGTAAACTTGCGTCGAGATTCTTGTACTGATGCAGTGAAGTCAGGTAAGAATGATAATGTCGCATTGCCGTGTCGCACTGTACCTATCTCCCGTGCTCGGCGGAGCACTGCATCTCTATCCCTGTAGTTCAGGAATCGTGCGATAATGGGTCGCGGAGGGGCCCAAGGGGGAGGTCGAGCCGCCAGAGACCTGTGCGCCCTCTCAACGATCAAGTGTGGGGAGAAGGAGTCTTTCCCAAATAACTCAATCACGAGGTTCTCAATGTAGGCCTCCATTTTCCCCGTGTTGGTGGTTTCCGCAAGGCCCAAAAGGCGGACGTTGTTTCGACGGGACCTGGCCTCCAAGTCCTCGTTCTTGTCCGCAATTAGTTTAAGAAGACGGTCCATTTGCGATATCTGTTTGCCTGCGGAGGTGGCGCCATCCTCCAAGGAAGAGATCCGTTCCTCGGTCTCCTGAAGGCGGGCGTCATGTTGATCAAGTTTGGCCACGACCCCGTCCAGTCGGGTAGTAATGGTGTCAATCTTGGAGTCAATTGTCGAGAGGCTCTGCTTCATGCCAAGCAGTAGAGACTTCCAGTCCTCCTCAGGGGCCACGGCGGACGAAGGCTCGCCATCCGCCCCGGGCGTCGGCGGAGGGGGGGTTTTCTTGGTCTCAAACGGCAGCCGGGACTGGCGGGTGTCATTGCGTCCCATGGCGCGCCCCGATGGGGGGAGGGGGACCTTCCCCACCACTCGCTACCGCACCTGGGGGGAAGACCGGCTAAGGTATGGGGGGAGCGCCGTCCCAAAACACCACGCGGAGGGGATGGGCAACAGTCCGCAGCCCAGAGGGGGGCACTAGCAGTGTGGACCCCCCGGGAGCAGGCGGGCCACAGCCCCCGGCAGCCGTGACCAGCACAGGAGAGATCCCATAGGCAGGAGGAAAGGCATCCAGGGCTCCGAAGGGGGCGCGAGGGCAAGCGGGGCAGCACCCAGCAAGGCAGGCAGAAAGAGCGGTGGGGGGGGATGGCAGGAGATTGCAGTCGGCAGGAGGGTCTAGGCCAGAGGGCCTACCAGTTGTCAGGCGCAAGGGGGCCCTCCGTCACGGAGCAATCCCAGGGTCCTCCCACAGCAGGAGCGAGTGCAGGCCACGCTACATCCGCAGCTCGCCACCGGGAGAATCAGCGAGCGCCCCTCAGGGCCGAGGCAGGCGCCCGCCACCCCGTGGCGTGGAGGGCGGCACAGGGAAGAACAAGTTTTCAGCAGGGCTCCAGAGGGCACTCCCCATGCGGTGATCACCCGGGGCCCTAGGTACCTCCCAGCTCAGGGCCCCGTAACGTGGCAGGGTACAGCAGCCGAATCTCGGCAGACCAGGCAGGCAGCCGGACCTCCTACAGCCCAGGGGCAGTCCTGCGCAGAAGGATGCCACGTGGCAGGCAGGGAGCGAGAGGTGGCAATGACGGCGCTCCTCACCTCGCCCAGCGCCCGCAGTCCAGGACAGCACCAGGCAGCAGGCCGCGGCTAGGCCGGGGGCTCCAGGGCAGGCCCCCTCCGCAGTCCTCCGACAGCCCGCACGGCAGAGCCACTCACCCCCGAGCTCCGGAGTCACCAGGCAGCCGCCGCGTCATCAGGCCAGGGCAGGCCCCAAAGCCGCGGGACCCAGCAGTCCGTGTCGCCGCGAGGCTCCGGGCAGCACGCAGGGAGCAGCCTCCGCCGGACAGAACGCAGCTGACAGCGCCGTCCGCCAGCACGGGAGCACACCGAGAAGCACACCGCCGTGACCAGCAGGCTCCCCTGGATACTCCGGTGAGGTCTGTTTGCAGGATAGTGAGGGCAGGATGGAGTGAAGGATGTTGAAGTGCCCGGTCGGGCAGGAGCCTCACGCTAGTGCGGCCATCTTGGTGTAGCGCCACCTAGCGCCCCCCCTGGCGTGGGGTAATCTGGTTGGCCAGGTACTGCATACCAGTTCAATAGAAGTCCCTATGAGCCAGCCCCTTGAACAGCACTCTGTCCTTGATTGTAAGCCAGTGCAGCTGCTTTAGATGAGGACGGATGTGCTCTCCTCTCAGGAGCGGCATTCTGTACAAGCTGGAGTCTCCTGAGTTGATAAGCTGGTAGGCCCCAGTAAAGAGAGTTGACATAGTCAAGCTGAGAGATGAAAAGGGCATGTATTACCATTTTCTGAAGTTGCACCGGAAGCAAATAGAGACATTTCTTTAAGGATTTCAGAAGTCCACAATACCAGCTACCAGCTACTAAGTGTTGGCAGGATTGGCCATGATGTGTGGGGCAGAGCTGTTCCTAGCCCCAATTAGATTTCGGCTGCCTCCAGCTCACTCACAAAGAACTTTACACTAGTCTTTTGTCACCCTAGACCTCTTCGAGCCTGGGCAACCTGAGCAGGGGAAGGAAGGGTATTTTCAGACAGCAGATGTAGAAGGCATTAACGTCATTTAGTGGTTGACAGGGACCACAGTTCCGATCCCTAGGTTGCCCCTTGCGACCTATAGCAGTTCCTTTGTGACTCCTGGCCTCAGAGGCTGCAAAGGAAGTAACAGGAATGGAGGAACAGGCATTTTCATTCCTCTCTCTTTATACCAGCATCTTCTGAAGGCAGCTGGGCACGGAGCAAAATTGAAACATTTAAATGTTTCAACTTGCAGCTAAGTTGTTGCTAAGCAACATCTTTTGAGGCTTCCAGCCTCCACCCAGCACAAGTCTGCTTGGCCTGCAGGCTGTGAGTTTTGATGTCCTTCTAGACTGGCCTAACCTGCTTCCCAGTTTTGGTAGACCCCAGCTTTCTTCTTGTGGCCTAAACTTTTGCAGAACAGAGCTTTTTTGCAACCTGCCAGGAAACCCAGCATGGCAGTCCTAGCAAGTAGTTTCATTTTACTTTTTCTTTAATTTGTTTTATATTTGCAAAATGCTCTTCCTGCAGCATTACATATCTGCCAAACAGGGTCGGACTGGAAACCCAAAGAAGCTTTTTGGCAAATTTTGTCAGACCAGCCCCATATGGTGCATAGTGAGTGATCCTGACCACTACAAGGGGGTTTTGGGAGGTTCTCCTGCAAGAACATTTGGGAACAAATGGCAAAAATGATGCATTCTACTGTACATTTTTCAGTATGTATTCAATTGTATTAGCTTTTAAAACATAGTAAATGATTACAATCCAATGCACCAGGATGCAGCAATCTTTTTTGGGGCTCTTTTATGATTCTCTTACTATCACCCTCCAACAGTGTCTCTCTCCTCTGCATAGCTCCTCTTTCACAAGTATTTCATTTCTCTTATAGCGCCTCTCATACCACTGTAGGGTGTCAGAACACTTTACATCTCACACACATACAGAGATAATGAATCCTATGAGTGTAAATCGGTGTATTGAAAATGTTACATAACACAAAGGGGACTACAAGTGGTAGGATTCACATGTTATCCATACTGGTAGGCATTTTATAAGAGTGCATGGTCTTCGAAAAGTACAAACTCAGGATTCAGAACGTATCACGGTTGTTAGAGTTGGCTTTACTGATCAGAATGTATTTCTACTCAAACACACCCTTTTAAGCAACATTAGGATAATGAAAGACTGGGAATAAACATAACTTTCTAACCTGTGCCATGCAGCTTGCATGCAGCTCTATGGCAGCAGTTCATAGCTCACGTTGCTAGATTACAACTGTAATTTACTAACTGCATAGTAACAAAGGGATCTCTGAGACAAAAGCAGTAAGCTACTGAGATATGCAAATAAAATACTGTTCTGTGAAATGCATCGTACATGTTCTTTCCAACAGGCATATTAACCCTCTGTGCTACCTTAGATGAGTCAAAACTGCCACTAGACAGAACTCTGATCTCTCTCCAGCAGGTACATTAATCACCAGCGTAATCTTGACACTTTTATTGTAGCCTGAAACTGCTAAATATTCAAGGAATTCTGCAGCGGAAACTTTTTAAACAGCTACACTGCTACAATACCAGCCCCCAGGACCAAAACTGGCCCCAATAACAAAACCAGTCCCCCCACCCTTTCAGCCTCCCAGGGAAATGCCCAATGCCCAGAACGGGCAACCAGACCTTTCTGCCAAGTGATCTAGTAGCTTGATTGTGTATTTGTGTGACAGTTCAATGGCTTTCAATGACAATAAACATCTGTTATTCAGCTCCAAGATGCCCACGGCTGAACATGCGGTTTAAAAAATACGGTTGTATGATAGCAGGCAGTCTAAACCACAAATGCGTCTTAATCACTCATTCCTTTCCGACGTAATTTTGTGGTAAAGGCATGACTGGTAAAGGGGTATGCATGACTAAGGTCGTGACCCCCTCTCCCTAGTAAGCTGCAAACTTCCCCTCTCCACGCACTGAGGTCCCAATACCCTGACCCCCTCCCAAGCCCCACGCTGTCCGTAACCCTTAAACACTACCTCGACCCCCTCTCACCCCCTTGCGCTGTCCCTAAAACTACCCCAACCCCTTCCACTGCCCTTAGGCCTAAAACCCAAACTCCTATTTTAAAAAACTACCCCGCCCCACGCAATCCCTAAAAAGTACCCAGCCCTCCCCTAAGCCCTAAAAACTACCCTGACTACACATTCCCCTCCCCCTGAGGCCTAAAACTCTGTCCCTTAACAAACACTATCCCGACCCCCTACCACCCCCACTCTGTCCCTAAAACTACCTGACTTTGCCCCCAGCTCTGAAAACTACCCCAACCCCCCAGCCCTGAAAACTACCCAGACCCCCAAAGCCCTGAAAACCAGCCCGGAACCCCAAGCCCAGAAAACTAGCCCTGAACTTCCCAGTCCAGAAAACTATCCCGAACCTCCCAGCCCAGAAAACTACCCCCAAACCCCACCGCAGAGAAAACTACCCCAAATCTTCAGCCCAGAAAACTACCCTGACCCCCCAGCCCAGAAAACTACCTCACCCCCATCCCAGAAAACTACCCCCAGCCCAGAAAACTACCCAGCCCCACTTACCTCACCGCAACTCTCTTCCTGGCGAGGTCTCCTGCTTCTGTCCCTGCAGCCTGCAGAAGCCAACAGCTAGACCGCACACTACCTTAACCATGCATATGCGTGGTGAAGGCAAGCGTGGATGAGCTTGTGTGGTCAGAACACACGTGTGTTCAGATTGTCTCCCTACAAATACACGTTATGTTATTTATGACCCTTTAACCCCGACTCTAAGTTGCTTGGTACTGTTAGGGCGCAAACTCTGCACCCGTAAATTCCAGTACCCTGTGGTAGCCACTCACCAGTACCATGCAATTCTGAGTTAAATCCCTTGGAATGGAGAATACTTGTGCACACATGGAATTACAGGCAGAATTCTGCACAGTATTTCCTATTTAGGGAGGTGTAACACACACATTTAACTCTGAGCAGCTGGTAAATATATGCAGGGGCTTCAGTGTGGGACGATAAGGTGATGGGAAGGGTGGGAGGTGAAAAGTAAGTGTTGACTTGTGGGAGACCATTACATGCTTCCTCCAAACTTTGCTTGAGAGTGAGGCTGGGCTGGGAAATAGGCCAGATTGCAATGTAGTGCTTTCCTAATTCGATTTTCTCAGCAGGAATTTCTATCTGGTAAGATATGGTCTGATGTCTGAGGAGGTGGTAAATCCAGGTGTAGGAACAACAGCCTACTCATGATTGAGTGGAGCGAATTCATACAGGAAATCTAAAACACAAAATGGATAGCTCAGTTTGAAAAAAAAGAAGATGTGTTGGGGGCCCCAGCCCTCCCATTCCCCAGGGACCACCACCTCCCTGGGGCACTTTGTATTTAAACGGACCCCCATGCCCAAGGGACCACCACCTCCCCGGGGCTTCGCTAACATTGGGAGGTGGGCTGCACTGCCCCCCTCCTGGAGCCCTTGATGGCCCTGGGGACTGCCACCCCCCAGGGCCGGCTCCTGCTGTGTCCCGGGATGCCCAGCTCCGGGACACTGCTGTTTGCTATGGCAGTATAAGGGAAAGATGGTCCCAGAATATATAAACTTTTCAGAGCTAACACAGAATCGATATCAAAGGATACAAAAAGATGATGTCAAAGTGTTATTTAATCACACGTTGGCAAGATACACATTTTTATAAATAGATTAGGCATTTGTCAAATAGTGCGGGGTGCCATGGGAAGGAAGGGGGTAGTGAATTCAGGTGAGGTAAAAGGGGGAAGTGACATATAAATTATATCAAACTGTCACAACTTAATTGTAAGGCAAAACAATTTTTTAGCCACAAAATCCAGACGAAGTTCATTAGTTTGAATATAGATTGTTTACAAAAACCATGTACAAAACAGAAGAACACAGTGTAAGTTACACTGTTGAGAGTACTGGCAATGTCATATTGTCGACGTTTCGACCCCAAGACATGGGTAGGTTAGTTGGCTCCTTACTAACGGGGTCTTCTTCAGGACAAGGGTGATGGTGTAACACGGAGGAATGGCACCTACAATGATATTAAGTCAGTGTTACAAAAGAATTTCGGGTCCCACCAGGGAAAGTGAAAGGGACTCATTAAGGAAGTAATCGCTATATTTACCATATTCAAAGGTGGACATATAGTCAATGTTGACTTGGCGTCAAATGGCGCAGGGGCAGATAGGCTCCAATTGAGGGTGGGGTGAGTGACACCTACAAAGAATTATGAGGTGTCATTATAATGATCCACAAAATAAATAAAGGATTCATTGAAAATCACAAAAAACCTGAGAGAGAGTGACTTACTCATTTATGATCAAAGTCGCACCGGAGAAATTAATACCTCCAACGTCACACGCCGTGGCGCACCATCGGTGGGAAAAGTGAAATTAATCACAACGAAATTAAGCCTCTAAAAATATAAAGTGAAAGAACGGCAATGTAAAAACACTTAAAACCCAAACCTAGAGGAAATACAGCGCAAGGGACAAGGTACCGAGAGCTATCATCAGCAAAAGAAAGTTCATTAGATTTGAGACTAATCAGGACACTCGACATGAGACCCACCAGATGAGCTACGGGTCGCAGTGGGAAAAGCAACAGCCTGAGATCTATACCCTTGTTTAAGGAGTAATATATTACGAATATGCAAGTAGGGTCATGTATACAGGTCGAGCCTAAATGAGGAAACCATTACTCAGAAGAGAAAGCGGATTGTCAAACAGAGAATATCGAGCAAGAGTATAAATTCACCATGAGCAAAGAAAAATGTGTACTTTTAAATCAAACTGAGTGCCAAAAATGCTAAACAGACTTAACCCTCGACCATTTAATCTTACACGGAATTAAATCGAACAGCTGAAAACCAACGTACAGGGGGAGAGTATCCCTTACCGTGGGCAGCAGCAGCAAAGGCTGTCCTCAGAGTTTGTGAACAAAGCACTAAATCAACAATGAGTGATCGTTAAAATAGAGAGGCCCGGGCCACATGACGTGCAGCACGGCGCAGACGCTAGATGCTTGCAGTCAAAATGTATTAGAAGAAAGACAACAGAGGTTGTTTTCTTCCGAATAGTTCAACAGTGTAATCCTAAAGGATATTACATTAATACATTTCTCAAAAAAAGAGAAAAAGGGGGAGGTTGGGCCCGTGTAACTCAGGGATAATCAGGACAATTCTGCACTTTTCTTGACAGTGGTTAGCGTTGTAAATACCACGTAATTAGTTAAATGCAACCTGGATTAATACAATGCTGACAACGCGTCTATATTGCACATAATGGTTAGGCATAGAAAACGCACAAGCATAGCAGATCTACATTATTCAAGGAAAAATCGAGTTGGAGACAATAAACATCAAACATTATGAAAACATGTTTAACATGTATATAGGCCGTTGACAGTGGCAAAGGTTCAGAAGGAAGTTCCACATGACTCAATTAATAGATAGTAAAGGTAGTTATACACTTTTCATGACAATAGTTAGCGTTGTAAATACCACGTAAATGGTTCTGGACAAATAATGCAACCTGGATAAATACAATGCTAGCATCGCGTCTATATTGCACATAATGGCTAGGCATAGAAAAAGCACAAATGGAGCAGATGTACATTATTCAAGAACAAATCGAGTTGGAAACAGTGAACATCAAGCATTATGAAAACATGTATGACATGTATATGGGCCGATGACAGTGGCAAAGGTTCAGCAGGAAGTTCCACATTGCTCAAGTTAATGGAGTTAAAGAACTTAGAAAAAACACAAAGACTTGGATGGTAATCCTTGAATGGGAAAGAATGCATTGGCTACATATAGTACTCGGAATTGCATCATAAAAGGATACCTTATCAAAAAATTATATACATGCATATACACATTATTTATCATCAAATGCATCCGATGAACAACATAACAAATGCTTGTGAGATGACAATTATCATCAAGTTAGTCAGGGACAGATAAAGACCAACAGTCACCAAAAATGCCTAGTTGCTGAGAATGGCCAATTGTGCATTACTGGGATCTTGTTCATTCAAACCCATATTAATGGTATCAAAGCGGATCATCCATTTACATTCCCTAATCGTAAGGATAGAGGATATGTCACCTCCCCTGGGCCCCAAATTGGTTTTTTCGATCACAATCCACTGCATTTGGTCAGGGCTGTGTCCCAACTGGCTATAATGCTCAACTAGTGGTGCTCAGGTGACATGGCATCTTATTCTACTTTGGTGTTGCAATATTCTCACTTTGATCTTCTGCTGTGTTTGGCCAATATATAATTGGCCACATGGACATACGATCCCATAAATAACGTTGGTAGAATTACAGTTAGTATGGGAATGAAGCGTAACATTGTGATGTTTGTAAACAAAGTTTTTGGATTGGATTGTTGTTGGGCATGCTTTGCACGACCCACATTTGAAATGTCCTATCACAGGTGGTAGATTCCAAAGTGACTGGATGGTTGGTTCCACTGGATCCTCAAGGAAAGAATGGACGACATGGTCCTTAATACTCATCGCTTTTCTGAAGGAATGCATTGGTAGATTTGGTTGATTAATCTCAGTTGATACAAGGCTCCAGTGCTTGTTGATAATCTTTTTAACTGCATTGCTTCTGGTAGAAAATGTTGTGACACAAATCATTTTATTCTTGGCTGATGCTGCAGGTTCCTTGGCCGTGAGTAAGGTTTCCCGAGGATTGTACCAGGCTCTCTTCTGGGCCCTTTTGACCAAACGTTTGGGGTACCCCCTTGAAATTAGTCTGGCACTTAGGTCTTCGGACTCAATTAAGTAATCAGTTCTCTTAGTGCAGTTTCTGCGAATCCGCAAAAACTGTCCGACCGGAAGGTTGTCTCGCAGACCACGAGGGTGATAGCTGCTGTACCTGAGAAGGGAATTCCGTTCAGTGGGTTTTCTGTATAAGGTAGTGCATAGTTTATGATCTTCACTGAAGATCTTTAGGTCGAGGAATGGTATCTCCTGAGTGTCAGACTGGATGGTAAACTGAATATCATGATCGCACTGGTTAAGCCATTCGTGGAACAGATTGAGTTGAGCTATGTCACCATTCCAAATCAATAATATATCATCGATATATCTTTTCCATAAATTGACATGTTGAGAAAAGGGGTTGTTGTTAAGGACATGGCGCTGCTCGAAATTGTCCATATACAAGATCGCTAGATCTGGGGCAAAGGCTGCTCCCATCGCTACACCTTTCTTCTGGACGTAGTAGTTTCCTTGAAAATAGAAGAAATTCTTCTTCATTGCAATAGTGAGAAGTGATATAATGAATTCTGTGGGTACCCTCATTGGTGCTGGTCTTGAGTTCAGGACTTCTCGCATCACTTCTAAGGCTGGTTCCTGGGGGATGCTGGTATAGAGTGACACAATATCACAAGTGGCAAGGAGTTGCTCACTAGAATCAAATGGTGTTTGGTCGATGATGGTAATGACTTGCATAGTATCACGTAAGTAAGTTTCTGTTTTTTCAGCCATTGGTTCTTTCACTTTATATTTTTAGAGGCTTAATTTCGTTGTGATTAATTTCACTTTTCCCACCGATGGTGCGCCACGGCGTGTGACGTTGGAGGTATTAATTTCTCCGGTGCGACTTTGATCATAAATGAGTAAGTCACTCTCTCTCAGGTTTTTTGTGATTTTCAATGAATCCTTTATTTATTTTGTGGATCATTATAATGACACCTCATAATTCTTTGTAGGTGTCACTCACCCCACCCTCAATTGGAGCCTATCTGCCCCTGCACCATTTGACGCCAAGTCAACATTGACTATATGTCCACCTTTGAATATGGTAAATATAGCGATTATTTCCTTAATGAGACCCTTTCACTTTCCCTGGTGGGACCCGAAATTCTTTTGTAACACTGACTTAATATCATTGTAGGTGCCATTCCTCCGTGTTACACCATCACCCTTGTCCTGAAGAAGACCCCGTTAGTAAGGAGCCAACTAACCTACCCATGTCTTGGGGTCGAAACGTCGACAATATGACATTGCCAGTACTCTCAACAGTGTAACTTACACTGTGTTCTTCTGTTTTGTACATGGTTTTTGTAAACAATCTATATTCAAACTAATGAACTTCGTCTTGATTTTGTGGCTTAAAAATTGTTTTGCCTTACAATTAAGTTGTGACAGTTTGATATAATTTATATGTCACTTCCCCCTTTTACCTCACCTGAATTCACTACCCCCTTCCTTCCCATGGCACCCCGCACTATTTGACAAATGCCTAATCTATTTATAAAAATGTGTATCTTGCCAACGTGTGATTAAATAACACTTTGACATCATCTTTTTGTATCCTTTGATATCGATTCTGTGTTAGCTCTGAAAAAGTTTATATATTCGGGGACCATCTTTCCCTTATACTGTCTAAATACCCAGGTCCCAGCGATTTTTGGGTTTACCCTTTGCTTTAACGCTCTCATGTGCAGGTGCTCACCTGCGAGGTATTTTACGTGATTCTTGTCCCCTTTCTTTAAAATGGTGGAGAGTGAGACCCTTTCCTATACTGAGGAATATATCAACCAGCTGCTACAGGACCCTAGGAACCTTTTCCTTTCATCAGACACACCCAATATTGACTTCACACTTAATGATAAAATAGCACGACTTGAACGTCTTGAAAAAAAGTTAATTCGCACTAAACTTCATGGTCATCTACTTACAAAATATTTACAGGCTAGTATAATACCTGTTGGACTGCAGATTAGAAATGAACCTGCCATCTTTATAGAT
The DNA here is from genome assembly GCF_964204655.1 of Triturus cristatus. Classification (NCBI taxonomy): domain Eukaryota; kingdom Metazoa; phylum Chordata; class Amphibia; order Caudata; family Salamandridae; genus Triturus; species Triturus cristatus. The sequence goes on from NC_140587.1 coordinate 452,018,802, forward strand.
ATACCTAAATTCAAAGAAGGCTTCAGCTTCATTGCAAATAACGCCTCACGACATTGGATGGTATTAGGAGTAGAGACAGCGGCCGAGCAGGTTCAAGTTTTGATGAGAGAAATTGCTGCCCTTAAACAAGAAATCGCTGGGGATGCAACTTTGATTAATGCCAAGAGTGCCCTTGAAAATCTCAATAAATCGCTAAAAGACTTTGAGATTACTACTCAGAATAAGAAGTTAGATAAACTCTCGAAGGACATTAGATTTTATGAGAAAAAGAACACCTATCCCTACCTCAAAGAGGACTATTACAAACAAGACAATTCAGGCCGTTTTACAGGGAGAGGCAGAGGTGCCTTTAGGGGAAGGAGGAACTTCACCACTTTCTCTGATTCCTCGGTGAGCTCAGACAGTGACCAGGAAGCTCCGGGCCCAAGTTACGACTACAATAATTGGTATCCTCCCCAAGGCTACTTTCCTTTTTTAGGGGAAGGCCAATGGAGACCACCTCGAGGTCGAGGCAACTGGCCGAGAGGACCATCGAGAGGCCAACAGAACCCATCGAGTACGAACTGGGACAGAGGCAGAGGTGCGATCCCCAAGCAGGTCCGTTTCCAACCGGAGAACCACGGGGAGATCTCCACGAGACGCAAAGTGTACAGATGGTAAAATCCAACAACAGTCCAGTGGTCAATATTTCTTCATACACTTTGAACACAGATGAACAAACTGTTCTCTCTAAAGGGTTGTCATTTGTTCCTACGGCCCATCCTAACTCATTTAATTTCAGGACAGAACTTCATGGATTTTTCCGCAGGATCCGTCTCAGGTATTTTTTTAGGAACTCTGATGAAAATTCCTCCAAATCTCTCACAGGACTACACCCTCCATCCAAGTTCGTACCGCCCACTTATGCAATGAGTAACGGAATCTTGGCATATGAGAATATGGTCATGAGTGATGTTAACATCTTATTATCAACATATAAACACACTATACCTAATACCAGTAGGATTGAAAAAGCCGCCCTTCAGAGCCTCAAAAATAACAAGGACATTGTAATCAAATCTGCTGATAAGGGGGAGCCATAGTGGTCCAGGATACTATGGCATATAAATCTGAAATTCTGAGACAACTACAAGATGGTGTTAGCTATTCTCTACTCAAGTCCGACCCCACCAAGGACCTGGCTGAGGAAATTCATCAAATCACTCTTGATGCATTGGACTCTGGTTTTCTAAGTAAATTGGAATTTGACTACCTGAACCAGAAAAGTCCACGATTACCTACCATTTATACCCTACCCAAAATACATAAGGACATGCTTCATCCACCTGGACGTCCAATTGTATCTGGATGTGGTTCACTTTTGGAACCTCTTTGCAAGTATATAGACATCTTTTTAAAACCAATGGCTGAAAAAACAGAAACTTACTTGCGTGATACTATGCAAGTCATTACCATCATCGACCAAACACCATTTGATTCTAGTGAGCAACTCCTTGCCACTTGTGATATTGTGTCACTCTATACCAGCATCCCCCAGGAACCAGCCTTAGAAGTGATGCGAGAAGTCCTGAACTCAAGACCAGCACCAATGAGGGTACCCACAGAATTCATTATAGCACTTCTCACTATTGCAATGAAGAAGAATTTCTTCTATTTTCAAGGAAACTACTACGTCCAGAAGAAAGGTGTAGCGATGGGAGCAGCCTTTGCCCCAGATCTAGCGATCTTGTATATGGACAATTTCGAGCAGCGCCATGTCCTTAACAACAACCCCTTTTCTCAACATGTCAATTTATGGAAAAGATATATCGATGATATATTATTGATTTGGAATGGCGACATAGCTCAACTCAATCTGTTCCACGAATGGCTTAACCAGTGCGACCATGATATTCAGTTTACCATCCAGTCTGACACTCAGGAGATACCATTCCTCGACCTAAAGATCTTCAGTGAAGATGATAAACTTTGCACTACCTTATACAGAAAACCCACTGAACGGAATTCCCTTCTCAGGTACAGCAGCTATCACCCTCGTGGTCTGCGAGACAACCTTCCGGTCGGACAGTTTTTGCGGATTCGCAGAAACTGCACTAAGAGAACTGATTACTTAATTGAGTCCGAAGACCTAAGTGCCAGACTAATTTCAAGGGGGTACCCCAAACGTTTGGTCAAAAGGGCCCAGAAGAGAGCCTGGTACAATCCTCGGGAAACCTTACTCACGGCCAAGGAACCTGCAGCATCAGCCAAGAATAAAATGATTTGTGTCACAACATTTTCTACCAGAAGCAATGCAGTTAAAAGATTATCAACAAGCACTGGAGCCTTGTATCAACTGAGATTAATCAACCAAATCTACCAATGCATTCCTTCAGAAAAGCGATGAGTATTAAGGACCATGTCGTCCATTCTTTCCTTGAGGATCCAGTGGAACCAACCATCCAGTCACTTTGGAATCTACCACCTGTGATAGGACATTTCAAATGTGGGTCGTGCAAAACATGCCCAACAACAATCCAATCCAAAAACTTTGTTTACAAACATCACAATGTTACGCTTCATTCCCATACTAACTGTAATTCTACCAACGTTATTTATGGGATCGTATGTCCATGTGGCCAATTATATATTGGCCAGACACAGCAGAAGATCAAAGTGAGAATATTGCAACACCAAAGTAGAATAAGATGCCATGTCACTGGAGCACCACTAGTTGAGCATTATAGCCAGTTGGGACACAGCCCTGACCAAATGCAGTGGATTGTGATAGAAAAAACCAATTTGGGGCCCAGGGGAGGTGACATATCCTCTATCCTTACGATTAGGGAATGTAAATGGATGATCCGCTTTGATACCATTAATATGGGTTTGAATGAACAAGATCCCAGTAATGCACAATTGGCCATTCTCAGCAACTAGGCATTTTTGGTGACTGTTGGTCTTTATCTGTCCCTGACTAACTTGATGATAATTGTCATCTCACGAGCATTTGTTATGTTGTTCATCGGATGCATTTGATGATAAATAATGTGTATATGCATGTATATAATTTTTTGATAAGGTATCCTTTTATGATGCAATTCCGAGTACTATATGTAGCCAATGCATTCTTTCCCATTCAAGGATTACCATCCAAGTCTTTGTGTTTTTTCTAAGTTCTTTAACTCCATTAACTTGAGCAATGTGGAACTTCCTGCTGAACCTTTGCCACTGTCATCGGCCCATATACATGTCATACATGTTTTCATAATGCTTGATGTTCACTGTTTCCAACTCGATTTGTTCTTGAATAATGTACATCTACTCCATTTGTGCTTTTTCTATGCCTAGCCATTATGTGCAATATAGACGCGATGCTAGCATTGTATTTATCCAGGTTGCATTATTTGTCCAGAACCATTCACGTGGTATTTACAACGCTAACTATTGTCATGAAAAGTGTATAACTACCTTTACTATCTATTAATTGAGTCATGTGGAACTTCCTTCTGAACCTTTGCCACTGTCAACGGCCTATATACATGTTAAACATGTTTTCATAATGTTTGATGTTTATTGTCTCCAACTCGATTTTTCCTTGAATAATGTAGATCTGCTATGCTTGTGCGTTTTCTATGCCTAACCATTATGTGCAATATAGACGCGTTGTCAGCATTGTATTTATCCAGGTTGCATTTAACTAATTACGTGGTATTTACAACGCTAACCACTGTCAAGAAAAGTGTAGAATTGTCCTGATTATCCCTGAGTTACACGGGCCCAACCTCCCCCTTTTTCTCTTTTTTTAGAAATGTATTAATGTAATATCCTTTAGGATTACACTGTTGAACTATTCGGAAGAAAACAACCTCTGTTGTCTTTCTTCTAATACATTTTGACTGCAAGCATCTAGCGTCTGCGCCGTGCTGCACGTCATGTGGCCCGGGCCTCTCTATTTTAACGATCACTCAGTGTTGATTTAGTGCTTTGTTCACAAACTCTGAGGACAGCCTTTGCTGCTGCTGCCTACGGTAAGGGATACTCTCCCCCTGTACGTTGGTTTTCAGCTGTTCGATTTAATTCCGTGTAAGATTAAATGGTCGAGGGTTAAGTCTGTTTAGCATTTTTGGCACTCAGTTTGATTTAAAAGTACACATTTTTCTTTGCTCATGGTGAATTTATACTCTTGCTCGATATTCTCTGTTTGACAATCCGCTTTCTCTTCTGAGTAATGGTTTCCTCATTTAGGCTCGACCTGTATACATGACCCTACTTGCATATTCATAATATATTACTCCTTAAACAAGGGTATAGATCTCTGGCTGTTGCTTTTCCCACTGCGACCCGTAGCTTATCTGGTGGGTCTCATGTCGAGTGTCCTGATTAGTCTCAAATCTAATGAACTTTCTTTTGCTGATGATAGCTCTCGGTACCTTGTCCCTTGCGCTGTATTTCCTCTAGGTTTGGGTTTTAAGTGTTTTTACATTGCCGTTCTTTCACTTTATATTTTTAGAGGCTTAATTTCGTTGTGATTAATTTCACTTTTCCCACCGATGGTGCGCCACGGCGTGCGACGTTGGAGGTATTAATTTCTCCGGTGCGACTTTGATCATAAATGAGTAAGTCACTCTCTCTCAGGTTTTTTGTGATTTTCAATGAATCCTTTATTTATTTTGTGGATCATTATAATGACACCTCATAATTCTTTGTAGGTGTCACTCACCCCACCCTCAATTGGAGCCTATCTGCCCCTGCGCCATTTGACGCCAAGTCAACATTGACTATATGTCCACCTTTGAATATGGTAAATATAGCGATTACTTCCTTAATGAGTCCCTTTCACTTTCCCTGGTGGGACCGAAATTCTTTTGTAACACTGACTTTAATATCATTGTAGGTGCCATTCCTCCGTGTTACACCATCACCCTTGTCCTGAAGAAGACCCCGTTAGTAAGGAGCCAACTAACCTACCCATGTCTTGGGGTCGAAACGTCGACAATATGACATTGCCAGTACTCTCAACAGTGTAACTTACACTGTGTTCTTCTGTTTTGTACATGGTTTTTGTAAACAATCTATATTCAAACTAATGAACTTCGTCTGGATTTTGTGGCTTAAAAATTGTTTTGCCTTACAATTAAGTTGTGACAGTTTGATATAATTTATATGTCACTTCCCCCTTTTACCTCACCTGAATTTACTACCCCCTACCTTCCCATGGCACCCCGCACTATTTGACAAATGCCTAATCTATTTATAAAAATGTGTATCTTGCCAACGTGTGATTAAATAACACTTTGACATCATCTTTTTGTATCCTTTGATATCGATTCTGTGTTAGCTCTGAAAAAGTTTATATATTCTGGGACCATCTTTCCCTTATACTGTCTAAATACCCAGGTCCCAGCGATTTTTGGGTTTACCCTTTGCTTTAACGGTTTGCTATGGCAGGGCAGGAGTTGTGCGGCTCTCACCCTGTCATAGAAAACTCTGCTTTGTTTCATTGAAGCGAGACCAATGAAGCAAAGCAGGATTGCTTTTCCACAAGGGGAGCTGCATGTCAGCTGCTCCCCTTGTGGAAAAGCAATGCTGGCTCCCGCAGGACGCGGGGAGCCGGCGGAACGGGGGGGCATTGGGGCTCCCCCCACGGTCCCCAACGGAAAGGGCCAGCCCGGGGGATATGTTCCCCGCGCCCCCGATTAAAATAAATAAATTAAAAATATATATAAAGAGGCACAGCACCGGGGGATGGGGTCACCTGGGCCAATAATGGCCTCAGGAGGGGGGCAATGCAGCCCCCCTCCTTTTAAAAATGTATTAAACCATGTAGCCATGCCCCAGGGGATTGGGTCCCTGGCCCGAAATTGGCTTCGGGAGGAGGGCCACGCGGCCCCCTTCCAGATTTTGAATTTTTTTTTAGAAAAAGGTGTCAGGCCCTGCGGGGTGGGGTCCCCAGGGCCCCCGAAAAGTAGAAAAAAGAGGGCCACACAGCCCCCCTTGTAATTGTTTTTTTTAAAAAAGCCGGCATCTCGCCAGAGCCCAAGCCCCCTTTCTTCACCACTCTGCAAAAGCATCCCCTGGCACGTTGTTAGTTGGGGAATTAATCCCCCTTGAATATTGAGGGTCCCTGGGGGCCAACCAGCCCACCAGGTACCTCCAATATGTGCCACAGAGCGGCGTTGCAGAGAGGTGGTCCGAGGCCACGCCCCTTTTTACACCTCTCTACAACGCAGTTCTGTAGCACTTGCTGGAGGTTCCTGGTGGGCTAGTTGGCCCCCAGGGACCCTCAGGATTCAAAGGGACTTAATCTCCCAACTTACAATGCGCCAGGAACGCGTTTGCACAGTGGTGTAGGGAGGGGGCGGGGCCTGATATGACAAGTGTGCAAACACGCCCCCTGGCGCGTTGTAAATTGGGGGATTTAGTCCCCTTGAATCCTGAGGGTCCCTGGGGGCCAACTCGCCCACCAGGTACCGCCAGTAAGCGCGACAGAGCTGCATTGCAGAGAGGTGGTCTGAGGCCACGCCCCTTTTTACACCACTCTTCAAACACAGCTTCTGGTGCACTGCTGGTGGGGCGATGAGGTCCTCTTGTGTCCTGAGGACCTACTGACCGTGCAGCAGCTTATACAACAACAGACAGACTGATACAGACATTCACACAGTTTAGTAACTAACCTATGCATTCAGTAAGACACATGTAATCACTCACTTGAACAGTCAGTCACGCACCTACTAAATCCTCCATCCAGACACTTATACACCCACTCATTCTTCAATACACCTTGGCAAATATATAATACATATTTAAACTTTAAAGAATCACACAGTCACTGGATGATGTCATCAGTGATGTCATTTGAGATGTCATCAGTGATGTCACTGACCATGTCATGAATGATGTAATATGTGACGTCATCAGCAGAGCATTGCCAGGGCGCAAGTTATAGTTAGCTGAACTAACTATAACGGAGGAATTTCTATGGTTTTGTACTAGTGAAATGTCCAACTAACCATAACGTCCCTGAAACCTATGTTTTTTTCAGTGAATTTCTAAGGTTTTTAAAATGCTAATTTCTAACTATAACGTGCCTAAAACCTATGGTTTTTTCAGGGGGAAAAAAAACCAAAACAAAAAATAAATAAATATATATATATATATGTTTCTAAGGGTTTCTCCTGTCTTCAGGGCGCACTCCACAACAGATAGGTAACACCTTTTATTACGAGTTGAAAGCACAATTTCTTCCCGACCTTGCAGTCCCCTTTGCCAATGCGTTTCAAGGTTTCTCCTTCTTCTTCATGGGCAATGCGTAATGACACACTAGTGCTGCTTGCATACTTTCCCCTGCTTGCTCATACATGTATAGGCCTCTGGTGTGCCTTTCATAATTGATTTCATTATTGTTGCATGCTGGGAAGTGTAGTCAAGATAAAACAGTATTTTCCCTTCAGGTAGGTTCTGTGTTCAATTACGGCATTTGTAGGGACAAATAAAACCCTCCAGTGGGCCTCGGAAAGAAATTCCGCCTTCTCAATCATCGCTCCGCTGTGCCTGCAATTAGGGTAGAAGCAGTCTTCCATCCTGCAGTCCCGCCTTCACTCCCTGGGTGGTGCAGCCCTCCTACGGCCGGAGAGGGCCGTGGTTACTTGTTTCCAAGGGTTTCTCCTGTCTTCAGGGCGCACTCCACAACATATAGGTAACACCTTTTATTACGAGTTGAAAGCGCAATTTCTTCCCGACCTTGCAGTCCCCTTTGCCAACGCGTTTCGAAGTTTCTCCTTCTTCTTCATGGGCAATGCGTAATGACACACTAGTGCTGCTTGCATACTTTCCCCTGCTTGCTCATACATGTAAAGGCCTCTGGTGTGCCTTCCATAATTGCAGCACTAGTGTGCCATATTTCGCATTGCTCATGAAGAAGAAGGAGAAACTTCTGCCTGAACTTTACTACTCCTAAACTGAGATAAATCCTAACTTTAAGACTTTCAGTATTCACAGAAGGCACTTAGGAGTCCTAAAGTTAGGACTCCTAACTTCTGTGAATACCGAAATGAGTAAGTGCTTTCTGTGAATACCAAAATGAGTAAGTGCCTTCTGTGAATACCAAAATGGTAGTAAGTTTAGGATTTTGTCTTAAGTTAGTTCTGTGAATCGGGCCCCTAGTCAGGAGCTCTCAGGCCAGGAGCCTGCCGCCCATGCACAGTGCCAGAGGTGGGGGGCTTTGGAGCTCCGGACCCACCTGCACCACCGGGGTTGCAGGGGCTAATGTTACGTACTGGTATATGTAGGATACATGCACATGGTGTATGTGTGTCTGTGGATGGTACAATAGATAAAGGGCCCTGGGTTCCATTTTGGGAAACCACGGCATGAACTGTAAAACATCGAGAGGAGGTAGAGAGACCGCCCCAGACAGACTTGTGGATTGCTGCATTCCTGTTAGCTGAATGGGAAACACAGAGGGAATGGGAGGACCAGGCCTCCCCTGTACATTTCAAAGTGTGCTCTTTATTTTCAGTGAGAGTTCACAAGGAAAGGGCCTGGGCACATATCAGGAATGCAATGGAGCTAAGAGAATCATAAAGTGTAGGGTGTGGGCTCTGGGTTAACCTTTTGATCCACATATCACTGTTGCTGCATCCAGGTGTGAACTCTATTCACTCCTATGGCCTGTGTTGTGAGAATATCAGCTGTGGAGATACTCCTACTGTGACAGACTGCTTTTCAAGAAGAAGAGGGAAGAGAGAAGTAGATACTTTAAAACTTGAAACCACTTTTGATATCTGGAAAGTGACTAAAAGAAGGGGAGTTTGAGACCCCCTTTTGATATCTGGAAAGTGACTAAAAGAAGGGGAGTTTGAGACCCCCCAAATTGTCATCTGCAAGCAGCCAGATGGGCTTTGTGAAGAAGAGAAGCTCTGCAATACTTCTGCCTGTGACAAGGACTGGCGGTCAATGCCTTCTAGTTTCCCTGCTGGGTGAGGGGACATCACCCAAGGAATCCAAGACCTCTTGCCCTAGAGGGCCAGTGACTGCCTGCTTGCTAAGAACAGTGTGTCCTGTGAGGAGGGCGTTGGATGGAGCGAGGTACATTGGGAAGCCCTGTCTAGTTGACTTCCTCTGTGAAGTGTGAGGAAATGGCTGCTGCACTGATAAGTTCATTGCCCCCTGTGCATGAGTGAGTAGGGAACCCCATATGCCAGGAGATGGCCGTAATGAAGATAGCCATGTGAAAGACTGCCATGCAGTAAGGGACAAAGCCTAATGCCAGGAGGGGCCACCGTGGTAAAGACTGCATACAGTAAGGGCAGAAGACTGGTGTGATATCGGTGCAGCAACCCCGTATGTCAGGAGGGACCACTGAGGAGCAAACTGGAGTGCGGTAAGGGCAGAAGCCTTGTGTGGTAGCAGTGCGTCGACCTTGATTGCTAGGAGGGGCCGTTGATGAAAAGACTGCAGTGTGATAAGGAACGTAGCCTTGTCCAGTAGCGGTGTAGTGACCCCGGATGCCAGGAGGGGCAGCCATGGATAACTTTACCATATTGACAGGGCCAGTGGACACCGAGTTGTGGTGTCCCTGTATGTTGGATGGTGTCACTGGGAGCACCAACAACTGCGGCTTGTTCTCCCCCTCGCTGGAGAAGTGAGAATGCTGGGGTAGCACCCGTGTACCTTTACCTAGGCGTGGGACCCAATACAGGATTTTTGTAGCCACCCCCTATTGGAAGCTGGATGAACACTTACACCTACGCTGCATAACGCTGCCAGTCGCTTGTGGAGCATGAGTGAGAGAATTTGCACCCACTGAGAGTAGTCACCTAGGCAGCTAACTTACCTGGCTGCAGCTGATGTGTGTGCCCATGGATAGGGTACACTCCAGAACTCTAGACACTTCACACCTGCCCAGGGGGAACCTGCTGCTAATTTGAGCATGTTCGCGCCCTGAAACACTATTGACTTTAAATCATAGTCATAGTGGACTCTTGAGACTCAGACTACTAGTGGGTCATACCATGGTTGTTGCCAATAGTGAATGGGGAGTAACCACAATCCCTAATGCAAGTAGTGAGCAGGACAGGGAACCACCAAAGAAACACTAGAGCCTCAACCTCAAGGGAGGGCTGTGTAATAGGTTGTGAATGTCATATTTTCCTTTGTGTGGTTCTCAGTAGAAATAAAATACTTCACTTTTTTCATAAAAGTGAGTATTTGTCTGGACATGAATTTATTGCTGTTGCTGCGCACATGTTGATTTGTGAGTCCATGGTCACTAATCTGTACCCACCTCTGCCCCCGACCGAGCCTTGGACTGCCTGGGCCATGCTATCCAGGGAGTCAAGTGCAGAGAGGGCACTTGGCCCAGCTGCTCAAAGTCTGCAGTAGGATGGACCCCAGGACATCAGGAGTCCTTCACCCCCACAGTTGGGCCCATTTTCCCCGTGGCCCTCTGAATCGGGTTCTTACATATGGGAAACAATTCCTTACATGGACATAAAACTGAGGCAAACATTTCAGGCATTTAATGTAGTGTCTGGCCACACCCTTTTCCCTGTCCAAATTCATGTTCGTGACCTCCTCTACCATTTATCACACCTTCCTAATGTTCCCTTTCGCAAAAATTGAATTCTGGGCCATTGATTACACTTCATCCGGCCCGAGCCGGAGAGTACGGCCCTAGCCGGAGAGTACAGGCCAGGTGCGAAGAGTGCAGCCCAGGGCAGAGATTCCGGCCCGACTGCGGGTGTGAGGTTACGACTCGTAAATGAACTCTGTGAATACCAAAAGTCGTAAAGTTAGACTTTTATCTCCGATTACCTTTGTGAATCGGCCCCAAAGTCTTTACCATGCATTGCCTTTACAACACAAACCTTTTCCATGCATGTGGCTTTAGCACACATACCTTTTCATCTCAAGGTAAGTATGCATACGTTAAGTGAAATCCCTATATACCCTGTATATGAGTGTATGTGTGTGTATATAAATATATGTATATATATATATATATATATATATATATATTATACCTGTCCTGAATTTGTGGCGTATAAAGACAGGCGCTGACACCGTAGGACGATGCATCAAAGAAATGTTTATTTCGAAAGGACGCCCAGACGCGTTTCGACGGGTAAAACCGCCTTGTTCACTACTGTGTATATAAATATATGTATATATATATATATATATATATCCTCGCTCAGTCTCCACTGTTTGTTCCATACGAAGCACTCTCGGGCGGGTGCGGTTTGCGGTAGTGGAAACCGCTAATATTTTACAGCTCAATATTCTTCTCCTTTTGAAGAAATTACCGCACTCACTGGGGACATTGAAGTCGTTCTTTATTGACGGCTTACAGCAAACAAAACAGACGCGTTTCGGCGATAGCCTTCTTCGGTGTCAATTACACAACAAAAGGGGCATGTTTAAATGCGTAATCAAAAAGCATAAAAATCAAGAAGGGACCAACTTTACAATTCATAACATGAGTGCCATTTTGTAACGGTACGTTTCAAATGTAAATACATACAAATTCGTTAAGTCTTACAGTATTTTAGTCTATATGACATGATTTTAAAGACCAACATAGAATTTAAAATTTACCGTTAGGTTGGCAACGCTTCTGACCAAATTGAGCCGTTTATCGGCATAAGTAAGTAGATACTTTTAGAAGCAATTACATCTCTAGCCGTCCCTAGGCACTTCTATTTATATGCAAATCTCGCCGTGTATCGGCTTGCGTCCCCTCTTGTTACGCTAATGTCAATGACACATTCATTTTAATCATATATGATCACATGATTATAGATTTTCAGAAATCAACAGGGTGCAGGAAAACGATACATATTCAGGTTTCGAGTATAGCCAAACTCTTTTCTACATGAAGCTATTGTCATCTACGGGCCTATGTGGACTACCAGTTCCTCCCCACTGTTCAATCCTTTCGGATACTTAGTCCCTAGATCTATAATATACCGTGACTCCAGTCTTCTTAATCTGCGTATTCTATTGCCACCCCTAACATTCACAGGAACCTGATCAAGGCCAAAATACTGTAGTTGGTTTCTGTCACTTTGATGACATTCTGCAAAGTGACGTGCCACAGGATATGCAGCATCTTTTTTGTCTATGGCTCTCAGATGTTCTAGGATCCTAATTTTAAGTTGATGTATGGTACTGCCTATATAGCGTAACCCGCAGGGACACATCAGGCAGTATACGGCAAAAGGAGTGCTACAGGTTAAGAATTTAGTTATGGTCCTTGATCTTTCAATATCTGGTATATTGTATGACAAAACTCTTCTGCTGTTTGAGCATGCTTTGCATCGGTTACAGGGAAAAAATCCCTTCATTTCTTTTAAAGTGCTTCTTCGTTCTCGGATTTTTTCTAGATGGCTTTTTACCAGCATATCTCGTAGTGACCTAGCCTTCTTAAAGGTTACTAGAGGATAAGCTGGAATGTCCTCACCAATGACACTGTCGGTTTTTAAGATGTGCCAGTTTTTTCTCAGCATACGTTTTAAATGATTTGCCTCAGAGGAGTAGGGGGTAACCATCCGGAATTTACCCTTGCCATCATTATCATCCTGTATAGGTTTCTCCATCAGAAGTTTATCTCTGGGGATCTTTCTCACCTTCTGCAGGGTTTTCTCAAGAGTCTGAGATTTATACCCCCTCACAGCAAATCTAACTACGCAGTCCGAGGCAGCCGCCTCGAAATCATTCTCCCTAGTGCTGTTCCTTTTCAATCTGAGTAATTCCCCATATGGAATACTTTGGATGAGTTTGGGTGGGGGGTTGCTGGTGGCAAACAAGGTTGAATTGCCTGCAGTGGATTTACGGTGTAATGCAGTATGTATTCTTCCACCATCAATAAACACTCGGAGGTCCAGATAGTCCGCTGCCACCGGACTCACTGTACCCGAGAAGTGCAAATTGAGATGGTTGTCGTTAAGGATGTCAATATAGCTATAAGCTGATTCCATTGTCCCCTGCCACACAATAAATAGGTCATCGATATACCGATACCATTCCACCACTTTACCAATGTTCTGTCCAGTAGAGGTTCTGGGCACCTGCTCCTCCCACCAGCCCACAAATAAATTTGCATAGCTGGGTGCGAAGCAGGTGCCCATCGCCGTACCTGATCTTTGTCTGTAATGTTGATTTTCAAAAAGGAAAAAAATATTCTCCAGACAGAACTCCAAAAACTCTATCAACATTTCGTTATGTTCCACATATCGTAGTTGACGCTTTTCTAGGTAGGTTTTCGCAGCCCTAATGCCGTGTTCATGCTCTATGCATGTGTATAGACTAGTTATGTCCAATACCATTAACAGATAGGTTGAGTCCCACTCCATTTTAGTTATCTTGTTCAAAAAATCCTTAGTGTCCTTGATGTATGATTGGAGTTGCATTACGTGAAAGAACAAAAAATGGTTAATGAACATAGAAAGATGTTCTGTCAAACTATTCAAAGAGGACACTATAGGTCTGCCTGGCGGATCTATATTGTCCTTGTGCAATTTGGGAATATGGTAAAAGGTGGGTATTATTGGATTGTTACTCCGGAGAAACATATGTTCTTCCGTTCCCAACATGGATTTCGGATACCACTTTTGGATTAGTTCATCATATCTCTTGATGCTTTGAATGTATGCCTCATTGGTTGTTTTTTCATAGTATTTCCCATCCGAAAGTTGTCGTAGTGCCTCTTTACAGTACCTTTCCCTGGTCTGTAATACTACGTTCCCACCTTTATCCGAAGGTTTGATTATTGTTGACGTGTCTTTCATTAAGTCTTGTAATGCCGCTTGTTCTGCAGTCGTTATATTGCTCCCTTTCCAATGCATGTTTTTACTCGATCTGAATTTTAAAAGATCTTTAACCATGGTGTCTGAGAAAACATCAATAGCGTCAAATGGCATTTGGGGATTAAACATCGAGGTAGGTTTGAACGGGCTCTCTTCCCTTTCCTGTTCTATGCCAACCTCCCTTGTTCTCTCTGCCATACTGGTCATGGTTTCAGGGTTTACATTACCTTCTGATCTCAAATTTTCCAATAGTTCGATGGCTGGCAGATCTTTCCCCGTGAGTATATCAGTGACTGTTAGTCTTGATCCGATTTTTGAGTCTCTAATGTTGGGTCTTAGTTTGAAATATTTATGTAATTTCAGTTTGCGTATAAAGCAAAAAAGATCGATTCTAGTCTGAGTATATTCAAGATGATTACTTGGACAAAAGGTTAAGCCCAGACTTAACACTTTCTTTTCATTATTCGTGAGAGACTTATCAGTTAGATTGACCACTGTTAGATTCGTTGCATCTATTGCCGCTTGCCCGTTTTCTTGTTGCGCCCTCTCCATGCTGCTGGCTTGCCTCTTCCTGCCCCCCTGCGCTCGTCGCGTTCTTCTTCGTTTCCTTCTGGTGGTTTGTTCTTGCCACCCCGTAGCCATGATTGCCGGATTATTTGGAATTCGTCGTGAAAAGGGGTAGTTGTATTCCTCCCTTCTGTTGTTCTTCCTGATGGCTCATCACTTGACTCATTTCCTGTGAGGTCAGATTCTGAGGTCTCCACTCTTTGAGATGTTGGCTGTTTGGATCATAGATTTAATTCCTTTCTCGGACCGTCAAATTTGCGGGCAAAGGTTAGGATTCTACCTTGGATGTAATCATTCTCATCACGAATAAATTTTTCTTGCTTTCTTGTTTTGATTTTTTGCTCATACTTCAACAGTCTTGTCTTCATTTGCACTTTCTGTTCTTCTACTTTGTCTTTCTCAACTTCTTTTGCCAGGTCTTCCTCCAACAGCTTTATTTCACCCAGAGCTTTATCCCGGTCACTCCAAGCGTATTTGACCAGGAGTTCCAGGGTTCCTTGACAATAATGTGCTGTGTGCTCTGCCCAATCAGTGAGAAGTTGCGGGTCCGGATTCTCATAAGATGGGACCGTATAGACTCTTAGCCCCCTCGGTACTCTCTTCTCATCTATGTAGCTTTGGAGGCTAGTGGCTTCCCACCACTTGCGGGTTTCTCGCTCATATAGTCGCTCTAACTTCCACAATATTTCACTGAGTTTGTCTCTGGGTTTGTCGGGATCCGGTAATTTTGCACCTCCTGCTCCCCCATGTTTTCTGAAAATGTCTTTGGCCGCTTCGCGGCGTGTTGATTCGCAAAACATGCCGCCTTTTGAAAAGTCCCTGTACTCCGTACTTTATGATTGTCAATGTCCCCCACTACGCCCTGCCGCCTTGCGCTGCCGTTAAACGATAGATAAAGTTGCACAGCTCACCGTTCGTTGCATTCTTCCGTTACCGATCGAAATCCTAGATTCCATTCAGTCCGCGTTCAGAATGCGTTGTGCCCAGCAGTTGCGACGGTGCTCTCGTGAATAATCCTCGCTCAGTCTCCACTGTTTGTTCCATACGAAGCACTCTCGGGCGGGTGCGGTTTGCGGTAGTAGAAACCGCTAATATTTTACAGCTCAATATTCTTCTCCTTTTGAAGAAATTACCGCACTCACGGGGGACATTGAAGTCGTTCTTTATTGACGGCTTACAGCAAACAAAACAGACGCGTTTCGGCGATAGCCTTCTTCGGTGTCAATTACACAACAAAAGGGGCATGTTTAAATGCGTAATCAAAAAGCATAAAAATCAAGAAGGGACCAACTTTACAATTCATAACATGAGTGCCATTTTGTAACGGTTCGTTTCAAATGTAAATACATACAAATTCGTTAAGTCTTACAGTATTTTAGTCTATATGACATGATTTTAAAGACCAACATAGAATTTAAAATTTACCGTTAGGTTGGCAACGCTTCTGACCAAATTGTGGGCTGGTGGGAGGAGCAGGTGCCCAGAACCTCGACTGGACAGAACATTGGTAAAGTGGTGGAATGGTATCGGTATATCGATGACCTATTTATTGTGTGGCAGGGGACAATGGAATCAGCTTATAGCTATATTGACATCCTTAATGACAACCATCTCAATTTGCACTTCTCGGGTACAGTCAGTCCGGTGGCAGCGGACTATCTGGACCTCCGAGTGTTTATTGATGGTGGAAGAATACATACTGCATTACACCGTAAATCCACTTCAGGCAATTCAACCTTGTTTGCCACCAGCAACCACCCACCCAAACTCATCCAAAGTATTCCATATGGGGAATTACTCAGATTGAAAAGGAACAGCACTAGGGAGAATGATTTCGAGGCGGCTGCCTCGGACTGCGTAGCTAGATTTGCTGTGAGGGGGTATAAATCTCAGACTCTTGAGAAAATCCTGCAGAAGGTGAGAAAGATCCCCAGAGATAAACTTCTGATGGAGAAACCTATACAGGATGATAATGATGGCAAGGGTAAATTCCGGATGGTTACCCCTTACTCCTCTGAGGCAAATCATTTAAAACGTATGCTGAGAAAAAACTGGCACATCTTAAAAACCGACAGTGTCATTGGTGAGGACATTCCAGCTTATCCTCTAGTAACCTTTAAGAAGGCTAGGTCACTACGAGATATGCTGGTAAAAAGCCATCTAGAAAAAATCCCAGAACGAAGAAGCACTTTAAAAGAAATGAAGGGATTTTTTCCCTGTAACCGATGCAAAGCATGCTCAAACAGCAGAAGAGTTTTGTCATACAATATACCAGATATTGAAAGATCAAGGACCATAACTAAATTCATAACCTGTAGCACTCCTTTTGCCGTATACTGCCTGATGTGTCCCTGCGGGTTACGCTATATAGGCAGTACCATACATCAACTTAAAATTAGGATCCTAGAACATCTGAGAGCCATAGACAAAAAAGATGCTGCATATCCTGTGGCACGTCACTTTGCAGAATGTCATCAAAGTGACAGAAACCAACTACAGTATTTTGACCTTGATCAGGTTCCTGTGAATGTTAGGGGTGGCAATAGAATACGCAGATTAAGAAGACTGGAGTCACGGTATATTATAGATCGAGGGACTAAGTATCCGAAAGGATTGAACAGTGGGGAGGAACTGGTAGTCCACATAGGCCCGTAGATGACAATAGCTTCATGTAGAAAAGAGTTTGGCTATACTCGAAACCTGAATATGTATCGTTTTCCTGCACCCTGTTGATTTCTGAAAATCTATAATCATGTGATCATATATGATTAAAATGAATGTGTCATTGACATTAGCGTAACAAGAGGGGACGCAAGCCGATACACGGCGAGATTTGCATATAAATAGAAGTGCCTAGGGACGGCTAGAGATGTAATTGCTTCTAAAAGTATCTACTTACTTATGCCGATAAACGGCTCAATTTGGTCAGAAGCGTTGCCAACCTAACGGTAAATTTTAAATTCTATGTTGGTCTTTAAAATCATGTCATATAGACTAAAATACTGTAAGACTTAACGAATTTGTATGTATTTACATTTGAAACGTACCGTTACAAAATGGCACTCATGTTATGAATTGTAAAGTTGGTCCCTTCTTGATTTTTATGCTTTTTGATTACGCATTTAAACATGCCCCTTTTGTTGTGTAATTGACACCGAAGAAGGCTATCGCCGAAACGCGTCTGTTTTGTTTGCTGTAAGCCGTCAATAAAGAACGACTTCAATGTCCCCCGTGAGTGCGGTAATTTCTTCAAAAGGAGAAGAATATTGAGCTGTAAAAAAAAAAAAAAAAAAAAAAATATATATATATATATATCTATATATATATATATATATATATTCACTGAAAAAACCATAGGTTTCACACACGTTATAGTTAGGAATTAGCATTTAAAAAACCTTGCAAATTCACTTAAAAAACCATAGGTTTCACACATGTTATAGTTAGCTATCACGCGACCGCAATCCGCTGCTGATGACGTCAGATATTACATCACTGTATTTAGACACTTATTTACCCATGTCTTCTTCCATTCATCTTTAGCTATACATATATTTCATTTTTTTTTTTTCAGAAAGACACATATGTCATCAGTGATGTAATATCTGACGTCATCAGCAGCGGATTGCGGTCGCGTGAGTTATAGTTGCCTGCACTAACTATAACGGGGAATTTCATTGGTTTTTTACGAGGGAAATGCCCAGCTAACTATAACATGTGTGAAACCTATGGTTTTTAAGTGAATTTGCAAGGTTGTCTAAATGCTAATTCCTAACTATAATGTGTGTGAAACCTATGGTTTTTTCAGTGAATTTGTACGGTTTTTTAAATGCTAAATTATGTATTTATTAATATATTTTTTTAAACAAAACTTTTTCTCGGCGCGGGCTCGCGCCCCCTTTTCGCAGTTAGTGCCGTGCACGCGCGGTGGGCACGGAGCGCTTCGCCCCCATGGGCCAAATACATTTTTTTTTTTTTTGAAAAATCATGGAGTGCGCGCAGGTTGCGCGAACTTTGCAGAATTTTTTCCGTTTGGGTGGTGCGCGCAAGGTGCGCGCACTCGGCGATTTTTCGAAAAAAAATAAAAAAAATGTTGCCCTTGGGGGTCCTTCTGGGACCCCCTGACCACGGCTAGGGGGTCAGGAACTGTCAACCCTGCCCCCTTTTCACGTTCTCCACATTTGTTTTTCACCCCCTCAGAGTGCGAGAGACAAAATGGCGGCCGACACTTCCTGGTTTCGACCGATTCGAATGTTTACTAAGATCTAACAACCAATCAGAATTGCGCTCGCGCACGGCAAGGTGCGCGCACCCAGCGCGCACGCTGAGCGCGTACAGATATATATATTGATTTAAATGCTATTTACTCTGGAAATACTGAGCAGATTTACACCAAACCTGCAATAGGCACTTCATGGACCTTATGGCTACCTCTCTGCCTAATTTCACGTAATTCTGTTCAGACGTTCGGGCTGTAGCTGCGACTAAAGTCCCTATGGAAAAATCCATGGGGAAAACGTGTTTTGGGACCCCCCCTTTTTCTCGGCCCCCGCTTGACGAATCACCCCGAGACTTTCAGGGTAGGAGCGGAGCGAAGCGCCCCATTAGTTTTGAAAATTTCACGAGGATTCGTC
Organism: Triturus cristatus; assembly: GCF_964204655.1. Lineage (NCBI taxonomy): Eukaryota > Metazoa > Chordata > Amphibia > Caudata > Salamandridae > Triturus > Triturus cristatus. The sequence goes on from NC_140587.1 coordinate 452,037,793, forward strand.
AATCGGCGCCAAAGTTATTCAAAATAGAATTTTGAGATTTCCTATGGAAACTCGGTCCTAACTATAACTATCTACTGGCAACCGCCAGTAGATAATAGATATATATATATATATATATCTATCTACACACCCCCTTGACTTAACTTCTGACATATTGTTGGTCTAAAAGAAACATTTATACACCATACCTTTTTCTGTGTAAAGAGGTCACCATGTATAATGTTTACAATATATGGGCCCGATTCACAGAACTAACTTAAGAGAAAATCATAAACTTACTAACATTTTGGTATTCACAGAAGGCACTTACTCATTTTGGTATTCACAGAAGGCACTTACTCATTTCGGTATTCACAGAAGTTAGGAGTCCTAACTTTAGGACTCCTAAATGCCTTCTGTGAATACCGAAAGTCTTAAAATTAGGATTTTTCTCAGTTTAGTAGTAGTATAGTTAGGACTCCTAACTTTAGGACTCCTAAATGCCTTCTGTGAATACCGAAGTCTTAAAATTTGTATTTTTCTCAATTTAGTAGTAGTAAAGTTAGGACTCCTAACTTTAGGACTCCTAAATGCCTTCTGTGAATACCAAAAGCCTTAAAATTAGGATTTTTCTCAGTTTAGTAGTAGTATAGTTAGGACTCCTAACTTTAGGACTCCTAAATGCCTTCTGTGAATACCAAAACGTCTTAAAATTAGGATTTTTCTCAATTTGGTGGTAGTAAAGTTAGGACTCCTAACTTTAGGACTCCTAAATGCCTTCTGTGAATACCGAACGTCTTAAAATTAGGATTTTTCTCAATTTAGTAGTACTAAAGTTAGGACTCCTAATGTTAGGACTCCTAAATGCCTTCTGTGAATACCGAAAGCCTTAAAATTAGGATTTTTCTCAGTTTAGTAGTAGTAAAGTTAGGAGTCCTAAAGTTAGGACTCTTAACTTCTGTGAATACCGAAATGAGTAAGTGCCTTCTGTGAATACCAAAATGAGTAAGGGCCTTCTCTGAATACCAAAATGGTAGTAAGTTTAGGATTTTGTCTTAAGTTAGTTCTGTGAATCGAGCCCACTGTATTTTACAACACAAAAATGTGGTCAAAATTTTTGGAGAGTTTTGGTGAACAATGTTTTGAACTGGGATATTTGTAGCACAGCTTTCCCATCAAGTTATACAATGAAATTATGAAGTCATGTTTCGGTAAATCTTGATTTTATTAAGGACACGGAGGCTAAGATTATGCAAATCTCCTTTATTGCCACAGCTCAGCAGTAACAATGAAGAGAATATAGAACTTTAAACAACGTTCCAAAATAGTATATAGAGCATGAGCACACATCCATCTTCCTTCTTTGTCTTAGTCTGGTGCTGCGAACAAGAAACATAACTTCGAAATGACGTGAGGGACTCTCTTTAAATAATAGTAATCCATAGGCGACTTATTCTGAAAGAAAAAGAGACACAATAGGTCAAAAGGATGAAACCCAGGGGGGGGTTAACAAGAGGTGGGATAATCTTAGCCTCCGTGTCCTTAATAAAATCCAGATTTCATGCCCACCAGGCTGTGAAAAATCTAAATTTTGGGGATCTGTGAGAGATCAGTAGTTGAGTTCCAACACTTCTCAGAGAGGCAGTTCTCTTTTCATACTCTTATAGACATTCGACAACACATAGACTTTCATTCAAAGAGAAGAAAGGATAGAAAATTGAAGATGACATAGTTTTGGTCCTTTTTTTAAGATGAAAACAAACTCCCTCAGGTTGATAAGCTCTGCTAGTAACATCTAAAGCCTTAACATCAGAGGCTTGTATAAAAGAAACTAAGCAAAGCAATACGGTAAGCTTATAAGAGATACGTTTAAGAGAAATGTTAACATTGTCTCCCCAAGAGGATATAAATTGTAAAACATTTCTTATGGCCCATAATGCCGTGTATTTAGGGTTTGGAGGATTAAGAACCCGCATACTTCTCATAATTTTCTTTGTTAAAAGGTTTTGTCCCACCGAGACACCATCGACTAGTGAATGACCCGCAGATATTGCTGATCTATAGACATTAACCGTTCTGTAAGATAGGCCAAAAGCAAACAGTTCCAATAGGAAATTAACTACGTGAACTAAATCAGTTGAAACGGGATCATAGTGTTGTTGAATACAACAGCGAACCCATTTGTTCCATGCCAGTCGATATGCCTTCCTTGTTCCAGATGCCCAAGACTCAGATATGAGTTGGAAAGCATCCTGCGAAAGCCCGGGTATGCTGCCACCACGTGTTTGTGCTGCTTAACTCCTGGTAACCACTATGAGTGTAGCGCTGTGGACAACTCCTGAGACAGGCCTATGTAATGGCACATACAAATGATCCGTGCTCACCTAAGACAACAAAAATCAGCATTAGGGATCCATTCATCAGTACAGATGGGCATTCAGGGGTGCTTGTCAATTACCATGTAGAGGACTTTCCCATCCCAACACCTTATCAAATAGGGTTCAGAATTATTTGTTTGAAAGGCGGTATTAGAATTGGAAAGTCTACAGTCATCTCTAAAATGACTGGGAACCATGCCTGCGACCTCCAAAGGGGGGTTATCACTACCATGTTCTGTATGTAACGACAAGCATGCAAGAGAAGTCGTGGAAGCATGACAAACAGCGGGAAGGCATATGGCTTTCAGCCCTGCCAGTTCTGGAGGAAGGCATCCACCCCTGATGCTTGAGGATCCGGCTTCCAGCTGAAGAAGCTCTTTAACTGGGTGTTCAGTCTGTCCGCAAAAAGATCTGTCCCGAACGGACCCCATCTGTCTTGGATTATCATAAATACTCCTGTGTCTAGTTTCCAGTTGCTGGAATCCTTGAAATTCCTTGAAAACCACTACGCCATTGTTCAAAACAGGAATGTGCTCTGCTGCAACAGAGAGTCCCTCGTTCAAGCAATAGCTCCAGAAGCCTTTCTCTATTTCCGTAAGACCCTTTGAGTGTGGTCCCCCCATCTTGTTGACGTATTTCACAGCAGAGACATTGTCCATGCGCAGCATAATACAATATTTCATTGATTTCTGAGTGAAGCTTCGAACCGCAAAAGAACCCCATAGTAGTTTCAAGCAGTTGATATGAAGTTCCTTCTCAAGGTGTGTCCAACGACCCCCTATTGATGAGTCGCCACATGTGGCATCCCATCCTTCTAGGCTCGCATCTGATTCTATTAATTCTGGGGCTTCCCCAAAGATGGCTCTCCCATTCCAGGCTTCCGCATTCTTTAGCCACCAAGTCAGTTCCTTCCTGGAGTCTTTGTCTAGACATGTCATTTGTGAGTAGGAGAGATTCGTTCTGAGAGCTTTCGCTTTCAGTCTCTGATGAGCTCTGTAATGTAGAGGTCCTGGAAAAATTGCCTGGATGGTTGAAGAAAGGAGGCCCAGGATCCTGGCCAAAAGTTTCAAGGGAAAAAATTCCATTGATGGCATCTTCTGAGCTCTTTCCGAAGTTTCTTTATCTTTTCCCTTGGTAATTTCAGTTATTCATTCAGTGTGTTGACCATGAAACCCAGAAATTGAGTTTCTTGGCTTGGTATTATACATGACTTCTTTGTGTTTATTACGAAGCCTAAATGTTGAAGTAAACCAGATTGGTCGCACACTGCTACACCCACCAGTCGTGTTCCCCCAATGAAAATGGTCCCTGAAGGTCAGCGTCGGCGGATACACCTATGCTCGAGTGTGAATGCAAGTATGCGTGGCGTGTGCCATCCCTGGACACGTGTTTCGAGGTAGTTGCCTCTCGTCAGCAGGGAGTAGGAAAATGTGTGGGGTTGCTGTGTAAGCTGCTAAAATCGTTATCAGGTCTAGTGCCTCTCGTAGCGCGCAGGTGCGTGACCATGAGTCCGTCGACTCCACCGGCTCAAGGGAGCCTGAATATAAAGTTAAACCAGATTGGTCGCACACTGCTACACCCACCAGTCGTGTTCCCCCAATGAAAATGGTCCCTGAAGGTCAGCGTCGGCGGATACACCTATGCTCGAGTGTGAATGCAAGTATGCGTGGCGTGTGCCATCCCTGGACACGTGTTTCGAGGTAGTTGCCTCTCGTCAGCAGGGAGTAGGAAAATGTGTGGGGTTGCTGTGTAAGCTGCTAAAATCGTTATCAGGTCTAGTGCCTCTCGTAGCGCGCAGGTGCGTGACCATGAGTCCGTCGACTCCACCGGCTCAAGGGAGCCTGAATATAAAGTTAAACCAGATTGGTCGCACACTGCTACACCCACCAGTCGTGTTCCCCCAATGAAAATGGTCCCTGAAGGTCAGCGTCGGCGGATACACCTATGCTCGAGTGTGAATGCAAGTATGCGTGGCGTGTGCCATCCCTGGACACGTGTTTCGAGGTAGTTGCCTCTCGTCAGCAGGGAGTAGGAAAATGTGTGGGGTTGCTGTGTAAGCTGCTAAAATCGTTATCAGGTCTAGTGCCTCTCGTAGCGCGCAGGTGCGTGACCATGAGTCCGTCGACTCCACCGGCTCAAGGGAGCCTGAATATAAAGTTAAACCAGATTGGTCGCACACTGCTACACCCACCAGTCGTGTTCCCCCAATGAAAATGGTCCCTGAAGGTCAGCGTCGGCGGATACACCTATGCTCGAGTGTGAATGCAAGTATGCGTGGCGTGTGCCATCCCTGGACACGTGTTTCGAGGTAGTTGCCTCTCGTCAGCAGGGAGTAGGAAAATGTGTGGGGTTGCTGTGTAAGCTGCTAAAATCGTTATCAGGTCTAGTGCCTCTCGTAGCGCGCAGGTGCGTGACCATGAGTCCGTCGACTCCACCGGCTCAAGGGAGCCTGAATATAAAGTTAAACCAGATTGGTCGCACACTGCTACACCCACCAGTCGTGTTCCCCCAATGAAAATGGTCCCTGAAGGTCAGCGTCGGCGGATACACCTATGCTCGAGTGTGAATGCAAGTATGCGTGGCGTGTGCCATCCCTGGACACGTGTTTCGAGGTAGTTGCCTCTCGTCAGCAGGGAGTAGGAAAATGTGTGGGGTTGCTGTGTAAGCTGCTAAAATCGTTATCAGGTCTAGTGCCTCTCGTAGCGCGCAGGTGCGTGACCATGAGTCCGTCGACTCCACCGGCTCAAGGGAGCCTGAATATAAAGTTAAACCAGATTGGTCGCACACTGCTACACCCACCAGTCGTGTTCCCCCAATGAAAATGGTCCCTGAAGGTCAGCGTCGGCGGATACACCTATGCTCGAGTGTGAATGCAAGTATGCGTGGCGTGTGCCATCCCTGGACACGTGTTTCGAGGTAGTTGCCTCTCGTCAGCAGGGAGTAGGAAAATGTGTGGGGTTGCTGTGTAAGCTGCTAAAATCGTTATCAGGTCTAGTGCCTCTCGTAGCGCGCAGGTGCGTGACCATGAGTCCGTCGACTCCACCGGCTCAAGGGAGCCTGAATATAAAGTTAAACCAGATTGGTCGCACACTGCTACACCCACCAGTCGTGTTCCCCCAATGAAAATGGTCCCTGAAGGTCAGCGTCGGCGGATACACCTATGCTCGAGTGTGAATGCAAGTATGCGTGGCGTGTGCCATCCCTGGACACGTGTTTCGAGGTAGTTGCCTCTCGTCAGCAGGGAGTAGGAAAATGTGTGGGGTTGCTGTGTAAGCTGCTAAAATCGTTATCAGGTCTAGTGCCTCTCGTAGCGCGCAGGTGCGTGACCATGAGTCCGTCGACTCCACCGGCTCAAGGGAGCCTGAATATAAAGTTAAACCAGATTGGTCGCACACTGCTACACCCACCAGTCGTGTTCCCCCAATGAAAATGGTCCCTGAAGGTCAGCGTCGGCGGATACACCTATGCTCGAGTGTGAATGCAAGTATGCGTGGCGTGTGCCATCCCTGGACACGTGTTTCGAGGTAGTTGCCTCTCGTCAGCAGGGAGTAGGAAAATGTGTGGGGTTGCTGTGTAAGCTGCTAAAATCGTTATCAGGTCTAGTGCCTCTCGTAGCGCGCAGGTGCGTGACCATGAGTCCGTCGACTCCACCGGCTCAAGGGAGCCTGAATATAAAGTTAAACCAGATTGGTCGCACACTGCTACACCCACCAGTCGTGTTCCCCCAATGAAAATGGTCCCTGAAGGTCAGCGTCGGCGGATACACCTATGCTCGAGTGTGAATGCAAGTATGCGTGGCGTGTGCCATCCCTGGACACGTGTTTCGAGGTAGTTGCCTCTCGTCAGCAGGGAGTAGGAAAATGTGTGGGGTTGCTGTGTAAGCTGCTAAAATCGTTATCAGGTCTAGTGCCTCTCGTAGCGCGCAGGTGCGTGACCATGAGTCCGTCGACTCCACCGGCTCAAGGGAGCCTGAATATAAAGTTAAACCAGATTGGTCGCACACTGCTACACCCACCAGTCGTGTTCCCCCAATGAAAATGGTCCCTGAAGGTCAGCGTCGGCGGATACACCTATGCTCGAGTGTGAATGCAAGTATGCGTGGCGTGTGCCATCCCTGGACACGTGTTTCGAGGTAGTTGCCTCTCGTCAGCAGGGAGTAGGAAAATGTGTGGGGTTGCTGTGTAAGCTGCTAAAATCGTTATCAGGTCTAGTGCCTCTCGTAGCGCGCAGGTGCGTGACCATGAGTCCGTCGACTCCACCGGCTCAAGGGAGCCTGAATATAAAGTTAAACCAGATTGGTCGCACACTGCTACACCCACCAGTCGTGTTCCCCCAATGAAAATGGTCCCTGAAGGTCAGCGTCGGCGGATACACCTATGCTCGAGTGTGAATGCAAGTATGCGTGGCGTGTGCCATCCCTGGACACGTGTTTCGAGGTAGTTGCCTCTCGTCAGCAGGGAGTAGGAAAATGTGTGGGGTTGCTGTGTAAGCTGCTAAAATCGTTATCAGGTCTAGTGCCTCTCGTAGCGCGCAGGTGCGTGACCATGAGTCCGTCGACTCCACCGGCTCAAGGGAGCCTGAATATAAAGTTAAACCAGATTGGTTGCACACTGCTACACCCACCAGTCGTGTTCCCCCAATGAAAATGGTCCCTGAAGGTCAGCGTCGGCGGATACACCTATGCTCGAGTGTGAATGCAAGTATGCGTGGCGAGTGCCATCCCTGGACACGTGTTTCGAGGTAGTTGCCTCTCGTCAGCAGGGAGTAGGAAAATGTGTGGGGTTGCTGTGTAAGCTGCTAAAATCGTTATCAGGTCTAGTGCCTCTCGTAGCGCGCAGGTGCGTGACCATGAGTCCGTCGACTCCACCGGCTCGAGGGAGCCTGAATATAAAGTTAAACCAGATTGGTCGCACACTGCTACACCCACCAGTCGTGTTCCCCCAATGAAAATGGTCCCTGAGAGGAGCCAAGATGGCGACCGAGACGGCAGCGTAGATTCCCGGCTCCGTTAACCTCCGCATCCCGCACGGATATCCTGTACTAGATCCTCAGCTTGCGCCATGGGATCGTGTTTGTGAAGGAGAGTGGCAACCGATCGTGTGACTCCGGGGTTTCTGGCTACTGTACCGCCTGAGAAATCTGCGGATGAACTTTGCGGCCCGTGCAGCCCCGGAGCCGGGACCTCGAGTGGACGCCTTGGCCGGGTGGCAGTTTAACAACAACGGCCTGTGGTGACTGGGTGGAGTCGGTCCGCCGGAGCGGTGCTGCCCCCGGCCTGCATCTCGCCGCGGCCGCTCCCGTTGCTAAAGCGTAGTGGATCGAGGGCATGCCCGGGGGTGCAGTTCTCAGACTCTTCGGTGTTTGCCCCTGCCTTTGACGGTGAGCTGCCCGGACACCGCCCCTAGCTCGCCCTGATCCTTGCAGATTGCACCCGGATTTTCGCGGCTGCTGGTCCTTGGTGGAGACGACTGTTGCCCGAGTCCACGCAACGGCTGACTTTGTGCCTGCCCCCGGACCCCTGTCTCCAGCGACGTGGACCCCGAGGTGCTTGTCCCTGGGTCCCGGCCCCCATACGAGTCGGGCCTCCCCCGGCGGCCATCTTGTTGCGATGCAGCCTACTATCCTGTCCACCGGGTCGCAGCAGGATTGGGAGTGTGTGACTTTTGGGAGTGTGGCAGAGCGACCGCGGGGAGCAGTGCGGGGGTACGGCGACCTCCTTGAGGCCCTTGGTGCCCTTCATTTCTCCTTGGCTCGTGGCATCGAGGTCTAGGGGAGTAAGATCGACGGTGTGGCATCAGCGTTGGGACAATGGCGGTATGCTGGTCCACAGTTACACAGGGACTTCCTACACTGCACACAGGAGGATAATGTCGCGGCCATCCCTGCGATTAGTGCACAGCCGGACACTCCGGACAGTATGCTACCGTATGATCGGCTGACTGAGGGTTTGGTCTGTTCCGGAGGTAGTGGTTCCGAGTGGAAGGTGGTGGCCTCGTCCCGTGCACGACCTCCGGTGACCCGGGGACTTTCCCAGCAATGTCTGTCTACTTTGGATGATTCAGCCTTCCCGGACCTTGTGTGCAGTGCAGATCCTGGGGCAGCACTGGGGAAGATGTCCCTCCGAGAGGCGGACTGTGTTGGCGTTCTGAGACCTCCACCCCACCTGTGTGCGTCGCTTCCCGGTTGTTTTGGGACATCCCTTCACCTTGGAACGTCGGACATGGCGCTGGGTCGAGGGGTAGGCATGGGCAGCATCGCCAGGAGTGGTCAGGGATGAGGCTGATCCCTCGGGGTGGTCATCTGGTAGACGGGCGGACTCACGGTTGTGTACTCCCAGGACATAGTTACTAGCATATTCGGTGCGCAATGCTCTCCATTCCCCCTTTTGTTATGGTCGATTTGGTGCTACTTATTGTTTGCTGTTGGGATACCTTACTGTGCGGGAGGGAGAAGCCGGGGGTATGTTCTGAAGGCCCTCCTCCAGTTTATTATATTTTCTCCACCCCCCCGCCTGGTGGGGTTCTTTCTTATTCCTTTTTCCCTGTTTCTTCTATATTTCGGGTCTAGTTCCAGGGCGACAGGCACACTGCTGGGGGGAGGGGCCATACTCATTTGCAGAGGTGCAGGGTGGGGGGTTGGGGGGGGGACTCTTTTCTTTCTCAGTCTTCCTCTCTTTTTCCATGGCCTCCTTTTTCTTCTCCGTTTCTTCTTGTTTCTTCTTTTCTGGGATCAGCGTGGTACGCCTCTTTTGCTGTGAACCGTTGTCTCTCCGTGTGTGCCACAGTTTCCTGGGGTTTTCTGGGCGTTAGGTATGGGGGCCTGCAGGCGCAACTGTTTTTGATATTCTTCCCCATCCTTTCCTGTGTTTGCGCCATGGATTCGATAGATTGCTGTTTATTGCTAACGTTTATTATGCGGCCTGCCCTTTATCGCTGTTGGGAAATTGTTCGGCACCTGATCCTACTGTTTTGTTTCATTATAAAATGAAAAACCCCTTTTCTCCTGGTGTCCTACCTGCGAGGCTCCTAGGCCGAACTATCTTAGTATGAAGATTTGGCTACCGAGGTGCCGCATGTGCTTATATTTGACCTTATTGCTCTGATTGCTTAGCGGCCGGCCCTGGGGGGTTGTAGGCCCATACTTGTCAATGATCAAAATGTCAATAAAGGTTTTTTAAAAAAAAAAAAAAAAAAAAAAAAAAAAGAAAATGGTCCCTGAAGGTCAGCGTCGGCGGATACACCTATGCTCGAGTGTGAATGCAAGTATGCGTGGCGTGTGCCATCCCTGGACACGTGTTTCGAGGTAGTTGCCTCTCGTCAGCAGGGAGTAGGAAAATGTGTGGGGTTGCTGTGTAAGCTGCTAAAATCGTTATCAGGTCTAGTGCCTCTCGTAGCGCGCAGGTGCGTGACCATGAGTCCGTCGACTCCACCGGCTCAAGGGAGCCTGAATATAAAGTTAAACCAGATTGGTCGCACACTGCTACACCCACCAGTCGTGTTCCCCCAATGAAAATGGTCCCTGAAGGTCAGCGTCGGCGGATACACCTATGCTCGAGTGTGAATGCAAGTATGCGTGGCGTGTGCCATCCCTGGACACGTGTTTCGAGGTAGTTGCCTCTCGTCAGCAGGGAGTAGGAAAATGTGTGGGGTTGCTGTGTAAGCTGCTAAAATCGTTATCAGGTCTAGTGCCTCTCGTAGCGCGCAGGTGCGTGACCATGAGTCCGTCGACTCCACCGGCTCAAGGGAGCCTGAATATAAAGGTAAACCAGATTGGTCGCACACTGCTACACCCACCAGTCGTGTTCCCCCAATGAAAATGGTCCCTGAAGGTCAGCGTCGGCGGATACACCTATGCTCGAGTGTGAATGCAAGTATGCGTGGCGTGTGCCATCCCTGGACACGTGTTTCGAGGTAGTTGCCTCTCGTCAGCAGGGAGTAGGAAAATGTGTGGGGTTGCTGTGTAAGCTGCTAAAATCGTTATCAGGTCTAGTGCCTCTCGTAGCGCGCAGGTGCGTGACCATGAGTCCGTCGACTCCACCGGCTCAAGGGAGCCTGAATATAAAGTTAAACCAGATTGGTCGCACACTGCTACACCCACCAGTCGTGTTCCCCCAATGAAAATGGTCCCTGAAGGTCAGCGTCGGCGGATACACCTATGCTCGAGTGTGAATGCAAGTATGCGTGGCGTGTGCCATCCCTGGACACGTGTTTCGAGGTAGTTGCCTCTCGTCAGCAGGGAGTAGGAAAATGTGTGGGGTTGCTGTGTAAGCTGCTAAAATCGTTATCAGGTCTAGTGCCTCTCGTAGCGCGCAGGTGCGTGACCATGAGTCCGTCGACTCCACCGGCTCAAGGGAGCCTGAATATAAAGTTAAACCAGATTGGTCGCACACTGCTACACCCACCAGTCGTGTTCCCCCAATGAAAATGGTCCCTGAAGGTCAGCGTCGGCGGATACACCTATGCTCGAGTGTGAATGCAAGTATGCGTGGCGTGTGCCATCCCTGGACACGTGTTTCGAGGTAGTTGCCTCTCGTCAGCAGGGAGTAGGAAAATGTGTGGGGTTGCTGTGTAAGCTGCTAAAATCGTTATCAGGTCTAGTGCCTCTCGTAGCGCGCAGGTGCGTGACCATGAGTCCGTCGACTCCGCCGGCTCAAGGGAGCCTGAATATAAAGTTAAACCAGATTGGTCGCACACTGCTACACCCACCAGTCGTGTTCCCCCAATGAAAATGGTCCCTGAAGGTCAGCGTCGGCGGATACACCTATGCTCGAGTGTGAATGCAAGTATGCGTGGCGTGTGCCATCCCTGGACACGTGTTTCGAGGTAGTTGCCTCTCGTCAGCAGGGAGTAGGAAAATGTGTGGGGTTGCTGTGTAAGCTGCTAAAATCGTTATCAGGTCTAGTGCCTCTCGTAGCGCGCAGGTGCGTGACCATGAGTCCGTCGACTCCACCGGCTCAAGGGAGCCTGAATATAAAGTTAAACCAGATTGGTCGCACACTGCTACACCCACCAGTCGTGTTCCCCCAATGAAAATGGTCCCTGAAGGTCAGCGTCGGCGGATACACCTATGCTCGAGTGTGAATGCAAGTATGCGTGGCGTGTGCCATCCCTGGACACGTGTTTCGAGGTAGTTGCCTCTCGTCAGCAGGGAGTAGGAAAATGTGTGGGGTTGCTGTGTAAGCTGCTAAAATCGTTATCAGGTCTAGTGCCTCTCGTAGCGCGCAGGTGCGTGACCATGAGTCCGTCGACTCCACCGGCTCAAGGGAGCCTGAATATAAAGTTAAACCAGATTGGTCGCACACTGCTACACCCACCAGTCGTGTTCCCCCAATGAAAATGGTCCCTGAAGGTCAGCGTCGGCGGATACACCTATGCTCGAGTGTGAATGCAAGTATGCGTGGCGTGTGCCATCCCTGGACACGTGTTTCGAGGTAGTTGCCTCTCGTCAGCAGGGAGTAGGAAAATGTGTGGGGTTGCTGTGTAAGCTGCTAAAATCGTTATCAGGTCTAGTGCCTCTCGTAGCGCGCAGGTGCGTGACCATGAGTCCGTCGACTCCACCGGCTCAAGGGAGCCTGAATATAAAGTTAAACCAGATTGGTCGCACACTGCTACACCCACCAGTCGTGTTCCCCCAATGAAAATGGTCCCTGAAGGTCAGCGTCGGCGGATACACCTATGCTCGAGTGTGAATGCAAGTATGCGTGGCGTGTGCCATCCCTGGACACGTGTTTCGAGGTAGTTGCCTCTCGTCAGCAGGGAGTAGGAAAATGTGTGGGGTTGCTGTGTAAGCTGCTAAAATCGTTATCAGGTCTAGTGCCTCTCGTAGCGCGCAGGTGCGTGACCATGAGTCCGTCGACTCCACCGGCTCAAGGGAGCCTGAATATAAAGTTAAACCAGATTGGTCGCACACTGCTACACCCACCAGTCGTGTTCCCCCAATGAAAATGGTCCCTGAAGGTCAGCGTCGGCGGATACACCTATGCTCGAGTGTGAATGCAAGTATGCGTGGCGTGTGCCATCCCTGGACACGTGTTTCGAGGTAGTTGCCTCTCGTCAGCAGGGAGTAGGAAAATGTGTGGGGTTGCTGTGTAAGCTGCTAAAATCGTTATCAGGTCTAGTGCCTCTCGTAGCGCGCAGGTGCGTGACCATGAGTCCGTCGACTCCACCGGCTCAAGGGAGCCTGAATATAAAGTTAAACCAGATTGGTCGCACACTGCTACACCCACCAGTCGTGTTCCCCCAATGAAAATGGTCCCTGAAGGTCAGCGTCGGCGGATACACCTATGCTCGAGTGTGAATGCAAGTATGCGTGGCGTGTGCCATCCCTGGACACGTGTTTCGAGGTAGTTGCCTCTCGTCAGCAGGGAGTAGGAAAATGTGTGGGGTTGCTGTGTAAGCTGCTAAAATCGTTATCAGGTCTAGTGCCTCTCGTAGCGCGCAGGTGCGTGACCATGAGTCCGTCGACTCCACCGGCTCAAGGGAGCCTGAATATAAAGTTAAACCAGATTGGTCGCACACTGCTACACCCACCAGTCGTGTTCCCCCAATGAAAATGGTCCCTGAAGGTCAGCGTCGGCGGATACACCTATGCTCGAGTGTGAATGCAAGTATGCGTGGCGTGTGCCATCCCTGGACACGTGTTTCGAGGTAGTTGCCTCTCGTCAGCAGGGAGTAGGAAAATGTGTGGGGTTGCTGTGTAAGCTGCTAAAATCGTTATCAGGTCTAGTGCCTCTCGTAGCGCGCAGGTGCGTGACCATGAGTCCGTCGACTCCACCGGCTCAAGGGAGCCTGAATATAAAGTTAAACCAGATTGGTCGCACACTGCTACACCCACCAGTCGTGTTCCCCCAATGAAAATGGTCCCTGAAGGTCAGCGTCGGCGGATACACCTATGCTCGAGTGTGAATGCAAGTATGCGTGGCGTGTGCCATCCCTGGACACGTGTTTCGAGGTAGTTGCCTCTCGTCAGCAGGGAGTAGGAAAATGTGTGGGGTTGCTGTGTAAGCTGCTAAAATCGTTATCAGGTCTAGTGCCTCTCGTAGCGCGCAGGTGCGTGACCATGAGTCCGTCGACTCCACCGGCTCAAGGGAGCCTGAATATAAAGTTAAACCAGATTGGTCGCACACTGCTACACCCACCAGTCGTGTTCCCCCAATGAAAATGGTCCCTGAAGGTCAGCGTCGGCGGATACACCTATGCTCGAGTGTGAATGCAAGTATGCGTGGCGTGTGCCATCCCTGGACACGTGTTTCGAGGTAGTTGCCTCTCGTCAGCAGGGAGTAGGAAAATGTGTGGGGTTGCTGTGTAAGCTGCTAAAATCGTTATCAGGTCTAGTGCCTCTCGTAGCGCGCAGGTGCGTGACCATGAGTCCGTCGACTCCACCGGCTCAAGGGAGCCTGAATATAAAGTTAAACCAGATTGGTCGCACACTGCTACACCCACCAGTCGTGTTCCCCCAATGAAAATGGTCCCTGAAGGTCAGCGTCGGCGGATACACCTATGCTCGAGTGTGAATGCAAGTATGCGTGGCGAGTGCCATCCCTGGACACGTGTTTCGAGGTAGTTGCCTCTCGTCAGCAGGGAGTAGGAAAATGTGTGGGGTTGCTGTGTAAGCTGCTAAAATCGTTATCAGGTCTAGTGCCTCTCGTAGCGCGCAGGTGCGTGACCATGAGTCCGTCGACTCCACCGGCTCGAGGGAGCCTGAATATAAAGTTAAACCAGATTGGTCGCACACTGCTACACCCACCAGTCGTGTTCCCCCAATGAAAATGGTCCCTGAGAGGAGCCAAGATGGTGACCGAGACGGCAGCGTAGATTCCCGGCTCCGTTAACCTCCGCATCCCGCACGGATATCCTGTACTAGATCCTCAGCTTGCGCCATGGGATCGTGTTTGTGAAGGAGAGTGGCAACCGATCGTGTGACTCCGGGGTTTCTGGCTACTGTACCGCCTGAGAAATCTGCGGATGAACTTTGCGGCCCGTGCAGCCCCGGAGCCGGGACCTCGAGTGGACGCCTTGGCCGGGTGGCAGTTTAACAACAACGGCCTGTGGTGACTGGGTGGAGTCGGTCCGCCGGAGCGGTGCTGCCCCCGGCCTGCATCTCGCCGCGGCCGCTCCCGTTGCTAAAGCGTAGTGGATCGAGGGCATGCCCGGGGGTGCAGTTCTCAGACTCTTCGGTGTTTGCCCCTGCCTTTGACGGTGAGCTGCCCGGACACCGCCCCTAGCTCGCCCTGATCCTTGCAGATTGCACCCGGATTTTCGCGGCTGCTGGTCCTTGGTGGAGACGACTGTTGCCCGAGTCCACGCAACGGCTGACTTTGTGCCTGCCCCCGGACCCCTGTCTCCAGCGACGTGGACCCCGAGGTGCTTGTCCCTGGGTCCCGGCCCCCATACGAGTCGGGCCTCCCCCGGCGGCCATCTTGTTGCGATGCAGCCTACTATCCTGTCCACCGGGTCGCAGCAGGATTGGGAGTGTGTGACTTTTGGGAGTGTGGCAGAGCGACCGCGGGGAGCAGTGCGGGGGTACGGCGACCTCCTTGAGGCCCTTGGTGCCCTTCATTTCTCCTTGGCTCGTGGCATCGAGGTCTTGGGGAGTAAGATCGACGGTGTGGCATCAGCGTTGGGACAATGGCGGTATGCTGGTCCACAGTTACACAGGGACTTCCTACACTGCACACAGGAGGATAATGTCGCGGCCATCCCTGCGATTAGTGCACAGCCGGACACTCCGGACAGTATGCTACCGTATGATCGGCTGACTGAGGGTTTGGTCTGTTCCGGAGGTAGTGGTTCCGAGTGGAAGGTGGTGGCCTCGTCCCGTGCACGACCTCCGGTGACCCGGGGACTTTCCCAGCAATGTCTGTCTACTTTGGATGATTCAGCCTTCCCGGACCTTGTGTGCAGTGCAGATCCTGGGGCAGCACTGGGGAAGATGTCCCTCCGAGAGGCGGACTGTGTTGGCGTTCTGAGACCTCCACCCCACCTGTGTGCGTCGCTTCCCGGTTGTTTTGGGACATCCCTTCACCTTGGAACGTCGGACATGGCGCTGGGTCGAGGGGTAGGCATGGGCAGCATCGCCAGGAGTGGTCAGGGATGAGGCTGATCCCTCGGGGTGGTCATCTGGTAGACGGGCGGACTCACGGTTGTGTACTCCCAGGACATAGTTACTAGCATATTCGGTGCGCAATGCTCTCCATTCCCCCTTTTGTTATGGTCGATTTGGTGCTACTTATTGTTTGCTGTTGGGATACCTTACTGTGCGGGAGGGAGAAGCCGGGGGTATGTTCTGAAGGCCCTCCTCCAGTTTATTATATTTTCTCCACCCCCCCGCCTGGTGGGGTTCTTTCTTATTCCTTTTTCCCTGTTTCTTCTATATTTCGGGTCTAGTTCCAGGGCGACAGGCACACTGCTGGGGGGAGGGGCCATACTCATTTGCAGAGGTGCAGGGTGGGGGGTTGGGGGGGGGACTCTTTTCTTTCTCAGTCTTCCTCTCTTTTTCCATGGCCTCCTTTTTCTTCTCCGTTTCTTCTTGTTTCTTCTTTTCTGGGATCAGCGTGGTACGCCTCTTTTGCTGTGAACCGTTGTCTCTCCGTGTGTGCCACAGTTTCCTGGGGTTTTCTGGGCGTTAGGTATGGGGGCCTGCAGGCGCAACTGTTTTTGATATTCTTCCCCATCCTTTCCTGTGTTTGCGCCATGGATTCGATAGATTGCTGTTTATTGCTAACGTTTATTATGCGGCCTGCCCTTTATCGCTGTTGGGAAATTGTTCGGCACCTGATCCTACTGTTTTGTTTCATTATAAAATGAAAAACCCCTTTTCTCCTGGTGTCCTACCTGCGAGGCTCCTAGGCCGAACTATCTTAGTATGAAGATTTGGCTACCGAGGTGCCGCATGTGCTTATATTTGACCTTATTGCTCTGATTGCTTAGCGGCCGGCCCTGGGGGGTTGTAGGCCCATACTTGTCAATGATCAAAATGTCAATAAAGGTTTTTAAAAAAAAAAAAAAAAAAAAAAAAAAAAAGAAAATGGTCCCTGAAGGTCAGCGTCGGCGGATACACCTATGCTCGAGTGTGAATGCAAGTATGCGTGGCGTGTGCCATCCCTGGACACGTGTTTCGAGGTAGTTGCCTCTCGTCAGCAGGGAGTAGGAAAATGTGTGGGGTTGCTGTGTAAGCTGCTAAAATCGTTATCAGGTCTAGTGCCTCTCGTAGCGCGCAGGTGCGTGACCATGAGTCCGTCGACTCCACCGGCTCAAGGGAGCCTGAATATAAAGTTAAACCAGATTGGTCGCACACTGCTACACCCACCAGTCGTGTTCCCCCAATGAAAATGGTCCCTGAAGGTCAGCGTCGGCGGATACACCTATGCTCGAGTGTGAATGCAAGTATGCGTGGCGTGTGCCATCCCTGGACACGTGTTTCGAGGTAGTTGCCTCTCGTCAGCAGGGAGTAGGAAAATGTGTGGGGTTGCTGTGTAAGCTGCTAAAATCGTTATCAGGTCTAGTGCCTCTCGTAGCGCGCAGGTGCGTGACCATGAGTCCGTCGACTCCACCGGCTCAAGGGAGCCTGAATATAAAGTTAAACCAGATTGGTCGCACACTGCTACACCCACCAGTCGTGTTCCCCCAATGAAAATGGTCCCTGAAGGTCAGCGTCGGCGGATACACCTATGCTCGAGTGTGAATGCAAGTATGCGTGGCGTGTGCCATCCCTGGACACGTGTTTCGAGGTAGTTGCCTCTCGTCAGCAGGGAGTAGGAAAATGTGTGGGGTTGCTGTGTAAGCTGCTAAAATCGTTATCAGGTCTAGTGCCTCTCGTAGCGCGCAGGTGCGTGACCATGAGTCCGTCGACTCCACCGGCTCAAGGGAGCCTGAATATAAAGTTAAACCAGATTGGTCGCACACTGCTACACCCACCAGTCGTGTTCCCCCAATGAAAATGGTCCCTGAAGGTCAGCGTCGGCGGATACACCTATGCTCGAGTGTGAATGCAAGTATGCGTGGCGTGTGCCATCCCTGGACACGTGTTTCGAGGTAGTTGCCTCTCGTCAGCAGGGAGTAGGAAAATGTGTGGGGTTGCTGTGTAAGCTGCTAAAATCGTTATCAGGTCTAGTGCCTCTCGTAGCGCGCAGGTGCGTGACCATGAGTCCGTCGACTCCACCGGCTCAAGGGAGCCTGAATATAAAGTTAAACCAGATTGGTCGCACACTGCTACACCCACCAGTCGTGTTCCCCCAATGAAAATGGTCCCTGAAGGTCAGCGTCGGCGGATACACCTATGCTCGAGTGTGAATGCAAGTATGCGTGGCGTGTGCAGTGTGCGACCAATCTGGTTTAACTAAATGTTGAAGTAGGTGGATAGTGAGATCTGTGTGACAAGCTACCGTTGATTTGGATTGACCCATTATAAGGATATCGTCCAGATAAATGATTAACCTTACGCCCCTTTCCCTTAGCCATGCTACTACTGAACGCAATACCTTGGTGAAACACCAGGGGGCTGAAGAAAGACTGAAGGGAAGGGTGCAAAATTCCAAAAGTTTTCCTTCCCATGTGAATTGGTGGAATTTTCTGTGTGGGTGACAAATCGGGATGGTCAGATAGGCATCCTTTAAGTCTAGACGTGTTAACCAGTCTCCCTTTCTCAAAACATCCCTTAGGAGGTGTATTCCCTCCATTTTGAAGTGGTAGTACGTTACCCATTCGTTTAAGCTTTTCAGATTTATGACAGGTCTGTGCCCTTTGTTTTTCTTTTCCACTAGGAAAATGTTGCTAACAAAACCTGTTTGGGAGCTCTCTTTTATTGCCCCTTTGGCTAATAGGCCTTTTACTTCCTGAGAGACTAATTTCCTCTGTTCTTGAGAGAAGGTTATTCCTCGAGGTCTCTTTGTTTGAATGGGGGTATCGAGAAACTCTATTTTGTAACCCTTGACTGTATCTAGAACCCATGGGTCTTGAGTTGTCATAGTCCAATTCCCAGAGAAAAGGGCTAATCTCCCTCCCACCTTTATAGAGATATCTGAAGGGTCTTTCAAGGTTCTTACCTGAGGAGAAACCTCTGTTTCTTCACTCTCCCCGGAATGGTCTTGTGCGGTTTCTCTGTCTTTGCGGGAAGAAAGATTGGCCTCCATAAAATGATGTCTGTTGGAATCTTGAGCCGCGTCCCAAAAAGGGTCTAGAGGATGATTGTCCACAGCCGGGGAAACGACACCGCATTCGCCCGGCCCTTCCAAAAATGTTGTCTTGAAAAAAGACTTTTTTGATGTCGAATTGTGACTTCTGAATACAGCTAAAGGCCCCGACATTTTTGGCCATGTCGCGAATAAAATCTTCTCCAAAGAGGAGTCCTTGAGAAGAGGCTCCTGCTTCTTTATTCGCTAACTCAATTAGTTTTGGATCAATTTTCAGGAGAATTCCTTTTCTACGTTCATTAGAAATAGCAGTATTAGCATTGCCAATCAGACAGATTGTCCTTTGGACCCACTGGCGTAATTCTTTAGGGTCTATAGGTGTCCCAGTAATATATAAATATCAATGGGGAGGGAATGAGAAGCAGTGATCCATCCGGCTTCCAATGGTAATGCAAAAAATCAAGTACTGGGAGAATGGATCACTTGTCCTGTGCTATCAGGGTCTAAGATCTTAGGAGTCTGTGTAAGAAAACCCTCATATGAGTACACAGGTCGGTGGCGGTGTATCTTGATTCTCCGCCTTCGTGTACTATCACAGCATCTTCATTGGGTTTCTTTTTGTTAGTATGCTGTCCTCCACCTGGAGGTAGACCAACTGATGTTACAGTAGTGTCCAGGTATCAAAAAAGGAGAGGGATGTGCAAAGTGCTCATAAGTGGTGAGGTTAAAATTCTCTACTCAACTCTAAAAACTGCAAAAATTTTAATGAGAACAAGAGTGGAGTGGGAAATTAAAATAAAAGTGATGTTGTTATAGACAGAGTTAATAGTCTATTACATTAGTGGATAAGGTCTGTGAATAAGGACCTTATTCACAGACCTTATCCACTGATGTAATAGACTATTAACTCTGTCTATAACAACATCACTTTTATTTTAATTTCCCACTCCACTCTTGTTCTCATTAAAATTTTTGCAGTTTTTAGAGTTGAGTAGAGAATTTTAACCTCACCACTTATGAGCACTTTGCACATCCCTCTCCTTTTTTGATACCTGGACACTACTGTAACATCAGTTGGTCTACCTCCAGGTGGAGGACAGCATACTAACAAAAATAAACCCAATGAAGATGCTGTGATAGTACACGAAGGCGGAGAATCAAGATACACCGCCACCGACCTGTGTACTCATATGAGGGTTTTCTTACACAGACTCCTAAGATCTTAGACCCTGATAGCACAGGACAAGTGATCCATTCTCCCAGTACTTGATTTTTTGCATGTCCCAGTAATATAGGCATTTTCGGCTAGTTCAAAAGTTTTTGTTAATGGGCCAACTGTGCCCAAGAGGTGGTCTTGACACGATCTTAGGCTCTTGTCAATCCCTTTTCTAGGGTCTTTGACACCTTTGGCTATAAAAGCCACGACCTTAGGGTCAAGTTCAGTGGTCATAGCGATTTTATCGGGAAGGGATGGGTGTGGGCACTGAGACCTCAGCCTTGATCTGACATCCTTAGGAATTTTTCTTCTGAGCCAGAAGGTGATGTAGTCCGCTACATGTTGGGAAGGGAACCATTCTGGGGATAGAGGGTGTTTGATTAGTAAGGGATCAAACCTATTCTCCCCAAAGGGGTTGGTAATGCCCATTTTTGAGCCTGAGGCCTTACTTGCCTCTTCAGAGCTTTCCAATGTTTTGTCTCGTAGATTCTCATCGTCTGAGTCAAAGTTTGATGAACAGGAGAGATCTAGCTCTGCTTCATCTTGCTCGTCGCTGTCAATGTGTATAGGGGGTTCAGGGTTTGTCTGTCGCCCTTCTGTGATGCCCAAGGCATCATTCTAGCCACCGCCTGAGAAGCGTGAATCATATGCTTTTCCTGTTTTCTTAGTTTTTTTATCGGAATGAACAGGATGTTCTGCTGCGGTTCTTTTCTTTGGGGCCTTAACTGTCCCTTCTTTTGCGCCAAAAGTATGTGCAGTACTGGTGGAGGACCATGCCCTTGACAGCATTTCAAATGTGTTATTAATTGTCTCATTAAAAGAATCCATAGCTTTATCCATGGCCTTAGAGACCATTGATTCAAGCTTACCTTCAAGGTTAGAATCTGGATTAAGAGTCATTGTATGGAATATATAATTAATGTATTGAATCAGGTATAATAATCTTAATGTTTAATCTTTTATCTCTCCCTTTTTTTTTTAAGGAGTAAAATCTGGACATAGACATAAGTGGAGGTGGGAGGAGGTTAATTTTTGGGTTTGAAATATCCGTGTTGTCGATGGTTTAACAGCAGCAACTGACAAATGATGCTTGCTGTAGTTATGACAACCACGCACGTCTCTTGCGTGCGTGGTTGTTTCCTATGCCCTTTCCTTTAACCATCCTCCTCCCGCGACGTGCGATTGAAATGCGCATCGCGGTGGGGAAAGGAAGACTAATGGCATGCTGCGGGGAGCCGGGAAGACGCGAAGGAATTGGATTGAGGCCATTGGGGCCGCAAAAGACAAGACAGTATGTCTAGGGTCCGGGGTGATGGAGGTGCGGATGCGCTTCACCACACAGGCGTGGCTCAAACTCGGACGCGTTTCACCACACAGGCGTGGCTCGCGTTTGGACGCGCTTCATCACACAGGTCTGGCTCGTGCTCAATGCACTGCCAGGCAATGGCAGGCGATCGCGTCTTTCAAAGCAGTGAAAAGGAGCATTAACTTTTGCTAATAATAGCTTGGCACGCCGTCTAAAAGAAATAAACCTCAACTAGGTAGAATTGAAGGGTCTAAAAGACCCAAGGGGAAAGTGGTAAAGAAAAAGACACAAGAGTCTAAGCTCTAAATTGACAAGCTATTCAAAAAGACATTTTTAAACGACATATATCGCAAAGTAGGGTCAATAGGACCCAGTTATGTGATAAACAGGTATAAGCAGGTAAACATATAAATTGTATAAGCACGAATAATGTGAGGTACTTATCTTGTTGAGCAGCAGCAACAAAGAGGGATGATGGATGTGTGCTCATGCTCTATATACTATATTGGAATGTTGTTTAAGGTTCTATATTCTCTTCATTGTTACTGCTGAGCTGTGGCAATAAAGGATATTTGCATAATGTTAGCCTCCGTGTCATGCCCTAAAATCCTCCTTTTGAGTCGCTTTATGCTTTTTTTGAATAGAAGAATTTCTGGGCATTGGAGAAATATATTGAAATCTCTGCCCTGAGGGCTCTCTGGGGTGGCTGAGTATTCTTACTCATTATTCTTTGAGCTTTAATGAGTGGTGGTTAGGTAAGAGGTTCTTCCCATCGTTATATTTTTTGAATTTCAGAATAAGGATGCAAAAAATTACATATTGTAAATATCTCCACCTCAAAACTGAGTAGTTAAAATATTGATCTGTGTGTTTTTAGGGTTCAGGGGGATGTTGTGATGTAAAGCCCCTACGGTATGACTCTATTTTGAGTAGGCACCGATTCCATCTTAGGTAATGGGAGTCGTAATTTTTCCCAATTTATACAGAATCATTGTCAAGTCTGCCATTAACGCAGATGCTGTCTGACCTTATCGTGCTAAGAACTGTGAAAGTATCAAGTCATTTAGACAATGACACAGATATAATACCTGATGTGACATCAGTCTGTTACATGTGTCTAGTTATCGCAATGACATGGTCAAATAAGAGCAAACACAGACATATAGCCAAAACAGTGTAGTCTCAATTCCGTTGATTTACCCTATGTGATCATTAGGATATGTCTTAGGGAAATTCCTGAATTTATGCCAGAAATTCCACTCATTGATAAGCAATAGTATAATAGGGTTGACAGTTGACCACTTGTCAGGACAGGTCCTTCGCCCAGATTATCACACAAGATTCAGCTGGAGTGGGTCTTGACTGCTGCCAGCGCACCAAGAAGATGCTACATCACACCTGATGTGGATAACTAGCTGACTCCCAAAGAAAGGACGCTGCCACGATGTGTATTTTCTTTTCGCAGGAACACTGTCTTCACGCTTCTCTGATAACCACAGCTTTTGCTGTCAACAAAGTATGCAGTGCATTGCTTCTACTTAAGAAAGTCCAGATTGCAAGATCTAATTTCCATGCTCTCCTAGGGTAGTGCATAGAAGTAGGTTGTAGGGTATTTGTTTTTAAGTGAAATTTTAACGATTTTAGGGATGTTCATTTTGTTCTCATTGTTCACAACGTGCATTCTTGCTGTTTTTATATCCTGTGAGGTTATTTTAGATGTATTGAGAAACAGTTTTGTGCTGTTACAATAAAGACTTTTTTTTTTTTTAAACACTTTTTATTGAAAACAAGGACAGCAAGCTTGACAAATACATTGACAATGCATAAATGTCCACCGTTACCAGTTCAGCCATTTCTCAGCCCTCTTCCCACACAGCCCAAGCCGCGTCGCTGTCTTCCCCAGTAACAATAAATACTTTTAGTTAAAAGTGTCTATCTTTCTTAGTACCGTTTGTGGGTGTGATATTGTGAAGAATGAAATAGGTCTGTTTCCATTACCACAGTGCCCCAAATCCCCAGAAACAATGATTCAACTTCAACAATGTATTGGGTGGGATCCTTCGGAGCTACAAATAACCTGTCTTTCACATTCAGCGTTGGTGCATTGAACCAAGTTCACCTGTGTCGCTTGTGCATGGGAAAGCAAACCTTGTAGAGGTATGCCAGAATTGTTGTTTAAACAACAGTTGACGACCAATGTGGGGTTCATACCTTAAAGCAGTTATGCCTTGAGTAGTTCTTTCAATATTTATACACACTTAAACAATTATTACATCATTAGAGAGACATCTGTAGCAATTATGGTTACTCCTACTGGGGTTAAGCGGGCACCTATGTTGTAGGTTTGTCAAGCTTGACTCATAAATGGTTATTGCTCATTCTGTGGGGTTTCTGAATCTTTGATTCCATTTTCAATTGAATCCATTCTTCATGGTGGGACCTATTGCGATAGGAACCAAGTACAGGGAAGCAGTCACTCAGCATCTCAAATCATGAGGTGTCCCAGATGCAGGGGGTGGATGCAGTTATGATTGCAATAGCTACAGATGCTGCATATACCCTTGAGATATTTTACTCATGGGTGGAGTTCAAGCCTCTGAATTTCATTTGGAATTCACTCTGACCTTCCAGGAATACCAGAACTGGTTTGCTGGTCGATTGGCACATACGCACAAAAATGTCCATTTGGGGCCCCTGAGCAATAAAGAGGGCACGTGGCCAGTATTGGTTGGTTTACACTGGTTTCTCGCCTTGACAACCTAGCAACCTCTTACATGATAGTAATTTCAATTTACATAGTTGCCTTACACAGGAGTCTTACACAGTTTGTACAATGCATGCTGAACTCCAGACCTGCTCTTACAGCGTGACCAGTTGCTTCGACCAGAGTGCAAACCATTAGCCCACAGACTATTAACACTATTGTGGGAAAAGCACCCACAAAGCGTGATGGAATAGCTTTCTAGGTTGCTCGTAAAACAAATTAGTTAGAAGCAGTGTATCTGTATGCTACATCCCAAGACAAACATAGAATACTGACAATGTCTCTGCCTCTTGAGATGGTGCCAATTGTAGAAGAGTGCAACACCTGAGGAAGCCTATTTGCATGCATTTACATCAGCATACACAGCACACCTTCTTTGGCAGTTCTCCCTAACATACTTAAACAAGTACAGCATGAGCACAGAGCTGCACCAGCTCTGCACTTACCAATGAAGTTAATGGGGAACTTCTCTACAGTTTCCTCAATTATCCTAAGTAACATTAAGGGAGAAGCTTTGGTTCTGGCTATACGTTAGCAACTGGAAGCGGTTCTTGTTCAACCTTGGGTAAGTGAGCCGCAAAGACTTATTTCAAATCCAATAATGAAGGTTCAGTTAAAGAGAAATCTGCAACAGAAGAGAAAAAGAAACAGAGGGAGAAAGAGATCACCTGCACCCTGGGAATCTAGTAGGGGAAGTATTCTGATAGCCACTCTCCATGTTCTTTTCTAGACCATGTCGGTAAACGAACAAACAGAGGGAGTCGATCTGAGTAAGAAAGTATAGCAGTAAAAGTGAAACAGAATGCGAGACTGACATCGGCGTAAAGAGGGGGTAGAAATAATTGGACTTTAAATCTGCAGTAAAGAAGAGGAAAGTAGCAGGACTTTCTAAAAAGCATGCAGATACACCTATGAGTCCTACTGCAAAACAGGAAATGGGCAAGAGCGCTTCTAGACAGTGCAGCTGAAGTCAGAATAGTGCATCAGGCATGTCAGAGGTTTCAGGATGCAAATTCAACTGATGATTTTACATGAATTGAGACTGCAGATAACTTTTAAATCCTCCTGATAGGGTTTATAATTTAAGCATACAAATTGAAGGGGATACACCATGTACCATTAAAGCAGTCTTCTGGCCACAGTTGTCTGTGATTTTGATATCATCGTAGCTGAAGAGGACTAGCCTCCAGTCTAAATTAGGGATGTACAGAGGTAACTATAATGGTAGTATTTGCTCCCAACGTACCTAAAGTAAACAGGGAAACCTATACCAGTGAATGGGCTGAAAGACAGGCTCAGGCCTTATACAGAAAGGAAACGGGTGAAATAAACACTGTGTTCTACATGTCATGCCATTATGCAGTGAACCTCAAGTACAGGCTCATTACCTTCTAAAGCAAGAAGAAAAACGTGGTATAAAAGCATCATTAGATGAATTGCAATATCAGAGCATAATAGTGCCTTGTCTGTCGCTAATAAACATGTCCCTTTCCCCTGTCTCTAAACCAAGCGGGTCCTATAAGATAGTTTTAGACTGTAGGAATCCGCATGCGAATATCTATGCAGTGCAAAATACTCATAGCACAAGTTTAATGACAAACCTCGTATGTAAAGATACAAAACAGCCCTTGACATCTCTAATGGGTTATCAATTACAATATATCACCTGAATGTGAGTATCTAACTGCCTTTAGTTTCGACAGGGTGCAATTCTCCTTTTGACATTATCCTATGGGCTATAAAAGCAGCCTTGACCTATTTTCAGTTCGCATTATGGAGATCTTACAACCAGATTCTGAAGAATTGTGAAAAATTGATGATATCTCTCTTACAAAGAATGATTTGGATGTACACTTGAGTAAGGTGGCCAAAATTGTGACCATAGTAACAGCACACGGTTACAAGATTAACTTAAAAAAATTGAAGCTTATCTACCTGATGGTGACCTTCCTAGGATATGAGTTATTCAACAAGGGCAAGGCTTTAGCTCCTGATTTCCATTAGAGGTGTGCAACCTTGCAACCTCCTAAAAGGGAGAAAGTTGCAATTGTTTCTGGGATTTCTCACCTTTGGTCTAACTTACTTACTTGATGCACTACGCTGAGCAAGTGAAGCCCTTGTATGACTTGATTTCTCCCATGTTTTCATCAGAACAGTGAACAAACAACCACACCAATATCTTGTGTGCTCTACAAGCAGACATACTAAAGACTAAGGACCTGATTTCCAAAGGTAAACTTAGCCTGAAGTCTAACTTTAGACCTAAGTTTAGATCTAAAGTCTCACTTTAGACCTGAAGTCTAACGTTAGACCTGAAGTCTAAAATTCAAGTCTAAAGTTGGACTTCAGGTCTAAAGTTTGACTTTAGGTCGAAACTTAGACTTTAGGTCTAACCTCAGACTTCAGGTCTAAAATTAGCCGTTAAGTCTAAAGTTAGTCTTTAGATCTAAACTTAGACTTCATGTCTAAAGTTATACTGTATGTCTAAACTTAGACTTCAACTCTAAACTTAGACTTCAAGTCAAAGTTTACCTTTGTCAATTGGGCCCTAAATATTTACAAATCAAGGATAGTAAGACCAACCTGGTTATCAGAGACATACCAAGCCACTCAGGTTATACCTATGTGGCCTACAATTGAGGACACAATGTTCCTGTTGCATACAAGTCTCACTTGTATTCCCCACCTGAAGCGCGTTTTGCTCCCATTGAAAAAATTATCGCAGCTGTGCAATTGGCTATTTTGAAGGAGCGCACCTTGGCACTAGAGGCAGCGACCAAGGAAACTATTCCTAATACTTGTGCCCTACACGCTAGATGGGTGAAGTGGGCATCTTCTTTAATTGCATTGGATGTGAAGTTTCAGTATGATTTCATGCTTCATACACAGATTTTCACCAGTATGATCAACATGTTGGTTCAACTCAAACTGCTTTGCCCAATAAGTCTTACCAGACCATATTGTACACGGATGGCTCTCTACAACCAATGGTAAGAACAACATTTAAGTACTCCTCAGCCTATGCGGCAGTGCAAGGTGTAGTGAAAGATGATGAATTCCATCCACAGCGCACCCAAACTAAAATCCTAGGTGAGAGCACTGTGTAAAATGCAGAACTTCATGCCCTGTTACTTGCATTAGAGAAGGATGATTTGTCAGTTTCCACACTCACTTTGTTCAACTCCTCCTTCTGTGTGCAAGGTTACAATGTTAACTTTGGCATTTGAATGAATTCAATTTTTTAAAGGAAAAATCTATAAACCGCTTTGGTGAAAGGTAGCTGCGTTACAAGATAAGCTTCAACTGGTCCACGTGAGGCACACTTTGGGCCATCAGCGTGATGGCATTCACACCAAAGGGAACTGTGCAACCAATTTAGCTGCAAAGGCTGCAATAGAGACTGTTAGAGTAGCAGTCCTAACTAGATCTCAAATGAAGATCAACACCGATATCTTTACAGCCATACACACAGCTAAGCAAGATAAAAAGCCTCCCACAGGTTTTCTCCCAAGTATTCTTATTCCCGTAATACAGATAATAGTGCTGTAATCACACTACGAGTAGTGGAAGGCAGAATAATATCTAATAAACTGTCCAGATTAGATTTAATCATGGAAGCTCATGAGGGAGTGGCATCTGCTCACACAGAGGTCAATGCAACCATAGCAATGCTACAGCAATGCTTCTGGTGGTCTGGTTTAGACAAACAGACTAGAGATTATGTTAGACGGTGGGACATTTGTCAACAAATTAAGCCTTCCACTGTCAAAAGACCCTCGCCAACTCCTATGTTAGTCTCGAACATCCCTTTCAGGCTGATTTATTTGGACCACATTGGACCAATAAATCCTGTTAACTGATATAAGAGTATATTGGTGGCCATTGATTCTCAAATTCTATCAGTGTGGTCAATGAGAAATGAAGTGCATCAGCATTCATAAAAAAATTGCAATGTATGTTAGCAATAGAGACAGTACATTCATTTAACTCAGATAATGATCCTGCATTCACTTCTAAGACTTACATGGATTCAATGTTTTCTCTGGAAGTTTGCCTGCAATTCAGCAACACGTTTAGGGCTGAGTCTAACAGTTTAATTGAAAGTGTTAACAGCATGATTAAACAAGCCTTGTCTGCTAGTGTCCTAAATTCAGTCTTAGTTGCTATTATAATCTGTGTGGAGTTCAGAGAGCATTAAATAACTTTCTCATATGAGAATTGGAAGGCCGCACTCCATATGAGGTTTGTTTAGGTATTCATAGGTATGTGCCTGGCTCCGATAATTCTGGTAAGGTGGTGGATGAAAATAACTTTGACTTGGAGAAACATTTGAAGGTTTTGCAGAGTATCCAAGAGGTCAGAAATACGCTGTCTAATGTCAACCTCTCTGATAGAGCCACATATGAAGAGAAGATGATAATTGCTGCTGCCTTGCTGATTCCCAAAGCTGGGGACCTGGTTTCTAAAAATATCACCGACAAGCAAGCTTCTGAACCATCATACAGACTACACATTCCAGTACTTGTGGTGAAAGGCAATAGAACAGTTATCCTGCCTCCTTTGTCTGGTTCATAGAGAAACAAATAGGAGTCCATCAACCACATGAAAAAGCAAAAAAGATTCAGATTAAAACCTTTCTGCCTCTCCCCCTTGACCAAAATAGCAACAATAGCAACAATACTGGCTCAAGTTTCCAGCTGGGGATCATAGAGCACATTATGTCTCCAATTCTATACAGAGCATTAAGTTCCACTGACGGATCTGATGCTGCCATTGCTGCATTTGCTACTGTTCAATGCAACTCCATGGTTTACTATAAACTACCACCTGACTCAACATCATTTGAGATGAAGTCTTTTTGAGAGGCAACAAATTATGACAACGACTCTGGATATTTTATAGAGTACATTTCAGCACACACTACAGTGACTTCACACCAGAGATTGCTTCACTCCTATCATTGGTTTTGTGACAGGTACTTGATTCCACCTTGGTACTATGCCTGTATTTATTTGGGAACTTTTTTCATCATGTGGGTATCCACAATGATCTTCGATCAACTGCCACTGAATGAACACTACATCCCTGCAAGAACAATAGCACCATCAGTAGTTCATGAACTGCAACCACACCTTTTATCTCACAGAGCTCAATTATGCTGCAAACATCAAAGCTCATCCTGTGCCAGAAAATGGGATAATGAGTTATTGCAATTACCTTATGTGATAAAAGTTCAATGAATTGACATTATTCCAGATTCTATTTCAGTTGACTGGGACATAGAGACTGTTAAAAGAATGATGTCTGATTTACGGGCATGTGCCACTTTGAATAATGACGATCCTTATTTAAATTCAGCAAATTACAAAGAAACGTATTGTTATCATCACTATGCACACTATTTAATACATAGAACCAGTTACCCAAGGTAAATATACAATAACACACAATGGGAACATAGTGAGGCTCCATCTCTTAATTGTCACCCTAACTTCTTAAAGAAATTCCTTTCTTTTCAGAGTGATGACGGATCAAATCCTTCAGCTTTCTATTTGTCAAAGAAATCACAACTGTTTCTGAAAAATCTAATCATTACTAACAAACTGATTAATTCTGCCGAGTTTATTCAAAATCTAGCTATCCAGCTACAAGTATTGGAAAGCAAATATTTGTGAGAAAAGTATTCTCCGAGTGGATGAAGAGCAGCCACCTGAAACTGAACTCATACAAGACAGAGGTCCTCATCCTCCGCTCCACCCCCTCCACCTGGGACGACTCCTGGTGGCCGGCCTCGCTGGGAACTGCGCCGCCACCCACCGACCACGCACGCAACCTGGGGTTAATCCTGGACTCCTCTCTGTCAATGACCCAACAAGTCAATGTCGTCTCTTCCTCCTGCTTTAACACCCTCCACATGCTTCACAAGATCTACAGATTGATCCCCACTGGAACCAGAAGAACGGTTACTCAGGCCCTTGTCACCAGCAAGCTGGACTACGGCAGCGCCCTCTATGCGGGAACCACGACCAAACTCCAGAAGAGACTCCAACGCATACAGAACGCCTCTGCATGCCTCATCCTCAACATCCCCCGCCACAGCCACATCACCACCCACCTGATGGACCTGCACTGGCTCCCCATCAATAAGAGGATCACCTTCAAGCTCCTCACCAACGCTCACAAGGCACTCCACAACACTGGACAAGCATACCTCAACGACCGACTCGACTTCTACACCCCGAACCGCCAGCACCGCTCCGCTGACCTCGCCCTCGCCATCGTCCCACGCATCCTCAGAGCAACCGCCGGCGGCAGATCATTTTACCACCTCGCCGCCAAGACATGGAACACCCTACCCACCCACCTACGACAGACCCAGGACCTGCTGACCTTCAGGAAACTTCTCAAGACCTGGCTTTCCGATCAGCAGCTGCTCCCCCCTCAGCGCCTTGAGACCCTCACGGGTGAGTAGCACGGTTTACAAGTGATTGATTGATTGATTGGTTGATTGTTTTGGGGAACAAAAGTTTGGCAAATTCAAGTCAAAGAAGCCTTATTTAGAGCATGCATAATAACTAAAGAAATGATTTTTCTGAATAAACCTATCAAGCATATTACTTTTCTGGGATGTGGTACTATGAAAGACCTAATGAAACCTTTTATACCAAAAGTCAATTTGACCTTGTTTAATAACTGGCCCTTTCAAAAGAATATGTCAGAATCAGACATAAACAAATTATAAACCTAGTTTATAATTCTACCCAGTTCCCTACTGAAGGTAGGCCATCTGATTCTGACCATATGATTCTGACCTGCACCTATATCTGCACACTCCTGGACCTAAAGTTACTCATACTGATCCATGTTATAACATGCAAACACCTATACTAGGCACTACATATAGTGAGGTAAGCTCTGTCACTTATGGTTAGAACATACCAGTATTTTAGCTATGAAAGAAAATGTTTCCTTAACTAAGGATAGCATGGGGGTTTCTGATTTTCTTCTGGGACCATGTCCTACTGGAAATAAAAGATTCCTGGCAACAGTAATAGATGCCATACAATGAACTGAAGAAATACTCTGTAAAAGAAGCTGCAAATAGATCAAGAAAATTTGCAAGCAGTTTTTAAAGTAATTAACAATGAAACGCATGCCCTTTCTAAAAGGGTGCACTCATTAAACCACAATGTGTCCTCAGCCTTAGGTCTCATAAAAGCGGATTTGGGATTATTAGAACATGGACAAGCTAAGCCGAGAGCTATCGTACAATTAAATTGGGCATTACAAACCCTTAGGTCAGGTTTTTTGCCTTGGCAACTTTTAAACAGCTATTTTTGAAGCTTATAAATTGACACTACTGCAGAAAACAATGGCAAATAACCCACATATACACTATTGAACAAATGGAAAAAGCAACATTTTCAGTTAGTGAAAAACCCCCAGTGGCATTGTTAATACAGGGTATAATTTTTTTACCGTTTACGTTTCATTTCCACAACTGCCAAAATATAAATCTGTATGCAGAATTACCAATCGCTCCAATCCTGGAAGTTACCTTTTTCTTACATGAGTTGAAAGGAAAATGAAGATGACCCTGTATATATCAGTCCAGCAAATTGCAGTACCCCCCTTTTCAGGGAAAGATAAGTGGCTTGATTCATTGTTAATGTTTGAGCCTCAAAAGGAAGAACTTCCAACCTGCCTCAAATGAGCAACCAAGTGGTGGTCCATCAAATGTGCGGACTAACTACAATAAGCATGCATTATCAGATTTCTTTAGCGACCATGTGCATGATGCATGTGCACCCGATGACATTGACATTTTCTCAGATGAGGATTGAAATCAACATGTAAGTCACCCAGAGACACCTTTTGTACTACAGAGACTGTACCATAAAGTGGGAAAACATTTTTTAACAGACTATTCTTTAATTGTTTTTCCTTTTTATGCCTCATATTTCTAATTTGGCCTAGTTTTTCTCATCACTGGTATATTTAATCACCAACACACATCTCACTTTAGGGCACACTTAAGACAGACTGTGTTTTAGTCATGAATTGCTTAAAACAATGCGAGGCTTAAAAGTATTCATGCTTAGCTGCACAAATTTTGTGTATTCATATATATGGTATATTAATTGCCTTTAATTAATTAGCTAACAGCCTCATGCATCAACCCAAAATCCAGTCGGTAAAATACCGATTCGGTAATAGCTCCCGGTATTAAGTAAAAAATACCCAATCCCAATGCATCAACCCAAAAGCAGAAATCGCTATTTAAGGAATCCTTAAATAGCGATTCTTTAAATAGGGATTCCTTAAATACCGATTCCTTAAATAGCGATTGCATTTAAGGAATCCCAAAGTGAGATTCCTTAAATGCAATGCATCAAAGTTAAAAAATTAGCGATTTCGCTAATAGGGGGAGCAAATTACCATGAAGATGAACTGCATGGTAATTTGCAAAAACTTTGAAAAATGCACTTTTGTGCATTTTTCAAAGTTTCATGTTGCGCACACACATGCCCTTAGAGCATGTGTGTGTGCAACATATGTGCACATATCATTTTCAGGGGTGCAACAGGGTGTCCTTTTGACACCCTGGCACCCTTGAAAGTGCTCCCGCTATTAGCGATTCGGTAATACCGAATCGCTAATACAGACTGGCTTTACATTCATTCCTATGGGCCTCCAAGCCCATAGGAATGAATGGGTAGTTATTCCTTATTACCGATTCGGTATTACCGATTCGGTAATAAGGAATATTAAGGAATCGCTATTTGAATAGCGATTCCTACATGCATAGCCTTTTGCTATTCCTTATTAGCGATTCCTTATTTTTCGCTAATAAGGAATCGCAAATGGCATTGTTGATGCATAGGCCCCTAAATCCCTACATTTTAAATGCATCCCTATGATGCCACATTCAGACATACGAGCCTGGGATGACGTGAAACCCCTAAGGTATGACTCAATATTTAGAAGGCCCGACTCCATCTTGAGTAACGGGAGTCGTCATTTTTTCCAGTCTATGCAGAATCATTGTCATGTCTGCCATTGATGCAGATATCATTTGAACTAATCGTTCCAAGAACTTTGAAAGGGTCAAGTCATTCAGACAATGTCATAGACATCAGTCTGGGACAAGTGTCTAGTTATCACAAAGTTGAGGTCAAATAGGAGCAAACAGAGATATTGCCAAAACAGTGTAATCCCATCCATTTACCTTATATGATCATCAGGATGTACCTGGAACACACACCTTGATGCAAATAACCTATGTCAGAAATTCTTCATCTTATAAAATAATTTACAAATATTTATAAAAGGTGGTATAAAAGGAGTGTCACTTGACCACTTGACAGTAGTCTTTCACCCAGATTATTACACAAGATACTGCTGGAGTCGGACTTGACTGCTGCCAGAGCACCAAGAAGATGCTACATTGCACCTGATGCAGATAACTAGCTTAGTTCCAGAGAAAGGACGCTGCCACGATGTGTATTTTCCTTTTGCAAGAACAAGGTCACCACGCCTCTCTGTTAACCACAGCTCTTGCTGTCAACAAGGTATGCAGTGCATTGCTTCTCCCCAAGTCTAGATTGCAAGTTCCACTTTCCATGCTCTCCTAGTGTAGCGTATACAATTAGATTTTAGTAAGTTTGTTTTTTAAATAGAATTTTAACTATGTTGGTAATTTTATTTTAATTGTTCCCAACGTGCATTCTTGCTGTTTTTTGATATTCTGTGTGGTTGTTTTAGATTTAATGAGAAACATGTTCGCCCTGTTACAATAAATGCTTTTAGTTAAAAGTGTCTATTTTTCTTAGTACCATTTGAGTGTGTGATATTGTGCAGAGCGAAATAGGTTTGTTTCTGTTACCACGGCGCCCCAGATCCCATTTTAGGGATTGTTAGTAACCCAGAAGCAAGGATTCCACTTCAGCAATGTATTGAATGGGATCTCGTGGGGTTAAAATAACCTGCCTTAAGCATTCATTTCTGGTGCATTGAACCAAATTCACCTGTGTCACCCGTGGGTGGGAAAGCAAACCTTGAAAAGCTACGCCAGAAGCATAGTTCATGCAACAGTTGTAATTTGGTGTTTCTATGGGATTCAATAATATTATGCCAATATGAGTTCTGGTATGTTTCTCCTGCTTTCCCTTGTAAATTTCAATTAAAATCTATATTTTACAACTGTAAACTTTAGTATTACACTGCTATGTATCTTTTCACTGGTTGTTATGATTTTCTGTGTAATGCATTTGTCTAATCCAAATGATTGAGTATGTTGGAAATAATTAATATGAAATGATATAACACTATACTGTATATGACGATCTTATAGTTTGTTACAGCTTTAACCCCTTCAGTGCCCGCCCCTTTCCCCGCCCAGTGCCGGCCGTTGCATTAGCGGGCGGGGTCTATGACGAGCTGGACTCGTCATGGGCACAGCGCCACCGCGGCCCATGACGAGTCCAGCTCGTCATGGGCACTGAAGGGGTTAAGACAGCGTTAGGAGTCATGAAGCACGTTTTGGCTGCCATGGCAGTGATCAGATACCCCTAGGGGTGACAGCGCTGAGCTCTACAAATGCTGTTTAATTGATTGATGGCGTGAAAAATGTATGCTGCTATATTTTAATTATGTTTTCATCATTCCTTAACGATTGGTGCTGTAATTTTGCTGTTACAACATTTGACTCATGCATATTAGTTTTATTTACCAGCTATAACCAATGGAAATTGGATTTTACAAATGTATTCAGTTATAATATTTGTTGTAAATAAATGACTGGGAAAGCTAAAGTAACTGCATTGTGGAATTTGTTATAATTAAAAAGTTCTCTCTTCATAAGTAGGAGTCAGGTAGCCAATCCAAGTAGGATAGCAGGTTGAAATGTTACAAGGTTACAAGTTACTTAATAGGGAAACCCTACCAGGAGCATTATCCTCTCTGCTCAGCTCACTCTCTCTAACTGTGTACTCCCTCAGTCACTCACCAACATTCCATGACATCATACACTGGCTGAGCAGAGCAAGAAAACAGAGCATTTGTGTACATAATGCATTACAACCAACAGTGGATTATAACACATCTCCTTCACATAGAAAATAATAAATAGCAGATTATAAAAAATTCAATTCATATGACTCCTCTACCTATACATCTAGAAAGATGTTGCCTGTTGTTCAGGACTGCCATAGACAGTGACAGTGTGCATAAACAATGCTTTGCTTAAACAGGTTTAAATCATTGACTCACCCTTTCTCGTTCAGACAAAAAAAGGGTTTGGTTCTACCTTTAGATGCGCAATTGTGAGAATTACATTAAATTGTCATTCTTAGGAACTGTCACACTGGAACTATAATTTTGAAATAATGTAGCCTAAACATGGCTCAGTAATCTGAACCACAAATTCTAGCCAATGTCACGTCACTGGGCACCAATGTTACGCTCAAGGAGCACATCACCAAGAAATAGAAGACAGCCATTGTACCAGCTCTTTGAATGAATGAATGAATGAATGAATGAACAAAATTTATAGCGCGCACAGCTACTCCAGATGGAGTGTCCCGGCGCTGACAGTTCATAGATGGCTGTACTGATGAGATTTTAGTTCTTAAAAAGCCAAGTCCCCAACTTTTTTTTAACGCGAGAAAGATCTGTTGATGCTCTCAGAGCTGCTAGCAGGCATGGGCTCCTAAGAAGCCGAATGACCTACCACCTCTACGCACCAGCCGTATTTAGGGATGCAAGCCAGATCGGCGGAGGAGGATCTAAGTGCTCTTGCCGGTGTGTAGCGGCGTGCTCTTTTCCTGAGGTAGGCGGCTCCCTTACCATGGAGGGCTTTGAAGAATATAACCAAGGCCTTGAACTTTATTCGTTCCCTCACTGGCAGCCAGTGTAAAGACTTAAGATGATGGGTCATATGCGACCTGGGTTTTAATTTAAGAATCGCCTTTGCTGCTGCATTTTGCACTACTTGAAGGCGTTGGAGAAGGTAGTCTGGGAGTCCCAGGTAAAGGACATTAGTGTAGTCCAATCTGGAGATTATCAACACCTGTACCACAATCTTCCTGGAATCCAGGAGGAGGAGCAACAAAAATTCTTCAGCATTCGCATTAAGCCAAAGCAGGTTCCTACTAGGGTCTGCACCTGGGATCGCATTCGAAAGTTCATTGTCAATGTAGACACCCAGGTTTTTTACTGAAGATTGGACAGGCTTTGGAGGGGGGAGCCCAATAGGCCACCACTTTCTCCAGTTGTTATCAGTGGGGCTACCGAAGAAGATGATCTTCGTTTTGTTGGGGTTACACTTAAGGTGGGTCTCTTTCAGCCATCTAAAGACTTCAGTGAAGCATGATCTAATGGCTTCCCCATTGAAGTTTTTGTCATTGTTGCCTGTAAAAATCAGCTGTGTATCATCAGCATAGGAAATTATTTTGCCACCCTGTGCCTCTGCTGGTGATGATAGTGGTGGCATATACAGATTAAAGAGAGTTGAGCTTAAGGAAGAGCCCTGTGGGACTCCCACCTGCATGATAGGCATAGCTGCTGAAAAAGGGGGGGTCCAGATAATCTGTTCTCTATACCTTTAAAGGATATCCTATCACAATGCCTTCACCCTGTTCCAGACTCACACAAATAGCAGTTACTGCTTTTAGACATCCAGGCAATGCTTTTGCTACTGGGTTCAAAACAGCTGAAAAATATGCTATTGGCCGTCTCATTCTTCATGCCGTTGTATTAGTACCGAAAGTGTACATCCGTCTCTTTCACTACAGTACAACTCAAATTCTTTCTCATAATCTGGCATTCCCAATGCTGGGGATTCACACAACCTGTTTCTCAGTTGCTCGAAAGCTTCCATCTCTTCCTCATTCAATGCAATTGGATCTTCTACATCACTTTTTGTTAATCGCTGTAAAGGTTTTGCAATCAATGAAAATCCATTTCTCCACTGTCGGCAATAACCAACCATTCCGAGAAACATTCTCACCTCTCTCTGTGTCATTGGGGCTCTCATTCCTTTAATAATCCTGATTCTTTCTGTTGTTACTTTTCTCATCCCTTTTTCAATCTTATGACCTAAATACTGTACTTCTTGTTGACTGAACTGCAGCTTAGATGGGGACACCTTATGTCCTCCTGCCAAATAATTCAATAATGTGATTGTGTCAGTAATACATGCCTCGTTTGTCCTTGATGCCACCAATAGGTCATCAATGTATTGGACCATAACACATTTCTCAGACATTTTCAAACTTTCTAGAGATTTCTTCAGAATCTGATTAAAAATGGAAGGACTTTCAGTATACCCTTGAGGAATTCGGCACCATGCCAAAATACGCTTGCTAAACCAGAAGGCAAATAATTGCTGGCTTTCAGGGTGTAATGGAATTGTAAAAAATACATGGCACGAATCAATAACTGTGCACCATTCTGCATCATGAGGAATTTGATACAATATTACAGCAGGGTTTGGTACAATTGGACAACATGGAACAACAATTTTCTTCACCTTTCTCAAATCCTGTACTATCCTATAGGTTCCATTAGGCTTTTTCAATCCCATTATAGGTGAATTACATGGGCTACTCATTATTTCTCTCAGAATCCCTTGTTCAATCATTTTATCAATCACTTCAATAATTTCTGGCGTTAATTTGTACTGTGAGGTATTCGGGTAAATTGCTTCTTCTTTTACAGTAATTTTTACAGGATGAATTCCTTTCATTAGACCTATATCTTCACCCGTAAAATCCCATACATCTGTCTTCACTATTCCTTTCAATTCAGTAGGGATTTTCTCTGCATCAAACACAGGGAATGTATCACATTTTTCTGGTTCAAGTGCTGACATAGTCATTTTATACAGAACATCATCATCTGATGTCTGAAAAGCAATACCATCTGGGGTACAGTAGATGGTGCAGTTCATTTTACAAAGTATATCGCGCCCAAGTAAATTTACGGGAATGCAATCGCACACTACAAAACGGTGCATATCTTTAAAGGGACCAATTTCCACCTCTACTGGTTTTGTAAGAGGGATTTTAATGTGCCTGTTGGAGACACCTACGACTTTGATGAATTCTCCTGAGAGAGGAAGGTTTGAAATCTCAACTGATCTTACAGTAGAACGGGTAGCAACAGTGTCCACAAGGAAAGTAACATTTACTCTATTCACCTTTCCATCCACAAATGGACCTGACTGATCTACCTCTAGAGTTGCGCCAAGCACGCACTCTTCTTCCTCTCCTAGGCACCGTCATAAGCTTTCATCCGATTTATTTCCATCCGGCTGTAGCCAATACTGTGCAACAGCAGCTGCGCGCGGCAATTTTGTTACCTGCCCTCCACCGTAGAATCCTGCCTCTGCATTATATCTTTGAAGATTTACACTCTTTGGGAGAGGTGGCTGAGGCACCTGACTCTGTTGAGTAACTACCTGTTGCTGTGGCGGTTGTTGGTAACTCACCTCATTCTGCACCTGTGGATTTAATGATTTATTATCAGTATTCACTTTTGGAGGTAATTTACACTTGTTTTTCCAATGTCCTAATTTTCTGCAGTTTTGACATGGCCATTTCTTTTTGGCTTCTTATATATTTATCTGACTTTTTCCTTTACCAATGTTTGGTTTCATTTTGGTCTGCCCTGCTTCATTAATCTGGTTAATTATCTGGACTTCTTGCTGTTCTGCAACCTTCACCTGTGCCCACATTGCCTTTTCTTTGAGCTTACGTTGTCTGGCCTCAATGTCATCACTACAATATTTTGCATACCTTAGTACCTCATCCACTGTACTAGACTGCCAACACAACAGATGCTGCTTAATCATTTCACTTATCTCAGGTCTCAGACCATACACAAATCGATATACAAAGTGACTCATGTCTTTTTCACTCAGATTCTCATATCCACTGTACTGTTTAAAAACTAGAAGCAACCTTTTATAATAAGTGTGCACAGACTCCTTGAGTTCCTGAGTTGTTCTATCGATCTTTACCCAATCAGTTTCTTTCGGAGGAATCTTATTTTTCAGAAATGTGATTGCCTGCTCATATTTTCTCATTACTTCTGGACCTGGGGCTACTGTTTTTGCATCTCTAGGATATTCTTCCTTTGGCCAATCAATTGTGATTTTACATTCTGTCCACAAATCAGCAGGTACAACAATCTCAAACAATCCATCCAAATCTTCCCACAATACCTTTGAAACCTTTACAAACCTTTCCACTTGTCTGTACCATTCTACACGCTTTTCTCTCAATCTTGGAAAATCATTTGTAAATGACAATATATCCTGTTTGGACCATGGGACATGTACATAACCTCCTCCTGGAATTTCTCTCATCAGACATTCTACTACTGTTGGTTCTTTTCTTTTACTGGGAAAGCTAATGTTGCTTTATCAGCTGTACCTTCTTTTCTCCTTATCCACCTGCTTCTCCATCTGGCTACATCTCCCCATTTTCTCAGTAACACAATTAGTTCTTTTATCTGTGTTAACCGTTCTGAAGTGGTCAGATTTTCTATATCTTTCTCAATAAAATCTACTCTGTAAGGTTTCTGTAATCCTCTAACTTTTGCAAAATCTACTCCCAATTCATTTGCTGTTTCTTCCAATTTTTCATGCAAAATTCTAGCTCTCCAAGTAATACTTTTACACATAAACATTAATTCATCATACTGATATGTTTTTAACCGATCTGTACCAATAGTCACTAGAATCAGTTCTCCCATGTCTATTTTTAATCTAACCACATCCAAAGGTTGTGGTTCTGTATCTCTCTTCTGCAAATTCTTGACCCACTAATTTAATTCTTCCGCAGTTGGACCCACAGGGGTCGTATTTAAATCTACTCTATTCACACTTTTCTCTGGTGTTTCAGTTGCTGATTCAGCTCCCATAGGAATTTTATTTATTGGACTCTGATTTATTGTCAAATCCATAGGTTGAGTTATTCTAACCAAATCTTTTGTCTCCCTAACTTCAGGATAAATCTTTTCTCGTACTTTTTGCA
Organism: Triturus cristatus; assembly: GCF_964204655.1. Classification (NCBI taxonomy): domain Eukaryota; kingdom Metazoa; phylum Chordata; class Amphibia; order Caudata; family Salamandridae; genus Triturus; species Triturus cristatus. The sequence continues at coordinate 452,077,605 of NC_140587.1, forward strand.
TAATGGAATTTAAGGGAATCGTTAAGGAATGTTTATCTATCTTTTGATTTTCAAATACTGGTATCACTGAACCTACAGTTACTGGCACAGTTACAGCTTCTACATTATTTGTCAATTCTTTTATCTTTTCAGCCAATTCTTTTGTTGTTCTTGCTAGTTCAGACGCATTATGAATATCAGGTTCTACAGTCTGTGGTATTTTCTGTCTATTAAATGGACTATTTATTTCAGAAAATCGTTCTGGGTTTTGATTCATCACAGTTTCCATTGGCGGTGCATTTGGTGACACCACCGCAGAAGCCTGTTGATATGGAGGGGGTCTTTTATTTAATATGTCCTCCATCAACTCATCACCTGTATCACTGGCTCTATACCCACACCTTTCTGGGACTGGAAGCTTCTTTTTCTCTATACACTTTTTCCCTACTACTTCTTCAGCTGTTCTAGCAGAAAACATACCATGCGTCATATTAGCGTACCACCATCGTCTCATCCAGGCTTCATGACTCAAACCCCATACTCTTCCATGAACATAACTATCATCCCTTATACCTCTGTGTCTCTCTCTTTCATACATCTCATCTTCCCATTCAACTAGGGCTTCAAACTGAGTCGGTCTAGGTCTCGGTTCAAGTTTCATCATTTTGTTTCTCAGATTTCGTAGTATAGCTGTGCTAAATGAACCAGTTTCTGGAAACACCAATACTCCATCATTTTGAGTATATTTTGCCCAATTTTCCAACCAAATAAAAGTATGATAACCATATTTTGTTATCATGTAAGATGCTGGTGTTTCCGGTGGAGGAAGCACTTCTCCCTCTCTCGTTACAATCCTTTTATCTTTCTTAAAAAGGTTCTTGAATTTCGTAAACCATGAAGGTTTCTTTATCTCTCGTTCTTCGTAATTAGCCATATTTCACAATTATTTGCCAAAGTGAACTCACACAACTCTCCTTTAATCTGCTGGACTATTATGTCCTATCCCAGCGCGAATCACACTAACGCACCAATCGGAAAGCTTTACGTCACTCTCACAGTGACCTATTCCAGCACGAATCACAGTAACACACCAATCAGAAAGCTCCTCGTACTTCCGCGACTGTCCAATCCCAGCGCGACTCGCACCAACGTACCAAGCAGAAAGCTCTTCGTACTTCCGCAACTGACCAATCCCAGCGTGGTTCTTTTTAACGTCAGCCCTACTCCTGCTTGTGCTGACCCCTTCTTTACAACATTATCTGCATTGCTTTATAACTCGTTGATTTGACAAAATTGGATAATTACGACATAAAACAAATTACCATTGTCCGTTTCTCTAAACAAAAGAGATAGTTTATTCAAACATTCAAGAATACTGTTGCGTTCGGTAAGTGTAGTACTTCCCTCTACCTTACCCTTCTCTCAAGCAAGAGGTAAACCCGTTTCTCTGGGGATAAAACACATGCGGAGACTATACTGCTGCTGAGAATTAAGGCCAAAGTTTCACAAGAAAACCTGTTGCTATTTCACTCAATGCAATTCACACATGAATTTCCCTGACATAACACAGTCCTGTGTTATCACCAAATTGAAATCATACAATGCACAATTCCATGTGACTTCTCTCGTCACACATGTCCACTTCCTACTTCCCGGAAGCTTCAAAATTCCGACTACATATAACGTAACACAAATTCAACATGGAGTGTTAAACATAGAAATTAATAATCAATAATCCCCTAAACTGACCTATAGACACCATAACTCTGCTACCAAGAAAACTGATGCAGCGCGGCTATTATAAAACCTTTCCTTATGACACCAACCCAGAAAACCCTTACACCATTTGTTCATCTGTGGGGCCCATGACACTGAAACACACATTCACTCAGTTTTCTGGATCAGTGATAAGTAGACGAGCTGCAAGACATACGGGGTACCTTGTTAAAATTTTACCTAACTAACAACTATACAAATTATATATATTTGATTTTGGAATTGTCGGCTCTAAACATCAAGGTACTCCGCTATTTCGGTCGATGGACCAACGAGTAGGAATCAGTTGATGGCGATGAAGTTAAGCTCAATCACAACTAAAACCTTTTAACAATTATTGATCATAACTTTAATTCTAATAACCACAGACTCAGTTTTAGAGTTAGCATAACATTGTATCTAGATTCATTGAATAAATTTGAATAAGTAAAGTTTTATTAGACAAATATTCTAGACACTATTACATAAGCATTTAAGTAAAGATTGAATAGAAACGGAAAATACTCATTACCCTTGGCCTTAGGGCGATGACAAGAATGGTTCACCAGAACATGAACCGAAGATCACAGGATAGGTTCCCATTACTGACTGACTGTCCCTCTAACCTCCTCGGACGTAATCCCTTCCATGATAGAATGCCGCGACGGTCTCGTTCCTTTTCCCCATCAACATTCGAAGTCCAAAATTGACAAAGTCTTTTTCAGCATCAGAAGGAAAAATCGTCTCAACAGACAGCGTGTCGTGTTGAATAGATAGATGTAGAATAAGTGTAGCGTCTCGCTGTAAGCACAAGCTCTTTTATACCCTTTACACTAACTTGCTATACACAAAATTGAAACCTTTTAGGGGCTACATTCATTCTGATTGGTCCATTGGAGGGGTGGTGATGGACACCTCATCGCCCTCCTTGCTCGAACCGGTTCCCAAACAATCAATGCATACAATAGTTCTCGCGATTCATCAGGTCCGAATGTACTTTAACTTTGTTAATATATTTGCAACATTATTCGACAGTCATGAATTAGTTCAACTTCTGGAGTTCGATTCTCCCATCCGTTCCCATGCATTCATGCTAATCTCTTGGCACAACTCTTGTTTCAGGTCAGGCTGGCCTTGACATCTCTCACTCTGGGCATAGGCCACACACTTGTGAGTGGAACTTCCACTCTGCTCATGTGCTGGGGCCATCTTTATTTGGCGCACGCAATCACGTCTCTCTGCAGCAGCCATTTTCAGGCGAGCCCTAGCAGGCCCGAACGGAGCTAATATGAAAACAACATAGCAGAAATTAGACATAGAAAATAAGCCTTTCTGTTTACCACCCACCATTCTAATGACCTGTGTTAGGTGTTACCTAGCATAAGCGACATTTCAAACCACTTTACTTACCATCTGCATTCTTTGCCACAATATAATTTTACTACAAACAAAATACATGCAATTTACTTCTACTTTCTACACGAATCACAAACCTATGTTAATTTAATTTCACATTTGTAAATAAATTAGATTTTTGCAATGCCAGTTAGTTTCCCGTGTGTAGTGTCTAATTAAAGGTGCATTTGTTGATTAATACATGCATTCAGACAGTTAGTATTTTTAAAGTTATGAGGTCATTAATTTCGAAGGGTACAAACAATTTTGTTTTTCCCCTGCTCCATCAGTTGCCATGACATACTTGAATAGGCGATTTAAGTGAAACCACTAGAGGAGGGAGTCGTTTTTAAATAATGCGTTTGGGAGGCCATTGGGTCCTAGAGCCACCTCGAACCTGAGCCTTTTAAGCATTTGGGTGACCTGCTTTTGGCTGATCTGAGGGAAGGCCTCCTCTGGCTGATACAAACTGTGCTGCTCCTCCCAGCTGATCTCTGCATGTGATGGGGGGTCCTGAACTACTTGGTTGTAGATGGTGGTGATGTGTGTTGACCAGGCCACTTACGTGATGCCGGTATTGTGGTGAAGATTCAGGTGGTTGGCCAATTTGTTCAGGAGGATTTAGAGTTCATTTGCTTGCTTGGTTGAAGAATTTTGATCCGGAGGTCTATGGTTTGGCTATTTTGGAAATTAAGTAGGTTGGCCACCCCACAGGTGGCCGTGCCTGAGCTCTCTGTTAAGTTGCTTTTTCATGGTTTGAGGTTGTGGGGTGAGCTATTCTCCCCTGCTCTGGTTAATGCCTAGATTACTTGGAGGTTTGGTGGGAAAAATTGTGATGAGGGTTTCGACGAAGGTCTCCCATGCCTGGGAGGGTGACATACTAGAACCAGAACTCGACGTTACCTGCATAAGGCAGATGGTGATAAAGTCCATGATGGGCCCTGTCATTGTGTTCTTCCATATGAGACTCCTCAGGTTAAACAGTTGGGGGGCAGAGGGTTGTAGACAGACCTTGTGTTTCTAGGGCCCAGGGTGGCAGAGAGCTGCTGGGTGAATGCTTGGGCGAAGCTTTCATTGAGAAAAGGGTAATTCCCTTAACTAGATTAGGATTTCCCTTAACTAGATCAGGATCGGCTAAGGTGTAGCCTAGAGTGCAGCCAGACCTATGTGTGGCTCTGGTGAAGGCTGCCTGGTTGTCCGATGGACTTTGCCCGTTGAGTGTGTAAAAACCCAGAGCTTCAAGGGCAGATATGCATGACTTGCCTTTGAGGTCTCGTCAATTTTGATTTCCAGTTATTTCGGCGATATGGCTGGGGGTATGACATCTGAGCCTTGCAATAGATTCATGTTGAAATCGCCCAACAATAATTTAAAATCTTGTGGATGCATGGACTTCAAGGCTTTGAGAAGACCAAATAATGTCTGTATCTTTACAGGTTTGTGCTTCTGGGCTGGGTGGATGTAACGATTTGCAATTATTAATATAGAATCCAAGGAAGACCCAAGTCAACTTCCTCATATGTTCAAATGATGTCAGTCGACAAGTAAAGAGTAGGCACATTAAATTAGAGTGAAAAGGAAAAAAACACAAAATATCACGTTAGTAAACAGAGCTGTGTAAAAGATCCCACCTACCGTCTTTTGGCCTTTGTGAGTAAGCCTCTAGTTGATCAGCAGGGATGTGCCTAGACAAGCACGGCACCCAGGTGTGTAAGAAGCTTTTTCTTCTCACTAACTGTGAAAGGTTTATATATTTGTTTGCGCCTGGCTACAGCTGGATCATGAGGCAGATGGCATGGAAGCCCAAGGCTGGGTGTGGGTGGCTGGTATCCCATTGCTAGGCGGGGTGCTCGGAAGCCTATTGCTGGGCAATGGTCTTGGCAACCTATGTTTGGGCGATGGCAGTTGGCAATCTATTGCTGGGCAAAGGGACTTGGCAACCCAATTGCCAGACATGCGTACCTGGCATCCTATTGCTGGGCGAGATTGCTTGGCATCCTATTGCTGGGCGAGATTGCTTGGCTGCCTATTGTTGGGCGAGGGTACTTAGCAGCCTATTGCTGAGTGAGAGTGGTTGACAACCTTTGCTGGGCGAGGGTGTTCAGCCTGATTCTAAATGACAGGACTCTGTAACCCCTTACTGTAATAACCCAAAACTGGCAGGGTGGCATACAAGCCAATTTGGCGCAAAAAATTAACTTGGGAGCCTAGCGTAAAGGATACTGCTAATTTGCTCTGAAAACTTTAGACAGAAGGCAAGCCACATAAACAGTTCTTTGTTGGAAAGAACTTATCGTAAGGCACTATACACAGAACTAAATACACCCTAAGAGCATGTATCCTAAAAGAGAGTTGATATGAGTAATTAATAAGGCACTCTAGACCATAGATTATTATTTATTGTAAAAAATAAGTAATATGGTGTGTCATATGTAATTAGAGTGAGAATAGGAAAGAAATCCCTCCCAGGGGTAGCTGTATCACGCACCATTTGAAGTTTGCTGCAAGTAATAAGGAGACACTGATGCCAGAAAATCTATCTAAACCTATAGACTCAAGAGGCCCTGGAGGGGACATGAATGCAAGGGTCCCTGCAGCGCCTTAGCCTGAATCACATATCTGATATAATTTGCCTGCCTGTAGAACAGCGCCACTGAGCAAGGCCTGAAGCAGGTCACTGATGAGATCTCATTAGGATAATGCAGTGCAGTGGGGCACATCCGAAAATAGTCCATCTATCCAAGGGGGGATTATGGGCTCAATTCATATCTTTTTAAACTTGGGGGGGGTTTATATTTCATAACTCATAATCAGACATCTGAAAACATAGTTTCTTTCCTGAATTTGTTGGGATGCTTCAAAACTCTGAGATGATGTTGGTAATGAGCTGTAAACAGTCCAATGCCTTCTTGGGTAAATATGATGCTAGACCACTTGGCTGCACATCTTCGCATGATCAAAGCGTATCTCTCCTGGAGACACCCAATACTGAAATCTGATCAGAATGACCAAAACACGTTAATTATATACAAATTGCCATATTTACTGTACCTGTTGTGTACCCCGAATGCATTTTACTATTCTGTGACTCGGTGAGCACAGCCCTAGTAATAAAGAGCCCGGTTACATTCATAAAGCTCACAGTGAGATTTCAACACACACATTATGTGCACACAACATACGTATTGCATACTTCAACTTATTGGTGGGTGGTTATAAAGGGTTATCAGAGCCCCTGGGTGTCTCTTCTGAAAAGACACCCCCATTTACAGTTTAGAGGAGATGAAGCGAGCTAAAATGAGACGTTCTCGAGTCCCGCCACAACGACAACAGGATGTCTAGGAAACATGCTGTGAGCACTCAGAAAAGTATAGTTTTTTAGAATTACTCTGTTATATCGAGAAGCTAGATACACTCTCTGTTTCTGCGGAGTGGTGGGGTGTTTACTCCACATCACCTTTAAAAAAAAGAGGACCCCCTCGATTTTATTGCCGTTTTTAAAAATGCTGTCCAAAAGATGCTTTAAAAAACTGCAATAAAACGTGACTATAAATTTCTGAACTACGAAAAGAGATTCCTATTTACAAGGAACTTTCCAGTTGAAAGGTGAGTTTTTAACTGGCAAACTTTATCAAAATCTTTCTTCTAAGCTGCAGTAGGTTTGGCGAAGAAGGTACTCGGTTAACACGTTTGCTGTATCATTCATTTAACCTTCAGTTGCCAACATGACCTTTAATACGTTCCATGTTTGCTTGCTTTGATCGTAACTTGGAGCTTTTGTTTGCATCTATATATAATATGTCCCTTGACATGAAGGTACAGAAAACTAAAATATGTATTTTGCTGCTCGGTTTGGGCTGAGATAGTCAGATAGCATATGAGACTGAAGTAAATCTGCACTTGGCGACTCACGTCTAGGGCCGAGAATACATTTGGTGGCGTAGCTATCCCTACTGGCACTCAGGGCGACCCCTAAGTTTTGCGCCTGGTGCAGGTAAGAGCGGGGGGTTGGTGGCCGACTTGTTTTCAGGAGGGTGCGGGGGGATGGTGGTAGTCGACAGACCCTATTTTCTCACCTCCGCCCCCCACCCAAACAGTGCCACCGGGGGAAGACCCCTCTTTCCAAGCTACACCACTTTAAAACCACAACACCACTCCAGACCTAGAGATGTTTCATTCCCCTTCCCACCCAGACCGGTGTATTTATGCCAGCAATGTGCTGGAATTCAAATCTGACCTTTTCAAAGTGTGAAGATGAAATTATAGGAATCTTTCAACATTCTCAACTAGAAGTGTTTGCGGGTGTTTACAAAATTCCAAGGCTACCCATGTCTTGGTACACCCAAAAATGCCCACTTTCCCACCCGAGTGGGATTTCTGGGTGGGAAGAACTCTGCCTTCTTTATAGAGATCTCAACAGCCGTAAATGAGCTTACATGTGACAGGAATCCTTTTGTGAATTTCTGGCAGGCATAAGTAAGGCACATTTGGTTATACATTATGCTTATGATCAAATTCTCCTTTGTGGAATGGGCCCCTATTTGAAAACAGCAGCATGCATAGAGTAAGAGTAGAAAGGTATGATTCTGATCTATGAACATTTGGGCATAGCTGAATGAGAGGCTGCACTACCAGTTTATGATCCCCAACTGCAGTCCCAAGACTTGTGAGGAATTACAGCTGAAGAGGAATCCTAGTAAAGTGCTGGAGACAGAAAGAGAGTGGAGTGCATCATAGCCATATGTGAGTACGTTGGGGGAAGTGCGACCCATAGCACAGAATACTGGTTATAAGAGTGATTTAGCTTTTTTTTTGTAGGACAAAAATAGAAATAGGTGATCTTTACGTTTGCAAATTTGTGCCTCAATGGCTTACTTGCAAAATGAATATACCCTTCTGGTTGCAGGGGGATATAGTGTTTGTTGGTCATGCAAAAACATGCAATACCCAAAGCTAATAACAGAACTGCACCATGTAATGATTTCTCATTGTGCATTGACCATGCAGCAGTTCATATAGTAACATCTAATGAATGAAAAATGGGTATGAAGGAAACCTATTTCTTTTTTAAATGGGTACTAGATACTGAGTTTAGAAATAATGGGAATTTGCTCACCTAAGAATTTGGGGTTATCCATATTATCATGTGATTCAGAGGGCAATGTGCAAAATGTAACCTTTCTTGCACACTGACTTACATTTGAAAGTAAATAATAGATAGAAATTCAATTCATAATAACTAATGTTATACTATTCTGTCTTCCACACTTCTCTCAATTAAAATGCTACCTCAGTTGTTTGGCTGACATAAAAAGCCCCCAAAACACAACGTAGAAACATCAGCATTTTCTGTCCAATAAGTGATCTATTTTGGTTTTGGGGTAGCTGCAGTATATGGACCCAGGCTCAGCTCTTACCTAGGCAAACCTACTAAACCCAGACAATTTTGAAAACTAGCACCCAGAGGAGTCCAGAGCAGTGTAACTAGCGTGGATCCCACATTATTATGTTACCCACAATGCCATGAAATTCTCAAACGTTGCCTAAAATCAAGCATTTTCCTCACATTTATGTGATGAAAACTTCAGAATCTGTGGGGATCCACATAATCCACCAAGTGTTTCCACACTTCTTCTGATAAGAAAAAGATATCCTACTTGTTTGGCTGGGCCTAGTGCCTGCCACACAAAAGACCCCAAAATGTAACATGACAACATCCGCATTACCTGTCACAAAATTACCAGTTTTGGTGAAAACACAGTGGAATCCACACAAAGCACACCATCATGGACTCCCATGGATGTCTAGTTTTCAAGAATATCTGGAATTGGTAAATACTGCTCGAATAATGCAGCCATTCAGCATGACAAATAAGAGAACATTTGGATGTACTCCACTCGTCCCATCCACATGTCAAATTACACCTAAAAGAATCCATATTTCATCATGCTTGCCATGCGGATGGAGTGCTCTGCACCCCAGGTGGGCAGAAATACTTTTTTGGGTTTTGAAGTGGGGGATGGCCTCAACGTCGGGGTGTCCCACCCACACCCCATATTACTTTCTTAAAATGAAAAAAACCCTGGTGTCTAGTGGGCCTTTAGCATCCCTGAGAGCAGAATTTTGGTAAAATCTGCCAATTTGCCCCTGGGGGCAGGGCTGCAAGACTGTCCGTCCCATTCTCTGGTGGAGGTACAGCTTGATGCCTGGGCAGGCCACCTCCACACCAAACTTTAATTTTTTTCCTTTAATTCCCTAATGTTGAGTGGGGTTTGGGAGTAAACACTCCCTATACACCCTGCAGGAGCAGAAAGACGGATCTGCCCGAGGGATGGGGGGAGTTCAGGCCCATGCCCAAGGAGACAGCTCCCCCAAACAGTAAATGAAAAATATTCCCTGGTGGTCTAGTGGGTTTTCAGCCCTTTTTGGGGGCATATTGGGGGTAATCACCCCCATTTACTCATGGGGGCCGAAAGACTGTTATGTCTTGTAGTGTCGGAGGGCACAGATCTATGCCCAGGTGGATTGCTTACCCCTCCCTCCAGAAACAGTTAATATGACATTCCCTGGTTTTCTGATCCCCTTTCATGTGCCTGGGGGTGGGAGGAGTACAGGCTCATAACCTGGGGGGGCACTCCACCTCAAACAGTGAATCAAATTATTCCCTGGGGGTCAAATGGGCTCCCCTTGGAGACGGCTGGGGATGAAAATCCTCTCCGCCCCTAGGGGCGAAGAAAAGCCATGGTTCCTCAGGTGGGGAAGAACACACCATACCCCAAGGGCCCAAGCTGTAAATAAATATACTTCCTGAAAGCAGAGTTATGTCCCCAACACAGTCACACTAAAGCAACATCTAAAACCAGATGCAATCCCAGCTGTGATTTCAGAGAAATTGAATACAAGCTCATGTCAAATGGCTTGTGGTAATGCATCTATTGGCATCAGGCTGCTTCCAGAGTACAAATGCCAGATTGGCTGGGGTATCACTAAGCACAGTATCTGCAATCATTTCAAGTGTGTTGGAGGCAATCCCAACCATGACACCCCAGCATCTTGAATTCTCTAAACCAGGCCCCAATCAGCAAGACTTCATGACAGCTGTCTATGCCATTGCCTACTTCCCTCGTGACTTGCATTGCATGCATATCACATTGGCTGTTTCTGCTGACATTGCACACATTTACAGAAACCATAGACCTAATGATAGATGTACATACAATTGATAAAGCCAGATACTTCCTCACCAATGTTACTGTGATGTACCCAGGGAGTACACATCTCTTCTACATATTTAGGCACTGTAAAATCAGTGTCTTGAAAGTGGTGTATATGCACAAAGACTGAGGGTAGGTATGGCCTTCTAAACCCAGAAGTAGGTAACAGGTTAAAGGCAACATGTGCAATATTTACTCATTTCAGTCACATACTTAAGTAGGGTTCTATCGAGTAGCCATTGTTGCTAATACACTTTGCAAATACAAAGGCTCAAGCAAAAGAAGCCTGCAACATAGCACACAAGAGAACTTGCATTACCACTTAACGGTATTTTGTCATACTGAGGATTAGGTAAGTAGACTTCTTCATGAATTTCTTTATCACCCCTAGATTGTCTGTTACACGACTGGTCCATCTAGCACATTATACAACTTACTGTGACAGGTAGATTGCTTCTTACAAAATATCCAGGCAGCAATCTGTAATCTCAGTAGGACAGCACCAATACAGTACCCAACACTGACACAGACTCACAGGATGGAGAGATGAGGGGACAGGCAATTAAGTACAACTTCGTATTTGTGAGTACAGCATGAACAGTGACATATTAACTGCTTGACGTGACCTCCACATCAACATCAAACCAATGCCAGGTGTTGTGGATGCAGCGGTCATGTCAAAGAGCCAAGAGCAGGGATTCCATTTGGCTCTGACACCAAAGGGATTTCCTTTTTTTCATTTCAGGTTGGGCTGCTGCAGAAGAGCTGCACCAGAAGCCTCAGGCTATTTGTTTTCCGAAAAATGATCAACGCGCATGTCACACAGTCGTCAGTACTGTAAAAGTGAAAGTAAATTGAGCTGTTTAGCTCCATTTACTTTCACTTACATTGGTGCTTGAGTGCACATCTCAGACCACAAGCACTGAATCTCCACCTCTCCTTAGTAGATCCCTTACAGGGTGATCCTCAAGCATATTCCTTTTTCAGGAGTCAGTACGTCATTTATGTTGCACACTGCAGCTTGGAGGTGCTTGTCCCTCTAATAGAGCCAAAAATAGAAGGTCTGGACAATTTGGATGGTTTACCACTAATCTGCCCCTGCGGCAGAAAGCCTACTAGACACCAGGGACAAAAATGCCAAAAAAACAAGAAAGTACTGTGACCCCACCCCAGAATGGGCACAACCCACTTTCTGACCCTCCTCGGGTCAATTACCCCCCCCACCCATTAGACGACAGGCAGTAAAAAGGAAACCAGGCATCGGGCTGTGCCCCAAACTCCAAATCAGGCACCTCAGTCTTTTGGCCCACTGGGTACTTATTAAAATACATGCGTGGGTACGGTCCGTACCACATGTACCCCGTTACGGCAGCAGGAAATTTTGGATACGAGGCGTACACACGCCAGGAATGTGGGCATAGAGGACTGGCCCAGCATGTTACCTACAAATTGTTGTGTGTGTAGGTCCTGGCCAGTAGTGTACAGCTCCAAGGGGGTGCGTGGGTGGGTGCAGAGGCCTCCCAGCAGTGCCCAGACATATGAGGGGTGGGTGCAGAGGACTCCCAGCAGTGCCCAGACATATGAGGGGTGGGTGCAGAGGACTCCCAGCAGTGCCCAGACATATGAGGGGTGGGTGCATATCACTCCCAGCAGTGCCCAGACATATGAGGGGTGGGTGCAGAGGACTCCCAGCAGTGCCCAGACATATGAGGGGTGGGTGCATATCACTACCAGCAGTGCCCAGACATATGAGGGGTGGGTGCAAATCACTACCAGCAGTGCCCAGCTTATGAGGGGTGGGTGCAGAGGGCTCCCAGCAGTGCCCAGACATATGAGGGGTGGGTGCAGAGGACTCCCAGCAGTGCCCAGACATATGAGGGGTGGGTGCATATCACTACCAGCAGTGCCCAGACATATGAGGGGTGGGTGCAGAGGACTCCCAGCAGTGCCCAGACATATGAGGGTGGGTGCATATCACTACCAGCAGTGCCCAGACATATGAGGGGTGGGTGCATATGACTCCCAGCAGTGCCCAGACATATGAGGGGTGGGTGCAGAGGACTCCCAGCAGTGCCCAGACATATGAGGGGTGGGTGCAGAGGACTCCCAGCAGTGCCCAGACATATGAGGGGTGGGTGCATATCACTACCAGCAGTGCCCAGACATATGAGGGGTGGGCGCAGAGGACTCCCAGCAGTGCTCAGACATATGAGGGGTGGGTGCAGAGGACTCCCAGCAGCGCCCAGACATATGAGGGGTGGGTGCGGAGGACTCCCAGCAGTGCCCAGACATATGAGGGGTGGGTGCAGAGGACTCCCAGCAGTACCCAGACATATGAGGGGTGGGTGCATATCACTACCAGCAGTGCCCAGACATATGAGGGGTGGGTGCAGAGGACTCCCAGCAGTGCCCAGACATATGAGGGGTGGGTGCAGAGGACTCCCAGCAGTGCCCAGACATATGAGGGGTGGGTGCATATCACTACCAGCAGTGCCCAGACATATGAGGGGTGGGTGCAGAGGACTGCCAGCAGTGCCCAGACTTATGAGGGGTAGGTGCAGAGGACTCCCAGCAGTGCCCCACTCCCAGGAGGATGGATGTCATTCACACACTGCATGACACACCACATGTGGGTGTGAGAACATACAACACATGTATACCCACCCATGGCGGATGCCCCACAATACACACCCGGATTTAATGCCAACAGACTTTATAGTCATGGAAATGTATACTAAAATAAGTTAGCCAAGGGGAACACACACTGTCACGCACATCACAGGAGTGATAGGAATGTCCAGGTGCTGGTCCAGCCACCCAGATGTTGTTTCTCATGGAAGAACTAGGGTTCATTGCCACTAGATACAATGCCCACAATTGTGAGTCAGGTGCCCAAATACCCTGCATTACACTTGCCATTTGTGTGGTAGGCCGTGATTACACACATGCATAGTGCTGAAAAGGGGCAATTGGTCCCTAATGCCATTCCTACATACACAAAACACAAGTACAATGAGTGGCAAGGATGGCACAGACGAGTCAGCAGGAGACATCGGTGAGCATGCATGGCCATTGTTGAAGGGATCCGTCACCAACAAAGGATATGTTGACACAGGTCAGCACAACAATTGTGCAACTGTTTGCAGGGAACATGTCAGGTGCCACAGAGGAAGGCACACTTCCTGGGACAATGTCTCACAATCCAAAGGAACACACACTACCAATTAATATTTTCACAGACATTGAGATGGCACACAGATACCATGGTTCACCTCATGACCATCATACTAAAACATTTCTCAGAACCCTAACACATTACCAGAACACCAACTTCATGGGCCTCATCACCAATATCAAGTACCTGAAATGCAATAGTGTGGAAACTAAAATAAAAGGCTTTATTCAGCACACAAAAAACAAAATTGTTATAAAACACTATTTACAAAGGCCAATGGCCAGTCCATAGTTCGAGTCCAAGGGTGGACGTATGCGACTGTGTCCACCCCTACCTTGCCTGCACAAAGTCACCTCAAGGGTTGTCAACCGGGGGGGGGGCATCATCAGTGGGAGTACCAGGCACCGCAGGGACAGGAGTGGGTTGGGTAGGTGTGGTGGGTGCAGGGCTGGACGTATCCACCACAGGGGGTGGTGCAGTGCCAAAGGTGGTGGTGAGAAGCTTGCTGCACACTGCAGCCAGAGTGTCCAGAGGAACCCCTGCACCGGAACGAACACCAGGGCCAACGGAGGGGGGGGTGTCCGAGGGATGGGGTGCAGCGCTCTCTGGGGAGGTGGTGGACATGGGGGGGGTGCTCAACTCCCCTGGCCGGAGACTTCCTCAACTGCTTGCGGGGTGGTGTCACAGTGGGGCTGAGGGACTGACTAGCCATGTCGGTCACTTTGGGTGATGTCTTGGCAGAGGAGCTAAGGGAAGTGGATTTGGAGGAAGTGGGTCGTGAGGACTGCGAACTCTGACTGTGGCTGCGTGTCTGCCATTTGCCCCCAGACCCTGTGGGTGTGACTACATCCCCCTGAGTGTGTGTGCCAGGAGGTGTGCGCTGTGCCTTAGTTGGGGGTGTGCTGGATGTGTCTGTTGTGGTGTGTGCCTGTGACTGTCTGTGTGTGCTTTGGACAGGTATGGGAGAGGGCAGTGTGGATGGGTCCAGGGTAGGGGGGGACAGAGCACCGCAGGAGAGACACTGCTTCCGTCAGTGAAGAGTTCATGGACCGCAGAAACCTGCGTTGCTCAGTCATTGTTGATGACATGCCGTCCACGAACGACACCAACTGTGTGAGCAGTCTAGTGTGTTCATGGAGGACATGCAGCATCGATGCCGGACCAACCTGCAACTGGTGCAGTGTGTCCACAGACTCTTCACTGAGGGCAGCAGGGGTGACAGGGGCAGGGGCTGCGGTGCCTGGTCTGAAGGAGACACGGTGGGACCGTGCATGGACAGAAGGGACGGGAGCAACTGGGAGGGCGGAGATGGCAATGGAGGAGGCGGGTACAGATGGTGGGATACTGCCAGATGTTGTTGCATCCTCCGCCTCCTCAAGGATGTCAGCCTGGGACCCGTCGGTGTCGTACATGCTCTCGCCTCCGGACAGGTCCTCCGACTGACTCCCCTCGCCCTCCGTGCCACTGTCTCCTGCTGACTCCACAGCACTGGTGGCACTGTCGCTGGGTCCCTCCTCAAGGTCCATGCCGGTGTCTCCCTCGCGTGTGGATGATGATGCTGTGGGCAAGGAGAAGAAACCAGAAAGCATCAGTCACCTGTATACATCTTACACATGAGCACAATAACAATAGGTCACAGTGCATATCAGGCAATGCATCATGAGTAACAGCTGGATTACTCCACACATATGTAAGCCCTGTACTGTCCAGTTGGTAGACCCACCATGCCACTTTGACACCAGGAAACTCAATACACAAAAGGCCACAACTTGAATGAGCAATACACTGAGAAGCTAGTGTCTGTGAACCGGTGAGCACAGCAATACAATGAAGTCATGACACCTCTTGTTTACCCTGAAAGAAACAGGAGTGGTGCACTCAAGGTTAACTAACATACCTCAATACTCAAGGTGTCACCACACTCAGAGACCTGTAAGTCCCTTGTAACACAAAACTAACAAATGTTGGTACCTTGGGACTCACACAACTTCAACCAATCTACATGTGCCTGCATGCAAGATGTTGCATAAGGCAGTGCACACAAAAGTACATTGACACTGTAATTGAAGAAGCTGGCACCTTTTCGGAGGAGCCACTGTTTGAAATAGATGGTGTTGCAGAAAGTACATATAACCGGGGCCCACAGAGGTCTGGACGTCTTGACACTCGTCAGTTTGTATCACCGACAACTAATGAGTCTCACAAAATCAAGACCACCGTGGGCACATCTATATGGAGAATCTGCGAAAACATTTATTTATAACAGTGGCTTCATTGAAAATGTGCCAGCTCATTCCATGACAGTGTCAATGTGCATTTGTGTGCACTGCCTTGTGCGACATATTGCATGCAGGCACATTAGTGTTCTTAACACAAATCAACATATTTCCACATGTGAAACATGAACAACTGTTGACAAGTGCTGTGAGTGCCAAGGTACAATTCATGAAGAGTAACAATTTGAATCATGTCAGTTGTCACCAGGCCATCCGTCACCTGATTACACAGTTGGCTACACATATGACCTACTGCCTGTCATCTGGAGTGGCACCCATGTCCACACCCAGGACAATGCATAAGCTAATGGGCCTGCAATTGGGTGGTGAAAAAGGCCAGCTGTACTGTGGGGACACCCTCATGGCAAGCCTGAATGTGCACACAGATGTCAGCACACACAGTCCAAACTGCGTGGCATCTGAACCACACACGTGCCAAAAATGTATGAGCAGGATTCTTGTTTTTTAAAAAATGACACAGGCTGGAAAGCACGTACATTAAGCACTGGCCAGCATCACAGGAGCACTGCCCAGTGTATTTTAGTCCAGGCAATTCTCACACACAAGTCAGACCCGCCACTGAAAAATCAGAGTTGCACATGTATGCCTCTCCCGCACCCCCCCTCCCCCAATACCTGAGTCTATGTGATTTATACAGATCAAGAAGTGACACCTCTAATTCAGGGTTACAACAACTGTGCTTGCAAAATTGCTTCATTGACACCACATCACCTCGTGGGCCTGACAACACATATTTGTGACAAACAACCATCAACAGATTGTTGTGAATAGCCACACAGGCACTGCCCAGTGTGAGTATGCACAAGCAAAATGTTGTATCCCTGTCCGGTGGACACATGGAGCACACATTAACCAAATAAAACTATGCCAGGGAACACTGCCACAGAGGCAGACCTATGCAGCACACACAGAGAATGTGCACACTGTTGGATGACACACATGATTAGGAAGCCAGGGTGTCTCAGGGGACTGTAGTGGGCACATTGCTCCATGGTCCTGGACTGAGCTGACTCTACCATGTACAACCGTCATGGCACTATGCATATGTCACACTCATGCACATCATGTCTGAGGCCACAACATTGCACATGCATGCTGCAAGGGTGTCCAGTTGAAAGCTCACACTCCTATGTTGAGAATCAGCATCAGTGACAACAACTATGGACCCCCTACATAGTGAACAGGTCATGGCACAGGCAAGGTACCAACACAAGTCACAGACCACCCTCCCACATGATGCAGAAAGCAATGTGCACTTAGATGTACTGGTACCCTAGATGACCATGTGCAAATGTGATTACACACACACCAGGGGACACATATACAGGAGAGGAAGGGATGAAAAAGATCCCCAGGTGACATTTGGAAAGAGAAAATGCGCTGCACATATGAACTCTAGGAGTGTATTAATGCAAAATAGCACTTCCTCAAGCTGGCGACACATAACACAACAAAAAGCCATGTACCTACCCCCTCCTTGCTGCAGTTTTTCCTCTAACTGCCTATCGAGGTCAGGGAAGACCACCGCCAGGACACGTTTCATGTGGTGGGTCAGGTGTCGGCGCCCGCCATGGTGGCGAGGTGGAGAGAGCTTGAGCTGGACCCGGGCGATCCGCCGGGTCCAGCACCGGATGTCCTGCCACCTCTTGCGGACCTGGGCCAGCTGCCGATCACGTCCCCCCGCAGTCCTCACGGCCCTGACGACGTTGGTCCAGCTAACCCCCTTCTCGTAGGCAGTTACCTGTCAGGATGACAAAGTGACACAACATCAATACACCTTCTCCATGTCCCAGAAACACACATCAGAACATCTTTGAAATGTTGAACAGGGCATAGGATGCTGACAGGAATAGCCTCATTCACAACATGCAAGTGGCCTGTGTGCAAGCGCCAATGAAGTACGTGGCATTGAAAGTCTACAGGTGGCATGAGGGGTGCAAAACACTCAATGAACATGCCACACACTGTGCAGCACATGCAACAGCAGGCTGATGTGCAGCACGTGCCATGCAGTCACATGTCCCACTCCACTGACGCACCCTCAGCAGACTAGACAGACACACCCAGCCACTGATCACTGGCCTGTCATTGACTACAGTGGATACAACCCTCACTCTGCACATGTGCCATTTGCCAGGGGGGAGTCACAGGTGTCTTGCCAGCTCTGCAAGTCAGACACAAAGCACGGCTCACTTGTCACATCAGATGGTTAGATCAGTAGCCTTCAACATGCAGCTGTGGTGCAACACTTCACATAGACACTCACCCACATGACAAGGAACATTCACACACGTCAATGTCCATGAGGTCGTACACGTCATTTGGACACTCTCACCACAGGTCCACCCAACTCATACACATCTGTGGGTACAGTCACCTGTCACACCAGGGGGACCACTGAATCACCTCAGGACAACATGAATAAAAGTCCCCAAGGATTAGCCAGGCTGAATGTCTCATGCACTATGCAGTGGAAGTCACTGTAAGCACCATGCAAGTGAGGAGTGCACACAGGAACTACATGATGCACTGCATGAGTGACATAAGCATCCCCCCCGGGACACACTCTGAACAACATTGCATGTCAGTCCCACCTGGACACAATATTGACTGTCACACAACAGGTGCATAGGCAAAGGTAGTGGACTCAGAACTCACCTGCTCCCCTGGTCTCCCATACAGGCTGGTGTACTGTGGGAGGAGGACATACAGCAGGGCCTGATTCTCCTCCAGGGTGAATGGCTGGGCCCTCTCCACAGCACGAGACATGGTCCAGGGAAGCAGAGACAGCAGCAATGTTGTCGACAGGAAAGTTGTGCAGGCAAGTTCCCTCTCATGGCTTCTGGCTGCCTTATATCTGTCTTGCTGAGGGGCATTCATTTTGAGGAGTACATAGTGATTGGTCTGAATCATTCGCATCTTACGTTTACTCCAATCCCTTTAAACATACACCAGTGGCAGCATTTGCATCGTTCAAATTTAGAACATCATGTCAAGTCAACAACCACTTTGCAACATTGTATTTTGTGGCCAACTGACTTTTCCAGGACACCTGCTGGAAAAATTTGAAGAGAAAACTCAGTATCCATGGCAACCTGCAAGCATTTAGGGCCTAATACCTGTCCCTTATGTGTCCCCTATGTAAATTTGAAAGCCACACACAGGTACGGTGCGTTTGACACGTACCCCTACGGCACCAGTTGCACAGTGCGTTTGACACGTACGTGTAGGCACTGGTAGTACATGTATGTGTACTACCAGTGCCTATACGTACCTGTACACGTACGTGTACGCACTAGTTGTACTCGTACGTGTACTACCAGTGCCTACACGTACCTGTACACGTACGTGTACTACCAGTGCCTCCATGTACTTGTACACGTACGTGTACGCACTAGTTGTACTCGTACGTGTACTACCAGTGCCTACATGTACCTGTACATGTACGTGTACGCACCGGTTGTACATGTACGTGTACTACCAGTGCCTACGTACCTGTACACGTACGTGTAGGCACTGGTAGTACACGTACGTGTACAACCGGTGCGTACACGTACATGTACAGGTACGTGTAGGCACTGGTAGTACACGTACGAGTACAACTAGTGCGTACACGTACGTGTACAGGTACATGGAGGCACTGGTAGTACACGTACGTGTACAGGTACGTGTAGGCACTGGTAGTACACGTACGAGTACAACTAGTGCGTACACGTACGTGTACGCACTAGTTGTACTTGTACGTGTACTACCAGTGCCTACGTACCTGTACACGTACGTGTAGGCACTGGTAGTACACGTACGTGTACTACTAGTGCCTACACGTACCTGTACACGTACGTGTACGCACTAGTTGTACTCGTACGTGTACTACCAGTGCCTACACGTACCTGTACACGTACATGTACGCACTAGTTGTACTCGTACGTGTAGGCACTGGTAGTACACATACAAGTACAACTAGTGCGTACACGTACGTGTACAGGTACGTGTAGGCACTGGTAGTACACATACGTGTACTACCAGTGCCTACACATACGTGTACAACTGGTGCGTACACGTACCTGTACACGTACGTGTACACACCAGTTGTACACGTACGTGTACTACCATGGCGTACACGTACGGGTACGCATTTCACATGCTTACAATGGTGATACAGCCATACACATGCCAGGAATGGAGGGCTACGAGTCGCACATGGATGTCCATCAAGTACCTGTCATTGCATACTGTCATGTGCAGGTCCTAGGTGTGTTAGCCAGCGATCTTGCACAGGTCCTTCCATCTCGTTGCACAATTGATGTGTTCTGACCTGTGGACACATGGCATGTGTGATGGGGCACGATGTGGCACACATCACCTTGACATGTGCCACATGTTTGTCTGTAGTCCAACTGTGTCATGCATAGCAGCAGTGGGTGGCACAGTCATCAACACCCGCACCTGTCTCCTGATGCCAGGGACAGGGACACTTTATGAACTGACCTGTCACGATCAGCGTGCCCCTTTGGGAGTATGTCGGCTGTGTGTCATGTGTTCACATGAGCTTCATGTCAGTGTCCCGTCAACGGCATCTGCTGTTGGTGCATCCAACAGGGGTCTGTGTGGAGATGGGCATGTAACACATCTACGCACACCATGCCACATGTGGATTCCCAAGGCTGTAGGGTCTGTGTGCGTGGCACATCATATATTTTCAGTCATACATGTGTTTGTTGTCTCAATGGCTGTGTCTTTGTGTTGTCACGTGTACCCCTTCATCGCACTGTGTTTGACATGTACATTTGACATTCCATGTGACCTGTGCGTGTGCCTTGCAGTCAGCTGTCTGGATGAGATGACATCCTTCAAATGCAGCTATGTGGTTGTGTGTCACACCGGTGATATCTGTGGCTCTTCACTCAGACTGGCCCCCAAATCTTTTCAGGGCATGTCATGTTGACTTGACAATCAGCAGGTGTATCATGCATTTTGTAGGAGTGCCAGCAAGCTGCCATCTGTGTCCTGGATGTATTGCACACACCCAACTCCATAGTTACCTGATGTGTATTAGCAGTGTAGCATGTGCTATGTTCATTGACATTTGCCGACTCTCAATGTTCATTCTTCAAAAATATGTTTTGCAGGGCAACACCTGTCCATAGACTAATGCCAGACTTGGGTGCCATGAGGGAACGTGCCTGCATCCGCCGTTACAGATTCACTCAACAGTTGATTGAGGACCTGACAAACAGGCTGGCACCACACCTCCAACCGCAACACAGGTATCCTACTGCGCTGACCCCCAAGATGAAGGTGATGACAGCCTTCCATTTTTTTGCAACATGTACTTTTCAATTGACCATAGCTGATGGGGGTGGGATGTCCCACACTATGTTCAGCCGTGTCCTGCGTGATGTTTTAGCAGCCATGTTGGAGCACCTTGATGAATTCATCAAATTTCCGAGTCCAGAGGGGTTGCGGGATGTCAAGGGGGATTTCTATGCCCTGGGTGGGATGCCCCATGTAATTGGGTCCATTGATGGTACACATGTGGCTTTTGTACCACCACAGGAACAAGCCTATCGCAACCGCAAACATTACCACTCGATAAATGCCCTTGTGGTGTGTCTTGCTAACATGCTGATTTCACATGTCTGTGCACGTTTTCCAGGATCAGCACACAATGCCTACATTATGAGGCGTAGCAGGGTGCCACAAATGATGCTGCGACTGCACAGCGAACGAGCATGTCTTTTTGGTGGGTATAGTCTTTTTGTCCTATGTGTTGCGGTATCTTTGTCTCTTACGGCATCTCGTGACCCACTTATTTACATGATGTTTCCATGTAGGGGACTCTGGCTATCCCAACATGCCATGGCCGCTGACACCTCTCCGCAACCCAAGAACAGCTGCAGATCACCGGTACAACAATGCACACGGCCAGACCAGGCAAGTGATTGAGAGGACATTTGGATATCCGGAGTCAGCTCATACGCAACTTCTTCTCATAATGGTGAGGCACTGGCTATGTGTGTGCAAGCTTGTAGCGTTGAGTGGCATGTGTTGCAATGTGTGTGTCCAGCTGACTGAATGCAAAGTGACTTGGATGTGTGTTTCTGATGTGTCACTCGAGTGATGATGTCATGCAACACAGTTTTGCAGAGAGACTTGATTGGCAATTTACATGTGTCCAACATTGTTGCTGTTTTGTTTCATGTGTGCGTTGAGAATATTTTTTGGGTGACTTCTCGTGTGTCTGTCATTCCCAGGTATTTGGCACATGTTGTCTGGTCGTGTCATCGTTGTCCTCCTGCTATTCCTCGTGTGGATTGCAACGTGTGCTGAATCAGTGTTCCATGCATGGACATGTAGAAATGTCAGTTTGGGTAAGTATTGCAGCAAGGCTTTTTTGTGGTGATACAGGTTGTGAATGTGTGGTGACTGCTTCTGTGCATGTTGTGGTACCATGCATACATGTCTTCTCATCATGGGGCATATGACATGTAGCATAACTCCCATGACATGATAGTCAGCCTTCTTGACAGTCATCTGTAGTGGAATATGCCGTCTGATGAAGGCTTCAATGTGTGTGTACCTTGGCTCTGAAACATTGCAGATGCTACGGGTGGACATAGTGGGGGACATCACAACAACATGCTCTATGGGGAATTGCAGCCTCTCCGCGTGCAGCAGGATGTGTTTTGCTCATCCCCTTACCTTGTGTGCCAGTTCATTGGGATAGACATCATCCGTGTTGTGAAGGGGGGGTCCAGCGTATGTCCCACATGTTCTATCAACTGACCTGTGAGTCTGTTAATATGGAGGCATATCCCTTTGTGTGTGTCTGTGGAATAAAGGTGTTCAGCACAATCCAAAGTGCCTCATCTCGGTCACTGCAGATCTCTTACCAGTTTGCATGCGTCATCTATGGCAGAATTGACAAAGATTGAACATATGAGTGTATATGTACTTTGGCAACATGCATGCAGTGCTTCGTGGCTAATAATCTCTATTGTGCATGCCGTGCCTGGTTGTGTATGTATTTGTGCAGGTTGCTGACCACAACGGGATGTGAATGCCTGCTGATGGTGTGTCTCCTTTGCGCATCTCTGCATTTTGTTGCCTGACACAGTGGCTGTCATTTATGGTGATTGATCATACACTTTCTGGGAGTGACCCATGAGTGAGCTGACACTCCTTCCTTGACATACACCTGTTGCACTGTGCCTTGCATACCTCCTTGTCTTTGTGTGTTGATTTTAGCATGATTTCTAACCCCTTCCGCCTGCTGCTGCCTCACCTGCAGCCCTGCCACTCCGAGTGCCCTGATTCTGCAACCCCCACGCCTCAGAAATGCTCAGCCCTTCCCCTCCACCCATTTGTAATGCAGCCAGCAGCTTTTCTGTGCCACTGTAGCCCCAGCACCGTGCCAAAGGCCGGACCGTCTGCGCCTGCAACATGCACAGTGCACAACCCTCTAGTCTTTGTATGACCCACATCACACAACAGGCTCATGCTGCAGCCACTCTCCAAGCAATGTCCTCGTGACAATCATCCTCCTGCCATCAGGCAACCCCTAAGCACACACACAACACCTTCACATGCTGAGTGTGCTACTCCAACTGCCTACACAGCACTGCCCAGCCTACCAGACCCTGTCATTCCAACCAGGTTATGTGCCTCCTACTCCACACCCGCTCCATTCACCAGCCCGCCATTAGACTCTGTTACCTCCTCAACACTACAGCCCCACACATCACCTTCATGACAGTAACCTGGACAAAAGCATCCTCAGCACATGACGTCTTCATTGCCATCTCAGATGGATCCAAGATCACCCACAGGGACGCCAACACCACTCCAGGGGGATGAATTGGTAATTATTGACAAGTACACCCTCAGAGTCACAAGTCTGGGTTCGCCTACATCCACAATTCCGCTAAGCCATCAACACGTACATCTGCACGCAGGCCCTCACCTCCACAGGCTACATGTGGCTGGGGGCCAGTAACTTCTTGCTGGAGGGGACACAGACCACCATCCATCATTGGTCCATCAACATTTGAATCCACGTCTCCAAAAAGCAACACAGTGCCACTCACCCCGCTACCGATCCCTCAAAGATGCCTGATGTAAGTCGCCACAGACAAGCTGTGTGGGACACTCAAAACAACACCACCGCCACACCCTGCAAACTCACACACTGGATCAGCAACTGATCCATCAATCTTGCCACATTGACGGACTTTACTGTGAAGCACAACAACAGTTAAGGCACCTGGGACAAGGCAGACCTACTGGACTCCTACAGACCTAGCCGGACTCTTGTGCAAACCTTGCAACACAAAGAGACATCATTTTCCTTACAGCCCTGGAAAACACCACACACAGCCATCACCATATCATCAGCAAGGACAAGTGGAGATCCTTCAGATAGTGCCGAGACACCCAAACACACACATCAAGGAGCTCATCAGCATTGTGAGTGAACTGACAGCAGATCTCTATCCAAGACACCCCACCCTTGCAAGGCAGATCCCATCCCTTGCTACTTTGTACTACTGCAAGCTCATGGCCATGGACAACAACCTTGGCACACAGAGGCAGACAGCACTATTATCCGCTGGACAAACCCCCCTCAGGTCATGGAATCCTGTCAGCAGCAAGTACACAACCGGGATCATGTGCACCATCCACTCTGGCTCTCCATCAGGCCCCTTCCCACACAACATCTCAACCACATCATTCGCCATCCTTGAAGCCCACGTCCTGCGCGTCATGAATGTCTCCTTTGAGTTAGCCACATTTCATGGCTGCAGGAGGCATGCAGAGCCCCAGACCCTTCTTAAACAACGGACGGCAGTACCGCAGGATCTCCTGGTACATCAGCCTACTTCCCTACTCAGCAAATGTCACCAGGAAGACACTCAACTAGCAACTGACAAATTTCCTACATGCAACCAGCTCCAGCCAACTGGCACCAGACCGTTTTACACAGTAATCACACCACTGCAACCGTCATCATTGCCAACACCAACGACTACTTTGCCATGCTCAACAATGGTGAGTCCACCACCCTTGACCCCTCAACGCCATTATACACCATGTGCTACCACACTGTCAGCTCACACATCTCCAACACTGGTATCCAGAGGAGGGCCCAGGATTCACTCAGGAAGTAGCTCACCAGCAAGGCCCAGGGAGTCTGCCTCCACCCTGCAACATGTAGTACACTGGGGTCATCTGGCCCATGCCACAGGGCTCTTCTCTCAGCGTGACGATCTTCAATGTCTCCATGACCCCCCTCTCCACCATCACATGCACACACAACCTCATCATTATCTGGTATGCCATTGACACCCAGCTGCTCCTCAAACTCACCAAAGAGCCAGCCATTGCCAGATCCAAACTTCAAGAAGGCATGAGATCCGTTGATGAATGGCTGAACATCAGCCATCTGAGGCAGGACTTGGACGGGACAGAGGTCATCATATGAGGATTGTCCCCTTACGGCTGGGTCAACTCCTTGCGTCCCACTGGTCTGTGCACCGCACCAGCACCCAGTGGCCACGCAGGCAAGCTGGTGTTCATCATGGACCCATCGCTCACAATTAACATGCAACTCACAAACACCTGTACCTCATGCTGCAACACCCTCCACATGCTGCTGATGGCCCCCAGATAGATCCACTCCAAGGCAAGACAGACCATCCCCCTAGTCTAGGACACCAGCCGGCTCAAATACAGCACCGGCCTCTACAGTGGACAACAGCAAACATGCAGGAGAACTTATCCACATCCAGGGTGCATCCGCACACCTCATCTGCCACATCGCCCGCCCCAGCCACATCACCGTCCACCTGAGAGAGGTACAATGGCTCACTGTGTGCTGCAGGATCACCTTCAGACTCCTCAACCACACTCAGGAGGCAGTCCACAACCCCAGACCCAAACCGACCTTGGACGTGTGTCATCCAACACCCCGTTGGCCCTACTCCATGCAGCCCACCTTGCCCTGGCCACCATTCATCACATCCACATAATCTCTGCATGCAGGAGATAGTTCTCCCACCTCGCAAAACAGACCTGGTACTCCCTCCCCAGGCACATCAACATGACCCATGACCTCTACACCTTCATGTAACTCTACCAAATTGGTCTGTCAGAGCAATATAGCAAGACCCCCTCAGCAGCTTGAGGCCATCAAGGGTGAGTGTGAGGCTCCATGTCTGTATTTTGTGATACATTGTGAGCCATGTGTGTCCTCGACCGGACTCAGATCCAAGTGTATGGATGGCTGGAGTTAGTTCCACACTCAGGCATACATTAACATATCCCCACACGTAGGTTGTGGACTCATGCTAAATGACTGCAACATGAAGTTTCAATTATTAATTTTTTTATTTTGAGCTCTGGGGCGTGATTTGTGCACAGAAAATGGGGAAATGCAGGGACCATAGAATCCAAAGTTCACAGGGGGAGATGGGATCATTGGCATTTGAAGTCATCAGAGTCCAGCCCACAGTGTTTGGCATCATTGGTCAGACTGTGACCAGCAAGTCCATGTGGCAGATGATGTCAGTCAATGGGGTGATGCTGTCGCACATGAAGGCCAGGTGCCTGGCCAGGTGACCTGGGAGATGTGGATGGCCCGCTGCCTCTCACGGTCTTTTCCGTGGACGACCAATCTTCCTTCGGGGACCCTCAGATGCAGGCCTTGACGATGTTTGGCACGCTCCGTCGGACGAATCCTCCTCCTCCTCCCTCCCTATGGCTGGTGCTGGTCTGCGCCTCGTGTCACAGGGAGGGTTGCCCATGTTGTCGGCGATCCGACGGAGTGAATGGCTTATGTCCCTTTGCACCGCCAGGAGCTCAGCCAGTCTTGCCTCCATCCGTCCTTGGTGTTGTTAACTGACGTGTTGCTCGGCTTGCTGGTTTTTGATCTCTGTGAGGGTCCCCACTACCTGGCTGATCTCCCTGGTGTCACGCCGGTATGCCTTCATGATGTTGCAGATGTGTGACATACCGGTCCCTTCAGCTGGCTGGTCAGGTTCTCGCCTCTGTCTGCCTCCACTCCTGCCACCCCTGCCCACACGAGCCAGCCCTGCCGTTGTGGACACATCGGGTCGACGGGACCCCTGAGGGATGGCAGTGGCGGTGTTGTCTGCCTCCTTGTGGGTGCCCGCCGCACCTTGTCCCTCCTGGTCAGACTGGCTCTGTTCACTGCGGGCAGGGCTCCTGGGTGTCTCCTGTGATGTGGCAGGAATGGGGGTGGAGGTTGGCACAGATGTTCCTGAACCAGGTTCTGCAGGGGCTTGGACACCAGAGGGTCCAGGTCGGTCGGGGTCATATGCGGAGTGTTGAGAGGCATCGCTGTTGGTGGGATCCGGTTCCTCCCGAGCCTGTGACTGTGATTCTTCCCCCCCATTGTTGGGGGGATGTTCATCACGTTGCCCTGTGTGTGAGAGAGAGACAATGTTGAAGCTGTTTAATGCAACATGCATGTTTCATACACATTCAAGTTGGCACAGTTCCTCCAGGTAGTTGTATGTGCCTAGCATTCTCCTCAATGTTCACTTGTGTATGGGTATGTTGCGGGGGACAGATTGATATGTTCGCCTGAGTCTTTGACATGTCCATTTGTGGCTTGGATGCTTCTTCGGCTATGTATTGGTGTTGTTGTGTTACATGTCCATTGTGGCAGTGGGTAAATCCATTGCCTGTCCTGGTGGTGTGTGCTTGTGTAAGGGGTGTGTGTGACAGGGCCTGCTGGTGGGTGTAGTGTGATTTGGCACTGGGGCTCCCAGGTGATGTAGCTGTCCCCCCATGGAGCATGCTGCCATGACAGTGAGTGTGACTTCCTGTCCTAGATATCTGACCTTGTTGTGTTGGTGTTTGTGTTTGCACTGGTCACAGGAGGGCCTTGTGCTGCCTACACCAGGGCCAAGTGTGAGCTGTCTTGTCAGTACTTTCCCAATCCCTGGGCATTGCGCATGGTGCATGGGTATGTAGCTGGGCCATATGGGATGAGGGCAATTGTGTCTGATTTGGAATTCAAACTGGCGTTTTGGTGCACCCACCCTCCCAGCATACGGGACATCCATTCTTGGGTTGGTGCTTCGTGTAGCATGGGACATGGCATGGCCTTGCTTTCTCAATGGGGCATACACATGTTATTGGCATTTGCATTGTTTGTGACTGTGGTTCTGGCGGGTGAGGGCTTGGGGGTAGTTGTGTGCATTAGGTGTAGTTGGGGTGTGGATGCCATTACCCCCATGTTACGTAAGTGGTTTGTGTACTCACCAGGCTCTGGAGGTCCTTGGAGACCATGTACTCCCACCGGCGGAAGCATGGCCATCACCTTCTCCTCCCAGGGATGGAAATGCCTGGTCTGCGGGGCGCGCCACCTCCAGTGATGTTGGTCTGGGCGTGCTCTTCATTCATTTTTCTCTTGACCGCCCTCCGCAGATCGTACCACCTGGCTTGGCATTTATTCCTGGTCCTTCTGATGGGTGCGACAGCATTCACCCTCTCGACGATCCTCTGCCACAAGCGTGATTTTTCAGCTATGCTGGTCTGTCTGACCAATGTTCCAAACAGCTGTGGCTCGACTCTGATGACTTCATTGACAAGGATATCCAGCTCCTCCCTTGTGAACTTTGGATTCTTGTCGGTGGGCATGGTGTGGGGTGAGGGTGTGGATGGTTGTGGGTGTGTGGGTCTGAATGTGACGTGTGTGTGTGAATGTGGAGAGGGGGTATGTGTGAAGGGGTGTGTGTGTAGGTGTATATGTTTGGGTGGATGGGTGCAGTGGTTTGTGTGTGCTCTGTAGCAGTGGTGAGTCTGTTGCAAAGGCTCATGGTTTGTGTGTGTGGTCCCTTTTTATTGGTCCATTTGTGGGTGGGGCTCAGTTTGAATTTTTGGTGGGTGTGTTATAAGGTTGTGGATGTGAGGTTGCCCCTCTGTTTGCCTGTTTGGATGTGTCCAGGTCAGTCCTTTTAATTTTTTGTGCAGTGTAGACGTGTTTTGTGGTGTTGTGCGAGTCGAATAGGCTCGCCTTGTGCTGTTTTACAGTGTCTGTGGTTCTGTACGGTACAGGGGTACGAGTTGTACAGCCACACACTCCCATGCGTTGTGTATGTACGGCGCGTACACGGACATTGCTATGTACGGTGCGTACACCCCATTGCTTCTGTGCGGTGCAGGTGCATAGACCGCCATCGCGTATGTACGGTGTGTACCCGCAACATCGCGTACCCGCAACATACATTCGCAATGGGGGTACGGTGCGTACATACGCACTGGGGGTATGCACCGTACATACGTGATGGTGGTACGCACCGTACATTTGCACGGGGGTACGGTGCGTAACTACGCTCAGGGGTAGAGTGCGTACCTACGGGGGGGTACGGTGCGTACCTATGCGCTGGTGGTACGGTGCATACCTACGCGCTGGGGGTACGCACCGTACATTCGCACAGGGGGTACGGTGCATACCTACGCGCTGGGGGTACGGTGTGTACCTACGCGCTGGGGGTACGCACCGTACATTCGCACGGGGGTACGGTGCGTACCTACGCGCTGGGGGTACGGTGCGTTCCTACGCGGGGGGTACGGTGTGTACTTACGCGCTGGGGGTACGGTTCACACCTACGCGCTGGGGGTACGCACCGTACATTCGCATGGGGGGTACGGTGCGTACCTACGCGCTGGGGATACGGTGCATACCTACACGCTGGGGGTACACACCATACATTCGCGCTGGGGGTATGGTGCGTACAAACTTCGCTTCATAGCGGGCAAAGTCATTCCCCGTGTACGGGATGTTTTCCGTACGCATCGTAAATTGTAACGCCGGTCCGGATCGTACTAGTTCGGTCGGACTTCATTTTTACGATTTGTACGGAAAATGTCCGGGTCCATCTCGTACTAATTTTCCCGCTACGATTCGTACGGATCGGCCGATCCGTATGTACTTTTTCCCGTACGGATCGTACTTCATGAGTCGGACGTGACTTGTACGATTCGTACGGAAAAAAATACGGATACGAGTCGTACGGGAAAAAAAATACAGGATCGGAATCGACCCCTTTGTGTTTTGAGCCAAAGTGTGAGGATTGCACGGTATTGTGGCTGAAACAAATGTCACATGATCCATGCAAGCCCACCTGGACTCTCCCGGGTGTGTAATTTTCAAAAAAGGCTTGAGTTGGTAGGTTTTTCTGGTTGACAGCTGAACAAGGGCACAAATTCCACAGCTGCCCATATGGTTAAAAAAACAAAACATTGATTATACTGAGTGAAAGGTGATGTTTCCAAGTTGCACTTTTGGGCAGCTTGTGTTGCAGGCACTAGGCTCAGCCAAACCAGTGGGGTACCATTTCTATCGGGAGACATTTGGAAACAGAGACTACTAGAACATTTGTTAATAACAACTGGATTTCTCTGCATTTGTTAGTTTCCAAATGTAGCCAGTATGCAAGAAAGAAGACATTTTGCAAAATACCTTTAGAATCACATGATGGTAAGGGCAACCCCAAATTCAGAGTTGTATAAATAGCCAACGTTCCTAAACTCAGTATCTGCACATTTCAGGAATACTTAGGATTCTTTCATACTCACTTTTCATTGATTATATTTTCAAATAATAACTGCTGTATTGTTGGTTCAAACTGAAAAATCATTACAAGCTGCGGCTCAGTTGTTGGCTGTGAGTATCATGTTTTTGGAGAACTTACAAACACTGTGGGGCATATTTACAAGCGCCTTGCGACACCGAAGCGTCACTTTTTTGATGCTTTGGTGGTGCAGTATATTAGCCCATATTTACAAGCCCACAAAAAGCCACCTTGCGTGACTTTTAATGGCCTTGTAAATATGGCCCCCTTTCACGCATTACTCTGTGTGAAAGAGGCATTCCTTGGGTGTTGCTGTGGGTGTTCCCACACAAAACCCATGGATTCTGATGCATTCCGAGATTTACAAGGTTTCGTAGACCTGGTAATGTCCAGATTCTAACACCTCCCAAAGGGAGGTGTAAAAGTGTCACAATGAGGAGAAACACCTTTGTTTCTCCTCGTTTTTTCCTCTTTCTATGTGTGCTGCAGAATGCAACAAATCAATGATTGTTTTTGTGCTGGAATGTGTCCCTTCCTGCAAAAAAACAATCATCTCTGCAACGCAGGTGCCCTTGCATCATGGTGCCAAAGCGCCTGCGTTAGCAATAGGCAGCCTATTGTGCACCAAGGCAGAGGAAAGCACAAGGATGCGTTGTATTGTTTCAAATACAACACATCCCTCCACTCTCCTAATGACACAGCTTGGCACAGCAAGATGGCTTGCATTATTATCTTGTAAATATGCACCTATATAGTTCCGTGATCAAAAGAGCTATTAGACATAATGGAATATTGCTTTTGCAAATTGGTTATTGTGACAATAAATTACATATGAAAATGATGTCACGGACGGTGCCCTTGCCTTCCTTATAGGACGTAAGCTACCCCTCAGGCGCTGCCACAGTGACATAATTTGCACCCCAGCGACCCACAAACTCTTTGCCCACCAATACTCCCCACCCAGTTATTAGTAGTTACCCCCCGACTCCTTCACCGCTTAACGCCCCCTAGCAGCTCTGATGCACGGAAGCATCGAGAGTACATTCCATGGGAAAATGACCACCCCCCTTGGCACACAAACGCAAAGTGCAGGGCACATGCTGCTGAACACTCACCTGTGCCCCAGCTCGTAACGCACAATTTTCGCATAGCTTGTACGGCCATTCGTCTTCCTCTCCTAGGCAGCAGCTACAATTGCCACCTCCACACCTCTAGCCTGAGCTGCACCTGCCAGAACGATAAACACGATGACTGAATGCTAGAGCATGCCGGTGGGGTACGCCCCAATGGTCTGATCATTTATTGTCATCAATGTTGTCTTCACAATTTGATTACAGCATTAACTGTTCACTTTTGCAATCACAAAGGCGGTACTCCAGATGTATTATGACATCCCAGCAGGCGAAAGATTTCCCACACTTGTACCGGTGCCATATTCTCCTCATGACAAAGTATTGCACTCACTTTCGTTAGCAGGTACTGTGTATGTCAGAGTTGTGAAATGTTCTGGACTGTATTAAAATATTGTTTCACGAAAATACAATAAACAGATTTAAACCAAAAAAAATATGAAAATGTTGTCATGGTGTTGACATGTTTTTTGATATTTGTTTTTATTATATTCTGTTTCAATGATGAGTTTCTTTGGGAAAACCATGAGGGAGCTACACAAATGAACTCTTCCTGAACTCAGAATTGTATTTACTTTTCTGAAATCTATAGTTTTCTGAAATCGCCTATGGGTTTCACACCCCGTAACTCCACAAACTACCTCATAGAAAAATGCAAAAACTGTGGTAAAAAATGGTTTTACATACAACTCTGCTTGTTCCAGAAATCTAGTAAGATGGTAATCCTAGCACAGCAAACAAAGGGTTTGTCATGTTTTTTTTAAACAAAATAAACAATATTTAGCTATATTTTGGCTATTTTCTTGGGTTCCTTCCAGGGGAACGTAGAAACCCTGAGTAACTTTAGAATTCCTGAGATGTTTGGAAAAAAGGGCACAAATTTGGCATGGATACCTTTTGCGGAAAAAACACTAAGGGGGTCATTAGTATAGCGGATGGATCGCCACCGCCCATATGGCGGTGGTGATCCACCCGCTAAAAATCACTGCCCGCTTTCAAATTCCCCCCCGCCACATTACCATGGCGGGGGGACCCCGGCAGACGGGAAGACCATCTGCTGGTTTTCCGCCGGTAGGCAATCCACCCGATTGCCTACCGGGCGGAAAAGCATTTTGGGCCATATGTGTCAAGCAAAATTGCGATCGGAAACACCGAAATTAGCCGAATTTCGGCGTCTGCGATCGCAATTTTGCTAAGTGGTATGTATGAAGGCAAATCTGCGTGCAAAACAAGGAATCGTAAAATTTGTGATTCCTTATTTTTGCAATTGCATTTAAGGAATCGCAAATTTTGCGATTCCTTAAATGCAAAGTAAGAAGCACCAAAAAAGTGCAATTTGGCCTTAAGGAATTGCAAATTACCACCAACTACAGGTTGGTGGTAATTTGCGATTTCTTTAAAAAATTCATATTTTTGCATTTTTCAAAGTGGCATGTGGCGGACACACATGCCTTTAGGGCATGTATGTGCGCCACATGTGCACCCATGCTCATTTCAGGGGTACAACAGGGTGTCCTTTTGACACCCTGGCACACTTGAAATTGCATTCTCAATTTGCGATTCTCTAATTGAGAATCGCAAAGTGAGAATGTCTTCCCATTCATTCCTATGGGCCTCTAGGCCCATAGGAATGAATGGGGAGGTATTCCTTAATAGCGAATTGCAATTTGCAATTCGCAATTAAGGAATATGTAGGATTCGCAAAAATGTATTGCAAATCCTACATACATAGCGTTTTGCGATTCTCAAATAGCAATTCCCAGAAATTCGCTATTTGAGAATTGCAAAACCTAACATTGATACATATTGCCCTTTATATGGTGGTGGTGTCTAGAAGACACCGCCATTCATATTACAATGCAGGCGGGGACCTGCCTTGCCGCCACGGAAAGGCAGGCGGTTTTTGACCAAGGATTCTGGGGGGTGCACATGGCACAACATGGCAGGCACCACGCGGTGCCTGCCATGTTGTGCATGGAAGTGCATGACATGCCTTCTTGGCATTGCGGTGCACCGCCCGCCGCAATGTCAGGAATGCAGGATGCGCCCGCCAGTGTGGTGGGCGCATCCTGATTTCACCTATGGGACCCCCGCACCAATGGCGGGCGGTCCCATTCCACGAAAGGATGGCGGGCGGACAAACGTGAAGAACTTGTGTTGTGCAGCTGACAATCCTTCATTTATTAAACTTGTTTATTAATGTGTCCTTTCTCATGTAGGTAGGAATAGTAACTGAACATGTCTTAATTTCTTATGTAAATCAGTAAAAATCATATTCAATTTTCTTATGTTAGCTGAATCTTGTAGGCCTGAATTGCAATTTCCCTAGAAGATCTTGCTTTAGAATTAATAGTTTGAATTTCATGTGTGCTGTAGATTTCGTTCTTTCTCACGTTTTGTGTTGCAGGTGGAAGAAGCGTCCTTGTTGGGTAGAATAATGTCTTTGTTTTATTAGTTAGCCTTGGAGATAAGGAGATAAATTGTAAGCCTAAACCTATAAGGGAAGTAGTTGTGTTTTCACATCGGAGAAGGCCTGGGAATCAAGGTCAACATGTTGCAGTTCAGGAACATCGCTATCCTGTGGAAAGTTACCTGTGAGATTGTATTCAGAGTGGATGTCATGACCTGCAAGGACTCTTGGGAAAAATACCTGTAATAATGTGATGCTAGAGTATGGAAAGTGCCTACTTCTTTGGAGAGGGAGCATCTGAGAACAAGCTGTGTCTCGATAGCTTTATGCTGGTGCACAGACAGAATATTGAATTGCAAATATCGAACTGCAAATATCGTGATTCAAGAATATCGACTGCAAGAATATCGTGGTCCAGAATATTGACAGTAAGGCAAAAATATAGTTTTTTGTAATACCGAAGTCAGTAATATCGTTAGTAAAAATATTGTTGTTTATAATATTGATTTTTATATGAGTGTGATGTATTTTAGTATGCTTTTAAAAAGTATGTGCTCTAATTTTTTTGTATAAGTATTGCTTTTTTTAAATGTATGTGTGAATGTTTTATATGTTAATTACATTTTGCGTTTTAGTTACATAGCGGGTTGTGGGTTTATAGGGGAATAGAGTGAGAAGTATTTTATTATAGTAAGTTTATTAATAATTTTTAGAAGTTATTAATTTTATTTTAATTAAATCTAGTGTTTTAGTTCCGTAGCGGGTTGTGGGTTTATAGGGGAATAGGGTGGGAAGTAATTGAATTATAATTAATTAATTAATAATTTGAATTAGTTAGTATTTATGTTTTTAATATGTTATATTGTTAATTGTGGTAATTAATTTATTATTAATTATGTATCAATTGGTTGTTAATTATTATTAATTACTTGGTAATTATGTTAATTGTGTCATTTATTTAGGAGCAGGTTGTGGGTTGATAGGGGAATAGGGTGGGAAGTAATTTAATTTTAATTAATTAATGAATATTTTTGATTAATTAATATTTATGTATTTAATATTTTTTATTGTTAATTGTGGTAATTAATGTATTATTAATTATTTATTCATTGGTTGTTAATTATTATTTAATAATTAATTAATAATTAAGTAAATTGTGTTATTTCTTTAAGGAGTGGGTTGTGGGTTTATAGGGGAATAGGGTGGGAAGTAATTTAATTTGAATAACGTAATTCATAATTTTATTTATTAGCATTAATTTTATATTTTGATATTATAGTGTTGTTTATTTACTATTAATTGTTTGTTAATTATAATTAATTAATTGTTAAATATGTTAATTGTGTCAATTATGTAGGAGTTTGTGCATTTATAGGGGAATATGTTGTGAAGTAATTTATTTAAAATCATGAATAATTAATTGTTTATAATTAATTTATATTAAATATATATATTTGTTTGTAAAATGTTTTTTTAAACTTGTATAAACTAATGTTTGTAGTTAATTTTTAGCACTTTTTAACATTAAAATATTTTCTATATTTTGTAATTTATTATATTTTGCTATGTTTTTTATTTTACAATTTTTGTATTGTAGTTGGAATTTTGTTTCTTTTTAATTTTTATTTAAACTTTTTGGAAATATTAATGTTAACCCTCTGCTATCCAACACTTTCCTTACTGTTGCACTCTCTGGAGTGGGAATAGTAATTTTTTTCCCTCTGCTATCCAACACTTTCCCTACTATAGCACTCTCTGGAGTGGGAATAGTAATTTTTACCTTTTGCTATCCAAGACTTTCCCTACTGTTGCACTCACTGGAGTGGGAATAGTAAATGTTTCCCCTCTGCTATCCAACACCTTCCCTACTGTTGTACTCTCTGGAATGGGAATAGTAATTTTTACACTTACGCTATCCAACACTTTACCTACTGTTGCACTCACTGGTGTGGGAATAGTAATTTTTACCCTTCCGCTATCCAATACTTTCCTTACTGTTGCACTCACTGCAGCGGGTATAGTCATTTTTACCCCTCCGCTATCCAATACTTTTCCTATTGTTGCACTCACTGGAGTGGGAATAGTCATTTTTACCCCTCCGCTATCCAACACTTTCCCTACTGTTGCACTCTCTGGAGTGGGAATAGTAATTTGTACACCTACACTATCCAACACTTTCTCCACTGTAGCACTCTCTGGAGTGGGAATAGTAATTTGTTCCCCTCTGCTATCCAACACTTTCCCCAC
The DNA here is from genome assembly GCF_964204655.1 of Triturus cristatus. Lineage (NCBI taxonomy): Eukaryota > Metazoa > Chordata > Amphibia > Caudata > Salamandridae > Triturus > Triturus cristatus. The sequence goes on from NC_140587.1 coordinate 452,113,810, forward strand.
TGTTGCACTCACTGCAGCGGGAATACTAATTTATACCCCTACGCTTTCCAACACTTTCCCAACTGTTGCAGTAATTGTAGTGGGAATAGTAAATTTTTAGCGCTACGCTATTCAACAGTTTTCCTACTGTTGCACTCAATGGAGTGCAAAATATAAGTTTAAAAATGTATAAATATTTTAGTATTTTATTTTATAATATGTTTTTATTATTATATTTTATGTTATAGGTGTATGCATATATATATATTTTATAGTTAATTTTTATATATTTATAATATTTTTAAATAAATTAAAGGTATTAGTTTATTAATGTTTTTTAAGTAAATATACATTTATATATTACATTTTACATATCTATGTTTAATTTTTTTTAAATTACATTTGTTTATTATATTCATTAATTCATTAAACTTTATTTCGGCACAAAATGGCCATAAAAGCACAATTGAAAAACAATGATATAAAATGGTTCAAATACAATTACGTAAAAGATAAAAAGAGAGTCAACAATCCACGCTCTGGGGCCGATTCCGGCCGCAAAACGTACCGACCGACACGGACCCGGACCGGAGCCCGACCGACACGGACCGGCGCCACAACGACCCATGCAGTACGATGCAACGCGTGTGAATTACATCCGACACGTACGGAATACAAGCCGTACGACCGAGCCGTAGGGAAAATAGTGATCCGGCCGGAAAACCGACGCGATTTTCACCGACCGACACGAACCCGGAATGAATCCGACCGACCCGTACCCGTGATGTCCGACCCGCGCAGTACGATGCAATGCGTGTAAAACCAGACCGACTCGCACGGAGAACAAGCCGCATGATGACACGCACAGAAAACCGGGCCCACAAGTAATAGAGACCTCCGCGACCGACGCGTATGAAACACAGAAGATAGGCAGCGTGAACGAGGCGGAGAAGCCCACACGAGACAACATCAGCGTCCGTTTCCGTCAGATGAACATCTCCTTCATGCCTACAAAACCCAAAGAAAAAAGACAAAAAAAGGACCAAACAAGCAATGACAAAGCCAATAAATATCAAATAAAAAAAACCTGGGACAAAGACACACCCACAACTCCAACTATATAAAGGACTACAATCACCACCGTGATCCCTTGCAAACAGGAGACACAGCCAGCAGCAAACACCATCATACAGCAACCACAGACACACTCACCACTCACCCATCACACAACCCACACACCGTCAGCACCTCATCCAAAAGCACACACACATACAGCCAGCAAAACCAACACCAATCCACCCTCACTTGCACCCTCACACACACATCACTCACCACCACCACCCATCACCATGCCCCCAAAGAAGAATCCAAAGTTCACAGATAGTGAGTTAGAAGTGCTGGTAGACGAGATCATCAGAGTAGAGCCACATTTGTTTGGTACATTGGTCCAAAGGACCCCCATGTCACAGAAAACAAAGATGTGGGCGAGGATTGTGGACAAGGTGAACGCTCAAGCACCAGCAAGGCGCACAAAGGACGATATCCAGAACAGGTGGTATGACGTGCGCAGGAGGGTCAAGAAACTCATCCAAAAAGATCACGCCCTGAGTCAGTGCAACGGTGGTGGCCCTCCTGCCAAACCAGTCTACTTCAGGACCTGGGAGGAGAAGGTGCAGGACATCCTACCACCAGAGAGTGTCCATGGGCTAACAGACATACCAGAGCCTGGTGAGTACATAAACAACATACCCAAGATTGTGTGGCAAGGGGACAGTGAAACCATGCACCGCAAGCAAAGCCACAGTAACCAATAGATAATCATCCCAAGATGTATATGCCAGTCAGACAAACACAATACCTGCCATCTCATAGTGACTTGGAACTGTGTCATGACATGCACCAACCTACAAACAAATAGAGCAAGGCAGTGGCACAAAGCTAAATCGACACTGCCAGACAGTTTGCCACCACAAACACACTAACTCACAGTGCAGCTGACTGACATGAAGGAATAGTGGGGATGCAGGTGAAGTGAGTGTATCCAAAAACATGATGGGTTCTGTAGTCACAGATAATGCTCCCCCTCCTGATTGGCCCATCAACAGCTCTCTGAAACATGCCCACATCACAGGAAGTGGAAAATGACTGACAAGATGGCTGACACTGGGTCCTGCTGTGGGGAGCACAAGGCCCTGGTAGGGCATGTGCGCAAATCAGAAGCAGGACACCACTGACTGACATCCTGAAAGACAACTTGCACGCACTCCAATGGAAGCACGTTTCATGATGGGAAGTCTGGCCGGGTGGGAAGGAGGACTGACAGGTCTGACCATACTTACCAGCATGTGGAGATCCCCCCCAACACAAACTCCACACAACTCACCAGGTAGAATGCATTGACCCACACCTCAGTGAAATATCATCAAAAGATACCCCGTACTGGGTGCTGCTGTGTGAAGCCCAGAGGCTCTCTTTGGACTTGTAGCCAAACAAACACCAGGATTTCACAGTCAGACATCTTGCCATTGCTGTCACACCCCCTCACAGGAAAGCAGAGTCAAGAGGGAGGAAGTATGGGCATGCTGGGAAGGGGGGAGTAGGCAAGAGCATGATGAGAGTCGCAGTCACAGACAATCGACACCCACCCACATGGCCCAGCAAGCATACACTGAACCATGCTCGCTTCACAGGGAGTGGGAAGGGACTGACAAGATGTCTGACACTGGGCTCTGTTGTGGGGATCCCAAGGCCCTGCTGGGAAATGGGCAACAACAAACACCAGGACTTCACAGTCAGCCTTCTTGCCATTGCTGTAACAAACCCTCACAGGAAAGCAGAGTCAAGAGGGAGGAAGTATGGGCATGCTGGGAAGGGGGGAGTAGGCAAGAGCATGATGGGAGTCGCAGTCACAATCTACACCCACCCACATGGCCCAGCAAGCATACACTGAACCATGCTCGCCTCACAGCACAGGGAGTGGGAAGGGAGTGACAAGTCGTCTGACACTGGGCTCTGTTGTGGGGAGCACAAGGCCCTGCTGGGAAATGGGCAACAACAAACACCAGGACTTCACAGTCAGCCATCTTGCCATTGCTGTCACACCCCCTCACAGGAAAGCAGAGTCAAGAGGGAGGAAGTATGGGCATGCTGGGAAGGGGGGAGTAGCCAAGAGCATGATGGGAGTCACAGTCACAGACAATCTACACCCACCCACATGGCCCAGCAAGCATACACTGAACCATGCTCGCCTCACAGGGAGTGGGAAGGGACTGACAAGATGTCTGACACTGGGCTCTGTTGTGGGGAGCCCATGCCCTGCTGGGAAATGGGCAACAACAATCTCTGTCCGTGACAAGCTGGAAAAAAGCAGTGTACAGGCAGGCATCTATGCCTGTAGAAACATAAATCACATTGTGTGTCTCTTCCAAACACAGGTGGTGCTGGGGACCCAGCACCAAATGAGGATTCCCAGACCCAGACTCTGGTGGACACTGAGCTCTCTGGTTTGACTCTGTCTCTGTCCTCTTGTGGTAAATAATTTAATTACCGGGACTTAATTTGATACAGAACATAATAAAAATAGCTCAATAAATAAGAGGCAGAATCCGTGGTATTAGAGGTTCGGAATGGGCTTTATTCCAATGGACGATTCGAATCGGTGACTCCAAGTTCCATCACCACGGAGGTTCAGGAAGTGAAGTACATACATTATTGATAATTAATCACTTTTATACAATAGGCATTACAGTGAAGCAAATGCAGGAGGCGTAACAATTGATAGTGTAGATAAAACATACATACGTAGCAAAAGTAGGTGTAACTGGGTGTAACTAAAGAACGTCATTAAGTGTGATGTCATAATAGGGTGTTTCCATGAAAGAATTTCGCAACGTTAGCAGAAATACTTGGCAGAAATGCGCGCGCAGCAGCATGACGTGTGATTGACGTGCAACTAGGGGGTGAAGGGGACTTGACATTTAGCTCTACATGTGGCGACAGATGTCTGGAGGGTCAAGTCAACCTAATCCCAAATCATATCTAACATCCTATGTTTAAAGAACTATGTTATCCAAAAGAGAGGTCTCTTAGAGTAGAATCTTATTCTATACTGCCTATACTGACTGTTAGTGCGTGTACAAGCGTCTAAGTGTCTACACTAGATGCGAGGGCAGAAGTCTTCCATAATAATAAGGCTATGAATTACTTGCATAAAGACAGAGAAGCCGGGCCTTTGCTCGGTAGCTGGAAGAATGTTTACTTAAACTACTAGACAGGAATGCATTGGGCAGGGAGCGGAGCAGATAATTTCGAAGGTGAAATACAGTTTCTTGGCAGGCAACAGGCTGATGTCAGGCATCGTGAGCCGCGCAGGGAATGAGACAAAGTTCATGGTCACAGATGCAGGCTCAGACTGGAGCTTCAGAGGCAGAAAGCAAGAAAAGCTTGATGACAGAATCAGGGCCTACTTGCCTGGACTGTAAAATGGCATAAGTGAACCATATAAAGCCGGTGGCCTTTCATACTTAGGAATGGAATATCCAGCCTATTCATGGCGGATCTGAAAGAGGACATGTTGACGGTGGACGCACATGAGTTTGCGTCTTTATAACTGGAACTGGAGGGAACATACATGTACTTGTGATTCATACATGAAACCGTTGGGGTCCAAGATAGGGGACATAACTGATCGGAAAAATCCATATTTCCACATTCCCTCCTTGTCCCCTACTTGCCCGTCAAGAGATATCAATCTTCATCAATCCATTGATCTGTTCATATAGCATCATTTGTTCTTCTTTTTTCTTCTGGGACGAATGAAATCTTGGTGATGGAATACACGATGTGGCACACAGACCACAAATCGCTGGTCCACATTGTAGGCATAGACAGCAACTGAATAGTATGAGAAAGCCAATACCTAGGAAGGATAGGACCTTCCATCCAAAGGTAGATAATACACTCCAAAACCAACCGGACCAAGTCCAGGTGCCTGGATTCTGGTGTATCTGGCTTACAATCTTATGAAGGCGAGTTATGGCTTTATATACAGATGGCGAATTTTCTGGTATGAAAATGCAACAACTTGATCCGATGACCCTACAAGCTCCGCCCCTATCGGCCAGGATGACGTCAAGGACAAGACGATTTTGAAGCACAACAATCCGCATAGCAGACTGTTCTTCTGTTAAATTGCCTAAGGCGGAAATAGTTTCGTTCACTACTGCTTCAAGGGTTCTAGTTAATCTACGTATCAACTTACTATTAGTAACGGTACCTATATAGGGAAAGAGACCTTTATTGAAATCTGTGTATTTTTCCCATGCTGTTTCAGTGTAATCGACTATTGGGAGATCTCTCCTTTCTCTATTGTGTACTAAATGAGTATTTCTGTGATAATCGGGAGGAGCTAGGAAAACAGGTGGCAAAAGGAATCCAATGTAGCAGGTACCATCCCAATCTAGAGGCAAACGTACATATGCCGTCTGACCACATATAAAATAGGAATGGCGGGAAGCTCTAAATGTCGACTTGCCTTGATCACTGAATTCTATTACAGTGGTGCATCTACTATGGCCCATATGTATGGAACCATTCTTTCTTACACATAATTCACCTTTTACTGGAAATACTGACATGGCGGGCAAAATTGGAGTAGCTTCGGATTCGATATTTAGGATCATAAGATTAGGCGTAAAATTACCTAATCCATAAACTTCATTTTCTAGATCAGTTCCTGTTCTCTTGGGAAGTCCCTCCTTGTTAGGGTAGCAGACTTTAAGTAAAACTAAGTTTAAATTTCCCCATACCCAGTTGTCTTGATAAACTGCAGAATTTGAATCTAGGGAATTAATTAAACTAAACCATGCTCCACAGGAGCCGTTGTGTGTGAATGGGTATGGAAAAAGAGGTAGAATTCCTTTATAATTCTGATAGGGAGGGAGTCGGCCACATATCCAACAATTTGTAGCATTGCTAACCTGATGGGAATGATGTAACATACTAATAAACGTATTATTGCGCAGCGCAAATCTATAAGACAACTCATGCGGAGGTAATTCACTAAAAGAATGTTCAGCAGTAACATTATAAACATGTCTAGAAATAGGATAATATATGTGCAACAATATACTTGCAGTAATTATTAAAAGACTTAAGAAAAACAAAATTAATAACGTCACTGTGCAATGACTACGCAGTGATTTACAGTATGCATGTCGTTTCAACATTTTTCGGGTTTTTTCTCTATTCAGGTCTAAGGGATACATGTCAGAGACAAATTCAACCGCTTCACCTTGGAGAGGACTTAAACAATCAAATTGCCTGACTGGTTAGACCTGAGTTTTAGTTTATATTGTTCGTGATTACTCATTTCAACCAAAGGAAGCTTTGAGTCAATGGGTGAAGACACACGAGGTGTGGTTTTTACATCCGATGGTAGTCCATGAAATTTCTTGATATGACTTGAATGTATCCAGCCTTTCCTGCCTTCGATCTTCACGGCTGTCCTTGTGGTGAGCAAGACCAGTTGCGGCGACCTCCACCTAGGATCCAGCTGAGTCTTTCGATCAAAGTTCCTCACCAAGACCAGGTCCCCCGGAACTACGTCATGGGGTTTCACCTCAGTGTTGTCAGGAAAAGCTGCAGCTACCTGTGAACGACAAGATTGTAGTGCAGACATCAAGGAAGCCAAGTAATCTGTCAGCATATTACAGTCAATATCAGTTATTTTACGTGGTATAGGCGTCCCCCACATATTTGGTGGTCTACCGAAGATCACCTCATAAGGGGATAGCCCTGTTCGAGAGTGTGCTACCATTCTCATGTAAAAGAGTGCAACTGGCAACGCTACTACCCAGTCGACACCTTTCTCTCTGCATATTTTGGACAATCTAATTTTCAGGGTCTGATTATGTCTTTCCACGAGACCTGCTGCCTCGGGGTGTCGGACACAGTGAAACTTCCACTGATAACCTAACAAAAGTGAAACGTGTTTCATTAATTCGGATGAGAACGGCTGGCCGTTATCTGAGTAGACAACACGTGGTAAACCGTATCGTGGGAAGAATTCTCGAACTAACTGTTTGGCAGTAATCGGGGCAGTGTAATCTGAAACCGGGTATGCCTCTGTCCAACGGGAAAGAGCACAGACAACTACGAGAACATATTTGAATCCTCGACATCGTTCCATCTGGATATAATCCATCTGGAGGACTTCAAAAGGGTGATCAGGAGGCTGAAATCCACCCTGTTCTACGGGAATGCTTTTTCCTGGGTTGAACTGACAACAGATCATACAGGTACAAACTTTTTGTTTGGCTGCTGCTCGTAAATGTTTGTTGAACCAAATGTGTTGAATGCTGTCTAGCATAGCTTTTTCTCCTAGATGCGCTGGACTATGTACAGTGTTAATAATAACTTGGACCATTGAATCAGGAAGGAACCACACAGATTTTTCCTTCGTCATCCATCCTTGGTCCGTTTGAATCCCTCCTAATTCAGTCCATTTCTTTATTTCGTCTGGAGTAGCATGTGTCTGTATGTCAATTACATCAAGAGCGGGATCTTTAATCGTCATACAATGTGTTGGCGTCGGGACTATTGTCTTTGTCATGTCGGATGTTTGAGTTTGAGCAGTCTGTTTAGCTGTTCTGTCAGCTAGATCATTGCCTTGAGAAATGATATCAGTAACTTTCGTATGAGCTTTACATTTCATAATTGATATTGCAGTGGGTAGATGTATTGCATCTAATAAGGCATGAATGAGGGGTCCGTGCTGAATGTGGGCACCGTGAGAAGTTAAATAACCTCTCTCTCGCCACAGCACGCCGAAGTCATGTACAACTCCGAATGCATAACGTGAATCAGTGTATATGTTGACTCTTTTATTTGTGGCTTGAATACAGGCTTGTGTCAGAGCGACGAGCTCTGCTGCTTGAGCGGACAAGGTATTTATGCAATTTGTTTCAATGATTTCAGTGTCTGTTGTGACTGCGTAAGCGGCCACTAACTCTCCTGTACTTGTTCTCATACATGAACCATCTACATACAACGTTAGGTCTGGATCTGATAATGGAACGTCTGTCAAGTCTTGTCTGGGTTTCGTCGTGATTGTAATAACTTCAATACAGTCATGAGCTAGTGGGTCTGTTCCGATTACAGGTAAAAGTGTGGCAGGATTCAATGTGTTACAACGTCTGATTTCTATATGTGGCTGAAACAATGTTAATTCATACCCTGTAAGTCGCGCTATAGTCAAATGTTGTGTTTGCGTTCGATTCACAAGGACCTCTACTGCATGTGGTACTTGAACTGTCAATGGATGTCCTAACACTATGGCATCGCTTTGTCTGATTGCTAAAGCTGTTGCTGCCACTGATTTCAGGCATGCAGGCAAAGCCTGAGCTACGGGATCTAATGTACTAGAAAAATAGGCACATGGTTTGTGTGATCCTGCTTGTTCCTGTGTGAGTACTGACAAGGCAGTACCTTCGCGTTCTGTAACAAAGAGTGTAAACTGTTTATTGTAACATGGTGTTGCTAAAACCGGTGCTTGGCATAAGGCTTTCTTTAGGCTTTCAAAAGCTTGTGCATGTTCCTGAGTCCAAGGGAGAACAGTCGATGTGGCTGCCTCCTGTGTTGTCAATTGAATGAGTGGTTTTGCTAGAAATGCATACTGAGGGATCCACTGCCTACAATATGAAGTGAGGCCTATGAAAGCCCGCACCTCCTTTTGTGTCTTGGGTATTGGCATGTTAGCTATTAACTGAATGCGGTCGGGTGTAAGCTGCCTTCCCTCCTTGGACAGCGAGTGTCCAAGATAAACAACTCGCTGGACACAGAATTGCAGCTTAGAAGGGGACACCTTGTGCCCTTTTTCGGCTAGAAATTGTAAAACTGTCAGTGATGCTTTCTCACATTCAGGTTCGCTTCTAGCGGTGATCAGCAGATCATCGACATATTGAAGCAGGGCAGTGTTTACTGGCATGTGGATACTGTCGAGTTCTCGTTTCAGTGCTTGGCTATAGATGCTGGGGCTTTCTGTAAATCCTTGAGGTGCGCGTGTGAATTTAAAGCTACGTCCATTTAAACTAAATCCGAACAAGTATTGGCTTTCCGGATCTATAGGGACGCTGAAAAAGGCATTCTTGAGATCAATTACAGTAAAGAATGTTGCTTCAGAATCAATAGCTGTCAGTAATGACGAGATATCTGGGACCACAGGGAATTGTGGCACAATGCATTTGTTCAATTCGCGCAGATCAATAACCAATCGATATACTGGCGGGGCCTTTGGATCTGTTCGTTTAAGAATCGGAATTATCGGGGAATTACATACATTGGAGTCTGTTTCCACAACCACTCCTTGGGCAATGAGCTCGTCAATGATTTGTAGTAAAGCCACTACAGCATCTGGTGGTAACTTGTATTGTCGCATTCGTGGTAATACCACTCCTGCCCTTAGTGTAACTCGATATGGTGTAATATTCATGCAACCAACATCAGTAGGGCCTTGTGCCCATAAATGTGTAGGTAAAGTCTGCAGTCGGGGATCCATGTCTCGAGACACATAGTGACCTTTGAAATCACGTAAAAACAATCTTACTCCTTCCGGAGAACAACATATTATAGCTCCTAGAGCTTTCAGTGTTTTTATACCTAACAAGTTTTCTGGACATGATTTAGTAAGCAATAAATCTGTAGTTCTGGTCAAGGGTCCTATCGTAAGTGGAAGAGGCTGTGATACTTCATTAACAATAGGTTTTCCTGAAAAACCAAGGGAAATATTCTGTGAGCCTGAGAGGGGTGCCCCTGGAACTTCACTGTGTTTTATTGTTGTTCGACTTGCCCCTGTATCAAGTAAAAATTTTCTATCTTGGCCTAATAATTCACTATGTACATAAGGTCCTTCTTGGTCTACAGGGACCTCGATAAGGGGTAAGTCAACTTCCCTCTCTAGGCTGGTTCATGCATATCGTTGATAATCAGGATAGTCATACTGTGCGGTCTGGTACAGCTGTCGTGTCGTGGTTTGTGTGGCAGCAACCGGCAGCGCTGGTGCAGCTGGCACAAACTGTATAGACTGTTGTGGAGCTGGCATGGACTGTGCATGCTGCGGGGCTCCTTGTTCATTCTGATCCTGTCTAGGTGGCCGTGGTCTTTCCTGTGTTTTACCTGTGGCGATATTACGCTTCAGGACTGGGCAATCGTGTATGTAATGTCCTGGCTGTTTACAATAGTTGCATGTCCCTTTTACAGGTCCTGCTGACTCACCGGAATGTGTCGTACCCTTTTTATGTCCTTCAGCTGGAACTGTCTGAGAGACTAGCATTTTCATTTTCGTGTCTTTCATGCGTCTTTGTTCATGTTCTTGTTCCTCTCTAATTCTATTGTAATGGTACTGTAACATTTGTAACATTTGTGATGGGGTATTACCTTGCCAGGTACTCTCGAATTTTAATACTCTATTCTTCACTTGGGGCAAGGAATTTTCAACTAATTTTGTCACAAACAGATGTGGGTATGACTCGCTACTTGCTTTTATACCACTATTTATACCAAAACATTTTTCGAATCGGGCATAGAAATCACTAGTGTCTTCATCTTGCTTTTGTTTACAGGCTGAGATTGCACCCCAGTCTTCCTTTTTCGTAGTTAATAAACGCGGCAGTACCTGTACTAGTAAACCTGGTAGTGCTTTAGTTTTGTCCCCAAGCCCCGAACCTGGACCTCGGGCCTTTTCTTCATTTTCTAATGCTGTCCAATCTATCTTTTGGTCTCCCACCTCCCACTCTTTTTCCTTGAGTTTTTCATAAATGCCAGCAGGCATTAATACCTTTAATATTGTCATAATGTCGGGATAGGTATACTCTCCCATGAGTAACATGTCTTTAATTTCTCGGTGGAAACCCGCTGGGTCTTTGTCATGACTGGGTACCACTTTCTTCATTTCTAACAATTCTATTTTCGATATGGGCGTATATACAAATACACGTTTAAACTGATTGTCCTCGCCCTTTATTGGGTGTACTTCTCGTAAGGGATTCTGTCTGTCCATGTAATACATCGGTCTTTCCTTGATGGGCAGTGAGACATGTTCTGGACATACAAAAAGAATGTACTGCTTTCTTGATTCTAGTATTTCTTTAATTAGCTTAGTACCTGAACCTCTCCATCTATTCGTGAGTAATTCAGTCAATATATCAGGTAAGGGACCAGGATCTGAATGTTGGCTTTTATATAGTATAAGAAGTTGTTGAATCATATAAATCCCAGCTAAACGCTGTTCATCTGGGGTGAGGTTCAAAAATGTGTGTGCTACTGTATCATCACCATATTTTCCGGGACTGTCAACCCAATGAACGGCTGACCTGGCTAATTCTTGTTCATCCATAGAATCGAGTAAATGATAACCCCTTCGTTCTCGCAGTAATTTGTCAGCGGCTTGGAACGAATGCTCGGGGGACCTTATATTTATTATAGGTGTTTGGAAATTCCTATTATTATCTGGACATATCGGACGTATCGGGTCAATAAAATATCTAGTACTATTACAAGATCTTCCTCTACCTACATAGGCTATGGTTTCTGACTGTCCTGTGGGCAGTCCTGATCCTTCCTCCTCCTCGTTTTGTTCAAACTGGTCTACCGCTAATCTCTCTTCGTGTAGGCGTTCTATTTCTTTACGGATCTTTCTGCACATGGCTATTATACATTTTTGCCTATCATGTCTCCCTTCTGATATATTCTGGCTCCATCTGGTAAGAGTTTCCATTGTTTCCGGGTCTACCCCCGGTCGGTCTTGATTTCTGATCACACAATTTATGAGGAAACGTAACAGTTCCCCCTGTATTTCCACTTTCTGGTATTCCATAGCTCTGTTAATACATTCAGAATCTCGCCCTGTTTGGACAAAATGATATATATTATCTAGATGCACAGTCATTCCTGGTAACTTCCCTAAATACACCGCGGCTCGTCTGATACGTAGTGATGCCATGATCATTTCGTCCTCTTTGCCGGGCACAGGGTCATATCTACAATCTATAAGAAGTTCCTTAAGCGTGCGGGAATTTATGAGTTTGCGAGTACGTGGATGTGCTGACTCTTGAAAGGTAAGTTTATTTACTCTGGGTGGCGTAGAAAAAATGTTGGTAGCACCTCCAGTAGCCCCGTCTGGGGTATCGGGCGTGAAAGGATTCGTAGAACGCGATACAGCAACTATAGGTGTGGACACAGCTATAGAAGTAGCTGTAGGAACAGATGTGGAAACGGATGTGCTTGCCGGAATTTGTGTCAGGATTTGTTGTTGTAGAGATACAGATACAGGATCTTGGCGTTGAACCTCCCCGGCCGACGGTCTATGTGGGGCGGGGTTAGCATACTCGGGAGCTGCGTCATCTAAATATGAGGAAAGAAAAACATCTTCTGCGGTTCTAGGATGCCCCTTAGGATGTACTTTTATTGGAAATAATGGGGGTGGCAAGTCTTTTGGTATCCCCGGAGTAGCCTTAGGTAATCCCTCGGCCAGAAGGGGATACATACCCTTCATAAGGGCATTTCTTTGTCTGTCTACTTGTTCTGATTTCACTCGTGTACCTTCTTCAATTAATAGATTTTCTCGGACTTTATTTGAATTCTCTTTATTTTTCTCTTTCTGTCGGAGTGCTTTTTCTGTACGTCTATGAGATTCTTTGCGCCATAACTCAACAGCGTCTTTCTGTGACTGTCTGGCTTTCCTTTTCCATAACTCTTCCTCTACTTTCATGATGCACTCTGCATTCCAGGTCCCAGCTGCGGGCCACCTCTGACTTTCTGGTAATTCCTTGGTGTAGTCTACCCATAAATCAAGAAATAATATAGCGTCTAAGCCGTGTTTGTGATACATGAAGTACCCTGGAGTGTCCCTAGGAGGAATAGGAACAGCTTCTTCGAGTACCCCTTTTCTAGTTGTGAACTGTCTTAATTTCGAAAAGAGCGGCATATTGAGAACTGGTCTGATACTTGATCTTGAACAAACTTAATACAATAAACCACGATAATGAACAGTCATTCACACCACAATATGCAGGACGTATTAACACATTTAACATTTAACATTTAAATGAGCAACAATGATGATGACGATTCTAAGGAAACTTAATCACTAAACATAATACTCGACATTAACTGAATTATTCTGAATTTATATACTTGATATACTAGATATACTGCTAAACAGTACAGATACACTGCTAAAACAGTGCAGACCGGATTTGTGTACCCAAACCCGTCTTGACCGGCACAACCTATGTGCACGTCAGAACGCCTCCCCAGTAATGGTACTCACCGGGTAGCTCGGAACGGAAGGCCTCGGAACGGAACTGAACTGAACTGGACCGGACTGGACTGGACTCGAAAACTTCGGACACTTCGGGACATCGGAAACTTGGTGGGCCTCTGTATACCTCGGATCTTGCTCTCTCAGCTAGGCTCTGGTCGGGATACTTCGCACTTCTCACCGCCTCGTCTGGGTGTTGATCGCAGCCTCAGTCGCCCCCGCTTGACCGGAGGGAGATACAGGAAATCCTGCTGGTACGCGTTGTTGTCCGTCCAGCTGTGGCAGGAGACCGGGCCTGCAACGCACCGCCGGCGCGTGAGATGAGAAAGTGTCCCTATTCGGGCGCCATTCATGTGGTAAATAATTTAATTACCGGGACTTAATTTGATACAGAACATAATAAAAATAGCTCAATAAATAAGAGGCAGAATCCGTGGTATTAGAGGTTCGGAATGGGCTTTATTCCAATGGACGATTCGAATCGGTGACTCCAAGTTCCATCACCACGGAGGTTCAGGAAGTGAAGTACATACATTATTGATAATTAATCACTTTTATACAATAGGCATTACAGTGAAGCAAATGCAGGAGGCGTAACAATTGATAGTGTAGATAAAACATACATACGTAGCAAAAGTAGGTGTAACTGGGTGTAACTAAAGAACGTCATTAAGTGTGATGTCATAATAGGGTGTTTCCATGAAAGAATTTCGCAACGTTAGCAGAAATACTTGGCAGAAATGCGCGCGCAGCAGCATGACGTGTGATTGACGTGCAACTAGGGGGTGAAGGGGACTTGACATTTAGCTCTACATGTGGCGACAGATGTCTGGAGGGTCAAGTCAACCTAATCCCAAATCATATCTAACATCCTATGTTTAAAGAACTATGTTATCCAAAAGAGAGGTCTCTTAGAGTAGAATCTTATTCTATACTGCCTATACTGACTGTTAGTGCGTGTACAAGCGTCTAAGTGTCTACACTAGATGCGAGGGCAGAAGTCTTCCATAATAATAAGGCTATGAATTACTTGCATAAAGACAGAGAAGCCGGGCCTTTGCTCGGTAGCTGGAAGAGTGTTTACTTAAACTACTAGACAGGAATGCATTGGGCAGGGAGCGGAGCAGATAATTTCGAAGGTGAAATACAGTTTCTTGGCAGGCAACAGGCTGATGTCAGGCATCGTGAGCCGCGCAGGGAATGAGACAAAGTTCATGGTCACAGATGCAGGCTCAGACTGGAGCTTCAGAGGCAGAAAGCAAGAAAAGCTTGATGACAGAATCAGGGCCTACTTGCCTGGACTGTAAAATGGCATAAGTGAACCATATAAAGCCGGTGGCCTTTCATACTTAGGAATGGAATATCCAGCCTATTCATGGCGGATCTGAAAGAGGACATGTTGACGGTGGACGCACATGAGTTTGCGTCTTTATAACTGGAACTGGAGGGAACATACATGTACTTGTGATTCATACATGAAACCGTTGGGGTCCAAGATAGGGGACATAACTGATCGGAAAAATCCATATTTCCACACTCTTCAGATGACGACGACCAACCTGGCCCCTCCGGTGTGAGTCATCATGCAGCACCAGCAGCATCAACATCTGCACCCCCTGTACCCACGCCTCCAGCATCTGGACACCGACAGGGCACCCCCACCAACACGGACAGACCAAGGCCACTGAACACCCACAGCACGGGGACACAGGACCCCCCGGAAGCTACAGCAAACACCACCAGCAACACCACCCAAAGGTCCCAGTGTCACCTGTGCGTCCCGCCGCTGGTCCTGCCCGTGTGGATAGGGGTGCTGGGAGGGGTGGGAGGCAGATGGCGCGCCTTGCAGAGGGGTCTGGGCTGCATGATGGCCCCAACCGGCATGCATCATAGATGCGTACCAGGATAGCACCGGAGGATTTGGCCAGGTAGTGGGGATCCTCAAGGACATGCAACAGGAGCAGGCTGCCCACTATGCCCGCATGGAGGCCAAGTGGGATGCCCTTACTGCGGTGCATCGTGACATACTCCAATGCCTCAGGCAGATCAACATAAACCTGTCCACACCTCCCTGTGTGGCCACAACATCTGTTGCAACACCATCTGCCAGCGCCACAGGGAGAGAGGAGGACTCTGGCGGAGAGTCCCCTGCACCGCAGAGGCCTGCACCTGAGGATCCCCCCCAGGCTGAAGAGGGGTCGTCCGAAGAAGGACATGTGAGAGGCATATGTCCCAGCACATCCCCCAGGGCCTCTAAACCCGTTCTGGACAATGTTCTTTGTGCGCAACCCATTCACCTTGTCCAATCGCACACAACTCTCCCACATGACATGGAGGGTTCATGTTGGGCCAATGTAGCAGATGACTGTGGACTTCACTCTGGACATTTGATCTACCAGCACTTCCAACTCTAATCTGAACTTTGGATTCCAAAACCAATGTACAGCACCCACCATCCTGTGCACTTTCCTCACACATGTTCGAAAATAAACTCACCAGTACACCATACTTGCCTCTGTTGTGATTCCAAATTGTCATGTGTCATGGAGATGTCAATCTGCTACACAACACAGTGCATGCCAAATACTGCAACAATGTGACCAACGTCAGGTGGATCATGGTGACGTGACACATGTGAGGGAGACACACCACAATGGCAACACAACACATACTCACTATGGCCATGTTACTCATCACACACAATGATGGTGACCTGAAACACATAGGTATGCACAACCACAACACCTATCCACAGTCAGTGGTAACAATTCCACAGGTGAGGTAAGCAAATGTCACTCAGAAGTGGGAAGACAGACAACGCACCTAACAAAGCATAGCACAGGTTCATTACACATCAGCAACATGTTTATTCCACAATAGTTGCAAGGCAATTGTACATTACGGTGAACACACGGTCACAGAGTGTCTGAAAATTGTAGTCCAGGGGTGTGTGGCACATCACTTGATGTCAATTGACTACTCCCACACTGGTGTCGGATTCTGGGTGTTGGGGGTCAGGGTTGAACAAACAACAGGCAAATTACCATGTGAAGGACAGACACAAGACACAGTCAAAAGCACAGCAAAACAGGAGAGAAATGCAATACACATGCACCAAACATGTCACAATAAACCTACACAAAAACAAGTTAGCAGTACGACCCTATTGTGGAGTACACACCACCTGAATGGACACATCACTGCACGCATCCAGTCAAGTGGCACACAGACACACTCAGACAGCAACAGAGCAGCTACAACACATTCCAGGCTAACTCCATACATTAACATAACAACCCTGGAAACTCACATTCAGGTGAAGAAGTTGTTGATGAGCTGTGAGCGGACGTCAACCTCATCCTCATCATCACTGGCATCTTGGCCCAGGCCGGGATCCTCCACAAATGCCGGATGAGAGGCACCTTCTTCCGCACTGCCATGTTGTGTAGCATGCAGCATACAAGGATTATTTTGCACACCTTTTCAGGTTCATATGGGAGGGCCCCTCCGGTCTTGTCCAGGCAGTGAAAGTGGCTTTTTAGGAGGCCGAATGTCCGCTCAATCACCCTCCTGCTCCGACCATGTGCCTCATTGTAGCGCATCTCGGCTGGTGTCACAGGGTTCCTGAGGGGTATCAGCAACCACGGCATGTTGGGGTATCCGGAGTCACCTACACACACAAAAATGAACAAGTAGCTGAGTTTTGTAGGAGTGCGGAATACAACTTTGACAAACACACACAATGATAAATAGTCAGTACACACCGACAAGCCAGGCATGCTGGGCTGGCATCTGTAACATCAGCGTTGCAATGTGACTACTCCTCACTATATGTAGGCATCGTGCGCAGAACCAGGGAACCGTGCACACACATGTGTGATACACATGTCTGCAAGACATACCACCAGAGCATTGATGGAGTGGAAATGTTTCCTGTTCCGGTATGCCTGCTCATGTGCCTGTGGTGGTATCAGGGCCACATGTGTCCCATCAATAGATCCGATGACGTTCGGCATCCTCCCCAGTGTATAAAAGGCATCCTTTATTTCAGGGAGTTCAGCTGGGCTCGGGAACTTGATGTACAGGTCTAGGAAATGCAACATCCCCTCCAAGACATCACGTAGCACCCAACTAAACATAGTTTGCAACATACCACCAGCAGTAGCCACAGTGTACTGGAAGGTCCAGTAGCAAAGAAGTGCAGGGCTGCCATCACCTTCACCTCTGGGGTCAGTGCTGTAGGGTATGTATGGCCAGGTAGTAGATGTGGCGCCAACTGCTCCGCCAGCTCCTCAATCAGTGGGCTGGTGAAGCGGTACCATCAGATGCAGTCGCGTTCCTGCATGGTTGCAAGGTCTGGGAATGGTCGATGGACAGCTGGTGCCCTGCAGAACAGAGATGAACAAAGGAAGATTGTCGGTTCATCCACCCATGTGGCCATGACCAGGCTCAATATCACATGATAGATCATGACATTACACAATGTACTGAGGTGTGTGCTGTTGGGCATGGACACATATGTCACCTACATGAATATCACCTCACATCTCAATTCCACATGTCCACCTGAGTCCCATGTAGTGCAATGGCCAATCATCTGGCTGTGTCACCCGACCTATGTACTGCTGTGACGTTACAAACACACACCACAGTGACAAGTGAGGCCTGATGTCTCCCAGGCATCACAGAGCTTTGCCATACAGATACCCAGGGTCCCTGTATTGCCACATCGACAATGCCATGGACATGGCGTATCACGTACACACCACAAGGCAAGCGTGAGTCCCACAGGTAGTGGCCACTGTTGTCCCTGCAGGCCCTACATGTACGTTTCTTAGACAGACACACACACCATCAAGGTAGATGCATATACCTCATGGATGTGAAGACTGTCTCCCATTGGGCACATTTGATCAGCCACATCTGAGAGACAACATGCACACAGACTGTGGGTGCACATCAGAATTGTGGCTACATGTCTCACTGTGACGTACATGCCATCACCCCCAGGACTGAAGGTGTATGTGACATGCCCTAAACAGATCCAACATGAAACTGTGTCCGTGACTCATGCCCATTACTGTACATTTGCACATCACAGTGGTAATGTGCACGACACACAAAGGATTCTGCCCCCATGTACAGGTGCACAGCCTGGGAGTGGCTGAAAAAAAGTGCTACCCAGCAAACCAAATGTGCCCCCCCAACACACAGTGAATGCAGCGTTACATGCCATGGGACACTGTATGGGCAATGCTGTAGTGTGGTAGGTGTGCACAGGTGTCCCTGGCAAGTAATTGTGTGTTGAATCCGTCGAATAGTCACACCAATGAGCTCCGACGCCGGTGACAATGCCTAAGCATTACGCGGTTCATGTCCGAGTCGTGCGTACGCTGCCATTGACTGCAATGAGGTCTGACACAGGTGACAATGCATACGCATTGCACGGTATATGAACGAGCCGTGCGTACGCTTTGCCATTGACTGCAATGAGGTCCGACGCGGGTGACAATGCGTACGGATTGCACGGTTCATGACCGAGCCGTGCATACGCTTTGCCATTGACTGCAATGAGGTCCGACGCGGGTGACAATGGTATGCATTGCACGGTTCATGACCGAGCCGTGCGTACTCTTTGCCATTGACTTCAATGAGGTCCAACGCGGGTGACAATGCGTACGCATTGCATGGTTCATGACCGAGCCGTGCGTACGCTTTACCATTGACTGCAATGAGCTCCGACACGGGTGACTATCATGCATAAGCATCGGGCAGGCATGGTCCGAGACAGGCGTACGCCTTGGCCATTGAATCATACGGAGACGGGTGCATGTGTATTTTAAAAATACGCGTTGTACTGTCAGTTGACCGAGCCGGGTGCACCCACTGGCTCTGGACTGTCATGGAGACGGATGCGGATTCAAAACTTGTACGAGTTGTGCGCTGGAAATTCAGTTGGAAGCCTACAACAATGTTGCAATTACTAGTGTTACAAAAGGGGGTGGTGATGGACGGAGCATCAGAACCAATCAAACACTCACACCCAGTCAACAGATCTGGGTTTGATCCATCACCGTTCTTTAGCCCACTCAGCCACCCCAGTTCAGACATGGCCATATGCAAATCAGTCTGACCCTGTGCCTCATGGGAACAGTCCAGCCCGAACTGCCAAGCCATGCCTTCACTGGACCGGAAACAAGCTGCCTAGGACCGGTTTCTGGCATTTCAGCCGTCTTCAGCCAGGCTTGCTTGAATCCAGTGGCAAAGTGAGCAAGGGACTCACGTCTGAGCATACCCTGCCAACTTATGGCAAACAAAGCGGTACAAAAGGGGGTGGTGATGGACGGAGCATCAGAACCAATCAAACACTCACACCCAGTCAACAGATCTGGGTTTGATCCATCACCGTTCTTTAGCCCACTTTGCCACCCCAGTTCAGACATGGCCATATGCAAATCAGTCTGACCCTGTGCCTCATGGGAACAGTCCAGCCCGAACTGCCAAGCCATGCCTTCCCTGGACCGGAAACAAGCTTCCTAGGACCGGTTTCTGGCATTTCAGCCGTCTTCAGCCAGGCTTGCTTGAATCCAGTGGCAAAGTGAGCAAGGGACTCACGTCTGAGCATACCCTGCCAACTTATGGCAAACAAAGCGGTACAATAGGGGGTGGTGATGGACGGAGCATCAGAACCAATCAAACACTCACACCCAGTCTACAGATCTGGGTTTGATCCATCACCGTTCTTTAGCCCACTCTGCCACCCCAGTTCAGACATGGCCACATGCAAATCAGTCTGACCCTGTGCCTCATGGGAACAGTCCAGCCCGAACTGCCAAGCCATGCCTTCCCTGGACCAGAAACAAGCTTCCTTGGACCGGTTTCTGGCATTTCAGCCAAGCCATGCCTTCCCTGGACCAGAATTACTAGTGTGTCATGAAGGTGAAGGTGAAGATTTGAACGATTTGGAAGGCGTGTACGAGTCGTACATTTCCATGGCTTGGCCAGATTCATAGAATGCAACCGTGTTGGACCTATCACTTGGGACACATGGAACAGATTCTGCCTCTGCAGCACAGATATACGACTAAGATGGATTACTTTTGTATGGCACTGTGTCCACATCTGTGTCACTGTGGTTCAGCCCCCCTCATGTGTTGTGTATTTGCCTGGGGATACTGAGACACACACACACACACACACACATGTTGTGTCAGATGTGCAGTGTGAGGTTGCCTGTTTGTGTTTGTGCATCTGCATCAGTGCATTGTTATTGCTGTTGTGGGCCATTGTCTGGATGCTGTTTCTGTGATTTTCCCATTGCTGACATGGAATGGGAGTTTGTGAGCTAACACCGACCGTCCTCCTGTTTTAATATTATGCTGCCCTCGTCAGTAAAAGGCATGGGCTGTGTGTTCAATGGATAGACCACATCCATTTGTTGTGTGACCTAGTCTACTGATGTGGTAGCCCCGACACATAAGTGGAACATATAACAATGTGAATTGCTTTTACATCATGCACATCATGATTAAGCAGCTGGTGTTTTAAGGGTGTCATATTCTGAATGACATCTAGGGGACAGGGTCAATATTTCTAGACATTGTCAATGTTTCTTTGGGCAGCAACCACGATACGTACTACAGTGTCAATGACAAATACTGGGGTCACACTTGTTAATGATGTTCATTAGTTCATTATGCACTGCCTGGGGGCGTGACATAACACATGCGGTGGCCACGTCACTGTTGTGCTGCTCTGTATGGCTGTATCACGTTGATTTGTGAATGGGCCCTTCCTCCTCTGACACATTCTACAACTATGCTTAACTGCACCAACAGTTCGTTTCTTCACACTTGTTTGTGGCAAATATGCTACATTATGCCATACTTGTCATGACCGTGGCCAGTATCTATGCATGTGATCATGAAGGCTCCTGGTTACGTCATGTGGTCTTTAGTGCATTGCTTACCTGTGGCTGGCTGTTCTCATTGGTCTGTGGTGCCCTAGCCCTGGGCTCATACACCACTTCGGGACTGATCTCTGCAGCCTCCCCCTGCTCTGTGGCAATGAGTTCCTCCTTGCTCTCTGGTCACCGCCTGCAGCCAAGGCCGCCTTGAGGTTTTGCACTAGCTTTATTTTATGCAACGCATCATACTGTGCCACCGCTTTAACCTTTACACGCATGTTATTCCACAGGGCATCGTTTTGGCAGAAGAAACCTTAGATGACACAAAACTTGGTGATGAGTATTTCCACCTCGGCTTCAGTGGATTTTCTTTTCATCCCTTCAAGATTCTGGCCTTTGTGGCTCACTCCTGGGGAGCACCCATCCTCTGACTCCATGGAGCAGGCATTTTGTGCGCAATTCCCACACTATTCGACACTTTTTTGTCATATTATTTGTTTGTTTTTGTGGCGTAGAGCGCCCTCACACATTGTGTAATATCCAAGATGCAAACACTGCTGCACAGTCTTCCTGCTGGCGATATCATCATCGCATCACAATGCATAGCAAATTTTACTCAAAGCTATTTTTCAACTTTGTGCAGCGAAGCGGCTTTTCTTACAGTGCTGTGTTGCATGAAATATCGTACATCTGAGGCACTGGGTCGGTACCGAGGGTGAGACCAGAGCGGTGAACTGTAGAGTGGAACTAGGTGAGTGATGTAAGGCAAGGCCTCCATCAGCGTTGCAGGTCGAGCACTTGACAAGATGTGGCTGCTTTAAACAAACATTTTGAGTTGCAGCCTCAGACCCACGCCCTGAGCTGGCAAATATAGGGTCTAACAGACCTGCCAATGTCTGAAAACGTTTAACTGTGTGAAGAGAGGGTGGGAATGTGGAGGGGCAGGGCTTTGTGCCGAGCACAGCCTGAGACACTTCTATACCCACCATCAAAAACAAGCATTGGTAAAGCCAACAGGTTTTGCTTATGCAAGATATATTGACTTTGTCATTGTTTTCTTTAGACATGTTGCACAGCAGTACAGGCTGCTGTGCAACATGGCTTTAAATAAAAAAAAGCAGTTACATCAAACAGGGGCAGCCCTATTACCCGGACCTGGGGCAGATAAAGATTATAATAACAACAGCGGTTTACCCCTTCCGTGCTCCCGTCGGCCAACGGCCGTCGCGAGCACTACCTGGCTAGTGCTGCGCACGTCCGTTGGCCGACGCACCCCGCCCACTTTTTCAAACCGCCGCACCGCAGCGAAATTTGCGCAATGGTTAAGCGGTTAAGCAACAAAAAAAAATCATAAAGAGAAATAACATTTGTCATAAATACAAAATCTAAACAAATTAGAAACAGTATAAATAGAGCACAGAGTGAGAAAATCGTGAAAAGATACCCATAATCACTCAAACAATATGTGCTACAAAGACCTCTCTTGCTAAAATGTTTATATAAAATGACAATAAGACAATGCACAAAAAGGTGCTCACACAGTTGCACAACAAATATTAATAAACACACAATTAACAGTGTAAACAAATAAACAATGGCAGAGGAAAGCGAATGAACATAGGAGCTAGTCCTTCAAATCACAAGAACAGCAATAGCAATTATTGCTTCCTCTTCAATACAAGCGTCGTCGGTGTTTCGACTAGTACCATTTATATGGTCATCATCAGGAAAAACAACAACATTTTTGAGCATCTAATCGAAATGAATTGCACGCTCTGAATCAAAACGTAAATAGTCGTGATCAAAACAAGGAAACAGCGTAGGTAATTTTTGCATGCTTGATTCATCGGGCAGCGATAAAGTTTATGCCTTTCACATTTCAGTCCCTGACTTTTAAGGCTGGATTCCTGATTTTTGCAATGATTAACTATGCGGTTTCCTTTTGTAGGTGCGCCGAGTGAGGTGTTACAGGGGTGGGTTAAGAGAACAATGGCTGGGAAGAGAGTGCATGTGTAAGAGAGAGTTTTAGAGTGTGGGTTGCAGGATTTGCATCGTTTCATGCATGTGATCCAGCTTTAACCCCTTCAGTGCCCATGACGAGCTGGACTCGTCATGGGCCGCGGTTGCGCTGTGCCCATGACGAGTCCAGCTCGTCATGAAACCCGCCCGCTAATGTAACAGCCGGCACAGGGCGGGGAAAGGGCGTGGCACACAAGAGGTTAATTAGATGTCAAGCAGTTCATTTTGTAGAGTAGATAAATGATTTGTGTTCAGGCCAGTAGTAGTAAACTAAAAGGCAAGTGATTGCACCTTTCATGTGAATCATACATATGATTGTACAGTCCTTCTCTGGAGAATTAGTTTCTGTGAAGTTGTTCTGGTGTAGTTGGACTGAACAAGGACTGGTAGTGGATGCCAGAAGGGTGTGTGTTTGGTCCTTCAGAGTATTTTGATCTATGTCAATGTAGGAAGAACCTTGGCCTGAGGTTATGGTCCCAACTATTGTCATTTACCTTTTCTAAGAAGTGGCTCCCATCATGCAAAAGAGGCTGTGAGTTATACTTTGAGTGGCAAAGATGTGCAAATGTCTTACTGCCTGGTTAAGTACATGAATGTAATCTTCTGGTTGCTAAGGAGGAAGGGAGGCTCACAAAGATGGTCATTCTTTGGTGAACTAATGTTTTATAGGCTGAGATAGTTTCAAATTATATGCTAGCTTAATTTTGTATTTGAAACTGAAACTAATCAGTAAATGAAATAATATTTACTTAAAATATAGAAGCGTTGTTCATGGATTACAGCACAACATTCCCATTTTCACACTGGATCTTCTGTTGTAGCTTCCATCTCTGGTTATGAGATAGTGAGTTTTGCTTGCAAGAGTGGTTTGTGTGCTCTGAAAGTGCAAAACACAAGCATTAGCCGAGCAAGTAAGTCTCACCCATAAAACCTATTGTCAGAGACATGTTTAGGTGCAAATCACACTTAGCTGAAAATACACATTTAGAAATAAAATCCCGTTTCTGTCGAAAAACAGGAGTGTGGAGACATTTTGAGGTGCACAAAGACAGTTAGGTGCAAAATATCATTGGTGCAAATTCAACGTTTAGCTTCAAAGTAAATCAGTATAAAGAGAAAATGCTAAAGTAAATGTCACATTGGGATGAAAAGGTGTGCATCAAAATGATCTCATATTACCACTGGCGCAATTTCAGCGTGAGTGTGTACAATCAGCATGAGTGTGGAAAGGCAAGACATGCATAAAGTCAACAAGTAATAAGGGAGGAAGCTGGGTTGTGGATTGTTAATGCAATGTTCCATACAGCTGGCAACAGTGCACTCTCGGCAAAGCTGCACATAAACAAAGCCATGCATCTGTAAATGTTTCATCACTGTATGAAGGCTGCAGGTAGCATGCCCTTTAGCATCTTCAGATCTTGGATATTTTTTAATGTATAGTATCTCTTTGGACAAGTTTGGCGTAGATTGAACGCTGTTCTTAGTAGATACGTTTTAATACACTGTGGTGTATTTCTCATGAGAGTTTCATTGTCTGCAAACAGTGTTGTACAGAGTGAACTCTCTCCATAGAGTAAACACTGTTAATAGTTCCCACTTTCCCACTCATGTACACTCCATTTCTCACTGTAGGTTCCGTGACTGTGAAGGGTCTGATACAGATAAAAACTGTCCATTGCAGGGCATTAATTATGTAACAGAAGTTGAATATCTGGAGGAACTTGGTTTTCTCTGAACAGCTGTATCCAGATTGAACACCATGTACAGTAGGGGTCTATTGCTGGTTGATTGTTAATGTGAACTCAGCTACCCATGACGGGTATGGTATAGTATCAATGTTGTACATAACACAAACTTGCTTCACCTAAGGAATTTTTCTGTGTGATGGCATTGCTGGTGCTTCATATTATTCGGAGCTCTTTTATACTTACTTTCAGACCTGTAATGCCATACTCTCTTATAGAGTAATGCGTACAAAAGAAGCTTAGATGATTCCATCAGTGATGTAGTCAGTGATGTCAACAATGATATAATTTGAGATGTGATAAATGATGTCATAGAACATGTCGTGAGTGAGGTAATATGAAAGGTCATAAACAGTGTATGGGAGGGGCACAAGTTATACCTAGCACTGCTAACTATTACTGGTGAATTTGTGTGTTTGTTTTGGTCACAACATTAATGTTCTCACTGAGATATTCACCAACCTACAGCATCACTTTAATCCTTGTTTTTTTCCATTGAATTTCTAATTTAAAAAAAAAAAACAGATCTTTTTCTCACACCTAATTATAATGTTACTTTAATCTTTGGTTGTTCCAGAGAATTTCTAGTTTTTTTAAAAACGTAAAGTAATGTTTTATTACCATAATTAGGGCCTGGCCTCTGGCCAGACCCTGCCACCAACCACCCCCAGGCAGCCAACCCCAAGCCTGGCACAGAAGTGGGTTGCCACAGGGCCTGGCCTGTGGAAAGACACTGTGGGCACCCCATAGCAGGCACCCTACCAAAACGTTATGCACAGCCTTTGACCGTGCACAGCAATAGGTTGGCCCCAGCACCTCGTCTTCCGCCAGGTCCTGTGGCCAACCCACCCAGAGACAGACAACATTTTCTCATGTTGCTGGCAACCAATCAGAGGACTTAGTTTCCGCAGAAGTCTGACTCCTGGGGGAGCGAGATGGCCCAAGCGAAAAAAAAAGCTTACTGTGCCAATCTAAACACTCTATTTTTGACTTAGCACACCCGCAAGACTTTCTCTGAATTCCCTCGGACCCTTCCATCCAGAAATATAAATATTTTTTAACCTTAATTTCTCATAAACTAGTGAACGTATTTACATCAAAAAAACACAATCTGCTATCCATGCTCTAGTTTCCTGACAAATTTGGTGAAATTCCATTATTCCGTTTTTGTTGACTGCCGGTGCTGCCTAAAGAAGTCTGTGGAAAATGAACGGGGATTTTGTGTCTTTGGACCCCTTCTTTTTTCTCAGCACCCGCTTGACAGATAACCCTGAAACTTTCCATGCACAAACTAGGCAAAAAAGAGTCAACTAGTTATTAACAAAATAAAAATGGCATTTCCTATGGAAACTCTGACCTAACTATAATTACCCAGTGGTGACTGCCACTAGGTTTTATATATATCTATATTCACTTAAAAAACCATAGGTTTCACACATGTTATAGTTAGGTGGATATTTCACTCGTAAAAAACCAATGAAATTCCCCGTTATAGTTAGTTCAGATAACTATAACTTGCGCGCCCGCAATCCACTGCTGATGACGTCACATATTACATCACTCATGACATGGTCAGTGGCATCACTCATGACATCACTGATGACATCATCCTTGTGATAGAGTGGCGGCCACGCGAGTTATAGTTATCTGAACTAACTATAATGGGGGAATTACATTGTTTTTTTACGAGTGAAATATCCACCTAACTATAACATGTGTGAAACCTATGGATTTTTAAGTGAATTTGCAAGGTTTTTTAAATGCTAATTCCTAACTATAACGTGTGTGAAACCTATGGTTTTTTCAGTGAATTTGTACGGTTTTTTAAATGCTAAGTTATGTATGTATTATTATTTTTTTTATATATTTATTTTACCATAAACTACGTATTAAAAAAACCGACATTTTTTATTTATTTTTTTGATTTTTCACCGTGCGCGCACGGTGCGTGCACCCCCGCGATTTTTTAAAAAAAAAATTAAAATGTTTTTTTCTGCCTTCGGGGTCCTTCAGGGACCCCCTGACAAAGGCTAGGGGGTCAGGAACTCTCTACCCTGCCCCCTTTTCACGTTCGCCACCTTCCTTTTTTCACTCTCGCACTGAAAACAAACAAAATGGCGGCCGACACTTTCTAATTTCGACTGATTCGAACGTTGACTAACATGTAACCACCAATCAGAATTACGCTCGCGCACGTTAGGGTGCTCGCACGGTGCGCGCACGGTGCGCGGCTATAGATATGTATGTGCTTTTAACTGCAATTTTCTCAGGAACTACTGAACAGATTGACTCCATATATGCAAAAGGCACATTCCTGAGCTGAGGACTACCTCTCTGCCACATTTCAAGTAATTCTGTTCAGCCGTTCGGGCTGTACCTTGGACTAAAGGTCCCTATGGAAAATTGCATGGGGAAAACGCGTTTTGGGACCCCCCTTTTTTCTCAGCCCCCGCTTGACGAATCCCCCCGAGACTTTCAGGGTAGGAGCGGAGCGGAGCGCCCCACCTATTTTGAAAATTTCGCGAGGATTCGTCAACCGGCGCCAAAGTTATTCCAAATAGAATGTTGCGGATTTCCTATGGAAACACGGTCCTAACTATAACTATCTACTGGCGACCGCCAGTAGATAATATCTATATCTATATATATCTATATATCTATATATCTATCTATATATCTATATATATATGTAGATGAGAAAACTGCAGCATAACAACAATATCATTGTCAGACAATCGGACAAGGGCGGAAACGTCGTACTATGGCCCCGTAAAATGTATATGACTGAGGCCATGAGTCAATTAAGCGACAATGACTGTTACAGAAGGAGTGACATGGTAACTGTTAAAACATCTTGGAATACATTTTATTCAAATTTACTGGCATGGAAAAGTAAGGGACTTTTATCAGCTGATGAATTCCGCTTTCTGAAGAATGACCACCCAGTCATGCCAGTTGTGTATTTCATACCTAAAATTCACAAGGACGTTCAAGTACCACCTGATAGGCCAATAATATCGGCTCATAACAGCATCATGGAGAATGCCAGCTAATATGTAGATTTCTTCCTTCAAGAGTTTGTGAGAACATTGCCCTCTTTTATACTTGACACAGGGGATTTACTACGTAAATTGAATGATGTTATTTGGCATGATGATTATTTGCTTATTTCTTTGGATGTCTCATCTTTGTACACGAGCATCCATCATAGAGACGGACTTAAGGCAGTAGAGTACTTTCTGAAGACACCACCCATTTGCTTCTTTGACTATAACAAAATACTAATGGCCATTATATCTATGTGTCTAGAAAACAATTTTTTCCTGTTTCAAAAACAAGTCTATCAGCAGGTCAGGGGCGTGGCTATGGGGGCCTGTTTCTTCCCAAGCTATGCCTGTTTGCATATGGGACATTGGGAGGAACGGGTCCTCAAGCCAGCTTTTGAGGAAATAATGTCCAACCACATAATACGTTGGTATAGATACATAGATGACCTGCTCATAATTTGGAAGGTCTCGGAGATTGGGGCCCTACAATTCATTGAGAATATTAATGAGAACCATTTAAATTTGAAGTTCACAGGTCAGATTAGTCGAGATGCTATCTGTTTTCTAGATGTCGAAATTCTGATAAAAACAAACAATTGCACACAAAATTGCACAGGAAGGCGACCGCTGGCAATTCGCTGCTACATGCAGCAAGCCATCATCCAGCACATCTGATCCACAGGATCCCCTTTGGGGAGATGTTGCAGATCAGAAGAATCTGCACCACCGATACCGAGTGTATCAGAGCTCAGACTGAATGTCGGGCCAGGTTTCTCACACGAGGATACACCGCTAGTGTGGTGGATAAAGCCATGCTTAAAGCTAATGAGCAGGGTAGATCACAGGCATTGGCTATCAAATCACCTAAAGAGAACAAGAACACATTAGAGACATTACAGCCCTCAAGATTAATTCTGACTTACAGTAATCAACATCAAACTATAAGAAGAATTATCAATAAGAACTGGGCGTTAGTAATAAATGATCTGGTGTTGGGCAGTACCCTTACTCGGTCCCCAAACCTAACTTTCAGAAAAGCCCGCTCGATGAGCAATTCCTTAGTGACGAGTAGTCCCGAAGTAGTTCAGAATACAATGTGGCTTACGACCAGCAAAGGTTTTATCAAATCTGCGAGCTGCAAAGCGTGCAAACAAGGAGTCAACAAAACAGAATACACAACTCCACTTAGAAGCAGGGCTACTAAAATTGATAAAAAACTCACCTGCAGAACAGAATTTACGATTTATGTGCTGGAGTGTCCTTGTGGCCTGCGCTACGTGGGTAGCACGAGGCTCCAGGTACACAAGAGGATACTCCAGCACATAAGAGCCATTAACAATGGTGACATATCGTATCCAGTCGCTCGCCACTTTGATGATTTTCATGCAAAAAAGTTGTGTGAGTTGCAATACTTTGTGATAGACTCGGTTCTACCACTAAGGAGAGGTGGAAACCGCGATGCCCTGTCGAGAAAACTAGAGACAAAATATATATTACAAATGGATACCAGAATACCAAATGGGTTAAATTCCAGTGAGGACTTTTTTACCCATCTTTGATATGTCAGTTCCTCATTGGTACATCTAAATGTATCTGTTTACGCAAGCTGCTGCCTTTCTAAATATTTTAATCATTGTATGTATATCTATTTTGCACATTTTGCACATTAGGTTATAAGGGATTTTTAAGTGACACCATATATGCACTGACACTTTGAATCTAGACTTGGTATATTTGGATTTTAGCCCACTTGGGCTTCACTATTCTTACCCTTAACAGGGTAATAATGGACATATTCTCAAATTGTGCTACATGATATCCAGTATGGAGAGAACTAATGTTGTCATATCAATTAAGATGATAATATTTTACATTTGTATCTCTCCTTTTGTTTTTAGGCTTTTTGCAATTTTAACAACTGTATACATATTTAAATTTATTTTTATGTGTTATAGTGGTTGCAAGACCCCTTTTTAACTGGTATTCTTAAGACGATTTTTTAAAGGTCTGGTTTCAATAATATATTTATTTATAAGTTAAATCAGGGACCCTTTATGATATTTAAATCATTATCATGCGTCAATTTGCACATTTATGTCATGGATTTCTGCAGTGCAGAAAACTACATTTGAGTATCACTATGCTTTCTTCCATGACTATGATGACAAGTAGTTTGTTTTCTGAACACTGTCATTTTAAATTGTGGAGACCGAACCATGTAACGTGTCATGTGATCAAGGCCCCTAGAGGGCTGAAACGCGTAATGGCGGCGTTGTTGGGCACAGAATAAAGTAAAAAAGAGCACTGAAATTTGGGTTCGCTTAGTCTTTTCTGCCATAAGAAGTTTGGGACGAGATTTCGGTTATATATATATACACACACATACACAAATAACCACCTTATGCTCATCAGCAGGACCATGACTGGCGGGGGTGGTGCACCAAACTGGGGAAGCACACCCGTTACATCCAAAGCAAGCAACAACACCATGAAAAACCTCAATGAGGTGCTTTTGAGAACAAAAACATTTTTTTTCACTGCAGCGTATCTCCGAGTGAACATTCATGGTGTTGTCGGTTTGCCTTTGGATTATATATATGTATTCTAGTTTGGGCATTAGTTGCTATGGGAAGTTATTTTAATTCCCTGCCTCTATTGTTTTATAAGGGTGCGTGTTACAGTATCAATAGTTTGCCCCAGGGCCGGACTGGGTAGCGAAACTAGCCCTGGCAAACTGCTTGGCCGGCCCCCAGGAGGGGGGAGAGGAAGGTGCGGCCGAGCTGTTAGTTAGTGCCGGTTTTGGCCGATTTTGTTACAGGGGTCCGATATTGCCGGCCCCCGGTAATAAAAATGACCCCCCAGGGTTCCAAAACCAGCCCCCACCCTTGCGGCCCACCGCGGAAATGCCCTTACTCCGACGCTTGGCTGGAATCCATTTGAGCCTGTTTTTATACATTTGGAGTTGTATCAATTTTAGAAGAACATTTTGTGAATTACGATTATCTTACTCCATTGTGGGAGTGCTGTATTAGCCTGTCCATCCCAAACACCTCCTTAAATTTCCCTAAACCCATCCGATTTAGTGGTAATTATTCCCCATTTCCCGCACACTCCCACTGGTTCCTGTCACATTTAGTACTAATTCGTATAATTACATGTGCATATATCACTGCCACCGTGGCACAGATCTTGCACAGGAAAGATAGGAAAGGAGAAGGTCTGTGGCCATAGGTTTGTTAATTGCTTTTTGTAGTACCACTTTAGTACTATTTTACACACTACAAATTGCAGCTTGTGAATTGGACCTCAGGTTTTACTATTTGAAGATCATTCAGAAAACACTCTTGGTGACATCAATCTGCTAATGGGTGTAGTTACAACGGGCACCAGTACTGAATGAAAACAAACATTAACTGGCACATGCATCAACAATGCCATTTGCGATTCCTTAATAGCGAAAAATAAGGATTCGCTATTAAGGAATAGCAAAAGGCTATGCATGTAGAAATCGCTTACAAAATAGCGATTCCTAAACATTCCTTAATTGCTACTAGCAAATTGCGAGTAGCAATTAAGGAATACCTCCACATTGATTCCTATGGGCCTAGAGGCCCATAGGAATGAATGGGAGGACTTTCTCAATTTGCTAATCTCAATTAGAGAATCGCAAATTGCTCATGCTATTTCAAGGGTGCCAGGGCATCAAAAAGACACCCTGTTGCACCCCTGAAATCTGCATATGAATACAGCTTGCACACACACATGCCCCAAGGGCATGTGTGTGTGTAAAATGGAACTTTGAAATATGCACTTTAGTGCATTTTTCAAAGTTTTTGCAAATTACCATGAAGTTCAACTTCATGGTAATTTGCTCCCCCTATTAGCGAAATCGCTGATTTTTAAACTTTCATGCATTGCATTTAAGGAATCTCAATTTGGGATTCCTTAAATGCAATTGCAATTTAAGGAATCGCTATTTAGAGATTCCTTAAATAGCGATTTTTGCATTTGGGATGATGCATCCCAAATGCAAAAATACCGGTCGCAAAGGGGCAGATTCTGCTAATCTGCCCGTTTGCGAGCAGTTTTCACGTTGATGCATGTGGCCCTTTCTTCCATCCTCTAAAATAAGACCTGCCACCACGCTTGGGCTTGAAAGATTAATAAGAGGCGTATGTTGTATCACATGCCCAAGGAAATAGGAGGTAAATTAAAACTTCTCAGGAGGAGTGGAAAACAACGGCAAACACATTTTGTAAACGAGCGGATAGGGTTATTTGGCACCGCTTTTGAGCACTGTTTGTATCATTTAGATTCTGTTTAACTAGCTGCTTGATTGTGTGAGGTCCTTTGAGGCATTTCACGCCGCAAACAGAAGTAACAATTTACTTACAAGTGACAAAGAGCCTTTTGGCTTTTAATCTTTCTCCCAACAGACGGTCGGTGCATTTCCTGGCTTCCATCACACAGCCTTAGGTCCTGTGATGTCACAGCGCAAGGTGCCGCTCGTTCTGGCTGTCATTTGGTTTTTCACACTCCTGTATGTTTTCAGAAGTATTTTAAAGTAACTGACAACAAGTGTTTAACACGCTATACATCATCTACCCACAGGAACAGATGCACAAGCTTCCAGATGGACTGCATTTTTAACCTTGCATTATCCGCATTTTTCAAATGTGTCTTTCAGCAAGCTGGTAAGCGCATATTTCAAGAGATCTTAACGTGTGTCAATATTCTGATGAGGCCTCTACGGGTAAACTGACAACAAGTTGAGGAGACTACATTGAACAATAGTGGAGATCTCTGCACATGTAATTAATTATACGGATTAGTACCAAATGTGGGAGGGACTGGGGGAGTGGTGGCAAAATGTGAAATAGGTTCTACTAAATGTAAGAGCTTAGGGAAATTTAAGGAGGGGTTTGCGAGAGACATGCAATACAAAACACACACAGACAAAAAAATAAGACAACTGCAACTCACAAAATACATTTCTAACATGATTTCCGCACTTAAGGTGTGAAAACAGACTCAAATTTACTCCAGTCCAGACTTGGAGCAAGTCAAGCCCCACACATGCTTCAGATACTGGTAGTGCAACACACTTCCATAGAAAACGATAGAGGCAGGGAATTGAATAATACCCCACATGACTAACGTTAAATTACTTTGTTTAACATTTAAAATTAAATGTGTATGTGGTAATGAAGGGTGTGTGTAGTGTGAAGCTCCTGCTAGTAAGCAAGCTTGCAAGCAAATTTCTTCGATATTCAAGTGGCAAATATATTCTGTAGTGGGGGAGAGATGGAGTGATGATACCCCACAAAGTGTTAAGCCTCCCCAATGGGGTCTTGGAGGGCAGCCGACTGCTGGGAGGTCTACCCCTGGGAGAGATTGGAGATGGAGCAGTCCAGTGACTGCAGTGGTTTGGGTTATGTTGGGCTAGGAAGTAGCCCAAGGGTATTTAACCTGGCATTTTGCTATACCAGCCATCATTTTATTTTGGTGACACGTGGCTGGTATTAGGTCGCGGTAGTGTTTTACAGTAGTGTTGTAAGATTTTTAGAAATAGTGTATTGGAGCATTAGACAAGTTAGTATGGCAGAAGATAAGGTTACTCACGAGTTGAGGCTCCTGGATGAGGTGGGCGTCTCAACCTCCTGACTCCACATTTAGCCAGAGGAGGCCGACTGAGGCTTCGGGCAGCAGCGGGAGTCACAGCAGTGGTGCTCACTTGCTCGCCACTGTGTCAGACACCCCTCTCTGCAAAACCATGACGTAAGGGAGCTGGCCACTCTAGATAGTGGAAAGAGGCCTGAGAGTGCATACAATGGAATGCGGGGTGGAGCCTGAGCCTAGGTGACCCACGCCGAAGGTGGTCACATTTCAAAAAGGCCCGGGTCAGGTTGTAATTTCCGGTGAGTGAAGTTGGGCTGATAGAAGCCTTCAATGAATGGGCGTGGGACAGGGCTACCATGAACACATGTGAGGTGGACAGAAAGGGGAAGGGGAGTGGGGGAGGAAGCACTTATAGTCAAATGCATTTCGGGGCCAATAAGAGGGTGGCAAACATTGATGCGCGATGGGAGGGGCTGCAGTTAGCTGCCAGTACGAACTGGGAGGGGAAAACTGCTGAAGAACAGGCCTTGATTAAAGCGGCAGTGAAGGTAGCAGTGGACCCGGCTGACGCCCGGGGATAAGGTACACAGGCATGGGCTGGTGGTTTGCTTTAGACTTGATCAATTGGTCACACTTAAACTTAGCGGTCGCCAGTAGATAGTTGTAATTAGGAGCATTTTTTCATGTGCTTATAACTTTGGCGTAGTTTGACAAACCTTTACAAAATTTTCCAACAAGTTTTTCTTTTTTGAACAGCTCCTATCTTGAAAGTTTGGGGGTGATTGGTCAGGGGGGGGGCTGAGAAAAAAGGGGGGTCCCAAATTGTTTTCTCAATGCATTTTCCATAGGAAAGTTTAGACAAGGCTACAGGTCAAACTGCTGAACGGAATTACGCCAAATTTGGAAGGGAGAAAGGTCTTGGTTCAGAAAGCACGCTTTTGTTGAAATGGTGTAAATCCGTTCAGTAGTTTTGGAGAAATATCAAATTTTACAGATATCGATATTTGGGAATTCTGGCATCTGATTGGCTGAGGGGTTACAAGCATGAGCTTGCGGCTGATTGGCTGTGAATGGTTGGAACTAGGAAGTGTTGGAAGCCATTTTGTGATTCAGTCCGTCAGCTCGCATCTCTCTGTCTACAAGCCATCTGGTTCGTAGTTCTACCTCTGCGAGGCAACACTGAAAATATACCGCAGCTCTGTCTCCGCGAGATACCCCTTTCACGGTCCCTTTCCCCACATTACCAGCTCACGGTTATGCTTTTAAAAGTCAGTCCGTCGGCTCGCAGGTCTGGGAGCTGTCAGACATTTTGTGCCTCAGTGCGCCAGCTCGCATCTCTCCCTCTACAAGCCATTGGGTCCATAGTTCTACTTCTGTGAGGCAACACTGAAAATATACCACAGCTCTGTCTGTGCGAGATACCCCTTTCACAGTCCCTCTCCCCACATCACAGGCTCTCGGCTCGCTCCCCACATCACCGGCTCGCGGCTCTGCCTTTA
Organism: Triturus cristatus; assembly: GCF_964204655.1. NCBI lineage: Eukaryota > Metazoa > Chordata > Amphibia > Caudata > Salamandridae > Triturus > Triturus cristatus. The sequence goes on from NC_140587.1 coordinate 452,148,942, forward strand.
GAAGCGTCTGCCCACAGCTCTACCTCTGCGAGCCACCCCGTTAGCTTGTAGGTGTGTCTGTGCTAGAAGGCCCGTCGGCCCGCCACTCTCCCTCTGCGAGTCAGCCCATTGGGTCGCAGCTCGGGCTCGCAGCAGTGCGTCTGCGATCCAGCCCGTTAGCTCGTGGCTGTGTCTCTGCTAGCAGGCCTGTTGGCCCGTTGGTCTCCCTGTGCGAGTGAGACCACAGGCCTCACTCTGCAAACCAGAACGCTGCTGTGAGTTTGCGAGCCGACGGCCCATAGCTCTCCCTCTGCGAGCCGAGCCCACGGGCCACAGCTCTTCTTCTGCAAGCCTGCCCGACGGGCCGCATGTCTCCTTCTGCAAGCCGGACCACAGCTGTCACTCTGCGAGCCAATGTTGGGAATATAAGGTGGCTCTAAAAAGAGCCCTTGTGTTTATTAGTTGGAGCTACATGTAAGTGAGGATGCACAGCTTCAGCTTATTCAGATAAACTTGGTTTCCCTCATCTGTGAAGTGGACTCCATCACTTCTGTAGATGTCAGCCATATCAAAACGTATGTTATTGTTGTAGATCAACCCCATTCTATGGTCTCTGAGGTATGCAGACACAGCTTTGTTGACATTCTTACCAGATTTTTCAATCTTATGACAAAATTGGTTTGACCTTTTCCACTTCTGTCTTTGGCATATATTGGAATATACAAAGACAGTTTGAGGCAAAAGTAACATCAATTGTCCAAAGGTGTCCTTCATAAGCATTTCCAAAACTACCCCAGTAAATATGCCTAGGTCGTTACCACCACAGTGCACAATCATGAGGTCAGGGTGTTGGAGATGCAAACAGGTTTTAACCAAAGGCAGCAATTGGTGACACTTCAATCCTCTCTGTGCAAACCAATTAATCTGCACATTTTGTAAACCTAGGTCCAAGTCAATACGTCTATGTTCTGCATACCTCTTGCACCAGAAAACATAGCTATGTCCTACAATCCACACTAGCATTTTGAAGGTATGGCTGGAAGATATGGATAGATGTCTGTAGCTCATGCAGTCCATTCATAGAATGAGAGAGATGTTTAAAGAGGGGGAACAACTTTTTTTTTACATACAAAACGTTAACCGATTGGGAGATGAAATGCTTTGTTTCCTAAAAAGTAGGGTGCATATTAGTTTTGAGGAAATGCATCTTTGTCATTGGTTAATAAAAAAACAGTTTATACGTGGAGCACATATTATAGGATAAACTTTGCTCAGCTCAACCACACCTGCTAATTGTATTTGGAAGGTGCAGTTCGAATTTGAAAGAATGGTGAACTTTTTACCTGCACGTGCCGTTAAATGTTGGAGAAAATGTTGCAAAAAAATATTGTTAGGTTTAAAAAAATGATGAACTTTTAACCGGCACGTGTTTTAGAATGTTCCAGAAAGTGTTGATACAATACGTTGAACTTTTCACCTGTATGTGTCCTTAAAAAAACTGTTTATATGGAAAGTTAAAAAATAACCAATAGAGAGAAGTTTTGCAATGCAAAAAACTCAAGGAAACATTCTGATTTGTTCTTTACATGTATTTATGTGTGGAGCAACAGGGAAATTGTGCCATTACTGGTTCCATCCTTGATGAAAGCGGTGCAGTACATGTACTGTGTGACAGAGAAAAATTGCATCTGTTTGTGACATTTGAAATCTGCGTACCAACTACGAAGGTAAGTTAGAAACTAAGAAGGTGTGTTATGTGTTCTGTACTAGTGGTTAAGTATTTGAGGCGATATTTTTAACTTTTAAAGTATTTTTTATTTCTAAATAACATAGTGTTAGTAAAGTCTGGTGTTTTATTAGTTCTAAAATATGTAAAAGGTGTGACTAGTTCTTTATATATGTTTAGGAGTTTTTCTCAAAGGAAAGGTGTAAGTTGTCATCTGTAAAAGACTGTATGGTTTTGAAAATTTGCTGTAGTGTTAATTTGGATTTGTATATCTATTCCAGCGACATAAACAGAATGTCATATGTTTGCAAATTATGCTTAGTCTGGAAATAGTGGGGAAGGGGTGAGAGTAGAAAATTACGTGCTATTAACTTAACAGGGATGAAACAAAACCCAGAAATGTTATGTGCACAGTTTGTGGTCTTATTTTTTACACTGAGAGGTAGAATTCAATATTAGTCAAGGCTGGTGTGGTACTGTGAGGCTTTGGATTTGGGTGTTCTTAAGAAATCTAAGTTGTTGGGGAGCGTTTCTTCAGAAGACATTTTTTTAACATATGTGAGAGATAAAAAGGAATGAAAATTTTCTTTTTATATTTTCTGTACGATTTTGTTCACAGTGCTAAAGTAAATGTGATTATTAGTGATAGTATTTGTTAGGGTGTGTTCCTCTGTTGAATATTCGCAGGCCTTTAAGTGGTGCTGGTGTTATCGGTACTGAGCTCCGCCACCCCTTTAAGAGAACCGTCAATTTTTTCATCCCACTTAAAGCTGTTAATATACGTATAGTAAATGAACGTTACATAAAAAGTTTGGAATTACCCCTTCATTTACTGTGTCCACCTTCCACCACCATTTTGTGCCCCCAGCAGTACTGGTTATAAAAATAATCTAATACAGCTTTTGGTATTATAAAAATAGAATTTATAGATTTATTGGCAAATCGTAGGATTTGTACTATATAGAGAATGTTGCAATCAGTTTAATGGTATAAAACTTCACTGTATTATGTTGGAAATATTACATATGCATAGGTTGGGATGTCATTTTTTTCACTGTGAGGTACATTTGAGTATAAGGGAAGACAGGTGATATACTGCAAACCTGTTCAGAATGTGCACAGATTATATGGACAGTAAATGGACAAAGTAAACGTGCATGTTGCTTTGTGTATGTATACATGGTTTGAATCATTTGATGATACTTTAAGATATAATCTAAACACTGTTTCTACTTTACAATTGGGTACAGTGCACAGTGTTAGTAGTTAGTGACTAAATGCTGGTAAAGGGGTTATTTATTGCTCATTTTTATGAAATAAAGGTGGAGAGGGGCGTTTCTTTACAAGAGATATTTTATAAATGAGAGATAAAAAGAAATAAAAATGTTCTTAGTAAATTTTCTGTACGATTTTTTCACACTAGTAAAGTAACTGTGATTATAAGTGATGAAAATTGTTACGGTGTGTCTCTGTGCTGAATGTACGCAGAACTTTAAGTGGGCTGGGTTTTACCGGTGCTGAACACTGGTATCCCTTGTAGACACCCAAAATTTTTTTCATCTCACTTAAAACCCTCAATATACGTATATTGAAGGAACGGTAGAATAAAAGTTCAGAAATTACACCTCCATTTACTCTCCTCATGTGTCACCCCCCTTTTGGTTTGAAAAATTTGATCATAGTGTTAAATATAATATGGAATGCCTGGTGATGTGGGACAAGAGAGGGTGAAGGAGGTATTTTGGATAGAGACAGCTGTGGTATATTCTCACTATTAGTTTGCAGAGAGAGAGCTGCGGGCTGTTGATGCAGGCCGATGGAGGGTGAAGAGGGTATCTGGTAGAGGGAGAGCTGAGTTATATTTGCAGTGTTGGCTAGTAGAGATAGAGTTATGGACCCAACGGATTCTACAGATAAACTTGCGCGCCCGATGGCTCACAGACGAAGAGCTGCGAGCCGACCGGTGGTTCGTAGAGGAAGAGATGTGAGTCGACTGGCTTGCTCGTAGAGGGAGGGCTGCCTCTGCAAGCCAACACTGGAAATATACCGCAGTTCTCCCTATACGAGCCAGTCGGTAGGCTGACAGCTTTCCCTCTGCGAGGCAGCCCATCGGCTCGCAGCTCTCCCTCTGCGAGTCGTCGGGCCCGCAGCTGTAACTCTCCAAGCCAACACTGAAAATATGCTGCAAATCTCCCTCTGCCAGATACTCCCTTCACTCTTCCTCCCCACATCAGCAGTCACAGGTATCCTTTTGCAAGCCGAGGGCTCTCAGGTCTTCGTATGCGAGTCAGCCTGCAGCTGTCCCTATGCGAGCCGGCCCGCAGCTCTCTCTCTGCGAGCCAGCCCGTCGGCTCAGAGCTCTTCCTCTGAGAGTCCTCGGGCCCGCAGCTCTATCTCTGTAAGCCAACACTGAAAATATACCGTAGCTGTCCCTCTGCGAGCCAGCCCGTTGGCTATTAGTTCTTCCTCTGTGAGTCCTCAGGCCCGCAGCTCTACCTCTGTAAGGCAACAATGAAAATATACCGTAGCTGTTCCTCTGCCAGCCAGCCCGTCGGCTTGCAGGTGTTCGTCTGCGAGCGGTCGGGCCCGTAGCTCTCGCTCCGTGAGCCAGGCCGTCGGCTCGTACCTCTGCTTCTACGAGGCAGCCCGTAGGCTTGCAGCTCTTGCTCTGCGAGCCATCGGGTTTGCAGCTGTAACTCTGCAAGCTAACACTGAAAATGTACCGCAGCTGTACCTCTGTCAGATACCCCCTTCACCCTCGTTCGCCCCACATCACCGGCATGTAGCGGCCCGCAGCTCTCCCTCTGTGAATTGGCATGCAACTGTTTTTCTGCAAGCCAAGGGCTCCCAGTTCTCCCTCCAAAAGCTGTTGGGCCCGCAGGACAATCTCTGCAAGCCAATACTGGAAATATACCGCAGCTCTCTCTCTGCCAGATACTCCCTTCACCCTCCCTCACCCCACATTAGCGGTTGCAGGTATTCTTTTGGAAGCCGACGGCTCGCAGCTCTCCTTATGCGACTCAGCCCGTAGCTGTTCCTCTGCGAGGTAGCCCTCAGCTCTCCATCTGCGAGTGGGAAGGCAGCTGTCCCTCTAGGAGCCGGTGGCCCACAGCTCTCCCTCTACGAGCCAGGTCATGTGGGGGGGAGGGGATGTCTCACTCCACTGTGTGCTAGTTTTATACTAGATAAAGCTCTGTTTGTTTATTTGTCAAGACAGTAGTCTCAGGGGTACAAAGTGTTGTTTGCAGTGGTAAAGCACACGTTAATGTAAATTAACATACTTACGAGATTTTCTGCTGGTGTTACAGCTCCGTACACGACTGGGCTGGCACATTACCAAAATGGGAATAACACCTTACTTAATGTTTCCCCCCTCTCCATCTCCATGTCGGTCATTTTTGTTGCTCTCTAACAGTTGATCTGTATTTGTTTATGTACATCCACAATGAAATATAAGTCTGTACGATATATTTGCTAATATGGTGCAGTGTTATGCTTGCTAAGTTGCCGATAGAAGTCTTAAACTAATAAGGGTAACGTTTACATGTGCCATTTAGTTGAAAATATTACTCTAAGGATACTGATCACAATTTGACAAAAATAGTATCTACAAAGTCATTTGTAGTGGCTTGCAGAGGAAGTGCTGTGGGACGGTGGGGTGCGTGGGACGGTCGGGTGGGGCGGGGGTCGAGGGGAAAAGTAGGAGGTAGTGGAGTCACATATAAAATGGGAAGGTGAATCTAAATAATTCAATAAATACGTGCTGTATGTCCGGTGACACTACCTGCCATCCGACTGTTCCCTTATTCTACTCTAGTACCATGCAGCATTTCCTCTGCAAGACGCCAGTGGAACTTATGTAATTGTATGTGATTATTTTGACATATTGAACAGATATAACAAACAATTGAAACTTTTTTTCTTTCTAAGAAAATTATTTTGATTGGATTCAACATTAAAAATGCCTAGAAGAACTGAGAAGAAAAGAATAAAAAAATAGCCAATCTACTTAAAGAAAAGTGAAAAATGTGGATTAAAAGTAAATGAGAGTACTACAAAAAGAGTTTCTTCTGGTAAAAACACAAGACAATTTTTGAAAGAAGTATCACGAACATTTAATGAAAATAACATCACAAAAAGGAAAAAGAAGGATTTGTCAAGTAATGAGAAGCGACAAAAACAATTTCAAGAAATTCGTCAAAGACTTTTTCGAAATAGAGTAATTCAGAATTTAATAAAAGGATGCCACAAAAATAAAAAGAATGTGATGCAATTGAATGAGAAACAGAGTGTTGAAAGCATAGTGGATACTGCTTTTAAGTTAAAACAAAAAATATTCATTTTGATTTTGATTAGGATGAAAGTGTTTGATGAAACAATGAAGATTCTGAAAGACAAAAATAGAAAAAACACATGTAAACAGAAGCAACTTTTGTAAAATCTTCAGTGGACAATGTAAACATACATCTAATAGTGAACCTTTTTTTAATGAAGAGAGTTACTTCCAAGAAAATAGTTTACCATTTGCAGTTGACACTGGAGGTCGTTGCTACGAAGTTCAGAATGGTTGTCCTGTTCCAAAATAGGAAATGCTTACTATTAGTGCAGAACAGTTGATAGCTGAAGAAGTGCAAGGGAAACACACACATGCTCCTGTATATAAGTGGGGTTGTAGCAGTATTTGTAGTATTCGACAGGAATCTATTGATGTAATGCAAAATTTGTTATGAGAATATGCACAGAAAAGTGTCAAACAGAAGATTAGATTGTTACAAGGACTAGATCCATGTAATGTAAGAAAATATACTGAGAAACATGGGCATTCTCTGGCTTGTCTTTCAAGAAAAGTGTGTAAAAGTGTTTTTAATAACTTGAGGATGTTAGCAGTATACCATTCAGAAATGCGGAAGTTTGTAAGGAAAGTGTACTATGTAAAAAGTCCTGCATTATGTTTAAGTGAACTAAATACAGCTCTTTTATACGGTTCTTTATCAGATGTACAAAAAAAGTGTGATGATATTCAGTTACGATATTTTGGTTCAGAAGAGCAGTGCATAGAAAGTGAAAGATTGACAATTACAGATGTTGAAGAAGATGGGAAAGTGATTAGCATTGATCAGTTTGAAGAAGAAATTGGAAAGTTTAACATAGTGTGCTCTGAAATTCAAAACTATGTTTGTGTTTGTTGTCGACGTACTAATTATAAAATTCAAACTAGGAATGTTGATTTGAATTTCAAATCTGAAAAGAAGAATAATGATAAATGGAAGGAATTTGCAGCTTCCTTGTTAGTGGAAGGTCAATTTGAATTAGGCAGTGATCAACGTGTTTGTAAATATTGTTATAGCAAATTAGAAGAGAACTAAATGTCCGCTAGAGCAGTACATAATAAGTTTGGAATTAGTAGCTATTCCAGAGGAACTGGCAGATTTGAATACATATGAGTCAGTTGTAATATAATCTGTTCATCCATTTCAAACTATAATTCGCATGGAGCCAAAAACAGGTATACTGCCACTAACAAACTTACAAAGAGGGCTGAAAGGAAGAGTGGTGTACTTACCTTTGGATTTTAAGAAAAATATTGAAATCGTTGGTGGAGCAAAGATGAAAATGAAGCAGTAGTCATTCTAATAAATGGAGTACCAACAAAGAGTCGGAAAATATGGCAAGAATATGTTGATGTTAACCTCTTCAGTGCCCATGACGAGATAGTCTCGTCATGGAACACGGTCGCGCTGTGCCCATGACGAGACTATCAAATGGTCAAATAGAGAAAGTGGACAAATCAAGGAGTGAAGAGATTTAAGACCATTAAACAATATGTCCTCTACATTCAAAAGAAGTAACAGGAAACCGCATTTCAAATGAAAAAAGCCAAGGGAACTCCAATGAGTGTATGGGAGAAAAGCTTAGAAGCTCGTTGTTTTCCACGGATGTTTCCTACTGGAGATGGTGGACGATATGATGATCGACCTGTACAGATTCCAGCTTCAGAATATCACTCAACAAGATTATACTTTGAAGGTCCTAGATGCTGGCAGTGTATTCCATATATATTTCACCTTTTGTTTGAAAGTGATCTGTCATCTCTGTCCTATGCAGTGAACCACATACTGAAAACTGGTGTTCATCAATCACTTCTTTCAGCGAAAGAATTTGTGGAGAAAGTTCAAGAAACAGATGAAAATTTAGAAGCACAGTTAATTAATTTGATGGCATGTCAATGAAGAACAAATGAGTATTGGTATCGTCGTTGTCATGGAGAACTGAAGTGTATTTTACGGAACTTAGGTACCCCAACATGGTTTGTGACACTTAGCTATGCAGAGTATGCATGGGAAGATTTGCTTGAATTTCTGCGAGAAGCAAATTCCAATATAAAGAATGTTGAAATGAAGACACCTGGAGAACTGTGTTCTTTGGATCCTGTAAATGTGTGTAGATATTTTAATCATAAGTTTCAAGCTATGATGTCTTTCATCTGCAATAAAAAGAATCCACCTCTTGGAGAAGTTACCGATTTCTTTTGGAGAAAGGAGTACCAAGCAAGAGGTGCTCCTCATATACATATGTTATTGTGGATCAAGGATGCACCTAAATTTGGAAGTGATTCAGATGAAATAGTATTGCCTTTCATTGAATAGTATGTGACATCTGAGGTTCCAAGAGAAGGAGGAGATAGAAGCTTGAGACAGCAAGTTTTACGTTTCCAAAGTCACTGTTATGGAAAGTACTGCCGAAGAAAATACATGTCTAAAGGAAAATTTTATACCAAGTATCGGTTTGGATTTCCACGTCCAGTAATTTCTAAAGGAAGAGTAAATTCTTTTTTTTCTTGTGTAAGGCACACAATAACTCGCAAATCTCCAAAGAATACCTACAACTTAAAAAGAACAGAACTGTCAAAGTATATTAACGACTACAATCCGGTTATTTTAAAAATGTGGAATGCAAACATGGACATCCAGTATGTTGCAGACAACTCAATTGCTGTTGCACACTATGTAACATCATACATAACGAAATCAGAGCAAACCGAGATGAAACAAATGTGGGAGGAAATTGCACAAGAGAAGAGCCTTAGCAAAAAATTGTACAGCTTTACTTTAAAAATGCTTTCCCACAGAGAAATTGGATCCTATGAATGTTCAGACCGGTTGTCCTCTTCAAGTTTATATTCAAAATCATGTGGGATCATTTGGGTAAGTTTAGGTCTTGCCTGCTCACGGAATAGAGTGTTGAAATCATTAGAAGAAATTGAATACTTAGCAGCAAATGAACCAGACAATACAGACATTCTTAAAACTAATATGTTGGATACATACTATCCGAAAAGGAGTCGACATCTGGAACAGCTATGTCTATATGAAGTACTTCAACATTACTGCTTCAAAAGAAATGTTAAACAGAATTTAAAAGAAGGAAAATATGCAGTAGTTGGATGTCATGGATGTTTAGTAAAACACACACAAGGGAACCTTATCAACCACAAGAAACTCAGCTGTGAAACTCCAGATAAGCGAGAATTTTACTATTTAGCACTTCTCCAACTGTTCAAACCATTGCTTTGCGAAAGTGAATTACTTGGAGATTTTGAGTGTTACAGAGATTCTTTTAATGCATGTAAAGATAGCATTGCTTATTTAATCTTCCCTACATATTTAAAAATGTTGGATGAAGTTGAACAGGAAAAGACTATTACAGCTGAAGTTGCTAATGAAAGTTCTCAAGATAGTCAAAGTTCTGGTCCATGTAGTCAAGATCCACTTGGGCAACCAATAGTGGAAATTGAAGCAGCGATTGCTATGCATGAAGTCACGATTGCCATGCAACAAGCACAAGAGGAGAATATTACGTTGGAAAAGTTAGAAGAACAAGTAAATATTGAACAGAAATAAATATATGTACAAGTGAGAGAACAGATAGAACATGGTTTGTTACATGAAAAAAAGAATGTATGTTCATCATTTAAACTGATTCTGATGTACATTAGTGGTCAGGCTGGAACATGTAAAAGTTTTTTAATTAAAGTTTTGACAAGTTATCTTCAAATAACTACTGGTTCACATTTATCTTGTGTAGTAACAGCTCCAAATGGATTAGCTGCGCACAATGTTAAAGGAATAACTTTGCATAGATTACTGATGTTACCAGTTGAGCATGATAACAAATTAGAATATCAGAAGTTGTCTGGAGAAGCTTCTTATGAAGTGTCTAGAGTGCTGAAGATGATGAAACTTTTAATTATTGATGAGGTAAGCATGGTCTCAAACTTAATGCTTGCTTTCGTGCATTTAAGAATGCAACAGGTATTAAAAACAGATTACGACGTTCTCTTTGGAGGAAAGCATTTAATTGTATTTGGAGTTCTGCTGCATCTAACTCCTGTAAAATGAGAACCAGTCTTTAAAACTCTTCTACATGAAGACACCAGGAAATCTTTGGGAAGTGTTGGAAATGTTAATCTCTGGTTAAATTTTGAATATAAAGAACTCACTCAGAATATGCGACAAGCAAGTGATGAAGAGTATGGAAATATTCTGAAAGATGTAAGAATTGGTGTTCTAAGCAAATATGGTAAACAAGCTTTACAAAGTAGTCTACTAAAGAACTTGTTTACATATGAAAACATACCAGCAGCAGTAGTACTGTACAAAAACTTTGCAGAAAAACGTCTATAGTTTGCTTAATGCCTACAGTGGAAGTGTTATACATTTAATCAAGAGCTTCTGAAATTGGAAAATCAAGAAATAGTTCACATTGAAGCTCTTGAACAAAGAATAACAATTCTTCTTTCAAATAAACTACAGACTAAATTGGATTCTTTAGAAAAGTCTGTTTCAAAAACTGCTGGCTAAGAATTTTTTTTCAGATGTGTGTATAAACTGTTGGGTCATTTTGAGGCGTAATTTGAATTTATAAGTAGGTTTAGTGAATGGACCAATGGGGAAAGTTGTTGAATTTGTATAATATCAAAACAGAAATGCAATTGAATTCTTGAAAATTAAATTTGATCAGATTACAGAGGTAAGACAGATTGGGCGTTGTGCTGTACGTTTTTTGCTAGTAAACGACTTGTATGTTCGTAGGAAACAGTTTCCTTTCTGTTTAGCATATGCAATAACCATTCATAAATCTCAAGGTTTAAGTGTAGATAATGCTTTAGTAAATGCTGGAAGAACTGTGTTTAAAGAGGGAATGGCATATGTTGCATTATCTCGAGTTAGAACATTGTCTGGTTTGTATTCAATTGATATAGATGAAAACAAGGTTAGTGCTGATGTAAATTGTGTAAGAGAATATAATCGTTTAAGAAGACTTCATGCACCAACTTTAGGTGAATATCCTATTTATGAAAAACGCGTTGTGTGTTCAAAACGGAAACATGTTGATGAATCAAGTGTGGTTGAAAAGCAGAAAGAAATTCAAGAGAAAATGAAAGATGCAAAGAAACAGAAAATACAAACAAGTGATGATGTTGTGGGATACCAATTGGAAAATGCTTCTGGTGTCAACTGCTATGGTAATGTTATTCTAAACGTTATATTTTATGTAGAAGATCTTTCTTTTTTTTTTTTGATTTTCAAAAACCTTTATTAAGCAATTTGCGCGGTACATCAGTGCAATATGAAATCCACAAATTATACAGTACATAGCGCTCCACGTGTTCGGCACCTTCCCACAACAATTCAATAATAACAGTAACTTCCCCCCCTCCAACCCCCCCAAGTGCTAGCTATGTGGATAAGCTGTTGCGCAGTACAGTCCAGTCTTTGCTAAGTAGATAAAACAGGGCGACCTGTAATGCAGGCGAGTAGTGTCAACGTACGGTACTAAAAGCAGAAAATACAGTTTACAGAAGCACGTGCATTTCTCAACTCTCCCCCAGAGTACGGAACCCCAGCCCACCCCCAGTCGCGGCAATGTAGACCTGGCGATACAAAAGAGCCGCCACCTCCCCCCGACAGCAACTTCCCACAACACACACCCCCAAACTATCCTGTCGAAGAGGCGGGAGCGCCATGCTCACGAGCCTCCTCTCGCGCCGCCCTCAATGCCACCCTCACTGCTGCCCCCTCACGCTCCGCCCCCTGCCTAAGCAAATAGGCAGTGAGTGGGCCCCAGATATCTCTCGGACAGGATTTGACCGGTAACAATTCCGCTTTGGAGCTCATATTTCCCTGCCAAGTGGCCATTGTGTTCACCCAACACTTGAATTTCGGAGCGCGACCTCTTCCCCACCTACATGCCACGTGTCGTTTCACCAGAAGCAACCCCATAGCTAGAAATTTTTAATGTGGGGTATTGATGTCCGACAATAGCCCCCGGAGTGCCATCAGTGGACAAGGCGTCAGCGGAATACCCAACATGTCTGACAGACCCTCAAACACCTGTGCCCAAAATGCCCCCACCGAGGGACAACCCCAAGCCAAGTGCAGAAATACCGCACCCTCCCTGCCACACCGGTCACAGCTATCAGTGTCCCAAAGACAAAATCGATATAGCTTAGCCGGGGTATGGTATAGTCTATGCAGATATTTGAAGTGAATTAGTCGCAATCTACTTTTACCCGTAACGTCAGATGTCTGCATACAGCAGCGTTTCCATTAGTCATCCGTCAGCGGTGTTTCTAAGTCCTCATCCCACTCTCGCCTGGCTCTGACAAGGCGAGATGGATCTGCTGTCTGCATGTGTTTGTACAGCAGGGATATGGCATGCTTAGGGGGATCGGTCTGCAAGAATGCATGTAGGGGCGCTAACACATCTGGTTCTTCCGGAAATGCAGGAGTAGCAGCTCTGACACTCTGGCGGAGCCGGACGTACAAGAACGTATCCATTATCGTCGGCGGGCGTGCGGCGAAGAATTGCTCCTTAGTACGGAACCGACCCCCTATATAGAGGTCACCCCAGGTAGAAAATTTAAGATCCCCAAGCAGCTTTCGGCAGATACCTTCGCACGTAACCTGCAGCAACGGATTATGTAGCAGGGTCATCCTGGGAGAGTATAGCATCGGGGATTTCAGTTTCCGTGCTATTTTATGCCACGCTATGACAGTACAGTCTACCGTGGTCAGGTCCCGTCCCCGCTCCCTCACCGCAGTAAAAATATAAGCTTCAGGGGGTATCGGGGCCATATAACCATCCTCAACCGCCAAATGGGCCATGAAGGGGGGCGGGTGAAACCAATATGTAGCAAAGTGCGCCTGCACACAATAATAATAAGATTCAAAGTCCGGTACATCATATCCCCCTTGGCAATAAGGTAACATCATCGTGGGCAGATTAAGGCGAGCTTGCTTCCCACCCATATAAGCCTCGTAAACTAGGAATTGAGCGTTGTAAAAAAAAAGGGACCAGGATGATACGGAATATTGATGAAAAGATGCAGCAGTTTCGGCAAAAGCACCATTTTAATCAATGAGATCCTACCTGCCATGGAAAGGGGGAGTCGCATCCACTTCGTAACGGAGTCAGTAATCTTAGCCATAGTAGAGCCATAATTCAGTCGCATCAACGCATCTCTATCTCTGGTAATGTATATACCAAGGTATTTGAGCTCCTCCGATTCCCAGACTAGCGGATAATCCAACTGATGCGGCAGGGTTCTATCTGTAAGTGGGAACACCACAGATTTAGCCCAATTTATCTGTATTGCTGATATGGCCCCAAATTTAGTAATTTCCCGCAGTATTGGGTTAAGATTATCTTGCGGTTTTTTCACATACAGTGTCATATCATCCGCGTACAGGGAAATAAGCAGTTGCCGAGATGGATAAATCAGCGCCATATCATTATGATGTCGCAATTTAGCAGCCAATGGCTCTATGGCCAAGGCAAATAGGATTGGGGATAAGGGGCAGCCCTGACGCGTTCCTCTGGAGACCGGAAAGACGGTGGATCTAGCTCCATTCAGGAGTACCGATGCGACCGGTCAACAGTATAGCAACTGTATCTACTGCAGGAAGATTAGAGGCATCCCCATGCGACCCAATATACCCTGCAAGTAATCCCACTCCAAGGAATCAAACGCTTTGGCAGCGTCTAAAAACACCACCACCGCCGAGCAATTTGGGTCAATGGCCTGCAGGACCGCCTTCAGGGTTCGGAGATTGTGTGACGTGGCCCGGCCCGGGATGAATCCCGCCTGATCGGGTAGCACAAGTCGCTGCATCAACAGTTTAAGTCTGGTCGCCAGGACCTTTGCCAGTATCTTAGTATCGCAATTTAGCAGTGACAGGGGCCGATACGAGTCACAGCATTCTGGGGGTTTCCCAGATTTGAGTAAGGAGGTGATTATGGCCTCACACATGCTACCCGGCAAACAACCCTCCTCCAGCGCTGCATAATACACTTCCTTCAGAATGGGGGCCTGGATAGGGGCATAGGTTTTATAAAATTCTATCGATAATCCATCAAACCCCGGGGCCTGCCCTGACTTCATCAGAATGATGGCCTCTGTGATCTCATCTAGTTCCAGCTCAAGGCTGAGGAACTTCCGTTGGTTATCTCCCAGCCAGGCCAAAGCTGTATCCTCCAGATAGCAAGCGAGGTCAAGCGGGGTGCCCCTCTGAGACGTGTACAAGGCTAGCTGTTCCGGGAGGGTTCTGTGCATATTACCCAGCTCCTTGAGCCTGCCCTCTAGTGTGGAAAGATCGCTGCGTAACGTTTTAAGGATGCCCTCCCCTTTGGAAATGCACCACACTAGTACCTTCACTTTGAACGCCTCCCATACAGTTGTGATACTGGGGACAGAGCTCACATTACGTTCAAAGAACTCCCGAATGTCCTGTTCCATTTCGGCTTTAAACACTGCATCTTGTAAGTACAGCGGATTAAGGCACCAATTATCATATAGGGATTGTCTTAAGGGGATGCGAATCTCTGCCATCACTGGGGAGTGATCTGAGTACGTGCGGGCCAGATGCGTCACACTCCCTAGCCATCCTGCCATACCCATGGACAAGAACACATAATCTAGTCTGGCCCAAGACGCATGAACTGCTGAGTAGCATTATGCCTCCAGGAGTCAAGCAATAAACTGTCAGCAACTACATCCTGCAGCACCTGGCGCGATTTGGTGTGGTGCGCCGGCAAGGCCCGGGACCTGTCCATCTGGGGATGCAATGCGATATTAAAGTCTCCCCCCCAAATAACATACGTAGTGCCAACCTCGCAAATCTTACTCCACAGTCTGAGGAGAGGCTGAGGCTCGTCAGTATTAGGGCCATAATAGTTGGCAAACAGGACATCAAACGAGTGAAGCCTACCCCAGAGCAGGCAGAACCGTCCCTCCGCATCTGTCTCCATCCCACCCGTTACAAAGGCCAGCCCCTTTTTCACCAATATAGCAACTCCACGGGAATAGGTGGAATACGACGCGAAGCAACGGTGCCCAGCCCACCTGGAGGCAAACAATGGCATGGCCCCCGGGCCCAAATGCGTCTCCTGCAGTAATGCAACTGTAACATGGTGCCTATCTAAATAACTCAGTACCTGTCTCTTTTTCTGTGGGTTATTCAATCCCCGCACATTCCACGACATTATGCGAAGGCAATTCGCCATACACAGGTTATCCGCCACAATTAAGCTCTTGAAACCATATGCTCAACCCAACAGCATAAAACACAAACAATGCAGTAACATGCGTCTTGACCCTCGGGACCCCACCTCCCCCCTCCCACACTGGCATCACAAACATGCCAGGTACATGAACCCTCCCCTCCCAAAAAACTCTCATACTACAACAAGTATTATACCCCTTCTCAGCGAAACTATAGGAGGTACGCCCTCATAGAGGATGCACCAGGGGTACACAACCTGCCCTTTGACCTCCATACTTACACCCACACACTGCCGCCCCTTAAGGCAGACAACGATGGCGGGACGGAGGCAAGGCGCCAAGCGGAACAGATGGCAATACTAAGTGAGAAATCATACATCATCATTGTAAGTCAACCTGTAATAAACAGAACACCAAGGAAACTGCATGGGCATGCGATGTCGCTTTAGATAGTCATCCACCTGTTGTGGATTCTGGAAAAAGTGCTGCTTCCCATGATGAGTGATCTTCAATTTCGCCGGATATAACATGGTGTAGGAAATCTCGTGCGCCTGTAGCTTTTTCTTAACCGCTGAGAATTTCCTCCTAGCATCTTGCACCGATTGTGTGAAGTCCGGGAAAAACGCAAGTGTTGTATTTTCATAAGGAACCTGCTTCATTTCACGGGCCCTGCGCAGCACCGCATCCCTGTCCCGGTAGTTAAGGAAACGGGCTATAACCGGTCGCGGCGGCGCCCCTGGAGCCGGCCGAGCAGCCAAGGATCTATGCGCTCTCTCCACCGTGAGGTGGGCCGAAAAAGAGTCCCTGCCAAACAGATCAGCTACCAGCTGTTCTATATAATCTTCCATCCGACCCACATTGGTAGACTCCGCAAGGCCTAGGATGCGCACATTGTTCCTTCTGGAGCGAGCTTCCAACTCCTCATTTTTCTCAGCAATAGACTTCAGCAGTTTATCCATTTGTGTGATGTGCCCCTTACTGGTAGCAGCCACGTCCTCAAGATCCGACACCCGGGACTCCACTTCCTTAAGGCGCGACTCATGCTGATCAAGCTTGCTGACCACAGCTTCCATTCGCAGATTTATCGTATCTATTTTGGAATCAATGGAGGAAAGATTGCGCTTCACCCCGAGCAATATCTCCTTCCAGTCCTCCTCCGGCAAATCTGCAGCTTCAGACTCCGCTGGTTCCGATGATTGCATCCTAGGTGTCTTGCGAGGCTCGAATGGGATCTTGTTTTTTTAGCCTCGGTGCGCCCCATCTTATGAATATTTGGAAGCAGCAATCTGCAGCAGGCGGGCTCAATCAGAGGTCAACAGGCGCATCAACACTGCTGCAGATAGCGTTAAAGGAAAGTAGGGTGATGGCGACCCGGACCCCAACACCAGCTGGGCCCTCAGCCGCGAGCGACGCCACGAGCCTGCCCGCCTCCCCCCAGGCACTCCCAGACCAAGTTCCTCACAAGGTAGGTGCACGCGTGCAATGTCCTCCGAGGGGAGCCACTGTAGGGAATATGACAAATGATCTCAGCAGTGATTAAAGGCCTCTCAAGGAGATCGCACCTTCAGACAGTTAGGCGATGAGGGTGGGTGAGTTATACATCAGATCTTGACAGAGGGATGGCGGCAGCACTCCTCTTTCTCCCGCAGGTACCACCCCTCAAGGCCCTCAATGCCCACTCCGAAATTTCCTCAGCAACTTGGGATGAAAGTCACCGCCGCGCTCCCGGAGTCTCCGCGCGGCCAGCGCCAACCCCCGCCTCAGGGAAGCAATGGCCGCACCCCAGAAATACACTCTCCGCTGTGGGAAGATGGCGGCCGCCGCACTCTAGGGCAATCTCCAGGCGGCAGAGGGAAGGCAGCATACAGGGGTGGACCGCATAATCAGGGCAGTCTGACACTCTAAGAAGAATGGCGCCAAAGCAGACACGGGGCCCGCAGTGTCATCGCAGCCCCGGTCTCCGCAGTCTCCACAAGGCTTCGCCGATGGGCCGCTCCGGGCACCCGAGCCTCTCCACTCACCAGCAGCAGATCACGGGCCCTCAGACATCTCGGGCTTCCGCCAAAGCCGCTCCACCTCACCGCATGGCCACGCTCTCCCCGCAGTTAGGTAGGGAATCACCGGCAAGGCAGGACACAGCCGCCGCGGCCCTCGGCACCAGGCCCTGGTGAACGGTGTCCTGCGGCCTTGAACTATCCCGACATGCACAGCCGAGTCTCCGCCTCCACCCTCGGCCGCCGCTGCCCGCCACAGATTATATCGGCAGAAACAGCAGCAATCCGCCAGTCCAGCTACGAGAAGTCAGGATCCTCGGGTACAGCAGGGTTCCAGCTACGCTCGATCACATCAATAGCACAAGTATGCCATTCAGGATAGGAATGAAGGATATTTCTCCGCTCGGCCGGGCTAGAGCCTCACTGGTGCGCGGCCATCATGGTTGTGCGCCCCCTAGCGCCCCCCTTTTATGTAGAAGATCTTTATGGTGAAATTATGGAAAGTCAGGAAAAAAGATTATGTTTTGCACTTTATACTTTATTCGAACAATTGAGAACTGACAGAAGTAAGATCCATACTGCTTCTGGTATTCACCAACTCTTGGATACATGCACTGGATCTTTAACGTTCAGCCCTAATATTCAACAAGATGCACAAGAGTTTCTGATGGTTATGCTTGGAGTATTAGAAGATGAAGGAATCCAGATTGAGAGTTTATTTGGACTCAGTTACAAATGGGATCACAAATGTGAACAGTGTTCATTAACTTCCAGCACTATAGATGACAGAGAACGATTTCTATATTTAACAATACCTGATTGCAAATCTGTACCTTTTCCGAAATTAGTAAAAGAAGCAAATCATGATATGAAATGTTCTCGTTGTCAATCAGAAATGGTATCTACATTAAGCCTACAAAGATATGGGAAATATCAAATTTTAATGCTACAACACTGTAGACAAAATGGTTGAAAAGTGGAAACGAAAATTAAAAACTTTGTTGCTAGTCAAGTATCTATTTCTGGAAGAACTTTCGCAACACTGGCTATTGTTTTCCATGCTAGAGCTACTACCACATGTGGACATTATACTGTATATTTAAAATGCAATAATGGTTGGAGTCACTGTAACGATACACACTTGGAAATAAAACCGAGATTGCCTTATGAATTACCAAACTCTTATTTAATATTTCTCAAACAAAAATTTTAGATACATTATTCGGCCAAGAGGGAAAATGGGAAGATGCTTTAAGGAATTTGTACTGGATAATTAAAAAAAAAAAAAAGTTGACACATTATTTGGCCTTGAGGAAAAGTGTGAACGGAAACTACAGAGTAAAGGTAAGATTTAAAAAGTGGAACTAGTATTGGATGTGTTATTGGTGTTGATTTCGTATTGTGCTTGCAAGAATTAGTCATTTTTTTTTTTTTCACAATCTGGTTGATTGTTTTTTTCCTCCAGCTGCTTATGATACTACACTGACATCACTGTGAATATTGAAGTTAAGTAGAATCTGATAACAGCATAAAAAGGGAGAAAAATATGTTTTCAAAATGTTAAATTATGTTGTATTATTTGATAAGTAACACTGTAATTTCTGAAATATATTACATTACACAACAGTTTTACAGTTTATTTTCTTTTATGTTGTGGAAAAGTTAGAAAAAAGAGTGCTAAAGACAAACAGTAGAATAGTCGTTTCATATTTAAAAAACCTTTGAAATTCACTGAAAAAAACCAATAGGTTTCAGGGATGTCATAGTTATAAATTAGCATTTAAAAAACCTTTAAAATTCACTGAAAAAACCATAGGTTTCAGGGACGTTATATTTAGCTGTACATTTCACTCATACAAAAAAACAGAGAAATTCCACCGTTCTAGTTAGTTCAGCTAACTAAAACTCCCACCCCTGCAATGCACTGCTGATGACGTCACGTATTACATCATTCATGACATGGTCAGTGACATCACTGATGACATCACTGATGATATCTCAAATGACATCACTGATATAGTCATAGTTAGGACCTTGTTTCAATTAAAAAATAGTTTTTTCTTCTGCTAATATCTTTGGCGCCGTTTGACGAATCTTCGAACAATTTTCAAAACTAAAGGCCCGCTCAGGTCAGCTCCTGTCTCAAAAGTTTTGGGGTGATTCGTCAAGCGGGGGCCGAGAAAAAAGGGGAGTCTCAAAACATGTTTTCCCCATGTTAATGAGGAAAATTTAGACAAGGCTACAGTCTTAACTGCTGAACGGATTTCCACCATATTTGCCAGAAAGGTAGCTCTTGGTTCAGAAAGAGCCCTTTGTTTTAAATGGTGTAAATCCATTCAGGAGTTTTTTAAATAATAAAGGAAAAATAAATTTATATATCTGGGCGGAGCCTAACCACACATCTCATCGTGAGATCTGATTGGCTGTCAGCACTTCATCAACAAAGTGTTGGCAACCATCTTGGGACCAATATACATGATAGCACCCCATTAAAATGCATTGTAGTGAATGGAAGGTTTTGAGGATCACCAAAAGGAGAACATATTCTTCTAATCATTTGTTGGTGGTACCATATTAGTTTTAGGAATTGTGGTGTGTTCTAAGGTGATTTTACCCTGTGAAAAAACCTTCTGCTGGGATATCATGAATCATGTTTGGGAGAAAACTATTTTCTCATACATTTCCTATAGAGATTTGAAAGGTGATCTAGAAGCTAAAATGAGAGCATGTTTTCTGTAAATTCACAGTATCTTTCTCAGTCATGTGAGAATGAAGTGTGACATTCTCAGTAAAACATGTACATCCGACAAGGGTAGAGTCTGTCAGTTGACTCCTTTGTGTCCTACTGCAGCTTCCCAGAGTGTTCTAAGGAACAAGTAGAGCGCCAACAGTCTTACTTATGACAAAAGTATAGCACACCTGAAGCGATCTTGATTGGAATAAAGTGGTAACACTTAAAACATTTAATTTAAAAAGGAACAAAATCAGGGGGTTCATTTTGTCATAGAAATTATGAATAGTGCTGCAGAAAGAAAAATTAGGGCACATTTTGAGTGACTTCTCAAATCCTCTTCTATTTCATTAAAAAATTCTGACATGCAGACTGAAACATGCACTTTCAATACCAGCAGCAGACTTCCCTGGCGAGCAGTAGCTTTACTACAGTAATCTAATGAGCAACTAGAGTGCTAACATTCAGAATTTATGGCAAATGTGTGACACATCTGAATGCCTTCGTGATGTAATCAAAGTGAAAAACTGAAAGTATTTCCTGCTGAGGAAATTGCAGTAAATGAGCAAATTAGGAAACTTCATAACAAAAAAGACTCCCAAGATGGCCACCAGAGACAAAAGAGCCCAAATGTAGCACAAATATCATCCAGATGTAGCCCACCTATAGCCCAATTTTTTGCAGTTTTATACAGTGGTCAGGTGTTGGAGTGCTTTACATGAGCATTGGTAACATCACACAAGGACAAATTCATATTTGGTTATAGACATGGGGAGATTAAGTGATTTGACCAGAATCACAGAATGTCCAGCTAAAGCAGAAACTCCAACCTGGTTCCCCAGTTGCAAAATCTGCAGCTCTGGAAGTAACACCACATCCTCTCCCCTAAGTGAAACATTTAATCAAGTGGTCAACTTGATAGAAAACATAAAGATAACAAATAATTTAAAAATGCTTTGTCTCTATTTGAAATCTCAGACAATATGTCCTCATTTTAGTTTTTTAGAGCACTAACCATAATTTTGATGCAAATAAGGCCCTCTCATTTCTGTAATTTCTAGTGGAAATGCTCTAGGTATTACAGTTTTGATTACATCAAGCTGACGTCAGGCGTGCCACACTTATGTAATAAATATAGAATGTTAGCAATCTAGTTGTTCATTAGGATACTGTTGGGAGACAGAGGCCAGGGGCACGGACTCAGAAAAGTGAAGCAGGTAGGAGGGTGCAGAGGCAACAATTTGACCTCATTGGGCAGGCAGGAAGGACAGTGGCAGCACAACAGACTATGAAGGGCAGTGGAAAGGGGGGCTGGGGCAACAAACCAACAATGCAGGACAGGCAAGAGAGGCTGTTGCAATATAATAGACCATTGTGGGCAGAAGGAAGGGGCAGTGGTAGTTCAACCATACATACCAACAGACCCGATTCAGCCAGGAAACGCCCAATGTTTTTTAGCTCGAATGGGCTTTATTTGATCTGTCTCCTGTCTACAATCTCCTCTTTTTCAATGTAAGTCAATGGGGAAAATCAAGATCCCAGTGTTTTTTTTCTCAAAATCTCCCTCCTACCAAGTTCAAAATGTTAGCAAGTATGGTACATTGGATCATGGAAGGCAGGAGGAATTGGGGTAGAGACATGGACTCCGATAACAGAGGACAGGTGGGACATGGACAGGTGCACCAAACTGACTTTACAGGGAAGGCATCAGGGTTTGCAGCAACACAATACACCATGCAGGATATGCAGGACGGGAGTGCAGCACAACAATCCATGGAGAGCAATAGGTAGGGGACAGGACCATGCACGTGGACAACAAGGAACATAGGGGAAAGAGGCAATGGCAGATATCTGACCATAATGGACAGAAAGGAGAGAACGCTGCAGCATAACGGACCATAAAGGGCAGGAGGTAGGGATCAGGGAAATTACAATGGAACAGACAAGCCAGGAGGGAGGGTATAAGGTCTGCACATGGAAAACAGAGGGCAGGGGACTAGGGGGCAGGGCAGGAGCAGCAAGCTGACCATGGAGGTCAGGCAGGATGGGCACTAGAAGCAAGACACGCCATGGAGAGCAACAGTGAGACTATAATGGCATACACACAAATCATGAAGGGAAGGTGGAAGGTGGTCAGGGGCAGCTAGCTGACCACACAGGGAGGGGGGGGCGGCCGTGGCAGCACAGAAGACCATGCATGGCAAGCGGGAGTGTTAGTGGCAGCACAATGGCCATGAGGGGCAAGAAGGAGGGGGCAGGGGCATGCACAAAGGACCATGGAGGATAGAAGAGAGGGGTAGAAGCTGGGCACAGACAAGAGAGTTCAGGGTAAGGGGCCTCATAACAGACCACGCAGGGCAGGCAGGAGAAGCAGTCGCAGCACAGAAGACCAGGGAGGGCTGAAGGGTGTGGCATTAAAATGGGCCATTGAGGACAGGAGGAAGGGGATAGGGGCATGGAACGTGGACAGGTAGGGTGGAGGTGGCATTCATGACATGGTCAGTGACATCACTCATGAAATCACTCATGACATCTCAAATGAGCTGTGAATGCAATGGAACTATAATCGCTAGAACTTTATTTAGGGATAGTGTGTGTATATTAACACCCCTTTTTTTCTTTTCTTTCTTGTGTAAGAACCATTATAATACACAACGTGCCCAGATCAATATGGGCGATAGCCTTTCACGTTATAGTAATGTGCAGTCCATTGTTTATGTTGATGTTTGCAATCCTAAGTATGTTTATTATGAATAAGTCACAGTGACAAACATAAAGGTATCGGGCAAGATATGCTGAAATGACATTGTGTGCATATTGGCACTTGGTTTCTTTATTGTATCAATTCCTGAATTTTATATGGCCGCCAGCTTTTTGGATTAAAGTAATATGTAGTCCTTTGTTAATGTTGGCAACTCGAGGCATTTTTACATTCAAATAAGGAGGCTACAATGACGTCTTGTATCTGTCAGGAAGGCCAAACGGAAACTCTCCACGGAGGCAGAATGAAGATAAGTTCCCAATGCCCTCCTCCCAGAGCTCACTGCGTTAAATCAGCTGCTCCAGGCAGAGGGAAAGGGGAGTTGGACAGAGAAAGAGACACTTGAGCTGGCCTGGCTCCCTCCTCAATCTTCAGCGGGATTTCAGGGAGACCTAATGCACAGAAGGAGACAGAATGCCATTCAGTACCTTTTCTACCCTACTTAACAGATCTTGTTCATTCGCTCTCTCTCTCTCTCTATCTGAGCTTTTCTCCTACCAGATCTTTTGCTTGAGTATTGCCTCTCTTTATATTGTTCGATGTTGTTCTGGTTTACGGCTTTCTATAAACCTGTATATGCACAGAAATACACTGGGTTACTCTCCACTTACTTCCTTCTAGATTCCATCATAACATTACTCTTCTACTCTTTCTTACCAGTCTATGGTCTTAGCAGATATGTCAATTCGTAACCGCAGTTCTGAGAACCTGTAGTTCTTTCTTCTACTACAAGTCTTTGCTGCTTGGAAGGATGGCTGCAGTGAAGTCTCAAGTCTCCCTTGCTCTCAAGGTAACGCGCAAAAAGGGACAGGGAAGGATAGACAGGAGGAAGGGAAAGTTCAAGGAAAAGCGCGAGGGCGGTAAGGGGAGACAGAGCTTGAGACGAAGCAAGTTCTGCTGAATGGAGAATGAACTGGACACCAGTCTCTCTGAATCTGCTACTTGAGATAACTGAGTGAACACTCTCACCGTAACTGCTGCTGGTCTCCAGGCGGACTCCTTATTCAACGGTAAGCCTACCGGAGGACGAGAGACCCTGGATATTCTGAAGTTACTCTGGAACTCTGATATCACTTTTCCTTACTTCCGCGACTCTGGTTCAGTCCTCCAACTGACTAAGATTATTTCTCTCTCAGACTTTAAATCTACAATTCTCTCGAAGATGCGTCTCCATCCGCTGACAACAGTCCTGCGGAGACAAATTAATTTCCTAGTGCCAAGAGTTCTTTTGTGAGGAGCGTGAACTAAAGCTCCCTCACACGACTATGGTTAAATTGAAGTGCGCAGCAAGACGCGCTTCGTGAGGAGACGAAATCTCGTGATCCCGCGAGACTTCAAACGCAATGGGCTAGTCAGGAAAACTCGGCGGCCATCTTTGAACGAAGTCTAAAGCTCTAAATACTTGTCCATAAATTGCAGAGGGAGGGCTTAACCCAAACTCGATGCAGTCCTAACGAACTGCGCGGCGTGATTGTAGCATTCAGCCCCATCCTGACAGTACCCCCTCTCAAAGACCGATCCATCGGTCTAGGTTTCAGGGGATGTTGAGCATGAAATCATCTAATTAGTCTAGGAGCATGTATATTCTTTGCGGGTTCCCATGATCTCTCCTCAGGACCAAACCCCTTCCGATCCACTAAATAGTGTAGGGTTCCTTTGCTCCTCTTGGAATCTAGCACTCCCTTTACTTCATATTCTAAATGTTTGTCAAACATCACTGGGGGGGGAGGTTTGTTTAGTCTGAGGTTAGGAGCTGTTTTCTTTAGAAGGGATACATGGAACACTGGATGAATTCCTAACTGAGCAGGTAATTTTAATTTGACAGTGACCGGACCCAGAATTTGTTCGATGACAAAGGGACCTATGAAGCGAGGTTGGAACTTCCTATTTCCCTTTAACCTAAGATGCCTCGAAGACAACCATACTGAATCTCCAACTTGATACTGCTGTGTCTTCCTCCTGTGTTTGTCTGCCTGTTTCTTGTAGCCTGCCTAAGCCTGGTGTAAGTTGGATTCTGCAGATTTACGAGCCCTACTCAGATCTGTGAATAAATCACTGACTGCTGGAACTCCAAAATCTCCCTGGTTACTAAAGGGATTAGGATGCAGCCCAGAGTTTAGGTAGAAGGGAGAATAACCTGTGGAAGCGTGTTTGGCATTGTTATGCGCAAATTCAGCCATCCATAATAAATCTGGCCAGTCACCTCCCTGATCTAAGAGAAACAGACGCAAGTACTGTTCAAGCTCTTGGTTCACTCGCTCAGTCTGACCATCGGTCTCAGGGTGATAGCTAGTAGATAGTCTGACCTCCACTCCCATTCCCTTCATGAATGCTTTCCAAAAGTGTGACACAAATTGGGGTCCCCGGTCGGAAATCACTATCTTGGGAACTCCATGGACCTTTACAATGTTTTCCCTGAAAAGACGGGCTAATTCAGAAGCTGAAGGGATCCCTTTGACTGGAATGAAGTGGCTCATCTTGGTGAAGGTGTCTACTATTACTAAGATGGTGTTGTAACCCTTACTCAGTGGGAGGTCTACTATTAAGTCTAATGTGACAGTGTGCCAAGGATGTGGTGGGGTGGGCAAAGGCTGTAACAACCCCTGTGGAGCCTGCCTACTAGCTTTTCCCCGGGCACAGATCTCACAAGACTCTACATATTTCTTTATTTGAGAAGTCATATTAGGCCACCAGAAGTATCTCTGAACCAGATCAATGGTCTTCATTGCTCCCTTGTGACCAGCCAAAGGCTGATCATGGCAGTCTTTCAAAACTTGTTCTTGGATCTCCTTAGTAGGAAGGTAGAGGGCCCCGTCTTGAGAAGGCAAGGAATTAATTACTTGCCGACCTTCTTCTTGACTGGCCCACTCGGCCATCTCTGCTTCTGACATTAGCTTCCGGATTGCTTCTTGATAATGGGCTTCAGAAATGGAACACACAATCTTGGATTCAGGAATTATGGGTTGCGGAGTCACTGAATGTTCGGTGTCTTCGGTTTGAATCCGGGACAAGGCATCCGCCTTCCCATTCTTGTTTCCTGGCCGATAAGTTATCACAAAGTCAAAATCTGCGAAGTATAGGGACCATCGTAGTTGACGGGGAGTTAATATTCTTGCAGATTTTAGAAATTGAAGATTTTTGTGGTCTGTAAACACTGTAACGGTGTGTCTGGCCCCTAACAAATGATGTCTCCATTCGACAAAGGCGTCTTTCACAGCCAGCAGCTCTTTTTCAGCGATGGTGTAGTTTACTTCAGCTGAATTCAATTTCCGAGAATGATAGGCCACCGGATGTAGTTGCCCCGTTGACTTGTGTCGTTGAGACAAAATTCCACCAATTGCTTGATCAGAAGCATCAGCTTCCACAAAGAAAGGTTCTGTAGGGTCTGCATGAAGCAGGATGGGAGCAGTGGTGAAACTCGTCTTGAGAAACTCGAAAGCATGTTCTGCCTCCACTGTCCAGTGGAACTTCACTCCCTTCTTCAGCAATCTGGTGATTGGAATAATCTTCTGCGAGAATCCCTGGATGAATCGCCGATAGAAATTAGCGAATCCTAAGAATCTCTGAATCTCTCTCACATCCTTTGGTGACGGCCAGTCTACCACCGCTTGCACCTTCTTTGCTTCCATGGTGATTCCTCCTGGAGATAACACGAAACCTAGGAATTCCACAGTTCGCACATTGAAGGCGCATTTCTCCAGTTTTACAAAAAGTTGATGCTTGCGTAATCTCTCCAAGACAGCCTTTACATGATTTGAATGTTCTTTTGGGTCAGTGGAGTATATCAAGATGTCATCCAAATAGATCACTGCGATCCGATCCACCAAATCTCCCATAATATCGTTGATGAAATGCTGGAAGGCTGCTGGAGCGTTACACAAGCCAAAAGGCATGACTTGATACTCAAATAGTCCGTACTTCGTCCTAAAAGCAGTCTTCCATTCATGGCCTTCTTTCATGCGGACGAGATGATAGGCCCCTCGAAGATCCAATTTTGTGAAGATTTGAGCGTCCTTTATCTGATCTAGGAGGACAGAAATCAGAGGCAAAGGGTATCGGTTCTTGACCGTTACCCGATAATCGATGCAGTTCTCAGAGACCCCTCCTTCTTTGGAATAAAAAATAGTGGCGAAGACACTGGGGACTGAGATGGTCGGATAAATCCGTTAGCCAGGTAACGATCTAGGTATTCTTTCAGATAGCAGTTCTCCGCTTCCGTTAACGCATAAACCCTACTGCAAGGTAATGCAGCCCCAGGTTCCAGATCGATGGTGCAGTCGTAGGAACGATGTGGAGGGAGTTTCTCGGCCTCCTGTTCACTGAAGACTTCTTGGAATTCTTGATACTCTGCTGGTATTTCCAAGGTATTTATTACTCCAATAGACTCTCCACTAAAAGACAGCAAGGTGGCCAAAGATGGTTCGGGAGGTTCGCTCACTGAAGAAAAGCAATGGTCAGCACAATAGACGGAATCCATCTCGATGGTTCGATCTTCCCAATCGATGGTAGGATTATGCAGGGTCAGCCAAGGAAGTCCCAAAATTATCTGAAATTGCGGGGCATCAATCAAGTTGAACTCTAAAGCCTCGCTATGACCATTGGACTGAATCAATTCCACCATTTCGGTGTGATGAGTGATCGGACCTGACGAGAGGTTAGTACCATCAACAGCCCGGACTGATTCCTTCTGCTCCTTACGCATTGCCAGGATTCCCATCTTCTTGGCAAATTTTATATCGCAGAAATTGCCAGTGGCACCTGAATCAATCATTATTGCCACTCCTTGCCGCTCTTGCCTCCTAAATCTTAATTTCATCTGTAAAGTTAAATGGGGTGCCCGAGTCTGAAGGGTGTTCGAAATTTGGTGATCTCTTGGAGTCTGATTCTTCTCCTCCGCCATCTGAGCGACTCCGCCTACAGATGGTTTTGGGAGTTTCCCGGATTTGGGGTCGTCGGCCTCTTCGGACACTCTCTCACAAAATGCCCAGATCCCCCACAATACATGCATAGTTTCTTCAGTCTCCTTTGATCCTTCTCTTCCTTACTCAAAGGGCCTCGAACAGACCCAATCTGCATTGGCTCACTTTCTACCGTTCCACCAGTAGACTTGCTGGGTTCTGTCTTCATTCGATCAAAGCGTGGATAATTCCAGCAAAAGTCCTTCGTCTTCCTTTCTCCTCTTCTCTCTGCACTGCGGAAATCAATTTCTAGAACTAAATCCACCAGCTCCGAGAATTCGATAGGTCGCTTAGGAATCTGTGCTAAGGTATCTTTGATGTCATCACGGAGGCCTCGGTAAAACAGAGCTGATCTCTTCTCCTCTGGCCAATTGGTCTCCACCAATAGTTTATTGAACTGAGTTAAGTAAGAGATAAGATCCTTATTACCTTGACGCAGTTCTAAAAGTTCATTATCTGTAGCCTGAGATACTCTACGCCTGTCAAAGATTCTGAGGAATTCTGTCTTGAACTGTTCTAAATTATATAAAAAAGGATCGTCCCGAGATACTAATGGCATGGCCCAATTTGCAGCATCCCCTCCCAAATAGGACAAAATAAAAGCCACTCGTGATTGAGCATCTGGGAATAAATTGGCACGACACATAAAATGTAAGGAACATTGGGTGAGAAAGAGCTGCGCCTTCTGAGGGTCCCCACAATATCTTTCGGGGGGGGCCAAAGGAATGATGGGGGATACAGAGTGTACAACCTGAGCTACAGTGCGTGGGTCTTGTTTTGTTTGTGCATCACTAGGAAAGGTTTGAGCGGAGGTTCCCCCTGAGGATATCTCACTAACTCTCTGGGACAATAACAGTGTCTCCTGTCTAGAAGCCATAACCTCCTGCCTTAAACTCTTATTTTCATCACTTAGGGTGCCTAATTCCCTCTGAATACCCTCCAACATATCCCCTAAGGCCTTTAAACTGAAACCCTCCGCCATTCTGCCCAGGTGAAGGAAACTCGTGGGCACTTCAATCTGTCAGGAAGGCCAAACGGAAACTCTCCACGGAGGCAGAATGAAGATAAGTTCCCAATGCCCTCCTCCCAGAGCTCACTGCGTTAAATCAGCTGCTCCAGGCAGAGGGAAAGGGGAGTTGGACAGAGAAAGAGACACTCGAGCTGGCCTGGCTCCCTCCTCAATCTTCAGCGGGATTTCAGGGAGACCTAATGCACAGAAGGAGACAGAATGCCATTCAGTACCTTTTCTACCCTACTTAACAGATCTTGTTCATTCGCTCTCTCTCTCTCTCTATCTGAGCTTTTCTCCTACCAGATCTTTTGCTTGAGTATTGCCTCTCTTTATATTGTTCGATGTTGTTCTGGTTTACGGCTTTCTATAAACCTGTATATGCACAGAAATACACTGGGTTACTCTCCACTTACTTCCTTCTAGATTCCATCATAACATTACTCTTCTACTCTTTCTTACCAGTCTATGGTCTTAGCAGATATGTCAATTCGTAACCGCAGGTCTGAGAACCTGTAGTTCTTTCTTCTACTACAAGTCTTTGCTGCTTGGAAGGATGGCTGCAGTGAAGTCTCAAGTCTCCCTTGCTCTCAAGGTAACGCGCAAAAAGGGACAGGGAAGGATAGACAGGAGGAAGGGAAAGTTCAAGGAAAAGCGCGAGGGCGGTAAGGGGAGACAGAGCTTGAGACGAAGCAAGTTCTGCTGAATGGAGAATGAACTGGACAACAGTCTCTCTGAATCTGCTACTTGAGATAACTGAGTGAACACTCTCACCGTAACTGCTGCCGGTCTCCAGGCGGACTCCTTATTCAACGGTAAGCCTACCGGAGGACGAGAGACCCTGGATATTCTGAAGTTACTCTGGAACTCTGATATCACTTCTCCTTACTTCCGCGACTCTGGTTCAGTCCTCCAACTGACTAAGATTATTTCTCTCTCAGACTTTAAATCTACAATTCTCTCGAAGATGCGTCTCCATCCGCTGACAACAGTCCTGCGGAGACAAATTAATTTCCTAGTGCCAAGAGTTCTTTTGTGAGGAGTGTGAACTAAAGCTCCCTCACACGACTATGGTTAAATTGAAGTGCGCAGCAAGACGCGCTTCGTGAGGAGACGAAATCTCGTGATCCCGCGAGAATTCAAACGCAATGGGCTAGTCAGGAAAACTCGGCGGCCATCTTTGAACGAAGTCTAAAGCTCTAAATACTTGTCCATAAATTGCAGAGGGAGGGCTTAACCCAAACTCGATGCAGTCCTAACGAACTGCGCGGCGTGATTGTAGCATTCAGCCCCATCCTGACAGTATCATTATCAAGGTTCGGATGAGCTGAAACGTGTGAATCGCGTCCTTTGTAGATTAAATACTTCCAAACTACAACCTGAGTGCTGATTCCTTCCTTGTAAGAGTGAGAGGAGATTGAATACATATATATAAAATTCACAGAAAAAAACACAGGTTTCAGGGACGTTATAGTTAGTCTAACATTTCACGCGTACAGAACCAGAGAAATTCAGCCATTATAGTTAGCTGAGCTAACTATAACTCACACCCCCACAATGCACTGCTGATGATGTCACATATTACATCACTCATGACATGGTCAGTGACATCACTGATGACATAACTGATGACATCTCAAATGACATCACTGATGATATCACTTATGACATCATCCAGTGACTGTGAGTGTTTCTAAAAGGTTTAAGAATGTGATATATATATGATGATTCAGTCAGTGTGTGACTGACTGTATAAGTAAGTAATTTTACGTGTCTGGGTGAATGTATGGGTGAGTGACTAATCTGTGTGAATGTCTGTATCAGTCTGTCAGTTGGTGTGAAAGTGGCTGCATGAGTTGGTGAATAGGTACAGTGTCTATATGGGTTATTGATTGATTGTATGGGTACCTGTATGGGTGCCTGAGTGTCTGTGTGTTGTGTGACTACTTGCATGGATGTGTGAGTGGGTGATTCACTGGGTGATTGGGTTCATGAGTGTATGTGCGAGGGGATGTATGGGTGAGTGAGTGTGCTTATGGCTGTATTGGTGAGTGAATGGATGTCTCAGTGGTATATTTGTGAGTAACTGCATATATGAATGGCAGTATATGTGTGTGTTGGAGCATATAAGTGACTGTATGTGAAAGTGAGTGATTGTGAGAGTTGATGTATGGATGAGTGTGTGTGTGTGTCAGTGATTGTATAAGAGAGTAAGTATGTGTTAGTATCTGTGAATAAGTGAGGTGGTGTGTATATAACTGTATAGGTGAGTAAATGGCATTGTGATTGACTCTTTGGGTGGCTGACTAGGTATGTGAGTAACTCTATGGGTGAGTGGCAATGTGTGAGTGTCTGTATGGATGTATGAGTGCATATATTAGTGGCTATATTGATGAGTGACTGTATTGGTGAGTGAGTGGATGTGGGTGTAGACCTATGAATCAGTGATTGGGTATGTACTAAATGGTATTGGTGTGTCTATGGTTTTGAGAATGGTAGTCTGTATTTTAGAGTGGGTGTATGAAAGGTTATATTAGGGTGTGAATAGGTGCATCAGGGTTAAGTGGATGATGCCATCAGTGATGTCATTTGAGATGTCATCAGTGGTCATCAGTGATGTGACTGACCAGGTCATCATGAGTGATGTAATATGTGACGTCATCAGCAGAGCATTGCGGGGGCGTGGATTTGAGATATATATATATATATATATATATATCCCGAACACCGCTGAAACAATGTTGAAGACGGCAATGGATATGCCCCAACTCCAATGATCACACGGACACGGACCTCCAGTTAAGTGCTGCTTTTATTCTACTGGCAGTGTCGTGTAGCACTCGAAGACTTCTGCCAAAGTCCCTGCACTCGCGGGCGGGTGCTGTGTGCGCAAAGACGGAAATGCACTAAATATTCTGCTTCAAAGTACAAGAAGTACCAGCATTCATGGGGGCTTGTAATCTAAATTTATTGGGATTAAGTACACAAAAGATGCGTTTCGGGGACTGCCGTTCTCAATATCAACCGGCAGCCCGAGACAGCGTCACTGAAATACATGGTTCAATATATGAGATGTCTGGACTGTTCTAGAGAGGATTCTTGGCTCCTGGAGTTTAAAAAATGTGTACAACTTCATCTTCCTGGAGAATTCGAAAAGATCAACTCTGGTCTGTGCGTATTCAAATCTTTTAGATGGACAAAAGGTCAGTCCGAGTTGTAGCACTGATTTCTCGGTTTCTGTCAATATCTTTGGAGTCAAATTTATAATGGTCAGATTGTCATTTATTGGCGCTTGACTCCCCGTTTGCTCCTCGTCACACGCGGCCAGGTGTTGCTTGTGCCAGCCACCTCTCCTCATTAGAAGTTTCTTTTTTGTGCGTCCGGTGGCTTGCCTTGTCCCCCTCTCCCCCACGTCTGTTTGATAAGATGAAATTCTTTGTGAAAAGGGGTTGGGACCTCATTGCTGGCTTACTGTGTTGTTCTCTGCTCACCGGATTGCTCTGTATCTGTTACGTCCGATTCAGAGGTTTCTTGTCGCTCAATAACTGCTGGTTTTTGCTGCTCATGTGCTGTCTGCGCGGAGCATCGGATTTCCTAGCAAATGTGAGAACCCGGCCCATCATGGGCTCAATTTAAAATTTATCCCAAAACATGCAATTATTTAAGAAACACGGAAAGTATAAATGTATATAGGAGTGCCCATTCAGGGCGAGTAGTTTTTTTGAATTACATGCATTTGAGTGATATTCAACACACAACAGTTAAGGCACCTTGCATGTTCTAAGATGGCCGAAATGTGAGGCAGGAAGGACAGTAGTACCTCTTTAATGTTGACACCCACTGCCCACCAATGAATTTTGAATTTTGAACCATGTATTTAAGTGACGCTGTCTTGGGCTGCCGGTTGATATTGAGAAAGGCAGTCGCCGAAATGCGTCTTTTGTGTACTT
The DNA here is from genome assembly GCF_964204655.1 of Triturus cristatus. NCBI lineage: Eukaryota > Metazoa > Chordata > Amphibia > Caudata > Salamandridae > Triturus > Triturus cristatus. The sequence continues at coordinate 452,181,614 of NC_140587.1, forward strand.
ATTCCCAATAAATTTGGATTACAAGCTCCCGTGAGTGCTGGTGATTCTTGTACTTTGAAGCGGAAGATATATATATATATATATATATATATATATATATATATATATATATATATATATATATATATATATATATTACCTACTGGCGGTTGCCAGTAGGTAGTTATAGTTAGGACCTATTATCCATAGGAAATCCGCAACATTCTATTTAGAATAACTTTGGTGCCGGTTGACGAATCTTTGCTAAATTTTCAAAACTCGTGGCCTGCTCCGGTCCGCTTCTATCCTGAAAGTCTTGGGGTGATTCGTCAACCGAGGGCCGAGTAAAAAGGGGGGTCCCAAAATGTGTTTTCACCATGCAATTTTCCATAGGGACCGTTAGTCACAGCTACAGCCCAAACTGCTGAACGGAATTACACCAAATTTGGCAGAAAGGTAGACCTTGGTTCACACTCGTGCCTTTTGGTTAAATGGTCTAAATCCGTTCAGTAGTTGCTGAGAAAATCAAAAGTAAAATCATAGATATATCTATGGCCTCGGAGGATCCGCGCACCCTATGCGCACCCAGCGCACACCCTCCCGATCACGAGCTGCATGCTAATTGGCTGTCAAATGTCTGTCAACACTCCAAACCAGGAAGTGTCGGCAGCCATTTTGTGCTTCGGTAGAAGCGAGGCTGAATAAATCAGTGGCACTAGTGTGTAAAACTCATAAAGGGGGCAGGGTAGAAATACACTGACCCTCTAGATCTGCTTAGGGGGTCCCACAATGACCCCCAGGGCCGTAAATTTATTTATTTATTTTTTAAACGGAGAATGCGCGCAGGGTGCGTGGATCCTGCCATAAAAATTAAAAATAAAACGAAGCGTGGGATTTAATAATTAGCCCCCGGGGGGACCTAATCCCGGGGGCATAAGTTTTACATTTTATAGGGGGCCCAGAGGGGGTCCCCAGCCCCGGGGACCGCCACCCCCCGGGGCTACAACATTAATGGGTGGGGGGCTCAACTGCCATCCCCCAGCAACATAGATGGGTGGGGGGCTCAAAGGCCCCCCCAGCACCAAGGACCGCTACCCCCTGGGGCTTTCTCATAAAAGGTTGGGGGGGTTCAAAGCCCCCCCCAAGCCCTGGGGACCGTCACCCCCCAGGGCCGGCTCCTGCAGTGTCCCGGGGTGCCCACCGAGGCTCCCGCCCTGTCATAGGAAACGTGGTTTGGATTTTGAAAGAGAGAGCAGGGAAACCTGCTCTCTCTTTCAAAATCCAAACCATTTTGCTTTTACACATGGGGAGCTGCATGTTTGCAGCTCCCCATGTGGAAAAACAATGCCGGATCCCAAAGGACACGGGGAGCCGGCTGGGAGCGTGGTGGCATTGGGGCTCCCCCCACGGTCACCAATGTTATAAATGAGCCCCGGGGGATGGGGTCCCCGGGGAGAATAGAAATTAGTGATAGGTGCTATTTTTTTTACAGTAAAATTAGGAGTTGCGCATCCAGCGCGGCGCTCAGCGTGGCCCCCTGGTGTGCACGCGTTGGATGCACAACTCCTATTGCATTGGGTGCACGATTCCGCTTGCAGCCCCTGGTGTGCACGCATTGGGTGCACAATTCCTCTCGCGTAGTGTGCGTGACCCCTAACGCGTCAGATGCGCGACTCCAAGCAAAAAAAAAAAGAAATATTTTTTAGATAAACATCAAGCTTATGTGTTTCGCTCTTGATTGGCTCTAAAAAGATCCGTTGTGTTTATTGAGAGATTTTGGTACCTACAAGTAAGTACCTATACAGAGTCTAAAGTTGTTGAGGAAGACTCTGTTACCCTCATCAGTAAAATGTACACCATCTCTCCTATAGATGCCTTGCATATTAAAATGCAGATTGTTGTTGTAAATGGACCCCATCCTATAATCTCTGAGATAAGCAGAAACAGATTTATTGACATGGGTCCTAGCTTTCTCAATCTGTGGACAAAATCGATTGGACCAGTTCCATTTCTGCCTTTGGCATATGTTAGAATAGACAAAGGGAGTTTGGGGGAATAGTGACATTAATTCTGCAAAGGAGTCCTTGATAAGCATTTCCATACCTACCCCAGTCAAAGTGCCTAGGTCATTGCCACTTCAGTTTACAATTATGAGGTCAGGGTGTTGGAGATGTAAAAAGGATTTAACCAATGGCATCAATTGGTGCCACTTTAACCCTCTCTGTCCAATCCATGTAATTTCTACATTTGGCAAAGCTAGGTCTTTGTTAATGCCTTTGTTTTCTGCATACCTTTGGCTCCAGAAAATATAGCTGTGTCCCACAATCCACACTCTAAGCATCTTGAAAGGAGGTCTGGATGCACTCAGATGGTCTCTGTAAATGAAATGGCAGTTTGAAAACTAAGATTTTTCTAAAATGGTGGATAAGATACAGTTTTGAAAAAAAAAAAAGATTGGTTGTTTGAGAACATTCTGGCTGCATGTTTCTCTTTTTTTATTTTTGTTTTTTTTGTTTTTTTTTTAAAAGCACATCATAGAACATCATATAGGATAAGCTGGTATAGTGAAAAGTCAAGCACACTTGCTGTTTTGAATAGCAACACTGTGTGCTGAACTTGTGACCTGTGTGCTCAGTTGAGTGTTCCATGAACTGTTACTATGGTAACAGGCAGAAGGCACATTGGGTGTAGGGTTCAAACTTATGTCAATTGGAAAAGGTTGAAATGTGTAACCAATAGAAAGGTGTGTTTGCTTTTGAATTATTATGGGAAGCAATGTGATTTGATATTTACATGTATATGTGTGCAGAATGAGAGGGGAACTTTGCCATTCTTTGGTTTTCCTGAAAGCAGTACAATACAGATATTCTGTATAAGAAAATCTGGTGTGTGACTGACATACTTCTTAATCTACAAAACAATTTGAAATGTGAGTTATTAATTTGTGAGGGGATGTATGTGGTGCATTTTGTTTTTAATAAGAGTAATGTGTTTCTCCTGCTAAAAGTCCAGGGAGTAGTTTTCCTTGTCTAGAATCGCATGGTGAGTCTGTGTGCATTTGGAACCATTGTGACAGAAAAATGTGGGTAGTTCATGTGTTTGCAGACACATACTGCTTAAAAACGTATCCTGTTTTCATGTTTTAGTTGAATTAGAAACCTGTCATTGCTTATGTATTTGCAAAATGAGTGAGGCTTCTACACTAATGTGCAGTAGTAAAATATGTGCAGAGTGTGAAGTCACCTTACCTCTTGTAGACTAGTAAATGTGTTTTGGAAAAATGTAAGGGATAGTGTTGCTTGTCTAGAATCACACTGTGAGTCTGTGTGCATTTGGGGAAACATTGTGAGAGAGGCATTTGGTTACATCAGGTATTTGCTGAGAGACAACTGTTTTAAAATCTGTCATGTTGTCAAGTTTTAGTAGCATTAGAAGCCAGTCATTGCTTATGCATTCAGAAAATGAGTCATGCTTTCCCAGTAGTGTGCAGTATTGAAATATGTAGAATGTGTGCAGTCACTTTATCCCTTCCAGACTAGTCAATGTGTTTTGGTAAAGTACAAGGAATAGTTTTGTTTGTCTAGAATCACACTGTGAGTCTGTGTGCATTTGGGAACCATTGTGAGAGAAGCATTTGGGTATTTCATGTTTTTGCAGACACATAAGTGCTTAAAAACCTATCCTGTTCTCACGTTTTCTTAGAATTAAAAACCAGTTATTGTTTATGTATTTTCAAAATGAGTCAGGCTTCAACACTAAAATGCAGTGCTAAAATATGTGGAATGTATGCACTCATCTTACCCCTTGTAGACTAGTAAATGTGTTTTGGTAAAAAGCAAGGGATAGTGTTGTTTGTCTACAATCACACTGTGAGTCTGCGTGCATTTGGGCAACCAATGTGAGAGAAGCATTTGGTTACATCGGGTATTTGCTGAGAGATAACTGTTTTAAAATCTGTCATGTTATCAAGTTTTAGTAGCATTAAAAGCCATTTATTGCTTACGCATTAAGAAAATGAGTGAGGCTTTAACAGTAGTGTGCCGTATTGAAATATGTAGAATGTGTGCAGTCACTTTACCCCTTCCAGACTAGTGAATGTGTTTTGTTAAAGTACAAGGAATAGTATTGTTTGTCTAGAATCACACTGTGAGTCTGTGTGCATTTGGGAACCATTGTGAGAGAAGCATTTGGGTATTTCATGTTTTTGCAGACATATAACTGCTTAAAACCTATCCTGTTCTCATGTTTTGGTAGAATTAGAAACCAGTTAATGTTTATGTATTTTCAAAATGAGTCAGGCTTCAACACTAAAATGCAGTGCTAAAATATGTGGAATGTATGCATTCATCTTACCCCTTGTAGACTAGTAAATGTGTTTTGGTAAAAAGCAAGGGATAGTGTTGTTTGTCTAGAATCACACTATGAGTCTGTGTGCATTTGTGAATCATTCTGAGAGAAGTATTTGGATATTTCATTTGTTTGCAGACACATAACTGTTTAAAAACCTATCCTGTTCTCACATTTTGGTAGAATTAGAAACCAGTCATTGCTTATGTATTTGTAAAATGAGTCAGGCTTCTACAATATTGTGCCGTAGTAAAATATGTGGATTGTGTTTTGGTAATATGCAAGGGATAGTGTTTGTTGTCTAGAATCACACTGTGAGTTTGTATGCATTTAGCAACCATTCTGAGAGAAGGTTTTGGGTACTTCATGTCTTTGCATACACATAACTGGTTAAAAAACTCTAATCATTCAGTCAGTACACCTTGAATTCCCCAGTCAGTATCTATACACTCCATCAAACACCCTGTTACTCCACTTGCACTCCTTCACTGACCCATTCAGCACCATGTACTAATCCATTCACTGCGCCAAAACCCAAACACTTAAAGATGCACCCAGGCACTCTCCTTGTAGTACTCTAATGAAACAGTCAGTACCCAGGTACTCATACAGTGACCCAGGCCTTAGCACATGGACTGCTTCAAACACCTATCCCCAATGAATGCAGGCCTCTAACCACCTACACACTTGTCTTTCACACCTTCAATTCCCCAATCAGTATCCATACACTTCCAACAAACACCCTGTCACTCCCCTTACACTCCTCCAGTGACCCATTCAGCACCATGTACTAATCCTATCATTGCGCCAAAACACAACCACTTATAAATTCACCGAGGCACTCTCCATTCAGCACCATGTACTAATCCATTCACTTCGCCAAAACCCAACCACTTATAAATTCACCCAGGCACTCTCCTTGTAATACTCTAATCATTCAGTCAGTTCGCAAGTACTCATCCAGTGACTCAGGCCTTAGCACATGGACTGCTTCAAACGCCTATCCACAATGCATGGAGGCCTCTAACCACCTACACACTTGTCTTTCACAACCTTCAATTCCCCAGTCAGTATCCATACACTTCCAACAAACACCCTGTCACTCCCCTTACACTCCTCCAGCGACCCATTCAGCACCATGTACTAATCCATTCACTGCGCCAAAACCCAAACACTTATAAATTCACCCAGGCACTCTCCTTGCAGTTCTCTAATCATTCAGTCAGTACCCAAGTACTCATGCAGTGAGCCAGGCCTTAGCACATGGATTGATTCAAAAACCTATCCACTATGCATGCAGGCCTCTAACCACCTACACACTTGTCTTTCACACCTTCAATTCCCCAGTCAGTATCCATACACTTCCAGCAAACACCCTGTCACTCCCCTTACACTCCTCCAGTGACCCATTCAGCACCATGTACTAATCCATTCACTGCGCCAAAATACAACCACTTATAAATTCACAGAGGCACTCTCCTTGCAATATTCTAATCATTCAGTCAGTATCCAAGTACTCATGTAGTGAGACAGGCCTTAGCACATGGACTGCTTCAAACGCCTATCCACTATGCATGCAGTCCTCTAACCACCTACACAATTGTCTTTCACACCTTCAATTCCCCAGTCAGTATCCATATACATCCAGCAAATACCCTATCACTCCCCTTGTACTCTTCTAGTGACCCATTCAGCACCATGTACTAATCTATTCACTGCGCCAAAACCCAAACCCTTAAAAGATTCATCCAGGCACTCTCCTTGCAGTACTCTAATGATTAAGTCAGTACCCAGGTACTCATGCAGTGACCCAGGCCTTAGCACATGGACTGCTTCAAATGCCTATCCACTATGCATGCAGTCCTCTAACCACCTACACACTTGTCTTTCACTCCTTCAATTCCCCAGTCAGTATCCATACACTTCCACCAAACACCCTGTCACTCCCCTTGCACTCTTCTAGTGACCCATTCAGCACCATGTACCAATCCATTTACTATGCCAAAACCCAATCACTTAGAAATTCACCCAGGCATTCTCCTTGCAGTACTCTAATCATTCAGTCAGTACCCAAGTACTCTTGCAGTGAGCCAGGCCTTAGCACATGGATTGATTCAAACGCCTATCCACTATGCATGCAGGCCTCTAACCACCTACACACTTCTCTTTCACACCTTCAATTCTCCAGTCAGTATCTATACACTCCAATAAACACCCTGTCACTTCCCTTACACTCCTTCAGTGACCCATTCAGCACCATGTACTAATCCATTCACTGCGTCAAAACCCAACCACTTAGAAATTCACCCAGGCACTTTCCTTGCACTACTCTAATCATTCAGTCAGTACCCAAGTTCTCATCCAGTGACTCATGCCTTTGCACATGGACTGCTTCAAACGCCTATTCACTATGCATGCAGTCCTCTAACCACCTACACACTTGTCTTTCACACTTTCAATTCCGCAGTCAGTATCTATATACTCCAATAAACACCCTGTAACTCCCCATGCACACCTCCAGTGACCCATTCAGCACCATGTACTAATCCATTCACTGTGCCAAAATCCAAACACTTATACATTCTCCCAGGCATTCTCCTTGCAGGACTGTAATCATTCAGTCAGTGAGTAAGTGCTCATATAATGTCCCAGGGCATAACACAAACACTGGTAGAAACCTTTGTCCATTACACATGCAGACCTGTAATTCCCTTTTTAGTTATGTATACACCTTGAATTACAATTTCAATTAGTGAACAGAAAACAAAGTGGTTAAATGTTTTTTATATAGAATGTGTTTATATAATAATTGAAAAGAATAATTTATAAATGTATTAAATGACATTTATTTATGTTTACTTTTTACAGATATTGTTTATCATCATTAAAATAAAGTTATCATGCCTGAAAAATCAAGAAAGAGAAAAGGACAGAAAAAGGAAAAATATTCAAAGAAAATTCATCAACAAGTATTGGATGACCAACACCATGTGGCTAAAAAGAAGAAGTCTTCTGGTAAGACAACCAAGGAATTCATTAAAAAACTTTCAAAGCGTGCAAACAGTGTGCGGAACGTACAAACTAATGACAATGATTCGACTAGACCAAAGAAACTCAATAACAGGAAAAGAAAAAAAGATAATTTACATGCAAAAGATTCAAAGTATGGTAAAAGAAGGCAAAATCAATACAAAGAAATACGTAACACATTTTTTTACAAAAGAGTGGTTCTTAATTTGCTGAAAGATATGAACAAATATAGAAAAAGAGCACAATTTTATAAAAAGAAGAAGCATATTGAATCCATTGTTGAAAAGGCTTTTGCAGTAAAAAGGAAACTATTTATTTTAGTTTTAAACAGAATTCGATCGCTAAATAAACCAATCCATTTAATGAAGGCCAAAAGTAAGAGTAAAAGAGTAATTAACAGAACTAATTTTTGTGATTTTTTTGGGGTGAATGGAAACACAGTTCAAGTTCTGAGCCTTTCTTTAATGAAGAGAGTTATTTACAGACCAATGATTTGTTGCATGCAGTTGATATCAGTGGTCGAGCTTATGAGGTTAGAAATGGTTGTCCAATTGAGAAAGAGAAAATGGTTCCCAGAAATGCAGATGAAGTGATAGCTGATGAAGTTCTAGGCAGACGTCCTAAAGCCCCAGTGTACACTTGGGATTGCAGTAGTATTTGTAGTGTACTACAAAAATCTATTGATATTTTACGCAATTTCTTACGGGCATATAGTAAAAAATCTGTTAAACAAAAGATTACGATATTGCAAGGACTAGAGCCTTGCAGAGTGAGAAAAATACTAGTTTGCAAGGTCATTCTCTGGCTTGTCTTTCTAGGAAAGTATGTCAAAGTGTTTTTCACCATTTCAGGATGTTAGCAGTACACCATACTCAAATGCGGAAATAAGTCAGAAGATTGTATTATGCAAAAAGTCCAGCACTAATGTTAAATGAGTTGAACAGTGCTCTTTTGCGTGGATCAGTATCAGATGTGAAGAAGGTTTGAGATGAAACTGAGTTTTGTTACTTTGGTCCTGAACAAGAGAGTGCAGAAACTGATACATTAATAGAAGAAAATGTTGAAGAGAATGTTGAACATAGTAGTACAAAAAAATGTGAAGATCAAATCACAAAGTTTAAGGTGATTTCAGGTGAAAGGCCAAATTATTCTTGTATTTGTTGCCGGCAAACTCACTATAAAAATCAAACTAGGACTGTTGATCTGTTTTTAAAAAGTGAAAGAGAAAATAATGATAAGTGGAAGGAATTTGCAACTTCTTTGTTGGTAGATAATTGTTTTGATTTGGGTTCTGACCAGCGTATTTGCAAATATTGTTATAACAAATTAGATGAGAATAAAATGCCCGCTAGAGCTGTTCATAATAATCTAGAGTTGTTTGCTATTCCTCCAGAACTGACAGATTTAAATACCTGTGAGTCTATTCTCATTCAATGTGTGCACCCGTTTCAGGCTATCGTTCGCATGGAGCCTAAAACAGGTAAATTGCCTCCTTCAGATTTACAGAGAGGATTAAAAGGAAGAGTTGTATATTTACCTCTAGATTTAAAGAAAAATATTGAAACTATTGGTGTAGAGAATGTAGAAAATCAACCACGAGTTATTCTATTTAATGGTGTTCCTACTAAGAATAAGAAAATCTGGAAAGAGTTAGTGGATGTTAGAAAAGTGCAAAAGGCAACATTGTATCTGTTAACAAATAATGAGTACTATAGAAATGTGCATGTAGGAGAAGAAGAAATAGATGTAGCAGAAGATACTGAAACGTAACTTGGACACATTGAAAAAGTGGACATGTCCAGAAGTGAAGAAATCTATGAACATTACAGTGTACATCCACTTCATTCCAAAGAAGTGATGGGGAATACTATTGCGTGATTCCAAATGAAAAAAGCAAAGGGAAGTCCCATGAGTGTATTGGAAGAAAGTTTGGACGATCGTTGTTTTCCGCAGTTGTTCCCAACAGGAAAAGGTGGACGATATAATGAATGACCTGTGCAGATTCCTGCATCTGAATATCACACAACAAGATTGTATGGAGAAGATCCAAGATTTCGACAATGTATCCCATATATATTTCATCTTTTGTTTGAGAGTGACTTGTCTCGACTTTCATATGCAGTGAATCACATATTGAAAACAGGAGTACATTTTCAAAATGTTTCTGCGAAGGAATTTATTGATAAAGTACATCAAAGAGATGATCATTTAGAATCTCAGCTGATTAATCTGATGGCATGTCAGCGTGGCACTAATGAGTATTGGTACCGTCATCATGGAGAAGTTAAATGTATGCTAAGAAACTTAGGAACTCCTACGTGGTTCCTTACGCTAAGCTGTGCTGAATACGCTTGGGATGATTTACTTGAATTTCTTCGAGAGGCAAATTCGAATATAAAAAATATTGAATACAAGACACCTGGAGAATTGTGCTCTTTGGATCCTGTTAATGTATGCAGGTATTTCAATCATAGATTTGAAGCTATGATGTCTTTTATCTGTAATAAAAAGAATCCTCCTCTTGCAGAAGTTGTGGATTTCTTTTGGAGAAAGGAGTATCAAGCTCGAGGTGCTCCTCATATACATATGCTCATATGGATCAAAGAAACCCCCAAATTTGGGACTGATTCTGATGATACTGTTTTGTCATTCATTGAAGAATATGTGTCTAAGGAAAAGTTTTATACCAAATGTCGTTTTGGATTTCCATGTCCTGTAATATCAAAAAGAAGAGTAAACAGTTTTATGTCAGCAGTGAGACATACTATCACAAGAAAGTCTCCCAAAAATTCCTACAATTTGAGAAGATGTGAAGAATCAAAATACATAAATAATTACAATCTGGTTATTCTCTCTATGTGGAATGCTAACATGGATATTCAGTACGCAGCAGATAATTCCATTGCTGTTGCTCGGTATGTAACATCCTACATTACAAAATCAGAAAAGACGTAATTAAAAGAAACGTGGGAAGAGATGTCTCACGAGAAGAGTCTAAGTAAGAAATTATACAGTTTCAATTTGAAGATGTTATCCCATCGAGAGATTGGAGCGTATGAATGCTCAGATCGGTTATCATCTGCAAGTTTATACTCCAAATCTAGAAGAATCATTTAGGTGAGTCTAGGTCTTGCTGCAACACGAAATCGAGTTCTTAAATCTGTACAAGAAATTGAATATTTAGCATTAAATGAACCAGAAAATACAGATATTCTGAAAACAAATATGTTGGACACATATTATCCAAATAGAAGTCATCATCTTGAGAACACATGTCTCTATGAAGTGCTGCAAAACTACACTTTTAAATAGAATACTACAGAAAACATCAATGATGGAAAATATGCAGTTATGGTTCCAAAGGATGTTTGGCGAAACAAAGGAAAGGAAATTTAATTAATCACAGGAAACTGAGTTGCGACACTCCTGATAAAAGGGAATTTTACTATTTAGCACTTTTGCAACTGTTCAAACCGTGGCGTTCAGAATTGGAATTACTTGAAGATTTTCACAGCTATGAAGATTCCTTCAATGCTTGTAAAGATACCATAGAATGTTCTGTTTTTGCAAATTCTGTGAAAATGTTGAACAATGAAATTGATCAAGAAGCTACTAATGCAGCTAAGATTGCTAGGGACAGTTCTCAAGACAGTCAAAGCTCTGCTCAACTGAGTCAAGATCCACTAGGATAACCAATTGTTGAAAATGAAGCAGCAATCGCCATGAATGAGGTGGAAACAGCAATGCATCAAGTTCAAGAAGATATTATGGACTTGGCCAACTTGGAAGAACAACTAAATGTTGAACAGAATGAAATGTATCAGCAAGTGAGACAACAGATTGACCATGGATTTCTTCATGAAAAGAAAGACTGCACATGCACCTCATTTCAACCTATACGAATGTATGTGAGTGGACAAGTTGGAACAGGAAAAAGTTTCTTAATTAAAGTAATCACCAGTTATCTACAGAAAACAACGGACTCACATTTGTCTTGTGTTGTAACTGCTCCAACTAGGTTGGCAGCACACAACATTAAAGGAATTACATTGCATCGTTTACTCATGCTACCTGTCGAGCATGAAAACAAATTGGAATATCACAAGCTATCTGGAGAAGCTTGTTTAGAAGTTTCAAGAATACTAAAGCAAATGAAACTTCTGATTCTTGATGAGGTAAGCATGGTCTCAAACTTAATGCTTGCTTTTGTACATTTAAGAATGCAGCAAATACTTAAAACAGAGTATGATGTGTTATTTTGAGGAAAACATGTCATGGTTTTTGGAGATCTACTTCAACTTACTCCCGTAAAAGGACAACCAGTATTTAAAACACTTGCACATGAAGACACCAAAAAGTCCTTGGGAAGTGTTGGAAATGTTAACATTTGGTCATATTTTGAGTACAAAGAACTCATGAAAAATATGCGACAGGCAAATGATGCTGAATATGGAAGTATTCTTCAAGATATAAGAATTGGAGTACTGACAGAACATTGCAAACAAGCTTTGCAAAGTCGACTACTTACAAACTCGATTCCAAATGAAAATATACTTCCTGAAAACATATATAAAAAAGTTGCAGAAAAGAATTCAATAATCTGCTTAATGCCAACAGTGTGTGAGTGCTATATTTTCAATGAAGAACTTTTGAAGCTAGAAAATGAACAAATAATAAAAATGGAAGCCATTGATAAAATAGAACATGAAGGAATCACTATTATTTTGACAGACAAATTGAAAACAAAGTTGGATTCTTTAGAAAAATCTATTTCTAAAACTGCAGGTTTAGAAAAGAATTTTTATGTATATGTAAACTGTCAGGTTATTTTTCGGCGTAATTTGGATGTTGAAAAAGGGTTAGTGAATGGAGCAATGGGAAAAGTTGTTGGTAGTGTGAATTATCAAAAAAAGATGGAATTGAATGTTTAAAAAGTTAAATTTGATCAGATTGTATGTACGTAGAAAACAGTTTCCTCTTTCTTTGGCATATGCAGTGACTATTCATAAATCTCAAGGATTAAGTGTAGATAGTGCTTTGGTGAACATTGGAAGTACCGTGTTTAAAGAGGGTATGGCATATGTTGCTTTGTCGCGAGTCAGAAGTTTATCTGGTTTGTTTTTTATTGATTTTGATGAGTCAAAGATTACTGCAGATGGAAACTGTGTAAAAGAATATAATATGTTAAGAAGAATGTGTGCTCCCCATTTAGGGAAATATCCTGTGTTTGAAAAGCGTGTGGTAGGTCGAAAAAGAAGATATGAGAATATCTGTAGTGAAGTTATAGAGAAGGAAAAAAATCATAATAATGTTGAGATTGCATGTAAAAAGAAAAAGGATACTGTAGAAGAGATTGTTGGTTATCAGTTTGAAAATACTTCTGGTATCAACTGCTATGCTAATGTAGTGGTCAATGTTGTTTTTTTTCTTGAAAGATTGCAAGAGCAAATTGAGGAGAATCGAGAAAAAAGATTTTGCTCCTTGTTGCATTCTGTTTATGATAAATTGAGAAAAGTTAAAACTAAAATGCAAAGCGTTTCTGATATTTGTATTCTTTTGGATATATGTTCTGGTTCTACACAATTTACGCAGAATATCCAACAAGATGCTCAGGTATTTCTAATGTATATGCTTACCGTATTGGAAAATGAAGGCATAGAAATTGAAAATCTTTTTTGCCTTCGTTATAAATGGGAACATCAATGTGAAAATTGTATGTTCACATGTAGCACAGACATAGACACTGAAAGATTGATATAGTTGACATTACCAGACTGTAAATCAGTGTCTTTCAACAAACTAGTTAAAGCAGCAAATCAGAACATGGAGTGTAGCCAATGCAACTCAGAAATGTTATCAACATTATTTATACAAAGATATGGACAATATATAATTTTAATGATGCAACGTTGTACAGATGATGGAAGAAAATTGGAAACTTTAATAACATTTTTTGTAGCAAGTCAACTATTAATATCAGGAAGAACTTTTGAAGCAGTAGCAATCATTTTCCATGATGGTCATTCTACAACATCTGGACATTACACTGCGTATTTAAAATGTGATAATGGATGGACATATTGTAATGATGCTCAATTGGATTTTAAACAACATTTGCCTCGCAAATTACCAAATCCCTACCTAATATTTTTGAAGCCAAAGTTTTAGGAACATAATTCGGCCTCTGGGGAATTTATTAAAATGTATTAATATGATTACTGTTGGACAATTTAAATAAAAAGGATTTCAATAATACCATTTGGCCTTGAGGAAAGGCGTTTCTTTGAATTACAGACTTTTTCTTGCACATTCTCTCAGCGTATATTTTTAAGTAACAACATTTGCAGTGTTTATAAATTTAAGTTAGAAAAGTTTCTTAGTAGTAAGTATTTTATATATGTGTGATTTATGTTATATGGTATGTTCTTGAGGATGTAGTCTTGTTTTTTTTTTTAAAACAATCTTATTGATAGTTTTTGTTTTGCCCGCTGTTATGTGATGAGTACTATTGAAATCACTATTTCTAGTGAAATTTGATATATTCTGAGAACAGCAAAAAAGGCAAAGAAAAGAATTTGTAAAATGTTAAAATTATGCTGTGTTGGAAAAAATATATTATTATATATTATAACTATATTTTTTCTTCTCTTTCATAGATCCTAATACTAAAATATGAAATTTTCTGAAATTTAGATTATGAAAAACAACTGAAAAAAATGTTTTTCATTTTTTATTTCTATTACTGTGAAGGTAAGTTTAACTAAGTATTAAAATGCACAATGGGCTGTGTTTCCACACTGGTGAAGAAAGGGGAGATGGATGGAGTAGATATGTCTGGAAAGATGCTCAGTGTGCATTTTAAGTTACAGGATAAAGTTAACATGAATATTGAGTGTCCCTGTGGCCAAGTAACCAACCAGATATATGCAGAAAGTGTCAAAGACTTGCATTGGAGAGAGGTATAAAATGGGACATTGTTTGCCAAAAGTATCTTGTTCTCTGTTTGCAGTACTGAAATTACTCTACATATTACTCATATCATTAAGGATTGGCCTAGCCATTAACCGTAATACAAGACAATTTCTTTATATACTTTGCAAAAAGATCTGTAAATAGCATTAAAGTATTAATACAGTCTTCCAAACAGCAAGTTTAAATCTATGTAGCTTTGGAATCTCCTTGTCATAAGTTATCATGTGACCTGAAAAAAAAAGATTTGACTGGTTCATAATATTTCCCATTCTACCTATTGAAGGACCGCAATCGTTTCAATCATTCTTCTATGAGCATCTTTGGAGACAATAGTCTGTGCTTAGCTCCTATCATTCTCGTGCAATTTTTAAAACAATGTACTACCAAAATATTCTTACTATAATAGTCTGCCAATCCCTAAGCACTTATAGGGCAATTTTAGAAGCATCCTATGCCAAAAATATGTCAATTTTTGTAACATACTTATAGCGCAAGGCACTCTTTCATATTTACAAAGAGAGGAAAAGGACTCTGTGTACCTTTTCTTCTCCATGTAAATATGACCTCATCATACACACCACTTTGTGTTGAAAGGGCGTTTTATAGGTGTTGCTGTGCGTGATTGCACAGAACACTCATAGAACAAGACACATCTCCAGATTTATCACAAATCATAAATCTGGACATGTGTGTGAATGCTGCACCATCCTCCAAAAGGCACAACAAGGAGAATTGTTTTCATTTCTCCTCATTTTTTCTCTTTCAATATATGCTACAATGCTCAGCATACATTGAAGGAGAAAAATGCTCTTTACTGATTGTTTTTGTGCAGGAAGGTGTGTCTTCCTGCGCAAAACAAACTCCACACGACACAGATATCCTTGCACCATGGTGAAAGGGTGCCTGTGTCACCACATGGCCGCAGTTTAAGCAGCAGTGCAGAGGGAAGCATAGACTTGCAACATATTTATGTACATATGTTGCATCCCTGTGCTTCAGAAGTACCACAGCACACTGCAGCTAAAGAGCTTACTGTGTGATGCTGCAGCACTTCCTCATAGTTCTGCACTTATACATTCACCATACACTACTAATGCATTCTTTCAGTCAATTATGCACTACACATACATTCATCTAAACTTTCACACACTATCATACAAATATAGCTCTTTTTTAACCAGAGAAGCTAGTTCTGACAAGAACTTTTTTTTCTTCTTTTTTGTTTTATGTATTTTTTTTGATTTTCTGAACATGTAATGTAATTTAAAAAAATATGTTAAAAAAAGAAGTTTAAAAAATGAAGAAAAACAGTATAAAAAACATAAATAAAACAATTAATACAATTAAAAATTATGATTTTGAAAACCTATGAAATTCAGTAAAAAACCATAGGTTAGAGATACGTAATAGATAGGAATTAGGTTTTGAAAAACCTTGGAAATTCACTGAAAGAACCATAGGTTTCAGGGGTGTTATAGTTAGAAAATAGCATTTAATAAACCTTTGAAATTCACTGAAAAAACCATAGGTTTCAGGGGCGTTATAGTTAGAAACTAGCATTTAAAAAACCTTTGAAATTCACTGAAAAAACCATAGGTTTCAGGTATGTTATAGTTAGGAATTAGCATTTAAATCACCTTAGACATTCACTATAAAAACCATAGGTTTCAGGTATTTTATAGTTAGGAATTAGCATTTAAAAAAACATAGAAATTCACTGAAAAAACCATAGGTTTCAGGGGGTGTTATAGTTAGCTGGACATATCACTCGTACAAAACCATAGAAACTCCTACTTTATAGTTAGTTCAACTAACTATAACTCGCGCACCCGCATACCTGAAACCTATGTTTTTTTCAGTGAATTTCTAAGGTTTTTTAAATGCTAATTCCTAACTATAACATTTCTGAAACCTATGGTTTTTTCAGTGTATATATATATATAAATTATTCCTTTAGCAAACCAGGAATGAAGACACCAAGTGGGGTGCTTCATAAATTCTTTATTCGGACGACTTAGGCCGAATAAAAAATGTATGAAGCACCCCATATGGCGTCATCATTCCTGGTTTGCTAAAGAAATAATTTGCATATTCTACGGACCTACTCCCTGAGGGTCCGACGGGATGACGCAACTCATGGTTTGAAGGCGGCGATCGTATCTGAGGTAGAAAAGGAAGACCAACCAGAAATACTCAAAAAAGGACTAACTTTTTGCCCAGCTAAAAGATGTGAATACACACAGACTCGGATTGATTTATACCTTTTCTCCAGAAAGTTAAAATTGAAAAAATTCTTTAAATTGAAAGGTGCACAGGATAACATCAGTGAAGTATCCAATCAGATCTCTACACCCGAACTATCAACAGCACTGACAGGGCAAGACTTGGACACACTACGTATTCTATCCAGTCAGCAGTTAACTGAATCTGACTCTGTCCATGATGTCTCCTGCATCCAAAGCTTTGGCATTGAACAACGTGCCCCAAGAACTAATTTCAAGCAAATATCAACTTTTGTCCCAATGTCTACTTATGACACTATAGACATTTTTGAAGAATCTGTCAAGAAAGACCTTATGAAAATGAGACTCACAAAAAATAAGAACTTACACAGCAATCTGACATAGAGTCAAAGAACTGCTCTCTCACAACTAATGGATGATCCAGATCTAATCTGTAAACCTTCAGATAAGGGAGGAAATGTGGTGCTAATGACTAGGAAATTTTATGTGGAGGAAGCTATGAGATTACTCTCAGATAGGACATGTTACCGCCCAATTACTAAAGTGGAATATATAGAAAGCATTGATGAATATCACATGCTGATCCAAAAGTGGCTAGATCGCCATATGCTTTACTATGATGAATTTAAGTATTTAACATGCCAATACCCTATCACAGCTACCTTCTATCATTTGCCTAAATTGCATAAAAACCCAGTGAGACCACCAGGTCGTCCAATTGTATCTTCCATAGGATCATTGACAGAGCATATGTCACAATATATTGATTTTTTCTTGAGGGAATTTGTCCAGACACTATCCTCTTACATTAAAGATACGACACACTTTATTAGGAACATCACTGATACACCATGGGAACCTGAGATGCTTATGATCGTCCTTGACATCACAAGCCTTTATACCAACATAAAACATGAACATGGTATTCATGCAGTGCAATACTTCTTGAAAGAGAGATCTCTTCAATTCTCCGAACATAACACCATGTTGATTGAATTTATCATGTTTTGCCTTAACAACAATATCTTCTTATTCGATAGACAACACTATCAACAAACCCAAGGCACAGCGATGGGCACCTGCTTCGACACCAGTTACGCGAATTTATTCATGGGCTGGTGGGAGAGGCAGGTGGCCTGGGCTGACACATATAATCATTGGACCAAAAATATCATTCTATGGTATAGATATATAGATGACTTGTTTATCCTATGGAAAGGTCCTAAAAGTGAGGCTGAAGAGTATATTGCAGCACTAAACAAGAATACCCTGAATCTCCATCTAAGTGGCCAGCTTAGTACAGAAGAAGTACCCTTTTTAGATCTTAAGGTCTTCGTCCAGGAAGGGAGAATATGTACCACTCTCTTCATAAAGGAAACCGCAGGGAATTCAATACTGGAAGCACACAGTAGCCATCAGAAATCATTAAAAAATAGCATTCCTTACGGAGAACTATTGCGCCTAAAAAGGAATTGTTCCCGTGAAGTTGACTTCCAGCATGAAGCATCTGCTGCTATTGAAAGATTTAGATCACGAGGTTATTGCCCCAATTTACTATCAAAAACCTTAAGTAAGGTCAACAGAATTCCCAGGCAATCCTTATTGGATACCCATCATAAAAGGGATATGTCAGAACAAGATACGGTTAGGTTTATCACAACCTTTTCCAATGAGACTAATACTTTAAGAAAGATTTTATGTCGAAACTGGCATATCCTGAAATCAGATGCAGTCATCGGTGAGTCCTTACCAGCTTATCCACAAATAACATTCAGGAGAAGCAGGTCTCTAAAAGACAAACTGGTCCAGAGTCATTATGAACCCATACCGTTCATCCAACGTATCAGCAATGTTACTGGCTTTTTTCCTTGCTCAAAATGCAAGGCGTGTAGGCACAGTAAAAAAGTGTTAGCATACAATGTTCCTGGAATGAAAAAACCCAGATTGATTAACAAATTCTTAACTTGCAACACACCCTTCTGTGTATATTGCCTTACATGTCCCTGCCCCAAGCAATACATTGGCAACACGATTCACCCCACAAAAAAACGCATCCTAGAACATGCACGAGCAATTGAAAAACAAGATCCTTCATATCCCGTGGCTAGACATTTCGCCCAATATCACAATAGTGATAGAAATTTACTAGCATTTTTTTGTCTGGACCACGTTGTACTCAGTGACCGTATAGGTAACCGGGAACTGAAATTGAGAAGATTAGAATCCCGCTTCATTATTGACCTCCAAACTACCACTCCGTATGGTCTTAACACAGAGGAAGAACTGGCATGTCATCTAGGATAGCTTATAGATCTTTCAATAATGGGGACTCCGAAAATTTCCGAAATTTTTATTGACCTTGTTAGACTGTAACTAATGCCCATACAGGCCTCAATTATGTTTTGTTATGACTCTATTTTAACTGCTTTAGAACAATATGGATTTCCTTGAAAAAACGCCATTAGCGTATCAGAAAAGATCGTATCTGCCATGAATATATTCTGTCTGTTTATATTTATATTGATGAACTAAATATAAAATGCAAATATGATTTAGCCTAAGCAACATGAAATTCAAATGTGATTATGTGGTAAAATCATTGTCTTTTTGTAATTTTACACGGACTGAAGAAGACTGATTAGTCTTTTTTCCATTTTCCTTTTTTCATGGCCATTGAACCGGAACTAGAGCTAGTGACCCGGATATTTAATCAGCCCGAAAAAGGCCCGAAAAAGGCCTTGCTGTGTGCGGTCCTCTTCATTCGTCGAGTGAAGATTCAGAGCAGAATATATATATATGTATATATATATATATATATGTGTGTATATATATGTGTATATTAGGTAGTTATAGTTAGGACCAAGTTTCCATATGAAGAGCATTTTTTGTTTTGCTTATAACTTTGGCTTCGTTTGATTATTCTTCATGAAATTTCCCAAACTAATTATTTGTTCATATCAGCTCCTTTTGTTGAAAGTTTGGGGGTGATTTGTCAAGGGGGGGGCAAGGAAAAAGGGGGTCCATGTTAATTTCCATAGGAAACTTTTGACAAGGCTACAGGTCGAACAGCTGGACGGAATTACCCCAAATTTGGCAGGGAGAAGGGTCTTGGTCTAGAAGGCACGCTTTTGTTTATTTGGTGTAAATCCGTTCAGTAGTTTTGAGAAATATCGAAATTTACAGATATCGATATTTGGGAATTCTGCCATCTGATTGGCTGAGGCGTTACGAGCACGAGCTTGCTGCTTATTGGCTGCGAGCGGTGCGAGTGGTTGCAACTAGGAAGTGTTGGCAGCCATTTTGTGATTCGGTTGAAACAAGTAAGGGGGAAAAAAGGGTGAAAAGAGTAGGAAACAGGAGGATAGGAGCACTGTAACCTTTGTGCGGGAGTGCAAAGGTATGAAACCGAGAGCCTAAACCTTGAGGTCATTGCTGTAAAGTGATGTGCTCTGGTGTTTGTAGCATACCTGTGGAAGTAGCGTTTATACCATACAGGGAGTGGGAAGCAAACTACTGACCTCTACCGTGCGTTTATACTATACCGGAAGTGGGAAGCGAAGTACTCACGCCTACCGGTGTGAAGACTTGGGGATCAAACCAAGCTGATTGTTGTAAAGTGATGGGCTGTGGGCACTGTAGCATACTGGCCGCTGTAGTATAACTGTGTAAGTAGTGTTAGTATGTGTTTATACTATACAGGGAGTGGGAAGCGAACTACTCACCCCTACTGGTCTGAAGACTCAGGGATTAAACCGTGAGCTCATTGTTGTAAAGTGATGTGCTATGGGCGCTGTAGCATACCTGTGGAAGTAGTGTTAGTTTGAGTGTATACAATACAGGGAGTGGGAAGCGAACTACTCACCCCTACCAGTCTCAAGACTCGTGGATGAAACCAGGAGCTCATTGATGTAAAGTCATGAGCTCTGTGTAGTATTCCAATGTAAGTCATAGTAGAATGTTAGTATGTAATGCTACTAGAATGTAAGTATGTAATGTTAGAATGTAGGGCTGTCATGAGGGGAATCTTGGGGAGTTTGTACACGGTGCTGGAGAAGACGGTTGCCTTGCTGTCTGCTCCTGTTGGTGGCTGTTTAAGCTGTCTTCTTTTCCTGCAATAAATCTACTTATCGGATCCACTGCTGTCTTCCTCTTCATTACATAAATTTGGCAACGAGCGGGAGAAGGTAAAAAGAAGGCAGCAATCACCAATATTTTGAGCTTGCTTGTGTTCTGCTGAAGACCCGTTTTCTTGGTGAAGCTTTTTCTACTCATCCGAGGGTCGTCGGCTGATCGAACTATGTGATCCTACATCTGGTAGGATTTATATTTTTTTATTTTGGGCTTCCTCTGCCTCTTCACTACACTCTGGTTGCTGTACTACACGTGTGCAAGTAGTGTTAGTATGCGTTTATGCTAATTCTGTAGTTATGCTTTAACCAATGCATCATGGCCCTATGGAGCTCCACCTCCCAGGCGCAGGTCATACAATGTCCCGGGGTGTGCATCCGCGGGACAATTATGTTTGCTATTACAGGGCGGGAGCATTGCTTGCACCCTGTGATAGTAAATTCTTGTTTGCCTTGTTGAAGCGAGAGGAGGAAAACCTCGTATCGCTTCAATAAAGCGGATCAGGATGGTAAAAATCGAGAAATAAAAATGAAGCGGGGTCTCACCCGTTCATTTAAATGAGCCCACTGGTGGGTAATGTTCCGGGGCCAATATTATTATTATATTTCGGGGTCTCTGCAGCAGTGGGGACCTTAATCTCACATGTAAATTAGGCACGGTAGGGCACAGAGACGTTTCGCAGACTAGGGGATCGACACCTCCCCGGGTATTGTTTACGAATTGTTCGGGGGTTTGGAGGCCAACTCAAGACCGGGGATCGGCAACCTCAGGGGTTTTACTTAAATATGCAGGGTGGGCCTTGCCAGTCCTTGAAGCCTAGGTGGCCCTAGGCAGTGCCTTATTGGTTCTGAAATCACACGGGCAGTACTCATGGTGTTATAAAGTGATACACTCATAGAACCCTTGCCGTTGTAGAATTACCCAGGCTTCATTTATGTAATAGTCTGTTAGTTTATATATGGTAGGTGCACCGCAAAATTAAAAATGTTTTCCCTCATAACCTACTATCAACTGCCGATTTTCACAATAAACTACAGACAAGTGTTGTCAGAAAAAGAAGACCCATACACTCACTTATTTATTGGTAAAAAAAATTACTTTTATTAAAACAACACAAATAAATGGAAACGTAACTTTATTCGAACAACAGTAAAACATGAAAGAAGTAGGTGGGACTCCTTCGGAAGCAGCGTACAAAACCTGCAAGAGAAAAAAGAAACATAAGTATGTGTGCCATGTCCAAGAGAACAAGCATTTGCAACGCAATAGGTCTCGAATTAACGCGAGTTTAAGCTATTGGCATTGTAAATGACAATGACTTTTATTGATGTTTTAAAAATGAAAACAAAAATAAAAGGCATTGTTATTTGCATTATCAATAGCTCAAACTCGCGTAAATGCGAGACCTATTGCATTGCAAATGCTTGTTAATTGCTGGCAGGTCTACGACCAGGAGGGACCCGCCCCACTTAAAGCCCTGCACACTGTACGCTTCAAGCAAAGCCCTCTGCATGAGACTAAAGGCTCCTTGCCCTTTGACCCAAGGCACCCTGCCCAGTGACAGTGGCTCCTGCTCACAGTATGAGGTTCCAATCCCTAAAACTCACCACCATTGGCTCACCGCATGAGATCAGAGGCAGCCTTAAGCCGCGCTCATGAGCTGGAATCAGAAAAGAGGCCCTGAAGTTCTCGTAAAGCGCCACTTAGGCGTTCTAAAAACGTCAAAATAAATACAATGAAATAACAAGCCCGGGAGTTGTGTGCGCGCGCGCTAAAATAAAATTTAAAAAAGCACGCGAGTGGTGCTCAGAGGCGCTTGAGTGAGTGCGCTGAAGAAGAGTGGGTGCGTGATCGCGCATCCTGATCTTTTTCAAGCACATACTCATGCTTGTGGCGCGTGCTGCGCACTCCCACAAGCCGTATGGCGCCACAAGCTCGAGTATGTGCTTTGTAAAAAGAGCTGCACGGCGACTAAAGGTCTCCCAAGCAGTGCATGCGCACTGCGTAGGCGAGACCTAAAAAGAAAGGTAGTCAGAATGAAAGCAAGAAAGTCAGAATGGGACAAAGAGCGAGTGGGTGGAAGGGAGAAGGGAAGGGAGAGTCAAAAGAACAGAGGGATGAGGAGACAGAGCGTCAGCCTACTGCACCCAGCCCTCATTGTTCAGCTCCCGTCACCCGTGTGTCTGGGACGCTGGGGTCCGTGAGAAAGAGTGCGGTCCAGCAAGTCTTTCAAATGAAACAGAGATATGAATGAGGCCAGAGATTATATTATTATCTACGGCAACATCGCTTGTCTGCACCTATGCACCCAGGCTGCTGCACCTCAGCCCCTTCCCCCACACTGTGCTCAATTGCAGCTCCTGCGCACCGAGGCATCACTGCTCACCTGCCACATCCGGTGTGTCCAACGACATGCCGGTGCGAGCTCCAACTCTGGGGTGCCGCTCTTAGGGTGGCACAGCAGGTCTCCGGTCAGAGACGGTGATTTGCTACCATGATGGAAGGCATCAGAATGCCCAGGGCCTCATCACGGTCTGAGCATCCGCTCCTCCGATTATGGTGCCACTAACTCAGTGTTTATTTCAAGCTTAAGAGAGAACACCAGTTGAGTGCATCCTTCCTTCTTGAAGTATGATCTACCAACTGTTAGTGGTAATAGTGGTTCAAAGAGGAGTTGGAGTGCACGAGAATACACAAGGGTGAATAATAATATATTATGCCAATGTTCACATACAAAGGAACAGAGCGCATGCTAGAAGGATAATGTGCGCGTGCAATGCAGTTGGGCAGGCATGTGTGCATGTACACTTAGTAATCAGCTCACTACAGTGTCCCAAAAGCCAACGCAACGTGTCTGTAGGGCAGCGCTGCCCGCTGGCTCAGGCCCACAGTACGGTCCAGCAGGTCCTTAAAATGAGAGAGAGATGTGACTGAATGAGGTCAGAGATCACATCATTACGCACGGCAACATCACTTGTTTGCACCTGTGCACCCGGGCTGATGCACCCCATCCCTTCCGCCGCACCGTGCTGAATTGCAGCCCCTGTGCATGCAGGCCCCACTGCTCACCTGCTGTCATTAGTTTGTGTCCAAACACGACGTACAGCAGGGTTCACAATTCAGAAGGAGTTTTGATTGCCAGGATGATGTACAACTCATTGAAACCTTTTTTTTATTGTGCATTGTGATATGCGAGGTGGATGCGGCCATATCACCTGAAGCAGTGTGGAAGAACTGGGACATGTGGCGTCGTCGTTATCCTATTAATACGCACGCAAAGTGGGCTCGGCATGCGAACGCCAGGCCAGCATAGGGGTGTGAATAATTATTCCGGGGACCTGGGCATTGTTCAGTTCCTGCCTAGGCAAGAAGTGCACTTACGTGTGTGTCCCTGTTGCAGTTTTGACGTTGCACAATCCGCAATTTACATTAATGTAGCATGTACGGGGAGGGCGGCAACTATCACTAATGAGATGCTGTCCGAAAACATTGAATGGACAACATCACATGTCATTGTCAAGCTTGTGGATATGCACAGACATGCATGTCAATGGTGTGCGGTATTCTTGAAAGTGTTGCTATCGCGAAGCGCACACATGTGAATGTGCTCGGCTGGAGGAGGATCAGCAGTGAGGCTACGTCATACACAGTGATAACAGTCATTACAGTTAAGCAATGCATGTCAAACGTGAATCTGAAAGTCTCACATATGACACACTACTATACTGGTAAAGCCTGCAACACAAATCTACACATTACTCTTGACTGTTTGTCACATGTGATCTAGGATGTGCACTCTGCCCGTTGCTGATGATACCCCTTCGAGCCACCAATACCCAGGCCGAAAGGCAGCACAATAATGCGGACACACACACACCATGGGCATCGTGTAACACACATTTGTTTTTTGATGTAACGTTTCAGATGCATGAGTATCACACGTGGAAGGCTACTGTACAGAGCATGATTATTGATCAAGATGATCGTTGCATGTTGTGTGTAGTATAAGATATGTGTACACAGCAAAAAAGTTTTCAAAAAAGCTTTGTAAGCAGAAGAGGTGTGTCTCAACAAACAGTGGAGAGAGAATGACTATAATGGGTGGGTTCCTCCAACTGTTACAATGGGAAATGTTATGAACCAATCAAAAGCTTATTTTTAAGGTCACATGGCAAGCGCGCACCAAGCGCGCAAGGAGGCCACACCCAACGCGATTTTGAGAAAATATATTTACCATAATATAAGCTTATTACAGTTAGAAATATATAAATGTGGAAAATATTTTAGATTATCGCTTGCTCTCATATACACTTTAAACTTATTTAGATTTAGTTTTGAGTCATAAAAAAATAAATGAGGGAATGGCGTACCTGACGCGATACCATACGTCTATGACGTAATAGAGGGCCTGGCAGCGTGAACTTGTCGCATACGGAATGCGCAGCCGGTGCGACCCTATATGTAGATGACGTAACACGCGTATTGGTACAGCACAGCCATCGCATACCAAACTAGGAGCTTGCGCGACCAAATACGTATATGATGTTAGGCGGGACAGGGTGCTACGAAGCCGTCGGATACGAAATGCGCATCCTTAACAGGTTTCGCAATATCACGGATAGGATTCGCATGGTGATGGAGCTTGGTACACTACCGGTACAGGAGTCTAGTTTTCTAAAAAAAAAAAAATATATATATATATCACTAAGATTAAAAAAAGCATCAAGTACGCTCTCAGGCAAAGAGGACTCAATCTCCGTTACTATTCACAAAGGTTTATTCACAACGCGTTTCGCTTCCGCAAAAGCTTGATCACGTGAATGTTACAACAAATCCGGGCAGTGAAATAGGCAGCACCCCAGTGAAAATAGAAACAGGACTGGTGCATGTAAATAAAATGTACATGGTTACGCTATTCGCACACTGTTATATGCATTGAAATTAATTACACAAAGACCCCATCAAACCACCAGGTCGGCCCATAGTGTCATCTAGAGGCAGTGCCTCCGAGTGTATCTCTAAATACATTGATCATTTTTTGAGGGACTTCGTTGTTACTCTCCCAAATTACATCAGGGATACCAAGGATTTCCTCAAAAAAATCAATGAGTTCATATGGGATAATGGGTTATTACTCATTACCCTTGACGTTCAGAGTCTCTACACCATCATTGACCACCAGCAAGGACTTGAAGCCATAAGACATTACCTTGGCACCAGGTCCATCAGATTGAGAGAACATTCCAACATGTTACTCGAAATGCTTAAATATTGTCTGACCAACAACATCTTTATGTTTAATGGCAGTCTATTCAGACAGGTGACTGGGGCGGCCATGGGATCGTGTTTTGCTCCTAGCTTTGCCAACCTTTTCATGGGTTGCTGGGAGGAGAACATCAGATCCCAGGCCAACCTCTCCCCTGCACTCAAACAAGTACAGTTGTGGCTCCGTTACATCGACGACCTATTCATCATTTGGAAGGGGTCCGAAACCGAAGCACAGCATTTCATTCAATTATTGAATGACAATAACTGCAACATCAGACTCAGTGGCAAGATCAGTGACACTGAAGCAGAATATCTTGATGTCAAGATTATGATTAACAACAATACCATATGTACCTCCCTTTTCAGAAAATCAACTGCTGGCAACAGTACCCTTCATGCCCTTAGCAGTCACCCTGATACTTTAAAGTGGAGTATCCCCTACGGGGAACTGTTGAGGGCCAAGAGGAACTGCAACACAGAGGCAGCATTTGTTTCTGAAAGCACCATTATCATACAGCGATTCATCGAGCGAGGTTACCCTCATTGGGTACTCAAGGCTTCCAAAGACAGAGTGAATTTGGTTGACAGGGCCAATACCATATCTGACAAACCTGATTGCGACACTGAGAGTAGTGAGAATCAAACACGAGTCATTATGACTTTCAGTTCCGATGCCAACAAAATTAAGAAAATCTTTGCCAAAAATTGGGACATCCTTAAGAGTGACAACACTATAGGCAACACCATACCTGATCGACCCAGTATCACTTACAGAAGGGGTGGCAATATGAGGGACATGCTAGTCCGGAGTGATATCACCATGTATACACAGCAACATCAACTTGGTCTCAAGGGTTTCTACCCTTGCGGACACTGCAAAGCATGCAACAACAGCATTTCCCGCAAACAAGTTGTCTATAATGGTGTTAAAAGAGACCTCAAGCAATTTATGACGTGTAGTACCACCTTTGTCATATACGCCATAGAATGCCCATGCAAGTTGTGGTATATTGGCAGCACCACTTGCATGGCCAAGAAAAGGATTTTAGAACATGGCAGAGCCATTACCAATTTTGATCCCAAGTATCCTGTGGCTAGGCATTTCAACGACAAACACTACTCCAATGCCAGAGAGATTAGCTTTTTTATCCTAGAACATATTGCCAGACATCCTAGAGGTGGCAACAGAGCTCTCTCCTTACGTCAGAAAGAATCTAGATACATCATTGATTTTCAAACCAAAACTCCAGGTGGGCTTAACCAAGAGGAAGAATTGTCTGTACATCTAAAATAAGTAATTCGAGTGAGGTCCTACAGTAGTGGGTTCCACTTACATCATTCATATTTTTGATGCAATGTAGCCCGATACCTAATGAATTGTGACATGTCTGTTTGCCATTTTACTGATGAAATGTTCTTATGTAATCCATTGCTCATGCAGTTTCTCCTCTTCTCTCCCTTTTTTCTTTTCATTGTTGCGACTGTTTCAGTTGCTCATGATTAATTGTCATTTGATAGGTCTGATGTTCCAGACCTTATCTATAATGTACTTGTTTTTATATTTTTTTACAGGAAGAAAGGAAGGGGCCCACTCACCGTTATCCACCAGCACGGGCCACCTACCCTTTTTTCTTTCCTTCTCACATCACTACACGCGGACATTGATTTGCAGCCCTCTGAACTTTAATTGAACAGGATGATTGCTGGACCCTTTGGACAGAACTACAAGGTCACGTCTATGGTCACTTGACCGTTATTTTGCACATATAGTTTTTTTGGATGTATTCTCCATAAACTTTTCTTTGACAGTTTACATGACTATTTGGGTTTACGATACCTACACCTAGGTTCTCTTATCAACACACCACCATGTTTTATTTTTGACCACACGTTGGTCATTATGAATGCGCATTACAGCATTACGCTTTAATTGTGCGATGTCTGCGCACGCATGTCTACTACAGACTGTCACACTCATGCTCACAAGTATTCAGTGACTAGTCCTCACCACGCAGTAACTGGTTGCTGGTTAACGTATCAGACCGACAGATACTCTTCTCACGCTACGATGCGAACACAGCACAGCCTCTGCATGGCAGGTTCCCTAGTAATACGACGCGCTCTAGTTGCGTGTTAGAGTCCATTTTGGTTCCCTTGACGACTGTGGTTTTTTCTGTGCCCACAACTTTATTGAATACTACGTTGTCAACTAGTTTCATTGGCGATTTGCATGCCATCTGGATCATTTTACGTTCACCAGTGTGCAGATTTGGCCTCGTATTTGATTTGTCACGCACAGTGACGTGACTCTGTATTTCACAAAGCCATTGGATCTACGGCATTTATTTATAATGCTCCTTGTATTACATGTCCAGTTTACTATTATGATTCATTATTTTTACCACACAGACATTAATTTCAATGCATATAACAGTGTGCGAATAGCGTAACCATGTACATTTTATTTACATGCACCAGTCCTGTTTCTATTTTCACTGGGGTGCTGCCTATTTCACTGCCCGGATTTGATGTAACATTCACGTGATCAAGCTTTTGCGGAAGCGAAACGCGTTGTGAATAAACCTTTGTGAATAGTAACGGAGATTGAGTCCTCTTTGCCTGAGAGCGTACTTGATGGTTTTTTGAATCTAAGTGATACTGTTTCCGGATTGCTTCGCCGGAGTGTACGCCACTCTTCATGGGTTCACCGGAGTTCTGAAGGAGCGAGTTTTTGTTGGATATATATATATATATATATATATATATATATATAGCTACATATATACTTTTTGGGGAAGATATAAAAAATTACATACTTTTTCCACACAAAAAAAATAAGGATAATAGAGTTGCAAAATACTATAAAAAATTTTGAAAAAATATAGGTTTTATAAATATTAAAATATGAAATTAATATTTAAAAAACCTTTGAAATTCACTGATAAACCATAGGTTTTACAGACGTTATAGTTAGGATTTAGCATTTAAAAAACCTTAGAAATTCACTGAAAAAACCATAGGTTTCAGGGACGTTATAGTTAGTTGGACATTTGACTCATATAAAACCAGAGAAATTTGCCTGTTATAGTTAGTTGAGCTAACTATAACTCGCACCCCCGCAATGCACTGCTGATGACGTCACATATTACATCATTCATGACATGGTCAGTGACATCACTGATGACATCACTGATAACATCTCAAATGACATCACTGATGACATCACTGATTACATCATCCACGTGATAATCAGATGCACCTCCTCACAACCTAATATAACCTTTGATACACCCACTCTAAAATACAGACTACCATTTTCGAAACCATACACACACCGATACCAGTTAGTACATACCCACTCACTGATTCCTAGGTCTACACATACATCCACTTATTCACCTATACATTCACTCATAGATGCAGTCACTCATCAATACAGCACTATCATATGCACTTATACACCTATAGAGACACTCACACACCGCCGCTCACTCATAGAGTTACTCACACACCTAGTCAGTCATGCAAAGAATAAATCAAACTCACATTTACTCACCTATGCAGTTATACACACACACCTTACTTATTCATACATATACTAACAATACTTACTTTCTTATACAATCACTGATACAAGCACATTCTCATCCATACAGCCACTCTCACAATCACTCACTCTCACATAGTCATTTATATACTCTAACACACACACATACTGCCTTTCACATATGTAAATACTCACACATGTACTGCTGAGACATCCATTCACTCACCAACACAGCCATACGCACACTCACTCACCCATACAGCCTCTCACAGATGCACTCTGGAACACATTCACCCGCTGAGTCACCCACTCACACATCCATGCAGGGAGTCATAAACCCCCCACCCATCCACACAGATACTCAGACAACCAATCAATAACCCATATAGACACTCATGTAGCTACTCACCAACCTATGGAGCTGCTTACACACCAATTGACAGAAATTAAATATTAATTTCATGTTTTAATATTTATAAAACCTATATTTGTTCAATTTTTTTTGTAATATTTTGCAACTCTTACACAGTTTAGTCACTAACCCATGCTTTCACTAAGACACATTTAATCACTCACTTATTCAGACAGTCACACACCTACTAAATGATACATTCAGACACTTATACACCCACTCATTTTTCAATACACCTTGGCATATATATAAAACATATTTAAACTTTACAGAAACACACAGTCACTGGATGATGTCATCAGTGATGTCATTTCAGATGTCATCAGTGATGTCACTGACCATGTCATGAATGATGTAATATGTGACGTCATCAGCAGTGCATTGCAGGGGTGCGAGTTATAGTTAGGTGAACTAACTATAATGGATGAATTTCACTGGCTTTGTATGAGTGAAATGTCCAACTAACTATAACGTCCCTGAAGCGTATGGTTTTTTCAGTGAATATACATATATATATATATAGATCTCCAATTCATACCCGTTCCTAATGCAGGAACGGGCTCTGACACTGCTCGGGCTCATCACAAAGGCATTTACTGTCGAACCACAGAATTCCAATTATCTTTTCCCACAGAAATGTATTTTATTTGCACCTTACAATCGCGTTTCGGCTTTTATACCTTCTTCAATGCAGGTTGCAAAACGAGGGCCTGGCGTAACAATTTAAAATACAAGCACGGAGAATTCTATTGGAATAATCCAGTAGCCACAGTAAGATGACTGTCCCAATATAGATGTAATACTTAATCCCACACAGCCTTGGTTTCACTTATTGTCCGAGCATAGTCAAGTTGTAATAGCTAATACCTTGTGCTCCAAAATGAAATGTTAAATAACAGTTTATCTTCCCAAAGTTTTGGATTGGCACAGATTGCTATCATCAAGGCTTTGACTCAGCAGTTTTCTCATTAAGCCTCTTTAGATCGATATCTCTTCCAATGTGTCCTTTGATGTGTCTCTGTGGGCCTGCACAATTGCACCGCTACCTGCACATACTGCAAGCGTGAGGTGCAGTGCCTCCCCCTTGGCCACATGATATTGGCCAGACTCTGTCAGCGGGTGCGCCAGGCAGTCATTGTTGCTTCAAAGTCTCCAATGGCTTACTGTGCTTTCAAACATTTGCTGGTGTCCCGTTATGCAGTACAATACTTCTATCCTCTCTCCCCAATACATTGGGGTAATGCAGGACGGTTTCGTGTACTCACATGCGTCATTGGACACACAGGGCACATCACCAGCCTGACTCTATCTCCACTGTCGAGGGGGGGGGGGCTCCGCAGCGTGTATTTGTATAAAGCACTCAACCAAGCCAATGTCTGCGGTGCACCAGAACAAAAGGGTGTGTCGGATTTCGGCACCAGCAACTTGAACGAACATCCATTTTAAACTCGCTTCTAGTGCAGGAATGGGCTCCGACACTGCTC
Source organism: Triturus cristatus (assembly GCF_964204655.1). Classification (NCBI taxonomy): domain Eukaryota; kingdom Metazoa; phylum Chordata; class Amphibia; order Caudata; family Salamandridae; genus Triturus; species Triturus cristatus. The sequence goes on from NC_140587.1 coordinate 452,213,024, forward strand.
AGGCTCACCACAAAGGGTTTCACTGTCGAAACAGAGGACACCAACAATCTTTTCCCACAGAAATTTATTTTATTTGCACCTTGCAGACGCGTTTTGGCTTGTATGCCTTCCTCAATGCAAGTTTCAAAATGGGGGTCTGGCATAACATGTTTAAATACCAGCATGGTGAATTCTATCAGAGGAATTGAGTGGCCACAGAAAGAGGACTGTCCAAATATAGGTGTAATACTTAATCCCATACAGCCGTGGTTTCACTTATTGTCCGAGCATAGTCAAGTTGTAATAACTAATACCTCGTGCTCCAAGATGAAATGTTAAATAACAGTCTACCTTCTCAAAGTTTCGGATTGGCACGGATTCCCATCATCATGGCTGTGACTCAGCACTCTTCTCATTGGGCCACTTTAGATCGTTATCTCCTACCACTCGATGTGTCTCTGTGGACCCTGTTTCACTTTAGACTTGAGACAATAGGACACATACATACACATATATATATATATCTCTATATATATATGTATATTATCTACTGGCGGTCGCCAGTAGATAGTTATAGTTAGGACCGTGTTTCCCTAGGAAATCTCAAAATTCTATTTTGAATAACTTTGGCGCCGGTTGACGAATCTTTGCGAAATTTTCAAAACTAATGGGGCGCTCAAGCGGGGGCCGAGAAAAAAGGGGGGTCCCAAAACTCGTTTTCCCCATGCATTTTTCCATAGGACCTTTAGTCGAAGGTACAGGCCAAACGGCTGAACAGAATTACTTGAAATTTGGCAGAGAGGTAGTCCTCAGGTCAGGGAAGTGCCTTTTGCAGGTCTGGTGTCAATCTGTTCAGTATTTCCTGAGAAAATAGCATTTAAAAGCATAGAAATATCTATGCGCGCACACCGTGCGCGCACGGTGCGCGCACGTGCACGCACGGTGCCGTGCGCGAGCGAAATTCTGATTGGTTGTTAGATGTCAGCAACATTCGAATCGGTCAAAATCAGGAAGTGTCGGCCGCCATTTTGTCTCTCGCACTGAAAAGGAAAGGGGGAAAAAGGTGGAAAATGTGAAAAGGGGGCAGGGAAGAGAGTTCCTGACCCCCTAGCCTTTGTCAGGGGGTCACAGAAGGACCCCCATGGGCGAAATAAACATTTTATTTATTTTTATAAAAATGCGGGGTGCGGGCACGGTGCGCGCACGGTGCGCGGTGCGCACTGCGCACCGTGCGCCCAACGCGCGCGCACGGTACCCGAAGCGCACCGTGTGCCCAAAGCGCGTGCACGGTGCGCGCATGGTGAAAAACCTTTAAAAAAAAGATATATTAATAAATACATAACTTAGCATTTATAAAACCGTACAAATTCACTTAAAAACCATAGGTTTCACACGCGTTATATTTAGGAATTAGCATTTAAAAAACCTTGCAAATTCACTTAAAAAAGATAACTATAACTCGCGCGACCGCCACTCTATCACAAGGATGATGTCATCAGTGATGTCATGAGTGATGCCACTGACCATGTCATGAGTGATGTAATATGTGACGTCATGAGCAGTGGATTGCGGGCACGCAAGTTATAGTTATCTGAACTAACTATAACGGGGTAATTTCATTGGTTTTTTATGAGTGAAATGTCCACCTAACTATAACCTGTGTGAAACCTATGGTTTTTTAAGTGAATATATATATGTGTGTATATATATATATATATTCACTGAAAAAACCATAGGTTTCACACACGTTGTAGCTAGGAATTAGCATGCGCGCGTGCTCCGTACGCGTGTGCTCCGTGCGTGCACCGTGCGTGCACGGCAAGTCATGTGATTAAGAAACAACACTTTTCATTGGTTTATAGTAGTTTCAGGTCATGAGATTAAGAAACAACACTTTTCATCGGTTTATAGTAGTTTCAGTTCCAGAAACTTCCAACACCACACCCACTCCTCTCATTATTTCTTCTGATTCCCTGGGAGAAGGAGCTGAGCAGCTTTTCCAGTACTCCAGTACTTGAGAATGGCAGAGCAGCAGTCATCTTCTGGGAGTGAGCAGGAGACCCTTGTGCTACAGAGACAGAGGAAACATAAAGACTCTTTTATATGGCAATTTTTTTCATTTCCAGAGGGGCAGAAGAAGGTGAATGCTCCAAAAGTCACCTGCACTATTTGTGGTGTTGTCTTATCAAGAGGAGATCCTAAAAAGAAATACTCTTTTAGTACTTTCACTATGATCAGGCACGTTAAAGGAGTACATCCTGTGGCTTTTGCTCGAGCTGCTAGAGACAACCCTCCAGCAGCTCAGCCGAGCACATCCGCAGCAGCTCAGCCGAGCACATCATCGGTAGCTCAGCCGAGCACTTCATCTGCGGCGGCAGCTTCACCTGCTTCTGTTCCTCTGGATATACACCCTCTGTTCAAGAGGGTGCATATACGGTGCAATGCGTGCAATGCTCTTCTCTCTTATGGTGACACCAGCATTCCCCTAATAGAGAGCAAGATACAGCAGCACACATGCGGCATCCAATAATTGTTTTCATTTTTTTGTTCCTCTGTTCCTCAATTAACACAACGGCTCTTTTTAGAGCCACCTAACATCTAAACACTTAAATTTGATTTTTAATTCTATTTTTTTAATGATTTTTTTCCGCCGTGCGCACACCATGCGCACACCTCACGATTTAAAAAAAAAAAAAAAAAATGTTTTTTTCACCCTTCGGGGTCCTTCAGGGACCCCCTGACAAAAGCTAGGGGGTCGGGAACTCTGTACCCTGCCCCCTTTTCACGTTCTCCACCTTTCTTTTTTACTGTCACACACAAAATGGCGGAAGACACTTCCTGATTTCGACCGATTCGAATGTTGACTGACATGTAACCACCATGTCATCAGTGATGTCACTGACCATGTCATGAATGATGCAATATGTGACATCATCAGCAGTGCATTGCGGGCGCGTGAGTTATAGATAGCAGAACTAACTATAACGGAGGAATTTCTATGGTTTTGTATGAGTGAAATGGGCAGCTAACTATAACACCCCTGAAACCTATGTTTTTTTCTGTGAATTTCTAAGGTTTTTTAAATGCTAATTTCTAACTATAACCTCTCTGAAACCTATGTTTTTTTCTGTGAATTTCAAAGGTTTTTTAAATGCTAACTTTTAAGTGTGATAGTAGTTATATCTATTTTTTTGTACTAATTTTCTACAGTTTTTTAACTGTTTATTTATAAATATTTTATTCATTAAATAACATTATATATTTTCCTGAAAATTGCAAAAAAAAATTTTTTTTAATGAAACTGAAATATTGATTCATTTTCTTGTTTTCATTTTTTATTTTAATATATTTATATTATTTTCTTTAAATAAAAAAATTCCAATTTTTTTCGGAGTCGCGCACTCAAAGTGTACACATCACGGTGGGTGCGCGCATTCTAGCCGCCATTTTAGAAAAGTCATGAAGGATCCGCGTATGGTGTGCGACGGCTGCGTGTTTTTCAGTTACATCATATACATTTAATATCACGTGATATGCGCGATTGGTATGCGACCAGTCTGCGACTCCTACTCCCGCGCATTCGCGACACATGCGCATTACGGTACGAGATATTTGCGCGGTTGCGGGTCCCGCGTGACATCATATACGTGCTGGGGCGCGCTGGGTGCTCGACTCCCGCAAAAAAAATGTATGTTCCAAAATGATATGTATGTGTCTTTAATATACATATTAAGGCAAGAGATTATGTAAAATATTCATCAAAATAATATATTTGTACTTATAATAAACTTCTATTATTTTTAAATATATTTTTGCGAAGTCGGGTGCGTGCATCGTGAGTGCAGAAAACCAGGTCAGCAGAGCTGCTGTAGAGCCAGAGAACCAGGTCAGCAGAGCTGCTCTAGAGCCTAAGAACTAGGTCAGCAGAGCTGCTGTAGAGCCAGAGAACCAGGTCAGCAGAGCTGCTGTAGAGCCAGAGAACCAGGTTAGCAGAGCTGCTTTAGAGCCAGAGAACCAGGTCAGCAGAGCTACTCTAGAGCCAGAGAACCAAATCAGCAGAGCTGCTTTAGAGCCATAGAACCAGGTCAGCAGAGCTGCTTTAGAGCCAGAGAACCAGGTCAGTAGAGCTGCTCTAGAGCCTAAGAACCAGGTCAACAGAGCTGCTCTAGAGCCAGAGAACCAGGTCTGCAGAGCTCCTGCAGAGCCAGAGAAACCAGGTCAGTAGAGCTGCTTTTGAGGAAGAGAACCAGGTCAGCAGAGCTGCTCTAGAGCCAGAGAACCATGTCAGCAGAACTGCTTCAGAGCCATAGAACTGGGTCAGCTGAGCTGCTTTAGAGCCAGAGAACCAGGTCAGCAGAGCTGTTGTAGAGCCAGAGAACTAGATCAGCAGAGCTGCTCTGTAGCATAAGAACTAGGTCAGCAGAGCTTCTCTAGAGCCAGAGAACCAGGTCAGCAGAGCTGCTTTAGAGAGAGAGAACCAGGTCAGCAGAGCTGCTTTAGAGCCAGAGAACCAGGTCCGCAGAGCTGCTTTAGCTGACACTGACTGACTGACACTGACTGACTGACACTGACTGATTGACACTGACTGACACAGATTGACTGACACTGACACTGACTGACACTGATTGACTGATACTGACTGACTGACACTGACTGACTGTCTGACACTGACTGACACTGATTGACACTGACTGACACTGATTGACTGACACTGACTGACTGAGACTGATTGACTGACACTGACTGACACTGTTTGACTGACACTGACTGACTGACTGACACTGACTGACTGACACTGACTGACACTGACTGACACTGACTGACTACTCTCTACTACTCTACTACTGACTCTCTACTACTTTCTACTACTCTCTCTCTACTACTCACTCTCTACTACTCACTCTCTACTACTCACTCTCTACTACTCTACTACTCTCTACTACTCACTCTCTACTACTCACTCTCAACTACTCACTCTCTACTACTCTACAACTCACTCTCTAATACTCACTCGCTACTACTCTCTACTACTCACTCTCTACTACTCACTCTCTACTACTCACGCTCTACTACTCACTGTCTACTACTACTCTCTCTACTACTCACTCTCTACTACTCTCTACTATTCATTCTCTACTACTCACTCTCTACTACTCACTCTACTACTTTCTACTACTCTCTACCACTCACTCTCTACTACTCTACTACTCACTCTCTACTACTCTCTACTACTCGCTCGCTACTACTCTCTACTACTCACTCTCTACTACACTCTCTACTACTCTCTCTCTACTACTCTCTACTACTACTCTCTACTATTCACTCTCTACTACTCACTCTCTACTACTCACTCTACTACTCTCTGCTGCTCTCTACCACTCACTCTCTACTACTCTACTACTCTCTCTCTCTACTACTCACTCTCTACTACTCTCTCTCTACTACTCTCTACTACTCACTCTCTACTACTCACTCTACTACTCTCTACTACTCACTCTCTACTACTCGCTCTCTACTACTCACTCTCCACTACTCACTCTCTACTACTTGCTCTCTACTACTCTACTACTCACTCTACTACTCACTCTCTACTACTCTCTACTACTCTCTCTGCTACTCACTCTCTACTACTCACTCTCTACTACTTTACTACTCTCTACTACTCGCTCTACTACTCACTCTCTACTATTCTCTACTACTCACTCTACTACTCTCTCCTACTCTCTACCACTCACTCTCTACTACTCTACTGCTCACTCTCTACTACTCTCTCTCTACTACTCACTCTCTACTACTCACTCTACTACTCTCTACTACTCACTCTCTACTACTCTCTACTACTCACTCTGTACTACTCACTCTCTACTACTCACTCTCTACTACTCTCTACTGCTCACTCTCCACTACTCATTCTCTACTACTCGCTCTCAACTACTTTCTACTACTCACTCTCTACTACTCTACTACTCTCTCTACTTCTCACTCTCTACTACTCTCTCTCTACTACTCACTCTCTACTACTCTCTACTACTCACTCTCTACTACACACACTCTACTACTTGCTCTCTGCTACTCGCTCTCTACTACTCTCTAGTACTCACTATACTACTCACTCTCTACTACTCTCTACTACTCACTCTCTACTACTCCACTACTCTCTACTACTCACTCTCTACTACTCACTCTCTACTACTCACTCTCTACTACTCACTCTTTACTACTCTCTACTACTCCCTCTCTACTACTCTCTCTACAACTCATTCTCTACTACTCTCTACTACTCACTCTCTACTACTCTCTCTCTACTACTCTCTACTACTCACTCTGCTACTCACTCTCTACTACTCTCTACTACTCTCTCTCTGCTACTCACTCTCTACTACTCTCTACTACTCACTCTCTACTACTCACTCTCTACTACTCTCTACTACTCACTCTCTACAACTCTCTACTACTCACTCTACTACTCACTCTCTACTACTCTCTACTACTCACTCTCTAATACTCACTCTCTACAACCCACTCCCTACTACTCACTCTACTACTCTCTACTACTCACTATCTGATACTTTCTCCACTACTCTCTACTACTAACTCTCTACTCTCTAATACTCGCTCTCTACTCTCTACCTCTCTACCTCTCTCTACCTCTCTCTCTACTACTCTCTACCTCTCTACCTCTACCTCTCTACCTCTACACCTCTACCTATACACCTCTAACGCTCTACCTCTCTTTACATGCACACATATGCACATATATATGCATATACAATTATATATATATGTATGTGTATATATATATACATATACATATATAAACATATAAATATAATCTGCATATCTATATAAATATAAATGCACGCAAACATATACACATACATATATGCATACATATGCATGGTATGTACATAAAAGTTTGAAAAACTCTAATACAAGCAAAGCTAAAAAGCCACCTAATTACAAACAGAATGCTTTAACTTAAACGAGGGCGAGACCTATTGCATTTTCAATGCTTGTTTACTTTGATTCCATCAAGAAGGCATTCAGATGTGTCACGCATTTGCCATAAATTCAGAATGTTAGCACTCTAGTTGCTCATTAGATGACTGTAGTAAAGCTACTGCTCACCAGGGAAGTCTGCTGCTAGTATTGAAAGTGCATGTTTCAGTTTGCATGTCAGAATTCTTTAATGAAATAGAAGAGGATTTGAGAAGTCTCTCAAAATGTGCCCTAATTTTTCTTTCTGCAGCACTAATCATACATTCTATGGCAAAATGAACCCCCTCATTTTGTTCCTTTTTAAATTAAATGTTTTAAGAGTTACCACTTTATTCCAATCAAGATGGCTTCAGGTGTGCCGTACGTTTATCATAAGTAGGAGTGTTAGCGCTCTAGTTGTTCTTTGGAACACTCTGGGAAGCTGCAGTAGAACACAAAGGAATCAACTGACAGTCTCTGCCCTTGTTGGATTACATGTTTTACTGAGAATGTCAGACTTCATTCTCACATGACTAAGAAAGATAATGTGAATTTACAGAAAATATGCTCTCAGTTTAGCTTATAGATCACCTTCCAAACCTCTGTGGGAAAAGCATGTGAAAATAGTTTTCTCTCAAACATGATTCATGATATCCCAGCAGAAGGCTTTTTCACATGGTAAAATCACCTTAGAACATACCACAATTCCTAAAATGAGTATGGTACCATCAACAAATGATTTATAATGGAACTAAATTCTTAAAACCTTCTATTAACTGCAATGCTTTTTAATGAGGTGCTATCATGTATATTGGTCCCAAGATGGCTGCCAACACTTCTTGGATGAAGTGCTGACAGCCAATCAGATCTCACGATGAGATGTGTGGTTAGGCTCCGCCCAGATATATATGTGATTTTACTTTTGATTTTCTCAGGAACTACTGAACGGATTTACACCATTTAAGCAAAAGGCACGACTCTGAACCAAGGTCAACCTTTCTGCCAAATTTGGTGTAATTCCGTTCAGCAGTTCGGGCTGTAGCTGCGTCAACAGGTCCTATGGGAAATTGTATGGGGGCAAAGCGTTTTGGGACCCCCCTTTTTTCTCAGCCCCCGCTTGACGAATCACCACGAAACTTTCAGGATAGGAGCGGACCAGAGCTGGCCAAAAGTTTGGAAAATTTTGCAAAGATTCGTCAACCGGCACCAGACTTATTGGGAATAGAATGTTGCGGATTTCCTATGGAAAATAGGTCCTAACTATAACTACCTACTGGCGACCGCCAGTAGGTAATATATAGATATATATACCTCCGCTTGTGTCCCTTTACGAAGTCACACTCCCCAGCAGGTGACATTCTTGTTGCCAAACAGCAGCTATAGTTCAATGCCATTGGATTTGGACTCTGCAATTTTATTACACAGAGTCTAAATCAACTGGCGGAAAAAATAATAAACTACAACACTACGAATACCAGAAATACTCACCTGTGTTGCCCATTAGAGGGTAAATAAAGTTAATTGAAAATGAAACTGTGCTTTGTAGTCATTGGATATTCAAATTGAGCCTCTGATCAAGGACCGTGACGTTCCAAAACGTGTTAGGCATTAAAATATAGCTGCTGTTTTTGCTGGTTTGCCAACAAGAATGCCACCTGCTGGGGAGTGCAACTTCATAAAGGGACACAAATGGAGTCCGCTTTTCACTTCAAAAACAGGCTCCAGCACCATCGGACTCAATTTGAGTAAGACTGTGACTACTGGTTAACGCTTTTTTCTCAAATTGCCATTTTTTCTGTTTTATACACCCAGATTAAATCAAAAATCCAAAGTGACAGTGCAATTTATTTCTCTTAAAGTGAAACTAGTTCAAATAATAACAGTCGTCTGTCTCCCTGTTGTATTGCACATTTATACCAGTGCGCAGACAAACCATATCAAATCTTCCACAGAATTCCAAGCATCAGTTGTTGTTCCAACTTGATCTGTAGATGTTTGAATCGGCAGAAACGGACTCTGAGTCTTCCAAGGTAATTAGGTTAGTGCTTGGCTTCTGGTCATCCAGAGCTGCACTGCGATAGCCTCTTGAAAGTAGGCCTGGGCATTGAACTTCGCTCCGTTCGGAGAGTTTGCGGAGATTTCTGCACTCGGCACTCTGCAGATTTCGTGGAGTGCAGAAAACTCGGCTTAGCATTGTGCAGCGGAGTTCTTTCCCCACTCGCGATCGCGAACAGTAAGTTCGTGAGAGCAAACGGTAAGTTTGCGAGCGCGAGCTGCTGCTCGGGTAGAATTTCTACCCGAGCTGCAGGAATACCAGCACAAACTGCAGTTCGCAGTGCACACCGCCACTCGCGGAACTTCGCTGAGTTTTTTGTAACTTTGCAAAGTTCCGCGTAGCAAAACTCCGTGAACTGCGCCCAGGCCTACTTGAAAGAGCATTGTGCAAAGTGAAATTCTTTATATATACCTGAATATATATAATGTGCAAATCATTGAAATAAATACATACACTTGAATTCACCAAATTGGAAATTTAAGAAACCTTCAATTAGACAAACCCTGAGAAATAGCATTCAAATAATTTGCATTATTTTTCCTATTGTCCATTGAGATATGTCATAAGCATTGTATTCCCATTATTTAACTGCTAATTGATTCTGGGCAAGTGCCCCTAACACATTGAATGATGTCCTCAACCATTCTTTATTCCAAACTAATTTAAGCAGAGCAGGAGGAAGACAGGGAGGGGGAACTCTGGCCAATCATTAAAAATTCTGCAAATGTAGCAAAAATATATATATAAACATTTATGTCTATGCATCAGATTATAAAATACTCTTGGTTCATACATACTGTAACAAGCTACATTTTCTCACGTTAAACAACAAACGTCCAAATAAATTGAAAATTAAACAGCAAAAGTGCCCACAAGTGTCTATAAGGAACCCACTACATCTAAAAATATGTTATGAAGAATGGGTGGATGAATAAGCTCAATTTAAACAAATATTGTACAGATTCTCAAAATTCTATAAATGGACATACACATCTTCTTCTAAATTCTAACCTGCTGGTGCTTTGGTATTGAATCTCAAAATGTGTTTTGATTCAAGTTGCCTCAAGCAATTTTCCTTGTTGCCTGCTCTCATTCTAATCGGTACTTGATCCAATACAAAGTACCTAAGATCTTCAACATTACTTGCATGTATTGCCTCAAAGTGTCTAGCCACCAGATAGGTTTGGTCCCTATTTTAGTGGCTCTAACATGTTGTAAATGCGCTGATGCGCTTTCAAGATGGTACTTCCTATATAGAGAATCTGGCAAGTGCACCTCAAAACATAAATGACAAACTCACTCCTACAATTAAGTGGCTTGTTGATCTTCCACACCCTGTCTGAAAAATGCAACAGCACTTCTGTAGAGTTTACCCCAAAATCACAAGCCTTACATTTGTAACATTTCCTTAATCCTCCACTTCCACTGAGCAACGTACCCTGCAGTTATACTAATGGACTACTTATAACAGGATCTTCTCTCATTGACCTTGCCTCACGGAATTCTATAAGAGGTCTATTGTGCAGTTTCGGAACAATCACTGGATCACTCCACAATAGGTGCCAATGTTTCCGGAAAATCCCTCTTATCTTTTGATGTTGAGCACTGTACCCTGTGTTAAATTGAAACTCTTGTTCCGGCTGTTTTCCGATACTCCTGTTTCTATCTGAAAACAAAAATTGCTCTCTAGATTTGCTGTTCGCTTTCACCTTAAGGTGGTAGGGTATTCCCAGATGTGGGTCCCTTGCTCACTTTGACACTGGATTCAAGCTAGCCTGGCTGATGAGGGGTGTTACCCTGAAACTGGTCCCAGGATGCTTGTTTCTAGTCCAGGAAGAACCTGGCTTGGCAGTTCGAGCTGGATTGTACCCATGAGGCACAGGGTCAAGACTGATCTGCATATAGCTGGGTGTAAACTGGGGGGGCGAAGTGAGTTAAAGAACGATGATGGATTCAACCCAGATCTGTGACTGGGGAGGAGTGTCTGAAAAGTTTCAGCGCTCCGTCCATCATCTCCTTGTGTTTCCTTTGTTTGCCCTAAGTTGGTAGGGAATGTCCAGACATGGGCCCCTTGCTCACTTTGCCACTGGATTCAAGCTAGCCTGGCTGATGAGGGGTGTTACCCCAAAACCGGTCCCAGGAAGCTTGTTTCTGGTCTAGGGAAGACCTGGCTTGGCAGTTCGGGCTGGACTGTTACCATGAGGCACAGGGTCAAGACTGATTTTCATATAGCTGGGTCTGAGCTGGAGTGGCAAAGTGAGCTAAAAAACGATGATGGATTCAACCCAGATCTGTGACTGGGGGTCAGTGTCTGAAAAGTTTCAGTGCTCCATCCATCATCTCCTTGTGTTCGCTTTTGTTTTTGCAACCTCCAGTGACAAATCTATCACTAAGTTGTTGTGCTATCCAGAGTTGATCTTCATTGCCTCAGTTTCTCTGCATGTGTACATTCTCTGCATATAGAATACTGTTCTTCAGTCTACTGGGATGAAAACTGCAAACATATATCACCGCATTACCTGCTGTATTCTTCCGATATGTCTTTGCATGTAACTTCCCCTCTTCAACGTATACCAGAAAATGCACTTCATTCATGCTGATGTGAGATGTGAAGTGTAAATTCAGTTGATTCACATTTAAACTCTTTACAAAAATTGCTGACGAATCTATGGTGCCACGCCATATGATGAAAATATCATTGATATAGGGTGACCATATGATTACGTTCTCCATCAATTCCTGGGCAAAATCATGCACCTGCTTCTCCCACCAGCCCATATGCAAATTGGGATAACTGGGGGCGAAGCAGGTGCCCATATCTGTTCCTCTTAACTGGCAATACAGGTCTGACCCAAATAGAAATATGTTGTTATAGAGACACCAGTGTGTTATGCCAAGAAGCATATCAGTATGCTTGAGGAGTGTCAAAAGCCTAGAAATTAAAAAATATTCCACCGCTCTAATCCCAACAATGTGGGAGATGCTTGCGTATAAAGAAGACACATCTAAAGTCATCAAAATGTAGTCTTCTTCCCAATTCACATCATAGACTTTTTTCAAAAAGTCTCTGGTGTCCTGGATATACGAGGAAAAATTGCTCACTGAGACCTGGAGAAAGTAATCTAAATATATAGAAGTGTTCTCAAACAGGCTGCCAATTGCATGCAGAGAAAATAGGATGGCCCAGTGGTTTGCTTACATTCTTGTGTATTTTCGATATTAAATAAAAGATGGGTAAAATGGGGAAGTCTGATTTTAGAAACAAGGCTTCCGTCTGAGTTAAAAGCCCTAAAGATTTCCATTTAGACAACTCAACATATTTGATGTTAATATCTTGGGCCTCTCTCTTGTCAATATTTTCATAGCATTGCCTGTCTTGTAACTGTTCCATCGCTTCATCCTGATACATGGTTAGGGGGCATAGAACAATATTGCCTCCCTTATCAGCCTGCCTCAATACAATATCTTTTCGTAAACATAATCAGTTCAATAAACTCCTATATTGGATCTCCAGTGTGTCTGTAGATATGTTAGTGTGTTGTGTGGCATATAAACCCTTAAGATCTTGTATCCCCAGCTCTGAGAAAATATCAATGGAGTAATGTGAGACCATAGGTACAAAAATAGACTTGGGTTTAAAAGGTGCAGTTGGCCTCTCAAAGACATTTAGTTCCTGATCTAAAATTAAAATGCCATCTGTCACACAAGGTGCACCTCCTCTCAAATGACTGTCCCTATCTCTTAGTTGATTTAGGTCAGTGATTGCAAGATTAATCAAATCATCCTTCTCAAAAAACTTAGATAGTAGAAATTTCCTTACAAATCGAAGCAGTCAATCCTGGTTTGCACATAGTCTATGTTTATTGGGGCACAGAACGAGAGTACCAGAGGCAAAATCCTATTCTTCTCCATGCTCAGTTCAAAATTTGAAAGATTGATAATATTTGTGGTATATTTTCCATTCTCTATTTCTGCTTCTGAATGGCTTTGGTTTCGCTTCTTTTTACTGAACCACCTGTTTTATCTCCTCCTCTGCCAACTCCCTGGAAATTTCAGTCCTGGCCTGCCAGAGGTCTGAGGTTGAGGTTGAGGTCCCAACGTAAAAAATTTAACTCATCCTCCACAGGCGGTATTTTTGAATCTAGACGGCAAACTTCATTGTCCGTATCAATTTCAGAACTTAGTTATGAACTGGCTGTGTCATGTTTCTGTGCAACATTGCTCTGTACATTGTGCAATAATTTCTGATGTGCTATGTTGTCAAATCTTCTGGCGAAAGTAAAGATTTGGCCCCTTTGGTAGTCTAGTTTGTCTCTTCGGAATTTGGTTGCTTTCCAATCTTTGATGGTTTGTTCAGATTAATTATGCGTCCTTGTATCTCTTATTAAAGTTTCTTCATGGTCTCCTGTTCCGGAAGCAGACGTAGGTGTTCTATAAGAATTTCTATTTCTGTGAGAAGTGCCTGGCGATCTATGTCAGCATATTTAATTATGATAGCTAATATTCTTTTAGAGGACTTTGTGCTGTTCTCTGCCCATTCCCATAACATATCGGGATTGGGATTTTCATACATTGGTGCTATCAGTATTCACAGGCCCCTGGGACACGACCAATTTCCAGGTAGCACCTATGTGACCTGCCCTCCCACCATTTCGATGTCTCTTTCTTAATAAGTTTCTCGAGTGCTTTAAAATTTCTTTGCACTACTTCGGTTTACTTGATCCACCCTCAATGCCAGAAACACCTCCATCTTCTTCCACGTCCACATTGCTGAACAGCTTCTGTGCGTCTCTCTCTCTCTCTCTCTTTCAGCCAGTCCATTCTTTGTAAATACTAGAATTACCCACAGAGTCTCATCACATTTAGCGGCCCATTTTGCAAACAAATGTTGCTGTCCTCTCTCCCCGCTGCTTTCAAAGATAAGCGTCTCGGTCTACTGTGTTCCTGGAGGGCCTCCTACTCTCTTTCCCAAGGTACTCAAGTCAATCTTTCTGTACTTCAGCTGGGGGTCTCTGTGACTGTGTATGGAGTACAATGCTGCTCCTGTGCACCAAAACGAGAGAGCGTGCTGGATTTCAGCACCAGCCTACGAACACATATCCCAACTTGCTCGTTTTCCACTTCAAAAACTGTGTCCGGCACGCTCTGACTCACTTTAAGGAAGACTTTATTGTGGCTACTAGTTAACGCGTTTCGACCACCTCCGCGGTCTTTCTCAAAACAGTTAGTAATAGCCATTAGTTCTGTTTTATACACCTCGATGGATACCAAAAGCGTATTTCTCATAAAGTGAAACTAGTGCAAAAAATTACAGTTGTCTGTCTCCCGGTTGTAATATATATTACTGTACCTTTAAATGACACATGTGGAAAAGGAACACAGCACTCTCAAAATGAGACAAGTAAACTGAACCAGGTACTTTTAAAATGAAACATGTGTATTTATTAGTACCACACTTTTAAAAGGAAGACAAAATATATGTTCAACAAGGCATCTTCCCATATGTCAAATGAAAGAAGCCAAATATAAAGAGCATGTATATACAGCATAAAAACATATGAAATATACACAAAAATAAATGCATAGAAATACAACTGCATGCACACAAGGATAAATAATTCAAACATGGAATACATCACTGGTAGTCTGTCTTGCATCATCCTTCCAGCACGACTGGGGAACCCAGTGGCAGTCTTGGCAGAAACTCCTTAACCGGGAAAGTCTCTAGGCAGGGGGCCACCCCTAAAGATAGTTCCTGTTAAAACGCCAAGAGGTCTCTGTCTTTATACTCTTACTAACACAAAGAGAGGCTTCTAGAAGCTCCCCCTCCCTTCATCTGTACTGTAGGTGCTGGCTACACTCTTTGCGTCAAGGTCACTCACCAGAACTGGCCAGGCTCCAATGAGAGCTGAGGCAAAGTTATTCACTTTCTCATCCTTGGGCTACGCAGCCCCCACTGTCTCTTCTAGCATTATCTCTCACACTCGGTGAAACATTTCTGTTTGTACACAAATAACCCAGCCTGCATGCCTTCGCAGTTGAAAGGTAGGGTCAGAAAGACACAAGATGAAACTGTGCTCCCAAAATGCGGTTAAAACAACATGGAGTTAATGGTCACCACATGATTTCACAATGCATATAAATTGATATAACACTGTAGCTGGCCAGAAAGGTCAGACATAGTGTTTGGGGGGAGAGTGGTCAATGGTCTCCAGTATCTCTTTAGAGAGGGGGTTGGTTGGAGCATGCACTACACCCTGGTTGTCATTGTCCAAGACTGTATCACCTAATGCTTCTGCAACATCAGCATCTGTGTCAGCTTTAGCTGCCTGCCACTGCAACATTATGTCGTGTTTTACGCTTGTACTCTGATCCATGCTGTGCTGAGGGGACATACCATGCCCTTCCAGTCTCTCTGCTGACACAGGACCCCATGTCCCTTGTTGAACTATACCGGGGGTAGCCGTGTACCCCCCACCGGATGCACCAGCGAAGCTATTAGGCCAAGCAGTGATGAGGGATAGGGTGTTCGCAGCCGAAGGGTGTGGGGAAGAAGGCATGTGGGGAAGAACTGAAAGGGGGATCAGCAAGGCTGATGGAGTTGCTGGACTGGAGCAACAGGGATGAGGATGGTGCGGTGGGGGAGGCTGGGGATGAGCAGTGGGGCTGGGGCAGAAGTAGGTCCATGGGTGATGGGAGGAAGCCAATAAACGTATATTCCGGGGCGGGCTGGGATGCAGGAGGGTTGGCACAGGGAGCGAGGAGGCATAGCGCATCAGGGGTGCAAGATGAGCTGAGTGGGAAGCAGCCAGGGCAGAATGTATATGTAGGGCATAGTAATAGGTGCCAGGGTGCAAGTGCAGGGTGGGTTATGCAAGAAGTAGTTACCAGCACAGTGGGCATCTCTCCTTTTTTGCAGGGCAACCAGGACAGTGACGTGGCAGACTTAGGGGATCATGGTGCAGATCCATTGCCCCAAGGGCAAGAGAAGGCTTGGCGCGGTATAGCCAGCTGGATAGCGCAGTTAGATGGCGAGATCACTGTTCCAAAAAGGTCCAGAACAGCTTCGGTGGTGCAACCAGTGGGGGGTACACAGCTACCCCCGGCATAGTTCAACAAGGGACATGGCGTCCTCCGTCAGCGGAGAGACTGGGAGGGCATGGTATGTCCCCTCAGCACAGCATGGATCAGAGTACAAGCATAAAACAGGACATAATGTTGCAGTGGCAGGCAGCTAAAGCTGACACAGATGCTGATGTTGGAGAAGTATTAGGTGAGACAGTGTTGGACAATGACAAGTAAAATTTAGAGTGGGGGACCAGTGGAGAATGATATGACTCAGTAGGAGGAAACAAGATGGTGGCAACATGGGGCAGGTAGACATAAGGGGGAGAAGTTCATCAGTCAGTGCCTAGTGTTTTTCAGAGGTCAAGTGATGGTCAGTAACAACAAGGAGGTAGAGGAGTGCCAGACGGATGGGACAGCTGGCAAGGCAGCGGGCTCCATAGCGGGTACCAATCTTGGTGCCATGTAAGGATGCCGCCAGCATGGGTTCAATTGGAATGGATGCGATGGACTCTTAAGAGTGTAGGACAACCCGCTTTCACAAAGGTTTATACATGAGGGACACGGGGTAGGCCCTGAGGATCTGACCCCAGCGGGGATGGTGGACATAACACCTGGCTAGGGGTACAAGAAGCAGGGGGTCAGTAAGAAGGTGGAGGGTAATAAAGGGGCAAATGAGGGGGTGGCAGGATACACAGGCGAAAGCTGCATGTAAGAGCATAGAGTGGGCCATGGTGAGGAGAAAGCAGAAGAAAAGGTTAAAGGCTTGGAGAGCAAAGAGTTGAAGATTACAAAAATGCCCTACATGGGAGTCTGTAAGCAGTTGGGAGCACACCTCATGCTAGAGGCACACAAAATATGATAAGGGGAATATGTTGAAATTTTGAAATTGCTACATAGGGAGTTGAGGGCTAAGGAGGCTCCAAGGAAGACGAATATGAGCTAACCAAGCACCCTAAGTTCCCCTTGACAGTAGAGTAGTGGACAATGGACTTTCTAATTTATGCCAACGTCTATAGCAAAAAATATCCTGAGAAGTTGTTAAGTATACGGATGGTATATAAAAGGAGGT
Organism: Triturus cristatus; assembly: GCF_964204655.1. NCBI lineage: Eukaryota > Metazoa > Chordata > Amphibia > Caudata > Salamandridae > Triturus > Triturus cristatus. Next base: position 452,230,174 of record NC_140587.1, read on the forward strand.
GATAAATTATGAGGGCTATGCTTGGGCCCAATATAATGATGAGTTTCGGAATATCATGGCACTGAATCCTGATACGCAATTGAGGGAGGTGAACTCAGACCTGTGGCTCTATACATTGCTCCCATCCAATTCTGGGAACACAATCTTTACGACAAGCATACTATCCATAGTATATCAGCCCTTTGAAAGGCGCCCCACCTGGGGAGGGGTGGGGGGTGACAGGAAAAGGAGAGAGTGAACTGACGGGGACCTGCTGGGACTTCAAGAAAGGTTTATTCAACAGGGAATATTGTAAGTTTAAAGAGTGCCGGCAGACATGCCCTTATCCAATGCTATGGGACGGACGGACACACCAGTACCTCATCGGGGCAGTGCAATCCCAACAAGGGCCCACCAGGGATCAGCAGCACAGTCAAGCATCAGTGTTTAATGGAGGATGGGGAACCCAAGGACCGGGGGGTAAGAGCTCATACACCAGTTCAGCTAGATCAATTGTAGTTCCAGCTAGCATGGTATGATCAGAAGGAGGATGCCAAGTTGTTGAGGGAGGGGTTTCTATTGGGGTTTCAATTGGGGTACGAGGGCCTGAGGATGCACAGGTGTGTGAACAATCTCAAATCAGTCACTTTCAGGCATGTGGTGAAAGATAAATTGCGGAAAGAAATACAAGAGGGCAGGATGGCTGGCCCATTTGATGATTGGTCGATGGTAGATTTGATTGTGTCCCCTATCGGTGTGGTTCCGAAAAGAGAAGAAGAGAAATTCAGGCTAATTCAGCACCTGTCATGGCATTAAGGTATCTCTGTTAATGATTTCATCCCGAGGACCAGGTCTCAGTAAAATATTCCTCAGTGGACGTGACTCTATCATTAGCAGGTCAAGGGGCACAAATGGATAAAAGCGGCATCAAGTCGACTTTCCGCTTGCTGCTTGTCCACCCAGATGAGTTTCAAATGTTGGGAATTCAGTTTGAGGGCTAATATTATGTTGACAAGGCGCTCCCAATGTGGTGTTCAATCTCATGTGGGCTATTTGAACATTTTACTACCTTCTTGCATGGGTTTTTTCATGGTGCATAGGACACGAGCACATCAAACATTAGCTTGGTAATTTCTTTTTTGTGGGAAGCCCCGGTTCTACAGACTACCAGTGGCTGCTGGTGAGTTTTCTCGAGATCTTGGAGGACTTGGAGTGTGGTTGGCACCATAGAAAACAGTCTGACCCAGTACAGTGTTGTCCTTCCTGGGCATTGAAATTGACTCCGGGGCAATGGAAGCCCGCCTACCAGAAGAGAAAGAATTATGATGCAATTGCTGTTGAATTGCATGTTGGCAAAAAACAAAGTCACAGTTAAAGAAGTGCAGGTCCTGTTGAAGAATTTGAATTTTGCCTGTAGGGTGGTGAGAGCAGGGAGGACATTCTGCTGGCAGTTGGGGATGACATTGCTGGCTTGGCGTTGCCACATCACTATGTAAGATTGTCAGCAGGGAAGAAGGAGAATTTGAGAATGTGACGCTTCTTTTTAGAATCATTTATTGATGGAGATTCAGTGGGATGCACAGCTCTACTCTGTTGCTGCGGGGGGTATTGGCTTCGGGGTATACTGGCAAGGCAAATGGTGCGGAGAAATGGCTGCACAAATGGAAGCAAGGCGGGAGGAGTATCGCTTTCCTAGAATTGTTTCCTGATAGCTGCAGTGGCACTGTGGGGTGAGCAGTTAGCGCACAGGAAGGTTCAATTTCACATTGACAATATGGCAGTGGTGCAGATAGTCAACTAGCAGTCGGCAAGAGATGATCAAGTGTTGAAACTGCTGCAGGTTTCGTGCTGAAGTGTCTGACATTTGAAATTGTGCTTAGAGCATGATGTGCCAGAAGTGGACAGTGACATTGCAGATGCTTTGTATCATTCATAGTGGAAGAAATACCATGGGCTGGCTACGGAGATGGACAGGGTCCGGACCAGGATGCCACAGGAGCTTTGGACAGTGGGCGACAGAGGATGCTTCAGTTGGTGGTAGAGTTGCTGGCAGTGTCAGCGAGATGGGTGTACAGTTAAGCTTGAGTGGAGTTCTTACATAGTGGGGCACAGAAGAGGCGGGATGCTTAGTCCCGGAAGGAAGATGCAGTTCAATTCATGTTGATATTAATTGAGAAAGGGCAGTCCAGAGTCACGATTGCAGGCAAGGTAGTTGATATCACCTTTATGGGAAAACTCCTTTGGGGCTACACCCTATTGGCAGGGGAGCTAAGGAAGAGGATGTTGGAGGCGTGGGCCAGGGAGGCTGGTCGCGAAGGGCAAAATAGAAGACCTCTGACTAGGAGTTTATTTTGTGAAGTCATCAAGAGTTTACCTGGAATCTGTCTAAGCAAGGATGAATGGGTTTTGTTCTCGGCATTGATGTCAGGGATGTTTTTTGGGGTGTTTCAGATGTCTGAGTGTTGGGGCAAAGGGTAGTCAGGGGGTACTTTGGGAGGGGGTGCACAAGTGTGAGGTGTGTTTTCAGCTCTGTCTGTAAAAGCCAAAAATGGATCCGAGGGGTCAGGGTAGGTCCGTCCTGCTGCATAGATGCCCAGTGGACTGGTTCTGTGTTAAAATGGGGCACCACTCTGCGCGCACGGTCTGCAGTGGGGCCGCGGTAGGGTTTTACAGCATGTCAATGGCAGGCAGGTGACCGCTATTCAGCTACTGGTGGTATTGCGAAAAGGGATGACTCACATAGGAGTTGATGCAAAGGGTTATACAACGCATTTGTTCTGCAAAGGGATGGCAACAGATGCGGGTAGAAGAAGAAGGAGTAGGGAGAACAACATGGGTCTGGGTGAATGGTTCTCTGAATGTTTCCAGCGTTATGATAGGGGGGAGTGGGGGATTGTTGAATCATTACCCGTTTTTCAATTGTTGTTGTTGTTGTTTTCCAGGCTTGGTTCCAGGCCTTGAGGTCGCTGGATTATCGCTTTTGATTGTAGGGCACTCATTTGTTACGTAGGTTGAAAGCAAGGAATAGCATAGCAGCCATGGCACTAACTTGGGTATCGACACCAACATGGTTCAAGTGTGCTGGTATGGCAGAGGGGATATGCAATATGGGGAATTGTTATCCTGTATGAATAGATTGTTGGTAGGAGGAAAGTGCCCTGATGTGTTGTTAGTGCATTTAGGTGAGAGTGACCAGGTGGTTGAGAAATGGGGTGTCTTAGATGAGAGTAATGAAGGACAATTTAAGGGAGGTGCAGCGTCAATGGTCAGGATGCCACATCATGTGGACAGAGTTAATTCCTAGGAGAGTGTAGCATTGGGGCCAAAAAGCCAGCAGCTATAGAGAAGGCGAGGAGGAAAATCAAAAGAGAAATGAGAGCTTTTTGCAGACATCAAGTTTTCTGTAGAATTGAGCATGTGGAGTTGAGATATTATACATTACAGTTTTTCCTCTGGAACAGAGTGTATCTGCCATACTATGGTATGGAGTTATATTTGTTGCATGTACGGGACATAGTGGCCAAAGTGTTGAACGTTTGTTAGTAAGCAGCAAAAGGGGAGGGCAGAAAAAGGTGAACCATGACCTTTTCTGGGTGGTGGTTAGCCAAGAAGTTGGCATGGGTTAGCAAAGTTGATTGTATTGACAGGGGCAATCCAGGCTGAAAGGGAACGGGTAGACAAGCTCACACCTGGGTGAGGCAGGAAGTTTAAGGCTGATGAGGAATTTAAGTTGGGGGAGAGGGACATTTAGGAGTGGAGGGTAGTTCAACTTATCTAACATATTTGTATAGTGAAGTCTTAGTTTTGTAAGGTGAAGGGCCAGCGTTTATATGTGATGTGCGCCTAGTTCAATAAAAGCAGCATTTGTCACACAACTACAGTGTCAGTGGTCTGTGCTGCTCACCCGATTCTACAATGGGGAGTTGGGGGGGGGGGTCTGGCCCCCGGGGGAGATTGGAGATGGAGCAGTCCAGTGACTGCAGCGGATTGGGCTATATTTGGCTAGGAAGTAGCCAAGGGTATATAAACCGGGATTTTGTTTTACCAGCCACCATTTTACATTGGTGACACAGTGGCTGGTATTAGGTCCCACTTCTAATGTTAAGCTTTCAGGGTTTTGGTTACATTGAGGTTGGTCTTACTGTGGACAGGCTTTGGATTGGAGAAGGTGTCGGGGGAGAGAATTATGTATGATTGTCGATTTTGAAGCAGGAGTGGTTGGCTGAGACGTTAGCATGGGTTAGCGAAGTTTATTGTGTTGACAGTGGAAATTCAGGCTGAGAGGGAACAGGTAAACAACCTCACGCATTCATGGTTCATTAGGAAGTTAAGTTAATTACAGGTTAGTAGTTCCAGTAAAACGGTATGGGAGGGTAAAGGTCTCAATTGATGAGGATCCACCCAGGAGGAGGTAGAGACTTGCAGGTTTAAGTTTTGTTGGGGGAGAGACATTTAGGGGTGAAGGGTAGTTTAACATAGGTAACATATTTGCACAGTGAGGTTTTAGTTTTGTAAGGCGAAGGCCCAGGAATTCTTTGTGATGTGCACCTGTTTCAATAAAAGCGGCATTTTCCACAGAAATATGGTGTCAGTGGTCTGTGCTGCTCCCCCTCTTCCCCAATGGACCAATAGCACTAACTTTGCATGTGTTGACACACTCCACCTTCTCCAGATCAAGAAGCACTGCTTGAAGCGTCATCCACGGGGGACCTGGACACGCCACACCCGGGCTCATGGCCCACGCAGGAGGCCGCAATGCCCTGGCCAGAGTGTGAAGCAACCAAGCAACAGTACCGAGACCACTGTACCTGATATACTCACCCGACCGGCCTGGCACCCTTAACCTGTCAAGTCATTCCACTTGTCTATGACAGCCCAAACCGTGCTGCACAAGTCTAAAGCATTGGTGAGTGGAGAAAAACAGAGCGCAGAGTTGTGGGAGTGCAAAAGGATGATAGTGGACTGCCATCCCCTATCGGGCCTGTTTGTCACGTTGACGGAAGAATCAAAATGGGTCTACTGCAGCGGGTGCCTTTTTTTTGTTTTTTTGTTTATTACATTTTTTCACGTTAACATAGGTCATATATGTTTTGGACAAACAGGAGATTGCCACATAGGGAAGGAACCCTTCGAGGGGTTAGTCTGTCACGATTAGTCCATGACGTTAAAATCAAAGGAAGAAAGAGAAATGAGATATAAACAATATAACTTCCACATCATCATGTGCCCTCGGCAGGCACGGGTGAAATGACAGCACTAATAATATTAATAGTCATTGCATTTCCTGTACGTGGGTAGGAGGAGGAGGGGAGAAGAACGGTGATAAAGATACAATCACGGAAAGGAGGAGGAGAATCACACCAAACCATTCAAATGCAGAACGTGCAATCTTTGCAAAGGTGTTGTCGCTCCATGGCCACGGACTTCCAGCAATCCTCACTTGGTCCCTTCAATCATGTAGACCACAGGGCGAGGGTGGGCCTGTGGGCTCCGTGAACTGTTCAGGGGGCGATTGGGCAGCAGCCAGCATGGGCAGGTGGGCGGATCCCCTCTCTGATGAGCTGTCATCTGAGTCATTGTCCCTTTCAATTCCATGATTGTGTAGTTTAGTAATCATGCTGTCCCAGATTTCAAGGTTTCTTCCTGTGTTATTGTCTGTACGGACTCCCCGAAGTCTGCTCTACTCAGCCACTGTCCACTCCAGGATATCTGATACACATTTAGTCCATGTCAGAGGTGTTGGGCTCGCCCAGTGTATAGCTATGCACCTATGGGCTAGTACAAACCCCAACTGGGCAAATTTCTAATGCATTCTTTTCCATTTCTCGGGGAGAGGCAACAACCCCAACAAACAATGACAGACTGTGAGGTCTACATTCACATCTGTTACTCCACACACCGCACATAGCACTGCGTCCCAGAAGGGGCACAGCAGTGGACATTTCCAAGTAATATGTCCCAAATCAGCCGGGATTACAGCAAATGCATCTCGCAGTCTCTCCGGGTAGACCCCGTGTAGGCGCTGTGGTATCAGGTACACTTTATATATGTAATAGAATTGCCTCAGTTTAAACCTGGCAGTACTAGTCACCTCCCGTACTTGTGCCAGGGTCCTCTTCCATTCAGTGTCCATGAGTGGGGATTCTAAATCTTCATCCCAAGTGGCGAGCTTTGGATCTATATTAATCTGTCAGTCAGACTTCAGATCTGCATTCAGCCAAGATATAATACCTTTTGGGGACCCAGGGTCCAGTATCACTTGTAGCACCTGAGATTCTCCGGGAACGACATCCAGATGTCTCGGGTTGTGTGCAAGATGCTGGTGTATACTATCCCAAAGTGTATACCCATTTCCTCCTGTGACATGAAGACTCAGTTTTAGAAGAGGTATCCTGCTTTCCGGTAGACCCCGGTCAGCAAATCCAAGACATCGACAGAGTCCTATAAATGTACAAAATGGCACAACCACCAGATTGGAAGGAGTTTGGGATAGTGTGCCCGAAGTATCACCTGTTTTACAGCTCTCTCATATGTCAATGCTACCTGTGTGACTAAAAACGGGATACCCGCCAGAAGTGCACGACCACTCATAAGTAACTTAGGGAGATCGGCCGTCTCATTGGAGCCTGATAGGAGTTTATTTTCCCAGGTGGGGCCTTCTTTGCACCACATGGTGTTGTATTGCAACAGGCCAGCCAGATGATACAATTTAAGGTCCAGAAGGTCAAGGCCTTCATGGCTGCGGTCCAATTTAAGGATCCAAGGTGAATTCTACTTCTATTACCCGCGCATACAAGGGTCACCAATAGGCTATCGATACTCCAAAACAGCGAGGGCGGCAATGCACTGAATGAATTCTGCATTGTATACAGGAAATGGGCCAGCATGACCATAGCAGGCGCCATCTTTAATTAGGTACCTCGGGGAAGATTAAAAGATTATTTGATGCCTACCTTTCATCTTAGCTGAAAGATGGCAGTGGCCCCTGTACCATGACCCCTACATGAAATATGAAACCAATTATTAGCACTCTACCCACCATTTAACTGCACTAAAGCATATCATGCTGCTATAGTATGTCTCAGGTCACAGCAAAACTGATATAATTTGCCCGACAGAGACACTGGAATTCAGAAACAGGTTATAATCATTGGTGTTCACCGCCCCCACAGCAGAAGTGCTTGGTCTAGCTTCCACATTACTATGAAATTATTTTTGATGCACTCAAATCCTCTCCTGTGATAATATGTCCAAAAACAAACCTGCAAGACAACTATTGGTCTCTGAAGCTGTGGCAACAAGCAAAGGCCACACCATTGGCCATGGCAACCACCTCAGATGTGCTGGATTCAGTCCTGGCTACACTTATGAAAGATTTGGTTACTATAAAATGCTCTTTTGTTAGTATGAATACAGCGGTGTCCATGACCAACACAGAAATCCAATACGTGAGGGGACATAACACCAGATTTCAAGTGCAAATAGTGAATTAGAATGGTTTCAATTCACTGGTGGAGGTACTTTTGGACTAATCCCCGGTTTGGGGACAAGCAATGTGGCTCCTACAGCGGAAAACTATTGATTTCAAAGACAGTAGCTGGAGGGATAATATACCAATTAGGGGTGTACCGGAAAACACTGAGAATGATTATTTGTTTGAGTTTCTAGGTACCCTACTTCCAACTCTGTTGAACATTACTTTCAATTCACTTGTAGAGCACGTCGAGTCTGGTCCAGCACATCTGCTCTAAGTACCCACCTGAGACATATCCTGGCCTGCTGCTTGTGGTACTAACACGCCTTGGCAGATTATTATAGAAGTATAAAAACACAGTCCTTACCAGTATGAAAACTCCCAAATTATCATCACAGCAGATATTTTGATAACCACAAATGTAAAAAGGAACAGTTTCTTGCCCTGCACTCCAGACAACAACAGAAAAGAGACATTAAATGTGATCTACTAGAGCCCACCATACTTTTTATCATGTTCCATGGTGGAACAAAGGACAAACATGACCTAGGGACGTTAAAACTGGGCGGAGAGATCGGGATGAACGCTGTTGTTGGGATTTGGTGATGCAGAAATGGTCCCAAGGAGGCAAGCCGAGGTAATGGAAACCATCGATGTCCCAGGGCAAATTGAGATCAACCATTAAAACTTAACCTTTCTTCCCTCAGGGGCAGGCATTGGTCCTCTGTAACATATAACTACTGAACCCCATTCTCTTGCAAAGCTGGTCTACGATCATAAGGTTCACTAGCCCTCACAGGTGGGTAATCTTACTTATTGATAACAATTGCAATTGTTAGTTGAAATTTGCCATTCTCCTGCTGCAATCTGGATTCAAGACTCAGTATTAATTGCAACCAATAACCCCTCACCTTTCCCACAGTGTCCACCCCTCCCCCCTACTTGACTTTGAAGCACTATCACCGACCATAGACTACTATGGAAAGACTATGTTGCCTTGTGTCCCACAGGTGTCAGTGCCACTTCTTCCCTCTAGAAATTAAGGAGTAGACCCCAGTTATGGAGAACTTTTGCGCTGGTAGTTACAAATTCGATTAGCTCACACTCATATCACTCCCTATATAGTAATTGATTGTATCCAAAGCACATCTATGGCCGAAGTGCTGTAGTACCCTTTGCTTCACGCTAGCTGTTTTCTCACAAAATTCCCTTGCACCCTCGAGAGTCACTCTTATTTGGCTTGACAACTGGAAACCTAACATACAATTCCATCCACATGCCATGTGAACCTCCTGCAACAACAAATTCGGAGACCTTTAAAGATAACCCCCTCAATGTCAATGGGTTTACACACTTCATTAACAGGAAGAAAGTACTTATCTACCTTGCCCACAATACACCTGACATGGCTTTTTTTCAAGAGAAACACTGAAAGTAAGAGTGCACTCCTTCCCTTTATTCATTCTTTAATTTAAGCTTGAAATTGTTTGCTTGTAGTGCGTGCCAACAGTGGCTGAGAACCGTCCCAATCCCAGCTAATATCAAATTCCAATATAAACGGGCACATCACTTGCGCACCCAACTGTCGCACTGCTGAATGGGAAATGTTCCCTTATGGTAAGTCACTTCATCCAAAGGTCGCCATTATTTATCACCATATACCAAAATCTTTTACCAATCTTTATGACGTCAGTCTTCCTTCATATATTACCACGGATACAGAACGGTTCACTTGAATACTTTATTCATCATTTTCAAATGCCTCCTGCTGCCCATCCAGGCTTTCATCAGTGGCACGTAAATACAACCATACATCAGAGAAGGCTCTTTGTATCATACCCAATGCATTTCAAGCCATTCTGGCTCTTCGTCAGGGGTCACTGTAACACATGAAAAGAACAGCCCAACTTACTACTCAATTTGAACATACTGTAAAAAATAGAGTACTGCTTCACACACCACCTACACCCAAAACAACCCTGTTTCCCTCCCTCACCCTTATGATTAACCAGTATTAAAAGTAAAATGAATCCATTCCCACTCAATCCTCCATCCCTCTGAACAAAATAGAACATGAAAAGGGAACATTTCCCATTCAGCAGTGCGACAGTTGGGTGCGCAAGTGATGTGCCTGTTTATGGAGGAATTCTTTTCAAGAGACCCATCTCTCCCCAAAAGAGAGCAAAAAATCTAAAAGGTATTTGGTGGGCAGCTTTATATATGCTAGCACAGCATCTGAGAAACAGGACCTGAAGAGAGGGACAGAGCATCCCTGGAAGCAAGAGGGCTGCAATTCTTCTGCATAAAACCCTACCCTTTAAATTGCTACACACATGGGAAGATCATGACAGCAGATACGTTTTTGCAAAACTCAAAATTCAAAGTGCATATATTATTGCTGGTTAATTGTTTTGCCCAGATTATGGTCATATCTGCCTTCCTATGCCAATCTAATAGACTCCTTACACCATTTGGCACCACCAGAGTCATTCTCAGTGCTGACTATAATGTAACAATCGATCCCGTCCTAGACAGATCAGGCAGACTGAACCTTTATCATAATAGTGAAAGATTTTCCCTAGTAGATGGTATTAAGGATCATGCACTGCAAGATTCCTGGTGGTTGCTACACCAATGGGAGAGTGTCTCTACCTTAAGTCCCTGCCCACCTTGTATCCAAACTAGGATTGACTATTTTTTAATCCCCCTTCCTACAGCAGCTTGTCAGTACATCCATTATTCGCTATGGAGTGTTTGACCACAATCACATTCACATTCATTTAGACCTGGATTCAAGACAACCCCCTAAAAGCCCATAGACACTCTCCTGTTGAATGAACCTCTGCAACTACAGAGACCTGCAAGATAAAAGCCCTCATAGTCACATGCAGAATGGCTCCTTCAGGAGATTAAAAATTCTGCATCCATTGCGCAGATACTGAGGGGATGGTAAAAACCACTGTGAGAGGCATGCTGCAGAGGAATTTGGCACTGGCCAAAGCGCACACGAATAGTAGTGCAAAACTTCAGTTAGACTCCAAGATATTGAGATTGACTCATTCCTACTCTCAATCACATTTACATGAAATCCTGAGGGAACTCTCAACTTCTAAACTTAACTAAAACACATTATATATGACAGATGCAGAAAAATGTCTCCCAAAAAATGTCAAAGACACTACAAAATGGAGAAGAAAGCAGGGTGGCTCTTGGTCTATAAACGCCAACATTTAGCTGAATTTCAAAAGTACTATCTGGCCCTTCACACCTCTGATGATGGTATAGGACCATCAGAGGAGACAGATTTCTTTGCCCATCTCTGTTTACCTTGACTTACCCAAGCTCAGTCTGACATGTTAAAAGAAAAAATCATAAAAGATGATGTTACAAGAGCTGTTGATAAGGCCACTGGCAAAACACTTGGAGAGGATAGCTATTAAGCAGAATTTTACAAAATGGCCAATGCAATGACTGTCCCCATTCTAGTCTCTGTCTTTGATGAAATACTTGAAAATGGATTGTATGTAAAGACCTTAAGCAGCTTATAATGTTGCTCTGAAAATGGATCCCTGAATGCAGACTATGTTAGAACTAGGATCTCAGTGCTCCCACAACTGTGAAAGGACCCCCTCATGTGCTCCAGCAATAGACCCATATTTCTATCATTGCGGATGTAAAAATACTTGCTAAAGTCCTAGAGACTTTTGTAAGGAGAGTAATGACCTCTTTGATTCACCCCTTGTACATGGGTATTGTCAGAGGAAGTTCTTCAATGAACCATCTGCGCACCCTAGCCCACATACTCTGGGAGGTAAAGGATGACTGGGATGAGAAAGTTCTTCTACCTCGATCAAAAGGATTTTGACAGACTGGAATGTGTTTATCTATTTCACATGATGGAAAGAATGGTCATCGGTGAGAACTTACATTGACTAGAGGATTGTACCACAATCCTACAGCATCGCTAACTTGGAGTGGATAGTTCAATCTGGACAAACCGCTGATGGCCATAAACATAGGGAATCTTGCTCAGTCCAGCGGTGGCAGCCAACAATTTGGGTGTTATTTTTGATAACACCTTGTCTTTCAATACCCAGGTTAATAGAATGGCGAGTTATTGTTCGTGGATGACTGGTATCTTGAAGAAAATATTGTCTTTTCTTCCCAAATAACTCAGAGTGTCAGTGGTCATTGCACCTATCACCGTCCTTTTAGACTACTGGAACACCCTGTATCTAAATGTCAACCAATACTCCTTAAACAAGCTCCAAATCATCCAGAATGATGCTGCACACATGGTTCTGGGAACACCCAAACTCTCCTCAGTCAGGGAAGGACTGAGATCCCTTCATTGGCTGCCAGTAAAGAAGTGAGTGTCTTTTAAAGCTCTCTGCTTGACACATAAAGCTTGCCACTCTCAGGGGTCGAGTTATCTCAGGACAGCCCTGAATTGGTATGTCCCTAAGAGACCTCGGTGATAGGCTGGACAAAACAAAGTGGAGGGCCCTCAGCGTAAGAAAGCTAGGTGGGGGGAACGTGCCTTTAAAGTGGCAGTTGCCAGGCTTTGGATCTTCCTTCCTGAACATCTCAGGAGCCTTCATTTGCACCTCATGTTCCGTAATCAAGGTAAAACTTGACTTCTTGCAGATTAGCCCTCTTTTTGGGGGTGGTTTTGTGCTGATCCTGCTGTTCTGAGTAGTCACTGCCCTCACAGTTCTCTCCCCTGCATAGCGCTTGGATGCCTTTTTGTCTAATGCGCTCTACAAATGCTACAAATACAAATACTTTGTGGCGGCTTCACCTTCCATTACTTAGACATTTGGCTATTGTCACCTGGGCCAATAATATCATCAAGGAGATAATGACAGCTGCTGGAGAGATTAAGGCATTTTAAAAAATATATATTTCTGTATTTCTTCCTATGGTCCAAGTTGTCAAAATGAATACAGGACCTAAGTTTAACTATCCCTTTTCATACCTCGATCCATTCTCAAATATGTATCACACAGTATTCATAAATGTTCATGGGGGAAGCAAAGCCTAAGAATGACAGACCCCATATTACATACACCCACTGAGAAGGGGGGGTCTCCATTTGCCTCATATGGAAAGTTACTGGTCAAAGGGAGGTTCCTCCATCTAGAGAAGAGGCGATCAATTTCCTTGGTAACTCTAGACAAGTTCACAAGGGGGACTCTTGCCAGATCTTTGACTATATAGATACCCAAGTATCTTAATTCCAAAGAATCGGCTCCTCCCCAATGATCGACATTCCAGCTCATCACCTCTGTCTTGGATTTATTTACCAGGTAGCTTGACAGAGCCCCAAATCCCTCCGTAATTGACTCTAGACGAGAAAGAGCCTCCGCAGGATTGCTTGTATATACTGTCAAGTCATCAGCATATAGAGCTAACTTACAGCTATAAAGCTGAGACTTGAAAGGATGGATATCATTATCTAATCTGATGGCTTGCGCTAATGGTTCAATATACATATTGAACAAGAGTGGAGAAATTGGGCAGCCCTGCCGGGTCCCTCTCTGGATGTTAAAACTTGAGGTAAGTTTTCCATTCAATAGAATACGGGCAGATGCGCCTTGGTAGCAATTTCTCAGGGTATGAATAAAAATTGGGCCAAACCCTAGTGCTGCCAAAACCTCCCATAGATATACCCAGCAAACCCTATCAAATGCTTTGGCCGCGTCCAAGGCTATTATAGCCAAAGGATCAGATCTTGTAATGGCCAAATCGATGTTGCCAATCATTAACTGAGTTTGCTCTTGGATCTGCCTGCCTTCTACAAATCCCTTTTGGTCTGAATGGACCAGCTTAGGAACCACCTTCGCCAATCTCCCTGCCAATATGCCCATAAAGATCTTATAGTCGGCATTTAGCAGGGAGATTGGTCGATATGAGTCAGCCCTTAGAGGATCTTTACCGGGTTTAGGAATCAAGACTATGGTTGCCTCTTTCCAGGATTCCGGGACCTTACCAGCAGGGCTATAAACAGAGTTAAACAGAGAAGCCAGGGCAGGAGTCAGTTCTTCAGCCAGAAGTTTGTATACTTCGTTTGGAAGTGAATCCATACCGGCAGCCTTTTTATTCTTGCATTTGTTAATTTGCATACTTATCTCTTCCATGGTGAACGGGGCCTCCAATTTATTTCTGCATGCCTCTGTAATAGAGGGAAGAGACAAAGTACTTAACCAGGCTTGAACTAAGCTGAGAGAGGGCTCCAGATCTTCTTTGTATAGATCAGAAAAAAGGGAGAGTAGGCAAGGTTGCATATCTTCAAATTTACTAGATGTTGCCCCCGTGGAGTTTATTATCAGCCTATTAATATTATTTTTTGCTCTATCTATCCTGGATTTCCAAGCAAGGAGAGCCCCTGCTTTCTCCCCATACTCAAAATTCTGCATATTCCTTGCTTGCCACTGTGCTCTGCACTTCGCTTCTAGATTACCTCTGTACTCCCGTCTTACTTCTTCTAGGTCTTTTAGGACTTGTGGTAGATGTTCTAAGTCCCCTGGAGGTATTCTGTTCCTCTCCCTCTCCAACTGACTTATTCTCTCCTCAATGGATTTTAAGACACTAGCCTCAGATCTATTTTTAAAACAGATGAGGCTATGCAGACTGCCTCTCAAATTGGCCTTATAGGCGTCCCATATAAAGTCCATTGACGTAGACCCCATATTTAATTCGAAAAAGTCCGTAGTGGAAAGCTTTACCGCCTCAATAATCTCAAGGTCAGACAACTTAGCTCTATTTAATGTCCACCTTGACTGAGGAGCTGACCCCTTGGCTCTATAGACAAACTGAATTGGAGCATGGTCTGAAAGATGACTAGGCTTGACTGAGATGTCCTCGATGTCATTAAGGGATGGTGTATCTGTCAGAACATAATCGATCCGGGAGGAGTGACCGTACTTTTTACTGTAAAAGGTAAATTCCTGTAAATCTCCTTTCTTGGCCCTCCAGACATCTGCCAAGTCTAAATCCTGTAGCATATTAATAAATGCTCGGCGAGATTTTGGAGTGCCAATGTAATAGCTCGTGTTCGATCTGTCCCTAACCGGGTCAAGAAGGAGGTTAAAGTCCCCTCCGATAACAAACGGAGGAGTTGCCAATGTTAAAATAGACTGGAGTTTACTGATATATGTAGGGTCATCTATATTTGGACCATAGTATGATACACAGGTTAAATAGACGGGAAAGTTAATCTGGTGAAGATGATCATTCTCCCTAAGCTTTCCTACGTCTTTTCTGCTATCCCTCTTTCCTTTCCCCAAAATTTAATAAGTAAAATCCAGAGTAAGATTGGGAGTTTCATCTGGGGGGATAAGGGCACCAGATTATCCTGGAAAAAGCTGAGGCGTAGGCTTGTCAAGGGGGGTTTGGCTCTCCCGGACATAAGCTGGTACGCAGTAGCTTTCCAGTTTAAAGCTTTCCGCATGTTACTGATGAGACCCGAGAATTCGGCTTGGGGGAGACTCCTGGGAGAGATGGCGAGAGCGGAGGCGGGGGGAGGAAGCGAAGAGGCCTTTTTGTACAAGTTTGGTGCTCCAAAGTTCTTCAAGAAAGTTCGCCTAAAGGTTTTAAGGGCAGCCTTGGTTCTTTGGTATAAAGTCAGAACAACATGGGGGATAGGGTATTATTCACACTATGCCCCCATATGGGATTCCCCCGGGACACCTCACTGTTTAAAGGATGGCTTGGCTCTATCTATTAAGAGGGCTGGAATTACAATCTGGTCGGAATTGGCAGACCCAGAGGGGATACTCCCTTGGGAGGTTTTGAGGTCTAGGATTGGCACCGGTTTCTCTAGGTTTAAATTCCTACAGCTAGCTTCGTGGTTTGAGGCTGAGAAAGAGCAATTGAAAGGAAATTGGGAGATAGAAAGGTTATGTCACTCTACCCTGGTTATAAGAAAAGAGATATCGGTGTGGTACAACCTAGCCCTAGAAGCTGTAGATCCAAAGACCTCCCCAGCGACCAAAATTTGGGAGCAGTCCCCTTTTGAGCCCACAATAGAAGTATTGTTTGAGCCATCACTGAAGCTGTTGTATAAATACATTAAACCTGCGGCTTTAAAAAAGAACCACTTCTTTGTCATCAATAGGCTCTACTACACCCCAGCAAGAATTGCGAAATTTGCCCCAGCGCCAACCCCGAACTGTCCAAGGTGTAAGTTTCCTCTAGCTAACGACCTCCACATATTTTTTGAGTGCCCAGAAATAAAGACCTTCTGGAAGGAAATTGGAGTCATCCTCAAAGATGTGTTTAAGTCTTACATCGAGGTTAATATGTCATTGATTTTCTTTGGAGATGATGGCTCATTTTGCACAAGGGCTTTACAACAACAAAGAGGTCTATTGTTATATTTGGTTCTGCTTGCACGCAGAGAAATATGTAAGAGATGGAAGGACCCTCAACCTCCTAACAGAGAAGATTGGCTTAAGGCTACCTTTGCTATGGCTAGTCTGGAATATGGCGGAGTAGAGGAAAAATCTACCAATCTTTGGCATCCTTTTATGAGCTGGGGCCATAACCTACGGCTAAATATTTAGGTCCAATGATTACGCCAGATACCTACACTAAACATGGGACTGGTCGACCATTGGAAACATATGTGGTAAGCCGGGCGGTGCCTTCCCCACAGATCGTTTAAGCGGCTTCATAAGATCCACAGGTGTTTATTGGTGAGATGAGGACCAAAAAAAAAAAAAAAAAGGAAAGTTACTGGTTGGCACATCAATTGGGACCCTTAATACATATTTATGATGACCACACATAGTATGACAACCCCGGCTAATAGTTGAATGGCACATCCTGAAGATTGCAGATGAACAAGCTCTCTACTACACAGCACAGCCCCATATCGCCCCATCCATCAACCCAATTCTACAAGCCTATCAGTAATCATGGAAAAGGACTAATTTGCTTTCAAAAGTCCATTACCACCTCTATTTCAAGGCTCCGCTATGGCATAACTCTGGCATTACTTTATGAGCGGAAGAGGTTAATTGGCTCCTCTGAAAATCTCCCAAGATAGACACATTGATTGATGACCTTATTGCCCATGTACCCTGAAATCCTTCTCAGATATACAATGGAAATGTTTGCATTCTTGGTACCCGTAATGGAGATACATCCAATTATCCCATGCTCTACTGGACGCACTAAGGGAAAACATGAGGGTGTTGGATGGTATCACCTACACACTCGGAAAGGCTTTAGCAGGGTCATTCCAGTGTTCTATGGCAAATTGATCAAATGTAACTTCTCTAAAGACACATAAAGACACATCCTTATAGCTACGTACTTTGTGCGCTTTTGATGTTCATTGGAAAACCAATTAGACAATAATACAATAATCTTACTTGCAAATATATTAAACTTCAACTGTTAAAAAAAAATGAAAAACATTTATAACTTGTAACTAAGTTTGCAAAACATTTTGCAATAATATTGTTAGTGAGGGTGGATGTTTTTAATATTGCTGTTTAAAAGTTAATATTAGTAAATTAAGGTGATATATTTAAATTAGTTTATTATTTAATATTATGTTTAAATTGGAGAATTAGATAAACTGTAATATTTTATTGTATTCTATTACTACCAATTAAACTGTACATGTTAAATTAATTTATGTTTATATTATAAATGATAAACTAAAATAGTTTTTTGCTTTTGTAAATGGAATATTGCACTTTAATAATTTTCCCTAAAATTTCCCATAGAGATGTCTCTAACTCATTCAGCAGCAAATTCTGTTGTAGAATTACAGCTTGGTGTAGGAGTAAATATACATGTGAGTAAATATACTTGGCTATTTATCATGGTGAATAAGGCTCATAATATTCAATTCACAAAAATATTAAATTATTGCTTGCGTAGTTTACGACCCACACTGTGTTGCTAGTCCCATGTGTTTAATTCAGCTATATACACGCATTATGGATGTCGTAGACAGTATACATAGCTACATGGTATTTACAAAGGTATGCAATTAACAATTGTTTACTGAGCTCAAGATGTGAATAATGCATGAATTTATGTAGCGTGCATTTACAAATTATGTTATTTTCATATTTTTTCTCACAGAATGAAACATTTTCCTATAAATGACACTCCTTGCAACAGGTTTTGCAAAAACTGAACAGATTCTTGAAGTGTTCTGCCTTTTCTTCACTACTTATGCCTGGGCAATTTAGGGGTAGTTTATGTTCTTATCTCATTGTAGTCAATGCATGCTAAACATATTGTGAATGCCGTCCTATTTTGCAATGTAAGACTCAAGCCAGTCTGCTAACACTTTCCTGTGGATGCCCAATTGGAATATATGCATACTTTGTGTGTACCTTATGTACACCTTGAAATGTAGAACGTATGTTTGTGCACTGCACAGTCATTCAGCACATTAATTGAATAACATTACTGTGGTATTCAGACAAAAACATGTCCTAAGTGCATTCAGAGTTTCTGTTTTTTAAAAAAAGGAAAGTGTGTGGTTTTTTAGTATTTTAGGTGCTGACAGTTACATTTTTTGTTTAAATAATTGATATGTAATTTTACTATCATTTTACTATCTCAGTCTTCATTAATATTGTACTTTTATTGAATGTTTAGACTGATGTAATAAAATACTGTATTTATTATTTATAAAAAAAATGATTTGTCATGTTGGTTTAGATTTTGTACTTTGGTAGATTACTATTTATTTTATAATTTGATTTTGGTTACCATTTCTAAGTCATCTACTCATTTGTTATTTATGTAGAGTATGACTTCAAATTGTAGCATGTTGCACATTTTTTTGGTCTGTTTGCTAAGTTTAGGGGCAATTTGACTAACAGATTGCTCCATTCGTAGTTGTTGGTAGCTTTGCTCTTTTTGTAATGCTACATTTATGTAAATTTAGTGTAGGTTGGGTTCTGCCTAGTGTGGATTGCAAGGCATTGTACCATCCTTCCCTGCATTGTTTGTTTTGGCTTCCTGTATCAAGGTGTATGTATAGATATTCCACCATGGTATTTGAAATTTGGGTTAGCATCTGTGTCCGGAGTGATGCAGACGGCCAACCCAAGTGTCTTCAAAATAATTCATTAGGGGCCTTAGTTTGTTTTCATTTTGTTAGCAGAAAGGGCTTTTGATAGTAAATTGTGGTGGATAGCTATCTCTTTGACAGGGGCCTTACCTAGTCCTATCATTGTTTTACTTTAAAGGCACATTGGATCTTTGTAGAATATTCTACACTTAAGGGCACATTTATCAAGGGTTTGCATCATGTTTTCACCATGCAACGTGGATCGGCAGTCAATTTGTCTCGCACCCGGAATTCCGTTGATAAGGAACTTGTCTCTGATTCCGAGAGCGTCCATTCTGCTTTTAGGTGAACTCTTGTTACCTCCGTAACTACCTATGCGCTTACATTTGTATATTTTATTTTCTTAGTGCTTCCATACCTTATGTTCCCTTGCACACCTTAGTCTCCGCACTCTCGCTGAGGCACGGATGCACGTTTCAGACGATCCTCTTCATATTGTATTTTGCATTTTGCTTTATTCTCTGACTTCACTAGAAAAGTGAGCATATAATGTTTTTTTCTTTGCTAACATTATTTTAAAAAACCGCATTGTTCACCTACCTATCAATTACACCGAACCTAAAGCTTGTCGACAGTTTGAACCCCCGTCTAAATGATCTGCTCTGGCAGTTTGAATTTCCTAGGGCCTGCGCGCCTTTTCTGGACACTTTCCTTCATGATTAGTTCACTTCTTATATGTTTTTCTTGGCAGAATTACTCCAAGCAAACGCATCGATTGATCCTAACCTGAGCTATCCTGCTCTCACCTTGTATCTGATCCTACAGGTGAGCGTAAATTATCTCCTATGCTCACCCCTCTCTTTCCCCCGCTTTTTATCCCCTTCCTCCCTTTTTCCCCCCCATTCCCCTTTCTCCCTTTCCGTTCTTCCCTGGAAAAAGAATTATTCCTTTTGACCATGTGTTCTGAAATATCTAGTGTACCCGCATTTTAATTAATCAATTCTCTATGTAGAGATAAATATTTCTAATTTTCGCTTGTTGTCCTGTTAACACTTGTGAGTAATGACCTTTGTATAATATATGCTGTTGACTTAGATAAACAATGTCACTAAAGTTCTATGTTGATTAAGTTATCTTAATATACTATTATTACTTTTGATAGGTCCCAGCACAAACCTATATTAAGACCTTTGGTTCTGTTCGCCCTGAGGAAGGTGGCGGCGTCGGCGTCTACATGTGGCCCACTCAAGTTCTAATTCCTCAAATTTGAACATATGTCACTTAACACGATCTTGAATACTCATATGATTTTGTGTACATATTGAGTTTTGTTCATTAATTGAGTATTCTTTTTATATGTGAATGTGTGATTTTAGTGCTGATGGTGTGGAATGATTTCGGTATGAATGTGCAAGTTAGCGAGTGTTTGAGTACGTCTGGGACCCCGTTTAGCATCTTCACTGTTATTTTGAAAGTCTTTTTGTATCAATTACAAACCAGCCAATGCACTGAATTCATCTGTTTGAAATCGATCTAATTCAAAAAATTAAAAAATTAAACACTTATAAATTTGTTTCTCGATTATGCTCTGATTTAATTGTCTGTATTTTCCTTTAGTCTTAGTCCTAGTGTTGATATACCTAAAAGACGATACATTGTATGCTCTGAAAATCATAGGTAGAGACCCCTTTTTTGTATTTATTTAGCATGCACAACGCAAACCCTAAAATGCAATTTATTAAGCCACGCAGGGCCACTTTGCATGGCCCTGAGCAACTTGATAAATCAGGAGTAATGCAACGCAGCGCAGTGCAAATTGTTGCATTGCCTTACTCTGTCCTGTGAAGTCATTCCATGGGCATTGCGTGGGTGTTCCCACACCACTCCAATGGATTTTGACTCATTTCCAGATTTACCATTGCTGGTAGACCTGGGAATGCACCAAAATGTAATGCCTTCCCAGGTGAGGCGTAACGCGGATAAATATCTTTATTTCTCCCCCTTACCTCCTGCAGAACACACAGATAGAGGAATATGCCTCAGTGAATTGTTTTTGTTCAGAAAGGTGTCCTTTCCTGCACAATAACAATCCTGCATGCAACGCAAGCAACCTTGCATCTTTGTGCAAGGGTGGCAGTGTTAGCTCTAGGCAGCCTATTGTGTGCCAGCACTGGGAAAGGATAGGAATGTACCATCCTATAATAAATGTGGTGCATTCCTGCCTTTCCTCTGTAATGCAGCGCAGCACGTTAACTTGCTGTGCTGTGTTGTGTTACTTTTAAATAAATATGTCCCTTAGTGCGGATTGTTAAAGGTGTCTCCATATGGTTTGATTGAAATGATAGTAACAGCCTTGTATGGCTCTGTGGGGGTACATTTTTAAAATGATTTGAATCATGACTTGCTCTAAGTCTGGTTTAAGAGGTTGTAGTAAGTGCTATTTTGTTTATTTTTGTAGTAGGGCATATGTAAAAGGAATATTTGTGTCTTGATATTCACCATGTACGGTGTATATCTGAGTGAATGGTTTGGGACACATCATCCAGGTTTGACAATGGCTTAGTTTTAGGAAGTTATTTGCTGTAGAGAATATTAGGAGTTGCTTCTCATTGCTGAGGTTATCACGTAAAAGGAAGGTTCCTCATTATGTGCCATTGTTCATGTAATTCTATGTTTGGTACATTCTAGAGGCAAGAGGAGTATAGCTGGTGGCTAGTTTAGTTCATGCAATTAAAGTGGGTATAGGTGATAGTTGGCCTGCGATGTGTTTGGTGAGTTTCGGCAGTATATCTTTGAGTATTTTGGCTGTGGGCTCCTGGGAGCTAGTGCTTGCCTCTTTTATGTCCTGCAATTCTTACCTTACTTCTATTTCTGCTACATTTAGGGGGTGGTTGTGCTCTCTTACAATAAATCAAAAGATCATTTTTACTAATTGCCCTCCCATAGAATGCATTAGTATAATACTTGGTACATTTCCAATGCATATTTTCTGTTGATGAGCTTTCTTTGCTGTAGGTTTAGCCCAAGTGATTTAGCATCTGCTTTCCTTTCTGTGAGGTTATCTATTTTGGTGGTGTAATAGTATACATATATACAATATTTAGAAGTTTGCATGTTTGCTATTTACATGTAAAATTATGCAACTATTTCTATTTTGTATGCTTACATGTACATTATGTTTAAAAATTTACACTGTTTTGCAGCTTTTCCATTAGGGGTGTTCTGATGTAGAGCATGTGCTTTCTTTTCTGTTGGATGAAAAAAAACAATACTTTAATTTTAAATATTAATTTGTTGGTAGCTTGTATACGCTGACGTTGTTAGGTTTAATTTGCTTCATGTATATTTACTTGTTTTTTTCTGACAGTTTAACACATTTTCCATTTGTAATGTTCTCTTTTCGGAAATCTATTTGACGAGATAGAAGTTGGAGAGTGTTTTTATCAATGATTTTCTATTTTACAATCTTATGTATATTAACAAGTATGTTTTAGTTAAAATATAAGTTTTACTTACTTGGTTAGGTAGTTGTTGTAGGTGGTAGAAGTACGTATTTCATCCTTTATGTTCTGGTCAGAGAATCCAGCAGAGTTTCCTCGTCTTGTAGCATTTGCCATTTTTGAAGTATTTAGTTCTTTAAATTAGAGTGCCTTTTATATTGTTGATTTAATTATTTGTCTGATTTTATTGGTTAAAATTGTTTATACTTTTATTTCATTGGTTGGATTAGTTTTAGTTTGAATTTTTTTTATCAGTTATGTCCTTAGGTTTTATTCATAATGTATGATATATTGTTTTACTTCAAGAGTGATTTTTAAAATATGTATTCATGATAACCTAATTGTTTGGTGATATTATTTTAGTCGATGTTGTGTGAATCGATATATTTTACATATTATATGTTTATTTAAAGGTCATGATATTTTCGTTTACAATATTTGTGTTTTCGAAATAAATAGAAATTGATATTTCTAACAACACTATTTATGTTCTTGATAATTATGCTTTTATTAGTTAAGTATAGGAAGTCGATATGTTTAGCATTGATATTTATTTTCAGATATTTTTGTATCATATATTGTAAGCATTGGTATGTAAATGATACACTTATGTTGATTAAATAGTCATGCTCAGTAAAAGCCAACAAAAAGTAGCTCACCCGCCGGTTTCTAAGTGTTGGTGCTAACAGCAGAGGCACCTGAGGGTGGCACGTTGAACGTGCCTGTCCCCCAACAGACCGCAGAATTTCCTGACTGTTTTTAAGTCTCTGCATACAGTATTTCCTGAGCAGATCCATTGGTCTTGCGACAGGAAAAGTTCAAGTAGGACAGTTTAAATCACTCCACTTTCAGCAACTGCTCGATACGAGTATCTTGCTTTCATTTATCCACCCACTGGGTGGATTGGATGCCAGTTACAGATACTACATATTTTCCCCTGAAAGTCAGTGATGTCCAATATTTCTTTGGTTCATTAGATTAGAACAGTTCCACAGTAGAAAATCATAATTCATCTACTGGGTGGAGAAAAACTGCTGGCTTTTTTTCCCCTAACAGAGCATGTTATACATCATCTTACCTTACAATCCACATTATGCAGCTGGTTCACAAAAGCATTTATGGGTACAGACAGCAGTCTTACAAATTTAGAGCAGTGCCGCTTTGTGAATAGGCAACTTTATGTTCAAACTCAATTTTATATTTTAGCCCTACAAACTTTAACCCTTAGCTTTTCCTCAGCTACATCACGATCTGGGACCTTATTACAGTGAATGTTCCATATTTGACCTAGATTCGCCCCAAGAATACATGAATAAAATAGAACCCTGGTGACAAGGAGTGAAGTTTTCGGAGGGAATTTCCAATCTAGAGAGGCTCTGAGCAATATTCAAGGTTGTAGCTTTCCTGTGGTTCACCTGTTTCTTTCCTCCCCAAGAGGAGTAAATAGGGTTTGTTCTGTTATAATTTTGTTTTTGGGGTTCTGTGTACAGTAAAGTGTATATTGAACAAGTGTACTAATGCATTGAAGGGTTTAACACATTCTGGGTCTGTCGGGACACCTTTTATTAGATAAGGGCCTATGATTTTTATTCCTGATGCCTGGTGTAACTGTAGCACCCACATCTCAAGAATCATGTGTCTTTTATATCAATGGATGGAGTAATAGCAAATATTTGCCCCAAGTCTAATATCAATTGTTATTACTGTTCTATTCAGGCTACCATTACATTGGACTTCATTCTTGTATTTGATATTTGCTTATAAATAATTGTGATCTATATCTAATGACAGAACATAGCCCAGTAAAAGCAAATTTAAAACCAATTAGACACAGACCCACGTTGAAAGCATTTTTCACATATGCATCATCCAGCACCAAGTGCTCCCATTATTGCAGAGGAAATCTAAGGGATCGTTAGATCCTTAGTAGTCAAGGGTTCCAGCATTACTTTGTGTAGTGAATTCCCAAAAATGTAAAGTTGGAACTCCTGATTACTAAGGATCCCAGTCCTGATGAAGACCCTCAATTTAACTTCATTTCCCCGCATAGAGGTCCAAAGAGGAGTCTCTCAGGCTATTAACTAGCATTGCAATAAACTTGGAATCCTGCACCCTCAGAGAGACTTATTAACTGGTATTTTATGAGCTGAACACACTGTAAAGGCAGCCATGTCCTTATATTGAGCCTTAAAACTAAATATTCACATTTGTGTATTTTGCCCAGTTCAATTTTGAATTCACTCATCTGTATGATTTAACATGCAATAATATGAACACTAGTGGGTGGTTAACAAATATGTGAAACATGCTTTCAACAAGTTTTGTGTCTAATTGTTATTAAGTGGATTACTAGTAACTCACTGCATTTGGAACAGCTGGACAGAAAAAATATGTTGATGCAATTTGTCATCTTTGACCATGGAAAGCAAGCTATGATAAGCTTGGAAAAAGCATTTACATTCTTACTAAAGAAAAGTGAATTGTAACTCAGGAGGTCACAAAGTTGTCAAGGGCCACTTGATCCATAGAGGAAGCGAGAGAGTCGCATTATCACCTGTGGAAGTACCTACTTAAAAGTAATTGCTATGTGATCAGGTTGTAAGTCAGAACATTTCTATCAATAATATCCTCCTACAAAAATATTGTGTCTCAAATATGGTTTGCAAGAAAATTGTCCCATTTTTTATAAACTTTATATTATTAGCTCCAATGCGATAACATTTTTGCAAACAATATTTAGGACACTATATTTCTGTTGGACGATATTTTGTTAACACTATTCTGGTACCGTGACATATTTAGACCAAGGCAGCTTGATGAGTACAGCAATCAAAATTTGAAAGAGAAGAAAAAAATACATGTAAAAATTGCCCTTCCTAATGCATGTGTGACGTGATGAATTGCAATAAATCTCATGAGTAACATGTGTCTAGAATACAAGCAGCGTTTGCTCTTTCTGGAGCATCAGTCAATATGTTAAAATCTACAAGCAGTAGGTGATTGGTGGCAGAGATCACTAAAGAGATCCATAGTTAGTGCAGAGAGTTCTCAAAGTGATTAACTGGTCCTGTGGCTCTTTATGCTAACAAGAGCCCCACCTTTACTGTGCAGTCAGTCACTGTTTTTCACTCTTAATGCAATAAACAAAAAAATGGCGAGTTCGTCTAAATCATACATTCTGCAAATTATTAGCGCCAAATTTTTTGCCATCATTGACCTATGGCACAGAACTCCAGAAAGAAAAATACGCAGCACTTCTCAATATCCTACAGTCCGTCCTGTTCAAAAGCATCTACCGTATACTATAACATACCTGCCAAGCACCAGCTCCCAGTGAGAATGGCTTCCCTGCTTAGGGGTCCATTACGTGTCCGCCCGCCATTGTAAGGGAGCCAGGGACCGACCGTAGAAGTTGCGGCGGTCCCGCCATGTGTATTAGGATGCACCCGCGACACTTTTGTGAGTCCCAACCATACCTTATTTGCCATATTCCCCAAACCATCCAGCATTTTAACTAAAAATACAAATGAGAGCCTTTCCTTCAGAAGATCAGGTGCCGCCCTGGGAACAAAAATGGCCGAACCTTCTCTGGTGTCTTTGTGGTCAATGTGGCGAAAGTTTACCACACTTTTTGTGCATCTGCATGGCCGTAACATTTTTAAGGCGAAAACGACTTTGCCCCGTCTTTCAGGCACTCAATATAAGATCATGCCGCTCTGCAGTGCTTACATTACTAAACAGCAAATCAATCCAGCTTTCCTGCAGGGCCGCTAAGTTCCCTCTTCAAGTGAACAACCTATTAACATTAGCTCGGCCACCCCAGAAAAACAGTGGCAGTTGTGAGACAGGGAACCTCGAGGTAAAGTTCTTGCCAACCGTTAGTTGAACTGAGCGCCAACCCTTGAACTATGGTTAAACAAAAAATCCTCGTCATCTAATCCCATGGCTGTACCTACACACAGAGCACTTGATGGACCATTGGTTCTTTTTGTACACTGTAATGAAATTTTAACTATGAACCTATAACCCATAATGCTTTTTAACAGCATATTTTTTTCAAAATGCAATGATTTTAATTAATCTGCAAATAAAAAATATTTACTACTTTACTAAATCACATATTCAATACCTGTTGAATCCAAAACAGCTAGTACTATGTGCATGTGTTAAAGTGGCAGTCACCAAATCACAACTGAGTAAACATCTGAATGGAGGACGAGAAAGTGAGTTTAAGCAGTATCATCTGTCAATTTCATTTTTGTGTGTGAGCATGTTTAAGGCAGACTTAGTGGACCAGACCAGTCCTCGCAGTGTTGGTGAACCCAGAAGAAGCCATCTCTGAGAATACTATCTACCCTGGGGACCGTTCCTTGTAACGTGTTTAGGTACTTTGAAACAAGTGCATCGAAAAAGCCAACAGCACAGTTAATTTTGCTTTGGTCCACTGTATCATCCACCCCAGTATCAAGGCATATATTGAGATAGAATAGTAATTTGAACTTGGAATGTTGGGAGCCCCATTGAAGGCTGCTCAGGGCTAATAATGGCTGGTACAAGACTTCTGCTCAAATAGTGCAATGTTTGTAGTTCTGTTTCTCCGTTTTTAATTTAGAACATTCTACCCAGAGAGGGTGAATTGTTTTAATTGCCTTATAACCCTTCTACCTCTGGCTATGCCGATTGTTAAAGGCCTGCTCCCTCATTATAAGCTCTCTCCTGTGGAAATCGGGTTCAGGGCCTTTAACAACTGGTATAATCCTTAGCAGCAGGCCCCATATGGGATAAAGTATCCCCTGCTGTACATTATGAGAATATTGCAAGTCAAAGAGGAGTTCCATTACAATATAGAGGACTGATGCCAAAGGCTGAGTTCCTTTATAATGTCATGGAACTCTGAGTTAAATTGCCAAATTCTTATAATGTAGAGCACCAGGTACATTATTTCTTATAAAACATGGTTACATCATCACCTTTCTCACAAACCACTCAAATTCTTTCATTTGAAAGAGAGAGTATGATTGCAAACATGAAGTGAAAAATAGAAATTCTAGTGTAAAACTAAGCACAACAACAAAGCTGTGAGAAATTTGTTGCAAAATACATTAGAATCAGTTTAACCCCTTCGCTGCTAGGCCTTGCCCCCCCGTGCTAAGCCTTTTTTTGGCTATTTGGGGTAGTTTGCGCTTAGGCCCCTGTAACTTTTTGACCACATAAGGTATCCACGCCAAATTTGTGTCCTTTTATTCCAACATCATGGGGATTCTAAAGGTACCCAGGGTTTGTGGATTCCCCTGGAAGGGTCCCAGGAATTAGCCAAAATACAGCTAAATGTTGTTTTTTTGGGAAGAATGGGAAAAAAGTGCTGCAAATGAAAGCGTCTGGGTTTTTCCCTGCAAATGGTATCAAAAAAGGGTTTGTGGGGCTCAAAATACCATCTTCCCAGCTTTTAGGGAATGACAGACTTTTGTCAGAAAACCAACATTTTTTACACAGTTTTAGCCTATTTTTCCTATTTTTTGTGCTTTCAACCTCCTTCCAGTTAATGGTAGAAATTGGTAGGAAAGTAACAATGGATCCTGGAATGCTATACATTTTTTAAATGTAGACAAAATTCTGAATTCAGCAAGGGGTCATTTGTGTAGATCCTTCAAGGTTTTTTTATAGAAACTAACAGTTAAATATAGGAAAAATTGAAAAGTAGTTGAAAAAAACATTTTTTTGTGTCAACGTTTTCACCTGTAATTTCTTCTAATTATGACAGCTCCTTGAAAGCAATATACCGTTACATCTGCAGGACCTTACTAGTTGTGGGGATATATAGGTCTTGTAGGTTTACCAAGAACCCGATGAACCCAGAGCCAAAAACTGAGCAGCAACTTGCAAGGGTTTTTTATTATGTAGAGGGTATATAGCAATTACTCTGAGAAAATGTATACATGGAAAAATTGGAATGAAAGACACCTATGTATTTCTGAAATGGGAACAAAATATAGAGTTTAGAAACAATAGATATTTGCACATTTCCGAATTTAGAAACACTCGTACTAGCATGAGAATTATCGGTCATTTTTCAAAATAACTTCTTTTTTACACATTGTCTTTCATTTGGAAGGCAGAAATGCATTGAAAGTCAATAGGTAATAACAGTTGCTTTACAAATCTGAATTACCCTAAGTCTCCCGATAAAAATGGTACCTCACTTGTGTGGGTAGGCATAGTGCCCACGACAGGAAATGGCTCAAAACGCAACATGAACACACCACATTTTCACAATGAAAAATTACCCTTTTTTTGCAAAGTGCCTAGCTGTCGTTTTTTAACCCTAACTCTGCCGGCACCTAGGGAAACCTAGCAAACATATACATTTTTGAAAGCTAGACACCCAGGGGAACACAGGATGGGGTGACTTGACTAGCTCTCACCAGGTTCTGTTACCCAGAATCCCTTGCAAACATAAAAAAAAGTCCAAAAAAACACATTTTCCTCACATTTCTGTTGTGGAAAGTTCTGGAATCGGCGTGGATCCACAAATTTTCACCCACCCCGTGTTCCCCAAAGTCTTCCGAGAAAAATGGTACCTCACTTGTGTGGGTAGGCCTAATGCTCATGACAGGAAACGGCAAAAAACGCAACATGGACACACCACAATTTCACAGTGAAAAATGACCCTTTTTTGGCAAAGTGCCTAGCTGTAGTTTTTAACCTTAGCTCTGCCGGCACCTGGTGAAACCTAGCAAACCTATACATTTTTTAAAAGTAGACACCCAGGGCAATCTAGGATGGGGTGACTTTACTGCCTCCCACCAGGTTCTGTTACCCAGAATCCCTTGCAAACCTAAAACATTGACAAAAAAAACACATTTTCCTCACATTTCAGTGGTGGAAAGTTCTGGAATCTGCGTGGATCCACAAATTTCCACCCACCCCGTGTTCCCCAAAATCTTCTGAGAAAAATGGTACCTCACTTGCGTGGGTAGGCCTAGTGCCCGCGACATGAAACGGCGCAAAATGCAACGTGGACACACCACAATTTCACAGTAAAAAATGGCCCTTTTTTGACAAAGTGCCTAGCTGTAGTTTTTTAACCCTAGCTCTGCTGGCACCTAGGAAAACCTAGCAAACCTATACATTTTTAAAAAATAGACACCCAGGGGAATCCAGGATGGGGTGACTTGACTGCCTCCCACTAGGTTCTGTTACCCAGAATCCCTTGCAAACCTAAACAATTGTCAAAAAAACACATTTTCCTCACATTTCAGTGGTGAAAAGTTCTGGAATCTGCGTGGATCCACAAATTTCCACCCACCCCGCATTCCCCAAAGTCTTCCGAGAAAAATGGAAACTCACTTGCATGGGTAGGCCTAGTGCCCGCGACATGAAACGGTGCAAAATGCAACGTGGACACAACACAATTTCACAGTGAGAAATGACCCTTTTTTGGCAAAGTGCCTAGCTGTAGTTTTTGAACCCTAGCTCTGCTGGCACCTAGGGAAACGTAGCAAACCTATACATTTTTTAAAACTAGACACCCAGGGGAATTCAGGATGGGGTGATTTGCCTGGCCCCCACCATGTTCTGTTACCCAGAATCCCTTGCAAACTTAAACAAATGTCAAACACAACTCATTTTCCTCACATTTCTGTGGTGGAATGTTCTGGAATCTGCATGGATCCACAAATTTCGACCCACTCCACGTTCCCCGATGTCTTCCGAGAGAAATGGTACATCACTTGTGTGGGTAGGCCTAGTGCCTGCGATAGGAAACGGCGCAAAACTCAACGTGGACACACCTCAATTTCACAGTGAAAAATGACCCTTTTTTGGGTAGTTTTTGAACCCTAGCTCTGCCGGCACCTATGGAAACCAAGCAAACCTATACATTTTTGAAAAATAGACACCCAGGGGAATCCAGGATGGGGTGATTTGCCTGGCCCCCACCATGTTCTGTTACCCAGAATCCCTTGCAAACTTAAAAACATGTCAAACAAAACACATTTTCCTCACATTTCCGTGGTGGAATGTTCTGGAATCTGCGTGGATCCACGAATTTTGATCCACCCCACCTTCCCCGATGTCTTCCAAGAAAAATGGTATGTCACTTGTGTGGGTAGGCCTAGTGCCTGTGATAGGAAACGGCGCAAAACGCAACGTGCACACACCTCAATTTCACAGTGAAAAATGACCCTTTTTTTGGCAAAGTGCCTAGCTGTAGTTTTTGAACCCTAGCTCTGCTGGCACCTAAGGAAACCTAGAAAACCTATACATTTTATAAAACTAGACACCCAGTGGAATCCAGGATGGGGTGACTCAACTGCCTCTCCCCAGGTTCTGTTACCCAGAATCCCTTGCAAACCTACAAATTGCCCAAAAAAACACATTTTCCTCACATTTCTGTTGTGGAAAGTACTGGAATTTGTGTGGATCCACAAATTTTTACCCACCCCGCGTTCCTCAAAGTCTTACAAGAAAGATGGTACCTCACTTGTGTGGTTAGGCCTAGTGCGCGTGACAGGAAACGGCGCAAAACACAACATGGACACATCACAATTTCACAGTGAAAAATTACCCTTTTTGGCAAAGTGCCTAGCTGTAGTTTTTTAACCCTAGCTCTGCCGGCACTTAGGGAAACCTAGCAAACCTATACATTTTTGAAAACTAGACACCCAGGGAAATACAGATTGGGGTGACTCAAATTCCTCTCACCAGGTTCTATTACCCAGATTCTCTTGCAAACCAAACAAATTGCCAAAAAAAACTAATTTTCCTCACATTTCTGTTGTGGAAAGTTCTGGAATTTTCGTGGATCCACAAATTTCCACCCAACCCACGTTCCCCTTAGTCGTCCGAGAAAAATGGTACCTCACTTGTGTGGGTAGGCCTAGTGCCCGCAACAGGAAACGGCGTAAAACGCAACGTGGACACAACACAATTTCACAGTGAAAAATGACCCTTTTTTGGCAAAGTGTCTAGCTGTAGTTTTTGAACCCTAGCTCTGCCGGCACCTAGGGAAACCTAGCAAACCTATACATTTTTGAAAACTATACACCCAGTGGAATACAGGATAGGGTGATTCGACTGCCTCTTGCCAGGTTCTGTTACCCAGAATCCCTTGCAAACCGAAAAAATTTACAAAAAAAACACATTTTCCTCAAATTTCTGTGGTGGAAAGTTCTGGAATCTGTGTGGATCCACAAATTTCCACCCACCCCGCATTCCCCAAAGTCTTCCGAGAAAAATGGTAACTCACTTGCGTTTATAGGACAAATGCCAGTGACAGGAAACGACACAAAACGCAACATGGACACATCACAATTTCACAGTGAAAAATGACCCTTTTTTGGCAAAGTGCCTAGCTGTAGTTTTTTAACCCTAGCTCTGACGGCACCTAGGGAAACCTACCAAACCCACACATTTCTGAAAACTAGACACCTGGGGGATTCCAGGGAGGTATGGCTTGCGTGGATCCCCCAACGTTTCCTTACCCAGAATCCCCTGCAAACCTCAGATGAAGCTGAAACAATCACTTTTTTCGCACATTTTTGTGTGGGAAAGTTGTGACATCAGTGGGCTGACACAAATTTTCCACCACCCAACATTCCCCCAGGTCTCCCGATAAAAATAGTGCCTCACTCGTGTGGGAGACCCAAGTTCCCGCGACAGGCAAGGGCCCAAAACGTAGTGAGACAACATCAAAATTGCCTATCACAAAACAACCTGGTTTTGCAAGGGGGGGTCATCTGGGTTTTTTGCCTGTGGTCGGCGTCCATCTAGGGAAACATACCAAAGCCAAACATTTCTGAAAACAAGACACCTGGGGGATTCCAGGGAGGTATGGCTTGCGTGGATCCCCCAACGTTTTCTTAACCAGAATCCCCTGCAAACTTCAATTTTAGCTGAAAAAAATCACTTTTTTCACACATTTTTGTGTGGGAAAGTTGTGGCATCACCGGGTTGACACAAATTTCCTACTACCCAGCGTTCCCCCAGGTATCCCCGATAAAAACGGTGCCTCACTCGTGTGGGAGGCCCAAGTACCCGCGACAGGCAAGGAACCAAAACGTATTGAGGCAACATCAAAATTGCCCATCACCTAACAACCTGGTTTTGCACGGAAGTTCACCTGGGTTTTTGGCCCCGTGCTCGGCGGCCATCTAGGGAAACCTAACAAACCCAAACATTTCTGAAAACTAGACACCCGGGGGATTCCAGGGAGGTATGGCTTGCGTGGATCCCCCAACGTTTCCTTAACCAGAATCCCCTGCAAATTTTAATTTTTGCTGAAAAGAAACACTTTCTTCACACATTTTTGTGTGGGAAAGTTGTGGCATCACCGGGCTGGCACAAATTTCCTACCACCCAGCGTTCCCCTGGGTCTCTGGATAAAAATGATGCCTCACTTGTGTGGGAGGCCCAAGTTCCCGCGACAGGCAAGGGCCCAAAACGTAGTGAGACAACATCAAAATTGCCTATCACAAAACAACCTGGTTTTGCAAGGGGGGGTCATCTGGGTTTTTTGCCTGTGGTCGGCGTCCATCTAGGGAAACATACCAAAGCCAAACATTTCTGAAAACAAGACACCCGGGGGATTCCAGGGAGGTATGGCTTGCGTGGATCCCCCAACGTTTTCTTAACCAGAATCCCCTGCAAACTTCAATTTTAGCTGAAAAAAATCACTTTTTCACACATTTTTGTGTGGGAAAGTTGTGGCATCACCGGGTTGACACAAATTTCCTACTACCCAGCGTTCCCCCAGGTATCCCCGATAAAAACGGTGCCTCACTCATGTGGGAGGCCCAAGTACCCGCGACAGGCAAGGACCCAAAACGTATTGAGGCAACATCAAAATTGCCCATCACCAAACAACCTGGTTTTGCACGGAAGTTCACCTGGGTTTTTGGCCCCGTGCTCGGCGGCCATCTAGGGAAACCTAACAAACCCAAACATTTCTGAAAACTAGACACCCGGGGGATTCCAGGGAGGTATGGCCTGCGTGGATCCCCCAACGTTTCCTTAACCAGAATCCCCTGCAAATTTAAATTTTTGCTGAAAAGAAACACTTTCTTCACACATTTTTGTGTGGGAAAGTTGTGGCATCACCGGGCTGGCACAAATTTCCTACCACCCAGCGTTCCCCTGGGTCTCTGGATAAAAATGGTGCCTCACTTGTGTG
Source organism: Triturus cristatus (assembly GCF_964204655.1). Taxonomy (NCBI): domain Eukaryota; kingdom Metazoa; phylum Chordata; class Amphibia; order Caudata; family Salamandridae; genus Triturus; species Triturus cristatus. Next base: position 452,263,344 of record NC_140587.1, read on the forward strand.
GGAGGCCCAAGTTCCCGCGACAGGCAAGGACCCAAAACGTATTGAGGCAACATCAAAATTGCCTATCACCAAACAACCTGGTTTTGCACGGAAGTTCACCTGGGTTTTTGGCCCCGTGCTCGGCGTCCATATAGGGAAACCTAACAAACCCACACATTTCTGAAAACTAGACACCCGGGGGATTCTAGGGAGGTATGGCTTGCGTGGATTCCCAACGTTCCCTTACCCAGAATCCCCTGCAAACCTCAATTTTTGCTGAAATAAATCACTTTTTTCACACATTTTTGTGTGAGAAAGTTGTGGCATCACCTGGCTGACACAAATTTCCACCACCCAGCGTTCCCCTGGGTCTCTGGATAAAAATGGTGCCTCACTTGTGTGGGGGGCCCAAGTACCCGCGACAGGCAGGAGCCCAAAACGTATTGAGGCGACATCAAAATTGCCTATCACCAAACAACCTGGTTTTGCAAAGGGGGTCACCTGGGTTTTTGGCCCTGTGCTCGGCGGCCATCTAGAGAAACCTGATAAACCCACACATTTCTGAAAACTAGACACCCGGGGGATTCCAGGGAGGTATACCTTGCGTGGATCCCCCAACGTTTCCTTACCCAGAATCCCCTGCAAACCTCAATTTTAGCTGAAACAATCACTTTTTTCACACCTTTTTGTGTGGGAAAGTTGTGGCATCACCGGGCTGGTACAAATTTCCTACCACCCAGCGTTCCCCCGTGACTCCCGATAAAAACGGTGCCTCACTCATGTGGGAGGGGTGGGTGGAATTTTGTCGATCCACGCAGATTCCAGAACTTTCCACCACAGAAATGTGAAGAAAATGTGTTTTTTTGGACACATGTTTAGGTTTGTATTGGATTCTGGGTAACAGAACCTTGTGAGAGCCAGGAAAGTCACCCCCTCCTGGATTCCCCTGGGTGTCTAGTTTTCAAACAAGTATAGGTTTGCTAGGTTTCTCTAGGTGCCGGCAGAGCTAGGGTTCAAAATCGACAGCTAGGCACTTTGCAAAAAAAGGGTCAGTTTTCACTGTGAAAATGTGGTGTGTCCACGTTGCGTTTTGAGCCGTTTCCTGTCGCGGGCACTAGGCCTACCCACACAAGTGAAGTACCATTTTTCAATGGAAGACTTTGGAGAACACAGCATGGGTGGAATTTTGTGGATCCACGTAGATTCCAGAACTTTCCACCACAAAAATGTGAGGAAAATTTGTTTTTTTGGACACATTTTTAGGTTTGCAAGGGATTCTGGTTAACCCCACCCTAATTCAAATTTGCCCCAAAAATATCCCTAGCGACTAGTGGGCTTTTCGCCCCTTCCCTGTGCAGACTGGGGGCAGATTCTCCCCTTTCCAATGATACCTCTCCCGTCTTTCTGCGTGCCCGGGGGGCTGAGATAGCCGTTTTCTGTGCCATGAAGACAGCGCAACGTGTGCACTGATCTTCATGGCACAGAAACCAGGGAAGGGGCCTTGGGAGCTGGGGAAGCTCTTCCCCAGCTCCCAAGGTCACAGGGGTGAAAAAGATATTCCTCTGCTGTCTGCAGCCGAGGGATTTCGTGACCCTGGCCTCATGAAGGAATGGTTCTGTCATGAGCACAGGGGCACCGATGCTCATTACAGAACCATTCCATCATGAGCATCGAAGGGGTTAATAAAGGTCATGGTTTACTTTTAAAAAAGGCACTGTAGTTTGTAATATGTATATACATGCAGAAAAATTCTAACTTTTTTATAAGTACATAAGAAGTGCACAAAATAAAGTGGTGCCATAGATATCTCCTTTCTACTTGTCACTGTGCTTCTAGAAAACAGAGCAGAAGACAGAAAAGCAATATTTTGGTTTTGTTCTTTAACTCTGCTCCCTTGTTTATTGTCTATGCTCTGTGACCTGACCTGCCTTTCCCCTCAGCTGCTGGCAGTGGGCTTTGGGGTGTCAGAACTCGACTGTAATAAGTAATTACTGTTGAGTGGCTACGTTATTTCTTTATAGGGGGCGACAGGGTGCGTCACAAGTCACTGAATATAAAGAAATTAGAGACAGGTTTTTAATACAGGGATTGCAGGATCTCATATGTTGTAAGGTTATGATACACACTCTATTACGGTACACAGCTGATCCTAGCATTTTAAGCTAAAGCAGCATATAATAATTAAGTAAATATTGCGATAAATACCTGTAATGCTTACAAATGCAGTAAAGATTAGACAACAATTGAAATAAAACAAAAGATAAACCAAAGTCATAAGACAGAAGTAGAAAATAACAGTAGTAAGGTTATATTGATTTACTTAGGATAGTAAAATTGTAGTCACACTTATGCCTCTTGAAATGAAGTGGGTAGGAACAAAGGTTTGTGTTTGTGGAAGCATCAACATCAATCTCCTATTAACTGAACAACCACATTCATAATATCTGATACCCAAAGACTGTTCTAATACATAGTGTTTGTAATTTATATCTCGATTTTGGATGAAAGTGAGATCATCATTTCAATAATATCTTCATTTGAAACCTCAGGTCGAATACAGCCTCAACCAACACGTGTTTTGCAGCATTCACAGCTGCTTCTTCAGGGCTAAAAAAAGAATCATAATCTATAATCAGCAAATAATTAATAAATGTTAAATGTCCTTAATGTTCTATCTAAGCATGATCACATGTTGTTACTGCAAATGACTTCTATTCAGTAGATCGCAGATCTGAAGTTTACTCATATACAAAGTCAATCCCTTCGTAGTTGAAACCTTTCTCAACAACATTCTCATAATCTTAATTGTACTACTCAGTCCATAAGTGCCACATAAAATACAATTTCTGCATAGATAGTTTATCAACTCATCATTTCATATTCATGCATCCATTCCAATAACTTCACAATTGAAGCAAGTTCTTGTTTGGGAGTATATTGTGGCCGAAATCTTGCTGTTAATCATATTTCGGTACATATATAGATGCATTAGGATACAATTATATTAATATTTATACATCATGCAATGGGAGAAAAAGAAAAAAATATACCAAGAATCCATCATCAATTATCACATGTTTAGAATCCTTACATTGCTTTGTTTTAAATACATAGAGTTTTTATATATCTCAAATATACTCATTCTTAGGTAGATTGAAATACATCTTATTGAGTTTCTGTTGCATCAGGGAAATTATATTTCAGATTTATATTTTTGTCTCTATATGTTGGTATTCCAATTTATCTTAAATAAATTGATGTAAAGAAGAGTTGCACATTGATCACTGCCAAACTCACATACCTTAATTGGATATTGAACTTTCTCCCACCCCGTCAGTAGGTATTATTCCTTCTCTATTGTAATATTAACTGCAACTGCAGCGATGTTTTATTCGTCTTCTGTCTTGGTGGGGTTTTTGTATATCTCATGGATCCCGATGTAGCAGATAACATTCAGGTTCATACCACATCACAATCTATAAGTTTGAGACAAGACCACATCCTGTTGTTGATCTATCTCTTGTGCACAGCCTTATCACATCACTATATCAATAACACAAACATTCTTACTTCATTTAATGTAGCAAGGTAAGTTTTCCAATTATCCAATGCTGTCCAATTTCCCTTCATTTTCTACAGTTTTTCTGAGGAACTAGTCCACATCAGGCGTCAAGACTCTGTCATACAAAGCCCAAGACAAACCAACATAACTAATCCAATTTATATTTAAGAGAAACATTTAGCAGTAAATAAAAACTCCTCTTTTTATCTTATACCAAAATATATTTACATATCGGTGGTTTCACACTTGTAAGTCCAATCTTTTATATCCCTAAGGGAAAACCAAGTCACTACATCAAATTCTATTAAAACCTATTAAATTTACAAATAACCATCTCCCCATCTCACATTCACTATCAAACAACAACATATCTAAAGCCAACTCCACTGCACAACCAATATCATAATACAATCCTAACATTCATGGTTCAAGATTTCCCTGATACAATAATTGTAAACCTCCCACGCGCTTACCAGTGAATTTGTCTGCTATACGTGATCATAGCTTTCTTAAGGTGTTTCTGTGCTGTTTTAACCCTCTTAAATACACTCAGAGCAGACCTGGCATCTGTCGTCAATTCCTTTGGCTTCTGCACCAAGAAACACTTAGCCGGCCAACTGCACAGTGTATTCCTGATGTACATTTTTAACAACATCAAGACAGTGCTATTATCACAAATATTGCCACTTGCTAGACATTGTTATTTAAAGAGCTACCGATTGGCCATACATATATATATTCGCTAAGTACACTGTAAATTCACTCTATTTGACAGATAAGACTGCATAAGGGATTCAACATCCATAATATGGTTCTTTAGTTAAAATAAAAGCAATATTTATTTAAATACCCATAACATAAGAGTCTTGAAACCTAGTCATTTTCAGCTATCAATCCCCTCATCTCTCCTCAATTAAGCATTGCACTAAATGTGGGCTGGAAGAACTTATGCCTTTTTGTAAGAATCTTATTTATGAGCTCTTCAAAGTCAAATATTCAAAACAAGCATTGGTAATGCATCGGTTTCGCATATGTGATGAATAATGATTTGTTAAATCACCCTGAAAAGTATCACAGGAGTGGTGAGCAAAACTTAACAAGCACAGCGCAAGTGCTGCGCATGCGAAAACTAATCACAAGCACAGCACAAGCACTGTGCAGGTGATATGAAAGCTTTTACTAAAATAAAATTTAAAAAATCTCTCACCTTTCGTACATACAGACACTTACAGGGTGTTTGACTTGGCTCTGCAGCACTCAGAAGAGGACTGACAGCATCTTCCGCATTGAGTGCAACAGGTAGATACCGGGAGCTTCGGGCACAGACTTGTCCACTCTCTGGACCTTCGATTGTCCACCAAGAAAATCAAAGCACATAGCCAGGAAGGCAAATTGCAGCGCACTCTAAGAAACAGCAAGCAAGAACAGCATTACAAGCAGATGGCACAAGCGGTGCTTATTGGAAATTCGCCCATCTTACAGGAGCAGTGCTGCAGTGTAAGTATACCTGCTCACGAAAAGTGCTCTAATAGGATTTATATTAAAAAGCAGCCGTACCAAGGCCATTTTAAGCCCCGGAGCACCTCAATTCTTGCATCAAATTATTTTTTAAATACACAAAGTACATATCTGCTTCTCTCTACCCGTGCCTACAATCCCACGGGCCAGAATCGCCACCCCCCTATTCATGGTAGACTGTCTGGAAGTTAGTAACAGAGTGAAGCCCAACTCAGATAATATCCTTCGATTAGACCAGGGGACATGCGTCTCTTGCAAACAAGGAATATCTGGATTTATAAGCCGCAAATCGGCTATAACACGTTACTTCTTGAGGACATTATTCAACCCGCAAACATTAAATGTACATATAAGCAGCCTTCTATCTGCCATTGCTATGTAAAAATCTTGTGGCCATCAATATATAAGGATATGTCCTATCATTCCTACAACACATAGTATGTACTGAGTTTTTCCCCTTTAACAAGTGCCCACCCAACCCCTTACTCCCCATGTGACCCTCTACACCCCCCCACCACCGCCCAAAAGTACCCCCCCGAGACCCACCCCCATCATAGAGGCCTTGGGGCCAATCGCCTGTGATGCTCGGTGAATAGTCCACTTAGCCCTTCCCGTATCCTTTTTGAAATACGCAACAAAGAAAAAAAAGGAAATAATTAATGCCACATTAATACATACTACACCCTATATATATATATAAATATTTTTTTCCTTTCCCTTTCTAAATCGCCACACATTCCAACTTTGGTTGCCTTGAACCGAAATGATGTTCTTCATCCCAGGGATTGGAGATATTCTTTATCCAGGATTGGAGAAGTGAAAAAGCGTATCTGGCCCTTGTTAACTGTCTTTAAAGTGGCTGGCTGCAATAGGAACACTTGGACGCCCTTTACTTGAAAAGGAGTAATCAACTGCCGCAGCTGCCATCTTTTTTCCACTGTAAAGTGGCAATAATCAGGTCTCACAAAAAATGTAGTCCCCTTACCAGTTCTCTTCTTATCCGGCCTAGCCAAATCGTACAATGCCTGCTGGGCCAAGAAGTTATTAAGAGAACTCAAAATAGCCTGCGGCTGCTGTGCCCCTTGCCCATTCCTTGCTGGCCGTTGCCGAAACGAAAATCTATGCGCCCATTGGATTTCATGTGCCCATTTCCATTCTTTCAACTCAGGGAGCGCTTCCTCAAACAATTCGAAAATGTGCAGATTGTTGCGGCGCAAACGATTTTCCAAATCAGCTAACTTATCCTGCACATCATCCTTATTGGCTTTTATATCTGCCACAGCATCCCTTTGTGTAGCCATCTGGTATTCTAGCAATGATATACGAGTCTCTGCTTCTGCCATTCGCTCAGTAAAATCATTGCAGGGTTTTGCCAACCGTCTCACTGTATTTTGGAACTTCCTACAGGCGGTGTGTGTTTTTAGATTCTCTGCCCGTGTTTCTAGCCTATGCTCAGAGATAGATCTATATATCGCTTCCAATGATACTTGGCCTTGTATTTCTTCCACCGGACCCCCAGTTAACCCCAGATCCAATCCTTCAAACATCTGCTCCCCACCAAAAGGTTCGCAATCAGACATCTCTGTCATCGTTGGGCCAGCCCCTCCAGCCTGTGTTTTCTTCCGAACGTAAGGGTTTCTGTAGGTGTACCCCCCCAAAGATGGTTCCATACCATGGCTATTATAGATACTTATACGGGAGGTACCTGGAGACCCCTCATCCTGCAGTTGGAAGTCCTCATCTACATCTGACTCCTCTGAATGTTCGGATAGTGAGTAAAACTCGCTTTCCTTACTACTAATGGGCTCAACCCTATCCTCCCTAACAGCATCATTGCCATCCATTAGAGCAGGTTCATCAACATTAACATGAGGCGACTCAGCTTCTTCCACAAATACATTGCCCAATCCGCGAGGTGCGAAAATCAACTCGGGGATACAAGATTCTGGAGGGGCTAACGGAGGTGTTGTCAGCTTTTTACCAACAGTCTTTTGAACAATCTGAGGAATCTTGGGTGTCCCATATATAAGGGCTTTGTCCTGTATGGAAGCTACCTGTGGCTCACTACCGAGCATTTCATTTGCACTCTTAGCTGCTAGTGCTACTCGTGTGCCAACTACAGTCTCCCCGGTAGCTCTTGTCTTCCCGCCACAAGCAACTTTTGGAGCCATACCAGATTGTTACTATATCCAAAACGATAAATAATGAGTGAATGGCAGGGTATTTAAATTTTAATTTAAAAAAACCAAATTGTTATGAAATGCTGATTTCCCCAAACGAGCCAGTCACTAACACACTCCCCGGGCACTCAGTAAAATATAAAAACAGTTCTCTCACAGTTTTTGCAGCCTCAATCCAGCGCTGGAAACATTGTAACAAAAAGGATGAAAACTATCGGAAAAGTCACCATTCCGTAGCCTCTCTGCAGCCGTAGGGGATCAAACAAACCACCTCCTCACACGGTTCGAGCCCTGGATGTGAGTCTGAACGTGCGGTAGCACATACTCCGCCCTCGCCGTATGGGTCAAACAAGCCACCTCCTCCGCACACGGAACCAAAAGTCAGAGTACCGCTCCTGCGATACGCCGCTTGTGAGCAATAACTTTCGCTAGTTTCACTAGTGTCGCCAGCCTGTCCAGGTAGGTTTCAGCTCGAAGAAGCACTGCTACCACCAGTACGGCTAAGCGGTGCACCAACAGACCACCGGGAAGAGCGAGCCAATGGGGAGCTCCTCACACACACGTCCGTGCCACGAACGCCATCTTGCCTCCGACACACACGTCCGTGCCATGGACGCCATCTTGCCGCCGAGGTGGGCCATTACAGAGTGCATTCTAGGGGGCACCAAGGTCGTGCTCTGCACAGTATATGGCTAAAATCTGGATGAGGTCGAGACTCTGGAGTTTTTGAATGTTGAGCTGGCACTGTGGGGGACACCATTGATATTATCCGGGGATTTTAATATACATGGTGATGGCCAGACTTGGGATCCTTATTTTGCAAAGTGTACTGGGCGCAAGCCCAAGGTATTTAAGGCTCTACCACACCTGTTGCAGAATCATGGTCTTGTTGTTGGATGGCCTGCTGTGAATCACAGAGATCCAGGGTACACATAATATTCATCCCCACACAATAAATTTGTTCGGTTATACTATATCTTTTTACCCCGGTTGATGACCGTTGGTGCAAAGATGCAGGTATGGCCACATGTTACATCGGATCATGGACCTGTGATATTGGATCTTGTTAGCTTTAGTCTTTCAAGGGAACAGCGATCCTTTACATTTAATAAAAAACTTCTACGAGATGAGGAATTTATTCGACATATTCGAACTTGGGTCACACTGTTTATGGAGAGTAACAGAGGGTCAGCAACCCTACCAATAGTCTGGGATTCATTGAAAGCAGGTCTAAGGAGTGAAACACTCAGTTATGGATGGGCTAAGCAGAGATGACAGAAGGCTAGAATGCTTGGTTTGCTTGAGGACCTAAAGAAAGCTGAGCGGGAACTCATACAAGCGGTTAGTGCAAAAGTTGACAGCCTAGAAGCACAAACTAAGACTGCATGCTGTAAGGCCAAGATCAATGGGGTGTGGAGTTAAGAAATTGCTGCTCAGTTTAAAACATATAAGGAAGAAAGATACGAATATGGGAAAGCAAGTGGCAGATGTTTAGCTCAGAGAATGCGTGGTAGACAAGCTGCCCAGCAAATTGAAATTCTCGAAGATGGTAAAGGTGGCACAGTTAAGACTACGGCAGGAATACTGGATGTATTCCATTCTTACTATAAGGAGCTATATACTCAAGATCCAGTCGAGTATGATAATATAGTGAGGTTTTTACAGAATTTCGACTTAACAGAGCTTGGGCTAGTAGAACGAGAAGCACTAGAAGCCCCCATCACTATGTTAGAACTTCAGACAGCATTGGATGGTCTAGCGCCAGGGAATGCGGCGGGGCCGGATAAACTTCCATTGGAGATATATTGGATAGTTTTTTCTATTATAAAGGAAGATATGCTGGCTACTTTTATAGAGGCTCAGCATGGTAACCCTCCACCGTCTTGGGACGCCGCCAATATTGTGATCTTTAAAAAGAAGGACAAGCCTCTTAGGCTTCCGGGGTCGTATAGACCCATATCACTAATAAACGCAGACAGCAAGGTGTATTAAAAAATTCTTGCAACCCGGCTGGCGCAAGTTATACCCCCGTTGGCATCTAGATATCAGCATGACTTTTTGCCCGGTAGGAGTACTGTTAATCATTTACATAGGGTGATAGTGACTGTTAGATTATGCTACTGTACAGCAAAAGCATATAGGCCTAATTTTCTTAGACGCTGAGAAAGCGTTTGACCGCGTATCATGGTCATTTCTTTGGGCTACAGTGCAAAAGATGGGGTTTGGACCTCATTTTTTAAAAGCACTACAAACCATGAATAAACGTCCATGGCCTAAAATATGTGCAATGGGGAAGGAGTCATCTTTTGTATATATAACCAGGGGAACCCGGCAGGGATGTCCCTGTTCGCCGTTACTTTTCGCTATTTATATAAACCCACTGCTGCAAATGCTGGAAACAACGAATGGCATACAGTCAATGGTAGTGGGGGAGTACCAAGTGCGTGTCCTTGCTTACGCTGATGTTATAGCGGTAATAACAGCTGATCCCGAGCAAGCGTTAAGGGAGATTGAGAACCAGATACAACATTTTGGGGCAGTGGCCGGGTATAAGTTAAACATCTCAAGACAATTGGAACAGGTTAAGTGTCTTCATTTATCAATGGTTGGGCGCTGCAATGTTTTATTAATGTGTATTCTCCCTAGGGCAATGTATTATTTTAGGACAGTACCGCTAGAGCTGACACGATCGCAATTATGACAGATTCAGTCTCTGGCAGATAGGTTTATATGGGGCAAGAAGAAAACTCGGTGTGCTTTAAAATATATGTTGTTACCATTGGTTCGTGGGGGGTGCCGAATTTGACATTTTATTATTTAATTTGTTTTTACAGAATATGCAGTATCTGGTGACCGAGATGGAAGTGCGACCATTTGAAGCTCCCGATATATATCAAATGCTAATGGGGACTCAGGCGAGTGAGGCTTTATTCAAGTTTTATGAACCAAGCTACTTTAAAAGAACGCAATTCAAAATAACCTGGGCTGCATGCAAGGCTTGGAAGGCGATATGTAAAACTATATCAATAAGTCGTATAGGTTATTATACGCCTTTCAACTCTACGGATATATTCCCCTCGGTTTTTTGGGACATAAAGATGGCTATCTGGAGGGATAAGGTGATACGACGCCTAGGGGACATCTATAGTGCAGGGATAATTGTTTCTTTCTCAGATTTAGTTGAACAATATAAGTTACCTAAGAATGATTTCTTTAAATGTTTGCAAATTCGCGATTTTATTGTCAAACATTGTAGATACACGCCTATGATACCCAACGATTTAATAGAGGCCTTGATTAAACGAGCTAAGATTGGGGTACTGTATGATATACTGTTGGAGACTCAATGGGACGATATCGAGATGCATGAGGCAAAGTGGCGCGAGCGATTTGGGAATACTGGTTCTTTTGTGCAGCAATCAATAGATATGGCCACTAAAGTCATGTTGACCGCAAATGTACGTACCCAACATTATAAAACTTTGTTTAATTTATATTATACCCCTGTGAAAATGATGAAGTGGGGTGGGCTCCATGATGGGAAATGTTTTAGGTGTTCGGTGGAGAATGCTGATATTGTACATATATTCTTCGATTGTATAGTCTTAAAACAGTTCATAAGGAGTATCTCGGAATTCTTATCACAAACTACAGGGATTAATGTGTGTATCTCTAGAGAGATAATGTTAGTAGGTGTGGGTGAGGGTTTTGAACCCACTCAGAGTTGCTATCCTTTTCGTCATCCTTTATTTATGGCTTCTGCCGTTGCTCGATTATGTGTCGTTTCCATGTGGCTCCAATCAGAGGCGCCATCATATGAAATGTGGCGTGCGAAGTTTTACCATGTATTTAATTCGGAATTCAGCTTGTATCGTATAAAATCGCTGAGGAAGAAACAATTAGGGATGGAAATTTGGCAGCCTATGCTCCAACATATGGAGATGTCGATTTGAAATTCATTGTTTATTGCTTATTTGTGTTCCCCTTTTTTTTTTTTTTTTGCTGTTTTATACTATCTATGTTTTGGTGCTACTACAATTGTGTGATATTCCTTCATTATTGATTAAGAGGATTGATGTATAAATCTTATATGCTATGTACTGGATAATAAAGTATTCAAAAAAAAAAGTACATATCTGCTAATTATAGGTTATTAAAGCTATTATCGTTTGAATCCCAAAGAAAGGGAAATTAGATTGTGTTACATACTATGGGCAAACATTCTGCCTGCAATGGTGTTTATTGACCACCTGCACATTTTTAAGATGGCTGTTGAGTTTTGACCATGAGTTCAGTGTCAGGCCACACTCTTCTGTAGCTTACTTGTCTGCTTTTGAATATTATATTTCCAACATTCCAGCGCTCGGAGCCAACATAAACAAGTATCACAGGAGTGGAGAGGATGTGGGCAGCAGCCAGAGCAACTGACTCGTGAGCTGGGGATCCCGGTTCAAGTCTCAGCGGCAGCAGCATCCTGTGATTCTGGGCAAATCACTTAGAGTTCCATTAGGATGTAGGGTGGAAAAACACCACGACCGCCATGGAAGCGGAAAACAGCCGCCCGCCGGCCCTGTGGGAAAACCGGCGGCCAAATTAGCATTACCCGCCCAAAAACATTGCGGCGGAAAAACAACAACCCGCCGCAAGTCTAGCGGAGACACCGCCCCGGAAATTAGTATATCCCCGACGGTCCCGCGGTACGTACCGCCGTCTCTGACCGCTGCAGTCGCACAATGGGATGAATGGGAGAGCCAGCGGAAGAGCTGAAGCACAGCCACCGCGGCGGACAAACCGTCAAAAATATGGCGGACGAAGCCAAAACCCCACAAGAAGGCCAAAAAGTGCACACAGAAAACTAGACATGCCTCCCAAATACACAAAACACACCCCAATGACACAACCACATGGCAAAACGAAAAATACAAATCCCAGGACTACACACCTGTCAGCAACACCCCAATTGGACACACCCACATAGCTGTGTATAAAACCAGCCCCTTCACTGACCACAATCCCTTGCAAAACTCCAGGAGAGAAGTGACACATACCCCAGCTGACAGGAGAGGCAAAGGACACAACATCACCAGCCACACCACACACAGCACCACCACCACCTCCAAACCAGCACAACTAACCCCCTGCACAACACACATCATACACAGCACAATGACAACCACCACTCACACCCCTGCACCCACAATGACTTTGCACACCACCCACCATGGCCACACAGAAAATTCCCAAATTCACTGAGAGTGAGTCGAAGGTCATGGTAGATGAGATAGTCAGAGTGGAACCACAGCTTTTGGGTAGCCTGGTCCAACAGACACCAGACGCTAGGATAGTCCAAAGGGTCAATGCAGTAGGGACGACCCCAAGATCAAAAAAGGAGATCATGAAGCGGTGGCATGACCTGAAGAGGGTGGTCAAGGAGAGGAGGAGCAAGAACCGTGAGCTGGCTCAGAGGACTGGCGGTGGCCCTCACATTCCACAAAAAACATTCACACAATGGGAGGAGAAGGTGCTTGCCATACTGCATCCAGAGAGTCTCACAGGAGTAGCCGGAGGAGTGGAGGCTGGTAAGTACAAACAAATGACTACCGCCACTCTGCTATCTACTGCCTTGCACAACTACAAAGCTACACCACTTAGGACACACACCGTCCATCTGTACCACACACTCACAAAAACATGCCTCACAGATCCAACATTCACCCACTCCCATTCACCGCTAACAACATAACCATGGGGGCATGTGTACAGGCAGACAGCACTACAACAACCACTAGGCCCCCTGGCCCACACCTGAGCAGGATGGATCCCTCCCACACCCCACCCAGGAGCAGTTAGAAGCCATTGCAGTATAACAAACAAACTTACAGATAGGTAGCCATCTTCACAATGAGGGTGTTTGTGTCAGGGAGGGCTGCACTACTACTCCCACCATGCCCCCTGTCCCACACCTGAGCAGTATGGATCCCTCCCCCATGCCACCCGGGAGCAGTTGGAAGCCATTGCAGTCCAACAAACAAACATACAGGTAGGTAGGCATCTTCACAATGAGGGTGTCTGGGGGTGGGGGGCCTGCACCTCTACTCCCACCATGCCCCCTGTCCCACAGCCTAGCAAGATGGATCCCCCCACCACCCCACCCAGAAGCATGTGTCAGCCATTACACAACCCTCATCAAACTTACAGGTAGGTAGCCATCTTCCCGGGGACGGTGTTTGTGGCTGGGAGTGCTGCACTACTACTCCCAAAATTCCCTTTGTCCCACACCTCTGCAGGATGGATCCCTCCCCCACCCCACCCAGGAGCAGTTGGAAGCCATTGCAGTACACCAAACAAACTTACAGGTAGGTAGCCATCTTCACAATGAGGGTGTTTGTGTCAGGGAGGGCTACACTACCACTCCCACCATGCCCCCTGTCCCACACCTGAGCAGGATGGATCCCTCCCCCACCCCACCCAGGAGCAGTTGGAAGCCATTGCAGTACAACAAACAAACTTACAGGTAGGTAGCCAGTACGTGCACCCACCCATTTTCCCCAAATTAAATAGTGCCATATGACAACACCAGCCCTCACATTGCACAAAGAGCAATACCTACCCCATTGCCAAGCACAGTGTGCACACAGGTAAGCCAAGGAAACTGTCACAACCACCAAAGTGTGACACACCAATGCACAAGTAGAAGAAAGCCTGGGCACATTCATGCACAGCAACTAGTTATATGTGCATCACCATGGGGCAAGTGCAACAAGGACCATTCTCAAAATATGAAAGCATGTGTGGTGGCACAAATCAAGATATGCACATGACAGGACAAAGGGATGCAGGAGATGACAATGGCCAGTCCATGGCCTGATGTGACGTCTGCTAGGTCAGACAACTAAACCATGAGTCCACAATTAAACACATGTTGTGCCAGGCCCTAGATGGCAACAAGTCCCAGTAAACCTCAATTGGACACGGTTCGCATGGTATGCCCTGACACCTCGCACCATGGACAAGTAATGCTTGTGCCACTGTATCATGTCTTCAACATGATCACAATGTACCAGGACCATGGGCTGTATGTAGGCAAGGAGAAGTCGAAGGCACCTAGGGAAACACAACAGAACAACTGTCACTGGTCTGGGTGTGGCACCACAGACATCACACAAGCCCTAACACCAGGATAACCCAAGATGCACATGTCACAATGGCCCCCAAGTGTCAACATACACATCCCGTTGATGTTCCCAAATGACATGTCCTAGAAACATTTCCAACCACCACTGAGTCTACAACTGGCTGATGCTACAATTCTCACATGCCCCTTCACGACAATAGCAATCTCATCAGACAATGGGTATGTTGCATATTGCCACCCACCGTCAAGTGAAGTAGCGGGTGATGAGCTGTTCACGCAGGTCAACACCTCCCTCCTCTCCACTGTCCTCATCACTGGACACGGCTTGGTTTGCAGGCTGGGGCCTTGGGTCCTCACCATCATCCAGGAGCAGGGGAATCTCCCTGCGAATGGCTAGGTTGTGGAGCATGCAGCATGCAACAACAATCTGACACACCTTCACGGGTGAGTATGCCAGTGCACCTCCGGTCTTGTCCAGGCACCGGAAACGTGACTTGAGCAGGCCAAAAGTGCGCTCCACCACACGACGTGTCCTCCCATGGGCCTCATTGTAGCGGACTTCAGCCGGGGACCTGGGATTCCGCAGTGGGCTCAGCAACCAGGGACGGTTGAGATATGCAGAGCCACCAATGACAAACACAAATAGACATTGCAATGTCGCAGATTCTCAGGGGAGCAGGTCACACACATGGCACGCGACACGACTAGGCATACTCACCCACAATCTATGCACGTTCTGGAAGAAGATTAGCCATCAGCTGGGGCACTATGCTGTTGGTCAGGATGTAGGAGTCGTGGGCCGAGCCTGGGAATTTGGCACATACCTCCAAGATGGTCATATCTGCCAGGCACACCACCTGCACATTGATGGAGTGGTAATGCTTGCGATTGCGGTAAATGTACTCACTTGCCTGTGGTGGCACAAGAGCGACATGGGTGCAATCAGTCGCCCCAACAATATTGGGGATGTGTCCAAGGGGATAGAAGTCTCCCTTCACAGCTGGCAATTCAGCACTCCTGAAGAAATGGATGTATCTGTCCTTGTATAGCATCATGGCGGACAGTACATCACGCAGCACCATGCTGAACATTGGTTGTGACATCTAACCAGCACTGCCCACAGTCTCCTGGAACGATCCTGTGGCAAAAAAATGCAGGGCTGCCATCACCTTATAAGCAGGGGTGAAAGCTGTTGGATATGTCCTGCGTGGCTGCAGGTGGGGCTCCAACAGATCACAAAGGGTCTTCAGGGTGGCTCTGTCCAGGCGGCATTTGCGTATGATCGCAACATCCTCCATGTCCTCCAGCACCGTCAAGTGACAAATCAAATTTGGCCTCCTCCTATTGGAGTTGATAGTGGACACATGTGTCACCAGCACCCCCATTCACACCAGTGCAGTAGTCATAGGCATGGAGATATGTGGAAATGGCGGTTGGCATGCTCCACCACCAGAATGGCAGTGCCTCGTGTCAATGCATGGCACCCATATCGCGGTAGCTACCGCCTGGCACCGGTGGTGTGTCACCAGCACCCCTATTCACACCAGTGCAGTAGTCATAGGCATGGAGACATGTGGAAATGGCAGTTGGCATGCTCCGCCGCCAGAATGGTGGTGCCTTGTGTCAATGCATGGCACCCATATCGCGGTAGCTACCGCCTGGCACCGGCAGTGTGTCACCAGCACCCCCATTCACACCAGTGCAGTAGTCATAGGCATGGAGACATGTGGAAATGGCGGTTGGCATGCTCTGCCGCCAGAATGGCGGTGCCTTGTGTCAATGCATGGCACCCATATCGCGGTAGCTACCGCCTGGCACCGGCGGTGTGTCACCAGCACCCCCATTCACACCTGTGCAGTAGTCATAGACATGTGGATATGGCAGTTGGCATGCTCTGCCACTAAAATTGTGGTAGTGCACCCCAGGCCCCAGCGGTGTTTCACCGCCATGGAGCTCGCCCTAGAGCCAATGGGAAGCTTGATAGCGGTGGCATGATCCAATTTTGAAGATCGCAGTAGGCTTGCCCCGCCACCACGGAGGCGGTCATTGGCTGCATTTGAAAGATGCACCATCACGGTAGTGCACCCCAGGCCCCAGTGGTGTTACACCGCCATGGAGCTCGCCCTAGAGCCAATGGGAAGCTCTCCGCCACCGTGGAGGCGGTCATTGGATGCATTTGAAAGAGGCAGACATGGAACACCAATTGCTGCAGCTTGGCACCTTTGAAACAACCCCAGGGGTCATTTCAAAGGTGCCTCACTTTGCCACTGCTCACAGAGCCTGCTGCCTGAGACCCATCACCTGCTGCTGCCTCCAGGGACTGCTGCCTGACACACCTCACCTGCTGCTGCCTCCAGGGACTGCTGCCTGACACCCCTCAACTGCTGCTGCCTCCAGGGACTGCTGCCTGACACCCCTCACCTTCTGCTGCCTCCAGGGACTGCTGCCTGATACCCTCACCTGCTGCTGCCTCCAGG
The DNA here is from genome assembly GCF_964204655.1 of Triturus cristatus. NCBI lineage: Eukaryota > Metazoa > Chordata > Amphibia > Caudata > Salamandridae > Triturus > Triturus cristatus. The sequence continues at coordinate 452,280,195 of NC_140587.1, forward strand.
GACTGCTGCCTGAGACCCCTCACCTGCTGCTGCCTCCAGGGACTGCTGCCTGACACCCCCCACCTGCTGCTGCCTCCAGGGACTGCTTCCTGGGGACCCTCGCCACCAAAATCCCCTGCTGTTGTCTCACGTTCACAGTGATGGCAAGGACAGAGAAGATCCGTGCCAGTCCCTTCACGAGCGAGGAGCTGGAGGTCCTGGTGGACGAGGTGCTCACATAGTACCCAAGGCTATATGGTGCCCCAAATGTCGTGGTGAGTCTTAAACAGTGTTGTGGTAGGGCAAGGGGGCCACATATGTAGTGGACTGATGCAGTATGTGCCTAGGAATGTGGGGTAGTGTCATGCACTGCTTGACATGCTGTCTCCAGTGGGAGGGTGCGTGTACCCAATGCCACAGCTTTCCCTCCCTGCACATGTAAGTATGAGTGACCTGTGTTGTGTTGTCAGCCATACAGTGTCACAGAAGGTTGTTCATGCTGTAGTCAGGACAGTGATTGCTTGGCTGGATGGCTGTGTGTGCCCCTGTAGTCCATCTCAGTGTGAGCCCAGCTGGACAGCACAGTCCCCGTCTACAAAGACAAGGACACATCACTTCACTTACAGAGTATGACATCAGTCTTTTCACATTGCAGTCCAGCTGTGGCCCATCTCAGCACTGTAGATTGCACACAACCGCCCTTGTGAAGGGCATTTTGTATTTATGAGATCATATCCCTCAATGTGACATCCATGACACAGTTATCTATTCACAGGGCAGGGACATTGAGGGCTGCGCAGTCTTGGACACAGTAGGTCACCCCCAAACACAGGTTGATATGTGATGTATGTGTTGCTCAACCCAACAATTGACTGGAGATGTGGGCAGGCAGGTTTCAGTGCTGGCATCCTGCATAAGTGTGAGATGTGCAGGGACTGTGTTCCCCCTCACACTTGCATGCTTTAACATCAGCTTTTCCCATGCAGGGGTCACATGTGTGATTTACTATAGTCTCTGATTAATCTATCGTTGGATATGTGATTTTGTTGTATCTTGCTGCTATACTGATAGATGTCGGTACATGGCACTGTGTACTTGATCATTTCTCCCTCTTGCCTCCCATGCCTGCAGCTCAAGGTACACCAGCGTAAGGTCGTGTGGAGGGCCATTGCAGCGAAGGTGCGAACCCTGGGGGTCTCAAACCGATGGCGCACCCCCTGCCACAAGAGATGGGATGACATCAGCCGGCTGGCAAAGAATGTGGCGGAGATGACCCTGGGGCTGCTTCCTTGCACTGGGCGTCTGGCACGGCGCAGCATGACACCACTAATGGGACGCAACTTGGCGGTGACACAGCCTGAGCTGGATGCACGTTTGAAGGAGCATCAGCAGCAAGCCAGGGGTGAACATTTGGGGAGGCTGACTTTGGATGGGAGTGGCTGCATGTGTACAGAGCCTGTGCCAGCGCTGGCCTCTGTGATGTTGGTAGTGTGATGCTGTGGCATGTAAGTGGCTGCTGGCCTGGGTGCCTGTGGCATGCATTTGCCCTACCTGTACTTACAAAGTTGATTTGGAAGCTGTGCCTTCACATTACATTCTGAGTTGTGCTCTTCAGGTTTCTTCAGCATTGGTGTAGTCTTGGGAATCCCATGGGAGGGAACAGCAGTGTGCCCAATCTGACTGTGCGTACATCAATGCGTCCATTGCATGCACCCATATTGGGGAGGGCTAGATATCTTACAGCAATGTGCAGCATTCTATTGTCCCCAAGGTACGACATGGTGGGTGGCATGGGCTTATGTCCATTGTGGACTGTCATGTTGTAGTCTGGGTCTGTGTTGTCCCCTCCTGTTACATCCAGTTCTGTCATTGGCAACAAGTTGTGTGCCCCCATCATGTCCCTAGGTGTGCTCAGAACTAGTTGTGTGTCTGTTTGAACAGAGCCACAAGCAGGGTGTTGTGCTGTGTGGTCATCACATGGCTCACTCATGCCTGAGTTTCCAGTTTCCATGCACTGCTTGAGCCTATGTAGTGAGTTGGCACAATGTGATTGCACAGGGTGGTGTGCAACATGTAGATTTGCTCAACGTTTGTCATGCATTGCTTGCATATGTTTGTTCTGTTTTTGCCACTGACCTGACCCTACATCTATCTCTCCCATGCAGCATCACCTGTCGTTACGGAGGGAAAGGAGACGGACACCAGTGGGGGTGAAACTAGCACCACAGCTGCCCAGGAGCCCAGTGACACAGATCTCACCAGCGCATCAGAGGGGGACAGGAGTCTGCTGGAGGAGTCCCAGACTGAGATGCAAAGCATCACATCATCCGATGCCAGCGGGGATGCATCCATGTTGGAGGGTACAGGGAACGGGGACTCTGCATCGACTTCCACCACACAGCGGCCATTGCCCACCCTCCCAGCCACTTCCTCTGCTGCTGCCTGTGTCCGCCTCAGTAAGAGGGGAAGAGTGACATTCACCCCTGGCACCGCTGCCCCTACCCCTTTCCCCCCTGCTGCCATCAGTGCTGAGTCTGTAGACCTTTTGCGCCAGCTGTGTGTAGGCCAGACCGCTCTCCTAAATGCCTTCATTGACCACAACAAGAAATTGGCCCAGGTGGTTGCTTTCATGGAGGGCATACATTCTGACGTGGGTGGGCTGCACCGGACAGTCCAGGCTTTGTCATCAACAGTGATGTTATGTTATGCCGATTTGTAAAAGCGCGCGATTACCAAATAGGTGTCCTGCCCTGCAACAGTCACATTCTCACAGTCCAGCTCCAGTCCCTTTGTCCACCACCCAGGCAGTGGCCACGTCTGACGATAGTGACCACGGTCCACATACATCAAAGTCACGATACAGCACACGGAGCACACAGCAGCAACAACCCAAGCGTTCCAGTGCGCAGACACCATCCCCACAGTAGACAAAAGGCACCCCAGAGCGCAGGGAGAAAATCCCGTCAGGCGACACCAGGGGACAATTAGCAAAGCAGCAGACCTCAGGCACACATGCCTCAGTGGCATCCCCATCCAAGGACTCTCCTGCCCCTAAGGCATCGCGCAAAGATAATCGTACAGTGTCTGTGCCCACCAAGGAGGTGGTGCATGCCAAGGGTACACCTGGGAAGGGCTCAAAGGCAGTATCATCAACCACCTCGACTTCCATTCCAAGCCCAGTGAAGCAGGGGCCAGAGGGGACTGTAGGGGTGACACCTAGTAAACAGGGGAAGGGGGGCAAAGGCGAAGCAAGGCAAAGCGTTCAGCTGGGTGCAGCACATCGCCAGAGGGGCTGCCAGTGCCTGCACCTGCTGCAGCAGTGGTGGTGTGTGTGCCTGTTGTGCCCACACCAATTCTCATTGATCCCAAGTCAGGCAAGCCAGTTAGGATCCCCAAGAAGTGGAAGGGCACCCCTCCACAATCTCCCAGCCACACCGTGACTCCCGTCTGCATGACTCCACCTCCACGTGCCACTACGCCACCTGGTCCAAGCATCCCTCCAACCTGCCAAGACACTGACTGCTCTACCTCAGCTGTTCCGCTTTCTCCCCCTTTAAGTGCCCCGACAGCCCCCGAGGCACAGCCAGCTCCCAATCTGCCTGACAGCCAAGTCTGAGTGGTAGTCACCCTCACACACCTGTGTCTCACACAGGAGGGCCTGTACTGCATATTGTTGCCCCCTGACTGTGTTGCTGGCCATGGAAAGGTACAGTCGCACACATTCCATGTGCAGCTTCTCATGGACATACTCTGCACTCTGCCCTGGCCACTGGCCTTGTTGTTCACTGCTGTGTTGGACCCTTGCCTGTGCAGCTTATCCTGGACATACTCTGCACTCTGCCCTGGCCACTGGCCTTGTTGTTCACTGCTGTTTTGCCCTTGCCTGTGCAGTTTCTCATGGAAATACTCTGCACTCTGCCCTGGCCACTGGCCTTGCTGTTTTGCCCTTGCCTGTGCAGCTTCTCAAGGACATGCTCTGCACTCTGCCCTGCCCACTGGCCCTGTTGTTCACTGCTGTTTTGCCCTTGCCTGTGCAGCTTCTCATGGACATACTCTGCACTCTGCCCTGGCCACTGGCCTTGTTGTTCACTGCTGTGTTGGACCCTTGCCTGTGCAGCTTCTCATGGACATGCTCTGCACTCTGCCCTGCCCACTGGCCTTGTTGTTCACTGCTGTTTTGCCCTTGCCTGTGCAGCTTCTCATGGACATACTCTGCACTCTGCCCTGGCTACTGGCCTTGTTGTTCACTGCTGTGTTGGACCCTTGCCTGTGCAGCTTCTCATGGACATGCTCTGCACTCTGCCCTGGCCACTGGCCTTGTTGTTCACTGCTGTGTTGGACACTTGCCTGTGCAGCTTCTCATGGACATGCTCTGCACTCTGCCCTGCCCACTGGCCTTGTTGTTCACTGCTGTTTTGCCCTTGCCTGTGCAGCTTCTCATGGACATACTCTGCACTCTGCCCTGGCCACTGGCCTTGTTGTTCACTGCTATTTTGCCCTTGCCTGTGCAGCTTCTCATGGACATGCTCTGCATTTGTGCCTTACTCTTCTCTTCTCATGGTGCCTATCTGTGCAATTTGTGAATAAAAACAGTTGCTCCAGTTGTCTATTTTGTCAGTGTCCTTACTGAATAAAGTTCTTTTGCTGTGTGTAAATGGTTTACTGTGCCACATGGTCTGTGTGGCACTTCAACATGTTCAATGTTTGGGCTCACTTGCTCTCTTTTTTTCAGGGGTGACAGGGTTTTCAGTTCTTCTTGGCCCAGATACTTGTGGTGACAAAGGTGTCAATTTTGAATGTTTAGCAGTAGTCATTTACTTGATTAGTTCATGTTGGCTCTATTGTACACTTCAGGTTGGGGGGCACTGCCAGCACAGGGTGGGTTTCTACACACTGTATTGCAGGCAGGCTTTCCAGGGTCATCATGTGTGTGTTCTTCCTATATATGTGCCCAGTGGTGTATGTGTGTGGTCATCTTGTGACTTTCCATGTGTGCTCTTGGATGGCCAGGTAGTGTGCAGTGTGAAGGGGGTGAGTTTGTGGGGAGTGTTGATGTGTGCATGCCTCTGCAATGTCAACTACACACATGTGTCACCCTGGAGTTGTGTGCCTGTTGTTTTGATTGCTCATCCCTGTGGATGTGGTTGTTTACCCATGTGTGAGTTGTATGTTGTGCACTGTGCAGTGTGTTGGTGTGTCCTTGCAGTTCTGTCCGACTCCTACTTGTTATTTTTGTCACTTGTGAGTATGCAGAGGGTGTTACTGGCAATTCAGTGTTGTGTTTTGTTGCACATCCCTGTGTCTGGTGGCTGTTTGTGGGGTCTGTGCAGACCTGCTGCTCCACACTGCGAGAAATGCGCATGCGCGGGTTTCCGCGCCTGCGCATTTGCGTGAAGAAGTTACCGTCCAGCAAGAAGAGGGAGCCCGGGGATGCCGCACTGAAGGTAAGGTGGTTTATTTACCTTTAACCTTCTTTAAATTATTTTAAAATGAGGGCGGGCGGGAGGCGGGCGGCGCATAGTGGGGCTATGCGGAGCACGACAGTGTGCATAGATTTTGCCACACTACGCGCTGCTTCACGTAGCCCCACCTCGCCCACTACGCCCAGGCCTGGTGTAGATTCTTACTGGCGTTTGTCAGTCCTGAGGTGTGTAGATGGTCCTTGTGTGTAGTGCTTCTTGTGTACTCCTGTGAAGTAGTTGTATGTATGTGTGGCTGTTCCCAGTTTGACTTCAAGGACTTCCTTTCATCCTTGTGCCTATACATGGTTTGCCTTGCTGTCTCCCTCTGTGGTTGCACTGAGCTGTCTGTGGTTTGATTTCACTGACTGTGCCAGCCATGTGTGCTTTGATGGTGTGAGGGTGTTGTGCTCTGTTCCTTGTGTTGATGTGATGTACACATGTTTGTTGTGTGTCTCCATGGCCTTCCATTTGTGTGCAGCCCACTTTGGTTTCCCTATTTGTTGTGCTCCATTGCTGTTGGCATGTGGGGTGTATATGTGTGTGTGTGTCAGTCTGTGATATGTATGTGTGACTGTGCAGGCTGTGTGTCCATTTGGATGTTGGTTCCTTGTATGTGTTAATGTGTTGCTTGTCCTCATTTATATTTCTCTGAGTGTGGAGTTGTGTGTGTTTCCCTGGCCCTGTGCTACTGTGCTGTGTGTTGTGTGTTCTTGTGCAACCTCTCCTGCAGTGTGTGTCTCCATGATTGTTTGTTGTGTGGTGCAGGGTGTGTATTGCCCTGGCTTGTTGTTGTGCATGGGGTGCACAGGAGGGGCACATGGCATGTGCCTTCATGGGGTGTGTGGTGGGAGGGGGTGTGGCCCTGTGGTCTTTGTGCCCTGCCCATGCCTGGCACTGGCCCTGCCTTCTGCATTGCGCATGTATTTGCTTGTGTTCGCCGCTGCGGTGACGTGACCGGGACATTGCTGCATGGTGGCGGTAGCTGTGTGTCCAGGATGCAGCGGGTGCATTCGTGGCAGATAGGTGATGTATGGGTGCCCTTGTGGATGTGTCCCTATCCCCCCTAGGGTGTCTGATGTGGATTTGGACCCTGTGTCAGGCCGTGGGTTGTGTGTTGTGTTATTGCGTACCTGCGGCGTCGTCCGCGGCGGTCCATGAGTTCCAGGTGATGTAGCAGGTACAGCACCGGAAAGACGTATAGAGCTGGGTCCATGGCGGTCGTGACCGGGACTCTGGTTTCGCGCTCCGCTGTCGAGTTTCCGCCGTCTGGTTGGGCGGTGTCTCCACTGCGGTGTGTCTGCTTGCTTGAGTCATCTTAATTTGTGGAGCGGGGCGGACATCATTCCGCACAGCGGAGGGTCTCCATTGGCTCCCACCGCCGCGGTGGTGGGCGCACTTTGATGGTGGTGGGCGTCGCACTGCGGCGGTCAGAAATTGGCCTATGTTTGACCATACTAATATGGCGGGCGTGATGTCCGCTGCGAGCAGGCGGAAAAAAACATTTTTCCGCACTGCCAGCGCGGCGGTGGTCCCACCGCCCTACATCCTAATGGACCCCTTAATCTCTCGAGTTGATAAATTGCGCTATATAAATGTGCAGAAAGAGGCAAAACTTTATGAAATGTTGTTCCACCAAAGCGGATGTTAACAGTATTTCTGCTAAGGGAAACTGCTGAGCGAAGCGGACATGAACAAGCATTGGTAAATGCAGGAAAATATGCTACAGCCAATAGAAATGGAGGAAAAGTAAGTGACAAGCACAGGGAGCAATGAAAAGTCCCTTTTAAGATGTATCTGTTATTAAAGCTATTATCGTTTTGAATCCCAAAGAAAGGGAAATCAGATTGTGTTACATACTATGAGCAAACATCCTGCTTGTAATGCTGTTTATCGACCACCTGCACGTTTATAGGCCTCGCCTGACCCAGCGCATGCGCTGGTCTAGCGAGACATTCTGTGAGGGCTCAAAAAATGCTACCATGGCCAGCCTAGAGCTACAGTGCATGTGCGTGGGCGCGCGCTTAGGAGCAGAGGCTGGCAAACCTCGTCATGCTCATTAAGTGCCCGCGATCACTTTCACTTTCGCCTGCGATCACTTTCGTGGCGCCTCTTTGATGTTCTCATTCAAAGAACATCAAACATCAAAGAATATGTTGTGTTAATGCTTTGCGGCCCCGATTGATTTACAATGTGCTTTCTCTTTCCACAAACTCGATGTTTGTGTTCCCTTATTTTGAGATGCTTTTAGTATTACTGTTTTGTGACTTAAAGAACATTAAGGAAATGTTACTGTGAAACTGGACAACATTCACAGTGTTTATTTCTGATTGCAGCGGCTGCTTCATGTCCGTTGCACCATTCAGGGAGTCCTTTCGTTGGCGCTTACATGAGGACATGATGAGGAAGCTGGAAACTTTTGGCACATTCTCTTTAAAAGCACAGCATGTTGGCGACTGGTTAATCAATTAGACCTATGTAGTGCTTTAGATCTCAAAGCGCTATGGTGGGTGCAGCAGTTACAACTCATGAAATATGGGGTGCAACTCACAAGGTTTGAGTGCACATTGGCTGCAGTTGAACTCTTAAGATGATGGGCTGTGTGTATCCATTATCAGCACTCAGTCTTCGCTAAGTGATCTTGTTTGTTTTGTTGTTGTGTTAATGCTTTGCTGCGCCCGTTTGACTTACAACGTGCTTTCTCTTTCTACAAACTCGATGTTTGTGTTCCTTTATTGTTTAGATGCTTTTAGTTTTACTGTCACAAACACAACCACACACACAACCACAAACACACAACCACACACACAACCACAACCACAACCACACACACAACCACACACACAAACACACACAACCACAACCACACAACCACACACACAACCACACATACAACCACACACACACACAACCACACACAACTACACACAACCACACACACCACCACAACCACACACACAACCACACACACAACCACACACACACACAGCCACACACACACAACCACACACACACAACCACACACGCACACAACCACACACACAACCACACACACAACCACCCACACCCACACACACAACCACCCACACAACCACCCACACAACCACCCACAACCACACACAACCACACACACACAACCACACACACAACCACACACACAACCAACCACACACACATAACCACACACAACCACAACCACACACACAACCACACACACACAACCACACACACACCCACACCCAACCACACATCCACACACACCCACAACCGTACCCGCACCCACAACCACACCCACACACATAACCACACACACAACCACACACAACCACACACACACAACCACACACACACACACACACACACAACCACACACACACAACCACACACACACACAACCACATACACACACAACCACATACACACACAACCACATACACACACACAACCACACACACACAACCACACACAACCACACACAACCACACACAACCACACACACAACCACACCAAGCATTGGCATAGCCAATAGATCTCACCTTTAGGAGCTTATAAGTTTTTAGCCACGCAACAGTTGATGTGGTTGCACCAAGGATATTATGCTGCATAACTAAATACTTAGAAGGTCCCAAAAGCGAGACCGATTGGCTATGCCAATGCTTGTTAAGATGGCTGTTGAGTTTTGACCATGAGTTCAGTGTCAGGCCACACTTTTCTGTAGATTACTTGTCTGCGTTTAAATATGATATTTCCAACATTCCAGCGCTCAGAGCCAACATAAACAAGTATCACAGGAGTGAAGAAGATGTGGTCAGCGGCCAGAGCAACTGACTCGGGAGCTGGGGATCCCGATTCAAGTCTTGGCGGCAGCAGCATCCTGTGATTCTGGGCAAATCACTTAATCTCTCGGGATGATAAATTGCGCTATAAAAATGTGCAGAAAGAGGCAAAGCTTTATGAAAAAATTGTTCCACCAAAGCGGATGTTAACACTATTTCGGCTAAGAGAAACTGATGAGAGAAGCAGACACAAACAACCATTGGTAAATGCAGGATAATATGCTACAGCCAATAGAAATGGAGGAAAAGTAAGTGACAAGTACAGGAACCAATTAAAAGCCATGAAAGTGAGGGGGCGACATGTAAGCCCCTTTTAAGATTTATATAAAAAACAATAGATTTCACAAGCACAGCACTGTGCGGGTAAAACCTAAGCAGGTTCTTTTATTCTTCCGTCATTGGTCAATCTAAATAGATGTTCTCGATGTCATACATTGCTAACTAAGTTCATAGCTATCAGCATTTCGCATCATTGCCAACAAAGTCAGGAACACTTACAGGGTGGTATGGAATTCTCTGTCCACATTCAAACCACAAACCACTGAATGCAGGGTTTCTATCCACCATGTTTCCTTCATGCATTGTCTATGGTTTCTATCTCCCCCTATGTGACAAGCCTTGATTTGTTCAATTATCCCTGCCAAAATCATCAAATTGGTATTGGAGTTGTGATATTCCTGAAAATGTTTACTCAATAGAGATTTATTATTAAACTTTTGATTGCATTTATGTGTTCGGTAATTCTCTCTGTTATATGACGAACAGTTGACCCTACATATTGTTTGCCAGACGGGCAAGTGATCATAAATATACCAATGAAAAAACACAACTTGGACAGGGAACCCACTACGAGAATGTATGGCCCCAATCAAAAACAATCATGCCCATCAATTCAGAAAATTGTGGATTCACCTGTGTGCAGGCTCCTGAAAATGCCCCCTGTCCAGGAGCACCACCCTAAAAAGAAACCTAGGGTAATTCCAACAACAAGCTAGATCAGGGCTGCACCACTACAAAACAACTAGCTTGTCACAAATATTCATAATCATATGATTATCAAGTCGAAAAAGTTCCTTCTTTATTATTTTGATTCTTTAAAAGCCACAGCTAACGCGTTTTCTCCTGTCACGCAGGACTTCTTCAGGGCTGTAAATTAAAAACATGAATAGAAATAACGTGTACAATACAATACAATATACGTGACATACATAACATGAATATATATAAATATAAAAACTAATAATTCAAAAAACACCATCCCTAGACACAACAATACACACAATAGACAATAACACTATGATGTGTACATATGAGATTAAAGAACCATACCCCCAAAAAACTCACATACATACACAATGTTTTCAGCTAAACAAACAAGAGAAATCCCCATTTGTACAGCGCAAGAAACAATATCATCATATAACACCATGAGTACAGAAACAACACAGAAGGAATGAAAGAGTAGCAACAGAGAGGGGTGCTGCAGAGAGCAAACATTATTGGATAACACCAAAGATGACAGGGTCTGTTGATAATCCACACCAACTCCCATCAAAAACTCAGTTATATATTATTACTTAATGCCATCAATGATGTGCTAATGACAATGTGGTCTCATAATAAAATGTCACACTATGGTAAGGTATTGTTACCTACTAAGAAGTAGAACCCAACCAAATGTGGCTCAGCATTCAGACTTCTCCTTATCTTTTAATCTTTTGAATAGGACGATGACAAAAACATATAGTGCACCTTCACACCCTAATAAACAAATGACCAAAGTGTGGCCAGTGACCAAGAAGAAGAAAATATGTGTCATCACATCAGAAATTCAAAGATAAGGAGGTGGGAACATACCATTCAAAATTCACTGTTAGCAAGACACAGTTGGAAGTAACCTTATGAAAATCTGCACACAGTGTGAACGGCAATCTATATGGAGTAAACAAAATCCCAAATGAAACTGAAATCGCATCATCGGCAAGGTAATGTATCATAACAAAAAGATAGATGCACCCCATATAAATCCTGGAATGAAATTAAGCTTACCTCGTCTGTATTTCAGAAATATGCATCCATAATTCGAAACGCAACATAAATTCATGAAATTTCCAAAAAGAGTGCGATGATAATGACGTTTATTCAAGAACATGATATGATAATCACGAAAAAATAAAGCAAAGCAAATGCTGGCCCTTTAAGAACAGCGCATATTGAACCTGTATTAGAGTAGTCTTTGGATATCAGATACTATGCATTGGGTGTTATAGCTTTTATCAGTCTCCTAATGTCATAGTATACCTATCCATAGTTAATGGCCACTAATTGCAGATGGAATCCAGCGTCACAGCTTTTCAATGGCAGGAAACCCATGCCAGATCAAAATGCAGAAATCTAGTATTCACATTACACGACCAATGGAAGCAAGATGTTACAGACCATCTGGGGTGGCAATCAATGGAGGTACACAATAATTAATGGAGGGAGAAGTAGACAAACCTCCACCATCCTACTGGTGGTTTCAGGTGCTTGTATCAAGCCTTCAGGCAGCACCTGGCTCAAGGTTCTAATAGTCAATTAATGTGACATCCAGACATCAGCAAATCCAGCCACAATGGCAAAATAATGTGCTGTCCTTCCATCCAGCCCAGCAGCCTAGCCGTGCAAGGGAAATGGAGATGGAAGCATTCCAAACCGCCACAGGGACAACAGAAGCAAGAGTTCAACTAAGCAGATTCAGTTTTACCAGATGCATGACTGAGACATGTCACATGCCGCACACACGCAGGAAGAAGTGGGGTAGCGCTGATGGAAGCATTTGTTTTTTAAAGTCGTTTATTTGATAATAGAACAAAGTCATGATCAACATGTCACAGCGAGTTTGTGATTTTTAGCAGAAAAATATTTCTGAACTTCATTATAAGCCACTTTCTAATCCTTATTTATCTGTTTAAATTCCATTGTTAGGCTTCCCTCAGCCACAACATCGTGGAAAGAAAGCCAGTCCGAAAAATTAGCTTTTTAAGGCCAGTATAAGTCATATAAGTATCAGTATAAGTCATAAAAAACCCTAGGTGGTGGCCTAAAACATACATAACATATATAACTCCAAGTATGTTGCCTGGATCAAAATCACTCACCTAAGACTGTCAAGCACTGGTTTTCTGGACTGGTGCACCGAGATTCTACATGGTTCTCCAAGATCAGGCCTGCTGCTCCGAGAAGACTATTCTGAATCCAGCATGATTTAAAAATAAGATTCAGCACTGTCTAGAAATAGCAGACTGGAAAATTCAGTACTCAGAGGAACAAATCCTAATAAAGATAAATCCAAACTCTGACAGTAGGCAAGAATACAAACAGGAAAACCAAATATAGTCTGGGTGAAAATAAACAGTTCAGACAAGTTCAGAGCGAGCAACTAAATAAAACTGTTACGGCATACTGAATCTCAGATTGAGTATGCTTGAATAGCTGAATATGCCCTATGAGCTGGAAGGTCCCGGTTGCCATCTTGGATTGGGGAAACACCAGAAAAAGAAAACAGAATATAGAAAATAAATTCCCAAAGTAAAATACTCAAGAAAAAAGTGGTCAGTCAAACAGGAACACTGTTATAAAGATCAATGCTGGACTGAAGGAAACTGAAGCTTAAATATGCTAAGTATGATCACAGGCCTGAGGATAGCAAATACCAGCCACAGGTGTGCTGAATTCCTCTACACATCCTTGGCCTGTAGCGGTGGAGATGAAGCAGTGAGCAGAGAAGTTTAGGTACTGGAGGCTTTAGCAACAAAAGTAAAAAACACACAATTGATGGACGGAATGCAGAACAAATCAAAACATTCGCCTCCAGTCAAGAGATCTGGGTTAAATCCATAATTCTTTTGCTCACCATGCCACCCCAGTTTAGACCTGGCCATATGCAAATCAGTCTTGATCCTGGCTGAAGAGGAGTGAAACCCCGAAACCGGTCCTAGGATGCTTGGTTCCAGTCCAGGGAGGACCTGGCTTGGCAGTTCGGGCTGGACTGTTCTCATGAGGCACAGGGTGAAGACTGATTTGCATATGGCTGGGTTCAAACTGGAATGACATGGTTAGCAAAAAAACTATGGATTTAGGCCCAGATCTCTGTACTGGGGTGAGTGTATGACTTTGTTCTGCATTCTGTGCATCAACTGTTCTTTTTGCATTTAGCAACAAAAGCAGCCTGGCTTCGACCAAACCAGGGATGAATCTGGACTGAATGAGAATTTCAGAATAGAGTCCAAAAGACTGGAAGTTAGTAAGCGGATGTAGCAGATGGTCTGGAACTTATTCAATACAGGAAAGGTCCCCAGACAGGCCCGCTAGTGTTGAGAGCACTGGGAAAAAATTGTTACACAAATTAACATTGATAGGATAACATTCAAACTACAGCACTTAATAAAAGGTTTTTCCTCCTTTTGATCAAATTACTTATTTAAGGATAATTAGCATTCCCTGTCATATCTGTTGCTAATTGAATGGTACATGTAAATCACCCAATTATTCTATAAGCAATTAGCCAGAAAAAACGAAAATCAGATCCCTGACATTTGCATGATGTAATCTAGCCGTCATCATCTCATATGCTCCTGTCTAAATTCAATTCACAAACTTAACTAAGGGGTCTATTAGTATGTTGAGCGGATCGCCACCGCCCGCATGGCGGTGGCGATCCGCCCAACATAATCCCCCGCCCGCCTCCCATTTCCCCCCGCCGGGAAGACCGTCCGCCGCTTTTCCGCCCGGTCGACGAGTCGACCGGGCAGAAAAGAGTTGCGTATGGTGGCGGTGTCTGCTAGACACCGCCAGCCATATTACTATGGCAGCAGGAAGCAGCCTTTCCATGGCAGCGTTGCTTCCACGGAAAGGTATGCAGTCCTCTCAGTTGGGGGCCTATTGCGGTCCCCCAGGGTGTTGGGGTAGTGGGGGGTGCACATGGGGGTATCTACGGTACCCCCTGCATTTGCATGCACAAGGTGGCAGGCACCGCGGGAGTGGGAGCAGCTTCGTTGGAGTGCAGAGCAGCGGGACTGAACTACGTGTCCCAGGGGGCTTGGTGTGCCTCACCTGTTTCCACTTGCCCCTCGGCGCCTTCATAGCACATCATCACCCCCGCAGCGCGGACGCGCGCAAACGCGCGCCGGGCGAAGCCCGGGCCAAGGGCGGGCCCGTTTAAGCCCGTTCAAGACCAGTTAAGGACGGGACGGACCACCTCCCTAACGCCCAATGTAAGGTGCAAGGTGAGGGTTACCGTTACACAGATATACTCTAGTGTGCATACTTAAATCACCCGGATAACCTCCGATCATCTGAATCTGTTGCAGAAGAGGCTATAAACTGTCCACTATGGCTACTGTTACTACAACATCCTTAAGAGACAATAGTGTGACACGTGTTAGTGCAGGCGGGTCAATGATGGGCACTTTGGATAACTTCCTTATACGGGTGTCAACAGCTTTGGCTAAAGATATTGAATTGACGGAAAAAAGGCTATCCCTAGATACTGTGTTTGACAAACGGTCATCTATGGGAAGCCTGGCAGGGATCAAATCTCCAGTTCCTATCGAAGCTGATCCAGATGACACATTATGTTCCCTGGATGAAGTTACTAGTAGCCCACTTGTTTCTACAAAAGATCTTGTCGTGGCAGCGGACCAACAGCTTATTGTTATTTCGGGGAAGAATATTAAAAACACCACCCAGAAACCTCTGACCTCTCCTATTATTAAAACTAGATCAGCGCTAATAGCCAAAAAGGGTATGATGAACCAAACTAAGGGTATGTCTATGGAAAGTAGATGTTCGGGCGATGAAATTTTAATACAATCAAAATCCAAGGGTAGAAAAAGGAAGGTGGGGAAAGATCGAGTAACCAAAGAGAGTGTTATAAATAAAGATTCCCCTGGTCCATCTTGTTTAGCAAGTAAAGAAATAACCCCCAAGTTAGGTGTTGAGAGAAACTTCCCAGAGGAGCTGGGTACCCCGTTTTGGAAAAACTTGGAAGATATGCTTAAAAAGATGATTTATCCAATTCACGGAATACTGGACCGTATTGAGTCTAGATTGACATGTCTTGAACATTCGCTAGCATCAGTTCAGAAGACGATGGGTAATCGGAGTAGTGACTCAACCAGCAAACAGACGATATTAATACCACAATGCCAAAATGCTGAGGGTAACACCCAAAATGGATCGCCAACTAGGAGTACTACCTCTGTTGTAAATATGTCTGAGACTACTTGTACTACTAGCCCACTGGCTAATGCTGCTAAGGTTAGACAACATGAGCAGGGAGCCAAGGATAAAAGTGTGGGATAAGTAAATTGGTATCTAATGTGGGCGTTATACCAACTAAACCCCTAGAGTATGTGATCCCAAACCTACCCACTGTGGAACTCCCTCCTGAATCTGTCCCCTATGTGGTTATATTGGCAGGGGTACCACCATTAGGGCCGGGCAAGAGGGAGACACATGCAGAGCTAAAAAATATGTGCATATTTTGGCTTAATACCAATAGGCCGTTGCCCGCGTATAGCAGGGCCGAGATTCTGTCTGTAAGAAGAGTAAATTGGGTAGGCAGAAGTGTAAAGACAGTAGGGGGGGACTGTGTGATTGTCAACTTCAGAGTTAGGAGATGTGTTTAATTACGGAACCTCCTGAGGCACAGCCGGGAGCAGTCAGAATTTTGCGCAGCTCTTCATTTTAAAAACTGCATTTCTGTGTTTTTAACTTGCACCCACCTTCACTTCCTGACACACGAGTACAGTGTGCAGGCACCCTTCTGCATCAAAAACGAGCGCTAGAAACGGCCGAAATCGCCGATCCACTTCTCCCGCCATTGTCCTCGTTGCGACAGGGACACGCCCACTTCGAGGCCACGCCCCCTCACTTTATACATGTGTATCTACCGGAAGCGCAGCGGACGAGCGCAGCGGGCGCGCCGATTGCGCGCCGAAGGCGCGCTTAAGGCAAGCTCGTCTGCGCTCGTCCGCGATCATGACGCGACCGGGGCCGGTTCCCCTGCCCGATTCACCAGCACTACCCCCACAATCCATTCTCGGACCATGTTGCTGTCTCTGAGACCCTCTCCTTGCCCTACCTGCCTCTGGTCTATCCCGGACGCCCAGAGCCACGTTTACGTATGTGAAACCTGCCAGTTCTCACTACCCTCTCTGGACTCAACTCTTGGCCCGGCCCTCGCTCGGTGCTCTGCTTCCTCTTATGGAGCCGACCCTTCTTTCGCCCTCAGAGCGGCACTGATTAACTGCAGGTCTCTGAACAAACATGCTATCGACATCTGGCAGTCCCTCCAGGACAACAACTGGGATCTGCTTTTCTTAACTGAAACCTGGTTGAATGAGACCACTAACCCCACCATCACTCTTGCCTTACCGGACGGCTACAGCATCGCCTGCGCCAATAGACCTAATGGTAAACAGGGGGGTGGAGTTGCCTTAATCCATAAATCCAAATGGACGGCTTCCTTCCCTACATATGACCCTATTGACTGCATAGAGGGTCTACCTTTTACTATCCATTTTTCCTCGTCCACCTCCTGCTCTGGAATACTTATCTACCGCCCTCCCCACTCCAACCTCTCCTACCTGCCGGCCTTGACGGATTACATCATTCAGCTTAGCACTCGCTACACCAACTTCACTGCCTTAGGAGATTTTAACCTTCACGTAAACGATGAATCATGTTCGCACAGCAATAATTTTATTTCTACACTGGCGACCTGCAATCTAGAGCAAAAAATAGATTGCCCCACTCACAAAGCGGGACATACCCTTGACCTGATTTGTTCCAACCTACCTAGCATTCTGGTAGCCTCTCCCATCCCGGTCACCTGGTCAGACCACTTTCTCATCCCTTTTGAGATCGTCATCTCCCGCTCTATCAGACCTACCATCGCCCCCAAAGTATCAGGCAGAAACTGGAGTCGTATCACTCTTGAAACGCTCCAGGAACACCAAAATAATTTTCTACCCTCCCCATCATCTGATCCGGATGGTGGTATTGACCATTTCGACGCCTGGATCGGCCAAGCCCTAGAGGCTATGGCCCCTCTCAAACCCATCAAAACCTACAGGGCCACACCATCCGCACCCTGGTACTCTGACATGCTTCGCCTGAAAAAGGCATCATGCAAAGCCCTCGAACGCTCCTGGAGGCAGATCTATTCCCTCGACAGTAAAATCACCTATAAAACAGCTCTCAAAGAATACCGCAGAATGATTGAGGATCATAAAAGGGACTTCCTGGCTTCCAGAATTAAACATGCCAGTAATGGCGCCAGGGAGATTTTCAACATAGTCAGATCCTTCACGGACCCCAGCGCTCTGACTCGAACTCAACCAGCCTCCCAGTCTCTGTGTGATAAACTTTCACAATTCTTTGAGGAAAAAATCCAGGCTATTTACTCCTCCTTTCCCATCACCAGTAGTGAAG
Organism: Triturus cristatus; assembly: GCF_964204655.1. Classification (NCBI taxonomy): domain Eukaryota; kingdom Metazoa; phylum Chordata; class Amphibia; order Caudata; family Salamandridae; genus Triturus; species Triturus cristatus. The sequence continues at coordinate 452,297,947 of NC_140587.1, forward strand.
GGTCGGTTGAGGAATCTACTACGTACCCGCTACAGTCACCCTCATTGCTAGAATTTGCAGATATCTCTGAGGCTGACACACTGGTAGAATTACTCAACTGTAAATCTGGCTCCCCCAAGGACCCTTTGCCAGCCAAACAATATAAAAAACTGGCACCCCTGCTCAATCCATTCCTTAATCATATCTGGAACAAATCCATGAGAACGGGCATTTTTCCCGCAAAATGGAAGCATGCGTCCCTAGTCCCCATCCTTAAGAAGCCTGATCTTGACCCCGATAACCCTAGTAACTATAGGCCCATCTCTCTCCTGCCTGCCCCAGCTAAGATTCTGGAAAAACTGGTGCACGCCCAGCTTGCCAACTACATCGAATCCCATGGGCTCCTGCATGACTCTCAGCACGGCTTTCGATCGGACCACAGCACGGAGTCGGCCCTTGTCGAAATGGCTGACTCTGTGAGATGGACGCTGGATCGAGGGTCGAGGGCGGTGTTAGTGCTGCTGGATCTCTCAGCAGCATTTGACACCGTCTCTCATAAGATCCTGCTGAGAAGGCTGAGAGACCTGGGTTTCGGCGGTACAGTGTTGAGATGGCTCTCTTCCTACCTGGGTGACCGTACTCAGCAGGTATACACCCCTCCCTACACCTCCACCGCTAGACCACTAAAATGGGGAGTTCCACAGGGCTCCTCCCTGAGCCCGCTCTTGTTCAATGTTTACTTCTCCCCCTTGGCTAAACTGATTGCGCAAACTGGGATTAAATCCACCTCCTACGCTGATGACATTCAGTTACTCTTCACTTTTGATACCCCCACTGCCTCTGCCTTCGACCCATTGAAAAACTGTCTAAGAGACATCTCTAGCTGGATGGACTCCAATTCCCTCCGACTCAACGCTGGAAAGACAGAGATTCTGTTTTTTAACTCATCATCCCCTCTTGATTCTAATTTATGGTGGCCGGATGATCTCAGCCATGCCCCCACGCCTAAAGACTCGGTGAGAAACCTGGGAGTGCGCTGGGATAATCATCTCAGTTTTAACGCCCAGGTTCAAACAGTAGCAGCATCCTGTTTTGCTAAGATCAAGACAATTAGACGGCTCATCAACTACCTACCGATGGATTGCCGTAAGACTGTGGTACAAGCCCTGATAATATCTCACCTGGACTACGCCAACGCACTTTACCTTGGCATCACAGCAGGCCTATGCCACAAGCTACAGACTGTCCAGAATGCTGCTGCTCGGCTGGTGGAGAGAATTATTGCCAGACATCACATCTCCCCACACCTCCGTAAACTCCACTGGCTCCCTATTTCCAAGAGATGTATTTTTAAGGCCATGACCCTGGCTTTCCGGGCCTCCAAGGGCAAAGGCTCGGCCCATCTGAGAAGTACTCTGAGACCGTATGTCAACACCAGGACATTACGCTCAAATTCCCTACTTCTGCTGGAAACCCCTAGATTTAAACGTACTCGCGCCGGAGGGAAAACATTCGAGGTCTGTGCCACTCGGTGTTGAAATAACCTCCCGGTTGCATTACGAGCCTGCCAAACCGAATTAGCATTCCGAAAGTCCCTGAAAACACATCTCTTCCCCATATAATGCCCCATTGGTGCCTAGCCTCTAAGTTCCATGATTTATCAGCGCCGGGACGCCCCGTTGGGGCAGCTGCTGCGCTTTACAAAATACACAAATAAATAAATAAATAAATGTGTTGAACATATTTGTAGTTGGCCACAAATAGACCCCAGATCACGGATCCAATCACTTTCCCTAACCTATTTTTATGCTCCTGTGCAAGATCTATATAGAGAAATGCCCCCATGGAATGATCGATCTAGCTACCTGATCACATAATGGAATTTAAGTCTATATAATAGGTTCTCAGTTTTGTCAGGTTTGGAGGAGTGCGACTGACAGCAAATGGAGGCAGGGGGGGAATCCTCAAGTTTTAGTAGTACAAAAAGTCCGCTTGAGATAAAGCTAATGGAAGGCGAAGGACAAATGATTGATGGTACAGGAATAGCTGAGGGAGGGGCAAGTTCTAGGGTAAATGTTAGTATTAGCACAATTTTACGACCAGGTGCTAATTGCTCTCCCCACCCTTGCTCACATAGGGCAGCTAATTCATTGATCCCGGCTAAGTATAAGAAGCTTTACTTTAGCACTATTATAACTAGGGATGCCCTAATTGAGGAACCCCAAACCACAGTTGAATATCTGCTGACACACCCTAGTTCTACTTTAGGCCGGAACGTACCAATTAAGGAACCACAAACTATAGCTGCGCATACGATGTTGTACCCGAGTCCTACTGTGGTGAGGACTGTAATGAAAGAGGGTACACAGATTACAGCTAGCCCGACTTCATTGGTATCGTGGAATCTAGCTGGTATTGGGACTAAAGTTGCTTCACCATGTTGGCTAGCATTCATTAATAATTTTGATATCTGTCTCTTTCAAGAGACCTGGTCTGTTGAACCAGTCTTTAATCCAGGTTATCTGAACTTTTAGGTCCCTGCAGTGCGAGGACAAAGGGGACGTCCAAAGGGAGGATTGACAGTTTGGGTCAAACAGCATTTAAGTTGTAGTATTCAATTACTTTCATCTGGGCACTGCGATATTATCGCTGTTAGGCTTAATATGTTGGGTGACCTAAAAATCGTTATTATTAATGTGTATGCTCGAGGAGTTCCTGGCGGGAAAAAAACGGAGGTATTTACGGCTTTAGAATTCCTGATTGAATCTTTGCCAGATGGGGTTTTGCCATTAATCGCGGGTGATTTTAATACAACTTTCGAACCGCTTGGTATGGGAAATGTTAATATGTCGGAAGAGGAGGATATTAGATGGGGTGTCCCTGAACTGGAGGCTAGGCCATCAGTTAAATGGACAGAGGCCGCGTTGTATTTAAATGGGCTCTGTTTAGGTAACCAATTAAGGGCTGCAAACGGGCGGACATCGTCTGATAGGAAGCGAGCAAAAACATACGACAATGGGACAAGGTCAAGTAATATCGACTATATACTCGTCCATTTGAAGCTCTGGCATACCTTGGTGGACATGGAAGTTAGGACTCGTGTTGAGAGCGATCATAACCCTCTTGTAGCATCATTCAGGCTAGGCCAGGAGGGAATAGTTAATTTAAGTGAAGATTCACTCGTCCCTCAGACTATTTTATCAAATGATGAACGTCATCTTCAGTGGTGCAAAGTGAGCAAACAAGCTTACATATTAAGTGCTATTAAAGATCAGCTTGATAAGGTATCAGATAAGTTGGGAGCTGGTGCATGTCCTGGGACGAAGGTTTGCCTATTTGAGGATGATCATAATGATCTGTTTATTAATATCAAAGCACATTTTTGTAAATCTGGCACTGCTAAGATAATGGCGAGTAAAAAACCATAGAGGTGGTATAATATATCCTGTAGGGAAGCTCGGGCTGGCTTGAGCTTAGCACTAAAAACAAGGAATTTGGAGATAATTAGAGCAGCCCGTTGCAACTATAAGAAAATAATCTCTGGGGCAAAAAGAGATTGGGATGACCAAGTGTGGCTGAATCTCAAAGATGCATGTCTATCAAAGAACCAGGCACTTTTTTGGGATATCTATAAATGGGAAGGAGGTGGGCTTGCGGTTAGTCCTCAAAATAACGTACCCCAAAACTCCTGGGTTGAATTTTTTAAGCCTCAGTATGCTAATACTGAAGGCAACTTAAGCGGGATGGCTCTCGGTTCTAAATTTTATGAAGGCATAATTTTTAGCTTAGGGGATGTGGATAGAGCACTGAATACTGTAATTGCAGGGCGAGCACCAGGGATGGATTGTATACCTGTAGATTTATTTCTTAATGATAAAGAGAGATGGAGATTATATATTGGTTATTTATCTAACGCTATTGCCCAGTGGATGGCTGTCCCTCACACATGGAAAGGAGCAGAAATTGTGCCCATTTATAAAAAAGGGGATAAGTCTCTAGTGAGTAACTATAGGCCTATTAGCCTGACCGATTCATTACAAAAAATAATGGGGCGACTGGTCCTGGGAAACATCCAGGACTGGATGGAAGAGGGGATATCCTCAGCCCGTTGCAGGCTGGGTTCCGACCTAGGACTAGCACGATAGATCAGGTTTTTAGATTTATTGTTTTATATTGGCGTGTCGTGGTTTTGGGCAAAGGTGCATTATATGCAGTAGTTGTAGATTTAAGGGCAGCGTTCGATCTTGTCCCGCGAGGGAAGCTTTGGCAAGTACTGGAGGAATTAGGTATGCCATTGGAATTGTTAACTTTGATTGTACACCTTCATGAGGACACTTATTCAAGAGTTAGATGGGGCAGGCAGGGTGAAGTTACAGATGCTTTTCCGGTAGGGAGGGGAGTGAGACAGGGTTGCGTTATGGCGCCTACCCTTTTCTCCCTCTTTATACACGGAGTGGCCAAATACCTCTCCCTGGTTCCAACTGATGCCCCCGTGCTGGCAGGAGAGTGCGTCCCGGTCCTCATGTTCGCGGACGACACTTTAATAATTTCTAAAACCCCAAGTGGCCTACAGAAGGCACTCCAGCGTTTTATGGATTTTTGTGATAAGCGAGGGCTAGAAATAAATAGTGCAAAAACTAAATTTATGGTCCTCACCGAACCTAGATGCCCAAAGCAAATAAAACGGTTCAAGGGAAGTATATATATGGGCAATTGTCGGTTAGAGCGGGTTGAAGCCTTCACTTATTTAGGGGTCAACCTCCAGAGCGATATGTGCTGGAATACGCAGCTAGATATAAGTATATTAAGGTTTAAACAACAAGCAGGCGCATTACTCAAAAGATTTAAGTCTTCTTTCACTAAACCGATTAGATCAGTCTTAGAGATCTATGGGATGAAAGTTTTGGGTTCCGTCCTATATGGTGCTGAGTTGTGGGGGTTTTCTAATGTTAAGAAGCTGACCACTTTAGAAAATGAGTTTCTGAGGAAAGTTACTTATGTCCCCCAAAGTACCCCTTTGGTCCCCCTGTTTTGTGATCTTGGTAAGAAGTCTGTGTATGATCTTGCCAGGCTGCGTCCAGTATTGTATTGGCGTAGGCTATGGACTACGGAGGAACTGTATCACTATGCAAGGGGTCTCAAGGAAGTAATAGAGAAGGATTGCTTTCATAAAATTAAGTGGTTGAAATCAATTAGATCTCTTCTAGGGAGAATGGGCCTCAGGGATCTGTGGGATGACCCAATAAATACTGTTTTTCCCTCCAAGACAGAAATTAAGAAGATATATTGGGAGATGATTTTCACAGAAAAGTGTTCTCTAAATGTTTCTGCTCATCTCACAGAGCGTTTCCTCGAATTTAAATCTTACCCATTATTGGAACCCTATTGGGATGTAATAGTGAAACCAATAGACCGGAAGCTTTACTTTCAATTTAGGATAGGAACCCTTCCCATTAGGGCTTTCACGTCTAGATGGGCGGGGACTGATGGTGATAAATGCCTTAAATGTAAGGATAAGAAAGAGACGATGAGCCACTTCTTATTTTTTTGCCCATTATATGCAGCCCCAAGAAATAAATGGGTTAAACCTATATGCCGCCTCATTGGTTTACGTAAACACGAGGAGGCTCTAAGAATATTATGCACTGACCCTAGCCTTCCATTTGCATTAGCCATGGCAAAATTCCTGATATGGGCATGGCTAATTCGAGCTAAGGAAGATCGTTAGGTATATGAAATCCGACTAGTATTAGGATATGGAGGCTTGCCCCAGGTATAACTAATTGAGCTATGGTGATCCTTCTTCCATCCCTACTTTTCAAAATTATTCGACTTTAATCACATGTAGTTTAATTGCTTTTTATAATTTTATTTATTTATAAACTTGTTTTTATTGGCTTGTAATATGTTTTATGTATATCTGTGATACTTTTATGACTTACTGTCGAATAAAGTTTACGAAACGAAAGCAATGTATGCGGGATGCCACCCCCACCATGGCGGTGGCATCCTAATTGCTGGTGCGGGACTGCCGCACCACTGGCGGCTGGTCCCAGCACCCTAGGGTGCACCATTCTATTAGGCCCCTAAGTCTCTACCAATTCAATTTGCCATCCAAACATGAGGAATAGTATATAGAAGATGCAATATGGCTCCTATTTCAAACACATAAGTTAATTTTTTACTGAAATAAAGATACAAAAATATTTCAAAAGGACGAGAATCAATTAGTTTCTTACAGTTGTGGACCGTCCAGAAGAACGTAGTATTCACAAAACAATGTTTATGTTCCCCATTTTATTCAAGTAATTAGTGACTTAAGTTATCTCCCCTCAGTGTCTCTAGTGTGCTTAAGTGTTCCCACTTTTGGATTCAGGCTAATGCTATATCCTTCCCACTCATACAGTTGTTGGTTTGAACTAAAGCTTTCTTACTGGTGAGGCCAGAATATTCACTTTGCTGACCTCGACTCCATGAGGTGGAGTGGGCAAATCCAGTATTTACTTTGAGGTCCAAGTACGAAATCAAATCCTCCCCAACTGGTCCTGAGGTTACTGGTTTCTGTCCAGGAGCTGTGTCCCTTGAGAATGTACTAACACCACAAACACTGTAGCAAAAATAGATTGCTATCATCACCATTTCTAGTCTGTGGTACAACACTGACTCCAGTTCACTTTGTGGCATCAGATATACATTACACACATTCATCTTCAGATGGTAATGGTAGGTTACTGTGCCTAGCATCCAACTTAGATGCAATATTTGACCACATGATATTTATTTCTTGCAACAGTTCTCAATGCGCCTGATCATGAGCTTTGAATTTTGTACAGATCTTCCAAAGACATCAATATCAAGCTGACTGTATTTAATGATGCTGCTGATTATCACCCAGAGGCCACCTTCATAGATTCAATATCAGTGGCCTGTTAGGTTCTTCTGTAAATGTGGCTGCCAAAAGTACCATTACCAGTCAGAACAATATCCTGAGGGGGAGAGGAGGAGTGTGGTTCCAGGGTGTTTAGACAAACTATAGAGTCAAAAATATCATGCAGACAAAATATTGTGTCAAGAATACTGAGGACAAAAATATTGTGAAGGTAATTTTCTATCTTTAAGCAAAGTTTTACTATACTTAACTTCACATATATGTACCTCAATGATATCTTAATATAGATATATGTATGCGTGATGGTGTGCAGGACTTCGGAGCAGGGCACTGTAAACCTACAGTGAAGAGGAGGGTGAGTGGCGCGCCCAATGAGGGCAAGAACAAATAATTCAAGCGTTGTTGAAAGATCGCATGATTTAAAAGCGTCTTGCAACATTGTAACAAGATCAAACAGCGCGTCCGTGGCAGACTGGAGATTGAGATTTACCGAGACGCCAGTCTGTTTGAAAAGAAACGGAGTGATGTTAGTATTTTTACAAAAATGACCTAAACATTTAAAAATATTTACCAGTACGCTTTTAAAAGTAAATCCAGATTGAGAAAGACATGTTGAATGTTGAAACACGTCTCTAGTTTCAAACAGCTTGTAAATAAAATTAATGTTCTTGGCCACACCCTCCTTTGAGTGACAGGACTCTTTGCAAATAGGAATGAGGTTCTGTTCGAATATTTGGCGCTTCAGCGTTAGCGCCACTAAGTGCACCACCTGCGTTTAGGCACGGAGAGGAATCCCGTGAGGAGAGAGAAAGGCGAAGTAAGCAACCTCTTGGCCCCCCGTACCTCGCACTGCAGCATGCCTCAAGGGAAAGGCTGGAGGGGCTCACCGCGAGATGTGCAGGCTCCTCATACTGCAGCCCGTACTCTGGGTGTGCGTGATGGTGTGCAGGACTTCAGAGCAGGGCACTGTAAACCTACAGTGAAGAGGAGGGTGAGTGGCGCGCCCAACGCGGGCAAGAACAGAGAATTCAAGCGCTGTTGAAAGATCATATGATTTGAAAGCATCTTGCAACATTGTAGCAAGATCAAACAGAGCGTCCGTAGCAGACTGGAGATAGAGGTTTACCAAGACGCCGGTCTGTTTGAAAAGAAACGGAGTGCTGTTAGCATTTTTACAAAAATAAACTGAACATTTAAAAATACTTACCAGTACGCTTTTAAAAGTAAATCCAGATTGAAAAAGACATGTTGAATGTTGAAACGCATCTCTGGTTTCAAACAGCTTGTAAATAAAATCAATGTTCTTGGCCACACCCTCCCTCGAGTGATAGGAGTCTTTGAAAATGGGAAGGAGGTTTTGTTTGAATATATATATATATTCACTGAAAAAACCATCGGTTTCAGGGGTGTTATAGTTAGCTGGACTTTTCACTTGTACAAAACCATTGAAATTCCCCCGTTATAGTTAGTTCAGCTAACTATAACTCGCGCGCCCGCAATGCACTGCTGATGACGTCACATATTACATCACTCATGACATTTTCAGTGAATTTCTGAGGTTTTTTAAATGCTAATTCCTAACTATAACGTGCCTGAAACCTATGGTTTTTTCTGTGAATTTCAAAGATTTTTTAAATGCTAATTTCTAACTATGCCTACAGAGATAGGACATGTGAAGAAAGAAGAAAAAATGCACAGAAAGAAAAAAAAGAAGTGCAGAAAGAAGCAACAGAAGTCCTCAAAGACGAAGAAAAGTGCAGGAAGAAGGATAACGTGCAGAAAGAACAAAAAGAAGAGCAGAAAGAAGCCTTGTTGCAAATCCTGTACCCTCAACTTTTTCAGACGGATACTGGTGGTAACTGAGTCTGACTAACCAGCCCTAGAGCCAGTGCTATGTTAAAAGACACTTAGAATACAGTGAAAACACCTACATACACTAGGGAACATTATGCGTTGGGGTCCCCCTGTGATTAGCATGACCTCCTCTGTAAGCCCCTAGTATATAATAGGGCAGGGGGATTAAAACTACCTCTTAAAACAGGCCACAGGGTGTTTTTGCACACGTTAACTCAGGCCCCGTCCCCTCCCTTCACCACTGTGTAAACACGCCCTGTGTCCGTTTTTAGTTGGGAGATTAAGTTCATTTGAATCCTGAGGGTCCCTAGGGTCCAACTAGCCCACTAGGTACCTCCAGTAAGTGCCACAGAGCTGCGTTGCAGAGAGGTGTAAAAAGTGGCACGGCCTGGACCACCTCTCTGCAATGCAGCTCAGTGGCGCTTACTGGAAGCCCTTGGTGGGCTAGTTAGCCCCCAGGGGCCCTCAGTATTGAAGGAAAATTATATCCCCAATTTAAAACGTGCCATAGTGCGTGTTTGCACACGTCACCTCAGGCCCCGTCCCCTCCCTTCACCACTGTGTAAACGCGCCCTGTGGCTGTTCTAAGTTGAGAGATTAAGTCCCCTTGAATCCTAAGGGCCCCTAGGGTCAAACTAGACCACTAGGTACCTCCAGTAAGCGCCACAGAGCTGCGTTACAGAGAGGTGTAAAAAGGGGCTTGGCCTCAGAACACCTGTCTGCAGCGCAGCTCCCTGGTGCATACTGGAGATGCCTGTTGGGCTAGTTGGCCCTCAGGGACCCTCAGTATTGAAGAGAAATTAATTCCCCAACTTACAACTCGCCAGGGGAGTGCTGCAAGGAGGGGGCGTGGCCTCCGGCACGATGCCAGTCTTTTATTTATTTTAATTTTTTAAGAAGGGGGGCTGTGTGGTTCCCCTTCTTATTCTAATTTATTGGCCCTGATGACCCCATCCCCCAGGGCCTGTCTCCTAATTATATTTTTTTGACCCCAATCCCCAGGGCCGGCCACTGTTTTTTATTATTTTTAAAAAATATATATTTATAGACACACCTAGGACATGCTGGACAAACCGTACGTACCTATCACCATGACGATTTGCGTGATATTCCTTAAAAGGCGACTATGCATACAATGAATCCACGTGGAATGTATTTACACCACTAATGAAGCTCTGACATGTCTGATGCCTTACCGTGCCTAATCCCGGTAGACACCCTTGTCGTTTATTTATACAAACATGGGTAGCTATTGACGGGCACATTTAATACACATGCACACCAAGCCATTCAAAGGGGATTCGACAAAAATTCGACCAAAACTATGCAAGAAACCCCCCTCACGGTTAATAAAACACACATCCACTGCCGGATGTGTAATACTTTTTATTTTACTCTCTGGAAAGGGGACGAACATCACTTGAGAGTCACAGCGCGCTCCTGGCAGAGCCCAATGCTGTGTTACACCCACCATTGCCTGCTGAGTGCCACACACCTCTGTGTTGTATTCCACTAGCTAGTGCATATGCTATGACACTCTCTAGCCCATGTGCACTGTAACACCACCCCGTGAATATGTCATGCCACACTTGTCTTCGCACGTGTTATATTGCCCCATCTAACGTGCCTTCCTCGATGCCTATGTTATAACGCACAGTGCTATGCCATACATATTACAATCTGGGATCCATATCTTTGTCACAGTACATATGCAACGTTACACTCCCCAGCACATATTTTATATTACAACTTTAGAGACTAGTTAGGTTACCCAACACTGCCCTGTGCATATTACACTCCAAGGCGCATATCGCATAGCACGCGCTAGTGCCTGTGCTATCTCGCGCTCTCCAATGAATCTGTCATTGTGCACAATGTATTGCATATTATATTTCACGCCCGGTTCATCTTATATCACACTTTTTGGTGCATAGTTTATACCATACACTATATCTAGTTTTCATTTTCAATCGTGCTCTCAGGACTATGTTCTATATAACACTGTGTTCACCTACCCTTTTCACGGGCATTACATTTTGCGATAGGGGGTGGAGGGTCAGGGGGGGTTTCTGCCGAGTGAGCCCGGAGTCACAGTCACAAACGTCCTCTTCTTCCTGAATAAAAGTGAGATTATGCTGCATACTTGTTCATATTTTAAGTAGTTCGCACAGACACTCGTTTTAAAAACAATAAAGTTCCTAATACCCGCCTTCTCTGAACAGTTAGCTTGCTGCCCCATCCCCCTCCTCCCTATCCTCTGTTGTGTGAATCCATGGACTAGCCTCCTCCCTCCTGCCATGCATGGTCTGATGTGCTGCCACTGCCCTCAATTTAGTATGATGTACCAGTCCACTCCTCCTGCCCTCCATTGCCCAATTCTATGCCCCATCATTGACCTCCTGCGTAAACTCTGTGCTTAGCTTGCTGCCCCTATTCTCCTTCCCCCTGCCCTCCGATGTCTTTGTGTATGCCCCTGCTCCATCCTTTTTGCCCACCATGTTCCATGGACCTGCCACTCCTATCTACTCTGAGTGTTCTGTTGAGCTGCCACTCCCCTCCCACCTGCCTAGCATTGTCAGATGACTGTAACCTGTCCCTGCCACCTCCACCCTGCCTGTCCACATGCCATGCCCCTATCCTCTTCCTCCTGTCCTACATGGTCCATTGTACTGCCACACCCTTCTGCCCTCCCTGGTCTGTTGTGCTGCAACTGCTCCTCCTGCCTGCCCCGTGCGGTCTGTTGTGAGGCCCCTTCCCCTGAACTTTCTTGTCTGTGCACAGGTCCTGACCCTCCCTTCTATCCTCCATCGTCCTTTGTGCATGCCCCTGCACCCTCCTTCTTGCCCATCATAGCCATTGTGCTACCACTAACCCTCCCACTTGCCATGCATGGTCTTCTGTGCTGCCATGGCCCCTCCCACCTTCCCTGTGTGGTCAGTTAGCTGCCCCTGAACCCCTCCCACCTTCCCTCCATGGTCTGTGTGTATGCCATCACAGTCTCACTGTTGCTCTTCATGGTGTGTCTTGCTTCTAGTGCCCATCCTGCCTGACCTCCATGGCTATCTTGCTGCTCCTGTCCTGCCCCCTTGCCCCCAGCCCTCTGTTTACATGTGCAGACCCCTACTCCCTCCCTCCTGGCTTGTCTGTTCCATTGTAATGCCCCTGATCCATCCCTCCTGCCCTTCATGGTCTGTTATGCTGCAGCTTTCTCTCCTGTCTGTCCATTATGGTCCTGCCTCTTGCCCCTCTGTTCTCTGTTGTCCATGTGCATGGTCCTGTCCCCTCCCTCTTGCTTTCTATGGATTGTTGTGCTGCCCTCCCGTCCCGCATGCCCTGTGTGGTGTATTGTGCTGCTGCAAACCCTGATGCCTGCCCTGCAGGGTCAGTTTGGTGCACCTCTCCATGTCCCTCCTGTCCTCTGTTATCCAAGTCCATGTCCCCACCCCATTTCCTTCCATGATCCAATGTACCATACTTGCGTACATTTTGAACTTGGTAAGAGGGAGATTTTGAAAAAAAACTGGGGTATTGATTTTCCCCTTTGAGTTACATTGAAAAAGAGGAGATTGTAGACAGGAGACAGATAAAATAAAGCCCATTTGAGCTTAAAAACATTGGACGCTTCCTGGCTGAATCGGGTCTGTTGGCATGTATGGTTGTACTACCATTGCCTCTTCCTTCTGCCCACAATGGTCTATTACATTGCCACAGCCTCTCTTGCAAGTCCTGTATTGTTGGTTTGGTGCCCCTGCCCCCCTTTCCACTGCCCTCCATAGTCTGTTGTGCTGCCGCGGCCCTTCCTGCCTGCTCAGTGTGGTTAAATTGTTGCCTTTGCACCCTCCTACCTGCCTTCAATTTTCAGAGTCCGTGCCCCTGGCCTCTGCCTCTCAACAGTATCCTAATGAACAACTAGATTGCTAACATTCTATATTTATTACAAAAGTGTGGAATGCCTGACGTCATCTTGATGTAATCAAAACTGTAATACCTAGAGCATTTCCTTTAGAAATTACATATATGAGAGGGTCTTATTGGCATCAATATTATGGTTAGTGCTCTAAAAGACTAAAATAAGGACATATTTTGTGAGTTTTCAAATAGCGAGAAAGCACTTTTAAATTATTTGTTACCTTTATGTTTTTTTATCCAGTTGACCACTTGATTAAATGTTGCATCAATCAATCAATCATTAATCTTTATTTCGACTTCATAAAGTCATAAAAGAAGAACATTAGAAATAAAACCAAACACTACAATTATTATACATCATTAAAAATTGTTGGTGAGAAGTTATAGCATCTACAAGAATATTGACCAGGAAGCAGGAGATCATGTAATACAGTTAAATTTCATTTTGCCAAGAAAGTTCTTCTAATAATCCATACAGCAGCTAAATACTTGCTAACAGCAAATACAGTTAAAGGGGATAAGTCCGTTTTCAACAGTCGGAAGGCATCCAAATGGTGCCTAAAACCCCAGTTTCTGCAGATGGGAATAATCCACTTTTTTCTTGATTTCGTGTAGAATGGACAAAAAAACAGTATATGAGTTTCATTTTCTAGCTCATCATTACATGCAGGACAATTTTTAGGAGAGGATGAATGCCAGCTGCTAGTAAGAGCTCTTATTGGCAATGCATTGTGTCTCCATTGAAGGAATAGTTTCCTAAGGGCAATGGGGTTAATGTCGTCCAGGACTGTCTCAAGCTTGTAGTAGTCCTTCATGGTTACGAAAGTAGTAGTCATCATCCCAGTTGAATCATTTGCTAAAAAAGCGGTCAAATTACGTTCGTAATACAATGCGACCAAAGCTTTACGAGATAACGTGCTACAGGCCTCTTGAGGATTTGTCCACAGGGCCGATAGACCCAAACGGGATAACTCATTCTTTATGTAAATTAACCATGGAATTTTTCGCAGAACTGCGTGCTGAAAAAATTCCATAAATTCAGCCCGGTAGCATTAAATGTTGCACTTAGGGGAGAGGATGTGGTGTTACTTCCAGAACTGCAGACTTTGCAACTGGGGAACCAGGTTGGAGTTTCTGCTTCAGCTCGACATTCTGTGATTCTGGTCAAATCACTTAGTCTCCCCATGTCTACAACCAAAATGAATTTGTTCTTGTGTGATGTAACCAATGCTCATGTAAAGCACTCCAATACCTGACAAGTCTGCACTATATAACACTGCAAAAACACAAAATAATAAGTGTTTTGCACACTTCTGTCATTGGGCTATATTTGGGCTTCATCTGGGTGATTTTGGGCTACATTTGGGCTCTTTTGTCTCCGCTGGCCATCTTGGGAGATTTATTTGTTATGAAGTTTCCTAATTTCCTCATGTACTGCAGTCTCCTCAGTAGGAAATGCTTTCAGTTTTTTTACTTTGATTCCATCATGAAGGTATTCAGATATGTCACACATTTGCCATAAATTCTGAATGTTAGCACTCTAGTTGCTCATTAGATCACTGTAGTAAAACTACTGTTCACCATGGAAGTCTGCTCCTGGTATTAAAAGTGCATGTTTCAGTCTGCATGTCATAATTTTTTAATGAAATAGAAGAGGATTTGAGAATTCACTCAAAATGTGCCCTCATTTTCTTCCTTCAGCATTAATCATAATTTCTATGGCAAAATGAACCCCCTCATTGTGTTCCTTTTTAAATTAAATGTTTTAAGTGTTACCAGTTTATTCCAATCAAGATGGCTTCAGGTGTGCCATACTTTGTCATAATGAAGACAGTAAGCGCTCTAGTTGTTTTTAAGAACACTCTGGGACATTCTGTCATTGGGCTATACTTGGGCTACATCTGGGTGATATTTGGGCTACATTTGGGCTCTTTTGTCTCTGGTGGCCATCTTGGCAGACTTATTTGTTATGAAGTTTCCTAATTTCCTCATTTACTGCAGTCTTCTCAGTAGGAAATACTTTCAGTTTTTTACTTTGATTCCAAAGGCATTCAGATGTGTCACACATTTGCCATAAATTCAGAATGTTAGCACTCTTTTTGCTCATTAGATCACTGTAGTAAAGCTACTGCTCACCAGGGAAAACTGCTGCTGGTATTGAAAGTGCATGTTTCAGTCTGCATGTCAGAATTTTTTAATGAAATAGAAGAGGATTTGAGAAGTCACTCAAAATGTGCCCTATTTTCTTTCTGCAGCACTAATCATACTTTTTATGGAAAAATGAACCCCCTCATTTTGTTCCTTTTTAAATTAAATGTTTTAAGAGTTACCACTTTAATCCAAGCAAGATGGCTTCAGGTGTGCCATACGTTTATCGTAAGTAGGACTGTTAGCGCTCTGGTTGTTCTTTGGAACACTCTGGGAAGCTGCAGTAGAACACAAAGGAATCAACTGACAGTCTCTGCCCTTGTTGGATGTACATGTTTTACTGAGAATGTCAGACTTCATTCTCACATGACTGAGAAAGATAATGTGAATTTACAGAAAATAAGCTCTCAGTTTAGCTTATAGATCACCTTCCAAACCTCTGTGGGAAAAGCATGAGAAAATATTTTTCTCTCTGTTGGACAGGCCACATGAAGGGCTCGCTCCCTCCCCGCATGACACGGCCCAAGCCCCGGACTCCTAGGTGTTACCCACAAGAACAACCCGCACCCCATCTCCCGACGGAACTCCTGCCCCCGGACATCCATGTATCATGGGGCCGAACCCCTACCGGCTCCCCCGGCCGGATCAGCCGCCATCTTGGACACTGCGCCACGAGGCCGCGTGGCCTCAGCTCGACCCTAACCCTGGGCCTGGCCCGGCCCCGACAGCCCGGCACCACCATCCACCCAGGAGGTGAACGGACCACTTGGCAGGTCAATGGGAGAAAGAAGTGTCGATGGCTCTCCCCCGCCAGGTGCCGATCGCCCTCCAGCTCCTCCGGGCGCTGGCTCCACCCCCTGCTGGGTGTCTGGACTCCCTCATCCCGGACCCCCCGACCTCCAAGTGCGAGGGTCCGGACATCAAAGGGCGCCAGACCTATAACTAGGGCAGCTCCAGAGCAGGAGGGCAGTTGTATCCTGGAGTCGAGAGACACTGAGAGAACTCAGCCTTGACGGACTACCGGCGCTGCCGTAGCCCTGCCTTGTGAACTATCGTCCTGCCTGCTGGCGCTGCCGCGGCCTTCTACATCCTCCATCCTCGTCGGGACCTGCTGGCGCTGCCGCGGACCGTGTAACGACCACCTTCATCGGGACCTGCTGGCGCTGCCGCGGACCGTGTAACGACCACCTTCATCGGGACCTGCTGGCGCTGCCGCGGACCGTGTAACGACCACCTTCACCGGGACCTGCTGGCGCTGCCGCGGCCCGTCCAAAGCTAGCACATCGAGCTTGAGGATTGTGAGCTATCCATCAGACCATCTCAGCTACCAGATTGGTAACCAGACTGTCCCGCTACCCCCCTTTCCCAAACCAAGAGACTAGAATCGAGGGGACCCCTGAGTCCAGACCTCCTTGTACCCTTCCATCGTACCTTAAGAAATCGCTTATAAAGAATGTTAAATCCTATCCTTGTGTGGTGTATATCTGTGGGGGGGAAGTTACGCATCTGTACGATCGCTGGAGACGGCTCTCCCCGGAGACCTCTCCCCTTGTCCTCGGCCGACCCTCCCGGTCCGTCTAACATTGGTGGCCAGCGGCGCGATCCGATTCAACAGAGAGTAGCTCACCCCACGACAAAACCACGATGTCAACGAAAGAGAGCGGATCCACCGAGAAATTCCAGATGGATAAATTGGAGGAGTATAGCCATCGTGAACTGAAACAATTCTGCATGGAACTAGGCATTGCTACCACCGGCCTGAGTACCAAAGACGATTTTAAGCACGCCATTGTGTCGTGGGCAGAAACCGGGGTCGCCGGATCCCCAGACCAAAACGGTGCAGCATCGGAGAGGAACGCCACGGCTCCCGAGGAGCGAGGAACGGGCCTCTCGCAGGAAGAGATCCAAGAAAGAGAAAAAAACAGATTACATGAGTTGGAAATGGCACGACTCAAAATGGACGGTGAACTAAAATTAGCCGAGCAAAAACTGAACCTAGAACATCTGCGGCTCCGAGAAGAACGGGAAGAAAAACAGAGGCAGAGAGAGCTCGAAGAAAAAAGACTAACATTCGAACACAAGCGCAAACCGGCAGAAATAGAACTACGGAAGCAGAACAAAGAACCGGAGGTGCCCGAGCGACCGCGCACCCCGGGAGCGACAGAAAAGAAAGTCCACATCCCCAAGGATGTTGTCCGAGAGTATGTCCGAGAGGACGACATACAACAGTGGTTCAAGGCCTACGAGATCGCCATGACCTCCCACCGGATCGATCGGAGCGACTGGGGAGCCGGCCTATGGGGGAGGTTCGTCAACGAAGGCCGCGATGCCCTACTGCAGCTCCCAGACCATCAGATGTCATCCTATGACCACATGAAGGCTGCCCTCCTCACCCGATATGGGCTCACACCCGAAATGTACCGCCAGAGGTTTCGGGACTGCACCCGGATCCCGGGTACAACGTGGGTGGAATATGTCAACTATTTCAGCCGAGCCTTCGAGGGTTGGATCAAGGGAAGCCACGTAACGACCTACGAGCAACTTTTTAACCTCATGGTGTGGGAGCACCTGTCTAACAACTGCTTCGTCGAGCTCAGGCAGCACCTCCTCGGCAGTAAATTGACTGACCCACGGCAACTCGCCGCCGAAGCTGACCGGTGGGAAAGCACCCGAGTGGGCCGGAGAGGGCCACACGAGCAAAACCGGAACAACCAAGGTCAGCACCGTCCCCGAGGAGGAGGAGGAGGCCAGGGGCGAGGGAGAGACACCGTCCCGGCCACTCCCGCTGCCAGCACCCCGCCCCCGGCCGGCCGGGGCAACCCCCCGATGCGCCCGGGGTTCCGAGCCAACGTCACGTGTCACCGATGCCAGCGAGTCGGCCACTACGCCAATGACCCGAACTGCCCGCAGAACCAAACGCCAAAACCCCGCCAGGTAGCTGCCGCCGCCCTGGGGGGAGAACAAATCTCCGAGAATATCAGCAGGCACAACAAGAGTGGGAACCGGCCGCCATGGTTCTAGCGTGCCTAGGGGGAAAAGACATGGTCCCGCGGGCTCCCCTACCCGCCAACACCAGAAAATATAGCCAGTGGGTGAACATTAATGGGCGCCGGGCCGAAGCCCTACATGACACAGGGGCCAGTGTGACGGCCGTCCGCTGTCACCTGGTAAAACCAGAGCAGATCCTGCCGAACATTCTCTGCCCCGTCCGCTCAGCCGACAATTCCGAGAGTCTATGTCGGATGGCCTGCGTCCCCTTCGAATGGGGAGGGGTCTCCGGCATGTTGAAGGTGACGGTCCGGGATGATGCCCCCGTGGACTGTCTCCTGGGGAATGATCTTGAGAGTTCCCCGTGGGCCGCCTTCGAAAGAAGAGAGCACCTGGGGATGCTGGGCCTCCCGGACTGGGCGTGCGTAACCACCCGGTCCATGGCCGCCCGTGCCATCCCCCGACCAGAAGAACCAGAATGGCCTGCACCTCCTCCACCGATCGCTCCAGTAGAGGACACCGACTATACCGACCCCCCAGATCCATCCCCCGAAGGGGTCGCCCAGCCCCAGGACCTTCCCGGCCTGGCTCAGTGGCGTCAAGAAGGGGGGCCCACCCAGGAACAGTTCCGCCAGGAGCAGAAGACCTGTCCCTCCCTCGAGGGACTCCGCCAGCAAGCCATTGCCCAGAGCGCAGGGGACTCCACCGGAGCCCACTGGGTCTATTGGGATAACGACCTGTTATACAGTGAACAGAGAATCGCGGAGTTAGGGGCCAGTCGAGTGCTGGTGGTGCCCCTCCGTTTCAGAGACTTCCTGCTAAATTTGGCCCACGATGTCCCTCTGGCGGGACACCTGGGCCAGGACAAAACCTACAGTCGCCTGGTGATCCACTTTTTCTGGCCGAGGATGCGAAACGACGTCCTCAACCACTGCCGGTCCTGCCCCACGTGTCAGGCCAGCGGGAAGAGCGGCCGCAAGCTCAAAGCACCTCTGCAACCCTTCCCAGTTGTCACCACCCCATTCGAGAGGGTGGGAATAGACATTGTGGGGCCCCTGGACCCCCGCACAGCACAAGGACATCGGTTCATCCTGGTACTGGTGGACCACGCCACCCGCTACCCCGAGGCTGTGCCCCTGCGAACTGTAACAGCTCCGGTGGTCGGCCGGGCCTTAATGGGGATCTTCTCCCGGGTGGGCTTCCCCCGAGAAGTCGTCAGCGACCGAGGCACAAACTTTATCTCGAAATATATGAAGTCCCTCTGGCAACAGTGCGGGGTCACCTACCGATTCACGACCCCCTATCATCCTCAAGGAAACGGACTAGTTGAGCGATTCAACCGCACGCTCAAGGGAATGATTGGGGGATTGGAAGAGCCCCTCCGTCGCCAGTGGGATGTACTACTTCCGTGCCTCCTCTTCGCCTATCGAGAAGTTCCCCAGAAGTCCCTTGGTTTTAGCCCCTTCGAACTGTTGTACGGACACCCTGTGCGAGGGCCCCTCAGCCTAGTCAAAGAAGGTTGGGAGATGGCCCCCCTAAAGACCCCTCCAGACGTCTTCAAGTACCTCCTGGCACTACGCAATCAGACCCGGCGATTCAGGGAAATGGCAAAAGCGAATCTTGAGGCCAGTCAGGAGGACATGAAAAAATGGTACGATCAAAATGCCTCCTCCGTCGAATTCGAACCTGGTCAACAAGTGTGGGTGATGTCCCCCACCGAACCATGTGCCTTGCAGGACAAGTGGACGGGGCCCTTCAAAGTGGTCGAACGCAAGAGCCCCGTCACCTATCTCATCGATATGGAGTCTCCCCGGAACCCCCTCCGGGTCCTCCACACCAACAGACTCAAGCCCCACTTTGTGCGCTCGGAACTCAGCCTCCTGATGGCTACAGACAGTGGGGCGGAAGAAGACTCCGAGCCTCTCCCTGATCTCCTGAAGACTCAGGAGAAAGACGGTTCCGTGGACGGGGTCCGGCTCTCCGATGCCCTCACCCCAGAGCAACGCCAAGGCTGCCGGGACCTCCTGCTGCAGTTTGCTACTCTGTTTTCCCTCACCCCAGGGGTCACCCCCTGGTGCTTGTACGACGTGGACACGGGGGACAGTCCCCCTATCAGACACCGGGCATACCGCGTACCAGATCGGGTGCGGGCCTGCATCCAAGAGGAAGTGTTCAAGATGCTCACGCTCGGGGTCATCGAGCCCTCGGACAGCCCCTGGGCCAGCCCGGTCGTGCTGGTCCCCAAAGCCGCTGCCCCCGGCACCACTCCTGAACTCCGATTCTGCGTCGACTATCGGGGCTTGAATGCTGTCACCAGGACCGACGCTCATCCCATCCCCCGAGCGGATGAATTGATCGACCGCATGGGGGCTGCCCGCTACCTCAGCATCTTCGACCTGACAGCGGGCTACTGGCAGATCGGTCTCACACCCCGAGCCCAAGAACGGTCCGCCTTTTCTACCCCCCGATGGCCACTACCACTTCAAGGTCATGCCCTTCGGCATGAAGAATGCCCCAGCTACTTTTCAGCGACTAGTGAACCAGGTCTTGGCGGGGCTCGAAGAGTTCAGCGCCGCCTACCTGGACGATATCGCTGTGTACAGCCACCACTGGTCCGACCACCTCCACCACCTCCGAGAGGTCCTGCAAGCCCTCCAGCGGGCCGGCCTCACAATCAAGGCCGGCAAGTGCCAAATTGGTCAGGGGTCCGTGACCTACCTCGGACACCAGGTGGGAAGCGGTCTGGTGGCCCCTCTGCAACTCAAAATCGCTGCCATCCAGTCCTGGCAACCCCCAGTCACGCAGACCGAGGTCCGAGCCTTCTTGGGACTCACCGGCTACTACCGGCGGTTCGTGAGGGACTATGGCAGCATTGTGGGGCCCCTCACGGGTCTCACGTCCAAAAACCAACCGAAGAAGATTAACTGGACCCCCGACTGTCAAGCGGCCTTCGAGAAGCTGAAAGCCGCCCTGTGCACCGCCCCTGTGCTCCAGGCCCCCGATTACAGTCGGGAATTCATTGTGCAAACGGACGCCTCCGACCACGGCATCGGGGCGGTTCTCTCCCAGCTGAACCCCGAGGGTCTTGACCAGCCGGTGGCCTTCATCAGCAGACGCCTCCTGGCCCGAGAACAGCGCTGGAGCACAATCGAGAGGGAGGCCTTCGCAGTGGTGTGGGCCCTCAAAAAGCTCCGGCCCTATCTCTTCGGTACCCACTTCCGGGTGCAAACCGATCACCGACCCCTGCAGTGGCTAATGCAGATGCGGGGGGAAAACCCAAAACTATTGCGCTGGTCCATCTCCCTGCAGGGGATGGACTTCACTGTGGAACATCGACCGGGCCAAGACCACGCCAACGCAGATGGCCTGTCACGCTTTTTCCGCCTCGACGAGGAGAGTCCCCAAGAGGATGGGTGACTCTCCCCGCCTTCAGCTGGGGGGGACGCATGTTGGACAGGCCACATGAAGGGCTCGCTCCCTCCCCGCATGACACGGCCCAAGCCCCGGACTCCTAGGTGTTACCCACAAGAACAACCCGCACCCCGTCTCCCGACGGAACTCCTGCCCCCGGACATCCATGTATCATGGGGCCGAACCCCTACCGGCTCCCCCGGCCGGATCAGCCGCCATCTTGGACACTGCGCCACGAGGCCGCGTGGCCTCAGCTCGACCCTAACCCTGGGCCTGGCCCGGCCCCGACAGCCCGGCACCACCATCCACCCAGGAGGTGAACGGACCACTTGGCAGGTCAATGGGAGAAAGAAGTGTCGATGGCTCTCCCCCGCCAGGTGCCGATTGCCCTCCAGCTCCCCCGGGCACTGGCTCCACCCCCTGCTGGGTGTCTGGACTCCCTCATCCCGGACCCCCCGACCTCCAAGTGCGAGGGTCCGGACATCAAAGGGCGCCAGACCTATAACTAGGGCAGCTCCAGAGCAGGAGGGCAGTTGTATCCTGGAGTCGAGAGACACCGAGAGAACTCAGCCTTGACGGACTACCGGCGCTGCCGTAGCCCTGCCTTGTGAACTATCGTCCTGCCTGCTGGCGCTGCCGCGGCCTTCTACATCCTCCATCCTCGTCGGGACCTGCTGGCGCTGCCGCGGACCGTGTAACGACCACCTTCATCGGGACCTGCTGGCGCTGCCGCGGACCGTGTAACGACCACCTTCATCGGGACCTGCTGGCGCTGCCGCGGACCGTGTAACGACCACCTTCACCGGGACCTGCTGGCGCTGCCGCGGCCCGTCCAAAGCTAGCACATCGAGCTCGAGGATTGTGAGCTATCCATCAGACCATCTCAGCTACCAGATTGGTAACCAGACTGTCCCGCTACCCCCCTTTCCCAAACCAAGAGACTAGAATCGAGGGGACCCCTGAGTCCAGACCTCCTTGTACCCTTCCATCGTACCTTAAGAAATCGCTTATAAAGAACGTTAAATCCTATCCTTGTGTGGTGTATATCTGTGGGGGGGAAGTTACGCATCTGTACGATCGCTGGAGACGGCTCTCCCCGGAGACCTCTCCCCTTGTCCTCGGCCGACCCTCCCGGTCCGTCTAACACTCTCAATCATGATATCCCAGCAGAAGGCTTTTTCACATGGTGAAATCACCTTAGAACATACCACAATTCCTAAAATGAGTATGGTACCATCAACAAATGATTAATAATGTAACTAAAGTCTTAAAACCTTCTATTAACTGCAATGCTTTTTAATGAGGTGCTATCATGTATATTGGTCCCAAGATGGCTGCCAACACTTCTTGGATGAAGTGCTGACAGCCAATCAGATCTCAGGATGAGATGTGTGGTTAGGCTCCGCCCACATATATATATATGATTTTACTTTTGATTTTCTCAGGAACTACTGAACAGATTGACACCAGACCTGCAAAAGGCACATCCCTGATCTGAGGACTACCTCTCTGCCAAATTTCAAGTAATTCTGTTCAGCCGTTCGGGCTGTACCTTGGACTAAAGGTCCCTATGGAAAATTGCATGGGGAAAACGCGTTTTGGGACCCCCCTTTTTTCTCAGCCCCCGCTTGACGAATCCCCCCGAGACTTTCAGGGTAGGAGCGGAGCGGAGCGCCCCACTTATTTTGAAAATTTCGCGAGGATTCGTCAACCGGCGCCAAAGTTATTCCAAATAGAATGTTGCGGATTTCCTATGGAATCACGGTCCTAACTATAACTATCTACTGGCGACCACCAGTAGATAATATATATATCCTCAAGGTATGTAGTTGTGGAGTTAAGAATAGTAAATGTATACTTACCTATTTGCACTTAACTTCTCAATATTTGTCGTCCTCGATATTCTTTTTTTTTTTTTTAAACCTTTATTACAGAATTCAAAAGATATACAAAGATGGGCCTACAACCTTCGGGCCGGCCGCTAGTAAACAGTATGAGCATAGAATACAGTCAGTAAACAGTCGCTGCAGCGTGAGAGAGGTCACAGGAGTTGAAAGAAGCGTTGGCGGCCACACCGTCCGGACCCCCCACATGGCGGTTCCATTTTTATATAAGAAACGACAGACAAATCCACAAGGCAGCCAAAAGTCAAAGCAACAGTATGAGCTCCCCTGGGGAGGACCCTACCGATCCACAGGAATAGCGGGGGGGGATAGGAGACAAAGTGGACTCAAAGCCCAGAACCAAGGCAACAAGCAGACTAAGGAGACGGGGCCAGTGCCAGATCAGGCGTCAGCGGCGGGGTACAAATTCCCCCACGGTAGGTGTTTCAGGGGCCCCACACTTTCACCCATTTCCCAGGCTTACCTCTCGCAACATACACTACCTTTTCCCGAAACATACACCAATCCATGTTGTCCTTCCACGCCGAGACCGTTGGCAACCTCTGGGAACCCCACAATTGCGCAATGTCACGCTTGGCCACCATATATCCCAGAGTCACCCACCACGTCTGCGGCACTGAGTAGTCAGTCGGCTCCCACACATTTAGCAGACATCTCCTCGCCTCGGGAAGCAGCGTCACATGCGTGACCGCCTGCAACACCGCGTGCACATCACGCCAGAATCGCGCCACCTCCGGGCATTCCCACAAAATATGGAGGAAGGTCCCTAAAGAACCACACCCACGCTTACACAACCCATCCACGGCATATCCCATACGCATCAGACCCGGCCCCGTAACATAGACCCTATGGAGTATCTTGAGCTGGACGAAGCGAAGGCGAGCCGGTATGGCCACCTCTTTCGGGGAGGCCACCGCAGACACCCAATCCTCGTCATCCGGCTCCAATCCATCAGCCACCCACACCTCACGAAGGCTAGTCAGCAGTCCCGAGCGATCGTTGATGAGCTTTTTGTAAATCAATGAAATCGTGCCGTCCGGTACATGCCCATCTAGCACTCTATCTTCCAGAGGGGAATACTCCGGGATGGAGGCAACATCCGGGAATACGGAGCACAGCGCGTGACGGACCTGGATATATCGAAAGTACTCCCTGTCCTGCAACTGGAATTCAGTCTGCAGCACATCGAACGTTTTGAATCCCCCCCTCGTCCAGAGATCGCCCACCTTGCTGATGCCTATCATGTCCCACTTCTCAAAGCCCTTCGAGGTCCACAGAGAGCCCAGCCGCTCAGATGCATACAGCGGCGTCGCCCGGGTCAACCGATCCTTCCACCCCATCGCCGAGTTTGCCGCGTGCCACACCCGTACCGCGACCCGCGTAGGGCCCGTCAGACGTGCGTCGAGCGATCTAGAATAAAGCGCCCGATTATAGTCGCCACCCGGCAGTAATAGTTTATCCATTTCAAAGGCCGGGTTAAGAGCGGGCCCATAAAGGCCGTGGTTTATAGCAGCCAGCTGGGAGGCCCAGTAATATCGTTTGATGTCTGGGCGGGCGACCGCCCCGTCGTACCACGGGAGCGTCAGCTTCGCAAGGGCGATACGCGGCCTACCCTCCCAGAACAGGCGTCGCTGTAGACTCTCCACCTCACGAAAGTAGTGCGCCGGGACAACGTCCATCGTGTTCTGTAAAGCGTATAGGAAACGTGGCAGCGACATCATCTTAAACAATGCCGCACGGCCGAGCGGTGAGAGCGGCAAGCGCCTCCAACGCGCCACGTCCTCCTTCAGGCGCTGGAGGGGGGGGAGCAAGTTCTGTTTATATCGGGCCTCAGCGTCCAGGGTAATGAAGATACCCAGGTACTTAAATCCCTGCGGAGCGATCTGGATAGGACAACCCCGCGGAAGGATAGGAGCCTCCCCGGAAAGGACATACACACAGGATTTAGCCCAGTTGATGACTAAGCCGGAGTTGCGGCCAAATGAATGCAAAACATCCACAAGTACAATCAGCGATTTACGTGGGGAAGCAAGGTATAAGAGAATATCATCAGCGTAAAGGGATACGCGATCCTCATACTCGGGGGTCCATCGGAGACCACGGATAGAAGGGTGCCACCGCAGCCACTCCGCCAGGGGCTCCAAGGCAAGCGCGAAGAGGAGCGGCGATAGCGGGCAGCCCTGCCGCGTGCCCCTGCCCAGCTCAAACGGAGCCGACACTCTACCGTTCACCGCCACCTGCACCAGCGGTCCGGAGTATAACAGTTTCACCCAACCAATAAATCCCGGGCCAAAACCAAACTTAGCCAGCGTCGCCCAAATATATGGCCACTCAAGCGTGTCGAACGCCATAGTGGCGTCCAGGGACGCCAAAATGGCCGGCTCTCGTATGAACGGGACCCGCGCGAGCACACCATGCAAACGCCGCAGGTTGAGCGCGGTGTTGCGATGAGGGATAAAGCCGGACTGGTCCTGGTGAATCAGATCGCACACCACGCCAACCAGCCGATTAGCCAGCACCTTGGCGAGAATTTTGGGTTCCGCATTCAACAGCGAAATGGGCCTGTAAGACGTGACCCGATCCCGCGGCCTCCCCTCCTTATGAATAACCACGATAGTGGCCAGACGCTGGTCCAGCGGGAGGGAACCCGCCGAGCGGGCCGCGAGGAACATAGCACGGAGATGCGGCGCCAGCGTATCCGGTCGTAGTTTGTACAATTCGATGGGAAGGCCATTAGGACCCATGGCCTTGCCGGAGGCGACCGAACGTATGGCGAGGGCAATCTCCTCAGATGTTGGGGTCGCGTCCAACAACACTTTATCCTCCTCCGAAAGGGAAGGCAGCGCAATGTCTTTAAGCAGGGCATGGGAATCCTCTTCCGAGCGGGAAGATACCGGGGAATACACCCCACGGAAATATTCTGCAAAGCAATCAACAATTTCTCCTGGTTCAGTGACACACACACTATCCAATTTCTCAATCGACGGGACAACTCGACTCGCTCTCTCCTTTTTATCCAGTCACGCAATCAGTTTACCAGCCTTATCACCCACATCATACAGTCTCCCCTGTTGCTCTCTACTGAGGCCCCTGGCTGCCTCTGCGACGAGGGCCTTGTAGTCCGCCTGCTTGAGTCGGAGAGCATGCAATTTGTCGTCCGTCACCCCACACTCCAAATCACCCTCCAACTCGGTTATCTCAGTTTCAATACGGGTCACCTCCTCCCGCTCGCGCCTCCGGGAATGGGAAATAAGGGACAGGGCCTCCCCCCGGAGTACCGTCTTAAACGCCTCCCACAGAGAAACCGCGGACGACACAGACCCCACATTGTCTTCAAAATATCGCTTAAGAGATTTAACCAAATCTGCGCGAATTGTGGGGTCACGCAGGTACCAGGGATTAATCGGGGCCACCCTCCCCTCCCCCCTCGGGACAATGTCGAAGTGCAACAGGAGCGGGGAGTGGTCTGAAATACCCCGCGCCAAATGTCGTACCTCCCCAACCCGCCCCGCCTGTACCGCTGGCATCAGGACATAATCAAGTCTCGAAAGACTGCCATGAGCCCCGGAATGAAAGGTGTACTGTATCTGCGTAGGATGTTTCAACCGCCAACAATCCACCAGCCCCAAGGTATCCAGGAGGCCGGACAACCACGCTTGGGCACAGGGGAAATCCCTAGGAGGGTGACGATCCTCAGTCCCGGAAACCACAGCGTTAAAATCCCCCCCAACCACTAGAATCCCCTCCGGAAGGCCAAGGAGGAGGCGCCCCAGATCCGCAAAAGTAGTTGTTTGCAACCCTGGCAGGACATAAACAGAAGCGAAAACAATCACTCTACCCTCCAATCTACCCACCAGAACCGTGTATCGTCCCCTGTCATCATGGAGCACCTCATCAACTTCCAACGGGAGCGAGGTCTTAGCCATAATGCCCACACCCCTCGAACCAGACGTGAAGCCCGAGTGGGCCATAAGGCGATAGCCCCGTCTGTTCATGACACGAAAGGAGTTTCCAATGAGGTGTGTTTCCTGCAGAAAGACTATATCTGGTGAAATTCGTTTTAGGAACTGCAGGACCACCCCCCGTTTTATCCTGTCCCCCAGTCCATTAACATTCCAGGACAAAAGACTCAGTCCCCTACCCCCCATAATAGCCGAAGTCGATCAATCGCCCCCCAGAGAGCACTTTAGAAATAGCACAACAATACTTCTGCCTTGTGGTACAAAGAAACAATACCCAACCCCAACCCAACAACCCCAACAAAACTCCCCCCTCCCTGCACCCCTGCATGAGCCCAAACAGCCCCCCCAACTTGCAGTGTGCCTGTCGCCCCTATGTGATTTGAACTACTAAGACCCCCTAGAGGAGGAAGGAGAACCCCCTCGAGACCCAGCACCTCCTCCAATGGAGGGGGGACAAGACACAACAGACAAAAGACCCTAAGCTTGGCCGAAAGTGGCATCATCCGGAGTGAGCCCCCGTGTCAGTACCTCAGACCCGGTCCGGTGGGCACTCTCCTCCCGTCCCCCCCCCCCCCCATCCCGACCATGACCCCCAGACAAAGTGTCCAGCCAGTCCCTGGCCGTTTCAGGACGATCAAAAAAGTGAGTGCGACCATCCGCCTCCACCCGCAGCCTGGCCGGGAAGAGCATGGCGTATTTTAAGTTCATGCCTCGAAGCCGCCGCTTGACGCCCAGGAAACTCAGTCTCTGCTTCTGGACAGCCTGCGTGAAATCAGGATAAAAGTTCACTTCCATGTTCTCCAGCTTAATCGGCCCTTGCAGTCTGGAAGCTTGCAAAATCGCATCCCTGTCCCGAAAGTTGAAAATACGGGCAATAAGAGGCCGCGGAGGGGCTCCGACCTTCGGTCTGCCTCCGGGAACTCTATGGGCCCTCTCCACAGCAAAGAATTTACTCAGTCCTCGAGGCTGGAGATGGGTAGAGATCAGGTCCTCCACAAAGAGATCCGCCGCCGACTCCTCCCGTCCCTCGGGCACTCCGATAATACGGATATTATTCCTCCGGGCCCGGCTCTCGGAGTCCTCCAGGCGCCGATCCATGAGCGCACTTGCCTGACGGAGCCGGTGCACCTCCGTTTGAAGGGCCGCTACCTCAGTCGTGAGGCCCGACGCGGTGTGGGCCAAGGAGTCGACCCGGACATTCGTCTTGGAGAGATCAGCTCTCACAAGGTTGAAATCAATGAGGACCGCGTCGAGTTTGTGTGCCAAAGTGTTGAATTGCTGGCCCACCGAGGTCTTCATCTCAGCAATGGCGCCCATGACGTCTTGCAAAGTCAGATCCGTAGGCAAATCCGGGGCATCCGGGGGGCACTCGGAGGACTTGTGCGATCCGCCGGGAGATCCCTTCGGGAGGGTGTAGCGGTCCATGACGTTGGCCTGATGTGCGGTGCCACGCCGGGTCGACTTGGCCTTCAACCGATCCCCATCCTGCTTCGTGGCCATCGTCGTGTATCTCGCACCCGCACCAGCCACGCAGTGGAGAGCAGGCAATCAAGGCCAAGAGCCTCGGGGGCCACCCCAGGACGGCAGAGCGGGCCACCGCAGGCAGGCAGGCAGGGTCTCCCAGCGAGGCCACCCCAACACAAAGAAGCGCTGTGATCCCACTTGCGATAATGGCAAGGGGACTCAAAAGCGAAAGTGAAAGTGTGGGGTACGCGACTCGCCAGACCCAGCCCGCCGTTGTTGTTCACTTCGCCACTGGGTCGCCCCCAAACTCGAATCTGGGGTCAGGAGAGAAGTAGGCCGCAAACTTCAGTCGGTGCTCACTCCGGCACCCGGGGTCCAATTCGAAAACGGAAAACGGGTACCACCTTGGCTCAGGCTCACCGACACAGTCCCCTCAACCGATTCAGGATGAAGACAGGATAAACGTAGGAGGTTGCGGAGGTCCTCGGGAGCCTCGCACCTACGCGGCCATCTTGGTTGCGCGCTAGGCTCCTCCTCCCGTCCTCGATATTCTTGACACATTATTCGGTACACATGATATTTGTGACATTGATATTCTATTAGACAACAATCATTCGATTGCTTTGATAATTTCTTATTCCTGTCTGGTTATCCTCCCAGAAATGTTAGCTGCTATAGACAGCCAGAGTCCCCAGGGTAAAATGTGCAGGCCTAGAGTCCCTAAGGGAAAGTATGCAGCCCTGTGGTGTTTCAGCATTACACATAATACTGATATGTGTGTGTGTGTGTGCGTGCGTGCGTGTGGTTATCTTCCCAGAAATGTTAGCTGTTATAGACAGCCAGAGTCCCCAGGGTAAAATGTTCAGGCCTAGAGTCCCTAAGGGAAAGTATGCAGCCCTGTGGTGTTTCAGCATTACACATAATACTGATATATGTGTATGTGTGTGTGTTTTTATATATGTACGGGGATAGGCTAGCAGATCTATAAAAGTAAAAATCATAAAGGGAAGTAAATTCATGAAATAATATAAAAATCAAATGGCTATGGGTGCCTGGCTGAGAGTGCAATCTTGCAGCAGGCAAGTCCCATATGATCCGCTGCTAAGCGTGCTCCGGAGACCTCCTCCTCGCTACGTTGCTGCATTACCTTCCGGGTCAGAAGCGAGGAGTGGCAAGGATGTGCACGTCGCTGAGAGAACCTCTCAAGCAGACCGTGGCGGGTCTTTAGGTTCTCTGCATCCTGGCTCATTCAGCGCTTCACCATTTAGGACGATGCAGGCCATTAGCTGATAGCCAATTATTCAAACAGTGGCAAGATGGAAATAAGAGGCTGAAATTTCAACTGGTCAGTTTGAAGCAAATACCACCTAGTAGATGGGCTCGGGTGGGGGTATGCGGCTGGTATGAGGTAACGTGGGAGAGCCACCAGGTTTCTTGTTGGGGGTAATTGTGGAATGCTGCGTGCAGTTGGGGCAGGGTGCATTCTACTACATGGCTGTGGGTTGCTGGACAGGCTCCTCCCTACTTTACCCCGGCCTCGTTTGTCATCTGGCGTAATCTGTAGGGTTATTCAACAAAGGGTATGCAGTTCCTTGTGGTGAAATGGAGAGAGAATATGTGGTCGGTCGTAAACCGGGGAATCGGACTAAGGGGTCTGATTTCTCAGGAAGTAGAGCCCGATGGGTGTCATCACAGTGCATGCTCCTAGTCGGGCTGGAGCTGAAATGCCTCATAGGCACCCACAAGGGTTTTTTTAACCAGAGATATTTTGTTTCAATGCCGTATTGGAAGTGTGGGTGTAGGGCTACTCGTGCAGATTGGTGTTGAGGGGTGTGTGCCTTAAAAGTGCATATTAAAATAGACTAGTCCTCAAATGGAATTTTAGTAGGCAAGTCTACTTGTCCAATTAAAACAAGATGGCTATCTCTTGATACATACACTTTTCAATCAATCTGAAACCCATCAGGGTGTGTAAGGGCTCTAGTTCCTTAGAAATCGGGCACCCAAGTCTGATTCCCCAGTTTGCAACTGACTACATATTCTCTCTCCGTTTTACCTTAAGAAACTGTATACCTTTTGTTGAAATACTTGGTCTCAAAAGGAGCATGTATGCTGGACCTTTAAGTGGCACCTGATCCTTCTCTTTGAAAAATATGTCATCTGTAGGGGTGCAGATTGCTTACTTAAGTTAGAGTGGACACTTGGACTGTTTTTTAGGTGTGGGAAAGATCCCTTGTCCTCATTCTGGCTGAATATGTGGCAGTTGCATTCTAGGGGGCCAACAACTTAGCCACGGGCTTGATGCCTCAGCTCCAGAAAGCAAACAGATGTATTGTACAAGCACGTTCCTCTGCATTTCAGAGGGAAAACTCTTTTAATCAGAGCGAAAGTTTGCAGAGTACTAGTATGGCTGCTGAGTACCTAGACCAGGTTGTTGAGGCTACCGAAAGATCGCTAAGCGTTTCCCCTGATTCAGACTTAAGGCAGCTGGGCAGTAATTCCTCTGCTCTTTCTGTGGATAATGGCTCAGGTGTGACAGGTGAAAGGAGTGTCAACTGTTCGGGAGGTGGAGATACTACTCTAGCGCAGGCTGGCCCCAACCTAGAGAATTTATCAAGATCAACTAAGGGGGTATCCCCTTTTTGCAAGATACATGAAGGATGGGTCAGATCCTCTATCCTTCGTGGTGTCAGGCAGTGGAGAGGGAACCAGAGACATCAGGGATCCAAACCGGAATAGAGAAGCCTTTAAACAGCCCTAATCAAGCTGCTAATCAGTCGTCAGCGATACAACTGCCTAACCTGAAAGGTGTGAAGGGAATTCAGCCCGTAGAGCAGGTGGAAGAAGCACATAATCAACATTCTCCACAGGCTATTGGTAATGTTACTTTGGCTCCGAATCTCGAAGTGCGAGTGGGCAGAGGGAAGTCGATCAGCTTCAGTTCATTCTCAAGAAGATTTTGCTAGAAATCTGCGAAGCTGAAGAGCACTTAGACTAAGAAAATCACTGTACTTTATCAAAGACTGAATAAAATAGAGGAAATTGTGCTTCAAATACCAGCAGAATCACAAGGGATTTAGCAAAGGGTGTTATATTTGGAAGATCGCTCTCTTATTGGGGACAAGGAGATGAGCAACACACAAAGAAAGCTGCTTGATTCACAAAATGAAATCAAAGAAATTGAAAAGTATGCTAGAAGATCTAACCTCTGCTTTGTAGGAGTACCGGAAGGGGCGGAGAGCTTGGGAAGCCATCAGAACATGCTTCAATTCATGGAATCACTGATCAAATCACATATTCTGGATGATGCCCTGGCAGATCTCTCCATCATGAGGGCCCATCAAATTCCTGCTCAGCATCTCATGAACTCTAAATTTCCCTGTACTGTCATTGTCAACTTTGCGGATTTCAGTAAAAAATACCTGATTCTCACCAAGGCAATCCAAAAGAAATCATTCATGATTGCTGATAAAGTCCAGATCCGTATATTTTCGGACATGTCAAATGCAGCAGCGTGCAGATGGAGAGACTTTATAGGTCTATTAGAGCAGCAGGGGCCCAGGCCTTGATATTGCAGCAGTCAAAACTTAAAGCCTTATTTAAAAGTCAATTTTGCTTATATTCATCTCTGAAAGAAGCGCAAAGCCTATTGCTAAAAGTTGAAGGCCTGCTTTAAGACGTTTTTCATTATCTTTCTTTTTCTCTCCTTCAGTCCTCGCTTTTGATGTCTCCTCTGTGTATGCAGGTAGTGGGTGGAGGGAGGTTTCCTCCTTATGGAGTGTTGTCAGGTGCAGCAATAGGGCACCTAAATAGTGGGAGATGTCAGGGGGTATGGTGGGCAATTCTCCCTCTAGGGCTTGGGGGTCACCTAGTGTATGTGGATTCAGGGTAGGGTGGCATGAGGAGTGGCATGTGTATAAAAAAGAGTAGATACACCAGCAAGAGATTGGTTTTGGGCATAAGTAAGGCAGGAAGGCAATATTAATGGGTAGGAGCAGTATGCTTGGTCCTTCAGACAGGTAGACGCAGAGGTGGGGTTAAGGCAAATAATATGGTGAGTAGGTAATGGTGCACAATGTTGGTGTCATTTCATGTAATGTTAATGGAATTCTAAATAGGCAGAAATACGGGGCTATAATGAATTGGTTGTCTTCATTCAATTCAGAAGAAATCTTTTTACAGGAGACCAATCTCATAGATAATAGTCCTGAGCTTGGTATCCCAAAGAAATACTTGCATACTTGTTTTGCTTCAGCGGGGTTAGCTATGCGCGGAGAGGCAATGTACCTGGCTAGATCAATAGATTGGGAGGTGAAAGAAGTAATAAGGGATAAGCAGGGGAGATGGATGTGGTTGAAGGTGCTAGTACAAGCTGTTCCTTTG
This sequence comes from Triturus cristatus, assembly GCF_964204655.1. Taxonomy (NCBI): domain Eukaryota; kingdom Metazoa; phylum Chordata; class Amphibia; order Caudata; family Salamandridae; genus Triturus; species Triturus cristatus. The sequence goes on from NC_140587.1 coordinate 452,330,838, forward strand.
ATTTGGCGAATTACTATGGCCGAATACATGATGACGTAACCCCCCTTAGGGATCTGTTTAGCATAGCTAAGGGGGCAGAAGGACCTGTGATATGTGGCGGGACTTTAACTTTATCGAAGATCTTAAGCTAGATACTTCAAATAAGACGGAAAAGCAACTAGAGCCTAAAACTGTCTAGGTTCTTGATTCAATTAAACACAACTTTAATTTAATTGACCCTTGGGAAATGGAAAATCCAGATGGGCACAATTCACGTGTTTGTGTTGCCAATTTAATACGGCGTCACGGTTGAATTTTTTCTTAGTGACACAGTCAATTGGCTGGAGGAGTATTGATATATTATCTAACGCCTTTTCAGATCATTCAGTGATATGTATCAACCTGGAATTTGAAGAGTTCAGTACTCCAAGATCAAGGTGGCAGTTTGATAGAACCCTTCTGATAGATCAGGTTTGGCTGTCTGAAATGCGTATATTTATCATAGAGTTCTTCTTTAAGTGAATCAAAATACTGCCCCAGCATTCGCAGTATGGGAGGCATTTAAGGCAACATTTTGTAACCAGGTGATCACATTTAAATCAAAGCAGGACAAAATGCAATGTGCTAAAATTCGCGATCTGCAATTAGCAGTTGAACCACCGCAATGCGCATTAGGTAGAGCAAGGATAGATGAAAGAGCTAGGATAAAAGAGCAGCTATCTTTGGACAATCAGACTATATGAGACTTTTTCACTCTGGAAGAAATTAATAACTCGAGAACTTTCCAGCAATATGAGGAAAACCAGCTGTAGGTAGGCTCCTTGCTTGGTCTACTCGGCTCAAGCAAGACTCGCAGCATACTTAAGAATTGAAAACCTACTCTCTAATAACGTTCAGACAGAGGATCAAGAGATTACAGATGTGTTTCTCCAACACTAAGAACAGATACAAAAGCCACTACATTGAGTCTTGAAGATTTTTTCCGATCAATTCGGCTCACACATTTCTCAAGCGATCAGAAAGAAAAGCTAGCACAGGGTATTTCGGATCAAGAGGTGCTGCAGCTTTGCAAAAATTGCCTAATGCCAAACCCAGTGGCAACAATGGAATACCGACTGAGATTTATAAGGTTTTCTTGAAAAAAGTGCTCCCATATTTGATGAGACTATTTAACGCAATCAATACCAGCTACCTTCAAAGAGTCAGCGGTAGTTAGTTTCTTAAAAAAGGATAAATCACCTCTGAAAGTGAATTCTTATTGCCCGATAAGTCTGCTTAATGCAGACTACAAGCTGTTTGTAAAGATACGGGCATCATGTATTGTTTCTGCAGAACAAACCATGGTCCATAGTGACCAGAGTAGTTTTCTGCCTAATAGACTGATGGCGGTGAATACTTATTTGATAGAGGCAATTGTTTTTTCTCATCGTCAAGTAAAATCTGCAATTGTAATGCTTGATGCCGAAAAGGCATTCGAACTGGTAAACTGGGATACTTGTTTTTTGCTTTGGGCAGGTTTGGCTTCCCAGATTTCATGGTCAAAATGCTTTGGAATGTATATCAGGGTGCAGAGGTGCGAATTAGTTGAAACACAAGAGACGCTGGAGCTGTTAAAATCAATAGGCAAACCCATCAGGGATGCAAGATGTCACCTATACTCTTCGCCCTGTTCATTGAGCCCCTGGCAGTTAGAATTTGCAGTGCAGTCTCTCCAATAGAAGGAATGCCTAAGGTCAAATTGTTTGGAGATGATATGATCCTCTGAAAGCTGATAGGACAAATATTGAAGGAGCTATAAATATTATCCAGGACTGCATGAGAGTAGGATAAAATCAACCAAAGGAAAACCAAGTCTCTTTTATTCAATGCCCAGTCCACCGTATTGCCCCTAGATCTACAGAGCCAGTACAAGAGGCAACGCCCAACTTGTTACCTCGAGTTTTATGTAACAAATAGATAATCCAAACTGTTCCAGCTGAGTTATAAAACTATGCTACATAAGGTTGAAACTATTTTAGTCAGATGGGCGCGTCTTCCCCTGTCGTTAATTGGTAGTGTTTCTCTAGTTAAAATGTTCATCATGCCCCTATTTTTTAGTTTTGTTCACTAACCTACCCATCAAAATCAACAACCCATTTTTAAGGATCTAGACTGTCTTGCAATTAAGTTTATATGTAATGGTAAAATCTCGAGGGGAAGCTATTCTATCCTTCAGCTAGATAGGGATAACTGTGGTCTAACCCCACCCAACTTCTTTTCCTATTATCAGGCAAGTGGATGGATATCACAGAATGCAGGGGTAAGGTTTCGGATGGGCTGGATAACTTTTACTGGCAAAATTGGAAAGCGACTTTCCTGTTTTTTTTTAAAGATGGCTAGTGTAATGGTTAGCGGTCCTGTTGTAACAGAACTGCCACACGTTATCCGCAGGCCAGGTGTGGCCTGCGGGGTTCAATAAAAGGAAGCGCCCGCCCGGGGGCTGGACTGCCGGATGATAACGCAAGTGTGGTGTGGGTCATTGTGATTCAGCGCCGTCGCCCGCATACTTAAAAGGCACCTAGTGTTCCCGCAGGGCGCCCCAGCACACTTGCGACGAGGAGGGCCGTGACCCTCGCTCATGATCTCTGCCACCTACCCGCCCGCTGCTGCCGGCCGCGCTGATCTCCGGTTGCAGAACCATGGACCGCGACGCTTTGCACACACGTGCGCACATCGTTACCAGGTGAGTGCCCCTGCCGCACCACTGATTCAGGCCACAACGTGCATACTTGGGAGCTGCCCCACACCCACCTGCCTCATTCTTCTACCGCGCGACCACCGCGGTTAGGCCACACCCCCGCCTGGGACCACCACTGACTGCAAGGCCCACCAGTGTGCTGCCAGCACACGCTCAACACCGCAGGCTGCACCTCCACGTGCTCATGAGCCACCTCACCAGCAGGGACCACCAGTGAAGTTGCCTTCCCGCACTCAGCCCAACTGTTTGGCCCTCGGCGCTGCTCCTCTGCACTGCGGTCTCTCCTCCCCACCCCCACCAGGGTAGAACATGTGGGCTGCTCCTCACCAGCCCAGCATCTCTCGCCCAGACCGCCATGGGGAACGACGATCAAGCTGCAGCACCCGCCCACCCCCCTTCCAACACGTGCCCTCTGGGGTGTTACCGCCATTCAGTGAACTGGAGGATCGGGCAACAGCATCCCCCAGATGGAAAATATGGATTGAGCGCCTAAACAATGACTTCATCGCAACCTGTGAGACCGACAAAGCGGTGAAGAGATCGTTGCTGCTGCACTACGCTGGGAATGAAATCTTTAAACTATTTAAACACCTGCCTAACACAGGAGCAGCCACGGACTACAATGCTGCGGTACCCGCGCTAGACGCCCACTTTGACCCCCAACTGAACCCTGATTTCGAATGGTTCAAGCTGTGTCAAGCCCCCCAGAGAGAAGGGGAGTTCATGGACACATTCTACGCCCGGTTACGCGAACTCGCCAGCACGTGCACCGAAGATGACCAACCCAAGGAGATCAGGGCGCAGCTCATCCAAGGATGCAGAGACAAGACGCTGAGAGGCCTCCTTTTACGACAACCGAAGATGGCGCTTGAAGATATGTTGATACTGGCGAGGTCGCACGACCTCTCTGCGGTCAGGGCAAATGAGATGGACCAGGCGCTCATAAAGCCCCAAGGACGGTCCGACGCCATCAAGACGGAGCGGGCAGATGCCCTCAGAACCAAACCAAAGGGTGATCCCTTCAGGAAACCGCCGCCGGAAACATCCAAACCGAGATGTGGATACTGCGGCCATGAGCCTCACACGGCAAAAGACTGTCCCGCACAGGGGAAGACATGTACCAATTGCGGTATACCCAACCACTTTGCCTCTGTGTGTCGAAGGCGAAACAGAGGACGTGACTACCGAAATCAGAGACCCCCAACACGGGCGGTACGACAACTGTCGGTGACAGAAACAGCACCATTCGAAGATGCCCAAAGAAGAAGATGATGAAGAAGTACACCTCATCTCATTCGCACGTGAGCTCAAGCGACGCCGCAGGCCCCAGCCAACGTGCAAGATCCATGTCGCAGGAACCCGAGGTAAAAGCAGTCATCGACTCCGGAGTGACTGTGACTGCAATGGGCCTTCAACAATATCGACGTCTACGACCATGTCCACCAGTGACACCGTCCAAGACCAGGATATATGCATACGGGCGGACACACCTCTTCCGTTGAAAGGGAAGATTTCAGTCCCCATCAAAGCAGATGACCTGGAAGTCATGGCAACGATCCATGTAATCGACAGGGAAGCAGACATCTTACTGAGCAGCCCGGCAGAGGACCTGGGCCTCGTCTCGTTTGCCAGGAAAATCCAAACACACCAAGTAGAGGAGCTACTCAGCCAGTTCCCGGAGTTATTCCAAGGACTCGGATGCATCAAGTATGATCCCATCAAATTACACATTGACAAGACGGTTGCTCCAGTCGCTCTACGACACAGAAGAGTACCATTCCATCTACGGCCACTGGTGGAAAAGGAGCTGGAAACCCTGGAAGAGCAAGACGTCATCGAAAAGGTGTCAGGACAAACGCCGTGGGTGTCCCCAATGGTCATCGCGGAAAAACCAAAGCAGCCAGGAGCCATACGCTTCTGCATCAACATGAGGTTACCGAACAAAGCCATTGGAAGGGAACACCACATCACACCAATGATGGACGACATCATTGCATACGTCAACGGGTCCAAGTGATTTTCAAAGATCGACTTAAATGCAGGATACCACCACTTCATTTGTCAGAAGAAAGCTGCTACATCACCACCTTCTGCACCCACCTGGGGCTACGAAGATACAAAAGGCTCAACTTCGGGATATCCTCATCAGCGGAAGTATTCCAAAACACGATACGGGAGATGCTGTCAGGATTATCAGGAGTGCTAAACATCAGCGACGATATCTTGATTCATTCAGCAACCGCCGCTGATCACTATAGACATCTCCGCAATACTTTCAAACATCTCAGCGAGCATGGAGAAACGCTACAAAGAGACAAGTGTCAATTCTTCCAACCATCCCTCGAGTTCTTCGAGTATGTGTTCAATCAGGAAGGCATCCAACTGCACCCGAGGAAGTCACACGCCGTCAAGAACGCCCCTGCCCCGACAACGCCAACTGAAGTGCGAAGCTTTCTAGGAATGGCCACATACTGCGGGAGATTCATCCCAGGAATAGCTACCCGGGCAGAGCTGCTCAGACCCCTTACCAGTACGGACACCAAGTGGCAATGGGGTCAGAAAGAGGAAGAGGCGTTTCAAGGCATAAAAGATGCACTCCTGGAAGAAGCCACACTGGCATATTTCGACCCTGCGAAATGAATGGAACTGCTCGTCGACGCAAGCCCAGTAGGACTAGGAGCGGTGCTGGCCCAAGAACACGAAGCCGGCCAATGGGCAGCACTGGCATTCGCCAGCAAGTCACTCACGCCCACCGAAACAAGATACGCTCAGATTGAGCGGGAAGCACTAGCCATAAAATGGGCCTGTAGCCATTTCCATCTATATTTAACGGGACAGCCGTTCACCATGGTCGCCTACCACCAGCCCCTCGTTCCTCTCTTCAAAGGAACTGCACCTCACCCCCCTCCCCGAATTGAGCTGTGGGCAGTCCAGCTACAGCCATAGGAGATGGACGTGGTATACTGGCCGGGAGCCAAAAACCCAGCTGATTTCCTGTTGAGGCACCCTATCCCGCAAGAAACGCGGGAAGACACTGAAGGTACGGAACACTACGTACACCTGGTATCAATGGCTGCCTGCCCCCAAACCATGACCCTGGACGACATCAAGGAAGCTGCCACCACCGATGCAGTATATGCCAGGACTCTACAAGCCGTCCAAGAAGGGTCGTGGAAGAATTACCTCTGCCAAGCCAACTCCTGGAGCCCGGAAGATCGAGAAAACCTGGCGAAGATATGGCGAATAAGAAGCGAACTCAGCGATACATGGGACGGAATCCTACTGAGAGGATCGAGGCTAATAATACCTCAAGCACTAAAGCACCGCGCAACCCAGTTAGCTCACGGAGGCCATCGGGGAGTGACAAAGCTGAAGGCACGGATGAGAGAAAAAGTATGGTTCCCAGAACTAGAGAAAATGGTCGAGGATTTTGTCCGTCACTGTCCATCGTGCCAACTGACGAGCGCCCCAGAAAGACAGATTCCAGTGATTACTGAAGAAGCCTGCACAGCCCCATGGTCCAAAGTGAGCATAGACTTCGGGAGTTTCCCCGGAGGGAAACACACGTTAGTGCTCATAGATGCCTTCTCGAAGTACCCCATAGTGGAGCCGGTTGTGTCCACCGCATTCAACCACGTAGGCCCCTTCCTGGAAAAAGTATTCGCTATGTTTGGATTTCCCCACAAGATCCGCAGGGACAATGGGCCACCATTCCAAGGAACAGAATTTGCCACATTCCTAGGACAGCGAGGGATACATCACCGGCGAGTTACGCCTCAGTGGCCCCAAGCTAACGGCGATGTTGAACGTTTTATGCGCATGCTAAACAAGATGTTCCGCATTGCAGTGGTCGAACAGGCCGACCCAGAGAAGCGGCTTCACGAGTTCCTGAGAGAGTACCAGAGCACTCCCCACTGCACCACACAGCGAAGCCCCTGGTCGCTGATGCTCTACAGCCCAAGAAAAGACTTCCTCCCCACATGTCCAGGATGGGTGTCACCACCTCCTGAAACAGAGGCAAGTTAAGACCAGAGAACTCGCTAAAACCAACGAGTATGCCTCCGCCGCCATGCCGCCCCAAAGACACTCCGAACAGGGACCACCGTCCTCCTCAGGGACCGTCACCCAGGTGGAAAGTTCAGAACGAACTATGAGCCCGGGGCCTGGACAGTCACTGCAAACAACGGAACCATGATAACTGCACAGAGAGGAAATGAAGAAGTGTCCCAAAACATCTCATGGTTCAAGGAAATCCCGACTGAACACCCGACGGGACCCCTTGAGAATCAATCAGGTGCCCCGGCCATCACAGCGCAAGAAGACCCAAGCGGAGGATCAGGGAGCGAGGGAGGCAGGGGAATACAGGAGGCTACCATCTCGCCACCCCCGGCCTTCCTCCAAACGGCACAACCCCCGAAAGTATGCGGCTGCGAAGCTGTCCTCAAGGGTATAAGCTGTGACCAAATCCTTGTCCAAACCAACGCTTTCGAGACTTTGTGTGCTGATGATGCAAGACTAACGCTACTGCACTCTGTACCCCGAACCCGTGTGCTCGTCACACAAACTGTTTGAACTGTTGGAACTGTTTGTTTTCAAAGGAGTGAGTGGGGAAGGGATGTAATGGTTAGCGGTCCTGTTGTTTTAGAACCACCACACGTCATTCGCAGGCAAGGCGTGGCCTGCGGGGTTCAATAAAAGGAAGAGCCTGCTCGGGGGCTGGACTTCAGGATGATAACGCGGGTGTGGTGTGGGTCATTGTGATTCAGCGCCAGCGCCCGCATACTTAAAAGGCACCTAGTGTTCTCGCAGGGCGCCCCAGCACAGCTAGATTGCCAAAAAGTTCAATTTATGAGGTTCTGGTTGAAATAGAACATGGTTTAAAGCAGGGGTCTCCAACCTTTTGTGTGGTGAGAGCTACTTCTGGTCAGTGAAAATCGTCGTGAGCTACTAAATCCCAAGCAACTCACGCATTTTTCTGAGAGACCTCCCCCGCCCATTTTCATTGACGTTAAGCCTGTTTCTTCAGAGCCCCTACTGTGGTTTGAACACAATAACACTGAAAGAAAAGACTTTGCATGTGTGCTGTTGGTAAACCGCTAGTTTACTTCACGACCTTTCAATTAATAGCTTCAAAATCAGGACCTATCAATAGCTGTCACTGAAATAATCATTGTAATGCAGCTCAATTAACAAACAAACAGGAACAGAAATCTTACCTTCACTGTGGAACTGTATGATGTCCTCTAATGCTGTGTAATCGGGTCAAAAAGGGGGTGGTGATGGACAGAGCATCAGAACCAATCAAACACTCACACCCAGTCAACAGATCTGGGTTTGATCCATCACCGTTCTTTAGCCCACTCTGCCACCCCAGTTCAGACATGGCCATATGCAAATCAGTCTGACCCTGTGCCTCATGGGAACAGTCCAGCCCGAACTGCCAAGCCATGCCTTCCCTGGACCGGAAACAAGCCTCCTAGGACCGGTTTCTGGCATTTCAGCCGTCTTCAGCCAGGCTTGTTTGAATCCAGTGGCAAAGTGAGCAAGGGACTCACGTCTGAGCATACCCTGCCAACTTATGGCGAACAAAGCGGTACAAAAGGGGGTGGTGATGGACAGAGCATCAGAACCAATCAAACACTCACACCCAGTCAACAGATCTGGGTTTGATCCATCACCGTTCTTTAGCCCACTCTGCCACCCCAGTTCAGACAAGGCCATATGCAAATCAGTCTGACCTTGTGCCTCATGGGAACAGTCCAGCCCGAACTGCCAAGCCATGCCTTCCCTGGACCGGAAACAAGCCTCCTAGGACCGGTTTTTGGCATTTCAGCCGTCTTCAGCCAGGCTTGCTTGAGTCCAGTGGCAAAGTGAGCAAGGGACTCACGTCTGAGCATACCCTGCCAACTTATGGCGAACAAAGCGGTACAAAAGGGGGTGGTGATGGACAGAGCATCAGAACCAATCAAACACTCACGCCCAGTCAACAGATCTGGGTTTGATCCATCACCATTCTTTAGCCCACTCTGCCACCCCAGTTCAGACATGGCCATATGCAAATCAGTCTGACCCTGTGCCTCATGGGAACAGTCCAGCCCGAACTGCCAAGCCATGCCTTCCCTGGACCGGAAACAAGCCTCCTAGGACCGGTTTCTGGCATTTCAGCCGTCTTCAGCCAGGCTTGCTTGAATCGCCTGGCGGGGGCAGGTGCGAAGAAGTCATTATAGTAGTGAAGTAGTCACAGTGTGTGGCAGTCAGCCTGTGCAAAGCTTTGCTGAATCACAATTGATGATGGAGTCTTCTACTGCAGCTTTGACAAGATCGCTGTGTTTTTCAATTGCCAGATAAGCTGAACTTCAGCTCTGTTTTGATTGGAAAGTAACGATTTTGTCCTCCACTCTTATTGCTCCCTTTACTTTGTAGGAGTGTCAGTAACCCAGGACTGCTGTACAAATTGCTTTGTTCTTATTCAACTATAAAGAACTTTGAAAGATGCTGAAGATTCTTCTCTTTAGCTCTTTTTTTATCTTGATATCAATACACCAGGCCTCCAGTAAACACTGCTTTTTTCTTATCTTGTGCAGCAAATAAATGTTACATTTAGAAAGGTGCTGAAGATTCTTCTCTCCAACTACTTTTTTCTTGGTGTCTGAAACGGATGTATGACGTTACAACGCACACTTTTACAACGCATGCACTTACAACGCATTTTTTACAACGCATAATCCATTGCAACGCATGACATTACAACGCATGACACTACAACGCATTTTTAAAAAATACCTTTACAACGCATTGCCATTACAACGCATACTACCTTTACAACGCATACCATTACAACGCATTATATTAAATTACATTTAAGGTAAGTATTAGATAGTATAGGGGTAAAAATTACTATTCTAACTCCAGGGGGTGCAACAGTAGGGTAAGTGTTGGATAGTATAGGGGTAAAAATTACTATTCTAACTCCAGGGGGTGCATCAGTAGGGTAAGTGTTGGATAGTATAGGGGTAAAAATTACTATTCTAACTCCAGGGGGTGCATCAGTAGGGTAAGTGTTGGATAGTATAGGGGTAAAAATTACTATTCTAACTCCAGGGGGTGCAACAGTAGGGTAAGTGTTGGATAGTATAGGGGTAAAAATTACTATTCTAACTCCAAGGGGTGCATCAGTAGGGTAAGTGTTGGATAGCATAGGGGTAAAAATTACTATTCTAACTCCAGGGGGTGCATCAGTAGGGTAAGTGTTGGATAATATAGGGGTAAAAATTACTATTCTAACTCCAGGGGGTGCATCAGTAGGGTAAGTGTTGGATAGTATAGGGGTAAAAATTACTATTCTAACTCCAGGGGGTGCATCAGTAGGGTAAGTGTTGGATAGTATAGGAGTAAAAATTACTATTCTAACTCCAGGGGGTGCATCAGTAGGGTAAGTGTTGGATAGTATAGGGGTAAAAATTACTATTCTAACTCCAGGGGGTGCATCAGTAGGGTAAGTGTTGGATAGTATAGGGGTAAAAATTACTATTCTAACTCCTGGGGGTGCAACAGTAGGGTAAGTGTTGGATAGTGTAGTGTAATATTATGCGTTGTAATGGTATGCGTTGTAATGGTAGTATGCGTTGTAATGGAATGCGTTGTAAAGGTAGTTTTTAAAAATGCGTTGTAGTGTCATGCGTTGTAATGTCATGCGTTGTAATGGATTATGCGTTGTAAAAAATGCGTTGTAAAGGTAGTGCGTTGTAAAAGTTGCGTTGTAAAGGTTGTTCCCCGTCTGAAACCCATGCTTGAACTACATATTGCTTTGTTCCTATCTTGTTCAACTACTGTTACTAACAAAAGGAATTTTGAAAGATGCTAAAGATTCCTCTCTATAGCTATCTTTTTTCCTTGATCTCAATAAACCAGGCCTCCAGCAAACAATGCTTTGCTCTTGTGCAGCAAATAAAAAGTTGGAAAGGTGCTGAAGATTCTTCTCTCCAGCAACTTTTTCTCGTGTTTGTAAAACAGGCCTGCAGTACAAGTTGCTTTGTTTTTGTTCAATTAATAAAAAATAAAAACTGGGGGCTGAAGATTCTTCTCTGCAGCAACTTTAATCTTGGTGTTCATAATGAAACAGATACCTAGGTTTGGGATTTTACCAGGAACTGTCATTGAACAAGTATTGATTGCAAATGCATTCAAAATATTTCAGTGAGAGACTTGACACTGCATGGTGTCCACTAATTCCTTGTAATCTGGGGTGTAGCTTGAGAGGGCAACTCTTATGAAGTCATTTAAATGTTCGTCAGTTAGACGTGTGCGAAACTTAGATTTTATGAAGTTCATATCCTAAAATGCTGATTCACAAAGATGGGTAAAGCCAAATAGGGAAAAAAGTTTCAATGCAGCTGTGTGGATGTTCTTAACCCCTTGCCTGCTCATGACGGAACCACTCCGTCATGAGCCACGGGCGCCGTGTACTCATGACGGAGTGGTTCCGTCATGCTGCGGCCGTTGGCGGCGCTCCGCCCACGCTGCACTGATTCCCCGCCTGTGCGGGCGAATAATGCAAGTGGGCGGAGTCGTGACGGAACCACTCCGTCATGAGCACAGCGTGCCCGTGGCTCATGACGGAGTGGTTCCGTCACGAGCATGGCGGCGCCGCAATCACCCCAAACCCCCCCAGCGCCGCGGCAAAATTTGTGCCGCGGCGAAGGGGTTAAACTTTTCAGCATCCACAAGACTCCAGAAATTAATGTCAGATTTCCTTGATTTCAATTCAATGTCATTTTGAAGTGTGACAATCTCCATTTCCATTGTGGCAGAGTCAAGGTTCAAAAGCACACTAATTTTCTCTGAAATGTCACTAACATCCACTTCCATGAAAGGGTTTGAAGTGAACATCACATAGGGCTCCAATTGGTCAAAATCACTAAATCTGTCACTGAACTCTTGATTAGGCCTCATGAGGAGGCTACTGTATTTTTCTATTTCCAGGACCTCAGCCTCAGCTTTGTTTTCTGAAAGGATTTGGAGCACAGAGGGAAAGTGCTGCATCTTTCTTTTCTGCACATGCTGTATCAAAAGGTTAAGTTTTGATTTAAAACTTTTCACAGAACTTACCATGTTGGTTATTGTCTTGTTTTTGCCTTGCAACTCGTAGTTCAATGCATTTAATTTTTCTGTCACATCTGTCAAAAAAGCTAAATCGAGCAACCATTGAGTGTTTGATAACAGTGTGGTATCTTCATTTCTAGACTCCATAAAAGCTTTGACTTCTGGCAATAGCGAAAGGAATCTTCGCAGTATTTTTCCCCTGCTAAGCCATCGGATTTGAGTGTGCAGTAAAAGGTCACCATACTCGGCTGTTAGCTCTTCAAGGAACAATTTGAAGGTTCGGTGCTGCTTGGCCTTTGCACGAATTGAATTAATAATTTTAACAACAGGAGTCATGATATAATCAAACCCCATTACCTTGGCACATATTGCCTGTTGATGTATAATGCAATGGTAGTTCAATAACGGAGGGAAATCTGGATCTGCTTTACAATTGGCAATGAAGCCAGAATGACGCCCTATCATTGCGGGTGCACCAGCAGTGGTTATCGCCACTAACTTTTTCAATGGGACATTTTGTTTCACAAAATAATTTTTCACCTCATTGTGAATGTCAGATCCTCTGGTTGTGGTTTTCAAAGGCAACAATGTTAAAAATTCCTCTTTATCAGTAAAATCTTCAAAAACCATTCTAACGAACATTGCCAACTGTGCAATATCGCTTGCATCAACAGATTCATCACATTGAAGAGAAAAATATTTGCATGTCTTTAAATCGCGCTCTAACTGCTCTATCATGTTGGTCGATAATGCAGATACCCTTCTTGCCATAGCGTTTGACCCTAACTGCACATCTGACATGGCAGACATAATTTCAGGGCTATTTTTAAAGTCTTTGAATAAGGAGTTGGCCATTAGAAGCATTGCTTCCTTCACAACGGCTCCATCTGAAAATGTTGCTTTGTGCTTAATCAAGTGATGAGTAACTACAAAGGATGCTTCAGTAGCCGCAGCGGCTTTCTTCGTGGACTTCATAAAAAAAGATTGCTGTGTCTGCAATGCAGATTTCAGTTCGTTTACTTTTTGTGACCTCAGGCTGCTTCCTTTAGGGAACTTCCTCTCGAAATGCATGTGCTTGGTTGAAATCTGCCTCTCAACATTGCCCTTTTTCCCACTGCAACTTTTGCTCCACAGATTAAACATACACAGTTGTCCTTAATTTGTGTAAATAAAAATTTGTTCTCCCACTCTTGATGGAAGTAGTAAGTCTTGCTCTTTGCCCTTTTGGAGGGACCTGGCTCTTCGTCCATGTCCGTGATTAGCTGTTAAGGCTGTAAACAAGAGCAAAAATGTTGAGTATGTGTGCCCTACCTATGCTAATAATACTGCAACACAATGCCTCCCCTTTCTTCATCATCACACATGACAGCACCTTGAAATGCATAAGTTGAATGTGCACTGTACAAAATCTATGAGGCCACACAAAGCCACACTGTGTGGCCTTTAATGGCCTCATAGATATGGAGGCAAGGCAGTGCAAATCGATGTGCTGCGTTATTCTCTACCTACCGAGTCTACCCCAGCGAGGCGTTCCGTGAGTGGACCATGGGTGCCCCTTCCTGTATATAAAAACTAATCTGTCTGCAACACAGGCACCATTGCACCATGGCACACGGGGTGCCTGTGTTGGCACTAGGGGGCAGCAGTTTGTGTGCCAGTGCAGGGAAAGAATAGGAATGCATCATTTTATGTTAAAATTTAAATGCAGTGTATTCACTGCCACAACAGTGAGACATAAAACTAAAGCACAAGCCACAACAGTGACACAACAAAAGCACAAGCCGTGCAAGCGGAGGCCAATGCATGTCGGAATGGGACAGGAAAGAGGCCCTGGCACCAAATTAGAAGTGGCCCCATAAGCCGGGACTGGTGGCTCAGTGCATTAAAGCAGCCACTGCAGGGGCCTGTGTCAGACCTCATGGTCACAGTTTTAAATCCCAGCGGGTCCACTCAGCCTTTCATCCATTTGAGGTCGATAAAATGAGTACCATTGAGTTGGGTAACAATAAACATCTGTTATTCAGTGCCAGGACACCTTCGGTTAATCGTGCGCTTTACAAATAGACCTGTTATGTTATGTTTTTAATATAGGGCAGGGCGGCAGGAAAATCAAATAGTCTCAGCCAGAGAATACTTCTCCACTCCAAACACTATACTACAAGTACCTGCAGATACAAAAGAAACTCTGAGTAACTTGGAGACAGAAGGCAATATGATAAAATGATGGTCAAACCTTTGAGCTGATCAAACAAAGCTACCATATCTGAAAAGAAGAGATTAGCTCCCTTGCACTGATCATACATGACAGCAAGTTGACTAGCTTTTGTTTTTGCAATTACAACATGCCTCTGAGCATGACTGGAGTCCCTCCCAGGCCACACCACACCAATGACCCAGTCATGGAAGTGTCACATGGTTTCAGTCCTTATGAGGAAAACATTTTAACACTTGGACGTGATTAGGAACCCTAAAGTTAAACTTACATAAGACATAGCCTCTGAAAGTGCGGAAAGGTCATTGCACAAAGGGACATATTTTGATTGTAGGGAAGCAGACAGGAAGACAACTTTAGACATGAAGAGGTCAGAAAGGTCTGCAAATACAAAGCAGCGATGAGCTGAAAACAAACAGAAAAAGTATTGATTGAAGATGCATGATTTCTCAAAGATGTAGTAGTGTGCTGGAGGCTTCAATGAGATACTGAATGTTACTTGTGGGATGGTTTATTATTTTTTAACATCCAGTAGAATTTTACACTGTGCTGTGTTCTCGTTGCAGAAAGTGGAATCTTTAAAACAGGTCTTCTGTTGTGGGGCTGACACAGGCTCTCCAGATGTCCCTGCTCCACAGACTCAGAGATATCTCGCTACTCTAGAACTGAAGCCCCCTTCTGTGCTGCAACCATGTTTCTCTACTCAGGCTTGCCCCCTGGTCTCCCCACCAAGGCCCTCATCCCAGAACTACCCATCCTCCATTGTTGGTTTCGGGACGTCCACCCCAGCTATCCAGCCTCCAAGAACCTCAGTGTACTCACTCTTTTCTCAGACATCCGCCTCCAACAACCCCATCTCACTCCCCCTTGGCAGAGGTCTAACCTTCCCATCGCCCAGAGTCCAGCATCCTTCCCTAAAACTGCCCTGCTCCCATGAGCACCATGCCGATTTACAAATCTCCGTGCCTAGTAGGGTGACTTACCGTCAGTAAATTTCACGGACCGTCGGTTATTTTAGTTAATTCTTTTAGTTAGTTAGTATGATGTCTGTAAGCAAGGCGTCCGTAATTGGGGGACCCCAAATTACGGACGCCTATCACTTTAAGCTCCTTTTAATTTAGAGTAGACCAGCAGGTCTGGCTGTCATGCTGACACAGGTAGTATTGTAAAATATCGCAAGAAACCCTGCAACATTAGGTGAGGGCTGCACACATATTTCATATTACTGCAGCGTCACACTTAAATGGGCTGAAGTTGAACAGACTACCATCACCCTGCACTACGAAGGTTGTCCCTCTTCTAACATGGACAGCTTTTGCCAATAATCCTCCAAAGTTCCTCTTAGTGCAATAGTGTACCAAAAACAAGACCCTTCTGCTAATTATACCCGGATTTTACTGAGGTTGGGGACCTCCGAGATATTTGGTGAAGTACTGGCCAATTAAGGGCTAGAAATCTAAAAGTATAAAACGGCAGAACTGTCTGGATGCCCACTCTTCTGACCTACTGCGATCTCACTCCTTGCCCAGTCCTGGAGGACAGGCCCTCTCCCCAGCTGGGGGAGTGAACTGCAGCGCCTTCCTTAATATCTGGAATAGGCAAGACAAGGAGCTTGATTCCAGCACAGACTGGGGCTGAAGACTGCGTCAGAGTATCACCCTACACCAGGCACACTCTCCTTCATCATTAAGGCACTCACTCGTCTGAAGTGCGGAAAGCATGTGCAAATACCATCTTCGACTCCCTCGCCCAGTGGCTAATTCACCCCAATGAATCCATTGTAAGGGGGGTCAGCACAGATTGCCCTTTTAAGAAAGACTGCATGAAGCCCTAACTACAGGGTGTGCCAAAAAGGATTTTTTTAAAGGTAAAGATGAACTGGTGCTGAGTGATGTAACTGCTAACTGGCTTCGTGCCACTATTAGACAATATGAGCCTTTTAACCAACAGCGCTCTGGATGCTGGGACTTGTAGTTTTGCCTTTGCCATAATAAACGTGGGCCTACAAATACTGGCATGCTAAGTGCTTTAGGCAGGATACTAAGTGGCTGGAGGACAGCTGGCACCTGAGCGCTGGAAGAAGCATACTAACAAGTGCAGTGAAGGGCAGGGCCTCTTTAACATGTCCTGGTATTTGAGACCACGTATAATCAAATATCACAAGCCAAGAGGTCCCACAAAGCGCAGCATGCCAACCACATATATGTGCATTTTAAAACCATCCATACTTTCTTTTATGATATCAATCATGAGCGTTTGGCATTACAGTTGCTACTTTGTGCAAACACATTGCTTTGTGGGTAAAGAGACAATGTCTGGGCATCACATTCTATCTGCGCCTTAAGCGAGAAACTTGAGCGAAGTGAAATTACACAGCAAATCACTTGCTTTGAAGGGTTGGTGAGTGCAGAGATCAAGCGCCTGTTTTTGTCAGTTACATTGCATAAAATGGAATACTTCTCTGGATGTTTTTAATATGCCAGCCTCACGTGCGTCTTGTTCAACAGTGTCAAGACGCCATGTGCATTACTGTCCTAAACTGCAGGTTTTGGGGATTCTGGCCACGATCATGTCTTGGCCAGACAGACTTATTTAGACTTGCCTGAGACTGAATTTTGCTGTTTTCAAGTCCTTTCCCGAAGGATTTTGTGCCTAATAGAAAGTGTTCAGTACCTACATGGGGTGTATGTGAGTGAGGACGTACGCGCATACATTTGTCAACAGTCAAAGCGCATGCACGCACCAATTAAGGTACATAGGCGCTTTTGCTTACAATTTTTTATTTACCGGTCGAAGATGACGAATGCCACTATGATTGGTAAATATTTTTTTTTTATTGTTAAAAGAGCAAATTTAAAAACAAATAAGAACTGCGTAATGGAGGACAGAATGCGAGGGAGCAAGTTGGCGCATGGAGATGAAAAACCATTGTTGTCGCTGCTGATGTCAGCCAACTGTCAACCCCTGCTGGACCCAAGAGACCCTTAGCCAGCCAGAGAAAGACTCACCTAACTATGGATGGGAGAAGCTTAGCTGTACCTTCGAAAGCCCCCGCAGTCCCTCGGCTACACCCACCGGTGTTCAGCCAGGTTTAAAAAAAAAAAGGAAACACACTTGCAAGTATTTTTAACTTCGGAGAACCCTGGCAACATCTTATTCTGGAAAGAACCATGCAACCACCTTAATTGCAAAAACGGTTACTCCTGGAATCTAGTTTACTGTCACCGCTTGAGCGTAGCTGTAACGCTGAATCTCTTTCTTTGAGCGAGTTTCTGAGCTTTAATCCCTCTCATAATTAGAAGCAGCCACAGTTTCTCTTGTTTCAGAGACATAATCCATCCATACTTAAACCAAAGATGATCCTATGTTAAATAAAATTTTAAAATAAGACCACGCAAAAAGACATTAAGAGATGGGGCAGTGAGGTTATCTGTAAACTAGGAAGCCCATAGCCCTGCCTAAATAAACTAAGAGTGTTGTGGCTTACCTGCTGCGAGTCTGGTGCAAGGTTGTACACACGGGTGCGGCAGTTTCCTTCGGCCTGTAAACTGCTCCACAATGCTCCGCCCTGCCACGCCTGCTTGAGCTCCGCACGTCGCACAATGGACAGTGCGGTGCCAGTGTAAAAGGCAGGGGGCGCGTAAACACGAGTCACGAGACTCTGCGCGCGCCCTGTCACGAGACTCAGGAGAGGAACAACAACATCCTCTTCGGCCCGCCCCACCCCATCTAAGCTCAAGCCAATCGGAGCGGCTGCTTTGTGTGAGGGCGGGCAACGGACACTGAAAAAAGCCTAAATAGCCCAAATAACACTAATGAGCTACTAAATTGAGCAGCACTCGGCGCGAGCTACTCACAGGGTCTTGGCGAGCTACCGGTAGCTCGCGATCGACCGGTTGGAGACCCCTGATCTAAATAAAGAAGGGGGGGCTACTGGATGCCTGGTGACGATGGGAGAATATATCTACGATGGGGTATGAGTCCCATTGAGTGGCAATTTTAAAAGAATGAGTTTTCTCTCAAGGTGGAAAGCATACTACACCCCACAGACAAGCCACAAAATGTTTCCGTCTAGTCCGAACCAGTCTTTTAGATGTGCACAAGATGATAAAAGGGGCTGCTTACACTTCTTTTTCCTTTGCCCAAAATTGCTCCAATTTTGGAAGGATGTATTTCAAATTTTGAGTGTATGCTTATAGATTACACTTAAACAGAAGCAAAGCTGGTCTCATTTGGGGCATCCGGTGTAACTCGAAAACTAAACAAAGGTGTGCAGTATTTTATATCTGTATCCTAATCGGTAGGTCTGTCTCTAAAACCACAATATTAGCGGTTAATTAATGTTCCAATGGCCAAGATCTGGCTTGATAAACTGAAAAGGACTAGAACCTTTGAGGAAGCCTGTGCTCGGTGGATGGGTAATATTAAAAGGTATAAGACTGTCTGGGCACCACTAGCTGTTTTTGAAAACGATACGGTTTAGATATGCGCATCCGTGAGTCGGCCTTACAAGAGATGTGATGTATAATACACGGCCCCTGTGTCCGCATGTTACACTTCCTAATTTGAACTGCACTGTCGGCACATTTGGGTTTTATTTGTCTTTTATTAGAATCTTTTTCATGTATGTTTGTGGGCAGGTAGTACATTTATCAGGATCCAGGTTACAGGCAGCCGAATTTATGACGTGACAGTGGGGTTATGACATAATCCTTATGCTACTGCCTGATAACGTATGTTTTTTTTGATCTGACACATACACTTTACTTATTGAAAGCTGCTTGTAAGGTTTTTTTATGCGATACCCATTTTAGCACCTCTGCACTTGATTTGATCTTATATTTCTGTATCTCTCTTATGTACTACAGGGGTGAGGGTGATTTATTATGGAGGGCTCGGTGTGCTAATGTGCAATATGAAGGAAGGAAGAATCGGGGCCGTTGAACAATTTTTCATGATCTTGCCAAGTCTGCCAGTTACTAGATGTTGAAATAAGGAGCGCATGCATGTTTTAGCGGTCCCACTGCCTCTATGGGGCACACCACTATAGGAACTTTAACTCGAATGTTTTTCTTTTTCTTGTACCTGGTGTACAACATTGCATTTGATTGTACGTTGTAGTTCTGTTTCTTGATTCAGGCTGATCACTAATGCACTTACCCTCTTTCATGCTATGAATTAGTTTTTAATACTATCCCTGTTTTGACAAAATGCGGTGTTATCTGCTCAATTAATAAATGAATACATATAAAAACAGACTATGGGTGACTGGCTTAATTTCACATAATGCTGTAGGCGCTGTTTGTGAGGACTTTGAAGGAAGGCCTTGACCTAAGACTGCAGAATAGCTGCTGAGCATAAGTGTCAGAGGAGGCAGAGGAGCAGTGACAGGCACTGCTGGCGTTGCCTTTATTGGACATCTGTGCCCTGGACTATGCCTGTTTCTGAGTGCTTCGCTTCCAGGGTCTCCTGTGGACTCATCTTTCCACTCTGATATCTTGTTAGATTCGAGCAAGTCTATAAATCACCCAAGAGACGCACAACCATCATCTCAAGAACATCAGTGTAACTCTGGGCGTGCAGATACAATGAATGCATTCATGGGCATGCTAAGGTTGCAAGTGCCTGTTTTTGTTTAAAGGCTTTTTTGTATTGGTTCAACACAATTCTCCCTGCTGCTGTTTAAAGTTTATCTTTTATACATGTGTTTTGTAATGCTAGTGGGGTAATGCAAAGTAATTGCCCCCCTGTACAATGTGACGCGGACCCCCTTAGTCTTCCATATAGCACAGATATGAATTGTCTTCGGGTGATTGGGGCCCCCCTGAGTGTTTTGGGACCCATGAAATGAGGGCCCCGCCCTCTACCTGCGCTGGAGGGGCTGCGGGGGCCTACGTTACTCCTCTGTGTAGCTATTTCTAGCTCGAGAACATAGGGGCAGATTTACGTTTCCTGGCGTATCCCTGCAAATCAGCAGGGATGCGCCAGGAAAAATGTGTGACGCAAGTTTACCCTTGCGCCACCACAGATGTGCCGCATTTACGATGCGGTGCATCATGGCGCAAGGATAAACAGATGCGTGTCTCATCTGCCGGCGTAAGTTTGCGCAGTGCTGGAGTTGGGTCGCGGGCGCGACGCAACTCCAGCACTGTTCCAACCTGGCCTAGCCTCAGCATGGTGTGTCACGCCTTACGCCGAAGCAGGCGTAAGGTTAGCAGGCGTAAGGTTTTGACGCAGTGGCGTCGGAAAAGTGACTGAGTGAAATCTTGTAGATTTCACTCAGGCACTTTTCCAATGCGTTCCTACGACGGAACGCCCACATGAAACCTGATGCAGGTTTCATGTGGCGCAGGGCATTACAACGTGACGCATCTCCCTAGATGCGTCATGTTGTAAATAGGGCGCAACGTGGCGCATGGTTTACGCCGCTGTGATGCGATGGTGGCGCAAATGTGGCGCACGGAGCTCGTAAATTTGCCCTATAGTTGGGAAGCCCCAGATCGCTCACAAGATTGAAAGAGCCCGGACGTGCGATTAGGAATTTCTGGGGCAGATTTATGTTTCCTGGCGCATCCCTGCAAATCAGCAGGGATGCGCCAGGAAAGATGCGTCACGCAAGTTTACCCTTGCGCCACCACAGATGCGCCGCATTTACAATGCAGCGCATCATGGCGCAAGGATAAACAGATGCGTGACGCATCTGATGGCATAAGGGCGGTGCATTGCTGGAGTCGTGTCGCAAGCACGACGCAACTCCAGCAATGCTCCGGGGCTGCCCATACCGAACATGCTGCGTCATGCCTTATGCCTGCTTGAAGCAGACGCAGGGTTTTGACGCAGTAGCGTCGGAAAAGTGACTTAGTGAAATCTTGTAGATTTCACTGCGTCACTTTTCCGAGGCTTTTTCCGACGGAACGCCCACCCTGCATACATTAAACCTGACGCAGGTTTAATGTAGCGCAGGGCTTTACAACGTGACACATCTCCCTAGATGCGTCACGTTGTAAATGAGGTGCATCATGGCACATGTTTTACGCCACCGCTGCGTCACAGAAGTGACGCAACGGCGTCGTAAATGTCTCGCAAGGGGCTTGTAAATCTGCCCCTCTATGTTTTACTGTTATTCCTTTTTTTTCACTGTGCGTGTCAGCTCTATAGACAATGTAAGAGTGCCTCACAAAAGAGACAATTATATTTTCATCAGGCACGGGATATGGACAATTAGAGATGATTAAATAAACAGGTTCATACATACAGCAAAGTGTAAACATATATACAGGAACCGGAACGGCAACTTGCGTGTTTCTAATAGAGGTTTGTTTAGACCCGTTTTGATATGAAAGAGGGGTTCACGCGCAGCTTGGTCAGATGGGAACGCCAGGTTTGAGGGACTTTCCTGGGAGAAGCGTGCTGCTTGGTTGAGGTTGTTTTGAACCCGGGTAGGCTGCGAAGCAATACGGATAACAAGCACAGAGCTAAATTCCGACCCCTGGCCCTGTGGAAACTCGTGTTTGCAGTTTACACGTGGTATGAATTACCATTGGTGTGATATTTACCACATCTTTCGAGTTTTCCCCTACTAACTTTCGGCCGGTCAAACCCGATTAAGGTGCCGATTAGGATCCTGGAGAAACCGGGTACGAACCGTCGGTCGGAGCGTATTCTCCGTCCGACTCGTACCCGGTTGCAAAACTTTACAAACATGCAAGTACGATTCGCACGGAAACACTATTTCCGTACGAATCGTACAAAACACCAACCGAGGAAAATAAACACACAAATGACATCCGGAAAAGCGCCGACGTGACGTCGGTACGCATGCAGCCTGCGTTCCACGAACCAGGAAGAACGATTCGCACCGACGTCATCCCGCGCGGAGAATATTTTCCGGCAGCCAAAAACTGCCGGGAAATCAGGACGACGCGCACAAGGAGCACCTGTACGCGACGGACAGACATGGACCCGAACCTACGTGTCATACCGGCCCTCATAGCAGTCGACCTCCTCTACAGGTACCGACGCAGACGCCGCAGAAGGTCAGAACAACACCCAGGGGCAAAGGGGGGGGCAGGGGCAGGACACAAAACCCCCACCCAAGTCACACAGCACACATGCCCTGGACATACCTGACCTCCAGGCCCTGGTCAATTCGAGGGGGTGGGGGCGTGTCCAGCAACGCCAGCGTCCGCCACAACGGAAGTGGGCGACGACGCGAACCGGCAACACAACAATACAGGTACGTACCGTACCCACGCCTTAAGAGCGTGGGTACGAGTCGTGCCACGCCCACGTCACCCCAACAATGGCGGTACGGCCTGTACCCATGTGCCAAAGGCCTGGGTACGGGCCGCACAAGCACTCCAGAGCGTGGGCACGGGTACGTATGGACCGTACCCCCACCCGCGTATGTATGGAGCGTACCCCCACCCCAACAGTGTATGTACGGACCGTACCCTCACCCGCGTATGTATGGAGCGCACCCCCACCCCAACAGTGTATGTACGGACCGTACCCCCACCCGTGTATGAATGGACCGTACCCACACCCGCGTATGTATGGAGCGTGCCCCCACCCCAACAGTGTATGTACGGCCCGTACCCTCACCCGCGTATGTATGGAGCGTACCCCCACCCCAACAGTGTATGTACGGACCGTACCCTCACCCGCATATGTATGGAGCGTACCCCCACCCCAACAGTGTATGTACGGACCATACCCCTACCCGTGTATGAATGGACCGTACCCACACCCGCGTATGTATGGAGCGTACCCCCACCCCAACAGTGTATGTACGGACCGTAACCCACCCGTGTATGAATGGACCATACCCACACCCGCGTATGTATGGAACGTACCCCCACCCCAACAGTGTATGTACGGACCGTACCCTCACCCGCGTATGTATGGAGCGTACCCCCACCCCAACAGTGTATGTACGGACTGTACCCTCACCCGCGTATGTATGGAGCGTACCCCCACCCCAACAGTGTATGTACGGACCGTACCGCCACCCGTGTATGAATGGACCGTACCCACACCCGCGTATGTATGGAGCGTACCCCCACCCCAACAGTGTATGTACGGACCGTACCCCCACCCGTGTATGAATGGACCGTACCCACACCCGCGTATGTATGGAACATACCCCCACCCCAACAGTGTATGTACGGACCGTACCCTCACCCACGTATGTATGGAGCGTACCCCCACCCCAACAGTGTATGTACGGACCGTACCCCCACCCATGTATGAATGGACCGTACCCACACCCGCGTATGTATGGAGCGTACCCCCACCCCAACAGTGTATGTACGGACCGTACCCCCACCCGTGTATGAATGGACCGTACCCACACCTGTGTATGTATGGAACGTACCCCCACCCCAACAGTGTATGTACGGACCGTACCCCCACCCGTGTATGTACACCAGTGTATGTACGGACCGTACCCCCACCCCAACCGTGTATGTACGGACCGTACCCACACCCGCGTCTGTATGGAGCGTACCCCCACCTCAACAGTGTATGTATGGAGCGTACTTGCCAGAAGCAGGAGGGGTGGGGGCCTATCACTCCCAGCAGTGCCCAGATGCAGGAGGGGTGGGGGCCTATCACTCCCAGCAGTGCCCAGACACAGGAGGGGTGGGTGCAGAGTCCTCCCAGCAGTGCCCAGACACAGGAGGGGTGGGTGCAGAGTCCTCCCAGCAGTGCCCAGACACAGGAGGGGTGGCGTCCTATCACTCCCAGCAGTGCCCAGACGCAGGAGGGGTGGGTGTAGAGTCCTCCCAGCAGTGCCCAGACACAGGAGGGGTGGGTGCAGAGTCCTCCCAGCAGTGCCCAGACACAGGAGTGGTGGGTGTAGAGTCCTCCCAGCAGTGCCCATGGAACGCAAAGGGTGGAGTGCCCACAGATACAATGCCCACAAATGTCAGTCAGGTGCACAAAGACCCTGCAGTACATGTACCACATGTGTGCGAGGCTGGGAGTACACACATGCATAGCGCCTAAAAGAGAACATGTCCACATGAAGTCTTGTCAACAGTCTACATACACAAGTACAGTGACCACCAAGGATGCCACGAATGATGCAGGTGGAGACATCGCTCAGCATGCATGTGCAAAGTTGAAGGAGTCCGTCACACCCCCAGCTGATGTAGACACAGCTCAGCACCAGATAGGGGAAACACCCTGCAGGGAAGATGTCAGGTTACACAGAGGAAGGAACACACCTTGGGACGATGTCACCATGCAGTAACTGCTTAAATGAACAAAGTAATTTAGCCAACAGCTTGTGATGGCACACAGATACCAGGGTCCACCCTATGTCCAGCACAAGACTGCATTTCACACACACCCAACACATTATCACCACCCAAAATCATGGAGCAGGTCCACCAACAGCAACACCAGATAAACAGTAGTGTTCAAAGGAAAAAACAAATTGCTTTCTTCAGCAGGATGTAAGTAAAAATCATCATAAATGTCAATATATACAAGGCCCATAGGGCAGTCCATGACTCCAATCCGGATGGGGGACACAGTGGTACGTGTGTCCCCTAGCTTGCCTGCACAGTCAGACTCCTTTGTCTTCCACAGGGGGGGGGCATCATGTTGGGGGGGAAGGACCAGGCACCGCAGGGACAGGAGGGGCAAGGGGAGGTGTTGTGGGTGCAGGGACGGACGACTCCAACACAGGGGGTGGGGCAGCGCCAAAGGTGGATTCGAGCACGGCGCTACACACAACTGCCAGGTCGCTCAGCGTCCCCCCTGCACCCGAAGGAACCCCAGGTCCCAAGGAGGGGGGGGGGGTCACAGGGATGGGTCGCAGCGCTACTGGGGGGGGGTGGACAGGGGGACACTCAACTCCCCTGCCGGTGTCCTGCCTCCACCGCTTGCAGGGTGGTGCCACACTGGGGCGGATGGACAGACTGGGCAGGACTGACCCTGTGTCCGACTCTTGGCCAGGAGAGCTGAGGGGAGTGGATTTGGAGGGTGGTGGTCGTGAGGAATGTGGACTCCCACTCTGGCTGCGTGTCTTCCGTTTCCCCCCGACCCAGTGGGTGTACCTACTTCACCCTGTGTGTGCGTGCCAGGAGGTGTGCGCTTTGCCTTCCCTGCTGGTGTGGTGCCTGTGTCTGGTGGGGTGTGTGCATGCTGACGTCTGGGTGTACGTGGGACAGGCATGGGAGTGGGAAGTGTGGATGGGGCATGGGTAGGGGGTGGGACGAAGTGCTGCAGGAGACCCACTGCTGCAGACAGTGTCGAGTCAATAGACTGCAGCAAGTTGCGTTGGTCAGCCTGCGATGCTGAAATGCCCTCCAAGTATGCCTCCATATTGGTGAGCACTTGGCCGTGGCCATGGAGGACATTAAGCATCGCAGCCTGACCAACCTGCAACTGTCGCAGGATGTCCACAGACTCGGCATTGGCGGCAGCAGTGGATACAGGGGCAGGGGGTGCGGTGCCTGGCAGGAAGGAGACACGTGGTGACCTAGCACGCCAGGAAGGGACACGAGCAAGTGGGAGGCCGGTGATGGCAATGGAGGGGGCGGGGAGAGATGTTGTGCTGCTGTCAGCTGTTGGAGCAGCCTCCGCCCCCTCGGAGTGCTCAGCCTCGGACCCGTCAGCTTCATAATCTGTGGTGGCAGTGGACAGGTCCTCCGGCTCACTCCCCTCGGCCTCAGTTCCACTCGATGTGCCAGCTAAGGTGTCACTGCTGGCACTGGTGCCCGGTCCCTCCGCACGGTCCGTGCCGGTGTCTCCAT
The DNA here is from genome assembly GCF_964204655.1 of Triturus cristatus. Taxonomy (NCBI): domain Eukaryota; kingdom Metazoa; phylum Chordata; class Amphibia; order Caudata; family Salamandridae; genus Triturus; species Triturus cristatus. The sequence goes on from NC_140587.1 coordinate 452,356,633, forward strand.
CCGTGTCACCCGACGATGCTGTGGGCAAGGTGAATAAACAGGAAATAATCAGACACCTGTATACATATGTCACATGAGTCAAATCAACATAGGTTACAGTGCATAGCCTGAAATGAAAGATGAGTAACATCTACAATACAAGGTACATATATAGGCCCTGCAACACACAGTTGGTTCACCCACCATGCCACTGAGAAACTATGGAGAGCATGACACATTTGCAAATGACATGATATGGAATTGGACAGAGGAGCCAGGCTCTGGGGCCAATCCAGCACTGCATCTGCACCACACAGCGTTGCCGTAACTAGGGATGAGCAGGGACCATCTCCATGAACTTGAGGCACATGCTGCAAAGGTAATACTTAAAGACATGCCCAACATGAATGGGACACTGCACCTTGAGTGTATGTCCAGACAAACATCACACACTGGCCAGACCGAGCAATGAGATTTCAGGTGTCGACATGTAGGCCTTGCCCGCACCAACCACCCCCTACATGAGACTATGTGATGAGACACAGGAAGCACTTGCATCTCTTAGTCTGGGAGAAATACACATGGGCTGCCAGAAACCCATATTGGACCCAAAATACCCCATGTGCGCCTGTACAACGATCTCATTTACAAATGGCCATCATCAGTAATTGTAACAAGACACACAGGCACGGGCCACCGTGGGTATTAACGAGGAAAATAAGGTCAGGCTGTACAGTGGACACTTGTAGAACACGTTACGTAAATATACATGGTGCCAGGGGACAATGGCACAGAGCACATCCTATGCTGTAGACACTGAGAGTGTCCACATATTGTGATGACACACATGATACCTAGCAAAATATGCCCCAGGGGACAGTAGTGGCCACAATATTCCATGGTCCTGAATGGTAATGACTGCAACACAGGCCACCATCGCTGCACTCTGCGTATCGCACACTCATGCACATCATGTCACAGGCCACAACATAGGACATGCTTGCTGTAAGGCATTACACTTCAGAGACATACTCCTATGTCTGGACTCAGCATCAGTGCCAATTGACATGGACCCCACAAGTACTGTACTGGACAGGGCACAGGCAAGGTCCCAAAACCTGTTACACACCACCCCCACACATGATGCTGCAAGCATTGGTCACGTGGATTAACTGCCAGCCCAGATGACCTTGTGAAAGAGTGACTACACACAGACCAGGGAACCCATGGCAAGGAGGGGAAGGGAGGAAGGACAGCACCGCTATACTGTGGGTGACAGGACCTGCACCGCACATTTAAACACTGGCAGTGTATCCATGCAACTGCGCACTTGCAAATGCTGGTGACACACAACAAACACACATGTACCTACCCCCTTCCTGCTGCTGCTTCTCCCGTAAGCGCCTGTCCATGTCTGGAAAGACCACCGCCAGCACACTGTTGGACAGGCCACATGAAGGGCTTGCTCCCTCCCCGCATGACAGGGCCCAAGCCCCGGACCCCCAGGTGTTACCCACAAGAGCAACCCGCACCCCGTCTCCCGACGGAACTCCTGCCCCCGGACATCCATGTATCATGGGGCCGAACCACTACCGGCTCCCCCGGCCGGACCAGCCGCCATCTTGGACACTGCACCACGAGGCCGCGTGGCCTCAGCTCGACCCTAACCCTGGGCCTGGCCAGGCCCCGACATCCCGGCACCACCATCCACCCAGGAGGTGAACGGACCACTTGGCAGGTCAATGGGAGAAAGAAATGTCGATGGCTCTCCCCCGCCAGGTGCCGATCGCCCTCCAGCTCCCACGGGCGCTGGCTCCACCCCCCTGCTGGGTGTCTGGACTCCCTCATCCCGGACCTTCCGACCTCCAAGCGCGAGGGTCCGGACATCAAAGGGCGCCAGACCTATAACTAGGGCAGCTCCAGAGCAGGAAGGCAGTTGTATCCTGGAGTCGAGAGACACCGAGAAGAACTCAGCCTTGACGGACTACCGGCGCTGCCGTAGCCCTGCCTTGTGAACTATCGTCCTGCCTGCTGGCGCTGCCGCGGCCTTCTGCATCCTCCATCCTCGTCGGGACCTGCTGGCGCTGCCGCGGACCGTGTAACGACCACCTTCATCGGGACCTGCTGGCGCTGCCGCGGACCGTGTAACGACCACCTTCATCGGGACCGGCTGGCGCTGCCGCGGACCGTGTAACGACCACCTTCATCGGGACCGGCTGGCGCTGCCGCGGACCGTGTAACGACCACCTTCATCGGGACCTGCTGGCGCTGCCGCGGACCGTGTAACGACCACCTGCACCGGGACCTGCTGCCGCTGCCGCGGCCCGTCCAAAGCTAGAACATCGAGCTCGAGGATTGTGAGCTATCCATCAGACCATCTCAGCTACCAGATTGGTAACCAGACTGTCCCGCTACCCCCTTTCCCAAACCAAGAGACTAGAATCGAGGGGACCCCTGAGTCCAGACCTCCTTGTACCATTCCATCGTACCTTAAGAAATCGCTTATAAAGAACGTTAAATCCTATCCTTGTGTGGTGTATATCTGTGGGGGGGGAAGTTACGCATCTGTACGATCGCTGGAGACGGCTCTCCCCGGAGACCTCTCCCCTTGTCCTCGGCCGACCCTCCCGGTCCGTCTAACATTGGTGGCCAGCGGCGCGATCCGAATCAACGCGTAATCGTACAGAGAGTAGCTCACCCCACGACAAAACCACGATGTCAACCAAAGAGAGCGGATCCACCGAGAAATTCCAGATGGATAAATTGGAAGAGTACAGCCATCGTGAATTGAAACAATTCTGCATGGAACTAGGCATTGCTACCACCGGCCTGAGTACCAAAGACGATTTTAAGCACGCCATTGAGTCGTGGGCAGAAACCGGGGTCGCCAGATCCCCAGACCGAAACGGTGCAGCATCGGAGAGGAACGCCACGGCTCCCGAGGAGCGAGGAACGGGCCTCTCGCAGGAAGAGATCCAAGAAAGAGAAAAAAACAGACTACATGAGTTAGAAATGGCACGACTCAAAATGGACGGTGAACTAAAATTAGCCGAGCAAAAACTGAACCTAGAACATCTGCGGCTCCGAGAAGAACGAGAAGAAAAACAGAGGCAGAGAGAGCTCGAAGAAAAAAGATTAGCATACGAACACGAGCGCAAACTGGCAGAAATAGAACTACGGAAGCAGAACAAAGAACCGGAGGTGCCCGAGCGACCGCGCACCCCGGGAGCGACAGAAAAGAAAGTCCACATCCCCAAGGATGTCGTCCGAGAGTATGTCCGAGAGGACGACATACAACAGTGGTTCAAGGCCTACGAGATCGCCATGACCTCCCACCGGATCGATCGAAGTGACTGGGGAGCCGGCCTATGGGGGAGGTTCGTCAACGAAGGCCGCGATGCCCTGCTACAGCTCCCCGACCATCAGATGTCATCCTATGACCACATGAAGGCTGCCCTCCTCACCCGATATGGGCTCACACCCGAAATGTACCGCCAGAGGTTTCGGGACTGCACCCGGATCCCGGGTACAACTTGGGTGGAATATGTCAACTATTTCAGCCGAGCCTTCGAGGGTTGGATCAAGGGAAGCCACGTAACGACCTACGAGCAACTTTTTAATCTCATGGTGTGGGAGCACCTCTCTAACAACTGCTTCGTCGAGCTCAGGCAGCCCCTCCTCGACAGTAAATTGACTGACCCACGGCAACTCGCCGCCGAAGCTGACCGGTGGGAAAGCACCCGAGTGGGCCGGAGAGGGCCACACGAGCAGAACCGGAACAACCAAGGTCAGCACCGTCCCCGAGGAGGAGGAGGAGGCCAGGGGCGAGGGAGAGACACCGTCCCGGCCGCTCCCACTGCCAGCACCCCGCCCCCGGCCAGCCGGGGGAACCCCCCGATGCGCCCGGGGTTCCGAGCCAACGTCACGTGTCACCGATGCCAGCGAGTCGGCCACTACGCCAATGACCCGAACTGTCCACAGAACCAAACTCCAAAACCCCGCCAGGTAGCTGCCGCCGCCCTGGGGGGAGAACAAATCTCCGAAGAACAAGAAGAATACGAGCAGGCACAACAAGAGTGGGAACCGGCCGCCATGGTTCTAGCGTGCCTAGGGGGAAAAGACATGGTCCCGCGGGCCCCCCTACCCGCCAACACCAGAAAATATAGCCAGTGGGTGAACATTAATGGGCGCCGGGCCGAAGCCCTACGTGACACAGGGGCCAGTGTGACGGCCGTCCGCTGTCACCTGGTAAAACCAGAGCAGATCCTGCCGAACATTCTCTGCCCCGTCCGCTCAGCCGACAATTCAGAGAGTCTATGTCGGATGGCCTGCGTCCCCTTCGAATGGGGAGGGGTCTCCGGCATGTTGAAGGTGACGGTCCAGGATGATGCCCCCGTGGACTGTCTCCTGGGGAATGATCTTGAGAGTTCCCCGTGGGCCGCCGTCGAAAGAAGAGAGCACCTGGGGATGCTGGGCCTCCCGGACTGGGCGTGCGTAACCACCCGGTCCATGGCCGCCCGTGCCATCCCCGACCAGAAGAACCAGAATGGCCTGCACCTCCTCCCCCGATCGCTCCAGTAGAGGACACCGACTATACCGACCCCCCAGAGCAAACCCCCGAAGGGGTCGCCCAGCCCCAGGACCTTCCCGGCCTGGCTCAGTGGCGTCAAGAAGGGGGGCCCACCCAGGAACAGTTCCGCCAAGAGCAGAAGACCTGTCCCTACCTCGAGGGACTCCGCCAGCAAGCCATCGCCCAGAGCGCAGGGGACACCACCGGAGCCCATTGGGTCTATTGGGATAACGACCTGTTATACAGTGAACAGAGAATCGCGGAGTTAGGGGCCAGTCGAGTGCTGGTGGTGCCCATCCGTTTCAGAGACTTCCTGTTAAATCTGGCCCACGATGTCCCTCTGGCTGGACACCTGGGCCAGGACAAAACCTACAGTCGCCTGGTGACCCACTTTTTCTGGCCGAGGATGCGAAACGACGTCCTCAACCACTGCCGGTCCTGCCCCACGTGCCAGGCCAGCGGGAAGAGCGGCTGCAAGCTCAAAGCACCTCTGCAACCCTTCCCAGTTGTCACCACCCCATTCGAGAGGGTGGGAATAGACATTGTGGGGCCCCTGGACCCCCGCACAGCACAAGGACATCGGTTCATCCTGGTACTGGTGAACCACGCCACCCGCTACCCCGAGGCTGTGCCCCTGCGAACTGTAACAGCTCCGGTGGTCGGCCGGGCCTTAATGGGGATCTTCTCCCGGGTGGGCTTCCCCCGAGAAGTCGTCAGTGACCGAGGCACAAACTTTATTTCGAAATATATGAAGTCCCTCTGGCAACAGTGCGGGGTCACCTACCGATTCACGACCCCCTATCATCCTCAAGGAAACGGACTAGTTGAGCGATTCAACCGCACGCTCAAGGGAATGATTGGGGGATTGGAAGAGCCCCTCCGTCGCCAGTGGGATGTACTACTTCCGTGCCTCCTCTTCACCTATCGAGAAGTTCCCCAGAAGTCCCTCGGTTTTAGCCCTTTCGAACTCTTGTACGGGCACCCTGTGCGAGGGCCCCTCAGCCTAGTCAAAGAAGGTTGGGAGATGGCCCCCCTAAAGACCCCTCCAGACGTCTTCAAGTACCTCCTGGCACTACGCAATCAGACCCGGCGATTCAGGGAAATGGCAAAAGCGAATCTTGAGGCCAGTCAGGAGGACATGAAAAAATGGTACGATCAAAATGCCTCCTCCGTCGAATTCGAACCTGGTCAACAAGTGTGGGTGATGTCCCCCACCGAACCATGTGCCTTGCAGGACAAGTGGACGGGGCCCTTCAAAGTGGTCGAACGCAAGAGCCCCGTCACCTATCTCATCGATATGGAGTCTCCCCGGAACCCCCTCCGGGTCCTCCACACCAACAGACTCAAACCCCACTTTGTGCGCTCGGAACTCAGCCTCCTGATGGCTACAGACAGTGGGGCGGAAGAAGACTCCGAGCCTCTCCCGGATCTCCTGAAGACTCAGGAGAAAGATGGTTCCGTGGACGGGGTCCGGCTCTCCGAGGCCCTCACCCCAGAGCAGCGCCAAGGCTGCCGGGACCTCCTGCTGCAGTTTGCTACTTTGTTTTCCCTCACCCCAGGGGTCACCCCCTGGTGCTTGCACAACGTGGACACTGGTGACAGTCCCCCTATCAGACACCGGGCATACCGCGTACCAGATCGGGTGCGGGCCTGCATCCAAGAGGAAGTGTCCAAGATGCTCACGCTCGGGGTCATCGAGCCCTCGGACAGCCCCTGGGCCAGCCCGGTCGTGCTGGTCCCCAAAGCTGCTGCCCCCGGCACCACTCCTGAACTCCGATTCTGCGTCGACTATCGGGGCTTGAATGCTGTCACCAGGACCGACGCTCATCCCATCCCCCGAGCGGATGAATTGATCGACCGCATGGGGGCTGCCCGCTACCTCAGCATCTTCGACCTGACAGCGGGCTACTGGCAGATCGGTCTCACACCCCGAGCCCAAGAACGGTCCGCCTTTTCTACCCCCGATGGCCACTACCACTTCAAGGTCATGCCCTTCGGCATGAAGAATGCCCCAGCTACTTTTCAGCGACTAGTGAACCAGGTCTTGGCGGGGCTCGAAGAGTTCAGCGCCGCCTACCTGGACGATATCGCTGTGTACAGCCGCCACTGGTCCGACCACCTCCACCACCTCCGAGAGGTCCTGCAGGCCCTCCAGCGGGCCGGCCTCACAATCAAGGCCGGCAAGTGCCAAATTGGTCAGGGGTCCGTGACCTACCTCGGACACCAGGTGGGAAGCGGTCTGGTGGCCCCTCTGCAACTCAAAATCGCTGCCATCCAGTCCTGGCAACCCCCAGTCACGCAGACCGAGGTCCGAGCCTTCTTGGGACTCACCGGCTACTACCGGCGGTTCGTGAGGGACTATGGCAGCATTGTGGGGCCCCTCACGGGTCTCACGTCCAAAAACCACCCGAAGAAGTGGTTTTTGGACCCCCGACTGTCAAGCGGCCTTCGAGAAGCTGAAAGCCGCCCTGTGCACTGCCCCTGTGCTCCAGGCCCCCGATTACAGTCGGGAATTCATTGTGCAAACGGATGCCTCCGACCACGGCATCGGGGCGATTCTCTCCCAGCTGAACCCCGAGGGTCTTGACCAGCCGGTGGCCTTCATCAGCAGACGCCTCCTGGCCCGAGAACAGCGCTGGAGCACAATCGAGAGGGAGGCCTTCGCAGTGGTGTGGGCCCTCAAAAAGCTCCGGCCCTATCTCTTCGGTACCTACTTCCGGGTGCAAACCGATCACCGACCCCTGCAGTGGCTAATGCAGATGCGGGGGGAAAACCCAAAACTATTGCGCTGGTCCATCTCCCTGCAGGGGATGGACTTCACTGTGGAACATCGACCGGGCCAAGACCACGCCAACGCAGATGGCCTGTCACGCTTTTTCCGCCTCGACGAGGAGAGTCCCCAAGAGGATGGGTGACTCTCCCCGCCTTCAGCTGGGGGGGACGCATGTTGGACAGGCCACATGAAGGGCTTGCTCCCTCCCCTCATGACAGGGCCCAAGCCCCGGACCCCCAGGTGTTACCCACAAGAGCAACCCGCACCCCGTCTCCCGACGGAACTCCTGCCCCCGGACATCCATGTATCATGGGGCCGAACCACTACCGGCTCCCCCGGCCGGACCAGCCGCCATCTTGGACACTGCACCACGAGGCCGCGTGGCCTCAGCTCGACCCTAACCCTGGGCCTGGCCAGGCCCCGACATCCCGGCACCACCATCCACCCAGGAGGTGAACGGACCACTTGGCAGGTCAATGGGAGAAAGAAATGTCGATGGCTCTCCCCCGCCAGGTGCCGATCGCCCTCCAGCTCCCCCGGGCGTTGGCTCCACCCCCCTGCTGGGTGTCTGGACTCCCTCATCCCGGACCTTCCGACCTCCAAGCGCGAGGGTCTGGACATCAAAGGGCGCCAGACCTATAACTAGGGCAGCTCCAGAGCAGGAAGGCAGTTGTATCCTGGAGTCGAGAGACACCGAGAAGAACTCAGCCTTGACGGACTACCGGCGCTGCCGTAGCCCTGCCTTGTGAACTATCGTCCTGCCTGCTGGCGCTGCCGCGGCCTTCTGCATCCTCCATCCTCGTCGGGACCTGCTGGCGCTGCCGCGGACCGTGTAACGACCACCTTCATCGGGACCTGCTGGCGCTGCCGCGGACCGTGTAACGACCACCTTCATCGGGACCTGCTGGCGCTGCCGCGGACCGTGTAACGACCACCTTCACCGGGACCTGCTGGCGCTGCCGCGGCCCGTCCAAAGCTAGAACATCGAGCTCGAGGATTGTGAGCTATCCATCAGACCATCTCAGCTACCAGATTGGTAACCAGACTGTCCCGCTACCCCCTTTCCCAAACCAAGAGACTAGAATCGAGGGGACCCCTGAGTCCAGACCTCCTTGTACCATTCCATCGTACCTTAAGAAATCGCTTATAAAGAACGTTAAATCCTATCCTTGTGTGGTGTATATCTGTGGGGGGGAAGTTACGCACCTGTACGATCGCTGGAGACGGCTCTCCCCGGAGACCTCTCCCCTTGTCCTCGGCCGACCCTCCCGGTCCGTCTAACACACACGCTTGTGGATGTGGGTCAGACGGCGACGCCCATGGTTCTTAGGGCCCATAGGTGAGTCCCCCAGCAGGACCCGTGCGATCCTCCGCGTCCAGCACCGGATATCCTGCCAGAGTTTTCTCACCTGGGCCAGGCGCCGCTTGCGACCCTCCGTCCTCCTCACGGCACTGACGGCGTCCCTCCAGATCTGCTCCTTGGCAGCGGCGCCTACCTGTGGGGTTGAAAAAGTGAGACTACATCAATACACCTGCCACATGTCACAGAGACACACATTAGAACAATTTTGCTGGATTCAACAAGGCATAGTATGCAGCCAAAGCATTGCACCTTTGTCATAGGGACATTTTTCTCTGTGTAATGGCAAATGCACCACGTGCCATTGAAAGTACACAGGTGGCATGAGGGGTACGACACAATCAATGATCCAGACTCACACTGTGCATCAGAAGGTACACCAGGATTATGTGCAGCACCTCAAAGCAGTCACATGCCACAGGCCACTGACGCTACCATTCACCTGCCATTGCCAAATGTAGCTACAAACCTCACTCTGCACATGTGCCACTAGACTGGGGGGGCTCACAGGTGTGGGGCTGGCTCTGCACGTCAGACACACAGCACTGCTCCCTGCTCGCATCAGATGGGCAGGGTATATCCATCCCTCATGCAGCTGGGGTGCTACACTCCACATATGCACCCACCAACATGACAGGGGACTTACACACACACACCGATGTCCAGGGTACGAACACATCATGTGGACACTCTCAGCACAGGTACACTGAACTAACACACATCTGTGGGTACAGTCACCTGTCACACTGGGCTGACCACATAATCACATGAGGACTGTAGAAGCAACATTCCCAGGAGGATAAGACAGGCAGAATGTGGCATGCACCATGCAGTTATTGTCACAGTAAACACAATGCAAGTGAGGACGGCAGACATGCACCACAGCATGCTCTGGCTGGGAGACATCAGGCATTCCCCCCCTGGGACCCACTCTACAGTACAATGCATGTGTGTCACACCTGGACACAATGCCAGAAGTCCCAGTCACAAAAAAGGGACACAGTCTGTGCTAGTGGACTCTGCACTCACCTGAAACCCTGGTCGCCCATACAGCATGGGGTACTGTGGGAGGATCACATCCAGCAATGCCAGATTCTCCTCCAGGGTGAAAGGCTGGGCCCTCTCCACAGACCTTGACATGGTGCCAGGGAATCACGAGCAGCAGCAGTGTTGTGGAATCAAAAGATGTGCAGGCAAGTGCTCTCTCATGGGACCTGGCTGCCTTATATCTGCCTTGCTGGCCTGTTTCATGCACAGGAGTACAGAGTGATTGGTCACTCACATTTGCATCCTATGTTTCCTCCAATCCCTTTAAACCTAGCACAGTCAGTGGCTTTGCTCTTTTTTTTCTTGAGCATTATGTAAACTCCACAACCACTTTGCAACAAAGTAGATTCATTCAAACCGACTTTTGCTGGGCACCTGCTGAAAAAAAATCAAACTTTAAACTTGGTCTCCATGACAACCAGCATGCATGTAGGGCTTTATACTTGTCCCTCATGTGTCCCCTATGTAATTTGGAGATTCACACACAGGTACGGTGCGTTCCGGGGCCCTAGGGCACCCCAAATGCATAGCAACAGCCCGTACAGGCGTGTGTACGCTCCGTATCACTATGGGTACGCATACGCGAGCAAACCCATAGTGATACGGACCGTACACACGCGTGTACGCTCACTATCACTATGGGAGTGCTCGCGTATGCGTACCCATAGTGATACGGACCGTACACACGCGTGTACGCTCACTATCACTATGGGTACGCATATGCGAGCAAACCCATAGTGATACGGACCGTACACACGCGTGTACGCTCACTATCACTATGGGAGTGCTCGCGTATGCGTACCCATAGTGATACGGACCGTACACACGCGTGTACGATCACTATCACTATGGGAGTGCTCGCGTATGCGTACCCATAGTGATACGGACCGTACACACGCGTGTACGCTCACTATCACTATGGGTAGGCCTACGGCAGCCCTCCCATAGTGATAGGGAACGTACACACGCCCTCAGAGCGAATGTACGGTGCCTTACACACATAACAGTGGTGACAGGCAGCACACAGAAAGGAATAGAGCTGACATACTTGTCCATGGATGGACATCAAGGCATTGTCTGTGCAGTACTACATGTGTGGGGCACAGGTGTGAAAGGCTGTGATGTGGCACATTACTCCTGAGTTGTGAAGGCAATAGATGTATGATGAGATGTGTACAGATGTTATGTGTGACGGTGCAACATGTGCCAGACATGCCCTTCACTCCTTTGACATGTGTGCATGTCGTACAGCACACTTGAGATGAGCGTCACTGGCATGGCACAGTCAACAACACACGCAAGTGTCCCCTGATGCCCGCTACAGGGGTTACCACACCAGACATGTGACTACCCACGGTGCACGATGTGACTATGTCATGTATGTGTGGTGTGTTCACATTAGCTTGATGTTGGTGTTCCCTCAAAAGCATCTGCTGTTGCTGCAACCAACATGTGTCTGTGTGTAGATGGCCATGGCACACTGTTACGCACACCAGGCCACATGTGGTATCGGATGTAAGGTGTGTATGTATGCATGGGACACGGAGTAGCGTAACAAGGACCTGTCTGCATCCTCTCAATGTATGTGTGGTCAGTCATGACATGTACACCTTTATGGCAAGGTGTGTGGGCTGTCCTAGTGTAATGTCATGTGACCTGTGGCTCTAGTGTTCCGCTACCTGTCTCTGCAATCAACATCCTACTTCTGCTGATATGTTGATGTATGTCACTCCTGTATTGCGTCTGGCTGTTCACTTACACTGGGACACAGCTAGTCCCATGCCATGGGATGTGGAGGTTCACAATCTCCGTGTGTAGCTGGGTCTTGGTAGGAGTGTCACCTGGCAGCCATACGTGTCCAGGGCATGTAGCACATACCTGACTCCCTATGTAGCATATGTGTATTGACAGATTAACATGTGCTCAGTACATATAAATTGTTGTTGTAGTGCACTCACTCTTCCTTGTCACTTCCAAATTACTGCAGAGCGCCGCCTCTTCCCCGACCAATTCCGGACTTGGCTGACATGCAGGAGAATGACTGTATACGCTGCTACCGCTTCCCCCAACCGTTGATTGAGGAGTTGACGGCAAGGCTGGCACCACACCTGCAACCACTGCACAGGTATCCTACGGCACTGACACCCAAGCTGAAGGTAATGGCAGCCCTACATTTTCTTGCCACGGGTACCTTTCAATATACCATAGCTCATGTTGGTGGCATGTCCCAGAGCATGTTCAGCCGTGTGCTGCATGATTTCTTAGAGGCCATGTTGCTTCACCTGGATGAGTTCATCCATTTCCCAACTCCTGAACAGTTGACTGGTGTCAAGCGTGGATTCTATGCCCTGGGAGGGATGCCCCATGTCATTGGGTCCATAGATGGGACACATGTGGCTTTGGTACCACCACAGGCACAGGAGGTAGCGTACAGGAATCGCAACCACTACCACTCCATCAATGCCCTTGTGGTGTGTCTGTCCAACATGGTGATTTCACATGTCTGTGCTCGTTTTCCAGGATCAGCACACGATGCCTACATCATGAGGCGTAGCAGGGTGCCTGAAATGATGACGCAGCTGCGCAACGAACGAGCATGTGTTGTTGGTGGGTACACTCTGTCTGTCCTGTATTTTGCGTAGACTTCCAGCCCGACCGCTTCTCCTGTCCTACTTATGTCCATGTGGTTTCCATGTAGGGGACGCTGGCTATCCCAACATGCCATGGCTGATCACACCTCTCCGCAACCCCAGCATGCCGGCCCAGCTCCGCTACAACACCGCCCATGGCCGGACAAGGCGAGTGATAGAGAGGACATTTGGCCTCCTGAAGAGCCGATTCAGGTGCCTACACAAGACCCGCGGTGCCCTCCCATATGCCCCGGTGAAGGTCTGCAAAATCTTCATGGTCTGCTGCATGCTGCACAACATGGCAGTTGAGAAAGCTGTGCCACTCATCCTGGATCAAGATGATCAGGACCATCCACGCGTGGAGGACGAAGGGCTTTGCAATGGGGCTAGTGATGTGGAGGATGTGGTTCCGCAAGAGGACATCCGGAGTCGGCTCATACGCGACTTCTTTGCTTAGTGGTGAGTACCAGTGTCTGAGTGTGCATGCATTGGTCCCCGTGTGGCATGTGTTGCGATGTGTGTGTCCATCTGCATGTATGCCACGTGAGTCAGAGGTGTGTGTGGATGTGTCACTCGAGTGATGGGGCCAGTGATGAGTGTATTTCCACAGTCATAATTGTGACCTAGCATGTTGTCATCCTTACATTTGTCGATTACATGCACATGCAAGTGGCTGTGCTTTTTGTGGCGGACTTCTTGTGTGTCTCTCATCCCCAGGTACTTGTGCATGCTGTCTGCTGGTTGCATTGTTGTGGCACTGCTATTCCTCATGGACACGTCATCGTGTGCTGACTCAGCGTTACACGCACGGACAAGTTTGGAAATCTCCTTAGGGTAAGGGATGCATCAGGGGTGTATTGGGTGTGGCAGTTGTTTACGATGTGTGCACACTGCCCCTGTCGATGTTTGGTTCCTCTGCATCACCATGGGACACATTACATGTAGCTGGATGCACCTGAATAGATGGTCAGACTTGTTGACAGTCATCTGTAATGGGATAGTGGATTGTGATGATAGCATCAATGTGTGTAACACTGCCCTCGGACACATACGGTTTGCATTGGCTTGGCATGGTGTGGGACTTCCACATCAGAGGATCAATGGTGTATGGCAGGCTCTCCGTGAGCAGCAGGGGGTGTTTAGCTGTTACCCGACACTTGTGTGCCAGTTCCATGGCTATCAAGCATTTGTGGTGCAGAAGGGGGGTGCCAGTGTTGGACCCACATGTTACTCCACATGACCTGTGTATGTGTACTCCGAGTTGCCTCTGCATTCCGGAATACATGACTAATAAAGGTGTCCCTATGCCTCCAAGGTGCCTCTTCTCAGTCAATGCTGGTGTGTTGCCACGGTGCATACGGCATGTCTGGCATGGTTTTCAGTGATAGTGGCTATGTGTCTATGTGTAGAGTAGCAAGATGCAAGCTGTTTGTGTGGGATTAGACTCTGTATTGTGCATGATGTCCATGACTGTGTGGGTATTGTGACATGTGCCATCCCCATGCATCCAACGTTGGCCAGGCCACCATTCTCTGCATCCACCTGACTCAAGCTTGCAGGACATGGTTCTGCCACCTGTCTACACATACCTGGATGCCCCCCAGGACACTCCACATGATCCCTGACCTCTGTGCATGACTGTTGCTGTACTCAATATGTCTGTCGGCACGGTTGTGCGGCCACCCCCTCAGCTGGTTGGGCCCATCACGGGTGTGTACGGTGCTCCATGTCTGTCTTGCCTAATACATTGTGACCCATGTGTGTCCTGTGCCAGACTCAGGCCCCAGGGTATGGATGGTTGAAGTCATATGAGAACTCAGGCATGGTTAGACTTTACAAGACACATGTAAGGTAATAATGCAAAATGTAGGCATCATCTCTTGATCGTGTAAGTTTTTATTTGTGTTGGGGTACGTGTTGGGGGGGGGGTATGACAAGAGGTGCTTTCCGGGTGTGTGGAATCCAAAGGTCACTGGGGGAGTTGGTGTCCTTGCCATTGGAAATCATCAGAGTCCATGCCACAGTCTTTGTCAACATTGGTCAGACAGTGACCAGCAAGTCCATGTGGCAGAGAATGTCATTTGCTGATGTGCTGCTGTTGGTCCAGTGGGCCAGGTGCCAGGCCAGGTGTCCTGGGAGATGGTGCTGTTGCGCCGACCCTCACGGTATTTTCCGTGGACGACCCGCACTCCTGCGGGAACCCTCAGAAGCAGGCCGTGACGATGTTTGGGATGCTCCGTCGGATGTATCGTCCTCCTCCTGATCCCTCCCTGTGGGTGGTGATGTTCTTCGCCTGGTGGCACAGGGAGGGTTGCCCATGTTGTCGGCTATCCGACAGAGTGAACGGTTAATTCCCGTGAGCACCGTCACGAGCTCAGCCTGTCTGTCCTCCATCCGTCCTTGGTGTCGCAGTTGACAGGCATGTTGCTCCGCATGTTGCTGGGCCTGCTGGGTCTTGATCTCCTCGAGGGTCCCCTTCATCTCGTTGAGGGTGGACACAACCTGGCTCATGCCCGTGCTGTCCTGCCGGTATGTGTCCAGGATGTTTCTTACATGGGAATATACCGGTTCCGCAGCCAACTGGTCAGGCTCGCGCCTCCGCTGTCCTCCACTCCCACCACCCCTGCCCACTTGCACCTGGCCTGCCCTTGTGGGCACATCGGGTCTCCGGAACCCCTGAGGGATGGCATTTGCGTTGTCGCCTGCCTCCTCCTGGGTGCCCGGTACACTGTGTTCCTTCTGGTCAGCCTGGCTGCGTTGTGGTGGTGGGGCAGGGATCCTGGGTGTCTCCTGGGATGTGGCAGGAGTGGGGGTGGTGGTTGGCCCAGTTGTACCTGATGCAGGTGCTGCAGGTGGTTGGACACCAGAGGTGCCAGGTTGGTCGGGGTCGTCCACAGAGTGGTGAGAGTCGTCGCTGCCGGTGGGATCGTCATCCCGCAGAGCCGGGTCCTGTGAGTCTTCCCCCCCAGTGTTGGGGGGTGATCCACGACGTTGACCTGTGTGTGAGAGAGACAATGTTATTTTTGTTCCATGCAACATCCTTGTTTCATTTGTTTCAAAGTTGGCACATTTCCTCTGGGTAGTTGGATATGTCTTGCATTCCACTCACAGTGCACTTGTGCATGGGTATGTCCCTTGGCCACAGCTTTTGAGACTTGACCTATGTGTGACACAGTCCTAATTGCTGCGTCAATTGTGACTGCAGTCAGCAGTGGAGTGAGCAGGTGTGGCGAGCCATGCATTGGCGCCTTCCGTGTTGCACTGTACGTGGGCACATGGAGTTGTTCCACACACTTATATAATGCAGGTAGCTGGTGTTGTGCTCGTGCACAGGTTGAGACATGGCCCAGTGTTTTGCCATGGAGAAGAGAGGGGGATTCAGGCACTGACCACCCTTGTCTACATTCATGCAGCCCACCTGCTGACGAGCAGACATTCCCACACCACCCAAGGCTGAATTGGTCTCCCTGTGTATCTCTTTCTCACTCCCTCTCTGTCCCCCTCTCCCTCCCTCCCTCCCTGTGTCAGCCTCCTCCCTCTGTCCGTCTCCCTGTGTCTCCCTCCCTCTCTCTCCCCCTCTCCCTCCCTCTGTGTGTCACCCTCTGTCACCTCAGCCCAGCTTCCTAGGCACACACTTTTTGCAGATCTTTGAATGGCCCTTGGCTTGTTCATGTGAGTTTGTTTCTGATCTCCAGGCACCCATTGGGTGTAGTGTCTGTGTCTGCGCTGCTGCTGTGGTGGTGTGTGCTGCCACTCTTTCACAGTGTTGGCTGTTCATTGGCTGCTGTCATGTGCAAAAAGTGCCGTCACCCCCATGTCTTCATGTAAGGCGTCCGCCATTTGCAGGCAAGTCTTTCCTGTGTGGGGACACACTGTTTGTCTGGCTGTGACCTAGGCCATATGGGCAGAGGGCATTGTTGTCTGCTTCTGAGTTGCACTATGTGATTTTTGAGGCCCACACTCCCGCCATCCGGGTTACCGTGTTTTGTGTTGGTGTTTTCTGTGGCCTGTGACTTGGCATTGTCCAGCTGGGTGCATGGGGCATGGTGGCGCTAGTGGCATGTGCGTGTTTATGGAGTGTGGTTGAGTCATGCGATAGCTTTGGGGTGGTTGCGTGCATGATTGTGAGTTTGGTTGTGGATGACGTTCCCCCCATGTGAGGTGAGTTGTTTGAGTACTCACCAGGCTCTCGGAGTCCTTCTACTCCCTCCACTGCCACCACCGGCAGTATGGCCATCACCTTCTCCTCCCAGGGATGGTATTGTACGCGTCTGCGGGCCGGCCCTCCTCCAGTGATGTTGGCCTGGTTGTGGTCGTCGGTCATTTTGCAGGGGACCGTCCTCCGCAGATCGTACCACCTGGCTTGGCATTCATGCCTGGTCCTTCTGGTGGAAGTAACAGCATTCACAGCATCGACAATCGTCTGCCACATGGCTGTTTTTTTGGAAATGCTGGTCTGTCTGACCAATGTTCCAAAGAGGTGTGGCTCGACTCTGAGGATTTCGTTGACAAGGACCTCCAACTCTTGGCTAGTGAACTTTGGATTCTTGTTAGTGGGCATGGTGAGGGGTGTGGGTGTGGATGGTTGTGGGGGGTGTGGGTGTGGATGGTTGTGGGGGGGTGGGTGTGGATGGTTGTGGGTGTGTGGGTGTGGTTGTGCAGGTGTGTGAATGTGATGAGGGGGTGTTTGTGAAGGTGGTTGTGTGAAGGTGTGCAGGTGTAGTGGAGGTTGTAGTATGGTGCAGTTGTTTCTCTGTGTGGTCTGGCAGCAGTGGGTCTGTTGCAAAGGATCATGGTTTGTGTGTGTTGGGCCATTTTATTGGTCCATTGGTGGGTGTGGCTGTGTTTGAACTTTGGGTGGGTGTGTTATAAGGAGTGGTTGTGTTTTGGGCCTCTGTTTGGGAGTTTGGCAGTTGCAGGTCAGTGAATAGGTTGTATTTGTGCTTGTTGGACATGTTTTGTGGCTTTGTGCGATTCAAATGGAGTCTTCTTGTGTTGTTTTGCTTTGTACTGGTTGTGTACGTGTGTTTTTAGCGTCTGTACGGTGCGTACATCGGCCATTTTGTTGTACAGTGCTGTCCTTGTCTCTGGCTTGGTACGACTCGTACATGCGCGATGTTGGGTGAGGGTGCTGGTGTTGGGGCCTGGGGTGCGCTCCGTACTTAGACTGGTGGGGTGTGTGTTCGCTCCGTACATACACGGGTGGGTGTACGGTCTGTACATACACTGTTGGGAAGGGGGTACGCTCCTTACATACGCGGGTGAGGGTACGGGCCGTACATACACTGTTGGGGTGGGGGTATGCTCCATATATACGCGGGTGTGGGTACGGGCCGTACATACACTGTTGGGGTGGGGGTACGCTCCATACATACGCGGGTGAGGGTACGGGCCGTACATACACTGTTGGGGTGGGGGTACGCTCCATACATACGCGGGTGAGGGTACGGGCCGTACATACACTGTTGGGGTGGGGGTACGCTCCATACATACGCGGGTGAGGGTACGGGCCGTACATACACTGTTGGGGTGGGGGTATGCTCCATACATACACGGGTGAGGGTACGGGCCGTACATACACTGTTGGGGTGGGGGTATGCTCCATACATACGCAGGTGAGGGTACGGGCCGTACATACACTGTTGGGGTGGGGGTACGCTCCATACATATGCGGGTGAGGGTACGGGCCGTACATACACTGTTGGGGTGGGGGTACGCTCCCTACATACGCGGGTGGGGGTACGGGCCGTACGTACGGGGGTGTACATACACGGGTGGGGGTTTGACTCGTACATACACGGGTGTACATACACGGGTGGAGGTTCGACTCGTACGTACGGGGGTGTACATACACGGGTGGGGGTTCGACTCGTAAGTACATGGGTGTTCATACACGGGTGGGGGTTCGACTCGTACGTACACAGGTGTACATACACGGGTGGGGGTTCGACTCGTACGTACACGGGTGTACATACACGGGTGGGGGTTCGACTCGTACATACGAGGGCTGGGGGGGTGGTTGAGCGCGTACATACGGGGGCTGGAGGGGTGTTGGGCACGTATGCGGGCACATGTCTCCATGGATGCTATAGGAGTTCGGTGCGGACGGTGTTTTTTCCATCCGGTTGTAACATCGGACGCACGGGATGGATCGTACTTGAGCGGTCGGACTTCACTTTTCACATTTGTACGGTAAATCGTCCGGGGACGTGTCGGACACATTTTCCGACCCGAGGACGTGTGGGGAATTATTCCCAATGCGATTCGTATGGACTTTTTCCCATGCGAATCGTAGTTGGCAGTTTGTACGGCACTTGTACGATTCGTACGGTAAAAAGACCGGATACGAGTCGTATGGGGAATTTTTTTCCAGGATCCTAATCGCCACCTAAATGTATCGGGTAAAAGGCCTGTAAAAGAGCCAAACCATGCGTAATGATGCGTGGTAAATACCGATCTCGCATGTTACGCTTCGTTTTAAAGAGCACAACACTGCTATTGACGTTGATATTACTTTGCATGTTTTGTTTGTTCCTGCATTTTTTTCTCTGGGGTGTGGACTTTGTGTCTGCAATGATCAGTGTGTTATACGTTTGACTGATGCTGTGCTTCTTTCACGTTACAACATCTGGTCAATTTAAGAAGGCAAATTAATTCTATCGAGAGAGAGATTCTTTATTGTTCAATTAAGTAGATAGTATAGTATAGTAGATTAGATAATAGGATAGTTGAGTCAACATATTCTTATCTAATACTAGCTTAACATGCTACATATACCCATGATATGTGTTTGTAAGACAGACAAACAAATGTGAGCCTACCAATGGTATGCAGTCATAATATCGAGTTTTAGAAATTGATATACCAAAATATCGATGTTCAAATCTCGATGTGACAGAATATCAACCTGCAAGAATATCGTCAACAAGAATATCGACATGTAGGTAAGAAATATCATTTCACTGAATATCAAAGTTAGTAATATCGTTAGTAAAAATATCGTTGTTTATAATCGCGGCATTTTTTTAGTGTTGTGTATGTTAGTATATGTGTTAAAAGTATAGCTTATTTTTTAACGTATGTTTTATGTTACTTAATTTTTGCGTATTTTAGTTCCGTAGCGGGTTGTGGGTTTATAAGGGAATAGGGTGGGAAGTCATTTATTATAATATATTTATTATTAATTATTCAGAAGTTATTAATTTAAAAAAAAAAAAAAAATGCATTTTAGTTCCATAGCGGGTTGTGGGTTTATAGGGGACTAGGGTGGGAAGCAATTTAATTGAAATTAATTAAATAATAATTGTATTCATTACTATTTTTGTATTTATTATTTTATATTGTTAATTGTGTTAATTCATTTTTTATTAATTCTTTATTAATAATTAATTGGTAAATATGTTAATTGTGTAATAATTTTAGGATCAGGTTGTGGGTTGATAGGGGGCTGGGGTGGGAAGTAATTTAATTATAATTAATAAAAAAATAGTAATTGTTATGTAATTAATATTTTATATTGTTAATTGTGTTAGAAATGTTATGAATCAGTTATTAATTAGATATTATTATTATTTTTAATTGGTAAATATGTTAATCGTGTAATTGTTTTAGGGGCGGGTTGTGGGTTGATAGGGGAGTAGGGTGGGAAGTAATTTAATTCTAAATTATTAATTAATATTTTTTTAATAATTTATATATATGTAATAATATTTTATATTGTTAATTGTGTCAAAATGTTATTAATTGGATATTATTTATGCATAATTAATTGGTAAGTATGTTAATTGTGTGATTTTGTTAGGAGTGGGTTGTGGGTTGAAAGGGGAGTAGGGTGGAAAGTAATTTAATTATAATTAATTCATTTTTTATTTATTAATTAATATTTATGTAATTAATATTTTATATTGTTAATTGTGTTAAAATGTTATTAATTAGTTATTAGGTATTAATTATTCATATTTAATTGGTGGATATGTTTATTGTGTAATTGTTTTGTGGCGGGTTGTGGGTTGATAGGGGAGTATGGTGGGAAGTAATTTATTTATAATTAATTAATATTTGTAATAATTAATATTTATGTAATTAATATTTTATATTGTTAGTTGTGTTAAAAATGTTATTAATTCGTTGTTAATTGGAAATTAATTATGGATAATAAATTGGTAAATATGTTAATTGTGTGATTTTGTTTTAGGAGCTGGTTGTGGGTTGATAGGGGAGGGAGTAATTTAATTATAGTACTTTTTTAATTAATTTTTATATATAATATTTATTTAAAGTTATTTTATAGTGTTAATTGGGTGAACTAAATTATTTTTGATGGTTTTTAAATTGCTTGTTAATTGTTATAAGTAAACTAATTAATTGTTAATTTCTTATGTTAATTGTGTAATATTTAACAATATTGGTGGTGTCGTTTATAGGGGAATATGGTGGGAGGTAAATTTTTTTTTTTTTAAATTAATTATTTGATAATTTATAATAATTATTTTGCAGGAGTGGGAATAATAAATTATTCCCCTCTGCTATCCAACACTTTCCCTACTGTTGTATTTGCTGGAGTGAGAATAGTAAATTATTCCCACCCGCTATGCAACACTTTTCTCTACTGTTGCACTCACTGGAGTAGGAATAGTCATTTTTACCCACCCGCTATCCAACACTTTCCCTACTGTTGCACTCACTGGAGTGGGAATAGTAATTTTTATCCACCCGCTATCCAACACTTTCCCTACTGTTACACTTGTTGGAGTGGGAATATACATTTTTACCTCCCCGCTATCCAACACTTTCCCTACTTGTGGATTCGCTGGAGTGGGAATAGTAATTTTTACCCACCCGCTATCCATCACTTTCTCTACTGTTGCACTTGCTGGAGTGGGAATAGTAATTTTTACCTACCCGCTATCTAACACTTTCCCTACTGTTTCACTTGTTGGAGTGGAAATATACATTTTTACCTCCCCGCTATCCAACACTTTCCCTACTGTTGCACCCACTGAAGTGGGAATAGTCATTTTTAACCACTCGCTATCCAACACTTTCCCTACTGTTGGACTTTCACTACTGGTGCACTCTCTGGAGTGGGAATAGTAATTTTTACCCACCCGCTATCCAACACTTTTCCTACTGTTGCACTTGCTGGAGTGGGAATAGTAATTTTTACCTACCCGCTATCCAACACTTTCCCTACTGTTACACTTGTTGGAGTGAGAATATATATTTTTACCTCCCCGCTATCCAACACTTTCCCTACTGTTGCACTCACTGGAGTAGGAATAGTAATTTGTATCCACTCACTACCCAACACTTTCCTTACTGTTGCACTCGCTGAAGTGGGAATAATAATTTTTACCCACCTGCTTTCCAACACTTTTACTATTGGTGCACACAGGGGAGTGGGAATAGTAATTCTTACCCACCCGCTATGCAACACTTTCCCTACTGTTGCAATTACTGGAAAGGGAATAGTAATTTTAACCCCTCTGCTATCCAACACTTTCCCTACGGTTACACTCTGTGGAGTGGGAATAGTAAATTATTCCCCTCCGCTATCCAACACTTTCCCTACTGTTGCAATTGCTGGAGTGGGAATAGTAAATTATTCCCCTTCGCTATCCAACAATTTCCCTACTGTTGCACTCTCTGGAGTGGGAATAGTAATTTTATCCCCTACGCTATCCAACATTTTATTTACTGTTATAGTTAATGTAGTGTAAAATATTTCTTTAAAAATAATTATAAATGTAAATATTTTTATTTATTATATCAATATTTAATTTATATTTATGACAGGTTTATATATATATATATATATATATATATATATATATATATATATATATATATATATATATGTATTTATAATTTTTATTATGTTCCTAACATTTTATAATTAAATAAAATAATTATTTATTAATATTATTAAGTTAATATATATCATTTTTTTAAATATGTATGTTTAATTTTTTTAATGTTACATTTATTATTTATCATTTTTAACATTTAAAAAAAATGTAACTAAGATGTCTATTAGGATGGCTGTCGGAAAACCACCCCGACAGCAGAAATCAACCGTCGGCCGGTACCGCGGCATAACTGGCGGTCCAATTGGGATCAACCGCCCAAAAAATCCGACCATGGTGGAACGAGGCCACCAAAGACTGCCTGTAGCGTGCGGAGCAGGCGAAAATCCATCCACGGTGGTCGGATTCGAGGTGGAAACACACCAAACCGCCGCCAGGACAGCGGAGAGACCACGCGGAAAATTTGGAAATCCCCGATGTGACCGCAGTACGTTCCGCTGTTTCCAACCGCTGAGGTCCTAAATAGTGATGAACGGGAGATCTGGCGGAAGGGCTGTAGCATAGCCATCACTGCAGCCACTCCGTGAAAAAAATGGCGGCCGATTAAAAAAAATCACAACAAGGCCACCAAGTGATCACAGCAAACTAGCCCTGCCCCCAAAAACACCTAACACATCCCAATGACACACCCCCATGGCAAATTCAAAAATACAAATCCCAGGACAACCCACACAACACACCTGACAATACTCCATCTTGACACACCCACATAGCTGAGCATAAAACCAGCCCCTTCCCTGACCAGAATCCTTTGCAATACTCCACAACTGAAGGGCCCAACACCAGAGCACAAAGGAGAGGCAAACCTGCACACATCACACCAGCACAACAACACACATACCACCTACACAACCCCTACCACCCTCACAACTGCACCCCAAAACATTAGCACATCACACACCATGGCACCACAGAAAATGCCCAAATTCACAGTGAGTGAGTTGTCAGTCATGGTAGATGAGATAATCAGAGTAGAACCACAATTGTTTGATAACCTGGTCCAACAGACACCATTAGCTACCAGAAATCAAATGTAGGTAAGGATAGATTGACAGGGTCAATGCAGTAGGGACCACCCTGCGCAACAAACAGGAAATCATGAAGCGGTGGCATGACCTGAAGAGTGTTGTGAAAAAGAAGAGGAACAAGAACCGTGAGCTGGCTAAGAGGACTGGCAGTGGCCCTCCCATTCCACCAAGAGCATTTACTGCATGGGAGGAAAAGGTGCTTACCATACTGCATCCAGAGAGTCTCACGTGAATAGCTGGGGGAGTGCAGGCTGGTAAGTACCAACAAATGTATACCATTACACTGCTATGTACTGTCTTGCACAACTACAAAGCTACATCTCCTAGGTCCAAGTACATTCATCTGCACCATAATACCCAACACAGGTCTCACAGATGTAACATTCACTCTATCTGAATCACCCCAAAGGTAGCCAACATTTACAGGGTTGTATGTGTCCAGGCAACCAGCACTACAACTCCCACCAGGCTCCCCTGGCCCACCCCTGAGCAGGATGTAGCACTCCCCCCCCACCCAGAAGCATGTGTCAGCCATTGTATGGTTCACCCTCACCTAACAGGTAGGTAGCCTTCTTCCCAGGGAGGGCTGTTTGGGGGTGCGAGACCTGCACAACAACTCACACCAGGCCCCCTGTCCCACCCCTGAGCAGGATGTAGCACTCCACACCCACCCAGAAGCAGTTGGCAGCCATTGTATGGTTCACCCTCACCTAACAGGTAGGTAGCTGGGGAGGGCTGTTTGCGGGTGGGAGGCCTGTACAACAACTTCCACCGGGCAACCCTGTCACACCCCTGAGCAGGGTGTGGCACTCACCCCCCACCATGAAGCATGTGGCAGCCATCGTAGTGTACCAACCAAACTTAGAGGTAGGCAGCCATTTATCAAGGTTGTTCTGTTTGTGGGTGGGAGGCCTGCACTACTACTCCCACCATGCCCCCTTGTTCCCCAGGTCATCAAGATAGAGCATTCCCTCCCATCCAGATGCATGTGTCAGCCATTGCATTGTACACTTCAAATGAACAGGTAGGCAGCCATTTTCCAAGGTTGTTCTGTATGTGGGTGGGAGGCCTGCACCACTACTCCCACTATGCCCCCTTGTTCCCCAGCTCATCAAGATGGAGCAACCCCTCCCACCCAGATGCATGTGTCAGCTATTGCATTGTACACTTCAAAATAACAGGTAGGTAGCCGTCTTATGCTCTCTTGTCCCACCCCTGAGCAGGATGGAGCCCTCCAACACACACACAGAGAGATGTGTCACAAATGCCACCAAACTGTGACAACAGAACAGGTAAGTAGACAGTGCATGCACCCAGCCATGCCTCTCAAAAATCATGGTGCCATATGACAACACCAGCCCTCTCATCACACAAAAATTCACACAGATCCAATTGCCATTTACAGTGTGCAGACAGCTAAGCGAATGTAACTGGCATAGCAACCAAAGTGTGACTCAATAATTCACATGTTGAAGAAAGTCTGTGCACAATCATGCACAGCACTGAATGTCATGTGTAAGTGCCATGGGGGCAGAGAATCAAGGACCATATGAAAACAAAGCAAGCATGGTCTGTAGTACAGGCAGAGTAATCAACAAAGATGCTTCACATAAATTCATTGTGGCGCTAGTTGTTAGATGACAACTTGTCCTTGCAATCACAAAATATGCACGTGGCGCATGGTATGTATTGACGTGTCACACCATGGACAAGTACTGCATGTACCTCCAAATCATGTCAGGATGCACAGTAGTGTGCAGACAAACAATGTGATAACTAGTAAACTGTGTGGTGTCTAACCTGTGAATAAGATACATCTAACACGAAGCTTGAGGGGTGCACTTCAATGTCCCACAGGTGACCAAGAACTGACTGCAGAGGACGCCAACAGCAACCTGCAGGGCCAGTCTCCCCCCCCCCCCCTCCCCCCGGAACATGGACTCTCGGATGATGACTACCTGGATTCTGAGGATGCGGCCCTCGAAGCCGGCCCATCTGGTGTGCCAGGGCGCAACAGGTCCCAGGACCCCATTGTCCCCCCACCACATCTGCAGCAACACCAACATCTATGCAGACCCCTGTTGTAACGGCCTGTGTGGCCTCCACCACCACCACCACCAGTGCTGCCTGCAACACTCTCCCTGCCCCAGAGGATGACCACCCCACACCACCAACTGAGGAGGGCAGGGAGAGGAGGCGGGTGCCTATAGTGGTGAGGCAACAGGTCCGTGGCAGCAGGGCAGGTGGGAGGGCAAGGGTCAGTCAAAGACAACCGGATACTGGGACCAAAGCCCTGGACAAAATCAACAGGGGCCTATGAACGGGCCCAGGGACGAACGGGCCGGGCTGAGGAAGATTCACGTGAGCTCCTCCTGCTGCTGAGGTCCATGGACACCCGCAAGGGCCAAATTGTGGACCTCTTGGGCCAGCTAGTGGCGGTACTGAGGGACAGGCCTGCGCCACAACCAACACCTCCACCTTCATCTGGTGACCCGCAGGATGACAGTTCACCATCCTCCCCTGCAGCCACAGAGAGGGGGGAGTCCTCAGACCCTACTGACCCTGCAGCAGAGGCCCCCCTGCCAAACGATCAAGGGGCCATCCCAAGAAATTCCAGGGAGGATCCCGTGGCAATTCACCGGCCAAACGCCAGTCACGGAGTCAGCCATGATGGCAACCCTCTTCACTACTGCATTGACGTTTTGGACTGTCCTTCCCCACACTGCCTTGTGAATGGCATCCTTCTGTTGGACTGGGTCACCGCATCAATGTGGTGACTACTCGATTGTCTCATGTACCATCACTGACAACTCACTGCTTCACTAATCACCTTATTGTAAATATTCACCCCGTCACATGTCCCCATTGTAAATAAACATTCCTTACACACACATGTCGTTGTGTATTTTCCATGTTTATTCCAGGATGTGCAGTCTTTACCATGATTACAATCTACCTGGAGTATGGAATGCATGTAGGCAAGGAGAAGCTGAAGGGACCTAGGAAAACACAACAAAACAATATTCACTAGTCAGGTGTTGGCATCACAGCCATCACACAACACTTGTCATCAAGGTACTCCAATCTGCACACATTACAATGAACAACAGTACCAACATAAACATCCTGTAGATGTGCCAAACTACCCTGTCGCAGAAACATTGGCAGCCAGCACTGAGTCAACAACGAGCTGCAGTCACAAAGCTCACATACACCTTGCCAACAACAATGACAACAGCAGACAATGGCTCCGTTGTACATTGTCACTTATGTTCAAGTGAAATAGCGGTTGATGAGCTTTTGACGCAGGACGACACCTTCCTCCTGTTCACTATCCTCGTCAGTGGACATGGGTTGGTTTGCAGGCGGGAGCCTTGGCTGCTCATCAGTATCCAGGAGCAGGGGGATCTCCTTGCGCAAGACCAGGTTGTGGAGCATGCAGCATGCAACTACAATCTGACACACCTTCTTGGGTGAGTACATCAGTGCACCTCTGGTCTTGTCCATGCAACAAAAACGTGACTTCAGGAGACTGAAAGTACGCTCGACCACACGACGTGTCCTCCCATGGGCATCATTGTAGCGGACTTCAGCTGGTGTCCTGGGATTCCGCAGTGGGCTCAGCAACCAAGGACAGTTGGGATATGCTGAATCACCTAGGTGTGAGAAACACAGAGCAACTTTGTAATGTAACTGTGGCAGAGGACAGCATGTCACACACACAGCACGCTACTGGACTCTTCGTACTCACCCACAATCCATGCATGCTCCAGATGCAGAGTATCCATCAGTCGTGGCACAATGCTGTTACGCATGATATTCGAGTCATGGGCCGAGCCTGGGAATTTGACACAGACGTGTGAGATGATCATATCCGCCTGGCACACAACTTGCACATTGATGGAATGGAAATGCTTCCTGTTCCTGTAGATGTGCTCAGGTGCCTGTGGTGGAACCAGGCCAACATGTGTGCAGTCAATGACTCCAACAACATCGGGGATGTGCCCAAGTGCATACAAATCTCCCTTCACAGCCGCCATTTCATGCCTCCTGGGGAAATGGATATATCTGTTCTTGTAGATCATCATAGCGGACAGGACATCACGTAGCACCATGCTGAACATAGGTTGCGACATCCCACCTGCGCTGGACACAGAGTACCTGAAAGATCCTGAAGCAAAAACATGCAGGGCCGCTATCACCTTAGACGTTGGTGTGAAAGCACCCGGATATGTCCGGCTGCAGGTGGGACTCCAACATAGCACATAGGTCTTGGAGGGTGTCTCGATCCAGACGGAATTTCCGTATGACCTCCTCATCCTCCATGTCTGCCAGCACTGTGAAGCTGTGAAGGGACGATGCACATTTGGTCTCCTCCTAGGTGAGATGAAAGCAGACACATGTCAATGCAATCCACCAGGAGATGTGTCAGAAACCTTACGTTTTGACTGACACAACGGCAACAATGACTAGCATCACAGCCCAGCTTACAGCACAACTTACTTGTAGGGACACCTTCAGCTACACCATCTGTACACCTGTCCACTTTTCACACACAGCTAGCATCTCACAAACAATATCCGTCTATGTGAATGCACAAAGGGATATGGCCACATCTTGCATGGGCAACCCTGAGAGTAGTACCAACAGCATATGTGTGAAACTGCCACACTGCTGTCTCCTACCTAGCTGCTGTACCTGCCACACCTTCTTGCATAAGTCACACAGGGCACACATCAACCACACAATGACAATGACCCAAGACTGTGTGTTTATTGACAAGTATGTGCAAGAGCCAAGAAAAGTAGACAGTCAAATCTGCACATTGTGTAGTAAGACATTCATCACTGTGAGTTGCTCAGCCCTTTCACACATTGACATATGTACCCATTGAAGAGTCCATCACAACACTGTCCTGTGTACATGCCCAGAAAAATCACAAGTGACATGTGAGGGAGTACATGCCAATGTTTCTAATCATATACAATAACATGGCATGTGTAGTCAGCAGTGGGGTAAAGGTTAAATTGGCATTGAGTGCACAATCTTGTGCCATGAATCATGTGTCTACTGTGCAATGTTGAGAACTGGCCTTTGGCCATTCACACTGCATGAAGTGTCCATAGGTGCTGTCAAGGTGATCTGACACCCAAATCACGGTCACTGGCTGAAATGCATGGCAGCCATATCGCGGTAGCTACCGTCTGGCCCCAGCGGTGTGTCACTGACAAAGCCAAAGCCACACATGCGGTAGTGATAGTTATATGTGTATTGCCAAATGGCGGTTGCCATGCTCTGCCACCCATATCATGGTCATTTATAGTAATGTATGGCACACATATCACGGTAGCTACCGCCTGGCCCCTGCGGTGTGTCACCGCCAATGCCCAAACCACAATCACGGTAGTGATAGGCATATACCCATGATCAAATGGTGGTTGGCATGCTCCGCCACCCAAATCATGGTCATTCATAGTAATGTATGGCACACATATCGCAGTAGCTACCGCCTGGCCCCTGTGGTGTCCCCCCGCCATGACCCATGCCCTTACAGCCAATGGGAACCGCAATCGCGATAGACTAATGCAAAGTTGAAAATCGCGGTAGGCGTGCTCCGCCACCGCGGGGCCGGTCATTGGATGCAATTGAAAGATACACGGCTGCGGTAGTGACCGCCTGGGCCCTGCAGTGTGTCACTGCCATGGCCCATGCCCTTACAGCCAATGGGAACCGCAATCGCGGTAGACTAATGCAATTTTGAAAATCACGGTAGCCGTGCTCCGCCACTGTGGCGCTGGCCATTGGATGCATTTGTAAAAGGCTGACCTGGAACACCAATTGCAGCAGCTTAGAACCACTGAAACTACCCCAGGAGGCTATATATGTTTGGGAGAGAGCCTCACATTTCCACAGCTCCCAAAGCCTGCTGCTTGACACCCCTCACCACCAACTGCTGCTGCTGCTGTCTCCAGGGCCTGCTGCCTGATACCCCGAACCACCAACTGCTGCTGCTGCTGTCTCCAGAGCCTGCTGCCTGACACCCCTCACCACCAACTGCTGCTGCTGCTGTCTCTAGATCCTGCTGCCTGACTCCCCTCACCACCAACTGCTGCTGCTCCTGTCTGCTGAACACAGTGATGGCGAGGACTGAGAAGATCCGGGCCAGTCCCTTCATCACCGAGGAGCTTCAGGTCCTGGTGGACGAGGTGCTCACATAGTATGGGAGGCTATATGGTGCTCCAAATGTCATGATAAGTCTTTCAGAGTGGAAGTGAGAGTGCAGGGGGGCACACATGATGTTGATCTGCTGTAGTATGTGCCTGAGAGTGTGGGGTTGTGTCATGCATTGCCTAGCATGCTGTCACCAGGGGAAAGGGGTGTGTAGCCTATTTCACACGTTTCCCTGCCTGCACATCAAAATTGGAGGGACATGTATTGTCTTGTCAGCCATACAGTGACGCAGCAAGTTGGTAATGCAGGACTCAGGGCAGTAATTGCTTGTGTGAATGGCTGTGTGCGTCCCTGATGTCCTTTACAGGCTCATCTGTTGCCTCACCAAGGGTTTATGTCCAGAGGGTCATGATGGAAGTGTGTCGGACTAAAAACTTGCATCATGTATAGGTCAGCACTATGCTCAGGACTTTCATACCAGAGGGTGACACTCTTGGTGGTAATTCACCTATGACACAGCAGATTGTCGTACTTTTGTGCTCAGCCCCTTCCTTTTCAGCCATCATGTGTACTGACTGGCATGTGTAGGCACTGTTTACATTCTCAATATGCCAATATGTCCCTTCATGTGACATTTCTGATGCCCCACGTTAGACCACAGTGTGAGCCCACCTGGCCTGCACAGTCACTGCCCAATCTGACAAGGACACATCACTGAATGTATAGAGTGTAACGTGTGTTGTTTGCTGGACTATCCATGAAAGAGCCATCTCAGCCCTGTAGATTGCACACAACAGGCCTTGTGAGAAGGGTGTAGGATTGTAAGATCATGTCCCTCAATGTGACCTCCATGACACAGTGAGCCATTCACAGGGCAAGGATAGTGTTGGCTGCGCAGTGTTGGACACAGTGAGTCTGCCCCTAAACATATGTTGAAATGTAATGTATGTCTTGCTCGCCCTCAAACTGGATAGTAGATGTGGCCAGCCTACACATAGTTTTCTGTGCTGGCATCCTGCATGTGTATGAGATGGGCAGGTACTGTGTCCACCCTCATACCTGCATGCATTTTCGTAAGATTATCCCATGCAAATGTACCATGTGAGATGCTGAATTGTCTGTGCTAGACATATCTGTGAAGTTGGGCTGATTTAGTATCATGCTCCTGTACTGAGAGATAGTGGAACTTAACACTGTGCCACTGCTCAAAGTCCACCAGCGTAAGTCTGTGTGGAGGGCCATTGCACGCAAGATGCGAGCTCTGGTTGTCTCCAACCAACGGTGCACACACTGTCACAAAAGGTGGGATGACATCTGCCGGCTGAGCAAAAACGTGGCAATGATGACACTGGGGCTGCTCCCTCGGACTGGCAGGTTGGCGCGCAGGAGCATGACACCACTAATGGCCCGCATCTTAGCTGTGACACAGCCTGAGCTGGATGCACGTTTAAAGGACCATCAGCAGCAAGCTGGGGGTGAGTGGTTGCATGTGTTCACAGCCTGGGCCAGTGCTGGGCTCTGTGATATTGGTAGTGTGATGCAGTGGCTTGTAAGTGGCCTCTGTGGTGGGTGCAGCTGTCATGCATTTGCCCTACCTGTACTTTCTCATATCATTGGAGTAACGGCCCTTGACATTGCATTCTGAGTCGTGGCCTTCTGGCATTGTCTGCATTGGGGCAGTCAGGGACATCCCCAGGAAGGGAATGGCAGTGTGCATCATCTGAGTGTGCTTTCGTCAATGTGTGCATTGCCTGATGTCAGAATTGTGAGGACTAGACATCTGAAACCAATGTGCAACTGTAGTTGTGCCCCAAAAAACGACATGGTGGATGGCATGCGCTCATGTCCATTGTGGACTGCTATGTTGGAGTCTGTATCTGTGTTGTCCCCTTCTGCTCCCTCCAGAGGAGACAGTGGCAACATGTTTGGAGGTACATCTGTGCCCCCCTCAGGGCCATAGGTGTGCTCAGAGGGTTTGTGTGTCTGGTTACACGGAGCCACCGGCAGGCTATTTGGCTGTGTGGTCATCACATGGCTCACTTATGCTATGTTTGCATGATAACACGCAAAATTCGAATTTAGAATTGAGGTTGCACAATGTTACTGTACAGGGTGGTGTGCAACATGGGGATATCATCATCTTGTTTAATGTTTTGCTTGCATATGATGGTTGTGTTGATGCCACTGAACTGACCCTACATCTCTGTCTCATGCAGCATCTCCCGTGGGCACGGAAGGACAGGGGACGGACACCAGTGGTGAAGCATCAAGCACAACTGCTACACACGAGCAAAGTGACACTGATGTGACCAGCGCCTCAGAGGGGGACAGGAGTCTGCTTGAGGAATCACAGCCAGAGACACCAACCTCAATGTCGTCTGACGCCAGAGGTGACACATCTATGTTGGCGGGCAGAAGGAGCGGGAACTCTGCATCCTCTTCCACCACACAGCGTACAGTGCCCACCCTCCCACCTACTTCCACCAGTGCTGCCTGTGTTCGCACCAGTAAGAAGGGAAGAGTGTCCTTCACCCCAGGCACCGCTGCCCCTGCCCCTGTCTGCCCTGCTGCCATCAGTGTTGAGTGTGTAGACCTTTTGCGCCAGCTGTGTGTGGGCCAGACAACTCTCATCAATGCCTTCCTAGACCATGACAAAAAGTTGGCACAGGTCGTTGCTTTCATGGAGGGCATTCACTCAGACGTGGGTGGGCTACACCGCACTGTCCAGTCTTTGTCCTCCACAGTGACTGCAGCCATTCAACTGGCACAATCTCAGAATCCAGCTCCAGTCCCTTTGGCCACCCCACTGCCAGTGGCTACATCTGACGATAGTGACCACACACCTCAGACCTCAAGGTTAAGATACAGCACCCGCAGCACACAACAGCAGCAGCCCAAGCGGTCCAGGGCGCAGACACCATCGCCACAAAAAACTAAAGCCACCCCAGAGCGCAGAGGCAAAAGCCCTTCAGGTGACACCCAGGGCCATAAAGCCAAGAAGCATGCCTCAGGCTGACATGCCTCAGAGGCATCCCCAGCCAAGGACTCTCCTGTCCCAAAAGCGTCTTACAAAGACAAGCAGACAGTTGCTGTGTCCGCTGAGAAGCTGGTGCCTGCTAAGAGTCCACATAAAAAGAGCTTCAAGGCAGATTCACCCACAGCCTAAACTCCCATCCAGAGCCCTGTGATGCAGGGAAAGGAGGGCACTGTAGGGGGTACACCTGGTAAATAGGGGATGGAGGGGCAAAGGCAAAGCCAGGCCAAGCGTACCGCTGGATCCAGCATGTCCCCAGAGGGAGGGCCACCGGCTGCACCTGATGCAGCTTTGGTGGAGAGTGTGCCTGTTGTGCCCACACCACTTACCACTCCTCCCAAGAGGGAAGCCATTTAGAATCCCCAAGAAGTGGAAAGGCACCCCTCCACATTCTCCCACCCACACTGTATCTCACGGCAGCATGACTCCACCTCGATGTGCCACAACACCACCTAGTCCAAGCAACCCTCTGGCTTCCAAAGCCACTGATGCCTCTACCTCAGCTGGGCCTCTCTCTCCCCGGTCCAGTCCTCCAACTGTCCCTGACACTCAGCCACCTCCCAGTCCGAATGTCAGCCAAGTCTGAGTGGAAGTCCCCCTCACATACCCGTCTCTCCCACAATGGTGCTTGGACTCCCCATTGTTACCCCCCTGAATGTGTTGCGGACCATGGCAGGGTACAGTCACACCCATTCCCTGTGCAGGATCTCATGTACCTCATCTGCACCTTGGACTGGTCACTGGCCTAGATGTTCACTGCTGTTTGCCCATTCCCTGTGCAGCTTCTCATGTAGCTCATCTGCACTTTGTACTGGCCACTGGCCTTGCTCTTGTCTACCTTTGGTGCCTATCTGTGTAATATGTGAATAATGACAGTTACTCCTGTTGTCTGTGGTGTCCTTGCTAAATAAAGGGTTTTCTGTGTGGGTATGGTTTACTGTGACACATGCTCTGTATGCCACTTCAACATTGCCAATGGCTTGTTTAATTTTTTCAAGGTTTTGCACAGGTGGCAGGCACTTCAGTTCTTCTTGACTCTGAGGTTTGGAGGTGCAATGATGGTGGTTTGCGATGAACTACTGTTATCATAATTCTTTTGTCAGGTTAGCTATATTGTACACATGTCATGTTTGTATGCACTGCCAGCACAAAGTAGGATTCTATCCACAGGATTGCAGGCAGGCAGGCCAGGGTCATCATGTCTGTGTGATCTTTCTTGATGTGCGACCAGCAGTCACTTCTGTGCAACAACTCAGGGAGGTCAGCAGTGTGCTCCCACCCTTCCTGTTTAAAAAGGCTCCCTTGAGCCACTGAGCTGACGAGCTAGTGGAGATGCACCTGTGAGAGGTACTGAGACCTGTAAGAATGTTGGCAGCCTGCTCAACAACCCCAGATGAAAATCGTTTTTTGATCTCTACTGAAGACGGATAAAATTCAGAAACACATGTGTCTAGAGATGACAGCACTAATCTGCACCAACTTTGGTGGAACACTCCAGCAAAATACCAAGAAAGCGCGCACTGCAAACTGCATTTACCATAATGCTAAGGGGCGAACGGTGCTGGGAGGTCAGCAGTGTGCTCCCACCCCTTCCTGTTTAAAAAGGCTCCCTTGAGCCACTGAGCTGACGAGCTAGTGGAGATGCACCTGTGAGAGGTACTGAGACCTGTAAGAATTTTGGCAGCCTGCTCAGCAATCCCAGATGAAAATCGTTTTTTGATCTCTACTGAAGATGGATAAAATCCAGAAACACATGTGTCTAGAGATGACAGCACCAATCTGCACCAACTTTGGTGGAACACTCCTGAAAAATACCAAGTAAGCGCGCACTTCAAACTGCTTTTACCATAATGCTAAGGGGCGAACTGTGCTGGGAGGAGAGCAGTGTGCTCCTACCCCTTCCTGTTTAAAAAGGCTCCCTTGAGCCACTGAGCTGACGAGCTAGTGGAGATGCACCTGTCACCTGTGAGAGGTACTGAGACCTGTAAGAATTTTGGCATCCTGCTCAGCAACCCCAGATAAAAATCGTTTTTTGATCTCTACTGAAGACGAATAAAATCCAGAAACACATGTGTCTAGAGGTGACAGCACTAATCTGCACCAACTTTGGTGGAACACTCCAGCAAAATACCAAGTAAGCGCGCACTTCAAACTGCTTTTACCATAATGCTAAGGGGCGAACTGTGCTGGGAGGAGAGCAGTGTGCTCCTACCCCTTCCTGTTTAAAAAGGCTCCCTTGAGCCACTGAGCTGACGAGCTAGTGGAGATGCACCTGTCACCTGTGAGAGGTACTGAGACCTGTAAGAATTTTGGCATCCTGCTCAGCAACCCCAGATAAAAATTGTTTTTTGATCTCTACTGAAGACGAATAAAATCCAGAAACACATGTGTCTAGAGGTGACAGCACTAATCTGCACCAACTTTGGTGGAACACTCCAGCAAAATACCAAGTAAGCACGCACTGCAAACTGCATTTACCATAATGCTAAGGGGCGAACTATGCTGGGAGGTCAGCAGTGTGCTCCCACCCCAACCCCTTTATTTTGACACTATGCTGCAGCCTTCAGCACTCATTAGAGGACTCTCTGCAAGCAGAACCTCAGCCCTATATCTGCTGGCAGCTAAGAATGTTTATTGGCAAAGACCAGATGCGTCACCGTAAAACCTTCAGCAATACAGTGCCCAATAAACATATCATAGCCAGAAGTGTGCGTTAACTAACTATGATAATGGGCATGATTTGGTAATAAACCTGTTTCCTTCTACATGCTACCCCAAGTATGACAGTTGCGAATAGTGAGAAATGTGGGTCAACTTGGGAGCCATCTTTTTTTCTTTTTTAATTTTTATTGATTTTTATAAATATGCAATACAAAAAGACCAGAGTGAATAAAAAAATCTGTGCCATTGCCCACCCCCCCGGCCCCTACCCCAAAGTCAAATACAATAAAAATTGATCACAGTGGTAGAAACGGATTACTTTTGGACACTAGTCACTTTTTTTCTTTTTTTTTTAAGGGTCCATAATGGGAGCAATACAAGAGGGCAACAGATTTTTACTACCGCAATAATAGCAATAGAAACAAACACATTGAATACATTGCATAAGTTTAAATCCAAAAAACATAAAGATAGTGGAACCCCTGCCATGAGTCTTTAGAAAAGCCAAATGATTCATACCTTTGTGCAAACATCGCGTATATAGTGGCCAGAAAGAATTCATAAGAAACCATCTCAGTAGGTGTAGAATATAGCAACAAAACTGAGACAAAACCATACCATAGAATAGTATGTAAATAGCAGGAACTCAAAGATTTCATCTGGTTGAGCCGCCTGATTAAGTGTTCCCATATAACTAATCCCTTTTTTGGGGGGCCCGGATGCCTTTTTTGGCCTTCTCAAGATTACAAGTCGCTACCAATCGGGCCAACCATTGGGAGAACAATGGGGGATTTGGATCTATCTAAGAAGAAGCTATACAGATCCTCAAAATAGTCATGGCTACAAAAATTAACGCTCCACCATTATTTCTATTGAACATATCTTGTATACCCAACAAAATAATCATGGGGGTTAGCTGGATGTCCTGAGTTGATACTTTACCTTAAAAAATTGTATTTTATCGAGTAATGGCTCTAGCTTCAGGCAGGTGGCAAACATATGAACAGAGTCAACACTGAACTCCGAGCATCTAGGACAGAGCGTTCCTTTGCCTGTTCCCCATTTAGCAATTCTGCTGGGTGTAATGTACAAAAAGAAGCCGGTCTTATAAAATTGTGCCTGTAGTTTAGCTGACAGCAGGTCACTCTGGGCAGATCGCAAGGTAAGATAGAAAGTATTGCAGGGAACATTCAGTTTCTGCTGCCATTTATTTTCAATCTTGACCATGTCATCAGGCATTTGACTGTTCAATGCAGAATAAATAAGCCGAATAAGGGTTAGGATGGGGTCCTTCAGTTTGTCAATGAGATCGATTTTTGCAAACCCAGCAGATCCACCGGCCTTACGGGCCAAAAAATCCCTAACTGAGAAATGTTTAAAAGCCTCATTGTCACTCAAATTAAATTGAGTTCTAAGATCAGTAAACGGCTGGACTCAGGAGAGAGCAAGTATCCCAACTTTAAAAATGCCAGCTTTATACCAATTTTGAAGATATGATTTCCCAAATATAGCTGGCAAATTTGCGTTGTTGTTAATGGGAGTATAAAAATTCATCCTGCTCGGCCCGTAAATTCTGAGAACGTTGGTTAAGACCCTGTAAGCACTAAGGGGCATATTATCAAGGACCGCGTTAAAAATTATTGCCGGTTTAGTGGCTGAAAACTGCCGCTAAAGTGGCGATAATGGGCTTGATAATATGCCGCAGAGAATTCCAATAGAAGTCCATGTTCTGGTGTGAACATGGGCTTCTATGGGAATTCTCCAGGGCATATTATCAAGCCCATTATCGCCGCTTTAGCGCGATAATTTTAATGCCGTCCTTGATAATATGCCCCCTTGTAAGGTCTTGAATCGGTCCCGTTTGTAATATCCATATTCAAGCTGCCACCACAAACAACCCCGAGCCTCCGCCCGAGTAGTAATTCAAAGGGAGACGGGAGTCCTGTGATAGTGATAGATGAGTGTTCGTGTAGCAATTCCGTATAATATTGTAATACCGTGGCCCAATAATACAATCTTAGATTGGGGAGAGCCCCTCCCCCTCTCTCCAGAGGAAGTGATAGCAACTTAAAGGCCCACCTGGGCTGAGAATAAGCCCAGACAAATTGAGAGAAAAGCTGTTCAAACCTCTGAAACATAGTTTTACTAAATTCTAGAGGGATAGCCCTAAACCATTAGAGTAATTTGGGGAAGAAGGTCATCTTGAGCACATTACACCGCCCACTATGGTCAAGTGAAGATTATTAATCATTTTAAGCACTTTCTTTGTTTCTACCACTAACAAGATCAAGTTTTTTTCTACAATAAAGTCGGTGTTGGCTATGATGTTAACCCACAGGTAATTAGCTTTATGGACAACCCTACTGTCCACCCAATTAATTCCTTTATTTAGAATGATCTGCGTCTTTCCTTTATTAAGTGTATATCCAGAAATCATCCCACACTCTTGAGCCTCCCGTTCCAATGCTAAAATGGTTATCTCAGGGTTAGGAGACATCACAGCAAAATCATATGCGTAGCCTTAATTTTGGTGTCCAAGCCAAATCTGCCCACAGACAGAATTTCTTGATTATTCTCAATTTTCTTAATAAAGGGATCTATATATATGGCGAAGAGCAGCAGAGAACAAGGGCAACCTTGTCGAGCACTCTGTGAGATTTCAATCTGCTCCCTCAGTTTCCCATTTATTGAAATTCTGTCTGTGGGATTTAAATATAGAGCGTGAATGGCTTGGATAGCCCTAGGCCCGAAGTGCATCCTCCTCATGACGCCCCAGAGGTATTGCCAGGAGACCCGATCAATTGCCTTTTCAGCATCGAGTAAGATTAGCGATATCGTGTCTCCTAAGATCTGAGCTGCGTCGAACAGGGTGATGGTCCGCCAAATATGTTCTGTGGTGCCTTTCTTAGGGATAAATTCATGTTGCCACTTAGAAACAAGGAGCTCAATTCTGGAAGATAATCTGGATGCAATTTTTTTTAATATATCTTAGAATCACAGTTGATGAGCGTGATCGGCCTATACGATCCCATTACCAGTGGTGATTTATCTTTCTTTGGAAAGATCACGATCTTGGCTGTGGACCATTAAGCAGGTGGGGATGCCCCAGAAAAAATAGAGACTACTAAAACTGTAAAAAGGTCTCTTATTTGGGGGGGAAAGATTTGCAGTTGATAAAACTCGACCGGGATACAGTTGGCACCGACCGCTTTGCCATCTGGTAAGCTTACCAAAGCTATGGCGATTTCTTCCCAGTTCGGAGGATCTTCTAGTTGGTCATGATCTTCTGCACTGAGATGAGACAGTGAGATTGCATTAAGATATTTAGAAATCTCATCCTCTCTAGAGTCTAGTGAACTGGTGTCCTCCTCTGTATAGAGATTCTTATAGTACTCGAAATGCCCTCTGGATTTTAATCGGGTCATCTGTGATCTCTCCTGTAGAAACCTGTATCAAGAGTATTTCACTGGAGGAAATCTGTTGCCTGGTTCTAATAGCCAACTGATGAGCTCACTGCACTCGTAGGTTTTCTCACGAGCAGAAGCCCATTTTGAGGCCACCCTCTCTGCAAATATCGAACCAATTTCAGCTTTAACGGCTACCAATTCGATCTGTGCTGCTTCAATTTCGACTCTCAACTGAACTGCCCGAGTTAATTTCTCCTCTGCCTTTATCATCTAATCTTGTAGTTTCAGGATCTGTGTTTTTTCTTTCTTATTTTTCCTTATGGAGTACTGTAAGGTCTCCCTACAGATACCCGCTTTCAATGCGTCCCACACCACCATAGTTGAAGCAATCCCTGTGTTTATCTCGAGGAACTCTTGGATCCAGCCCTGCATGTACGTCTGATATCCAACATCATATATCAAAGCTTTTTCAAAGCTCCAATTCGATATTACCCCTTTAGATCTCATCCCCGCAATATTTAGAATAAGTGGATTATGGTCCAATATAAATCGTGGAGCGATGTCAATAGAGCAGTCCCGTACAAGAGAAGGTGAAACCAAAAAATAGTCCAGCCTTGCTAAAGAAAAGTGTTGGGCTGAAAAATATGTAAAACCCGACTGATTAGGTTTTAAACTGGCCCACACGTTGCTAAGCCCATGAGTGTGCATTAAGTTTATTACACCCTGATAAACTTTGGCCTTCCTACCTACATAGGTACAATGGTCGCTCACTTTCCAATTGCTAGGCAAATTAATGTTAAGATCACCACAGATGATAATTGGAAGAGGCCAATGGGCCAATTCTTCTGCGATCCAGTTAATTACCCCAGGATCATCCGTGTTACTGCCATAGATGGAGCATATAGTAAAGGAGAAATTGGGAGGTAGGCAGCATTCTGCTATGACCAATCTTCCAAGAGAGTCAGATTTCACACGGATAGATTTTACTGAATGCTTCATTTGAACCATAATCCCTACGCCTCTCACCCGCGCACCCTGAGATGTCCCCCCAATGACTCTGTACCCCAATGAGTTCAGGAGTTGTTTCTGCGATCCCTCGATATGTGTTTCCTGCAGGCTGACTATGTCAGCCCCCAACAGGTGTAGCCCCTGAGCCAAGTACTGCCTCTTCAGAGCATCATTCAGGGCACAGATGTTTACTGAAACAATTTTAAGATTACTAAACTTATTCATGTAAAAATGTAAATCAAATGGCCAGAATGAAACATACAAATTACATGCCTAGCGAAATCAAAGCACATCTGAGGTCCAGCATAAACTTCTTCCCCTTTCTGCACCTTAAGAACATCATTATGTTGTATGTTTTAAACCCTAAAAAAATCTTTTTCTTTTATCACCACAGTTTTGCTCCTATTTTAACCTCTTTCTTCTCCCTTCAGTTCACCTAACCACCCTACCATTTGTGCCAGAGCTTCATAACCTGGCTTCAGAGTGACTAAAGCCAACAATGTGTAAAAAAACACCAGTAACGCCCCCACCACAAGGCTGGTAATCCCCCACCCCACCCAACCCCCCCCCCAAATAGAGCAATCAGGTAAACCATGAATGATGGTCGTCACATGTGAACCTTCGCCGCCAGGCCACACCGTATATATCTACCAAAATGATTTACAATACACCGGTAGGTAAAAAATCAAATAAAGGTTATCACCGTTAGATAAACCTGCCAGGGCCCACTGGTTGTTCCTCCCATAGAACAGACAATAACAGAGTCACAGAAGGAAGAATAGCAAATAACAGGAGAGCAGTAGAACTAAAAAATTAGTGCTGATCAGATAAAGTACAAATTAGCAGGGCCCCTTCTTTGCCTTAATTTACCCCCAAAATTTGCCAGCTTTGATCTCTGACAGAAAGACCCGTGAAGACCCGTTTAGGATAACTTTTAGTCTGGCCTGGTTCATTAAAAACACCTGATTGCCTTCTTGCTGGAAGGGGACTATTAATTGGCGAAGGCGCCACCTCCGCTCTTCTGTGACATGGCAGAAATCGGGCTTTGCGAAAAACATTACACCATTAGACCCCTTCTGAGAGTTTTGGCGGTCTTGTTCATAGACCAGCTGTCGAAGGAGAAAGTTCCCAAAAGACACCAAAAAGGCCTGTGGTTTTCCCCCAGTAAAGCTGCTGCCATCGCGTTGCTGCTTTATGTTGTAGGGGAAACGGTGTACCCGCTGAACCTCATGCTCCCAGTTCCAATTTGAGTGTTCGGGAAAAGCGTTTTTCCAGGAGTTTTACAATAAAGCGCCTTGGGTCGTCCCCCTCTATCCCTTCAGGAATCCCTAGTAGGCGAAGATTGTTCCTGCACTGTCGATTCTCCTGCTTTTCCATCTTTACCATTAAATTAGTCAGGCATGCAGCTTGGGAAGAGCCTTGATCTTTTAGAGTGGTTACTTCGGTTTCGAAGCTTTCTGTACGGCCTTCCACCATAGTGACACAATCGCCAATGTCAGTACAGATTTTACTTAGCTTCCTCATAACCCCCTGTAGCTTTTTAGCGGTCCCTTTAGCGAGACGACTATCAGAGCGAACCTCTTCTTGGAATTGTTTAATTGAGACCAATATGGAAGTTAAAGAAGGTTCAGCTGCGGGTTCTGGTGTGTCTTTTATACTTTCCCATAGTGAGGTCTTTGCAGCTTCTTCAGAGGGAAAAGATATCTGGGAGTCTGAATAATCCCACTTAAGCTGACTCTTTGCCTTATGTGCCTTTTTCTGGCGTGTGTCTTTTGAGGGATCGATGTCATTATCGTCACTTGAGCTGGTTACATCACCATCTGTCCCGGATATAGAGCCATCCGATACTGAATAAAAATGTTCACTGGTAAGTTTGGTGGTCTGAGGAGCCTGGGGGCCCAAATGATCTCCCAAGTTATGGATATTGTTGGCAGCTCCGCCTGTTTGAGGTTTAAATCCCAGATCTGTTAAACTGGCAGCCGAAGCAGAGGCTAGTGCACCAGGGACAAACTGAGTAATTAAACTCAAATCCACTGTGGAGCCCGTATTTCCATTAGTAGAAACTAAGGGTAAATCTGCAAATTGGGTAGAATCCATTGTAGAGTCCATGAGACCAGCTGGTCCCTCTGTTCCATGTAGTTGGTTGCTAAGTGCCACGATTTCCCCAGACTGAACAAAGATATGATTTCCTTTTGAATTATCAGCAGGTTGTTTGATCAGTGGAAGACAGGCGCGTTCAGCCTCAGGGAGCAATGCAGAGTCAGCCGTGTGGAGCGATGCCTTAACTGCCGAAAAATGTTTAGCAATAGAAGGCTGGAGACCTGCACCCTCCTTTGAGGTTCCTCCATCCCCAGATCTCCCCATCCCCTTTTTGAGACAGCCGGTCTCACGCTTACCTTTAGGGAAAGTGTCCGGCCCCTCGGCATCTCCTTGATTGGCGCTGGCTTGGGCAGCTTTCGTTTTGTTAATCCTGGCTGCCCGGGTCGACATGTTCTGACTCTGCCTTTGCATGGATCGGAGTGTCAGTTCGAAAAAGACTGAGGCGAAGACAGGGCAGGCCGGTCAGCAGGGAATGAATTCCCGGAATGTTCGTGACAGGATAAACACCCCGCAGCTGTGTCCACCGTCCAAAGCAACTTCTGCGGTCTGACTGCAGAGACCGACAGCTTGCGTTCTGCAGACCGCTTGCGTTCTGCGCGGCTTTCCGGTCGGCATCGCGGAGTCAGGCAGCGTAGCCGTCTGCCGGTATTCTCCTGCACAGCATGGCGGCTGGGTGGCGAGAACTCACACTGACACCATCTTGCTCAAATGCCTGGGGAGCCATCTTAATGCAATGATTATATATGGACATAATATTGAATCATTAATATCGAACTGCAGAAATATCAAGTTTTTAATATCGTGAAACACTAATATCGTGATGCAGAAATATCGTGGACATAAATATCGAATTTTCGAAAAGTATGATCGTTTACAAGAATATCTGGGTTTTTAATATCGTTTTCATTAATATTTGTGTAAAAATATTGTTTTTTAAATTATTTCAGTGTGTTTTAGTTCATATTTTAATTGTAAATGTTATATATTGTATATATAATTGTTGTTACTATTTTCAAATATGGTTTTTAATTTTCAGTTATATATCATTTTTAATTTATTGTTACGAGTAATTTATAGTGTAGTAGTGGGTTGTGAGGTTTACAGGGGTACAGGGTGGGAAGTTAAGAATAATTAATTTATTAATAATTTTAATTAGTTAATTGCTAATTATGTAAATTGTGCAAATATTTTTTTAAGTGATATTGTAGGTGCCTGATGTTTTGTTTGTAGGGGGTATAGGGTGAGGAATTAATTAAGTAATAATTCATTCATTATTAAATAATTGTATATTATTAATTAGTTAATTGATAATTAGGTAAATTTTATAATTATGTGTTTATGTTATTTTTAGGTGTAGGTTGTTTAGTTTGTAGGGGTATGAGGTGGGAGGTTAATTAAGTACTCATCAATTTTCAAATAAACCGAAGCTGTGAGTGCCTCCCTCTCCTGCAGGAGTGGCCCTGCTCAAGGACAGTGAAGCAGGACGCCTGCGACCTGGGTGGAAGAGGTGAGGTCATCTTCATAGACGCTGGGTGGCGAACAGTGGCGAGAGCCCCCTGTGGGGGTGGTCTTTGCGGTCACAGGGTGGGGTCGGATTGATCCCTCACTGGTTCTGCTCAAGGGAGAACGGCCATCTGATGGGGACTTCCTCTTTTATGCTTGGCACAGGGGAGCAGTTGGTGCCTGGAGCATCTCTCGGGGAGGAGCCAGACAGACCTCATCAAAACAGCCAGGCATCCGCTCTGGATTCAAGCCAGAAGACTATCCTATCATTGCAGAACAGTAAGTGCATGCTAGATGGTGTGTGCGAGGAGGGTGGTTATGGCGCGCATCAATTGACCCCTGGATAGTGGATGATGTGCTGCTCACTAGGGGATTCCTATTACCGACTGGCACAAGCAAAGGGAGCAGAAAGATGGGTCATTGATCGTACTCTACGTGCCACGATTCAGTGGTCCTCTGGCTTGTGTTGGTGGGGTCAAACACGCTGCAGTGAGTGGAACAGCACGCAGACCGGCTTAGGCTTGCCCTCACTGGTCACTATCATGGGTAAAGATAAGGGCACACAAGCAGGGACATCTAATACCATTATGCAGTATACTACATCACGTCGCCCCCGCAATGCATTATGCGCCAAACTACTTGAACAGATGAGGAAGAGAGGGGAGGAGATGCAGAGCCGACACAGGCGGAACTGCTGGCCGCCATACAGGGGTCCAGAAAGGTGCTGGAGGCCTAGATAGACACTGTCTTTATAGACGTTAATCTCCTGTGGGCAGACCTCCGTAAGGTGACAGATAAGGTTACAGTGGTGGAGGATGACGTATCGGGCCTCAAGGGAGCAGTAGCCATCCTAAAAAAAACAAGTGTCACAATTATCCTCTACAATGCAAAACTTGGAGCGCCGAGCTGAAGTGGCGGAGGGTCAAAAGAGACGTAGCAACATCCGCGTGCTGGGCTTTCCTGAAAGAGTGGAGGGGAGTACGGTTGAGCCTTTCTTGAAAAAGTGGATTAAATCCCAGCTGTGCCCAGCGGGCCTATCAGATATGTTTGCCATCAAGAGGGCACATAGGGCCCTGGTGCCTCCGCTGCTGCCAGGAGCTCCTCCACATGTGTTTATCGCAAAAATGCTGAACTATAGAGACAGGGACTGCATCCTTCGGACTGCCAGAGAGAAACAAGACCTCTTCTATGAAAACAACAGGATCTCTATTTATCCTGATTATACCAAGCAGGTTCAGGAACAAAGGAAATTGTTCTTAGGCATCAAAAGAAAGGTAAGGGAAATGCACCTGCAATACAAGCTGCTATACCCTGCGAAACTCAAGGTCCTGTCACAGGGTAAGGCGCTCTTTTTGAAAGCCCCGATGAGGTCTGAGAATGGTTGGAGATATGGGGGGAGGCCCTACCACTGCGAGATCCTTGGAATCAAAGCAAGAAATGGGGCACCAGACCTTTGCAAGGATTGCAAAAAAGGGGTGGAGATGAGGGGTCGCTCCTTGTAGGCACAGACCCAGACAAAAGGATCACAGGTGGGAGTGATGGAATGATACAATTGATTACGAACTCACCTCTGGTGCTGCTGACGGAGGGGGTTGCAGCCAGCCTAGACAATGATGAACGGTCACAA
This sequence comes from Triturus cristatus, assembly GCF_964204655.1. Classification (NCBI taxonomy): domain Eukaryota; kingdom Metazoa; phylum Chordata; class Amphibia; order Caudata; family Salamandridae; genus Triturus; species Triturus cristatus. Next base: position 452,401,397 of record NC_140587.1, read on the forward strand.
TGGCCCAATGCATCAGCGGATGTAGTCCCGGAAATGCTACTCGACCGGGGGTGGGGGACACTGAGGAGCAGTGAACCTGGGGGAAGGGAAGGCTCCTGGGTTGACATTTAGTGAGGGATTGCTGTCAACATGAGAACTCCACAAGCCGGGAGTGGTCTGCCTTAAATGAATGGGTGGGAGTATGTCGCAAATGCCAGGATGGACTTATATATCCAGACAGGATATTCCCTATAACCTGACAAGGAGAGCTACACCACAGGTGCCTCAGTGGGGCAAATAATGGGAAATAGGGGTGGGAGGGTCCGGATTTTTCTACAACGGGAGGCTTGAGAGTGTTTTTCCCTAGTTGGGCATTATAGGGTGATGCGTGCGTCCTGGCACAACACGGGGAGGCATTATTGATATTATTATTGTTTGCAAAATGTTTGTGGGTGGGGGAAGGGTTTTGTTGCCAATAGTTTGCATGATTTGGTTTGCTTAGAAAGTGTGCATTGCAGAAGGATCATTTTGGGTGGGCAGGGCTGGACTGTGATGGCCCAGGCGAGTATACTACAAGATGGGGGCTGAGTACAAATTCCTGACCTGGAATGTGAGGGATTGGGCACTTGCACCAAAAGACACAGGGTGCTCACGTTTCTCAAACAACATCAGATATCAATTGCTTGCCTCCAGGAAACACATATGGATGACAGCAGCGTAGTTAAAGTGGCCAAGAAGTGGCGTGGCCAGATCTATCATTCCTCTTAGTCGATCTATGGCAGGGGAGTCATGATTTGGGTGGCCCCAGGTATTTCATTCACTCCCACATACAGTGAATCTGATGTAAAGAGCCGAAATGTACTCCTGCGAGGCTCGCTAGATGGAAGGGAAATTGTCATTATGAATACATAAGTACCCAATACGGATGACCCGGCGTTCTTTCAGGTCATACAGGAGCTATTGTCCAACGAACTGGACATCCCATACATTTAGAAGGGTGATTTTAACTGTGTATTGGACTCGTCCCTTGACAGACATCCCCCCAGGGCAGGAGCTAAACCTAGAATGTCCCAGATGCTTGGGAAGGTCATAAAGAACCTGGGAGCCCGCGACATATGGAGGGAAATGCACCCCACACTCCCACTCTTCACATGCAGTTCATTAACACATGGCACAGAGCAGGCTCAACAGGGTCCGGGTTTCGGGTGTACCGGCTTTTCCAGAGGCAGAAGTAAATTACTTGGCATGCTACATGTCTGACCACACACCGGTACGTTGCTCAGTGAGATGGGGGCCACATATACTGGGCCGGAGACATTGGAGATTCCCTCCCGATCTACTGGATGAGGAAGCAGGGAGGGCTGCACTATCCCAGACTGTAACAGACTATTTAGAGACGAACTGGGGGCCACTAGACGGGAGGCTTTAAAGGCAGTGGCACGTGGTGCGAGCATGGGACTTGTGTACGTGGTGTAGAGACAATTGCTTGGGGAGCTTGACCGAGAGGAAAAAACACTAACTGCCATTCAGACGGGAAACCAGACAGACTCAGATGCGGATAGGAGGGAAAGGGAGCAGCGGAAGCACATAGCCGATATATGGGACAGATTGGACAAATATACCCTGATGCATTACCGCCTGAGGCTGCATGCTGAGGGTGACAATTCAGGTCGCTTATTGGCATGGATTCTCCAAAGGGAGCAGACGTCCCCATTGGTCACCACCTTGAGGGCAGAGGGTGGGAGTCTTGTCCACACAGGGCTGGGATCCTGGAGGTGTTCCGGCACCACTTACAGCGGGTATACACTGTGGACGCCGGAGTTACAACAGAGAGGTACATCCCCCTGTTGGGGGTTTTGCGCTTCCGCAGCTCTTGCCCACAGGATTGGATGAGCTTGACACCAAGATCACCGTTGAGGAAGTGCAGGAGGCACTTCGAACCATGCCGGGAACTAAGGCCCCTGGGACTGATGGGTTCCCAATGTCTTTTCTACAGGCCTACTCAAATCATTTGGTTCAGCCCTTACTACAGGTGTATGAGAAGGCTTTTGAATAGGGTTATTACCCCCATTGATGCATCAGGGGGAACTTGTCATGCTTCTCAAGCCAGGGTGGAATGCACGCTCAGGACCCCTCCACGTATCGACCCCTTACAATGATAAATTCAGACGTTAAAATACTATGCAAGGCTCTGGCCCCGAGACTGGCCCCGTATATGGCGCACCTGATTCATGAAGATCAATGTGGCTTCATACCAACCCGCAATATGGGAATGAATATCAGGCGGCTGTCACATATTCTCCAGAAGTGCGTCAAAGGGACGAGGATCTAGTCTTGGTTTCCATAGACTCGGAAAAGGCTTTTGATTCTGTGGATTGGGGGTACCTACTGGAGGTGAACAGGGTGGCTGGATTTGGTCCACAGTTAAGACGATGGGTACAGATCTTATACACGACGCCCACTGCTAGAGTTCGGGTTGGGCACAGCAGGTTGAGAGAGTGGGAGTTGGGAAGGAGGACGCATCAGGGCTGTCCTCTTTCTTCACTTCTCTTCGTGATAGCAATGGAACCCCTGGCGATATGGGTGCGTAGGGACCTGGGCCATTGGGGAATCAAAGTCGGCATACCCTCTTCTATCATATCACAGAATGCGGATGACGCGTTATTCTATGTCTCCTCACCACAGGAGGTGGTACCAAGGCTACTACAGGTACTAGAGGAGTTTGGAGGGTGTTCGGGGCTGCAACTTAACAGGTCGAAATCATTGATATTCCCCCTGGCTCGCTTGGTGAGCCACTCCGCGGGACCTCTTCCCCAATTGGGCCTACGGTGGGAGATGGAACACTTTAGGTACTTGGGTGTACGGGTGGCAGAGGAGGACTCACAGATATTACAAATAAATGTTCAAAGGACGATAGACGCCTTAAAGGGTTCAGTGGGATTTTGGAGCACACTCCTGCTCTCCTTAATGGGCTGGTTGGCTATAGCCAAAATGGTGGTACTGCCTCGTTGCCTTTACATATTACAGAATGCTCTGTGTTCCACACCCAGGAGAATATTTTGGGCCATGGATTCCATTTTGATAGATCGGTACTCGGTGGGTCATCGCAGCAGGGTGGCTCTAGCCACATTGAATTGAAGGAGATTATGGGTGTAGAATAGGTCAGGATTTTTGGTAATGTAGATTCCCAGGTATTTAAAACCATTTCTTGCTTCTGCCACTTGGAATCCATTGGGCAGATGTGGAAACATCCCCCTTAATACGAAGATTAGTGATTTGGCCCAATTAATTATGTATCCTGAATACTTGCCAAAATTGGTAAATATATTAAGGACCCTGTGTATCGACGTTCGGGCCGATGCCAGATATAATAATATATCGGCGGCATAGAGGGAAATACGATCTTCCCATCCCGCCAACCACAGCAAGCCCCTGATAATGGAGTCTTTACGGATCCATGTTGCCAGGGGTTCCAATGTTAGTGCAATGAGCAACAGGGACAGGGGACATCCCTGTCTCATCCCCCTGCGCAGGGTGAAGGTCTCTGATTTTTTGTTGTTTACCACTACTTGGGCCAGTGGGTCAGTATATAACAGTTTTACCCATCCAATGAAGTTGGGGTCGACCCCCAGCTTTTTCAGCACGGCAAAAAGATAAGGCCATTCAGTTGTATCTAACGCCATAGTGGCATCCAAGGCCACCACCACCGCGTCTTCCCTGATGGTATCTATCCGTCCCATTACTCTGTGTAATCTTCTGAGATTAATGGCAGTGTTCCTTGAAGGCATGAAGCCAGATTGGTTGGGTTGGACCAATTTAGAGGTTACCCCCACCAGGCACGTGGCCAACAATTTTGCCAATATCTTTGCTTTGCGTTTAGGAAGGATATGGGTCTGTACGAGGAACATCTATTTAGGGGTTTACCTTCTTTATGTATCACCACTAACGTGGCGAGTCTCTGGCCATGGGGAATTCCACCCCTTTGTCGGCTGTCTTCATACATGCCTTTAAGGTTTTGGAGCGATCCTATCCGGTTTTAATTTGTAGAGTTCTTTTGGGAGGCAATTGGGACCCAACGCCTTTCCTGATTGCAACCCCCTGATAGCCTGTGCCAACTCATCATTTGTAAGATCGCTCTCTAATAGTGTGTTATTTTCTTCAGTTAATGTTGGCAATGTCATATCCAACAACAATGCTGCTGAGTCTTCTTCTGGAAGGGTTACATGTGGGGCATATATTTGCTTATAATAGCTGGCAAACTCACCTGCTATTAGTTGTGTATCCGAGAGCACCTCTCCCGCATCTATCAGCAGGTCTACGACGAGTCGACTCGTGTGATCCCTCCTATCTAACCAAGTTTTCCAGCTCTATCCCCCAATTCGTATATTCTACAAATTTTATCTCTGCTTAGCGATTTTGCCCTTTCTGTCGCCATGTCTTTATATTCTGCCGTTTTTAGTTTAAGTATGTACATCTTTTCATTGTCTCCACTATTTATTAGGTCTCCTTCTAGTTTCAGGATTTCCGATTCTAGTTTACTCAGTTCAACGTTTCTCTCTTTCTTTGTCCCCACTATCTGTGATATTGCATGCCCCCAAATCACTGTCTTAAAGGCCTCCCAAAGTGTCTGTGCTGACTCCACTAACCCCTTGATCTCTTGGAAGTAAGACTCTATTTCGTGTGTGACTTTTGCTTTTATAGTTGGATTGCGGAGATATCAGTGATTGATCAGAGCTCTTCTTCCCGCCTGTCTCTCCCAACCCCAACCCACACCAAGATCGGAGAGTGGTCCGAAATGCCCCATGCCAAGTGTCTGACTTCCGTGATGTGCCTCGCCTGATCTGCCGGTGTGAGGATGTAGTCAAACTGGGAGAGGCTATAGTGGGCTCTGTAATAGAACGTGAACTGGGTGTCTAGGGGGGTGGATCTGTCACATATCCGTCAGCCCAAGCGCTTCCATGAAGGTGGGGAGGCCAGTTTGCGCAGGTCCCAAATCTCGTGGCGGTCGTTGGTCTCTATGGACAGAAACCACTGATTTAAAGTCGCCACCCACTATTAGTCGCCCTTCAGAGTGCCTGTTGCCCTAACTATAAACTAAGTAAAAGTTGGGGGGGTGACTTTTCCTCCCCAGACCCTGTCAGTAAGTATGTACTTTATCTTTTGTTCTTATCCCCTTGCATGCCATTATATCAAATAACTATAAAAGTGTTACTGAGTGTCGATTCGATGTTCCCTTGCTGCTGATATGGCTGCCAATTTTGTCTTCATTCCCCGGATCCCTCTCCTCCAGCCAGTCTTGCGACTCCATCTTTTAGAGATGGTTTCTTTGCCGGAGGCCAGTCTTTCACCCTCTGGGCGTTGTGTTCTTTTGCCGGCCTCCAACCATCCAGCCACTCCAGAGTTAATTCCGGGGTGTCGAAGAACCATGCTCTGCCCTCCACCTCGATTCGGAGCCTCGCCGGGAACAGCATAGAGTATCGGATACCTCTTTCTTTAAGTTGCTTCTTGGTCTCTATGAAGGTTCACCTCTGTCTCTGTATTGTTATTGTAAAGTCCGGAAAGAAGGACAGTTCACTATTCTCAAAATTGACCTGGGGAGACACACATCAGCTTGTAATATTGTGTCCCAGTCTCTGAAATGTAAAAATCTTGCCGGGATTGGACGCGGGGACGCCCCCGGTTTAGGCCGGCTCCCTGGAACTTTATGCGCTCTCTCTACCGCAAAACTTTTTGATAGGTTTTTTGGCTGTAGGTGATTAGTAATGAGGCCTTCTACAAAGAGATCCATTGCCGGGCCCTCTGCTTTTTCAGGCATTCCATTTATTCTGACTTTATTACATCTTGAGCGACCCTCACAGGCTGGCAAGTGTACGATACCCCCACCTCAAAATGGTACGTTTTCTGCAGTGCGATCTTCAACTTTGGGGGTGTTTCATCTGTCTAGCCGTCGCTCCTGGTTCAGATATACCCTTCTTGTGATTCTGGTTTGGGTGCCTAACATTTGGCTGGCACACAGGGCTCAAAGGTGCTGATGGGCCTCACGTCGTCGTCCTCCACCTAGGGAGTGGGTAGTGTCATCGCATGTAGGGCACTCGGGTTCTTGCAAACTGCACCAATAAGCACCACAGCCACTCACCATATAGTGTAATTATGCGTGTGTCTTCTGTCCCCACCGGTTGGTTATGTCTCTCAGTTTCATATGCCTTCAACATGATATCTCTATGGGACCGCCGTATTGCGTTTCTCTTTCTCGCACCCTGTGCTCACGTCCGCCACAAGTCTTGTTACGCGGACACTGGGACTCAGGAAGTACGAGCCCAGCTCTGGCACTTATTTGGCCTCCAAAATTACTGGCACAGGGCACTCAGTTGGGGGACAGGGTATCAACCCCCCTATAGCCGCCTGGGTAGTCTCGGCCGGGTTCGTGCACACTGCACACGTCGCAAGATAGTCTCTGTAGGAGGTGCGGCACAGCTTACTCCGCCACTTGAGACAGGGGCTTCTCGCAGTAATTAGGCTGCATCGCATCTCCTCAGTCGGATGCTTCATTCCCGATCACCGCGAGTCCGGAGTACCTGTCGCATGTGATCGTGGGACCGCTAGTGTGCATGAGGGACTGTACATGGATAAGTTGACGGATTTATGGCTGGCAGGGTCTGGGATTCCTCGAAGCCTCACCGATGTGGGGCCATTCCGTTCGGCATCTTAGCCATGCCCCCAAAAATGTACATTTTAAATTAATTATTTAAAAAAAATAATTATGTAATATTTTTGTTTTTTAAATTTATAAGTAACATTTTTATATTAATATTTGATTTTTTTTAGTTAATTAATACAGTTGTTAAAATATGTTATGTTTTTGGATTGAAATACTGTTGCATAGACTGGAGTGGTATTAGTAAATTTTACCCCTCCGGTGTACAGTGCTTCTGTTGTACAGACTGGAGTGGGGCTAGTACATTTTACACCTCCAGAGTCCAACGTTTTCCCTATTGTTGTACAGACTGAAGTGGAAATAGAGTGTCTATTTTTTACATGGTTTCATTTTTTTTATTACTGTTTAAATACATGCAATTTTATTTGTTTTTTTTATTTTTTATAATATTTATATATATATCTATGTGTATAAGTTTTTGTTTTTTTATTAATATTTTTAGTAAATGTGTTTGTAAATATTTTGATTGATTTTAATTTCTAAATATGTTAATGTTTTATGTATTTGTGTATATATATTTATATATATATATATATATATATATATATATCAATAGAGCTAGACGTCCCTTCCGTAACCCAGAGACCATGAAAGGTGTTGCGCTGTGCCGGCGGGACAAGCCGGACATCAAATTCCACAGCCAGTTCAATGAAGTGCACACTCAGGAGTAGATTGCAATCCAGAAATTATTTAAACATTTCTATGCAGATAGAAGCTTTTGATATTAGTAAATTAAACAACAACAAAAATAATATGATGTAAAATATATATTTAATAATAGCTGTTTGTTATAGATATGCATATTTAAACATACACAAACATGTTTTTATGTGCTTATACATTTATTACTAAATGTTACTTAATTTGAATTTTAGGTAATCTACATTATACTCACAAATGAAATTATTTAAGTTTTACTATTTTAAGTTGTGTATTTATGCAATAAACAATATTTTTGGCAGATTGTTTGCAATATCAGTGTAAACGACATGTTTTATTCAATTTTTTTGTATTTACCCTTATAAGTATAGAAAAACAATATTTATGTGAACGATTTTCTTTTACACTAAATTTCTGTGTCACAATATTTGTGTGTTGGATATTCTGTCACTGAACTGCAATGATGGAGGGAATATGGAAGTTGTACCAGGGCTCCTGCTGGGTAGGTTGTTTATATTAAAGTTTTATTTCCATTTCAGATATACACCTGTACAGCAAAAAAAAACAAGACACCCTGGCATAACATCCTCATACATAAAAAGAAACATTGTCATTCTTCCCACATCTTCCCAACCTTCACCCCGCACAGTACAGATGGTATAGTCCATGTGAATGTTGTTGAACCGCATATAGGCCACATAAGGGCCCCAAAAGTCTCTTGGCCATAATGGCAGAGGCAACTCTTCGGCATAGGTTTCAAGTTGAGCTTTACAATATGCTAGATCATGCAGCCAGCCAACGTGTCTCAGAGCCCTCCTCCCTCCCCAACACATTGACACTCTGCGTTTAGCCATTTGTAATGACACCGCTACTAGTTTACGATTCGTGGGCTGAAGCGATTTGATAAGGTCCAACAAGCACACTTTGGGAGAGAAATCTATCTGTTGCTCCATCATCTTTGATATGGTCTTTGTGACCCGCGTCGGGTACAGGGCCATCGGGCCACAGGTCCACGCCAAATTCAAGAAATCTGCCTCAGCTGCCCCGCATCGCACACATGTCGACTCTACTTGTAGCCCAAATTTGTGAAGCTGGAGGGGGGAGTAATAGGCCTGCTGCAGGAATTTAATATGTATTAACTTGAGATTACAGTTGGGTGTGAGCTTATCCAGTAGGACACAACAAAATTCCAAGTTCGCCTGCGTTAATGGGGTATCTAAGATCTCGCTCCATTTCTCGTTGCAGTGTCTGTGGACCCACCTTATTCCTCTTGTGAGGTTTATACAATTTAGTTATACGTTTTTTCTGATCTGTGCCTGAGAGTAGGGTCTATAGGGAGCACAGCGAGGGTGGCTCTTGGGGGAAGGAGGGATATAGCGCTTTCATAGCTGCTGTCAGTCTATAGTATACAAAGCTCTGTAGGGGGTGCAGTCTCGGTTTCCTACAAACTCTGTGAGTGTGAGAAAGGATCCCACAGGAAGGGCGTCACCCCTAACCCTTATTCCCACCTCTTGTAGTATGGTTAGGGGCCCTGACTCCTTTGTGACTGACAGGGATGGATGGTGTTGTAGAAGTAGTGAAAGGGCATATAGTGGAGTCCTGTATGCGTGCGCGGAGAGTGCCTGCAATGCCCTAGTTGTGCTGTTTAATGGGCCAGCCGTTTTAAGAACATTTGTCAGTTGCACATACGGCAAGACAGCATTGAGGGTAATAGGTTGGGCTTCATCGTGCTCAATAGCTGTGTGCGCCATGTAGCGCTGCGGGTGGTACTAGTAACAGATAATACAAATAAATGTCCAGAGCAGCAAATTCTCCTTGAAGATAGGGGTGGTGAGCATCTGCCAGCTGATCCTAGGCTGTTTTACCAGCCCATGTGAGAGTCGTCATGCAAGATTGCAATGTTTTGAAGAAATCCTGTGTCAGTGGAATAGGATTGTTTATAAAAAGATATAGAAACTTGGGTAACAAGATCATCTTTATGATTGCTAGTCTATCTGCCAGCAAGAGGTAGAGACGGGTCCACCAAGCTATTCGGTCCAGCAGTTTTGAAATGGCTGTGCCATAGTTTTGGCAATTACAACCTCTGGGTCGTGATGGTTCCAGACCCTCATGTATTTCAGGGGTTCCCTGCACCACTCTAATGGTTACTCTAGTGCATGAGGCACCGTGGCAGGGCTCAGTGAAAAGTCAACTGATTTAGTCCAGTTGATGCTAGGATCAGAGTACCATTCGTGTTTAAAGTACTCACGCACTGTCAGGTCTAGATTAACGCTAGGTTCCCTAACATACACCACTATATTGTCAGTGTAAAATGATATGGCCAGGGGTGCGTTGGCGGCAGCACAGGGCTGCAAACAAGTGTTTTTGTCTAATAATGCATGCAAGGGGCACCAGCGCCAGGGTGAATAAGATCAAGGAGAGAGGACAGCCCTGCCGCATTCCCCTACAGATTCGCATGGGATTGGAAATTATGCCAATAGCACGGACACAGGCAGCTGGGTCAGCATACAGCAATTGGATCCAATGCAGGAAGGCTGGTGGCATCCCCATCCGAGCCAGCACGGTGAACATGTATGGCCATTGTATAGGATCAAATGCTTTCACAACATCTAGAAAGACTGCCACAGCTGGCAGTAATGGGTTCAATTGATGTAAGACAGCAAATAGTGCGCAGATATTGTGAGTGGTAGATCTAGAAGGAAGAAAACCCACCTGATCTGGCAGTACCAGTGACGGCAATAACAGTTGTAACCGGGAATCGATAATTTTCACCAAGATTTTGACGTCAATATTAATTAGTGATAGCGAACTATACAAATCAACCCTCTCAGGTGATTTGCCTGGTTTTAATAGTGCAATTAAACGCGCCCCCTGGAGGGTGGGTGGCAGAGATCGGCCCTCATATGCCTCCTGAAACCTTTCTAGAAGGTATGGTATCAGCCGGTCTGAGAACATGTAGTAAAACTCACCTGGGAGGCGGTCGCCTCCAAGCGATTTCCTGTTTGGCAGTGAACAGAAGGCATCGCCGACCTCTTCTGCTGTTATCAGTTGAACGAGAAACTCCAGCTTCCCCGGCGCGAACTACACCAGTGAAATGTCATTCAAATATGCTTCTGTTTCACATGCAGTCACCGAGGAGAGCTTGCCGTATAGTTCGCTATAAAAATCCACAAAACACTTTAGGATTGCTCAGGATTCGTGAAGGCATGTCCCGTCAGGTTTGGTAATGGTTAATATCTGTGGAATTTCTTGGGGCCCTCCAAGTCCTCATTCTTGTTCTTGCCTTGGATGACAGCCAAGATCTTGTATTTCATCTTCAGCTCCCGAAATGTGCTGTTCCGCTGTGGCAAGGCGTGCAGCATTTTTGTCTGATTTAGAAGCCATGGTGTCCATGCAGATTTTTAAGGTGTTGATCTTACCATCTATCGACTGCAGCCCCTGTTGCATGGCCAGCAGGGTAGCCTCCAAGGTTGCCCCAGGATGAAACGGCACCTCCTGTTTGGAGTCAGAATGCACAAGCCGTGACGGACTGGATGCCTGCTTCGCCTTGAAGGTAAGGCAGAATTGCTGCCTATCCGTCTTCTCTATTGCAAGTATGTGAAGATCTATTTGCTCACAGGCAGTGGGGTTCCACCTTCCTCCTCACAATGGCAAGCAACTAGGCAATCTTTTACTTGCGCTCACCTGCCGTGGGTCTGCTGTAATACGTGGGAGCAGGGGAGGGGCAACACAGGTCCCACACACAGCAGGGAAGCTCCAATGTCATTGCTAAACTCCCACACGCTACCCAGGGATCCCACCTCATGTCTGAGCTGTGTTCACATCAAGGTCAGGCAGCGATGTATAGGCCTTCAGTCGGTGGAGAGGTCCCACCTCCGCCAACCTCAAACAGGTATCTTCTCCGTCGCAGCATCTTGCCAGCATCCCCACAGCTAGGGGGCTCGTCAATGTCTGCTGTAGCACACCAGGTCATAACAGTAGGGGCCACACCCGGCGCCGCAGCTCCAGCAAGGTCAATGCTACAATAAGATAAAGCAGCTCAGCAACCGCCTCACCTCCGACCTCGATTACAGCTTCCATGATGCCCCCGACAAGTGAAGATTCGGCCCAAGGTAGCAGGCAACATGAGTGCACTCTAGTGGCGCACAGAGCGGGTCCCGGTGTGGCAGTCACACGCCGGATCATGGCCCACTACCCCGCTCCTGAGCGCCCAGTGCACTGCAGCTACAGCACCTCTGTCGGTCGAGGCCTGAGGGCCTGTTGGTCAGCAGCTCCTCATTCCGGCACTTCTTCCCGACCACCAGCTCAGCACCACATGCTACATGTTGTTATGCCCTCCAGCTAGGCACCACCATGTTGGGTGCCCTCCTCAGCTCATTCCTCCGCTCGCTCGGGTGCCCTGCGGCCAGATTTCAGTCACAGCAGCAGTAGTGGGTATGTCAAATATTTACTCCTCACTTTGGATCCTGGATGACTAATTATTGCCCAGATATTAGGCGGATTGGAGTCCTGGCCAGCAGAGCTGCACTAATGTGCGGCCATCTTGCTGTGCGCTCTCTAGCACCTCTATCATTTGCCTTCTTGATTGTTATACCTGGGTACCTGTATTCCTGAAGATTGCCCGATGAGGGAGACTACATACTGACAGTGAGGTGGTATGCGCGTTATGATCGCTTATGAGACCATGGATCTCCTTGTCCATGGTGGTGTTGAAGGCCACTGATGAGGCAGCCTACAGGAGCATGGTGTGTTTTTTCTCGGGATTACACACGGTCCTCCGCTTGTGAATGGAAGGGCATCATCAGCAAGCTCATTATGTCAGTGCTGTGATGGAAGAAAAAGTATCTGTTACACCTTTGACTGATTCAGATTGACAACTCTATGAACGTGATATCACTTTGATGTCACACATGACACATTAACATAGATAATAGATAGATGACATTCGCATGCCTGCGTTGCTGCTGCCTGGAACGGACCCATGGACATCCATCAGTATTGTGTCTTACCTGCCTGTGCCATGGATGCTTCTTGTCCAGACAGACCATGTGATGTGAGCAGCTGTTCATCACTGCCTTCTGGTGGCTGTTGAATGTAGTATTTTGATGCAGCAACTAAGAAATCTAAAAATATGAGGCATCTCATTAATCACAGTATGACTGTGGATAACTATGAAAGTTGAAAGGGGATTTAGTACATACCGTACACATCTACAATATCAAATGTCATATGTATGACAATGGGGGATCAAAGAGATGCAGATGGGTCCCTATTGTAGTAGATGGCCTTATGCTAATGAAGTCTTTGAACAATGGATAGCAGAATGATCATTTACTGCTTGTGCGATACCTCATGATGTGGACAGATTTGATGGACATTATCAGGTCACCCTGCTATGTTGGGTGACCACAGTAGTGAAAAGGAACACATACAGACTATTAAAACTTCATAATAGCAGTATGAGTTTGTGGGAACATGTGCAAGCATCACCATCATTGAACATCTACAAAGTGATGATTTGGGTGACATTTCTTGTGACCTTTGGGGTAACCTGAGGTACAAGTTCATGCAATGTGATGCAATGGTAGGTACGCTGACAAAAGCAATATCACAATGTCATTTTGAACAATGGGGGCAAGAGTGAAATTAGTGAGTTTGGTTGTGCTGTACATCATTTTAGTCAAGGGTTAGTTTGCCTTTTCAGACCAAAGATACCCTACACATTTATACATTACTTTCCAAAGTTGTTATGTATAAAAAGATCAAGATGGTATTGGATATATATGTGTCAGTACAACCTTGGGATAAGGATGTATGTCATGTGCAAAGGAAGGTAGGCATTAGATATGTTTGTTCACCTCTGATATCAATGGTGAGCACTTCCCTTACATTGGCTCTTTTGCGGACCACTCATTTATAGTTATGAAATGTATGGTGAAGACCTGGATAAGCATAACAGGTTGGCATGCCAGGTTCTGTCATCCATTTGGTGTGAGAGGCCAGCCCACCGGTAAGCTACACCAGTAGAGGTGGAGGTGGCTGGCTGATGGTCTAGCAACACAGGGACAGCAACGGCAAGTTATATGATGATGATAATGCATGTTTATGGAAACATTTCATTATTACCTCCTCTTTGTAGGTAGAAGTGTGGATAGAACTATCTCTCAGAACATGCAGACAGTGTACAGTTAGGACAGTGGTGAGCTAGGACAATATAAGTTACACATATCTCAGGGTTGTGATTATGACAGCTATAGCAATGATACATACCTGCCTGGATGTGTGGCTGTGTCTATCACCGTTGTGGCTCTGTAATATACCGAGATGCTGCTGTTGCTAGCCATGTGGTATGCATGTAAAACTGTAAGAAAATAAGGTAGTACAGGTCAACATTGCCATATCTGTACATGTGTAGAGGGTCAGGTATGTGGCTGTGGCATGTTTAGGATGTGTGTGTGCAGGCAGAGATATTTGTATGAACATGATTACAAGAGTTTGGTGTTGGGATAGTTGAGATGTACAGGACTGTTATCTTCCCTGGTATTATATTATGGATCCCTAGAGTGAGCCAGCCATACAGCAGATCTGGGTGCATGGTGAAGAGGATAGAGGTAGGAAGATAGAACTTGGAGTGGGCAAGCAGACTAAGTCAAACTTTGGCATAAGGAAAAGGCAATTGGAGTGTCAGTGAAAAATAAATGTTGAACTCAAACGCCACATGTCAATTTACAAATCAAACTAAATTGGGGCCAAGCTATTGAGTGTAGCTTGGACAAGGTGTGCACAACTGAGACAAATATATAAGCAGTATAACAATGTATTCAATTGATTAATGAACAATCAACTATTGATATGTACAATGTTTCAAAATGCCTTTATCTTTTGGAAAAAAAATTATTCAATATGCAATATTAACAAAACATGTTGCTTCCAAATACACGAATCATGATATTCCGTAAATGATCAGATTTCCAAATCAAAACATTCCATGAGTTTTCACATGAAATTTCAACAATTGTGCCCAATGCATTTCGGAACTGAAGAGTCCCTTCTTCAGGGGAAATCTAAAAATGAAATGAAAACTATTACATAACATTAACTACAGCATCAGAGTGGTTGATACAACCCAAAGTTATGACAATAATGATGTTAATTACAACTGTGTCATGTTAGTTACTACTGTGTTAATACATCATAGAGTTTGAATGACTTCATCATTACCCTACTTATTCATGAGTGTCAAGGCAGTGCCTTTAGTTCTTACAGTCAGAAAAAAGAAACATGCCAAGATAGCTGCGAGCAAACTGAAAAGTGCCCAAGGTCACCAATGTGCTCTCCCCTATACTGATCTAAAAATATGTGCTAAAAAGTGACAGTGGTAACTATTCAAAACGCCGGATACTTACGATAAACAACAATAATATCTGTGTTCACAAGGTTGTTAGTCTTGGAACCAGGAGTGTGCCTAAAGAAAGCGAGAACACCCGCTGAATATTAGGAATAGCCAAATAGTTAAATAGCTAATTGGTCTAGGAGATATAAATGACCATACCTAATGGTGAAACCAACTGATTGTAGCGTTCCCGGTAAAGGAAAAACCGAACCAAATCTACCAAGAAAAATAAATTAATGAACAAACATAGTATACCCATCACTTTGTCTTTCAAGGGGGCACCAACTAATGACAATGCTTACCGATGTTCAAATGATATGCAAGTCCTCGAGGCATCATACATAAAGGACCAGCACAAAATCAACCATGAAAGCAAACCTTAAAAAGCCAGAAAAGACGTCATCATTACGTTCCGTAAACAGCTGTCCCGATACGCACAACCAGACATGCCATATTGGAAAGGGCATCATCACGCAAGTAATCTTAGAAAACTAACTTTGCTAAACAGACAGATTAAAGTGAACAACTGGATATAAAAGAGGTAAACAAAAGGAATGTGGAAAATGCCAAATCAGAAAACCTGACTATCTCAAGTGCTGCACTATCGCAGAAAAGATTTGTTAGTAATCGTGTGAGATCACCCGAAACCACCTGAACATCCAACTTATGTAAATAAAACAGCCACAATTAATCAGTCAATATGTTCACAAAATCTGGTGATGCCAAAGTGCTTGACATTCATATATGGTATATAATCTGTGGATAATATAGAATAATCATGCCTATATCTGCAATGTGTTGACTTATGTAATATAAGTGTAAGTGAAAACATATTATTAAAAGAACATATTGTCTACTCAAATAATGTATGCTTGATGTATAGTAAATCTCACTGGTAAGAATCATGGTTACAATGAGCTTAAGAGAGCTCAAATGTTGAGCCTATAAAAAACATCCCATCTCTATCTTGTCATTAAGGCCTTTCGGTTTCAAGGTGTCCAATCTTTTGACCCAATATATTTCATGTTGAAGTAACTTTTTTGTGTTGTCAATGCTGGTTGTTTTAAACACAACCTCTATTATTTGGAATTTCACTTGAGCGATAGTATGTCTGTGTGTCATCCAATGTGCTGCAAGATTTGAATTAACATGCTTATTGCAAATTTTGCTCTTATGTTCTGTGAGTCTGATTTTCATTTTCCTCTCTGTTTTGCCTATGTTTAATAGGCCACATGGGCATTTAATGGCATGAATCAGATTGCTGGAGTTACAGTCCGCTTAATGTACTAGCTTGATTGCTTTTCTTGTTCGTGGGTGTGTGAGAGGGCTGCCAAGAGTCAATTTTTTACAATGAATGCAATTAAGGCATTTCTTCGTTCCTTCATATTTTTGATTAGTAAGATGATATTTCTTGGATAGGATCTCTTTTAAGTTGTGGGATCTCTTATAAGCAAATAATGGTTCTTGGTCAAAGAGGCATGAAAATCAGGTTCCTTTTGTAATATTTCCCACCGATTGTTGATAATGCGTTTGATTATTTGAGACTGTACTGAATATGTGGCTACAAATACCATCCTGTGGGTAGCCTTCTTTGATTTCTTTATCTGTAATTGCTCACATGCTGTGGATATCGCTCTATGTTCATGTGCATTTAGAAGTTGTGCGGGATATCCTCTGTTTAAGAATCTCACTTTTTGTTCCGAAAATGTTGTTTTACACATTGTTTCATAGGATTTGATTTGCCTGGTTCTTAAACATTGCAAGTACGGTAAGTTACACACTAAGCTTGGTGGATGGAAACTGTGAAAAAGTAAAGTGTTGTTTCGGTCTGTAGGCTTCTTATGAACTGAAGTTTTAAAGCCATGTTCTGCTAATTCAATCAATACATCCAAGACCTGACTTGCTGTTGGTATAAGTAAATTGAATCCTGGGATTCTTGGAATTCAGTTTTGCAATGTTTTCAAGTAACATGGTTTCTGTGTTTTTCCATACTAGAAAAATATCATCAATATAGCGGCATAAGAATGCTAAATTGTTTGACCATTCCGGGCTACTGAAGATGTGTTCCTATTTGAATTTAGCCATGTAGATATTCTCGTATGCAGGAGCCCCTGCAAAGCCCATTGAAGTGCCATTTATTTGAAGATAAAACTTGTCATTCCATACAAAATAACTGTCATGTAAACAAAAGTGGAGGAATTCCAGAAGAAAAACGTTATTTGTGCGTGCCATTGGGTGTTGCAAAAGTGCCCATTCAGTTGCTTCTAAACCTTCTGAATGTGGGATCGATGTGTATAAAGATACAACATCGAAGGTACACAAAAGTCACTCTTCATTCTCTTTACGTGATAATACTCTCAACGGTTGTAAAAAATCTGTGGTATCCTGAATGTATGTGTGCCACGACTGTACAAAAGTTTTTTTTTTAATAGGTATGCTCATCCATACATTCTAAATTTACAAAACAAAGCCATCAGCCCAAAAAGGAATCCTCTGCTAATCAGAATGTAAGACACTTGGCTGAGTCTACTTGCTCCGCTCTTGGAAAGCTGGATAATATCTTAAGGACTCACAGGACGGGTTCAACAATGATCCTCCTTTAATGATGGAAAGAGTAACAAGATTACTGGAAACCACTAAATCAGGATCCCCTATGGGCCCATGTCCACCGTATGCATTACAACTAGTTCCCCACACAATTGCGACCCATCTTGTCTTACTTCTAAATAAAGTACTTGCTTCAGGGCACTTTCCATTAGCCTAGAAAAAATCTCTGATTCGCCCTGCCTTAAAAAAAACCTTCACAAGATCCTACAGAGGTCAAAAACTATCAGACTATTTCCTGCCTACCGCTCCCCACTAAGATATTAGAAAAAGCTTTAAATAAAGACTTGATAGCCTTCATCATTTGGATCCATAGCAGGCACTAGCACTGCACAGAATCAGCATTAATTGCAGCTACAGAGGAGATTCGAATGCAGGTAGACAGGGGAGGGAAGGCAGCACTTATTCTATTGGACCTCTCACCTATGTTTGACACAGTTAACCATCAAGTACTTATCAACCGACTGCAGAATCTGGGGATCAAGGGTATGACACTGAGTCTACTCAGTTCTTTTTTGTCAAACAGAGAACAAACTGTAATGCTGCAAGGGCGTGCATCAAACTCTTTTGCTCAGCTCTGTAGGGTGCCTCAGGGATCATCATTATCCACAACACTATTTAACATCTATTTTACCCCATTGGCACTACTCATTCGACCTCACGTTTTTTCTGCAATATCATACGCAGATGATACACAGATAGTGGTATCAATTTCATCTGAGTTAGATGGTGTACCAAAGAAATTAACAACTGTTTGGCACACATCACTAGATGGATGCAGAAAAAATGTCTCAAGTTGAATACTGAGAAAACAGAGGTTATGCTCTTTAGAAACATCTCTTACTGGAATGATTCTTGGTGGCTGGTCGTCTCAGGGCCATGCCTACCCCCAGATCAAAAAGTAAAAAATCTGGGAATCATGTTTGACGATCAACTTTGTTTCTCAGAACAGGACAATCATATAACATCCTCATGTTTTTATATCCTGAAGATTTAAAAAAAGATATTTTTATTCATCCCATTAGACTTACAAAAAATGGTAATAGGTGCCTTGGCTCTATGGAAGATAGACTACTGTAATGCTCTCTATTTGGGAGCACAGAAGCATTTGCAGTTGAAGCTTCAGTCTTTGCAGAATACGGCAGCCCGCTTACTACTAAAAATTCCAAAATGTAGTCCCATATCAAAGAGCATTAGGGATCTACACTGGCTGCCTGCCTAGGCTAGGGTAACATTTAAGGCCTTTTGTATTGCACATAAGGACCTTCATTGTTCTGGTCCTTCCGTCTTTAAGAAGTCCCTTTGGTGGAATGTCCCTCGAAGTGACTTAAGATCATCCACCTCCCAGGTGGTGGTTATCCCCAAGGTAAAAAAGGCAAATTGGGGGGGCAGACGTTTTTTCCACTTGGGCTTACTGTCAGCTGTGGAATTCAGTGCCATTCTCATTGAGGTCTCAAACAAGCAGGCTGGTCTTTAGAAAATCTTCGAAGACCTGGCTCTTTGTCTCTAGTGTCTAAATTATGACTCTCTCTCTCTTGGTCAGTGATAGCACTCATTAGCACTAAGACGCCTTGGCATTCACGCGCTTTAGAAAAATATTACTTACAAATGTCGAAGCAAAATCCAAAGGTCTCATATCAATGTCCAAAGAAATATGAAAGTCATTCTCACAACCCAAACATGGTTTCATCATTGCTCTCTTGGGTTGCAATTACAACGTCCTGACCATCTTCCAGGTCAAAGTGAGGGTGCCTTCAACCACCAACTATGGTACAGGAATGTTGTTATGTAGGGCACTATCAAACACCTCCTGACCAGTAGGACACATATTGTCAGGTTCAAGGGCAGTGGTGAAGGAGGAAGACAGACTGATGAAGACTGTGGGGGTTGTGCAGGCTGGTATGTATTGTTTCGAGGAACAAATCATAGAATTTACTTAGGCTGGGGATCTCCAGCTTCCAATATTGACTCAGTGGGGGGCCATGATTCCAGTAATGATTTAGTGGGATTCCATAGAAGTCAAAAGGTTATGAACCGCTGGTCTAGAGCACTGGCTGATACTCCTTTACTCCTATCCGACATTCAATATGGGTTCCAGAAGGGCATCAGGACCATAGAACAGTGCTTTAAACTGGAAGTGCTCATTAAAAAATGCAGAGTGGTTAAAAAGGGTCTAACTTATCTAGCCTTCATAGCCCTGCCAAGTGCCTTTGAGTGTGTCTCACACTCCAAATCTGTATTAATTATCTGGAGCAGATTTTGGTGGAGGGAGGCAGAGACATGTCCCAAATAGGGTATTGCCCAGTGCCAGCCCTCATATATGCTGATGATGTGGTATTAGTGTCTCGAACCCCGAAAGGCCAACAACTTTTGTTGAACACTTTTATAGGTTTTATGGGAGAGCTGAACCTCAGGGTAAACCTGGAGAAAACTTACATCATAACATGTGGGTTATAGTCCTCCCCCACTGTCAGCTTTACTTGGAGTTTTCAATTTGATTCTGGTGGCACTTGGAAACAGCAAAGTGTAATCAGACAGAACCAATTTGAGAAGGCTCAAACTGCCCTTTTTAATCTATCTTCGTAGTTAGAGATAAAACCCATAAAGCAGATGGGCACCATTTATTGGGCAAAGTGCATAGTGCTGGCTACTTATGGGGCAGCTGTTTGGGGGCACACAAGCCTCATGAACTTGCAGAGGTCGAAAATTATTTTCTTTGTAGAATACTAGTAGTCCCATCTAGTTGCCCCCATTTTGTGGCGTATCATGATCTGGACCTATCTTTTCTGGAGGACCTTATTAGGAAATGTCCTCTACTTATTTTTTTTTTTTTAATTCTTTTTATTAAACCTTGTTTAATACGACATCACGTGTTCACATACATAGGATTTGTATGATTACACTGGTATAATTTCTGTTTGTTACAGAGTACTTTTCAATGAGACATGGCAAGTTACAGTCTTTAAGGTGAGGCTGGCTCGTCATCTGGGGGGGACAGGCGGTGCACAAATATGTCCAAGATATGCGTTCCATTTGCCCCATATAGCAGTCCATTTTTTAGGGCAGCCACGTGCAATGTATACCGTTTTTTCTCTGATCATGTACCATGTCCGCCTTCCAGGCCTCGAGTTTTGGTGACACTTCCTCCCCCCACAATTGTGCAATGTTTCTTTTGGCTACCATTAGACCCAGAGTGACACACAATTTGTCTTTATTGTTGAGATCCGAGGGTTCCCATACATTCAATTGACACCTTTTTGCTTCGAGTCTAATCACAGTGTCTAATACCTCACCCATACAGTCATGCACCTTCTTCCAATAGTTCTAGATGCACCCACATTCCCAAATAATGTGCATACAAGTGCCGTCTAGGCCACACAGTCTCTTACATTTCCCATCTGTCACCCTACCCATTTGTGCAATGTCTAGGTCTTGAGATATAGACTCTATGTAAAATATTTAGTTGGAGGAGGCGTAACCTGGATGAAATCGCCACTTCCCGTGGGGCGGCCACCGCCTCCTGCCACTCCTCATCGTCCAGCTCCAACCCATCCCTCTCCCAACGCTCTCGTATCGGTCCAAGGGGATCTGCTGAGTTATTAATTAATTTTTTGTATGTGAGGGAAATTGCTTTTTCTGGCAAGTAACCATCTAGTAGCCTGTCCTCTAATGGGGAGGATTCCGGGGGGGGAGGTTCCCTCTGGCAGATTTGTTCTGAGGTCATGTCGGACGTGCCGGTACCTGATATATTCTGTGTCGACCATCTCGTGTTTGAGCTGGAGTGATGCAAACGTCACCACCTCGCCTCCTTCCCATAGGTCCCCGATCTTTGATAACCCAATGAGATCCCATTTGTCTAATCCCTTTGACGTCGCAAGGTTGCCCAATTGTTCCGAATCCCATAGTGGGGTGGCTAGCGTGAGTTTCCTGTCCCATCCCAAGCTTCGGTTCGCTGCGTGCCAGACTTGGACCAAATCTTTAGTTGGTCCCGTTAAAGGATACCTTTGGGGCCTGGAGTAGAGCGCTGTATTGTGGTTTCTGCCAGGGCGTATCCATCTATCTACTCTGTACCCAGGGTCGTCCCTGAGGCAATAGGTGCAATGATTTATGGCGGCAAGGTGGGCTGCCCAATAATACTTTTTGATGTATGGAAGCCCCAATTCATCTGTCGTACCATCCGAGTGTGAGTTTATGCAAAGCTATTAGGGGACTGCCGTCCCACAGCAGTTCCCTCTGGAGGCCCTCTTTCTCCTTGAAATATCTGGCCGGGACCAGATCCCGGGAGTTCTGTAGGACATAGAGGAAGCGCGGCAAGTACATCATTTTGAAGAGCACTGCTCTTCCCAGCAGCAACAATGGCAATGACCTCCAGCTCGTAACATCCCGCTTCAGCCTCTGCAATGGGGGAAGGAGATTGCGTTCATAACGGAGTTTAGCGTCAGAGGTGATGTAAATTCCTAGGTATTTGAAGCCGGCTTTTGTAATTTGATTAGGGCAACCCCTGGGTGGGGAGGAGGGTACCCATGGAGAACATACAGCAGGAACTTGCTCCAATTGATCTTGTACCCTGAGTTTTTCCCAAAGTTTGTGAAAATGTTGAGTACTATGTGGAGTGAAGTTTTCGGGGAGGCAAGATATAGAAGAATGTCGTCAGCGTATAATGAGGTGCGATCCTCCCACCCCTGCATCCACTTGAGTCCCCTGATCATTGGATCTCTGCATATCCATGCCGCAAACGGCTCCAGGGAGAGAGCGAAGAGCAAGGGCAAGAGCGGACAGCCTTTGTGGGTCCCTTGGCCCAGTGTGAATACCTCTGATTTCTTATTGTTGACTACCGTTGACTTTCAGTCCTGAGGAAGGTGGTTTTTCACCAGCTTACACCACCGAAACGCGTCGACGCATATACTTTTGGGTTTAATTTGTTTTGGAACAGAACCTTGATAAACTAGGGTGAATGACTACCAGTTTGCTTCTGTTTACCAATACCACAAATTTACACCACTGAGACACAATTTTGGTGTCTGTTATCGTTCCTCCTTCTGTATAATTATTAAAATGTGTTACTGTCATTTTTGTATGAGAAAAGCTTCATGTACTTGTTAATTGTTCCAATATTTCAGGTCTGACTTGTGCCTATTGACTTGTGATAATAGGTCCTTTTTAAATTGTTATGTTTGATCCATTACTACAACGGTATTTTTAATATGTCAATAAACTCAAATTGAGGTTTTTTTAATCAATGCAAACTTTTTTATCAGTTCCTTTCCAACATTTCATCTGGAGCGGTTATGACTGAGTGCGATAGCGGGTAATTGGTTGTATGCAATGAGTGGATTCTATTTGGTGTTATCCTTTATTTCAGTCCAAAGAGAAAACTTTTTTTAACTATACTGACTACCACGTGTGCCATAGGGGCCGAGTAGAGAAGCCTCACCCACCCGATGAAACCGGGCCCAAAGCCAGGACTGCGAACAGGTATTGCCATTCAATTGTATCGAATGCCATGGTGGCATCTAGCGACACCACTACTGCATCTTCCTGAATCGTGTCCAATCATCCCAGCACGCCATGTAGTCTTTGCAAGTTTAATGCCGTCTTTCGGTGCGGCATGAACCCCGACTGGTCAGGGTGCACCAATTTACATATAACTTGGGTCAGACGGTTAGCCAGTAGTTTAGCCAGTATTTTGGGTTCTGCATTCAGAAGGGAGATGGGCCAGTAGGATGAGCATTCGTCCCTCGGTTTTCCTTCCTTATGTATAGTGACCAACATCGCTACCCTCTGGTCCTGTGGGAGGTGACCTCGATCCCTACTCTCCTTGAACGTGGCTTTAAGACATGGGGCTAACTTATCTGGCTTTAGTGTGTAGAGATCACTGGGCAAGCCGTTGGGACTCAGGGCTTTGCCGGGTTGAAGGTTCCTTATCGCCTATGCTATTTCATCAGCGGTAAGGGCACTGACTAATGTCTGCCGTTCCTCATCAGACAATGTGGGAAGGTTGATATCAGTGAGAAGAGCTTTAGAGTCTTTCTCTGGCAAATCCAAGTTTCTTTGGTAATACCGCCGTGTACTAGTCTGCAAACTTGTTGACTATGTCCTGGGCTTCTGTTATCTTATCACCCGAGTGGCTTATCAGCTCTGGTACCAACCTACTCACCCTCTCCTTCCTATCTAGCCAAGCAATCAATTTCCCTGCCTTATCTCCCTGGTCATACAGTCTGCCATCCTTGTCCCTCCCTAATGTTTTGGCCATATCCGTAGCGATGGCTTTATACACGTCCCGTTTTAGTTTCAGGGCATGGAGTTGCTCCTGACGGACTACTTCTTCCATCTCTTCCTCAAGGTGGAGGAGTTCATTTCCTAGGTGTGCCAGATCTTTGAACTTCTCTTTTCGCAGTCCGGCAATTAACAACAGCGCCTGTCCCCTCATTACTGTTTTAAATGCTTCCCAGAGAGTCAGGGATGATGCAACTGACCCTTCGTTTTCCTAGAAATAGTGGTCTAGGGCCTGAATGAGTGCCTTTTTCACTCGGGGGTTACGAAGGTACCACGGGTTAATGGGCGCAATGCTTCCCACTCTTTTTTCGCCCAGGACCAGATGGATCCACATCGGGGAGTGGTCTGATATCCCCCTCGCGTGTGTCGTATTTCACATACATTTGCTATTTGAGATGCGGGCATTAGCAAGTAGTCTATTCTGGAGAAGCTGTTATGTGCCCCTGAGTAAAACGTGTATTGCTTACTATCTGGGTGGTATGCCCTCCAGACATCTGTGAGGCCTAACGCTTCTAAGAAGTTTGGGAGTGTCCTCTACTTTAATGGCACATGGTGTGGACCCAGGAGGAAGCCAAACTCAATAGGTTGATAATAGAGGACTGCCGTACTCTGGATTTGGTGCTGCACATTCCTTGGCTGAGGCATATTAAGATTCTTCGCATGAAATTTGATAGACCTAATCTGTACAACAAATCAAAGTCATTGAGTTAGGATTGGCAAAGGGGAACTAAAATCTTAATGTCTCCATTTATTTGAAGAGGAAAGATACAATAGAGAATTTAGTAAATTTAGTGTTGAGTTACGGGTCTCTGTAGGCTTACAGCTCTACTTGGAGCACACTTTAAATCCTCAGCAGAGGTTTGTGCTAACCGGGTTGAGATGTAATATGTTTCACCATTTAGAGACCGTTCTGAGGCCACGTTTGGTCCAAAAAGTTAGTATGCTGTCCTTGTGATGGCCTCTTCAGTGAATATTCCATGAACATTATGTTTTTTTGCACATTTTTCGATGTTGCACGGTCTAATTTTATTAAACCATTACTGTGTACATTTCCATGTAGGTATAATGCAGACCCGCCTTCGTTTACTTGCAGCAATTACAGTCACCAGAGGCATGCCTCCTGTTCAAATGTATATCTGGCATGCAATTGACATAAGGATGACAATGGGAGACTTTTGATTAACTGTTCATGCCTTCTGGACACTGTTTATTGGCTGGGAAAGAGGGGATTCTCTATGGATGTTTGCAGGATAGATGTGGTCTTTTTTAGTCTTTATTTGTATTGAGACTGTTTTAGAATTTTGTATATGCACTTTTGATGTATGTATTATCGATCAATTAATAGTTTGCTTTTATAAATACATTTTATAGTTTCTTTTATGCAAACTACATAAAATTGACTGACTGACTCACTAAAATACACAAAATACTCTCAAGGCCGCTGCTATGCTGGTGGCCTGAAATACATTTACTTTGACCTATCGAAGCGCAGGCATATTAATCTGTAGGCATGCGTTTGTTGGCTTGTTACGATGCACGCAAAGCGTTCTTACGCCTGTAAACGCACGCAGGGCGCAGGCAGACTGTATGTGCTTGGTTGCCTACAAGCACCTCTCTCTCCTTTTTTGGGGAAGCTGAAAAGAGGTGCCTATAGAGTGACACAGGCACAAAACTTGCAGCTTCTGAGGCAACTTCTGTATGTCTAACATGCTTCAGTCAAAATTTGAAATGACACACAAAAAGGTCAGATTGTACAAAATCACGGATGTTAGTGCAATTCACAAAATCCAAGACTCAAGGGACTGCTCTGATAAAATCGTGACAGTATTAAAGCAGCACTAGAGGTGCCAGACCATGGGTGGAGGTCGCTTAGTGCCATGTAAACGCTATGAGACGTTTTGTTGTATTTTCCTTGTTGGTGCACAAATACATTTGACAAAAAGTTGCTTATCACGCTATTTCAGATGGTCATTAGATCTTCATGATTATTCCTAATCTGCATTGGAACAGACAATGGGGCATATTTACAAGCCCCTTGGAACACTTTTGCGTCACTTTTCCCATGTTAAAAGTGACGCAAAAGTGGCGCAAGGGGCTTGTAAATCTGCCCTAATGTATCTATCCGGAACTGCAGGCCAAAGCGAAATTTAAATTACGCTGTCGTAATTAGCGGGAGTTTGAGTTTGTTGCACCAAATCCCTGAAACTATGCAATTATACCAGTCATGTATTACGCCATCCTACACAGCAATATTATAGCTCAGGAGTGTGGGAACATCCAGAAAGCGAGCTACTAATGATGGAAAGACCCATTTTGCGCCAGAATATAACACTATCTGGCACATGCATCAAAGCTTTTTGCGATCGCAAACGGTGCGATTCGCAAAAATCGGACGTTTGTGATTGCAAAATTAGCTTTTGCGCCGCATCAAGGGTCAAGGCCCTAGCAATTTGAGAATTCGCAATTAATTGCGAGTTCTCAAATTGCAATTGCATTTTAGGAATCACATTTTGCGATTCCTTAAATGCAATGCAAGAACCACTTTAAAGTAGCAATTTCGCTACTAGGGGGCGCAAATTACCATGAAGTTGAACTTCATGGTAATTTGCAAAAACTTTGAAAAATGCACTAAAGTGCATTTTTCAAAGTTGTAGGTTACACACACACATGTCCTTGGGACATGTGTGTGTGTGCAACATTTGTGCACAGATCAATGTCAGGGGTGCAACAGGGTGTCCTTTTGACTCCCTTGCACCCTTGAAATTGCTTGAGCAATTTGCGAGTACCAATTGGTACTCGCATATTGCGCTTGCAATTTCCCATTCATTCCTATGGACCTGTAGGCCCATAGGAATGAATGGGAAGCTATTCCTTATTTGTGACTTGCTATTTGCGAGTCGCAAATAAGGAATATGTAGGAATCGGTATTACTATAGCGATTTCTACATGCATAGAATTTTGCGAGTCCTTAATTGCGAATTCTTAATATTCGCAATTAAGGACTTGCAAAATCATAGCTTGATGCATGTGCCTGTAAATGATGCATTTGTATTTTGGGTATTTCTGCATAATTTGGCATAATGTGCCTGAAATTATTCACATTTATGTAAAAGGAATTTCTGCAAAATTCTGTTAGCTACGGTCTATTTAATCAAACCTACTCTGCAAGGTCACATCACAAACTCAGATTTTTAGATACATAATCATCAAGGTCATACCAGTGAGGGGGAAATACACTAGTACTAATAGAGACGTGAGGAACAGAGTAGTCAGAATAGATAGTTATAGGACAGAGGATGAAATGCCCTCAGTGAAGAAAATGCAAACATTGACAGTCAGTGAGATAGAATTGTTAGGAGAAAGGGTGGGGCCGGGCCTGGCCATATGGTGAATGCCATAACCGGGGCAGACCTGTCAGGGCCAGGCAAGCTGGGAAAGCAGGCGAAAGGAAATCGTCATGAAAGAACAACATGCATCCCGCCATCCCGAAATGAGGACACAGGGCTGAGGGCGAAGCAGTGTCCAGTGACTGACACTTGCACTGATGCAAGACAACACCGGAGGTTGAGCTGCGGCTATGCAAAGTTGATTAGGGTGGATTGGCCTTGCGTCCCGACTTAACAGAGCAAGCTACTCAAGAAAGCACAATATAGGCCACAGGCTTCTTGTTTGCCTCATAAAAAAAAATCCAGCTTATTCCTATAAAAAAAATCATCATTGTGCTTATAAATAATAAGATAATACTGCAAGGAATAGGTGTTTTCTTCGAGAATCATACTCTTACTAATGATGCCTCTTAATATCAGAACTTTGATTTATTTTCAAGCAAAAGAATTGCCTTATTTTTCTTAAAAGACGATAATTAATGCACCAGTGCAACAGTGCTTTACACATCAATAGTGCTTTATATATGTAGTCAGGGTCACTGGGATTGTGTGATTCTATGGCACAGCTTTTTTTCACATAATTATGGATTTGCCGCATTTGCCACATTATCCATCATCTGCTGCATAATTTGCAGATTTTAACCCAAAAAATAGTTTTTAGCGCAAACATAACAAAAGTTACTAAAGACATGACGCTTGCTTTGCGCCCAGTGGAAGGTCCTTCACAAAGGTTAACTGGTCATCTTACAGCTGTTTATTTCTGTATTTGGCTGTTGAACTGGTACTAATGAGGTGAGATCTTTGCCCAAGCAGTATATTAACATGTGTAAAAATGGTAAAATAAGGAAGCGATACTATCAAGAATGTGCCGCATTATCCCGCATAATTTGCCTTTTCGTGCTGTATAAATCAGTCGATGCTTCCAAATAATTTAGCATTCACCTGCCTCCTAATTCCAGTGGCCTTCTATAGAGCAGGGAATGTATTACATAATAGCTCAGAAAATTTAAGCCTCTCCTTTGCACATAAATCTATGTTCAAATTGAGCAGTAGAAAACGGAATTATAAGGGGCAGTGAGGATACAAAGGACCACATTACATTTGGTTTCTAAACACTGATTTTGGCCATTAGGAGGCATGAGTTTGTACTGAACACAGCATTTCAAGGACAATTTATCTGGGTCAAAATTAGAGGAATTTGTTTCTGTAAAATTCAGGACTGGTATTCAGAAATCGGTGAGAAAACACTATTTTCTGGAGTTATACATTTCCATAGGGGCCACATATCTAAAGAAAGCTAATCCATGGTACATCTGGAACCTCTGAATTAATAATACCTTGGGTATAGGCAAATCTGGGTGCTATATTACAGTATCAATATTACCACAATATTTGTGAAGGAGACCTAAGTAAATTGTGTATAAAGGTGACTGAATACCTCTTTACAGATAGGTGTAGAATATTTCGGGCCTCATTTATGAAAAGTTTTGCATTGCTGCGTGAAAACAGCAATACAACACCCCTCAGTACGCCCTCCTTGCGACACCATGGATGCATCATATTTACTGTACGGTGCTTCATGTTGCAAGGATTTACAGATACGTCAGTATTCCTGACGTATCTGTAGGCACAAAAGTGGCACATTGCTCGGGTGTGTCTGAAAACAGATGCAACTCCAGCAATGTGTCCAAAAGGCCTGTACCAGTCTTACACCTGCTGTGAGGCAGGCATTAGAGTTTGACGTAGTGGTGTCCTAGAAGTGTCGCAGTGAAATCACATAGATTTCACTGCAACACTTCTATGGGCCTTTTTTGTGGGGGAATGCCCACCCTGCAATCATTATACCTGACGCAGGTTTAATGTAGCGCAGGGGCTTACAAAGTGATGCCTCGGCTTAGATGCATCACTTTGTAAATATGTCACAGTGTGGCGCATATTTAACGCCGCCGGTGCAAGGGGCTCATAAATAAGCCCCTTCGTATCCAAGGTAATTCATGGTCAGAGAGCAGTAATGTAAAGTAATCTCTCTCCTTCTGGGTAGATATGAAAAGAGCCTACTTGCTGAAAACTCAATCATTTCCAACTATAAGTCTACAGCTGGGCAAAATTCTCTTTCCAGAGAGTCGCTGCAGTGCCCTTCTCCCTCTGAGGTGGAGGGTCTATCTGTGGCCCTCCTATTTAGGTGGAGAGGGTTCCCTTTTGCCCCTCTACACCTTGCTGGGTTTCAAGGAGATCTGCTGCTTCACCCACATTTAAAATGGCTGGTCTTTTACAGGGTAGTGCTTTCACTTCCCTCACCATGTATGTAAAGGCGATTGACCGTTTGAAGCTGGAGGAGAAATAGTGTTGAACTGAATTTGCATTGGCCATAATCTTAGGCAAATCAAACCCCGCCTGTCGTCCTCCAACGAGCATTGCTACATGGTAGCTACCATCTGGCGGTATGAGTGGTCACAACCTGGTGGATACTACCAACCATATAATGACCGCACCCCAACCAAAAGCACATTCAAGATATGGCAAAGAAGTACAAGAGTCTCTTGATCATGCCTATGTATTGCCACAAAAACCTCCATGATTTACAATAACCTGATCGTATATAGTGTTAGGAAGAGGTACAGTGATATATTTGTATCCCTTCCTTTAAACAATTTAAAATACTGGAAAAAGTGTTATTTTGTTGTTAGAATGAATACAAACACAGTTATGAATTACCTCTGTACTACATAAGGGATAGAGTATCCCAACCGTACATTATAAGGATATTGCAAGTCACTGAGGCATTCCATATCCATATAGAGGAATGAGACCGAAGGCTAAGTTCCTTTTTTAAGGTTATGAACTCCTCGGTGACTTGCAATATCATTATCATGTACGTCAGGTGGTACTTTAACCCATATAATATATGGTCACACCATTACCTTTCCCACAAACCACTGAAAACCTTGGTGCATAGCTCCTTCACATGAAAGAGTGAGCATGTTTGCAAACATGAAGAATACAAATAAAACCTCCAGTGAAAAATTATACACATCAAAAACCTATTAGATATTTGTGCAACCTGATATTAAAAACAGTTCAATAAAAGTCAGTTTAAAAAAAATGAGCTGCAGTAGCTCAAAACATGTACAAACAAGCAGAAAGTGTATTCTCTCTGCTTGTCATTGTGTAGCCATTAGAATAGATCAGATGAAAGAAAAGCCACATTCTATTTGCTGCTTTAAACCGTTGGTTTAATTATGGTCCATGACCTGTCCTGCCTTTCACATCAGCTGCTGGCTGTGGCAGCAGACATTGTGATGTCAGTACTCAACTGTAATAAATTATAATAGCCGAGTTCTAATTTCTTTATAAATGGAGCCTTCGTGCATCACAAGTCGCAAATTATAAAACCAATTGTGACTGCTGTTTACACAGGGTTTCCAGAATCCCATGTATTATAATCACTTTTACATCTTATGATCTGCATCATTATCATGCAGCAGAATTGCTCAGATGTCATTCCTGTTAGTGCAGATACCTCCCGAACACTCTCATTAATCTTCTTGTTGACAGAACCCATTGGCTTTACCCTGACAAGCAGTGGTAGGCTTTGGTGTAAAAGTAGGGGTTGATAGCTAATATCCTGCATTTTCAAGGGAAGGTAGGCAGCTGGGGTGGAGGGAGATGTCCTGAGGCTTCACAAAAAAGAGCCCAAGTTGTCGGTTAATGAGATTTGCTGGTATGTGATAGGCACCTGGGGGCATATTTATAATTGCGTTGCGTCGCCTTTGTGTCACGCAAGGGTGAGCAAGGGCTGAACAACTACTATGGGCCAACTACGATGCCATAGTAAACGGATCCGACTCTCGGTCAGAGCCGTTCCTACGGCATCGTAATCAGCTGTTCAGATTCATTTCCGACCAACCCATTTGGATGGGATCGGTCGGAAAGGAATCCGAACTGGATTTCCGAATGGCTTCCGACGGGCTTGGAGAGCCCATCTGCCATTCGGAAAGCCTCCAGTAATCCCAAGGGTGACTCTTTCCACCTGAGAGATTACAATGTCGGGTTCCGACAGCCTTGAGGTGCCTGCCACAGGGTGCAGG
Organism: Triturus cristatus; assembly: GCF_964204655.1. Classification (NCBI taxonomy): domain Eukaryota; kingdom Metazoa; phylum Chordata; class Amphibia; order Caudata; family Salamandridae; genus Triturus; species Triturus cristatus. The sequence continues at coordinate 452,432,498 of NC_140587.1, forward strand.
GATGAACTGCACCTCTTCTCTTTAGAATGAGAGCATGCATTCCGGTCGCAATGCATGCTCCCATTGTAAAGAAAAAGAGTGCGATGAACAGTGTTTGGTCGCATCCTAATTGCTGGGTTGGGACCGCCGACAGGAGGTCGGTCGATCCCATTACCTAATTGATGTCGGACAGACTCTGGTCCATTCGATATCGGGCCCTAAGTCAGATTTAGCAAGCTGCGCAAGGCCACATTATCTACCGTTTCTGTGCTCCAGGGAGGCGTTCCATGGGTGGAGCATGGGTGTACCCACGCATCCACCCGTGGATTTTGACGCAGTCCCAAGTTTGCCATCACTGGTAGACCTCGGAATGTGCCAAAATGCTCTGCCTCCCCAGGTGAGGCATAACGAGGAAAACATCTTTATTTCTCCCCACAGTTTCCTCTTTCTAATTGTGATGCATTCTGCAGCACACCTAGAAAGAGGAACATTTCTCTGAGGATTGTTTTGAGCAGGAAGGTGTCCCTTCCTGCACAAAGGCAATCCTGCCTGCAATGCAGGCACCCTTGCACCACAGCGCAAGGGTGTCTGCATTGGCGCTAGGCAGCACATTGTGCGCCAGGGCAAGGAAAGGACAAGTATGTGCCATGTAATGTTAAATATGGTGCTTTCCTGCCCTTTCCCTTTCATGCAGCGCAATGCAGCAAGGTGGCTTGCTGTGTTGCACTGCGTGAAAGCTTGATAAATGTGCCCCATGGTGTCTGTAAAACCATCTGTGCCATTAATGTGTGCTTGCACACATTCACATTACACTGGGTGGATTAACTGTAACCCTTTGGGACAAATTGTACCTCTTTGGTGTCTAGAACTCCCTGTCAGTTTGCTAAATATGAATAAAGTACCCGTACTATAAATTACACGCTTCTCGCAAGTCACCAGGAGTTCAGTTCCATGTAGCACCAAACGAGGCCGGATATCAAGTCCTTTCGTAATGTAAATGGAAATAAAATGCACCCTCACTCAAGCCCGAACCCTCTATAACATCCATGGCTATAAGCTTCATTCAAATGAATAAGGTTTTTCTGGCTGCAGATATGTAGAATACATATGGCATCTGTCCTTTCTAAATAAACACAGCAAAATGCAATTTGTAATTAAACTGCATGAATGGCATGCAAATGTATAGTCCGTATGCATGACTACAAACAGCATGATAATCTATTATCCATATGCATGACACTGTTACTAACAGCGTGAAGCATCCCATTAACTCAAGCACGTGACACTAACATTAGATATGAGACCTGCACAATGTCACACTAAGCTTGCCACCAAATGGAAACAGCAAGACTGACTACATCCCTTACACTTGACTAATCACTAACATTGGGATTCCACCGAATAGCACGCTTAGTGACAACATGCAGATAGAGTCCTGCCCTCCGGTTTTGAAATCCAGCAGTGCAAAAAACATGACCAAACTTTTGTAAAAGCCTCCTGACTGGGCAATGAACCACAACGGTTAAGAAAAGAAAAAAGAAATGGGCACTTGCAATGCTCTGCTCAGAATGTTCCTTTTCCCTCTATGCTGGCTGTGACAGCAAGGTAATGTAATATCATAAGGCCACTTTGAGATATTTATACAGTAGTGCAGTGACTATTTTTTAGGTCTCGCCTAGCGTTGCAGCGGGCATGCGATGCTCGCTCGGCATATTGTGAGAGAGATTTCCGAAGGGGACTTGAAGCCACGCCCATCATTTTCATTGGGTCGCGTCAGCGTTTATGCTAAACCTGGCTTCCCATTGAAAATTATTATTTTTGGCCACTGCCCTTTCTCCCTTTCGTCCGGCCCATCCAGACTGGCTCGTCTGCTTCACGGCTGTCGTGAAGCAATTTCTTATCTCAACATCTGTTTCACTCAGCCGTGTGTTTATTTTTGCATCGCTCTTTCACTTAAAGTGAAAGCGTGATGCAAATATAAACAAGCGGCTGCCTTCCCGCAATGGCGAGCACTTGTTTTAAAGGGGACTACTCTAACTCACTGAAATGCGAACCGCGGCTAACGTTCCGGTCTGTGTGCTGCACTTTCTAGCTCTGCCAGCACAATAAATGGTTAAAGCTAACGTGTGAATAATTCTAACTCGTGCAACGTATTTCCTTATTTTCACTTCGAATGGTGGCTGCGGGCATAAAGCAGAATGTGTCACATGGATGGAGTGAAGCGAGGGGCGGGATTCACTTGCGACTCCTCTCAGCTGTCGATGGGATGATTGGGTGTCAGACGCGCCCTCTAGTGAATGCGACGCCTGATGCTTTTCAGTCCAAATGCAGCACTTGCAGTTTTAAGGGCAGACGACCATGTCTGAGTCATCTGCAGAGTATTTCTGCCCGCTATGCCGACGTGTGTGACAAAGGACACAAAGTGCCAATTTAGAGAGACTTGGTTCAGCATGTACAACATGCAGGCGCATGAGATGCGGCCAAGTGGAGAGCAGCGGACAAAAATAGGCACGCGCGTGTGTCACTGCACGTCACCCACTCAGAAGGGACAGTCAAACGCAAGCTATGCAGCAGCCCGGCGAGGCGCAAGCCTTCCTACAGCAAATGCACAACTAATCGTTTACTTGTCTAAAGCAACCTTGCAGGAGAGAACATTGCAAACTAAGTATATGCCATGCAAGCCCATACCATAATCTGCTCATGCAATTATTTTGTTTTTAAAAATTGTGCATGTTCATTCTCAAAGCTGCAATTGCTCCTAAGCAAATCATTTGTTTTCAGATTTAAAAAAAACACAACTCTGGAGTGCATGTTACCCACAGGAATAAACTATACAAAGCAGCATTAGTACAGAGTGCTAGATTACATTTTGGATGTGATATGACGTTTCCATACCAAACACTGGGTTATGGATCTACATCACATGCGTAAGTGGTCTAAACCAATTCTGCACAAAGATCCAGAGAGTTTAACATCACAGTCTCAGGAGTGAGCCTCAGAAGTTCACCGCTGGGAAACTATTTCTTCAAAGTCATGTGACATGGGATTTCTAAGTATCATTAGCAGGCTTTGAATACAGGCTTAATTCTGGAGGTTTCTTGGGTTAAATGCAAATCGCACAGTAATTCCTCACATGGCCAACATATTTAGCCAGATCGAATACTGAAAGATGACTGCTCCCTGTTTTGCATCTTATGGGATCTCAATAAAATGAAACAGCAAAAAAACGTACGCGAAAAGTGGCGCCATCAGTTGCCACGAGACAGGACTGTGCATTGGCGTTTAAGAGCTCTTGAAAGACAAATACTCTTGTTTACTCAAGTGCCTTCCCTCATTGAGGGTCACCGTGCTCTGTTTATTTACTTATTTATTGTTACTTTGATTTTGAGCGCAGCGCTGCTTCAGGGTCACCGCGCTCTGTTTTATTTCGTTTTTTTTTTTACTTCGGAGCGCAGCGCCCCCTTTAGGGACACCACGCTCTGTGTATGTATTTATTTTGTCACCTGTACAGCAGGTGCGCTTCCCTAAGCTAATTTCAACGTGCACACAGCCGTTCCGGAGTGTACCGGATCATAATTACACCCCTCACTCTTTTTTTCCGTTCTTCTTTTTACTTTAATGAGCGTGGTGCCGCCTTCATGGACACCGCGCTATGCAATGCAAAAGGTGTTGCTTTTGGTATTGTAAATAACAATGGCTTTAATATTTTAAAAGGCATTGCCATTTACAATGCCACTAGCTCAAAAATTCGCAGTTGCAAGACCTATTGCATTGTAAATGCTTGTTCTTACTACAGCTGAGTGATAAAGCCACAAGTAGACTGTAGCATGCATAGGAACATAAGCATTTCATTTTCTTATTACAGGAGCGTAGTTATGTTGTAAATAAACAGTATTGTATTATTACAGTGGAGTCAATAATCAAGACTGATTGAAGTTCCACAAATATGCCAGAGGCCTGCATGGTTACATTTGCAAATACGTCCAGATAGATATCCCACCCAACAAGGATGGAAACCCGGGCTGGAATGTGTTTCCCAGCTGTCACCTGACTGCTTCTTGGTCCCACCTCCTCTTTTACTTGCCCATAGAACATCTGGCAGCAAAGAAAAGAGACAAAGTATGGTGCTGCTGTTAAGCAAGCATTGGCAAAGCAATAGGTTTCGTCTCTGCAAAATCTGTTGGCTTTGTCCAGTGCCTAATTTGTGACATAATAAGTGCCAAGGCTCTAATCAGCAGGTCACTGCAACTTGCCCCTGTTATTCTGCATCTGATAGTAACAACACAACTAGTAACCATTACACTCCTACAAGTGTGACAATTCGGGCTATTTCAGGCCCACAAAGCTATAAGACTGGCTTGGGTGGCAGGTAATAGTTAATTCTAACAGGCTGTCACAAGTGCTGGTGTTGACAATTAAGGCCCAGTGCCGAACCCCGGAAACCACTGGCTCAAATTCAGCACTAGCTTTGTCAATGTTTTTACATGTTGCAAGCAGCAAAAGATGCCATGCAACATGGCTTAAAGTAAAACAAAAAAAAGTATTATAACGTAGCCAGCACTGACCGCTTAATAGTACTTTTCTTACTTTAAGATATGTTGGACATCAGCCTGGGTTGCTGTCTAGTATGTACATCATGGCGGCTTGGGGTCTGAAGCCACAAGAGGGAGGAGTGCAGCAAAGACATCAGAGAGTGGGAGGAGGGTGGGGTTTTCACGGGGGGAGGGGGATGGTGACACTATGGGGGGAGTGACACCACAGGGAGTGGGGGAAGGGCGGGGTTGAAGGAGAGGGTCTGGAAACTGATGCGCTCTCTAAGAGTGCTTGCCAAAAAATGAAAAAGGAGTACCTGCAGGATCCTGCTGCCAGTGGAAGTTCACCAGCCACAAAAAGCTGTAAATGGTCCATGCCCCATGGCAGGGATGAAGCTTCGAAACCCAAGAGGAAGACGGAGACGAGGAGGAGGCACTACCAATGGGAATCAAGGAAACAAGAGAGATGTGAGAGCCAAAAATTGGTTAGTAAAGGCAACAAGTGGGCTGCAAGACCCTTTTAAGATTCTTTTTTCTTTACAAGAGATTTCACAAGCACAGCACAAGCGCTATATAGACAAAAGCCCAAAAAGGGTGTGGGCTGCTGCTACTGGTCCTGTGTGGCAATATGAACGTTGTTGCTACAACACTGGGACACCTTTATCAGATGTTTTTAATTTGTAATTTTTGTACCTATCGAAGCTGGTGAACTTTTCTAAACAACTACACAAAGTTGTACGTCAATCAGACATAGTGATGTATTGTGGCAACAGGCAGTAGTGATATCATTTTATTATTTTAAGTATAGCAATGTAAAAACTACACTGTACTTAAAAATAGCATTTTTTAAATAAAAGTATTGCGTGCTTAACTGAAGTTCCCAATCCAGAATGACCATGCAAATTACCAGAAGAAACAATCTGAGGCAAAATTAGAAGCAAGGAGCGAAGATTGCGATGGTAACTCAGAGAACTAATGTGTGGCAACTCTCCTAGTAGCCTTCTTTATATATGCTTCAAAAAGGAGATGTTATCACTGCAAAAGACTCTACCATATCTTGGATTGGGAACCTTAGACATCCTTCGATGTACAGACATCTTGGAAAGGAATCTTACAAGGTTTGACCACTGCTCTCCACAAACCCCTGGTGTCATTGATTGAATGATGAAAGAAGCCCAGGCTTGACATCCTCTGAAGCCCGGCCACTGCCCTTCCTGGTCTGTGCTTAGCGCAACTCACAGAAAACCCCTCTGGATAACCGCAGTAATTCAGCCACAAGAGGAGGATGGTGTCTATCAATGTGCTGATCAACAGCATGTGACCGCTGCTTATCTTCTGAGTACACTCAGTCTCTGGTAAGCTCTTAGTACTGTTTTCTTCACAGATCTCGGCACAGATGTAACAGGCAACCACTGGGAAATGAAATGGCATAGACGATGCCAGTCCAAGTTGGCTGCACACTGCAGATGAAATGAGTGACACGTTTTCTGAAAGTACTGTCTGGTGAGCTGCAGAAGGCTGAAAAAAGCCAAAATAAAAAAAGGAGAAGAAAGAAATGAAAGGGTACCTATATAGAAGGTAAAAAAGAAAAACTAAAGGGTTGTCACTCCAGCCCTGGAACTGAAGCACATTCATTTCAGGAAGATGTCCACATGTGAACAAGTAAGATACAGTAATTCACAGAGCGATGAGTCAATTGTTGCAAATGGGATGACCATTTGCGCCATGCTGTATCCTGTGATAGGCAGAAGTAGAAAATAATTGGTACTCGAACAGACCAATGGCAAGGGAGAACAAACCTAACAAGAATTGGCATAGCCAATAGGTCTCGCCTTTGGGACCTTATAAGTGTTTAGCCATGCAACAGTTGCATAACTAAATACTTATAAGGTCCCAAAAGCGAGACCTATTGGCTATGCAAAGCGGCCGCGAAAGTAAAAGTGATCGCGATCACGATCCAACATCGAAGTGGCCGTGCGGCCGCTAAAGTGAAAGTAATCTCGGTAAAGCATGGCGCGCGCGCCCGCGCACATGCACTGTAGCTCTAGGCTGGCCTGGTAGCACTTTTTGGAGCCCTCTCAATAAGTCTCGCCAGACCAGCGCATGCGCTGGCTCAGGCGAGACCTAAAAACCCTCTATCTATGTAAGCGTGTACATATGTATTTATTGCTGACTTTATTTGATTTGAATAGCCTGACAGAAAAGTAAATCTGTCAGGCCGTTCTAAGAGAGTTTAGCAACCTAATCACAGCACATATCTTTTAACCCACGGGTTTGGCAAAGGTGTTAACCAGCACCAAAAGCTTCAGGTAATCTGTGAGATGGCAGGTAAAAAAAAATACCATCTACTGTTTTTAGACTAACCCTTAAACACCAATTATTGTTAACTTTATCACAGGCACAAATCAGCCCTTTGGGATCTGACATAATGCTTCCTAAATACCAATTCCTATAGCCTTTATCAATGACCTATCACCATAATCAACTCATGTCTGCTACATTCAATGTAAGCTCTGCCACAAGGCAACTAACAATTTTACTAATACCAATCCACCCTTAAATGTCTATTGTTGTTAACATATGCTTCTCACAATAAATGCTTTAGGCTGTCATATATTGTGCATAGTTCATGTTTCTTAGTTAACCTTTCATTGACTGTCACCATAATCAGCACTGTCCTATTGGATTGTGCATACACTGTCCCACAATGCCACTATAAGGCATACAGCCATAAAATCACAAATATGTACAATATTACAGATGATAGATTATCACCGAGCAAATCTTCTGCGTCCTGGGCTTGTCAGAGGGGGTAACCAACATCAGCATCCTTGCCTACTATAGCAATGCAGGAGATCCCAAGTAACAAAGTACCTGATTTCAGGCTATAATACAGGGTAATAATCCACTCTTCAAGGCCCACTTGGTCTAAAATATACTTTTCACAATAAATAAGCCATGCCTCCTGCCTTTGCCAAATAGACCAGGCTTGCAGACTTATCATTGGCTTATCACCATAACCATCTCAGTTCTGCTGTATTGAGCATAACTTTCCCACCAAGGCAAGAAGTACAATATAAGCACCTGTTTTCCATGGAAGCAGAAAACTTTAGCCCAATCAAGAGAAGTACTCAAATCAACACGTGGGAGGAAACAATCCCCTCTCTCAGTTTTGCTTCTTAAAGTTATTTTTCTGTTGATCACAAAGGCCCAGATTCACTAATAAATCACACTACACAGCACATTAAGTGAAGTTGCTGCATGAAGAGACTCTTACCACCAGCACAATTTATTGCAGATAAATGATAACATTACCGTGCATTAATCGGTGCTTCAATATATAAATGTGCTTTTAGGTAATTTCATATTATAATTATGTAATCTTGACATCATTCAAATGAATAGCTTGATGTGATACATAGGACAACCCAACTCTATCATAAGGTTTATTTGATTTGAGCTGCATATTTTCAGCTAGTTGTGATTAGCATGAGAGCCATTGCAAAAAACATGTCAACTATTATGACTCATTTTATTTTCCAACCTGTTCATATTCTGTTCTAGGATCACTGTATGGTCCAAGAAGAACGGATGCAGCGTCTCAGCAGAACTGCACTCCAGGGTGGAGGAAACAGAAGTAATCGAACCTTTCTTGGTTTTGAAACCCTCTACATGTGAATATATATCCTATACCCTATGGGTGCCATTCCTCCCAGCTAGCTATCACTCGATTGTGATCCAATGGCGCTTCGAGTGTGGCTTTCATTTGTAGATTTTGTGAAGACACTCCCTTCAAATCCCTCCGAATCCTTCCTATCCACTTTTCCACCGGCTACATTAAAGCCCCCCACTCCCAGTATTATTGCCATAGGAAATTCGGCTAATTCTATCATGGTTTCTTGTAAAAGTTGTGGATCACCAGTTAGGGGTCCATAATAAGTACCAATAGTGAGCTTATTTTTGCAGTTTTTTGCTCCTGCTGAAATTCATCAATCCATCTTATCTTTCTTTTCTTAAGTTATCTTCAACCCATATCTTTTTTAAGCATTAGGGCAACCCCCCCTACTGTGGCTGAGGTCATGGAATGCTGAACATCCTCTACCCATTGACACTGATGCAATAGGCCTTGATCTTTCTATCTCAGATGATAGTTGCACTATAATTAAATGAGCTAAAGTGTTGTCAAGTAGCTGCATATAATTCCTACAGTTCCTAGTGGCACCCAACCAATTTACATTGACGGACAGAAGGATTGCATAATCAGTAAATGCCATATTCTTGCTTCCTCCTTCTTCCCTTCTTAAATGCCTAATACCCTTCCCCCTGACCTCTTTCCCTCCCATATCTTCCCTCTCTTTTAGTGCCTGAAAGACACAGTCTTCCCCTACTGAGCTTCAACCTCCCTCCGGGGCACCCCTTCTGCGAGGTTGCTTTAGAGCGTCCTCTTCTATCAAAGTTAAGGATGCACTGTTGGGCATTGCTTTAACCACTTGTACTTTATGACTCCCTCTGAGCTCTTCTTTTCCTTCCTAATCTATGACAAAGTTCTGTCATTTGAAAGTAAATCCATAAACTATTGTTTATATTGCATTTCAAAGTAACTATTTCATCTAGAAAGCTCATCCAGTAAGCCTAATCAAGAGGGTAAGCTTCTCATTAAATTTTTCAGCCTTTCCCTTAAAAAATGTCACTCTTTTAACTACATGTAAAGATGCATATTTCTTTGGGATTAAAACACTCAGCTTCAATTGCTACTCTATTTGTGCCAGAATCCTAGCTGGTTTTCCTTTTCAATAAATTTGTATTAGGTTTGAATCCTAGCTGGTTTGAACTTGCAGATCAGTGCTCGCATTTCCTTGCTTCTTTGTAGTGTCCCATGAGACATATTTTGTAATATGTAAAAAGTATATTCGGCCAGATCTTTAAAGATTTTACTTGACCTTGCTTTTTCTAGGATAGATTCTTTGATTTGGCAGTCAAAAAAGAATACTAATATCGCTCGAGGAGGGGCATGGGAGAGGGGCACCAGCTTTCGGCGGCTTATAGCAGACCGTATGTGCCAACAGAATAATAAGGTGGTTTTCCTTCTATTTGTCCACTGTAGCAGAGAAGACAGTCTCCTTTATCATTCATTTTTGCCATGTATTTTTCCATTGGGCTGTATACCTTCTTATCCTCAGGGTGATATTATGTTCTGCTGGTGCAATCTATGTTTTATGTCCTTTTGTTTCCTTTGCAATTTTTCATTTCCTTGTAGTCTACGTTCAATGCATTGTTTTTTCTCTGATTTCAACCTTGTCTCTGTTTTTAAGAGATGCTCTCAGAGTGTCTCAAGTTTAGTCTCTACTTTCTTTAGTTGGTTTTTGAGGGATTTAATTTCTTCTCTGGTTTCGCACTGGATGATATTAGCCTGTTGAACCGAGGTTAAACTTTCCATAGGTTTCTGAGATATGGCCTTCCTTTCCTTAACCCGCTCATTTTGTTTCCTCTTTTGTGGAGCTTTAATCTGAATCGGGAATTTGTGGATTGAATTTAGATCTGTTCCCGAGTCAGAGCCTTCTTCTGTGATCTTTCTATATGCTGAATTCATTCTAAGATGTAGAAGTAAAGCAGGTGTGTTGGGATGTTTAATTTTGATCTTCAGCGTGACTCTGACATGTTACTTGCATTTGACTTCAACACACTTCGGCCTTCAAGTCAGTTTTGTCATTCATTTACTAAAGCTTGGAAGCTAATTGAAAGTGGGATTTCAGAGAGAATATAGTTTGTAGTTTTTCTGATTTCGCAGACAGTCAGTAACTCTCTAATCTTCTTATGCTCTAATGAGACTCGATCATTTATTTAATTTTTTATGTAGAAAGCCAGTACCTTCCTTTCGCCTGTCCTGCAGGTCCGCTCTGGCATTGAGCTCTCATTTGATTCTTATATTCGGCAGTATTTGGGTGCCAGATTGGAACTCATTTGTTATTAATGGAAGACTTCTCCTTTTGCTCCCAAATTTTAAGCATAATAAATTGAGCAATGCTATAGATACCAATGGTTTCATTGTAGCCATGTTCAGCATTTTGACATGTCACCACTCCCCAACCCCCAATCACTTTTGTTCCTCTTCATTCTTCTGTGTGGTTGATGGCAATCCACAGCTCGATTACGGGAGGTCTATACGATTCAGAAGTCAGACATCATTTTTGGAATGTGGCAGCCTGTTCACCAGAGTACCATCCCTCTTTTTTTGCATTCGCATCCTCATCTATATCTGGTCCATCAGACCTATAGCACAGTTTCTCCCTTTCAATCTCTGATGCAATCTGCAAACCTGGATTGCTGTATGTGCTTGGAGCTTTGCTTGGAGTTTTATCAGTTTCATGGTTTGATAATATGCCCTTTTTATGGGAAGGGAGTATATTAAAAACAATTCTGGCAAGCTGATTGATCTGCAATGGATACAGTGCAAGTACAGAGAAAGATGGGAGTAGAATGTTTTGAAGCTCATTTTGGTAGAGCAAGTACAATCTCTATATGGGACAGTATTAAAGCTTATTAGAGGGCATTCTGATAGTGGAATGTCTTTCAGTTCCAAAGAGGAGCTGAGCATTAGAACCAACACCAATCAGAACCTATTTGCCGCCTTTCAGCAAGTAAATAGTAACCCCTCTCCTGAGAATGTATCTGCTCTAAACTTGTCCAAAGTGGAAGTTCAGGAGATCATAGTTAATAAAGACGTTCTGAATCGACAAACAATGTAGCAATAGGTCTTTGAAGAGGATCACAGAATTGAATGATATTTAGCATTTTTAAAAGAAGAGGTTGTGGATGTTATTTATAACTTTGCAGCTGCAAAATCACCAGTAGAGGATGGGGTCTCAATGGACTATGTAAGATTGGATATTTTAGCATAATGATTGGCTCGCCTGTTTACTGAGATGACTTCAAGAGTGGAATCCCACCTTCTTTAATACAGAGAAATCCTGGGAAAGATCTATCTAGGTGTAGCTGCTATAGACCAATAACATTGTTAAATTCTGACTATGAGATTTATATGAAAATGATTATTTCCAGGATTTCCAAGTCACTGGGTCATTTAGTTGCCTCACTGTACTGGTGTTATACCTAGGTATCGGATAGCACCAATAGGCATTATGCTGCTAAAGAGGTAAACTACACTGAAACAACATGATGCACCTTTAGCCATATTGTTCTTAGATGCAGAGAAGAGCTTTTGGTTTATTTAATTGGGACTTTCTGTTTAACATTTCAATAACAAAAGGCTTTTCAACTCAATTTCTGGATGCTCTGAGTAAAATATATGAATGCTCAATTGGAGGTCTAATAATTGAGGAATGATATGTAGGTACCGCCCAATTAGCAGTTGGACATAACAGGGTACCCTTCTTTCATCAATATTATTTGTACTTTCAGAGAGCCTCCTTCATGCACAATGGATAATAAATTCATCATAGGAAGCCCTAATCCTGGAAACTCAATAAAAAACATGGTACTTGCTGATGATCTGGCTCTATTTTTAGACCCCAATTCAGTAAACATTTCCACTGTATGAGGATGAATAGATAAATTCTCAAAAATATCCTGATATACAATAAATAAAGATAAAAACCAAGGATATATTATTGAACTATGATAAAACTATCTAAGATCCCAAACTACAACTTATGGTACCAACTAAACTTGCTAGATGTAGAAGGATCAAGGTCACTCATAGCACTGCCAATATATTTAAGCTCAATTATGAAACTTTGCTAGGTGATATTAAGGAAGATTTACAGAGATGGGACCAGGTAGAATTATTCTGGTAGCAGAAGTTGTAGAGCCAGTGCCGCTACCCTTGCGACAGTTCGAACTAACTTTATGACCACATGGTAGCATCAGCTCTGAATATCGACAGTGTAGATCGCTTGGATTCGTTCTAGTAGGGTCAGTTCTAGGTTTTTGTAGACGGACTCCGTATTGGCCACGATAGGCTTGGAGAAATTACTTCCCGGGACAAAAGTTGATCACTTTAGGAGTAGTGTTCGTTTCAATACATAGAGAGACACGGGTAGAGGCAGGCAGCCTAGATATACACCGATAGTGTCGGGGGACTCTCTGAAACTTTGTTTAACCAGAGGTAATGATGAAGTTCCTGCCAAGGAAACAATTGTAAACAGCTGTAAACAATTCCTCTGTCTATTTAAAGAGGGTGTGGTGCTTAAAAAAAATATATATATAAAACTAAACTGGATAAATCCACTAGATGGCAGGCGTGTGCAAAGCAAATCAATCTACAGCGTGTTCATGCTTCAAAAGGATTTTGCGTAACATTTCAGAACTCAAACTAAAGAAAACATCAGTGTGAAAGACCACTTTTTGTTTCTGTTGCTGCAGAGAGGGGGGAGAATGTGGCCTTATGGCCAAAGCTGCCGACTTTGAAGCTGAGCAGAAAAAGCAAATGGGTGAGAGAGTGCAATGTGGAACACTCGTGCTTGTGCTAGCTTGCCCCTAGCGGGAACAGGAGCAGCAGCGCGCAGCCATGCTAATTAAAAACATATGGTCGGCGTGCCCCTGCTCGCTCCCGCAAGGTGGATGCCACCACAAGCATGAGTGTGCTTGAAAAGGAGATGACCGATTTCTAAAGGTCATCTCCTAAGCAGCGCTTGCGGGTTGCCTAGGCGAGACCTAAAAAGGAAGCTGGACATGCCCAGATTTTGAATTTAATTGACTTTTTTGGTGTCTGTTTCTATGAATCTAATAAAAATATTTATGACATGCATACTTTTTCAGAAATATTATTTCACTAATGAGGGCCGAACATTATAACTGGTGCTTTACGGCAAAATTCTGGAATCCTACCTTTTCTACAAACAATCAAATCTAAGACCCTCCACACATTACATCAGTGTTATGTAATGTGGGAAAAATAACATCATAAATTGGGAAAGAGGGGTATATCCTGTAATTGGAGAACCCCTCAATTTTAGCTGATTTAACAAAAGTATTTGATTGTTAGGAGAGGATTGTGGTAATGGGCCTCATTTACAAGATTTTGACACACAGCAGCACAGCAAGCCTTCCTGCCTACAAGAATGTGTTGTATCTACAAGATACGGCACATTCCTGTCCTTCTCCCTTGCGCCGGCGCACAAACAGCAACCGTGCGCCAGCTCAGAAACCCTTGCATCATTTTGCAAGGGTGCCTGCGCAGAGGGGATGATTGTTTTTGTGCAGAAACAGACACCTTCCTGCAAGAAACAATAATTAAAGGCATTTTCCTCTTTCAATGCATGCAGCACGCATAAAAGAGAAAAGAAAACGTGGAGAAATAAAAGTATTTCTCCTCGTTGTGCCTCCTTACACCTCCCCCCCTCTGGTAGGGGACACATTGACACAACAAATCAAACATTGATTATCAACAGACTCCCTAACTATGAAAAGAATTGTGCTTCTTGGTGGGAAGATCTAGGAAGAAAAATATCCCTTGAAAATCGAAGAAACTGTATGAAGATATGCATCACCTCCCAGTAAGCACAAATCTTAAAAGAATAGAGTATTCTTGCTTCAGCACACTGGATTGCACTCCATAAAGGATAAAGAAATGAATGAAAATGCAACTGATTTATGCTTTCTGTGTAACTAAGCTGCAGAAGGCTGGAAACACATTTTTGGGGATTGTCCTGGAAAACCACTATTCTGGCAATCTCTATCTTCCAATTGAGAAGAAATTCTAGGTGCATTGGAAATGGATTCTAGTGTCACCCTTTTAGGTTAATGTACAGAGGGCATTTAAGGACCTTGAGCAACAGTAGAAAAGGGGCAATTGAGATAGCAGATTATCAAGCATTCGGAGCTCAGTGTGTAGAGCCTGGCATGATGTGTATATAAAATGATCGTTTGTAGTTCAAGAGGCTTTGTTGAAGAACAGAAAGAGGTATAGCCAGCAGATAAAGGATGTGGTACCAGTGCAACGAGGAATTACTAGGGATACTTTCTTGATTGTGAAGAAACATTTCAAGAAGGCAGAAATTTAAAAAAAGAAATTGTGCTTTAGGTATGATCTCAGCTCTGGCAGAGAAACGAGGATCAATGGAGACCCTTTGGGGAATCATTTTTATTGCAGCAGAAGGATCTCAGACTTAGGGTGTTGTACATAGATCACTATAGAGTGGAAGGGCCTCTGAAGGGTGGGGAGTAGTTGAGAACTTGTCATCGGGACAGTACTAGCTACCGCACGTTTAAATTGCGCACATTTATGTGTGTACATTTCTCATTTCAGGCACAGGGAAATGTAGTAAATAGTTCAGAAGCACCACAGAACTTGGCCTCTGGTCTGTAAGGGTGAAGGTCAGGAACTTTGTGCAAGGGAAGGTTTCAGCCACTAATGATTGGCTAAAACTGAAATCCACATGTGAGCAGGTTCAATAACATAATCATGCAAACAATATAGGAGATGAGGAAAAGGGCAGAGAGTCACTTCCCTAAGTGGAATAGAACAGCCCAATTGGAGGACAGCTTTGGAACGCCGCTCCTTTTAGAGGAAGTGACGCAAGAGCGGAGCATGGGAAGACACTGGAACAGAAATTGTGAATAGCACTGACAACCGCCAATTAGGAACGTCGTAGACAACAAATATAAGTAGGTCTTGAACAGTCGGGTAATGAGTGGCACTTGCAAGCAAGGGTTCGGAGATATCCCGGGTAGAGCCGACATCAAATGGGGTCTGTGGTGCAGCAAGTGTTAGGAGAACAGTCCGCACGCTGGGCATGCTGGGCTTTCCCTCTCTTCAAACACTAGATTCTCTGTTTCTGACAGAGAGCTTAAAAGGGGTCTTTTTATTTCCCGTAAACATTGCTGGTTTTAGGCCGGATCCCTGCAGCTGGTGAGAAAGAAGAGGCTAGACGCAGTTTAGTAGCCAGGCCTCCTCGCTCAGGCAGACTGCTCTCTGCTGGGAGCAGGGTAGTCCAATCGAGTTTATCCCCAGACCCGGCACATCTGCTTAGTTTCAATTAACAGCACAACTGGCGTTCGACATACTCCAGTCGCCTGACAAGGTTATCTGTTCCAGGGTTTCCAACCCGAGAGGGACAGGTACAAATATGGCGGCTGCGTGTGAACTGCCTGGACCACAGGCCGACAAGAAGAGAGAGACCGAGACCCACACTCTGAGAAGACTGGAGAGTGGGAACATCGTGTTCAATGTGTCATGCGGATTGTAGAGCAGTTCACGTCCTTCTGTCATTTAAAGCCATGTGGTATTACTGCATTAACTGGTGTTCATACCACGTTGTGGCATGGGAAGGGCGTGCCTGCTAGCTGAGAACTATGTGCAATAATTACATGTAGAAAGATTTGTGTCAGCATTCCTTCTGATTGGAATTGGCCAATAACGATAAATTTGCGGTACTATCACGAATACCGGTTGAGGTAAAAAAGTTATTGAATTATGGTATGGAACCAAACTGACCACGAAACTCTAAACGGGGCTGCAAGAAGTAAAACAAATGAGCAAATAAAAGAAATAATCAGGTTGATATGAGGAGCCTTTAAAAGCTATCATGCATCACGCACAAAGCTTTGGATTTTTTGGGCACCTACGTGCACTGTCTTGCTCATCATTTGAGCATCTCTGTTGGAGAACAATTCACTGGGAGTAAAGACAAACAATTTCTGAAAACATCAAGATTTAAGATGAAAAAAGCTCTCAAACATTCCTTCTTTTGAAGTGCAGCTATGGAGTGGACTTTAGGACAATTCGGCCCTACGAGGCATTTACAAAGGGCTGAAAACCCTGCTGTGGCAGCGCCACTTCCAGCGTGAAAGACCTTTCCCTCTTTGCTGCATCTTCCAGGACTGGCCTCTGTGCTGGATTAAATTTGAGCCTGCTCTTTGACCTGTGTTGGATAATTCCACTGTATGCTGTAGTGTCGGAAAGGGGTGCTGTATTTTCAAAATGAAAATGCTTGACCCACTGTATTCATTTCAAAGTCCATATTCGGTTAATTTATACAAGCGTGCCGTGTACTTTGATCATATTTAAACTGTATTCTATCACTTTAGATATTACAGCAGAGATTACAGAACGCCCTCTTGTGGTTGGACAGTTCTGTTCCTATGCAAAGCGCTGCGCCCCTCCCCCCCAAAGTAGGTTTTGTCCCTGTTGTATAAAAAATGAATAACCAGATAAACACAACAGAAAAAAGCAGAACGGGTGCTTCAGTGCAGGATGTACAGCAAAGAAAACTATGTAAACATTTGAAAAACAATTTAGTTTAGCCAAAATGTTCATTAACAAACCATATAATCTATTTTGTGACATGCTTATGCGTTTGTGGAATGCTGCTTTTTAGAGATAACAAGGCACAAATGATTTCATTTTGCAAGACTGGGTAGATCCTTAAATTATATATATAAAAAAAACAACAACATTATTTACCCAATCTACAAAAGTCACATAATCACATGCAAACATCAAAGCAATTACAATTATAAGCATGATCCTATACCAGCAAGTACTAGGTAAATGTTTGTGGATTTTATTGCAGATCAGATTAGTTGCTGCTCTTTCCTCTCAGAATGTCAGATCAACCCCCAAGTCCCTGTGTGGAGCCAGCCGAGGTTGGGGCCCTGTATTAACCTGGCACCCTGGTTCACAACGACATGTGGCAGCACATGCTGGTGGGGAGAGAGGACAGGAAGTGGCGTGGGAGAACAACAGTGTGCTCTGGGACATACTATACCCCTGAAAAGAATAAAGCAAGCTCTACCTGTCAGTGATCTTCCAGTGTACTCTGTGGGAGCCTGTGACAACTGGAAACTAAGAGGGCACAAGCTCCATGTGCAATGCAACACCACTGACCCTATTACTCAGGTTGTGATTGGGATTAAGAGGTCCCCCTTCTCTAGTGAGGGAACTTTAGCAAGCAACATTACACGTCCATTTTCCAACAATAGACACAGTCTGTGAGTGGGATAAGGAGCACCCCCCCTCCCCCTCTTGGAAAAGGGGCACAATATTTCCTCTCTCATCACCTGCTTAGGTATTCCAATCGTGGACCTCTGGGTGGAAATCCTTAAACCCCTGAGATCAGGGAGCCTTTTATGTTTTTTAGGTTGGGTCACTTACTAAATCTGAAAGTTGCTGGGTTCATGTTGGGCTTTGTGAGCCTTGTGAAAGCTGATCACTTTTTAACTTGGCAACTGGAAATACCACATTGTGTTTTATTTAACTGCCATTGCCTGAGACATCGCGCAAACTGCTTTGAACCTAGAGTAGAACAGGCTGCGCTGATGATTGTGACGCCATAGCACTTCTCAGGAATTCCGGCACTATCATGGCATCATTTTCTACAAATAATTTTTAATATATTTTAAAACAGTGTGAGCATCAAACAATTTGCTTATAGGTTTGCTTTCAAAACCGAGAATCCACT
This sequence comes from Triturus cristatus, assembly GCF_964204655.1. Classification (NCBI taxonomy): domain Eukaryota; kingdom Metazoa; phylum Chordata; class Amphibia; order Caudata; family Salamandridae; genus Triturus; species Triturus cristatus. The sequence goes on from NC_140587.1 coordinate 452,450,430, forward strand.
ATAAAAAAAGATTCCTTCTGTGTGTGATTCAGGACAATACCTATCACCGATTCCCTGTCCTTTGCACAACAGACAAGGTTGCATATAACTTTGTAACCCGCCAATGAGAACACTGTAGCTCAGAGGATTTATAACAACATTGTTTTCCTAAATACGCTCAAGAGCAAATACCGTATTCAATACTTCTTAACCCCTTCGCTGCTAGGCCTTTTCCCCTCCTGTGCTAAGCCCTTTTTGGGCTATCTGAGGTAGTGCGCGCTTAGGCCCCTGTAACTTTTTGACCACATTAGGTATCCACGCCAAATTTGCGTCCTTTTCTTCCAACATCTTGGGGATTCTAAAGGTACCCAGGGTTTGTGGATTCTCCTAGAGGGTTCCCAGAAATTAGTCAAAATACAGCAATTTTTTTTTTTTTTGTGAAAAATGTGAAAAACGGGCTGCAAATGAAAGCTTCTGGGTTTTTCTCTGCAAATGGTATCAAAAAAGGGTTTGTGGGGCTGAAATCACAATTTCTCCAGCTTTTAGGGAATGACAGACTTTTGTTAGAAAACCAACATTTTTTACACAGTTTTGGCATTTTTCTGGGACATACCCTATTTTTGCTATTTTTGTGCTTTCAACCTCCTTCCAGTTAACGGTAGAAAAGGGTAACAAAACAATAATGGATCCTGGAAAGCTATACATTTTTGAAAAGTAGACAAAATTCTGAATTCAGCAAGGGGTCATTTGCGTAGATCCATCAAGGTTTCTTTATAGAAATTTACATGTAAATATAGGAAAAATTAAAAATTTGTTGAAAAAAGCAGCCTCTTGAGTCAACGTTTTTACCTGTAACTTCTTCGAATTATGACATCTCTTTGAAAGCAATGTACCGTTACATCCGGTAGACCTTCCTGGTTGTGGGGACATATAGGACTTGTAGGTTCACCAAGAGCCCAACGAACCCAGAGTAGAAAAATGAGCAGCATTTTGTAATGTTTTTTTTTTGTGGTCCGGGTATATAGCAATTATTGTGGGAAAATGTATACTTGGAAAAATCGGTATGAAAGTCACCTATGTATTTCTGAAATGGGAACAAATTACAGAGTTCAGAAACAGTGCATATTTGCACATTTTCGAAATTGGGAATACTCATATTTGCATGACAATTATTGGTCATTTTTCAAAATGACTTTTTTTTTACACAATGTCTTTCATTTGGAAGGGAGAAATGCATCAAAAATCAATAGGTAATAACAGTTGCTTTACAAATTTGAACTACCCTAAGTCTCCCGAGAAAAATGGTACCTCACTTGTGTGGGTAGGCATAGTGCCCACGACAGGAAGTGGCTCAAAACCTAAGGTGAACACACCACAGTTTCACACTGAAAATTTACACTTTTTTTGCAAAGAGTCTAGCTGTAGTTTTTGAACCCTAGCCCTGCCGGCACCTAGGGAAACCTAGCAAACCTATACATTTTTGAAAACTAGACACCCAGGGGAATCCAGGATGGGGTGACTTGACTGCCTCCCACCATGGTCTGTTACCCAGAATCCCTTGCAAACGTAAAAAATTGACAAAAAAAACACATTTTCCCCACATTTCTGTGATGGAAAGTTCTGGAATCTGCGTGGATCCACAAATTTCCACCCACCCCGCGTTCCCCAAAGTCCTACGAGAAAAATGGTACCTCACTTGTGCGGGTCGGCCTAGTGCCCGCGGCAGGAAACGGCGCAAAACGCAACGTGGTTTTGCAGTGAAAAATGACCCTTTTTTTGGCAAAGTGACTAGCTGTAGATTTTGTACCCTAGCCCTGCCGGCACCTAGGGAAACCTAGCAAACCTATACATTTCTGAAAACTAGACACCCAGGGGAATCCAGGATGGGGTGACTTGACTGCCTCCCACCATGGTCTGTTACCCAGAATCCCTTGCAAACGTAAAAAACTGACAAAAAAAACACATTTTCCCCACATTTCTGTGATGGAAAGTTCTGGAATCTGCGTGGATCCACAAATTTCCACCCACCCCGCGTTCCCCAAAGTCCTACGAGAAAAATGGTACCTCACTTGTGCGGGTCGGCCTAGTGCCCGCGACAGGAAACGGCGCAAAACGCAACGTGGTTTTGCAGTGAAAAATGACCCTTTTTTTGGCAAAGTGACTAGCTGTAGATTTTGTACCCTAGCCCTGCCGGCACCTAGGGAAACCTAGCAAACCTATACATTTCTGAAAACTAGACACCCAGGGGAATCCAGGATGGGGTGACTTGACTGCCTCCCACCATGGTCTGTTACCCAGAATCCCTTGCAAACGTAAAAAATTGACAAAAAAAACACATTTTCCCCACATTTCTGTGATGGAAAGTTCTGGAATCTGCGTGGATCCACAAATTTCCACCCACCCCGCGTTCCCCAAAGTCCTACGAGAAAAATGGTACCTCACTTGTGCGGGTCGGCCTAGTGCCCGCGACAGGAAACGGCGCAAAACGCAACGTGGTTTTGGAGTGAAAAATGACCCTTTTTTTGGCAAAGTGACTAGCTGTAGATTTTGTACCCTAGCCCTGCCGGCACCTAGGGAAACCTAGCAAACCTATACATTTTTGAAAACTAGACACCCAGGGGAATCCAGGATGGGGTGACTTGACTGCCTCCCACCATGGTCTGTTACCCAGAATCCCTTGCAAACGTAAAAAATTGACAAAAAAAACACATTTTCCCCACATTTCTGTGATGGAAAGTTCTGGAACCTGCGTGGATCCACAAATTTCCACCCACCCCGCGTTCCCCAAAGTCCTACGAGAAAAATGGTACCTCACTTGTGCGGGTCGGCCTAGTGCCCGCGACAGGAAACGGCGCAAAACGCAACGTGGTTTTGGAGTGAAAAATGACCCTTTTTTTGGCAAAGTGACTAGCTGTAGATTTTGTACCCTAGCCCTGCCGGCACCTAGGGAAACCTAGCAAACCTATACATTTCTGAAAACTAGACACCCAGGGGAATCCAGGATGGGGTGACTTGACTGCCTCCCACCAAGGTCTGTTACCCAGAATCCCTTGCAAACGTAAAAAATTGACAAAAAAACCACATTTTCCCCACATTTCTGTGATGGAAAGTTCTGGAATCTGCGTGGATCCACAAATTTCCACCCACCCCGCGTTCCCCTAAGTCCTACGAGAAAAATGGTACCTCACTTGTGCGGGTTGGCCTAGTGCCCGCGACAGGAAACGGCGCAAAACGCAACGTGGTTTTGGAGTGAAAAATGACCCTTTTTTTGGCAAAGTGACTAGCTGTAGATTTTGTACCCTAGCCCTGCCGGCACCTAGGGAAACCTAGCAAACCTATACATTTCTGAAAACTAGACACCCAGGGGAATCCAGGATGGGGTGACTTGACTGCCTCCCACCATGGTCTGTTACCCAGAATCCCTTGCAAACGTAAATAATTGACAAAAAAAACACATTTTCCCCACATTTCTGTGATGGAAAGTTCTGGAATCTGCGTGGATCCACAAATTTCCACCCACCCCGCGTTCCCCAAAGTCCTACGAGAAAAATGGTACCTCACTTGTGCGGGTCGGCCTAGTGCCCGCGGCAGGAAACGGCGCAAAACGCAGAGTGGTTTTGCAGTGAAAAATGACCCTTTTTTTGGCAAAGTGACTAGCTGTAGATTTTGTACCCTAGCCCTGCCGGCACCTAGGGAAACCTAGCAAACCTATACATTTCTGAAAACTAGACACCCAGGGGAATCCAGGATGGGGTGACTTGACTGCCTCCCACCATGGTCTGTTACCCAGAATCCCTTGCAAACGTAAAAAATTGACAAAAAAAACACATTTTCCCCACATTTCTGTGATGGAAAGTTCTGGAATCTGCGTGGATCCACAAATTTCCACCCACCCCGCATTCCCCAAAGTCCTACGAGAAAAATGGTACCTCACTTGTGCGGGTCGGCCTAGTGCCCGCGACAGGAAACGGCGCAAAACGCAACGTGGTTTTGCAGTGAAAAATGACACTTTTTTTGGCAAAGTGACTAGCTGTAGATTTTGTACCCTAGCCCTGCCGGCACCTAGGGAAACCTAGCAAACCTATACATTTCTGAAAACTAGACACCCAGGGGAATCCAGGATGGGGTGACTTGACTGCCTCCCACCATGGTCTGTTACCCAGAATCCCTTGCAAATGTAAAAAATTGACAAAAAAAACACATTTTCCCCACATTTCTGTGATGGAAAGTTCTGGAATCTGCGTGGATCCACAAATTTCCACCCACCCCGCGTTCCCCAAAGTCCTACGAGAAAAATGGTACCTCACTTGTGCGGGTCGGCCTAGTGCCCGCGACAGGAAACGGCGCAAAACGCAACGTGGTTTTGGAGTGAAAAATGACCCTTTTTTTGGCAAAGTGACTAGCTGTAGATTTTGTACCCTAGCCCTGCCGGCACCTAGGGAAACCTAGCAAACCTATACATTTCTGAAAACTAGACACCCAGGGGAATCCAGGATGGGGTCGCTTGACTGCCTCCCACCATGGTCTGTTACCCAGAATCCCTTGCAAACGTGAAAAATTGACAAAAAAAACACATTTTCCCCACATTTCTGTGATGGAAAGTTCTGGAATCTGCGTGGATCCACAAATTTCCACCCACCCCGCGTTCCCCAAAGTCCTACGAGAAAAATGGTACCTCACTTGTGCGGGTCGGCCTAGTGCCCGCGACAGGAAACGGCGCAAAACGCAACGTGGTTTTGGAGTGAAAAATGACCCTTTTTTTGGCAAAGTGACTAGCTGTAGATTTTGTACCCTAGCCCTGCCGGCACCTAGGGAAACCTAGCAAACCTATACATTTCTGAAAACTAGACACCCAGGGGAATCCAGGATGGGGTGACTTGACTGCCTCCCACCATGGTCTGTTACCCAGAATCCCTTGCAAACGTAAAAAATTGACAAAAAAAACACATTTTCTCCACATTTCTGTGATGGAAAGTTCTGGAATCTGCGTGGATCCACAAATTTCCACCCACCCCGCGTTCCCCAAAGTCCTACGAGAAAAATGGTACCTCACTTGTGCGGGTCGGCCTAGTGCCCGCGACAGGAAACGGCGCAAAACGCAACGTGGTTTTGGAGTGAAAAATGACCCTTTTTTTGGCAAAGTGACTAGCTGTAGATTTTGTACCCTAGCCCTGCCGGCACCTAGGGAAACCTAGCAAACCTATACATTTCTGAAAACTAGACACCCAGGGGAATCCAGGAAGGGGTGACTTGACTGCCTCCCACCATGGTCTGTTACCCAGAATCCCTTGCAAACGTAAAAAATTGACAAAAAAACACACATTTTCCCCACATTTCTGTGATGGAAAGTTCTGGAATCTGCGTGGATCCACAAATTTCCACCCACCCCGCGTTCCCCTAAGTCCTACGAGAAAAATGGTACCTCACTTGTGCGGGTTGGCCTAGTGCCCGCGACAGGAAACGGCGCAAAACGCAATGTGGTTTTGGAGTGAAAAATGACCCTTTTTTTGGCAAAGTGACTAGCTGTAGATTTTGTACCCTAGCCCTGCCGGCACCTAGGGAAACCTAGCAAACCTATACATTTCTGAAAACTAGACACCCAGGGGAATCCAGGAAGGGGTGACTTGACTGCCTCCCACCATGGTCTGTTACCCAGAATCCCTTGCAAACGTAAAAAATTGACAAAAAAACACACATTTTCCCCACATTTCTGTGATGGAAAGTTCTGGAATCTGCGTGGATCCACAAATTTCCACCCACCCCGCGTTCCCCTAAGTCCTACGAGAAAAATGGTACCTCACTTGTGCGGGTTGGCCTAGTGCCCGCGACAGGAAACGGCGCAAAACGCAACGTGGTTTTGGAGTGAAAAATGACCCTTTTTTTGGCAAAGTGACTAGCTGTAGATTTTGTACCCTAGCCCTGCCGGCACCTAGGGAAACCTAGCAAACCTATACATTTCTGAAAACTAGACACCCAGGGGAATCCAGGATGGGGTGACTTGACTGCCTCCCACCATGGTCTGTTACCCAGAATCCCTTGCAAACGTAAAAAATTGACAAAAAAAACACATTTTCCCCACATTTCTGTGATGGAAAGTTCTGGAATCTGCGTGGATCCACAAATTTCCACCCACCCTGCGTTCCCCAAAGTCCTACGAGAAAAATGGTACCTCACTTGTGCGAGTCGGCTTAGTGCCCGCGACAGGAAACGGCGCAAAACGCAACGTGGTTTTGCAGTGAAAAATGACCCTTTTTTTGGCAAAGTGACTAGCTGTAGATTTTGTACACTAGCCCTGCCGGCACCTAGGGAAACCTAGCAAACCCAGGCATTTTTGAAAACTAGACACCCGGCGGCTTCCAGGGAGGTATGGCTTGCGTGGATCCCCCAACGTTTCCTTACCCAGAATCCCCTGCAAACCTCAAATTTTGCTCAAAAAATCACTTTTTTCACACATTTTGGGGTGGGAAAGTAGTGGCATCACCGGGCTCACACAAATTTACCACCACCCAGCGTTCCCCCAGGTCTCCCGGTAAAAATGGTGCCTCACTTGTGTGGGAGGCCCAAGTACCCGCGGCAGGCAAGGGCCCCAAATGTAGTGAGGCGACATCAAGATGGCCTATCGCCAAACCACCTGGTTTTGCAAGGGGGGTCACTTTGGTTTTTGGCCCGGTGCACGGCGGCCATCTAGGGAAACCTACCAAACCCAGGCATTTTTGAAAACTAGACACCCGGCGGCTTCCAGGGAGGTATGGCTTGTGTGGATCCCCCAACGTTTCCTTACCCAGAATCCCCTGCAAACCTCATTTTTTGCTCAAAAAATCACTTTTTTCACACATTTTGGGGTGGGAAAGTAGTGGCATCACCGGGCTCACACAAATTTACCACCACCCAGCGTTCCCCCAGGTCTCCCGGTAAAAATGGTGCCTCACTTGTGTGGGAGGCCCAAGTACCCGCGGCAGGCAAGGGCCCCAAACGTAGTGAGGCGACATCAAGAGGGCCTATCGCCAAACCACCTGGTTTTGCAAGGGGGGTCACTTTGGTTTTTGGCCCGGTGCGCGGCGGCCATCTAGGGAAACCTACCAAACCCAGGCATTTTTGAAAACTAGACACCCGGCGGCTTCCAGGGAGGTATGGCTTGCATGGATCCCCCAACGTTTCCTTACCCAGAATCCCCTGCAAACCTCAATTATTGCTCAAAAAATCACTTTTTTCACACATTTTGGGGTGGGAAAGTAGTGGCATCACCGGGCTCACACAAATTTACCACCACCCAGCGTTCCCCCAGGTCTCCCGGTAAAAATGGTGCCTCACTTGTGTGGGAGGCCCAAGTACCCGCGGCAGGCAAGGGCCCCAAACGTAGTGAGGCGACATCAAGATGGCCTATCGCCAAACCACCTGGTTTTGCAAGGGGGGTCACTTTGGTTTTTGGCCCGGTGCGCGGCGGCCATCTAGGGAAACCTACCAAACCCAGGCATTTTTGAAAACTAGACACCCGGCGGCTTCCAGGGAGGTATGGCTTGCGTGGATCCCCCAACGTTTCCTTACCCAGAATCCCCTGCAAACCTCAAATTTTGCTAAAAAAATCACTTTTTTCACACATTTTGGGGTGGGAAAGTAGTGGCATCACCGGGCTCACACAAATTTACCACCACCCAGCGTCCCCCCAGGTCTCCCGGTAAAAATGGTGCCTCACTTGTGTGGGAGGCCCAAGTACCCGCGGCAGGCAAGGGCCCCAAACGTAGTGAGGCGACATCAAGATGGCCTATCGCCAAACCATCTGGTTTTGCAAGGGGGGTCACTTTGGTTTTTGGCCCGGTGCGTAGCGGCCATCTAGGGAAACCTAGCAAACCCAGGCATTTTTGAAAACTAGACACCCGGCGGCTTCCAGGGAGGTATGGCTTGCGTGGATCCCCCAACGTTTCCTTACCAAGAATCCCCTGCAAACCTCAAATTTTGCTCAAAAAATCACTTTTTTCACACATTTTGGGGTGGGAAAGTAGTGGCATCACCGGGCTTACACAAATTTACCACCACCCAGCGTTCCCCCAGGTCTCCCGGTAAAAATGGTGCCTCACTTGTGTGGGAGGCCCAAGTACCCGCGGCAGGCAAGGGCCCCAAACGTAGTGAGGCGACATCAAGATGGCCTATCGCCAAACCACCTGGTTTTGCAAGGGGGGTCACTTTGGTTTTTGGCCCGGTGCGCGGCGGCCATCTAGGGAAACCTAGCAAACCCAGGCATTTTTGAAAACTAGACACCCGGCGGCTTCCAGGGAGGTATGGCTTGCGTGGATCCCCCAACGTTTCCTTACCCAGAATCCCCTGCAAACCTCAAATTTTGCTCAAAAAATCACTTTTTTCACACATTTTGGGGTGGGAAAGTAGTGGCATCACCGGGCTCACACAAATTTACCACCACCCAGCGTTCCCCCAGGTCTCCCGGTAAAAATGGTGCCTCACTTGTGTGGGAGGCCCAAGTACCCGCGGCAGGCAAGGGCCCCAAACGTAGTGAGGCGACATCAAGATGGCCTATCGCCAAACCACCTGGTTTTGCAAGGGGGGTCACTTTGGTTTTTGGCCCGGTGCGCGGCGGCCATCTAGGGAAACCTACCAAACCCAGGCATTTTTGAAAACTAGACACCCGGCGGCTTCCAGGGAGGTATGGCTTGCGTGGATCCCCCAACGTTTCCTTACCCAGAATCCCCTGCAAACCTCAAATTTTGCACAAAAAATCACTTTTTTCACACATTTTGGGGTGGGAAAGTAGTGGCATCACCGGGCTCACACAAATTTACCACCACCAAGCGTTCCCCCAGGTCTCCCGGTAAAAATGGTGCCTCACTTGTGTGGGAGGCCCAAGTACCCGCGGCAGGCAAGGGCCCCAAACGTAGTGAGGCGACATCAAGATGGCCTATCGCCAAACCACCTGGTTTTGCAAGGGGGGTCACTTTGGTTTTTGGCCCGGTGCGCAGCGGCCATCTAGGGAAACCTAGCAAACCCAGGCATTTTTGAAAACTAGACACCCGGCGGCTTCCAGGGAGGTATGGCTTGCGTGGATCCCCCAACGTTTCCTTACCCAGAATCCCCTGCAAACCTCAAATTTTGCTCAAAAAATCACTTTTTTCACACATTTTGGGGTGGGAAAGTAGTGGCATCACCGGGCTTACACAAATTTACCACCACCCAGCGTTCCCCCAGGTCTCCCGGTAAAAATGGTGCCTCACTTGTGTGGGAGGCCCAAGTACCCGCGGCAGGCAAGGGCCCCAAACGTAGTGAGGCGACATCAAGATGGCCTATCGCCAAACCACCTGGTTTTGCAAGGGGGGTCACTTTGGTTTTTGGCCCGGTGCGCGGCGGCCATCTAGGGAAACCTAGCAAACCCAGGCATTTTTGAAAACTAGACACCCGGCGGCTTCCAGGGAGGTATGGCTTGCGTGGATCCCCCAACGTTTCCTTACCCAGAATCCCCTGCAAACCTCAATTTTTGCTCAAAAAATCACTTTTTTCACACATTTTGGGGTGGGAAAGTAGTGGCATCACCGGGCTCACACAAATTTACCACCACCCAGCGTTCCCCCAGGTCTCCCGGTAAAAATGGTGCCTCACTTGTGTGGGAGGCCCAAGTACCCGCGGCAGGCAAGGGCCCCAAACGTAGTGAGGCGACATCAAGATGGCCTATCGCCAAACCACCTGGTTTTGCAAGGGGGGTCACTTTGGTTTTTGGCCCGGTGCACGGCGGCCATCTAGGGAAACCTAGCAAACCCAGGCATTTTTGAAAACTAGACACCTGGCGGCTTCCAGGGAGGTATGGCTTGCGTGGATCCCCCAACGTTTCCTTACCCAGAATCCCCTGCAAACCTCAAATTTTGCTCAAAAAATCACTTTTTTCACACATTTTGGGGTGGGAAAGTAGTGGCATCACCGGGCTCACACAAATTTACCACCACCCAGCGTTCCCCCAGGTCTCCCGGTAAAAATGGTGCCTCACTTGTGTGGGAGGCCCAAGTACCCGCGGCAGGCAAGGACAACAAACGTAGTGAGGCGACATTTGGGATAGGCAATGTTGATGTTGCCTCACTACGTTTGTTGTCCTTGCCTGCCGCCGGTACTTGGGCCTCCCACACAAGTGAGGCACCATTTTTACCGGGAGACCTGGGGGAACGCTGGGTGGTGGTAAATTTGTGTGAGCCCGGTGATGCCACTACTTTCCCACCCCAAAATGTGTGAAAAAAGTGATTTTTTGAGCAAAATTTGAGGTTTGCAGGGGATTCTGGGTAAGGAAACGTTGGGGGATCCACGCAAGCCATACCTCCCTGGAAGCCGCCGGGTGTCTAGTTTTCAAAAATGCCTGGGTTTGCTAGGTTTCCCTAGATGGCCGCCGCGCACCGGGCCAAAAACCAAAGTGACCCCCCTTGCAAAACCAGGTGGTTTGGCGATAGGCCATCTTGATGTCGCCTCACTACGTTTGGGGCCCTTGCCTGCCGCGGGTACTTGGGCCTCCCACACAAGTGAGGCACCATTTTTACCGGGAGACCTGGGGGAACGCTGGGTGGTGGTAAATTTGTGTGAGCCCGGTGATGCCACTACTTTCCCACCCCAAAATGTGTGAAAAAAGTGATTTTTTGAGCAAAATTTGAGGTTTGCAGGGGATTCTGGGTAAGGAAACGTTGGGGGATCCACGCAAGCCATACCTCCCTGGAAGCCGCCGGGTGTCTAGTTTTCAAAAATGCCTGGGTTTGCTAGGTTTCCCTAGATGGCCGCCGCGCACCGGGCCAAAAACCAAAGTGACCCCCCTTGCAAAACCAGGTGGTTTGGCGATAGGCCATCTTGATGTCGCCTCACTACGTTTGGGGCCCTTGCCTGCCGCGGGTACTTGGGCCTCCCACACAAGTGAGGCACCATTTTTACCGGGAGACCTGGGGGAACGCTGGGTGGTGGTAAATTTGTGTGAGCCCGGTGATGCCACTACTTTCCCACCCCAAAATGTGTGAAAAAAGTGATTTTTTGAGCAAAATTTGAGGTTTGCAGAGGATTCTGGGTAAGGAAACGTTGGGGATCCACGCAAGCCATACCTCCCTGGAAGCCGCCGGGTGTCTAGTTTTCAAAAATGCCTGGGTTTGGTAGGTTTCCCTAGATGGCCGCCGCGCACCGGGCCAAAAACCAAAGTGACCCCCTTGCAAAACCAGGTGGTTTGGCGATAGGCCATCTTGATGTCGCCTCACTACGTTTGGGGCCCTTGCCTGCCGCGGGTACTTGGGCCTCCCACACAAGTGAGGCACCATTTTTACCGGGAGACCTGGGGGAACGCTGGGTGGTGGTAAATTTGTGTGAGCCCGGTGATGCCACTACTTTCCCACCCCAAAATGTGTGAAAAAAGTGATTTTTTGAGCAAAATTTGAGGTTTGCAGGGGATTCTGGGTAAGGAAACGTTGGGGGATCCACGCAAGCCATACCTCCCTGGAAGCCGCCGGGTGTCTAGTTTTCAAAAATGCCTGGGTTTGCTAGGTTTCCCTAGATGGCCGCCGCGCACCGGGCCAAAAACCAAAGTGACCCCCCTTGCAAAACCAGGTGGTTTGGCGATAGGCCATCTTGATGTCGCCTCACTACGTTTGGGGCCCTTGCCTGCCGCGGGTACTTGGGCCTCCCACACAAGTGAGGCACCATTTTTACCGGGAGACCTGGGGGAACGCTGGGTGGTGGTAAATTTGTGTGAGCCCGGTGATGCCACTACTTTCCCACCCCAAAATGTGTGAAAAAAGTGATTTTTTGAGCAAAATTTGAGGTTTGCAGGGGATTCTGGGTAAGGAAACGTTGGGGGATCCACGCAAGCCATACCTCCCTGGAAGCCGCCGGGTGTCTAGTTTTCAAAAATGCCTGGGTTTGGTAGGTTTCCCTAGATGGCCACCGCGCACCGGGCCAAAAACCAAAGTGACCCCCCTTGCAAAACCAGGTGGTTTGGCGATAGGCCATCTTGATGTCGCCTCACTACGTTTGGGGCCCTTGCCTGCCGCGGGTACTTGGGCCTCCCACACAAGTGAGGCACCATTTTTACCGGGAGACCTGGGGGAACGCTGGGTGGTGGTAAATTTGTGTGAGCCCGGTGATGCCACTACTTTCCCACCCCAAAATGTGTGAAAAAAGTGATTTTTTGAGCAAAATTTGAGGTTTGCAGGGGATTCTGGGTAAGGAAACGTTGGGGGATCCACGCAAGCCATACCTCCCTGGAAGCCGCCGGGTGTCTAGTTTTCAAAAATGCCTGGGTTTGGTAGGTTTCCCTAGATGGCCGCCGCGCACCGGGCCAAAAACCAAAGTGACCCCCCTTGCAAAACCAGGTGGTTTGGCGATAGGCCATCTTGATGTCGCCTCACTACGTTTGGGGCCCTTGCCTGCCGCGGGTACTTGGGCCTCCCACACAAGTGAGGCACCATTTTTACCGGGAGACCTGGGGGAACGCTGGGTGGTGGTAAATTTGTGTGAGCCTGGTGATGCCACTACTTTCCCACCCCAAAATGTGTGAAAAAAGTGATTTTTTGAGCAAAATTTGAGGTTTGCAGGGGATTCTGGGTAAGGAAACGTTGGGGGATCCACGCAAGCCATACCTCCCTGGAAGCCGCCGGGTGTCTAGTTTTCAAAAATGCCTGGGTTTGCTAGGTTTCCCTAGATGGCCGCCGCGCACCGGGCCAAAAACCAAAGTGACCCCCCTTGCAAAACCAGGTGGTTTGGCGATAGGCCATCTTGATGTCGCCTCACTACGTTTGGGGCCCTTGCCTGCCGCGGGTACTTGGGCCTCCCACACAAGTGAGGCACCATTTTTACCGGGAGACCTGGGGGAACGCTGGGTGGTGGTAAATTTGTGTGAGCCCGGTGATGCCACTACTTTCCCACCCCAAAATGTGTGAAAAAAGTGATTTTTTGAGCAAAATTTGAGGTTTGCAGGGGATTCTGGGTAAGGAAACGTTGGGGGATCCACGCAAGCCATACCTCCCTGGAAGCCGCCGGGTGTCTAGTTTTCAAAAATGCCTGGGTTCGGTAGGTTTCCCTAGATGGCCGCCGCGCACCGGGCCAAAAACCAAAGTGACCCCCCTTGCAAAACCAGGTGGTTTGGCGATAGGCCATCTTGATGTCGCCTCACTACGTTTGGGGCCCTTGCCTGCCGCGGGTACTTGGGCCTCCCACACAAGTGAGGCACCATTTTTACCGGGAGACCTGGGGGAACACTGGGTGGTGGTAAATTTGTGTGAGCCCGGTGATGCCACTACTTTCCCACCCCAAAATGTGTGAAAAAAGTGATTTTTTGAGCAAAATTTGAGGTTTGCAGGGGATTCTGGGTAAGGAAACGTTGGGGGATCCACGCAAGCCATACCTCCCTGGAAGCCGCCGGGTGTCTAGTTTTCAAAAATGCCTGGGTTTGGTAGGTTTCCCTAGATGGCCGCCGCGCACCAGGCCAAAAACCAAAGTGACCCCCCTTGCAAAACCAGGTGGTTTGGCGATAGGCCATCTTGATGTCGCCTCACTACGTTTGGGGCCCTTGCCTGCCGCGGGTACTTGGGCCTCCCACACAAGTGAGGCACCATTTTTACCGGGAGACCTGGGGGAACGCTGGGTGGTGGTAAATTTGTGTGAGCCCGGTGATGCCACTACTTTCCCACCCCAAAATGTGTGAAAAAAGTGATTTTTTGGGCAAAAAATGAGGATTGCAGGGGATTCTGGGTAAGGAAACGTTGGGGGATCCACGCAAGCCATACCTCCCTGGAAGCCGCCGGGTGTCTAGTTTTCAGAAATGCGTGGGTTGGAAAGGTTTCCCTAGATGGCCGCCGAGCCCTGGGCAAAAAACCAAAGTAACCCCCCTTGCAAAACCAGATTACCTATTGTTACTACAGCGTGAGAATTTAGGAATAATACTGCAAAGAAAATGTGGCAGACAATTTGAGGTTTACAGGACAATGGGGATAAAAAATATTTTTCAAATCACTAGAGAGACATCACCATGAACTCCCAAGGGTTTTCGACAATATCTACAGTTGGTGGGTTATTCTTACATGGAAAGTGTACCTTGGCAGAGAAACAAAAGACAAAGATTCCTGCACAACCATCTATTCCTCAAACACACACACATACTGGTTGGATTTGGCACGAGGGCAAGTCATGGTTCAGTGTATTAAATCTTATTAACAAGAGATTTCACAAAAATGAAATGCACTGTCAATAATTAAATTCACAAAAAACCAAACCAATGACTTGCAGCTCGTGAGCTGTAAAGCCACGTCAAGGCACCAACCGCTTTACAGGCCATTCACACACCTTTCATACGTGATACAAACAAGACCATTCGCACCACCAGGTACAAAAGCAACACAGTACAAAAATCACCAAAAAGGGACAAGGTACACCCTGCTTCAGAAAGACAAATATTACTGCACAGTCATCTAACCCGCAAGCACACACACATACTGGTTGGATTTGGCACGAGGGTGAGTGATGGTTCAGTAGATAAAATTGTATTACCAAGTGATTTCACAAAACATGAAATGCACTGGTAATAATTGAAAGGGCAAGAAACTGAACCATTGACTCACAGCTCGTGAGCTGTAAAGCCACGACAAGGCACCAACCTCTTTACAGGCCATTCATACACCTTTCATACGTGTGAGACATACAAAACCATTCACACCGCCAGCCGCGGGCCCATCACATAACAAAACTCACACCAGCACACAGCGCCATTCAAGGGCCCATCACTTTCACACGCCCACAATCCAGACACAGCAACTACACAGGCTGAAGGATTGCGTGGAGTGGCACTCAGCTAGCAGTGTGTGTAGTGACCAGCAGAAAGTCACTACTCACACACAGCCAGCCAAGCACCAGTCGACACACACCGCTAGCCAAACGCCAGTCCACGCACACTGCTAGCCAAGCGCCAGTCCAGGCACACCGCCATCCAATCGCCAGTCCAGGCACACCGGCAGCCAATCGCCAATCCACCTACACCGCCAGCCAAGCTCCAGTCCACGGACACCACCAGACAAGCACCATTCCACGCACACCGCCAGCCAAGCTCCAGTCCACACACACCACCAGACAAGCTCCAGTCCACGGACACCACCAGCCAAGCTCCAGTCCACGGACACCACCAGCCAAACACCAGTCCACACACACCACCAGTCCACACACACCGCCAGCCAAGTACCAGTCCACGCACACCGCCAGCCAAGCACCATTCCACGCACACCACCAGCCAAGCACCATTCCACGCACACCGCCAGCCAAGCACCATTCCACGCACACCACCAGCCACGCACCAGTCCACGCACACCGCCAGCCAAGCACCATTCCACGCACACCACCAGCCACGCACCAGTCCACGCACACCGCCAGTCCATGCACACCGCCAGTCCACGCACACCGTCAGCCAAGCACCATTCCACGCACACCACCAACCAAGTGCCAGTCCACACACACCAACAGCCAAGCGCAAGCCTACACACACCGCCATCACATTTTGGATTTTTTTAGAAAAAAATAAAAACACAAACAAATTGCAAATTGATACAAATCTTCTAACAGAAAATCAGCAACTAAATACATTGCACTAACACCAACCTTGAAACAGAATCATATTTTCCAAAGAATACAGACCAGGCAGTTCACTTTACCACTCATGAATCTTCCCAGAAGTTTTTACGCGTGTGGTACGCTCGGAAACAAGCAGAGAGACACAGTGCAGGATGAGAGGGACAATCGGGGCAGTACATACGACTCTCCTTCCGCAAACCTCTTCGCCAACAGACTCTACATCTCCTACTGGGAAAATCTTTTGCGGGTGTGGGAGGAATGTTATCTGGAAAGTGGCGTTCTTTCAATCTAGCAACATCCTCCACCAGTCCAACTCTAGGAACACTTGCCTGTTCCACTACAACAAGGCTGCCTATTACAGACTCCTGAAACTTAGCAAAAGTCATCTTTGACTCAGGGCAAGAATCCTGGAACACAACAAAAGCATTAAACATTGCCAAGTGGAAAAGATGGATAGCCAACTTCTTGTACCAAATGTAAGCCTTACGAAGAGCAGTGTAAGGTTCCAACCTCTGATCTACTCTGTCAACACCACCCATGTACCTATTATAGTCTAAAACACATACAGGTTTGCGCGCTTCAGCGACCTGACCCCAAACAGTCACAGGTGCAGTGCTTTCATCATGGATGGAAGTCAGCATGTAGACATCTCTCCTGTCTGTAAACTTCACAGCAAGAAGCTCCTGGCAACGCAACGCACTGCACTGTCCCCGCACAAGCTTTTGACAAACAAGTTCTTTCGGAAAACCTTTACGGTTACAGCGGACTGTGCCACAAGCAAAAGTGTCCACTTTGGCCAATTCCCTGAACAACCGTACACCAGTGTAGAAGTTATCTACATATAAATGGTGGCCTTTGTTAAAAAATCCTCTACCAAGTTCCCAAACAATTTTCTCAGTCACTCCAAAAGTGGACGGACAACCAGGGAGGTTAAACCTAGATTCCTTACCGGTGTACACCCTGAAATTAGAGACATATCCAGTCCTACTGTCACACAGCATATACAGCTTTATTCCATAGCGTGCCCTCTTACTAGGAATGTATTGCCTAAAAACCAAGCGGCCCTTGAACAACACCAAAGACTCATCCACTGCAATTTCTCTACCAGGGGCATAAATCTCAGAAAATCGATCAACAAAGTGATCAAGGACAGGCCTAATCTTAAAAAGACGGTCACAATCAGGGTGATCTCGTGGCAACGCTAAACCATTATCTACAAAGTGCATCATCCGAAGCAGAAGCAAATACCTGTCACGAGTCATGACTGCCGGAAAAATAGACGTTGCCATCAAGGGACTGCTAGACCAATATGAAGCCAATGATGGCTTCCTTAGCAAGCCCATCAAAAAAGTTAAACCCAAGAACTTCTTCATCTCTTCAACATTTGTGGGAGTCCACCGGGTAGCTCTAGAGTGTGGCTTAAGACTGGCACTGTTGTCCCGCAAAAACTGTTCGGCATACAAATTAGTCTGCTCAACAATCTCTGCCAAAAACACATCGTCCATAAACAACTGAAAAAAATTTACAGGCAAAAAGTTCTCGGTATTCACTCTAGACCCTGGAACACCAGTAAACTCAGGAAATTCCGGCAGCACCATGCCAGGGGCAACCCAGAGGTCATCAGTTTCAACGGGAAGACTTGCAGCCCCAGCATGCAGCCCAGATGTCTCTTGCCGCACTACACCAACGGAAAGGCTTGCAGCCCCAGCCTGCAGCCCAGATGCCTCTTGCCGCACTACACCAACGGGAAGCCTTGCAGTCCCAGCCTGCAGCCCAGATGTCTCTTGCCGCACTACACCAACGGGAAGCCTTGCAGCCGCACGCTGCAGCCCAGATGCCTCTTGCCGCACTATCGGCACATCAGTCTCCTCCTCTAACACGGGCACTTCATCCGCACTAAGAGTATCTTCATCATCCGATGACCCCATACGGAGAGAAAACTCACTGCCAGAATCGTCCCCTGCCCCCTCTCCATCAGAAGCAGAGTCAGTCTCTGACCCAATATCAGAGGAAGACTCAAACAGCAAATCAACAACCTGCTGAGCAGTCATCCTGCGGCTAGCCATTATACCTACTAAGATAGAAGACTGCACAAACAAGTCAACAACAACCAACAATGTGCAAACCAAGTAAGTAAAGAAATGTGTACCTTATATCAATAAGATCAATGTACTCAAAAACTATACAATCCAAAATCAAAAGAGACAGCTGCACTCACCAGAAACAAACTCTGCAGTGACACAGCAAAGACCAACGATATCAAACTAGAAAGAAGAAAAAAAAACAAATTACTCACAAGACAACAAAATACACATCGTGCACCAATGCGAAAAGTTTTTGAAACTCAAAAACCAAACATACTGCTATTATTACACCATTTGCAAAAAAAAACAGGCAGAGAAATCAAACACATTTGCATTGTACAAAAAAACAGTCTCTTACCAAACTACACAAACAGCAAAACCACCAGAACCAAAACGTCACCGTGAACAGAAGAAAAGCCTTCACCTAGAACAAAAAAGTAAACAAAAAAAACATTACAATTGGAAATCACAAAAAATATAACAATAAACATTATAACATGCCATGTCACTACCCAAATGGTCAATCGGTTTGTGTGCCAGGTCAGGCAGAAAACAGCAGGAAAAAAAAGGCTATTCAGTCCCGGGGCAGGTGAGCCAAATACATATAACAAATTGCACCCTGGAAGCGAGGGGTCACTTCTATTTCTAATTGAACTAATTCCCTGGTGTCTAGTGGGCTTTTCTGCCCCAATGGGAGCAGAAACGGCAAAAAAATAAAACCGATCTGCCCACAGAGGGGGCAGAAAAGTCTTCAAAACATTTAGGGGCCCAAGGAAGCGACCCTTGCCCAAGGGGTCGCTTCCTACAATAATATTTATATCCCTGGTGTCTAGTGGGCTTTTCTGCCCCCCTCCCTAGGAGCAGAAACGGACAGAAAGACGACCAATCTGCCCCCAGGGGGGGCAGAAAAGTATTCTAAATAATTAGGCCGCAAAGGAAGCGACCCTTGCCCAAGGGGTCGCTTCCTACATAAAGAAAAAGACATCCCTGGTGTCTAGTGGGCTTTTCTGCCCCCCCCGGGGGCAGAAACGGGCAGAAAGACGACCGATCTGCCCCCAGGGGGGGCAGAAAAGTCTTCTAATCACTTTACCACCCTAGGAAGCGACCCTTGCCCAAGGGGTCGCTTCCTACATAACGAAATAGACATCCCTGGTGTCTAGTGGGCTTTTATGCCCCCCCTAGGGGCAGAAACGGGCAGATAGAAGACCGATCTACCCCCAGGGGGGGCAGAAAAGTCTTCAAATTATTGGGCCCCCCAAGGAAGCGACCCTTGCCTAAGGGGTCGCTTCCTACATAGTAAAAACGACATCCCTGGTGTCTAGTGGGCTTTTCTGCCCCCCCTGGGGGCAGAAACGCGCAGAAAGTGGACCGATCTGCCCCCAGGGGGGGCAGAAAAGACTTCTAAAATTTTTGCCCCCAAGGAAGCGACCCTTGCCTAAGGGGTCGCTTCCTACATAGTAAAAACGACATCCCTGGTGTCTAGTGGGCTTTTCTGCCCCCCCTGGGGGCAGAAACGCGCAGAAAGCGGACCGATCTGCCCCCAGGGGGGGCAGAAAAGACTTCGCCAAATTTTTATCCCCAAGGAAGCGACCCTTGCCCAAGGGGTCGCTTCCCAAATTCGAAATACCAAATCCCTGGTGTCTAGTGGGGCATCCCTACTCCACGATCGCGACGCTGTGCGCGTTCGTGGAGCAGGAATGCCCTGTATTGAGACATCGGGGGAGAGGAAATACTCTTTCCTCTCCCCCGATGCCTCAATACTACAGATTTCACCGCCGCGGCCCCCACCGGACTACAAACACCTACCTCTGCTCCCTTGGACGCGCTGGAAGAAATGGATTCCAGCGCGTCCAACGCTTCCTGATGACGCCGGCGCGCGCTGTGCGCGCTGACGTCATCAGAAAGCGTGGGGGGGCTCGGGGGGGCTCGGGGGTGGCAGCGGAAGCTCTTCCGCTGCCACCCCCGTAAAGGGGGTGAAGATCGCTGCACAAGGGGGGGAGCGCCAGCGCTTCCCCCGGGGGCTGTCCTCATGACGGAACGGTTCCGTCATGAGCACAGCCCAACCGATGCTCATGACGGAACCGTTCCGTCATGAGCATCGAAGGGGTTAATGTCTAACATAAACAAGGCTTGGGGCGCCAATGTGTCTCACCTGTGAAAGGCCGACCTAATGGCTCTTCCAAAGCATGTTTACAGTGGCATTTTAGCGAATGCCAACATTGTCAACAGTGCAGCACGAGACACTCTTACCCAGGCCTCGGATGCATGCACGCGCAGGCAGGCCCTCAACAGCAGAAGGGACTTTAGTGACGCAGCAGTGTCCAGTCTGTAATTTTTAATTGCCCGTTTCAACATGACCGATGGCTATTTTATAACGGCAAACTCAAAGTGAAACACGTGTGCTAGACTGTAAAAAAAGATTGAGAGCAGCCCGGGACCACTTTGCAAGTGTCGGGTTCTTGTTAATAGAAAAAAAAGCATTGGCATAGCCAATAGGTCTTGCCTTTGGGACCTTATAAGTGTTTAGCCATGCAACAGTTGATGTTGTTGCACAAAGGATATTGTGCTGCATAACTAAATACTTATAAGGTCCCAAAAGCGAGACCTATTGGCTATGCCAATGCTTGTTAATTTTGTCAGAGAGTCATAATCGGGGTCTGACTGACATGCTAACACACAGTACAATAAATAGTAAGAACATCACAGAGTGTCTGAGCCTCCACTCTCTGCTTTCACGCTGCTCTTGTACCGGCAGGCTGGGCAGTGCTCAGACAGCTCAGCTGACTGACAGTGGAATCCAGTCCGTTGGTAAATTATTAAGTTGTTGAAAATATTGTGATGCAGTACAATTGCAACCATAAATAATTGTGAAGGCTAGGCCTACATTACCTATTCATCTCTCTCGCCTCATCCCAATAATAATTAAGGAATACATCCCTCTGTATAGCTCCCCTCTTAAAACATCCTTCTCTTTCCTTTTTATCAATTTTTGTTTGTTCTTGGAAGCGTTCGGTCCTTTCTTTTAGTTACTCATGTGTTTTGGGCCATGTGTTTTTTGTACTTCCTAATCTCTTAAGAATGCTTGTGCCCGCAGAGTAGTTATTAACCCCCTTTTTTTTACGGTGAATCACTTTCTCCTACAGCAGTAGTCTGCAGTTGTTTACAGCTGTGGGACCGAATAGTATTTGTTTGAAAATTGCTTGTAATGATTTTTCTGGCTGAAGCGGCAGCCTTTAGGGAGAGTCAGATTTTGTCTGTTTGTGTTTATGCAGCATAGGGTCCGGTGTATACTTGCACTCAAATGCCCGGACTTCTGCCTGCGCAAGGGCCCTCACAGATGAAGCTGAGGAGTGTAAAGTTGCGTGAACATATCCTTTCACTTGCCACCCTAACACACAATAACATTCATACTGCGCCTACAACCTCGAGCATGCAGATTCGAAGCCCAATTACAGGAGGCATTGCTATTGGCAACTTCAAGTGACACCGGGGGCCTCATTTATGAGAAGTGACGCATCGCTGCGTGAAAGCAGCGATGCGTCACTTCTCAGTGCGCCCTCCTTGCGACACCAATGATGCGTCATATTTATAATATGACGCATCATGGCGCAAGGAAGGACAGATACGTCAGTATAACTGACGTATCTGTCGGCTCAAAAAGTGGCGCATTGCTGGAGTTGTGTCGGAAGCCTGACGCAACTCCAGCAATGTTCCTTTCACATGGGGCAAGCCCCATGTGAAAGGGCCTGCGTCACCCTTACACCTGCCATGAGGCAGGCGTAAGGTTTTGACGCATTGGTGTCCTGGAAGTGACGCAGCGAAATCTCATATATTTCGCTGCGCCACTCCTACGACCCTTTCTTGCGGGGGAACGCCCAGCCTGCATACATTATACCTGGCGCAGGTATAATGTAGCGCAGGGGTTTATGAAGTGACGCATCTACCTAGATGCGTCACTTCGTAAATATGGCGCAACATGGCGCATGTTTTACGCCACTGGTGCGTCACAAAAAGTGACGCACCGGTGGCGCAAAAGTGACGCAGCGGCTCATAAATGAGCCCCCAGATGTGTAAATCTGCAGATTTACAAATATTACAGTGCTTACTGCTTCCAGTTTAATGTTGCAAAGTACTGTAAAAAATGCAGGTGTTATTTTTACTTTATACATTAACAAAACAGTGACTCGAGAATATGAGTACATAGCCAGCCCTGTTAAAACCATAATGTAATGGAAATATGGAGTATACGTCTGTGGCATGCACCTTTCACATGCAATAAATAACAGCTGTCGTTCATATTATTTTATCACATGGGTAACACAGAATGCCTAATAACATATTTAATTATTGTTTAGTGCCTCTGGCATGGAGCTTCTAAGCACTAAGGAGAAAAGTTTCTAAGGAGAAAGGAGAAACACAAATACATCAAAAAGCGTTGGCAGTGTAACATGGACCGATAAGCCTCACTCACCGGTTTCGAGAGAGGAGTCACTTCTCCAAATCTATTGGAACCACGCTCCTCACCGTGACCAGGCATTTTCAATTACTTACGAGGCGTCCCTTAATGAGCTGCATATAATATCAGGTGCGTGGCACGAGGTGACTCGCAGTGTAACCACCTAAAGCAGCTGTGAAAACAGATGAAGGACAATAATATTAAACGCCCTTGAGATATCCGCGCGAGGTCGGCGCCCATCTTGGAGTGGCTACTTTAATTCTTTAGTTGATATGACGTTGCCTAACCGTCCGGTGATTTGAGTTTAGCCTGAAAAGAACCAGTGGGTCGCCATCATTCTTTTCTGTCTTCTTCACGTCGTTTCAAGTTTGAAGACTGCTGTATGACAGCAACCTCGGGCACACAATGAATAGAATAAGATCCTATTGTAGAGAACTTTTAGGCTTGTTAAAGAGCATGTCGACACCGACCACCTTGGGAACAAATACTATATCGTCCCAGAGCAGAAGACGTGGACTGGCCAAACTGTCCGGAAAAGACGAACAGTGGAAATGGTACACTCCGAGGTGCACGCCTATGAAGCTGAGAATATACCCTCAGAGTGAGATGCCTGGATCCGAAAACAAGCATCGCGGCACCGGCACTTTACTTTGAACATTAAAAGTAAAGCACGGGTGCCACGATTATAGCAAAAGTAAAGAAATAGATGTTTTTTTCTATTTCTTTACTTTTGCGAAAGTGAAAGTAATCACGGTTCTAATGACCTGTGAAAGACTGCTGGCGGCCGGCTGCGCGCATGCACGCTCGCATGAACGTAAGCACTAGGCCAGCCAGCAGCACTTTGAAAACTCATCTATAAAATGTCTCTCCGTGCAGCGCATGCGCGCTGACTCAGCGAGACCTAAAAAGAGAGAGAAGGATGAGGAAGGCCTGGGGAGCAGTGCACGAGCAGGGAGTGGTGTCAAGGTGTCAAGAAAAGAGGAACAGAGAAGCTACATGGTGGTGTTTTAGAAAGCAAAAAGAGAGAGCAGTGGGGCACGGATGCCAGGAGGAGGAACAAGTGGACGAGGAAGAGAGCAAGGAAGGACATGCAGTCCCATACTGTGTTGAAAAGGAGAGAAGAAAAAAGTTCCCACAAGTCAGCAGTAGAAGGATACAGCTAATCAAGGGGCATATGTATCAAGCCCTTTTACCGTTCGCAAACGGGCCGATTGTAGGAAATGGGACCCCCGGCCGGCCAGGGCTTGCGCCACAGCCAGTCAGAGACCACCACTCCTATGAAAGGTCGACCCCTGCTCGCCCTCTAGGTAACGCGGCGCGGGCAGCCAGGCCTATCTCGGAGGACATGTGAAGCATTTGCGCACGCACCCACCAACAACAACCTCCCGGGCCTCCCACAAAAGGAACTCCACACCAAGTATATATATATGAAAAATAGTATCTGTATTAAGCAGGACACATAGGAACACACATCGTACAAGGTGCCAGGGGCACGGGTAGGGGCTTCGGGGAAGAAGGTACAGCACAGGGCCAAGGGACCACTGCCAGGAATCGTACAGGGGACATCTGGTATTCAGGGGGGGGGAAATCGGACAAAGTACACACAACAGGAACACCCGTGGGGGGCGACACAGAATACTTGTAGGGATCACATTAGACGTAGTCCGTAGCAATCCACAGGCCAGCGGGCCTTTCTGGGGCAAGGTGCCCAAGAGTCTCGATGTTCATGGCAGGGAGCCCGGGACACAGCTAAACGTAGCAGGGGCCCACTAAGTGCTGGGCCACTGAGGGACCTCGTTGGAGCCTTACCGGCCCTGGGGAAAAAGGGTGCCAACGGGTGGAGCCACTCGGGCTCTAGGGGCAATGGCACGGTGGAGCCTCTCGGGGCTCTGGGGGCACTGGCCACAGGTGGAGCCTCGCAGGGCTCTGGGGGCAATGGCCACAGGTGGAGCCTCGCAGGGCTCAGACCATTGGGGGGGGGGCACGCGGAGTCCCTCTCGGGGGACTCGGCTTCGTGGGAGGCCTCCCGGGCCTCGGGGCACAACCGGAGATTCACTCGAGGGGGGGGGGCGGACACCGACAACGCGTCCCGACGCCCCTCCTCCCTGTGGCTCGCCGCAGCACTCACCGGTTCTGGTGCGCCGGTCTCCTTTGCTGCGCCAGCCTTCTCCTTGTGCTCCAGGGCTCTCACTCTCTCGGGAGCCCCGGGGAAGGTCAGCAGCTTCACGGGGGTATCGCAGGAGTGCGGAGTGAGCTCCCGCCGCTCCTGCTTCGTCGTTCTTCTTCGGCCGGCCTCTCCTCTTTTCTCCCGGGCCGGCAGCCAATCACGGCGCGGCCTGGGGGATGACGCTAGGGGGGAATCCCAGGCTGGCAGCCAATACCAGCGCGGCCCGGGGATGACGTCACTAGGGTCCCGGGCGGCGGCGGTGAGCTCGGGGAGGAATCGACGAGGAGTGGGCTCCCTCGTAAGGCACACGGGCAGGGGATAAAGCGAGGTAGGCCCTCGCTGGGGGTATCGAACCCTGGTAGCACGGGGCAGACGCCGGGTAAGCACCGGCTTGTTGAATGTAGCGCTACCAGCGCTTGTGCAGGAGTGAAGGACCCCAAAGCGGTAGGGGGCAGGGAGCAGCGCTTCCAGGTGCTGGGCAGGAGGGACAGCGCTCCCCCAGCGCTAGATGCAGGTTACCAAAGTCCGTCGGTAGTCCAGGACCTCAGGGGGGCCCAGCAGCGCCAAAAAGGGGAAAGGGCCATCCTCAGTCCAGGAGTAGGGCAGGGCCCAGGGAGGCACGCCACCCCTGAGCCCCAGCAGCAGCAGCTCCGGGTAGATTCAAGTTGGAGAACGAGAACAAGTCCAGGGTGTCACAGCACCCTTTTTATACACACATTCTTGGTCTGAAGGGGCAGGCAGGGGGAGAACCAGCTGGAACTGGTTATGGGGGATTCTTTACACTGGCCAGGCTAGGAACATCAGCCGCACCCCAGGGGGTGGAGCCAGCAGTGTCTGGGGAAAACCCAGCCTCATTCATGACACTCAAACCAGACGGTCAATCCACAAGCAGACCCAGGCTCACTCCTCCCCTCACATCAGTATGCTAAACACTCCATTCACCACCGGGCAGACCCTCCCAGATCCTGGGAGCCAGGCTCACCAGCCAGCCCCGGCCAATCATACGCCAGGCACATATTCCACAAATATGCCAACTTCCAAAAGGGGGACTTCTACACTAGACACACTCATACCTCATATACCGTTGCGCAGCATTCAACCTCACGAGTTCATACATACCAGACTTGACCCTGCACACCCTACGCACCGGGAACTATAGAGGACTCATCCATTCCCCATGTATTCCTATGGAAGGGTAGGTCGCTCTCTGCTCACACTCACTCAGAGGGGGAATCACCATCCCCAGGTTACATATACCATAAAAACTTCAGGGGCGGACCTGCCAGATGGGCCACGTCCAACACATGCCCCTCCCAGCCCAAAGGCAGGGTAGACCAATCACTACCGTGATGGACTTCCCTGCTTGCAGGGCGATAGAACATGGACGTGGCCCGCGCTACCGAGCCACCCTCCAGTTCAACGCCCACCTGGATCGATAGACACACACAGGCTAAAAATTAAGAAAAATAAAAAAATGAAAAATAATAAAGACATAGGCCCAACCAGGCTACCCCACTGGCACGCCTTAGTTGTCCGTGACTAGGACCAGGCCAGGGGCTACCCAGATACCACTGGTCCCTGCTAATCCGGAGTGTGGGGTGGTAACCCCGGGCCCACAATAGCCCTTCTCCACTCCCTTTCTCAGGGTAGCCACGCCTACCACTGTTCCTTCCACCTAGGGTCCGCACCCTCAGGCTTGCCAGAGGTCACGGGCAAGAATGCCCCACCCTACCTCTACTTCTGAGGTTCCGCGTCCTCCCAGGAGGAACACCCTCAGAACACACTTTCTTATCAGTCTTGGAACTTCCTCCCTCCACTGGTCTTCCACCTGGGAACTAAGCGTTCAGCTCTCCCCAAGGCAAGCCGCGGCCACGCCAGCAGGTCTTCCTTGTCCGGGATACAACTTAACATAAATTCAATAAAACGAGCCGCGGCAGCACTAGCCGGTCTCAAGGTTCAGCTCTCCCCAAGGCAAGCCGCGGCCGAGCCAGCAGGTCTTCCTTGTCCGGGATACAACTACCATAATTTTAACAAAACGAGCCGCGGCAGCGCCAGCAGGCCTCAAGGTTCAGCTCTCCCCAAGGCAAGCCGCGGCCGAGCCAGCAGGTCTTCCTTGTCCGGGATACAACTACCATAACTTTAACAAAACGAGCCGCGGCAGCGCCAGCAGGTCTCAACGTTCAGCTCTCCCCAAGGCAAGCCGCGGCAGCGCCAGCAGGTCTTCCTTGTCCGGGATACAACTTAACATAAATTCAGCCAGGGCGACACCTGATGCCTAAACCACATTCAGCGGGGTACGGACCGCATGATGCATCACTCACAATTAGCAGGGCAAAAAAAGAGGGGGGGGGGACACCTGACGCATCAGACACATTCAGCGGTGCACGGAACACATGATGCCTCCAACACATTCAGCGGGGTAAGGAAGGACAGGACACCTGACGCATCAGACACATTCAGCGGTGCACGGAACACATGATGCCTCCAACACATTCAGCGGGGTAAGGAAGGACAGGACACCTGACGCATCAGACACATTCAGCGGTGCACGGAACACATGATGCCTCCAACACATTCAGCGGGGTAAGGAAGGACAGGATTAACGTTGACTCAGCAAGCTCCCCATCCCGGGGAACTTATACTCCATTACTCAGCATACCTTAACATTCATGCACATACCGTCCCCTAGACTGGTAGGACAGTTTTTCCACCGCCCCTGATTCCTCAACCTGACCCTCGGGGCACGGGTACCATTACTCTAGGGCAGGGACACGGACCACACATATTTGACCACAATTTTGCAACCACCACCGGATCCCACCCTTCTGGTGAATCCAGAGAACCATATTACCCTAGGGAGATGATTTACCCTCCCAAGCTAGGGACACCTAACTCGAACACATCTTTCACAGAACGGACATTGACGTAAACTCTTAAAACAATAATCTCCTTTCCTTGCGACCATGTACAGTACAGACTTTTGTAGGGAGGCCAGTTATCGTTGTGGTACTGCGCAAACACAAGTCCGGATCCCACCGCTGCCACCAGTGTAGGAAATGGGACCCCCGGCCGGCCAGGGCTTGCGCCACAGCCAGTCAGAGACCACCACTCCTATGAAAGGTCGACCCCTGCTCGCCGTCTAGGTAACGCGGCGCGGGCAGCCAGGCCTATCTCGGAGGACATGTGAAGCATTTGCGCACGCACCCACCAACAACAACCTCCCGGGCCTCCCACAAAAGGAACTCCACACCAAGTATATATATATGAAAAATAGGATCTGTATTAAGCAGGACACATAGGAACACACATCGTACAAGGTGCCAGGGGCACGGGTAGGGGCTTCGGGGAAGAAGGTACAGCACAGGGCCAAGGGACCACTGCCAGGAATCGTACAGGGGACATCTGGTATTCAGGGGGGGGGAAATCGGACAAAGTACACACAACAGGAACACCCGTGGGGGGGCGACACAGAATACTTGTAGGGATCACATTAGACGTAGTCCGTAGCAATCCACAGGCCAGCGGGCCTTTCTGGGGCAAGGTGCCCAAGAGTCTCGATGTTCATGGCAGGGAGCCCGGGACACAGCTAAACGTAGCAGGGGCCCACTAAGTGCTGGGCCACTGAGGGACCTCGTGGGAGCCTTACCGGCCCTGGGGAAAAAGGGTGCCAACGGGTGGAGCCACTCGGGCTCTAGGGGCAATGGCACGGTGGAGCCTCTCGGGGCTCTGGGGGCACTGGCCACAGGTGGAGCCTCGCAGGGCTCTGGGGGCAATGGCCACAGGTGGAGCCTCGCAGGGCTCAGACCATTGGGGGGGGGGCACGCGGAGTCCCTCTCGGGGGACTCGGCTTCGTGGGAGGCCTCCTGGGCCTCGGGGCACAACCGGAGATTCACTCGAGGGGGGGGGGCGGACACCGACAACGCGTCCCGACGTCCCTCCTCCCTGTGGCTCGCCGCAGCACTCACCGGTTCTGGTGCGCCGGTCTCCTTTGCTGCGCCAGCCTTCTCCTTGTGCTCCAGGGCTCTCACTCTCTCGGGAGCCCCGGGGAAGGTCAGCAGCTTCACGGGGGTATCGCAGGAGTGCGGAGTGAGCTCCCGCCGCTCCTGCTTCGTCGTTCTTCTTCGGCCGGCCTCTCCTCTTTTCTCCCGGGCCGGCAGCCAATCACGGCGCGGCCTGGGGGATGACGCTAGGGGGGAATCCCAGGCTGGCAGCCAATACAAGCGCGGCCCGGGGATGACGTCACTAGGGTCCCGGGCGGCGGCGGTGAGCTCGGGGAGGAATCGACGAGGAGTGGGCTCCCTCGTAAGGCACACGGGCAGGGGATAAAGCGAGGTAGGCCCTCGCTGGGGGTATCGAACCCTGGTAGCACGGGGCAGACGCCGGGTAAGCACCGGCTTGTTGAATGTAGCGCTACCAGCGCTTGTGCAGGAGTGAAGGACCCCAAAGCGGTAGGGGGCAGGGAGCAGCGCTTCCAGGTGCTGGGCAGGAGGGACAGCGCTCCCCCAGCGCTAGATGCAGGTTACCAAAGTCCGTCGGTAGTCCAGGACCTCAGGGGGGCCCAGCAGCGCCAAAAAGGGGAAAGGGCCATCCTCAGTCCAGGAGTAGGGCAGGGCCCAGGGAGGCACGCCACCCCTGAGCCCCAGCAGCAGCAGCTCCGGGTAGATTCAAGTTGGAGAACGAGAACAAGTCCAGGGTGTCACAGCACCCTTTTTATACACACATTCTTGGTCTGAAGGGGCAGGCAGGGGGAGAACCAGCTGGAACTGGTTATGGGGGATTCTTTACACTGGCCAGGCTAGGAACATCAGCCGCACCCCAGGGGGTGGAGCCAGCAGTGTCTGGGGAAAACCCAGCCTCATTCATGACACTCAAACCAGACGGTCAATCCACAAGCAGACCCAGGCTCACTCCTCCCCTCACATCAGTATGCTAAACACTCCATTCACCACCGGGCAGACCCTCCCAGATCCTGGGAGCCAGGCTCACCAGCCAGCCCCGGCCAATCATACGCCAGGCACATATTCCACAAATATGCCAACTTCCAAAAGGGGGACTTCTACACTAGACACACTCATACCTCATATACCGTTGCGCAGCATTCAACCTCACGAGTTCATACATACCAGACTTGACCCTGCACACCCTACGCACCGGGAACTATCGAGGACTCATCCATTCCCCATGTATTCCTATGGAAGGGTAGGTCGCTCTCTGCTCACACTCACTCAGAGGGGGAATCACCATCCCCAGGTTACATATACCATAAAAACTTCAGGGGCGGACCTGCCAGATGGGCCACGTCCAACACCGATTCTCAGAATCGTCTCGTTTGGGAACGGGAAAAGGCCTTTTGGAATGAATCATCCGAAAAGGGCATCGCAAATTAGAAAATCGCAAAATTTGCGGTTCTCTATTTTGCAATTGCATTTAAGCAAATTGCGATTCCTTGAATGCGATGTAGAAAGCACCTAAGTTGTGTGAATTTGGCATAAGAAATCGCAAATTACCCCCAACTGACGGTTGATGGTAATTTGCGAATTCTTTGAAAAAAGCAATTTTTTGCTTTTTTGAAAGTTCCATGTGGCACACATACATCCCCTTAGGGCATGTATGTGCGCCACATGTGCACACATGCTCATTTCAGGGGTGCATCAGGGTGTCCTTATGACACCTTTGCAACCTTGAAATTGCATTCTCAATTTGCGATTCTCTAATTGGTAATCGCAAATTGAGAATGTCTTCCCATTCATTCCTATGGGCCTCTACGCCCATAGGAATAAATGGGAAGGTATTCCTTAATTGCAAATTGCGACTTGCGATTCGCAATTAAGGAATATTAAGGAATCGCAATTATTATTGCAATTCCTACATACATAGCATTTTGCGATTCCTTAATAGCAATTAGCTAAAAATCGCTATTAAAGAATCGCAAGAGGGCTTGATCATACATATGCCCCCAAATCTGAATACGAAAGATGGAATGTTACGGGTGGGAAAACATAATAAGGAGGAACGTCATTAAAATAAGAGCAGACCCAAGACAGAAAACATAAACCATCCAATCACGGACAAGGGGTGACTCAAGGTCACTCTAGGGCCCTCGTTACACGTTGTGTTTTGTATTTTACCGTAATGTTAATTCCAGGTGAAATAGCGCATCTCAAAATTACAAGTGTGCCAGAACTCGAAATGTTTGTGTGCCGGAACTCGGGGTTCGATAATTCCCTGACCAGAGATGCTAGGCCTGGGAGATTTGCTTTGGGACAGGTGCTGAGACCAACAGCACTGCACGCCCCCCCCATCCCCCGCACCCCAAGCCTGCTTGCCCACTACAGAAGTATGCAAAAACAACAGTTGATGGACAGAATGCAGAACAATGTCATACATTCACCCCAGTACAGAGATCTGGGCCTAAATCCATCGTTTTTTTGCTCACCATGCCATTCCAGTTTGAACCCAGCCATATGCAAATCAGTCTTGACCCTGTGCCTCATGGGAACAGTCCAGCCCGAACTGCCAAGCCAGGTCCTCCCTGGACTGGAACCATGCATCCTAGGACCAGTTTCGGGGTTTCACCCCTCTTCAGCCAGGATAGCTTGATTCCAGTGGCATGGAGAGCACGGGACTCACGTCTGAGCATACCCGTCCCACTCGGGGTGACAAATGCAAAAACAACAGTTGATGGACAGAATGCAGAACAATGTCATACATTCACCCCAGTACAGAGATCTGGGCCTAAATACAGAAGTATGGCTGAAGCTTACAGTGCTCCAACCGAAAAGCAGAAGCATGACTCGAGCCACTGTAGCCCACCCCTCCACCGACAGTCTGACATACACTTTCCACCTGCACAGAACAGGTGAAAAACAGAGGTGGCTTTCATTGCGAAATGGTGAAAAATGACACCATAAAACAACCAGTAGATCTGGTTGTCTACAGTTATTCTCCATTTCTGGAGGGAAAAAAAATGGTAATGGGCGGACTTCGCATTGGAGATACCAACTGGTAAATTTAATTCTGGCCTACCAGTATCTCCGCTGCAAAGTCCAGCCGAGTCCTAATGAGGCCTGACGTGTATGTAATGTATTGGAAGTAATAGGTCTGCGACAGTCTGTTAAAGCTGTATGTAGTGAGAGCTTAAATACTACTCTACACATCTCTGACATTAGGAGAGACATGGTAAACACTACTGCCCATTCTATAGGTAAGCATCCCCGCCCATTAATAAATATTTCCCCTTCTCTTTGCAAGACAGTAGCAGGCAAGGCAGGGAAGAAGAAATAAGGACACTCTTTGGGGCAGCCACTGAGCTCCATCACTTGCTCAAGAGTAAGGCTGCGGGTTCGGGATTGTGGCCTACTGACCTGCCCTATGTGTACCCTTCTGATCCAGCCAGCTAAGTCATTTTCCGCATTACACATATGAACGGAAGCAATGCTTCCGATTATATAGGGTTGAAAAGATCCATGTCCCTGTATATCCTGGATGTAGGAGTGAACAAAGTAGCATGCTATAATAATGACCTTAATAGCCAATTATTCTGACCAAGTTTGAACGCTGAGCCAAATAGAGGAAGTTTCACCATTAAAGTTTCAAGCTTGATAAACATGATGTAAAACTCTAATATCTGCTTCCATACTCTTTCCCTGAACTCTTTACTTGTCAGCATAACGCTTGTTTATAGACTGTAAACAAAATATCACCAGGTTTGATTTTAATTTGTAAAAACAGATTACTCAATGGGGACATTCTCAAGGACCTATCACCAAGTTAGTGGCACTTTATCGCCGCCAAAGTGGTGATAAATTCATTGCACCATTCACAAGCTGGTGCTAACAGCTCATATCACCAGTTTTCCTGCGATAGTAGCCGCAAAAAACATCGCCACAGATGACACCGGCAACTAACGCTAATGAGATGCAGAGTAGGCTTTTCTGTGCAAAAAGCTGGACAACACCACTTCGCAACATTCTCTACGACGAGCCAGATCAGCGATAAGAACACAAAACATGTGATAAGGAGCGTTAGCAGCAGGGATTTAACACATGCTCCGACCTGGTGTTAAGTCGGATGATAACCTGCACCATAAAGGGAGCCCAGCCCAGAGCCACACCTGAAGAACAACAGATGTCATGGAGCTACTCATCATGCAACTCGGAGCCTCAAGAGGGCCACAACACCCACAGCCACCACCCCCAAGCCCGCCACCCCCCAACGCAGACAAAGACAGCGGACCTTCAGAAATGCACCGGGCTCACAGACTTAATACCAGAGGATGTAATTGCCCACTACAGGCTCAAGAGGACAACCATCCTACGTAACCTGACCATCATTGCCCACCAGCACAGCAGACAACCAACATACCTCCGCAGACAAAGCTGCTGGCTGTGCTGCACATGCTGGCCTCTGGGACCTTACAACCAACAACTGCCAGAGTCGGAGGAGTCTCACAGCCATCCCTATCCAAGTTCCTCACACCTGTCTTGGATGCCATCATCACCTTGATACCCCAGTACCTTCATTTCCCACACACTGCGCAGGAACAGCTGGAAACCAAGCATGGCTTCTACGCCATAGCTGGCTTCCCAAACGTGTTGGGGGCAATCGACTGCACACATGTACTCCTCGTGCCCCCCTGCCCCCACTGCACACAATTACTGCAACAGAAAGCACACACATTCCATCATTGTGCAGGCAATAGTGGACCACCGGAGACTCTTCACCAATGTCGTCGCCGGGTAGTGTGCATGATTCCTTCATCTTCCGACAGTCCATCATCAACCAGCGCTTTGAGGCTGGCACCTATGGGAATGCATTGCTCGTTGGTAAGTACCAAATGAACACACCACACACCTCAACTCCACAATCATGCAACTCACAACTCTGGGAATCTCACATTACAAACTCACACACAACATGCCAAACAACATGCCCACCTACCAGACACAAAAGGGGGTGGTGATGGACAGAGCATCAGAACCAATCAAACACTCACATCCAGTCAACAGATCTGGTTTTGATCCATCACCGTTCTTAAGCCCACTCTGCCACCCCAGTTCAGACATGGCCATATGCAAATCAGTCTGACCTTGTGCCTCATGGCAACAGTCCAGCCCGAACTGCCAAGCCATGTCTTCCCTGGACCGGAAACAAGCTTCCTAGGACCGGTTTCTGGCATTTCAGCCGTCTTCAGCCAGCCTTTTGTACCGCTTTGTTCACCATAAGTTGGCAGGGTATGCTCAGACGTGAGTCCCTTGCTCACTTTGCCACTGGATTCAAGCAAGCCTGTCTGAAGATGGCTGAAATGCCAGAAACCGGTCCAAGGAAGCTTGTTTCCGGTCCAGGGAAGGCAGGGGGAGAGGGCAGAGTGGGCTAAAGAACGGTGATGGATGAAACCCAGATCTGTTGACTGGGTGTGAGTGTTTGATTGGTTCTGATGCTCCGTCCATCACCAACCCCTTTTGTACCGCTTTGTTCGCTATAAGTTGGCAGGGTATGCTCAGATGTGAGTCCCTTGCTCACTTTGCCACTGGATTCAAGCAAGCCTGGCTGAAGACGGCTGAAATGCCAGAAACCGGTCCTATGAAGCTTGTTTCCGGTCCAGGGAAGGCATGGCTTGGCAGTTCGGGCTGGACTGTTCCCATGAGGCACAGTGTCAGACTGATTTGCATATGGCCATGTCTGAACTGGGGTGGCAGAGTGGGCTAAAGAACGGTGATGGATCAAACCCAGATCTGTTGACTGGGTGTGAGTGTTTGATTGGTTCTGATGCTCCGTCCATCACCACCCCCTTTTCTACCGCTTTGTTCGCCATAAGTTGGCAGGGTATGCTCAGACATGAGTCCCTTGCTCACTTTGCCAGCGGATTCAAGCAAGCCTGGCTGAAGACGGCTGAAATGCCAGAAACCGGTCCTAGGAAGCTTGTTTCCAGTCCAGGGAAGGCATGGCTTGGCAGTTCGGGCTGGACTGTTCCCATGAGGCACAGGGTCAGACTGATTTGCATATGGCCATGTCTGAACTGGGGTGGCAGAGTGGGCTAAAGAACGGTGATGGATCAAACCCAGATCTGTTGACTGGGTGTGAGTGTTTGATTGGTTCGATGCTCCGTCCATCACCACCCCCTTTTGTACCGCTTTGTTCGCCATAAGTTGGCAGGGTATGCCCAGACGTGAGTCCCTTGCTCACTTTGCCACTGGATTCAAGCAAGCCTGGCTGAAGACGGCTGAAATGCCAGAAACCGGTCCTAGGAAGCTTGTGTCCGGTCTAGGGAAGGCATGGCTTGGCAGTTCGGGCTGGACTGTTCCCATGAGGCACAGGGTCAGACTGATTTGCATATGGCCATGTCTGAACTGGGGTGGCAGAGTGGGCTAAAGAACGGTGATGGATCAAACCCAGATCTGTTGACTGGGTGTGAGTGTTTGATTTGATCTGATGCTCCGTCCGTCACCACCCCCTTTTGTACCGCTTTGTTCGCCATAAGTTGGCAGGGTATGCTCAGACGTGAGTCCCTTGCTCACTTTGCCACTGGATTCAAGCAAGCCTGGCTGAAGACAGCTGAAATGCCAGAAACCGGTCCTAGGAAGCTTGTTTCCGGTCCAGGGAAGGCATGGCTTGGCAGTTCGGGCTGGACTGTTCCCATGAGGCACAGGGTCAGACTGATTTGCATATGGCTATGTCTGAACTGGGGTGGCAGAGTGGGCTAAAGAACGGTGATGGATCAAACCCAGATCTGTTGACTGGGTGTGAGTGTTTGATTGGTTCTGATGCTCCGTCCATCACCACCCCCTTTTGTACCGCTTTGTTCGCCATAAGTGGGCAGGGTATGCTCAGACGTGAGTCCCTTGCTCACTTTGCCACTGGATTCAAGTAAGCCTGGCTGAAATGCCAGAAACCGGTCCTAGGAAGCTTGTTTCTGGTCCAGGGAAGGCATGGCTTGGCAGTTCGGGCTGGACTGTTCCCATGAGGCACAGGGTCAGACTGATTTGCATATGGCCATGTCTGAACTGGGGTGGCAGAGTGGGCTAAAGAACGGTGATGGATCAAACCCAGATCTGTTGACTGGGTGTGAGTGTTTGATTGGTTCTGATGCTCCGTCCATCACCACCCCCTTTTGTACCGCTTTGTTCGCTATAAGTTGGCAGGGTATGCTCAGACGTGAGTCCATTGCTCACTTTGCCACTGGATTCAAGCAAGCCTGGCTGAAGATGGCTGAAATGCCAGAAACCGGTTCTAGGAAGCTTGTTTCCGGTCCAGGGAAGGCATGGCTTGGCAGTTCGGGCTGGACTGTTCCCATGAGGCACAGGGTCAGACTAGTTTGCATATGGCCATTTCTGAACTGAGGTGGCAGAGTGGGCTAAAGAACGGTGATGGATCAAACCCAGATCTGTTGACTGGATGTGAGTGTTTGATTGGTTCTGATGCTCTGTCCAGACACGACAGCACAACTTGCTATGGTAACCAGGGCAAGCAATGTGCACAAGCCATCAACGGCATGGCACCACAGCCACACAATAGCAGAATGTGGGGAGAGGTGGGAACCATGCATGTGCAAAGGAGACAAGTGACCCATGAATGAGAATGTATACAATGCCAAGTGTGGCATGGATGTGCTGGCCAGACTGCAGTATGCAGACCACAGACATGCCCATGTTCGACATATACTGCTGGTGTTTGGAGTGTAGTGAACAGTGGACGCAACCATGTTACCCCAGGCAGTGCGGAAGAGCGCGGAAAGTAGCTTTTTATGTCCCCCCTGTAAGCATGAGGGGAGTGGGCTAGCCCGGCGTATACCAGGCCAGCGTAGGGGTGTGAATAAAAAGCCCGTAGCTCTGGCCGTGGTTCTCTTCCGGAATGGCCAATGTGTCTGCCAGGGCGGCACCTCCCAGCCCACCACGAGGCCGATGCTGTGAGCGGCAGTGCCTGTGATCATGCGCGCATGCTGAACCCCAGGCCGCTGGTCCCCAGACCCGTGTTGGCCACCCCAGTGACACCAGGCCACACCGTTTACTTTCCGACACTGACGTGTGTCAAAGAGGGCCCACCACGTGGCTGTACAAGCTCCAAGCCCGAGGCACGTGACCTTGGCAGCCTCCTAAGACCATCGCTGTCCTCCCCGAGACAGGCCCACAGCACTCCTTTCTCGTTGACGTACTCCACCGGCCTACACAGCGGTCAAGTGGGTCACACATTTGGAACTGAGTCTTGATTACACAATGGCAGAGTACATATTTTATGGCTCTGTTTAAATCACTATACTCCCTTCGATGTGGTGCCACCAACTCTGTGCATAGCATTCCAACCACACGTGTCTGTGAGCCCTTGCTGACTACGCCTTTGGCCTACACTGCGGTCCAGCACTGCGGGGTCACCTGTGTTCTGCCTACACTGCAGTCAAGCAGGCCTCACACCAATCCAATCCAGTCCGTACCAGGCAGGACACGGCATCGTCACAGGCTGCTTACCCGGTCAGCTTTGGTGCTTCTACCTCCATCAACCACAAATCATCTCCACATGCCATTTCAACGTCGTGTGTTAGAGTTCCAGGAGGAGCTTGCTGAATAGCGGTTGGCCTGCGCTGACCGCTGACTCCGGCCTACACAGTGGTCAAGTAGGTCACACATTTGGAACTGATTCTTGATTTCTGTATGGCAGAGTTCATATCATTGTACGCAAGGAGAGGAGTAAGAGGAAGATGTGGTTCAGTCTGGAGGAAAAAAGGATCCTCGTTACGGAGGTGATCGAACACTACCAACAACTGCTCTGGTGCCACTAACTCTGTGCATCGCAAGCCAATGACACGTGGCTGTGGGCCCATGCTGACCGCTGCCTCCGGCCTACACTGCGGTTCTGTAGGTCACACATTTGGAACTGAGTCTTGATTTGTTCATTGCAGAGTTTACATCATTGTACAGGCATCATCGCAGACTGCATCCCCTTCTACCTCTGGTGCCACTGACTCTGTGTCCCGAAAGTCATGGACACTCTGGCTGAACTTTGGTGGTGTCTGAGTATATGGCCTGGGAGTTGTCTTCATCATTATGTAGCTGATACTGACTTGGTGTTAAGAATGAGTCTGTAGTATTCATCTACTCCATATTGCCTGTTTCTGCTTGATACTGCCCTCTGCATCATGCCCCGGAAGAACACCTTTTACTGCCCCCCAAAACACTCCGTGACATTCACCTTGGACATCGACGAGGACCCGCTCAGCTCTTGTGGCCCTACCTCAATGCACCACAAGTCACCGTCCCTTGCAGGTGTGCCTGTGCTGGCCGCAGTGCATCCGGATCCACTAACTCTATGCAGCTCAAATCATGGACCCTGTCTGATTGAATATTGGATGGCCTCTGGGTCGATGGCCTGTGGGTCCTCAACGCCATGTGTCTGTGGCCTTGTGCTGACCGCTGCCTCCGGCCTCTACTGTGGTCCACCAGGGTTCACACATCAAATCGAGTCCTGACCGGCCCAGACCACGCATCACTGCAGGAGGCACACGTCACCACCGCCAACCAAAAACTGCCAGAGTTGAAAGAGTCTTACAGCCAGACTACCAGAGATGCTCACACCTGCCGTGGATGCCATCATCAGCTTGATACCCTGCTCAGCTCTACATGTGCCACTGACTCAGTGCACCACAACTCATGGGCCCTTTCTGATTGAGTTTTGTGCTGTGGACAGCTCACTCAGCAATGACACCTCAGGCAGTGGGGAAGACCTGGGATGATGATGGGGAAGATGAGGCAGGTGTAACACACTCCACTGTATCTGCAGCAGGAAAGTACCGAAGGGACACAACCCTAGGCAATCTCTTAACATGAGCAGGCTCAGCTCTGGTGCCCCAACATCAATGCACTTCGATTCACGGACCCTTCTGATTGCATATTGGGTGACCTCTGTACTTGCTCCCGCTACCACCATGATGTTTCGCAGTTGTTTGTGTTATGTTGGTGTTTTTGGTTTCCGCTTAAATAGTGATCACTGTTCAAGTTGTTGCCAGCGGCAACCACTCCATGAGGGCTGGCTTACACTCACCCCGCACCCATCCAGCACAGGCATCACTGCACATGTGACCCTGGCAATAAAAGGGGCCAGGCGCACGTGCCCGTAGCCAGTTCTGCAAACTATCTAAGTGTGTCTGTGTGGTCATTATGTATGCATGAGGGACACCGGGGCTCTGGGCGTGGTTAAGTTATGGCCTTGCCAAGGCAGTAACTAATGCGTGTGTCTCTGTTGTAGTGTCGGCGCCACCCGTCACGCAATGGACAATGCTGCAATGTATCATGCCCCCGGAGTGCGGGCTCGGCGAAGGGGTAAATGAGGAAGCGCAAGCCCGCTCGGTGTCCGGGATCATACATGCCAACTGTTGTGTGTGTCGCTATTACTGCAGCATAAGCCAAAGGTCTACCCTCAACCGCATCGCGAGTTCAGCCAGCCATGAACTCTACATCTGTGTCTGTCTTGTCCTTACCATAGGCCTACACACACGTGGCCGCCCACCTTCAATGCAGAACATCACAGTGTCGTAGTCAGGCTTGTGGACATGAGCAGACTGGCATGACAATGATGTGCCGTCGGAGTGCAAGTGATGCAACCGTGCTGCGCACAACAGTAAATAGGTTAGGGGGAGGGAGGAGCAGCAGTGAGGCTAGGTAATACACAGTGATGCCGCTCATTTGCTACAAGCAGTACATGTCAAACAGGAATCACTAAGTCACACATATCACACACCAATGAACCAGTGAGCCTGCCAACAAATCATGCTGAACCAACTATTGACTCACGTCTCTCTGCACTGTCACAGGTGATCAAGGATATGTCCTCTGCCCTTGGATGATGACACCCCTCCGAGCCCCGAACACACAGGCCCAGAGGTAGTACAGTGCGGCCCACAAATGCACCAGGGGCATCATGGAACGCACATTTGGAGTGTTGAAGTCACGTTTCAGGTACCTGGACATCACAGGTGGAAGGCTTCTGTACAGCCCTGACATCGTGTGCAAGATGATCATTGCATTTTGTGTGTAGCACAACATATGTGTACGCACCGATACCCCATAGTTACAAGTGCCAGATGCACCGGACGATGATGAGGAAGATGAGGCATGTGGACCACACCCCACTTTAGCTGCAGCAGGAATAACCCGTAGGAACACCATCATTGACAATTTCTTCACATGAGCACGTCACATTATCACAGTCCTTAGCAGACATGGGACAGTACAAAGTGAGCACAGGCACAGCATGTGCAAATAAATTCATTCAAACACACATTCCCTGAGTGCATGTCACTCCTGTGTACAGACACATCACTCTGACAAGTGTAAGGGCAACATGTAGTGCTAACTCTTGAAAATTGGGAATAGGTTTTGGGTGTGTCACCTCTGTACAGTGAGGCTGTTTGGGGTGTCACGTATTCGAAATGCCATTTCTGTGTGTCAGAGATAGTACGGAATCCCACTCATTTGTGTCTCACATGTGTCCCACTTAATTATATCTAGGCTGTCATTTGTGACCTACAGTTGACAACAGGGCTTCTTCTGGGGTCAGATATGTACCACCATGATGCAGGGATGCACCCTGTGACTCAAGTCCCACAACATGAGCAACAGGAATGTAAGGGGGAATCACTGCCCCTACATTCGTACATGCTTACATACTTGATTAATCATGTACATGACACATCTGTGTGTATTGGAAGGTATTATTCACGTTCAGTGGAGTGTTGAAGCTGTCTTAGTACTGGGCCACGCAGACAACACTTTACAATGTTTCCGCGTGGAGGGCCAGCCAGAGTCCTTTAGGGATTGACAAGTTACTGGGAAGGGAAAGAGTCCAGTCCGCAGGCTGATTGCTGCATCATTGTTTTGCAAACGATATATGGCAGTCCATGTTGAGGTGCAAGGTTAGTGTGGCTGGATGTATCAGGGGACAGTGGAAGGTGTTATTCCAGGGCACGATGCGGAACCAAGCAGTGAGAAGCCATATGGCAGAGATGAATGTTACTGCTTCCTACTTACCACTGAGGCAGATTCATCCTCATCTTCGGCCTCTGACGTTTCATGTGCCTCACATGTGGGTGGTGGTGTTTGGTCTGCAGCACTGTGTGACACTGACACATCAGGGGCCGGAGATGTGGATGTAGAAGTAGCAGCAGCATTCATCTGCGCAATATCTTGTGGCATCACTCCCATGATATGGATCTACAGGGCATGGAAGATCCCATCTACAGCTTTCTCATGTGCAGCCGTGGTAGCCATTCTTAGCGCCTGCATCGGCTCCATGTTCTCCATGACCCTTCTCATATTTCCCAAATCATGGATGACATCGCTGTAGCCACTCTGACTGGAGAGTTGCTGTCGTGAGTCATGACTCCAGCGACGACAGCCATGGATTGTTGGAGGGCATGGGGCGGACTGTGGGTGACCGTTAGGGAGTGCAAGTGGTCCCTGATGGGACTTAGACACCCCCGTATGGTATCCAGTTTGGCTGCCATGAGTTGGAACCCCAGCCGCACCTGTTCAGCCAGCTCCTTCTGGCAGTCTCACACACGGTGTTGGAACGCCATGGGTTCTTCGTTGAGGTGGTGGGAGCCAGACGTGGTGGTGGATGCTTCCTGGTGTGTGGTCTGTGCAGGGGGTAGGCTCACTTCGATGGTGCTGGGCTGACCTGCTACTGGAGGTGGGGTGTGGAGGGTGTCCATGAACCGTTGGAGTTCATCCAGGTCGATGTCCTGGGGGTTCTCTCCATCATCACTTATGTGATGTAGGGTCTGCTCTGCAGGAGGTGTTGATTGTCCCTCTGCAATGTAAAGGGGAGATGCAGTTTCATAGTGTGTTCCATGTATGTTGACGCATTGGCGAAGTTTACATACAGACTGCATGACGATGTACATTGTGACTGTTTGTGGCGAGTTGCCTATTTGATGTGGGACAGTGGACATTTGTACGACATCAGGGATGTGAGGTTGTACTTGTACCTTGTCATCTCACAGTTTCCTGCTATGCCAGAAGTGATTGGCCATTTTGTACACCCATGCGGCACCAGTTGTATCCTGTGTACTGTTGTGAAAGTGTTGCAGTTTGTACCACATTGTTGTCAATGGTGAGGTGCTCTTATTCTTATGTGTGTGTGCAGCATTGTGGGTGAGTTGCTCCTGCAGCTCTGATTTTGTGGCCCCTAATCCCTTTCAAGCGGTGTGCCTTTGCCTTCTATGATTCTACAGTGCTGGGATGTACTGGACGTGGTTGTTTAGGGCTCTTGGTCGAGTTGTGACTTTTGGTCATGGTTTGTTTGCAGATGTCTTGTTGATGTCAGGGGTTGTTTGTGCATGTGGATGTGTCAGATTGTGACCTGCTCCTTTCCGGATGTGGTCCACACTCAGCCACCTCAGTGTTGTGGCATGCACAATGTCATGATGATTGGCCTGAAGCCATGCTGATCGTCATGTAGTGTTACTTGCATTGTCAGTGTGGCTCACAAATAGGCATCTTTGCTGGGTTTCGCACACGTGCATGTGTTGGTTGTGAGATTGGTGATGTGTGGTGTGGGACCCCTTTGGGGACATGGGGTAGGGGGGCCTACTTGGTGTTTGTGTGTGTGCTGCGGTGTGCCACGGGGATCAGGGACATGATCCAGAGTCATTGTGGGTGTGCAGTGTGCTCTACTTATTTGTGAATGTGTGCCATTGTGCCCATCTCCCCCCGTCCCCCTATCCCTGGTCGGTACTCACCCTGTTGATGTTGTGTCAAATCATGTTGAGCAGTGCCCGGATCCCCAACTCTTGGCACCATGTCCCGACTGATGACTGTGGCCACCATTTTCTCCATGTCATCCAGCTCCTGGTGTGCCGCTGGACCCCCACCTCCAATGAGCATTGCTGCTTTCATGTTGCCATCGAGTTTCTTCTTGGTTTTGGCCTTCACATCATTCCAGCGCCTCTTGACCTCTTCCATTGTCCTCCTCAATGCTGCAACTGCATTCACATGGTCCAAGATAGTCTGCCATATTTGCGTCTTCGTTGCCAATGACACGTTTGCAGTGCCGAACAGTTGTTGGTAGTGTTCTATCACCTCCGTAACGATGATCCTGTTTTCCTGCGGACTGAACCCCGTCTTCCTCTTCTGCTTCTCCTTGGCTTTTCCCGAGCCTGAGGTTCCTTGCTGGTCGTCTGTGGGGCTTGTGGGTTTCTGGGTGCATCCATAGTGCTCGCAGTTTATTTATTTTTGGTTTTTCTTTTATAGTGCATTTTCCCGCATGACACGTTGGAATTGCAGGCCTGCCACTGGTTATCGCTGATTTTTGTATTGCGATTAGCCGCAACGCACCTTTTTCGCGTTCGTGTTTCGCGTTTTATTTGGCGTCGCGTTAGTTTTAACGAGGTCATTTGAAACGTTATCGTGAGACTATCACATGGTGCCGCCGGGTTGAGAATACAAAGTTAACACGCCGTTATTTACCCGTGATAGACTGCGATGTGCAATGTTGCGTTAAGCAAATTTTGCGATAGTTATCACACGTTCTTGAGAATATCCCCCAATGAGTCTTTACTACCAATTGACTAACACCGGATTCTTTCCGTTGTGGGTTGAACATGTGCATATAGATGCATTCGAATATTTGCATATGGCAGACTTGGCTGAATAATTATCAGGAAAACTATGCCGAATTTGATTCCTCTTCTAAAATGTAGTTGGACTCAGCCCCAGGCAACCCAAGGAAAAACTAAACGTGTGCATTGTTGTAGTAAACAAATGTAAGTACTTGTATTTCTAATCATACCTTTTGCCTTGGCAAAACCATCCTAAGGTAAAAAGCAATCTTGTAACTTATATTAAGAATGCACACGTTTAGTTTTTCATTGGGTTGCCTGTGGCTGAATTGCATGCATATTGTGCTTGGATTTATTTTCTTCCAAGAACATTAAATAACTTAAATTACAAAACATAACGAAAACGATATGTTCGAAATCAGTATATATTAGTCCTATTCAGTAACGGCGCCATGTACATTCAATCATTTTGTTTATTCACTGTGAAGTTTTGCACGAAGTGGATGAAGTAGCCAGTTTGGTGCAAGGCGGACGCAGACCACCGTTTCCCTTCTCAGAAGAACATGTTCAGCACCAATAAAGACTTTTAAATGCTGCGACAATGTTTTTTTCGACGGGTTGGACTTTCTTTATGTATTTCACTAGGTGGCGCTGCAGGATGGTTGATCAGGAGATCGTCTCGCTTGCCTCAAGCATACGCTGTATTAAAATCTGTTAGAAAATG
This sequence comes from Triturus cristatus, assembly GCF_964204655.1. Classification (NCBI taxonomy): domain Eukaryota; kingdom Metazoa; phylum Chordata; class Amphibia; order Caudata; family Salamandridae; genus Triturus; species Triturus cristatus. Next base: position 452,493,960 of record NC_140587.1, read on the forward strand.
TGCATACTGTATCCAAGAGTTGACATTGTGATTAACGGTCAGTGACCAAGTCATTGCTTCAAATATTTGTTGCTTGTCAATTGGTCTGCGTTGCATTTTGTCTGCCCATCGTGCATAATGTGATGCCTCACTACCCAGCTGTATGTTTCATTAATGTTATAAATTCGCTTAACCCCTTGGCTGCTAAGTCTAGCCCCACTGCTAAGTCCTTATTTGGATGTTTGGATAGTTCATGCTTAAACCGTCATAATGTTTTTTCACAAAAAAGTATCCACGCCGAATGTGCATCTTTTTTGCCCAACAAGTGGGGATTCTAAAGGTACCCTGGGCTTCTAGATTTCCCTGGAGGAAACCAGGGAAAATAGGCAAAATTTAGCTAAATGATGGGATTTTGTGTGTGGAAAAATGGCAAAAAATGCTGTTCAAGAAAGCTTATGTTTTTTTAAAAGCTGGTATCAATAAAAGGCTGACTGTGTAAGGAGTACTTACCATCTTCTACCCTGCTTTGAAGAAACCGCATAGTTTTTCCATAGAAAACTTTTTTACAACAGTTTTTGAACAGCCCATTTTTCATTATTTTTGTGATTGCAAGCTACCTGCAGTTTGTGAAGGAAAGAGGCGAAAGGGCAATAAAACCTATACATTTCTGCAAAGTAGACAAATTATGAATCCAGTATAAAGTGATTTCTGTATATCACTCATGGTTTTTCCAAAGAAAGTAATCGGAAGGAACAAGGGGGCATATCAGCAACAACCGGCGATAATTATTGCTAAGCGCACTTAGCGCTAGGATAATTATCGCCGGCTAGCGTGGATTTTTATCGCTGAGATAGCGTGCTGCTAGCAACGCTTATCTCAAAAGCGATAGAAATCCTAGCGCTAACTGCCAAATGTGGGATTATCGCTGGAAACCCAGCGATAATCCCAGGAAGTTTGGCGATAGCTTGATGATAGGGCCTCACATACTTAGCCATGATATCCACCTTACGTAGGATATCATGGCTAAGTCAGTTTCAAAGCAGGCATAAGGAAATTAGCGATAACAGAGGTTATCACTACTTTTCTTGTCGCTATGCTGCTTTGCGCGAGGCTTCATAATCGGAGAAATGTCGCTTTGCGACATTTCTCCCGTTATCCTGGGGAGGGACACCCACTTTGCATCTCGTTAGAGATGCAAAGATGGGCGTTAGGAATTCAGGCGCAAAGGCAAGGTTTCACGCGATAGCGTGACCTTGCTAATATAGCGATAAAATTATCGCCGCTTTTCGGCCGAAAACGGCTGCAAAAGCGGCGATAATTTTATATCGCCACCTTGTAGATATGCCCCACTGTTCCTAACAATGAAACCGGCTCCTCTCCTTCTTATCGCATCACTGTGCGAGTACTCAACAAACTAACTACTACCTCGTAATCACAGTTAAACCAACCCCCTGCATGCCTTCCACCAATCACCTGATTTTAATTACCAGTTGCAAAATCATACCTACTAAAACTACAATCCCATCCTTTCTGCTTAAATCCAAACATTTACATATAGCGTTTATTAACAATATCTGATTTTTATGGGATTGCATATGCCAGATGTTATTTATAAAACGGATGTACACGATGTTTAAACATGTTAGAAATGTGAAATTGTTCAATAAAAGACTTTTTAGCAGTTTCAGCACGAGCAGGTAAAGCCAATGAAGATTGGTTTGGGTAGGTTGTCGCGCTATGTGAATTCAGATTAATGTACATTCTGGGGTGTTTAGTTGCACAAGAGAAGAATTTGGTTGATGTTGCACGTTTAGGTTTTTATTGTTCTTTATTTTAATTTTTATGTTTATTGTTCACCAAAAGATAATGGGCTACATGTGTTCATGCACTATAATAATTTTACCAAATAAGAATGGATTACAGCTTGTACTATGGTTAAGACACTATAGCTTATGTCTGATGCTGAATGTTATAAATAACGGTTTTAATATGAATTCATAGCTAACCCTGAGGAAGGGCTGTCCAGCCCGAAATGCATAGGATTTAACCGAATATAGCATCCCAGGATGAATTTTGCATCCCATGTGCTACCGAAAAAGTCCTGGATAGACATATCTATAGTATTTGAAAAACTGTGTAACATGCAGCCTTTATGTGAAAGGAGAAAGTAAAGAGAAAATATGGAATGAAATAAGGATTTAATGGATTATTTAAGTTAAAATGGAGTCTGTGGAATATATTTTGAATTGGTTGTACGGTTGGTGGATGGTCATGTTGGTCCAAAGGTTATGGAACCACTCCACTCTACGCCACTTCATTCTACCCTGCATCACTCCACTCCACTCTACACAACTTCACTCTACTCTGAAACAATCTACTCTAAGTCACTACACTCTAAGCCACTATACTCCACTGCGCCAACTGCACTCTGTGCCACTGCACTCTATGCCACCCTACTCTACGCCACTCTACTCTATGCCGCTCTACACGACTGCAATCTATGACACTCTTCTATGAGAAACTGCAATCTCAGCCACTGAACTCTATGCTACTCTTATTTGCAACACTGCACTCTCTGCCACTGAACTTTACAACACTCCACTCTGCAGTACTGCACTCCACACCACTGCACTCTGCAGCACTCCACTCTATGCCACTGCACTCTATGCCATTCAGCTCTACACAATATACTCCACTCTGCACCACTCTACTCTGCACCACTGCACTCTGCACCACTCCACTGTGCATGACTGAACTCTACGCCACAGCACTCTGCTATGCCCCACTCTAATCAATGCACTGCATTCTACGATGCTCCATTGTACGTCACTGAATTCTATGCCGCTGAACTCTTCACCATTATGCTCTGCAGAACTCTACGTCAATGCAGTCTAGACCAGTAAACCCTACTCTACGCAACTGCACTCCACTGAACGCCATTCTATGTCACTGCACTGTACGCCACTGCACTTTATGCCACTGAACCCTATGCTACTGAACTCTACGCCACTCTACTCATTAATGACTGTATTCTATGCCAATGCACTCTTCACCAATCTACTCTGCTTCACTCCACTCTATGCCACTGCACTCTGCAGCACTCCACTCTGTTCTACTGAACTCTACGGCACTATACTCTACTCTGCACCACTCTATGCTACTCTACTCTACACCACTCTACTTTTCACCACTCTACTTGACTGTACTCTATGCCAATATACTCTGCAGCACTGCATTCTACACCACTCTACTCTACTCTGCCTCACCCTGCTCTGCAATACTGCAATTACACCACTGCATTCTACTGTGCAACACTCTAATCTACACTACTACATTCTGCATTGTACACTGATGAATTCTATGCTGCTGCACTCTACACCACTGCACTCTTTACCACTATACTCTGCATTACTCTTGGCCAATGCACTCTACACCAGTCTACCCTACTCTACTCCACTCCACTGTACTCCACTCTAAGTGACTTCACTCAATGCCACTCCAATACATGACATTCTATGCCACTCCACTCTATTATACTCCATGCCACTCTCCTCTACGCCACTAGTGTTTAGCCATGTTGAACAGCAGCCAAGCTGGTGTACAGCATGGCTAAACACTTTGGCAAAGCCAATAGCACTTACATAGGTGAGACCTATTGGCTTTGCTATTGCTTGTTTAATTAATTTAACTTTTCTGGTGGATAGTGGGCTCTTTAACCCCCAAGAGGAGCACATTGGTGGTGAACACCCCATCCATCCCCTGAGGAGAAGGGGGAGCAGAAAGACTGACTTTATGCCCATAGAGCGGGAAGAGCAAAGGCCCTTGCACCTCGTGCCGATGCCCCCCAAGAATAATTTGTGGTGTCTAGTGGAAGTGCCAGACAATGACATCCTGCTGTGATCGCCTTGGTGCCTTTCAGCTATACCTCTCTTTTATCACAGTTCCCTGCAAGCATGGAGAACAGGTATATTTTGAGCCCACTCCATTCTCACATTGAAATCAGGAAACCATTTCCTTGGTGCTGGTCCTTCAACTGATGTCATTTCATTACTTATGTGATCACATCACTTGCAGGACCATCTTGCTAACCTGGGCTGGAGAAGACAAGTGTCCCGCTCCAAGTCAGGAAGGTGTAATAGGGAGGCATTTGTACAGCAAACAGCAGCTGCTGCACCAGTGGCGAGCTGGTCGACACGACCCATGTGTGAGCAATCTTGATGCATAGGTTATGACAATAACACCCACGGGGGTAATGGGGAAATGGGGACTCGTCTGGGCTGTGGCAGGTTTATGAGGCTCCAGGCCTAATCATGACATGAGGCCCTCTCCTGCTCTAGTTTCAATCTCCCATAGTCATCTTCTCCTTCCTGCCACATGAAACCATTCCACCACACCCCAACATTTAATGTTAGTCCACTGCTAAGAACAAAACTGGTTGTGTTGTGGGGGCTGTCAGTAATGAGGATGCCTCCCCTGCCGCTGTCATCTTCACCATTTGCCGTACCTCAGAGACTTCAGTTACACCAGCTTCCACCCAGTGCTACGAAATACTTCAACATTATTAGTGCCTATATAGAATAAGCATTAGCAAAGCCAATAGGTCTAGCATTGGCTGCCAAACATTTGGTTTTTATGGTTTTTGTAAAACTTTATCATTGGGGGAGCTGCTGGGCTCTCACCACTGTAAAACAAAAACATGGGCTAAAGCAATTATATTTTTAGTGAAAAAGCACACATTGCCACAGTCATCCCTGTCACAAAATGGAAGTTCTTTGTGTGTGGATATACTCTTTTGAAAAGAGTGAATGTCGTCACTCACAGTGAAGTTATCCAATGGCTGAAATGGGCTGACTCATTGCCTCATCCTGTACTTTGTGCTGGATGGACAAAAAATTTGAATGACACAACCGGAGGCCAATGGCTAAAGAGGGCTGGCTAAAAACCCCAAAAAGTAAATATTTTTTTATCCCCTAAATGTAAAATTAAGTGCATATGTATATATCTCGTACCCGGCGGGAATGGGTAGAAAAGCTGCCACCAGCTGGGCAGAGGCAAAGCCCGCTCAGGGCACCCAAATTTGAGAAATAATTAAAAACAAAAATGAATGGTCAGCTCCTGCCTAAATATGGGGCTGCTTGCATGGAGCCACAGGGTCCCTGGGGCTCTCCCCATGGTACCCAGCAAAAGAAAGTTGTGGGTGTCCCAGGTGGGACTGGACACCCACAAAAAAAACATAAAGCACGCCTTTACTTTATTAGTCACTGTTCCCCGGTAGGAGTGTCCCATAATGCACTTCATGGTCCAAGTTATAGTTAGTGCAGGCAACCATAACTCACGCGACCGCAATCCTCTGCTGATGACGTCAGATATTACATCACTGATTACATATGTGTCTTTCTGAAAAAAAAATATTTGTAATTTATGTATAGCTAAAAATTAATGGAAGAAGACATGGGTAAATAAGTGTCTAAATATAGTGATGTAATATCTGACGTCTCAGCAGAGGATTGCGGTCGCGTGAGTTATAGTTGCCTGCACTAACTATAACGGGGGAATTTCAATGGTTTTTCACGAGTGAAATGTCCAGCTAACTATAACATGTGTGAAACCTATGGTTTTTAAAGTGAATATATATATTATATATATATATATATATATATATATATATATATATATATATATATATATATATATATATATATATTCACAGAAAAAACCATAGGTTTCAGGCACGTTATAGTTAGGAATTAGCATTTAAAAAACCTCAGAAATTCACTGAAAAAACCATAGGTTTCAGGGGTGTTATAGGTAGCTGGACTTTTCACTTGTACAAAACCATTGAAATTGCCCCGTTATAGTTAGTTCAGCTAACTATAACTCGTGCGCCCGCAATGCACTGCTGATGACGTCACATATTACATCACTCATGACATGGTCAGTGACATCACTCATGACATGACTGTAAATTTCAAAGGTTTTTTAAATGCTAATTTCTAACTATGCCTACAGAGATAGGACATGTGAAGAAAGAAGAAAAAATGCACAGAAAGAAAAAAAAGAAGTGCAGAAAGAAGCAACAGAAGTCCTCAAAGACGAAGAAAAGTGCAGGAAGAAGGATAACGTGCAGAAAGAACAAAAAGAAGAGCAGAAAGAAGCCTTGTTGCAAAATCATCCTGTACCCTCAACTTTTTCAGACGGATACTGGTGGTAACTGAGTCTGACTAACCAGTCCTAGAGCCAGTGCTATGTTAAAAGACACTTAGAATACAGTGAAAACAGCTACATACACTAGGGAACATTATGCGTTGGGGTCCCCCTGTGATTAGCATGACCTCCTCTGTAATCCCCTAGTACATAATAGGGCAGGGGGATTAAAACTACCTCTTAAAACAGGCCACAGGGCGTTTTTGCACACGTTAACTCAGGCCCCGTCCCCTCCCTTCACCACTGTGTAAACACGCCCTGTGTCCGTTTTTAGTTGGGAGATTAAGTTCATTTGAATCCTGAGGGTCCCTAGGGTCCAACTAGCCCACTAGGTACCTCCAGTAAGTGCCACAGAGCTGCGTTGCAGAGAGGTGTAAAAAGTGGCACGGCCTGGACCACCTCTCTGCAATGCAGCTCAGTGGCGCTTACTGGAAGCACTTGGTGGGCTAGTTAGCCCCCAGGGACCCTCAGTATTGAAGGAAAATTATATCCCCAATTTAAAACGTGCCATAGTGCGTGTTTGCACACGTCACCTCAGGCCCCGTCCCCTCCCTTCACCACTGTGTAAACGCGCCCTGTGGCTGTTCTAAGTTGAGAGATTAAGTCCCCTTGAATCCTAAGGGTCCCTAGGGTCAAACTAGACCACTAGGAACCTCCAGTAAGCGCCACAGAGCTGCGTTGCAGAGAGGTGTAAAAAGGGGCTTGGCCTCAGAACACCTGTCTGCAGCGCAGCTCCCTGGTGCATACTGGAGATGCCTGTTGGGCTAGTTGGCCCTCAGGGACCCTCAGTATTGAAGAGGAATTAATTCCCCAACTTACAACTCGCCAGGGGGCGCGTTTGCAGAGTGCTGCAAGGAGGGGGCGTGACCTCCGGCACGATGCCAGTCTTTTATTTATTTTAATTTTTTAAGAAGGGGGGCTGTGTGGTTCCCCTTCTTATTCTAATTTATTGGCCCTGATGACCCCATCCCCCAGGGCCTGTCTCCTAATTATATTTTTTTGACCCCAATCCCCAGGGCCGGCCACTGTGTTTTATTATTTTTAAAAAATATATATTTATAGACACACCTAGGACATGCTGGACAAACCGTACGTACCTATCACCATGACGATTTGCGTGATATTCATTAAAAGGCGACTATGCATACAATGAATCCACGTGGAATGTATTTACACCACTAGTGAAGCTCTGACATGTCTGATTCCCTACCGTGCCTAATCCCGGTAGACACCCTTGTCGTTTATTTATACAAACATGGGTAGCTATTGACGGGCACATTTAATACACATGCACACCGAGCCATTCAAAGGGGATTCGACAAAAATTCGACCAAAACTATGCAAGAAACCCCCCTCACGGTTAATAAAACACACATCCACTGCCGGATGTGTAATACTTTTTATTTTACTCTCTGGAAAGGGGACGAACATCACTTGAGAGTCACAGCGCGCTCCTGGCAGAGCCCAATGCTGTGTTACACCCACCATTGCCTGCTGAGTGCCACACACCTCTGTGTTGTATTCCACTAGCTAGTGCATATGCTATGACACTCTCTAGCCCATGTGCACTGTAACACCACCCCGTGAATATGTCATGCCACACTTGTCTTCGCACGGGTTATATTGCCCCATCTAACGTGCCTTCCTCGATGCCTATGTTATAACGCACAGTGCTATGCCATACATATTACAATCTGGGATCCATATCTTTGTCACAGTGCATATGCAACGTTACACTCCCCAGCACATATTTTATATTACAACTTTAGAGACTAGTTAGGTTACACAACACTGCCCTGTGCATATTACACTCCAAGGCGCATATTGCATAGCACGCGCTAGTGCCTGTGCTATCTCGCGCTCGCCAATGAATCTGTCATTGCGCACAATGTATTGCATATTATATTTCACGCCCGGTTCATCTTATATCACACTTTTTGGTGCATAGTTTATACCATACACTATATCTAGTTTTCATTTTCAATCGTGCTCTCAGGACTATGTTCTATATAACACTGTGTTCACCTACCCTTTTCATGGGCATTACATTTTGCGATAGGGGGTGGAGGGTCAGGGGGTGTTTCTGCCAAGTGAGCCCGGAGTCACAGTCACAAACGTCCTCTTCTTCCTGAATAAAAGTGAGATTATGCTGCATACTTGTTCATATTTTAAGTAGTTCGCACAGACACACGTTTTAAAAACAATAAAGTTCCTAATACCCGCCTTCTCTGAACAGTTAGCTTGCTGCCCCATCCCCCTCCTCCCTATCCTCTGTTGTGTGAATCCATGGACTAGCCTCCTCCCTCCTGCCATGCATGGTCTGATGTGCTGCCACTGCCCTCAATTTAGTATGATGTACCAGTCCACTCCTCCTGCCCTCCATTGCCCAATTCTATGCCCCATCATTGACCTCCTGCTTAAACTCTGTGCTTAGCTTGCTGCCCCTATTCTCCTTCCCCCTGCCCTCCGATGTCTTTGTGTATGTCCCTGCTCCATCCTTTTTGCCCACCATGTTCCATGGACCTGCCACTCCTATCTACTCTGAGTGTTCTGTTGAGCTGCCACTCCCCTCCCACCTGCCTAGCATTGTCAGATGACTGTAACCTGTCCCTGCCACCTCCGCCCTGCCTGTCCACATGCCATGCCCCTATCCTCTTCCTCCTGTCCTACATGGTCCATTGTACTGCCACACCCTTCTGCCCTCCCTGGTCTGTTGTGCTGCAACTGCTCCTCCTGCCTGCCCCGTGCGGTCTGTTGTGAGGCCCCTTCCCCTGAACTTTCTTGTCTGTGCACAGGTCCTGACCCTCCCTTCTATCCTCCATCGTCCTTTGTGCATGCCCCTGCACCCTCCTTCTTGCCCATCATAGCCATTGTGCTACCACTAACCCTCCCACTTGCCATGCATGGTCTTCTGTGCTGCCATGGCCCCTCCCACCTTCCCTGTGTGGTCAGTTAGCTGCCCCTGAACCCCTCCCACCTTCCCTCCATGGTCTGTGTGTATGCCATCGCAGTCTCAGTGTTGCTCTTCATGGTGTGTCTTGCTTCTAGTGCCCATCCTTCCTGACCTCCATGGCTATCTTGCTGCTCCTGCCCTGCCCCCTTGCCCCCAGCCCTCTGTTTACATGTGCAGACCCCTACTCCCTCCCTCCTGGCTTGTCTGTTCCATTGTAATGCCCCTGATCCATCCCTCCTGCCCTTTATGGTCTGTTATGCTGCAGCTTTCTCTCCTGTCTGTCCATTATGGTCCTGCCTCTTGCCCCTCTGTTCTCTGTTGTCAATGTGCATGGTCCTGTCCCCTCCCTCTTGCTTTCTATGGATTGTTGTGCTGCACTCCCGTCCCGCATGCCCTGTTTGGTGTATTGTGCTGCTGCAAACCGTGATGCCTGCCCTGCAGGGTCAGTTTGGTGCACCTCTCCATGTCCCTCCTGTCCTCTGTTATCCAAGTCCATGTCCCTACCCCATTTCCTTCCATGATCCAATGTACCATACTTGCGAACATTTTGAACTTGGTAAGAGGGAGATTTTGAAAAATAAATGGGGTATTGATTTTCCCCTTTGAGTTACATTGAAAAAGACTAGATTGTAGACAGGAGACAGATAAAATAAAGCCCATTTGAGCTTAAAAACATTGGACGTTTCCTGGCTGAATCGGGTCTGTTGGCATGTATGGTTGTACTACCATTGCCTCTTCCTTCTGCCCACAATGGTCTATTACATTGCCACAGCCTCTCTTGCAAGTCCTGTATTGTTGGTTTGTTGCCCCTGCCCCCCTTTCCACTTCCCTCCATAGTCTGTTGTGCTGCCACGGCCCTTCCTGACTGCTCAGTGTGGTTAAATTGTTGCCTTTGCACCCTCCTACCTGCCTTCAATTTTCAGAGTCCGTGCCCCTGGCCTCTGCCTCTCAACAGTATCCTAATGAACAACTAGATTGCTAACATTCTATATTTATTACAAAAGTGTGGAACGCCTGACGTCATCTTGATGTAATCAAAACTGTAATACCTAGAGCATTTCCTTTAGAAATTACATATATGAGAGGGTCTTATTGGCATCAAAATTATGGTTAGTGCTCTAAAAGACTAAAATAAGGACATATTTTCTGAGTTTTCAAATAGCGAGAAAGCACTTTTAAATTATTTGTTACCTTTATGTTTTTTTATCCAGTTGACCACTTGATTAAATGTTGCACTTAGGGGAGAGGATGTGGTGTTACTTCCAGAACTGCAGACTTTGCAACTGGGGAACCAGGTTGGAGTTTCTGCTTCAGCTCGACATTCTGCGATTCTGGTCAAATCACTTAGTCTCCCCATGTCTACAACCAAAATGAATTTGTTCTTGTGTGATGTAACCAATGCTCATGTAAAGCACTCCAATACCTGACAAGTCTGCACTATATAACACTGCAAAAACACAAAATAATAAGTGTTTTGCACACTTCTGTCATTGGGCTATATTTGGGCTACATCTGGGTGATTTTGGGCTACATTTGGGCTCTTTTGCCTCCGGTGGCCATCTTGGGAGATTTATTTGTTATGAAGTTTCCTCATTTCCTCATGTACTGCAGTCTCCTCAGTAGGAAATGCTTTCAGTTTTTTACTTTGATTCCATCATGAAGGTATTCAGATATGTCACACATTTGCCATAAATTCTGAATGTTAGCACTCTAGTTGCTCATTAGATCACTGTAGTAAAACTACTGTTCACCATAGAAGTCTGCTCCTGGTATTAAAATTGCATGTTTCAGTCTGCATGTCAGAATTTTTTAATGAAATAGAAGAGGATTTAAGAAGTCACTCAAAATGTGCCCTCATTTTCTTTCTTCAGCATTAATCATAATTTCTATGGCAAAATGAACCCCCTCATTGTGTTCCTTTTTAAATTAAATGTTTTAAGTGTTACCAGTTTATTCCAATCAAGATGGCTTCAGGTGTGCCATACTTTTGTCATAATGAAGACAGTAAGCGCTCTAGTTGTTTTTAAGAACACTCTGGGACATTCTGTCATTGGGCTATACTTGGGCTACATCTGGGTGATATTTGGGCTACATTTGGGCTCTTTTGTCTCTGGTGGCCATCTTGGCAGACTTATTTGTTATGAAGTTTCCTAATTTCCTCATTTACTGCAGTCTCCTCAGTAGGAAATACTTTCAGTTTTTTACTTTGATTCCAAAGGCATTCAGATGTGTCACACATTTGCCATAAATTCAGAATGTTAGCACTCTTTTTGCTCATTAGATCACTGTAGTAAAGCTACTGCTCACCAGGGAAAACTGCTGCTGGTATTGAAAGTGCATGTTTCAGTCTGCATGTCAGAATTTTTTAATGAAATAGAAGAGGATTTGAGAAGTCACTCAAAATGTGCCCTAATTTTTCTTTCTGCAGCACTAATCATACTTTTTATGGAAAAATGAACCCCCTCATTTTGTTCCTTTTTAAATTAAATGTTTTAAGAGTTACCACTTTAATCCAAGCAAGATGGCTTCAGGTGTGCCATACGTTTATCATAAGTAGGACTGTTAGCGCTCTAGTTGTTCTTTGGAACACTCTGGGAAGCTGCAGTAGAACACAAAGGACTCAACTGACAGTCTCTGCCCTTGTTGGATGTACATGTTTTACTGAGAATGTCAGACTTCATTCTCACATGACTGAGAAAGATAATGTGAATTTACAGAAAATAAGCTCTCAGTTTAGCTTATAGATCACCTTCCAAACCTCTGTGGGAAAAGCATGAGAAAATATTTTTCTCTCAATCATGATATCCCAGCAGAAGGCTTTTTCCCATGGTGAAATCACCTTAGAACATACCACAATTCCTAAAATGAGTATGGTACCATCAGCAAATGATTTGTAATGTAACTAAAGTCTTAAAACTTCTATTAACTGCAATGCTTTTTAATGAGGTGCTATCATGTATATTGGTCCCAAGATGGCTGCCAACACTTCTTGGATGAAGTGCTGACAGCCAATCAGATCTCAGGATGAGATGTGTGGTTAGGCTCCGCCCACATATATATATGATTTTACTTTTGCTTTTCTTGGGAACTACTGAACAGATTGACACCAGACCTGCAAAAGGCACATCCCTGACCTGAGGACTACCTCTCTGCCAAATTTCAAGTATTTCTGTTCAGCCGTTCGGGCTGTACCTTGGACTAAAGGTCCCTATGGAAAATTGCATGGGGAAAATGCATTTTGGGACCCCCCTTTTTTCTCAGCCCCCGCTTGACGAATGCCCCCGAGACTTTCAGGGTAGGAGCGGAACGGAGCACCCCACCTATTTTGAAAATTTCGCGAAGATTCGTCAACCGGCGCCAAAGTTATACCAAATAGAATGTTGCGGATTTCCTATGGAAACACGGTCCTAACTATAACTATCTACTGGCGACCGCCAGTAGATAATATATATATATATATATATATATATATATATATATATATATATATATATATATATATATATATATATATATATATTATATATGTATATATACAAAGAAACCAAATCCCAGTCGGGAAGGAAGCGGCACACCCTTTTCAGTCAAAAAGATTTATTCAGCAATAACAACGCGTTTCAGCCGCACATGCCTTTATCGAGTTAACAGCCACTCGCAGTTAGTACCATTAAGTGCGCTAGCATACATGGAAATGAATTAAATACTGCACAATCATCGTGTCACGAAACGAAAAAGAAACATTTCGACTTGTGCTACATTTGAAACATCACATATATAATATCATAATATTGCATCATATTGTGTCAATAAAATTCATTTTATGAGTTTCTCAATTCATATTGAGTATACAACTTACTGCCTCAACATGGAGAAGGTGGCGTGCCGATACTTCCTTATTAGTCATAAAAGAAAGACCGCTTCATTGTAACCTTATTCAGAGAGGAAAGATGGTCAAATCGGCCAAAAACAATTATGTACAATAACAGAAAAAGGGTCAAATAAGTAAAATATTAACAGTAAAAATAATTGCTCAATATATGACCATTACGATAAATGTTAACTCTGATGAAAAAACCTAATTGCGGTCAAAGCAATACGGCAGACATCTCCTCCTTCATCAATGTGTATGACTTAACATGACTGAGATGTTCAAAAATAGATATTAGAATGCACACGGAATCATGCATAGGACTATAAGCACGATGATGATAGCAGCATGTATGTCTAATGCGTCACGTTCAAATCAATGGCCGCGTGATGGGTGTTAGGGATAATCTATGATCTAAAACTGAACTATCACCATAAATACATTAACAAGTGAAGGGTGTGAAAATATATTGAATGATAAGTGAAATAATTTGAACTATGTGATTCAAACTCTGTGAATAAGTATTTGTATCATGCTGACTGTGTAGTTGTCTGAAAATAGTATACGCAGCAGTTCAATTGTCCATATGCCACTGGAAATACATTGGGCAAGTGCCCATTGCTGGATAATACCACTACTGTCAGCCACCTTACATTATAATATGTAGGTCTTCAGATCACATACCAATAACTAATCTAGTGATTAAGGTGAACCCTTTGTGAATCGTGAGAAACATTAAATTACAAACGCACATATACTCTACAGTTAAAATAAATGAATGCAAAATCCATGGAAGTGGGAGACTTGTGGGTTCAGATTGCTAAACCTCAATATGAGTTGCTAGCTCCTCTTCTCTATTGAGGCCAAAGGGCATTAGAGTATTGAGGTCAATAATGTATTTGGATTTTAACATCTGCAATTGTTTCTCTCTGTTGCCACCTCTGATATGTTTGTACACTCTATCCAGCCCTATGAATGTCAGTCACTTATTGTTACTGCTGTGGACATTATAAAAATGCCGGGCTACTGGATAATGGAAGTCTAAATTGGTGATAGCCCTGAGATGTTCAAGTATCCGTTTTTTTACAGGGAGTTTCGTGCTACCTATATAACGGAGACCGCATGGACACTCCAATAGGTAAACCACGTGGTCGGTGGTACATGTGATAAATTTAGAAATAACATTCTCTTTTCCATCATAGGTTTTATAAGTTTTACAACTAGTACTGTTACTGCAAGCCTTGCATGCAGTGCATTTATGAAAGCCTTTACCCAATTGTAGCCATGTAGTTTTGGGATCAGATTGTTAGTAGCTTTTTACTAGTCTATCTTTGAGAGAGGTGGGTTTCCTATAAGTCACAGTAGGGCAATTACCTATGATCTTACCAATAGTAGGATCCGCCTGTACTATCCCCCAATGCTTTCTCAGTAAAGATCTTAGTTTACCTGATCAATCATTGTAGGTGGTAATCATTCTTGGCATTCTGGAAGACCTGTCAGTATTAGTTGATTCTCCCTTCCTTAAAAGAGCTTCTTCATAATTGACGTTTTTCAATTTGTTGGTTGCTTGTGCTAAAATTTTGTTAGAGTACCCCCTTGCTTTAAACCTTTTCAGCATCACTTCAGTTTCATTTTTATAGCCCTCGTTGGAGCAGCAGTTCCTGCAAGCCCGCAGGAGCTCACCATATGGGATACTGTTAAGAAGAGAAGTAGGATGATGGCGGATGATGGCTACCTGCATGAACTGTAGCGTTCCCGGCAGTCTCTTTTCTAAACAAACTTGTCACTAGCTTATAATTTTGTACTTCAAAATTTATATCCAAGAATTCGCAAGATGTTTGACTTATTTTGTGCATGAAACTTAGATTCAAATTATTGCTGGACAATGACTCAATACATTTTAGCGTTACAACAAACAAATGATGGACGGAATGCTGACAATGCAGACATTCTCCCCCAGTCAAGAGATCTGGGTTAAATCCATCGTTCATTTGCCCACTACACCACCCCAGTTTAGACATGGCCATATGCAAATCAGTCTTGACCCTGTGCCTCATGGGAACAGTCCAGCCCGAACTGCCAAGCCATGTCTTCCCTGGACTGGAATCAAGCATCCTAGGACCGGTTTCTGGCTATCAGCCGTCATCAGCCAGGATAGCTTGACTCCAGTGGCGTAGTGAGCACGGGTCCCACGTCTGGGAATACCCATCCCACTTAGGGCGAAAAGCGTTACAACAAACAAATGATGGACGGAATGCTGACAATGCAGACATTCTCCCCCAGTCAAGAGATCTGGGTTAAATCCATCGTTCCCGAGTGGGAAGGGTATGCTCAGACGTGAGTCCCTTGCTCTCCATGCCACTGGAATCAGGCTATCCTGGCTGACGAGGGCTGAAAGCCCGAAACCGGTCCTAGGATGCTTGTTTCCAGTCCAGGGAGGACCTGGCTTGGCAGTTCGGACTGGACTGTTCCCATGGGGCACAGGGTCAAGACTGATTTGCATATGGCTGGGTTCAAACTGGAATGGCATGGTGAGCAAAAAAATGATGGATTTAGGCCCAGATCTCTGTACTGGGGTGAATGTATGACATTGTTCTGCATTCTGTCCATCAATTGTTGTTTTTGCATTTGTCACCCCGAGTGGGAAGGGTATGCTCAGACGTGAGTCCCTTGCTCTCCATGCCACTGGAATCAGGCTATCCTGGCTGACGAGGGCTGAAAGCCCGAAACCGGTCCTAGGATGCTTGTTTCCAGTCCAGGGAGGACCTGGCTTGGCAGTTCGGACTGGACTGTTCCCATGGGGCACAGGGTCAAGACTGATTTGCATATGGCTGGGTTCAAACTGGAATGGCATGGTGAGCAAAAAAATGATGGATTTAGGCCCAGATCTCTGTACTGGGGTGAATGTATGACATTGTTCTGCATTCTGTCCATCAATTGTTGTTTTTGCATTTGTCACCCCGAGTGGGAAGGGTATGCTCAGACGTGAGTCCCTTGCTCTCCATGCCACTGGAATCAGGCTATCCTGGCTGACGAGGGCTGAAAGCCCGAAACCGGTCCTAGGATGCTTGTTTCCAGTCCAGGGAGGACCTGGCTTGGCAGTTCGGACTGGACTGTTCCCATGGGGCACAGGGTCAAGACTGATTTGCATATGGCTGGGTTCAAACTGGAATGGCATGGTGAGCAAAAAAATGATGGATTTAGGCCCAGATCTCTGTACTGGGGTGAATGTATGACATTGTTCTGCATTCTGTCCATCAATTGTTGTTTTTGCATTTGTCACCCCGAGTGGGAAGGGTATGCTCAGACGTGAGTCCCTTGCTCTCCATGCCACTGGAATCAGGCTATCCTGGCTGATGAGGGCTGAAAGCCCGAAACCGGTCCTAGGATGCTTGTTTCCAGTCCAGGGAGGACCTGGCTTGGCAGTTCGGACTGGACTGTTCCCATGGGGCACAGGGTCAAGACTGATTTGCATATGGCTGGGTTCAAACTGGAATGGCATGGTGAGCAAAAAAATGATGGATTTAGGCCCAGATCTCTGTACTGGGGTGAATGTATGACATTGTTCTGCATTCTGTCCATCAATTGTTGTTTTTGCATTTGTCACCCCGAGTGGGAAGGGTATGCTCAGACGTGAGTCCCTTGCTCTCCATGCCACTGGAATCAGGCTATCCTGGCTGACGAGGGCTGAAAGCCCGAAACCGGTCCTAGGATGCTTGTTTCCAGTCCAGGGAGGACCTGGCTTGGCAGTTCGGACTGGACTGTTCCCATGGGGCACAGGGTCAAGACTGATTTGCATATGGCTGGGTTCAAACTGGAATGGCATGGTGAGCAAAAAAATGATGGATTTAGGCCCAGATCTCTGTACTGGGGTGAATGTATGACATTGTTCTGCATTCTGTCCATCAATTGTTGTTTTTGCATTTGTCACCCCGAGTGGGAAGGGTATGCTCAGACGTGAGTCCCTTGCTCTCCATGCCACTGGAATCAGGCTATCCTGGCTGACGAGGGCTGAAAGCCCGAAACCGGTCCTAGGATGCTTGTTTCCAGTCCAGGGAGGACCTGGCTTGGCAGTTCGGACTGGACTGTTCCCATGGGGCACAGGGTCAAGACTGATTTGCATATGGCTGGGTTCAAACTGGAATGGCATGGTGAGCAAAAAAATGATGGATTTAGGCCCAGATCTCTGTACTGGGGTGAATGTATGACATCGTTCTGCATTCTGTCCATCAATTGTTGTTTTTGCATTTGTCACCCCGAGTGGGAAGGGTATGCTCAGACGTGAGTCCCTTGCTCTCCATGCCACTGGAATCAGGCTATCCTGGCTGACGAGGGCTGAAAGCCCGAAACCGGTCCTAGGATGCTTGTTTCCAGTCCAGGGAGGACCTGGCTTGGCAGTTCGGACTGGACTGTTCCCATGGGGCACAGGGTCAAGACTGATTTGCATATGGCTGGGTTCAAACTGGAATGGCATGGTGAGCAAAAAAATGATGGATTTCGGCCCAGATCTCTGTACTGGGGTGAATGTATGACATTGTTCTGCATTCTGTCCATCAATTGTTGTTTTTGCATCAATACATTTTAGGGCATGTTCTTTCTCGCCATCCCAGATGATAAAAAGGTCATCTATATATCTTAACCATAAAGGTATACAGTCTGTAAAACTTGTGTTGGCATCTGTCCACACCACCTGCTCCTCCCGCCAGCCCAAGAATAAATTTGCCAGGCTGGGGGCGAAGCAGGTGCCCATGGCAGTGCCAGTCTTCTGACGGTATAGCATTTTGTCAAACAGGAAAATATTTTCACTCAAGCAATATTTCATCATCAATTTCAGCATAACAGTATGGTCATATAGGTCAATTGATCTCCTCCCAAGATAATTGTTGTATCTGATCTTCAATGCATTGCATCTTTCCTGATTCATGGCCCTTGCTGCTCAGCCAGTGTGGATGTGCTGTAGAACGTTGGTATGTGTGGTGAGATCATAGAGTGTTGGGATGCCTGGGGGGTGTCAGTTGAGAGTATGGGCTGAGCAGCAAGAGGCTGCTCCTGGTGGGGCCCTCACTATCTTATCTACCGGAATAAACCATCTTCATCTTATACTTACATCTTGGCTACATGGACTTGTTTATCATTACCACATTTGGCGATGATCTGGAAAGAATCTACATGCGTTTCCTGATGGACTAATGAAATTTGATAATTCCTGAAGCAACTCCAAGGTATGAGTTTCTTATATCCACAGCTATGCATTTCAGAGGCATACTGGCATCCTGCGAGCCCCACTAGTGACCTTCCACCGGTCGCCCACAATGCTTTCCTGCCAGTTCCTGCCATCCTCTATTTTAAACTACCTGTTTGCTTTGCTGCCTACTTGCCCTGCTGCCTGACAGTTCATTCTACATTACGCTTCTTCCTGCCTGCTGTAACTTGCCTTGGGAGAGTACCACCTGTCTGCGTGGGAAGAGCGTCAAGAGCTACTACAATGTATGAGCTTCTTTTCTTGAAGTGTGAAGCCATAACTCTCATGTGCCAGTTCCTCCCTTTCTGCTTTCTTCTGACTACTTCCTGCCTGCTGCCTTACTTCTGAAAGCTATTCCTTTCATGCTGCCTTTTTACAAATATTCCTTCTGTACCTGAGAGGAGCAACTATCAAGTACCAGTTCCCTGACGGAGGCCTCTGCCATACTTTCCGTTTCAACCATAATCCTCTTTAATTGTTTGTGTGGAAGCAGTCAATATGTTTAGTGATTTACTGAGGAATGACTTGTGGGAGGTAAACGTCTTATGAGAATTGAAGCTGCAGTTTGAAGCTAAGTTTTCTCTGTGTTTGATGAATATATAGGGTTGGTTGTGAGTATTTGTGAGAAGTTGGCCTGGTATATGCTGTTCACTAGTTAAAGTGGACACCTTGCACCAGTACAATTCGACTCCTATGGTAGTAGGTATAAGACAACCTTTAAAGAAAGCTATCCTAGTGGTAGCTGTGGAGAGCAGCCTCTAGGCTAAGTCTTTAGAGGAATGTAAAGCAGCTTATTTTACCTTAAAATCTCTTGAATTACTAAATGAAAGGACACCACACAGGTATATATATCAAATATATATGTATTTATTACTAACAACTCTCTGCTAATCTCTTTATGCGATTAGAAGTCAGGAACATATGCACAAATCAACATTTCACAACAAGTTAAGCACAAATATGGCTGGGGCCTTAGGGACGTACCAGACCATATACTAAAAAAGAGACTTAGAGATAACGACTAGCAAGGGGACAAGGCCTAGGGCCTTCAGAAGCGCTGTGGCCTCATAAAACCACCCAAGGCAGGTAAGTAAAGGACCCACGGGAGACGCATGGAGTGTGAGAACACAGCCACGAATCCCTATTGACTTCAATGGAGCAAGTTGCGATTGGAAATTAAGAATTTTAGGATACTTCGGGAGAGTCTACAAGCAAGTCACTTACAGGGTAAGTAGTTCAAGAGACAACACCGACAGGAGCACCGTAGTGCTGGAGTTACCTCACCCAGGGAAGCCGGGTGCATAGGTGTCTTTTGCTGTCGGGTCGCGGCGTCGTTTTCAATAGGAGCCAATGAAGACTTGCTGCTTGTGAAGACAGGAGAAGTGTCCGGTGGAATCCAAGGCTGGATTCAGAAGAAGGAACACCTAAAAGCAGAGGGGACAGTGTTCAAAGTCACTTGGCAGTGACCCGGGGCAAGGAAGATGGATGCCCACAGTTGTCGGGTGATTTCAGGTGATCATGGGTGCCTTGACTCTTCAGCCACGAGGTCCAGAAGATGTTGACGACAACCAGGAGCTGGATTCGGCATATCCCACAAAGTCTGCAGCTTACTGCAGTGTCGGTGACCAGATTGGAGCCAACAAGCCTTGGTAACAGCAAGTCTTGTGGAAAGGACAAAAAGTCAGCGGTGCAGACCAGCAAGGTCTGAGAAACTCACCCAGCAAGGGTAAGTCAGGGCAGGCCTGGAGCAACCAGGGGAGCCCTTTGGAACTGTATAAAAATCTTCTGGGGACCCACAAGCCAACCAGCAAGGGATCGCAAAGACACCTCAAGAGGATTCACTCAATAGGGACCCACGGTCACTCGGGACGGGGTAGGCCTCTGATCTTCAGAGGAGTTCCTGCTGGAGGCTTGAACCACACATGGTCCAATGCACAGGTTCATAGAACCTCGTGAAGGGTTTGCACTCAAAAATAGTGCACGGTACCCAGGGATTGTGGTTCCTCGTCACTCCTGGGGTCCACTTGCCTCAGCATCGCTGGGGACTCACGATGGCCTTGGAAAAGTCAGGAAATCCTCTTCCTGGGCTGCAGGGACTTCGGACTCCGGCGGGAGTGGGAAAGTTTGTGACCATTGATTGCAAGATTTGGTGCCTGCCAAGCAGGGGAGTCACTCCTTGACTCCAAGGGAGATTCTTCCATCTTCCAGAGGTAGTGGAATGTCGAAGGTCCAGGATTCTTCTTCAGAGCGTCGTCCAGGGATATCTAGTTTGCAAAGGCAAGGATTCCCTAACTTATACTGAAAGGAAGGGAGGGACTAGCTATATGACTTCACCTATGGGAGGGTCAGGGGAGTGGGTGGCTACACCCATTTCCCTTTGTCCAGTTTCACGCCAGAGCAGAGGCAGGTAACCTCTGAGCCAGTTTTAACTGGTGTATGCACAGAGGAGCCTACTGCTCCCCCAGTGCAGGACTTCAAAGCACTCTAGGAGTGCACCCATACAGCCCCAATACACTAAACCCTGTCTGGGAGGTGGTCACACCTCTCTGTGACAGGATACCTATTGTTGGGCCTCCTCCACTGCGAGTTTCGGTCATCAGCAGGAGGGCAGCCCAGTGTCTGTGACTGGTGACATCCATTTTGTGATGCCAGGGCTCTGCAGGATTCTACCGCGTTTCCGCAGTAGGTACATGTCTATCCCTCTAGAAAGGTGGGATCATACTCCCATACCAGTTACTGGTGTGGGGGTATGATTCCAAAGCATTTGACACCAAACATGACATGTTTTGATGCAGCCATCCCAAAGTTAGCATTAATCGCGAGGTTACAATGCACTTAAGACTATATGGTTTGACCGCATTCACAAACAGCCCCAGAGAATAGACTCTGAGAGCTGCAGAGGGGCCCTGCTCAGGCAGAGGCACCACCTCACAGGGAAACCAAGCCCCCTGCCCTCAGGATTGATAGGGCCTGCCTTAGGGGTGACTGATAGGTTTAAATGTGTGTGCAGGGAGAGATATAGTGAACCTTTATCTCAGTGAGGAGTGCTAGCACTACCTCACCCAGGCTGCAGTAGCAGACCTGTGGTGTCAGATTTAGTCTGCTTCCCAGGGGTGGGAAAATACATGCTTCAGTCCCTGGTAGGCCTGTGAAGTACCTATGCCCTTGGTACCTAAGGTACCATATACTAGGGACTCATAAGTCACCACAGTATTCAATCACTAGTGCACCTAATATGCACTCCAAGTTGTTTAGAGAGAACAGAGAGGCTGGGGCCCTGATTAGCAGGGTCCCAGCCAGACTATAGTCAGAAACCAGTGTAAACATCAGAAAAAAAGTGGGGGCAACATAAGAGGCAGATCCTACTCTCCTACAGTATGTATTTTTTATTTTTTATTTCTTCATTGCCTCTTTGGTGCACCTTCCTTTGGCAGTTTAACCGCCTCCACACACGTCTCGAGTACGCACATAGCTCGCGCAGCCTTACCTTTCTCCTCCTGCTTTCTGTGATGTATGCTGAGCTGACTTCTTGTTGCTCATAGTTTTTGGGGCATTGTGATGCCGGGAGCCATCCGGTGTGGCGTCACCTCTACGTGCCGCCATTTTGAGTTTGGCAATTTTCCTCAAACCACCCTCTATTTGCTGCATTCCACACTGAGGTTCCGTGAAAACTGAACCTGTGTTTTGGAACTAATGGTACCGTGACGATTTTATTATTAGTGAATCACAAATGATGAGTTTAGTATGGGCGAGTGTTTTCGCAACACTGCACTGAAGGATTTGTCATATATTGCTAGTTTTCGTGTTCAACCCTACGGGTTTCATTTTGTACACGACGTCCATTTTGTATCATTGCCCTCACATAGTCAGTGAATGGGCGATGTCCGAGCGATGACCCTGTTTGGGTAACCTCACGAGGACACGTATTCCCTAGTAAACGTTCTGCTGAATTCCGCATGACTTGGCGGAAGCTGACTCTGCCGCCCGAAGCTGACCCTGCCACACCGGTTTTCTGTCTTGTCCTGCTCGAGCAAGATTACTGACCCTGATACAATAGACCACGCTTCTTTTATTTGCCTACGAATATGTCTTATCTGACTCTCCTATTTTCTGCATCTGTCCCTGTATCTCCCTCTAGCCTTTTATGATGAGGAGGTGACCAATTTTATTATGGGGCGGTCCGGCCTTTCAATAGAAGGATGTCAGAATTGTGTGATTGAAGGCCGGACACCTGGAGATGGGAATGTGATGTTGTGTGATCTTATTGTTTGGAATACAGAAACGGGAATAATTGTAAACTTGTAGGAATGTTTGCCCGAGGCATAATATTCAGTATTTAAGGAGCGACCTGCTTTGTACAAATCGAGCAGTCTCCGTAGAATCTATCTCGTATGATACTTCTGGGACTTCTGTTCCTGACTGCAGTCATTAAAAAGGTTCTTTCGAAGCCAGAGGATGATTTCCGTGTCTCTGTTTGTTTAGTACGCCAAAACAGGTGAACCCCGAAGGTCTCAGGTGTTGTCCCCTGGCACCGCTGGGTCTTAAAATTGCCCAGTCCTTCAACACGTTGTGCCAACCACAACATTGTTTGTTGTCAGTAAAGCTTTATTGAAGGTGTCTCTCATGCTTCCTTCAACATTTTCCTCCCGACGTATGGATTTGATTCGAGGACATCGGAGCATCTTAATGAGTCATCCTATTCCCCGCAGGTACTGTTTCCTTTTCTGCTGCCATTCAGTACTCTTCTTCCTATGTGCAGCCATCCTACAATATGCTGTCTTCTGTTTTCAAAGACATCGGTGCGGCTGATTCCCCTCCTACAAGCACTGTTTTCCTCTTTTACAAATTTTCTGTTTTTCCTGCAAATGACAGTAACTGTCCAATCAGTTTTCTTGCCTCCCGTTCGGCTGGGTCGTCACTCATCACGCTGTGACATCTTTTACTTTGCCTACTACACTACATGGAATCAACTCAGCGTTTATAACATTACATAAAGTTTGGAATCTGTACTATTTTCATTTGAACCACATTGCTAACTTGCATTTGCTTGGTGTTTTAATGTATTATGTGGTGACATGATGTTTATGCTTATTGCCAGTGTATTGCTCCATCTGTTTTCTGTGCATGCTCTTATTTCTTAAGCTCCCAGAGAGGTTTATCTTACTTTACATGACGTCATGCAATCTATTTTCTTCATTTTACAGGGACTTGCTTT
Source organism: Triturus cristatus (assembly GCF_964204655.1). NCBI lineage: Eukaryota > Metazoa > Chordata > Amphibia > Caudata > Salamandridae > Triturus > Triturus cristatus. The sequence continues at coordinate 452,517,421 of NC_140587.1, forward strand.
TACGTCACATTCTATGTCTCTGCACATTAAGTATTTTGGTTTTTCTCCTACTACATGTTATCATACTTTATAGTGTCGCATTTTGCATGATTATTTATAGTGCATGCGTTGTAAGTTTTTTTACTGTAGTTTTCATTGATTGAGGTTTATATTATATTATAGCCTTTTTGGCTATGTGACTTGCCACTTTAACATGTTATTTTATGTAGACTTGTCACCTCTTTACTTACTAATTTTCCTGTTTTGGAATTTAGGTGTGCGCTGTATAGCCATTGGCTATGTGACCCTCCTTCTTTAATACATTCTATGTGACCTTCTCTTTATACAATACATTTGTGCGTCGAGTTGTCACCTACATTTTTAAACTTTATTTGTAATTTACACGATTTGATTTGCAAGATTCCTTTAATTGGGATCTTTAATGAAATTCTTAAATGAATTTCATCAGCCACAGTTTTCACCCTTTCTCTAAGGTCTTCTGTGTGTCTGACATTTGAGGTTTTCTCCTCAAATTTTCTCTTGTCTCTACTCCTTGCAGGTGTTTTTCTTTCACCCTTCTCCTCTGGAGACCCTGCTTGTTTTCTATTGTTGGGAGTACCTCTTGTCTTTTCTGGTTGTTGTTTTCACTTTTTTAATATTCGTATTCTCAGTTCATCTTCATGCTAGTCTGGCCAACTCGTGTGTCGTGGTGTACTCTGAACGCTTTAACTTTTGTTTGTTCTTCTTTTCATTCAGTTTTGCTGTGCATGGTGAGAATTATATCTTATTGTCATTTTTTTTCTTTTTAGGTGTTTTCTGTGTTTTACACTTCTCCCTGTTTCCAGCAAAACTTTGCAGTTTTACTCTGCACTTTGCATCCTTTCTACTTATTTTCCATTGTGCCCTGAAAAAGGGGAAGATGTGTGTGTCTTGTGTCACTCTCATTTTCTATATCTCTGCATTGTCTTCTCCTTTATCACTTTAAGGTTTGCTTAGCATTTCATCCATAGGATAGATCTTTTACATATGGTGCCAGGAAATAATCCCCAAAAATTGAAGTGTTCTCTAACAGTCTCCCATTCAAGGAGACAATAGGTCTCCCTGGTGGTCTAGTTGCATGTTTATGCACCTTGGGCAGAAGATATAGGCATGGTGTACGTGGGTTGTAATTTTTCAGGAATCGTAGTTCCTCATCATATACATACACACACACACACATAACATATATATAGATACACTCACACACACATATATACATATATATATAGTCACTGAAAAAAAATTAAGGTGACATTATAATTAGATGAAAATTTCAGTGACAAAATAATGTTTTGAACTTTAAAAAACACAGAAATTCACCAGCTATAGTTAGCAGAGAGAACTATAACTTGCGTCCCCACTATGTACTGCTTATGACCTCACATGTTACTAATGACATGTTCTATGACATCATTTATGATATTACTGATGACATCATTGGTGACATCACTGATGACACCATCCAATGAGTGTGTTATTTTGTTTGACATTTTAAATATGGTAAGTATAATCCTACTTCTCTACCTAATTTTGTACTCTTAAACTCTCATCCCCAGAGCGTCTTTAAAAAAGAAAGAAAGCAGTGGAGACATGCAACCCCCCTTCCAAGGCCACTATTGACCCGGGGACCACATTCCAAGGAGCCTTAAGAGGCCCGGTATCCCCATCCACAGGGCCAAGCATATTTACATAGGGGAGGGGGTCACATGGCACCTTCACCAAGTCCGAATTGACCTCAGGGCTCCCATCCCCCGGGACCATAGAATAAATATAAGGGTGGGGGGTATGCCCCCCTGCACCTCTCATGTGCTCCCCTACCCGAGCCTTAAGAGATCCTAGAGACCCATCCCCTGGACCACAAACTGTTATTTTAGGGGAGGAGCTGCATGGCCTCCTTACTTGAGTCTAAAAAGCCCTGGGGCCCCTGTCCCTGTGTCATTTCCAATCAAGTGGGTTCTCTGGTGCCCCTCCAGGTCACCCACAAAACATACCATTGTGGTCTGCGGGGAGCCCCAGGGCCCCCGTGGCACTAGTTGGATCCCCACATGCTAAAATGGGGTCCAATGGGCCTATTTGGGCTCAGGTAGAGGGGGGAAGTGCCCCCTCCCCTACACAAAAGTATTTGGCCCTGGAGGCTGGGGTCTCTAGGGCCGTTTCAGGCTTAGAGAGAGGAGCCACATGCCCCCTACCCTTTTTTTTTTACAAGTTGGCCTCAGGAGATGCAGTCCCAGGGGCATAAAATGGGCTCAGGGAGTGAGGCTCCATTCCCAAATATTGTTAAAAAACGTGGTGGGCTGCCTTTTTCTTTTTTTTCTGCAATCCTGCAATACTCCCGCAGGATCGCAGAATGACACAATTTTTCTAACTGTTTTGGGCCTGAAGGGGTCCTTCTGGGACCCCACACAAACAAGGCGATTAGGGGCAGGGTTTACATTATCAGGACAGGGGACAATGTCTCTGAATCCTGTAATGGCTGCCAGCAACATTTTTCTTCATGCTGCTGGCAGCCAATCAGAGTGAAAGGCTAAGGGTAAAGAAGCTCCCTGGGCCAATCAAAATGCCTTAGTTTTTAAAATTGGGTTTGAGGGACTCCCTCGAACCCAACTAACCAGATATACAAATATTTTTGTACCTTAAGTTCTTAAAAACTATTGAACTGATTTACACCAAATCACATGCTTTTTGGACCAAGATCTAGCTTCCTGCCAAATTTAGTGTAGTTTGGTTCAGCAGTTTTTGCGGTAGTGTTGCCTAAAAAAGTCTATTGAAAATGCATGGGGAAATTTGGTTTTGATAGTCTCCTTTTTTCTCTGCCCCCATTTGACAGATCACCCTGAAACTTTCCAGGTAGGAGGTGAGGTGGATTCACTTCTTTTCGGAAAGTTTTGTGAAGATTTGTGAAATGGCCACATAATTATTAGCAAACCAAAAAATGCTCAGTCTAGGGAAAAGCAGACCAAATTAAAACTACCTATATATAGATATATGTAATTTTAGTTAAATCAAAATGTCTTAGCTAGCGCCAGACCCTAAAAAGGAACTGGGTTGACCAAAGTAGACTGTACAAGATCCAAAAAGGCTATTTATTCTGAAAATTTCAGTGGCAGGAGCTGGGGTCAATAGCCTTTCTTTTCTGAGGCACTTTTATTTGCTGATGAAAAAAATTTCTCTCTGGTGTATTCACTGCTTGCGCTGTTCCAGGTAGTCTGTTTGCAACGTTGTGTGTAGACTGCTGCTTCCCTGCTCTGCCACCTGTTAATTTCCATTGGTTCGTAGTTTTGAAATACATTAAGTGAATACAAAGACTCCAGACATGATAATGGGCCCTCATTTCATCCTGGGAGAGTGCATTGCAGTTTAAGACCCAGGCTCCTGTGGTATTTTCATTGACTGGTTGGGAGCGAGTAATCATTGTGAATGAGACAGATGCGTTAGCTTCATTTTGCTGCAGATTGAAATAGCATATTTTCTTGTATAGCACACACCGAAAAAGACATTGTCTAGAGGTACTCTGAGATATGTTTTTTTCAAATGATGAAAGTGAAGCACATGGACACAAACTGGTTTGCTAGGGATCACAGACATTCTGATCCCGGCCTTCCCACGCTATATATTGTGTGACATTCAAAACAGCATTTTGCTCCCTTGTGGCGTACATATTTTAGCTACCAAACAATTTAGCATAAAAACATTGCATATAAGTACATTTTAAGTGCTGAAATACCTTGGCAAAAAAAAAAATCAATGCAACTGCCCTGGGTTGTGTATGTGCTCATCTGACAAAAACATCTCCCAGATTCTGGAAATACTTTGCAGCCCGAAGCAGCATATGTTTTTGATTCCGTGGATACTGGTTCACGGAGCAGACATCACGAGACCACTCACACTGAAATGAACTGCTTTACCTTCAGAAAACAAAGTTCACTTTTTCAGAACCTTCTTCGACACACCTCTCTCCTCCCAGAAAACCCTTAAGGTGATTCTGCAGCAGAATTGTGTATACATGTATATCGTGTCATATATTGTGTACAATGTACTCACTGAACAAAATATTACACTTAAGAATGTTAAGATTAATGTGCACTATGGAAACTAAGAAAAAGCAGTCTCGGCCGGCATGGGTCATGAGTGGGGGGGTGGGCGCGGGCTGGGGGGGACAGGCGAGTGGTCGCGAGGGAAGGGGGGGTGACGCAAGGAGTGGGTTTTAAATAATTTTACTAAAACATACCTTTCCCAGGTCCCGCGTCTTCACTGCTCGGTCTGCTCCTGCTTTCCTGCCTCTGGCAGGAACAGGAAGCAGGCAGACTCCCTCCCCTCCCCTAAGCCAATCACACCGCAGCAATAGCAGCATTGTGATTAGTCGGGGCAGCGCCCAGCCAGGCGCCTATGGGGGCCATTTTCTCCAGCAGCCTACATGGAGAAAAGGCACAGGGCGCATGACTGGTTTCCTCGGCCCCAGAGGGCCGAGCAAACAGTCAGCACCCTCAGCAGTGGGTCAATTACTCCTCCCCTGCCCTAGAGCAGACCCGCCCACTTGCCCGTCCCCAACCATACCCTTCTGCTTTCTCACAGTGATTTTTTTTTACCATTTTATGTTTCTGCTTCACGTACTGCGAGAAAGCAGTGGGGCGATGCTCCACCGCCCTAGTGGAGGAGCCGCCCCTGAGAAAAACTGAAATTGTTCTGGTGTGTTCAAGACTTCCATGCTCCATGCTTCTTCTCGTAAGAGTATGATAGAGAGTGCATTATAGTTTCAGTAACACCCATAACCACATATGGACATTTTTTACTTTTTCTAAGTTAACCCAAACTTTCTTTAGCATGTTTGTTCAGTGAATATTTGGAGTACGGGTAAGAGGTGAACTTCGATCCGCAGGCTGAGCTAACAACGTTTTTTCCACTCCGCGCTCTGAGTTCGGTGGCGGGTGCAGCGGATGCTACTGCGGCTAAGACTGCTAACAGTGGCGGTGGGATGGAGGTGGAAGCTGCAGCGACTCGACCCGAAGTTAAATGCTAGATTGTCATATCTTTGAGTAATAGTGAGATCCATGGAGACTGTGCTTTAGCTTGGTGTTACAGAGTGAAGGCAGTATAACTATCTTTTTAAAAAAAATCACCTAAACACATCACACAAGGAGATTGGTTGTGCAAAGGAAGGCTAGAGAGCACGACGACTGATTGCAGAAACTACTGACTAGGCCTGGGCGGTAAATTACGTTCCGCTCGAGGAATTTGGTTAATTTCGCGTTCCGCGGAGAATGCGGAATTGCCCAAAATTCTGCGTTCCACGGCTTCGCTGAATCTTTTGCTTGTTCACGTTCTCAAAATGCGTGTTCGCAAGATATTTCCCCAAGAGCACGCAAACAGCGTTCGCGAACAGGAAAAAAGCATTGCGAACAAGCAATTCCGTGCATTCGCGGAATTTCTGTGTGCTCGTGGAGATTTTTTACCATTTCGCGGAGCTTTGCGTAGCGCGACTACGCAAATTCCGCCCACCCCTACAGTACTCACCTGTCACTTTGTTGTTTCATGACAGATTCTTTCATTTTCTACTTTCATTAGGTTTTCAGTGGGGTCAGAAAAGGGAGTGGAGGTCTCCGAAAAGTAATAGCATAACTTTAAATCCTTTGCAAGTGGTATAGCCTATACAATTAATGAATTGATTTGGCTTAAAACACACTCTGCACTCGCATTTCTACTACCACACTGGTATTTTAGGGCAGAGCGGAACTCCGCTGAATTCCGCGAGCTCTACCCACCCCTCATTTGGAGTGTTATTACAATATACTGTGTAATGGGCATATAATTTTTCAATTTTTTTTATCTGAGTGCATGGATTGTAAAACAACAAACGTCCAACTTACCCTAAATGTAAACAGATATGTAAAATGTATATGAATACTTGTGAGTCTTAGTGCATGTGTGGCAAAGATTAGTCTGTCAAGACGTTTGACTCCTCAGCTCCTTTGTTATTAACCAACGAGCATCCAGGAATAGAATGAATGACCCAGAGTAGCAACAACAGCCAAAGTAACACTGATTATCTAATTTCTGAATTTATTAAAGCAATCGTATTTTAGTCGTATTTTAAACCAAACACCAACACATTTCTAGCTGTGCCAGGAAATATCCTACTGTCATGTTTGGTGTAATTGTGTGAAGAGGTTTTGCCTGCAGCAGACAGCAAATATTACATAGGGATTCTGTATACACCCACCTAAGGGATTTGCCCTCCCCCCCTTTATAATCCTGCTCCTCTCCCCCCAGGCATGCTATACAAAAATGAACAGAGTAAGTCTTTATTGGTTGATCATGTTGCTTTGGAGAATTTCATGCAGATTCTTCAAATAAGACCATGAGCAAACCAAAAATGTGAGTTGCGATATCTATCTATCTTTCTATCTATCTATTTCAAGAGAATATATAAGGCGTACCTATGTAATATTGTCCTGTATTACCAATGAGGGTTTATAGTGACATTTGCAAACCACAAGGTTGAAGGCTGATATGGCAATGCCGGACCATGTTACATGTTACTCGTTATGTATTTATTATATCACATGATTGAGTAATATATTTCAATTCTGTATAGAAGAGTTTGGAGCATGCGTCATACCTTTAATATTTGTTGTTTCCATGAGACTGTAGATATGTCTGTGGATTTTCTGATGATTATGTGTTTATGTTGGGGATTATCTGCTAATATTTAAAATGTGATTTCTGCCACAATGTGTTTTATTATAAGTCAAATTTTAAATGCAAAGAATTAAATGAAATCTAACGAAATTAAAAACATTGGGCCAGATTTACAAAGGTAAACCTACACTTCTGTGTAAGTTGACAATTTTTTGCAATTCACAAAGCAGTTTTACGAGTATTATCTCCACAACAGCCTATCTTTTTATGTGTGGAGTCTCCTCCAAGAGAGGGGAGACTCCACAGTTGTAAAGATACTAATCTTAAAATTACTCTGTGAATTGCAAAGAATCACAAACTTACACAAAAGTGTACATTTAGCTTTGCATATCAGGTCCATTCTTTGTAAAATGTGCTTTTCGTTTGTAGTACATTGAAATTGTAAAGTAGATTTAAAAAGACATATATAGAGAACAAAATTAGATTTAAAAAGACATATATAGAGAACACAACTAAAGTGCAATGTAGGACAGCACCGTTTCGCCATCAGAGCTCTGCATTTACAATGTTTCCTTTCACACATTGGTGAGGATTCTTTGGTAAATGCTTGCATCAGGTATAGGTCTGTAAGGGTGAGCATGTCGGGTGTGCAGATTAATGCTCTAAAACAGCACTAGCATTTTTTTTTACCAGCACTGAAAGACAGAATGCTGTGCTAACCATACATTTAATGTTTTATTTGTTCAGTGAAGCTAAATATCCTGAAAATAAATTCAGCACTGTGAATAAGGAAAAAGTTCACTGCTCTGACATCTTTCCTATGAAATACGAACTTTTAAACCACTTGGAGCCATTCAATAAGAAGGCTGAACCATGTAATGTGTTTTTGTGTGTCTGTGTTTATTTGTGTGTGTTTGTAAATCTCTTAAAGAAAAACAGTTAGAATGCAGAATGAATCAGAAACTGAAAAACACTGACATATTCTAGTTATGGTGAGCTTTGCAATCCATTACTCACAAAACAGCCATGCAACCCACCAAATACAATACTTATTACCTTATACTTGATGTTACAGATGCAGTCACAAATGTTATACATGATAATGATCTTATGGGTTGAATTACATACCATGGATTCAAAGGCACCATATATATTCATATTTGCACACACTCACACACAAATGACATACATACATACACACACACACACACACATATAACACACACACAAACACACACACACACACACCAACACACACACACACACACACACATATATATAGCACACCCAGCGGCAGTCACCACTGGGTAGGTATAGTTAGGATTGTGTTTCCTTAGGAAATGGCTATTTTGTGTTGCTAATGACTTTACTGGTGTATGACGAAGTTTCAAGAAACTTTCCAAAAAGTGCTGTTTTTTGCCTAGTTTGTCCATGGAACGTTTCAGGGTGATTCGTCAAGTGGGGGCCCATAAAAAAGAAGGGTTCCAAAACAAGTTTTCCCCATTCATTTATCTATAGGAACTTTAGACACTGCAACAGCCCAAACGCTTGACCGGACTTACATCAAATTTGGCAGAAAACTAGTTCCTGGCGCAGAAAGAGCGCTTTTTGTGATTTGGGGTAAATCTGTTCAGTAGTTTTTGAGTAATTAAGGCTCAAAAACTTTGCATATTTCACGTGGAGAAGGCTCCGCGAACCTGACAGATCTCATGCTTAGTCTTGATTGACTGGCCCCACATCAACAAGGATATGGTAGCAGCCATCTTACTAGTCAAGGCTTTGTGCCCTCCCGAGCCTTTATAGGTCTGAGGACCCCATCCCTTGGGACCAAAATTCCATTCAAAAGGAGAGGGGGAGCCACGTGGCCCCACTTCTTGAGCCTTAATAGGCCCCGGGGATACCCTCCCAGATCTTACACTGAAAGGGAGGGGGCACACTGCTCCACTTCTCAAGCCTATAAAGGGCCCCACGACCCATCCCCCATGGCTGGCAGAATTACTGTGTCCCAGAAAACCCATGCCCGGGCCACAGTAGTTTTTTCAGCCCGCAATAGCACAGGCAGGTAAATATATGTTTGTGTCCACCTGGTAGGAGGATTGTTGAAGCTCCTGCACGGTTGGGGCAGACATAAGGGCAAGGAAGGCATGCCTACTCCCAGTTGGCTGGAGCTTTAAATATGTTCCCACTGGGTAAGTGCAGACTTTTGTTTCCCTTCCCGCATTCTTGTGGGCTGGGAAATTGACATTGCTCTCACCCGGCGGAAGCAAGCAAAAACAGCTGCTCCTGCCGGATGGGAGCATTGCCGGCTCCTAGGCTGTCTGTCTGCGGGGTACTGGCTTGGGCTAAGGGGGCTCTGGGCCTCGTATTCACCCAAAAACAACTCAGGCCCTGGGGATGTGGTCTATGGGACCACTATAGGCTCAGGGAGGAAGGGTACACCCCCTCCCCTTTATAAATAAAAGAAGGACCAAGGTGATGGGGTCCTGGATCCAATAGTGGCTAGGGGAGGAAGCTGCTCGCCCGCTCCCCTTAAAATATATGTTTTGGCCCCAGGGATGAGGTCCTGAGACCACTATTTGCTCATGAAGGGGGTTGCCCACCTGCCTCCCCTTAAAAGTCCCAGGGAATGGGGCTGTCAGGGTCACTTGTGGGTTGAGGAGGGGGCCCACCCTCCCTGTACCCATTACAAATATATTTTGGCCCTGTTGGTGGGGTCCCAGGAGCCCCTTGTGACTCAAGGAGGTGCACCCTTCATGCCCTCCCCTTTACAAATATCTTTTGCCCCTATAGATGGTGTCCCAGGGCCACTATAGGCTCAGGAGCATGGCTCGGTGCTTCTTCCCTTTAATTAAGAAAAGAAAAGGCTCTGGAGGAGGGGGTTTCTTGGGTCTTTAGTTGCTTGAGGCGGGGGGGGGCTTGTGCCCTTCTGCTTAATAAAAAAGAAAGGCCCCAGGGGAATGGGCCCAAGGGACCCAAAGTTGCTCAGGAAGGGGGTTTGTGTGTCCCTCCTCCCCTTTTAAAAAAAAATGCCACAGGGATGGGGTCCCCAGTGTCTAAAGTGGCTTAGGGAGGGGGGCTGTGCCAAAGGCCCTGTGTGGCATGGGGTTGTCTGCATGCAGGGGTTGTACACAGGTTGTGGCCACAGGTCAGGTCCTGTGGCCAACCTCATGCCAATCATGGCTGAAGGTCGAAGGGTTTGGTTGTCTACAGGGGGGGATTGGACACAGGGCCTGACTATAGACCAACCCAAGCCAATGCACAGTCAAAGGACTTGAGCATCATGGGGGTATCATATTATTTTATCTTCAAAAGTAAACTCCTAAAATGTCACTGAATAAAACAAAGGCTAAACTAACGTTATAGTTAGGTGAAAATTTCAGTGACAGCGTAACATTTTAAACATACAAAACCACTAAGATTCACCAGTTATAGTTATCCTAAGTAAATAAGGGGCTGATTACGAGTTTGGCAGTAAGGCAACTGCCATCAAAACGGTGTCAGAAACCCCGCCACCTACTTGGCGGTCTGCCCATTGTATTACAATGTTGATGATTTGCAGAACGAAAGACCGCCTGAGCATCACCACCATCGCTATTCATTCACTGACTGCCTCAACAGCAGTTGGGGAAAATCATCTGTCTGAGGGCAGTACAGACAAATTCCCTGCCGTCTGAATTACGGGTTGGCTTTCAGTCAAGCCGACCGTGGTGGGAAGACTGCCTGCTTTGAGTTTGCGAAATCGAGGGATTTGAAGTGCATACTCACCCATTTCCTTTTCTTCCCTCCAGTCTCCCAAGTACATCCCTTCCTCCAAGGCCCCCTTTCACTGCAGCATCTTGACCCCGAAGAAAATGACCCTGTTGGTGCCAACATTCAGGTAAGTCTGTTTTGCAGTATTTACGCATTGACTGGACTGGTCACTTATGGTCCAGACTCCGGCAATGGGAAAGTACTATTAGTAGGTATTTTTACCCATGTCATGCATCATCTAACACTTGTGCAGTGAAAATATATACACATGCATTGACACATACAGAAAAAAAAATTCCCGCCATCATAAACACTGCCGCTGGCTCAGCTGTGACATCGTAACAAGGCGCTGTGGTTGTATGGCGATGACACTGTCAAACTCATAATCGGCCCCTATAACTCATGCCCTAAGGTAACTATAACTCTCACCCGCACCATGTACTGCTAATTACCCCACGTATTACATCACTCATGACATCTTCCATGACATCATTGATAATATGCAACATTTGTAATTAAATACTTGATGAGAAAACTTTGATTGGGGGGAGCACGATTTATCGTTACCTTAGGGCACGAGTGATTGGCTGTTGAAGAGGGTCAACATTTTTTTCCTACCGTCTAGAAAATAGCTAATTTGTGCAGTGCAAAAATATTCCACAGCAAAGGGCAGGAACTATGAAAGATGGCCAGTACTAAGGTTGCATTGAACATGGCTATAAAAAAGTAAAAGAGAACAATATGTCTATGAAATGATAATGAGTTTGACAGAAAATGTGATCATGTAGTTGCCATTTTGTATTAAAAAATAGATCTCATTTCTCAATTTTACAATTTTCAGAACATTTTGAATTTGATATTTTTATGAACTTCAAAAATTAAAACAAGAAAATGTAAAATTAAGCTATAGTTGGTTTCAGGCCCTAGAAGGATTTGACAGGTGGTTGGTGGGAAGTCCTGGCATCCCACAAAACCCTGATGCCCATGGCAAAATTTGTGCACAGCACAAAATGTGTCCAGAATGGGTGCATGCAGTATATATAAAAACAGAAATGTAATGGAAAAAAACACAGTTAAAGTTTAGTTATGTACCAGCTGACACAAAACCTAAAAAACCAACGAACTGCTTCATTTGTGATATGCAACACACACCACAGTTTGTTTTGTAAATACTGGGCCTGATTTAGAGTTTGGTGGACTGGGTGGATCTTGCAAACATGATGGAGTATCCTGTCCACCAAATCCTTGATCCGCCCACCTCATTTAGGGTCAGTCCATTGCTGGAGCCCCCTTTGGCTCTGTCGATGGAATACTTACTCCAACGCCCCGATGGAGTAGGGGCCATTGGAGGAAGGACTTTTACACCATCCACCTTATTTAGGGTAGATAGTGTAAAGTATTTTTTTTCCTACAGTCATGGTCAGGAAAAGCCTGGTTTTAAGGGACAAGAAAAAACTAATAAGGACCCCCACATCCTGGGAGAAAACTCCCTGGAAGTGGGGGCCACTAGTTGCTTTTTTTTTTTTTTTAAACTCCCGCTTTCGGAGTTGTTTTTAAAAAACAAAAAGTGTTTGAAAAGTTTGGCAGCTGGCTGTCATGCCTGGCGGTATTGTCTGTAAAACTTATCCTTCATTGTCAGGAACCGCCATGACGGTGGTTCTGTCAATGTTACTTTTTACTCCCTATACATAATGGAGACCATGCGAACTTTCCCTGGCGTATTCAAAAATGGAACAAAAGTATTACATCAACATTGTGACTTCTTCCCCACTGGACATCGGTAATCGGTGAGGAAACAGACACCAAATCCATGCTAGGGCGCTTTAGTTTTCATAGCAGTGCTGCTATCAGACCAGTTCCACCCACAGCCACAGATGAGAAGACTGTGTGGCCGGTCCTAGCAGCCGCGGTGGGTCCTAGGTAGTCTTCAGCCTCTACTCTTGGTACATCTTCAGGGCGTCTGTGTTAAGCTCTCAGCCCCAGTAAGATACTACACAGACCACACTGGGCTACCGGAGCTTTTCTCTTGGGTAGAGAGGGACGCCCGAGGTGGCAGTATGAGAGAGTTTGGCAAAAGGTGTAAGAGGGTTGTTAATCTGTTACTGACTGTCCGTGGCAATGGTCAGATGAACTTGTTTCAGCCTCCTTGCTACACAAACCGATCCAGGAGGAATGGAGCGAATGCTGGGACTCTGGAACTGGTGGCAGGTGTCTGGCCGGGCTCCTGGCCAATCATTGGTTCCCAGGTATCCCTTGCACATGCCCTCGAGACCAGCCTTTCCGTGAGCACCAGCCACCCATGGTGGTCAGGAGAAAAAACAATCACAAACTTCAGTGCTGCATGCTGTGGTGTCTGCTTTTAATGTAAACCCATTCAGTAGTTTTCACATTATTTACAAAACAATTGGTTGTGATGTTCAAAGGATTAGTCCTTTTATATATCTGGACAGATAATTAAAACATTTCCGCAGTTTCGGGTGTTGACGAGGCTCTGTGGGTGAACATATGAAAAACATACAAATCTGATTAGGCAATAAACCACTTTTTTGATTTAACCATCGTTCTGTCTGCAGATCTTAGAGAGATCCACCAATTAAAGGAATTTAATGTCATGGCTGCTATATGAAAATGTTGGGTGTGGCTACCATTATGCGAAGGGAGTTTTAAATGGTTATTCGTGGAAGCCAAATTAATTTGCACTTTTAGAAAAAGAAAAATAATAAGCCCACAGTACTAAATGGGAATTAAAGGGAGGAAGACAGGGCACAGGGCTCCAAAGGACCACTGCATATGACTGAAGATAAGAAGCATTCTGAAGGGCTGTGGCAGGGCATGGCCTTTGCCAGCCCTATGCTTTCAGAACCCATTGCACTGGGCCCTTGGAGATGCACATTGGAATCTTGACACACCAACGCCCCATGGGCTCCTGCAGAATGAACTGATTTGCATAGCCAGACTAAGGACAAGGTCTGCAGAGTGCAGACTCGAACACAGAGCTGGGCCCTGGGCTGTGGCCTGTACACACCGCAGTGACCTCTATAGGGAGGGAAGTTGGGAACAGGGCCTGCGGACGTTCATCAGGCTATCCACCAAAAGCACCTTCTTCACGGTCAAACTGAGCTTTACTCAATTCAAGGCTTCTATTCTAGGAGACAGCTGGATATGGCCAAAGGTTAAGTCTAACGAATTTTGGGTTATAGGAGTGCTGAGCCCCTTCAAACATTGCACGTGTTGTCATTTGTGATGACATAAATTATGTCATTTGTCATGTCATCTGTGACTTCATGCCTAACGTCTGTAGCACACCATAACAGTTGAACTTGAGGGTTTCTGTGTTTCACATCATAACCGTAATGTCACTTCAACTAATGGTTTTTGGCAGCGTTGTTTAATCTTCAACATTTTCAGTGAACATCTGTCTGTGTGTTTGCAGTGTTGTGATATATATTTCTCTCGCTAATAGCGTATTTACTATTACGTAATTATTGTATTTACTGCTCCCTTGAGAAATAGTAAACCTACTGAGAAGAAAGGTAATGTAGCGCCAGAACATGTCGCTGCTTTGTAGGCACAGGGCAGATGGGCGTTACTGGGTTCCAATTATATTACCTGGAGCAATTTGCCACTGATGTCTTGCGGCCTGACATACTGTTTTTGTTTAATTCTTCTTCTGTTGCTTTTAGAATATAATTACCACGTACTCTTCCAATTCCCATGATAGCATATTGATCCATGTGAGGTATTAATTAAAAGGAACCAGTACATAACACACTCAAATGTGTGCACTGCGGGCTGAGTGCCATGTTAGTCGGAGCAGGAGTATTTGTTCGAGATGTAAGGGCTGAAATCCGCAGCTGTGGATGATTTCAAATCACGAACACCTTGAGAAATAAGAAAACAATCCAACCATGACCCCCCCCCCCCCACCTGTTATCACAGCACTGAACGCCCCCGATATTTATAGCTTAAAAACAATTGAACAGAAGCCTGTCTGTAAGTGCTTTTCATACATAGCGAAATGGCGATGCCAACACATTTTTGTATGTAGGTGGACGAGGGAACATTGAGTGGAGGTTCCACTGTGTAAGGTATGCCCTATGCAGAACTGAAGACTGTATAAACTCGAAGCATGATTTACGAGATATCCTACACTGGTAATCTAGGATCAAGTGCCGTTCTATGTCATAAGAAACTGGTGACAGGCCCTCTTTCCGTTTTGCAAGCAGAGACCCCAGTGGAATGGTAAAAGATCCCGGTAGAGCCATTTGATTAAATGCTGGCCATGACCCATGATACATAGAGTGTTTATAGCCTGTGGGTGGTTGGTTCGGCATCGAAGGGAGCCCCGTGTTTGCGGGGAATATCTGATGATTCTGGTGACTCTGGTAGCCACGGGTTTCCTAGAATTCTTGACGAGACATGAGTGTTTTGTCAGTGAATAGGTCGCTCAGCCTCTTTACCCTGGCCTGCTCCCAGGACGATAGTATGACCACCGTGAGCATACCCAGGGAGGTGGGCGGACCTCTCAAGGAGCAGTCTGACCTACTAAATGTAAATGGTTTCTTGGTCATCACATATGCCCTTTTAGCACTTGACTCTCATGTTAGTGAGGCAGATCAGCCCAAGGCTTACTCAGGGGATGTGGATTGGGCTTAGAGACTCAGAAAAAAGCACACACAAAATAATGTAATAATGCATTGGCCAGCTAGAGTTGTATCTTTACAAAGCAAAACTTCTTTATTCTAGTCACAATGAAAAACTACATATATAATGGCCCAGATCGAAGTAGCTACACGTTACTTGGGGTAGGTCAAAGTCTGTGGCTAACGATAGTGGGTCAGGCCCAACAGGTTGCAGAAATCAGTATTCATGATCTATGTCCCAAGCCCTTGTTAAGATTGGACCTCCCAGTCTCTGTTTAGTCCCTATTTGAAGTAACCCAGCCCAGCTGCTCTTTACTAGGGAATTCTCAGGGCGGCAGCATGCCACTTGCACCAAGAGGTTTCAGTTGTCTCAACTAGTCTTGGGCACATGCGTGCAGGCTTTACAAAAGATTTGTATGGCGGCCCATTCTGAGAGCGAGAGACAGGTTTTACCTGGTGATGCTGGAAGTATGCTGTTGTGGCACAGCTGCTCAGCATGGCTCTAGAGGATGGAATCTTCTTTGTACAGCCTCTGTAGATGTAGTGCAATTTACATACCAGTTTGGCAAGGCTACGCTCCAACCTTCATCTTGTTGGCCCTTTGCACACAGTAGCTCCAAAATGAATTCTTGTCGCCATAGAGTGAACCATCCACTCACAATCTGTATGTTCATACTACCACATGTATGCAACATACACCTGCACTTGCCATCGATACCACACATGAGTGTAATGAAGGACTTGGGTGAAAAGCACTTGCATACCAACAGAAGAGGCCAGTATGCATTTGCCCACTGAAGGTAACTTAGTGTCAGAACATAAAGAAATATACGAAAGACATTAGGATAATGCTCTGGGTCAAAAGCTTCTTTAGAAGTGATGCACATAGTGAAAAATCAAAACCTACAGTGACAGGCAGTAAACTCAGGGCAAGGTGTAAACTCACTAGCCACTAAGTTTGGTGCGCCATATATATGCGCACCAAACCCCTCCAATCACGAAAGGTAGAGGCCACCCAGGGGATTTCTTCGGAAGCGTTTATTAAAAACAGCAAATGGCATGATGCATTTCGGCTGCCTTCAGCCTTCTTCGGATGTCGCTGTAAATCAAAGTGCTGCCACACCTACGTCCTCAAATAGTCCTGCGCCTTCCTATTGGCGGGAGCTTCTAACAATCCCCCATCACATGACCAGCAGTCAGCGGGAGTGCTGTAAGTACTACATCTCCCAGGTAACACCTTGCTGGAACCAATGCTGCAAGGGGATGGACTCGATATCAGTCCAGATGGATACTTGCTGGGCAGGATTTAGACGCAGCGTGTCCGATATTGGAAATGTCTTTGATGACAAAACAAACGTTTCCTCTGGTCCCCATAACATCCCAGCCTCAAAAATAAGTTTCCACCGGGCCATAAACAGGAAAACAATGTGACCTGCTCCTTGTGAAGTCACGAGCTGTCAGCACAGAAGCCCTTGCTTAGCTCACTTCGAGAGGCGGGCTGAGATAAATCCAATCACTTGGAAACTAAAACACTGCTGCCGCCGAAGCCAGTAGTATCTCAGGCAACTTGTAGGATGGGGCCTCTAAACACGCCTCTGGCCGGCGTGAAAATATACACCAAACCCCTCCAATCACGAAAGGTAGAGGCCACATAGGGGATTTCTTTGGAAGCGTTTATTAAAAACAGCAAATGGCATGATGCATTTTGGCTGCCTTCAGCCTTCTTCGGATGCCGCTGTAAATCAAAGTGCTGCCACACCTGCGTCCTCAAATAGTCCTGCGCCCTCCTATTGGCGGGAGCTTCTACCAATCCCCCATCACATGACCAGCAGACAGCGGGAGTGCTGTAAGTACTGCATCTCCCAGGTAACACCTTGCTGGAACCAATGCTGCAAGCGGATGGACTGGATATCATTCCAGATGGATACTTGCTGGGCAGGATTTAGACGCAGCGTGTCCGATATTGGAAATGTCTTTGATGACAAAACAAACGTTTCCTCTGGTCCCCATAACATCCCAGCCTCAAAAATAAGTTTCCACCGGGCCATAAACAGGAAAACAATGTGACCTGCTCCCCGTGAAGTCACGAGTTGTCAGCACAGAAGCCCTTGCTTAGCTCACTCTTAGAGGCGGGCTGAGATAAATCCAATCCCTTGGAAACGAAAACACTGCTGCCGCAGAAGCCAGTAGTATCTCAGCGTTTATTAAAAACAGCAAATGGCATGATGCCTTTCGGCTGCCTTCAGCCTTCTTCGGATGCCGCTGTAAATCAAAGTGCTGCCACACCTGCGTCCTAAAATAGTGCTGCGCCCTCCTATATATATATATATATATATATGATCCCTTGAGGATCGAAAAGCGTCATTCTGGTGGAGTTATTGGAGCTGAATAAAACATAATAGCTGCACTAACCCTGTGGTCCGCGCTCCGTTTTTGGGCAGAAGCGATAGTGGCTGCACACGGAGACAAAGCGTCATATATATATATATATATTCACTTAAAAAACCATAGGTTTCACACACGTTATAGTTAGGAATTAGCATTTAAAAAACCTTGCAAATTCACTGAAAAAACCATAGGTTTCACACACGTTATAGTTAGCTGGACATTTCACTCGTACAAAACCATTGAAATTCCCCTGTTATAGTTAGTTCAGCTAACTATAACTCGCGCGACCGCAATCCACTGCTGATGACGTCACATATTACATCACTCATGACATGGTCAGTGACATCACTCATGACATCACTGATGACATCTCAAATGACATCACTGATTACATCACTGATGACATCATCCTTGTGTAAGAGTGGCAGACCTCCTCTTATCCTAATATAAACTTTGATACACACATTGAAAAATACAAACTAAAGTTTTGAAAACTATAGAGATACCAATACCAGTTAGAACAACCTATTCAGTAATTCCAAAATCTACATACGCATCCACTCATTCATCAACACTTCTATATAGTCACTCATACATGTACTCAGTCATCATATGTACTCATACGCCTATACATCCTGTTACACACCTACACTCAAAAATAGAGTTACTCACACACATACTCACACATGCAAATAAACATCCATTTACTTGCATATACAGCTATACACACACCACTACACTTACTTCTACAGAAACGTACACATACTTACTCTCTTAAACAATCGCTTATAGAAACACATACTTATTTATACAGGAACTCTTCCAATCTCTCACTCTCATATATCCTCACTTATATACATCAATACTCACATATACTAGTTTAAAACATATGGACTTACTCATAAAGACACTATTGAGACAGTCATTCACTCTCTTACTCACCCATACACACACTCATCCACCCATACTGTCCTGCTCACATACTGTCTTCAAAACACATACAAACAGTGAGTCACTCATTCATGCATCTATACGCTAAGTAACATCCCCCACTGAACCATACAGACACTCATACTGATACTCTAAAAACGAACTAATAACCCATATACACACTCATGTAGCTACTCACCAACCCATGCAGCCACTTATACACAAAGTGAGACACTGATACAGATATTTAAATATTTAAACATTACTCACTAATACTTGTATTCACTAAGATACTGTTAATAAGTCAGTTATACAATTAATTAAAAAAAAAGAAATAAACTTCCATTTAGACACTTATTTACCCATTTATTCTTCCATTAACCTTTAGATATACATATATAAAAAATATTTCTTTTTCAGAAAGACCCATATTCACTGGATGATGTCATCAGTGATGTCATCAGTGATGTCATTTGAGATGTCATCAGTGATGTCATGAGTGATGTCACTGACCATGTCATGAGTGATGTAATATGTGACGTCATCAGCAGTGGATTGCGGTCGCGCGAGTTATAGTTAGCTGAACTAACTATAACGGGGGAATTTCAATGGTTTTGTACGAGTGAAATGTCCAGCTAATTATAACGTGTGTGAAACCTATGGTTTCTTCAGTGAATTTGCAAGGTTTTTTAAATGCTAATTCCTAACTATAAAGTGTGTGAAACCTATGGTTTTTTAAGTGAATTTGCAAGGTTTTTTAAATGCTAATTTATGTATCTATTATTATATTTTTTATATATTTATTTTACAATAAACTACCTATGTATATAGTTATAGATTGACTGTATCCTGTAATATGGAATGGCTCAGCTCTTTTTTTTTGAATTTGGATAAAGTTGAACAGCATAGTTAATATCTTCTATAAACTTATAAACAGTTTAAAACGTTTTTTTTTTAGGGTTTTTTTGATTTACGAGGTCCTTTAGGGACTCCCTGAGAAGGTCTAGGGGGTCAGGGAGTGTCTTCTTTGCCTCCTTTTCATGTTTTAGAAATCGGGTTAAAAGTAATTCATTTCTGATGCGTGCGTGCACCGTGCGCGCATGCGTGCGAGCACCGTGTGCGCACCGGCAATTGTTTTTATTAAAGGAAATGTATTTTTTTTTTTTTTCGAGGTCCTTTAGGGACCCCCTGAGAAGGTCTAGGGGGTCAGGAAGTGTCTTCCCTGCCTCCTTTTCATGTTTTAGAAATTGGGTTAAAAGTAATTCATTTCTGATCCGTGCGTGCACCGTGCGCCCATGTGTGCGAGCACTGTGCGCGCACGGTGCACGCTTACGTGCGAGCACCGTGTGCGCACGGCAAGTCATGTGATTACAAAACAACACTTTTCATTGGTTCATAGTAGTTTCTGTTCCAGAATCTTCAAACACCACACCCACTCCCCTCACTATTTCTTCTTATTTCCGCTCACATACATTCTGATTGGTTCAAATGATGTGCATGAGCACTCTTTATTTTCATGTAGTAATCCATGATCAATTTGTTTTGTGACTTCTTCATAAATTTGTTGTTGTTCATCATTCAGTTGTTGTTCCAAATTTGTTAAGTCTATTAAATCTTCCTGTGTTTGATTCGTAGCTGTTTCCACTTCAGTCATGGCTATTGCAGCTTCTTTTTCTACGATTGGTTGTCCTAGGGGATCTTGACTGAGCGTACCAGAACTTTGACTGTCTTGAGAACTGTCTCTAGCTACTTCAGCTGCAATTGTAGCTTCTTGTTCAATTTCTTCATTTAACATTTGTACATAATTTGTGAAAGTACTGCATTCTATGCTATCTTTACATGCATTAAAGGAATCTTCATAGCTCTGAAAATCTCCAAGTAATTCATCCTCTGAACGCCATGGTTTAAACAGCTGTAAAAGTGCTAAGTAGTAAAATTCCTTTTTGTCAGTAGTGTCGCAACTCAGCTTCCTGTGATTAATCAAACTTCCTTTTGTTTGTTTCACCAAACATCCTTCCTCACCAATGACTTTATATTTTCCATTGTTGATGTCTTCTGTGGCATTCCGTGTAAAAATGTTGTTCTGCAGCACTTCATAGAGACACATGTTCTCAAGATGATGACTTCTGTTTGGTAAATATGTGTCCAACATATTTGTTTTCAAAATGTCTGTACTTTCTGGTTCGTTCTCTGCTAAATATTCAATTTCTCGAATAGATTTCAGTATCCGATTTCGCATTCCTGCAAGGCCTAAACTTACCCAAATTATTTTTCTGGATTTGGAGTACAGACTTGCAGATGATAACCACTCTGAGCATTCGTATGACCCAATTTCTCGATGCGATAACATCTTTAAACTGAAACAGTATAGCTTTTTACTGACAGTCTTCTCGTGAGAAATCTCTTCCCACATTTCTTTCAATTCTGTTTTCTCAGATTTAGTGATGTAAGATGTGACATACCGAGCAACAGCAATAGAATTGTCAGCTACATACTGAATATCCATGTCAGCATTCCACATGGATAAAATGACTGGGTTGTAGTCATTTATATATTTTGACTCTTCTTTTCTTCTTAGGTTGTAGGTATTTTTCGGAGATTTTCTTGTAATGGTATGTCGCACAGCTGACATAAAACTGTTTACTCTTCCTTTTGAAAGAACAGGTCGTGGAAATCCAAATCGACATTTTGTGTAGAATTTATCTTTACTCTTGTACTTTCGTCGACAGTATTTTCCACACCGATGACTTTGGAAACGTAAAACTTGCTCTTTTAAGTTTTTTTCTTCTGTGCTTTTAGGTATACCATATGTTGCATATTCTTCAATGAAAGATAAAACTGCATCATCAGAATCTGTTCCAAATTTTGGGGCATCCTTGATCCACAATAGCATATGAATATGAGGAGCACCTCTTGCTTGGTACTCTTTTCTCCAAAAGAAATCCACAACTTCTCCAAGAGGTGGATTTTTTTTATTGCAGATGAAGGACATCATAGCCTCAAATCTATGATTGAAATATCTGCAAATATTAACCGGATCCAATGAGCACAATACTCCTGCTGTCTTGTATTGGATGTTTTTAATATTTGAATTTGCCTCTCGAAGAAAATCCAGTAAATCATCCCAAGCGTACTCAGCACAACTTAGGGTAAGGAACCATGTAGGAGTTCCTAAATTCCGTAACATACATTTCAATTCTCCATGGCGTCAGTACCAATATTCATTAGTTCCACGCTGACAAGCCATCAGATTAATCAATTGAGATTCCAAATGATCATCTCGCTGTTGCACTTTGTTCATAAATTCCTTTGCAGACACATTATGTAGATGTACTCCAGTTTTTAAAATGTGATTTACTGCATAAGATAGTGCAGACAAGTCACTTTCAAATAAAAGATGGAACAAATAAGGAATACTTTGACGAAATCTTGGATCTTCTCCATATAATCTTGTAGTCCGATACTCAGAAGCAGGAATCTGTACTGGACGTTCATCATATCGTCCATCTTTTCCTGTAGGAAACAGCTGGGGAAAACAACGTGCTTCCAAGCTCTCCTCCCATACACTCACGGGAGTTCCTTTTGCTTTTTTCATCTGAAACAGATCAATAGTGTTTCCCATAACTTCTTTAGAATGAAGAGGATGTATGCTGAAATGTTCATAAATTTCTTCTTCTTTTGACTTATCCACTTTTTCAATTTGCCCAGTTGGTATTCCTGTGTCTGCTAGTAAAACTTCTTCATCTTCATCCATATAAATTGATTCATAGTACTTATTATTTCTTTTCAAATATAAATTTGCTCTTTGTACTTTTCGTACATCTACTAGCTCCTGCCAAATTTTCTTATTCTTTGTAGGTACACCATTAACCAGAATAACTATTGGTTCAGTTTCCAAACTATCTGCATCAATTGTTTCAATATTTTTTTTCAAATCTAATGGCAAATAGACAACTCTTCCTTTTAAACCTCTTTGTAAATCTGAAGGAGGTAATTTAACTGTTTTGGGCTCCATACGAACTATAGTCTGAAACGGATGGACACATTGAATGAGTATAGACTCATACGTATTTAAATCACTAAGTTCTGCAGGAATATCAACCAATTCTAAATTATTATGTACAGCTCTAGCTGGCATTTTATTTTCTTCTAACTTGTTATAACAGTATTTACAAATACGCTGATCTTCACCCAAATCAAAACAATTTTCCAGAAACAAATATGTAGCAAAATCCTTTCACTCATAATTATTTTCTTTTTTACTTTTTTTATAGAGATCAACATTCCTTGTTTGAGTTTTATAATGGCTTCTCCGGCAACAAATACAAGTAATATTCGGTCTTTCATTAGAGATGATAGTAAATTTTGTCATTTGATCTACAAAATTTTTACTAACAGTGGGTTCAACATTCTCTTCCACATTTTCTTCAATAACTGTGTCATTTCCTGCACTTTCTTGTTCTGGACCAAAGTAACAAAACTGAATATCATCAGTAACCTTCTCTACATCTGATACAGATCCACGCAACAGAGCACTATTCAACTCATTTAACTTTAGTGCTGGACTTTTAGCAAAATACAATCTTCTCACAAACTTTCTCATTTCAGTATGATGTACTGCCAGCATCCTAAAATGGTGAAAAACACTTTGACAAACTTTCCTAGAAAGACAAGCCAGAGAATGTCCTTGCAAACCAGTATTCTTTCTCACTCTGCATGGATCTAGTCTTTGAAGCACCTTAATCTTCTGTTTAACATTTTTTTTACTATATTCTCTTAGAAAGTCACGTAATTTATCAATAGATTCTTGTCGTACAGTACAAATACTACTACAATTCCAAGTGTACACTGGGGCTTTAGTACGTTTCCCCATAACCCCATCAGCTACACTTCTTCCTCATTTCTTGGAACCATTTTCTCCTTTTCCATTACACAACCATCTTTAACTTCATAACTTCGACCACTGGTGTCAACTGCATGCAGCAAACTATTACTTTGAAGATAACTCTCTTCATTAAAAAATGGTTCAGTACTTGAACTATGCTTCCATTCTCCTAAGAACACATTACAAAAGTTATTTTATTTCACTACTCTTTTCCTTTTGCTTTTTGACTTCATTACATTGACTATTTTATCTAATGTACGGATCCTGTTCAAAATTAAAATGAATAGTTTTCTTTTTAATTCCAAAGCCTTTGCAACGATTGATTCAATATGTTTCTTTTTCTTATAAAATATTGCTTTCTTCCTATATTTTTTCACATCCTTTAGCAAATTGAACACCACTCTTCTCTGAAACATTTTTTTACGAATGTTTTGAAATTCTGTTTTACTTTTTAAGTCATTCTTTCTTGCTTCTGATTGTACATTAGCATTTAGTATTTTCTTTCTATTGTCTTGTTGTTTTCTTCTTGAAACACTATTTGCAGTGGATATACTTTGTACATTTTTTCTATGTTTGAGGATAATTTAAAAAAAATCCTTAGTCTGCTTACCAGAAGACTTTTTCTTTTTTCCAACATGAGGTTCTTCCACTAATTTCTGTTGTCCAGTTGTCTTCAAATATAGATGTTTTTGCTGTTCTTTTCTCTTTCGTGATTTTATAGGCATGTTTAATTTATTTCAGTGTTGTTCAGCAATACCTAAAGGAAACTAAAAAAAAAATACCTTTATGTAATTTAAATATATTACTATATTTTTTTGAGCTTTTCAAATCCTATCATATGAGCTGCCCCTTTCCTACGAGTGCAAGTCTTACAGAACAAGAGCAACACGAATTAAATCTCTGACAACAATTCCTGTGTGCAGACAGACTCATGGTGTGATTCTAGGCAGAAAACGATATTTGATTGGCAATTTCAAAGCACATTTACTACAGTGGTAGAGCAAGTGATAATTACTGTAACAGCCTGACACATTTTCCTTATAGTTTAGAGAGGCAGAAAAGAGCACATGTCCTAACAGTTACTTGAGACCATGAGCATGTGGAACCTGGGTGAGTGATTAGACTAGAGAAAAAGAAATGAGCCTTGGTGATGTTGAATGTGTTAGCGTTACACACTGCTATCTGAAATACCACACAGTGCTGAATAGTAAGCATGGGAATGCAGGAGAAGCAGCTGCCTGTGTGCTAATAGTGTGTTTCTGGAGACTGTGTATTGTCAGGTGCAAGAGAGATCTGCATGGACGCTTACACAACTGCATGAAGACTGCAGAGATGTATGTAAGATCACCTGTGGTAAGGGTTAATTGGAGTTTTGAACATGTAGGAACTACCTCACCCATGGCAGGAGTGGAAGGAAAATCTACCCTGTTGTTTTCAAATGTGTTACCATTTGCCTCTCATCTGTGAGATAGTGATTTGTGCTGAATGCTAACCATCACAGTTCAAGAAAACAAGCTGCCCCTTTCCTACGAGTGCAAGTCTTACAGAACAAGAGCAACACGAATTAAATCTCTGACAACAATTCCTGTGTGCACACAGACTCATGGTGTGATTCTAGGCAGAAAACGATATTTGATTGGCAATTTCAAAGCACATTTACTACTGTGGTAGAGCAAGTGATAATTACTGTAACAGCCTGACACATTTTCCTTATAGTTTAGAGAGGCAGAAAAGAGCACATGTCTTAACAGCTACTTGAGACCATGAGCATGTGGAACCTGGGTGAGTGATTAGACTAGAGCAAAGGAAATGAGCCTTGGTGATGTTGAATGTGTTAGCGTTACACACTGCTATCTGAAATACCACACAGTGCTGAATAGTAAGCATGGGAATGCAGGAGAAGCAGCTGCCTGTGTGGTAAGAGTGTGTTTCTGGAGAATGTGTATTGTCAGGTGCAAGAGAGATCTGCATGGACGCTTGCACAACTGCATGAAGACTGCAGAGATGTATGTAAGATCACCTGTGGTAAGGGTTAATTGGGCTTATGAACATGTAGGAACTACCTCACCCATTGCAGGAGTGGAAGGAAAATCTACCCTGTTGTTTTCAAATGTGTTAGCATTTGCCTCTCATCTGTGAGATGGTGATGTGTGCTGTATGCTAACCATCACAGTTCAAGAAAACAAGCTGCCCCTTTCCTACGAGTGCAAGTCTTACAGAACAAGAGCAACACAAATTAAATCTCTGACAACAATTCCTGTGTGCACACAGACTCATGGTGTGATTCTAGGCAGAAAACGATATTTGATTGGCAATTTCAAAGCACATTTACTACTGTGGTAGAGCAAGTGATAATTACAGTAACAGCCTGGCACATTTTCCTTATACTTTAGAGAGGCAGAAAAGAGCACATGTCCTAACAGCTACTTGAGACCATGAGCATGTGGAACCTGGGTGAGTGATTAGACTAGAGCAAAGGAAATGAGCCTTGGTGATGTTGAATGTGTTAGCGTTACACACTGCTATCTGAAATACCACACAGTGCTAAATAGTAGGCATGGGAGTGCAGGAGAAGCAGATGCCTGTGTGCTAAGAGTGTGTTTCTGGAGACTGTGTATTGTCAGGTGCAAGAGAGATCTGCATGGACGCTTGCACAACTGCATGAAGACTGCACAGATGTATCTATGATCACCTGTGGTAAGGGTTAATTGGAGTTTTGAACATGTAGGAACTACCTCACCCATTGCAGGAGTGGAAGGAAAATCTACCCTGTTGTTTTCAAATGTGTTACCATTTGCCTCTCATCTGTGAGATAGTGAATTGTGCTGAATGCTAACCATCACAGTTCAAGAAAACAAGCTGCCCCTTTCCTACGAGTGCAAGGCTAACAGAACAAGAGCAACATGAATTAAATCTCTGACAACAATTCCTGTGTGCACACAGACTCATGGTGTGATTCTAGGCAGAAAACGATATTTGATTGGCAATTTCAAAGCACATTTACTACTGTGGTAGAGCAAGTGATAATTACTGTAACAGCCTGACACATTTTCCTTATAGTTTAGAGAGGCAGAAAAGAGCATATGTCCTAACAGCTACTTGAGACCATGAGCATGTGGAACCTGGGTGAGTGATTAGGCTAGAGCAAAGGAAATGAGCCTTGGTGATGTTTAATGTGTTAGCATTACACACTGCTATCTGAAATACCACACAGTGCTGAATAGTAAGCATGGGAGTGCAGGAGAAGCAGCTGCCTGTGTGCTAAGAGTGTGTTTCTGGAGACTGTGTATTGTCAGGTGCAAGAGAGATCACATTGGACGCTTGCACAACTGCATGAAGACTTCAGAGATGTATGTAAGATCACCTGTGGTAAGGGTTAATTGGGCTTATGAACATGTAGGAACTACCTCACCCATTGCAGGAGTGGAAGGAAAATCTACCCTGTTGTTTTCAAATGTGTTACCATTTGCCTCTCATCTGTGAGATAGTGATTTGTGCTGAATGCTAACCATCACAGTTCAAGAAAACAAGCTGCCCCTTTTCTACGAGTGCAAGTCTTACAGAAGAAGAGCAACACGAATTAAATCTCTGACAACAATTCCTGTGTGCACACAGACTCTTGGTGTGATTCTAGGCAGAAAACAATATTTGATTGGCAATTTCAAAGCACATTTACTACTGTGGTAGAGCAAGTGATAATTACTGTAACAGCCTGACACATTTTCCTTATAGTTTAGAGAGGCAGAAAAGAGCACATGTTCTAACAGCTCCTTGAGACCATGAGCATGTGGAACCTGGGTGAGTGATTAGACTAGAGCAAAGGAAATGAGCCTTGGTGATGTTGAATGTGTTAGCGTTACACACTGCTATCTGAAATACCATACAGTGCTGAATAGTAAGCATGGGAGTGCAGGAGAAGCAGCTGCCTGTGTGCTAAGAGTGTGTTTCTGGAGACTGTGTATTGTCAGGTGCAAGAGAGATCTGCATGGACGCTTGCACAACTGCATGAAGACTGCAGAGATGTTTGTAAGATCACCTGTGGTAAGGGTTAATTGGAGTTTTGAACATGTAGGAACTACCTCACCCATTGCAGGAGTGGAAGGAAAATCTACCCTGTTGTTTTCAAATGTGTTACCATTTGCCTCTCATCTGTGAGATAGTGATGTGTGCTGAATGCTAACCATCACAGTTCAAGAAAACAAGCTGCCCCTTTTCTACGAGTGGAAGTCTTACAGAACAAGAGCAACACAAATTAAATCTCTGACATCAATTCCTGTGTGCACACAGACTCATGGTGTGATTCTAGGCAGAAAACAATATTTGATTGGCAATTTCAAAGCACATTTACTACTGTGGTAGAGCAAGTGATAATTACTGTAACAGCCTGACACATTTTCCTTATAGTTTAGAGAGGCAGAAATGAGAACATGTCCTAACAGCTACTTGAGACCATGAGCATGTGGAACCCGGGTGAGTGATTAGACTAGAGCAAAGGAAATGAGTGTTGGTGATATTGAATGTGTTAGCGTTACATACTGCTATCTGAAATACCACACAGTGCTGAATAGTAAGCATGGGAGTGCAGGAGAAGCAGCTGGCTGTGTGCTATGAGTGTGTTTCTGGAGACTGTGTATTGTCAGGTGCAAGAGAGATCTGCATGGACGCTTGCACAACTGCATGAAGACTGCAGAGATGTATGTAAGATCACCTGTGGTAAGGGATAATTGGGCTTATGAACATGTAGGAACTACCTCACCCATTGCAGGAGTGGAAGGAAAATCTACCCTGTTGTTTTCAAATGTGTTAGCATTTGCCTCTCATCTGTGAGATGGTGATGTGTGCTGTATGCTAACCATCACAGTTCAAGAAAACAAGCTGCCCCTTTCCTATGAGTGCAAGTCTTACATAACAAGAGCAACACGAATTAAATCTCTGACAACAATTCCTGTGTGCACACAGACTCATGGTGTGATTCTAGGCAGAAAACGATATTTTAATGGCAATTTCAAAGAACATTTACTACTGTGGTAGAGCAAGTGATAATTA
Source organism: Triturus cristatus (assembly GCF_964204655.1). Taxonomy (NCBI): domain Eukaryota; kingdom Metazoa; phylum Chordata; class Amphibia; order Caudata; family Salamandridae; genus Triturus; species Triturus cristatus. The sequence goes on from NC_140587.1 coordinate 452,545,717, forward strand.
CAGTAACAGCCCGACACATTTTCCTTATACTTTAGAGAGGCAGAAAAGAGCACATGTCCTAACAGCTACTTGAGACCATGAGCATGTGGAACCTGGGTGAGTGACTAGACTAGAGCAAAGGAAATGAGCCTTGGTGATGTTGAATGTGTTAGCGTTACACAATGCTATCTGAAGTACCATACAGTGCTAAATAGTTAGCATGGGAGTGCAGGAGAAGCAGCTGCCTGTGTGCTAAGAGTGTGTTTCTGGAGACTATGTATTGTCAGGTGCAAGAGAGATCTGCATGGACGCTTGCACAACTGCATGAAGACTGCAGAGATGTATGTAAGATCACCTGTGGTAAGGGTTAATTGGGCTTATGAACATGTAGGAACTACCTCACCCATTGCAGGAGTGGAAGGAAAATCTACCCTGTTGTTTTCAAATGTGTTAGCATTTGCCTCTCATCTGTGAGATGGTGATGTGAGCTGTATGCTAACCATCACAGTTCAAGAAAACAAGCTGCCCCTTTCCTACGAGTGCAACTCTTACAGAACAAGAGCAACACGAATTAAATCTCTGACAACAATTCCTGTGTGCACACAGACTCATGGTGTGATTCTAGGCAAAAAACGATATTTGATTGGCAATTTCAAAGCACATTTACTACTGTGGTAGAGCAAGTGATAATTACTGTAACAGCCTGACACATTTTCCTTATAGTTTAGAGAGGCAGAAAAGAGCACATGTCCTAACAGCTACTTGAGACCATGAGCATGTGGAACCTGGGTGAGTGACTAGACAAGAGCAAAGGAAATGAGCCTTGGTGATGTTGAATGTGTTAGCGTTACACACTGCTATCTGAAATACCATACAGTGCTGAATAGTAAGCATGGGAGTGCAGGAGAAGCAGCTGCCTGTGTGCTAAGAGTGTGTTTCTGGAGACTGTGTATTGTCAGGTGCAAGAGAGATCTGCATGGACGCTTGCACAACTGCATGAAGACTGCAGAGATGTATGTAAGATCACCTGTGGTAAGGGTTAATTGGAGTTTTGAACATGTAGGAACTACCTCACCCATTGCAAGAGTGGAAGGAAAATCTACCCTGTTGTTTTCAAATGTGTTACCATTTGCCTCTCATCTGTGAGATAGTGATTTGTGCTGAATGCTAACCATCACAGTTCAAGAAAACAAGCTGCCCCTTTTCTACGAGTGCAAGTCTTACAGAAGAAGAGCAACACGAATTAAATCTCTGACAACAATTCCTGTGTGCACACAGACTCATGGTGTGATTCTAGGCAGAAAACAATATTTGATTGGCAATTTCAAAGCACATTTACTACTGTGGTAGAGCAAGTGATAATTACTGTAACAGCCTGACACATTTTCCTTATAGTTTAGAGAGGCTGAAATGAGCACATGTCCTAACAGCTACTTGAGACCATGAGCATGTGGAACCCGGGTGAGTGATTAGACTAGAGCAAAGGAAATGAGCCTTGGTGATGTTGAATGTGTTAGCGTTACACACTGCTATCTGAAATACCACACAGTGCTGAATAGTAAGCATGGGAGTGCAGGAGAAGCAGCTGGCTGTGTGCTAAGAGTGTGTTTCTGGAGACTGTGTATTGTCAGGTGCAAGAGAGATCTGCATGGACGCTTGCACAACTGCATGAAGACTGCAGAGATGTATGTAGGATCACCTGTGGTAAGGGTTAATTGGGCTTATGAACATGTAGGAACTACCTCACCCATTGCAGGAGTGGAAGGAAAATCTACCCTGTTGTTTTCAAATATGTTAGCATTTGCCTCTCATCTGTGAGATGGTGATGTGTGCTGTATGCTAACCATCACAGTTCAAGAAAACAAGCTGCCCCTTTCCTACGAGTGGAAGTCTTACATAACAAGAGCAACACGAATTAAATCTCTGACAACAATTCCTGTGTGCACACAGACTCATGGTGTGATTCTAGGCAGAAAACGATATTTGATTGGCAATTTCAAAGCACATTTACTACTGTGGTAGAGCAAGTGATAATTACTGTAACAGCCTGACACATTTTCCTTATACTTTAGAGAGGCAGAAAAGAGCACATGTCCTAACAGCTACTTGAGACCATGAGCATGTGGAACCTGGGTGAGTGATTAGACTAGAGCAAAGGAAATGAGCCTTGGTGATGTTGAATGTGTTAGCGTTACACACTGCTATCTGAAATACTACACAGTGCTGAATAATAAGCATGGGAATGCAGGAGAAGCAGCTGCCTGTGTGGTAAGAGTGTGTTTCTGGAGAATGTGTATTGTCAGGTGCAAGAGAGATCTGCATGGACGCTTACACAACTGCATGAAGTGTGCAGAGATGTATGTAAGATCACCTGTGGTAAGGGTTAATTGGAGTTTTGAACATGTAGGAACTACCTCACCCATTGCAGGAGTGGAAGGAAAATCTACCCTGTTATTTTCAAATGTGTTACCATTTGCCTCTCATCTGTGAGATAGTGATTTGTGCTGAATGCTAGCCATCAGAGTTCAAGAAAACAAGCTGCCCCTTTCCTACGAGTGCAAGGCTTACAGAACAAGAGCAACTCGAATTAAATCTCTGACAACAATTCCTGTGTGCACACAGACTCATGGTGTGATTCTAGGCAGAAAACGATATTTCATTGGCAATTTCAAAGCACATTTACTACTGTGGTAGAGCAAGTGATAAATACTGTAACATCCTGACACATTTTCCTTATAGTTTAGAGAGGCAGAAAAGAGCACATGTCCTAACAGCTACTTGAGACCATGAGCATGTGGAACCTGGGTGAGTGATTAGACTAGAGCAAAGGAAATGAGCCTTGGTGATGTTGAATGTGTTAGCATTACACACTGCTATCTGAAATACCACACAGTGCTGAATAGTAAGCATGGGAGTGCAGGAAAAGCAGCTGGCTGTGTGCTAAGAGTGTGTTTCTGGAGACTGTGTATTGTCAGGTGCAAGAGAGATCTGCATGGACGCTTGCACAACTGCATGAAGACTGCAGAGATGTATGTAAGATCACCTGTGGTAAGGGTTAATTGGGCTTATGAACATTTAGGAACTACCTCACCCATTGCAGGAGTGGAAGGAAAATCTACCCTGTTGTTTTCAAATGTGTTAGCATTTGCCTCTCATCTGTGAGATGGTGATGTGTGCTGTATGCTAACCATCACAGTTCAAGAAAACAAGCTGCCCCTTTCCTACGAGTGCAAGTCTTACAGAACAAGAGCAACTCGAATTAAATCTCTGACATCAATTCCTGTGTGCACACAGACTCATGGTGTGATTCTAGGCAGAAAACGATATTTGATTGGCAATTTCAAAGCACATTTACTACTGTAGTAGAGCAAGTGATAATTACTGTAACAGCCTGACACATTTTCCTTATAGTTTAGAGAGGCAGAAAAGAGCACATGTCCTAACAGCTACTTGAGACCATGAGCATGTGGAACCTGGGTGAGTGATTAGACTAGAGCAAAGGAAATGAGCCTTGGTGATGTTGAATGTGTTAGCGTTACACACTGCTATCTGAAGTACCACACAGTGCTGAATAGTAAGCATGGGAGTGCAGGAGAAGCAGCTGCCTGTGTGCTAAGAGTGTGTTTCTGGAGACTGTGTATGGTCAGGGGCAAGAGAGATCTGCATGGACGCTTGCACAACTGCATGAAGACTGCAGAGATGTATGAAAGATCACCTGTGGTAAGGGTTAATTGGAGTTTTGAACATGTAGGAACTACCTCACCCATTGCAGGAGTGGAAGGAAAATCTACCCTGTTGTTTTCAAATGTGTTAGCATTTGCCTCTCATCTGTGAGATAGCGATTTGTGCTGAATGCTAACCATCACAGTTCAAGAAAACAAGCTGCCCCTTTTCTACGAGTGGAAGTCTTACAGAACAAGAGCAACACGAATTAAATCTCTGACATCAATTCCTGTGTGCACACAGACTCATGGTGTGATTCTAGGCAGAAAACGATATTTGATTGGCAATTTCAAAGCACATTTACTACTGTGGTAGAGCAAGTGATAATTACTGTAACAGCCTGACACATTTTCCTTATAGTTTAGAGAGGCAGAAAAGAGCACATGTCCTAACAGCTACTTGAGACCATGAGCATGTGGAACCTGGGTGAGTGATTAGACTAGAGCAAAGGAAATGAGCCTTGGTGATGTTGAATGTGTTAGCGTTACACACTGCTATCTGAAATACCACACAGTGCTGAATGGTAAGCATGGGAGTGCAGGAGAAGCAGCTGGCTGTGTGCTAAGAGTGTGTTTCTGGAGACTGTGTATTGTCAGGTGCAAGAGAGATCTGCATGGACGCTTGCACAACTGTATGAAGACTGCAGAGATGTATGTAAGATCACCTGTGGTAAGGGTTAATTGGGCTTATGAACATGTAGGAACTACCTCACCCATTGCAGGAGTGGAAGGAAAATCTACCCTGTTGTTTTCAAATGTGTTAGCATTTGCCTCTCATCTGTGAGATGGTGATGTGTGCTGTATGCTAACCATCACAGTTCAAGAAAACAAGCTGCCCCTTTCCTACGAGTGCAAGTCTTACAGAACAAGAGCAACACAAATTAAATCTCTGACAACAATTCCTGTGTGCACACAGACTCATGGTGTGATTCTAGGCAGAAAACGATATTTGATTGTCAATTTCAAAGCACATTTACTACTGTGGTTGAGCAAGTGATAATTACAGTAACAGCCTGACATATTTTCCTTATACTTAAGAGAGGCAGAAAAGAGCACATGTCCTAACAGCTACTTGAAACCATGAGCATGTGGAACCTGGGTGAGTGATTAGACTAGAGCAAAGGAAATGAGCCATGGTGATGTTGAATGTGTTAGCGTTACACACTGTTATCTGAAATACCACACAGTGCTGAATAGTAAGCATGGGAGTGCAGGAGAAACAGCTGCCTGTGTGCTAAGAGTGTGTTTCTGGAGACTGTGTATTGTCAGGTGCAAGAGAGATCTGCATGGACGCTTACACAGCTGCATGAAGACTGCAGGGATGTATGTAAGATCACCTGGGGTAAGGGTTAATTGGAGTTTTAAACATGTAGGAACTACCTCAACCATTGCAGGACTGAAAGGAAATCTACCCTGTTGTTTTCAAATGTGTTAGCATTTGCCTCTCATCTGTGAGATAGTGATTTGTGCTGAATGCTAACCATCACAGTTCAAGAAAACAAGCTGTCCCTTTCCTACGAGTGCAAGTCTTACAGAACAAGAGCAACTCGAATTAAATCTCTGACATCAATTCCTGTGTGCACACAGACTCATGGTGTGATTCTAGGCAGAAAACGATAATTGATTGGCAATTTCAAAGCACATTTACTACTGTAGTAGAGCAAGTGATAATTACTGTAACAGCCTGACACATTTTCCTTATAGTTTAGAGAGGCAGAAAAGAGCACATGTCCTAACAGCTACTTGAGACCATGAGCATGTGGAACCTGGGTGAGTGATTAGACTAGAGCAAAGGAAATGAGCCTTGGTGATGTTGAATGTGTTAGCGCTACACACTGCTATCTGAAGTACCACACAGTGCTGAATAGTAAGCATGGGAGTGCAGGAGAAGCAGCTGCCTGTGTGCTAAGAGTGTGTTTCTGGAGACTGTGTATGGTCAGGTGCAAGAGAGATCTGCATGGACGCTTGCACAACTGCATGAAGACTGCAGAGATGTATGAAAGATCACCTGTGGTAAGGGTTAATTGGAGTTTTGAACATGTAGGAACTACCTCACCCATTGCAGGAGTGGAAGGAAAATCTACCCTGTTGTTTTCAAATGTGTTAGCATTTGCCTCTCATCTGTGAGATAGTGATTTGTGCTGAATGCTAACCATCACAGTTCAAGAAAACAAGCTGCCCCTTTCCTACGAGTGCAAAACTTACAGAACAAGAGCAACACAAATTAAATCTCTGACATCAATTCCTGTGTGCACACAGACTCATGGTGTGATTCTAGGCAGAAAACGATATTTGATTGGCAATTTCAAAGCACATTTACTACTATGGTAGAGCAAGTGATAATTACTGTAACAGCCTGACACATTTTCCTTATAGTTTAGAGAGGCAGAAAAGAGCACATGTCCTAACAGCTACTTGAGACCATGAGCATGTGGAACCTGGGTGAGTGATTAGACTAGAGCAAAGGAAATGAGCCTTGGTGATGTTGAATGTGCTAGCGTTACACACTGCTATCTGAAATACCACACAGTGCTGAATAGTAAGCATGGGAGTGCAGGAGAAGCAGCTGGCTGTGTGCTAAGAGTGTGTTTCTGGAGACTGTGTATTGTCAGGTGCAAGAGAGATCTGCATGGACGCTTGCACAACTGCATGAAGACTGCAGAGATGTATGTAAGATCACCTGTGGTAAGGGTTAATTGGGCTTATGAACATGTAGGAACTACCTCACCCATTGCAGGAGTGGAAGGAAAATCTACCCTGTTGTTTTCAAATGTGTTAGCATTTGCCTCTCATCTGTGAGATAGTGATTTGTGCTGAATGCTAACCATCACAGTTCAATGAAAGAAGCTGCCCCTTTCCTTTGAGTTCAAGTCTTACAGAACAAGAGCAACTCGAATTAAATCTCTGACATAAATTCCTGTGTGCACACTGACTCATGGTGTGATTCTAGGCAGAAAACGATATTTGATTGGCAATTTCAAAGCACATTTACTACTGTAGTAGAGCAAGTGATAATTACTGTAACAGCCTGACACATTTTCCTTATAGTTTAGAGAGGCAGAAAAGAGCACATGTCCTAACAGCTACTTGAGACCATGAGCATGTGGAACCTGGGTGAGTGATTAGACTAGAGCAAAGGAAATGAGCCTTGGTGATGTTGAATGTGTTAGCGTTACACACTGCTATCTGAAGTACCACACAGTGCTGAATAGTAAGCATGGGAGTGCAGGAGAAGCAGCTGCCTGTGTGCTAAGAGTGTGTTTCTGGAGACTGTGTATGGTCAGGTGCAAGAGAGATCTGCATGGACGCTTGCACAGCTGCATGAAGACTGCAGAGATGTATGAAAGATCACCTGTGGTAAGGGTTAATTGGAGTTTTGAACATGTAGGAACTACCTCACCCATTGCAGGAGTGGAAGGAAAATCTACCCTGTTGTTTTCAAATGTGTTAGCATTTGCCTCTCATCTGTGAGATAGTGATTTGTGCTGAATGCTAACCATCACAGTTCAAGAAAACAAGCTGCCCCTTTCCTACGAGTGCAAAACTTATAGAACAAGAGCAACACGAATTAAATCTCTGACATCAATTCCTGTGTGCACACAGACTCATGGTGTGATTCTAGGCAGAAAACGATATTTGATTGGCAATTTCAAAGCACATTTACTACTGTGGTAGAGCAAGTGATAATTACTGTAACAGCCTGACACATTTTCCTTATACTTTAGAGAGGCAGAAAAGAGCACATGTCCTAACAGCTACTTGAGACCATGAGCATGTGGAACCTGGGTGAGTGATTAGACTAGAGCAAAGGAAATGAGCCTTGGTGATGTTGAATGTGTTAGCGTTACACACTGCTATCTGAAATACCACACAGTGCTAAATAGTAAGCATGGGAGTGCAGGAGAAGCAGCTGCCTGTGTGCTAAGAGTGTGTTTCTGGAGACTATGTATTGTCAGGTGCAAGAGAGATCTGCATGGACGCTTGCACAACTGCATGAAGACTGCACAGATATATCTATGATCACCTGTGGTAAGGGTTAATTGGAGTTTTGAACATGTAGGAACTACCTCACCCATTGCAGGAGTGGAAGGAAAATCTACCCTGTTGTTTTCAAATGTGTTACCATTTGCCTCTCATCTCTGAGATAGTGATTTGTGCTGAATGCTAACCATCACAGTTCAAGAAAACAAGCTGCCCCTTTCCTACGAGTGCAAGGCTTAAAGAACAAGAGCAACACAAATTAAATCTCTGACAACAATTCCTGTGTGCACACAGACTCATGGTGTGATTCTAGGCAGAAAACGATATTTGATTGGCAATTTCAAAGCACCTTTACTACTGTGGTAGAGCAAGTGATAATTACTGTAACAGACTGACACATTTTCCTTATAGCTTAGAGAGGCAGAAAAGAGCACATGTCCTAACAGCTACTTGAGACCATGAGCATGTGGAACCTGGGTGAGTGATTAGACTAGAGCAAAGGAAATGAGCCTTGGTGATGTTGAATGTGTTAGCATTACACACTGCTATCTGAAATACCACACAGTGCTGAATAGTAAGCATGGGAGTGCAGGAGAAGCAGCTGGCTGTGTGCTAAGAGTGTGTTTCTGGAGACTGTGTATTGTCAGGTGCAGGAGAGATATGCATGGACGCTTGCACAACTGCATGAAGACTGCAGAGATGTATAAAAGATCACCTGTGGTAAGGGTTAATTGGGCTTATGAACATGTAGGAACTACCTCACCCATTGCAGGAGTGGAAGGAAAATCTACCCTGTTGTTTTTAAATGTGTTAGCATTTGCCTCTCATCTGGGAGATGGTGAGGTGTGCTGTATGCTAACCATCACAGTTCAAGAAAACAAGCTGCCCCTTTCCTACGAGTGCAAGTCTTACAGAACAAGAGCAACACGAATTAAATCTCTGACAACAATTCCTGTGTGCACACAGACTCATGGTGTGATTCTAGGCAGAAAACGATATTTGATTGGCAATTTCAAAGCACATTTACTACTGTGGTAGAGCAAGTGATAATTACTGTAACAGCCTGACACATTTTCCTTATACTTTAGAGAGGCAGAAAAGAGCACATGTCCTAACAGCTACTTGAGACCATGAGCATGTGGAACCTGGTTGAGTGATTAGACTAGAGCAAAGGAAATGAGCCTTGGTGATGTTGAATGTGTTAGCGTTACACACTGCTATCTGAAATACCACACAGTGCTGAATGGTAAGCATGGGAGTGCAGGAGAAGCAGCTGGCTGTGTGCTAAGAGTGTGTTTCTGGAGACTGTGTATTGTCAGGTGCAAGAGAGATCTGCATGGACGCTTGCACAACTGCATGAAGACTGCAGAGATGTATTTAAGATCACCTGTGGTAAGGGTTAATTGGGCTTATGAACATGTAGGAACTACCTCACCCATTGCAGGAGTGGAAGGAAAATCTACCCTGTTGTTTTCAAATGTGTTAGCATTTGCCTCTCATCTGTGAGATGGTGATGTGTGCTGTATGCTAACCATCACAGTTCAAGAAAACAAGCTGCCCCTTTCCTTTGAGTGCAAGTCTTACAGAACAAGAGCAACACAAATTAAATCTCTGACATCAATTCCTGTGTGCACACAGACTCATGGTGTGATTCTAGGCAGAAAACGATATTTGATTGTCAATTTCAAAGCACATTTACTACTGTGGTTGAGCAAGTGATAATTACAGTAACAGCCTGACATATTTTCCTTATACTTAAGAGACGCAGAAAAGAGCACATGTCCTAACAGCTACTTGAAACCATGAGCATGTGGAACCTGGGTGAGTGATTAGACTAGAGCAAAGGAAATGAGCCATGGTGATGTTGAATGTGTTAGCGTTACACACTGTTATCTGAAATACCACACAGTGCTGAATAGTAAGCATGGGAGTGCAGGAGAAACAGCTGCCTGTGTGCTAAGAGTGTGTTTCTGGAGACTGTGTATTGTCAGGTGCAAGAGAGATCTGCATGGACGCTTACACAGCTGCATGAAGACTGCAGGGATGTATGTAAGATCACCTGGGGTAAGGGTTAATTGGAGTTTTGAACATGTAGGAACTACCTCACCCATTGCAGGAGTGGAAGGAAAATCTACCCTGTTATTTTCAAATGTGTTACCATTTGCCTCTCATCTGTGAGATAGTGATTTGTGCTGAATGCTAGCCATCAGAGTTCAAGAAAACAAGCTGCCCCTTTCCTACGAGTGCAAGGCTTACAGAACAAGAGCAACTCGAAGTAAATATCTGACAACAATTCCTGTGTGCACACAGACTCATGGTGTGATTCTAGGCAGAAAACGATATTTGATTGGCAATTTCAAAGCACATTTACTACTGTGGTAGAGCAAGTGATAAATACTGTAACAGCCTGACACATTTTCCTTATAGTTTAGAGAGGCAGAAAATAGCACATGTCCTAACAGCTACTTGAGACCATGAGCATGTGGAACCTGGGTGAGTGATTAGACTAGAGCAAAGGAAATGAGCCTTGGTGATGTTGAATGTGTTAGCCTTACACACTGCTATCTGAAATACCACACAGTGCTGAATAGTAAGCATGGGAGTGCAGGAGAAACAGCTGGCTGTGTGCTAAGAGTGTGTTTCTGGAGACTGTGTATTGTCAGGTGCAAGAGAGATCTGCATGGACGCTTGCACAACTGCATGAAGACTGCAGAGATGTATTTAAGATCACCTGTGGTAAGGGTTAATTGGGCTTATGAACATGTAGGAACTACCTCACCCATTGCAGGAGTGGAAGGAAAATCTACCCTGTTGTTTTCAAATGTGTTAGCATTTGCCTCTCATCTGTGAGATGGTGATGTGTGCTGTATGCTAACCATCACAGTTCAAGAAAACAAGCTGCCCCTTTCCTTTGAGTGCAAGTCTTACAGAACAAGAGCAACACAAATTAAATCTCTCACAACAATTCCTGTGTGCACACAGACTCATGGTGTGATTCTAGGCAGAAAACGATATTTGATTGGCAATTTCAAAGCACATTTACTACTGTGGTAGAGCAAGTGATAATTACTGTAACAGCCTGACACATTTTCCTTATAGTTTAGAGAGGCAGAAAAGAGCACATGTCTTAACAGCTACTTGAGACCATGAGCATGTGGAACCTGGGTGAGTGATTAGACTAGAGCAAAGGAAATGAGCCTTAGTGATGTTGAATGTGTTAGCGTTACACACTGCTATCTGAAATACCACACAGTGCTGAATAGTAAGCATGGGAGTGCAGGAGAAGCAGCTGCCTGTGTGCTAAGAGTGTGTTTCTGGAGACTGTGTATTGTCAGGTGCAAGAGAGATCTGCATGGACGCTTGCACAACTGCATGAAGACTGCAGAGATGTATGAAAGATCACCTGTGGTAAGGGTTAATTGGAGTTTTGAACATGTAGGAACTACCTCACCCATTGCAGGAGTGGAAGGAAAATCTACCCTGTTGTTTTCAAATATGTTAGCATTTGCCTCTCATCTGTGAGATAGTGATTTGTGCTGAATGCTAACCATCACAGTTCAAGAAAACAAGCTGCCCCTTTCCTACGAGTGCAAAACTTACAGAACAAGAGCAACACGAATTAAATCTCTGACATCAATTCCTGTGTGCACACAGACTCATGGTGTGATTCTAGGCAGAAAACGATATTTGATTGGCAATTTCAAAGCACATTTACTACTGTGGTAGAGCAAGTGATAAATACTGTAACAGCCTGACACATTTTCCTTATAGTTTAGAGAGGCAGAAAAGAGCACATGTCCTAACAGCTACTTGAGACCATGAGCATGTGGAACCTTGGTGAGTGATTAGACTAGAGCAAAGGAAATGAGCCTTGGTGATGTTGAATGTGTTAGCATTTCACACTGCTATCTGAAATACTACACAGTGCTGAATAGTAAGCATGGGAATGCAGGAGAAGCAGCTGCCTGTGTGGTAAGATTGTGTTTCTGGAGAATGTGTATTGTCAGGTGCAAGAGAGATCTGCATGGACGCTTACACAACTGCATGAAGTGTGCAGAGATGTATGTAAGATCACCTGTGGTAAGGGTTAATTGGAGTTTTGAACATGTAGGAACTACCTCACCCATTGCAGGAGTGGAAGGAAAATCTACCCTGTAATTTTCAAATGTGTTACCATTTGCCTCTCATCTGTGAGATAGTGATTTGTGCTGAATGCTAGCCTTCAGAGTTCAAGAAAACAAGCTGCCCCTTTCCTACGAGTGCAAGGCTTACAGAACAAGAGCAACTTGAATTAAATCTCTGACAACAATTCCTGTGTGGACACAGACTCATGGTGTGATTCTAGGCAGAAAACGATATTTGATTGGCAATTTCAAAGCACATTTACTTCTGTGGTAGAGCAAGTGATAAATACTGTAACAGCCTGACACATTTTCCTTATAGTTTAGAGAGGCAGAAAAGAGCATATGTCCTAACAGCTACTTGAGACCATGAGCATGTGGAACCTGGGTGAGTGATTAGACTAGAGCAAAGGAAATGAGCCTTGGTGATGTTGAATGTGTTAGCATTACACACTGCTATCTGAAATACCACACAGTGCTGAATAGTAAGCATGGGAGTGCAGGAGAAGCAGCTGGCTGTGTGCTAAGAGTGTGTTTCTGGAGACTGTGTATCGTCAGGTGCAAGAGAGATCTGCATGGACGCTTGCACAACTGCATGAAGACTGCAGAGATGTATGTAAGATCACCTGTGGTAAGGGTTAATTGGGCTTATGAACATGTAGGAACTACCTCACACATTGCAGGAGTGGAAGGAAAATCTACCCAGTTGTTTTCAAATGTGTTAGCATTTGCCTCTCATCTGTGAGATGGTGATGTGTGCTGTATGCTAACCATCACAGTTCAAGAAAACAAGCTGCCCCTTTCCTACGAGTGCAAGTCTTACAGAACAAGAGCAACACGAATTAAATCTCTGACAACAATTCCTGTGTGCACACAGACTCATGGTGTGATTCTAGGCAGAAAACGATATTTGATTGTCAATTTCAAAGCACATTTACTACTGTGGTTGAGCAAGTGATAATTACAGTAACAGCCTGACATATTTTCCTTATACTTAAGAGAGGCAGAAAAGAGCACATGTCCTAACAGCTACTTGAAACCATGAGCATGTGGAACCTGGGTGAGTGATTAGACTAGAGCAAAGGAAATGAGCCTTGGTGATGTTGAATGTGTTAGCGTTACACACTGTTATCTGAAATACCACACAGTGCTGAATAGTAAGCATGGGAGTGCAGGAGAAGCAGCTGCCTGTGTGCTAAGGGTGTGTTTCTGGAGACTGTGTATTGTCAGGTGCAAGAGAGAAATGCATGGACGCTTGCACAACTGCATGAAGACTGCAGAGATGTATGAAAGATCACCTGTGGTAAGGGTTAATTGGAGTTTTGAACATGTAGGAACTACCTCACCCATTGCAGGAGTGGAAGGAAAATCTACCCTGTTGTTTTCAAATGTGTTACCATTTGCCTCTCATCTGTGAGATAGTGATTTGTGCTGAATGCTAACCATCACAGTTCAAGGAAAGAAGCTGCCCCTTTCCTTTGAGTGCAAGTCTTACAGAACAAGAGCAACACAAATTAAATCTCTCACAACAATTCCTGTGTGCACACAGACTCATGGTGTGATTCTAGGCAGAAAACGATATTTGATTGGCAATTTCAAAGCACAATTACTACTGTGGTAGAGCAAGTGATAATTATTGTAACAGCCTGACACATTTTCCTTATAGTTTAGAGAGGCAGAAAAGACCACATGTCCTAACAGCTACTTGAGACCATGAGCATGTGGAACCTGGGTGAGTGATTAGACTAGAGCAAAGGAAATGAGCCTTGGTGATGTTGAATGTGTTAGCGTTACACACTGCTATCTGAAATACCACACAGTGCTGAATAGTAAGCATGGGAGTGCAGGAGAAGCAGCTGCCTGTGTGCTAAGAGTGTGTTTCTGGAGACTGTGTATTGTCAGGTGCAAGAGAGATATGCATGGACGCTTGCACAACTGCATGAAGACTGCAGAGATGTATGAAAGATCACCTGTGGTAAGGGTTAATTGGAGTTTTGAACATGTAGGAACTACCTCACCCATTGCAGGAGTGGAAGGAAAATCTACCCTGTTGTTTTCAAATGTGTTACCATTTGCCTCTCATCTGTGAGATAGTGATTTGTGCTGAATGCTAACCATCACAGTTCAAGAAAACAAGCTGCCCCTTTCCTACGAGTGCAAAACTTACAGAACAAGAGCAACACGAATTAAATCTCTGACATCAATTCCTGTGTGCACACAGACTCATGGTGTGATTCTAGGCAGAAAACGATATTTGATTGGCAATTTCAAAGCACATTTACTACTGTAGTAGAGCAAGTGATAATTACTGTAACAGCCTGACACATTTTCCTTATAGTTTAGAGAGGCAGAAAAGAGCACATGTCCTAACAGCTACTTGAGACCATGAGCATGTGGAACCTGGGTGAGTGATTAGACTAGAGCAAAGGAAATGAGCCTTGGTGATGTTGAATGTGTTAGCGTTACACACTGCTATCTGAAGTACCACACAGTGCTGAATAGTAAGCATGGGAGTGCAGGAGAAGCAGCTGCCTGTGTGCTAAGAGTGTGTTTCTGGAGACTGTGTATTGTCAGGTGCAAGAGAGATCTGCATGGACGCTTGCACAACTGCATGAAGACTGCAGAGATGTATGAAAGATCACCTGTGGTAAGGGTTAATTGGAGTTTTGAACATGTAGGAACTACCTCACCCATTGCAGGAGTGGAAGGAAAATCTACCCTGTTGTTTTCAAATGTGTTAGCATTTGAGTCTCATCTGTGAGATAGTGATTTGTGCTGAATGCTAACCATCACAGTTCAAGAAAACAAGCTGCCCCTTTCCTACGAGTGCAAAACTTACAGAACAAGAGCAACACGAATTAAATCTCTGACATCAATTCCTGTGTGCACACAGACTCATGGTGTGATTCTAGGCAGAAAACGATATTTGATTGGCAATTTCAAAGCACATTTACTACTGTGGTAGAGCAAGTGATAATTACTGTAACAGCCTGACACATTTTCCTTATACTTTAGAGAGGCAGAAAAGAGCACATGTCCTAACAGCTACTTGAGACCATGAGCATGTGGAACCTGGGTGAGTGATTAGACTAGAGCAAAGGAAATGAGCCTTGGTGATGTTGAATGAGTTAGCGTTACACACTGCTATCTGAAATACCACACAGTGCTAAATAGTAAGCATGGGAGTGCAGGAGAAGCAGCTGCCTGTGTGCTAAGAGTGTGTTTCTGGAGACTATGTATTGTCAGGTGCAAGAGAGATCTGCATGGACGCTTGCACAACTGCATGAAGACTGCACAGATATATCTATGATCACCTGTGGTAAGGGTTAATTGGAGTTTTGAACATGTAGGAACTACCTCACCCATTGCAGGAGTGGAAGGAAAATCTACCCTGTTGTTTTCAAATGTGTTACCATTTGCCTCTCATCTGTGAGATAGTGATTTGTGCTGAATGCTAACCATCACAGTTCAAGAAAACAAGCTGCCCCTTTCCTACGAGTGCAAGGCTTAAAGAACAAGAGCAACACAAATTAAATCTCTGACAACAATTCCTGTGTGCACACAGACTCATGGTGTGATTCTAGGCAGAAAACGATATTTGATTGGCAATTTCAAAGCACCTTTACTACTGTGGTAGAGCAAGTCATAATTACTGTAACAGACTGACACATTTTCCTTATAGTTTAGAGAGGCAGAAAAGAGCACTTGTCCTAACAGCTACTTGAGACCATGAGCATGTGGAACCTGGGTGAGTGATTAGACTAGAGCAAAGGAAATGAGCCTTGGTGATGTTGAATGTGTTAGCATTACACACTGCTATCTGAAATACCACACAGTGCTGAATAGTAAGCATGGGAGTGCAGGAGAAGCAGCTGGCTGTGTGCTAAAAGTGTGTTTCTGGAGACTGTGTATTGTCAGGTGCAAGAGAGATATGCATGGACGCTTGCACAACTGCATGAAGACTGCAGAGATGTATGTAAGATCACCTGTGGAAAGGGTTAATTGGGCTTATGAACATGTAGGAACTACCTCACCCATTGCAGGAGTGGAAGGAAAATCTACCCTGTTGTTTTTAAATGTGTTAGCATTTGCCTCTCATCTGGGAGATGGTGATGTGTGCTGTATGCTAACCATCACAGTTCAAGAAAACAAGCTGCCCCTTTCCTACGAGTGCAAGTCTTACAGAACAAGAGCAACACGAATTAAAACTCTGACAACAATTCCTGTGTGCACACAGACTCATGGTGTGATTCTAGGCAGAAAACGATATTTGATTGGCAATTTCAAAGCACATTTACTACTGTGGTAGAGCAAGTGATAATTACTGTAACAGCCTGACACATTTTCCTTATACTTTAGAGAGGCAGAAAAGAGCACATGTCCTAACAGCTACTTGAGACCATGAGCATGTGGAACCTGGGTGAGTGATTAGACTAGAGCAAAGGAAATGAGCCTTGGTGATGTTGAATGTGTTAGCGTTACACACTGCTATCTGAAATACTACACAGTGCTGAATAGTAAGCATGGGAATGCAGGAGAAGCAGCTGCCTGTGTGGTAAGAGTGTGTTTCTGGAGAATGTGTATTGTCAGGTGCAAGAGAGATCTGCATGGACGCTTGCACAACTGCATGAAGACTGCAGAGATGTATGTAAGATCACCTGTGGTAAGGGTTAATTGGGCTTATGAACATGTAGGAACTACCTCACCCATTGCAGGAGTGGAAGGAAAATATACCCTGTTGTTTTCAAATGTGTTAGCATTTGCCTCTCATCTGGGAGATGGTGATGTGTGCTGTATGCTAACCATCATAGTTCAAGAAAACAAGCTGCCCCTTTCCTACGAGTGCAAGTCTTACAGAACAAGAGCAACTCGAATTAAATCTCTGACATCAATTCCTGTGTGCACACAGACTCATGGTGTGATTCTAGGCAGAAAACGATATTTGATTGGCAATTTCAAAGCACATTTACTACTGTAGTAGAGCAAGTGATAATTACTGTAACAGCCTGACACATTTTCCTTATAGTTTAGAGAGGCAGAAAAGAGCACATGTCCTAACAGCTACTTGAGACCATGAGCATGTGGAACCTGGGTGAGTGATTAGACTAGAGCAAAGGAAATGAGCCTTGGTGATGTTGAATGTGTTAGCGTTACACACTGCTATCTGAAGTACCACACAGTGCTGAATAGTAAGCATGGGAGTGCAGGAGAAGCAGCTGCCTGTGTGCTAAGAGTGTGTTTCTGGAGACTGTGTATGGTCAGGTGCAAGAGAGATCTGCATGGACGCTTGCACAACTGCATGAAGACTGCAGAGATGTATGAAAGATCACCTGTGGTAAGGGTTAATTGGAGTTTTGAACATGTAGGAACTACCTCACCCATTGCAGGAGTGGAAGGAAAATCTACCCTGTTGTTTTCAAATGTGTTAGCATTTGCCTCTCATCTGTGAGATAGTGATTTGTGCTGAATGCTAACCATCACAGTTCAAGAAAACAAGCTGCCCCTTTCCTACGAGTGCAAAACTTACAGAACAAGAGCAACACAAATTAAATCTCTGACATCAATTCCTGTGTGCACACAGACTCATGGTGTGATTCTAGGCAGAAAACGATATTTGATTGGCAATTTCAAAGCACATTTACTACTGTGGTAGAGCAAGTGATAATTACTGTAACAGCCTGACACATTTTCCTTATAGTTTTGAGAGGCAGAAAAGAGCACATGTCCTAACAGCTACTTGAGACCATGAGCATGTGGAACCTGGGTGAGTGATTAGACTAGAGCAAAGGAAATGAGCCTTGGTGATGTTGAATGTGTTAGCGTTACACACTGCTATCTGAAATACCACACAGTGCTGAATAGTAAGCATGGGAGTGCAGGAGAAGCAGCTGGCTGTGTGCTAAGAGTGTGTTTCTGGAGACTGTGTATTGTCAGGTGCAAGAGAGATCTGCATGGACGCTTGCACAACTGCATGAAGACTGCAGAGATGTATGTAAGATCACCTGTGGTAAGGGTTAATTGGGCTTATGAACATGTAGGAACTACCTCACCCATTGCAGGAGTGGAAGGAAAATCTACCCTGTTGTTTTCAAATGTGTTAGCATTTGCCTCTCATCTGTGAGATAGTGATTTGTGCTGAATGCTAACCATCACAGTTCAATGAAAGAAGCTGCCCCTTTCCTTTGAGTGCAAGTCTTACAGAACAAGAGCAACTCGAATTAAATCTCTGACATAAATTCCTGTGTGCACACAGACTCATGGTGTGATTCTAGGCAGAAAACGATATTTGATTGGCAATTTCAAAGCACATTTACTACTGTAGTAGAGCAAGTGATAATTACTGTAACAGCCTGACACATTTTCCTTATAGTTTAGAGAGGCAGAAAAGAGCACATGTCCTAACAGCTACTTGAGACCATGAGCATGTGGAACCTGGGTGAGTGATTAGACTAGAGCAAAGGAAATGAGCCTTGGTGATGTTGAATGTGTTAGCGTTACACACTGCTATCTGAAGTACCACACAGTGCTGAATATTAAGCATGGGAGTGCAGGAGAAGCAGCTGCCTGTGTGCTAAGAGTGTGTTTCTGGAGACTGTGTATGGTCAGGTGCAAGAGAGATCTGCATGGACGCTTGCACAGCTGCATGAAGACTGCAGAGATGTATGAAAGATCACCTGTGGTAAGGGTTAATTGGAGTTTTGAACATGTAGGAACTACCTCACCCATTGCAGGAGTGGAAGGAAAATCTACCCTGTTGTTTTCAAATGTGTTAGCATTTGCCTCTCATCTGTGAGATAGTGATTTGTGCTGAATGCTAACCATCACAGTTCAAGAAAACAAGCTGCCCCTTTCCTACGAGTGCAAAACTTACAGAACAAGAGCAACACGAATTAAATCTCTGACATCAATTCCTGTGTGCACACAGACTCATGGTGTGATTCTAGGCAGAAAACGATATTTGATTGGCAATTTCAAAGCACATTTACTACTGTGGTAGAGCAAGTGATAATTACTGTAACAGCCTGACACATTTTCCTTATACTTTAGAGAGGCAGAAAAGAGCACATGTCCTAACAGCTACTTGAGACCATGAGCATGTGGAACCTGGGTGAGTGATTAGACTAGAGCAAAGGAAATGAGCCTTGGTGATGTTGAATGTGTTAGCGTTACACACTGCTATCTGAAATACCACACAGTGCTAAATAGTAAGCATGGGAGTGCAGGAGAAGCAGCTGCCTGTGTGCTAAGAGTGTGTTTCTGGAGACTATGTATTGTCAGGTGCAAGAGAGATCTGCATGGACGCTTGCACAACTGCATGAAGACTGCAGAGATGTATGTAAGATCACCTGTGGTAAGGGTTAATTGGAGTTTTGAACATGTAGGAACTACCTCACCCATTGCAGGAGTGGAAGGAAAATCTACCCTGTTGTTTTCAAATGTGTTACCATTTGCCTCTCATCTCTGAGATAGTGATTTGTGCTGAATGCTAACCATCACAGTTCAAGAAAACAAGCTGCCCCTTTCCTACGAGTGCAAGGCTTAAAGAACAAGAGCAACACAAATTAAATCTCTGACAACAATTCCTGTGTGCACACAGACTCATGGTGTGATTCTAGGCAGAAAACGATATTTGATTGGCAATTTCAAAGCACCTTTACTACTGTGGTAGAGCAAGTGATAATTACTGTAACAGACTGACACATTTTCCTTATAGTTTAGAGAGGCAGAAAAGAGCACATGTCCTAACAGCTACTTGAGACCATGAGCATGTGGAACCTGGGTGAGTGATTAGACTAGAGCAAAGGAAATGAGCCTTGGTGATGTTGAATGTGTTAGCATTACACACTGCTATCTGAAATACCACACAGTGCTGAATAGTAAGCATGGGAGTGCAGGAGAAGCAGCTGGCTGTGTGCTAAGAGTGTGTTTCTGGAGACTGTGTATTGTCAGGTGCAGGAGAGATATGCATGGACGCTTGCACAACTGCATGAAGACTGCAGAGATGTATGTAAGATCACCTGTGGTAAGGGTTAATTGGGCTTATGAACATGTAGGAACTACCTCACCCATTGCAGGAGTGGAAGGAAAATCTACCCTGTTGTTTTTAAATGTGTTAGCATTTGCCTCTCATCTGGGAGATGGTGATGTGTGCTGTATGCTAACCATCACAGTTCAAGAAAACAAGCTGCCCCTTTCCTACGAGTGCAAGTCTTACAGAACAAGAGCAACACAAATTAAATCTCTGACAACAATTCCTGTGTGCACACAGACTCATGGTGTGATTCTAGGCAGAAAACGATATTTGATTGGCAATTTCAAAGCACATTTACTACTGTGGTAGAGCAAGTGATAATTACTGTAACAGCCTGACACATTTTCCTTATACTTTAGAGAGGCAGAAAAGAGCACATGTCCTAACAGCTACTTGAGACCATGAGCATGTGGAACCTGGGTGAGTGATTAGACTAGAGCAAAGGAAATGAGCCTTGGTGATGTTGAATGTGTTAGCGTTACACACTGCTATCTGAAATACTACACAGTGCTGAATAGTAAGCATGGGAATGCAGGAGAAGCAGCTGCCTGTGTGGTAAGAGTGTGTTTCTGGAGAATGTGTATTGTCAGGTGGAAGAGAGATCTGCATGGACGCTTACACAACTGCATGAAGTGTGCAGAGATGTATGTAAGATCACCTGCGGTAAGGGTTAATTGGAGTTTTGAACATGTAGGAACTACCTCACCCATTGCAGGAGTGGAAGGAAAATCTACCCTGTTATTTTCAAATGTGTTACCATTTGCCTCTCATCTGTGAGATAGTGATTTGTGCTGAATGCTAGCCATCAGAGTTCAAGAAAACAAGCTGCCCCTTTCCTACGAGTGCAAGGCTTACAGAACAAGAGCAACTCGAAGTAAATATCTGACAACAATTCCTGTGTGCACACAGACTCATGGTGTGATTCTAGGCAGAAAACGATATTTGATTGGCAATTTCAAAGCACATTTACTACTGTGGTAGAGCAAGTGATAAATACTGTAACAGCCTGACACATTTTCCTTATAGTTTAGAGAGGCAGAAAATAGCACATGTCCTAACAGCTACTTGAGACCATGAGCATGTGGAACCTGGGTGAGTGATTAGACTAGAGCAAAGGAAATGAGCCTTGGTGATGTTGAATGTGTTAGCCTTACACACTTCTATCTGAAATACCACACAGTGCTGAATAGTAAGCATGGGAGTGCAGGAGAAGCAGCTGGCTGTGTGCTAAGAGTGTGTTTCTGGAGACTGTGTATTGTCAGGTGCAAGAGAGATCTGCATGGACGCTTGCACAACTGCATGAAGACTGCAGAGATGTATTTAAGATCACCTGTGGTAAGGGTTAATTGGGCTTATGAACATGTAGGAACTACCTCACCCATTGCAGGAGTGGAAGGAAAATCTACCCTGTTGTTTTCAAATGTGTTAGCATTTGCCTCTCATCTGGGAGATGGTGATGTGTGCTGTATGCTAACCATCACAGTTCAAGAAAACAAGCTGCCCCTTTCCTTTGAGTGCAAGTCTTACAGAACAAGAGCAACAGAAATTAAATCTCTCACAACAATTCCTGTGTGCACACAGACTCATGGTGTGATTCTAGGCAGAAAACGATATTTGATTGGCAATTTCAAAGCACATTTACTACTGTGGTAGAGCAAGTGATAATTACTGTAACAGCCTGACACATTTTCCTTATAGTTTAGAGAGGCAGAAAAGAGCACATGTCTTAACAGCTACTTGAGACCATGAGCATGTGGAACCTGGGTGAGTGATTAGACTAGAGCAAAGGAAATGAGCCTTAGTGATGTTGAATGTGTTAGCGTTACACACTGCTATCTGAAATACCACACAGTGCTGAATAGTAAGCATGGGAGTGCAGGAGAAGCAGCTGCCTGTGTGCTAAGAGTGTGTTTCTGGAGACTGTGTATTGTCAGGTGCAAGAGAGATCTGCATGGACGCTTGCACAACTGCATGAAGACTGCAGAGATGTATGAAAGATCACCTGTGGTAAGGGTTAATTGGAGTTTTGAACATGTAGGAACTACCTCACCCATTGCAGGAGTGGAAGGAAAATCTACCCAGTTGTTTTCAAATGTGTTAGCATTTGCCTCTCATCTGTGAGATGGTGATGTGTGCTGTATGCTAACCATCACAGTTCAAGAAAACAAGCTGCCCCTTTCCTACGAGTGCAAGTCTTACAGAACAAGAGCAACACGAATTAAATCTCTGACAACAATTCCTGTGTGCACACAGACTCATGGTGTGATTCTAGGCAGAAAACGATATTTGATTGGCAATTTCAAAGCACATTTACTACTGTGGTAGAGCAAGTGATAAATACTGTAACAGCCTGACACATTTTCCTTATAGTTTAGAGAGGCAGAAAAGAGCACGTGTCCTAACAGCTACTTGAGACCATGAGCATGTGGAACCTTGGTGAGTGATTAGACTAGAGCAAAGGAAATGAGCCTTGGTGATGTTGAATGTGTTAGCATTACACACTGCTATCTGAAATACCACACAGTGCTGAATAGTAAGCATGGGAGTGCAGGAGAAGCAGCTGGCTGTGTGCTAAGAGTGTGTTTCTGGAGACTGTGTATTGTCAGGTGCAAGAGAGATATGCATGGACGCTTGCACAACTGCATGAAGACTGCAGAGATGTATGTAAGATCACCTGTGGTAAGGGTTAATTGGGCTTATGAACATGTAGGAACTACCTCACCCATTGCAGGAGTGGAAGGAAAATCTACCCTGTTGTTTTCAAATGTGTTAGCATTTGCCTCTCATCTGTGAGATGGTGATGTGTGCTGTATGCTAACCATCACAGTTCAAGAAAACAAGCTGCCCCTTTCCTACGAGTGCAAGTCTTACAGAACAAGAGCAACACGAATTAAATCTCTGACAACAATTCCTGTGTGCACACAGACTCATGGTGTGATTCTAGGCAGAAAACGATATTTGATTGGCAATTTCAAAGCACATTTACTACTGTGGTAGAGCAAGTGATAATTACTGTAACAGCCTGACACATTTTCCTTATACTTTAGAGAGGCAGAAAAGAGCACATGTCCTAACAGCTACTTGAGACCATGAGCATGTGGAACCTGGGTGAGTGATTAGACTAGAGCAAAGGAAATGAGCCTTGTTGATGTTGAATGTGTTAGCGTTACACACTGCTATCTGAAATACTACACAGTGCTGAATAGTAAGCATGGGAATGCAGGAGAAGCAGCTGCCTGTGTGGTAAGATTGTGTTTCTGGAGAATGTGTATTGTCAGGTGCAAGAGAGATCTGCATGGACGCTTACACAACTGCATGAAGTGTGCAGAGATGTATGTAAGATCACCTGTGGTAAGGGTTAATTGGAGTTTTGAACATGTAGGAACTACCTCACCCATTGCAGGAGTGGAAGGAAAATCTACCCTGTTATTTTCAAATGTGTTACCATTTGCCTCTCATCTGTGAGATAGTGATTTGTGCTGAATGCTAGCCTTCAGAGTTCAAGAAAACAAGCTGCCCCTTTCCTACGAGTGCAAGGCTTACAGAACAAGAGCAACTTGAATTAAATCTCTGACAACAATTCCTGTGTGGACACAGACTCATGGTGTGATTCTAGGCAGAAAACGATATTTGATTGGCAATTTCAAAGCACATTTACTTCTGTGGTAGAGCAAGTGATAAATACTGTAACAGCCTGACACATTTTCCTTATAGTTTAGAGAGGCAGAAAAGAGCTCATGTCCTAACAGCTACTTGAGACCATGAGCATGTGGAACCTGGGTGAGTGATTAGACTAGAGCAAAGGAAATGAGCCTTGGTGATGTTGAATGTGTTAGCATTACACACTGCTATCTGAAATACCACACAGTGCTGAATAGTAAGCATGGGAGTGCAGGAGAAGCAGCTGGCTGTGTGCTAAGAGTGTGTTTCTGGAGATTGTGTATCGTCAGGTGCAAGAGAGATCTGCATGGACGCTTGCACAACTGCATGAAGACTGCAGAGATGTATGTAAGATCACCTGTGGTAAGGGTTAATTGGGCTTATGAACATGTAGGAACTACCTCACACATTGCAGGAGTGGAAGGAAAATCTACCCAGTTGTTTTCAAATGTGTTAGCATTTGCCTCTCATCTGTGAGATGGTGATGTGTGCTGTATGCTAACCATCACAGTTCAAGAAAACAAGCTGCCCCTTTCCTACGAGTGCAAGTCTTACAGAACAAGAGCAACACGAATTAAATCTCTGACAACAATTCCTGTGTGCACACAGACTCATGGTGTGATTCTAGGCAGAAAACGATATTTGATTGTCAATTTCAAAGCACATTTACTACTGTGGTTGAGCAAGTGATAATTACAGTAACAGCCTGACATATTTTCCTTATACTTAAGAGAGGCAGAAAAGAGCACATGTCCTAACAGCTACTTGAAACCATGAGCATGTGGAACCTGGGTGAGTGATTAGACTAGAGCAAAGGAAATGAGCCTTGGTGATGTTGAATATGTTAGCGTTACACACTGTTATCTGAAATACCACACAGTGCTGAATAGTAAGCATGGGAGTGCAGGAGAAGCAGCTGCCTGTGTGCTAAGAGTGTGTTTCTCGAGACTGTGTATTGTCAGGTGCAAGAGAGATATGCATGGACGCTTGCACAACTGCATGAAGACTGCAGAGATGTATGAAAGATCACCTGTGGTAAGGGTTAATTGGAGTTTTGAACATGTAGGAACTACCTCACCCATTGCAGGAGTGGAAGGAAAATCTACCCTGTTGTTTTCAAATGTGTTACCATTTGCCTCTCATCTGTGAGATAGTGATTTGTGCTGAATGCTAACCATCACAGTTCAAGGAAAGAAGCTGCCCCTTTCCTTTGAGTGCAAGTCTTACAGAACAAGAGCAACACAAATTAAATCTCTCACAACAATTCCTGTGTGCACACAGACTCATGGTGTGATTCTAGGCAGAAAACGATATTTGATTGGCAATTTCAAAGCACAATTACTACTGTGGTAGAGCAAGTGATAATTATTGTAACAGCCTGACACATTTTCCTTATAGTTTAGAGAGGCAGAAAAGAGCACATGTCCTAACAGCTACTTGAGACCATGAGCATGTGGAACCTGGGTGAGTGATTAGACTAGAGCAAAGGAAATGAGCCTTGGTGATGTTGAATGTGTTAGCGTTACACACTGCTATCTGAAATACCACACAGTGCTGAATAGTAAGCATGGGAGTGCAGGAGAAGCAGCTGCCTGTGTGCTAAGAGTGTGTTTCTGGAGACTGTGTATTGTCAGGTGCAAGAGAGATATGCATGGACGCTTGCACAACTGCATGAAGACTGCAGAGATGTATGAAAGATCACCTGTGGTAAGGGTTAATTGGAGTTTTGAACATGTAGGAACTACCTCACCCATTGCAGGAGTGGAAGGAAAATCTACCCTGTTGTTTTCAAATGTGTTACCATTTGCCTCTCATCTGTGAGATAGTGATTTGTGCTGAATGCTAACCATCACAGTTCAAGAAAACAAGCTGCCCCTTTCCTACGAGTGCAAAACTTACAGAACAAGAGCAACACGAATTAAATCTCTGATATCAATTCCTGTGTGCACACAGACTCATGGTGTGATTCTAGGCAGAAAACGATATTTGATTGGCAATTTCAAAGCACATTTACTACTGTGGTAGAGCAAGTGATAATTACTGTAACAGCCTGACACATTTTCCTTATACTTTAGAGAGGCAGAAAAGAGCACATGTCCTAACAGCTACTTGAGACCATGAGCATGTGGAACCTGGGTGAGTGATTAGACTAGAGCAAAGGAAATGAGCCTTGGTGATGTTGAATGTGTTAGCATTACACACTGCTATCTGAAATACCACACAGTGCTGAATAGTAAGCATGGGAGTGCAGGAGAAGCAGCTGCCTGTGTGCTAAGAGTGTGTTTCTGGAGACTGTGTATTGTCAGGTGCAAGAGAGATATGCATGGACGCTTGCACAACTGCATGAAGACTGCAGAGATGTATGAAAGATCACCTGTGGTAAGGGTTAATTGGAGTTTTGAACATGTAGGAACTACCTCACCCATTGCAGGAGTGGAAGGAAAATCTACCCTGTTGTTTTCAAATGTGTTAGCATTTGCCTCTCATCTGTGAGATAGTGATTTGTGCTGAATGCTAACCATCACAGTTCAAGAAAACAAGCTGCCCTTTTCCTACGTGTGCAAAACTTACAGAACAAGAGCAACACAAATTAAATCTCTGACATCAATTCCTGTGTGCACACAGACTCATGGTGTGATTCTAGGCAGAAAACGATATTTGATTGGCAATTTCAAAGCACATTTACTACTGTGGTAGAGCAAGTGATAAATACTGTAACAGCCTGACACATTTTCCTTATAGTTTAGAGAGGCAGAAAAGAGCACGTGTCCTAACAGCTACTTGAGACCATGAGCATGTGGAACCTTGGTGAGTGATTAGACTAGAGCAAAGGAAATGAGCCTTGGTGATGTTGAATGTGTTAGCATTACACACTGCTATCTGAAATACCACACAGTGCTGAATAGTAAGCATGGGAGTGCAGGAGAATCAGCTGGCTGTGTGCTAAGAGTGTGTTTCTGGAGACTGTGTATTGTCAGGTGCAAGAGAGATATGCATGGACGCTTGCACAACTGCATGAAGACTGCAGAGATGTATGTAAAATCACCTGTGGTAAGGGTTAATTGGGCTTATGAACATGTAGGAACTACCTCACCCATTGCAGGAGTGGAAGGAAAATCTACCCTGTTGTTTTCAAATGTGTTAGCATTTGCCTCTCATCTGTGAGATGGTGATGTGTGCTGTATGCTAACCATCACAGTTCAAGAAAACAAGCTGCCCCTTTCCTACGAGTGCAAGTCTTACAGAACAAGAGCAACACGAATTAAATCTCTGACAACAATTCCTGTGTGCACACAGACTCATGGTGTGATTCTAGGCAGAAAACGATATTTGATTGGCAATTTCAAAGCACATTTACTACTGTGGTAGAGCAAGTGATAATTACTGTAACAGCCTGACACATTTTCCTTATACTTTAGAGAGGCAGAAAAGAGCACATGTCCTAACAGCTACTTGAGACCATGAGCATGTGGAACCTGGGTGAGTGATTAGACTAGAGCAAAGGAAATGAGCCTTGTTGATGTTGAATGTGTTAGCGTTACACACTGCTATCTGAAATACTACACAGTGCTGAATAGTAAGCATGGGAATGCAGGAGAAGCAGCTGCCTGTGTGGTAAGATTGTGTTTCTGGAGAATGTGTATTGTCAGGTGCAAGAGAGATCTGCATGGACGCTTACACAACTGCATGAAGTGTGCAGAGATGTATGTAAGATCACCTGTGGTAAGGGTTAATTGGAGTTTTGAACATGTAGGAACTACCTCACCCATTGCAGGAGTGGAAGGAAAATCTACCCTGTTATTTTCAAATGTGTTACCATTTGCCTCTCATCTGTGAGATAGTGATTTGTGCTGAATGCTAGCCTTCAGAGTTCAAGAAAACAAGCTGCCCCTTTCCTACGAGTGCAAGGCTTACAGAACAAGAGCAACTTGAATTAAATCTCTGACAACAATTCCTGTGTGGACACAGACTCATGGTGTGATTCTAGGCAGAAAACGATATTTGATTGGCAATTTCAAAGCACATTTACTTCTGTGGTAGAGCAAGTGATAAATACTGTAACAGCCTGACACATTTTCCTTATAGTTTAGAGAGGCAGAAAAGAGCTCATGTCCTAACAGCTACTTGAGACCATGAGCATGTGGAACCTGGGTGAGTGATTAGACTAGAGCAAAGGAAATGAGCCTTGGTGATGTTGAATGTGTTAGCATTACACACTGCTATCTGAAATACCACACAGTGCTGAATAGTAAGCATGGGAGTGCAGGAGAAGCAGCTGGCTGTGTGCTAAGAGTGTGTTTCTGGAGATTGTGTATCGTCAGGTGCAAGAGAGATCTGCATGGACGCTTGCACAACTGCATGAAGACTGCAGAGATGTATGTAAGATCACCTGTGGTAAGGGTTAATTGGGCTTATGAACATGTAGGAACTACCTCACACATTGCAGGAGTGGAAGGAAAATCTACCCAGTTGTTTTCAAATGTGTTAGCATTTGCCTCTCATCTGTGAGATGGTGATGTGTGCTGTATGCTAACCATCACAGTTCAAGAAAACAAGCTGCCCCTTTCCTACGAGTGCAAGTCTTACAGAACAAGAGCAACACGAATTAAATCTCTGACAACAATTCCTGTGTGCACACAGACTCATGGTGTGATTCTAGGCAGAAAACGATATTTGATTGTCAATTTCAAAGCACATTTACTACTGTGGTTGAGCAAGTGATAATTACAGTAACAGCCTGACATATTTTCCTTATACTTAAGAGAGGCAGAAAAGAGCACATGTCCTAACAGCTACTTGAAACCATGAGCATGTGGAACCTGGGTGAGTGATTAGACTAGAGCAAAGGAAATGAGCCTTGGTGATGTTGAATATGTTAGCGTTACACACTGTTATCTGAAATACCACACAGTGCTGAATAGTAAGCATGGGAGTGCAGGAGAAGCAGCTGCCTGTGTGCTAAGAGTGTGTTTCTCGAGACTGTGTATTGTCAGGTGCAAGAGAGATATGCATGGACGCTTGCACAACTGCATGAAGACTGCAGAGATGTATGAAAGATCACCTGTGGTAAGGGTTAATTGGAGTTTTGAACATGTAGGAACTACCTCACCCATTGCAGGAGTGGAAGGAAAATCTACCCTGTTGTTTTCAAATGTGTTACCATTTGCCTCTCATCTGTGAGATAGTGATTTGTGCTGAATGCTAACCATCACAGTTCAAGGAAAGAAGCTGCCCCTTTCCTTTGAGTGCAAGTCTTACAGAACAAGAGCAACACAAATTAAATCTCTCACAACAATTCCTGTGTGCACACAGACTCATGGTGTGATTCTAGGCAGAAAACGATATTTGATTGGCAATTTCAAAGCACAATTACTACTGTGGTAGAGCAAGTGATAATTATTGTAACAGCCTGACACATTTTCCTTATAGTTTAGAGAGGCAGAAAAGAGCACATGTCCTAACAGCTACTTGAGACCATGAGCATGTGGAACCTGGGTGAGTGATTAGACTAGAGCAAAGGAAATGAGCCTTGGTGATGTTGAATGTGTTAGCGTTACACACTGCTATCTGAAATACCACACAGTGCTGAATAGTAAGCATGGGAGTGCAGGAGAAGCAGCTGCCTGTGTGCTAAGAGTGTGTTTCTGGAGACTGTGTATTGTCAGGTGCAAGAGAGATATGCATGGACGCTTGCACAACTGCATGAAGACTGCAGAGATGTATGAAAGATCACCTGTGGTAAGGGTTAATTGGAGTTTTGAACATGTAGGAACTACCTCACCCATTGCAGGAGTGGAAGGAAAATCTACCCTGTTGTTTTCAAATGTGTTACCATTTGCCTCTCATCTGTGAGATAGTGATTTGTGCTGAATGCTAACCATCACAGTTCAAGAAAACAAGCTGCCCCTTTCCTACGAGTGCAAAACTTACAGAACAAGAGCAACACGAATTAAATCTCTGACATCAATTCCTGTGTGCACACAGACTCATGGTGTGATTCTAGGCAGAAAACGATATTTGATTGGCAATTTCAAAGCACATTTACTACTGTGGTAGAGCAAGTGATAATTACTGTAACAGCCTGACACATTTTCCTTATAGTTTAGAGAGGCAGAAAAGAGCACATGTCCTAACAGCTACTTGAGACCATGAGCATGTGGAACCTGGGTGAGTGATTAGACTAGAGCAAAGGAAATGAGCCTTGGTGATGTTGAATGTGTTAGCGTTACACACTGCTATCTGAAATACCACACAGTGCTGAATAGTAAGCATGGGAGTGCAGGAGAAGCAGCTGGCTGTGTGCTAAGAGTGTGTATCTGGAGACTGTGTATTGTCAGGTGCAAGAGAGATCTGCATGGACGCTTGCACAACTGCATGAAGACTGCAGAGATGTATGTAAGATCACCTGTGGTAAGGGATAATTGGGCTTATGAACATGTAGGAACTACCTCACCCATTGCAGGAGTGGAAGGAAAATCTACCCTGTTGTTTTCAAATGTGTTAGCATTTGCCTCTCATCTGTGAGATGGTGATGTGTGTTGTATGCTAACCATCACAGTTCAAGAAAACAAGCTGCCCCTTTCCTACGAGTGCAAGTCTTACATAACAAGAGCAACACAAATTAAATCTCTGACAACAATTCCTGTGTGCACACAGACTCATGGTGTGATTCTAGGCAGAAAACGATATTTTAATGGCAATTTCAAAGAACATTTACTACTGTGGTAGAGCAAGTGATAATTACAGTAACAGCCTGACACATTTTCCTTATACTTTAGAGAGGCAGAAAAGAGCACATGTCCTAACAGCTACTTGAGACCATGAGCATGTGGAACCTGGGTGAGTGATTAGACTAGAGCAAAGGAAATGAGCCTTGGTGATGTTGAATGTGTTAGCGTTACATACTGCTATCTGAAATACCACACAGTGCTAAATAGTAAGCATGGGAGTGCAGGAGAAGCAGCTGCCTGTGTGCTAAGAGTGTGTTTCTGGAGACTATGTATTGTCAGGTGCAAGAGAGATCTGCATGGACGCTTGCACAACTGCATGAAGACTGCACAGATGTATCTATGATCACCTGTGGTAAGGGTTAATTGGAGTTTTGAACATGTAGGAACTACCTCACCCATTGCAGGAGTGGAAGGAAAATCTACCCTGTTGTTTTCAAATGTGTTAGCATTTGCCTCTCATCTGTGAGATAGTGATTTGTGCTGAATGCTAACCATCACAGTTCAAGAAAAGAAGCTGCCCCTTTCCTACGAGTGCAAAACTTACAGAACAAGAGCAACACGAATTAAATCTCTGACAACAATTCCTGTGTGCACACAGACTCATGATGTGATTCTAGGCACAAAACAGCATTCCTGGGTGATACCAGTACACCTTAACTTATGGTGAAGACATACTCCATAATATCTTACAAGTTCAAGGCAGTTAAATATCTTCCAAAACATAAAATGTAAAACACATCTTTAAAAGAAGAAACAAATTTCTATTATTTATATCAAAATACACCACATACATCCCCTCTCAAATTCATAACTCACCTTTAAAAGTAGTTAGTTGAGAAAGAAATGTGCCACTCACACAGCAGATTATCAGAGCCAGAATCTCTGAGCTGTACTCCTCTCACCAAATCCACTAAATGGTAAAATTTCCCTCTCTTTTTTCACACATATACATGTTAACTTCAAATCACATTGCTTCCCACATTTTTTTAAATGGAAACACACATTTCTATTGGTTGCAAATTTCAACCCTTTCCAAATGATTCCTACCCCCAACATGACTTCTGCCTGCTACCATAGCAACAGATCATGGAACACTGGTGTGAGCAGAGAGGTCAGAAGTTCAGCACACAATGTTTCTAATCCAAAGAGCAAGAGTGCTTGACTTTTCAAACCTAACAGCATATCCAAAGTAATCTTCTGTGGGAACACATTTTTCTGAACCAATACAAAACATGCTTTTAAAAATTTAAACATACAGCCTAGTTTTTAGTGTTGAATGGTCTGAAACAGCCAATGAGTTCTTTTTATTAAAAAAAGTATGTAAGCCTCCATTTTACAATTATCTTTCTTTTCATATTGTCATTCTACTAAAAGACACCTTCTGAGTTAATCCAGATCTCCTTGAAAGATGTCCACAGTGTGGATTGTAGGTCATAGCTATGTCTACTGGAGTGAAAAGTATGCAGAAAAAAGAGGTATTGTGAAAGACCTTGCTTTGCCAAATGTAGACATTAAATGGATTGGTCAGAGAGGGTTAAAGTGGCACCAATTAATGCCTTTCTACATCTTCCACAGCCTGACCTTATAATTGTGCACTGTGGTGGAAATGACCTAGGCAGTTTAACTGGGGTAGGTCTGGAAATGCTTGTTAAGGACACCTTTGTGCAATTGGTGTCACTTTTTCCACAAACTACCTTTGTATATTCTAATATATGCCAAAGGCAAAAGTGGAACTGGTCCAACCAATATTGTCCGCAGTTTGAGAAAGCAAAAAAGCACATCAATAAGTCTGTTTCTGCTTTCCTCAGAGACTATGGTATGGGTTCTATATACCACAACAACTTGCGTTACAACATGCAAGGCATTTATAGATGAGACGTGTTCATTTCACAGATGAAGGGAACAGAGTCTTCCTCTTGAACTTTAGACTCTGCATCGGTACTTACTTGTAGGTACAAAAAAATACTCAATGAACACAATGGCTCTTTTTAGAGCCAAGCAACATCTAAACACTTAAACTAGATTTTTGAATCTATTTTTTTAATGAATTTTTTGCCGCCGTGCGCGCACCGTGCGCGCACCGCGCAATATTTATAAATGTTTTTTTTTTTTGGGACCTTAGCGGTCTTTCATGGTCCCCCTGAGAAGACCTAGGGGGTCAGGGACTCTCTACCCTGCCCCCTTTTCACGTTCTCCACTTGTGTTTTTAGCTCTCTTCTGCCTCTAAAACTCAAAATGGCGGCTTTGGGGTGCGCGCACCGTGTGCGCAACCCGCGATTTTTTGAAAAAAATAAAATGTTTTTTTCACCCTTCGGGGTCCTTCAGGGACCCCCTGACAAAGGCTAGGGGGTCAGGAACTCTCTACCCTGCCCCCTTTTCACGTTCTCCACCTTTCTTTTTCACTGCCACACACAAAATGGCATCCGACACTTCCTGATTTCGACCGATTCGAATGTTGACTGGCATCTAACCACCAATCAGAATTACGCTCACGCACATTTGGTGCACGCACGGTGGGAGCACCGTGCGCGCACGGTGCGCACATATCGATATTTATGTACTTTTAACTGCAATTTTCTCAGGAACTACTGAACAGATTGACACCATATATGCAAAAGGCACATGCCTGACCTGAGGACTACCTCTTTGCCAAATTTCAAGTAATTCTGTTCAGCCGTTCGGGCTGTACCTTCGACTAAAGGTCCTATGGGAAAATGCATGGGGAAAACGCGTTTTGTGACCCCCCTTTTTTCTCAGCCCCCGCTTGACGAATCACCCCGAGACTTTCAGGGTAGGAGCTGAGCGGAGCGCCCCATTAGTTTTGAAAATTTCACGAAGATAAGTCAACCAGCGCCAAAGTTATTCAAAATAGAATTTTCAGATTTCCTATGGGAACCGCAAGTAGATAATATATATATCTATATATATATTCACTTAAAAAACCATAGGTTTCACACATGTTATAGTTAGCTGGGCATTTCACTCGTGAAAAACCAATGAAATTCCCCCGTTATAGTTAGGGCAAATAACTATAACTCGCGCGACCGCCACTCTATCACAAGGATGATGTCATCGGTGATGTCATGAGTAATGCCACTGACCATGTCATGAGAGATGTAATATGTGACGTCATGAGCACTGGATTGCGGGCGCACGAGTTATAGTTATCTGCCCTAACTATAACGGGGGAATTTCATTGGTTTTTCACGAGTGAAATGCCCAGCTAACTATAACATGTGTGAAACCTATGGTTTTTTAAGTGAATTTGCAAGGTTTTTTAAATGCTAATTCCTAACTATAACGTGTGTGAAACCTATGGTTTTTTCAGTGAATTTGTACGGTTTTTTAAATGCTAATTTATGTATTTATTTATTTATTTAAAGTTTTTTCACCATGCGCGTACCGTGCGCTTCGCGCACCGTGCGCCCACGTTACGTAGTTCGCGGAATTTTTCAATTTCTAACGTGCGCGTACGCTACGCGCATTCGGCGATTTTTCATAAAAAAATTAAAATACATTTTTGCCCTTGGGGGTCCTTCTGGGACCCCCTGACCAAGGCTAGGGGGTCAGGAACTGTCCAGCCTGCCCCCTTTTCACGTTATCCACCTTTGTTTTTCACCCCCTCAGACTGCGAGAGACAAAATGGTGGCCGACACTTCCTGGTTTCGACCGATTCGAATGTTTACTAAGATCTAACAACCAATCAGAATTGCGCTCGCGCACGGTAGCGTGCGCGTACGGTAAGCTTACGGTACGCGCTCGGAGCGCGCCCATAGATATATATATTGATTTAAATGCTATTTTCTCAGGAAATACTGAACAGATTTACACCAGACCTGCAAAAGGCACATCCCTGACCTGAGGACTACCTCTCTGCCAAATTTCAAGTAATTCTGTTCAGCCGTTCGGGCTGCAGCTTGGACTAAAGGTCCTATGGAAAAATGCATGGGGAAAACGCGTTTTGGGACCCCCCCTTTTTCTCAGCCCTCGCTTGACGAATCCCCCCGAGACTTTCAGGGAAGGAGCGGAGCGGAGCTCCCCACCTATTTTGAAAATTTCGCAAGGATTCGTCCATTGGCACCAAAGTTATTCCAAATAGAATGTTGCGGATTTCCTATGGAAACACGGTCCTAACTATAACTATCTACTGGCGACCGCCAATAGATAATATATATGTATATATATATATATGTATATATATATATATATATATATATATATATATTACCTACTGGCGGTCGCCAGTAGGTAGTTATAGTTAGGACCACGTTTCCATAGGAAATCCGCAACATTCTATTTTGAATAACTTTGGCGCCGGTCGACGAATCCTCGCGAATTTTTCAAAATAGGTGGGGCGCTACGCTCCGCTCCTACCCTGAAAGTCTCAGGGGGATTCGTCAAGCGGGGGCTGAGATAAAAGGGGGGTCCCAAAACGCGTTTTTCCCATGCATTTTTCCATAGGACCTTTAGACACAGCTACAGCCCGAACGGCTCAACAGAATTACTTGAAATTTGGCAGAGAGGTAGCCATAAGGTCAAGGAAGTGCCTTTTGCAGGTCTGGTGTAAATCTGTTCAGTATTTCCGGAGAAAATAGCATTTAAAAGCATATATATATATCTATATGCGCGCAGGGTGCGCGCACCGTGCGAGCACCCTAACGTGCGCGAGCGTAATTCTGATTGGTGGTTACATGTTAGTCAACGTTCGAATCAGTCGAAATCAGGAAGTGTCGGCCGCCATTTTGTTTGTTTTCAGTGCGAGAGTGAAAAAGGAAGGTGGCGAACATGAAAAGGGGGCAGGGTAGAGAGTTCCTGACCCCCTGACAAAGGCTAGGGGGTCAGGGGGTCAGGTTATAGTTAGTGCAGGCAACTATAACTCACGCGACCGCAATCCTCTGCTGATGCTAATACTGTATTTAGACACTTATTTGCCCATGTCTTCTTCCATTAAATTGTAGCTATACATATATAACAAATATTTTTTTTTCATAAAGACACATATGTCATCAGCAGAGGATTGCGGTCGCGTGAGTTATAGTTGCCTGCACTAACTATAACGGGGGAATTTCATTGGTTTTTTACGAGTGAAATGTCCAGCTAACTATAACATGTGTGAAACCTATGGTTTTTTCAGTGATATATATATATATGCCCTTCATTTCTGTCTAACTGTATTATTGGGGTGTGCTTTACACTACCCGCTACTCACACACCAACTTTAACCCATAGAATACCTCCATCACAACCCTCAGTAACTCCTGCATGGGGATGTCTCTATGATGATTTGCGACAGAGCGCCATAGAGACCAGCCCAACACTTACCAGTGACTGCCAGAGCACCATATCTGAGAGCACAGCTATGACTTCAATATCCCTCACAATTTATTGGTTTATCACGTTTTTTGAAGAAGTACAAGGCCCTGACCTTGAAATGGGTTGATGTGGTGCAGGATAATCAACTTTGTCACGAGTTGAACTGTGAAACTTTCTATGGCTGTCATGCATCCTCTTTGGCTAGTACATGGACAGTGCCCTGTCCATGTACGAGCTCTAAGAAATGTAGGGTGCCTATCTTGCTTGAACAGCACTTCCATGCTCTGTAATAAAATCTTGGTTGAACCCAGAGGGATAATTTCAAAATAAATGCCGAACTGCAACAGACATCTTTTTCTGTTTTGATAGTCTGATAATTTCCAACATTTAATATCACGTGATATGCGCAATTGGTATGTGACCAGTCTGCGACTCCTGCTCCCGCGCATTTGCGACACATGCGCATTACGGTATGAGATGTTTGCGCGGTTGCGGGTCCCTCGTGACATCATATACGTGCTGGGGCACGCTGGGTGCGCGACTCCCGCAAAAAAAATGTATGTTACAAAATGATATGTATGTGTCTTTAATATACATATTAAGGCAAGAAATTACGTAAGATATTCATCAAAATAATATATTTGTACTTATAATAAACTTATATTATTTTTAAATATATTTTCGCGAAGTCGGGTGCGTGCATCATGAGTGCAGAAAACCAGGTCAGCAGAGCTGCTCTAGAGCCTAAGAACTAGGTCAGCAGAGCTGCTCTAAAGCCAGAGAACCAGGTCAGCAGAGCTGCTGTAGAGCCAGAGAAACCAGGTCAGCAGAGCTGCTTTAGAGGGAGAGAACCAGGTCAGCAGAGCTGCTTTAGAGCCAGAGAAGCAGACCAGCAGAGCTGCTTTAGAGCCAGAGAACCAGGTTAGCAGAGCTGCTTTAGAGCCAGAGAACCAGGTCAGAAGAGCTACTCTAGAGCCAGAGAACCAAATCAGCAAAGCTGCTTTAGAGCCATAGAACCACGTCAGCAGAGCTGATTTAGAGCCAGAAAACCAGGTCAGTAGAGTTGCTCTAGGGCCTAAGAACCAGGTCAACAGAGCTGCTCTAGAGCCAGAGAACCAGATCTGCAGAGCTGCTGCAGAGCTGCTGCAGAGCCAGAGAAACCAGGTCAGTAGAGCTGCTTTAGAGGGAGAGAACCAGGTCAGCAGAGCTGCTCTAGAGCCAGAGAACCATATCAGCAGAACTGCTTCAGAGCCATAGAACTGGGTCAGCGGAGCTGCTTTAGAGCCAGAGAACCAGGTCAGCAGAGCTGTTGTAGAGCCAGAGAACTAGATCAGCAGAGCTGCTCTGTAGCATAAGAACTAGGTCAGCAGAGCTGCTCTAGAGACAGAGAACCAGGTCAGCAGACCTGCTGTAGAGCCAGAGAAACCAGGTCAGCAGAGCTGCTTTAGAGAGAGAGAACCAGGTCAGCAGAGCTGCTTTAGAGCCAGAGAACCAGGTCAGCAGAGCTGCTCTAGCTGACACTGACTGACTGACACTGACTGACTGACACTGACTGACTGACACTGACTGACACAGATTGACTGACACTGACACTGACTGACACTGATTGACTGACACTGACTGACTGACATTGACTGACACTGATTAACAAAGACTGACACTGATTGACTGACACTGACTGACTGACACTGATTGACTGACACTGATTGACTGACACTGACTGACTGACTGACACTGACTGACTGACACTGACTGACACTGACTGACTACCCTCTACTACTCTACTACTAACTCTCTACTACTCTCTACTACTCTCTCTCTACTACTCAATCCCTACTACTCACTGTTGGACAGGCCACATGAAGGGCTTGCTCCCTCCCCGCATGACAGGGCCCAAGCCCCGGCCCTCCAGGTGTCAACCACCGAAACAACCCGCACCCCATCTCCAGACGGAGTTCCTGCCCCTGGACATCTATGTATCATGGGGCCGAACCACTACCGGCTCCCCAGGCCGGACCAGCCACCATCTTGGACACGGCACCACGAGGCCGCGCGGCCTCAGCTCGACCCTAACCCTGGGCCTGGCCAGGCCCCGACATCCCGGCACCACCATCCACCCAGGAGGTGAACGGACAACTTGGCAGGTCGATGGGAGAAAGAAGTGTCGATGGCTCTCCCCCGCCAGGTGCCGATCGCCCGCCAGCTCCCCCGGGCGCTGGCTCCACCCCCCTGCTGGGTGTCTGGACTCCCTCATCCCGGACCTCCCGACCTCCAAGTGCGAGGGTCCGGACATCAAAGGGCGCCAGGCCTATAACTAGGGCAGCTCCAGAGCAGGAAGGCAGTTGTATCCTGGAGTCGAGAGACACCGAGAAGAACTCAGCCTTGACGGACTACCGGCGCTGCCGTAGCTCTGCCTTGTGAACTATCGTCCTGCCTGCTGGCGCTGCCGCGGCCTTCTGCATCCTCCATCCTCGTCGGGACCTGCTGGCGCTGCTGCGGACCGTGTAACGACCACCTTCATCGGGACCTGCTGGCGCTGCCGCGGACCGTGTAACGACCACCTTCATCGGGACCTGCTGGCGCTGCCGCGGCCCGTCCAAGCTAGAACACCGAGCTCGAGGATTGTGAGCTATCCATCATCACATCTACCAGATTGGTAACCAGACTGTCCCGCTACCCCCTTTTCCCAAACCAAGAGACTAGAATCGAGGGGACCCCTGAGTCCAGACCTCCTTGTACCATTCCATCGTACTATAAGAAATCGCTCATAAAGAACGTTAAATCCTATCCTTGTGTGGTGTACATCTGTGGGGGGGAAGTTACTCATCTGTACGATCGCTGGAGACGGCTCTCCCCGGAGACCTCTCCCCTTGTCCTCGGCCGACCCTCCCGGTCCATCTAACACTCACTCTCTACTACTCACTCACTTCTACTCTACTACTCTCTACTACTCACTCTCTACTACTCACTCTCAACTACTCACTCTCTACTTTTCTACTACTCACTCTCTACTACTCACTCGCTACTACTCACTCTCTACTACTCACACTCTACTACTCTCTACTACTCACTTTCTACTACTACTCTCTCTACTACTCACTCTCTACTACTCTCTACTATTCACTCTCTACTACTCACTCTCTACTACTCACTCTACTACTTTCTACTACTCTCTACCACTCACTCTCTACTACTCTACTACTCACTCTCTACTACTCTCTACTACTCACTCGCTACTACTCTCTACTACTCACTCTCTACTACACTCTCTACTACTCTCTCTCTCTCTGCTACTCTCTACTACTACTCTCTACTACTCACTCTACTACTCTCTGCTGCTCTATGCCACTCACTCTCTACTACTCGACTACTCTCTCTCTACTACTCACTCTCTACTTCTCACTCTCTACTACTCTCTACTACTCACTCTCTACTACTCACTCTACTACTCTCTACTACTAACTCTCTACTACTCTCTCTCTACTATTCACTCTCTACTATTCACTCTCTACTACTCACTCTCTACTACTCGCTCTCTACTACTCACTCTCCACTACTCACTCTCTACTACTCGCTCTCTACTACTCTCTACTACTCACTCTCTACTACTCACTCTCTACTACTCTCTACTACTCTCTCTGCTACTCACTCTCTACTACTCACTCTCTACTACTCTACTACTCTCTACTACTCGCCCTACTACTCACTCTCTACTATTCTCTACTACTCACTCTACTGCTTTCTCCTACTCTCTACCACTCACTCTCTACTACTCTACTACTCACTCTCTACTACTCTCTCTCTACTACTCACTCTCTACTACTCACTCTACTACTCTCTATTACTCACTCTCTACTACTCTCTACTACTCACTCTGTACTACTCACTCTCCACTACTCACTCTCTACTACTCTCTACTGCTCACTCTCCACTACTCATTCTCTACTACTTGCTCTCAACTACTCTCTACTACTCACTCTACTACTCACTGTCTACTACTCTACTACTTTCTCTACTTCTCACTCTCTACTACTCTCTCTCTACTACTCACTCTCTACTACTCTCTACTACTCACTCTCTACTACACACTCTCTACTACTTGCTCTCTGCTACTCGCTCTCTACTACTCTCTAGTCCGCATTCTACTACTCACTCTCTACTACTCTCTACTACTCAATCTCTACTACTCCACTACTCTCTACTACTCACTCTCTACTACTCTACTACTCTCTACTGCTCGCTCTCTACTACTCACTCTCCACTACTCACTCTCTACTACTCGCTCTCTACTACTCTCTACTACTCACTCTCTACTTCTCACTCTCTACTACTCTCTCTGCTACTCACTCTCTACTACTCACTCTCTACTACTCTACTACTCTCCACTACTTGCTCTACTACTCACTCTCTACTATTCTCTACTACTCACTCTACTACTCTCTCTTCTACTATCTACCACTCACTCTCTACTACTCTACTACTCACTCTCTACTACTCTCTCTCTACTACTCACTCTCTACTACTCACTCTACTACTCTCTACTACTCACTCTCTACTACTCTCTACTACTCACTCTGTACTACTCACTCTCTACTACTCACTCTCTACTACTCTCTACTGCTCACTCTCCACTACTCATTCTCTACTACTCGCTCTCAACTACTCTCTACTACTCACTCTACTACTCACTCTCTACTACTCTACTACTCTATCTACTTCTCACTCTCTACTACTCTCTACTACTCATTCTCTACTACTCACTCTCTACTACTCTCTCTCTACAACTCTCTACTACTCTCTACTACTCACTCTCTACTCTCTATTACTCGCTCTCTACTCTCTACCTCTCTCTCTACTACTCTCTACCTCTCTACCTCTACCTCTCTACCTCTACACCTCTACCTATACACCTCTACCTCTCTACCTCTCTGTACATGCACACATATGCACATATATATATGCATATATATGCATATGCATTTATATATATGTATGTGTATATATATATACATATATAAACATATAAATATAATCTGCATATCTATATACATATAAATGCATGCAAACATATCCATATATGCATACATATGCATGGTATGTACATGAAAGTTTGAAAAACTGTAATACAAGCAAAGCTAAAAAGCCACCTAATTACAAGCCGAATTGCTTTAACTTAAACGAGGGCGAGGCCTATTGCATTTTCAATGCTTGTTTACTTTGATTCCATCAAGAAGGCATTCAGATGTGTCACACATTTTCCATACATTCTGAATGGTAGCACTCTAGTTGCTCATTAGATCACTGTAGTAAAGCTATGGCTCACCAGGGAAGTCTGCTGCTGGTATTCAAAGTGCATGTTTCAGTCTGCATGTCAGAATTTTTTAATGAAATGGAAGAGGATTTGAGAAGTCAAAATGTGCCCTAATCTTTCTTTCTGCAGCACTAATCATAATTTCTATGGCAAAATGAACCCCCTCATTTTGTTCCTTTGCAAATTAAATGTTTTAAGTGTTACCACTTTATTCCAATCAAGATGGCATCAGGTGTGCCATACTTTTGTCATAAGTAAGACTGTTAGCGTTCTAGTTGTTCTTTTAAACACTCTGGGACATTCTGTCATTGGGCTATACTTGGGCTACATCTTGGTGATATTTGTGCTACATTTGGGCTCTTTTGTCTCTGGTGGCCATCTTGGGAGACTTATTTGTTTTGAAGTTTCCTAATTTCCTCATTTACAACAGTCTCCTCAGTAGGAAATACTTTCAGGTTTTTTACTTTCATTCCATCAAGAAGGTATTCAGATGTGTCACATATTTTCCATAAATTCGGAATGTTAGCACTCTAGTCGCTTATTAGATCACTGTAGTAAAGCTGCTGCGCACCAGGGAAGTCTGCTGCTGGTATTGAAAGTGCATGTTTCAGTCTGCATGTCAGAATTTTTTAATGAAATAGAAGAGGATTTGAGAAGTCACTCAAAATGTGCTCTAATTTTTATTTTTTCCGCACTAATCATAATTTCTATGGCAAAATGAACCTCCTCATTGTGTTCCTTTTAAATTAAACTACTCACTCTCTACTACTCACTCGCTACTATTTTCTACTACTCACTCTCTACTACTCACTCTCTACTACTCTTTTCTACTCTCTACTACTACTCTCTACTACTCACTCTCTACTACTCACTCTCTACTACTCTCTACTACTCACTCTACTGCTCTCTACTACTCTCTACCACTCACTCTCTACTACTCTACTACTCACTCTCTACTACTCTCTACTACTCTCTACTACTCCCTCTCTACTACTCGCTCTACTACTCTCTACTACTCACTCTCTACTACTCACTCTCTACTACTCTACTACTCTCTACTACTCACTCTCTACTACTCACTCTCAACTACTCACTCTCAACTACTCACTCTACTACTCTCTACTACTCACTCTACTAATCTCTACTACTCTCTACTACTCACTCTCTACTACTCTACTACTCACTCTCCACTACTCTCTACTACTCTCTCTCTACTACTAACTCTACTACTCTCTACTACTCTCTCTCTACTACTCACTCTCTACTACTCACTCTCTACTACTCTACTACTCACTCTCCACTACTCACTCTCTACTACTCACTCTCTACTACTCTCTACTACTCACTCTCTACTACTCTACTACTCTCTACTACTCTCTCTACTACTCACTCTCTACTACTCACTCTCTACTACTCTCTACTACTCTCTCTCTACTACACACTCTCTACTACTTGCTCTCTACTACTCACTCTACTACTCACTCTACTACTCCCTACTACTCCCTCTACTACTCACTCTCTACTACTCACTCTCTACTACTCCACTACTCTCTACTAATCACTCTCTACTACTCACTCTGTACTACTCGCTACTACTCACTCTCTGCTACTCTCTGCTACTCACTCTCTACTACTCTCTCTCTACTACTCTCTACTACTCACTCTACTACTCATTCTCTACTACTCATTCTCTACTACTCTCTCTCTGCTACTCAGTCTCCACTACTCACTCTCTACTACTCTCTACTACTCACTCTCTACTACTCACTCTCTGCTACTCTCTACTACTCACTCTCTACTACTCTCTCTCTACTACTCTCTACTACTCACTCTACTACTCATTCTCTACTACTCATTCTCTACTACTCTCTCTCTGCTACTCAGTCTCCACTACTCACTCTCTACTCACTCTCTAATACTCACTCTCTACTACTTTCTACTACTCACTCTCTACTACTCTCTACTACTCACTCTACACTACTCTCTACTACTCTCTACTTCTCATTCTCTACTACTCTCTACTACTCACTCTCTACTACACCACTACTCTCTACTACTCACTCCCTACTACTCACTCTCTGCTACTCTACTACTCTCTCTCTCATACTCACTCTCTACTACTCACTCTCTACTACTCTCTACTACTCATTCTCTACTACTCACTCTCTACTACTCTCTCTCTACTACTCTCTACTACTCTCTACTACTCACTCTCTACTCTCTATTACTCGCTCTCTACTCTCTACCTCTCTCTCTACTACTCTCTACCTCTCTACCTCTACCTCTCTACCTCTACACCTCTACCTATACACCTCTACCTCTCTACCTCTCTGTACATGCACACATATGCAC
Source organism: Triturus cristatus (assembly GCF_964204655.1). NCBI lineage: Eukaryota > Metazoa > Chordata > Amphibia > Caudata > Salamandridae > Triturus > Triturus cristatus. Next base: position 452,588,919 of record NC_140587.1, read on the forward strand.
ATATATATATGCATATATATGCATATGCATTTATATATATGTATGTGTATATATATATATATATATATATACATATATAAACATATAAATATAATCTGCATATCTATATACATATAAATGCATGCAAACATATCCATATATGCATACATATGCATGGTATGTACATGAAAGTTTGAAAAACTGTAATACAAGCAAAGCTAAAAAGCCACCTAATTACAAGCAGAATTGCTTTAACTTAAACGAGGGCGAGGCCTATTGCATTTTCAATGCTTGTTTACTTTGATTCCATCAAGAAGGCATTCAGATGTGTCACACATTTTCCATAAATTCTGAATGGTAGCACTCTAGTTGCTCATTAGATCACTGTAGTAAAGCTATTGCTCACCAGGGAAGTCTGCTGCTGGTATTCAAAGTGCATGTTTCAGTCTGCATGTCAGAATTTTTTAATGAAATGGAAGAGGATTTGAGAAGTCAAAATGTGCCCTAATCTTTCTTTCTGCAGCACTAATCATAATTTCTATGGCAAAATGAACCCCCTCATTTTGTTCCTTTGCAAATTAAATGTTTTAAGTGTTACCACTTTATTCCAATCAAGATGGCATCAGGTGTGCCATACTTTTGTCATAAGTAAGACTGTTAGCGTTCTAGTTGTTCTTTTAAACACTCTGGGACATTCTGTCATTGGGCTATACTTGGGCTACATCTTGGTGATATTTGTGCTACATTTGGGCTCTTTTGTCTCTGGTGGCCATCTTGGGAGACTTATTTGTTTTTAAGTTTCCTAATTTCCTCATTTACAACAGTCTCCTCAGTAGGAAATACTTTCAGGTTTTTTTACTTTCATTCCATCAAGAAGGCATTCAGATGTGTCACATATTTTCCATAAATTCGGAATGTTAGCACTCTAGTCGCTTATTAGATCACTGTAGTAAAGCTACTGCGCACCAGGGAAGTCTGCTGCTGGTATTGAAAGTGCATGTTTCAGTCTGCATGTCAGAATTTTTTAATGAAATAGAAGAGGATTTGAGAAGTCACTAAAAATGTGCTCTAATTTTGATTTTTTCCGCACTAATCATAATTTCTATGGCAAAATGAACCTCCTCATTGTGTTCCTTTTAAATTAAACTACTCACTCTCTACTACTCACTCGCTACTATTTTCTACTACTCACTCTCTACTACTCACTCTCTACTACTCTCTTCTACTCTCTACTACTACTCTCTACTACTCACTCTCTACTATTCACTCTGTACTACTCTCTACTACTCACTCTACTGCTCTCTACTACTCTCTACCACTCACTCTCTACTACTCTACTACTCACTCTCTACTACTCACTCTCTACTACTCTACTACTCTCTACTACTCTCTACTACTCACTCTCTACTACTCACTCTCAACTACTCACTCTCTACTACTCTCTCTACTACTCACTCTCTACTACTCTCTACTACTCACTCTACTAATCTCTACTACTCTCTACCACTCACTCTCTACTACTCTACTACTCACTCTCTACTACTCTCTACTACTCTCTCTCTACTACTAACTCTACTACTCTCTACTACTCTCTCTCTACTACTCACTCTCTACTACTCACTCTCTACTACTCTACTACTCACTCTCCACTACTCACTCTCTACTACTCTCTCTGCTACTCACTCTCTACTACTCTCTACTACTCACTCTCTACTACTCTACTACTCTCTACTACTCTCTCTACTACTCACTCTCTACTACTCACTCTCTACTACTCTCTACTACTCTCTCTCTACTACACACTCTCTACTACTTGCTCTCTACTACTCACTCTACTACTCACTCTACTACTCCCTACTACTCCCTCTACTACTCACTCTCTACTACTCACTCTCTACTACTCCACTACTCTCTACTAATCACTCTCTACTACTCACTCTGTACTACTCGCTACTACTCACTCTCTGCTACTCTCTGCTACTCACTCTCTACTACTCTCTCTCTACTACTCTCTACTACTCACTCTACTACTCATTCTCTACTACTCATTCTCTACTACTCTCTCTCTGCTACTCAGTCTCCACTACTCACTCTCTACTACTCTCTACTACTCACTCTCTAATACTCACTCTCTACTACATTCTACTACTCACTCTCTACTACTCTCTACTACTCACTCTACACTACTCTCTACTACTCTCTACTTCTCATTCTCTACTACTCTCTACTACTCACTCTCTACTACTCACTCTACTACTCTCTCCTACTCACTCTCTGCTACTCTCTCTACTACTCTCTACTACTCTCTCTCTACTCTCTACTCTCTATTACTCATCCTCTACTCTCTACCTCTCTCTACCTCTCTCTCTACTACTCTCTACCTCTCTACCTATACCTCTCTACCTCTATGTCTCTACCTCTACACCTCTACCTCTCTACCTCTCTCTACCTCTCCCTACACGCACACATATGCACATATATGCATATGCATTTATATATATGTATGTGTATTACCTACTGGCGGTCGCCAGTAGGTAGTTATAGTTAGGACCCCTTTTCCATAGGAAATCCGCAACATTCTATTTTGAATAACTTTGGCGCCGGTCTATGAATCCTCGCGAATTTCTCAAAATAGGTGGGGCGCTACGCTCCGCTCCTACCCTGAAAGTCTCGGGGGGATACGTCAAGGGGGGGTTGAGATAAAAGGGGGGTCCCAAAACGCGTTTTTCCCATGCATTTTTCCATAGGACCTTTAGAACGAGCTACAGCCCGAACGGCTGAACAGAATTACTAGAAATTTGGCAGAGAGGTAGTCCTCAGGTCAAGGAAGTGCCTTTTGTAGGTTTGGTGTAAATCTGTTCAGTAGATTCTGAGAAAATAGCCTTTAAATCAATATATATATCTGAGCCCGCTTACGGTACGCTTACCGTACGCTTACGGTAAGCTTACGGTACGCGTACGGTGGCGTGCGCGAGCGCGATTCTGATTGGCTGTTAGATCTTAGTAAACATTCGAATCGGCCGAAACCAGGAAGCGGCGGCCGCCATTTTGTGTGTTTCACTCAGAAAAAAAAGAGTGAAAACAAGAAAAGGGGGCAATGAGGAGAGTTACAGACCCCCTTACATTTGTGAGGGGGTCAAAGAAGGACTGTAAAGTACAAAGAAAACATTTATTGATTTTTTTAAAAATCACGGGGTACGCGTACGGTAAGCTTACGGTAAGCGTACGGTAGAAAAAAAAATAAAAAAATAAATGAAATTCAGATTTAAGTGTTTAGATATTAGGGGGCTCTAAAAAGAGCCGTTGTGTTTATGAAATGATTTTTTAGTGGTACCTACAAGTAAGTACCGATGCAGAGTCTAAGGTTCAAGAGGAAGACTCTGTTCCCTTTATCATTGAAGTGCACACCATCTCCTCTATAAATGTCTTGCATGTCAAAACGCAAGTTGTTGTGGTAAATGGCACCCATACCATAGTCACGGAGGAAAGCAGAAACAGATTTGTTGACGTGCTTTCTTGCTTTGTCAATCTGCGGACAGAAATGATTGGACCAGTTCCATTTTTGCCTTTGGCATATGTTGGAAAACACAAAGGCAGTTTTAGGGAAAAGTGAAAACAGTTGTGCAAAGGTGTCCTTCATAAGCATTTCCAGACCTACCCCAGTCAAAGTGCCTAGGTCATTGCCACCACAGTGCACTATTATGAGGTCAGGGTGTTGGATTTGCATGAAGGATTTCACCAATGGCATCAATTGGTGCCACTTTAACCCTCTCTGACCAATCCATTTAATGTCTACATTTGGCAAAGCAAGGTCTCTCACCATATCTGTTTTCTCTGCAAACTTTTCACTCCAGAAGACATAGCTGTGCCCTACAATCCACACTGTGAACATCTTCAAAGGAGAACTGGATGCACTCAGGAGGTGTCTTTCAGTAGAATGGCAATATGAAAAGAAAGACAGTTTGGAAATGGAGGCATACATATTTTTTTCAAAACAAAAAGAACTGATTGGCTGTTTCATACCATTCTAGAATAAAAACTAGGCTGTATGTGTAAACTAATAGAAGCATGTTTTGTATTGGTACAAAAAAATGTGTTACCAAAGAACAGTACTATGGATTTGCTGTTAGGTTTGAAAAGTCAAGCACTCTTGCTCTGTGGAATTGAAACATTGTGTGGCGAACTTCTGACCTAACTCCACACAGCAGTGTTCCATGAGCTGTTGCTATGGTAGCAGGCAGAAGTCAAGTTGGGGGAAGGGTACTAGGCAGAAGTCAAGTTGGGGGCAGGGTACTTTTGGAAAAGGGTTGGTTTTCAACCAATAGAAATGTGTGATTACATTTGAAAACAAGCATTTACAATGCAATGGTCTCGGCAATATTATAGGTAGAGCTATTGGTATTGCTCATTATTTTTTTATCATTATTGTATCCCTAAATAAATGGCATTGTAATTTCTATTGGCATTAGCTTTTTTTTGCATATGTGATACCTATTGCATTAGCAGAGAGAGAGTGAGGTAGTGAGATAGAGAGAGAGAGTGAGGTATTGAAATAGAGAGTGAGGTAGTGAGAGAGTGAGGTAGATAGAGAGTGAGGTAGTGAGATAGAGAGAGTGAGGTAGTGAAAGAGTGAGGGAGAGGGATGTTGTGAGGTAGTGATATATAAGCATAGAGTGATGTTGTGATGTAGTGAGATAGAGAGGTAGTGAAAGAGAGTGAAAGTGAGTTAGTGAGATAGAAAGAGTGAGGTAGTGAGATAGAGTGATTGAGGTAGTGAGTGAGAGAGAGTGAAGTGGTGAGGTTGTGAGCTAGAGAGTGAGGTAGTGATGTTTTGAGAGAGAGAAGTTGTGAGATAGTGAGGTAGTGAGATAGAGTGGAGTAGTGAGGTAGAGAGAGTTATGTAGTGAGAGAGAGTGAGGTAGTGAAACAGTGATGTAGTGAGGGAGAGGCATGTTGTGAGGTAGTGAGATGTAAGCAGAGTGGTGTTGTGATGTAGTGAGATAGAGAGAGGTAGTGAAAGAGACAGTGGTGTATACCATGTGCATCAATATCACTTCCACGTTCATTCATACTGTTATCTGTGTAGTCTTTGCCATCGATTTGCTATGACCTTATTTTAATAAAGCAAGCACCCTCAGTTTACCCTTCCAGTACATCTCTGTTGCTTGTTTTAAGGCGTTACCCACATATTTGGTCTCTGCATCCTGTGTTCTGGTTTTAGTATCATCTTGTATTTGTGCAGCCTATGCCATACTTTTAGCCACTTGAAGACTCTCTGCACTTGCCTTGATGCGTTTGCCTTTATATGTTTCCTGTGTCCTGGTTTTACTGTCCTATTGTTTTGTGCAGTCCGTTTCTTGGTTTCACTACCACTGTCTCTGTGCAGTCGGTACCCTAGTTGTACTCCCTTGTTGCATGTGCACTGGCTCTGGTATCATTTTACTATTTATTTCGCCTGTGCATTGGTTTTCACTATCATCCCGTTTCTCTACAGACGGTGTCCTGATGTTACTCTGTATTGCATCTGCTCTGGTCCTGGTATGGTTTTACCCACCTGTGCAGGCTGTGTTTTGGTTTTCACTATCTTCTTGTCTATGTACAGCCGGTGTCCCGATGTTACCCTTGTATTGCATCTGCACTGTCCCAAACGTGGCTTTACCCTCGTGAATGTCTGTGTAGCCTCCGTGTCCGGATTTTACCCTCGTATTACATCTGCACTGGCCACGGGTTGTCTTTACCATCTTGTTTGTCTGTGCCACTGGCATGAGGTGCCGCATCCTGCACGTTCCTCTTTGCGTTTTTACGTAATCCAGTAAGGTATTCTGCTAGAGCATGTGTGGCTTTACAGTGCAGTGTGTTCCCTTGTGGGATGTGATATGTCTAGGTCTCAATCAATTAATGTGTGTTTGGTGATCTAAAACATTTAATATGACTAGTACTATGCAAATGATCTGAGGAAGAAAAATTTGGTGTGGAAAAAAATATCAAATTACTATTCAATTCCTTCACTAGTGGGTGTATAATTTGATTGTTCGATAAATCAAGTACAGTGCAAACGTGGGCAGATTATTATCAATTTGTTTCCATGTTCTGTCAGCGGTTGCAGATATGCAATGTTCATTTCCTAACCCTGAACACATTTTTTTAAACTGGGCTAAATGCGTCTGTTAATTTGAACAGGAGAATGCTATGTCAGCCAAAGTGTCTTAGGCATCTGAGAGCCCGGTGAGGGAGACCTGCGAGAAACACCATACTGCCCAGGTGGAGAGTAATCCGGGGGTGGGGACAAGTTGCGATACGAGGGAGACAGGAGTCTATGAGGAGGAGAGAGGGGCCTGCGGGATCCAGGGGGAGAGAGGGGCCTGCGGGATCCTGGGGAGAAAGGTCGCCGGGGAGGAGACGAAGGTCTGCGACCCCCAGGAGAAAGGGGATCGTTCGCCTTTAATGATCTCTGTTGTTGTTGCGCCAAGCTGGCGACATATACACCCGATTCGCCGTTTGCTACCGCCTCTCATCTGCGGATTCGTGACCTCCCCCCCTCGGGCACGACTCATGCCCTGCTGTCACTGCATTTACCGGGAACACGAAGGACAACTGATTCAAAAGCCAAGCACGCTGTAACCAGGAATTCTGTGGCGGGGCAGATCAAATAAATTATGCTGGAGGGTTGACTAAATTATGTACCAAGAAAAGGTCAATTATGTGATCCTAAAGTATTACTGCATAATGTGTCACTTTTTTATGCAAGCTAACACTGTCTGGGCAAAGTTCACACTTCATTAATACCAGTTTAACAACCAAATACAGTAATAAGTGACTGAAAGATGACCAGTCAACCTTTTCAAAGGGCTTTCCACAAAATTAAATACTTGAGACCAGCATCAGCAAAATGAAGAAAATACAAAGACACACATGGAGACACAGATGCACACACACAGCCACAGAGATAAAGCCCACAACATTGTCTACATGCAGGGCCGTTTCTAGGTGTTTTGCTGCCCTAGGCGAGAATTGAAAAATGCCACCCCCTCCCTTTTACTACCATCACTCTCTACCCCCCTGTCATCCAGGCTAGAAGAATTGTGGCCTGCAGAGCACTACAATGAGAAAGAAATGAGACAAACAAGGTGCCTTAGCGGACTAATGCAAAAACAATTGTTTGTCGCTGCCTCACTAACATCATTTGATCTTGGTCAGACCTAACCAGGCTCACTCTATATCCGAGAATAAAAGAAAAATCCAAAAAGCCACATCAGCAGTTGCAAACTATATTCCAGCACACTTCATCATGATAGTGGTCATCAACTGCCATAACTGAAGCCAGCTTGGCCTGTGTAATTTACCTTACACAGTTACTCTAGCAATGTTGATTTTTTTTTTTTTTACTGTTGTCACATAACTAATATAGTTACATTGTTTGTGTTGTTCGACAGTTACACAGAGTATAATGAGTTGGAGTATAGTGGCATAGTTAGTATCAATATACAGTTAATTATAATGTACATAGACAGTATAGTTACACAGTAAAGATCCATAGTTACCGTAGCTACATCTACTCATACAGTTCCGTAGGTGATGATATACAATTATGTGACATATAGCTAATTAGTATTGTTATACAGATTCATATGTATTGTATTACAGGTATTTTCTTAGCTGTGTATGCACTAGTTATTTGGTACTGTCCTACAGGTATAAAGCTAATCTATTACATTGATATAGTCATCAAGTTACCATTGACCACAGAGACTGGGCGAGTCACATGTGCCTGGGACCGGGATCCACCACCGATGCTAATTATTTCAACCAACTCTCCAAGAACCAAAACACCCGGCGCACTTGGAAAGCACCCCAACTCCAGCTCAAGGATGAGTCTCTACAACGCAACTGACCCATCCACAGAGCCACTTAACCTCGATTCGCGCAATACCCTTCCGTACTGAAGATCTTACACAGTGACAGGTGTCTGTTCTGATATGTTCACCGTGCACGTAAATGCAAATGGTATAACAGATTGCACAGGGGAGTCCCTCTTTGTGGTCGCACAGTTAGTCCAGTTAACACATCGGAGAGCTTAACCTGCACACTCAGTTTCCAATTTTCGGGGCATCAACTAGGATTTGTATCCTTCCGATCGACAAAATTAGCATTTCTCAACAGAGTAATAGGCTAAACAAAATGCTAATAACTGCACCAATGTAATCTGCTTTCAATGGGCTGTACACATGGAGTCTCAACTCATTTTGCCTATAAGTTTAAGAAATGAAGGTTAAAAAGTAGTTTAAAGGCGATACAATGAAGGTTATAAGTTTCAAACCCACTTAAAGGTCTCACGAGGATACCTCATCGGGCTGGGCCCCCGCTGGGGAAATCTTAATCAGCCCTTCATATGTTTCAAGATCAGTTATATTGCTTGTCTGGCTAATGCACCAGCTGCAGACACGTATAATCTGGAATTGTATAGCGTGTCGAGTAAATGTACCTGCTGCAGAGATATGTGCCAGTGAGACCGGTACAAGGGAGCATGCACGTGCTGCAGAGACTGGTGACATATTCAACTCCAAGAAAAATCATTTTAAGGCTATTGTAAATTCCTGAGATGTAATCTGCAGGTCAAGTATCCCCCACCTACAGCAAGATCTTGGTTACCCTGCAAGACAGGGTACCGTGTTCAGCCCCAGATAGCCCCAGATAGATGCTGAGAGGCTTAGCTTGCGAATCACAGCTGTGCATCCCAGGAGGACCCTGGCCTTTCCCCGTTCAGAGTCGACACGCGGCATGCATGTAAATATATTAACACTAGGGGCTGTGACTTATCTTGAGGGGGCATGGACACACACATTATACAAACTCAGGCCCTTTTCTTGAGGAGGGGCGATTTCTGAAGTTTTAGGAAGGGCTTCCTCCAACAACAGCATCCCAGGCACCCACCACCCGGAGCACAAGAGCTTTGAAAAACAAGTGACAGAGAAGTGAAACTGCCCAGGAGAGTCCGCAAGTGAACGATCTTTGCCATCTGCAAGGTGCGCGTTATCTGCGCATATTGGACTCCGCTCCACGGGGGGCAGAGGGCGGGCAGGGGGGATGAAGAGTTGGGTAAATATGCTTGGCTGAGAGCTAGGGGTCCGTGTCAGTATGCCCCTCCCGTCCCTTGTGTGATGTACACACAGATGAGAAGTTTCAGTGCTTAGGTAGGCAAAATAAGATCCTGGGCCCGTCAGCGGCATTAAAAGCAAGGTTCGTAAATGGTCTAGACTGCCTACGCCTGTGAGAGCCAGGGATGTAGCAATCTGTAATATGGCAGGTGGAGGTCAGGGTCGAGAGGAGCCCAATACACCCCAAACATAGCTGTGTGTTTTTTAAACTACCAAACCATGGAATGAGGACGGTTATCTTTGCTTGCATTAGAGCCCATGACAACTTTGCCAAACCAGTGGTGAGAAAGGAGGTCTCACTCTCAACAGCATAAGGGGGTGCAAACACAAATGCCTCCCCCCCCCCACCCCCTCGGTCCCCCCACCCCCCTTCACATCACACAATGTCCAGATAGGAGCATAAAATATACATACAGAAGACTCGTAAAGTCGGAAGCTCCTGCCACACAAGATGAAGGTTTGCTGCGCACACAGATTTACAACCTGCGTAAATTCCAATTCACTAGTACAAAAGTTTTGTTTCTACTTGACGTAGCTGAAGCACGTGAGGCATTGCACGCACCTCACGAACACGGATAAAACAGCCACGCATCTCATGGAGCGCAGCAAGCACCGGTGCCGAGGGGGTTCTGGCCTGTTACCTTTCACATCCACACTTCCAGATGGACCGTCTCACGCACAAAGGCTTGGTAGGACACGGAGAAACAAGCGCCGGCTTTTGACCACGCATGATTGATGGCAGGAGCAGCCATGCTGGCGCTGGCGCTGCGGCCGCACAGACACGGCGCGCACGGCCCCGCCCGTGGCACCGAACGTGACGTCAGGTGATGTTGAATGAAAGAAGGCACTACAATTTTTCCCCCCTTTTGCCGCCCTAGCCCTTTTGTCACCCTAGGCGGTCGCCTAGGCTTGCCTAATGGTAGAAACGGCCCTGTCTACATGTACTGTTCTCTCTTAAACATCTTAACTGGTTTACATGATTGGCCGCCTACTTGGATTCAGTTATTACATATATACGTTTGTTCAAAATGATTACCTTATCTATGTGTAATTTTATACACTACATGTTCCACTGGAGTAGACGTTCTTTTAGGACACCTGTAACTGTTGCCACGTTGTTTTATGACCAATCACACTTATGTACGCCTACTTGAACATCAAACTTGAGTGTACAAGCATTTCTAATTTTACTTTGCTTACTGTGTTGAACCCGAGTTCATACATAGTGTTTTATTACTGCTTCACTTGATTTATCAGACTGTTGAATACACCATGTTTTGGAGGTCCTCTTAGAATAATGTCGGCACGCGTCAGTGCCAGCTTTCCTGACGCGCATACTCGCCCGTGATTGTAACATCACCCGAGCAGACTTTCATTCTTGACTTTTTGAACCATGGTAGTAGCACCGCTCAATGGCCAATCAGACACACGTATGACCAATTCAACATAATTTACTTTGATCTGCATGTTTTTCATAACTTTTTATTTATACATAGTAACGCTGTGTATTTTCTGGTGGACCTTTGTTTTTGGAGGCCCCATTTTTTAATGCCAAAACACGTCAGCATCAACTTTCCTGACATATCCAATCACCTCCGTGATTTCACAACCTACGGTGTCACAGGCTGACAGCGAGCAGCATCTAGCTGCTGCTACCGGCCGTGTATGCTACATGCGTGCACGTTTTGGCATAAGCGGCTCAGGTGAAGTATTTCACTGCGGTCCCTGCAGTCTCATTCAAGACTGCTAAGGAGCGTGCAGGTTAAATCAGGTAAGCGGGCTCACAGGCACCGTTTTCAGTTTCTTCAACCTACTTCTAGTATAATACTGATCACTGCCACGTTTTCCTCCTATGATTCGTGTCTGGCCCACAGGAGGAGAGAGGGGCCTGCGGGATCCAGGGGGAGAGAGGGGCCTGCGGGATCCTGGGGAGAAAGGTCGCCGGGGAGGAGACGAAAGTCTGCGACCCCCAGGAGAAAGGGGATCGTTCGCCTTTAATGATCTCTGTTGTCGTTGCGCCTAGCTGGCGACATATACACCCGATTCGCCGTTTGCTACCGCCTCTCATCTGCGGATTCGTGACCTCCCCCCCTCGGGCACAAGAGTGCACTCACCCGTCTACTGCTCTCCGGCTCTCAGTGGTATCTTGCTGAAGGGGGCGTAGGGTACCTTCGGGAGCGCGGGGAGGGAGACCTGCGAAATGAGCCGTAATGCCTGGAGGTCTTAGGCATCTGAGAGCCCGGTGAGGGAGACCTGCGGGAAACACCATACTGCCCAGGTGGAGAGTAATCCGGGGGTGGGGACAAGTTGCGATACGAGGGAGACAGGAGTCTATGAGGAGGAGAGAGAGGGCCCCCACCCCCACCAGCCTAAGCCCTGACGGCGCCGGACGGATGGATCCTCACGGCCAGACGACAGTAAAAAAATGGCGGATCGAAGCTTCGAAACTTTTTCGGATTCGGGGGCGTGTTCCTGCTGTTCTAAAAGGGCGTGGCTAAAAAGTGGAAAGAACAGCAAGGAACACGCCCCCGAATCTGAAAAAGACGGAGCCTATTTGGAGGGACGGCTCTCTCCTCCAATGTCTGGCCTCCGTTTAGGAAGCCAGCCAATGGAGGAGAAGCAAAAAGAGAGGCGGGCTAAATAGCCACTCTAGAAAACATTAAATCTTCCGACTTCCGGTTCTGCCTTCGGCAGACCGGTAGTCCTCGACCTAAAAAGGGGGAAGCACTGAGATTTGAAACTTACATGTATATGTGTGGAAAAATAGAGGGAAAGTTTGCCATTATCTGGTTCTGCTGAGAGGAGAGAGGTGAACACAACAGAGATCCTGGCTCTGATAATCTGCTGTTTGAGTGTCACATTTCTTTCACAACTAACTAATTTTAAAGGTGAGTTTAGAGTTTGAGAGGGGATGTATGTGGTAACTTAAGAAATGAATAATAGAAATGGAAATTCTTTTTGTTGTAGTTGCGTTTATCATTTTCTGTTTTGGGAGAAATTTAAATGTGAGGAACATGTAAAATAATATGGAGTATGTTTTCACAATAAATTAAGGTGTACTGGAAAAAAAAGAATAGTTTAAGGGTTTGAGGTTGGACTCAGTAATGCAAATACATTCAGCATCACTAAGGCTGGTTGCCCTTGCTGGAGTGTAGGCAGCCACCCAGGTTACACATGGAGGTGGTCTGAAAAAGAAGTTTGGACATGTGCATTTAAGAAAATCGAAAAAAGTGGTTTCATAATGTGTCAGTCTGTAAAAGTGATTTTCACTTGCCCAAAAAAAAAAGAGCAGTAAGTGTGCTTTCAAATTGGCAAAGAAATTTCGTTTTGGGACTAATGTGAAAACATGACTCTGTGTGCAGAGAGGAATTATAGGCAGAGATTTATTGCGTATTGCTCTGGTGATTTCACAGTTGCATTAGATGGAAAGGGGGAGCGATTTTTTTGGGGAAGAAGCAGACTCTTAGCACACACCCATGTGCTTGCCATGTATAATCATGCACAGTATTTACAAGCGAGTGGGGTTTTCAGGTTTCAGTCTGTAATGCAAATACATTCAGCATCACTAAGGCTGGTTGCCCTTGCTGGAGTGTAGGCAGCCACCCAGGTTACACATGGAGGTGGTCTGAAAAAGAAGTTTGGACATGTGCATTTAAGAAAATCGAAAAAAGTGGTTTCATAATGTGACAGTCTGTAAAAGTGATTTTCACTTGCCCCAAAAAAAAAGAGCAGTAAGTGTGCTTTCAAATTGGCAAAGAAATTTCGTTTTGGGACTAATGTGAAAACATGACTCTGTGTGCAGAGAGGAATTATAGGCAGAGATTTATTGCGTATTGCTCTGGTGATTTCACAGTTGCATTAGATGGAAAGGGGGAGCGATTTTTTGGGGGAAGAAGCAGACTCTTAGCACACACCCATGTGCTTGCCATGTATAATCATGCACAGTATTTACAAGCGAGTGGGGTTTTCAGGTTTCAGTCTGTAATGCAAATACATTCAGCATCACTAAGGCTGGTTGCCCTTGCTGGAGTGTAGGCAGCCACCCAGGTTACACATGGAGGTGGTCTGAAAAAGAAGTTTGGACATGTGCATTTAAGAAAATCGAAAAAAGTGGTTTCATAATGTGTCAGTCTGTAAAAGTGATTTTCACTTGCCCAAAAAAAAAAGAGCAGTAAGTGTGCTTTCAAATTGGCAAAGAAATTTCGTTTTGGGACTAATGTGAAAACATGACTCTGTGTGCAGAGAGGAATTATAGGCAGAGATTTATTGCGTATTGCTCTGGTGATTTCACAGTTGCATTAGATGGAAAGGGGGAGCGATTTTTTGGGGGAAGAAGCAGACTCTTAGCACACACCCATGTGCTTGCCATGTATAATCATGCACAGTATTTACAAGCGAGTGGGGTTTTCAGGTTTCAGTCTGTAATGCAAATACATTCAGCATCACTAAGGCTGGTTGCCCTTGCTGGAGTGTAGGCAGCCACCCAGGTTACACATGGAGGTGGTCTGAAAAAGAAGTTTGGACATGTGCATTTAAGAAAATCGAAAAAAGTGGTTTCATAATGTGACAGTCTGTAAAAGTGATTTTCACTTGCCCCCCAAAAAAAGAGCAGTAAGTGTGCTTTCAAATTGGCAAAGAAATTTCGTTTTGGGACTAATGTGAAAACATGACTCTGTGTGCAGAGAGGAATTATAGGCAGAGATTTATTGCGTATTGCTCTGGTGATTTCACAGTTGCATTAGATGGAAAGGGGGAGTGATTTTTTGGGGGAAGAAGCAGACTCTTAGCACACACCCATGTGCTTGCCATGTATAATCATGCACAGTATTTACAAGCGAGTGGGGTTTTCAGGTTTCAGTCTGTAATGCAAATACATTCAGCATCACTAAGGCTGGTTGCCCTTGCTGGAGTGTAGGCAGCCACCCAGGTTACACATGGAGGTGGTCTGAAAAAGAAGTTTGGACATGTGCATTTAAGAAAATCGAAAAAAGTGGTTTCATAATGTGTCAGTCTGTAAAAGTGATTTAATAAATTATTAATAAATCTTTCGGGAACCAATATGTTACAGAGAATCGGTGAGATCTGTACAAATAAAACTTTAGAATTTTATTGGATTACCATTGGAAATTTAAACAAAAAAGAATTTTAAAATTACTATTTTGCCTAAAGGAAATGGAATCAGATGTATTTTGGAGTTATTTGAGATATAATATTGTGATTATACTTCTGAAACAAACATATCAGACGGTATTTTAAAGAAATAACTATTGGTATTAGATGATATTTTTTTAGAATATTATGCATTTCTATAATGTTAAGTTTAAGTAAAAAGAGATTCTGGGCTTTTTTATTACAATCTTTGTGATTGTTATTTTTTTTTGCCAGCTGTAAAATGATGAATGCAATTGCTTTCACAATTTATAGTGAAATGCAATATATTCTGAAAACAGCAAAAATAAGGCAAAAATATTTTTTGGAAAAAAATGTAAATATGTGTACTGTATTATAAATTGTTTTAAAAATATTAATACTTTTTTCTTTTTTTTCAGATTGATATAGAAATTTTTCGAAAACTAGAACCATTTTTAAAACTATTTTTAAAAAAAACAAATGAATAAATATTTTTTTGAGTGAGTATGGTAAGTCAATAATAATAATTGTAGTCTCTCAAGGACCTTGTAATGTGATAATTGATTTTTAGTGTTTTTTTTAAAAAATAAAAAAAAAGTACGCGCACCGTACGCGTACGGTAAAAAAAAAAAAAAAAGTTTTTAAAAACATATGTAAAAAAAAGATGAAAGATAAGGTTGGCTCTTAAAAGAACCGTTGTGTTCATGCAGGGACAGAGGAAAGAAAGCATGGAAAAATTAGTCTCTGTGACAAGTGTGCTGATCTATTTTGTTGTTCACTAGGGAAACACTGGTCTCCCTATGACAAATTAGATCATGACAAGAGGCACATCGAATATCAACCCTCAGAAAACGAGGGTTAATTTCCAGAGGGCCAGCAGAAGGAGATGCTCCCCCAACAGATGAAGGGCTCACCTGACCTGCAGAAGAAGGAGTCAGCCCTGCAGATGATGGTCCAGGCTGAGCTGCTGTGGATGTACTTGCTTGTCTTTCTGAAGAGTTACCTCCAAAAAGATGACCATGTGTCCTTCTGTGTACATCCTGGAGGTGTCTCTTCATGGTGTGATTCCCAAAGGAATACTTCCTGTCAGGATTACCTCTAGAAAGTACACGCTGACACAGCCTGCAAGTTACTAAGGGTGCATTCACCTTTTGCTGGCCTTCAGGAAAAGTAAAATAATCCCATACATAAGAGGGCTTTTGTTTCCTCGATCTCTGCCTCAAGACAGTGCTGCTAGTGCTAGCCTCACTCTCAGAAGAGCTCTGCTGTTCTGCCATCGTATCCCAAAGACAAACCAGCTCCTTCTCCCAAGGGATCACAAGCAGAAATGAGGGGAATGGGTGTGGTGTAGGAGAGTTCTAGAACTGAAAGTAGTTTCAACCAATCAAAAGTTGTGTTTCATGATCACATGACCTACCGTACGCTTACGGTACGCTTACGGTACGCTTACGGCAAAAGTGCGCATGCGCGTAAAAAAGACACGCGCTTGCGCGCATGCGCATAACAGTCACTACCCGACACTTCCGCGTAACGTGCGCGTGTAGCGTACACGCGTACGCGTCCCACGCGGAGGACGCGCGGCTACGCAAATTGCGTAACTATACGCAAACAGCGTAGATAAATTACGGACGTTGCGTAAACCGTATGCTTACCGTAAGCTTACGGTACGCGTACTAAAAAAAAATTTAAAAAAAAGGAAAAAATGTATTGCTAATAAAATTTAACATGTTTATTTTATAAAATATATTAAAAAAAACATATTATAGAATTTTAAAAATTTAACCATAGTCTTTAAAAAAGGATAGAAAATTAAAATAAAAATATGTTTAAAAAAATAGAAGAAAAAAAACAAAATTAGCATTTAAAAAACCTTGCAAATTCACTGAAAAAACCATGGGTTTCACACACGTTATAGTTAGGACTTAGCATTTAAAAAACCTTAGAAATTCAGTGAAAAAACCATAGGTTTCACACACGTTATAGTTAGGAATTAGCATTTAAAAAACCTTAGAAATTCAGTGAAAAAAACCATAGGTTTCACACATGTTATAGTTAACTGGACATTTTACTCGTAAAAAACCATTGAAATTGCCCCGTTATAGTTAGTTCAGCTAACTATAACTCGCGCGCCCGCTATGCACTGCTGATGACGTCACATATTACATCACTCATGACATGGTCAGTGACATCACTCATGACATCACTGATGACATCTCAAATGACATCACTGATGACATCACTGATGACATCATCCTTGTGATAGAGTGGCAGACCTCCTCTTCCCCTAATATAACCTTTGATACACACAATCAAAAATAGAAATTAAAATTTTAAAAACAATGGACATACCAATACCAGTTACAACAACCTATACAGTAATTCTAAGATCCAAATACACATCCACTCATTCACCAACAGTCCTATACAGTCACTCATACATGTACTCACTCATCATATGTACTCATACACGTATACATCCTGTTACACAATGCCACTCATCCATAGAGGTACTCACACACATAGTTAGTCATGCTAATAAAGAATCAAACATACATTTACTTGCATATACAGTTATACACACACCACCACACTTACTTCTACGGAAACTTACACATACTTAGTCTTTTAAACAATCACTTATAGAAACACATACTTATTCATACAGGAACTCTTTCAATCTCTCACTCTCACATATACTCACATATATACACCAATAGTCACATATACTAGTTTAAAACATATGTAGTTACACATAAAGACACTATTGAGACAGTCATTCACTCACTAACACACCCATACATACACTCATCCACCCATACAGTCCTGCACACATGCTGTCTTCAACACATACAAACAATGAGTCACTCATTCATGCACCCATGCACTACGTAATACCCCTCACCGAACCAGACACTCACACTCATACTGATACTCAAAAAACCAACTAATAACCTATTTAGACACTCATGTAGCTACACACCAACCCATGCAGCCACTTATACACAAAGTGAGAGACTGATACAGATATTTACATATTTAAACATTACTCACTAAGCCATGTATTCACTAAGATACACTTAATCAGTCAGTAATACAATCAATTTTTCAAAAACAATTCATCCATTTAGACACTTATATACCCATGTATTCTTCCATCGACCTTGAGATATACATATATAAAACATATTTAATTTTCAGAAAAACACACATTCACTGGATGATGTCATCAGTGATGTCATCAGTGATGTCATTTGAGATGTCATCAGTGATGTCATGAGTGATGTCACTGACCATGTCATGAGTGATGTAATATGTGACGTCATCAGCAGTGCATTGCGGGCGCGCGAGTTATAGTTAGCTGAACTAACTATAACGGGGCAATTTCAATGGTTTTTTACGAGTAAAATGTCCAGTTAACTATAACATGTGTGAAACCTATGGTTTTTTTCACTGAATTTCTAAGGTTTTTTAAATGCTAATTCCTAACTATAACGTGTGTGAAACCTATGGTTTTTTCACTGAATTTATATATACACGTACATATATAAACATATATATAATCTGCATATCTATATAAATACACATATAAATGCATGCATACATATACATATATGCATGTTATGTACATTAAATTTTGAAAAACACTAATAAAAGCAAAGCTAAAAAGCCACCTAATTACAAACAGAATTGCTTTAACTTAAACGAGGACGAGACCTATTGCATTTTCAATGCTTGTTTACTTTGGTTCCATCAAGAAGGCATTCAGATGTGACACATTTGCCATAAATTCTGAATGGTAGCACTCTAGTTCCTCATTAGATCACTGTAGTAAAGCTACTGCTCACCAGGGAAGTCTGCTGCTGGTATTCAAAGTGCATGTTTCAGTTTGCATGTCAGAACTTTTTAATGAAATAGAAGAGGATTTGAGGAGTCAAAATGTGCCCTAATTTTTCTTTCTGCAGCACTAATCATAATTTCTATGGCGAAACGAACCCCCTCATTTTGTTCCTTTGCAAATTAAATGTTTTAAGTGTTACCACTTTATTCCAATCAAGATGGCTTCAGGTGTGCCCTACTTTTGTCATAAGTAAGACTGTTAGCGCTCTAGTTGTTCTTTAAAACACTCTGGGATTTCTGTCATTGAGCTATACTTGGGCTACATTTGGGCTCTTTTGTCTCTGGTGGCCATCTTGGGAGACGTGTTATGAAGTTTCCTAATTTCCTCATTTACTACAGTCTCCTCAGTAGGCATACTGTCAGTTTTTTACTTTGATTCAATGAAGAAGGCATTCAGATGTGTCATACATTTGCCATAAATTCAGAATGTTAGCACTCTAGTTGCTCATTAGATCACTGTAGTAAAGCTACTGCTCACCAGGGAAGTCTGCTGCTGGTATTGAAAGTGCATGTTTCAGTCTGCATGTCAGAATTCTTTAATGAAATAGAAGAGGATTTGAGAAGTCACTCAAAATGTGCCCTAATTTTTCTTTCTGCAGCACTCATCATACATTCTATGGCAAAATGAACCCCCTCATGTTGTTCCTTTTTAAATTAAATGTTTTAAGAGTTACCACTTTATTCCAATCAAGATGGCTTCAGGTGTGCCACACGTTTATCATAAGATAATGTGAATTTACAGAAAATATGCTCTCAGTTTATCTTATAGATCACCTTCCAAACCTCTGTGGAAAAAGCATGTGAAAATAGTTTTCTCTCAAACATGATTCATGATATCCCAGCAGACGGCTTTTTCACATGGTAAAATCACCTTAGAACATACCACAATTCCTAAAATGAGTATGGTACCATCAACAAATGATTTATAATGTAACTAAAGTCTTAAAACCTTCTATTAACTGCAATGCTTTTTAATGAGGTGCTATCATGTATATTGGTCCCAAGATGGCTGCCAACACTTCTTGGATGAAGTGCTGACAGCCAATCAGATCTCACGATGAGATGTGTGGTTAGGCTCCGCCCAGATAAATATGTGATTTTACTTTTGATTTTCTCAGGAACTACTGAACGGATTTACACCATTTAAGCAAAAGGCACGACTCTGAACCAAGGTCTACCTTTCTGCCAAATTTGGTGTAATTCCGTTCTGCAGTTCGGGCTGTAGCTGTGTCAACAGGTCCTACGGGAAATTGCATGGGGAAAACGCGTTTTGGGACCCCCCTTTTTTCTCAGCCCCCGCTTGACGAATCACCACGAAACTTTCAGGATAGGAGCGGACCGGGGCTGGCCAAGTGTTTGGAGATTTTCGTGAAGATTCGTCAACCGGCGCCAGACTTATTGGGAATAGAATGTTGCCGATTTCCTATGGAAAATAGGTCCTAACTATAACTACCTACTGGCGACAATATATATATATATTTCCATTGCTCCGTCATCAACATCCGTTCCAAAAAGACGAAGATAGACCCAGGTTTGTGTGAATCTTCAAAGATTTTTTTTCAAATGCCCTGCACCATCGCCATTACGCGTTTCAGCCTCACGGAGGCCTTGATCACATGATACGCTAACAGACAGTTTTTTTCTTCTTTTAAAGTGCCAGTGCGCAAAACCTTGTGTTAAAACACTCCCACAGTAATTCATGGACATAGAGAACACATTGTCCCTGCATATGTAATGTGTCCCATAGTATGTGCAAAAAAAGCAGCGTAATATAGTACAATGATAAATATCAATGTGCAAATTGACGCTGAGCTTAGTGAATATATACGAATATAAATATATAAATACTCAAGGATAAAATCATAGCAGTGATAAAATACCTTAAAAATGATAAAAGAATCCACAGCTAAAATATTATATTAGCTTAAAACCATAAACCTCATAGAGTTGGCAGCATAATATCTATTCCAATCCCTATCTAGGGTACACAGTTAAACATATATATCTTAGTTGTCAACAAATTGGTTTTTAGGCATAAATGCCGGTTGGGAATATCGACAACTAGTTAACCTGCGTTTTTGCAACATTACGAACTCATTACATGCATAAAATGTCAGATTGTCTGCCCCAGTGGGCCCAGACATTCTCACGTGGGAAAATTAAAGTGCAAAATGTGCTGTGCAAAGTGCGCCTTATTACATCCTATCACAGCCGTGAATATGGTATGTAAACATACACAAAAAGGTAATGAGAATATGATGTCAATATTCCCCTCAACTTATACACAGAATTAAAATCATCAGTTTCATTAAAAAAAAAACTACAATCAAGAGGCAGCAGTCGATCTAAATTCTGATATCTGTCAATAGTTAATCATTTATAGACAGGTAAAAAAATCCTCACTAGCATGCAACCCCTGAGGTGCCTTACTGTCCAATTTGAGTATATATCTCGTTTCCATCTGGCGTAATAACCGTTCACGGTTGCCACCCCTTCTCAGTGGCAGAACCGTGTCAATAACATAGTATTGAAGATGTGACAAGTTGTTTTCATGGCACTCCCTAAAGTGCCTCGCCACTGGATATGCAGCATCACAATTGGTGATGGCTCTAATGTGCTGGAGCACCCGTTTGTGAACCTGCAGTTTCATACTGCCGACGTACCGCAGGCCACATGAGCACTCCAGCACATATATTGCATACTCCGTTTTACAGTTTAGAGCTTTAGTGATTTTCACCGGAGAGAGCTGAAATGGCGTTTGGTATGTTTGCGTACTGATACCATATTTAAATGCTTTACAGATAGCGCATTTGATAAATCCCTTTCTCTTGCCAAGCCAAGTATTTGTGAGCCTGACCTCTGGGCTGCTTTTTACCAGGGAACTGCTCATAGATCGCGATTTTCTGAATGCGATACTAGCGGATTTAGTCATTTCTTTACCTAAGACAGGGTCACTGCAAACTAAAGGCCAACTTCTGTTGATAATCCTACGTACTGACTTGTGTTGTACATTGTATGTCGTTATGAGACGAGTAGGCTGAATCTGATTGGTATTGGTGGTGGCTTCACGCCTCAATATATCCGATCTCTGTCTCTTATTGGCCTTGGTCATAGCTTGATCTAATACCACTTATGAGTATCCCCTGTCAAGGAATCTCTCTCTACATTCCAGCTGAGCTAGTGTACATTCCTTATCCGAGCTACAGATCCTGCGAATCCTCAACATTTCCCCAAAAGGGATACTACTGATTAAATGTGGAGGATGATGACTATGAGCATGCAAGACCGTATTGCCAGATGTGGATTTTCTATGGAGTCGTGTCTCCAGTCTGTCATTAAACACAAAAGCCTCCACATCCAGATAAAATATACTACTCTTACTCATCTCAGCCGTGAACTTGAGATTTAGGTTATTGATATTCAATTTGACAATAAACTCCTGCGCTGCCTGTTCCGTGCCATTCCAGATTAAAAACAAGTCATCAATATACATGTACCAGCAAACAATCTGAGTTCTTACAATTTCACCATGGTTTGCCATGAGGACCTATTCCTCCCAGAGCCCCATATGCAAACAAGCATAGCTCGGAGAAAAGCAGGCCCCCATGGCAACGCCCCTGACCTGTTGATAGACTTGGTTATGGAACAAGAAAAAATTGTTTTCTAAACAGTTAGAAATCATGTTCAAGATCATTCTGTTGTGTGAATGTCTACTGATGGGACATGTGTTCAGGAAATGTTCCACGGCTTTCAAGCCGTCCTTATGGTGGATGCTCGTATACAACGATGCGACATCTAGGGATATTAATACATATCCTGGTTCCCATTTAACATGATTGATTTTGCCAAGAAAATCTCCCGTATCCTGTATGTACGAAGGTAATTTTTTGACATGTTCTTGTAAAAAATGATCAACAAATTTTGAGGAATTTTCCATAATACTACCCTGGGCAGAGATTATAGGTCTACCTGGGGGTTTACATGCTTGCTTATGAATTTTGGGTATAAAGTAGATTACAGGCATGATGGGGTGTTCAACCTTTAGGAATTTAAATTCATTCAAAGTCAATAAACCTGCTGATTTCCAGGCTATCAATTTGGTGTAAAACGTGCTCCAAGAGGTTTTGACTGCTTGCATATCGCTACGTTTGTAGCAGTCTCTGTCATTGAGGTGTGAAACAGCCTCCTCCATATACAGCGTACGCGGCCACAAAACCACGTTGCCCCCTTTATCCGATTGTCTAATGATGATATTGTCATCCCCTTGCAATTTCTTCATCAATTGGAGGTATGCATTGTCCTGTTTGGTGTACTTCTTAGTGGCGCGTGCAATAGCACACTGGAGTTTTTTCAATTCAGATGTTATATTGTCATGAAAAATGTCCACATTATCACGCAGCATCATAGGGCAAAATGTTGATTTAATCCTAAAGTTGGTTTGTGAATCACCACCTGATTGTATATTCTCGAGGTTCATTACACTACCCTCTCCATTGCTTTCCTCCTGGAGTTCTTGCATGGCTGAAAAGAAATCTGCGTCCCCAGCTGTCAATGCAACACCATTTCCCTGCATTTGTAAGTTAACCCATTTGGCCTTATTCTGGGTACCTTGGATAAGATGATACTTCCGTAATTTCAGTTTGCGTACGAATTTGTAGACGTCAATTCTGGTCTGGGCGTAGTCAAAGTTGCTGGGAGGGCTAAAAGATAATCCTAGTGCAAGTATGTTATGATCACTTTCATTGAGCACACAGTCCGTTAAGTTGATTACTGACTGCGCATTTGATTTTCTTTTTACTTGCGTTTCCATTTTTTGTTGTTCGACTTTTTGTTGTTTTTTGCGTAGGTGCTGGTGTTTGCGCCGTTCCTGTCTTTTGAAGTTGAGTCCCTGTTGGTGTTTGCATTTTGGGCACGCGGTCGTAATGACCTGATTCTGTCTTGCCTCACAAAATCCAGTTCCTGTGCAAGGCTAGGTTTTGGGAGCCCCTGTCTTCTAGCTATTGCCAGCTGGTCATTCTCTGATTCACTTTCCACCGCAGAGCTCAGGTCAGAGACTGACGAGGATAAGGGTGTGGTACCACTGTTCCCAGGTTGGACCAAGTTCAAAGCAATAGATGATTTGGCAGTTTTAACCACATCATATTTTTTGGCAAACGTGAACACGCGGCCTTGTTCATAGTCCACCTTGTCCCTTTGGAATTTGTATGCTTTGCGTTTTTTGATTATTTCTTCCTCCCTTCGCAGGCGCACCAACATATCCTCCCTAAGTTTTTGAATTGAGGGCGTATCTCCCAATTTTCTTATTTCAACATTGATTTCGTCAATTTTCACCTGTAACGCAGATCGATCACTATCTGCATATTTCACCAGTAGACACACCAGTTTGCGTGATGATTCTAAATTACAATTCGCCCATTCGGCCAACATACAGGGATCAGGGTTCTCATAGCTTGGGGCCATTCATTTCTGTCTATCTGTATTATTGGGGTGTGCTTTTCACTACCCGCTACTCACACACCAACTTTAACACATAGAATACCTCCATCACAACCCTCAGTAACTCCTGCATGGAGATGTCTCTATGATGATTTGCGACAGAGCGCCATAGAGACCAGCCCAACACTTACCAGTGACTGCCAGAGCACCATATCTGAGAGCACAGCTATGACTTGAATATCCCTCACAATGTATTGGTTTTTGAAGAGGTACAAGGCCCTGACCTTGAAATGGGTTGATGTGGTGCAGGATAATCACCTTTGTCACGAGTTGAACTGTGAAACTTTCTATGGCTGTCATGCATCCTCTTTGGCTAGTACATGGACAGTGCCCTGTCCATGTACGAGCTCTAAGAAATGTAGGGTGCCTATCTTGCTTGAACAGCACTCCCATGCTCTGTAATAAAATCTGCCGAATTTGTGGCCTCCTTGCCCTCGGGGATGACAGTCATAGGCTGGGAACTATAACGCAGTTGTGAATCCAGCCCTTGACACGCCAGTGCCCCTACGAC
The DNA here is from genome assembly GCF_964204655.1 of Triturus cristatus. NCBI lineage: Eukaryota > Metazoa > Chordata > Amphibia > Caudata > Salamandridae > Triturus > Triturus cristatus. The sequence goes on from NC_140587.1 coordinate 452,613,087, forward strand.
CACCAGAGCCACCCACGCTAATCTTTTGACGAATTGAGCGAATACCTTGGGGTTCTGTGATGCATGGAGACTTTGGCACCCATTGATCCAACAATACACGCAAACATAGGCGGCACATCACACACAAGCGGGCTAGACTTCATTTTTATGCCAGCCATGGACTGTCGGGCAATTAAAGACATTGCCATCCTCCCCAGAGGTATATCTGACCACTCCACTGTAGTGATGGAAGATGTGCGACCTCCTGGCCTCCTTGTGTCCCATCTGGAGACTGAACGCCTGGTTTCTCCAGGACAAGACTTTAAGAAATCGGTAGGGACTGAGCTCCAACACTACCTCACTACCAATCAAGACTTTGTATCCTCCCCTGGTACCATGTGGAAAGCTGGAAAGGTCACTATTTGGGACTTCGCTAAGGGCCTGCTCAAGCACAAATGGCTTGCCCAAGATTCCGAGATCACACCCTCCACTCCCACATCTCAGAGTGTACCTCCTTACCTGAATATAGCCCACCTGAAGCTCAGATCATGAAGGGCAACCTGGGGAAGGGGGGGGATCTCCCGCATCTACCGTTCCCTTACGAACACCACTCCCAACACACAATACCGGCTTAGAGACCAGTGGGAGTGTTGGCTCGGAACCCTGGAGGAAGAGGACTGGAGTGACGCACTAATGACACCCAAAACAGTCACTGTCTCCGCGAGACTCTGTTTAGTCCAAACTTACTATCTCCATGCTGCCTACCTCACACCGCTGCACCTCCACCACGCAGGGCTCAGATCTGACGCGTCATGCTCCCGTTGTAGCCAACAACAAGCTGATTATTTCACATGGTATGGCTCTGCGCCGTTGTTACACACTTTTCGCACTCCGTAGTAGGGGAACTCACTGAGGTCCCACATAATCAATTGAATGTGCTCCTGGGGGTTACCGAGGGGTTGGATGGATCCAGAACAGACAAACTCTTCCTGAACACAGCCACGATGGTGGCCAAGAGGGACATTGTGGCTAACCGCCTGAACCCGACTGCGCCCACCATGGCCCGATGGCACAGAGGGATGGACAGGTGCACAACGCAAGAAAATACCTTGTATGCAGCTTGGGGATGCCCAACGAAATACCGCAAGGTATGGGGCAAATGGGTGGGTGTGCTAGAAGACTGATGCCCCATCTGGGCCGTCATGCCCCCACAATGAGTACCTACTCTGTCCTCTTTTGGACTCTATGCTCTCAAGGACTTACTTGATGCTATACTGTTGCAGTGCTAAGCTGTATATTAATGTCTCTATTTGCTGCTGGTCTTTTTTTTTTTCTTTTTTGTTTACATCCACCAAAATCAATAAAATTGACTATAAAAAAAAATCAATGCTAATAAAACCTACACTTAACACAATCCCTAACACAACAACTATGACTTAAACCAGTAAAAAATCTTGCCTAATGCATGACACGCTAGCTAACAAAGCCCTACCCCTACAAATAACAAGGGACTGCAATATCTAGAATTGAATGCTCATGGAGTACTATAATGAACACCACCATATACACACACAAAACCACTTCACCAAAAACTAACAAAACAATCCATACATTATGGGCCCGATTCCGATCTCATTCGGAAAGCATAACGACCAAGGGGCATATTATCAAGACAGGTGATAAAATTATCGCCGCTTTAGCAACAGAAAACTGCCACTAAAACGGCGATAATGGGCTTGACAATATGCTCTATGGAATTCCAATTGAAGCCCATGTTAGATGTGAAGTACATCTAACATGGGCTTCAATTGGAATTCCATAGAGCATATTATCAAGCCCATTATCGCCGTTTTAGCGGCAGTTTTCTGCCGCTAAAGCTGCGATAATTTTATCGCCTGTCTTGATAATATGCCCCCAAATCGGTTCCAGAATGCTTTCCATATGACTCGGATTGTGGGAGTATGACCAACAGAGTGCGATGCATCCGGATATGATTCGGTCAGACTCCCATTGACTTCAATGGGAGCACGTGTTCCGAACGTGAACACTGGCTCCCATTGAAGAAAGGAGTGGCTGGGGAAAATCGTGCACCCTATGGCGGGCACCCATTGGTGCCTGCCAGACTGTGCATGGTTGTGAAGAGGGGACCCATGGGTACCCACATTGGCCCGATTCGGAGGACCCCGGGTGAAGGGGGCCTACTATGGCTAGAGGAAGGCTCGACCTGTCCAAATGCCTTTTGTACTTACGCCGTTTGGAACTTGGAACTAGTACGTCAGAAACAAGGGCTCCAGACTGGATTCAGCAAACCCGAATTCGATTCGGAGCCCTTTCGACCGACATCGGAATCTACCCTAATATCTGTACAATAATTATTTTAATTGCTAAACTCATATTTTTTTATTCTGAAAAACATTTAGCCATTTAGATAGATATCCTCCTGAAAAAAAAGAATGACATACAATAAATTAATATACTTGATCACTTTTTAAAATAGTATAACAGTAAAAAAGAATTGAAAGCACAAAACATAATTAGAAGATTAAAACACACAACCAATAATTAAGAACTCTTTCTATAAAAATACATTAACAAAATATATCAACATTTTGATAAACATAACATTTCAATATACAACAATTAAGTTTATGATAAAATAACAACAAACAAAAATGAACGCATATACATAAAGTAGTTATGCATATAATTTATATCTATCCCACTCAACATTTCCAATTAAATAAATGAATTTAAAAAGTACTTACAATTTAGAGTAGATGTCCTCGAAGAAGAAATCAAAATCTACATGCAGCAATCTAATTAACCCCCCCAAAAATGCAAAAATATTTTTGATCATCAAAAGTTCATCTTTTGAATAAATCCACATGAATCCATTTTATTCCTTTGGAAACAGAAGATATATTTGAAAAACGAAACACTATAGGAAAACAGGAAAAAAAATACATGATTAAACTTTGGATGTAAAACAATCCCATCCATTTTCTTCCCAAAATAGAAAATCGTTGACCAGTAAAAAGAATATAATAATCTCCAAGCACAAAAAAAACTGTTTCCACTGGCAAACATACAGTATTCTGCAAAAACCTAAACAGCAAAAATACAGTAGTCTGTCTATGAAAGTACAACATTAAAAGTCAGAAGACGAAGCACCAAGGCCTAATGCACTTCCTTCTTTAACTATTACAGTTTCCCAAGCCCAGATAACAAAACAACCATAACTAATCTAACTAGCACATACTAACTTGACTTCAAACGCTTCGGACCAGCTATTATTTATTTTAAAAAGTGAAAGAAGTGGTGTGACTTGAAATAGAGAGCTGCATTCCAGAACTGCAATCTACAACGTCGCTGCTGCACACCGAAGAGACAAAAAGAAAATACATTCATTACTTAAGAACAATAGTTGCAAAATTAAAATGAAAAAAGGCTTTGTTCACATTTTACCAAATGGAAAAATAAGAAAACAATAGTTCATTTTATGAAATATACTTTAGAGTGTATTGAAAGTTTATTAAAATATTACAAATGTTTAAACAATGTAAATGTATTTGTTTAATATATAAAAAAGCTGCTTAATAAAAGAATAGTAATTTATTGAGAGCAATTATTTTTATTAAGCAATTAAACATTATTTATGTTAAATAACGTCAAAGAAATATAGCTTAGTGTTTACAAAACATAGATATATGTGTTGTTAGCTATTTTACAAATATGTGAACGTTACATAATAAATATTTTGCATTTATTTTGAAATGTTAAATGCAAATGTATTTTATGTTATGATTTGTAAATATATAAGTATGTTTATTTTAAAAGTAATTAAATAAAGTGTGTTTATTTACTGCATGCATATTTTGCATTTTAGAATTGCATATATATGTATGTGTTTACAAATATTTTTTGATATTTTAGTAATTATCACATTATATATAGGCCTTTGATATTTAAATCAACACAATTACTATTATTAAACTATTTCAACATATTGCATATTCACACAAAATAAATGGTAAAAAACATTTTATATTTTGGAACTTTAAACAATTTATAATATATTAATTTCTTGCGACACTCATTTGCTTTTCTCACACTGGCCCAATTAAAATTGGGGAATGTTTTGGATTTTGGGGAGATCAGATTTACTATTTTCATTCTAGGCATACTAAAATTAGTGAAAGTGTTGCATTTTGAGAGGTCAAATTTACTATTCTCACATCTGCTTGCCTAATTTTGGGAAAAGTGTTGGGTTTTTGGAAGGGCAGATTCACTATTCTCACTCCAAAGCAATTAGGAGTAAAAATAAGTGTTGGATTTTGAATAGGAAAGATTAGCTGTTCTCACTCAAACCCAACAAACACTGGGGAAAGGGTTGGTTTGGTATACAATTTATAATCACTATTTGAAACTAATTTCACTCCCTGTGTAAAAATATTTTTTTTTTAACATTCATAAAAATTACTGATCTTTAACGTTAAATTAGTATTACTATAGATTAATTAATGTTCTAAAAATGTACAAATCGATTTTTTTTAAATGTAAATTAAATAAATACATATACAATGTTGCAACTTCAAATATAGAATGTAAATATAGCAAATTTAAATATAATTTCTTATTATAGAAACACCTGAAATAATAAATTAAAATATTTTTAATTACCCTCTACAATATGATTCAAATACAAGACTATACTTGTGTAATTTTTTCAATATGAAATAGAATAATAAAAAAGTAGCATTATCTTTTAAATAACATTAATAATATTATAGAAGTCAAAACACATTTGATTACAAAATACAAATTGCTGATCACAAATCAAAAATATAATACAACATTATGGACAAATATTATTATAAAATAATAAAACACCAATAAAATAGCTAACCTATTCTGCTACAAAAAAAATGACACATATCAAAAAATAGTATTTCTATATATATATATTAGTCAACAATCCATATTCACCAACAAACCCAACAAACAAATTAGGTGCTAAAAACGAATAACATATTTAATTTACGTTATTAATACAAGAATATCAATTGATTAATTAAGTGATAAAGAAATAAGAAATACATCAAATATAACCAAAATGGAAGCATTACAAACAATATAAATTCATTAACATTACAGAACAAAAATAAGCACAATAAACATCACTAAAACATTTACAAATAATTAAAAACTATTTACATAAAAAACATATATAACAGTAATATAAATAAAACATTTTAAATACTATTTAAAAAAGATATAGCTCAAAATTACATTGTACAAAACGATAATAAAGTATATAATAATATATATAGTAAATAAAAACAATATTTTTACCTTCAATATTATGTCTAACAATGTTGTGGATCCACTGATACTTTTGCAATGATATTATTGCCCAGAAAACATCAATATTAATGTGGAGTATTACAGTGTCAACTGGCAACCCGGTCCGGAAGATGATCCTAACTAAATAGGATCGAAACGCCGTCGACCAACTGTACAGTGCAACTCACGGCGCAGACACAACCTTGGTTCATAAAAAGTTATATACCTTCTAATCACTGATGAGAACTAAATCTATTGAAGCATTGATTCTTGTACATATATTTTTCATCACCTTGTCACCTTGCGTCTTTCGCTGAGTTTTTCCACTTGTCACTTGCGCCGCCACACATTATATCACGAGCACAACATGCACAAAGTTCCTTTGGATTGCCTTCGCAATTTATGCCCACAGTGCTGCTATAACTGTTCTGTGTAAACTGTGAATTTAAATATATGATGCCATGAGCATTTTTTGAAATAATACTGGGAGTCTCCCCTTTTTGCTTTTGCTTTGTAATGTCGTGTACATACACTTGTATCTGCCTGCCTTATTGAATCCGGTTGAGACATTGTTGTCAATTACGTACAGGCTGAGGGGGACACCACGTGCCCCCCTGCATGCACTCCAATGCATAGAGGCACCAGGGGACCCTCTAGGGCCCCTTTGATTTCCTCACCAACAAACTTTTCAAGGCTGGCTCAACGCCATGAAAACTGTGGCTGTGAGGAAACTCGTAATATGCTAGGCGGTGCTGCAGGGCCACCACCAACATATTGCGCCTCAGACCGTTGCAAGATCCCCGAGGGATCAGGGATCCCTGGTGGTAGCTCCACCAGCTGTTTGGCGGCCCATCAGAAACAGCATGCTGCCAAATTTTACAAAGATTCACTATGTTGGAAAGGCAGACTGTGACTTAAGGTGATTTAATGGCTTGTGGAAGCCTAGCATAGTATTTCAGAGTGGTGTGGGATATGCAACCGAGTTCCACTGACTTTCCCTTAACTTATAGCCTTGCGCTACCACAGAACACCTCAGATATGCCAGAGGCACCCTTGCATCATGGAGCATGTTTAGCCATTTGCATGCCACCACCATGCTGAACATTTTCAGAAACTGACATTCCGCTGATTCACCAATGCAAGAGGAGTGGCTAGCAAATCAATGAAACGGCTTTCCATTACCTTCCAACTATAAATTATGTCCGTACTGCCTTGCTGTTGTCCTCGGTTCTATGAATCCACTATTGCATAACAGAACACACGACGGAAGGTGAGAATGGCATAGGATGGAGTAAAGGTTCTACGAAAGATAGCTGGAACGTCTAATTACTGTGGTGCAAAGTTACTTAGGGGCTCATTAGGATGGCGGAAGGCCCGCCACCGCCAGCTGTGCGGTGGAGGGCCCTCCGTCATCTGAATGCCTATTTCCCCCCACCACATTAGGATGGCGGGGAGAATCATCCCGCAAGCATGGCGGGCGCAAAGACCGCCTGCCACGCTTCCGCCACAGGCAATCGTTACGATTGCCTAGCGGAGCGGAGCGGATAGGATCAGGGAAATGATTGGCGTCAGCCACCCATTTCATAGCAGTGGAACCGCCATGGAAAGGCTGGCATAGGCTGGATTCGGGGGCCCGTTGCAGGCCCCCTCTGTGCTTGGGAGGTGTTGCTGCACTGTGGAGGTACCCATCGTACCCCCCTGGATTTCTCTGCACTGCGTGGCAGGCACCACGTGGTGCCTGCCACGTTGTGCAGGGAAATGCACAGCATGACATTTTGACATTGCGTAAGGTGCTGCTTCCAGCAGCACCGTCCGCAATGTTATATGCCCTGGATGGCGGGCGCATCGTAATTGCAGTGGTGGGACTGCCACATGTCTGGCGGGCGGTCCTAAACACCGCAACGATGGAGGGCGAACTCAGGTTCGCCCGCCATCGTTATGAGCCCCTACGTTCAAGCCATTGTCAGCCGGCGTTGTAATGTGATTATCCTGGATGACACTGTAGGCATCACATACTTGGTTTGCTGTGATTTTATATTTACTGTTGGGGAGCACACAGATTCAGTTGGATCGTTATTCTGAATCCATCTATTGCCTCTTTCTATTATCCGACAGCAAAAGCATGGAATTTTCTTACTCACCAACTATGGCCTGTTCAGTCCTTTGCTATTTTTAGCAAACATCTAAATGTAATTATGCTATAGTTGCCATTTCCAGTCCCGTCTAAGGCTTCTGAACAATTTACACTAGCACAAGTATATCCTCTAGGTTAGCAGCACACTCTAGAAATTGCTAAATTAATATATCAGTCTATCAATCAACGCCACTACCCCGTTTCCTAATTTCCTTAACTCTTGAAGGAAATTTGGGATTTGGTGTATTTGTCGTTGGAATTGCTACTTTGACCTAATAGGTGAGCTTGCTACAGAGCTAGTATATGGACTGCAGTTTAGCGGAAACTGCCTGGTGGCAGTGTGTGCAGCAATGTTAACCTGAAACTCAGATGGGGAAATGCTAATCAGAGGATGATTAACACTGAACACCACTGGACTGATTGCATCATTCGCTCTGTGAGCCTCTATATGAGAACAAGTGCTCTACATATTGTACATTCTAGTTACATTTACCCTCACACCCTCCTATGATCTCCCTTTTTAGGTCTATTCTTTCTGCTTCTGTTTTGTATGTCGATCTTCTCTATTTTTTAGTTTTTTTCCACCTGTAAAGCATTCCTGTTTTATCATGTTCTTATTGGATGACTTGTATCCCTCCACTACTTACATCCAAGGAACTATGTTTTTCTTTTTCTACTCCATGAGATTACGTGTTTCCTATCTCTCCCCTCTCCCCTGTTTGCGGTTTCCCTTTACACCACTGCCCTTGACTGAGCTTTCTGTGTTGCTCTCCCACCGCCCACTATGTCTGTTACTTTACCCACCCATCCCTGTTCCATTTATTTTTTTTCTAATCACGTCCTCTCTTATTTCATATTGCTCCCCTGCTCATCCCAGGCCAGAACCAATGCTTGTCGATGGTGGTTACTTACTCTGCACCCAGGGTCGGATTGGTAAGGCGTGCACTCAGCAATGAATGGATGATAGGCCGGTTTCTGAATTGGAGCTGTGGGCCACTTCTCTGGGCAGCATGGAGCTTGGACTGTGTCTCTGCTCTTCACATGCCGCCAGCGGCCCCGTGGGAGCCTGAGCGACATTACTGGAGGCAGATGGGCCCCTAATACCTCCCTTTTACCAAGAAGGAGGCGGTGTCATTCCCAGTCTCTTGTGGGACTGGCCCATTAATGTATGCAGATTGTTCAGGGGGCCTGAGCAGAAGTGACCTCACTTATATTCAGGTGTTATTCACCATTGTGAACTAATCTGTGCACAAAGAGCCCTGAGAGCATTTGCATTTTTTTTAACTCAGTGAAGTAAAGAAAACATGCCTCATTTAGACAACCCTTCCCCTTCTTTTCATAACACTTAAAACACTGAAGCAGTGTTTTGCGAAAAACCACAATCCACAAATGTGTGCCACTTTTTTTTAGGGTGCACAGGCCTATTTTGCATTCCAATCCAACCCTGTGTACACACCCCCAAACTCCATTGCTCCTCTGACCCACCCCATTTTGTATTTATTTAATTTGCATTTGTTCACTTTTTAGGAGGGCATAGCAGCTGCAATTTGCCACTGGGACCGCTCAGTTCTGCATAGGCACTTTTGTGCACATTTTATGTGCATTCCTATAATTTACCGCTGCAAGACTGGAGTGCACTATCTTGGAACAGTAAACTAAATATATAAAATCGCTGTTGAGGTATGATGTATGTATGTGTGGTGCCACATGTGTGCATATCTGGTGCTGCCATAGCGTTATAATGCATAGGCATGAATGCACGCTTACATGTCATTGCTCTTATTTTGTTTTTTTATTTTTGGGTGATGCTGAATAAAATTAACAAATCAATAACCATTTTTTTCTTTTTGCTAATGCTAATCAGCATCAGTATAAAGCGTTGGCCTCCCCTAGACTAAACAAACATTGGCAAAATCTGCCACTCGTTTTTTAAAAGGTTATTGGCCTTGTTAGTGCTTCTTGTCCTCTGCTAACATGCTTTGCATCTACTTACATAAGACATGGTGTCAATGCTCTTGATCATTTATCACTGTGTGTATTGTACCTGTCATGTGTGCCTCTTAGTAATCAAGGGGTATATTTACAATGCGGCGATAAAAAGTTATTGCCGCTTTTGCCGCCGTTTTCGGCCGAAAAGCGGCGATAATTTTATCGCCTTATCAGCAAAGACACGCTATCGCGTGTTTTGCTGATTTTGCTCCCGTTTCCCGCACGCCTAACTTCGCATCGCTAATGAGATGCAAAGTAGGCGTGTCTGTGGAAACAATATGGGTAAATATCGCGAAGGCAGCTTCGCGATATTTACAATGCGGGGAAGCGATTACTTAAATCGCGCTAAGTATGCCTTAACGCAGGAATTTAACGTCTGTTAAATTCCTGACTAAGGCATGCCTAACATGGGAGGTGGATTCATGTGATATGACCACAGGGTCGTATCATCAAGCATATCGCCGTTTTACATGGAACATCGCTGGAAAACCAGCGATGTTCCATGGAAAAGGGCACTATCGCTGGAATATACATCGCCATGGCGCTAAGTGTTGTTAATACATCGCTAGCCTGGTGAAATATTCCAGCGATAGAAAAAAATGCGGTATACAAGGTCTGCGATAATTATCGCTGCCTGTTGCAAATATGCCCCCAAGTTTTTAAGGTCTGTACTTCTCCAGGTGATATGGTGAGGAAATACTTATCTCATTTTCTCAGCCGTCCTGCAGAAATCCCGTGTGTAGGGTACAGAATTTATACGGAGGTATAAAAAGTACAGTATTTATGGTTTAAGAAAACAAATATACAGAATGCAATCGATTAAAAAACAGCCGACTATTATTCACATGTCATTATACAAAAACACCTTAAGATAAGTCTGATAATAACAATTTCTGAACAGAAGTAATGAACTGCATAACATTTTCACTTCCAGTAAAATCAACACGTTCGATTAAAATGGACCGGTTCTAGAACTACTAATACTCTGAAGTGCTACACATTCAAATCATTCAAATAAAGCATCGTCAAGTGCCTCGAGTGGCGCCAAGGCATGTGCTGACTTCAGTGTGACGTTGCAATATTAGGACTCCGAGGAATGCATTTCTTTTCTTCCTCTGTGCCACGCTTCCAGCTGTTCCCAACAGGAGGAGGCCTTGGCGACAGTCTGGTGATCATTAGGTCTCGTCTGAGCCAGCGCTTTAACGCTGCTCTCACGAGAGCTTTTGTAAAAGGGGGATCTGGAAGTGCAAACAGTGCTTTTCAGGCCTCCAAATACAGTGCATGTGCGCCGGGCGCGCGCACCATTTGGCAGCCTGAAAAGCACTGTGTGATCACTTTCGCGGTCGCTTTGATGTCCTCAGTGAGCCGCGCTGCCACTGAGGACATCAAAGCATCCGCGAAAGTGCACACCATTTGCCACCCCTTCCTGCTTGTTAAGATATCAATAAAACTGTCAAATCACCGAGTTAAATAATAATTGGGGGTGGCGTCTTTATTTTTTGGTATTCAGCTGACATTTTTGGAAGCAAATAAATGCATTTCGTAAACTTCTGCGTAAGATTTGATTCTGTATCTGGGTGGGTGGACTGATGGATACAAATCTAGTCAGTGTCTCGCCTCCACGGTCCAGTTCTTACCCTCATGGCATCCGTCCTTGTTCATTGCAATAGCTCACAAAACGCTTCCCTCATTTCGAAAACAGAACATTTCTGTAATATGTAAATATAAAATCGCGAGCTCATTAGCACTCCTGCTCGATAGCATGCAGCGTTTTTTAAGTTCCTTTAGTTTGCCGCACCATATCAAAATACGTTTCAACTCTGTGCGTCGCTGACAATCGAAATCCCACCAGAGGGGATAGCAAATCTGTAGCTTATCACAATTATGGACACTACTCAGCACTATCACAACAGAAATTATATTCTTACTTGCAGGCGCGTGTACAATAGATTTCATCACTATAACAGCTTTCATTTGGAATTATCAGCGCTGTGTCTCGAGAACACTGTGCTCGCCGTGTATTTTAAAGATGAACTGGGGAAACGCAAAAACGTGCATGAAGAGCTGTTTACAATTAAAACAATAACAGACACTGACAGCGCACCTCCGGACAGCGAGCGTAGCCAATCAAATGGATCACCTAATCATGGACACTAAATAGTGAGATCAGTTCTAAGGCAAAACAAATAATGTGACCACCAGTGACACTGTGTCACCGACATGCCTGTGCATTGAGGATTGACATCACGTATCATTTGAACACCACGCCCTCTAATGGCATCAACGGAAGAGGCCCTGAATAACCACTGAGCCTCTCTGATGGCATCACATGAAATGAACTTAAACAACCTTTGACCTTTTAACATAATAGGAAGTGGCACCACACAAGCTGAGCCAGCGCCGTCACTATGATGACATGGACCGCAGAATAAAAGTGAGGCAGGTGTTAATTCCATGCACAGAAAATGATCGCCCGAATTTTTGGTGATAAATAACCCCAAACAATGTCCATTATTAGCAAGGGTATCGGTGAGAAATAGTTATTCTCGACTCAAATCTTGCATGGTTCAATAACATTAATGTATCGATTGAAAATGACTGAAAAGAAATTTAAAAAACACCGCTGCGACCTTTTGTAACATTTTGCAACAGCAATGTTTTTGAGGGATGCCCGAGATAATATATTTTTTTTTTAATCAGCCGTAGTGAGGATTTTGCAATAACGAGGTGAAACTGATAGGCTGATATTGGGGTAATGGCTCCAGGTACAATACATTGAATCCTTTAGGGGAAACAGAACTTTGAAAGTAGAGCAGAGGTGATAAAGTGACCCGACTCTTCTGATGGTCCACACAGGGAAATCTAGAAGAATTGTTCACCCTTGCTTACTCTCATAAACAATTCACCCCCACCCTCATTTTTACATTATTTTATTTGATGCCAGTGGTGAATAGAGAACAGATTGGTGCACATTTCATCATGTATTCTATGTGCTTGGCAAGTTGTTCTTCGTTCCCATATTTTGACACAACACTCCATCATACTTTTGGGCATCTGTTAAACGAAACGACTTACTGTGCTCACTGGCACAGATGAAGTGACAACCCACGTCTACCCCACCAATTACATCTCAGGAGGTAACCTCACATAAGCTGGACGTCCAGGCTTATAATACCAGAAATTACACCACACAGCCTTTGACTATGGTCAAATCGAAGCTACTGCTTCAAATCTCTACAATAAACATACAAAGAAGCATTTGCAATGCAATAGGTCTCGCAGTTATACGAGTTTGAGCTATTGGCATTGTAAATGACAGTGCCTTTTATTTATGTTTTAAAAAAACAAACTTAAATAAAAAGCATTGTCATTTACAATGCCAATAGCTCAAACTCGTATAAATGCGAGACCTATTGCATTGCAAATGCTTGTTTTTAAACTGAAAGTAAAGAAACACTTGTGTTACACAAACGCGTCAGATGGCCCTTTCCGATGTCTCCTGGACCTCGCGTGCTGGCTAAGTGTGAGCAGAGCGGCGCCCGCGTGTCAGCGCCCCCCCCCCCCCCCACCCCATTTCTCTACACTCTAATGACATTTGGCAGGCTGTGCTGTGCTATGCTCGGCTGGTTTTATTGTTGCCTGCTCCCAGTGGGGGAACCGTTGACACTGCTCCCGCTTTCCAATTGATATCCATTTTCAACAATATTGTTTTCTATTAGATTTTCTGTGCGGATTTTTTCCCGTCTCTAGAAGAAAAAACAATGTTTAGTGGCCTGAACTTGATACTCCAAATCAACAAAAGCGAAAATAACCAAAGTATTCGTGCGTGCGTATACAATTATATTTAAGTCCCCCTCCTGTGCGTGCACGTGCCCTGTAATGAGATGCATATTAAAGATTTCCTTATTGACAGTTGTTACAACATTTGGCGCCCGTGGCTTCACTGAGAATTCGAGGCATTGATAGATCTGCTCTACGTCTCCTCCCGAGTGCAGCGATCGTGTCGGCCCTGCCTCTGCTATTCAATTTGCACGAGCGCATCCGCAATGCATATGCTTTGTCGTACCAAATTAATGGAATTGGATGTCAAAGAAAGAACATTGGATACTGTGTAAACAAGCATTGGCATAGCCAATAGGTCTCGCCTTTGGGACCTTATAAGTGGCCTACTGTTAACAAGTAGGCAGTAGCGCTTGTATATGCTATGCCTGCTCCGTTTCTGAACTACAGGTCAAACATTCTTCATCGATGACATTTGACATCTGCCGACTGTGTACCCCGGAAAAAAAAACGAAGAAGAGGGGAGCACAGGGATTGAGATTGGCGTGGGATGTCCAATTTGCCTGCCGTGACTGAATCTGCACAGTCCGGCGAAGGTGAGGCGGGGTGCGACGTCCGGCTCTAGCGCGACCCCGAGGCCATAGTGATTTCGGAGGTGGAGTGGAGATCGTGTGAGCGGACCGGGGTGCGATCGGCCCAGGAGCGTAGAAAAAGGGCTGCAGCTGCCGTTGCAAGGGCCTACCTGCTGGGAATGCGTGGGTTGTCAGCTCTGGACACGGAGACCAGCCTCTCTCTCTCTCAGTCCGGTGAGTCACAAAGCGGCGCAAGGCGAGACCCTCCCAGCGGCCTCCCTGGTAGCGGCTGCGGCTTGCATTGACCGCACATAATTGAGAATATTCCCTGGGACACCGGAATCGGCCATTGAGGATCCTGCCTTGCTGGGGGGCGAGCAAAGTGTGGCAAGCAGAGGAGCTAGTCGGGGGTAAATCCTGAGACAAAGGGGATGTCGGGGCACCGGCAGACAAGCAGCAAAGAAGAGAGACTATACTGGTACTGAAACTGGGGGCTGACTGACCCATTGCGTGGCGTGCTTGCAAGTGGGATTGTGGTGCATCTAGTAGCTCCATGAACATACCTGAGCTAGCGCGCAACTCACGGAGCTGGGCTGAGTCCTGATGACCACTAGCTAAACAGGCGATACCGCTCGTGGGAGCCTATTGTTGTTGTTGCTGGGGTGAAAGACTGTGCGAAGGACTGCGAGGACCAGCAGCCCATTCCCTCCCAGCTGCAGCCTCTTCCTTCGCGACCTCGCCCCCTGCCTGGACGGATATCACTGCACCACCTAAACGCAACGCGGGACGCGCGCGGGCGAAGCCCGGACCAAGTGCGGGCCCGTTCTAGCCCGTTACAGACCGTGTGAGACCGGACCGGGCCATCCCTCTTGGGCTGGTGTTAACGGAGGTATTTGCGTAAGTGTTTGGTATTTCAGGGCTAAAACATTGTGAACTCCCAGGCTAATGTCGGTCAGGGAGACAAGAAGTAAAGCTCAGTCGTCTAGTGCAACCATGGCGGGCACCCTGGACTGCTTTCTGATCAGAGCTAATTCTCTGTTATCAAACGAGATTACCATTCTTGAACGTCGCCTTTCCCAGGGCATTGACAATGCTAAAAGATCGTCGCTCGGCCATATAGCGAATGTAAGAACACCTGATAGGTGTAGTCTACTGCCTAACAACGCATCCAACGATGACCATTTTGAATCAATTATGTTGCCTGATCCTGGGGACTGTCCCGGTCCGAATAGACTTTCTCTATCGGCTCCTACTGACTCAAGTATTGCGCCACCAACTAGTGTAAAAGTGATGTCACTCATTGGTTCTGTGCCTAGTTCATCTCAATCACGCGGCAAAAGGGAGGGGGGTTGTCCCAAAAAGAAAGCGAGGGACACAGGTCGGGGGCGGGAAGAAGGCAAGGCTATCTAACTCCGCACCCCTTCCTATCCCTAAAGATAGGGCGAAAGCTAAGACGACCTCCTCTGTAGCCAATGATTTTACCAACTCTTCTGTACAGAGTCCCTCAGTAGTACAGCCTTCCACTCTGACCATTAGTGATGATGCGCAGGTAACGGCCGACTCCCAAATACAAGGTTTTGGTAGTATTCTGACATCTCTACTGGACCCTATGATTGCCAGACTTGCTCAAATTGATCTTAGGCTGGCAAATATAGAAAGGGCCATTGAGTCTAGGGCAGACCACCCCCAAATTGTGGAAAATATCGAAAGGGGGAGGGACATCAACGTAAGAGGGGTAAAATTAGTCAATTCCCCTTCCTTAACAACATCATTACTATTGACAAATTCACCCTCTCAAGCCCAGGACATTGTAAAAGGGAACACTCACTCCACCCTTCCTTCTTGCTCCGAGGTGCTGACGAAAAAGCCTATTGCAAATGTTGAACATCAAAACTCGGAGGGAAAAAGATCGATCAATGGTTTGGTAATAAATCTCCCCCCTGAAGCTGCTCCCTTGGTAGTGGTTCTGGCAGGAGTTCCCGAACTTATTAAAACAAGACCTGAATCATTTCCTTCACTTAAAAACAAAGTAACAAGCTGGTTAAATAAGCACAGACCTCTCCCTCCACAGATTTCTACTGAAATTTTGATGGTTAGAAGGGTCTCATGGCTGGGAACAACCAAGAAAAATACCAGAGGTGACTGTATTGTGGTCAATTTCAGGGACCCAGGGATAGTTTCTCATATTCTTACTAGTCCGTCTTCTGGGGAGGACTCCACAATCCGGACACTCTCACTGTCCTTCTTCTATCCACCCCACGTTAGATGTTCTGACATGCGACTGGAAGAGGGCTGGACAAGGGTGGGATGTGGAAGCCATACCAGAGGGAATAGAAATATCCCCTATTATTTTAACAGGACACCCCAATATCTGGACTATAATCGGTTCAGCTGCCTGGATGGGGTAGACTGACTACCTAATAATTCCAACTCAGGGAGATATTAGAGGGCGAGTGGTACTAGCACGAACAAATCTGTTCTGCATGATCGCTCAGTGTCAGACATGAATAGGGGTGGACCAGGGAGAATGGACAGTTCACAGAGGGCCCAGTTAGGGGCTTCTATTGGCACTTACACTTCCGTTGACCAAAGCGGGATTGCAGTAGAAGGTGGTATGGTGGAGATTAAAACGAATTTTGAGGGCAACGCTGAACTAATATCGGAAGTTATACCTGTTCCAGCTCCACTAACTATTTTGTCATGGAATTTAGCAGGAATAGGCAACAAAATAATGTGTCCTGATTGGGGTTCCTTTATAGATACGAATGATATATGCCTCTTCAAAGAAACATGGGCTAGGGAAGAATACCATCGGAGTGGTTAGGCTTCTTTTTCAGTCCCGGCAAGGTGGAGGGGGAAGGGTAGACCTTCTGGGGGCTTATTAATCTGGGTCCGCACCCATTTGGGATGCCGACCCAGGGTTCTGAATACGGCATCAGAGGACTTGCAGTGTGTTATTCTAGAGTGGCCGAATGACTACAGTCTTGCCTTGATTAATATTTACTCAAGACCTGTAAATATTACATCGGAGTCTGGTACCATTGAAGAAATCTCTACATTCTTAAACACGATTCCCCAGGGCACCACTCTTCTTATAGGGGGTGATTTTAACTGTAATTTTGAGCCGCTTTTGGGACTGACGGATAGTGGTTTCGTGGAGGAGGATGAATATTGGAAAATTCCCCAAGTAGTGGGCCCTTCACCTAGGTCCTGGGCTCCTTTGGCTGTTCAAATTATGGCCCTAACTTTAAAGCACTCAATCAGGGCATGCAACGGCCGTACATTATCAGACGTCCCATCTAAGTGCACTTTCAATAAGCCAGGCCAAGAGTCTCACTTAGATTATATATTTGTCGAAAGTTGCGCGTGGGATAAGGCATTGATTTTAAGATAGAAGCTAGGGAAGACAGTGATCATAACCCACTGATCCTAGTATTTCTATCCCCGGCCAACTCTGTTGGTTCACCTAACTCAAACGATGACTTAGATGTTAGGTGCCTTCTATCTATCAACAGGCGTAGGGTTAGGTGGGAAAAACTAGTTACCCACCCAGAGTCAGTAGCAGAACTGTACGAGCTGGCAATTCCGGTACTGGAAGCAATTGGTTCCCGTCCGCTACAGCGCCCTGAACCTGAAACATATAAAAAATTTAGGGATTTAAATTTGGAATTGACCACGGTCTTGGCTACTGTCCTTAATCCCATAGCGCCTAAAGAAAGAAGGAGCGGTAATAGACCTACCTGGTATAATACTGCCTGCAGGAAGTCTAAAATAGAACTCCTCAAGGCTGTTAAGCTTAATAACAATAAGGCGCTAATAAGGAAAAAACGATTAGAATACAGGCAGTTAATACATCATGCCAAGATGGAGTGGGACAGCGACAATTGGGCCAATCTAACCTTGGCATTAAAAACAAAAGATTCCAGGAAATCCTGGCAAATTGTCAACACGGGGTCGTCTGACCCTTTACCGGCAATTGTGCCCAATATCGCTGCCAGTATTTGGGAAGAGCATTTCTCCACCCTTTATGAAGGCGATCATTCTACCCCCGATAGAGAGCAGGGGGCAGTACTGCCCAATTCCATTTCTGACCCATATGAGGAGGAGTTTAGGGAACAAGAGGTCTTAGCTACCTCTGATCCATATGAGGATGAGTTTAGAGAACAAGAGGTTTTAGCTATAATATCTAAACTTCCGGCTGGCAAAGCGCCTGGGCTTAACAAACTCCCTAGAGATCTTTTTAAACATGAACCTAAGGTTTTGGTTCCCTATTTAACGGCTTTGTATTATGCAGTCCTGAAAGGGATGGCGATACCTACTACTTGGCTGGGAGCTGAGATAGTCCCAATTTTTAAGAAGGGCTCTCCTCTCCTCCCAGCCAATTATAGGCCTATCAGCCTTATTGATGTACCTCAGAAAATGTTTGCAAGGCTGATTCTGGACCGCCTCAGGGACTGGATGGAAGAGTTTTCTATCCTGAGCCCTTATCAGGCTGGGTTCAGGAAGAATGTGTCAACTATAGACCAGATCTTCCGCCTGACCCTGTTACTCTGGAAAACTGTTAAAGTTGAGGGTGGCTCGCTATACACTGTCTTTGTGGACCTTCATGCGGCTTTCGATTTGGTTCCCAGGCAAAAATTATGGTCTGTCCTCCTACAGATGGGCATACCTGTTCCCTTATTGAACATGATAATTCGTTTGCATAAGGGTAACTTTGCACAGGTCAGGTGTGGGAAAAATGGTGCCTTAACATCTAGATTTCCGGTTGACAGGGGAGTCAGACAGGGGTGTGTGTTGGCCCCCACCCTTTTCTGCCTCTATGTCAACGAAGTATTCACACATCTGAACGAGGTCATAAATAGTGATGCCCCAAAGCTTGCTGGTTCTCGGGTTCCTGCGATTATGTTCGCAGATGACACTCTTTTGCTTTCTAAGTCTCCGATGGGTATTCAACGGGTGTTGGATGGTTTTGAGATATTTTGCCTTGAGCGGGGCCTAGAAATAAACACTCTCAAGACAAAATACATGATCTTTAACCCACCACCAACGACACGCTCTAACCCGACCATAGGGAGAGCTAGCTTAGAAAGGGTTCAGACCTTTGAGTACCTGGGGCTCACCTTAAATGAAAAAATGACATGGGTACCACATCAAATCAAAGCTCAATTGAAACTAGCCCAAACAACGGGGGGGGGATCATAAGACTTTTAAATAAATCATGTGCCAAACCAATTGCCCCACCCCTCGAAATATACAAACTTCAGGCAAGGGGTGGCGTAACCTATGGTGGTGAACTCTGGGGCTTTCATTGCCGTCCGGAGATCACAGTCATAGTGAACACATTTTTAAGGCAATTGTTGGCCCTCCCCACCAGTACACCCCTATTGCCATTGAGATTTGACTTGGGCCTCAGATCTATAGATGAGGAATTGGGCCTTAAACCCCTAACATTTTGGCGGAGGATCTGGATTACTCCAGAGCTAGAGGGCTATAGAAAAGAACTTATGGAAATTTTGGGATTACCTAATGCAGGGAAACATTGTTGGCTGAGGTACGTTAGAGAGGAAACGGGGAGAATAGGTCTTCCGCAGCTGTGGTCCAATCCGGCGACAGCATGTATTAGTGTCTCACGAAAGTACCTGGCTAACTTGTATTATGAAAGCAAATGAACTGCCCTAATACAGAAATCCCAATCTTCCAGCTTAACACAATCATTTTTAATGTTCAAAGATTTTTATCAGTTTGAGCATGTTTTAAATGATATCAGACCACATTTCATAAGGAAACTATATGTGCAATGGAGATATGGCACTTTACCCATAAGAGCTTTTACAAGTAAATGGTCTCCGCTCTCCCCAAACAATTGCCCTGGTTGTAATGCCGAACAGGAAGATGAACTCCATATATTATTTTTCTGTCCGGCTTACAAACAGTTTAGGAGGTGCTGGATCGTTCCACTTTGTAAAAATTTGGGCTTTATGCACTGTATGCATGCTTACCGAATTCTTAAAACAGATCCAACTATTGTAATAGTTTTCGCTGTGTCATCATTCCTCGCAGCTGTGTGGAGGAAAAGAAGGATCTGTGAAAACCTTGCTTGAAATTATATCCTCCCACCAAAATGTGACAACTGCTATGAGGTGGTTTTCAAATGGAGACACATTGAAGTCCTTATCACTATTGGTATGTTCCATGGGCGCTGCTACTTTTTTGCTGCTGTAATAATTGACATATATATAATTGCACTATCCTCTATTTATTGCAAAAGGCTTTATGATCTTCTATATTTTTATTAATTTTATTGTGCTTTTATTGTTAATTGTATAGATACTTTTATGACTGATTGTCGAAATAAAGATAAATGATGATGATTGAGATTGAAACAACAACTTCTGTAACATAAGTGCAATGCATGACTAGTTTTATTGACCTATTCGCTCAATTAATTTGATTTAACTGGAAGTCGAGCAGCAGACTGCACTGGCTTACAAAAGTGCAGCCCAGGGCTGGGACATAGTGCTCCTCGTGACCCCGTGCCCTCTGGTAACCCTACTCTTTAATATAGTGTAAACACACTAGATGGCGGAGTCTGCCCAACGAGGGCAAAGCCAAGGTGGAAACTACACAGAGGACCAGTGGAGAGGTCACTGCAAGCACATTCAACCAGTGTCCTTATTTCGAATTGAAATTAAATAATTTCACAAAACCGCTGCCTGCTGTTAATGTTTTAATTTCTCCTGGACTAGGAAATTGAAATGTATTTACAGCATCCTTAACTGAAACTTTCTAGGAACCATATTCAAACTGTATTTAGTCCCTGAACAGGAAATGGCATAGAGAACAGGACGTGAAGTGTGTAGATACATTACAGTGCCAATGCCTTCTCGTTGGATAGGCAAAAAGACACATTTTTAGACCGGCCCTTTGATCTCTAAAAGATGTGTACAGTGCACTTCCTGTCCATTCTCAAGTCATTTCCCGTTTTAGAAGGTTGAAGACAGTTCATGATACAGAAGTCATACTATGTAAGAAAATACTTAAAACAATTTGAAACAACCAAGATGGAGACACATTTTACTGGTTAATCTGGCAGAATTTAAAAGATCAGTACCAGTGCTCTTAAAAACACGTTTCATTTGGCGATGCAGCGCGCGCAACGAAATTCGTTTCATTAATTTTTTTCGTAACTTACCTGTACTCGGCCGTATGCCGCATTTTGCAACCCCCCACCCTGCCCCATCTCTGCGCCACGTCACCGCCCCGGTAAAACGCCCTACACGGGCCGTCACTGGTTGTGGTGGCATTTACAAACCACTTGACTTTGTTTGTAATGTCATCAGAACTTCACTGCTGCCTCTTACGTAGCCTCTTTCAGAGTGTGTGGATAATACTACAACACACACTGCCCCCCAGAACGCCCGCACCCCACTGTAGCGCGGTGCGGCCGTGGGTCGCAGTTACTGTCGCTACGCGCAGTAAAGGACACTCGCACACCAGTATACTGTTCTGGGCTGGAAGACCACATGTGGTTCTGCCCACGTTTATTTATCCCCTCGTGACGAGCCCGCCCCGAGGGGTGTAGGGTTGCATGTATGGTGCAACATTGTCCAGGAGAGTCCGGGTGGCTCTCTACATCCCTCCTTTCTTTTAGTTCAAACTCCACATTCGCCCCATCACGGGGAGGGGTATACAAAGTCTGCCAGTCTTTGACTTGGGATCGGGTTAGGACGGAGGCCAGGCCTCTGGCTCCGTGTGTATGATGCCGGGGAGCTGGGCGATGGAGTGGTCGGTGACATCCTCTCGCCCGGATCTGGACCAGTGGGTCTTTGACAGTCCTCGCCACCCTGGGGTGACCGCTGGCCGGACACCGGAGGGGACAGCACTCCACCAGGAGACGTCGGGGCACCCCCATCCGGAGGAGGGCATCGGGATTGGGGCTCTTTCCCATCTGTGCCCACTTCCACAACCGCCTTGAAGCTCAACACGTTCCTTGTAATGACCTGTTGGCCTCGTCTGGCTGTAACCATAGTCCCTTGAACCGCCGTGACCGTCCACACCTCGGGCTCATAGGGGGTCCGGAATTTCCATCCAGGGTGCAGATCTTTGATGACCACTCGGTCTCCGACTCGAACCTGTGGCTCTTGGGCTCTTCGAGACTCGCTCGCCTTCTGGTTCGTGCCTTCTCGTCTCGCTTGGATGGCCGCTCCGTCTCTCTCAGCTGGGACCCACCCTGGATCGGACGGGATGATGTCCCGCGGGGCCCGCTTGAACAGGATGTGGGCCGGAGCACACTTGGTTGTGCTGTGGGGTGTTTGGCGGTACACTCCGAGAAACTGGTCCAGGGCTGTCTCCGGGTCTCCGGGCTCCATTCTCCACGGCAATCCGCAGCGCTCGATTAAGCGTCCTCATCAATCGCTCAACCTCCCCGTTCGCCTGGGGCCACAGGGGAGTTATCTCCTGGTGTTGGATCGCTAGATTTGCCAGGTATTCCTGAAATTCCCGCCCCTGGAAGGGGGGTCCATTGTCCGACTTGACTTCTTCTGGCACCCCCATAGTCGCGAACACTCGGTCTAAGGCCCGCTTCACAGAGGGAAACGCAGTTGATGCTATTACCTCGACGACCGGGAACTTTGAGAAGGAATCGACGACGACCATCATGTGTTGGCCGTCCGGGAAGCTTCCGAAATCCATGCTGAGATGCGTCCAAGGTGTCTTGCACGCTGCTTAGGTGATCACAGGAGCAGGAGCCGGGTCCCCTCCGGTGATGGTGCAGGCGTGACATTGCCGAACCATCTCGTCTGCTTTCAAGTCCATGGCTGGGAACCAGATCTTGTCGCGTAGCCGGGCTTTAGTCTTGGCCATTCCCTGGTGACCCACATGCGCCAGCGCAAGAATTCTGTCCTGGAGGCTTTCAGGGACCACAATGAGGCGACCCCTTAGGATTACTCCTTCTTCTCCCACGCTGAGCTCACTCTGGACATGCCACAGTTGCTGTCGAGCATGGCTGACCTCTGGTCGCAGGGCTCGGGCCCCATCCATGAAGCGGGCCCATCCGTTGCTGTCCAGAGCCCTGTGGACGAGAGTGAGGGTGGGGTCTTCCTAAGTGGCTTGACCGATCTCCTCCAGCGTCATGGCCTTGGGGCATGCACCCTGCGTGATCATGCTGACAAACGCCTCAGTGCCACATGTGTCTTCCGGTGTGGCGGACGGTGTGTTTGGCCCCGGGTGATGGGACAGATAGTCCTCGGGTTGTGAGCCCCTGGCCAATAAATTACTTTAAAGTTGTATGCCTGAAGCTGTACAGCCCACCGTTCAATCCTCGACGGCGCTAGCCTTGACAGCCCGGTCAACAGTGGGATCAGCGTCTTGTGATCCGTTACAACAGCAAAGTCTTGTCCGCAAAGATATAGATGGAAATGCTGGCAGGCCCATTTGATAGCCAGCGCTTCCCTTTCAATCTGGGCATACCTCGTTTCAGTGTCAGTGAGGGCCTTGCTGGCATACGCGACTGGCTTCCACACTTCGTGACTATGCTCCTGCAGGAGGACAGCCCCGAGGCCCACTGGGCTGGCATCCACCACCAACTCCGTTCTTCTTCGAGGGTGAAAGTATGCCATGATTGTTTTGTCGAGGAGCCCCTCTTTGATTTCTCGAAACGCCTTGTTGGCTTCCGGTGTCCATTCCCATGGGTGATCGTGGCGCATGAGAGCGTGTAGAGGCTCTGACATGGTGGCCAAGTTAGGGATGAAACGCCCGCAGTAGGTGGCCATCCCAAGGAAGCTCCTCACTTCAGTAGGACTGCGAGGTGTGTGGGCGGCTCTGATGGCCTCGGCCTTCTTCGGGTCTACCAGAAGCCCTTCCCGAGTGAAGGTGTATCCAAAGAAGTCCACGCTGTCTTGGTAGAAAGAGCATTTTGCTTTATGCAGTGTCAACCCACATTCTGCCAGTCTCTTGATCGTGGCCCTGAGATGAGAGTGATGTTCCTCTAGCGTGTTAGAGAAGACCAGGATATCGTCGCTGAGGTTGATCACCCCTTGCAGCCCGGACAGGGTCTCACCGATCGCATTTTGGAAGACCTCCGCCGCTGAAGAGGCTCCGAAGCTTAGCCTCTAATACCTCCGGAGGCCGACATGAGTCGAGAATGTGGTAATGTACCGGCTGCTCGGGTCTAGCTCCAGTTGGTGATAGCCGGCATTTAGGTCTAGCTTCGAGAACCATTTCGCCCCGTTGAGGTCCACCACGATGTCGTCCATCGTAGGCGGTGATATGCCGCTCCCTCTTCACTGCTGTGTTGGGCAGCCACATATCCACACAGAGTCTGATGGCCCCCGGTTGCTTAGGCTTGGGTGCCACGACCAGCGGGGACACCCAGGGGGTGGGGCCAGACACCTTCTCAATAACGTCCAGCTCTTCGAGCTTTCGCAGCTCCTCTTCCACTTGAGGGCGTAGATTAAACGGCACCCTCCGGTGCCTGAGGGCTACCGGCTGTACAGATTGGTCTATGTGCAGCTTGAATCTCTTGCCCTTGAGTTTCCCCAGGCCGGTGAAGAGTGTAGGGAACTCTTTGAGTATGTCTTCGGCGTGGGACTCGTGAATCTGGTTTGCAAAGAACACTAGACCCAGGTCTTCCACCGTATGACAGCTGAGCAGAGTCCCTTTCTTGCCTTCCATGACATGAAACTGTGTCTGAGTGGAGTTCTCCCCGCTGGTGATGGTGGCGCTGATGACGCCACGGAGGGGAAGAGGATCCATCCCTCCGTATGTATATATGCGCGCCCTGGATGGCGTCAGGGGGGGTCGCGGTGACAGCCGGTCATATTGATCAGAGTCCATCACATTGACCGAGGCCCAAGTGTCTATGAGGGCTTGTATCTTCGTGTCTCCCACCGAGACTGAACACATGGGCGGCGGCCTTCGCCGGGAGCCTGTCCGGCTGACGTACGATACCACAAAGACCTCGTCGTCTTCGTCTTCATATATTGGGGGCCACGGCTGTGGCTGGCGGTCCTGGTTCGGCAGCGGATCTTCATGCGAGATCTGGCTCACTTGCTGTGGCCCGAACCTGGGTCTCGACGACGGCTGTCGGAATCGCCCACCCCGGCACACTCGGGCATAGTGATTCATCCTTCATCCTTCCACAGCGGGAGCATGCCTTCCCTTTCGCCCCGCAGACGGCCGTTGCTGGGTGGTCATCTCCACAGTACCCACACGACCCTCCTGGTGCGGGTTTCGGCGCTTGGCGGGGTGTAGCGGGACGTCGCTGGATCACCTCCACCTTTTCTTCCTTAATGGGTGTGCTCTTGAACCCCGACCCCGTAGCCACGGGGGCGTGTAGGGCCGCCTCCATTTCTTCCGCCCGGGCATCCGACAACTCATGGGACCGGGCAAGCACAAGGATCTCATCGAGCGAGATTCCTGGCTGCCGGAGGATCAGCTTGCGTAGGAGCTTGGAGCGACAGCCTAGGAGGATCTGGTCGCTTATCTCCACTCTTTGGTCCACGAAGGGGCACGTGCTGGCCAGCCGGCGCAGCCGCGCGTAGAACATGTTGACGGATTCCGTGTCGGTCTGCCACGCCCTCCGGAACTTAAACTTCTCGAAATCAGGGTTGAGCTGTGGGTCAATATGTGCATTCAGCGCAGCAACCGCTGCGTCGTAATCATCGTTGTTCCCTGTGTTGGGAAGCGTGTCGAATAAGTCGTAGATTTCGGCCCCGCCATAGTAAATGAGTAGTGACCGCTTAACTGTCCCATCGGTCTCCCGGGTCCCTTTAAAATAGTGGTTTAATCGCCCTACCCAAGCTTTCCACCTTGGCGCAGCTGTGGCCGGATCCGAGGTTTCACTAAATGGTGGCAGCGGTGCTACTGCAGTGTGGGAGACCACTGGTGGCGGCGGTGGATTGTTGCCGGTGCCTTGATTGGACCCACCCGCTTGCGGTGCGCCTGCACCTGCCGCAGTCACCTTGGACATCGTGCGGCTGTACTGGGCGTGGCTGTGACGTTACCACCCCATGGTCGGCTCAGGATGGTCTTTTCCCCACCTAGTTGGGTGGCCTTGCCAATGCTTGTTGTAATGGTCCCTTGCTTGGAAGGAATATTGCCCACACTTGGCTGGTTCTGCCAATGCTTGTTGATGTTTGCTCCTTGTTTTTTTTTCCTCTGCCCACACTTGTCTGGCTTTGCCAATGCTTCTTGCTATCCACCTCTTTAAATGGTGCTTTATTGTTCACTCTCCCCCTCACTTGTGGATCTATCAGCCTTATTATGGCCCAAATGTGCTTCACTCGGTGCGAGCGAGCAACCAGGCAGGCAGGATCAGGACAGCTCTCTCAAGGCCCCCTCCTGGAGATCGGCCGAGTCAGCCTGGAGCCAGCGCGAGGAGAGGCACCCACGTGGACCGGGCAGCCATTCACCCCTCAGATGGCGCGCAGCGCCACAGGCCACAGAATCATTGCCGGCAGCATGCGGGTGGGCTCCGCGAACTCCATGCAGCACCAGGTGAGCGCCAGGGGCAGCGGCGATGCGGGTGGGCTCCGCACACTCTGTGTGAGCCGGGCTTGCTGATGAGCACACGAGGGCATGACCGGCCTCGTCGCCAGTGTCGCGCGGTGCGGCCGTGGGTCGCAGTTACTGTCGCTACGCGCAGTAAAGGACACTCGCACACCAGTATACTGTTCTGGGCTGGAAGACCACGTGCGGTCCCGCCCACGTTTATTTATCCCCTCGGGACGAGCCCACCCCAGGAGGGGTGTAGGGATGCATGTATGGTGCAACATTGTCCAGGAGAGTCCGGGTGGCTCTCTACATCCACCACCGCAGCCAGCACCAATTATAGTTACAGTTGCAGACCTCCCTGCTTCTCCTTAGAAAAGCGATCCATCCTTGGGCGCCGTGAAATGGTTTCTTCCAGTCCTGTGATAGTCCAAAAAGGAGTAATTGCTGCCGCCTTCGGGAAGGCCTGCGCTGAGGAGCTGTCTTGCCTACCCTCCCTTCCCGTGTAAGTGCGGTGCTGGGTGCGTGGAGCACGCGCGCTCATGTCTGAAGGCACGGCGAGCAGCCCACGGCTCTGGGGACGTTTCAGTACTAATAAGGGTTACAGCTTTCAGTACTTGATATATTCTTTTATAATATAGAATTGTTTGTTGCCTGGGCATTCTTTCACATTACAGTTTAATTTTCCATACTCAATCGGAGATCACTTTATTAATTGAAAATGAACGTGTAGTTGTATATAATTCATGGTTATTCTTTTATGTATGTGGTATTTCTGTAGTGCGAACCTGGCCAAAATATAATGCAGCACTGTGTGTTGTCAAAGGCAAGTATTTGGTCTGGCCTACTGTTGTATTTTATTTGATAAAAAGGGTGACACTTTTTTTTTTAAACAAAAAACATTGAAAAGAGACAGCAAGTGCAAGACAAGCACAATATGAAACAAAAATAAGAGCAACGGCAAAGCGATGGCAAGAAAAGCAGTTGAGAAGAGCGAGGGCAAAAAAAGCAATTGAGAAGGGATAGCGAGGGCAACAAGGCAAATGCAAACAGCTGTTTTCAAGCACTCGTGCTTATGCTGGCATCCACCTTGCAGGAGCGAACAGTGGCGCGGGAGCCATCTGTTTTCAATTAGCGCATGCGCCGCTGCTCGCTCCCGCAAGGTGGATGCCAGCACAAGCACGAGGGCTTGAAAAGAGCTGACCCATTTCTAAAGGTCATCTCCTAGAGCAACGCATGCACGCTGCCGAAGCGAGACCTAAAAACGGATAGCAACTCGGCCATGGGGTCTATTCAATTTCAAGGCAGTCCTTTTACGCAGGAAGAGTTGAAGAGAAGGCTAGGGAAAGCAAGACTCGACAAACATTGGTATATGCATCATTGTTATGGTTTATTACTTTTATATCACTTTTGCAAACCTGATGCCCCCTGCACGAAATGCTATAGGTCTATGAGAGGGTTGTTATCTGATCTTCAACATGGAGTCTCCATAAGGGAATTCTGAGATCAGGTGCCTTCAGGGTGATATGTCTGTAGGGAATTAATTTCCACCCAGACAGCAGGACTCGGGGTGGAATTGCTATTGCTTCAGTGTAGCTGGCAGGCTCGCAGACACCTCACTTGTTTCACTCTCTTCGAAGCACTCAGAGGCACCTGCAACTTGCTGTGCTTCACTTCACACATTCTAAATGGATAAACACATAGATGAGAAATACTTAAATAGATAACTGACACTAGAATTTGTGGCTGATTTTTTAGTGGTTTCAGGTTTAATGGAGTCCAATCGAGAGGATACGTTTTGGGAACAGATAGGTTTGAGCAGTATTTGGAGATTTGGGACTTTAATAGGAGCTAATTTAGGAAGGAAGAAGGATTATGTGTTTAGAGTTGAAAAATAATTTAAATGAATGGAAATGCATCAAAATCGTGTGAATGGTGTACCAAATCCCCAGACAAGGACGAGTGTGGATTAAAGGAATGGAATGGAAGGTAAATGAGCAGGCAATTATAAAGGGAAGGCAGGGCACCTACATAAGAAAATGGAGATTAATTCCAAAGGGTGTAACTCTCCACTTCGATGCAATTCAATGGATTGCCTTAAAAAATGCCTCTATTCACTTGGAGGTGCCAGGGAGGACTTCTAATATTCATATATAGGACACCCATGGACAGCCAGGCTTCAGACACAGTGGAAGAGAGCTAGTTTGGATCGTGTCAAGAGAGAGAAGAGATCATCTAAATATGAGTTTGGCTAATGGAGCTGAAGACAGGTGGCACAAGGGATCTGCCACACTGAAACAGGGGTTGTAGGGTAATTGTACAGTAAGGGACAGAGGGGAGTGCTGTAAATGTAGGTAGAGACTGTGAGAACATTGATAGAATTGGGTGCCAGGCTTTCTCCAATCACTGACTAGTGCATTGGATAAATCTGGCTCTTCAGTCACCACCTCCTCAGAACATTTCTGGACCTGGGAGGACTCCACCTGATGAAGAAAGGCCCTAATGGGAGAGGACTCTTGGCTCCTGACCTCTGCTGGAAGAAGAGGACTCTCTTGAGGACTAGAGAACTCCCAATGCCTGCTGGCACACAGGGAGTGGAACTGCCCTTGAAGTCTTTAATCTGTAGACCCCTTTGTATTGTTATTGTTGTTTGAATACACAGGTGATGATGGAGGTTGTCCTTTGATGTTTCTGTTGAATCAAATAATTACCCACATGCTCCTTGTGCTCATAATTACAATAATCCAGATTTGGAAGTTAGTTGCATGGCATTCAACAGATACAACCGTGGTGGAAAATGATCTGCAACATATGCCTGATGAACAGATTGAAGGCTGTTGTTCATGATAGGATGTATAGATAACATAAGGGTTGGACTCTGTTCAGGACTTAAGATAGTTGGGAATGAGATTGAAATGGAGCAGACAATTGTCAAATTAATAGAAAGAGTTTTCGTCTTTGTAGGTATGCTTCGTCTTTGGACTCCCCGAAGGAAACTTCAAACTGAATAAGTAAAAGCCACTCCTAGTTCCATAACAGCCTATGATATTACTTCCATTAATTTATTGTCCTCAAAATCATTACTTTTATAACTATACATATAATTGATATGGTATGATTTGATATGGATTTCTTTCAAATACATTACTGTATTGTGTTTGCACCAGAACCAATCACACTACAAAGGATGATGGAGGGGAGAAGGAAAACAAACACACCATCAATATACCAGTCAATGTTTCAATACCCAGATTGTGCACACCAACTTAGGCCAATTTATGACTGTTTAAGCAGTCCTAGGCAGTATAAGTCAATTATGTTGATGTAATTGCGTAAAAGATAGGAATTACGAGACACAAATAGGTTATGGTTGTAGTATTAGTCAGAGGAGTTGAGTAGAGAACAACCACATTGAGGTCCTCCTTCCTTTGTTCTACAAAGGAAGGTCAGTAACACCTTTATCTGTCACTATCCTTCATTAAAAACAATTACAGAGCCACTGTTAATGAAGTGGTAAGTATTATTACTTGTTTCCCAGACTTTAGGTAGTTTTAGATAAGAATGAAAAGAACATCTCATGTTTATATTAAAATATTGTTGAACATTCTACATTTACTTGGAAAATGAGATCAAAGTGCAACAAACCAAACAAATAGTGCTTATTGTTGTCAGCTAGGTGTAGCTGGGGTTGGAGCTGTCTAGCAGCTGGGAGACGTTGAGGAGTCATCACGGAGAGGGTAAGTACTTTATTGAACACAAAAATAATAGACTGTCTGCAAGCAACTTCATGTTCCATCCCACCTGTCCATCTATACCTTACCATTTCAGAATTCTCAGTCACACACACACACACAACAAAGACTCCGGAATGGCCAGCACCAACACCAAGCAGAACTCAACACATCTCCTTTTCCCAGATAAGGTAACATAACAATGTAAAGAAAACTAAATTAAAGAAAAATTAACACTTTGAATACAGAACAAAACATATTGAATCTAAACAATAGGTACAGAAAAAAAACTTGAAATATCAGAGATATCATGTAACAATACAATAGCTGAAAACATAAGCAATATTGCTAAGTGTGAGGATAAATGACTTCCAGCACATACATAAATAATTTTCAAGATAAAACATAATCTTTGATCTTGAAAGGAAAAGGTTTTAGTCATTGACCATAGACCTTGTCATGTGTTTGCATATTTCTTCCATGAGTGAAATGATCCATCGCGCTGACAAAGACATCATCATCAAGACTTTCCAGATCAACACCACAAGAATTCTTAACCTTCACCACCAGTTCACTGTTCCATCACTGACCATTCGCCAGTCTATCAGCAAAACCATAAGCCCTCATCTCCCCCACTCTGTGCATAGGACCAAACCTGATATGCCCCTTTTTGACCACAGTTGTGGGAACCTTAACCTATACATGAGCCTTAGAAATCTCTGTTTTGTCCTCTTGATTATATCATACATGTCTTTGTGTTTTAACTAATTTTTGACAATGCTGTTTTTGGCTTCCAAAACATTCTGTCACTTTCAGCTTTTGACAACACACCTCATCTTCTTAATCGTGGACAACTAACTAGGGATCAACAAAAAAAAATTCTCCTCGTTGCCATGAAAGGTGTCACACCATGAACACTGTGAGGCGCATTATGATAAGGCCACAACAATGCCCTTAAAGAATCCTTAACACACAATCCTGAGGCTACAGCCCCCTGGATACACTCACTCACCATCCTGTCCATTACTCTGAGTGTGCTACAGACTGCCCCTCTTATGATTAATGGCAGCACCATACAAGAACTCCTTCATCTGTGATGAAGTGATTTGCACACCATTGTCAAATAAAACCTGCAAAGGAAAACCCTCTCTGGAAAGTATGTCAATGAAAAATCAACCACCCCTTTAGTTTTAAGTTTTCTCTGAAACTGCGCCACACTTAGATACATAATTCACTGAAACCATTCCATATCTTTGATGCAAAGATAATACTTAAAATGGATCAAGGAAATTACTGCTCAATCTTTCCCACACATTGCTTGGACATTTCACACTACCCATGGGGGCACTTCTACAATTAAACCTTTGTCATTTATTTTACACGCAGCACTCTTCTCTTCTAAATTTTCCAAATCCCTGTCCATAGCTGGTCAGCAGAATGTTCCCCTGAGTCTCTTTTTATTGGCTGTTATTCTGAGATGTCCATCATATGAATTCTATAATAATATGTTTCTCATCTTGCACAGTGCAACCAATTTGTTGTCACAAAACAACAAACCTTTTTCAAAGTAAAGTTAATTGTGGACTTTGCTGTATGCTTGTAGATGAGAAGGAAGTGAATCTTCACAGGGCCACCCTTTTGCTACATGACTCGTAACCCTGGCGAATTCACAATCCTTGGACAACTCATCTCTCCATTCAAATTCACTTACATGCCTACTGGACATCCAAGAAAAACTCACAACCAAATATTCAATGTCCTTACCACACTCCTCCAGAGTACACTCCGAGCCACAAACAACAGGAAGACATGAGATACAATCTTCTTTCTTGTTTCTTCTCCCAGGCAAATGTCCCAACTCAAAATGATGCTTCAAACATTTTGGGGTCAACCACACAAACCTAGAGGTAGCTTAGGTGGAGCTAACATTGCTGCCATTCAGAATTGGCACCAAACGCGTATGAACTGTTCATAAAAGAAATTTAGTTCCCCAAACATATGACTTGAACTTTTCAACAGCTCAATGTGCAAGCTAGCATTTCTTTTTCGTTCATATGACATTCATGTGGCTTTATGTGTGCGAAACTAAAGCAATGTTGTGGTCATTGCAATCATTACCCTGAGACAAAACAGCTCCTAATCCTAAATTACTGGTGTTAACATTAATGTAAAGTTTCTCCCCAGGTACATATGGACTCAGGAGCGCAGCATCAATAAGGAGCAACTTAGTCAATGAAAATGCATGTTGCTGTTCTTTGTCCACGGCAAATTGAACATTTCTTTTATAACCCATACACGGATTCAGAAATAATTGTGAAGATTTCAAGGAATTTCACATGAAACTCACACACGCCAATAAACGGCAACAACTGATATCGACTCATGGCCACAGGTACCTTCTCGATAGCATCAAGCAAACCAGCTGGGTTTGATTCCACTGCCAGTGATGAAATTACTAAGATATTCAACAGACTTCACACCAAAAAAACACTTACCTTTCCTAAGTCTCAAGCCTCTTTTTCGAAAGCATCCAGAACACAACCTAGTGTGTCCAAATGTTCTTTATCATCTTTACCATGAACCAAAACATTGTCGTGAAAGCTAGAACTCTACACTTCCCATGCTTAATTTCTGAAAAACAGCCACAGCTGATGCCAACCCAACCGGCACACCACGAACCCAGCTTTTAAAATATCTTTGCTCCACAGATGGTCATTAGGATATCATAAATCTTAGGCAATGGATGGGTAAACAATCTTAGGCAATAGGCTCTGTGACCTCTTGCTTGCACATCTTTTCCAACAAACCAGACAATTCACTCTGCACACTCAAAGGTAGAAACCTCAACTTGTGCTAAGCAAACTCATAAGCTTCCTTTACCTTGATGACATGTTCAAAACCTTTTAGGCCAGGATCTGCTCTGTCAACAAAGGAACAGTTATCACTGCTACACAGAAATCCTCAGTGGGATGCTTGGATATTGGTACATACCTCTCTCATGTTATGTTATGCCATAGGTTTTTATAGAGCGCGTAGCTGCCCCAGCAATGGGGCATCCCAGCGCTATAATGCAACTGTCATAGGCAAGCCAGGAAACACACAAAGAGCAGTTATGCAGGGAAGAGGTGAGTTTCAATGGCTCTACGGAAAAGAGAATGATTTTGGATGTTTCTGATATGTGCGGGAAAGGAGTTCCAGAGCTTAGGAGTACGAACGCGGAAGGTGCGTCCTCCAGCCCGTACTCTCTTAAACCGGAGGAGAACAGCCAGATGCTGGTCTATGGAGCGTAGCTGGGGAGAGGGCATCTAGGGTACCGTGAGGCTAGCCAGAATAGCGGGGGATTGGAGAAACATGATTCTGTGAGCGATACAGAGGGTCTTAAATTGAATACGTTTCTCTACCGGCAGCCAGTGCAGTTTGCGGATGAAGCGAGCGGTGGAATAGATTTTCGGCAAGCCGAGGATAGCCATGGCCACAGTATTTTGTACCCTTTGTAGACCTAATATCTTTGCACTATTGACCCCAATATATAGGGAGCAAGCATAATCGAGTCTGGAGAGTACTGTGGCCTGATTGATCACCTGACGGATGGTAGAATCGAAGAAACTCAGCAGTGGTTTGAGCCCTCGTAGGAGCCTGAAGCATACCTCAGCTACTGCCTTAGTCTGGGCCTGAAGATTAAGGGTGGAGTTTATCCAGACTCCCAGATTTTTGCTTTCAGATTTAGGGGCCGGTAGAAGACCCAGAGAGGACGGCCACCAACGCTCACTCCATAGATGGATGTCTTTGCCCACCAACAGGATCTCTGATTTGTTGGCATTAAATTGTGACATATTTCAGGAACTTTTCAGTTTTTTGCAGGCACATCTTGAAAGATGCCACATGAGCATTTGAGCCACACCTAAAGCAAATACTGTAAAATGACTATTTCTTTTTTTGAAGATAAAATCCTTATCAGAGGACATGTTCGTGAAACTCTTAACTACACACACAATGTCATCCAGAGGATTATTCAGAGCTTTTAAAAATTCTTTGGACTCCTGAATGCTGTTAGCTATCTCTACTGCTTCTTCCAATGACAGGTTCTTACAGGTTGAAAAGCCTCCCTTGAATTTTTCTATTGAAGCATCTGGTGACCAGTTGATCTCTGAAGGGCTGTTCAGTGAAATAAAAAAATTCACATTTGGATGTCACATACATGTATATTGCTTCATTAGCTTACTGCTCACATGAAAGAAATTGTGTGTTCTAACAACATTATTGGGTGGCTTTGAAAAAGGTTTTTCAAGTCTTTTGGCCTTCTTTTCTTACTAGGATTCTTCCAATATGGGTGACGAGGTATATTATCATGGCACTAGACCACCTGCATTGTGCCCCCTCGATGGTGGAGGAAGGTGTCTAATTATTTAGAAGTAGAGCCTCGCTTTTATTCCAGTTGGTTTTGTAGCCAGAAAAGTGTCTGAAGGACTGTAATAGCCTCTAACGTGTGGGGTAAAGTGGTTTCCAGGTTGAAAGGCAGGAGCAGAATCTCATCCGCACAAAGGAGCAGTTTTTTTATCTCCTGCTGCCATGTCCATACCTGACCTGTTATTGCCAGAGAAGATCTGAGTTTGGATGCTAGTGCCTCTAAGGCCAGTAAAAAGAGAAGAGGCAACAGGAGGAAGACCTTGAAGGTGCCTCTGGCTAATGGAAATGGCTCCAATTGGAATCCATTATAAGTTACTGTAGCAGTGGTTCTATGGTAGAGTCTCCCAATCTTTTAGATGAAACAGTCCTTGAATCCTGCTAATAGTAGAGTGCTAAATAGTCAAAAATCGACAAAACCCACGGCCATTCACCCCTATTTGAATGCCTTCTCAACATTCAATGATACCATGATTTTCTTTGTATCCACCTTATTTGCTTGCCAAAAAACGAGTGAGCAGCTGCATATGGTTAGCAGATGGCTGCCTGGGGAAAAAGCTGACTTGGTTCTCATGGATCTGAGAGAAAATATATCTCTTCAGCCTCATAGCTAAGATCTTTGCCAATATTTTTTTGTCTATGTTAATCAAATAAATAGGTCTGTAGCTACTCCATTGATGAGGGTTTATGTCTATTTCAGAAGAAGTAAAATTGTGGCTTTGTTGAACTCAGAGCGTGTCTGTGTCCCCAAAACCTTGCACATGAGTGGAACCAGTACATGTGTTTTCATTTTTCAATATTAGATGGGGAAGCCAGCTTCTCCTGGGGGTGTCTCTGATAACGTGTTTTTAATGGCTTCTTGAACATTTTCTTCTGTAGTGGTCCTGTGTAAGCCTTTTGCTGATTCTTCACCCATGCAGGGGAGACCTAGTTGTTCAAAAAAGGCCTTTTCAGTTTATAAGGAATCTGTGAGGCGCCCTGGAGAATATAGCATCTTACAGAAGGCAGCAAATTCTTCAGTGATCAGGATGATAATCCAACCCTGCTGAGTTCTTGTTGCAGGGATAGAGCAGCAAGACTGCTTGTTTCTGTTGCTGAGCTAGGTGTCAGCCTGCTTTTTCCCCAAAATTGTAATTTTTATGTTTAAGTCTGTAGTTTCTCTGCCATTGAGGTAAATATAGAGTTCGGATCCATCTTGGCTCCAGATAGGCAGTTGAGATTGTCTGGTGTGTGGTTGGACCAGAAGTGGTCTGATAGGGTTTGTATTTGGAGCTCCAGAGGTTGTTGTGCTATGATATTCTTTTCATGTAGAAGGGCTGATTAGTTCATTATTTGGCCTCTCACTTATGCTTTGCAGACCACCCATAAAGTTTGTGGTGATATAACAGATATTTCATTAGTCACCAAGTAAATTTGCAAGTGTTGTTTTAAATGCTGTTTGGACTCGGGATCCTTACATTTTCTGATTGACACGAGCCAGCTGCCCATGGTCAGCCTGGTGATTTCAAGAACTAATTCCACTTGTATGGGAGAATGATTCGACAGTCTGTTAATGATTTTGCAAGTGGAGTGTTTGGCAGATAAAGAACCGGGCATCAGAAAGTAATGAAATTGCGTTTTAATTTTGTACAGTAGGGAATAAAATGGCTGCTGCATGTCTCTAGGATGGAAAAGGTTCCACATATCAAGCAAGGCATGATTTTAAGGAAATCTAGCATTGCCATGTTGTTGAAGTTCAGTTCTGGTTGTCCAGTGTGGTCTAGAGTAGGGTCCTCAGTGATATTCCAATCCCCGACTACTAGGTAAGGAGTTTGTCAAAAATCAACCAGCAGCCTGTTTTGTCTAGAGAAGTAGGGAAGCTTGGCCCCATTGGAGGCATTTTGAGAGGATTGTATGGCAAGTTTCAC
The DNA here is from genome assembly GCF_964204655.1 of Triturus cristatus. NCBI lineage: Eukaryota > Metazoa > Chordata > Amphibia > Caudata > Salamandridae > Triturus > Triturus cristatus. Next base: position 452,649,415 of record NC_140587.1, read on the forward strand.
TAATACGCACCCACCTTCTAGTCGGCAGTTGTGTAGCAGTAATTTGGTTGCACTTTTGCTGCATTTTTGACCTACTGTGAAAATAGGTTTACCTACCCAGTCTCTCTGTAGTTTGATTGATTATGCAGCAGTGAGGTGTGTTTTTTGCAGTAGGGCCACATCTGGGTTTTTGGTCACAAGATATGCTAAATATGCTATTATTTTGTTCCGCTTGATGTAGCTGTTTAATACTCTGACATTCAGAGATATTACGTTAGGAAGGAGTATTTAATTTACTTGCACCATACACTGTACATTCTATGCAGCCTGGCTTGCTTGTTATGACGTTGTACTCTTGCTCACATTGCTGTCAGCAATTCCGAAACACTCTTCAAGTGCGGCCCATGCCACATTATGGATAATGACAATAGCTTCATCTGCCATTTCTGAGCCTTGACTCCTAGCAGCGTTTTGCCTTGAAGAAACCTGTTTTGCCTAACACAGCTCCTCTCCCCCTGCACTCCTCCTTGGTGGCGACTTCCAGCTATTCAGGGGTAAGTTGTTTTCTAGATATTGATTCTCTCAGGGATCTCTCTGTTTATTATTATTGTAGATGGCTCACTTTATCTTTTGTATTTTACCCTTACAGTCCATGCTCCCTTGAGTGAAAACGTAACTTATTTACCTCACTAAGGTGTGCATGTCTGTGTTTTTGTCAACACCCTTAACGTGGCCAATAATTCTCCTATTAATTAGGGGCATACTGGTAAGTACTATATATATGCATATGGTTTACACTATATGGACTACCACCCTTTAATAATTCTGTACTATTAATTATTACAGGGATTCCCCAAAATCCTTTTGTCATGATGAGACCCTTGCATCCCAATTAAGGGTCGAAATGTCGTCCACACGGATGAGTAACAGGCAAGAGACGGAACTGCTAATTTTGACATATGGATTAATCCAAGAATTCTAAGTGTTTGTTTGTTACAAAGACATCAGCTTTTCCCTATACCTTGCTCTAAGTGCTATGGCTGCGGTTGTCACAATGGGGACACATTGCAGTTAGTTTAAACAATATTTTTATGTTTATGTTTTTATGGACATTTTGTTGAAATTTAGGGGTCTATTAGGATGGCGGTCGGAAAATCTCCCCGACCACCATGGTAGCGGGAAAAGACCGCCCACAAGGACCTCGGCATAACCTCCGGTCCAATTAGGATGCTCCGCAGTCAAAATCCGACCGCGGCGGTCGGATTCTGGCGATTAACATTGCGGCGGTTGCTGCTGCCAGCAGAACCGCCGGTGTGTGAAAAGGAGCATGTCATGCATGTCACTGCACTGTGTGGCAAGCACTGCAGGCAGGCACTGTACAGTGCCTGCCACCTTGTACATGGACATGTAGGGGGGTACCATGGGTACCCCCCTAGTGCACCCACACATCGCCCTACACATCGAGGGCCCGCAATGGGCCTCCAGAGACATTCTCCGCATGCCTTTCCATGACGGTTCCACCGCCGCGGAAAGGCTGGCTACCGCCGGCATCATAATTGTGCCTGCGGTGCTTGCCCTGATCCGCAACAATTGTAGCGGTCCAGCTCTGTCCGCCAGGCAAGCGGGTGGACTGCAACTGGCGGAAAGTGGCGGGCGGAAAAACACACCGCTGCGGTCACGATTGCGATGCTAATCGGACCAGCGGTTTCCAGGGTTGTGAGCGCGGGCAGATGACCGCAGCGGGTCGGTGGTTGCCACCGCCGGCCCGGCTGCAGCCATCCGCCCGCCATCCTAATAGACCCCTTAGTATTTGAGAATACAATTCTTTCTCTTATGTTTCACTTACTACTGTGATGGTCTTTGAAGATTTATTAATACTATGTCATTGATTGCATCAAGTTATTTAGCCTCTTAATGTCATAACCTTTATAAAAATGATACCAATGAGAACCACTTCTGCATTAAGACTGTATCATACCCAGGTTCCCATGGGTTCAAATGTTGCTCGTATAGCCTATTAAGACTATACTGGTGCATTTAAGGCACAATTTACAATGGACTTTCAGGTGAGTTACATAGGCCAAATAGGGAGTTCAAATGCACAGCACATGATTTAGATCGGAAGCACAAACACTTAACTTCTATTTAATAGTGGTCAAGGACACAAATAAAAAAAAATATTTCCAACTAAATGAAATCAATTATATTAGTGTTATGTATTAGTAATTTTTTTAAGGGATTGATTGAATTAATGATCCAAATTTAATGAAATGTATGTAATACTAATTTTTTCATTCCAAAACATTTATTAAATATGTTAAAATAAAATTAAAAAGAATTTTTATTATTAGATATTTTTTTACCATTAACTGACATTTATTTATATTTCTGACTATTTTAAATAATTGATTTTATTTAACATAATTTGATATGGGGTTCGATTTTAAGTCCCAACCTCCATTCTTTTTTTATGGGAGGATGATGCAATATCAATGGTTGGCCATGTGTGTTTCTGAACTTATACTGTTCATTTTTTGAAGTAGTAGCTTACACGCATACAGTTGCTCTACTCCTGTTTCAGGGATGGAGACATGTAAGCACACACTTTTGAGTAACATTAAACTTGTAATTGGGGACTTTCCAATAGAAATAAAGTTATTCAAAAGTGTAAGTTACCTTTGTAAATAGTACCCTAAGAATAGATTTTAAATATAAGTGCATTTTCCCTCACAAATGTGTAATTATAATGTAATCTTTTACAGTGTAGGGCTATACAGTGTAAAAATCATTATTAAAACCATTTTGTTTAGCAATATTTTTAGCCATTATTTAATTTTAGCTACGTTAATCTGGTTTAAAATGTCTTGTTCAGATATTTTTAAAGATTTTAAACAAAAGGATCTCAGTTTAGAAACAGATCATTTTGCTCAATGTAATTTGAGAAGTCCCTCCATAATAGATCTTTCGTGCCAGATCCCTGGGCCTTTGAAAGATAAAAAAAAAAAAATCTGATCACTTAGAGAAAGGCTCAATAACTTCTGCTTGTGAAACCCATTTCCTGTCCTAAAATTCTAAGTGGATTCGAGCAACAAGTGCCTAAGTAGGCCTTCCACAACTCTACTTTAGTTGCTATCACCACCAGATGCTCTTTGAGAGTATGACAAACTATTGTTGCTTTTGATGCATTGTGTAGAAGCGCTACTGCCCAATTCCTGTTCCTAATAAGTACCCATAGTTTGTTGAGCATGCATATTTTCTAGGCTAGTGTGAGGATTTTGGTGTATTATATGGTATGGTGTACTGTGTAATACACTCACAAAACTGTCTTGGGTCCCGTCAGGCTCTTTAGTAAAACCTTTAACACAACCCTGGGTAGCTGTGGCTTTGAGCAGCAAGACTTAAGCAAAGGAACTAGTGTAAAACCTTTAGAAGCACCATACAATGCAATAAAGAAGTCACGCAACATGAAAGAAATTCGACACCAATTTATAAAAATAGATTACATTTTCATAAAGGTTTAGATACCAAGATGAGCAAAATCCACCAGAGGTTTCTGGAGATATAGATGGTGTTATTACAACACAAATCTCAGTTTTTTTAGTCCAAAGAGCAAACAAGCACTGGTAACCATAAAGTTTAGAATTTTTGGAAAAGCTTAAAGGAGTTGTGCTCAGCTACTGCAGCCCGAATGGGTGACCAATTCTGAAAGGAAGAAGGTCAGGGGGGCCAGTGAGGACTATTTGGACAGTTACCTGGTCGCCAATGCAGTCTTAAGTTCAGTTCCACTCTTTACATCATGATTGCAATAAACTTCAATGGAGTGGTCCTGGTGCTGGGGATGCATGATGCTGAGGATGATGAAAGATGCTCTCGGTGTTGTGCGGTTGACAGGGTGTCCTTGCCGTTATCCTTCGGTCCACGTGTAAGGTGGGGTGACTTTGGCCACAAGGCCTGTGTCCATTGAAGCTCTCTTTGAGACAGTAGAAGGCCAGCTACAGTAGGGCTACCGATCTCTCTAAACAATGGGTCCCGCAGTATCCTTTGGTAAAGGCTTGTGTCCATCTTTAATGACCAATCTGGACTCAGATGACAATCCCTGGTCCAGCAGACTCGGGTGCAACTTGACATTCCCGGGGCCAGCAGACTCGGGTGCAACTTTTGGACATCGAGGATTGGTTTCTTGGGTTGCCCGTCGGCGGTCAGTGGTGGTTCAAAGAATGTGGCTATTGACTTGACAGAGAGGGCTACTTCAGCTTTGATGGCCCTGGTGCTGGTTCGATCCTGAACACTCGCAATGTAATTTCACAAAAGTAAGCCCGTGTCCCGGCACCCTTAGTCTTTTAGGCGTGGCCTTAGATCGATCTCTAGAGCACCCATAACAGCTGACGCTCTGTTATTTTCATACACAGATCTCATCCAACATATAGATTTCATCATAATCTTAACATGTGAAGATCGTTTTCAGTAAATATTATCTAGGTAAGTCATCTTTTCATTTAATGTTATCTGTATTTTTAGCTCTTGCTTTTCTTTAAGGGTCATTTCTAGTAAGTCATATGTAATCTTTTATTGTTATCACATTAACCTTTGGCACATATAATTACGGACACATATTCTAAGACATTTCCCTTAAAAATTCCAAAATAGGATACCTCTGGAAAGCATCATTTTGTTGAGACCCATCGGATCTTTGTTTATTTTGATATATAGGATTTTCTTCGGCTCATTTTTTCCTCTCTACAGAGTATATATTCAGAGCATCTAATCATCTATTTATGCCTACAATGTGCAGCAGGCCCTGACTACAAATGGGTACTCCCAAGGTGCAGGCCTTATTAGATCAATAAATCAATTGAATTAACCACACATGGTGATTGGCATGTTTTTGATTCTTTGATTTAAACTCTAACCTGCTGATCACCGGACACTATTCTGTGGGCTATTCAGGCATGCCACTCACTTCGGGTGCAAATTCCACCTCTTGACTGGCATTGAAACACCTGATGGAACACACTAACTTATTAATTTAAGAGTAGATTTAGTACACAAACCGTTTTTTAAATGTTCACCTTAAACAATTTGTTATCTTTTTAAATCTTGATATAAAACTTTTGAGGTTTCTGAGGGTACACATTACAATTAAGGATTTTTATTTTATTTTGTTCCTTACAGACATTTCTCTGATTCATCCATCCTGTGGCTTCCTGATGAAGGCAACTTGCCAAAACGTGCATAGAACCCAGCCCTTTGGCCACAAACTATCCATTTTGTTGTGTTAAAAAAACCAACATCTTGCCTTACTATGAGTTGTGAATACAATCAGTGCTCAAATGTAGTAATGTTTTGAGATATATCAACACTATACTAGATGAAAAGTGGCAGGCATTCATAAAAATTAGTCTGTTTGGAAGTTCTATATATTTTTCATATAATGGATACATTGCTTCTAGTCAAAAGTATCCCTATTGATACAGTGACATTCTTATTTATAAAATTAGAATGATTTTGCTATTTTAGTATTAATATGATTTGGATTGTAGTGTGTTCCTCATTGTGTTCCCGACCTTATTTTATAGCTACTTGCCTGAGATTGCTTTTTGAAATTCATTTGTATTATCTCTGCCTTGGGCAAGGTATTTTGCTGCAGGGGACCCCTTTCTTTCTGAATTTATTGCTGGTTCGTAGGGGGTCAGCCAACTGAATCCTGGAATCAGTTCTTTAGCCTGAAGTTTGGGAGTGACTTTTCCATGAGCCAGGAGCCATAGGCACAGACCTCTCTGTGCTAGTCCCAGGTTCAGTAGGTGCAGTCTAGCAGTCAGTGTAGCCCCTGTTTGCCAGGTCCTCGGGTCAGCAGGGCAGTCTGTTTTCTGGCCTTTCTCCAGTTACCTTGAGATCTGAGGTTCAGGGTACCAGGGGTGCACATATATGGCCAGAAACTGCTCTGGTGAGTTGATACGGTCACCAGCCAATGGGCAACCAGGATACTTCCCGTCCTGTGTCGACTTGCGGCTATATGTGGCATCTAGCTATCCCAAAGTGCAATACTCTGCCCTCTCCCAAGATGTCTGAAACCTTCCTTGGATATTGGGAGCTTGGTAACCCACCCTAGAGGTGTGGCTACCTGTGGACTACATGCCCAAGGGTAAACCCGTTTGTCCACTGGTTTCCCCTCTCTGTTCCCACCGTCAGCCTGCCTACCTGATTAAAGGGGCAGCCCTACATGAGTGTGATCACCATTTGCCCACCAATGGCGGCTTTGCCTTTGAAGCGTGCCTTTTGGGCCAACACCCTGCGTGGCTTCCCGCAAGGGGAAGGTAGCACCTCTCTCTGTAGCAGGCTTCTGTTGTTCCTGACCCTTGGAGTCATTGACAGTACTTTCCAGGAGGGCAGAAGGCTGTCTGGTGGCTAGGAACTGTGCACGGCCACTGGAAAAACTGGGCAACAGAGTGGCAACTTTCTAAAAGTTGCCCTCTCTTAAAAGTGGCATGAAATTCGAGTTGGGCATCAACTCAGGTTTAATGCCTTGATTAATTTGATAGCTTGAAGTACCCATTTTAGTACTCCCATTCAGAAGTTAGCCGGACTGAGTGGTCAGTTAGTAACTGTGTTTAGCCAATGGGGCTACTAACTGTACTGTAGCAAAAATGACAAATTGGAAGTTTTTCTTTTAGGACATATTAAAAGTATATGTCCTACTTAATAACATACAGCTCTCTGCCTCGGCGCTCTATAGACCTTACTTATTGGAGAGTTACATATACATTGCTAAGGGAAGTGGGGGCTTTGCCATTAGTTTAATTGGCATAGTTGACCTAGCACTCCAGACTGCATTGACAGGCTGGGAGCCATTTTGTTCTTTGTCACAAACAGGGTGGCACAATCAGTGCTGAAGTCCTGGGTGGACACTCCAAGTTACATGCCTTGGGTACCTTTGGAACCATATATTAGGCCCCTATTTGTAAGTCAGCTTATGCCAATTGGGTGAAGCCAATTCAACATACATTTTGTAATGGGTTAGAACACAGGCACTGAGGTCTGGTTAGCAGGCCTCAGTGCACTCTCAGAGATGAAAAACCAGAAGCATCGGTCCATTGGGGGTGATCATTAAAAATAGACATTTCCTCACTGCTGGCCACTTCCTTTTTCTTAAAGAGAATCATTGAGACTGAATCGTTATCTTCCTTCTTTATATTAAATTAAACCTCACATGTTGATTCACTTTTTTTGCTTGATGTAATCACCTTTTCTGCAGTTGTCAGTCAATCCACTCCTTTCTGTCTTTAATTGTCCCCAGAGTCCTTGGAAGAATGGAAGACTGATACCCCTCCAGCTTTCTAATTTTATCACAGCCCCATAAATTACATTCACTGCTGTTGGACTTCTCCACTGAGGGTGATCCAGTCCTTGTTTTTTGTTTTGCTTTCTGTTTCTCTTTAGTCTTCACCATCGCTTTTTCCTTACTAGAATCCTCCTTCTAATTCTTTGTATTGAGATGCAGTTTTCTAGCCTGTGAACCTAAGGTATCAAATCCCACACAGGATTAGACTTTTGAAATAATCTTAGTAAATTCCTGTTCCCAATCTTGAATGGGAACCACTGCCAACTGCTGGTGTACTGCTAGAACTGCAAAAGAAGGTGGGAGAAGGAGTGTCCTCTGCTGTGGCTACGGTGGAATTGTGGTGTCTGTGCCTGGGCAAGGGAGGAAGAGCAAAGGTTTCTGGTTGGTAGGAAGAAGTTCAGGCATTGGTTCATGTATGCTGATCCTTGGTCGTTGAGGGCTTTGTAGGTGTGTGTCAGTAGTTTGAATTGGCATCTTGTGCAGATGTTAAAAAGGCATTTGTTTCCTGTGCTGGTAATGTGCATTTGGTGAAGATGGTATCTGAACTCTTTGAACAACTCCGGTACTAAATTAGTGCTCAAATAAACTCAACCATTGTTTATGTAGGCTATTACCTCCTAATCCCCAGTAGCCAGTTATTAATATTGCCCTTATGTTTAGGAAAGGAGTTTAAGAATACCTGTTCTTGATTTCCTTGCGATGATCCTATAAAACTTTCTGCACAAGTTATTTTCACAACCATTGTTAAAAAAAAACCTGTTAGAATGGCCTTTCACACTAACTTTGAGTTCAGAGAGAAAACATGCTTCGGTAACGTTTTATCCACAAAGTATCAATATGGGAAACAACCCTAACAACGCGGGCATCACATCGCGATGCCATTACAACGGAGTCGTTACAACGACCGCGTTGTAACCACGCAATGCCATTACTACGCAAGACGTTACATCGACTTGCAGTAGATGGCGTGCTAACATTAGAAATGGTATAGTTTACTATTCCAACACCTTCCCTACTGTTACGTAGGAGTTGGAATACATTATACATTTGTAATGTCAGCGCGCCATCTACTGCAAGTTGAGGTAATGACTTGCGTAGTAATGGCTTTGCGTGGTAACAACGCGGTCTTCATAACGACCGCGTTGTAATGGCACGTGGAGTAATGGCTTGCGTTGTAACGAGTCAAATTCTATCAATATGTCAGTCTTGTCCAATTGTATCATGAAGCAATTCATCAGCTCAAGATAAGTCTGTTTTTGTGTTTCATTGATACCTCAGCTGTATTTGAGCATGTTGTTTGAGTTAACCCTGTAACGATTTGCTGTGTCATTTATTGGATCTTGTTGAATTTGATCATCTGGCTATCTTCAATTATTGAGTGAGAGTCAAAAACTCAATTGATGGATATGTCTTCATTAAAAAAAATCATAAGAAACAGTTTATACCCAAGTGGGGGTCTTGACCCTCCTTTATTTTACTTTAGATGAGTGATATTTCATCTATTTGCTAATGTTCTCTGAAACTCACTGACAGAAGATTGTTGGTTCCATGATATGGCGATGATGAGTGATTTATCTAGATTGCTTTGCAAAGGCTTGTAAAATATATGTGTACACAGTTATTTTATATTATATCAGAGTGCAAACACAACAGTGGGACAAGATTGTCAAAACCCATCCTCATGGAAAGATTGGACTCTGTATCAAGGTACACTATATAGGGTGGTAAGACTAGATTGATGAGCTGCATTCAACATATTCTTAGATGAATAGAAAAGTTGAAATTCTATATGAAATGTAAGAGTAGTGATAGGGATATTCGGTTAACAATTAAAAGGAATGCTGTTCTATGGTATTCTGATCTATTGGAATGAATAGCATGACTATGCAAAGAAAACATCAGTGATATTCAAATTTTAGACACATGTTAGGGAATGTTTTCTCCTTAAGCCCCTAAAGCACCTATCATTTCACGATAGGACAGAGACTGTTCTACTGGCCCAAATAAATTTGAGCTATTCATCAATGCAGACCTTCCTAATCTGCCTGTTGTCCCAATCAATATCAATCAAAATATGCTGTTCTAACATCTTAAGGTTGTGGTTGTAATTTCATGGTGGCATCTCTGGACTCACTTTCATCGGGTTCACTCTATTGATACTTGTGCCTTCCACTGATCAAGGTTGTAATGCTGGGTTCTGCCTAGGTCATGTCACTGAGAGATAGTTGATGTCTGGGGCAACTACAGGCTTGATTTTGCCATAAATGTGTATTCTGGGTGTTAGAAATTAGGTCTTTAGTTGGCAGAGGTATGCACCCTGTGAGACCGGCCTCGTGGCGTGGGCCCTCCCGACCAACAAGCAACCCTGCAACCGCACCTGATCCCCGATGTCACAGACTTCCGGCCACCATGACCCAACAAACCCGATGGCCGGCCGGGGCCCCAGCCGAACCCACAACACTACCGCGCATGCCCGGCCGAGGGAGCAGGAAACCCCTAAGCAAGACCAGGAGACGCAGTCTCGGTCACACCTCTGATCTCCTCCCCAAGGAGGGTTTCGATCGGCCACCAGGCCCCCGGTGAGCGGGCGCCTCGCCTGCTGGGCGTCTGGAGTCCCTCCCAGACCCACCTGAACGGATCAAAGGGCCGAGCGACAGGAAATCCCGACACACCGCCCCCAGGCACCAAGACCCCTCTCAGCGAGGACTTCGGACTTCAAAGAGGAGGGGGCGTATAACAAGGGGTGCTGAAGGGACGGGAGGCAGAGAAGACCTGGACCCACGAGAGCCCTGCTGACCTGGTTGCGGCTCGATAGATCCCTGAACCGAAGAACGCTCCCCGAACTCTGAACCATCTGAGCCCTGCTGACGCTGTCGCGGCTCCCCGAACTCTGAACCATCTGAGCCCTGCTGATGCTGTCGCGGCTCCCCGAACTCTGAACCATCTGAGCCCTGCTGACGCTGTCGCGGCTCCCCGAACTCTGAACCATCTGAGCCCTGCTGACGCTGTCGCGGCTCCCCGACTCCGAAACCACCTGTGCCTGCTGAGTGACTTGCGGCGCTCCCCTCCAGGAGAATCGGCAGAGATTGCCGAGAGAAACAACATCCCCCAGCCCGAGGATTGGGAGCTGTGCGAAGGACACTCCGCAGAGACACTGAATTCAAAGACAGACCCGCTACCCCGATACCCCTATCCCGAGACCGCCGCCGCTTGTGGCATTGATTTAATAACTGCATCTCGGATCATAAAGATCCCCTGAAACTATCGATAAAGTATACTGTCTTACGAAGAGCTACTGTGTGGTGTCCCTCTGTCAGGTAGTGCAAGCTCAGCGTGTGCGATCCTAGGAACGAGACCCTTCCAGGAAGGGCCTCCCTGCCCTTCCTCGGCCTAACTCTGGGAGAGGTGGGTCAAAGGGTGGTCAGGAACGTATTCCGAAGCCCCCCGGAGAACGCCCTTCCAACACACCCTGTCCAAGTAGGTATCACAATGCTAGTTAGAGTAAGGTAGATGCACACTAAAACATAACCTGTGCTCACCCTCTGGTAGCTTGGCACAGAGCATTCAGGCTTATCTAAAGAGGCAATGTATAAGGTATTTGTGCAACACACAACAACACAATAAAAACACAACAAAAATACTCCACAAAGATTAAGAAAGATAGAGAATAATTTTATTAATGAATTAATAAAACAAGACCAAAACAACAAAACTCAAATAAGTAGAACCAGAGTTATACATTTGTTAAGAATAAATCAAAAAGTAGTGCTTAGAGTCAAATAGCGCTTAGGGGTTACTTGAGATCGCGCTTGACCGGGGTAAATCCAAAGTTCAGACTGACCACGATGGAGGGCAGGCCGGCTACAGGACCCATGCAGGAGCTGCTGAAAAAGTACCTCGGATGGAGCAAGCATTGGCGTTGAAGACTCAATGCGTCTTTTTCGATTCATGCAGTCGGGTCGATGCGTCGTCATCGAGCCTCACAGTCGGATCCCACATCGTCGTCTAACCCCTTACGATGCAGGCACTGCATCTTCGTCGACCCTCGCAGTGGGGTCCTACATCGTCATCAAGCCGTGCAGGAATGTCCTCGGATCAGCACTGCAGCAGTATCGAAAGACACTACATGAGTTCTGATCAGTGCAAAGTCATCACTGTGTCAATTCTAATGGTTCAGGACAGCACAAATCAACTTTCAAGGGTCCAGGACTGAACTGGCAGGGCAGGATTCAAAGAGAGCACAGTCCAGATGCTTTTGCAGAGTGCAGCAAGTATTTGATTTCTAAACAGGGGGCAGGCCTGCAAGCCCTTGGAGTCACTCTGGGTTCAAATAAGATGGGTGCAATCCTTGTCCTCTGCAGGGCATAGATCAGCAGGCAGCAGGGCAACTCAGCAAAGCAGAAAGCAGTTCTTTCAGATCAGCAGTCAGACAGAGTGGCAATCCTTGTAGCACAGTAGTCCTTACTCCTGACAGAGTTCTTCACAAGTCCAGTAGTGTACTGTCTTGGTAGGGTCAGAGCCCCAGTACTTATACCCAAATGTGCCTTTGAAGTGGGGGTGACTTCAAAGCAGATCCTTGAGGTGCACAGCTCCCTTTTCATCCCAGCCCTGTCTGCCAGGCTATTGGCAGGGGGTAATCAGCCCTTTGTGTGGGACACAGGACACTGCCTTTTCAGGTGTAAGTGTCAGCTCAATCTCCCTCTTCCTGTGCAGGAAGAGCTATCAGAATGGAGATCAATACAGATGAGTTCTCTGTCACACTCACCCTTCCTGTGTTTGTGGCTGTCTAGAGGGACTGCACAAAGTGTAGCTGTCACTCATCCCAGATGTGTATTGGAGACAGACTGCAAGGCACACAGAGCAGTAAGAGCAGAGAAATGTCCACTTTCTAAAAGTGACATTCTAAAATAGTAATGTTAAATCTAACTTTGCCAGTGGAGATGATTTATCATTACCATTCCAAAGATACGAACATGATGCAGCTACTACTTTCTAATCACAAATTACAGATTAAAACATCAAAAACTTAAAAGTACATGTCCTAGCTTTTAGTTACACAGCAACCTGTTCTTTGGCCTACCTAGGACCTACCTTAGTGGTGACATGTGTAATAAAAGGGGAGTTTAAGGCTTGACAAGTGGTTTTCAATGCCAAGTTGAAGTGGCAGTAAACTGCACATACAGGCCCTGCAATAGCAGGCATGAGAGATTTGAAAGGCAACTTGAGTGGGTGCCACAATCAGTGCTGCAGGCCCACTAGTCCCATTTAATTTACAGGCCCTTGGTATATGGTATACCACTTTACAAGGGACTTATGAGTAAATTAAACATGCCAAACAGGTGTAAACCAATTATATCATGTTTAGAGGAGAAACACATGCACTTTAGCACTGGTTAACAGTACTAAAGTGCTCAGAGACCTAAAGCCAACAAAAAGAAGGTCCCCCAAAGAATTTAGGGTGACCCTTCAGAAAATGCCGTTTACCAACACTGGGTTATCAGGGAACCAGTCTTTATATGTCTATGGAAGGTCTGAACCAATTCCAGCTTGTGACTGTTATTTTCTGAACCATTGATTGGATGCTGGTTCAGACCGAGGGATACTTAAAACTCTTGTCTGCACATCACAATTAAGTTCTCAACTTGGCACTCACCACAATATGTCAGTGACAGTACACACAAATAGTTCCTGGCACAAGGCTATGTTTCTTCTGTGGCAACCAGTTTCCTAAAAGTCAAAGTCTAAATGTGTGTGTCAACCTTGGCTGTGGGTATTTTATCCACTAGCTCAACACTTTGACCCTTACCTTTGCCCGTTTCGGCAACCACCTAAGACTCATCTATTCAGCTTGTTGCCTTTTCTTTTCAGTCATGTCCATATCTAGGAACATCTGCAGGAGCATCAAAAAACAGTCAAGGTTGGTGGATGAGTTTTATTAAATGAATAACTCAACAGCATGTTCCTGTGCAATGCACTAGGAAATGATAGTCATTTCATGTCAATTGAATTCTCATGCACAGAATGGAAGACTTAACAGTCTCAAAGTGGAGGATAGGTAGGGAAGAAGATAGAAAGGGTTAGCTTGCTATGGATAAAGGGTTTGGAGAAAGGTAGATGGGGTCTCATTGGAAGACAAATGGCAGACTGAAGTATTTTCGAGGTAATCTGTGGCCTGGTTAATACTTTATTGAAACGGGGTACAAATGTGGGGCACCAGTATGCACTCATAGTACAGAGTCCTAACATCCCAAGCCCCGATAGTCAAACTCCTTGACCATAAATAGGGCAGTATATTTAAGTCTGAATGATATATTTGGAACATAGACACTCCCCACAATCAGGAATTCGAAATAAGATCGTTTTGCAGCAACAACTTTAGCTTACAATAGTCAAATGCCAACAACACCTTTGGCTAAGAGTTTTAGGTTGTCACCATTAACATAATGCTATCCATGTAAAGTAGTGATATCTGCAATAATGTCTCAACAGGTATTAATAAAGAACTAGTTACATGTGTAATTAATAAGAACACAAGGGGAAGTACCAACAGTATTACTGTGCTTGTATAAACAGCTCAGAACACAAAATAATGAAAGGCAGCATCGACATTTCTCAACCATAGGTGCAGTGGATGTAGCACAGTGAACACTTAGGGCTCGTGAACCAGTCCCCATGAACGGTGCAAGTGAAGCACATTACTAAACAGGAAAACAAAAGCAGCGCATATACAGAGAATTGCATATGATCTTAGTACATGAGTTAAAAAAAGTTGTATCATCATGTAATTTTTTTTTTTTCTGCAGAGTTTTATATAGCGCGAACTTGACCCGAATCCAATCAGGTATCAGAGCGCTTTACATAGCACCAGTTACGTTACATGAGGACACACCGAAGTCAAGAAGCCACATTTTTGCTGCCTCAAGTGTCGACAGCATTTCGACCCCAATTATTAAGGGTCATCATCAGGACAATAACGCAGGTAGATAATGTACTGCTGATCAAGAGTCTAAAGAAAGCTGGCAATGAAGCTGTGATACTTAGGATTGGGCAACAGCTGAATCAATCGTGAGACTTTACTTACCTCTGGTAGCTCCAGATGGATGCAGGCAGGTCTTATGTATCTCTGCAACACAATAGCGTGGAAAGCCGAAACAATGAGGCCCTAATCCGATTTCCAGTCGTGTGTGTGTTGGCGGAGAAAGCAAGAGATGCCGAAAGCCCCAGGTCTATTAGGATGCGGCTCCTATTAATTAGTCCCCAATGTCTTTGTCCAAGCTGTGATTGGGAAAACCAGAGGGAATCAGAAACCAACAAGGTGGGTCAATAGCCCCAGGTGGAGAAAGGATTTAATTGTATGGGCCCTTCCAACACGAACAACCACCTCCATCAACTGCCTCGACCATTTGAATCCCCTCTGGTATTACATGATTATATAACTTTTTGTTTCATCATTGAACTCATGTACTAAGATCTTATGCAATTTTCTCTCTCTATATATATGCTGCTTTTGTTGTTCTGTTTTTTAATGTGCTTTACATGTGCCGTTCACAGGCACTGGTTCACGAGCACTACGTGTTCACTGTGCTATATTCACTGCACCCATTGTCGATAAATGTTGATGCTGTCTTTCATTATTTTGTGTTCTGAAATGTTTAAATAAACGCAGTAATACTTTTGGTACTTCCCCTTGTGTTCTTATTAATTGTGTAACTAGTTATTTACTAATACCTGCATAATGTCTCTTCCTGATTATTAGTAAACTGTGTTAAACAATGTATGCGCTGGAAAGCAAGATTGTCCAACCCTTTCCATACGCACCGCACCCAAATTGGGCCAGACAAAAAAAAAAGCCCCAATATAATTTCCAAGAGCACCCACGATACCATACTTTTCTCAAGGCAATGTATATGATGAAGACTGTGGTCGGAGGAATCCCTGGTCCATGTGCCAATACCGTGTCTAAAGCCAGCCTGGCTTGTTACAATACTAGTGGCGACTTCTGTATTACAGAAGCAAGGTATTTACTAAAAAACTACCCCATCCCAACAAATCTTCGATGCATAACATAGGAATGATTCCAAGAGGTAGAATGAAAGCGTAAATGTGTTCATTGTGTCAGTGCTGTGTGCATATGCACATATATGTGCATTGGAGGGAGAGTCCGAGCAACAGAGACTGTTCAGGGAGTTTCACTCGATAGTGTGCCTTTGTCCAGTCAGAACAAGGGCTTTACGTTGAAAAAAAAAAAAAAAAATCATGTTTTTCCTAAATAAACTCATGCGTGATGTAAACACAGTGTATGTACATCATACACAGAGTTAGGAAAATACATGTAAAAATCAAAATACAAATATTGTATAGAATTGTTCGTGCCAATTGCACATGCATAATTTACTAATGCGTCACAAGCGAATGTATGCAAATGTATCAGTTACCTAATGTGTCATGCAGGCATCTAAATTAAAACCTTCTTCAATTGATCTCAAAGTACCTGCCTCTGTCGTGACCTGTAAACTCAAGCTATACGAAGCCAGCGTTGGGAAATATTTCTATTGATAAACTGTGAACTCTGACTCCCGCTCAATTTCCGCGATGACCAGTGGCGCCAAATTGCGCGGTGGTGGCGTACCGTCAGCAAGCCATTAGCAATGGCGGGGCACAGCTTGACGCATTCTGCTTCTGCGTGACAAGACCCCCTCCCACCCTACCCCCTTCTCCCCAGGCCACTCTTTATTGGAACATATTATATTCACTGTGAGTTTAGTAATGTGGAGTACGCTTGACAAATGTGACTGATAAACATTTTAATGTATCATTTAAAAATGAATACTGGGTATGCAAATAAAAGCAAATGAGAACGACTGCTGAGAGCTCGACGCAGGAAGGGGGCATCATTAAAATATCTCTCCATGATAAACCATCAGGCACATAAAGGCATAGCACTCAGTTTCTAAGAAATGCAGCGTGTAATAAGCGTCCAACATGAAAGAACGTACCACCAGTAAGCGCACAGTGATGGGGCAGCGAACCGTGCTCGATAAAGAAATGAAAATCTAGTCCTGGAGAAGTACACAGAGAAAAATTAAATGGTTGTAAAAATAACTGATGAAATGAAACCGGCTATTACATGAGAGTTACTAGTGAAACCTACAATGCTCTTTAGATACTGTAGCGCAGAAGCAAATGGCCAAGCAGCGGGGCCATTAGGGATGTGAGTGGGAGGTAAGTGGCAGATGAGGTCGATATTGCTGAAGCTTGAGTGATTTCTCTGTGTTCGAGCAAGTAGTGGAAGGTCATCCATCAGAGTCGGGGAGATATTTGTAAGGTGAAGCGTATGAAGCATCAAGATGGCTGGTCATTGTGGAATTAGAATGTTTGAAACTAATGGAGTCCTCAATAGATCCGCGCGGCCGCTTCTCTCTCAATGGCCGTCCATTGTCCGTCCAACATCAACACGAATAGCACTAACCGCGCGCTCTTGCTATTAGACGTTTGGGCCAGTTGTTTTAGTGTGTCGGACATGGCGTCAATCAGCATGTGAGAGAAGAGGTTTACGTTCTGATTCACAGGAGTATACGACTGCACTGGTCCTTTTGGACCTTAGTGCAGTCTTCGACACGGTGTCCCATGAGCTGTTGTTGCACCGACTCAGAATGGGGGGCATGGACAGTGCTGCCCTTAACTGTATGCATTCTTATCTGGATGGCCGTAGCTTTCAAGTGACACAACTCCAAATATATTACTTTAGAGCAGGGGGTGCCTCAGGGCTCAATCTTGAGCCAACACTCTTTTTAATCTATACGTCGCCCCCGTAGCTAGGATTGTGAAAAAACAGTGTCACAATAGTGTCATATGCAGCTAGTGGTCACCCTTTTCTGAATTCGGTGCTAGGAGCCAGCAGCTTTACAGACTGCTTAAAAGATTTGGCCTTTTGGATGACAGGCAATTGCCTGAAACTAAATGGTAATAAAACAGAGATACTGATAGTAGGGAACACTCCATCCATTTGGTCCTCAGCCTGGTGGCCACCAATCCTAGGCTCCCACCCGTAAAAGAGAGATGAAAAACTTAGGTGTCTGGATAGATTCCACCCTTTCCTTTGAGACTCACATCAAGAAAGTTGCAGGCAGGTGCTTCGGAATCCTGAAGACCCTACTGAAAACTCTCGACATTCTCCCTGTGTCGGCTAGGAAAACCCTGACCCATGCCCTCGTTACAGCACGATTAGATTATGGAAATGTGCTGTATATGGGTGCAACAAAAAGGGGACTCTATAGGCTGCAGTGTATCCAGAACGCAGCAGCTCCCTTGGTCCTGAGTCTGCCAAGAAGGGCGTCCTCAGAGAAAGTGCTGGACTCACTACACTGGCTGCCCATTCAGAAAAGAATCTCATTCAAGACACTATGCTTTTGCCACCGTACCTTGCAGGGCAAATGCCCACTCTACCTGCAGGACCTTCTGACTCCTTATAATCCAGAACAGCATCTTAGATCCACCGGGACTCACCTGGTGAAAGTTCCCAGGATGAAGAAAGCACAAATGGGTGCTCGTTCTTTTAGCTACCTGGCAGCTAAAAGCTGGAACGCCCTACCCCTGCTCCTTCTTGTGGAACCATAAGAGAGCCTCTTCCGTAAAAAATTAAAAACGTGGCTCTTTCAACTGTGATTGTTTTTGGTTCCCTGTGTCCTCTGATGTGCTGTTTCCGGAGTTGTCAGATAGAGCAAATAGCACGGGGACACACCAGTGGTGTAAACGGGCGCTTTCTAAATGCAAAATAAATAAATAAATACATATAAATCGAACCTCTGTAAAAAATGATGAAAGTTCCATCTGTCCAACATTGATTTCCGCCCCATTATCCAGTAATCTCTTCCAAGCCAACCAATCGTGAAGCAGAGAAAGTAAAACAGCTCCATTTGCGATGATGCCCAAAGATCAACAACAAAATTGACCCTGGTCTCCTCACTCTCCTTGACCTCTTAGAACCAGATGAGACTATTAACCATTAAGGCGTTCTTAACACACTTTATACAGCGTGAGCCCCACTCAACTGTAAGTAGGTCACCTCATTTCTTGGCAATTGTTAACAGTAAGCCCACATGGATTAATTTACATTATCTTCAATGTTAGATTTTTAATCTATTATGGTTGCATTGTAGCACCACTGTTCTTTAATGGCTGTGCATCTTACTGGCTGGGCAGAAAAACCTCATTCACTAATTCACCCATCACACACAAATGCACATCATTGTGCTGGTGGCGCATGAGAAAGGTGATCAACTAATCTGAATAAACATTATTGAATCTTTGATTCTAGCCCTCTGACTGAATCCCAGTCCAGCCAAGACAGTATTCATTCATTTAAACTATGGCAAACTCACATGCCTAGATCAAAGTCTGGTTTAAAAATATGTATCTGGAAGATTTCTGGCACATGCTCTCCTTCAGCTGGAAAGAATAGGACTTCTTCATTGATATCCCTGCCTCCTGTCCCACTGTTTTCAATTTACAGTTCGAGACCTCATCTTCTTTTCACATTAATAAGCACAACAACCTTCCCACTGCCCTCATGGAATCTACCCTCAACCCTTAAGACTGCTTTCATGATGCCTTCTACCTCTTCACAGTACGACTAAGTCATCCCCATCCTCCGAGCCATCACCGGCTCCCCTCTCAGCATCCATTAAGATCAGAGCATTGAGCATCATCAAAAAGACCTTACATACCTCTAATCCACAATGCCTGGAAGAAAGACATTTCGTTTCTGGCTGCTCCTACACCAATCACAGAAAACCAGTAAAACTAAGAGCCACCTGGCGAAGAAAGAAGGAACATTGCTTTTACTTCCATGCTCCAACCTCTGCAACAAGCCCCTCTTTACCAGAGAAACAACCCCACATTCTTGACATTGAGGAAAAACTTCCCAACTCTGCTAATCTTCTGTCACCTCAACCCAATATCTAACTTCTCTCTCCCTTCCACTCGGCTATCTGCAAATATCTGTGAAGTGTAAGTACACAAGTTCTCTAATTCCGCCTCAGGGTCTGTAAACGTAAATACCTATGCTATTGTTAACTCCCCCTAGCTTTTATAAGTGACATAGCTGACTCTGTAACTTGCACATACCTCATGTGTGCTGGTACAGGAGCATCTAGACAGATACAAACAAAACTCCAATAGGAATAGAAAAAAAATGATCCCACAAATAAACTGCTTGGTTTGCTCATCCTGATTGTCCACCGAGCTGACAATCTGCATAAGTAATATTTCTCAATGGACCTTTTCCTGTCTGTCTACACCTGTTGGTCAGTTCAAGGAGCACTTGTCAGATTACCTGTGAATCACATAAAAAGCAGAAACCTACTTTACGCATACTAGTGATTGTAAGGGATTACATTAATAGTGTTTGTTTCTAGCCTGATATTGGGAAACGGACACACAGTAAGAAAGGAAAGAAGATAGCGGCCTGAGGGTAAATGCAGTGAGGATGACGTTTCAGCTGTATAGCTGCAGTGCCAAGAAAGAGCTGCAATTTCCTATGAAAGATATTGCATCATGGCCCTCCTTCTCTGAGGCCATATTGTAATTTTCAATTTTGCAGGGGTTAATATTTACAAAGTGCACAATTTGTGATCCATTCTGATTTATGCATTTTACAAGGACGTTAATTTCCTAAGGACAAGTTATTCCACATTCCCAGCAGGTCAAACAGCGCGTGTGCTGTGCTTACCAGGTGAAAATTGTGCTGGCAAAACCCCCTGGTTTGCATCATTTGCACCCGAGTTGTAATCTTGGTTGAAGCACAATTGGGAATTTGCACCCAATTCAGGATGTGCTGTTTGTCCATAAAGACTGCTTATAGATTATCTTCTACTGCTCATAGCCATAGACTCCTATAGCCGACGTTTGAGTCAAAATACTACAATGTGCTTAAATAATAGGAACCAGATTGTTATCACGTAGTCAATGCAGGAAGACAGGGCTTTGGGTAGACTCATTTGCATACGTCCCTTTGCAGCCAGCAGATCACAAGTCTGAGTCTTTGTGATTTGACTCAGACTGTAATCTTTCCAATGTCAAAAGAATGCGTGCTATTTAATGATAACAACCTTTATTTCCAATGCTACCAAGATGCAAGAGTTTTGATAACTGTGGAAGATGAGTGAAGTAAAATAACACTTTCAGAATGAAAAATTAAATTTTCATATGTAGTTGTGCAAATAAAATTTGTGCACAATCACATTTTCATGAACACTAGTGCAAATTAAATTTGTTTGAGTGAGAGTGAGTGAAAATGTACACTAAACTTGCACATTATGGTATGCTATGTTCTGGAGCAGAGGCTCTGCACTGCTTCTAGTTGAACAGCAGGTCTTTGAATTCTTGCGGAGGTTGAGGAGTGTAGTGGCAGTTCTGATGTGTAAAGGGAGGTTTTCCAGTTTTTGACAGTGATGGAGGACGCGTTCCCTCCTGTCTTGCTTCTTCGGATGCGGGGATTCATGAGAGGGAAAGCAAGGTGGAACATAGGTGTCCGGAGGGTTAGTTGAGTTGGAGTCAATCGTTGAGGTGCGCTGATTCTGTGTTGTGGAGGGCTTTGTAGGCGTGGATGAGCTGCTTGAATTTGCAACATTTATGGATGGGTAGCGAGTGTAGTTGATTGAGAAAGGGCGTTATCTGTGGGAGGGTGGGCTTGGGCCCCAGGTCGGGTGGCCACCAGAAGAAGTCCCAGTGGTAACCCTTACTTCCGAAGATCAGGATCTCTGTTTTGTCCGTGTTGATTCTGAGGCAGTTCTCTTTCATCCAGATGGCCATGTTGGACAAGTAGGTGATGACATTTGTCCTGGTGGTGTTGTTTCTGTCGGTCGGGGGAAGGTTGAGTTGACTGCCATAGTGTAGGAGATAATGTTGATGCTGTGGTTTCCAATGATGTGGACAAGAGAAGCCATGTGTATGTTGAACACGGTTAGGCTGAGGGAGGAGCCTTGGAGGACTACCCAGACAAGCGTCTTGTGTTCGGAAGTGAAGGTGGAGATTTTGACTCGTTGTGTCCTGTTGAAAGGGAGGGTGGG
This sequence comes from Triturus cristatus, assembly GCF_964204655.1. Classification (NCBI taxonomy): domain Eukaryota; kingdom Metazoa; phylum Chordata; class Amphibia; order Caudata; family Salamandridae; genus Triturus; species Triturus cristatus. Next base: position 452,670,802 of record NC_140587.1, read on the forward strand.
AACTTGGATGTCTGAGTCCTGAAGTCTGGTGATAAGGGTTCCATGGGAGATGATGTTGATCCCTGAGGAGACGTCAAGCAGGATGAGGGTGGTGGTTTTCCCTCTGTCCATGAAGGCAGTTTTCATGTTGTGGTGGCTGTGGAACCCTGATAGGGTGGAGTACAGGAGGTGGTACTGTCCAAATTCGAGCTGTTCAGAAAGATGCCGCTGGGGATGGAGGATTTGATGATGGTGGTGAGATTGGCACTGCGCAGTGTGCTTCCTAGGTTGAACATGTGATTAGGGCAATGGTCTGTGGGAGACCCTGAGTGGATGGTCTGTGTGATTCTGGTGGTGCCTTCTGTGCTGAGGGGGCTCCAGTCTGTTAGGGGTGGGTGCTCATGGTGGGGGGTTGTTTGGTAATGTCCTCTATGGTGGGTTGGGGTACAAAGTTGGTGTAGATTTTTTTATATATTCATTGATTTTGCAAATAACACATACCCCCCCACCATCACGGTTTCACAGTGTCCTTGTATAGGATCTACAGAATCAGGTTTACCTCTTCCCCCCCACATTACACTTTCTGTATCCTTTGTTGCACTTCCCCTTTGCAACGGGTTCATCCCTGATGGAATGTGCATCAAGTATCCCCTACTGACTACCAAACTGCCCCAAATGTTATCAAATTTCGATTGCAATTCTCGACTCCGTTATATCTCCTTTTCCATGAGTTTGCGGTATTCCATGCCTATCACCCAAGTCTGGTATTTGGGGGTTCCCGGAGCCCCATTTCTAAGTGATATCTCATTTCGCTATCATACAGCCAAGGTTTACCAGGAATTTCTGATACTGGGTATGGTCTGTCTGTCCCCACACTCCCAAAAGAGCAAGCCTGCTTTGGAGGTGAAAGGGGGCTTCTGTTGCCTCCTCAAGCGCTCCCCGCACTGTCTCCCAAAAACTTCTAATATTGGGACAGCTCCAGAGTGCATGGAAAATGGTGCCTTCCTGCCCACACCCTCTAACACACTATGCTGTTGGTGTAGATCTTGAGTATTTTATTCTGGAAAAAGTCAGAAAGGTAATCGCAGAGGTTCTGAGAGGCAATGATGGTGTTGGAGGATGCAGCTGGGCTGGTGAAATCTTTGACAATGTTGAATAGTTATTTGCGATAGTTGGAGCAGGATTCGAGTCTGAGCACGAGGGCTGCTTTTCTGTCTTCTTTGATCTGTCCATGGGACCTTCTGAGTGCGGATTTGGAAGAGTTCCTGGAGGTTTTGTTGTGGCTGTCTCTCCAACTCCTTTCCAGATGTTTGCAATAGCTTTGGAGTATCTTAGGTCTACAGTGTACCAGCATGCTTGAGCACAGGTCCGTGTGTCTGATCCATTTCATAGGGGCCAGAGTGTTGGTGCATTATGCGATCCTATAGTTGAAGGTGGATAGGTCATTCTGTAAGTCACCTGTGAGGGTAGGCTGGTTGGCTCTGAAGGTGTGGATCCAGTCTGCTTCTGTTATGTTGTTCTAGTTGCGGCTGAGGTTGAGGATTGGTGTTGGTTTTCTGGGGTGGGGTTCGGTGATTGAGAATTGTACAATGGAGTGGTCTATCCATGTGAACTGGGTGAGGTGGTGAAGGTAACCTTGTCACTGACTGTGAATATTGGGTTGAGTGTGTGACCAGCGATATGGACAGGCTGTGTACAAGATTTGTGATTTCCATTATGTTGAGGCTTTCTAGGAGGACGGTGGCGTTGCAGTCCATTGGGTCATCATGGTTAATGTTGAGGTCACCAAGCAGGAGGAAGATATTGGTTCTAATGGCAATGGGGGTGACAACATCGGTGAGGAGGTTGCTGAAAGTGGTGTGGGGTCCTGGCTGTCAATAAGCGAGGGTGCCTGAGAAGGTTGCAATGTGCCTTAGATGTAGTTGGAAGTGCAGGTGCTCCTTAAGCAAAGCATGGTTGGTTCGTCCATTGGGTGGTGCAGGTGATGATGTCTTTGTGGATGATTGCGAGGCCTCCTCCCGTTTTGTGGAGCCGGTCGCAGTGGATGATCTTGTAGCTGGGGGGATGGCTACTGCGATGGCAGAGGTGGTGGATGGGCTGAGCCAGGTTTCGGTGAGGTAGAGGATGTTCGGGTAGTGAGTGTCGATGAAGACTCAGACTTCGGTGACGTGTTTGCAGAGACATATAGTGTTGAGGAGCATGCAGGTGAAGTGCATCTGGTGAGTGTCGTGGGGGAGATGCTGCCGGAGAAGCATCAGTGAGCACATGAGAATTGTCCTTACGTGTGAGTCACAGTGGTGTGGGGGACATAGTCATGTCGGCTTCTGGTGTTGTGCACTAGCAAGTCATCAGAGGTATAGCAGTGGCGATTGGATGGACCAGGCACCCACTACACGTGCCCGCTGGTGGTCATGCAGCAAGTGACATTAAGTAGATCCTAGCATGAGGGCAGGGCTAGGGTGAAGCAGGAAACCATAGAGGAAGAAGGCAAGCGGGAGAGTAGATAAGGAGAGGAGGGGATGGCGGTGAGAATAGTGGGAGGAGGGAGGTTGGCGGTCTCTGCAGGGAGGGTAGAATTTGGCACCAGAAATGGGCACATATACTGTCACAAGAGACAAATGGGCACAAATAAATGGGCACAAAGAGCACGAGAGCCAAAGAAGGCAAATGGCACACATGACACAAAAGGCACAGACACCAAATACAAGAGAGCACAGAAGGCAGAGTGTGAAGCAAGAGTATGGAGGCGAGTGTGAGAAGAGAGCAGAATGGAAGTAGGAGGAAAGGGAGAGAGACAGAGTGCAGTGAGGTGGGGCCTGGTGCTGGCCAGGCGGCTTTGAAAGGGCCTTAGATTGGTCAGAGGACCAGTCCAATGTAAGTGGGAGCTGGGGCCTGGGCACCTCCAAGTGTAAGTGCACATCTCAGAATGCCTAACCACAACTGAATTGGTCCATTAGCACAAATCGTGGTGTTTTTTTGGGCTTGGTGTGTGTTTTTCTGGACAGTTCTGCTTGCATTGCACAGCCCAAGTGATTGGCTTTACCTTAGACGAATCAATGGCAGTTCACTGAAAGTGCACATCTTACAAATATGAATGACAAGTTTTAAATGTTAGCCTTGTTGGCCCACTTTGTTATACAAAAAGGTAGGCTATGCACAACCTAAGCATACCTAGAATTAAATTGGTGTTGAGCGTTTGTGTTCCCTACATATTTCTGACTCCTTCTCTTGCTCATCAACTAAGTAATTTATTCGTTCAGCCCCTTTCTCACTCACTCAACAAAAATATAATATTCAAATACATAATGTGATGCTGCAAGAACATTGATTTTATAAATACATTTTGTAATGAAGCACAACAAGTTCCTTAGCTTTGTAATGTTACTTTCCACCTCACTCCTAAACATTTCTATCATCACTTTTTGAATTTGTTAGTTAGGGTTTGTTGTGCATGATTGACGATTTACCAACAATTAATTCCAAGCATTATACATGTTCATAAAATTACATGAAATGGGGAAAACCACTGCTCACATTTTAGATGGCTTAGGGTTTGAAATGTCTTGGAAGGAAACATACACTTATCATAGTTTCCCTGAAATGGTGTTATGATCAGTAGGTTATGTATATTTGGATCCACAATACCTCTGGAATACAAGCTACCTCATGCCTGATTCTAGTCTTACCTTCTCTCTTGTACCTACTCTTTAAAAGAGACCTCAATTTATCAGGACCTCCTTGTCCTTTAATCGTGAAGCTGTTTTTATTCTGTTTTATTGATTTAAGCAGGTTATGTTAAGTTATGTTAAAACATTTATAAAGCACCTGGTTACTCCCTTCGGAGTGTCCCCTGCCTAGATTCCACACCTCATAGTAGCCTAAAGACACCCAACTGAAAAACCTTTTTACGATTGTCTAAAAAGCCAGGTCTTTAGCTTCTTCCCAAAATCCAGTTCAGAGCGTTCCTGTCTCAAAATGGCGGAGAGACTGTTCCACAGTTTGGATGCCAGGTAGCTGAAAGAACAACCTCCCATTCTCGCTCTAGCCACCCTGTGGATTACAGTGTGAGCCTCACAGGTATGCCACGTAACTACCTGTAGCTGCGCCAACTACTCAAAAATATCATTTGTTATGTGCAGCTAATATCTACTTGACCTATTACTGGTTTAAGTTAACTCCATAAGCTTTTTTGTTTTTAAATGTTTCACATTTTTGAAGATTGATGAGGGGATTTTGTATATAATATTGTGATTTTATTTTCAAGTTTAGCCCAGTGGAGTAAAGCAAAATGATGACCCAACCCTTGCAGAAAGTGATGCGAGACTTCTGGGTCTCTCATAAATTCATTGTCATTATGTTATGCTAATTTAATTTATAACGTGCACAAAACACCCTGGAAGGGGATCTTGGCGCAGCTCAGAACATAAACAGGTAGGCCAGTTTCTTAAGCTGTAAACAGCACAGTCTTGAGAAATTTCCTACTTTTGAAATAATGAGGACATTGACGTAAGTGAAGCCGGAGCTTTTTCTAATAAAAATGGGCTAAATAGGAAAAGGGCCTTTCACCTGCGCAAGACTTTCTGATCTGGGGGACTGTAAGCAAGACTTTGTCACTGGATCCTCACAGTCAACTTGGCAGATAAGGAAAAAGCTTGGAAGACAGATAGAATGGGCCTTTGCCACTTAAGGACTTATGTGTCAGACTGCAAATTAAAAACACTATTATTTTGTGAATTGGCATTCAATGAAGAGAGTGCAAAGAGGAGAAAAAGCTGACCTGGATGGACGACTGGTTATAAGACACGCTGCAGTGTTCTGTACTACCTGCAGTTTGTTTTATCAGCATCTCATTGGTGGTAGCAATGCAATGCAATAATCAAGGTGGCTGATAACCAATGCTTGAACTAAGGTTTTCCTCGTATATTGTGGAAGGATAGTGAAAACTCTCCGTAACAAGCGCAACATATGAAAACAAGTCCCTATGGTGTTTCCAACCTGCTCTTTCATAGTGAGGGCTTGGTCAAGTTGAACTCCCAGATTTTTATTGACTAATTTTAGATTAGGTGCAGCGCCCAATTCCGAGGACCACCAGTCTGGTGACCAAAGCTGGCTATAGAGCATAATCTCGTTCAGCTGTAGAGAAATTTCTGTCATCCAAGTCGCAATGGCTGTCATACCAACAGAAAAGCTCGCTTTTGCATTGATTAAGTCTTTGCTAAGTGTGAAAATGAACTGTGTATTGTTAGCATACGATAGAGTGTCAAAACCAACAACGTAGGCAATTTTGGCAAGGGGGGGCTACATAAATGTTAACGAGAGTAGGGCTCAAGCAGGAGCCGTGTGGACCCCTTATCTAATTGTAAAGTTGTGAATTATAAGGGTCCAAATTAATCATCTGAGTAAAGCTCGTTAGAAAATCCTTGAACCATTTTAATGCTGTGCTGAATGGAGCCACTGAAGGTTGATGGTACCCCTCTATGATGCAGGGAATACATAGGGCCTGCTTACACCCCAGATTTTAGTGCTTAATTTGTATAAAAAAAGATACATAAAGAAATGCCAGAGACCAATAGATTTGTTGAGAGAGCACAGCTCACTGTCACTGTCAGGTGTGAGAACCTCTTGTGGTAGAAGTCTTCGCTTTTGCTGCTATTTTATATCGCTGCACTTGCCATTTTTAAAACTGTTTTAATATTGTTAAAAATTTGATTGCACTCTGCACTTTACTACCGCTTAGATTGGGTGGAATCTTTATCATTATTATACTTTTAGCTAACTGCTAGTCACTGCTCAGCTTTTACCTTGGTTCCCGATCACTTGCCTCTCCCCTCGCGCTCGACCCTGGCGGTACCCAGATGTTAGCGGGCCCGCACTGCACACAGGGTTGGCGCGCTAGTCTTTCTTTGCTTTCACACCACGGAAGCTACATTAATCGCGCTGGAGCGGACGCGCAGCGGGTGTGAGAACCTGTTGTGGTAGAAGTCTTCGCTTTTGCTGCTATTTTATATCGCTGCACTTGCCATTTTTAAAACTGTTTTAATATTGTTAAAAATTTGATTGCACTCTGCACTTTACTACTGCTTAGATTGGGTGGAATCTTTATCATTATTTACTTTTAGCTAACTGCTAGTCACTGCTCAGCTTTTACCTTCGTTCCCGATCACTTGCCTCTCCCCTCGCCCTCGACCCTGGTGGTACCCGAATGTTAGCGGGCCCGCACTGCGCACAGTGTTGGCGCGCTAGTCTTTCTTTGCTTTCACACCACGGAAGCTACATTAATCGCGCTGGGGAGGACGCGCGCAGCGGGCGCGCTGAAGGCGTGCCAGAGACAAGCTCGTCTGCTCCCGTCAGCGTCCGTAACGCGTCCAGCGCCATAACCCCAGGCCAAATACGCCCCGGAAAATATAGCAGGGAACAGCTGTTATCTTTGGACCAAGGACCATGTAAGCCACATGATCTAACTCTTTTGAGTAAAATGGAGTGTACTAATTGTCCGTATTGTTTGGGAGGCTTGATCAGTGCTAGGGTAGGAGGGAGGGAAGGTGGAATCATGGGAACCCAAAGGGATACCCAAAGTGGCACCCCTTCCCGGTATAAAGTGGCTGGTAACCATTTGTATATTCAGGAACTGAATCTGCAATGCGTGTTACTCAATATTCGATCGCTAAGTAAACACAAATACCAGATAGAGGACATGATTCGAAGTATGAACACTGACATAATCTTTCTCACTGAGACATGGGCAGATAATGCCTCATGTCCCGATTGGAACATAGCCCTGCCAAAAGGTTATACAGTGATCTCACAAGATAGAGAGGTGGGAAGAGGGGGGGGCTTAGCTATTGTTTATAGGGAACATATAAATCTGAGGGTAACCACCACTAAGGATCTCCCGGCAGAAGCCCTGCATTTCATTATTAGTATTAACAATATCATGAAGGTTCAGGGCTTATTGCTCTATCGCCCCCCGGTCCCAAAACGCCATTTGCTCAGTCCCTGATGACTTATTTAGAGTCTCAAACTGACTCTGGCCCGTTTATGTTACTCGGGGATTTTAATTTTCACCTGGATCTTGCTGACAATTCTGACACTAAAAGACTACTTGATAATCTTGTCACTTTTGGATTCACTCAGCTGGTCACAGAGCCAACCCATCAGGCGGGCCATATTTTGGATGGTATTTTTTCAAATAACTCTAAAATAATTTTGGTAAAAGTCACTCCTTTCCCATGGACAGATCATTACGCTGTCCATTTTAAGATCAAGGTTTCACTACCACCTTTGGGGAAACAAATAAAACCCACCAAAGTTATGTCCAGACGGTGGAATAAAGTCAGCGCAGATGATTTGCTAGTAGCTCTTGGCAAAGACCCCCTGTCGCTGTCTAAAGATTGCAACGAGGCAGCCTCTTAAATTAACAACTGGCTTCTGACAGCAGCTGACCAGGTAGCCCCTGAAAAATGGTCTACCATTAGAAGACATAAGCCCACCTCCCCTTGGTATAATCCCCATCTGAAAGCCCTAAAGGTGAAATGTCGAACAGCCGAGCGAAAATGGCGGCAGGATTATGACAAGCCTGCAAAAATGATTTATAATATTGCCCTTAAAGAATATAAGGAGGCAATTATAGAGGCAAAAAAGCTGTTTTTTTTGCCACTAAAATTGAGGAAGTGGGAAACTCCTCTAGGGAGCTTTTTAAAACAGTAAATCTGCTCTCTAAATCCCAACTAGGCACTATTTTTCATCCCGATCAAATCATGTGTGATAAGCTAGCAATTTTCTTTCAAAATAAAGTACAAGTTATCTATGATAACCTCTCTGAAGCTTGTCAGCTTTCAGATATAGTACAGCAATCACAGGTGACAGTGGGACCATTCTTAAGGGAACTAACTAGTTTCCCAATGATCAGTCGAGAGGAAGTTTGTAATCTGCTTCTTTCCATAAAATCCCTGCCCGGCTACGGTACTACACCTGGCTGCTAATAGGATTGGTGATGAATTGACGCCATTAATCAATCAAGTTCTGGAGTCAGGCAGTTTTCCAGCATGCTGGAAAATGGCCACGATCAGGCCTATTTTAAAAAACCTACGCTAGACCCAATAGAGCCCAAGAACTACCGGCCGATTGCTGGTCTGCCTATAATGGCCAAGATCTTGGAAAAATCAATGAACAGAACATTGACTGAATACCTCGACACCAATGAAATATTGGATTTAACTCAGCATGGTTTTCGATCTAACCACTTGACCGAATCTGCTTTGATCGTAGTTGCTGAGGAGATCCGGAGAATAATTGATCAAGGGGGAAATGCAGTCTTGGTTCTGCTTGATTTGTCGGCAGCCTTCGACACCGCAAACCATACGGTGTTGGTTCAGCGGCTTCGAGACGTGGGTATAGGGGGTCAGCGTTGTCCCTCCTATCCTCTTTTTTGGATGGGAGAGTGCAGAGCCTACACTGGGAGGGTCTGCAATCAGAGAGCTTCTATCTGCCCTGTGGGGTCCCCCAGGGTTCTGCATTATCACCCACTATTTTCAATATTTACATGCTGCCACTGGCCAACTTGATTAGGAAGCAAGGTTTCGAATTTACGTCATATGCTGATGACTCTCAGCTCATAATCTCCATGGCTAAACATCCCGAGAACACGGCTGTCAGGTTTCATGCCTGCTTGGAGGAGATTATGACTTGGATGAACCATAGCTTCCTAAAAATCAATACTGACAAGACAGAAGTTATTGAATTTGGCCAGGGGCAACCTCAATGGGACGCATCTTGGTGGCCAATGACAGCTGGGGAATGTCCCACCCCTGCATCTAAGATCAGAAATCTGAGAGTCATCTTTGACTGCAAATTAACTTTTTCTGCCCAAGTTAATAGTCTCACCTCTTCTTGTTTCTTTTTAATTAAAACCTTAAAGAAGATTTCTCCCTTCATTAGGAAGGAACTACAGAAGTCAGTGGTAGTAGCCCTTTTACTTTCCAAATTAGACTACTGTAATGGCCTACTACTGGGAATAAATAAGTCCCAAATGAGCAGGCTTCAATCACTACAGAACGCTGCTTCTAGATTACTCCTAGACATACCCAGGGGAAAATCTACCTCTGCTGGTATTCGAACCTTGCATTGGCTTCCAATTCAGCGTCGAGTTGAATTCAAGGCCTGATGTCTGGTCCATAAAGCTTTTTATGGAGGAGGCGCTAAGGCCATGCATATATTGTTCAGACCTTATATCCCCACTCGATCACTAAGGTCTAGTACTTTGGGTCTTCTCCATCTGGACAGGATTAGGAAGGCAAGATGGGGTGGTAGAGCTTTTTCCCATTGTGCAGCAAAGTTATGGAACTCACTGCCTACAGCCATGCGTCTCCAACCTAACAGACTAGTTTTCAGGAGAGCCTTGAAGACCTGGCTGTTTGCTATAACATAGGCGACTGCTACGGGCTTTAACATAGGTACTCACCTCTTAGCGCCAAGACGCCACGGCATACGAGCGCTCTATAAAAACATATCCTATCCTATCCTACTGCCAGAGCTTCCCCTTTCCACCACTAGATTTTCCCACTTTCATTGTTGGATCCACTCACTGTATTCTGTACCAGCACAACCTTCCCCTTTAATGATAAGGGGTCAGTATGCTCTTGAATTATATGTGGGCCAGTATACCCATATGAGTTTATACCATGAGGCTGTGCTTCATCACCAACACCTTAGAGGATCTTGGCAAATCACTTGATTTGCTCAATGCATAAGCCGCAGCTGTACCGCTGACATGAACCAAGTCAGTTAGCTTCTTCTCTGAAGTGATGAGAAATACTGTCTCTCCGAGTAATACTTTCTCATCCTCTTGAAGACAAAGTAAGTGATTTAGTCATACTGACCATCATCTCTCACTCAGTTCAGCGTGAGATTGTTTCATTGTCTGTGAGCTGTCTCTAAGAGAAAACTCGGACCTCATACTGCATTATAAAGTAGCATGAGAGGATCAAAGGGAATATTTTCTTATTAGAGAAGAGTGTTCTAGAGTAGGAATGAATCCAATTGCCCGCCAACCGGTCACCTTGTGAAATTAAAGGTACAGGGTACTCCAAAGGTTTCCTTGCAAGGTCATGCACATTTTATGAATTCTATTTAAACCACTAACATGAAGCTGTATTCTTGTATGGCCAGTGGCCCTGGATTATTTTCAGTGTGCATGTGCTGCCGTCAATGTTACAGCACTGAACTTATAAGGATTCAGAAAAATTCAAGCATCACACAAAGAACAGGGGTCACAAATGAGCCATTCCCATTCAGGAAGGGGGTGCCAAGAGTGTAGTATGTGTGTAAAAAGTTGGTTATAAAAAAAGAGTGTAGTAAGTAGCTAATGTTGAATTTTGGAGCACACTGTCACAAATATACTTCAAGAGCATAGCATGGTAGCACACAGTAATTTACAGACAGCACATTTCTCATTAAAATGACTACTAAATTTGCATGTATAGTTTTACTGATAAAACTGTATAGCACACAAACTATAATGAGTGGTAATCCAATTTTAGCGATATTTGTCATTTGCGTAACACCAAAAAAAATGCCTTGATTTGTTTTGATCCTATTAAAATCTTTGTTTCCCTCACGCTTCAGGATTACAAATAAAACACCTTCTACAGCCTTTCCTTTCACACCAACAGTGTTGTTATATAGTTTACTTTACAAAATCCACTCACTATGCAGTTAGAGAAATAAGAGTGAATACTAATGTCCAAGTTAAAAGATTAAACAACAATTTGTCAGAAGAATATATTTGACCTGTCTTTGAACACACAGCAAATATGACAAGATAAAAACAAACTGTAAAGTCATCTTAAATGCCTCATTCACCTTTAGATCTTCAGCGTGGTTATTTTAGGGTGCTGCAGCACCCCGCCACTGCATCTCGTCTTCCAGCGCCTATGTTTATAGCACTTAATATTGCACATTTTTCGTTTTTACAAGCTGTAAATAATAATTGTTAGTAGCCATTACCCAGTTTAATGCCACATGAACTGAGTTTGAGTCTAGCTTGCCTGCATTTGTACTGTGACCTTCGGATTCCTGTCAATCTCAGCGGTGAATGTGAACTCACTTAGTCATGTTGCTTGCTGCACCAATCCTTTTTAGGTCAAGCATAGCGCAGCGCGCATGCGCTGCTCTATGGGGAGGCCTCTTGGATTCACTCCAGACTTTCTCGAAACTTGTCCGTGTGGTTTTCAACTTCCACACATTCTATTGGCCTTTGTGTGTGGGTTTCAAAACTGAAAGCATGCAATTGGCCAAGGTGGGTGCATGTCCCACCTTTTCTGTAAATGTTCACTCCCACTGCATCCAGCTGTCAGGAGCGAGCAGCGGCGCGCAGGGTGCCAGTTGCATTCCTCGTCGTGGATCATTAAACACAGCGCTGTTGCTTTCAGTTTAGCGGCCACGCTTGTTTTTTCACTCCCCACCTCTCCTCTCTGACCATGCCTCCCTCCTCTCCTTCCGCCCCCGCAGCCTCTCGACCTTCTCCAGCAGTTTCACATCCGTGTTCTCTCTCTTCCCCTTCTTGTGGCTGTTTTTTCCTGCTGTGTTTTTTTGCCTTATTCTGTTTATGTACTTCCTGGTGATTCCCTATTGCTTTCGTAGTCTCAGGGTCCTTCATGGACAAGGAGGAAATCCTATATATTATGAGACCAAGCGCAATACTCCCCCAAATACTTCTTCTTTGTCTCCATACCAATGCACCAATTGACACCCAGAGGCCGGTGAGCTTCCTGTTGTCTTGTTGTACCCCTTTCCTCTCCCTCTGAGCTTAATATATTCTTACTATAGATGGGGATGGGGCTTCACTACATATTGTTCACTCCCACTGTGATATGCTTTACAATGTAAACGTTGGTGATATCCTGCATGGGTTAAGTCACGTTCTGTATTTTGTTATTATGTTGTCTCACTGGCTATTGCTAAGGGTTGACTCTTTTGATGCTTATCTTCACAAGAATATCTATCCTCAATTTGCTTAAACTTTTGTGTCAATAAACAGATTTTACAATAAAAAATAGGGATTAACTGAAAAAGGCAATGGTTAAAGTAATGTTATAAGTGGGAGATCATAACTCACCCTCACAATGCACTGCTAATTTGCTCACATATCACATCACTCATGACATGTTCTATGACACATTGATAACATCACTGCAACATCTAAAATTATTTAATTGATGAAAACACTCTGTATTGGAGGGGCGTGAGTTATAGTTACTTTAGGGGAAAAGTTCTAGGTGCTTGAGATAACATAACTGGCGAATTTCAGTGGTTTGGTTACTTTAAAACGATATGTTTTAACTGACATTTTCTCCTAATTATAACATTCCTTTAACTTTTGTTTTTTCCAGTACATTTTTAAGATTTCTAAAATCTAAAGTAACATATTATTATTAATCCTATCTATAACATCCTTTGACCTTTATTTTTTGCAGTAAATATATGTGGCAAACGTTTTGCAGTATGGTTTAGGTCTGAGCCAACAAGATGGAGCCTTGCGCCAATTTGTTTAATTTTTTATTTTCAATATGAAAATTCCGAAGTGGATTTTTTAAAGCAAAAAATATAATACCCCCCTCGCCATGGTAGTCATCTCCAATAGCGAAGGGGCATTTATTTGTTTTCATTGTCCCTTACCACAATGGTTTGCCTGGCGGTGATGGACAGTAAAAAATGGCTGTATGTTCACCCATCCTCATTGGGCGAATGGATATAGAGATAATTCTCCATCGGGCCATCAGAGAAATTTGGATACAGCAGTGACAGAATAGTCAGCATTGTAGTAAAACCTATGGTCTGCCTCTATTTAAATGGGGAGGGAACTCTGTTGTCATTGTGGGCTACAAGGCTTACATAGGAGTGTCTTACTAATATTTAAAAGGGAGGTTTTTACCTGTCAAAAAGGGTTAGCTTAGCCATGTTTGCATTGCCACTATAATGACTTGCACAATAGGTGCTGCAGTCCACAAGTGGAATTTACCTTCCAGGCCCTGGCTACAATTTCTACACCATATACTAGAGACATATAGGCAAGTTAAATGCGGCATGAATGAATAAGCACATTTAAGGTCAATCCATGCTTTATGATTAACCCTCAAATAAGGAACATTACTCTAATCCTAAAGTAAGCTATCGAGAAGCTGGGGGAAGGAGTAAGGAAAGAGTACCCAACTTCTCTCCCACTACATAAGGCCACTAAATTGGTGGGTGGAGGGAAGAATAATGGAAGTCATTTGCTGGGTTGACTGCTAACTCCTTTCTCCCTCAGGCAAATGTGTGGACTCACAAAAGGATAAAGGGGGAAAGGCAGTAGTAAGCTGGAGAGAGGGAAAGACATTACCTCTACATCATTTATCCTCATCCTATTTTTTACTTATGAGGCCATCCCACCTCCTTGAGAAAGAAAAAGAGGAGGGTGCGATGACAATGACAGCATGACAATACATTAACTAGAAGTCACACAAGTCATCAGCGATTGCTGCCAAATACTGCATCACCAAAGGTAATAAAATGTCAATAGTCTGACTATAATCTATTCTGATCAAAACTGAGACCTCATGAGTGGTAACAAGCTCCAAATCCAAAGTGAAGATTGGCTTAATAACAAGAATTTGGCTGACATCGGCCCCTCACTTTCCTCCAGTGCCCCATCCTCATGCTTCTACATCAGTACCTGGCTCTCACTCAAAAAGCATGTGAAAACGAGAGTCCTAATGTTTTGTTGCTAGCTAAACCGCTTATAAATATTCAAATCTTTCCTCTGACTCTTAACAACTGCTCTACAGTGCAAGCTTTTGCCTCTTGCACATTGATAGGAGTGATATCCTGCTCAGAAGCCTTCCAGCCTGCACCCTCATCTCTTGAAAGCTAACCTCCTTGCAGCTGCTCCATCATCACCAGCCAACACAAGAACGAACACTTCCGCCTCCCTCAAACTGCTTTACTAGCTCACCTTCCCAGCCTTCCTCGCACCCACGAATGCTCAATATACATTGCATAGTTGTAATGCCATTCACAGCAGTGAGCTGATGTACACATCTGAAAATCTAATAATGTCTGGTCACAACAACACCACAAAGAGCATTCATTTCAGGAAACGGCAGATCTCCAAGGCAAAAAAGCAAAAACAATACAAACTTTCTTCTGATATGCGATCATAATCTCAAATGAACTGCTCATTCAATTTCAGTTTTTCTTTATTCGTCCTTCCAAAGACAGGACATAAAAGATACACATAGATATCAACATCATATAAAATTAATCTTGTCATAGCAAATACAAACTCATTTTCCGTTTAAAAAGAATACAACAGCTCATAAATACAGTACTTTTTCTAGGAACTAAAGTGGCAGTGCAAAACACTTGGGTTCGTAAGTAGCAGCAGATTTATCAAATGTGAACTAAAGTGACAGTGCAAAATGCTTGGGTTCGTAAGTAGCAGCAAATATTATCTAATAGTGCAACAAAGAGAAACAACTGCAGCCATCAATAGCAGCAATTATTATAAGAAAATACATGAATAATAAAAACAGGCCTATAAAGGAGTTAGCAAATCAGGGAAACATTTTAGCAGCAATACCAATACATTCCATACAGAAAGTGATTAAATACTTTAAAATTAAAACAGCATACTCTGCACTTCAAAAAGCTGCCAACAGCAAAACAGACATCAAAATCATTAAGTTGCTGCAAAAGTTACAAAGCCGCTCTGCACTTAGGAAATTTGTGTCTGCGCAAGAGAGGTATTAAAAATTTCCTGGTAAATGGAAGATAAAATTGACAAAAAAATACAAAATGTAAAATGGTTTGACTTGAAGTTTAACACAGGGGCATAGCATGATAGATTCTGAAGAATACTGCCCCAGGGGGAAGCATATCAACCAACGAAAAGATCCCAGCCTGAATCTAGATAACAGATTCCTTTCATGCACATTATTCACATATATTAGATACAGGGCAATGTAGGGAGGAACTTATATAAGGCAATAATCCCTAACCGTGGGTTTGGCTACTTCTGTCAATTCCCTGGACAGATCTTTGTGTTTTTGGAAGCGCATCAAAACCCTCTGTCGATCCCCTTTAACAATTTGATCTGGGTGCTCAAACATAGAGGGATAACCAAGTTCCGTAAAACAGATTTTAATGTATTGGAGCCAGGGGATACAAAGGCCTCGGGTACAGTTTAGACAGTCTCTAATAGTTGCGCGATTAAAATCAGCATCTTCATTTGTCCAGATGGAACACCAGGTAGCTAAAGGTGCCACAGTTATAGTATCATGGACATACTCGAGACCCAACTCCCAATGGAGGGGAAAATGCGGCGAAGAAGGGGGCACTCCTAAAACTCTACGGCAAAATCTGTTCTCCTCCAGCTGCATAGCGAGTACATCCCTACATCCCCAGATCCCCATACCATATGTTAAAATCAGAATACATTTACGCTTATAAATCTCTAAAATAGGGGCTATGAACTTGTGGTATCAACTGCACGTGTAAATGTTGTTATTCTATTTTTTATGCAGGTATGCCACGTACAATCTTCATCGAAGTCCAGACTTAAATACGGGAAGGAGCTAACCCTTTCTAGCTTTTTACCCTCTATATTCAGGTCACAGGACTCAGTGTTTTTGGGGCCACAAATCAGAACAAAAGTTTTCTTATAGTTTGCCTCCAACCCCAAATCCTTCATAAAGTTAACATAGCTAAACATTAGTTTTTTAAGACCAATCGCAATCCTTGCCATAACGACTGCGTCGTCCGCATAAAGGAGCGCAGCCTTATTCTCCACCTGCGGCACAACAGCCCCAACCGTAACTAATGTTTTCTCCAGGTCGTTTGTATAAAGGAGAAATAAGATTGGGGCGAGGACGCATCCTTGGCGTACCCCTCGCTTAATACTGAACAGTTATGAACATTCACCAGCATTACCATACCTCACTGAGGCAGAAAGATCATGGTGGAGGAGCCTCAGAAAGGAAACCAGACACGCGTCAACACCCATATTTACTAAAATGTCCCACAACTTAGAGCATGAGACATAGTCGAATGCGCTGGCTAAATCCATGAATGCTAGGTGAGTAAAGGTGCCCTTCGCATATTTATATTTGGCCAGAATAAGATGGAGATTAAGACATTGTTCGATCGTGCCTAGACCTTTCCTAAACCCATACTGGATTGTAGCCAAAATATGGTTTGCACTGATCCAGTCCAGGAGGCGGTCTAGTACAACTCTCCCAATACTGCTTATTCATCTGAGACTAGTCCCTGAACTCTTAGCCTTCAGTCAAGAACAAAAACGGTTCTTCTTTTCTCAGTACACAACCTAACACCTGTCAGATTCAAGCTCTAATTTCCCTTTAATTCCCAGCCTTTTCTTCTGTGCCTAATGTGTATGCATCTCCACTCTACACTCTTGAATTACTACACAAACTTTTGTAAACGTTGATCGGAGCTTTCACTACGTGCATGTCCCAGGAAGTAAACCTTGTGCCATGTCAGAAATATTATTTCTTAAGTTTTTCTCTGTAGTTTTGGTAGCTGTATAATACTGCCAAGTTTCTCACTTTAAGCCCTCCAGTGCCCATGTTGGAATAGTAAAGTAAAATAAGCATGTGCAAAGTCATTAGATGTTGCATATGCATGATCTATTGGGGTTGCCAATGTGTTTTTTTACATGTTGCACAGCAGTAGGAGCTGGTCTGCACCGTGGCTTACAGGCAAAACAAACGCTATGATGCAGCCAGCGTTGGCATCATAATAGTGCTTTTTTACTCTTTAAGCCATATTAGCCATATTGCACAACAATGTATATGTGCAAAAATAGCTCAGGGGGTAGCAGGCAACACGAGGGAGGAGGGCAGTAGGTTGGAAAGCAAATGCGCACAGTGAGAGGAGCATGGGGTGGGGAGCAACTACAGGCAGTGGGAGGAGGGCAGGGGTGGGGGGAAGAAACACAGAGGAGGGAGAAGTAACATTGGGAGAAGGGCAGGGGAAAGGGACAAACTGTAGAGGCATGCACTCTATAAGAGTACCTGCAGGAGCCTGTGGCCAGTGGAAGGACACTGACAGGAAGCTGTACTTGGTCCATGCTCCATGGCAGGGACACACAAAGTCCCAGGAGGAAGTCGAGGTGAGGAGAAGATTCTGGCCAATAGGAAGCAAGGATGTCAGAGTGATGTCAGAGCTAACCAATGGTAAGCAATGGAAAGAAATGGGCAGGCTCTAAGCCTGTTTTAAGCTTTTTTTTTTACAAGAGATTTTGCAAGCAGAGCGCTGTGCAGACAAATCCTAAAAATAGCTGCCAGTGCATTGCAATGCCTACATGTGGATGCATCAGAACACATATGGGTGCATGCATCATACTGCATACACACTCATGGGCACATAGTGGCCATCTTGAACTGGTTTACAAAATAGCAGCCATGTAACCACATCTGTGAATGCAAGTTTTTTAAACAACCTTTAATGGCATTTAATTTTTAAACATTAGTAGCAAAATGTTGCTGAATAGGATTACAATCAGTTGGTGGAATTTGAGTTAGTTTCAAAGCCTATTCTTACAATCACCATCACATTATCAATATTAATATGGCATTCTGCTGTTTTCAGTCATGTGAAACGTCTAACAGTAGCAACAGGTCTAGAACTGGATGAAAGACTGGGTGGGTTGGGAAGGTAAGGGGTCTTGATTCAAGTGGGGGAGAAATCTGCTGGCGGAATTTACAATGCTTCCATGGGACAGAGAGGTAGGGTGGGGACTAAGGGATTTATTCTAGAATATGTCAAGTAGTTTTATGTTGCTGTGCATAGGTGGTGATATTAGAAAGGGACTACCAGTGCAGCAGGTGATGTCGGGAGTGTGAGCATTGTCAGGGTGGAGCAATTCTGAGTGATGAAGTCTTCAGGTTCCCCAGGAGAATACCACAGGTGCGGGAGATGGGGCATCTATGGGGACCTTTGGCTTCTTCTAGATGTAGCGCTTGTCTTTCTGCTTCAGCCCATTTGAGTAAGGCGTGGCGCCATGTCACAAAAAGGGAGGTGACTTGGTTTTCCAATGCATGGTCATACTGCACTTCATGACAAGAACTGCTAGATTAGAACACCCTCCTACCGCCAAACACCGCCATCTCGCTTCACGTCCGTGGGGCGGCCCTCATAACATAGCAGTCCAGACTTCAACTTCGAGAAGCGCCAAAGCAGTTGGAGGTGAGCTGTAATAGAACTGCCGGGGCCGGAGAACATCAGATGTCCTGCGCCCTACCTGCGGACTCCGGTGAGCGATTGATGCTGGGATGACCTGCGGTTGGCCACTGCAACACCTGCCTGTCGCGCCGCCTTACTCCCAGGGCCTGCTGGGGCAGAGGTGCAGTGAAGCCTTGTGTCTCACCTGCGGGCCCGGGGAGTCCCTGATGCCAAAGTGACTTGCAGTGAGCCGAAGTGGGAACTTCGCCCTGGTGCCAGACTCCATGTCACGTCAACCCTCCGGAGCCGCGGTGGGCACCTCCCGCCTCTAGCGACTCTCCGACACACAGATCAACCGGGGGGCTCTCAACCCCGAAGAAAGAACGCGGACCACCCCTTGTCCCCGGGGTCTGCAACGAAGAAAGCCCCTAGAGAGCTGTGAATCAATTGGCCCTTCCTCGCCAGTGGCCCTGGACTGGGGCCTAGTGGGGGCCTGCGGGGACCCCTGCCAACTTTACACCGGTACCCCCTGCTTTACCTCCGTAGGCCACCGCCTTCACAAACTTGACACTGATCTCGGCCATTGAGGCCCAGGAGCATATCTCGACCCGGCTGAACCCGCCATCATCTGAACCCATATGGCAGTGAGTCGGAGCCCTGGGCTGGTCCGGGAGGGCCAGTGGGCCCGGTGAGAGCGGGCTCCATGGGGCTATGTTCGCTGGCTGCCCCGAGTCACTTGCTTCCTGAGGTGCGGCCAACGCACCAAATTACATCCTCCCTGGCCCTGCTGCGACTCATACGAGCATGCAGGATGACTGGTGCTTGTGGGTCCTTCCTCACCTGGAGCCGGGAAGTAGGCCCAGGCGGGAACCCTCAACAGGACTCCTCACTTCAAGGCCTACACCGGCAGAACTGCTGGTAAGACCTATTCATGACCAGGTGCATACATCAATTTGCCTAGAGGCGCCAGCCCCTCCAAAGCAGCATAGAGGTGAGCCTGGGCCTTGGGATGGACTTGGAGGGGGGGCGGGGACCGGGGTCCGGGGCTCCTGAGACCTGAATCCATCGCCCACCCCGTGTCCCTGAGCCTCTGCCTGGACCTATCGCGTGGGGACACTGCCATTTCTTTGGGCTCTGTTGTGGTCCCTCGCAGACGCCCTGAGAGCTGCTCTGCATGGGCTAACCCTGCGGACCAGATGTGTGCCTGGTCTGGAGGCCCCTGTCCCATCACTATCCTGGAGTTCAGACACGAACACTTAGGCACAAAACAGGGATGCCCCCATACCAACCAGCTAGATCGGGAACAGTGGGTCACACTTCCTCCACATCCAGCATTGCTATCGGCGCCCTCTGCCCCAGAGGCCACAAACATGATCTTCGGAACCTTGCTTGCCAGGCCCCGAGTGGCTTTGGACTCCTGTCGCGGAGCTTTGGGCCCAATCCTCTCCACTGCACTAGCTTAAGGGCAGGGCAAAGACCACCCTCTTACTCTCCATACAGATCGTCCTCCAGACTGCAAGATGCTGTCATTCGACCTGTTAAAAACCTCCTTCACCACTCACCATGGGAAATGACCGTGCTCACAAGCCATCCACAATGCAGACACAAACCAAAACGGACCAATTCACCATGAATGAACCCGGGCTGACGGAGGGACCTCCCCGGGGGTGACCTCACCGCAATCCTGCATGTAATCAGCACATCCCAAGCTGTGGTGGAAGGTACAATCATCGAGGTTCCAGTGGACATGGCCCTCATCCGGCAATGCCTGCTTAACGCCATGGCCCACATCTCTGAAGCGGAATCCTGTATTTCTACAGTTGAGGATGATGTCCACCGGTTGAAAGAACAGGTAACCCACCTACGGACCCACACCAAAGAACTGCATAGAAGGGCAGAAGACACCGAAATTCAATCATGGCGCAACAACCTCTGCCTGGTGGGATTTCCTGAAGGGGTTGAACAAGGCCAAATGGCAACTTTCATTGAGCAATGGCTGGAGTCGTGGATGCCCAAAGACACACTGTTGGCTTGGTTCGCTGTAGAACGGGCACATCAGTCCCTGGTGCCTAAATCACCACCTGGCGCTCCTCACCGCCCCATCATCGCCGGAATCCTCAACTTTAAAGACAAGGACGCTATCCTGAGGGAGGCCAGGACCCATGGCACCCTGACCTTTCAAAACCATGCCATAATGGTTTTTCCTGATTACACCAAGGAGGTCCAGGACTAAAGACGCTCATACACAGATGTCAAACAGACGTTGCGTGCTCTTGGCCTCCAATACAGATTGCTTTGCCCGGCCCATCTTCGAGTTGTTTTTCAAGAGCACTGGTGACTGTGACCAGGCCCTGAGTAACCTTACGGCTGCACTTGGCCCCCTCAGGACTCGTCCCACCTCCCCACCCGTGCAACCCCTATCCCAGGCGACTGGACTACCATCTCTTAAAGAGCGCAGAAGGTGCACACAGTAATGCAGGGGCCATGGAGGCCACAAAGACACATCCAGATCAGCCGGCTCAGCCGCCCGAGGCCCCAAAAGCACCCACCAGCCCCGGCAACGAGATGGATCCACGGATAACCTGTCCGCTGACCGAAGCGTCTCCAGAACTCTGGGTCTGGTGGCTGTTGACTCAGACCTTTCCTGAAGCCCTACGATCTAAAGAATCACAGACACACATAGCGACAGTGCTGAGAGGCCTTAACCCCTTCAGTGCCACGCCCTTTCCCCCTCCTGTGCCGGGCGTTGCACTAGTGGGTGGGGTTCATGACGAGATAGTCTCGTCATGGGCACAGCGCAACCGTGCTCCATGACGAGACTATCTCGTCATGGGCACTGAAGAGGATCCACCGGGAACCAGGATAAACATCCCAACGAACTACAGAATTCAGGGAAATCCGCTGATGCTGTGGCCACATCCAGTATAAGAGAGGGGTCCACCAAGCAACCCCTAAGCTAACCGTTTAAGTTTAGCCTGTTCATTTTGAGTTCATAGGGCTACAGATGCTTCTGTTGCAGAAGTATAGGGTGGGGGGTTGTAGGGAAGGGAGGGCCAGGACCGTTGTCCACTGTTTAGGTTTGCGCTTCTTCTTCTTCTTATTTTTGTTTACTGTCCAACACCACTCTAACATCTGACCAACACTCATGCATTTCGACTCCACGCACTACAAGACTGAGACCCAAGCCGCAACCCCTCAAAGCTCAATTTGAGCCACCGGAAGGGCCAACGCCCTGTGATTTCTTGACCCCGCACACTTAGTATGACCCAGACGCTTAACAAGGGCAATCCCCCAGAGTCCTATCATGGAACATCAATGGGATGCTTGATAGAATCAAACGCACAGCTGTCTTTAAGTATGCTCAATTACACACACCTGACATACTCGTACTTCAAGAAACCCACCTCCTGGGGACCCAGTCCTCCTTCCTTGCACGATACGGATTGAACAGGTTATGGCACTCTGGCTCCGAGCGAGGCTTGCCGGGGGTAGCTATGCTTCTGCGGCGTAACCTTCCCTTTGTTCTCACCCACGCCACCAGAGACTCACAAGGCCGGTTCATAGCTATATCTGGGACACTGGAAGGGAACATCCTCAACTTATTATCCACATACCCGCCACATTCACATCATCACTGCAACAAATAACTGATATTGTCACTGCCCTGCCCCTGGGAGCAGACAGATGGTAATAAGGGACAACTTTAATGCAGTCATGCAGCTTGAACTTGACACCACGGGCACACCCTCTCCTGGTAGGAAAGCACACACAAAAAAACTGGTTGACAGGCAACTACCCTGGGCCTCTGCGATGTCTGGAGAATGTGGAATCCCCAAAGCTCCCATTACACCCACACCTCAGCGGCAGACCACACACAGGAACTAATTGACATGTTTTTCATGCCCGCCCCGAGTGCCACAGATTAACTGACATTGCTGTCCTTCCCCGAGGAATCTCAGATCACTCGCCCTTTCTCCTGCACCTAGGCGACTCCTCCGACACGCTTTGGCCAATATAGAGGCTAAACGCTTGGTTCCTACAAAACAGAGAGGTCAAAAAAGCAATAGGAAAAGAACTCCACCAATATTTCCTCATCAACCCAGACTCAGTGTAAAGCCACTATCCATGGAGTAGCCAAAGGTCAGCTCCGGGCACAACGACTATCCCAGAATAACCGACTGGCCCTTCTCGAGGCGCAGGCAGCCCACCTGGAGACCAGATTAACCGGGCGCCAGATGACTCACGTGACAGTCATACGCAAAGAGAATAAACAAATCTCGCTAGAATCGGCCAAGTTGCTATGGCGTTCCTCTGTCGCCCAAGTGTATGGCTGGGGTGACAAGAACGGGAAATTGTTGCACAGATTGGCGTTGTACCCCCTGGCGAACCAAATAGTCCCGAGGACCACGACCTTTCCGGGGCCATCCAACACACATCTCCCACGATAGCACAAGCATTCGCTGACTATTACTCCCGACTATATTCTGCCCAGAGGCCTGAAGCCTCCCTTCCAGGTCTCATTGACCAGAAAATGTTTGTCTCCTCCGCCTAACAGAGACCGAGGCGGACGGCCTGGATGTCCCTTTATCCCAGAAGAAATAAGCAATGCAATCTCCTCACTAGCGACCGGGAAAACGCAGGGCCCAGACGGTTTCCCACAAGAATATTATGCCGACTATAAAGACCTACTGATCTCTCCAAACTATTTCACTACGTCGCAGAGGTAGGGGAATTTCACCCGGAGACGGACGTGGCGATCGTTGTGGTCATCCCCAAGACTCAACCGCCCTTGCCGGCCTATGCAGAATATCCCCCGATTTCAATAATTAACACTGAGGTAAAGACATATGCTACGAT
Organism: Triturus cristatus; assembly: GCF_964204655.1. NCBI lineage: Eukaryota > Metazoa > Chordata > Amphibia > Caudata > Salamandridae > Triturus > Triturus cristatus. The sequence goes on from NC_140587.1 coordinate 452,693,857, forward strand.
CCTGGCCCAACGTCTGCGTCCATTCCTTAATAAATTGGTCCACCCAGACCAATGCGGCTTCATGCCGGCGCGTAGTACCAGGCATTGCCTGGGACGCCTTCACCTGGCCCTCGAGAATCGCCAGTCACTTACACCCTATCTAGTGCTCCTCCTTGTCAACTTTGAAAAAGCCTTCGACGCGGTTGATTGGCTTTACCTGGAAGACGTACTAACAGTGATGGGACTGGGTGAGCACTTCCGCCGCTTTGTCTAGGTCCTGTACTCCAACCCTAGAGCTAGGGTACCTATCAATGGGGCCCTGTCAGAGGCATTTCCGATTCAAAGGGGTACAAGACAGGGCTGTACCCTCTCACCCCGCCTATTCGCGCTGGCGATGGAACCCATGGCGTGCCTTATGCAGACCGATGACCTGATCCAGGGCTGGTCTTGAGGGAGTCAGCACATCGACAAAATTGCCTTGTATGCAGACGAGGTCCTGCTCTTCCTGGCGGATCTGGCCTGCTCCGGACCCAGGTGTCTCCAGGTTCTTCGGGCTTTTGAGCAGGTCTTGGGTCTCCGTCTCAACCCAGCAAAATCGACCTTGGTACCCCTTCATCTCTCCAGGGAATGTTTTGACTGACAATCGACCATCCCAATCAGGCGGCAATCATTTAAATACCTGGGAATATGGATAGCCTTACTTTCTGAACTAGAATGGGTACTTAATATTACCCCACTTGTCAAGAAGGCTAAAGAAGATCTCAAACGCTGGCAAACCCTACCACTAAATCCACTTGGAAGAGTGGCTCTGTTCAAGATGACAATCCTCCCCGCTTTTTGTACATTATTCAAAACATCCCTTTCCATCTCCCACAGAGCTGGTTTAAAGATCTGAATAACATGGCTACCAAGGGCCAGATGTAGGTAAGTTCGAAATACTGAGTCGTTAATAGTGATTTTTACCGAATCGCTATTAAGGACTCAGTATTTCCGATGTAGGTAAAAAATCGGTAAAAAATACCGATTCGGTAATAATCACTAAAAATTAGCGATTTCCTACAAATCGGTAAAAAAATTACCGATTCCATATTAGCGAATCGGTAAAACCGATTCGGTAATACAGATTCGGTACTTAACGAATCGGTAATCCAAATAATCCGTAATTTTCGAATCAGCCAATCCTGTGCATCCACATGACCTCACAACCAGGAAGTGGCCACACCCATGCAGGTGCACTGAATCTGTAGCTATTGGAGAGACAGGCAGCAAGAGCAGAGGAGCTGCACAGCCACCACCCAGCTAACACAGAGGAACTGCACCATGGCCTCACAGGAGAAGGGGAAAGATGCTGCCGGAAGGAAAAGTAAGCACAAGTTCAGTGAGCGGCAGTTGGAGGTCCTCATAGAGGAAGTAGTCAAAGACCACGACCAGCTCTTTGGCAAGAGATCACTGAGTCCCAGAAAAGAAGCATTTGGCTGGCAGTCCTGGGGAAGATCAACGTTATTGGCATCACACATCGCACAATTGAGGACTTGAAAAAGCGATGGTATGACCTGAGGGCACGTGCGAAGGAGAGGGTGGCTGACCGACAGAAACAAGCGGGGAAGACAGGTGGGGGAAGCTCCACAGCGCCTGCACCAACTACCCTAGACCAACTGGTAGAGTCCACTCTCCTGCCAGAGAGCGTCAGTGGCGTCGGGGACGTGGATAGCTCAGCAACAGCATCCAAGAGGTAAGGTAAGATGCATGCACAGTATGCTGTCTCCACTCCCTAACCCCAATCCCCCTGCAAAAATCCCACTCCAGAACATGTTTTGTGTAAGATCAGCAATGCATCATGGGAAATGTAGTCCCTAACAACTGGTCACACACAGCAATAGATGAGATAGCGGAAGATAGACAGCTAGAATGTCAGTTGTGAAAGTTATTTGCAGACAGATGCTGGCAGAAAAGTGAGTAATAGTACATTCTGAATCCACAAGCGGAACAGCGCCCCAGGCTGCAGAAGGGGAGACTGGCAAGGCCTCCAGGGAGGAACACACAATTGAGGAGGAAGTCATGTCACCTGCAGACAGTACACCAACATCCCCCCCACCACCACCACAACGATCAAAGAGGTACACAGTGGCCACACTCCAGGAGATAGATGCCACAGAGGAGGACAGGCAGGAAGACCAACAGACCACACCGAGCGATGACACACAGACATCTGGGGCAAAGTCCCCCGTGGAGGCAACCACCACAGGTGCCCGTAGACGGCGACAGAGGGAACAGAGTCCTGACGCTGATGGATCCAGTGTCTTCTCCGGACTAGAGGGGCAGATGCTCAATGTGCAGCGCCTGCAGGGGAAGAGAATGAGGGCCATTCAACAACAGATGGTGGCTAACAACAGGAAGGTCGACGACATGAAGGAGGCCATCTACTGCCTCAACAATACTGAGGCAGAGGGATTGAAGGAGGTGTCGGAGGTAGTGAGGCAGTTATGTGTCAGGATGGATGGTGAGCACGCTGAAAGGCGGAGAGACAGGCAGGTACTTGCAGGCTTCACAAAGTCTGTGAACAGACTGCGCAATGCAACGCATGTGCTCAGTCGCAGATCTGTGGCCATGCAACTTGAAAAGGCCAAGTGCAGCCGTAAGGTTACTCAGGGCCTGGTCACAGTCACCAGTGCCATAGAGGTGATGCAGACTCACCAAATTGCTGCCACTGCTACAGGGGATGTGGACGACAGTGAGGAGGCAAGCAGTCACAGCACTGTAACTCCCTCCTTGCCAGAGAGCAGGAGGCGTAGTGTGAGGCATGGGTCTGCTGCAGGACACAGCGCTGGTGAGGACAGTGAGCAGGCTGAACGCAGCACTGGTGTGCGGGGGCTCAGGAGACAGGCACGGCCCTCTACTTTCATTCGGTTGTGGGTGACGTAACCCATTGGACACATAGCTGGTGGAACAGTGTGCTGGACAATTGCCTGCTGTAAGGTCTATTAAACACCGTGACACAAATGCATTAACAGGCTTTGTCTCATTACTTACTCAGAAATAATTTTGTGTGATCTCTGACCGTCTCTGTCTCCCATCTGCTGCAGCTGTGCCGCCTGCTGCGCTGTGCTGTGGCTGTGTACCTTCCTCATCCCCATCCTCCTCTTCAGAATCACACATTTCCACAGGTGTCCCCCTCTCAGTAGCAAGGTTAAGCAGCATGGCACATACAGCTATGATTTTGCAGAAGACCAGGGCCTGGTACTGCCGTTCACCTCCACTTTTGTGCAGGCAGCGGAACCGGCTTTTGAGGAGTCCAAATGTTCGCTCAACCACATTGCGTGTCGATCTATGTGCAACATTGTATCGCCTTTCACTTGGGGTGGATGGGTGCAGGTACGGAGTCAGGATGAAAGAGCGCACCGCATAGGCACTGTCACCTGTGTGTGAGAAGTAAGTAAGTAAGTCACAGTCTACAATCGCAGCAACAGGTGATTACTTGAGGGGGTGTCACGTGTACTTACCTAGCAGGTAGCCTTCTCCAAATTCCCCTGCAAGGAGACGGGTATAGCTCCCACTGTTCCTGAATATGTATGAATCATGGGTGCTCCCTGGGAATTTTGCAACTATGTCGGTGATAATGTAAGACGCATCGCATATGACCTGGACATTAATCGAATGTGCGGATTTGCGATTGCGGTAAATGCACTCAGTCGCAGCAGGGGGGCAGAGTAGTATATGTGTCCCGTCAATGCAACCAATGACGTGTGGGAACTGGGCCTTCTGATAAAAGTCCAACGTGGTCTTCAGCAGTTCTGCCTGTGTGCTGGGGAATCTGATGCAGTGTGGCATCCTTTGTAACATGGCGTCCAGGAATTTCTTGAAAAAACGCGACAGGCAACTCTGTGAGACTCCATCTGCCACAGCTATTACCCCTTGGTAACTGCCAGATGCCAGGAGGTGCAGGCAACAGAGTACCTGTACATGAGTGGGTATTGCGTGCGCCCTTGGTGTCTGATGCTCCAGGAGTGGGTGCAAGTCCCGTATCAGGTCCAGGATGGTGTTTGGGTGTAGCCTGTGCCTCTCATGGATCTCAGCCTCAGTCAGTTGGAACAGTGTAACACACACTCTGTACACGCGCTCCTCCCGTCTCCAGGTCCTCAGTCCTGCTGCTCGCAAACGTAGATGCCTTACTATCACGTAGAGGGCCGCCATTGTGTTCACACTGTTGCATTTTGGGGCTGTTTATATGCAGTGCACCTGATTACCACCTGCTTTGAGTCAGTGCTAATTACCGATTCTTAAATACTGGTTTTTAGCAAATTCGGTATTACCAATTCTTGGTACATGGCATTTGCGATTTTTTACCGATTTCTTATTTTCCAATTCGGTATTTTTGTCTGCAAATCGGTAAATAAGGAATCGGTAACTGGTTTCCTTTATTTTTACCGATTCCTTATTTTCCGATTCAGTATTTTTGTCTGCAAATCAGTAAATAAGGAATCGGTAACTGGTTTCCCTTATTTTTACCGATTCCTTATTACCGATGGCGTTCGGTAATTCCTACATCGCACATGGCTAAATACTGGTCGGTAACGCTGAAATGTACCGAATTTCGGCGTTACCGGCCGATATTAAGCCACCTACATCTGGCCCTAAGTTTCTGTGGGGAGGAACGAGACCTCGTATAGCCCTCACTCGATGCAGGATCCCACCCTTCGATGGAGGCATGGGCATGACTGATCTTTATCTGTATTATTTAGCCACCCGACTGCTCATCCTTCATGACTGGTTTAATGGGGGTTGGTCTGACCCGACCTACAGAACCGAATTAAAAGACGTGGGACTCCCCCAAATCCAGGCAATTCTATATGACAGTCCAGTACCCAGAGCACTACAGTTGGTGACCCGAGCGGTCTTCCTGGCCTGGCGTTTGGCCTTGCGACATACACGGTGGGATAACAAATTGAGTCAACAAACACCTCTCTGGCAGGGCATGTGGCTGGGGGAGGTAGCAGCGTTAGAGGGGTTCAAAGGATGGGACCATATAGGTATATCACAGTAGACGACGTATGGGTGGGTGACCACATCAGAAAATTCCAGGACTTGCAGGGACGCTAAACACTCCATGCTTCACAATTTTACAAATACTTACAGCTATGACACGCCCTCAACGCCCATTTATCAACTGGCACCACACTTCCCGAATTTAGTCCGCTGGACACACAGGTCATGATGGGGAACTTGGGGAAGGGGGTAGTATCGCGGATATACTGCTCCCTCACTAATAACGGCCTAACAACACTTGACTCGCTCAGACGCCAATGGGAGGGTTGGCTGGGCCCCCTGGAGGAGGAAGACTGGCGAGACGCCCTTATGGCCCCCAAGACCATTACCACCTCAGCAGACTCCGTTTAATTCAACTATACTATCTCCATACCGCCTACCTCACCCCAGATCGCCTTTATAATGAAGGCCTACATCTGTCACCGAACTGCAAGTGCTGCGGACAAGAGCCGGCAGACTTTTATCACATGGTCTGGTCCTGTCCTCGCCTCACCCCATACTGGGATGAATTATAATCTCATCTCACAAATGTCCTGGGCTGCCAGGTACCCCATAACCCCCTACACCTTATTCTGGGAGTCATGGAGGGCTTAGATGGGTTCAGAGCAGATAAACTCTTCCTGGGGACGGCTACTATGGTGGCCAAACATGACATAGCCGTTGCATGGGCACAATCTGACCCCCCAAGATTAGCTAAATGGCGCAAGAGAGCGGACAGGTGTGCATCCCAAGAGAAACCCTTATTTGAGACCAGGGGGTGCCCGGCTAAGCATAAAAAGATCTTTGGCAAATGGTTAAATCAATTGGGATGATTGGGTCTTATGTCTTTTTAAACACATGGATTGTATTGTCTATGCATTGTGGAACTGGACCAATATGCATGTTTGCACACACCCACTGCTGGTACTCGCTAAAGTGCCAATTGCTAATGACTACTCATGCTGTAATACTGTTTTTTCTTGCTTTCCCAAAAATCAATAAAGTTGATTATAAAAAAAAATAGATTAGCAAAGCAAGATGCTGTCTTGTCTCTCTTGGATCATTTGCATATGCCGAGTGAGCTCAATGTCCAATCACAAGGAATAGATTTAACTGTAATAGTGGCACAAAGGTCTAGTATCTGGGTCCAGTAAGGTCCCTGGGAGGGGCAAGACCACAGCATATGTGTAAAATTGGCTGCTATTGCTAAGCAACCAGCCCTAGTATGTGGGAAGCATTTCTTGAGTGCTGCAGGTGATAACAATGCCCTAGGAAGGATGAAATACTGTATCAGTTGGAATTTTGCATTGCGGGAGAACGTGTGTAATAAGGCCATTGCTTTCAGCCATTCTTTTCCATGGAATACCCTACCAGCTTCCATCTCTCATTTATTATGAAGTGGCAATGGTGGCGTTGATCAATAAATGAGCAGGGCATTATAAAGCCAAGTGATGTGCCAATGGCCCAAGCCTATGGTGTGAGGAGCTTGAATGAGTGAGGGTGTCTCCGGATCATTGTCTGCCACGGACCAGAATTTCAGAACAGTATGCCCAATGGTGCAGTTTATTTGGAATTAGTCCAAGTGTAGATCAGGCACTCTACTAGCTCATTGAATGAAAGAAGAGAGGTGACTTCAAACAAATCACCCAGCGTTGTGAGGTCAGCTGCATGCCAGTGGACTAAGGCCCATATTTACTAAGTTTTTGTGTTGTGGTTTCATTGCTTTTATCGCACAGCCCAACGCAAAATCCTTTTTGGCATTTACTAAGCCATGCAAAGACCCTTTGTTTGGCTTTGCATGGTTTAGTAAATGCCAGAAAATCTCTTTCTTTATGGTAGATTCTGATTCCCAGGTAGGGGGTAGCGGTTCCCTCTCAGCGAGGTGGGCTCCCTTCCAATTCAATTAGATACTCCGGGATGACTGGGAGGAGTGGAAAAACACAGGACTTCAGCCAATTGACTCAGACGTCTGAGGTGTGGTCCCTGAGATATATGAGGGTGTTTTCTGCATATAGGGAAAGTGAGTGGGTATCGTCTGGAAGGGGACTACCTACATTGCAAGGGCAAAAAATAAAGGGGAGAGAGGGCAGCCAAGCGTTGTTCTCCTCCTGGCAATCTCAAAGGAAGGATATGAGTTTGTCTTTCAGGACACATATAGGTGGGTTTGAGTATAGTACTTGGGTAAATCAAAAAGGACACGGTCCAATCCCAGAGGACAGCCAAGAGATAGTTCCATCCCAAAGTGTCCAAGGCCTTCTCTATGTCGAGGCTTAGGGCTACAGCTCAAGGACAGTTCACTGGGGGCAGCCTCTAGAAACCTATACAGGTGTTGGAGACTAAGAGAAGAGTTCCTATGAGGAACTAACCTGTTTTGGTCTGGGTGAAATAGATGGGGAAAAATTGGTAAGACTCGACGTGCCAGTATCTTTTCCAGGATTTCATAAACGGAATTAAGGATGGCCATGGGTCTATAGGAAGCTGGTTCACTAGGGGGATGCCCTGCTTTAAGCATGGGGACCAAGAGGGCCTCCCTAGGTGACTGAGGGAAATTGCATTCTTCCAATGTCTCTTTGTAAAATGTGGCCAGCTGAGGGACTAGTAGGTCTGTCTGGAAAGGCCTGGTAATAATCCAAGGGTAGGCCGTCGGTCCCAGGAATTATTGTGGCAGTGAGATCACAAAATGCTGACTTGGCTGCCTGGAGACCGATCAGGGCATCTATAGCTACCCTGTATAGAGGAGGGACCTGCTGTAACAGAAGGTCATGCAAGAAAGTCATTATTTTGTCTGAAAAGCCTCCTGACGGTTCACTGTAAAGGCAGGTGTAGTAATCGTGAAAGGTGAGGAGGATTTCCATTTGGGTGAAAACCAGTGTATCTGGACACGCTGGAGTTCCGTAATCCAGACTTGTGAGGTGTTGTGGGATGTCATCCAAGCCAATAACCTCCGGCCTTCTCCCACTCTGTGTGCATGTGTGAAATATATTTTTGGGAGTCTAAACACCTGAGCTTCTCTAATAAGGAGGCCTTGCGGGCATGAGCAGCATACAGTTTGTTGCATTAGTAAGGATCATTGACTACCTGTCATTCAAGACTTATGGTTCTTGTCAGCTCTGCATAGATCCCCCTCGAGTGTCTACCATACATAGGAGATTTCATATCTGCAATGACTGCGAACAACCACCTTAAGAATGTCCCATTCCGTGGAGCCCTTGTTCTCAAAGTAATCCTGAAAGTACACCACCAGGAAGTCAACGAGTGGAGGGAGGTAGGGGGAACCCTGCCCCAGTGTAGGAAAGTTGTTAGGCGACTATGGTCTGATATTGAGCGACCAAGATAGTCGGTTGATGAGAATTTCGAGCAAAGTTGACCAGAACATAGGAAGCGATCCAAATGTCATATAACTTGTGAGGGGCAGAATAGTAGAAGTATAGAATAAGGTCAGGGTTATATAGTCGCCAGGCATCTACCACAGACCAATAGGAAAGCACGTTTGTGAGAGATTTGTCATTGCCGGCTATAGGTACTTACGGCAGTGGGGGATGGGACCTGTCAAGGCTTGAATCTATATTGGCATTAAAATCACCTCCGAATAGTCACAGGAGTTTGGCCCAATCAGCTAGGACACTTAAAAGCCTTGCTAGAAATGTCAGTTGATTTGAGTTTGAAGCATGAATACTGCCCAGCACTGGGACCATCCAGTGTACCCTTCACAACGGCAAATCTTACCTCTGGGTCTATGATCGTGGATGCCATGGAGAATGGGACTCCAGCCGGAATCCAGATTAGGGCACGTCTGACAAAAGTGCAGTAGTTAGTAGTCACGTTCCATCACGGACCCCGCTAGGCCTCCTTTGAATTGCCGGCTTGTCCCTCAATTTTACCTGCATTCTTGGATCTGTACCAGAGAGTAGAGACGTCCTTGGCGTTCCTCTCCTTACATCCTCAGAGCCCTGTTGTTTCTGGGTTTCCGTTTCTTCTTCCGGGGCATAGTTCAGCCTTGGCGCTCCCTCGCTGGTCATCCACATTGTTTCTCTCGTGGAAGCAGCATTTCTTAATGCTGGGAATCCCGGTATCAGCCTATTTTGAAATCAGAGGAGGTATTTTAAGAATTATAGTTCTTGGCTAAGGCAGGATACACGTTATTTAAGTATCCAGTGGCAATCTTATACTTATCTGATTCTGTGCTCCTTCATTTGTTGTGGAGTGTGCTCTCAGCCCTGAACTTGCCTCATTTCACAATTGATTCACATCTCTTGCTTGCTACAATACAAAAAGAGATTGTTTTTTAACCACTTCTTCCTCAATTAAATTACTCATTTCTACCCTGCACCTTTCTGTGCCATACGTTTTTCCTTTATTTATTCTCTTGGCTTAGGAAAATATGTTTTTTTCCTAGTTTTCACGCGATATGTATAATTTTTCATGGGTCTGTTGATTTCCAATGTTTTTTTTTGTTAAGATACACTGTGTGAGTCTTACACTATCGTTGTTTGACATCTCCTGCATACAGCTGGCAGAACATTTACAGGAAACTTGCTGAAATCCGCACAGGACCGACCTGTGGACTTTGCTCCTTCTCCCTTTCCTTGTTTTGTTCCTCTTATTCACCCGCTTCCCTCTTTTGCTTTGACCTTGTTGGGTAAAGGAGGAAGCAACCTATCTCCTGAGGCGGAAGCCGGGAGTACGAATTTGCGCTATTTTTAAAAACAAAATCTATTGTCACTTAACTTTGTGTTTTTAAACTCACCACGCTTGCAAAGCATTTCCGTGCACTTGCTCACCCCTGATCGGCCCGCGCAGCGGACCCTAGCGCTGCCGCGAAGCCTGACCTGAACACTCCTCCTGACGCCATTACCGGCGAGGATAGAGGCCACGCCCCTTTTCCAGGCCACGCCCACTGCCGCTGGTACAAAAGACGCTGATTACAAGCGCCATAACCACAAGCAACCTATCACCTGAGGCGGAAGCCGGGAGTGCGAATTTGCGCTATTTTTAAAAACAAAATCTATTGTCACTTAACTTTGTGTTTTTAAACTCACCACGCTTGCAAAGCATTTCCGTGCACTTGCTCGCCCCTGATCGGCCCGCGCAGCGGACCCTAGCGCTGCCGCGAAGCCTGACCTGAACACTCCTCCTGATGCCATTACCGGTGAGGACAGAGGCCACGCCCCTTTTTCAGGCCACGCCCACTGCCGCTGGTACAAAAGACGCTGATTACAAGCGCCATAACCACAAGCAACCTATCTCCTGAGGCGGAAGCCGGGAGTGCGAATTTGCGCTATTTTTAAAAACAAAATCTATTGTCACTTAACTTTGTGTTTTTAAACTCACCACGCTTGCAAAGCATTTCCGTGCACTTGCTCACCCCTGATCGGTCCGCGCAGCGGACCCTAGCGCTGCCGCGAAGCCTGACCTGAACACTCCTCCTGACGCCATTACCGGCGAGGATAGAGGCCACGCTCCTTTTTCAGGCCATGCCCACTGCCGCTGGTACAAAAGACGCTGATTACAAGTGCCATAACCACAAGCAACCTATCTCCTGAGGCGGAAGCCGGGAGTGCGAATTTGCGCTATTTTTAAAAACAAAATCTATTGTCACTTAACTTTGTGTTTTTAAACTCACCACGCTTGCAAAGCATTTCCGTGCACTTGCTCGCCCCTGATCATCCCGTGCAGCGGACCCTAGCGCTGCCGCGAAGCCTGACCTGAACACTCCTCCTGACGCCATTACCGGCGAGGACAGAGGCCACGCCCCTTTTTCAGGCCACGCCCCCTCCCCTCCACCCCCTTCCTTCCGCATAAACCATGTGCATCTGCCGGAAGCGTAGCGGGCGAGCGCAGCGGGAGCGCCGTCTGCGCGCGGACGGGCGCGCCTAAGGCAAGCCCGTCCGCGCCTGTCCGCGCCAGACCGAGCCTTGAGCCCAGGACCTGTGCTTCGCCCACACCCTCTCCCCTGAGATATACCCAGGAAACCCTCCTCAAACTCAGGGGCTCTCCCTCCGCTCCCTGTCGCAGCATTATCTCCCTAAAGGATGGACATTCCTGCTGCGCAAACTGTCCATATAGCTCACTCCACGACTCCCCCTGAAACCACGCTGGCTCAATATGGCTCTACTCAATTGCAGATCCCTCCCGAAACACCAAGCAGAAATCAACATGCTCCTACAGGATTCTGAGATCGAGATCCTCTTTCTCACCGAAACTTGGATCAACCCCAACTCTGACCCAGACATAATCCAAACACTCCCCCCGGGCTAGCTTATCAAACACCAGGACAGACCCTCCGGGACTGGAGGTGGGATAGCAATCATCTACCGTGATCACCTGGTTTGCTATTTTAAGGACAGCCCAATTCAGGACTGTGAAAATGCCCAGTTCTCTATCCACTTGTCACCTTCCACAACCCTCTCGGGGATATTAGTCTACCGTCCCCCAGGACAGCAACGACTTTTCTGCAACTCCCTTGTGGAATCCATCTCCTCTCTTGCTTGCCTGACCCCTAAGTTTACGGTCTTAGGAGACCTAAATCTCCATTTCGACGACCTAACAAACAAAACAACCGTCGACCTTAAAGAAGACCTAGCCTCCCTTAATCTCCACTTGAAAAGCAACCAGCCTACCCATTCTAAGGGCCACCTGTTGGACCCTATATTCACTAACCTCACGAGACTAGTCGTGAATACCCCCATACCTGTCCCCTGGTCAGACCATTTCTTAATCCCCTTTAAGCTTCAACGTTCGGCTGAAGCACCGGAGAGACCTCCTACCCAAGCACCATCCCGCCCGTGGCAAAAACTGGATATGCCCACTTGGGCCCAAGCACTTGCCTCTACCTCACCAGTGCTGGACCCAGACCCCTCCAGAGCAGACGTTCAACTACGCGGCTGGATTGATCAATCCCTTGATGCTATCCTTCCCGTCAAACCCCTCCCCAGTAAGAAGAAAACCCCCAAATCTCCGTGGTTCACCCAAGAACTACGCCAACTCAGGAAAAAGTGCAAAAAGCTCGAGCGCCTTTGGAGAAAGGACTGGGCGACTGAAAGCAAAAATGAATACAGGTCAGCCATGAAGCACTACAAAACCTGTATAATAAACACCCAGGCAACCTTCTTCGAGAAAAAAATATTAGCTGCAGCTAACTCTGCCAAAGAAACCTATCGCATCGTTTGCCTTCTCACTAAAACCCCAGACCCTTTGCCCACACCAGACCAATCGGGCACCAGATGCAACCAGCTAGCTGAGTTCTTTGCAACAAAAATTAATAATATCCTCAAATCCCTCCCATCTCCCATTACCTCCCAATTCCCCGCTACCCCCCTCCCTTATGCAGAGGCTCCACGCCTCCAAACATTCTCCCAGGTCACCACAGAACTTTTCCTGACCACTTTACAATCCGTGAAGAGCGGGGCTCCATCAGATCCAGCTCCTATGAGCAAATCAAAACTGGTTGCCGCCACTGTCGCCCCTCCACTCACCCACCTGATTAACGCTTCCCTAGCACTGGGCATTGTTCCAGCCAACTGGAAGAAAGCTACAGTCAGGGCACTTCCTAAAAAGCCCCACCTCGATCCAACGGACCTATCCAACTTTAGACCCATTTCTCTCCTCCCGGCCATCAGCAAAGTGGCCGAGCGAATTGTCAACCACCAACTATCCCTCTTCTTGGAAACCAACAATCTCCTGCACCAATCCCAGACAGGGTTTAGACCTGGACAAGGAACAGACACCGCACTACTAGCCGTGGTTGAGGAGGCAAAAACCATCATAGACACAGGAGGATCAGTGGCAGTGATCCTCCTCGATCTGAGTGCCGCCTTCGACACGGTGGATCATGCCATCCTCATCCACCGGCTCAGCTTGGTAGGAGTTTCAGGCACCGCCCTGTACTGGATCAAATCCTTCCTTGAAGGCAGAACCTTTCAGGTGTCCGATGGCACAGTTCTGTCCAGAGCTCTTCCTCTCCAGTGTGGGGTCCCCCAGGGCTCCTCCCTGAGCCCCACACTTTTTAACGTCTACATGTCCCCCCTAGAGGACATTATAGCCCCATTCGGCATAAAAACAGTCATGTATGCCGATGACACCCAACTGGTGGTGTCCTTAAACCAGTCAAGTAAAAGCCTGGACAACCTGGCAGCTTGTCTTGAGAACATCTTCCACTGGATGTGCGAATCACGCCTGAAATTAAACGGAGAGAAATCCGAGATCCTCCTCCTGGGAAACCCACGCAAACTCCCTCCTTCCCTCTCTTGGCCACTCTGCATGGGATCACCTCCCACCCCCAAATCAGAAGTCAAGAGCCTTGGTATCTGGTTGGACCAAGAGCTCAACTTTAAAGCCCAGGCCAGAAAAACCACAGGCATCTGCTGCGGTCTCATTCAAACAGCGCGGAAGATCCTCCACTTGATCCCCTTCCAGTCCAGGAAATTGCTCATGCAGGGGCTGGTGAACTCCAGACTAGAATACGGAAACGCCCTTTATCTAGGGGCCCCTGCATCGGTCATTAACGGACTGCAATACGCCCAAAACGCGGCTGCCATACTCCTAACCGGGACCACATCCAGATGCTCCACCAAACGCCTACACTGGCTCCCGATTAAGGAAAGGATCACCTTTAAGACCCTTTGCATTTCACACAAAATAATGCAAGGCAGAGGCCCGCCGATCCTGAGATCCCTTGTCAATCCCCATCAGTCTAACAGACAACTCTGATCAGACTCCCTCTCCCTGGCCAGCGTCCCCAGAATAAAAAAGGCCCGCTCTGGGGGGCGATTGTTCTCCTACAATGCTCCAAAACTGTGGAACTCCCTTCCACTTTCCATCCGAAGAGAACACAACCTACTTGCCTTCCGTAGGCAACTAAAAACATGGCTCTTCCCATAATTCTTCACCTCCTCTTCCCCCCCTCCGGAACAATAGGTCGACTGACAGCGCTGGGACGCCCCAGGGTAGCTACGTGCTTTATAAATCCGTATTCAAATTCAAATTCAAATTCAAATCTGGTCTCACCACCATTTTTGTCATTGAAGACCCTTAGAATTTGCTGTATGTGTCTTCTGGAGGAAGGCAAATTAAGTTCTTTTGTCTTGTAGTAAATAGTAGGTTTTATAGCATCTACTAGCTGTGTGCAATCCTCTAATATTCCAAAACATTAGAGAATAACAGGCTGGTTTTGATGGGAGCATCGATTATGTTGAGGGGACAGCTCATCAAACTGCCATATGCAGTGGGATTGGAACAAGAGATATCTGGCCATTGCTCATGGGCGCTGTTGGAGTAAAATAGGATCTCCAAAGAAATGTAATTGGACAAGGAGGCAGCAATTGCTGGGGAAGGTGTGAAGTGGGAAAAAACAGTAAGCAATTGGCTGGCCGCCCAAACTTAAGGGAGACCTGGAGCATCTTCTCCTTAGGGAGTGGAGTGTGTGGTATATGTGGTTTTAAAGGATCAGAGAGGCCCACTCAGTCTGATTTAGGAGAGTGTTTTGTGGTGCTGGAGGCCCTCAACGTCTGCCAGAATGAGCTGTGGGTTGGAGGGTCATTTAACAAGTATGAATATATATGGTCCGCTTCTGACAGGAGAGCAAATGGAAAGCCTGTGATGTTCTCCCTCACTACCTCCACATAGAGGGCCTAATTCACAAAGGTAAACTTACACTTTTGTGTAAGTTTATGATTGTTTGTTATTCACAAAGGTATCTTACAAATAGAATCTTTATGACTGCAGAGTCTGCACACATAAAAAGAAACAACTGCCCCAATCTTTTTATCTGCAGAGACTCCGCACTTTAAATATACTACTCATAAAATGCCTTTGTGAATAACAAACAACCATAAACTTACACAAAAGTGTAGATTTACCTCTGTGTATCAGGCCCAGAGTGTAGAGATCTGTCAGAGGGGTCTGGCCTGGGTGTTGCATGGGTCAACATTCAAGGAATGTGGTGAACCACAATAGAGGTCTTAATAGAGGATTACAGTAAGTCATCAACTGTCCGCAGAGTCATCAGTGGGATCTCAGTCCATCTCGGCTCTGTGAAGAAAACAATTTTTGGCTCTTCATTATCTTAAGCTTTGCAAGTAAACAAGAGTCAGTACCTAATACCAAGGTCTCTCGGTTTTCCTTTCACTCCCAAAAAGGAAGCACATTGGTGTTTGACATTAAAAGAGTGATCAGGAAAAAACAGTGCTTGGTGGCTTTCAAATTAGTTGTGCCACACCTGATGCACCACCCAAAGTGTTGCCTCTCCATCACTACAATGAAGCAACTGAGCTATAAAAACCCGTGGAGTGGTGCCTGCACTGGGATCTCCGGCTGGGACTCAGTGAACTCTACCAATGGACAAGAAAGGGGACAGATTTTGGCCTGGAGTAACTTATTGCATTTACTGTTTCAGAAATTCTGTTGGGCTTTTATCTTTTGCTCCCTCTGGGAGGCCAATCACCCTTAAACTGTTCCACCTAGAGTGGCCCTCAGCATCTTCTGCTCAGTTCTCCAGCAGCCTTATGTGGTTTGCAAGGTCTATAAATTGGTTGTGATAGTCTTGGGAGATTAGGGTCAGGTCTTGGATTTCCTTTTCAGCTTGCATGATCCGACCCAATGCACAATTTTCCTCTGGTCCTTCTGCAGAAGACAAACATCAAGGGCTATTGGCTTCAAGTGTGGTGCAAGTAGAGCTGATTGCATCTAGAATAGCATCAAGTTTATCAGAGTCTTTGGGAGTGGGTAGTTCCTTAGGATGATACTGAGATTACCTAGTGGAAGGGTCCTCCCAGTGAGGGTTAAATGAGGAGAGCAATGGAAGCGTCGCTTGGTTTTAAGCTCAATATAGATGACGCTGTTGGTTCTGAGCATTTGTGCATGAAAGGCAATTGTGTGGTTGTGTTTGTGTTTGCTTACAGGGCTGCAATGGCTCACTAGAAAGAAGAGGGACCAGGGCAGAGCTCAGATGCACAAGATTGTGCTCCTTGAGGGGAGGGGGGGGCAAAGGTCCAGGGAAAGTGCGGTAGATGCCAGGGGGTATCACAAAAGGTGATTGGAATGGCAACGTCCTCAAGGGAAGGGTGGTGATTGTTGGTGTTGGTTTGTGGTGTTACCTTAAAGCCCCCTTCTTTAGAGCCATCCAGACAGAGCCCAGTTGTGGCAAGGATGTGGCTGCGGGTGAAATATGTAGTCACTTGGAAGACCCAGAGGATCCTTCAAAAGGAGATAATCTAGGGACTTTGCACGTGCAATCCAACACATTGGAGAAGGATCTGGTCAGTCACTGTATGTTGCGGAGGGGAGCTTCAAGGTAAGTTGCGACTGAGAAGTGGCGATCTCTGGGGGGGTGGGGTGATTGGTGCCGGTGTGGAAGATCTCCAGTGGGTCTGCAAGGGACCTTCTGTCAGAGTTGCCAGGGCGGGGCATTTACCCCTATAAACGCCGCAACTCACAAAAAACAATTACATTAAAACAATAACTCAATTAACAAAATTAAATATCAATTAAATAAATAATATTAATCAAAAATAATCATTGATTTATTATTATTGAATTACTTCCCACCCTATACCCCTATAAATCCACAACCCTCTATAGAACTAAGAAAAACTAAATATTATTAATAAAAAATAATCGATAATTTATTATAATTAAATTACTTCCCACCCTATACCCCTATAAACCCACAACCCGCTACAGAACTAAAAAACACAAAATGTCATTAAATTAAATTTCATAACTGCTAAAAATTTCACTAATATAGTAAGAAACCTAAACAATAATTAAACAAAAAAAGTTTGTATACATTTAAAATATAAACTAAAAAACATAAACATTTTAAACAACTATATTTTTGCAAACGATATTAATGATTCTATATTTTTAACATCGATATTACTTACCCTCAAATCAATATTCTTGACAACGATATTCTTGCACTTTATATTTCCATTCCATGATAAGTCACTAGATATTATTGTACTTCGAATTTTTTCCCTCGATATTCTGCTCATTACCCTACTGGCTTTGACAATTTCAGTTTTCGCAGTGACTAATGTGTCTATGTTATCTAGCTGAGTGTCTCACACCAGCACATCTGCTGAGGAAAACAAGTTGTCCAAGAATGTCCCATTAAAATACTTTTCCAATTAATGAAAGTCAGATGCTTGTGAAGAAATATTTTATAAACTGTATGTCATCAGAAAATCTAAACCTGTTTATTTAGGACATATCTGCTTTAGATTATATCTACCTGATGAAGTCATTTTCGCAACAGGTAAAATTACTCCAGTGGTGTGCAAGATTACCAGAAGTGGTGTTTTGTGCACGCCCATGTTTGCTTCTTTGTGTGTTCATTCGTTTGATTGTTTTGGATGTATGCATTTTATGCGATCCTGACGACACAAAACATTGTGCGTAGATCTATGATATACAATGGAACAGTGTTTATGCCAATTTGTATGCCAGATGTTTAGGCCTGGCATATTTTGGTATCAGCTAAAAGCGTTTGGATAATCAGACTTTGTGTAGGTGCATGATTGCAGGGGTTTTGTCTAATGCCTAGCTGACTTCAGAGGTCCCCTAAGCTCCTTCAAGGGCAGCTGCAGCACAGTTTGACGTGTTCAAAGCAAGAATATATATGGGGATCAAATCGCACAAAATGTGGGGAAGTTCAACAAGAGTCGTGCATGCGACTGGAACGCGACACGGCTGATTGGGCATCATCTTTTGCAATATTGAAAACATGTTCATTCTACATACAGTAAGACCACCATTATGAGTACCTCGCAATTTTGCCCCTCCTGCTCAGAGACCTGTTTGCACAGGGGTTTGTGATTACAAGATGTGCAAACTTTACACACCT
Organism: Triturus cristatus; assembly: GCF_964204655.1. Lineage (NCBI taxonomy): Eukaryota > Metazoa > Chordata > Amphibia > Caudata > Salamandridae > Triturus > Triturus cristatus. The sequence continues at coordinate 452,711,702 of NC_140587.1, forward strand.
GGCAATTAAATGGTGTGATATAGTATACATCCCTCCATAATTTCACCAGGTCAAACATGCAGAAATTTACTGGGTGGAAGGTCTGGTAAATATCAAACCTCAGGGTAGTGGATTTTATTGGGCACAACCAGGGCCGTTTCTAGGTGTTTTGCCACCCTAGGCGAGAATTGAAAAATGCCGCCCCCTCCCTTTTTCTACCATCACTCTCTCCCCCTGTCATCCAGGCTTTTCAATATAAAAGTAAATATTTAAACAGCATATTTTTGTTGTGAAAATGAATTGAAGCAGAGCTGAAGATGGCCTGGGAGCTCGGGACTGGAGCTCTGTGAGGACTGAGGCTGCTAGGGGACGGGGGCTCTAAGAGGGCTGGGACTGCTAGAGGACGAGAGTTGAAGGTGCCGAGGCTGCTAGTGGATGGGAGGTCTGAGGGACCGGAAGCTCTGGGACATGAGCTAAGAATGCCGTAGGTTCCGGAGAAGGCCCGAGCTGCTAGGGGTAGGTAGTTCTGATACGACTCGAGCTGCTAGAGTGTGGGCCCTTTAACGGCCAGGACAGGATCTGTACAGACAAAAAGGGTTTCGAGAAGACCAGGACTGCTTGACGGAAACTAAGAGGACGAGGCTACAAGGAGACATAGGCTCTGGGAGGACTGGGGGGCGCAGCAGCTAGAGGAAGGGATCCGTGAGAGGGCTGGTGGTAGCTCCGAGAGACTGCCCCGTGGCACTGGGTGGTCCAAGGGGCAGGGGCCTGCTAGAGGCAGTGAGCTCCAAGAAGGCCAGAGCCACTAGGCGATGGAAGGTCTGAGAACACAGGCTGGGTGTTAAAGAGAGTCTCCGAATGTACCGTGTCTCTGCCTCCCATGGGCTGAGATTTCAACTCTCAGTGCGGCTTAAGCCCTGTTACGGTTTTGAGAGTGCTTGTTCTCCAAGGAACCTGTCCCTAACTTCAAGGCCCTTCTGCCGAGATGATGGACAGAATGCAGAATAAATTAAAACATTCAACCCAGTCAAGAGATCTGGGTTAAATTTGACGTCCTTTTGCTCACCGTGCTACCCCAGTTTAGACCCACCCATATGCAAATCTGTCTTGCCCCTGTTGGGAACAGTCCAGCCTGAACTGCCAGGCCAGGTCCTCCCTGGACCAGAAATGTGAGCCCTGGGACCAGTTTCGGGGTTTCACCCCTCATCAGCCAGGCTAGCTTGAATCCTGATCTGTGACTGGTGGTGAATGTTTGATTGGCTCAGCATTCCATCCATCATTTGTTCTTTTTGCAATTGTCACCCTAAGTGGGAAGGGTATGCCCAGACATGGGTCGCATCATGCCCGCTACGCCACCAGATTCAAGCTAGCCTAGCAAATGAGGGGTGATGCCCCGAAACAGGTCCCAGGATGCTTGTTTCTGGTCCATGGAGGACCTGGCCAGACAGTTCGGGCTGGACTGTTCCCATGAGGCACTGCATCAAGACTGATTTGCATGTGGCTGGGTCTAAAGTGGAATGGCATGGCATGCAAAAAAAATGATGGATTTAACCCAGATCTGTGACTTTTTGCAGGTGTCAGATTAGGTGGCAATGAGTGTGTGTACCTACAACATCCGAAGCCACATTCTGCTGGAGTGCTTTCACTCGCCCTTCTCCCTCCCTCCTCTTCGGCCCACCGACTGGGCCCAGATCACACAGAGTGCACTCTACGCGACGGGCGCTGTGCTTTTTGACAACCCTACCCTTTCTGAAACAACAACAGTAGGAAGCAAAACCTGTCTCTGTCTGAAACATACACGAGGCTCCTACATAAAAGGTTACAGTTAAAGTTCACTGACTCGAAAGGATTGGTGGTATTTTACAGATGATAAAGAATGTAATTACATATTACAGAACTTCATGTTTTAATGTTGGAGGTAACTCAGATTTTAATGTAGCATGAGACCTGTACAGAACTGGAATTCTATTACTAAGGAGAGTTAAAGAACGAAGGGCAGAATATTCCTTCTGGAAGAATGGGCAAAGGTTTCCTCGCGACCAAAGTAAGCATTTCTGCTTCGTAATGTGACAAAGGTAAATATTCTTGTCTGGAGTGTTGATAAAACATGTAATTTTAAGCATGTTTTGTGATATCTGATAACTAAGGATGTGTGCATGAGGGCTGGGAGTTATGCTGAGGGCACTGTGGGTGTCTGTGTGTGTGGAATAGGTGGGCACTAGGAAAACAAAAAGAAACAGGTAAATAAGTAAGAGGCGAACTGTTGGGGTAACAGTCGGAGACACTCAGGAAAGGTATGGGCTAGATATGAAACCCATAGCACAGGCCAAGGAGGCAGGACATGGGTACAGATGGCCGTGGTGGGCTGTGGTGAGGGGGCCGGAGGTGTGTGCGAGTACCCCTTCTGTATCATACTTTCATGGCAAATGCAACTAGAGGGCGACAAATGTTATTCAATGAGAGATAGGATCAGACTTTTAAAATCCGACCACTAACTTTGGGGAAAATAAGACGGCGAAAATAAAATAAGGACCAGATTTGAATACCCCTTTTGCCAATGAACATCATCCTCCCTGCACAGGCCCTTTCAGGCGCTAATATTTACAGCTGTTGGACAGCAGCGCGCACAGGCCGAGGCGCTGTGCCGGCCTTTTTACCGGCTGTAAGAAAGGCCTGGGCAGCGCCCACCCTTCTAGGAACAGCTTGGTCCCTCTGGGCGCTGGGAAGAAGCAAGCGGTGACAGGCTGCTCTGCTCCCCCTCCCCTGACCCAGGGCCCCCATTCATGCCCATCTCTTCCTCCAGGTGATAAATCACTGACTGTCTCATAGGAGCAGGGAGGGGGCGTCTCACCCGTGAACCTCATGCACTTGGGTCTGCTGCTGTGTCTCATTCTGGCACGAACATCACTGGCCCTCAATTAAGTCCCTCATTTGAGCCATCCAAAGAAGGCGCTGCTTTGTTTTAGGCTCTCTTGGGCAAAGATCACACAAGTAGTCACGTCGTAAGTCAGAAATGTCTCTGTGACCCCAGAGCCTCTGGAGTCTTGGGCCAAACTCATGTTTTTTGCCGCCCTCCCCCTTTTGACGCCCTAGGCGGCCGCCTAGGCTTGCCTAATGGTAGAAACGGCCCTGGGCACAACAATGATTGCCTACACTTCTGGAACATTCACAATCCAGAGCTAGCTGCTCCCTCCTTTGTATAGGTGCATTCCACTTGAAAAGAGAGAATTCTCTGTGCACTCACGCATGGTTCTATTGTGAATAGACTTGTTAAATATGTGGAACCTTTGATTATTGCTAAATAACCCTTCAACCCCATTCCAACAGGGGCATGTGGGGGCACCTCATAGTCACCTTCTAAAGTCGAGCTCAGGGCCTATTATGGAAACCCAGCCACTGCCTTCTGGTCCATGCGGTGGGATTTGAACATTCAGACCACCCACCCAACCCTTGATGGTATCCTATTAGCCCCTCGTGATAGCAGGTGGAGCCTGAAACTGTATTCAAGGGTGAAGGGCCCCTTTAGCGTCATCAAGGAGAGAATATGCATGTATTGTGTGTGCAGTCAGGCGGAAACACAGTTTAGACAATATAACCTGCAATAAGGGAAGAAGGCGTACATCAGCTTTTTAATAAACCATAGCATTACCGCAAGAATGAAATGTATTACTAGATGGTGAAAGACTTTTAACAATTCAGACTGATACACCTATGAGCCATATATTAAAATGTCTCAAATGCGAAAGCATTATTCGGCTTATGTGCACACATAGCGCATTGTAATGGAAGAATAAGCCATGGATTTAATACAGCTTGAAATCTCACGTTTCCAAACAAATGTGTGCGAACGCACTGTGTCGAGGGAATCATTTCTGAATGCTATTTGTAATATTGAAATTACAGAGTAAATTGAAACGTGCTGTTGCATTAAAAAGACTCTGGGACTCCCAGGCTACAGGGTGGCGTGTAAACAGGACATTACAATTAAGCCTCCCTGCACCAGAGCCATTTTGTATCATTCCAGAATCTAATTGGAAAGCTAGCCCTTGTTTTTGGTTTCTGTTTTGTCCCCGTATAAATAGCATCACAACAGTACGGAGGGCAGCGGTGCCGCCAGCTGCCTGAAATAGTGGTACCCACTGAGGTCACACTGTTACCTGCTTTTGCTGCATTGTCCTTGGCTTAGGTGGTAAGGAACACTGCCAAACAAATTCATGTTGTCCAATTTTCAGAAAATTAACATTTAGTTGCATTAGCCTGCAGTGGAACAAAAAGCTTAATTTATGCAATTTCATTCCAGCCGGCATCTTTTGAGTGGTAAGAATGTCCCCCCAATGTGTGGAAACCTCTCTGTTGCTAATTGGGCACGACGGGCACATTAAGCTGGCATGGAACGCTAGCTGACAGCACACATTTGAGCCTACATAATTTAAGGGCTTGGAAATCTGATTTTGCTAAGCGGATATTTTTGGGAAAACAGCCTGTGTTCACAAACTGTTCAAAGGATATTTACCTAATTGCAACCCCGCAGGATGGAAGCGGTAATAACACCTTTTAGACGTGTGTGCTGGTCTGGCGCCATTTTAATTTGCAGTGGCGGTCAACCCGAGCCTTCCAATAGACTGCAAGTGATGCCCGGGAGCAAAGGACAACGGTCCGCCCTTTGTTCTTCAGTTCCACCGTCCATTTACGTTTCATGTGTGTCTAATGGCGGAAATAACAAAGATATTAGCGGTGTCTCCAAAACGTTCTGTTAATTGAAGGAACACATCAGGTAGCTGCAGAAACTATGGATTCTATCAGGCGTTGATTAAAACGCTACAGGCGAAGAACAAATGCTTCAGGTGGAAGAAACTAATCAGCCTTTTGCAGGCAACCTTTTCAAAATGTAATTCAACAACACTAGGTGACAATGTTGTTATTTTCAAGATGTTTTATGTTCACTCAGCTGCTTTAATGTGACTAAATGCACATTGCCATTCCACCCGCATGTTGCGAGCACTCTTCATTTTGCGAGCACTTTTACTTCATTGGTTTTGGGGTGCATGGGAACCCTTGACTTGAAACTGTGTTCCCTGTACAAGAGAGGGAAGCGAATCACAAAACCTGGCTCACCCGAGGACACATTTGCTTTCTCAGCTCCATATGTTTTTGGATTTGGGAAGCCTTGGCACTCAGAGCTAAAGCATTGTCCCAGCATGTCATTGTCATACGTGATGACATCAGCGATGCTGTGCTTGCTATGTGAACGCAATCTGTGATACCGTGCTAGATGTCATAAGCATTGAAGTCTGGAATTAAGGTCCATTCTCTAAAGCTAGCTTTATCAGCAGATTTCCAGAATTTTCAGGTTTTGTTGGCTAATATAGTTATTCATATTCATTCTTCTTCAGCAAATTTCAAGATTTTGTTTTTATTTACAGTAAAGCATGCGTTTGAATGCTTCCAATAAACCTTATCATACCTTAACCACGGGATTTTGAGTTAATTTTGAGGAGGTTTCTAATGATACTGTATGCTCCTTGAGGTGCATATTTAATCTGCTGTCTTTGGCCATGTCTTCTGTAAACACACGCTCAGCAGATACAAGGTATGGCTGTTGGCCATTGCTGGTGTGCCATATGTATTGAGAACAGTTCACGTAAGGCTTGGCCTTTGTCCATGCCATGTATGATCTGCACATCGCACATGGCCTTTGGCCAGGCCAATTGTGAAGAAGCTTAAAGCGCAGTTCTCATTGAGTATGGTCTGTGACCATTTTCATGTCTAAACTGTGCAAAGTGCATTGTTTTCAGCAATATTTTGTATTTATTTAATTTATAGAGTTTTATGTAGTGCAGACTTGACCTGAGGGCATCAGAGCGCTTTACAGAGATTCACACATGCAGCAAATACCTGAGATATGTTTGGAGTAGATATATATGCATAGTGACAAAAAGTGATGCGTGGTATGTGACAAGGTATATACATTTTGAGGTAGAATTATAGGTATACATAATTATATATAGCACATTGCAGTGCATTGCGTCAATGATCAGTCTTTGGGATGAACGATGTAGTGTTGAGGTAGCGGGGATCAGTACTCGTGCAGGCTAGGGAAATTAGAGGCACAGCTTTCCTTGTGATGGTGTTGTGTATATTACCTTAATGGGTGCGAGGCCAAGTGCCCGCAAGTTGGTCCGGTGCTCAAGGGGTTGGATTTAGGAATTTCCTATAGAGTAAGAGCTTCAGTTTCTTCTTGAATTTCGGGAAGGTCTGGTTTTCCCGCAGGTCCTGAGGCAGGGAGTTCCAGATTCTAGGAGCATTCCCAGAGAAAGAGCGGGTGCAGTTTTGGTGGGATCAGGAATAGACTGTTTGAGCTTCGCTGGCATCGCTTTTGACCGGCTTTAGATAATGTATTTGTGAGGGAGATTATTTTTTCAATGTAGAGCACTTTGTGAGTTATGCAGGCAGTTTTTAAAATTTCCTTGCCTCTCTTGGCAGCTAGCTGAGCTGCTTGAGGGTGGTAGTGATGTGGTCAAAGAGCTTTTCCCCTCAATATAAGTGACCGCAGCGTGGAGACTAGCTTTCAATGGGGTTAGGTAAGAATTTGGAGCACCGGCGATCATTGCGTTTCCATAGTCCAGCTGGAGTTGGACTAGTGATTGCACTGCTGTCTTTAATTCTTTGATGGGGAGGAAGGGTTTAACTTTTACAAGGTTTTTCAGCGTGTACAACGCACTTTTTGCAGAGGGATTGATATGGTCTTTCATGCTTAGGTGGCAGTCAAGAATAATCCTCAGGGATTTGACAGAGCTGGAGATGGTCAGTTTGCAGGTTAAAGCCGTGAGGTTGTCAAGCCAGGTGTCTACGGGAAAGGTTTTTCCTTTAGGATGAATGAGAAGGAGTTCAGTTTTGAGGACGTTGACCATGAGGTGGTTGTTTGTCAGCCAGGCCTAAACTGCAGAGAGAGTGTTATTTCGGTGCTGGATGTCTTTGACTGATGAGATTTTCATGTAAAGTTGGGTGTCGTTGGCATATAGATGGTAATCTTTTTTGGCTTGCTTCAGGATCATTGCAAAGAGTTCCATATAAAGGTTGAATAAGGTGGGAGATAAGATTGACCCTTGTGGGTCTTCTTAAGAGACTGGAGTTGTATTTGAGGATTGATTTGTTGAGCTTGATGAGCTGTGAGTGTTGGCTTACAAATGAAATGAACCATTGTAGGACAGTCCCTTTGATGCCAGCATGCTGCGAAAGAGTGTTTAGGAGGATGTCATGGTTTACAGTGTTGAAAGCAGCTAAGAGGTCCAGGAGGACTAGAAGGCTGGCCTTGCCCTCGTACGGGGATCTGTTTAGGTCGTCAATGATGTTTAGTAAAGCCGTCTCAGTACTGCAGCCTTTTCTGAGTCCGATTGGACAGTGCTAATTAGGCTGTATTTTTCGATGTGGCTGTTGAGTTGAGCAAGCACACATTTTTTAATTGTTTTAGCGAGGAGGGGGAGGTTGGTTTTCGGTCTGTAGTTGTTAAGGTCCTTCTGGCCAGCATTTGTTTTCTTGAGGAGGGTTATGATTTGGCCAAGTTTAAGAGGAGCAAGTATGGGGCCACTCAATAGGGAGGAGTTGATAATTTTGGTCCAAATGGGAGAGATGACGTGCTTGAGGTTTATCACAATCACGGCAGGGAGGGGGTCAAAGATATGAGATGCAGGCTTACTGCTGGAGAGAATGTTGATGATTTCTTCTTCTGGGGTAAAGTTAAATTCATACTGGGTTGTGTTATTTTTCAGTTACGAGGGGTGGGGGTTTGTGAGTTGGTTTGGAGTGTGTGTGAAAGATCCATTAATTGAAGGCAGGTCTGTGGGTGAGTCCCTCACGCAAGTGGCATCTTTGATGCAGGGTAAGGAGGTTGGTAGTTCTTGTTTGATGTTTTGTCAGCAAAAAATGTGAATTCTTCACAGCGCTTTGATGAGCTGTTAGATGTATGTTGGGGAAGGAGGAAGTTTGCTATTTGATGATGTTGAATAGCTCTCGGAAGTATGTGGATTTTTCTTTAAAGATGTGTTTTTTGTATTTTTGTTGTTCTACTCAGAGGATCGAGAGATTGGATTCCGAAGGTTGTTGTCTCCAATGTCTTTCGGCTAAACGTAGTTGGTGCCTTTCATTGTTCAGGTCTTTGTTGAACCAAGATGTGGAGTGGATATTCCTTGATTTCTTGAGTTCTTGTATTTTAGTGGACAGTGAGCTCCTCGGTGAATGAAAGGCCTGGTGGAGGAAGGATTTGAGTGCTGACAAGTGCTTCAAGCTCCGCTTGGGGGATTTGGTGGAAGTTTCTTACCCACACTTGGGACAGCTGTACTGATGTAAGCAATGATGGGTGCAATTGAGATAGAAGAGAATTTGATAATGGTCTGACCAGTTGGATGAAAGGATAAAGCGCAGAGATAGAGTGTTGTGCTTGGAGATGATTGCGTCTAGGGTAGAGTAACCCTATTTGTATGTATAAATATGTATGTATGATTTGTGATTTTCAAGGCTGAGGAGTAATAGAGCTCTTTTCAGGGGAGCTACAGTGTTGATGATGTACGAGCATGGGCAATGAAAAACAGTGGAGAGTTGGTGATTTAGGAAGCCAGTAGGTTCTTTATTCAAGGTTGATGAAAAGGGCTAGGACTGATTGATAGGGAGAGCTTGAAGTATTCTTAATGAAGGTTGACAATATATTCCATGAGAAATTAGCATTTACCTAATTTTCCCAACATGCGCAAGATAGTTTGAATTTGATCTATGAGGGCGGCACAGTTTTTATGACAGCCTAACGAAATCTCCTTCTGTGCTACACCAGAAATGTCATAAAAAAGAATTCCTTCCAATTGAAACTGTATTGCCAGATACTGCGTGACAACAGCAACATTGAAATTTGAAAAATTGGCCATAGGAAATCATGCAAAGCTGCAACTGTACCAAGCAAATGTTGTGTAAATTATGCATTTTAGATTGAATGGCCATGAAAACTGTGATAGGTGGAATATGTTTAATCCTCAAACATGATGTGTGACGCCTGTCAGGTGATGTACCGATCACATGCTTCAATGTAGCTATATCAGACAAGTGGCTCTATAATACATTTTCGGACATGGTGTTAAAAGTTATTTTGGCTTGTTCCGCAATAATGAGCAATTTTTATGAATCAGCTTTATCTCATGGTATTATTGCTGCATGTAAAGAAACCGAGCCCCGGAATTTACAAACTTTACATTTCTCCTGTTGGTTGATTTTGTTTTAGAATTGGGTTGACAGTGGAGCTGTCCAAAAAACCTTTGGCCTACAAGTGAGCATTGGGTCTGCCTTCCTCAACCAATGCCTTATTTGCCCAGCTTCTTTCAGCCATTGGCTTGAGGTTTTGTCGATCAGATGTTGAGCCCAGAGAATTGTTTCACTTGTGCCTATTATTGACTGTAAGGCTATGCCTTTCCACCTCGAATGCAGTGCATACATTGTACTTCATAAGGGACTACTCTATAGTCCCTCTGGCTGCTCCTGCTGGCTCTAACCCTCTCCTCCCAAGTGTTTCTCACTCTTTGTTCCATTTTGTGCACCTTGGTGTCCCACCTGCCACCCTCTCTCTTTCCTCCCTCCCGCATTCTTCTCCCCGTGTGATCCTTATTTCTACCACCCACCACCCCTTCTCCTGCACCGCCCTTGCCTCTCATTCCCCTCTCATTTCCCCAGCCTGCCCTTCCCTTACAGTGACTTTTCATAAATATAGACGGGACCTGGTATTTTTTGCTTTTTTATAAGTTTCATAGAAACAAAATATAGTCTTTACTGGAGGCTCCTTTACATTCAATATAGTCCTCTTTTTTTCTATCTCAAAAAGAAAGGTGAGCAGCAAGGGAGCCATCATTATTGTCTTACCTTTATTTCTATGCCATACAGGGTTATAATGAAGGCTCTCTTGATAACCCACCGTTATCACATTTAAAAGCAAAACTACTACTGTATGAAAGGCAAGGGGCCTTTCACACCGACCAGCTTTTGTTTTTTTGTGTGTCTTTAATGCGCCTACACTGCTTTAGTACAATGCACCGCATTACACTGCATTAGTACAATAATTGTAGACTTATTGGCTTTCACAAGGCATGTTAGCAATAGCCTTTTTTACTTTTTTAAATTGTTTGTGCACATTTGCTTTTCCACCTTATCTCTTTGCATGGGCATTTTGAATATATAATTAGTTTCCTTTGCGCTCTCGCACAGGCAGTTCCTGTGTGATCTGCACACTTAAAGTATCTGCAAAATCTGTGGTGCATGCGCAATTTGAATATATGCTTAGTAGTTGAGGAGTGCTCACAGAAACACTGATTTGGAGGCCCTGGGCAGTGTGATTAACTTGCTTTTCCATACTGTTAAATGGCAATGAAGTTTCTCTTTTCCATTATTGTGGTGAGTAAGATAATTAAAACCACTTTATTTTCCCTTGCCCATCACATTTAAAATCCATTAATTCTGACTACACAGGTATGATCAAAAGGGAACTTAGATAAACTTGGTTTTAGGCCTCACCTACAATTTAACTGTCTGTTGCGGAGGACCTATTGTCTACAATACATTAAAATATATGCATATAAATCATGCAGTGTGCTAGGGACCAGCCCCTTCCTTTTGATTGGATGGCTTTCATGTCCATGTAATTTCCCTGCTTCTATTTTAATGTGTTTTTCCCTAGTCTTTGTTTGTCCCATCTTTTGTAGACTTTCTTCTTTACCACATTTTCATTGGATTGCTGTGTCCTTCCACTGCTTACATCCATGAAACTACTTTTTAAAAACGTTTTGCTCATACTCTAATGGAGTGCATGTGTTTTCCTTCCCTCTCCTCCTCTCCTCTTTCTGCTACTTCCCTCTTCAACCGCCTGCCCTTCCCCTGAGTTTTCTGTTTTGCTCTCGCACACAGTTCCTGTTCCTCAATCTCTCCCACACCAGACCATTTTGTCCATTGTAGGAGGGCAGTCTGCGGAGTCACTTGAATACACTGTATTTTATTTTTCATTTACTGCTCCAAGGGCATCTGGCATCTTGGAATGATAAATTTAAAAAAAGGTCACACACACATGCATGTTGATGTATGCTCATTGTAGTTCACCCCACAGTAGCTGCTGTAGTTTCCTGATGCAAAGGTGCACATGCGTGGTGATGGGTGTCCATGTATACAGCAATACACGTTTTTGTCAATGCTGCTCAGCATCTGTAATAATACTTTTTCTCTGTTTGTAGATGGTGAATAGCATTGGAAACTATTGTATTGTGGCACTTGCTTTTAGCAGTGCTTCTTAGTTTCATGTTCATCATATGCTCAGTGTTCCATCTCATTGTTCACTGCGTGCGTGGGTTCCACCAACGGCAGTTTGTACTGTGGCTGGCGTTGGAGGGACCGCGCTCTCTGTGCTGTGTCCTTGATTGAATAAAGCTGTTTAACCAGTGAACCTGAGGGCGAGTCTTTCATGAAACTTCTTTTTTTCTATTCGCTAGTATCCTAATGGAGTGCATGCGTTTTCCTTCCCTCTACCCCTCTCCTATGTGTGCTGCTTTCCTCTTCAAGTGCCTGCCTCTCACCTGTACTTTATGTGTTTCTCTCCCACCCACTCCCCGTTGCCTAATCTTTCCGCACCCAGACCATCTTTTAAAATGTATTTATTTTTTACTGTGTAGGAGGGCATAGCAGCTGTAATTGGCTGCCTGGTCTCTTGAATACCTTGTATTTTTTTTTCATTTGCTGCTCCAAAGGCCCCTGCCATCTTGGAATGATAAATGAAAAAAATAACAAAATGGCCACACATGCATGCTTGTTGTGGTTTACCACATGGTGGCTGCTGTAGTTTGCTGATGCAAAGGTGCACATGGGTAATGATGTATGCCCATTGTTACACCAATGCACTTTTGTTGCTGATGCTGCTCTGTACAATTTCTTTCTCTTTTTGTAGATCTTGAATAGCGTCCACAATAACCTTTGTTAAAGCCAATAGGTCTGTACTGTTAAAGCCAAATGGTGAGACCGATTGGCTTTACCAGTGCCTCTTTCACTTCATGCACCTGCTAATGTTATCGTTTTCTATGGGCTAGAATTAGCATTTACTCTCTACCTGTTTTTATATATTATATATATATATTATATATATTTCACCTCATTTTTTGAGGCCCGGTAAGCACAGAGGCAAGGCCTTTCTATGCTCAACCATTCACCTGGTGTCCTTGTATCTCATGTTTTTCATTTTTCCATTCAATATGCCCTCTTTTTTAGGTCGAGCCTAGAGCAACGCAAGCGCTGCTTGCTCGACTTTTAGTAATGGGGTTTTCAAAGTGCTACCCACAAGCTTTTCTTGGCCTAAAGCTTGCGTGCATGTGTGCGTGAACGCACGCTGCAGCCATCTGCCTTTCTTATCTCATTACGCCTTGTTTTACAGTTACGAGCCGTCATGGCTCATTAAGTGCTTTCGCGCACAGCGAGCGCGCACACAACTCCCTCCGCCTCTCTCTCCCGCTGCAGTCCCCATCTATGCATTCTGCACGGCCAATGCTTGTTTAACAAAGGTCCGTGACGCCTCGGAAGGCTCTGGACACGCTGCAATGTCGACTTCATTATTTAAGAAATCTGTCTTTGATCATTCCGCTGACTCGGACCTTAGGGGCAGTGTGAGGGCCACTTACAACTGCATTGCACGATCACGGACGTAGGGGACCCAGCGAGGTCCCCCCCACTGAATTCTGCAGGGTTTGTGTGCCCACGCTTTTCCTCCACATACCGCGGGGACACTGATTAGCTTGAACGGGCAGCAGGACAGGATAAATCCTCAACAGAGGTCCCAATCTTGCTGATTTTCTATTACCGTAATCAATGTAGTAGACGTGCAGGCATTCTAGTAACCTACATTTGGTGCTTAATTACTGCATAACCTGGAATAGAAGCGCAGATGCGCTGCACCTATCTGTTCATTCAGATACATGTTGTAATGCTTGTTTTTTCTGATCTCCTAAGCAGTCTACTGTCAGAAGGAGGCAACGGCTTACCCTGCTGTGTCTCGTTAATTGCTAGTGAATCATGGTTTTGGTAAGTCTGCCATCACTGGCGAGGAAGAGAGGCGAGCGAGCTCCTCTCAACATCATGGTGTTTACATTACAGAGTGCCTCCCCCTTGCTTTTTCCATGGCAGGAGCCCCCTCCCACACTTTTGAACAGAAGAGTAAGGAAGGTTGTATACATACCCCCTTCAGTGCTTGGAGACACAGATGGTGCATAGACCATAAACAAATTTCACGAAAGCAGTACAGACAGACGGTTCTTTTAAACACTCTTTACGACCAAGCAGCAACTCTCAATTATATTGACTGATAAACCCCTTCCTGTTTTTGTGACTTGAAAGGAAACTGTGTTCATTTGTAAGGAGCAGTTTATTTCCATTCCGGGCAAAACCTACTGTCGACTTGCAGGCTAAATTTCACTTCTGATTTCAAGCAATGAAACTGGGGTTTCCTATTGTAAACGTGCAAGGTCAAAGTGTCTGGGTTGCATGCTGCAATTTGAGCTAGTGAGATTTACAACTGCATCGATAGAAAAACAATGTGAAATCTTATATTCAGTCAGGAATAACGTTTTCACTTTCAAGCACAGCATACACTCTCAAAGTCGAATTATAAAGCACCTTCAATTTTCAAAGTAGCAAGCCATTATAAAATAAAAACTGAGGGAAATTGTTTAAACTCAGTCATTCGAAAGGTGCAGATCTTTGCAGTCAAAACCCCATGCTCCATGTGGAAACACCAGATAACACCTAAGCCCTCCAACCCATTTCCCATCTGCTCCTGGAAAATGTCAAACATGTAAATACTCTTCTATCTACAGACCAAATGCACTAACTTTTAATTCTATAAGCGGTTTAAATTCTGAACGCCTATGTTTGTGAATTTGCAATATTTGCGAAGGTTTTAAAAAATGAATAGAAGAAAACTTCAGCTATTACTAAGTTTGTGATACAAACGTTCCACAGAATCCTATATTGATTTTGCTTCCCCCAACCGCACCCTTCTTCTTTCTCGCTTCTTGCTTCTCCTCATCTTCTACCACATCTCCACCCTGCTTGTCGATTCTCTCCCTCCCCTAGCATTGCTTCTTCCCATCCTGGGGTGAGGATGTGGTCTGACGGCTAGACTAGCGACTTTGGAGCTGGGAAACTAATGTTTGAGCCTCAGGGTCGACTCCACATCCTGTGATTCTGGGCAAATTACTTAATCTCCCTGTGCCTACCAAAAAAGCAAGCATTGGCATAGCCAATAGGTCTCGCCTTTGGCACCTTATAAATGTTTGGTTATCCAGCACAATATCCTTGGTACAACAACATCAACTGTTGCATGGCTAAACACTTATAAGGTCCCAAAGGCGAGACCTATTGGCTATGTCAATGCTTGTTTAATTGTATTCTCTGCACTTGTCCATTGTTTGGACTTGATTGCTGTTTAAAATCATCAAATAGTGTCCTTCACTCAGTGTATTTTTTGCTTGTGTTACACTGCTCTTTCTTAAAAAATAAGTAGTTAAAGGAATTATTTCTTTGCCTTACAGTAGACCCACACATGATCAGAAAATACCTTCTTCATTTAATCTGTTGATGACATATCGATTATTCACCCCTTGTTAAAAACTGGACTGACATACCAAAACTTTGGTGTTTCTTCTGCCTAAAAACATTTTTGTACAGTACCCATACATTATCTCCTTCACCACTTGTAAATGCTTCAATCATTGTACTTAGTATTGTTTGTTGTACATATTTCCTCTAGTCCATTTTTGAGCACTTCACCGTCTTACTCAATGCAAGTCCTATTAGGCAGCTGTGCTTCTACTACAGACATCCTTCGCCTTTGTACAGAACTCTTCACATAGAACCCACTCCCTCCATACATCCCAGCCTGATTAGTTGGTCATGCACATACTACATACTACGCAACCCTTTGTCTTATAAACAACTCTTTATGGAGAGTGCACTCCCCCCAGGCACTCAAGCCCTATAAGGTGGCTATGCCCCTGCGATGCACATCGTTCACCTTGTATAGAGAGAGTTTTTCACAGAGACCCTACTCCCTCCAGACACCTGAGCTCCATGATGTGGGCAAGCCCATATGATGCACAGCCATCGGCCTGTACAGAGTACTCTTCACACAGAGGCCAGTCCCTCCAGACACCTGCACCCCGTTATGTAGCCATGCTCCTAGTACTCACACCAGGCACGGCCCGTGCAGGTAAGAGCATCAGGGAGGGGTGCAGTGTGGGTGGGATTTGACACACTGACTACGGACACGCGCAGATGTGATGGAGGCATGCTGATCTGCTGAAATTTGAACAGTAAATTGATATATTTTATACCTTTTTAAAACTGAAAACTTGGAACCTTTTTTAAAATTGAAACTTCGCCACCAGCATAGCGCTGACACTATTTTTGTATTGCCATTTGTACCTGTTGCTGCTTAGTTGCCCCTCCCGGTCCACCACGGGTGTTGTCCTGATTGTGTGGAGGGAGAAGAAGGCAACTTCCAGTTTCAGGGGTTAGTGCTCTAGCTTTCGCGTTACTCACCCCTTAAAACCGGATGCTCAGGCAGATGCACAGCGGACGCGCGCAGATGTGATAGAGGCATGCTGATCTGCTGAAATTTGAACAGTAAATTGATATATTTTATACCTTTTTAAAACTGAAAACTTGGAAGTTTTTTTTAAATTGAAACTTCGCCACCAGCATAGCGCTGACAATATTTTTGTATTGCCATTTGTACCTGTGGCTGCTTAGTTGCCCCTCCCCGGTCCACCACGGGTGTTGTCCCGATTGTGTGGAGGGATGAAGAAGGCAACTTCCGGTTTCAGGGGTTAGCGCTCTAGCTCTCGCGCTACTCAGCCCTTAAAACCGGATGCCCAGGCAGACGCGCAGTGGACGCGCGCAGCGGGCGCGCCAGCGGCACGTCAAAGGCGCGCCAAAGGCAATGCCCATCTGAGCCCGTCCGCGCCGGGGCGGGCCCAGGGGCCACAAACTCTGGCGGAGTCAGCCTGAAACACACTACTTATAGTTCCCATGTTCTTCACTCACTACGCACTAACAATTCAGAAAATTGTAGGCACTCTATGAATGCCTTGAGTGAAGAAATACGATGTTCCCATTGTGATTTCGTCTTCTCGCCTGTTTTTAAAGTTCCTGAATGTCCTGATACTCCCTTCTTTTTAAAAATGTTTTTATTGAACTGCAGATCTGTCTCTAAACACACCTCTGAACTTGCTATGCTGTTGGAGGACCTAAAACCTGACGTTCTCTTCCTCACAGAGACATGGCTCCATACCGAGTCAGGGCCCACCCTTGTGCAAACCATTCCCCCTGACTACTCTATACTTAGGACCGACCGGAAATCCGGTAGAGGAGGGGGTATAGCCATTATTTATAAAAGTACTTTTGACTGTCATACTACCGAAGATCCTCTATCTGACTGCAAGAGTATGGCCTTCTCCTTGGAGATTTCCCCCACAAGCACTTTTTCGGGTATCTTGGTGTATCGCCCCCCAGATAATGCAAAAAAATGTATCAATGCATTACCTACCATAGTGGCAGAATTAGCTATGGGGCCCGCGAATTTTACTCTTTTAGGTGATCTTAATCTGCACCTAGATAATCCATTGGACAAAATGGCGCTGGAACTGATGGAAAATCTATCAGCTCTTCAGCTCAGGAAGAAAGTGATGAAGCCGACACACTCTAAGGGTCATCTTTTGGACCCAGTTTTTAGTAACTGTGATGAGCTTAAGACAGTACCTCCGGTCCCCCTTCCATGGTCTGACCACTTCTTGATCCCCATATTATGGTAAATTAGTAGACCTGAGAAATCTGCTAATAGTACCTTAGTATGCAGACACAACTGGTCTAGACTTTCAACTGAGTCGGTCCTGGAAAACAATAGACCACTTTGTGAGGGCAACCTCAATTTGGGGAAAGCTAATGAGGAGTTTAACTCCTGGATTCAGGGTGCATTGGATATGATACTCCCTAAAAAATCTGCCCCCATATCAAACAGACCGAAAACTGCTCCCTGGTTTGCTGATAATTTAAGGGAACTCAAACAACGTAGCAGACGGCTTGAAAGGAAATGGAGGTTGGACTATTCTGACCTTAGTAAAATAGAATATAGGGAATCCATTAAATATTATAAAGCCGCAATTAAAACTACTCAAGCCGCTTTCTATGAGCAAAAAATTGTACAAGCTGCCAACTCCCCCAAAGAAATCTTTAAAATTGCCAGAACCCTTACCAAATTTCCCCTGAAGCCCCCCAGACTATGTGACGCAACGGCACACTGCAACACTCTTGCAGACTTTTTTCACAAAAAGATCCAAACAATTTATCAGGCTTTTCCACCCTCTCACTCCACTAGCAATATAATTGTTCCTGCGGAACAGTTGGTAAAACCCCATATTCTCTTAGAACAATTCCCCCCTCTTGACTTGACCCTGCTGGATCCCATTATCGGGCTCTCCTACTGATCCTGCTCCTCCCCAGGCACTCACTTTGGTATCCGACACTATCTGCCCTATAATCTTGGACCTGGTTAATTCTTCCATCTCCACTGGTTCAGTCCCATCAGCATGGAAATGTGTGATGGTCAAAGCCCTGCTGAAAAAACATAACCTGGATCAGGACAATCTGGCTAACTATCGCCCTATTTCCCTTTTGCCGTGGGTAAGTAATATTCTGGAAAGGCATGTAAATAACACTCTGGTAGCCTTTCTAGAAACCAATAATCTACTTCACCACTCTCAGACTGGGTTCCGTCCCCAAATGGATACTGAGACGGCCCTTCTTGCAGTGACCGAGGAATCGAGAAGGATCTTAGACCTAGGAGGTTCTGCAGCCATTATCCTTCTCGACCTCAGCGCTGCATTTGATACTGTCAATCATTCTATATTGTGTGCCAGACTCATGAACTTGGGAGTGTCTGGTATAGCAGTACAGTGGCTACGATCTTTTCTTACTGGCCGCTCTTTTAGGGTCTTCTTACTAGCTTGGCTTTGAAATTGATTATGGTTTGATTGAAACCATTTTTAGTTGGGACGGCTTACAGCACAAAATAAAGTTACGCCAATCTAGTAAGTCCTACCCGTTTTTTTATTGTGAGAATTGTTGGTTTGATTCTCACATGGGGTCCTTTGGGCATTAATATTGACACTATGCACTAACAGCTTTTTTATTTTGACTGTTTTCCTTCTCTTTACTTTATTGGGTTGGAAACTTCCACGATAGAACACACACATTTTTCTAGTAGGGGAGAAAGTAACCGATGATGATAAGTGGGTGTGCGGGCGAGTACCAGCCAGCAACCCCCCTGGTGTTACGACCGTGAGGTGCTTTCTTCCCTGTCTCACTTTCTTTCACTTGTTCAGTATTGGTGGTGAGACTGATGGTATGTTGAAATTTTTTGGTTGAGAAATTGACGCACCATGACACTTGTTGACTATCAATGAGGAGTATACATGTGAGAGGGTTAAAATATGGGAAACCCCTCCAGTGTCAACAGTGAAGAGTAGGGTGTGTTTTTGGTCAGGCCACTGTTTTGATGTTTATGCGTTGAGTGGGGGGCGGCCTGTCCTTCTTATGTTCCCCCTATAGCTCCCTTTTTTTACGACCTTTTTTTATGCAGACAACTGGGAGATCCCCAATAGAGTACTGCTGGTGTGATTGGATGGCCAATTGGCCAAACATGAAAGATGGTCTACGAAGAATTATGGATGACTTAGAGGTTGCAAGATAATACGAGCTACTGTTAGCACCAGCCTTTATTATAACAAAGCAAAAAATTTAGTCTTTGTAGGATGCAGAAGCAACTCACATGATAGCAAAGTCATGAGTAAAAACATGAGACGGGGGAATATATGGAATTTAAAAAACATGTATATAGAAATGATAGTGTCCACAAACATTCACAAAGATGTAAGGTAAGCAAAAGAACTGCTTTCTTTTCTGGGATTTTCCCTTGAGGTTGTGTAGAAAAATAACCAGACAAATAGAAAGGTTTGGGTCACAACCTGGCCTTAGTTCAACTGAATGATTTGCAGGCACAGATATCAATATTCCGTACATGAAATGGAATGCTCACTAATCTTTCTTCTACTGCCACCCATGTTTGGGTGCATAAGCTGCCACAACTTGAAAAATTGCAATTAAAGGTAATTTGAAAAAAGTCTTAATGTAAAAGAAAATGCAACCTGCCTCCTGGTTTGAAGACAGGAATTAAACTCTGGACCTATATTGAGCTATGGAGGGAACTGGATTGTCATTTATCGTGTTAAGCAATACTCTAACCTCTGCAGTATACAGAAAATATATGCCAAAGGCCACGCATGAAGGGGTATATTTGCCAATGTATTTATTTGAAAAGTTTTATATAGCGCGAAAATGACCTGTAAGGGTCTCAGAGTGCTGTACAAAGAAGCAGACAAGATAAAGGCGTAAATACTAAACATATAAGAAGTTAACATACAAAATGCGAAAAAAGAGCAACCAACTGCGTATTGAATATAACGTAACAAAAATTGTAGGGTTGAATGAGAGACCAGTGTTGTAGACAAGAAATAAAAGTTTGTTTTTGTGTCTTCAGGTCTATTGTTGCAGGTAGCTATTCAGGAGTAATCCTTTGACTTCTTTTTTGAATGAGGAGGTCGAAGGGTTAGATCTGATTTCGGGAAAAAGAGCATTCCATATTCTCGGAGCAAGATCAGAGAAGGCACAGTTGTAAGTTTTCTTCTTTTTGAATTTATGAGGTTTCAGCAGGAGAGTGTCAGAACTTCTTATGGCTCTATTCATACCAGCTAGTTCAAGAATTTTTGCAGGTAAACAGGAGTGTTATAATGAAGAGCTTTGTGAGTCAAACAAGCTATCTTGAACTGAATCCTTGCTTTGAGAGAGAGCCAATTGAGTTGAATTAGATCTAGTAAGATCTGCTCATGTTTTCTTGATCCCATCAGGAGTCTGGAAGTAGAGTTCAGAGTTGCCCTTAAAGAGGCCAGTCTAGCTTTGGATAGCCCTGCCAGGGTCACTGTTGGACCTGGCCCTTTTGGCCGGATGGCCCATAGACTTTTCGCCTTCCACCTGTACTTTTTCTGACCTGTTGTTGGCTATTTTATGACACTGGGCACTTTACCACTGCTGTTCAGTGCTAAAGTGCATATGCTCTCCCTCTGTAAAATATATATGTTGGTTGGATTCCATGATTGGCTTATTTGGTTTACTGTCAGACCCCAGTAAAGTGCAACAGGAGTGCCCAGGGCTTGTAAATGCAAATGCTGCTGGTGCGCTTGCAGCACTGGTTGTGCCACCCACAGAAGCGGCCTGGTAAAATGTATCTAAGGTCTGCCATTGCAGAGCCTGCGTGCAGTCTGGTACTGTCATGCTGACTGGGTAAGTGCACACACTTCCCAGTCCCTAAACCTTCCCTTAACTTCATATTAGTCACCCCTATGGTAGGCCCAAGGGCAGGGTGTATTGTAAGCATAAGGTAGGACAAGCCCTGATGTGTGTGGCATGTCCTAATAGTGAATTACAGCCATTTTCGTTGTTCACTATTGTAAGGCTACCTGTTCTCCATAGGCCATAATGGGCTGCTAGAATTGTTAAATTCTATGATCCTAACAGACCCAGGGAACATGGTAGAAATTCGAGTTTAGTATGCCTGAACTCAGAATAATAAAATACATCTTTTAGTAAAGTTTATTTTAATATTCTGAGTTTGCAAATACCACTTTTAGAAAGTTGGTATTTGCTTGCTTGACCATTTCAGCCCGCCTCTGCTATGATGTGTATCTGCCTGTCTGGTTGTGTGAGTGACAGGGCTGGGGAAAGCCAGAGGGGCAGGGCTAGGTAGCCTGGTGGTGAATAGGAAGATTGGCAGTCAGATGGGTGGGAGGAGTACACCTGGGCTCTGAATAGGGTTGTGCTCTGCTACCACAATGCTGGATCCACCCCCTGCGGAGTGGCTGATGTCTCTGCCCTGCACCCTGAATAGAAAGGCAGAGTCATGTCAACAGAGTGCTCAAGAACTGGTTTGGACTGGGCAAAGGCCCCTCAACCCCAGAGGAACAAAGGAATTAGGGGTATAAGTATTGGGACCCTGCTCCCAAGAAAAGAGATCCTGCTGAAACAAGAAGAACCTCTGCCAGAGGAGAAGGAACTGGGAAAGCTGTAGGAGGAGTACTTTCCCTGAACTGGGGGATTGGCCTGCAGTGGTTGCCTTGCTGCTGAAGGAGAGGAGAAAGACTACTAAAGACTTTGCTTCAACTTGTGCTTTAAAAAGATCTCCAAGGGCTCGAACTGAGCTTGCCCCCTGAACGAAGTCCCAGGACCAGTGGACTTCACTCCCAGCTCCCCAGAGTCTTTTGGAAGTGCCTGCTGCTGTTGTTGGGCCTTCTGAAGGACTGCGTGTCGCAAGGAGCTGGAAGCGCGTCGCAAGGAAGAGAAGCGTGCCGCCGTCGGAGCTGTTGCCGTCGCATCTCGCAGAGAGTGTCGCCGCTGCAGCATCGCATCGAGCGGAAGCATCTAGCATCATTCCGGAAGTGTCTCGCAATGCCGAAGAAGCGTGTCGCCATTGCAGCCATCGTAGCTGTCGCATTGCACCGCATCGAGAGAAGAGTCTCGCATCGAGGAGGAAGCGTGTCGCCATCGCAGCCATCGTAGTTGTCGCATTGGACCGCAACCAGAAAAGCGCCTCGCATCCATGGAGAAGCGTGCCGCCGTCGGAGCCGCTGTCGTCGCATCTCGCAGAAGGGGTGTCGCCGCTGCCGCATCGCATCGAGTGGAAGCGTCTCACAACGTCGGAGAAGAGTGCCGCTGCCAAGGCCGTTGTCGCCGCATCTCATGAAGGGTGACGCCGCTGTAGCTGACGCATCGAGTCGAGTCTTCTCGCAACATCGGAGAAGCGTAACGCATCTGGAAGATCCCGTCTTTATTTCTTTTGCACCAAGAACTTCAACGCATCTGCATCGCTGCAACACTTTCGTTGCCCTGCGTGTCGCATCTAAGGTACATTGACTTAAAGTGTCGCTTTTAAGAACTTAAGAGAAATTAAGCAATATTCAACCAACTAAGCAACCGTATTGTGTATTTTTAATCGTTTAATGGTCTTGTGATAATCCTATATAAAGAATCCTTATTTTTAATATAAATACCTGTGTGGTGTCCATTTGTAGTGTTGTCACTTGGTTACTGTATGTGTTCACAAATGCTTAACCTATAACGCTCTGAGATAAGCCTTGTCTGCTCGCGCCCAGCTACCTAGAGGGTGAGCAGGGGTTGTTTTAGTAGTGTAACCCCTTACCCTAACTAGAGGAAAGGTTCCCTGCTTGTCGCAAGTACCAACCTGTGCCAACCAGAGAACCCGGATTCTAACAGTCACAATTCCATAATGTAAATGGGAGATAACTAGGGATTGGACTACTAACTGCTTGTCATCAGGAGGCGGGAACCGTCTGATTTTCCTTAATGTGTTGAGTTGGTGATTGGATCCACTAGTTTTTGCACTGATGTGGTTTTGCATATTCAGGTATTTGTTCAGAGTTATGCCTAGAGATCTAGTGGAGTCAACAACTGAGGAGTGCAGTTGAGGCAGGGCCTTTAGTTGTTTGAGCTAATCTTGAATGGGTGCAGAATGATTGTGGGGGACAATCAGGAGGAATTCCGTCTTGAGTGTATTTAGCATAAGGTGATTAAGAGTTAACCATTGTTGAGTTTTTAGAAGCGCACAGTTAAGAGTTTTGATATCATCTGCTGAAGACATTTTCATGTACAATTGAGTATTATTGGCCCTGCATATGATAGTGTATGTTTGAGCAATTCAGAATTTCGGTGAGAGGTTCCATGAACAAGTTGAAGAGCGTACGAGAGAGTGCGGATCCTTGAGGCACTCCAATTGAGTCCAGCGTACTATTAGCGAAGAAATTAACGACTTTGATTGCTTGCCTTCTATTTTGTAGGAACAAGGCAAACCAATTTAAAAATGGACTCGATAACCTCATCATTTTTTCAAGAAGATAAATCAGGTTTTCATTTTTGACCATCTCAAACACTGAGGAAGGATCAAGAAGTATAAGTAGCCAAGGTTCGTTCTGGTCAAGTAGTCTCAGGGCGTCCTCAACAATGTGTATAAGAGCCGTTTCAGTACTGTGTCCTGATCTGAAGCCCGATTGGTATTGGTCAAGGAGCTGAAACTGTTTGATGTGATTACAGAGCTGCATGTGTACACATTCCTCAAGATGTTTGGCTAAAGTCATGATATTAGAAATTGGACGGTAGTTATTGGGATCAGATAAGTCTGCATTTGGATTTTTTGGAAGAAGGTGACTTGTCCTATCTTGAGGCAATCTGGAATCCTACCCAGCACAAGAGATTAATGGACAATCTTAGACCAGAGTAGGAGAATGGCAGATCTAAGCTCTTTGAAGAACTTGGCGGGCAGAGGATCATTGAAATGATTTGAAGGTTTTAATAAAGTTATAATTTTGAGTAGCTTGACATCATCTAGCAGTATAAAAATTATTTTTTTAAGTATAATCCACAGAGTCAGAAAGAGGGGAACTCGCTGAGGTAAGCCATGGAGAGGGAGTGGGCTGGGTCTGATAATATGGATTTGGTGAAGTGAGTTGCAGTTCTAGTTCAATCTTTCTTGTCTTTTCAAAGAAGTGTGTAGATAACTCCTCAACACTAGGCGGGGAGACCTTGAGTACAGAGTGTTGGTTGGTTGAGTGGTTAGCTTGATGATTTCAAATAGTTTTTTCTGTCGTTTTTGGCGTTGCCAAGCTGAGATCTAAAGTGATCAGCTTTGGCACTACAGATATGTTTGTTATACGAAAATCTTGTCATCCTCAACTGCTTGAGGTTTGTTATGGAAGGGGAGTTTCTCCATGATCTCTCTGCGAGCCGTATTTTGCGTCATTCCTCGTTAAGGGAGCAATTGAACCAGGGTTTGAACTGTTTGCTGGACATCTGTTTGAGTTACTTTGGAGCAATTGTGTCAAATATATTTGTGATGGATTGAATGTCATGTTCAATAAGGTCATCCAGATTTGTCATGTTAGGCGGCGGAGGAAGGAGGCTATTACTAATGGAAGTTAGATCATATACGTTGATGCCCCTCAGATCTCGAGACCATTGTTTGGCCTTATGAGGTTGTCCTAGTCTAATTAGCATCCTTTCCAAAATGAGAAAAGAGATTAAGTAGTGAATTAATTACATGTGCATGTCCTTCTGTGAATAATTAGTTTTACACATTAAATAGTTTCTTGCAGATTGGGGAAGAACTGTTAAAATTTTTTATACAAATGTAGCTTGAATAACACTGATGTCAAAAAAATTTGAGATAAAAACTGTTAAATTAATGTTTCAAAATAGTCATCTGTAGATTTGTGCTCTTTACGTTACCTTACTCCTTACGTCACTTCTTTTCCTGAGGACATTGAATCCCATTGAAAATTTACTGTCTATTCCTTTCATGTATTTGTTCCTACTTATAAAGCTAAAGCAGAATTGCCCTGCACCAAGCTGGAATGTGCAATAACGTAATGCTAATTTTGTGCTTTTTTGGACATACAATGTTTTTGGATAACAAAAGACGTCCCACTTTTTAAAAGGACATTAATGCGACCTACGAAATGTGTGTACTAAATGATGCTATATTAAGTTCCAATTATCAAACTGTAGAACGCTTTGACAAAACAAAAAATATATGAATATGAATCTGATTTAAACACAGCAATGGAAAATGAACAGTGAAAAGTATCAGATATAACACTGGCACACTATCGAATACTGTAAGTGATCACTGATTTTTTTTGTTCAGCCTAATTCTTTGAAAGCCACCGATTACTGGACTCCGATACATTGACGATCCCATTGTTGTCTTTCAGATGCTATTATATAAAATACAAATTTTAAAAACATTTATGGTCATTTCTATAAGCGGAAGAGAAACTTGACACAAACTGTGAACAACGCAGGGTTCAAGACACATGTAATAGTCAGATGAATTGATCAGAAGATAAAAGAGGCTAACTTGGGGAAAACATGATTTCAAGAGACTGAACAAGAAGTGGTGAGTAGAAAGCAGTGCAATCCAATGAACACAACCACAAATGAGTAAACCAGCAAGAAGGAGAGCAGGTTCAGAAAAACTTAGTCATGCATCTACTGAAATTACAGTCTGATCATACACCTGCGCAACCAAGACCTAAGCTCGGAGTTGCCATACGTTGGCCGAAGTAATGGCGAGGTAGCATAACAAAAACAAGCATTGGCATAGCCAATAGGTCTCGCCTTTGGGACCTTATAAGTGTTTAGCTATGCAACAGTTGCATAACTAAATCCTTATAAGGTCCCAAAAGCGAGACCTATTGGCTATGCAAAGCGAAAGTGAAAGTGATCGCGATCACGATCAAACATCAAAGCGGCCGCGAAAGTGAAAGTAATCGCGGTAAAGCGCAGCGCACGCCCGCGCACATGCACTGTAGCTCTATGCTGTCCTGGTAGCACTTTTTGGAGTCCTCTCAATAAGTCTCGCCAGACCAACGCATGCGCTGGGTCAGGCGAGACCTAACAAATGAAATACAAGAAAGACTTCCTGAAATGGTAGGAATGCCACACAATACTAATATCAGCAAGCAGCATGTCACACTGAGGGCTTAAAAGGAAATTAAGGTGAAAATAAATATTCACATAGGCAGGACTTTGAAGCTACTCTGATTTCTGCTGATGTGCTCCTACACCAACCCATGCAGTATGCAGTATGCATGAGAAGGACAGGATCAGCATATATTTGACTAAATATCAGAGGCAGTTGCCATTGCCATTAGCCTTATGACCAGGTGAACGTGAGGAGAGAGAGAATATTAGGAAAATGTTCACACTTGAATAGAGTTGAGGTGTTGAGGGATAGTGTTTCCCCCATGCATTAACCCAGCAGATGGTCAGGAACTGACGAGATACGCTTGTATTACATCTGCTTGCTTCCATACCATCCCTCCCTATACATATGTAACTGACAGCACCTGGTGGCACTCACACACAAAATGGACATATATACACTGGAATGTATAGCAGACTAATTGATGCATATTTATGTGACAGTGCCATAACACTAAAGGTAAAAGGTCATCTGTTTGACACTTGTGTCATCTCTACCAAATCACACAAATACCCTTCCTTAGGCCTGCTGCACAACTTTTATAATGGTATTCCCGTGAGATACCCAAACATTTGGTTGTCACAATCAGTAGATTGGCCGAGCCCCAAGTGAATCTGTGATCTTTGCAGAGAATTAAAACCTGGCACGTGTTTCTCACCTTTCCCACTTGGCTATGCTTATATGAGGTGGGGTACTTACAGGAGTACTTGCAGTCAGACAACCTCTTGCTCTTACATGCAACATTAAACAGACATACCATGAAATCTCCAAACTAGTGCACACACAAACATTGGTAATTTATGATTAGAATATAATATGGTATTTTTCTTCTTCAAATCATATGAGCAAGAACTATCATGCTAATAAGGAGACCTTCAGAAATTAAAGCAAATTAGGAGTGAATACTAAATTCATCTCAGATGTTGTTCATCAACCATCTATAGCCTATAAGTTTAAACTTCCTAGTTACTTTGTTGCTATGTGGCAGCACTTATTAGTTCAAAATATGTTCAGAGTCATGTAAAACCTCCCAAACACCTGTAAACCAGAAGGCTCAAATTGGATCCCTGTTTTCTAGCACCTCTTCCAATAAACAAGTCATTCTCCTCATCCAGCCTCCATAATTAATACATGCCAACATTTCAAAACACATATACAAATGTGTAAATACGCAACAGGAGATGAGCACAAGCAAGTCCCGTTTCAGGTGCCTGAATCACCCAATGATGCTCAGCTGTTGTGTGCGCATTACATGTGCCTGTTTCGCATTGCCTAATATATCAATGCTTCAGGACACACTTATTTACTTCATCTCTTTAATCCATCCAAACCTAAAACCTGCTGCAGTGAAAGAGATTAATGGGCCTCATTTAAGAGGCCCTAACGACACTATTGCGCCGCCAAAACGTCACTTTTTTTAGGTTCCGGTGTCGCAATGTGCCACAGGCGTATTTAAAAGGCCACGTAAAGCCACGTTTCATGGCTTTTCATGGCCTTATAAGTATGTGCCCTTTCACACAGAAAACTGCATGAAAGGGGCGTTCCATGGGTGTTTGACACTGCCCCAGATTTATGAGAAATCCTAAGTCTGAGGCAGGAAGCATAACGGAGACACAACAAGGAGAAATATCTTTATTTCTCCTCGTTTTTACTCTTTCTAATACATAGAAAGAGGAAAAAGCCTCTTGTGATTGTTTTTGTACAAAAATAATCATCCCCGCAATGCAGAAACCTTTCCACCATGGTGCAAAGGTGCCTGCATTGGCGCACGAAAAGGACAGGAATGTGGCGTATCTAGTAGATACAATGCATTCCTGCCCTTTTCTTTTGCCATAGGGCAGCGCAGCAGTAAGGCCTGCTGTGCTGCCCCATGGCAAAAAACCATAAATTAGGCCCTTATGGGTGCAAGTGAGAAATTGTTTGCTGGTATTATGTAAGGGGTAAAATTGTCCCTGCTCTGCATTATAAGGATATTGCAAGTCACTGATGGGAGTTCCATAACCATATAGAGGAACAAGGCCGAAGGGTGAGATCCTTTATAAGGTTATGGAACTCCAAAGGGGTACTTTATCCCATTTAATACATGATCACGCCATCACCTTTCCCACAAACCACTTAAAACATTGGTGAGTAGCTCTTTGATATGAAAGAGTGAGCGTATTTGCAAACATAAAGAATAAATGAAAACCTCTATTGCAAAATGAAACACAGCAAAAACCTGTTCAATATTTGTGGTAAACAGATATTAGGAACAGTTTAATATAAGTCAGTTAAAAAAAATAAAGTTGCAGTAGCTCTGAATGTGTGGAAACATGCAGAAAGATTCTGTCTTTACACTATCTAAGGAGTTAAAACAATAAACATATTCTCTCTGCTAGTCATTGTAAGCTAATAAAATAGAGTTCTGTTTTCCTTGCTTTAAACAGCTACTTCAATTATGTTCCATGACTTGACCTGCCTTTCACCTCGGCTGCTAGCTCTGGCAGCAGGCCTTGTGACATCAGAACTCGACTTGACTAACCTTATAATTAATGGGTGACTGGGTGTGTCACAAGGCGCTGCTTTATGCAGGGTTTACAGAATCCTATGTATTATAGTTACTTATTTTCAGTCATAAAGTCTGCCAATGAGGTCTTACAATTGGGTGTCAGGGACCAGAAATAGCTTCTGCCACGTGGGTGGAGATTTACTACGATTTTGTTCCGCGTTTGCATCACAAAAGTGACGCAAATCGATGCAAAATCTTTTTTTTTCTAATTTACTTTGCAGCGCTAAACTTGTTTAGCGCTGGAAATAACAGAAAAGTTATGCGAAGCAGCACATAGCGCTGCTTTGCATCACTTTGCGCCATGGGTACGAACCAAAGGTGGAGCATGGGCGTTCCCATGCAACCACCCAAGCTTGCTCATGCTAAACCCAATTTACTAAGTAAAGTAGGTTGGGTTTGGCGTGAGAAAACTGCGCCCTTTGAAAGTAGGCACAAGGAAGGGGAAATGCTTTCATTTATCCTTCCTTTTCCGACTTTGCATGTGTGCTGCACTGTACAGCATGCATATACAGAGGGATAAGATTTGAAGTGAGTCTCAGCATAGTATTTTGTACTGGAAGCGTACTCTTATAGTACAAAACCTATGCTAGACTCACGAAGACACCCTTGCACCATGGCGCAAATGTGTCTCCATGGAGCACGGCAACAGCTGTCAGTGCCGGCGCTAGTGGGAGGGTAGGAGAGTGCCTTATTTTCATAAATAAGGTGTTCACCTTCTCTCTCCTTTTCACGTAGCACAGCGCAGTGTTTGTGGCTGCTGCAGTGCGCTATGTGAAAAGTAGGTAAATCTTCCCCTAAGACTGCTATGATTTCTTGAGGTAGGTATGCCTGCATGTCTCTGTACCCCAGGGACTCCTCGCACGTCACTCTCAAAAACCTCCACATGGTGTATGCAGCGGGATCATTTTGTGCTATACCATCTAACTAGCACAATGCACAATAATCATGTGACATTAGCATCTCTGTCAACCAGCCAGTCAAAATATTCATCCTTCAAAGTACACTCCTGCCCATTGGCAACCAGTAAAGTCTGAGTGCAGTGAAGTTGATAGCAGTAGTGTTTGTTGCCAGGACCACTGCAGGTATGTGCATCAAACATGCATATAACAGAACCCTCAGGGTGCTACATGGCATATCACCACGTCCTTGTTTTATCCCTATATTCTAGTAGTATTAGAACTTCACTTGTGGTGCCTAAAGCAAACTTGCAACCATCAGAATACAGAAATAAACCCTTGGACTCACAGCAAAAGAGATCTTGCTTTCTGATGTGTCTGCAGTTCAGGACTGCATACCTCAGCTGAAACAACCCCATGAAGATACAGGACAAGATTACTTAAAATTGCACAGCACTGCTTGAAAATCTGCAGTGGTATGTTGCATAAATGGGGAAACATTGATCAGCTCCATATCTACAGAGATTCATGCAGAATGATGTCATCACCTGCACTCGAGCAAAAACAATAGTTTTTTTCTTGAACTAAAGCATTGCCCCATGGTGTAAAGTAAGGAAGTGGAGTGTTGCATCATATTTGTACTAAGGTACACCTTCCATTACAGATGTGTACAGGATGCCAACCACCCATGAGTAAAATACGGAAAATGTGCAATTTCACAGAAATTATACTTTATTTGGAGGAATATCACATCATATTCTTCTTGCCCATTGTTGTGCCTGGATTTATTTAACACAAGAATTCATGTAAAAGACAAAATCCTCGGGGTGGTTGCTCTGTTTCCACCTCTTTAGGTCACCTTTGCACACACTCTGGTTATCGCTGGATGACTTAAAGCCATTTGACATGTTTGAAGTTTTTGAGTAAAATATATTTTATGCAGGTAAGTGGATTGACTCTTCGTTTGCTCTGCTTTGTGAAACATGAGCACCCGCTCAATGAAAGAAAATCAACCACGGTGTCCGTTCCACTTATGGTTAAAATCTGTAAATTTTACATGATCATACATTTGCTGCACCGTGGAATCAAAGGTTGTGTCGGTGGGATCTCCCATGCGCAGATGAAACATTTGATTCTGATGCAGGATTTTCTTCTTATGTGGTAGATACTCCAATTATATTAATCAGCATTTCAACATCCTTTGGTGATAGACGGTCACACATCGGCCTCAGAAAAGTGGGTCAAGACAGCAATGAGAAGTACGTGAAGATAATATTTGAGGAGGAGACCATTTTCCGGGGGAAAGTCTTAAAAAGATAAGACTACCTGGGAGTAAGACAAGGATAAAAATATGGAAAACCATTGTCACAAGTGCCACTCTGTGGGGTGCCATAAATGGATGCCCCAATCAGATGCTGGCTCAAACTAAAGACTTGAGGCTGCATGAAGCTGGCATCCATTCTGCGGATAAAAGGTCGCTGCTCCAGGTGCAGAAGGTATGTTTTTGTCTCGCCACCTTAAACAGTGTGGCCTCTCAGTTTTTCATCATCATCTGTCACAAGGTGTCTGCAAATCAGTGGGTCACATTCGAGCTTCCATTGGTTACTGGGCCACAGTATTGCTTCCCATAACTTACATGGCTACACAATGTCTGCCATATCTGAGTGGTTCACAGGATTCCTGCACATTTGTCTCCCGATCCCAAATACAAGAGAAGATAATAGAACAATATGTATTAGCTTTGAGAAGGCTTGCGTAGATTCAGGGATCAATAAAATGAATAACACAAAGATCCACAAGAAGTTTATAGGACATAAGGACCTAACACTAGACAAAACCATTGATGTGGCCAGGCATATGGAAAACACTTCTCATTATGTAAAGGTGTTGGTGGGTGCCAAGTCTAAGCAAGATGGTGATTCAGAAAAGGTAAATGAGATAAATGTAGTAAAGAGAGTCATATGGAAAACTAATAAGGAGAACCAAAGGAGTGTGAAAATTCAAGAGGTTGAAAAAAATATATATATGTTTCAGAGGTGGGAGTATTTCAAGGGTCATGTTTTAAATTTATACAGCACATGAATACCAAATGGTGTCTTGGCGCTAACAATCAAGAAGCGAGCTGACGCACTATTCAGCAAACAACCAGGTCTTAATGGCTTTCCTGAAAGATATCAAGGAGGGAAGATTTTTGATGGTAATAGGGAGGCTGTTCCAGAGCTTTGTAGCCCCCACCACACAACTTCTACCGCCCCAGTTTGATTTGGAAAATCTCTGAGAAAGTATCAATTTTGCCCCTCGTGATTGAAGGCATCTGATTGGAGAGTACAATGACCGCCTCTAGAACTGAGGTCCAGTACCGTGTAGTGCCTTATTTGTAATGCACAGGGTGTTGAACTTAATACGACTTATGACTGGTAGCCAATGCAGACTCCGAAGGTGCTTTCCCACTGACTGAAATTTGGGAATCCCTAGGAGGAGCCCTGCAGCCACATTTTGGATCATCTGAAGCCTATGTAGTTGCTTCATGGGTATACCGAGATATAGCCGATTGTAATAATCCAGTTTGGAAAGGACTAAGGATGTAACTACAGTTTTCCTGCTTTCTGTTGGAATCAAAGGTATGATTTCCTTAATCGCTTTGAGTATAAAGAAGCTGGATGATGAGACTGCCTTAACTTGAGTTTCAAAGTCCAGTCTCTCATCTATCATCACACCCAGATTTTTGGCTTTAGGGACCGGGATCAGTGCAATTACCAGGTCATCCGGCCACCAAGTCTGAGACCAGGAAGTGGAGTAATTACCGAATCGTATTACCTCGGTCTTCCCTGAGTTCAACTTAAGGCAGTGCGATCTCATCCATGAGTTGACTGCTAACATGCAGTCAGTATGACACACACAGCTGAGGTGAGTAATTGTCCAGCCGTTACAAGTAAGTGTCTTAAATGTAAAAAGATGGGTCATTTCTTGAGGGTTTGAGAATGATCGAAACATCAAAGTACAAGAAAACTGGTAATTTGGTGAACAAGAATGAAACAGCAGACCATGAGGGGTGATGGAGCAAGGACTCGTATAAAAAGAGACTTGCTCGGAAGCAATCCTCTCAAATAACTCGTAATTCCGTAATAATTGTGTTTGTAAATACTAATCTGCACCATAGTTCGTACATTTAAATCTAGGTGAAGCTCTTACTAACAAGTAACCCGAGTGTCACTAAAGATGCCCGAAAACGCGGGATTCGGCATTGGGCATGCATCTACTGCATCTATGTAGTATGATGTACTATCGCTTGGAGGGAAATCTTTGCAGCTGCGCAGTTGCTTTCAAAATGGCCGCTTGAAACTCACATGATAATGCACATGCTTTGCTGAAACTAAACCATGCAAGTTTAATACAATGCTAATGCGAAATATTCATATAAGTAAATGGGATTAGAGTAGAGATAGGTGGTATACAGTGAAACCATTTTATTTTGATTTCTAACATGTCTCTTTCTGACTTTACTATTAGTTCGTATTTGGGTCTCTGAGGGGGACTGAAATCCACACCCCACGTGATGACTGCACTTGCGCAGTTGTAACCCGCCAGGAACTATGATGAAGCTCTTGAGCCACAGCCAAGGCTACGGATGTTACATGTCCTGGTAACCTAACTATCTTCCACGGAACTGAAGGAATCTGAACCCTAAATTGCATACATTGTTATTGATAAAAATGTGAATGCGGGTGGGAAATAAAGCTTGGGAAAGTAAATTAAGGGGTGGGAACATCGAACAATAAAGCTTTATAAAAATATTAAAACTTAGCATGGTGTGATGATCATCCACCCTTACTTGCCCAATCAGAATTAGGAGTTTCATAAACTTGAAACATGTAGGGGTGGTGTCTACCATTAGGAGAGTGTAATTGAGGTAGGTTAGTTAGTGATATTACTCGCTCGTGCTGCAGAGATGCTGTGAGACCGAGATGCTGTCCGAGAATTGAGCAGATCCTAAAGCAGAACCGAACTTCAGAACTTAGAGCCAAAGCTAAATTAGAAGAACATCGTGGAAGAACTGAGGAGAGAATTAGGTAAAGAGCTAGAAGAAGATCGCAGAAGAATCGAGGAGGTAGAGAGTATCAGAGAGGGATGCGACGCAGGAGTCGAATCTAGAATAGGTCACCTGAATCCTTACCTGAACGTTTGTCTCCTGACCTGTCCCAGGGGACCCATTCCAGCTCATAGGCCAAGGGTTGGTTTCCACACCATCCTAGGTAACTATAATTCTGTGTTGTATGTCATTGTACTGCTCTCTCTGTTTCTCC